>NC_037337.1:5893333-8840000 GCF_002263795.3 Bos taurus | reverse complement strand
AAAAATGCCACCCTATCCCCCACATGACTGTGCTATTTTGGAAATTTAAATTAGTAGGTATTTGTTAATGAATATCTAGAAGTCATAAATGACAAGCTTTCTGTACTCGTTTGTTCATTAACTCAAGTTTAGTTAAGGCACCAATTTTAACGTGGTTGTATTTTCTGTTGAAGTGTCTTACTTGGAAATTACTTTTTTAAAAAAATTACATTCCTATAGAGAATTTGGCCTAAAAACCTTTGAGTATTAGCTTTCAAATACTATATCTAAGTTGGAAAAATAAAACTTGTATTATGAAAAATTGGATTAGATTTTTTAAAACTTTATGACCTATTGTAATGTTACTGTATAACTTTTTAGACTAAATATTTTGCTGATAACATTATAAGATGGTGTGGCCACCTACTTTCTGATAAAACGTGAATTCAGTAATAAGCAAATTAAAATTTAAAAAGTTATGGGATAGTTATAGTGTTCATTGTCATTTATTTAATATTATTACACTAACAATAATAGTAGTGTGTTGTACTAGTAAGGTATACTAATATTAATTAAGCTATTGTTACCATGTTAAGATTTATTTTTAATATTAATATTATTTACATTGACAATGTGGCATTTTAGTAACTTCTAAAAACTGTCAACTTTGAATAGAATATTTTTGTATTTATTATAGGGTAAAAATACACTTTAGAAATTTAGAAATAGGAATTCACTTACTGTAGTCAGTATTTTGAGTATTACCTGTCTTTCATTTTGTACTCCAGAATGAATATGGAATCCAAAATGAAAGACAGGTAGTGGAGAATGGTTAACTGGATCTAAATAGGTAAATTGAAAAAAGTGTTCTGCTCAAATTAACTTAAGGCTGTGTTAAAGTTTAACATGTTTCTTTATTATAAAATTACTCAAAAGCTTTCACTATGTGAATCTTTAAGAGGAGACTAGACTATGCAACATTTCTCAAGATTATCTGTTCACAGAAACCTTTTTATTTTCACTGTATCTATTCACATCTCTTGAAACAGCATTCCTTTTTCTAATGTGAAAAGAAACAGTTGTTGCCACATTTGAAAAGTGGCAATTTGGTTATATTTACATGGGATTTCTTTGGAAGGAATGATGCTAAAGCTGAGACTCCAGTACTTTGGCCACCTCATGGGAAGAGTTGACTCATTGGAAAAGACTCTGATTCTGGGAGGGATTGGGGGCAGGAGGAGAAGGGGACGACAGAGGATGAGATGGCTGGATGGCGTCACTGACTTGATGGACGTGAGTCGGAGTGAACTCCGGGAGTTGGTAATGGACAGGGAGGGCTGGTGTGCTGCGATTCATGGGGTCGCAAAGAGTCAGACACGACTGAGCAACTGAACTGACATGATCTGTTAAAGGATAGATTTTCTCCCCTGTTGTTTATTCATCAAGTTGTATCAGACTCTTTGTGACCCCATAGACTGCAGTGCATCAGGCTTCCCTGTCCCTCACCATCTCCTGGAATTTGCCCAAGTTCACGTCCTTTGATGGGGTGATGCCATCCAACCATCTCATCCTCTGTCACCCTGTTCCCTTCCTGCCTTCATTCTTTCGTAGCATTAGGGTCTTTTCCAGCAAGTCAGCTGTTTGCATCAGGTCTGGGACTGGGACTTCAGCTTCAGCATCAGCCCTTTCTCCCCTATATAAACAAGTTTGAGCCTGCCACTGTGTCTTGCTTTAACCCCAGATGCTGTAGTTATTACTTGGGCTTTTCAGGTTGACCAGAGAAAAAGATGTTTGTTATATTCACAGGTTATCATGGTAATCTGTCCACAGAAACAGGATCCTGAAAGATTCTATCAAGTAACTCATCAGAAATAGTCCAGGAAGACTGTGTAGAATAACTTGCAAAAAGTTGTGACATTCTTAAAATGCTATAATAAGATTATTTATACATTATTTTGTTTTTGTGAGATCAAGTTAGAGGTTTTTCATGTTTTTACATGCTATTACATGTTAACACTTATTTGTGGAACCAAGAGCTAAAGGTGGAGTGCCTCCCGTTGTGAAAATGCAACATTTTAGAACAGTGTTTACTGACAAATTCAGAATCAGGATGTAAAAATGATTATTTTACTCTGAGTAAAGAAACGAAGAATAAAAGGGTGGCATATTAGAGATAATACAAATGTTTTTAAAACTGCAGACTATAATATGATACAGAGAAGAAAGATTAGGCGAGTCATTGGGAATCACTAAACTAACCTTATAATAATTAAGAAAATTTTACCATTGAATACTCAAACAGATTTGCTGCTATTGAAAATGTGTCAAATACAACTCTTATTATCAAGTACTCTTACCAATTACTTAGAAGTAGTATTTAAGCAGTTTAAGACTTAGAAATTTGACTTAGCTTTTTAAAAATGCTTTATATGTGGTAGAATACAAAATAAATATACATTGAAAGTGGAATCTTTAACATGCCAGCTTACTATACACACACACACACACCTTTTGATAGGAATATAATATGAAAATTATTTTCAACTCTTGCATAAGAATGGAAATTATTAAGTTAATTATTATTTTGTCAATCTTCTGTACAAAGGACTTAGGACCTCAATATCAGTAAATAAAAATAGAAGAAATATTCGTACATGTTTCTTCTTGAACCATTGTGACCTAATGAGCAAACCTTAGTACAACAAATTGAATAAATACATTATTGTATCAGAGTACTTTTGTATAATGCTAATAATCCCAAAGACATAAGTTCTCCTCTGGATCCTAGATCCGTACAACTGAAAAATTGGCTCCCATTTTTTTTATCAGTAGTTTGAAGAATAACCTGAATTGCTGAATCACCCAAGAATAATTACTGTAGTAAAATATCATTAAATTAAGCTTATTTTATAATCTGACAAAATTCAGGTATCCTAACTGATGTTAACTTTTATTATCTAAGAGAAGTGATAGTAATCAGTTGGCCTAAGTGATTTGCATCCAGTGATATTTTCTTTGCCCAATCATTTTAGTTATGATAACCTATATTAGTTTGGAATAACTATATAGTTCATAATCTTTCTGAATGTTTTAGGCATACTGAACTATTTCACAGAGTAGAGCAGTAGTGATGGATATTCCTTTGCTAATACTCTGGTCTTCCAGGGTCCTTCTTCAGATGCTGCCTTAAATCCCTCTTGGCCCTAAGTCGTGTATAACAATTTTGGAAGTAAATGATCAGTGATAATAATACAGATACAGTTCATCCAGTGTATGCTGTGTACCTACCATGTTTCAGGTTCCCTTCTTTCCATGCATCTCAGTTGACAGGCTTTGTTGTTTTGGTAACTGCATCACATTCTTGGCTCATATTGAGCTTGTAGACAAGTTTGCTTTTTTTCCCTGAACTACTCAGAAGCCAGGACTACCTTATCCAGTATTTGTGTGATTCTATGTTGACAGCTCAAACTGGGGAAATGGGTATTATTTTAGAGTGGGAGATGATGAAATAGTCAGTTTTCAACTTGCTTCAGTTGGTTGCTGGTGGGATGTCTAAACAGAGATGTTATAAAGACAGGATATAGGTATGGACAGAAGATAAAAAGTCAAGTGGACAGAGAGGTTTGTGATTTGAGGTAGTAATTAAAATTGTCAGTGTTTTTGTATGGAGATGAAGTATCTGTGGGAGGTGCTATTGCTTTCCCATACAGACTCAAGCAGGAGCTATCCATAATAATCTTTTTTAGCCCTTTGTTAGTAGTACACGCTTTTCAGTATCATGGACTTTTAAAGAACTGGAGGATTCGTGTAATGATTAGTTTTACATTTGTGTTTTTTTAATTATTAATTCTTATTAGTCATCAAGATTCACAGTATTGCACAAAATATAGTGATATTGATTTTGTATTTAGCATGCATCAGTTTAGCTGTTTATAAAATATCTTATTTATTAAAAATAATTAAAAATATATTTTACTTGAGTGTAACTTGAACCATCTTCAATTTAATGGGTTAATTAATGGGTACAGGAAGATGAAAAGGTAACAAATACCATCAGACTAAGCCTTAATTGTTCTTTTAGGATACCTAAGAAATTGATAACTTGTTGCTTCCAGTGGTGGGACTGAGCAACTCAGGGCATGGAGTGTGGGTGTTGGGTTGCTTTTTCACTTTGTATTGTTTTGTGTGATTCAAGGTTTGAACCATGATTGATTTTACCTTTGGAACAGGTGAGGAAATTTAAAGCTTATTTACTTTAAACATGAGATAGTATGATGTTTAAAAAGTATTGGCACTTAAAGTTAGAAGTCATAATTTCAAATCCTAATTTCACAGTTTCCTGGCCAGCTGGCCTGAAATGAGTCATTTCACCTCTTTGAAAATGAGGGTGTGATTGCTGCCCTGATCACCACTCAGGGTCCTTGTGAGTTCATTTAGTAAACGTATCTGTGAGGTGCACACTGACGGGCGCTAGTAGGAGACATCCCAGTCCTCGGGGCATCCACTTTCAAGTGCAGATGGAGATGAAATTATAGCTTATATTTTACTTATAATTTGTATAATGGAGATAAATATGCTATAAAAATTCACAGGGAAGGTCCATAGTGGCAGCTTGGGGAGCGGTAGGGTAGGGGTTAGAGTGGTCCTTATGGAAGACAAGGACATTTGAGTTAAATTTTGAAGAATGAGTTGGCCGGATGCAAGGAGAGGATGACGGAGGGAGAAAGTATTCTACCTAGAACAAGCACCATTTCCAGCCCTACCTCATTTTTTGTGTGTTTATGTGTGGCAGATTTTTGTTTTACTTATTTTTATTAAGACAGGATGCTATAGAAGAGTTCCAAGTTGTGAGTAAATATACTTTCCTTGGTGCAATATTGTTTTCCTTTATAGAGCCATTAAACATCTTGTGAAGTAGAGTGAAAGTTGCTCAGTCGTGTCTGACTCTTTACAACCTTTACAACTCTTTACAACTCTTTACAACTATAGCCTACCAGGCTCCTCTGTCCATGGGATTTCCCAAGCAAGAATACTGGAGTGGGTAGCCATTTCCTTCTCCAGGGGATCTTCCCAACCCAGGGATCGAACCCAGGCTTCTTCTGCATTACAGGCAGAGTCTTTACCATCTGAGCTACCAGGGAAGCCCAAATAAACATCTTACCCCCTTAATAGTTCATGCTACTACTAAGTCGCTTCAGTCGTGTCCAACTCTGTGCGACCCATAGATGACAGCCCAACAGGCTCCTTTGTCCCTGGGATTCTCCAGGCAAGAACACTGGAATGGGTTGCCATTTCCTTCTCCAGTGCATGAAAGTGAAAAGTGAAAGTGGAGTTGCTCAGTCGCGTCTGACTGTTAGCAACTCCATGGACTGTAGCCTACCAGGCTCCTCCGTCCCTGGGATTCTCTAGGAGTGGGTTGCCATTGCCTTCTCTGATGTCTACTAGTTCATAGACATTAATATTTAGCTACTTAATGCTCACTCTTCTGTAAGCTACAGTTCAGGGGCATTGATAATTTGCTATTTAGTCTTTAACATCCAGTATCCTCTAAGTTGGGCTTCCCAGGTGGGTCAGTGGTAAAGAATCTGCCTGCCAATGCAGGAGATGCGTGTTGGATCCCGGGGTTGGAAAGATCCCCTGGAAAAGGAAATGGCAACCCACTTTAGAGTCTTGCCTGGGAAATCCAATGGACAGAGGAGCCTGCTGGTCTGTAGTCCGTGGGGTTGCAAAAGAGTCAGACACAACTTAGCAACTAACCTCCACCATACCAACATCCTGTAAGCTATAGAAGTACTTTGTGAATTGAAAATATAATATAGATAGAATATAGTGTTATTTATTATGGATATTAGCCTCTGGTAAACACCATGATTAATAAAAATAAACACGAGTTTTTAAAATTTTATTCTGGTTTAGTTTTCTTTTGGTTGTTTTTGGCTGTGCTATGTAGCTTGAGGGATCTCAGTTCCCACAACCAGGGACTGAACCCGGGCAATGGCAGCAAAAGCCTGGAATCCTATCCACTAGTACTCCAGGTATCAGGGATTTTGCAAAAATTCATACAGAATATTTCTTAATACAGTGGAAAACATAAAATAGGGTATTGTATAGATAATTCCCTCTTTGTATTGTATTTATTTGTATTTGGGAAGAAAAAAGATGAGCTATCTCAATTTCTAAGTGAGTCATCAGTTTAGAACATACTGCTGCTGCTGCTGCTGCTAAGTTGCTTCAGTCGTGTCCGACTCTATGCAGCCCCATAGATGGCAGCCCACCAGGCTCCCCCGTCCCTGGGATTCTCCAGGCAAGAACACTGGAGTGGGTTGCCATTCCTTCTCCAACGCATGAAAGTGAAAACTGAAAGGGGAGTTGCTCAGTCGTGTCCGACTCTTCGCGACCCCATGGACTGCAGCCTACCAGGCTCCTCCGTCCATAGGATTTTCCAGGCAAGAGTACTGGAGTGGGGTGCCATTGCCTTCTCCATAGAACATACTAGTCCAAAGTAAAGAAGTGTTATTTTTATAGTTGCAGGACAGTCTTCTGTTGTTAATGACTTTATCATCTCAGATGATAGAAAATAGTAATAGAAAGTAAAAATAAAAGAAAATAAGAATAGAGAAGAAAACTATATGTGGCTTAAACTACGTTTCTTATCTTATACAATAGGAAATCTTGAAGTAAGGTGCATTCACAGTTGTTAAATCACTAGTTTAATATCATCGTCAAAGATTCAGGTTCTCTGACATCCCAGAGTGACCTGTCCGCTTAGTATGGATATCCTCATGATCCCAAGGTGGCAGGTGTCACACGTAGTTGACAATGTCTAGGGGAGAAAAGAGAATTATACCTGCTTATATCAAGATTGCCAGGAGAAATATCAATAACCTCAGATATGCAGATGACACCACCCTTATGGCAGAAAGTGAAGAGGAACTAAAAAGCCTCTTGATGAAAGTGAAAGAGGAGAGTGAAAAAGTTGGCTTAAAGTTAAACATTCAGAAAACAGATCATGGCATCTGGTCCCATCACTTCATGGAAAATAGCTGGGGAAACAGTAGAAACAGTGTCAGACTTTTTTTTTTTTGGGCTCCAAAATCACTGCAGATGGTAATTGCAGCCATGAAATTAAAAGATGCTTACTCCTTGGAAGGAAAGTTATGACCAACCTAGATAGCATATTGAAAAGCAGAGACATTACTTTGCCAACAAAGGTCTGTCTAGTCAAGGCTATGGTTTTTCCAGTGGTCGTGTATGGATGTGAGAGTTGGACTGTGAAGAAAGCTGAGCGCCAAAGAATTGATGCTTTTGAACTGTGGTGTTGGAGAAGACTCTTGAGAGTCCCTTGGACTGCAAGGAGATCCAGCCAGTCCATCCTAAAGGAGATCAGTCCTGGGTGTTCATTGGAAGGAATGATGCTAAAGCTGAAACTCCAGTACTTTGGTCACCTCGTGTGAAGAGTTGACTCATTGGAAAAGACTGATGCTGGGAGGGATTGGGGGCAGGAGGAGAAGGGGACGACAGAGGATAAGATGGCTGGATGGCATCACCAACTCAACGGACATGAGTTTGAGTGAACGCCGGCAATTGGTGATGGACAGGGAAGCCTGGCGTGCTGTGATTCATGGGGTCGCAAAGAGTTAGACACGACTGAGTGACTGAACTGAACTGAACTGATATCATATTTAGGAAGACTGACAAAATTCTCAGAAGCCCCCAGCAAAAGCTACTTTAAAAATACAAATTGAATATTTCAAACAAGTAGGAGGGCTTCCCTGGCAGCTCAGTTGGTAAAGAATCTGCTGCAATGCAGGAGACCCCGGTTCGATTCCTGGGTCAGGAAAATTCGCTGGAGAAGGGATAAGCTTCCCACTCCTGTATTCTTGGGCTTCCCTTGTGGCTCAGCCGGTAAAGAATCCACCCGCAATGTGGGAGACCTGGGTTGGGAAGATCCCCTGGAAAAGGGAAAGGCTACCCACTCCAGTATTCTGGCCTGGAGAATTCCATGGACTGTATAGTCCAAACAAATGGGACAAGACATATTTTGCTCAAAGGTCTATTTTAAAAGTTGAAAATGAGTAAATTGATTATAAATATATATAATTTAAAATATATATATATAAGATTACATTTCTTTCTCATTGTATCCTGTGCTGCTCAAAGGATACTATTCTTATAAATTAGGTTAAATTAGTTTTCTTTTTCATCAGTTGCTTCATATTATAGCTATAACTGTGTCGGGGGTAGGGTCTGGAGGGGCGTATTTTTCCTGGGGTTTCTAATTGTCTTTCATTTTTCATTCTTCTTCTTAGAGCTGTCCCTGTAAGACTCCACGCTAAGATTTTTGTTTAGAGTGAATGCTTTCCAGGCCTACGACACATTTAATATTAACACTGGGATTTTTTTTTTCCTTCATTAAACATTTGTATTAGATTGACCATGGTTTCTTTTCTTGATATTCATCTTCAGTTTGCTGCAGTACATTCAGAAAGGGGACAGAGTAGATGAATATTTGAATTTTTATACAGCAAAAAAAATTTACCTGGCCTACGACTTCTTTCATCACTTTTCCACATGACTTACTGGTTTCTTTCAGATCTTAACTCACGTATCCCGTTCTCAAAGAGGCCTTCCCCGACCATCCTGTTTTAAATTGTGAATCCCCTATTACCAGTTCTTCTTGACTGTTTTTTATCTTAGAGCAGTTTCACAGTGTAACATGCCCATATATTTTGCTTATTGTCTTTATTTTGCTGCTAAAAATGCCACAGGGTAGACAATTCTGTAGTTTTGCTCACTTGTATGTCCTTGGTACATAAAATGTCTGGAACACAGTAGCCCCCTCAGTAAGTAATTGATGGATTAGTTAGTGAATTTTCCTATCGCTATTATAGTTATAAATCTAGATTTTAAATTGTTTTCTATCAGAACTTTGAACGGATTGCTCCATTATCTTCTGATATCTAGAGTTTTAATATGAAATACAGAATTTTTATAGGTGACCTATTTCTTCTGCTTTTGAAAGCTTCGTGTTTTTGGATCTCTGGAAAATTTCAACAGTGTACATAAACATGAGATTTTGTCGCTGATTCTAGCTGGCACTTAGGAACCCCTTCCAATTAAGATTGTTGTTTTTTATAGCTCTGGGAAAAGGTATTCTTTTATTATTATTAAAGTATAGTTGATTTACAGTGCTGTGTTAGTTTCAGGTATACAGCAAAGTGATCTGGTTACATACATGCTTTTTGCAGTTATTTTCCATTACATGGTATTACACAGTACTGAATATAGTTCCCATGCTATACAGTAAATCCTCATTTATTTTATGTTGTGTGTATTTGTTGATCCCACACTCCCAATTTATCCCTGCCCCAATTCTTCCCCTGATTTTCTACTGTATCACTATTTACAACTCTTGTTGGTTATTAGGTTTATCTTCTTTTCCCTTGATGTTCATTTTCCTTATTTTTCTCTTTTTAATTTTAAATCTCTTTAATATAGGTTTTGATATGCTTATTGATATTTAAACAGTGAAATCTGGCATGCTATTTTCTTTGACTATGATGAAATAACAAGTAGTAAGCTAAGATACGATAGATTGATTTAATATTGGTATTTTGTTTATGACTACTAATAAGATAGTTTATTGTATCAGTAGGAAAAGGAAGTATTCATCAGTAAATGATCACTAGTTTACTAGAAAGGGGTTAAGTTTAATTTCTCCTCAGGTAATATATATTTTAAATATTATATAATAAGAAAATATTACATATCTATAAAATTTATGAGCAGGGATGTTCATCACAGTATTATTTATATGGAGATGGACTAGATGTCTAACAGCATACTACTTTATTTAATAAGCTTTCGTACTGGTATTATGGAATGCTTTGCAGCCACTAACAGCTGTATTTTTAAAGAATGTTTAATGTCATTGAAAATGAGATACTTTCCCAATTATCCATCTATTTATTTATTTACAGTTGACCCTTGAACAACATGAGTTTGAAATGTGTAGGTCCACTTATATGTGGATTTTTTTTTTTAATGTAGTTTTACAAATACATATTTTTGATACATGGTTAAATTTGATTATGTGGAACCAGATACAAAGGGTTGACTATAAAGATACATATGGACTTTTAGTGTGAAGAGGATCAGCACCCCTTAACTCCAGAGTTATTCAAGGATCAACTGTGTGTGTGTATAATATAAATTTTCAAACATACGTGTTTAAAAACGAGTGAAAAATATTCAAAACGTTAATACAGGTTTCATAACCCTTTATATAAAACTGTTGGACCCATATGTATTTCCGAATTCCAAGTTTTTTAGATTTTAGGACTATGATATATGTATTTACAAAGTAGCATCTAGAGAACTATTCTGTAATCAAGCAAATTCACATTTCTACAGTGGAACATGTGATTGTTCACATTAGGTAGGATACCTAGAATCTATAAATATTTTCATGTCGGTTGAGGTCACATTTTGCTGATAAATGAATTTAACCCTAACTTAATTCTTAAGTTACAGTTTTTAAAAAATGTTTTTGGAATTTTAGATTTATGTGCATTTTGGATCAATAGTAGTTACTTTGGGCAATGAGATTATGAATGATTTTAAAATTTTGTTCTTTGTAATTTTTCAAATGTTTCTGTATTTATAGGAACATATGCATAAGTATGTTTCAAAAAAAATTTTAGTAATTTAAAAATTATGACTATATATACTTGATTTTTCTTATTAAATCTTAGCCTCTCCTAGAGAAGAGTCCAATTTACCAGGAGCTATTCATTCATAGATTTAGCTATACTATTTTAATAAACATAGATAATTTCATAAGTTTATGGGAAATTAATATTTCAAACATAATACCATTTCACTCTCTTTTATCAGAAATTTAATAACTCATACAACTCCAGTTGTTTAACAGGATGCCAAGGAGAAGTAGGAAATTTTACATATTGCAGACTGGGTATCAGATGATACTACCATTTTGGGAAGCAATTTGGCCATATCTAGTAAAGTTGAAATTGTGTATATACTCTCTAAAACCACTTCCATGCCATGTGACTTGTCATCAATACATTGATTTATACTGTTTGAAAGTGGAACTTTTTCAGTTTCTCTTGCATCTTGCTTTAACATTTTATTTATTGTAATTTTACATACTGGTATTACTGGGTTCTCACTGTAAATTTTTTTTTCTTTTGAGGGGGCCGTATTTTTGCTATTTGATAACTTGCTTCCTGAGCCTTTTCACAATATGGCTTCTCTTTAAACAAAAACTTAACTTTTGCTTCTTTTGATATTCTAATAGTCATATGAATATTTAGCACCTTTACTTGTCAAATGTGATATGTAGTTGAGTGTCTTCAATTTTGCAAAGGCCATGGCTGCTGTTTTCCACAGACAACCACATGGAATAGGATGACTAGGACTACCAACCAGAATTGTCAGTGGATCTAGGCAGAAAACGAAGAACTAAAGACCCTCTTGATGAAAGTCAAAGAGGAGAGTGAAGAAGTTGGCTTAAAACTCAACATTCAAAAAACTAAGATCATGGCATCTGGTCCCATCACTTCATGGCAAATAGATGGGGAAACAATGGAAACAGTGAGAGACTTTATTTTGGGGGGCTCCCAACTCACTGCAGATGGTGACTGCAGCCATGAAATTAAAAGACTTTTTGCTCCTTGGAAGAAAAGTTATGACCAACCTTGACAGCATATTAAAAAGCAGAGACATTACTTTGCCAACAAATGTCCGTAGTCATGTATGGATTTGAGAGTTGGACTGTAAAGAAAGCTGAGTGCTGAAGAATTGATACTTTTAAACTGTGGTGTTGGCACAGACTCTTGAGAATCTCTTGGACTGCAAGGAGATCCAACCAGTCCATCCTACAGGAAATCAGTCCTGAACATTCATTGGAAGAACTGATGCTGCAGCTGCAACTCCAATACTTTGGCCACCTGATACGAAGAACTGACTGAATTGAAAAGCCCCTGATGCTGGGAAAGATTGAAGGCGGGAGGAGAAGGGGACAACGGAGGATGAGATGGTTGGATGGAGTCACCAACATGATGGACATGAGTTTGAGTAGGCTCTTGGAGTTGGTGATGGACAGGGAAACCTGGCAAGCTGCAGTCCATGGGGTCGCAAAGAGACACCACTGAGTGACTGAACTGAGGCATAGAAGTTATCTCTTTCATTGTATACTTTCTCAAAAATCACTGTATTTGTCTTCTGAAATTTTGTGAGTCACTTTTGTTCCACTTCAGAATTGTCTTATATATCTCTTTAAATTGAAAATGTTAAAAGACAGTGGTGAGATTTTTAGACTCAACTTTTTATTCCTTCAACAAACGTTGAGTGTCTGTGCTGTGCTGTACTAAGTTGCTTCAGTCATGTCTGACTCTTTATGATCCCAGGAACTGTAGCCTGCCAGGCTCCTCTGTTCATGAGTTCTCCAGGCAAGAATACTAGAGTGGGTTGCCATTTCCTCCTCCAGGGGACCTTCCCAACCCAGGGATCAAACGCATATCTCTTATGTCTCCTGCACTGGCAGGTGGGTTCTTTACCACCAGCACCACCTGGGAAGCTCCCATTGAGTATCTACTGTGTCAGTTACAGATCAGGAACAGAGTACACATACAGCCTAATCCCATCCTCAAGGAATTTAAGACCTAACAGGTAAGACTTGGTTTTAGTGTAGTATGGTACATGCTGAGATAGTTAAGTAGGGGTTGGATAGAGTTGAGGTCTCGAAATCAGCGGTCAGCAACCCTTTTTTGTAAAGGACCAAGAAATGTATATTTTAGACTTTGGGAGCCATATTTGTCACAACTGCTCATCTCTGCTGTCATTATGTGAAAACAGCTATAAAGGATACGTAAATGAGTGAGTGTGGCTGTGTTCCAGTAAAACGTTATTTATGGGCACTGAAATTTGAATTCCTGTGATTTTAACATGTCACATTTTTTTTTTTAGTTTTTAACCTTTTAAAAATATGAAAACTGTATTATACTGTCAGACCATACAAAGACAGATGGCAGGCCAAATTCAGCTCATTGGCCATAGCTTGCCAACCCTTATTTTATACCTTAGAATTACAGAATATTATTGAATGTGGTTCTTTCTGATAGCTTATCCAGTCCTAGCTACTTTTATTTACTAGAGGAGTTTACTAACCTGTCATCTTAAGGAATATTGAAAGTGTCATTGCTAATCCCAGTGGTTTCTGATTATCCCTGATATTCTGAATACTAATTGTGATTCTGTTAAGATAATAAAAGCAACAATAATAATCTGTTACACTGATGATATGCATGTTTCCCAGCACACATGTTCTAAACTTCGTTGCTTACAGGGTCAAGTGTAAGGCTTGGGTGTTTGAGAAACAGGGAGTTGTGTGCATTGTGGAGTTGTGGGGCAGCTGAATAGCAGCACATGTGAAACAGCACCTCATCTGGTACGGGCAGCAGCCTTTGCTTAGTTCCGTCCAGCAGTATGAATGCAGCCCTGATATTCCCTGATGAAAAATATCCAAGAGAAGCCAGAAATCCAGACTTAAATCTCCCAGTTGTTTAATTTGGTGGCAGATATGTTTGGGGTTCTTTTTTCATTCTTTCTGTGAATAAAATTAAACCCTCTTTAGGTCTCATTTCAGCAACTGGCCATCTGTGTCCTAGCAAGTTTCATTTTCTGTTTCAAAGGAACTTTTAGAGAAGTATCTATAGTGATACACATTAATGATTTTATTTTGAAATTTTAAATCTCAAAATATTTTTATCTTAATACTGAAAATTATTATTAAAGCAGTTTTAATCTATAAGTCAAATGCAGATTTCTGTACATGCTTTTCACATGTTCAGCTGTTGTTAAGTCTAGGTCTGAATATATCCACTACTTGCAGCTGTCTCCTATAGCTGAATTTATGGTCACAAGCTTTTTTTCTTTTTCTTTTTGTTAATATCTTTATTGTGATGTAACTCATATACCTTATAAATCACCCACTGTACAGTCTTTCTTTTTAGTATATTTACAAAATTGTGCAACTGTCACCACAGTCATTTTTAAAACTTTTTTTTTTTAATCTATTTTGGCTGCGCTGGGTCTTAGTTGCAGCACACGGATATTTGGTCTTCATTGTGGCATGTGGAGTCTTTCTTTAGTTGTGGCCTGTGGATCTAGTTCCCTGACCAAGCATTGAACCCAAGCCCCCTGCACTGACAGCGGGGAGATTTAGCCACTGGACCAGCAGGGATTAGATCTGATAGAGTGCCTGAAGAACTATGGATGGATTTGTGACTTTGTACAGGAGGCAGGGATCAAGACCGTCCCCCCCCAAAAAAGGCAAAATGGTTGTCTGAGGAGAACTTACAAATAGGTATGAAAAGGAGAGAGGTGAAGGGCAAAGGAAAAAAGGAAAGATATAAACATTTGAATGCAGAGTTCCAAAGAATAGCAAGGAGAGATAAGAAAGACTTTCACAGTGATCAGTGCAAAGAAATAGAGGAAAACAATAGAATGGGAAAGACTAGAGATCTCTTCAAGAAACTTAGAACTACCAAGGGAACGTTTCATGCACAGATGGACACAATAAAGGACATAAATGGTATGGACCTAACAGAAGCAGAAGATATTAAGAAGAGGTGGAAAGAATACACAGAAGAACTGTACAAAAAAGATCTTCGCAACCCAGATAATCACGATGGTGTGATCACTCACCTAGGGCCAGACATCCTGGAATGAAGTCAAGTGGGCCTTAGGAAGCATCACTACGAACAAAGCTAGTGGAGGTGATGGAATTCCAGTTGAGCTATTTCAAATCCTGAAAGATTATGCCGTGAAAGTGCTGCACTCAGTATGCCAGCAACTTTGGAAAACTCAGCAGTGGCCACAGGACTGGAAAAGGTCAGTTTTCATTCCAGTCCCAAACAAAGGCAGTACCAAAGAATGCTCAAAACTACCGCACAATTGCACTCATCTCACACACCAGTAAAGTAATGCTCAAAATTCTCCAAGGCAGGCTTCAACAGTACGTGAACTGTGAACTTCAAGATGTTCAAGTTGGATTTAGAAAAGGCAGAGGAACCAGAGATCAAATTGCCAACACCTGTTGGATCATCGAAAAAGCAAGAGAGTTTCAGACAAACATCTATTTCTGCTTTATTGACTATGCCAAAGCCTTTGACTATTTGGATCACAATAAACTGTGGAAAATTCTGAAAGAGATGGGACTAGCAGACCACCTGACCTGCCTCCTGAGAAATCTGTGTGTAGGTCAGGAAGCAACAGTTAGAACTGGACATGGAACAACAGACTGGTTCCTAATCGGGAAAGCAGTATGTCAAGGCTGTATATTGTCATCCTGCTTATTTAACTTATATTCAGAGTACATCATGAGAAATGCCGGGCTGGATGAAGCATGAGCTGAAATCAAGATTGCCAGGAGAAATGTCAATAACTTCAGATGTGCAGATGACACCACCCTTATGGCAGAAAGCAAAGAAGAACTAAGGAGCCTCTTGATGAAAGTGAAAGAGGAGAGTCAAAAAGTTGGCTTAAAACTCAACATTCAGAAAACTATGATCATGGCATCTGGTCCCATCACTTCATGGCAAATAGATGGGGAAACAATGGAAATAGAGATTTTATTTTAGGGGGCTCCAGAATCGCTGCAAATGGTGACTGCAGCCATGAAATTAAAAGACGCTTGCTCCTTGGAAGAAAAGTTATGACCAACCTTGACAGCATATTAAAAAGCAGAGACATTACTTTGCCAACAAAGGTCTGTCTAGTCAAAGCTTTGATTTTTCCAGTAGTCATATATGGATGTGAGAGTTGGACTGTAAAGAAAACTGAGCACCAAAGAATTGATGCTTTTGAACTGTGGTGTTGGAGAAGACTATATGAGAGTCCTTTGGATAGCAAGGAGATCCAACCAGCCCATCCTAAAGGAAATGAGTCCTGAATATTTGTTGGAAGAACTTATGCTGAAGCTGAAACTCCAATACTTTGGCCACCTGATATAAAGAGCTGACTCATTTGAAAAGACCCTGATGCTGGGAGAGATTGAACGTGGGAGGAGAAGGGGACGACAGAGGATGAGATGGTTGGATGGTGTCACCAACTCAATGGACATGAGTCTGAGTAAACTCCGGGAGTTGGTGATGGACAGGGAGGCCTGGCGTTCTGCAGTCCATGGGTTGGCAAAGAGTTGGACACGACTGAGCGACTGAACTGAACTGAACTGAACTGAACCACCAGAGAAGTCCCTGGAAGATTTTTATTACCACCAAACCCTTCAGCTCTTACCATCCTATTTCCCCCATCCTTGTTGTTGTTTTAGTCCCTAAGTGGTGTCCAACTCTTTGCAAGCCCATCATCTATATCCCTCCAGGCTCCTTTGTCCATGAGATTTTCCCAGGCAAGGTTACTAGAGTGGGTTGCCATTTCCTTCTGCAGACAGTCTTCTCCATCGAGGAATCAAACCCTCATCTCCTGGATTGTCAGATAAATTCTTTACCACTGAGTCACCAGGGAAGACCCATCCCCCATCCCAGGCAATCTCTGTTGTTTACCTTCTGTTTCTGTAGATTTACCTATACTCTAAATAGAATCATAAAATATGTGGCCTTTATGGGTGGCTTCTTTCATTTAGCATAATGTTTTTAATGTCCATCCAGATTATAACATGATCCAGTAATTCGTTTTTTGTATGCTATTATTCCATTGTATGGTATACCATGTATTGTTTGTCCATTCATCAGTTCATGGACTGTTGAGTTGTTTCCACTTTTTACCTGTGCATGCATAATGCTGCACTGAGCGTTCATGTACAAGTTTTCATGTAGACATCTGTTTTCATTTCTGTTGGGTATGTACTTAGGAATGGAATTCCTGAGATATGTGGTAACTCTGTATTTAACTTTTTGAGGAATGGCCAAGCTTCCAAAGCAGTTGTACCAGTTTACATTTCCACTGGCAGTGTTTGATGGCTTCCGTTTTTCTACATTCTTGTTAACAACAGTTGTTATTATCTGACTTTTTTACTATGAATTTCCTAATGGGTGTGAAGTGCTATCTCGCTATGGTTTTGATTTGTATTTCTCTGATGACTGATGATGTTGAGCATCTTTCCATTTGCTGATTGGGCACCTGTATATCGTCTTTAAAGAAATGTCTATTCAGCTTGCCTATTTTTTAATTGGATTTTTTAAAACTTTTTTAAATTAATGAGTTGTAGAAGTTCTTTATATATTCCAGATACAGGTGTCTTATCCAGTATATGCTTTGCAGATATTTTCTCCCATTCTGTGGTTGTCTTTGCACTTGCCTGATAGTCTTTTGAAGCACAAAATTTTTTGATCTTGATGAAGGTCAGCGCTTTTTTTTTTTTTGCCACTTTAGTTTTTAATTGAAGGATAATTGCTTTATAGAATTTTGTTGTTTTCTGTCATACATCAACAAGAATCATCATAGGTACACCCATGTCCCCTCCCTCCTGAACTTCCCTCCCAGCTCCCTCCCCACCCTACCCTTCTAGATTGTCACAGAGCCCCTGATGAGTTCCCTGAGTCATACAGCAAATTCCCACTGGCTGTCTGTTTTACATATGGTAATGTAAATTTCCATGTTACTCTCCATACATCTCACCCTCTCCATACATCTCACCCTCTCCTCCCTTCTCCTCCCTGTGTCCATAGGTCTATTCTCCATGTCTGTTTCTCCATTGCTGCCCTGCAGATAAATTCATCAGTACTGTCTTTCTAGGTTTCACCTATATGAGTCCGTGGGGTTGCACGACTGAAACGACTGAGCGTGGCATACGATGTTTATATTTCTTGTTCTGACCTACTTCACTCTGTATAATAGGCTCTAGGTTCGTCCACCTTGTTAGAACTGACTCAAATGGCTGTAATATTTCATTTTATATATGTACCACAGCTTCTTTATCCACTCATGTGTCAGTGGACATCTTGGTTGCTTCCACATTCTAGCTATTGTAAATAGTGCTGCAGTGAAAATTGGGGTACATGTGTCTTTTTCAATTTTGTTTTCCTCAGGGTGTATGCCTAGGAGTGGGATTGCTGGGTCATACGGTGGTTTTATTCCTAGTTTTTAAGGGATCTCCATACCGTCCTCCATAGTGGCTGTATCAGTTTACATTCTCACCAGCAGTTCTCCACACCCTCTCCAGCATTGATTGTAGGCATTTTTATGATGTCCATTCTGACCAGTGTGAGGTGGTATCTCATTGTAGTTTTGATTTGCATTTCTCTAATAATGAGTGATGTTGAGCCTCTTTTCATGTGTTTGTTAGCCATCTGTACGTCTTCTTTGGAGAAATGTCTTTTTAGGTCTTTTCCCCACATTTTGATTGGATTGTTTGTTTTTCTGGTGTTGAGTTGTATGAGCTGCTTGTATATTTTGGAAATTAATTCTTTGTCAGTTGTTTCCTTTGCTATTATTTTCTCCCATTTTGAGGGTTGTCTTTTCACCTTGTTGGTCATTTCCTTTGTTGTGCAAAAAGGTTTTACATTTAATTAGGTCCCACTTGTTTATTTTTGTTTTTATTTCCATTACTCTAGGAGGTGGGTCATAGAAGGTCTTGCTTTGATTTATGTCATTGAGTTTTCTGCCTGTGTTTTCCTCTAGGTGTTTTATAGTTTCTGGTCTTACATTAGTTCTTTAATCCGTTTTGAGTTTATCTTTGTATATGGCATTATGAAGTGTTCTGATTTCATTCTTTGGCGTGTAGCTGTCCAGTTTTCCCCACATAACTTACTGAAGAAGCTATGTTTGCTGCGTTGTATAGTCTTGCCTCTTTTGTCACAAATAAGTTACCTATAGGTGCATGGGTTTAAGGTCAGCATTTTTGTTTCTTGTGCTTTTGGTGTCATATGTAAAGCTCCAAATCCAAAGTCATCAAGATTTACCTACATTTTTCTTTCAAAACTTTTTATAACTTTTGCTTTTTATATTGATCCATTTTGAGTTAATTTTTGTATGTGGTAAGGGGAAGGAGGTAGAAATCATATGCTTTTAACCTCAAAAATCAAGCCAAAGGTAAAATGTCTGAAAATACTAATAAATAAATACACAAATGTGGCAGGAGACACATGAAACAAGACTGCCAAATTGTTAATAAATGTTAAGATGGGGTGATGATGTTAATAAATATTAAGACGGAGTGATGAATATGACTGACCTACATATTTAAAATGACTTTATGTCCGTACATAGACAGTTAAATGGTTTGTTCTCATTTGGTTATTATTACCCTGATAGCTGTCATTTCTTAAAATGTCTCCTTATGTATGTCCTTTTCTATTGCTTTTTTATGTATTTATTTTGCTTTTATATATTTATTTATCTAACTGGTAAAAGTGATCAAATTTTGAACTTGCTGTGTTTCTCTGTACATGTGGGTTTGTAAGGCTAATAAACATTTTCAGTTAATTATGCCTTTAAAATATAATAAGTTATGGCTTTATATTTATTTGTACTTACTTTAATAGCATTTGAAAACTAGCAAAAGAGATCAGTGTTTAGAGAAGTACAGCTATTAGATATATTTTGGTATCTTTCTAATTGAATTTTGCTTTATTCCAGAAAATTTAGAAAATATAGCTAAAGGAAAAACTAGCAGACTTTAAAATAATTTAAAATTGTGCCACTCAGAAATTAATTATAAGCATCTAATTTTTTAAATAAAAGTAATACTTACATATGGGGGGAAAAACCCTGAAACTTTTATTGAGAGGCATAAAATGAAAGCTTATTTACCTTCCAGCTGACCACCCCTACCCCACATCACTAGGGCTTTTCTTCTCAGGTAACCACAAATAAAGAGTTGCCCAGGTATCCTTTGTTACTTGTTATTTGAGAATCTTTTGTTGTTTGTTTATATTCATGGCAGCGTAAAATTTATGCCTATTTGGTACTTTTTTTTTTTCACTTTGAGATATGTCAGGATGAGGATTTAAAGGTCACATTCTACTATAAATACTGTTAACATTTTGTTATATTTCTTTCCATCTATATTGCTAATGCATGATCATGAAGGACAAAGATGAGCCTTGCTTGTACAACTCAAAATTCCGAACTGGAACATTTTAGTGTTTTAATATTTAGTATGCATTTTATGTGGTGATTTAAATCCAGACTTTAAATCTAACTTTAAAACCTTCTAGATAGTATGACAAAAGATTTTTTAGATTTGTGAACTTATTTTAATTCTGTTAGAATATGAAAATTGTATCATTTTTTGAAATACATTTAATCTTCCTTTCAAATGATTAGACAGAAGCTATGCTCTAGTTTGATTTTAAAATTCCTTCCCAGAACATAGTTCTAGAAGTAAGTTATCAAGCCAAGGGGAGAAAGCTGCTTTTAATAGGTATGGAACTGTGAACGTTTTTTCCCTCTGTTCCTAAGATAATATGTATATAGGTATATTAGTGTTTTCTTGAACTGCACTTTTCTTTTACATTAAAAGTTTGATTAACGAGAACTAGGGGAGAGTGCACTATTATGATTAATTGAATTTTGATTATCTGAGGGATAATCAGTAGAACTTTGTATTGCTCTGTTCTTTATTGTCAAAAATCTTCCTGATCTCTATCAATACCTTTTCCTGCTTTAATAAATACTTGTTTCCACTGCTTGTCTGTGCAAGAACCATATCTAAATTATATATCCCAGTCCCTCACACAAAGAAGATCAGATGTAAAATTAAGTACATGACAAATACTTTTTAAAGATTTTGTTGTTGAAAATAATTTAATCTTTCTTTCTTTGGGATTTGGCATGCAATATTCTGACTCCTTTCCCAACAAACTGAGCTTTTACCATTATGTTGTTTCAGGTACGTGTGTAAAAGTTTGGATCGGTTCAGTTTAGTTCAGTTCAGTCGCTCAGTCACGTCCGACTCTTTGCGACCCCATGAATCGCAGCACACCAGGCCTCCCTGTCCATCACCAACTCCTGGAGTTTACTCAGACTGATGTGCATGGAATTGGTGATGCCATCCAGCCATCTCATCCTCTGTCATCCCCTTCTCCTCCTGCCCTCAATCCCTCCCAGCATCAGAGTCTTTTCCAATGAGTCAACTCTTCGCATGAGGTGGCCAAAGTACTGGAGTTTCAGCTTTAGCATCAGTCCTTCCAATGAACACCCAGGACCCATCTCCTGTAGAATGAACTGGTTGGATCTCCTAAGGGACTCTCAAGAGTCTTCTCCAACACCACAGTTCAAAAGCATCAATTCTTTGGTGCTCAGCTTTCTTCACAGTCCAACTCTCACATCCGTACATGACCACTGGAAAAACCATAGCCTTGAGTAGAGCCATAGACGGCCCCAAATAGTCAATAATATGGTACTGGCCCTAAAACAGACACTTAGATCCATGGAACAAAACAGAAGTCCAGAAATGAACCCACACTCATATGGTCAATTAATCTGTGACAAAGGAGATAAGAATATACAATGCAGAAAAGATAGTCTGTTCAATAAATGTTGTTGGGAAAACTTCTTTTCATGTAGAAGAATGAAACTGGAGCACTTTGTTGCACCATATTCAAAAATAAACTCAAAATGGGTTAGACTTGAATGTAAGATCTTAAATCATAAAACTCCTAGAAGAAAATAGAGACAGTCACCTCATTTACTTTGGTCTTAGCAGTATTTTTTTGAATATGTCTCTTCAGCAACATAGATGGACCAGGAAGGTGTAGATGCTAAGTGAGATAAGTCAAACAGAGAAAATGCCAAATGATTTCACTTACATGTGGAATCTAAAAAACAAAACAAATAGACTCATAGATACAGAGAACAAACTGGTGGTTGCCAGAGGGAAGACAGGTCAGGGAAGACAGACCAAATAAGTGAAAAAGATTAAGAGATACAACTTTATTGGTTACAGATGATGTATAATTATTGTGATGGTCACTCCATAATGTATAAAAATATCAAATCAGTATATTATGAACCTGAAACAAATATAGTATTATTAATTATAACTTAATTTAAGTAAATCAAGCAATAAAGAAATGTTATTTTTACATTGTAAATACAATTGCTGTAATGGAATGTGTTTTTAATTAAAATTTTAAGAGTACTATGCTTTGATAAGTTGATTTGCTTTAGTCAGGTATAAAATTTGAGAGCATAAGGCTCATACATCTATGGCTAAAGTATTTTTCTTCCCTTCCTTTCTCCCTGTCTAGTTACATATGCTTTTTAAAGTATGCTTTATAGTTACATTGTTTCTTTGTTTCTTGTTGTCAGTTGCTAGAGAGAAAGTTAATTCTCTGAAACATTTTTGGTTTATTTATAGATTGGTCAAAGAAAAAATGATGTATGAAAAAGAAGCAAAACAACAAGAAGAAAAGATTGAAAAAATGAAAGCCGAAGATGGTGAAAATTATGCTATTAAAAAACAGGTAAAATTATTATTTAGGATATAATTTTACCTTAAGACTTCAGTCTACAGTTCCTGTCTAATTTCATACTATCTTATAACTTTAAGTACCATCTTTGTGACCATTCATTTATTTACACAGCAGATATTTATTAAACCCCTGCTACTGGCCAAATGCTGTTTTAGGCACTCTTTCAGATGTGGCATTAAAACAAGAAAACAAACAAACCCAGATTCCTGCTTACTTGGCATTCATTCTCGTGCCACTGTCTGTCTCTGAGCCCGATAGAAAACATTCCAGAAGCATGCATTCAACTGATCACCTCTTGCCATGTCCTATCCCTTGTGCGTTCAAGCTAAGAATCTTGGTCTTCCCTCAACCCAGCTCATCGCCTCCAAAGAAGAAGCTATTCTCGCTCTTGTTCCCCCACTCTCAATAAATGGTACCTCCGCTTACTCAGATACCCAAACCAAAAGTTACAGGTCTCTTCTTGATCCCCAAGTCCTCTTTCTTTCTCCCTTGATTTCTTTCTCTTCTGCCACTATCCTAGTCCAGTCCACTATCATTTCTTGCCTGTACTACTGCAGAAGCCTCCTTGTTGATACTCTGTCTCTTGATAACCCTACATTCCTTTCATACTGCAGTAGCCAGGTTGATCTCTTTTGAATGTGTATCATATTACTTATTCCATTACCTAAAATCCAGTGTCTAATGAATTTAGAATAAAATCCAGATGACACTAGGTAAAAGGAGAATATACAAGAGCTTATATAGATAATATCTCATGACTTGTTTTTTCAAATCAGCCTTATGAACTCACAGTGGTTTTTATCATATAAATTTTGTTATATAGAATGGTAATAATGCATCCTTAGCTCAGTGGTTCAGACAGGAAAACATCTGTCTACAATGTGGGAGACCCGGCTTCAATCCCTGGGTCAGGAAGATCCTCTGGAGAAGGAAATGGCAATCCATTCAAGTACTATTGCCTGGAAAATCCCATGGACAGAGGAGCTTGGTAGGCTACAGTCCATGGGGTCGCAAAGAGTCGGACACGACTGAGCGACTCCACTTCACTTAGCTCAGGCTTAATTAAGCAAAATTAATCCCTTAAAATGGACTTCTCTGTAGGTAGTTGCTTTCTGTGTTGCCAAAGGAATGCAGTGGCACCTGAAATGTCTTCTTTCTTCAGGCTGTCCAAAAAGAGAACTTTCTTATTTTCTTGACTTTCCAGGAGAGCCTGCCTTCCTTTGTGTGTGATACAATAAAGGACATTTTTATGAGGGAGGATTTGTAAACAGGTATGTGGGTATAGTATGTCCCCCAGTATGTTTTTTGTAAACTGCTCTTCATAAGGATTTACATACATAATTTAACTTTTTGATTCTTAAAATTATGTTAAATGTGTTTTGATAGCTTCTTCCATAATTATTCATATCCCCTTTGTACCTCTCTCACTACGGTACTCTATTGTTTCCCCACATCTAGTGAGGAGCATTGTAACATTGTGTATCACGTATTTCACCCAGGTTCTGCTTGGATCCCATCCAGCTTGTTTTCCCACTTGTATAGTTCAGTTTTTTTCCCCGCTCAGTGCTTTTTGTCACCAATAGTCTGTTTTAAAATAGTCCTATAGCTAGAACATGAGTTGTAAGTTACATGGAATGGGGAATGTGTTTCCTTTCTAAACGTTTCTGTGTGCTCAGTTGAGTCCAACTCTTTACGACTCTGTGGACCATAGCTCCTCCATCCATGGAATTTTCCAGGCAAGCTTACTGGAGGGGTTGCCTTTTCCTACTCCAGGGGATCTTCCCAACCTAGGAATCAAACCTGCATCTCTTGCATCTTCTGCATTGGCAGGCGGATTCTGTACCACTGCACCACCTTTCTAAACACAATTGTACAAACAGTGCCACAGATTATCACAGAATCTGTTTTATTTAATTTTTAATATTTGTATATTATCTTTCAATAAAATTACTGCTTGATAGGTAAGAATTAACTCTATTGAATCCTGTGTTCTAATTGTTATTTGATGATATTAGCCACTTACTGGCAATATCATTGATTGCATATGCAGATATAAAAGGGAAAAAGTGAGTGAAAGTTGCTCAGTCGTGTCTGACTCTTTGCAACCCCATGGACAGTCCATGGAATTCTCCAGGCCAGAATACTGGAGTGGGTAGCCTTTCCCTTCCCCGGGGGATCTTCCCAACTCAGGGATCAAACCCAGGTCTCCCACATTGCAGGCAGATAGATTCTTTACCAGCTGAGCCACAAGGGAAGCCCAAGAGTACTGGAGTGGGTAGCCCATCCCTTCTCCAGCAGATCTTCCTGAGCCAGGAATTGAACCAGGGTCTCCTGCATTGCAGGCAGATTCTTTACCTGCTGAGCTATCAGGGAAAATATTTGTTCAAAAACCCTTTCTACACTCAGCCATGTTAAGATTCTTTTGTCACAGTGGTCATGGTTTATAACATGATTTCCTAGATTCATAGTCAGCCTAGTACTTAAATTTAAGACTATCATCCCATATCTAATTACAGAACAATAAATTTTTCGTGTTTGCTAGTCTCAACCTGCACAATATACAGCTGTCCAGTTTTGTTTCAGAGTCTCACTGAACTTTGTCTTCCTCTCACTCGGCCTGCGTGCCTTTCTCGGTCCCTTTCCCTAGCGCCTGTGCTGTTTGTGCAGCCATTTGTTTTTCTCTATGCGAGGGGAGTTGCGCTGCCAGAAGCACTGCTCTGTCCCTACTTGCCTACTGCTTTAAGGCCAGTCGTTGCTTCTTGACATTTGCTGACGCCCCTCATAAGAAATAGCAAGAGAGCCAAATGCCAGATTTTGTGGGTTCTCTCCTGTTTTCCCTGTATTTCCTCCTTTTCTGAGCTAAATGCCATCTGCAATCACTTCTCACTGTCTTGGCTTGACTCTCACTTGGTTCCATTTGCTCTGGCTTTCCTGAATCTTCTGAACCAGCCCTGTTTTATAACATACACATACAGTGCTGTCCCTGTCAAACTTCTTACCTGAAATTGATTACCAAAATTGTTCTCTCCTGGAGTAGGCCTCATTTTGGTTCTTTTAAAGTAAACTAGGCAGAAGTTTCAGGGCCCTAGCAAGTCACAATACCAAAGAGTCATTCTGCTGTCCTTTGTTCTCTGCTAAAAAGTATAACACAATATTCAGAAGTTAACCGAATACTGATGTTAGCCTTCTTCTGCTTATGATACTCCTCTTTTCCTCCACCTTCCTCATCATACTTAATTTTTACATGAACATGAGTTTTCATTTTTTGAGATAAATGCCCAGGTAATTTCTGGGTTATGTTAGTACATTTTTTGCTTTAAAAGAAACTACCAAGATCTTTTCTGAGTGGCTGTATTCGTATCATTTTATGTTTCTGTCGGTCATCTTTGATGGTTTGACTTCTCCACATCCTTGCCAGCATTTGGTGTCATCACTATTGTTTTTTAAATTTTGTTTCTTTTTGGCTGTGCCAGGTCTTCATTGCTGCCCCAGACTCCCGCTAGCTGCAGTGAGCGGGGCTTCTCTCCCTTGGCGTGTGCAGGCGCTCACTGTGGTGGCTTCTCTTGAGTGGAGCACAGGGCTCTCGGCTTCTGCAGTTGCCGTGTGCAGATTCTAAAGCGCTGCACAGCGGGTGTGCTGCGTGGCCTTAATTGCCCCGTGGCATGCAAAACCCTCCTGGACCAGGGTCAAACCTGTCTCCCCTGCATTGGCAGGCGGACTCTCAACCACTGGACCACCAGGGCAGTCCTGGTGTTATCACTGGTGTTTTCACCATTTTAATTTTGACATTTACCCATCACATCTACGTGATTAGTGTATAGTGACAGCTGATTTTGCTTTTAATTTGAATTTCCCTAATGACTAATAGTATAGAACTTCTCATTTGCTTGTTGCCCATCTGTATATTCTCTTCAGTGAAATGTCTATCCATGATTTCTGCTCATTTTCTAATTAGATATTTTGTTTCTTTCAGTTTTGAGGATTTTTAATATTTTCTAGATAAATGCCTTTGTTGGATATACAGTTTTCAGATATTTTCTTTTAGTCCTTATTTTGTCTTTTTACCCTCTTAATACAATCTTTTATTGACCAACAGTCTTTAACTTTGAGAACGTCTCCTTTACAGCTAATGTACCCTTTTGTGAATCATACTTTTGATGTCAAATCTAAGGCCTCTTTGGCTAGACTTTGGTCATGAAGATTTTCTTATTTTCTAAAAGTTGTGTGGTTTTATTTATCTCTTACATTCACGGCTTCAATTGAGTTTGAGTTAGTTTTTATTTAAGGTATACGTGTGTGTGTGCTTAGTCGCTCAGTCGTGCCCAACTCTTTGTGACTCCATGGAATGTAGTCCACCAGGCTCCTCTGTCCATGGGAATTTTGCAGACAAGAATACTGGGAGTAGACTGCCATGCCCTCCTTCATAGGATCTTCCCAACCCAGGGATCAGACCCAGGTCTCCAGCATTGCAGGCGGATTCTTTATGGTCTCAGCCACGAGGGAAGCCCATGTAAGGTGTGAGGTTTAGTTAAAGATTCATCTTTTTGCCTGAGTGCCCAGTTCCAGCAGCATTTGTTGAAAGGGTTATATCCTTCCTCCACGGAAATGCTTTTGTTCCTTTGTCAGAAACCAGGGGGACTTGTTTGTGTGGATCTATTTTCGGGTTCTCTTCTGGTCCATGAATCTGTGTCTAACTCTACCAGTACCACACCATCTTCACACTGGGAAGAGTGAGCCCTCTCACTTGCTTCTTTTTCTCTCAGAATTATTTCTCCTATTCTAATTTTTTTGCCTTTCCATAAAAATTTTAAAATAATGATCTCCATTAAACCTGGAGATCAACTTGGGGAGAATTAATGTCTTTACTATGTTGAATCTTCCAGTCAGTGAACATGGTAAGTCTCTCCAGTTAATTTAGGTCTCATTTCTTTCTTAGAATTGGGTTGGCCAAAAGGTTTATTTGGGTTTTTCCAAACGAACATTTTGGTCAACCCAATATTTTGTAATTTTCAGCATACAGATCCTATACATGTTTTGTTAGATTTAAACCTAAGTATTTCATTTTTTTTGAGGGTATTATAAATGGTATTGTTTTTAGTTTCACTTACCAATGCTATATTTGTTATTAGATATAAAAGTGCAGTCTTTTGTGTGTTGATCTTAAAACCTGCAACCTTGACTTTGCTGACTTCACGGATTAGTTCTGGGAGTTTTGGGTGGATTCCTTCTGACTTTCTACATAACAATCTTGTCATTTGCAAATAAGGACAGTTTCATTTGGGGCTTCCCAGGTAGCACCAGTGGTAAAAAACCTACCTGCCAATTCATGAGATGTAAGAGACGTGGGTTCAGTCCCTGGGTTGGGAAGATCCCCTGGAGGAGGAAATGGCAACCCACTCCAGTATTCTTGCTTGGAAAATCCCATGGACAGAGGAACTTGGTGGGCTACAGTCCATAGAATCACAAAGAGTTGGACACGACTGAGCGGCTAACACTACATATGGTTTCACTTCTTTTAAATCTGTATGTCTTTTATTTATTTTTCTTGCCTTGTTGCTCTGGCTGGAGCTTACAGTGCTATGTTTAATAGGAGAGTAAACGTACTTATCTTGTTCTCAGTCTTAAGGGGATAGCATTTAGTTTTTTACCATTATGTAAATGTTAACTATAGGGGTTTTGTACATGGTCTTTTTCAAGTTGAGAAAGTTCTTTGTTTATAGTTTTGTTCAGTATTTTTGTCATGAATAGGTATTGGGTTTTGTCAAATGCTTCTTCTGTGTCATTTGGTAAGAGCACATGAGTTTTCTTCTTTGGATTGTTGAAACTGTGAATTACATGGATTAATTTCTAAATATTGAACCAACCTTAATTGTGTTATATAATTCTCTTAATTCTTGGATTTAAATTGCTAGTATTTTATTGAGGATTTTTGCATCTAAGTTTATGGGAAATAATGGTCTGAAGCTTTTTTTATTAAGTTGGGAAGTGTTCCCTCTTTTTTCTTAAAAGATTTGTATAAAATTGGTGTTAAGTGTTTAAATATTTGAAAACATTGTTCAGTGAAAGCATCTAGGCTTAGAGAGCTCTTTTTCAAGAACTTTTTAATTAAAAATTTGACTTATTTAATAATTATAGAACTGTTCAGTTTATCTGTTGAGTTTTGGTGGTTTATAGTTTTCAAGGAACTGGTCCGTGTCTTCTAAGTGGTTGAATTTATGAGCATTATGAACATTACTGAGCATTATGAACATTTGTGAGCATTATAAAATTACTTTTAGCATTTTTTTTCTCATTTTGTTGTTTGTGAGATCTGTACTGACATTCTCTCTTTTGTTACTGATAGTGGCAATTTGTGCCTTTTTACTTAATATTTGTCAGTCTTAACTAGAAGTCTATACCACAAATAAAGCTTTGTTTCATTGCTTTTTTCCCCTCTGTTCTCTTTCTATTTTTCATTTTATTGATTTCTGTTCTTGTGTTTGTTATTTCCTTTCTTCTGCTTCTATAGGTTTATCTTGCTCTTCTTTTTCTAAGTTCCTGAAGTAAAAACTTAGCTGTTTAATTTGAGATCTTTCCTCTTTACGAATCTAAGCATTTAGTGCTCTAAATTTCCCTCTCAGCATTGCTTTATCTGAAAATCCCAGAAATTTTAATATGTTGTGTTTTCATTTATCTATGTATTTCTCTGTTTCCTTAGAGACTTCCTTGTTGTGACCCGTTAGTTATTTGGAAGTATGTTGTTTAATTTGTAAATGTTTACAGGTTGTCCTGCTGTCTTTCTGTTACCGTTTTCTAATTTTATTCCATTATAGTCAGACATGTACTGTTTTATGTCAGTACTTTTAAATTGGCTGAGGTGTTTGTTCATTTTGTGTTTGCTCCTTTTGGTCCAGGATGCAGTGGCACCCACTCCAGTCCTCTTGCCTGGAGAATCCCGTGGACGGAGGAGCCTGGTGGGCTGAAGTCCCTGGGGTCGTGAAGAGTCAGACACGACTGAGCAGCTTCACTTTCACTTTTCACTTTCATGCATTAGAGAAGGAAATGGCAACCCACTCCAGTGTTCTTGCCTGGAGAATCCCAGGGACGGGGGAGCCTGGTGGGATGCCGTCTATGGGGTCGCACAGAGTTGGACACGACTGAAGCGACTTAGCAGCAGTAGCAGCATAGTGTACTATAGAAAATGTTTCATAGGTGCTTGAAAAGAATTTGTATTTTTGTTTCATAGGTGTAGCGTGTTCTATAAATGTCAATTATATCTTTTGATGGTGTTACTGGGTTCTTTTATATCTTTGCTATCTTTTTTTTTCTCTAGTACTTCTGTCATTTGCTAAAACTGGAGTATTGGAATCCTCAGCTGTATTTGTGGCTTTGTCTCTCCTTTTAGCTTTATTGTGTCTAGTTTCATGTGTTTTGAAGCTCTTTTTTAGTATATACACATTTAGGATCACTGTGTTTTCTTGATGGATTGATCATTTTATCATTATGTAGTATCCCTCTGTGTCCCTCATAATTTTTTACTCTTAAGTCTATTTTATCCAGTATGAATCCAATATGAATATAGTCACTCCTGTCTTTCTTTTTTTTAATGTTTGCATGGTATATCTTTTTTCTATTCTTTTTTTAACCTATCTCTTTCATTTGAAGTGAGTTTCTTGTAGACCTGTTTTTAGCTGGTAAATTTAGACCATTCATGTTTAAGTAATTATTGGTATGTCAGTGCTTAGAGCCCAGATTATTTTTGACTCATAGGATTCTTCTTTCATCCTTAACCATTCATCAATAACCACAAAACACAAGTCAAATGAACTTTTTCTTTTTGTCTGTCTGTGTGTCTGCTTCATGGCATGGTGACTGGGTCCTAAGAGAAGTGTTTCCCAAAGTGATCATTCCAAGAGATCCATGTAGAAGCTACAGGGCTTCTTAAGATGCAGCTTCAGGTCTTCAGTTTCAGAATGCCCCTTCTGCCACATCCTGTTGGTTTCATAGTGCCAGACCAAATTCACTGTGGGAGGTGCCTGCTCATGGGCAGGAAAACAAGGAGGTGACGCCATGGGCTCTGTCTCGGCTGCTGACTGCCGGCGCTGCGAACGCACACGCTGGAGCTGAAATCGGGCTGTAACTCACAGCCGGTTAACCAGCTGATCACACTCAGAGTCGGCTTTATTGTTTGTAAATTGAGGACACTAGCCTGGATGACATCCCAGATGTGGTTATGTCCTTTCTAACTCTGTTTCTGTTTCTTAGATATCTTTTTCCCCAGTTTTATTGAGGTAAAATTAAAATGTATATACTTAAGGTGGGTAGCTTGATGGTTTGATGTACATTTACCTTTTAAAATATCTACCATATTCACGCTACTTAACATATCCATCACCTCACATAGTTACTGTTTTTTTTTCTTCATCAAATAGGTTTCTTAACTTGTTTATTATCACATTACCATTTTAGCACCATATGAAAGAAGAGACTTAACCATTGTTCCAGTAATCTCTGAACTACTCTTAGAGCTCAATTTGACAAACTAATACAGTTACCATTGGTTCCAGAAGCAGCCAGTATCTTAACATTAGACTGTCTATAGATTATTATAGGTATAGCCAGCCCTGCATAAATGATCTGGATCATTAAAGGAGCTAGAAACCACTGGCTAGGTTATTTCACACACTCTTCTCTTTGAAAAATTAAAGATCTGCTAATAGGTTTTTCCTTTCCAATGTATGTATGTTTGATTATGACAGAAACTGATAATATTTTAGTTCAGTGGTTTATTCACTGTTACAATGAGTCTTGCTAAGCTTCCCCCAGGATCCTTAGTTAAACTCAGTCTTGTCATATCAGCACTAAAATAAACTGACAGTTTATCCAGATATCTTAAACAGAGGCACCATTCATTTGACTACTTCCAAAAAGAACACTTTGAATGGTAATACTTTTTTCATTTATTCACGTGTTTTGAGGGGTGTTTTTACTGTATAGTCATACCTTATATACTGTCTTTTTAAATTATTCCTGACAATTGTAATTCACTGTTGAAATTATATGAAGTATATGATTTGTGGCCTTGATAAAGATGTGGTTTATGGATCCCAAACCATAGTTATCACTGTACTGTGTGAAGTACAGTGAGGCAGTGTTAAGTGTTTATTTTCATGTTTATTCTCCCATATGGATTGGAGGATGAGGCCTTCTCTTTTTCATATTTATATCCCCTGTACCTGACATCCTGCAACTATATAGTAAGCTTATTGTATGAAATGAGGCTGATATATGGGAGAGACTGAGCTTTGGCCCTTCTTAAGTCAAAATCCTATTTGATTAACTGAGGGATATAGAACAGTAATGAATAGAAGGTACTTTGGACAGCATTGTTTAAAGTTCATTTCAGTAACAACACTAAAGCTTGCCAAATAAATTTTATAAGTATACATTTTGGCTTATCATGTGTTTGACCCAATTCTTTATATTTGTTTCATCTTATTTAATTCCTATAAACTAGGGGGGTCCATAGGAGAGAAAATATGAATTCCTTACCCAATTAAATGTCCTGTCACTGACTTTTCACATGTATTCAAACTAACCAGACACACAAAAATAAATTGTTAGTGGCTCAGTCGTGTCCAACTCTTTGCAACCCTATGGACCAGACTCCTCAGTTCATGGAATTCTCCAGGCAAGAATACTGGAGTAGGTTGCCATTTCCTTCTCCAGGGGGTCTTCCCAACTTAGGGTCGCATCCAGGTCCCCTGTATTGTAGACAGATTATTTACAGTCTGAGCCACCAGGGAAGTCCTCAAAAATAGATTAATGGCAATGATTGAATTGCCATGGTATGGTATGAATAGCTATAAAATAAAGTCATGATCCTGTGTTTGGAATTTTCAACATGTGCCTTATTAGCAAAAGAATTACAAGTTCAGCAAGAGATTTCACCTAAGAAAAGAGATGTGGATAGAGAGCATTGTTGTATATTATAATTTTAATTTTTATTTATATTGTGAACAATGATAAAACTTTTGGGAAAAGGAAGAAGGCAGTGGGATTCATTAAAGTTGCTATTAGAGTATAATAGGATTATGGTTACCATTAAATTATGTCATTTGTTTTTAATGTGAGTTAGATAATAAAGCTTCTAGGTTAAAGATCAAGATTTTGTAGCCATTTAACCAAAGGTATTTGACCAAACATTACTCTTTGGAAATAAATGTTTCATTGATCTCTGTGTCTCTTTCTAAGACTAGTTTAAGGAGATAAAGCTTCATATTTCCTTGGGAAAAAGACTTATTTGAGGTCCAACATCTGATACTAATATATTTACCCTCTTACTGATTGGGTTTCCCATTCATCCATTTGATTTTTTTTCTTCTTTTTATGATTTGATATATTATAGTCCAGCTTCAAATGGTGAATTTTTAAGTCGAGAAATATCCTCCAAAATAAAGATTCCTGTGTTTAATTCTGTAGTGTCTGTCTTTGGGAGAAGTAGAAGTTCAGATTCAGAGGGGTGCCTGGTTGGTAATTTGGATCAAACTGCATGGGGAGAATAATCTCTCCCCTAAAATGAAGCACAGGGATAAGTAATAACTTTTTATGCATGATAAGCATCAGAAATATGAACCTGCTGGTCTTTGCTTTTCATTTTTCCTCACCTCTGTCTTTCAGTTAGAACCTCCTGCAGTGTGCACACGATGTGATCAATAACTCAATAACTTTTTTCATGCAGTAATTATCTCCATGTGATATTATCTGAGCACTGTTTTTCTTTATTACTCAAAAGATGCAGGAGATATTTATATAACCAGCTGATCCCATTTTGGATAACAGTGCTTTGTGACAGCAGGAGAAACAGTTTATTTTAAATAACCTTTTTAAATAAATGCTCTATGAAAAGCTTTCAGAGTTAATTTTTACTTAGCGTGAGAAGGTGATTACCGAAAAGGTTTAGATCGAAAACTTGTACTTTGTATATTTTACAGTTTGATAGTCATTCTTTTGATAGTCATTCTTTTTTAAACACAATTAAAATTAAAATATTGAACCATTTAACATAACCATAATTTTTTTCTGATTCCTCTAAATCATTTTGTATATTTTCAGAGGTGTGAGCTAAATGTGTAAGTTCTGCCATCTCTGCGTGTCTCATAGGTTGTTTCGTTACAGGCCGAGATCCTGCAGGAGTCCCGGATGATGATTCCAGACTGCCAGCGCAGGTTGGAAGCGGCACACACTGATCTTCTGCAGTTATTAGTAAGTAGTACTTCTCTGTCTTATGTTTCAATGTTTTTTCAGTCTAATACATCAAAGGCCAAAATTTTAACTCTTTGACACTGAAAACTAGTTGGTGACATTTTGTTTACTTGCTCAGTGTATTTTTAAATAATTAATGGAGTTTAAGTCGTGTTTAAATTATGCTTTCAGTAAAAGTACTGTGTCAGCATATTCACTGTATTCATTTAAACTGAGTTGAAATATATTTGAGTTATCATGGTATTCATAGTACTAATATTGTCCAGCAGTATCTTGAATGATTCGATTTTCACACATAAAGATCTTTTTTAATACATTAAATGTAAGTATTCTGTTTGATGTTTTAAAAGATCCAGATGTTTCAAATGAATTTAGGCTGTTTTACAAAGGATTTGGAATTCTTCCCAATTCAAACCTAAAACGATTTGAGAGAGGAAAGAAAACCCTGTATGGTAATATATAGGCAGTCCTTTCATATTAACTTGGAGCTGGTAACACTCTTTATCATACTTGCTAGTATAAGTGTCTTGTGATATAGTAGCAGAATCATTTTAAAAAGGGATTCTAAGAAAAATGAGAAGTTCTTTTTTATATTTTTTAAAAAAGATAAAAGCAGAATACTGTATACAAGCCAGTTGTTATTGCTATTTGATGATAGTTTGATTTCTGTCATTTCCTTTATTAACCTTTAGTTTCTAGTTCTTGAGCTAATATTAATTACCAGCTACATAGCTGTCTCCTGTTCATAGTTGTTTCCTATACGTCAAACATAGTGAGGCTTTTTCAGGTTGATCATATGTATATATTCTTGGAAAGAGAATGAGATTTGTTTTCCCACCAAAATAATATCAGGACTAAGTCTGTAGAAAAAACGAAACAGAGAAATACTCACATTTTACTTTACTTTTGAAACAGAACTCGTATTTATCTGTAGAAACCTTTTAAAAGCAGGATAACTCTCTTCAAAGCCAAAATGAAGCTAAGTTTTTAAAATAAAAGAGGTGAAATAATGAAAGCTGGAAATAATTACTCTATTAAAATATTACCCGGAACAGAAGCATCATTTGTATCTCCTGACAATTGAAATGCTTTTTTCTCTCATGAATGTAGTAACCAAGAAAGTAATAAAAACTGCTTAAAAAATTGTATTGTCTTTGGATGATATATTTGTGTGTGAGCATATATTCAGCAATGTCTGTACCCTCGAAGGGCTTATATGTTCTAACAGAGAACAAAGGTGTGTTCAAGTGTAATAGAGAAGTTTAAGAAATTCTTACCTGTAGTCTGAATTAAGCAAATCCTCAGTCATTTTTCCTTTAAAATTTCGTATTAAATACACGCACACACACTTTATCTCCTCTTCCCTCTAGCTGTTTGTATATATTCATCCTTTATTGCGTGACCTGAATTGCTGACCATAGCTTTGTTTACTAAAAAATCAAACAAAATTTGCTATACTCTATGCTCATTAACTTACATTATTTCATTTATCTGTTACAATTAAATAATAGTTTTGTGTATGATATACCAAGGAAGAACTCGGTCTTTACATGTCAGAAACTGAAAGCTGTTGTTTCCATGTAGTAGGGTATATAATACTCATCAATAAGAAGACAGTTCACTTTTCTGATTCAAAGACTGTACTAAACTCTAGTGTGACACCTGTAGCCTTCTTTGTCATTGTGAGTAGCTGTAGGATTATTTCGGTCTGAGTGTCATCATGTATGTAATGCATTAGTAAATAATTTTTTTACTATTAGTGCATTAATAATAACCCCATTTTATTGTGTTAATAAAGTGAGATACAATGTTTTAATTTTTTTCTGAGGTTTTAATTACTTACTGTAAGTGGCTTTAGATGACCATGTTTTTTGCTTATTATATAAGAATATACAATATTGTATATTATGTATAACAATATATAAAAAACATATATTGTTTTAATTTTTGAGCTGCTTATCTTGATAGTTTGTAATATCTGAGTAATTACTACTGAAGTTCAAGAAGAATAAACCTAATTTTTATTACATTTAATTTCAGGAGAGTGAAAAAGACTTGGAAGAAGCTGAGGAATATAAGGAGGCACGTTTAGTACTGGATTCAGTGAAGTTAGAAGCCTGAATTTTTCTGTACAGGGTATTTTTTGCAATCCTAGGATCCATTCCACAATTCATTATTTTTGACCACTGCTATGTGTTCAAGTAGTATGAAAATGTGATTCTTTTTATGCAGTGCATATATTTTTCTTTGCCTAATTTAATGTGTCAAATAAATGAGTTCATCTAATAAAATTGCTTCTTTCATACTTTACAGAGTATTTTAATTAACCTTTTAGCATTAAGTCATAGCCATTTTTGACAGAGAATTAAAATCTGTTAGGTTCTATTTAAAGTCTAGATGTTTTGCTGCTTAAGCGTGAATTAAATTAAAAACAAGGTGATTTTTTCTTTTAAGATAAATATCCAAATTTTGAGTATTTTATTCTGAGTAGCATACAACTCCCAGATAAGAAAGTAACAACGCGGGACTTCCCTGGCAGTCCAGTGGTTCAGACTCCATGCTTCCAAGGCAACGGGTGAGGGTTTGGTTCACGTTGGGGAACTAAGGCCATTCCCCATGCCCCGTGGCACGGCCAGAAGACTAAAAAAAGGAAAAGTAAGGACTTCTCTATGGATGCAGCCTTACATATTTATTTCTTCACAGTGAAAGTCCAGCATTTCCATTACTATGAACTAATAGGAAACACTTAAATCTTTTCCCAGAAAAATGTATACAGAAAACATCAACCATTTAAATCTTTAAGAATAAAATGTTTATGAATAATAAAGAATTGAATTGTGTTTTAAAGGAATAATAAATGTTGCCAGTACTGGGAAATAAATAAATAAATGTTGTACCATGCTGGGAAATGTTAAATGGAAAGGGAACCTCTGATTTATAGCTTTTGCTCTTTTCTGTAGTGTAAATACTCCCACTGTGACCAATTTCAAGTGACTAATGTGACATCACCGAACAGAATTGGGAAGGTTCAAGCTCAGCTACAGCATGCACTGGTCCAGCCAAACCTGAATTATCTTGATTGACTAGAAAAGGGTATTGTTGCATCACAAAGCTTTTTCCTAGTACTATTGTAAACCTATAACTTAATCTTTTGAGCTTATTTTTTAAAAATATATGATACTTGTTTTATTATATTTCTAGAAAATATGTATGGGCCTTATGTCACCAACCTAACATGAACCATGATCTAATGAACCAAAATAGTAATACATTTATACTTTAAAACTCATAATTGAAAAAAAAGAAAATGAATTTTTGCTGCTATAAAATACATACTTATAATATGGTTGATCAGATTTTGGAAGTTGCAGATGATAACTAGAAACTAACATTTATTGAATCTGAAAAAGATCAGAGAAGAGAAAAATAATACTATTCTTTAATATTATTTCTAAAGCCTGCTCTGTTTAAAAGCATAGAATGTATCATTTATAAAATAAAACTTTCACTCATTTAGAAAATTACTTCATCAGAGAATAGCATATATCTGAAGCATTTCTAAATTGAAATGTCATCATTTTAAAACATATTGCATGCCATTTTAAAGTATTTGAGGTAGAAGAGGGGAAGGGTGAGGAAATAAAAACTGTAATTACAATGTAAAATTTTATACTAAGATTCAGTATTAGAGATTTAAGGATCAGGAGAATTGAACTCCTTAGATTATCTTGTGGTTTGGTGTTAAGAACAGGTGGAAGCTTTTTGGTTTCAGGCTTGTGTTTTTGCTTTTAGCATATTGAGTTTTTAAATTCATTAAAACATTCTGAGAATTGTTGACATGGTCCAGTTGTTCTTGTGGCCAAGAGGCACATTAAGAGCAGTTATAATCGATTAAGCATTAACTTGTTTTTAAGCTTTTATTTAAAATCTTCTATTTGTGTAACAATAAGTAGAAATTTCCTAAACTAAGACCTCTAATTAACATAGCAGCTGCTCAATAAACATTTGTAGAAAAAGTGAAAAGCAAGAACATGTCTAACATCGGGTCTCCTGCATTGCTAACAGATCTTTTACCACCTGAGCCACAGAGGAAGCCTGTCCAACATGTAGAATGAGACAGAGAATGCTCTGGAGGATTATATCTCATCATAGACAAAACACATTAATAGAATGCTTTTCTATTGTTTTGACCACAAAGCACAATAAGAAACACATTATTTTATATAGATGCATAAACAATGTATAGCTATATAAACTTCTTTGGTATATATCTTTTTCAGTTTCTTAGATCTCAAAGCAGTTGTCTCAGTGAATGTGTGCTACCGATTTACACGGTGCAGGCATGAAGTGTCACGGTAATATGTAATCACTTAACGTTTGTTAAATGCCCTTGTCCTTGCACAGACCAGTACAGTGGCATCCATAGATCAGACAGGCAAAACGAAGACAAGGGGCAAAATCAAGTAAACCTAATGTTTCCATGTTTTTCTATACAACAAAGGGCACGTCATTTCTAAGTAAATAAGAATGTACACGCTGCTGCTACTGCTGCTAAGTCACTTCAGTCGTGTCCGACTCTGTGCAACTCAACCCCATAGACGGCAGCCCACCAGGCTCCCCCGTCCCTGGGATTCTCCAGGCAAGAACACTGGAGTGGGTTGCCATTTCCTTCTCCAGTGCATGAAAGTGAAAAGTGAAAGTGAAGTCGCTCAGTCGTGCCCCGACTCTTAGTGACTCCATGGACTGCAGCCTACCAGGCTCCTCTGTCCATGGGATTTTCCAGGCAAGAGTACTGGAGTGGGGTGCCATTGCCTTCTCTGAAGAATGTATGTAGGATAAATAAATAGACATATAACATGCAAAATGAGTAAAGTGACCAAATCCAGGCTGGTTTTAACGCCATTGAGAATATTCCCAATTTTCACTTGGACGTTCTTGGCTATCTCCCAAAGTCCTGGACAGGAACTTCCTGTCTGGGCTTTTGGGACATATACGTTTTGGATAAATACTAACATGTCAAGAACTAGGTTGTCCTCCACTTATCCTGTTTTGTACTTTCTGATAAGTCATGTAAACAGATCCTTCGGAAGGAATGGAACTTGTGGGGAGGATTTTTTTAACTGCTAAGATAAGCACGTGTTTATGAGTAATGAAACCTGGCTAAAGTAATGTTGGTTTCACTTCTCTTGAATCTCTGGTGAGGGCCGGTCAAAGCCTAATGTTTAAAAATTGTGTCTATGCCTCTACCTGTGCACTGAATCACTTCCAAATTGAGCAGTCAAACCTGGTTAATCTAAATTACTTTGCAAACTTCATTACATTACTTGGCTTTTAAAAAATCCTATCAAATTTAATAAGGACATATCTTACAGCTGGTTATCACTTAAATCTTATTATTTGGTCATTTACATAAACCAAGGACAGATGAATACTTTCTTTGATGAGTTAGGGCCTTTAGATATCAGTGTAAACTTGATAGCGTGTGAACAAGAGCTGTGACGTAAGTATTTGGCATTAAAGGGTTAATCAGGTAATTTAGTCCTTGAGACTCTTTTGAGTGCTTTAGCTGGAAAGAAATTGAATGGTTTAGAAATGGTGCACTATGAAACAAGTATTAGTGTACTTGAAATTTTCAAGAGTGCTTCATAAAAATCTACACTGCACTCCACTGTTGGTTCTTACTGCTCTTATGAGAGGTATTTGTTCACGTATTAGACTGTTGCACAGAAAGGTACAATTAATTTATTATGTTTCAGTGGATCTACACCTTTCTTACATTTTTTGTGCTTTCTTTTGGCAGCTGGATAGTTGACAAGGTGATTTCCAAGTCTTGAGGGCAATACGTGTCACCAAAGGCTAATATTTTTAATATTTTGGATGCACCATGCGACATGTGGGAGCTTACTTCCCCAGCCAGGAATTGATCCCATACCCCCTGCATTGGAAGCAAGGAGTCTTAACCACTGGACCAGCAGAGAAATCCCAAAAGGTTAATATTTTTAAAACACAAAAAGACTTTTCAAATTAATAAGAAAAAATTTGTAGTGTAAAAGATAAAGGACGAAAACATTTCATAAAATAATAAACACGAATAGGTTTTTTTTTTAATGTTTCACTTCAGTAGTAGTCAAGTTCAAGTTTTAAATACAATGAAGCGGAAATTTTACAGATGAGAATACCTTTGACTAGGTATGATAAAGTACTAGCCAATGAGTTTAGCATAAAGAATTAAGTAAACAAATGGGAAAAGAGCATCACTTCCATGATACGCAGTTGATGTGTACCAGGAAAACACAAGAGCATTGTCTGTAAAATAACTGAAGTGATGAGGAGATTAAAGTAGGTAGCTACAAAATGCATGTATAAAATTGGTAGGGATTGAATTATGTGCTTCAAAAAGATACGTTGAAATCCTGACCCCCAGGAACTTAGATTATGACTTCATTTGGAAAGAGGGCCCTTGCAGATTTCATCAGTTCAGGTGAGGTCAGGCTGGAGAACAGGGTAGGCCCTTAGTCTATTCTGACTGATGCCCTAATGAGACAATGTGAAGACATACCGTGAGAAGGCCACAGGATGGCACAGGCAGAGAGTGGAGTTACGCTGCTACAAGCCAAGGAAGAGTAAGATGCCACCAGCCTCTTGTGAGAAAGGCATGGAACAGATTCTCCCTTAGGTCCTTGGAGAGTGTATGGCTCTGGCAACAGCTTGATCCAGGCTTCTAGCCTCCAGAACTGTAAGACAATAAAGTTTGGTTGTTTCAAGCCACTGTACTTTGTTCCAGTAGTGTTAGAAATAAATACATAGAACCCGACAGCTTTTCTATATGCCATCAATAACCAAACATAATGGAAAAATAAATCCCTAAGGAGAGTCACAGAAGATGACATTTAAAATTGTACTACGTATGGAAAGTTGATATTGTCAAAATGTGGTTTCTCCCTGTGTCCACTGCAAATTCAATGAAGTAAAATACAACATGGTTTGGAGAGAGGAGTGGAGTGTTACAAGGAAATGATTCTAAAATGCAATTTAAATTTTTTTAATATTTCTTTTTTATTTGTTTGACTGTGTCGGGGCTTAGTTGAGGCATGTGAGATCTAGTTCCCTGACCAGGGATCGAACCCAGGCCCCCTGCATTGGGAGTGTGGAGTCTTAGCCATTGGACCACCAGGTAAGTCCTAAAAAAATGTTTAACAGGAAAGAATGTCTGAGAGGGGGATATGAAAAAGAATAGTGATGAGAAACTAGCTCTGCTCACTATCAAAAATGTATAGTGTTTGTGTGTGTATATATATATATATATATTTAGTATATGATAAAGAATATTTCAGACTTATCAGAAAGATAGATTACTCAGTAAATCATATTGGGATAACTGGCTTACCATTTGGAGGAAATGTGAAGTTGAATCTGCGTTTCACCTCTCACACCAAAGTAAATTTCAGCTGAGTCAAAAATTTCAATAAGGAAAAAAAAAATTGGTGAAGCTAATAGATTAACAAGGAATGTTTAATTGACATTATGCAATGGAGTATAGGGAAATAGAAAATCTAATACACTGTTCATGAGACTTTAAAGACTGCAGTTCTCCACAAAGTAACATATAAACAATGTCACAATTATCAAAATTATAGAGATATAGAAAAATGGTGAGACTATCCAAGAAAATCTTGAAAGTGGGTAATTACTAAGGAGGAGAAGGGATAAGTGTAAGAGGTAGTACAGATGGACACTGAAACTTAAAATTACTACATTTAAAACAGTGAAACCAATACAACGTTAAACTGTCCGTATAATAGACTAGAAAACTCAAACCCACCCTAAGTATGTATATCAGTAATAAGTAGCTGATGGAGGTAGCATCTCAAGTTACTGGTAAAAGGATAGATAATATATAAATGGAATTAGGACAGTCTGAGAAAAGTAAAAGTTGATTTCTATCTCATTTCACACAACAAAGCTTAAATAGATTAAAGAATTAAATTTATGCAACAAGCATTTCTTGAGCCTATACTATTAGGCACTATTCTGAAGCTAGGATGCAATGGTGAGCAAGACAAAGATCTCTGCTGTTGAAGAGCATACATCTCATGGACAAGAAAATAGCAGGAGTGTGTTCTGTGCAAGAACCAGTGGGGCAGGAGCCAAGTGAGTGATGGGGAAAGGAGTAGAAGAATTTGTGGGCCTTTGTTAAGGAAAGAAGTTAAAGTTTTAATCTAATGAGAGTCCATGAAGATTTTAACCCAGGGAGTGACACGATTTAATTAGCATTGTTTAAAGATCTTGTTATTCTGTAGAGACTGAGTCATAAGAAGCAAACCAGTGTCTCTCTGCTGGTCATTCCAAGGGTACAAATCTCCCATCAGGCTGCCCGCAGCATCCCCAGCTGGACAGACTCCAGGGAGAAGAGTGCAGCTGGTGTCTTCTCCCCATCAAGGGCTGCAACCATCAGCCCTGAGCCTCCCCTCTCCACCAGAAAACCCCTGGAGAGATGGAAAGCAAGCCCCCTTCAAGTACTCTGATGGGTGGCCTTCTTAGGTGCAAGGGTCCCAGACATGGTCACTTAGCCTTGGGTTGGCCCTGAGAAGTCTGTGGCCTACTTTACAGAGACTCGGCTCAACCTCAGATCCCACCGCGCTGATTGCTCCAACCCTCCCCTCCCTCCAGAGCCTCCCTTGGCAGAACATAGTTTAGTGTGCAGGTTAATTGCAGTTAGAGGTTGTTCTCTTCTGAATACCCACCTTTCACATGCCACTTATGCCAGAGAGAGGTATGGCCATCCCAGGGGTGGTGGGAAAATTATGATTTAGCTGCAAAAGCTGCATGTTTCTGTTAGGGTAAAGGCTGCATTGAAAACAAAAGTATTACCTTGTTTATAAATAGGGAATTTAGCAAACTCGGGGGTGAGGAAATAGCTGCGCCTCTAGATGCAGCCATGAAATTAAAAGACTCTTAATCCTTGGTAGAAAAGTTATGACCAACCTAGATAGCATATTGACAAGCAGAGACATTACTTTGCCAACAAAGGTCAGTCTAGTCAAGGCTATGGTTTTTCCAGTAGTCATGTATGGATGTGAGAGTTGGACTGTGAAGAAGGCTGAGCACTGAAGAATTGATGCTTTTGAACTGTGGTGTTGGAGAAGACTTGAGAGTCCCTTGGACTGCAAGGAGATCCAACCAGTCCATTCTGAAGGAGATCAGCCCTGGGTGTTCTTTGGAAGGAAGGATGCTAAAGCTGAAAGTCCAGTACTTTGGCCACCTCATGCGAAGAGTTGACTCATTGGAAAAAACTCTGATGCTGGGAGGGATTGAGGGCAGGAGGAGAAGGGGAGGACAGAGGATGAGATGGCTGGATGGCATCACCAACTCGATGGACGTGAGTTTCAGTGAACTCTGGAAGTTGGTGATGGACAGGGAGGCCTGGTGTGCTGCGATTTATGGGGTCACAAAGAGCCAGATACGACTGAGCGACTGAACTGAACTGAACTAGACGCAGTAGCTGCATACTGATTTGTGACATGGACACAGAATTAGAACCAGTTCTTCCTCCATTCATGGCACAACCTTGCCTTCAGCACTTAACTGGGTGCCAGGCACTGTGCTAGGCTCTGAGAATGCAAAGTTAAAAGAAGCTCATGATCTGATAACTAATCCTTACAGTGTGGGGGACCAGGTGCTGTCATAAAGCTCAATGTGATATTGAGATTCATAATAAATACCTATTCAAAACAGAGCCATACAAAAGAGATCAGATCTGTGCTTACCAGCGATGAGGGAGGGTGGGAGATGGGGAATGGGGAAGGGAGACTGATCCAGGACAGGCAAAGGCACAGACTTCCACTTTATGAGACAAACGAGTGTTGGGAATGCAATGTACAACATAATAAATATAATTAACATTGCTGTAGGTTATATATAAAAGTTGAGAGTATGTGCTGGGAGTTTTCATCACAAGAAAGAAAACGTTTTTTCTGTTTGATTTTTGTACCCATATGAAATGATGGATGCTTACTGGATTTAGTGTGATGGTCACTTCATAAAGTAATGTAAATTAAATCATTATGCCATATATCTTAAACATATACAGTGCTGTGTGTCAATTATGTCTCACTGAAACTGGAAGAAAAAAAAAAGATTATGCTACCAAATGAAGGAAGGAAGGAAAAGACAGAGAGCAAGAGAGAGATAAAGAAATACTTATTTGGTCATCTTTTTGTTTCTGGCACAGAGCTCCTGAAACCCTTGAAATTTCTAAGTGATAGGAAGTGAAAGTCACCCAGCCATGTCGTCCTCTTTGTGACCCCATGGGCTATACACTCCAGGGAATTCTGCAGGCCAGACTACTACTGGAGTGGGTAGCCTTTCCTTTCTCCAGGGGATCTTCCCAACCCAGGGATTGAACCCAGGTCTTCTGCATTGCAGGTGGATTTTTCACCAGCTGAGCCCCAAGGGAAGCCCAAGAATACTGGAGTGAGTAGCCTATTCCTTCTCCAGCGGATCTTCCCAACCCAGGAATCGATACAGGGTCTCCTGCATCGCAGGTGGATTCTTTACCAGCTGAGCTACCAGGGAAGCCCTTAAAGTGATAATATTCATAATATTCAAAGTGATGAGCGATAATATGTATAATAAGCCCCTTTCAACCACAGTTGAGTTTGTGTTAATGCAGTGATTTTTGGAAAGTTTGGAAGAATGGGGGCTGGTTGCCAAGGAAACCTGACAGGTTTGTAATTTTTAATCCTACCCTCTGACGTCCGGAGGTGTTGATTTAATAAATCAGGCTTGTGTAAGAAGCCTCCATAAAAGTTCAACAGGAGAACTTCCCGGTCGGTGAACTCTTATTGAAGGTTGGGAAGACGGCTTGGAGGCTCTGAGCAGTTTTCGCATACCTTGCCCTATGCATCTCTTTCATCTGGCTGTTCTTGAGTTAAATCATTTTACAGTAAACCTGTAATTTGGTAAATAAAGTATTTCTCTTAGTTTTGTGAGCCACTTGAGCAAATTAATCAAACCCAAGGAAGGGGTTATTGGAACCTCCAATCTGTAGTCGATTGGTAATAACCTGTGCTGGCAGTTGACCTCTGAAGTATTGGGGTGGAGGCACTCTTACAAGACTGAGCCCATAACTTTGGGGATATAATGTTATCTCCAGGTAGATAGCAACAGAATTGAGTTGAATTGTGGGACACCCAGCTGGTGATGGAGAATTTCTTGGTGCGGCAAGGGGGCAGGGCGATGTGGGGCAGGCAGGGGAACTCATACATCAAAATTGGTGTCAGAATCAGAATCATAGAAGGTCTTACTGGAGCCAAGACGAACAGTCAAACAGAAACCTTTCAGTTTGGATTTCACACAGTACACCACAGCCGTCCAAGTTATCTCAAGCAGGAGATAAAATGAAAAACTTGTGCAAGAGTTTTCAAAAGAGCCTTGGACCACAAAGAATATGTTTATCTGCTAGTAACAGAACACCTCACCAATACTGACTGAAGCAATAAAGGTGATCAGGTGTGCTGAGTGTGCTCAGTCGCTTGAGTCGTGTCTGACTCTGTGACCCCATGGACTGCAGTTTACCTAGCTCCTCTGTCCATAGGATTTTCCGGGCAAGAATACTGGAGTGGGTTGCCATGCCCTCCTTCAGGGGATCTCCTCGACCCAGGGATCAAACCCACGTCTCCTGCATTGCAGGTGGATTCTTCCCTGCTGAGCCACTGGGGAAGCCCAAAGGTCATCAAGAGTTCCTCACAGCCAGAAGTCCGAGGGTGGTGGTTCTGAGCTCAGAACAGCAGCTCAGTGAGGTGCTTTAGGGTGCGGGCTGTCTTGGCCTTTTTGGCTGTATCATTTTCAGCTGGTAGGTACTATCTTCCCTCTGCCACCAGCGTGAGTGCTGTCACCCTGGTAAACAAGTCATTTAAATTTCCTGGGTCTCCGTTTTTCCACTATCAGATGAGATTAGATGATGAGTAAGATTTCCCCACTCTTTTTTTTTTTTTTTTTGCTGTTAACTTTTTCTAAATTTCATTTTTGTTTTAAATTGGAATGTAGTTGATTTGGGTTTCCTAGGTGGCTCAGTGGTAAAGAATCCGCCTATAATGCAGGTTCAACCCCTGGGTCAGGAAGATTCCCCTAGAGAAGGGAATGGCAACCCACTTCTGTATTCCTGCCTGGAGAATCCCAAGGACAGAGGAGCCTGGAGGGCTACAGTCTGTTGGGTCACAAAGAGGCGGACACGACTTGGTGGCTAAACAGCAGCAGTGGCAGCATAGCTGATTTACAGTGTGCTGGTTTCAGGTGTACAGTTAAGTGGTTCAGCTATACATACACACCCATTCTTTTTCAGATTCCTTTCCCATATAGGTTACTACAGAATACTGAGTAGAATTTCTTGTGCTATACAGGAAGTCGCTGTTGGTTACCTATTTTATATATAGCAGTGTGTAATATGTTGTATATTGGTTATCTATTTTATATATAGCAGTGTGTAATGTATTGTATACTGGTTATCTGTTTTACATATAGCAGTGTGTATATCCCAGGTTTCTAATTTATACCTCCTCCCACATTTCCCCTTTGTAACATATGTTTGTTTTCTGTTTTAAATTTTTTATTGGAGTGTGGTTGCTAATGTTGTGTTAGTTTCTGCTGTACAGCAAGGCGAATCAGCTGTGCATACACACATACACCCCCTCTTCTGTGGATTCCCTTCCCGCCTAGGTTGCCACGGAGCGCTGAGCAGAGCTCTCGGTCCCACACACTCGGCTCTTTTCATCTGTTTTGTACGCAGCAGTGTGCGTGTGTCGGTCCCAGTCTCCCCGTGCGTCCCACCCCCTCGTCCCCTCTGGTTATCCATGTTTGATCTCTGTGTCTGTGTCTCTCTTTCTGCTTTGCAAAATAGCTTCATCTGTACCATTTTTCTAGATTCCACATATATGCGTTAATGTACAATATTTGTTTTTTCTGTCTGACGTACATCGTTCTGTGTGACCGTCTCACATTTGTTATCCATGTCTGAGTCTGTTTCTGTTTTGTCAGTAAGTTCGCTTATATCATTTTTTTGTAGATTCCACATTTTAGTGATAGCATATGACGCTTGTCTTTCTCTTTCTTACTTCACTAAGTATGATAATCTCTAGGTCCATCCATGTGGCATTATTTTGTTCTCTTTTATGGGTAATATTCCATTGTATATACATGCCACATCTTCTTTATCCTCCTCTCATGATGGACATTTATGTTGCTTCCATGTCTTGGTTATTGTAAATAGTGCTGCAGTGGACACTGGGATGCATGTGTTTTTTAGAATTACGGTTTTCTCCAGACATATGCCCAGGAGTAGGATTGCTGGATCATATGGGAGCTCTAGTTTTTTAAACAAAGTCAATACTATTCTCCATAGTAGTTGTACCAATTTACATTCCCATCAACAGTGTAAAAGGGTTCCCTTTCTCCATACCCTTTCCAGCATTTACTGTTTGTAGACTTTTCGATGATGGCCACTCTGACTGGTGTGAACTGATACCTCATTGTAGTTTTGATTTGCGTTTCTCTAATAATAGTGATGTTGAGCATCTTTACATGTTATTTGTGACCAGAGTAAGGACTCTTATGGACCTAGATTTCTGTTACACCAACTGCTGCTCAGGGATGAGAGTTTAACCTAATTGTTCTCAAGCATGCATACAGTTTGGATTTATAAGTTCTGGAGTGGGGTCTGGGAATCCTAATTGTTCTCAAACATAAGCATGCATACAGTTTGGATTTACAAGTTCTGGAGTGGGGTCTGGGAATTCACAAGTTCTAACATGCAGGTGCTGCTAAGAGTGCTTGTCTTGGTACCACAGCTGAGAGCCACAGGTCTTAGCCGTCAGGATGTCAGTTTCCCTGCCTGTAAAATTAAGGAAGCATTCTTTAGTGACCATATCACTCCTGGCTAATTGCCAAAGTCTTTCAGCAAGCTTTTAAAAAAAAAAAAAATACGGGTAGTTGAGCCTCATCCTTGGAGATTCTGATGCAGTGGGGCTGGGGCTGGACCCTAGAATAGATTCCTTATTCAACAACTCCCTGGATGATTATGAGGTTAGAGCATCACTGAGATCCTCCTAACTCAGGTTCTAAAAGGCTCATCAGTTTCAGCAACTTGAGTAGTCACAAAGGAAAAATAATTGCAAAGGATGCAGTATTTTTACCCATTTTCCTCTCAAATTCAAAGATATCTAGGAATTGATGTATTTTATTTATTTAAACACCCACCCCTGCGGATTAAAAAAAAAAGTGAGGCATTACTATTCTAGACTCTGTAATAATATCTCAAGGAACAGTGAAAATTCAACCTCTCTCCCTCCTCCTGGAAGTATGTAATCTCTCCCCTTAACCCTCTTAGCATTTTTCCATATTATTACTTTCCTATATATGTATTTATAACTTTTTATGCTTCCTAATGTATGAGCAGAATTTTAAAAAATCAAATAATATAAAAGGTAGCCCCCTAGCCCTTTGTGGTGATTGGGCATTTAAAATACAGATTCTCCAAATTGAGGTGTGCTGTAAGACTTAGTATGAGAAAAAGATGATAAAATATTTAATTAATAATTTTAATACTGATTACATATTTAATGGTAGTATCTTGGGCTTTTTGGATTAAATAGACTATAATGATACTACTGAAATTGATGTTGCCTGTTTAGTCTTCCTTTTTTAATGTGGTTGCTTAAAAAATCAAAGTTACAGTGTGGCTTGTAATATCCTACTGTTGGACAGCAGTGCTCTCAGATGTATTATCTTCTCCATTCTGTTTTCCTTCTTTTATTATTCCATTTTCTTGAAAATTTCATCAATTCCACATACCAGTATTTCTACTGAACTTTTAATAACAGCTGTCATCTTTTTAATCTCCAAGAGCATTTTGTTGGTCTCTTAGTCTTCCTTTTACCTAGCACATTTCATTTTTTTATAAGTACAATACTTTCTCATCTCTCTGATGTTGTGATTCTAGTTCTCTTGACATTTTTTTTTTTTCTGTTTGTGCCACTCTAGTTTGCTACAAGCTTCTTCATTCTCTTTGCTCTCCATGTTTCAATTTGGAGGCTTTCCTCTGGTGTAATAATATTGGGCTATCCGTTGGGTTCAAGAGGCACCAAAAAGTTGCCTGGAAATCCTGTGTACATGGTTCATTGGTTGGCGGTCTTCACTGTGGGTTAATGAGATGGAAGGCTGAGCTTTCTTTAAGAGATACCCATCACCGCCAAGTGTTAGGGTGTGGAGGCTTTTTCTCTGGTATTTTTTCAGATTTCTCCAGAGAAGAATCCTCCAGGCTGCTAATCTTGTAAGTAGTTAGGGAAAAGGAGAGAGATGTTGGGGGTCAAGTTATCACTTGCTGGTTAATTCCACTGTCTTCAGCACCTTACTCCTCAGGGACCTCCCTGATACTTTTTCATATCCGGATGGTCTCAGGTTCAGTATCTCTAGGGAATAAATTTCTGCTTCTTGGGAAAGTAGAGGGAGTCGCATGCCTGGGCGTTGAGATGGGAAAGAGGCTGCAATCCATCCAACCCTGAGCTCCTCCGGTATGCTCAGGGCCAAGGGCCTCCCGTTTTGGGTTCCCTGTGTGCTCCTTGGGTCGTAACTTCTGCTACATCTGCTTTTTCTGCTTTGCATTTTTAGAAACTGGTTAAATCTTTCATCTACTGTTTTCTTGTCTGTGTGGGTTAGCTTTTAATTATGTAGTACTCTCTGTTTTTTCTGTATTTTCTGTATGCATGTGTTGGCTGTGCTAGGTCTTCGGTGCTGTGTGGGCTTTGCTTCAGCTGCAGTGAGCAGGGGCCGCTCCCCGGCTGTGCTGCGCAGGCTCCCGTTGCAGTGGCTTCTGTGGTTCCGGAACACGGACACTAGGCCCACGGTAGTTGCGGGCTTCACTAGTCGCAGCTCGCAGGCTTCGTTGCCCGCTGGCGTGTGGGATCTTTCCAGACCAGGGACCCCTTGTCCCCTGCATTGGCTAGTGGATTCTCAACCACTGGACTGCCAGCGAAGTCCTGTGTAGTATTTTCTTAGTGGGATTTCAGTAAAGAAAGCTCACATGTATAGCCAATTTTCTCATCTCTACCTGGAAGCCCTGTTTCTACCCTGAGCTCTGGTTGTTTATCGCTTTTTATTTTCTCCTTAAAGAGAGGGCAGATGAAGGTCTGCTCTATCTTTTGAGTGTACCCTCTCAGCCCTCTTCCCGGCATCTGTGTGTTACTTTTGATATCCTGAGTGCTCCACAGAGAAGGAAGACACTCGTGTAAATTATCTGTACTTTTGAATCTTACTGGCTCCCTGAATGTCTAGAAGTAAGTCACTTTATCTCTCTGGGTCACAGATCTTAGACTAGAATCTGGTCTCTAGATGATTTCCAAAGACAGCTTTGACATGAGAATCTACATAACCAGTTACTTTCTTAGTTTTTCAGTGTTTGCTAGCGTGTATTTTATCATCACTTGGGCATCTGATGTTGTAGAGACTTTGTAGAAACCTTTTGCTAAGGAATAAAATTTAAATCCATCAAGAGAGACAATAATTAATCCTAGTTAAAGGGCTTATCGTCCTTGATCAGTAGTGGTGACCAAGTGCAGGATTGAAAATGGAACGGGAATAGCAAGTGCGGTAGAAACAGTGCGTTCTCCCTGTCCTCGCTGAACAGGTCTTGGCATGAGATGTGGGAGGATGGAGGAGAAAGGTAAGGTGAAGCTACTGGAAATTGTTTTAAAATGTACCCAGGATTTTGGGTTTATGCTGATATGGCGAGGCCAGTAGATCCAGAGATGATTGCCACTGAAAAGACTGTTACTTACAGTTCCTGCCATGCCATATGGGACCACATAGGGAAGCACCAGGATCACGGGGATGGAGGGGAAAACCTGGACGAAAGACTTTTTTTTGCAGTGGTTTTTAAAATTTTACTTTAATGAAATGTAGTTGATATACAACGTTGTGTTAATTTCTGCTGTATAGCAAAGAAATATATATATATTCTTTTTCGTATTCTTTTCCATCATGGCTTGTCACAGGATGTTGAACATAGTTCTCTGTGCTCACAGTAGGATCTTGTTTTTCCGTTCTGTGCGTAACACTTTGCATCTGCTGATTCCAAGTCCCCAGTCCTCCTCTTTCCCGTTCTCCTCCCCCTTGGCAAGTCTGTCCTCTATTGTCTGTGAGCCTGTTTCATAGATAAGTTCGTTTGTGTCACATTTTAGATTCTGCGTGTAAGTGATCTTATGTATTATTTGGCTTTTCTTAGTGTGATAATCTCCAGGTTCATCCATGTTGCTGCAAATGGCATTATTTCATTCTTTTTTTATGGCTGAGTAATATTCTGCTGTATATCTGTGCTACATCTTCTTTATCCATTCCTCTGTCGATGGACATTTAGGTTGCTCCCATGTCTTGGCTATCATGAATAGGCCTACTCTGAACAGAGGGTGTGTGTGTCTCTTCCAGCTGTAGTTTTGTCTGGATGTATTGGCAGCCCACTCCAGTATTCTTACCTGGAGAATCCCATGGACAGAGGATCCTGGTGGGCTGCAGTACACGGGGTTGCAAAGAGTCGGACACGACTGAGCGACTTCACTTTCACTTTCATGCCCAAGAATGGGATGGCTGGATAGTATGGCATCTCTGTTTTCAGCTTTTTGAGGAACCTCCATACTGTTTTCCATAGTGGCTGCACCAAATGGTCAAAACCCTTTATTGTGGTTTTTGCAGGAAGGAATAGGTGAGGCAGGGTAATAAGCAGGTTCAGGATCGGGTAGTTTGATAGTTTGAATAATTGATAGCAGCCTCTGAGTTGTAAGAGTGGTCCCCAGTTGTCCATTACCTGGACCTGGGTTGATTAGGGCAGAAAATAATTGCCTAGTGTGTAACAGCCACTCAGGGGAGGTGGTTCAGGTTCAAGACTCTGGATTGGTCAGTTGGCATTCGAAAGGTACGCTCCCCAGCGAGTTGTTTGCTGTCTCCTAAGAACTGACTAAGCTCTGGGAGTGTCAGTCTCCCTAGTCAGCGAGGCCCCAGATGTCAGGGCATCAAAAATATAGAAAATAGGAAAATACAGGTACTACAAAAATGGTCAAAGACTGAGCTAAAGTGGTAAAAAGTCATGATGAAGCAGGCAATGAGGCAGGAGTGACACGGCTTTTGGTAGGAGTAGGGTGAAACTTTTAAGAACAAAGTTAGAAATGCTCTGTGTTCAGGAAAACACTCGCTGTGGCATCATGATGGATGGAGGCAGATGAGGTAGAATGTATCGGTTAGGTGCCGCTTTCTTATACAGCCGGGAGCCTGGGGCTATAGTGAAGGGCTGAGGCAGCCCCTCAAGGAAGCCACCCCGGGTCCAGGCTTCCTGTCGCTTCCTGTTCCACCAGCCTTTACCTGTGGCTTTTGTTCACATGGTAACCAGATCCACCTGCCTACCAGCTCTGAGTCCAAGTCCCAAGCAGGAAGAAAGACAAGGCGCAATGACGGAAGGCAAATTCCAGCTGACATTTTTCCTTTTAATCTGGAATTCCCTTTCCTGGAACCCTACCTTATAGATTTCTGCTTACATTTTATTGGCCAGAACTGGGCCACTTGGGTTTACCCCAGGAAACAAGAGTTCTGGGAGAGGTAATTGTTCTAACATTTACATTGCTGCCTCAAGCAACATGGAGATTCTAATGTTAACGATGAATCCATACATGAATAAATTCTATTTAACAGTGTCCACCAGACAGGGAAAAAGGAAATATGGGTTTTTCTCCTTCAACTAGATGAAACAAATCACACTAAGGATTTTAGCACCATGCTTAGCTTAGAGTGTGTGTTCAAAAATAAATAAGTTTGCTTCTGCTGCTACTGCTATTACTAACATTAATAAAATGTATTACTTCATCATCTTGATTTTTCAGTCCCATTCTTTCAGGCTTCCCTGGTGGCTCAGATGGTAAAGAATCCACCTGCAATGCAGGATACCCAGGTTCGATCCCTGGGTCGGGAAGATCCCCTGGAGAAGGAAATGACTACCCACTCCAGTATTCTTGCCTGGAGAACTGCATGGACAGAGGAGCCTGGAGGGTTACAGTCCATGGGGTCGCCAAGAGTTGGACACGACTGAGTGACTGACACTCACATTCATTCAACAAAAGTTTATTGCACCGTTACAACATTCGGTCTTAAGGAGCTAGGGGTCAGGAAAGGGGATAAAACCTCATTCTTGGGACTTCCCTGTCAGTCCACTGTTAAGGCTTCACCTTCCAGTGTAGGGGGTGCAGGTTCGGTCCCTGGTCAGGAAGCTAAGATCTCACATGCCTCATGGCCAAAAAGCAAAACAAAGCAGAAGCAGTATCATATCACGTTCAATAAAGACTTAAAAAAATATCTGATTCTGGCCTTCTAAGAGCTTACCATCTGTGTAGCTAAATGCACAATGAATTGGAGGGGAAAAAAGCTTCGGCAGAGGCGAGCTTGGAAGGTACTGGAAGAGGACGGAACTTGTGAGCACCTGGGTCCACTTGAGCCCCTGCTTTCACAGATGAGGAGAGCGGGAGCCCCAGCGACTTGAAGCCTCGCTGCAATCGCTCGGCTCTCTGTGTAGAGGACAGGGCCTGGAGCCCACGCCTCCTGACACCCAAGCTGGTGACCCTTCTATTACACTGCCCTGTTGGAAGTGATTTGGAAACGCAAAGCTGAATAGAGAGACTCGAATAATCTGCTCTTGCCCTTTGGGGAGGAGGATAGGGGGATGGGCAGGCCATCTCACAGAAGCAAAGCCGTGGTCCAGGTGGAAACATGACCAGCAGAAAAGTAACTGAACTCCCAGGGTTGTGATGATGTGTATGCCGACATGAAAATGAAGGCCCCTCTGAGCCACAGGCAGGACAGGTCCTCTGGGTCAAGACTTTTATTCACTCTGTGATTTTTAATTAGCAGTCTTGATTTTTCCAAGGATTGCATTAAATTGGCAAATGCTTCTTGCATAGCTCTCTACTCACTCATTAGACAGTCCAGGTCACTAAGATGTAGGAAAAAAGGGAAATTTGGGATCCTGGTGCTTGATGCAAGATTAGATGAGGGAAAGAGCCATGAAATGCCATTCAGAAATATTTTAAAGATGTTAAATGCACTTTGTTCACTACAATGACCACTATGTTTTATTTAATTAAAGAATACTTTGTTCTGCTTAGCATAAAGTATAGCACTAGCTTTCATGGGAGGCTGCTTTTGGTGGTTGTTTTTAAATGAAGTTAATGAAAATCACATTCTGTCTGGCTGAAGCAAAATAAAGTCACATCTGGAAACAGCTGCACTGGTAATTAAATGGCATTTAATGTGACTAATATCAAAAGGGTAGGTTTTTCTCCCCCTAGCATTAGGGATGCAAAATTCAAGCTTCTGAGCTGCTCTATTGTAATAGTTTTGAGTCAGTGGGTGTTGAGAAGTCATTCTGATATTTATAAATAAAAACCCCCAGTGAGCCATAGAAGGGGGGAAAAAAAAAAAAAGGACAAGAGCTGCACAGTTTGAATTTTGAAAACTGACATAAATTTTACAATTTTTTTTTTCTAAGCATTAACTGTTCAGTGTTTCAATTCAATGAAATAAAGGCCTCCTGTTTCCCATACCAGTCAAGTGACCTCCTGCCTCGCTGTAATTAGTGGTAAACTTCAATATGCAAGCTAAAAGGCCACCTAATTAAAAAGTGTAATTAATTTACATAGATCATTCAAAACGGCTAGATTAGATAGCTTATGGAGATAATGTAAAACTCTTTGAGCTGCTTTTATTGGCTTCTTTCCCTGCTGTTCCTCAGGTTCTGAGAATTTTCATGGGAATGAGTTTGTCAAAGCGGGAAGGGCTTTGAGGTGATGGTTTTAGCTAATCACTGCTAAACGTTTAAAGCTTTGCAATTATTTTTTATCAATTACCCAAGTGTAAACCAAAAGAAAAAAAAATGGCCTTATCTTTCCTCTTGGTGCTGAATGGCCTAATGTTATTAGTGAATATTTATTAAGTGCCTGTTGAGTGCTAGATGCCACTTAAAACACACCGTGATTTTAGAACTTGCCATGATTAGCAATGACTCCTCTCTCTGGGCTAGACAGCACTTGGATTCTTCTCATCACAGTGAGATGGGTGCAGGACCCAAGAGCAAGATACTGGCCGAAGGGTTTCTCTCTCCACTCACAGCACACGATGCCAAGCAATATTCTATATCATCTACTCTTCAATACAGTGTTGGAGTCTAGAGCTTGTGCAGGCCCCTGGGTGACAATCAGGCAGCTGTTTCATTGGTGAAATAGAAGAGTTCTTTCCATGGTGCAAAAAATGTGGCCCTATGGTGACATCCGATTGTAAATTTCTTTCCTCTTATCTGAGTTGCAAAGGAAGAAGTTTCTCCTCAGTTTATGTATGGAAGCAAAATACCAGAAAATTAATTCAACAGAGCTTCTAAACAAAGATGCTGTAGACAGTGGATCTGTTAATATAGCCTGTCGTTAGGGGAGAAGTCCTGGGACCTTGGCAGCACCTTGCCAAAGAACAATAGATAAATCATCACCCGTTTAAAATTTCATCTGCTTCTCCTAAGAGGGAAAGATTGTCATGTCGTGTCACTGATGATTTTGGCCTAACTCTACAGAGCTCAGTGCATCTCATAACAAGGGCAAATACCGATTTTCTAGGTTTATAAAAAGCAGAGCAACCAGAGATCAAATTGACAACATTCGTTGGATCACAGAGATAGCATCGTCTTCCAAGATTTTAAATAGCTCCGCGGGAATTCTGTCACCCCCACTAGCTTTGCAGGAATGTTTCCTAAGGTCCACTTGACTTCACACTCTAGGCTGTCTGGCTCTGCTTGAGGGACCGTACTATCGTGGTTATTAAGTCATTAAGACCTTTCTTATATAATTCTTCTGTGTATTCTTGCAACTTCTTAATCTCTTCAGCTTCTGTTAGATCCTCACTGTTTCTGTCCACTATCATGCCCATCCTTACATGAAATGTTCCCTTGATCGCTCCAGTTTTCTTAAAGAGATCTCTAGTCTTTCCCATTCTGTTGTTTTCCTCTATTTCTTTGCATTGCTCATTTAAGAAGGCCTTCTTATCGCTCCTTGCTATTCTCTAAAACTCTGTATTCAGTTGAGTACATCTTTCTCTTTCTCCCTTGACTTTCACTTCTCTTCTTTCCTCAGCTATTTGTAAAGCCTCCTCCAACAACCACTTTTCTTTCTTGCATTTCTTTTTCTGTGGGATGGTTTTGGTCACTGCCTCCTGAACAGTGTTGCAAACCTCCATCCATAGTTCTTCAGGCTCTCTACCTCCAGATCCAACCCCTTAAATTCACTCGTCACCTCCACTGTATAATTACCATAAGGGATTTGATTTAGGTCATATCTGAATGGTCTAGTGGTTTTCCCTACTGTCTTCAATTTAATCCTGAAGTTTGCAATAAGGAGCTCATGATCCAAGCCACAGTCAGCTCCAAGTCTTGTTTTCACTGACTGTATGGAACTTCTCCATCTTTTACTGCAAAGAACATAATCTGATTTCCCTGTTGACCATCTGGTGATGTCCATGTGTAGAATCGTCTCATGGATTGTTGGAAAAGGGTGTTCGCTATGACCAGTGTGTTCTCTTGACCCAACTCTGTTATTAGCCTTTTCCCTGCTTCATTTTGTACGCCAAGGCCATACTTGCCTGTTTTTCCAGATGTATCTTGACTTTCTACTTTTGCATTCCAGTCCCCTATGATGAAAAGGACATCTTGTTGGGTTTTTTTTTTTGGTGTTAGTTCTAGAAGGTCTTGTAGGTCTTCATAGAGCTGTTCAACTTCACCTTCTTCAGCATCAGCGGTTGGTGCATAGAGTTAGATAACTGATGTTGAATGGTTTGCCTTGGAAGCAAACAGAGATCATTTTGTTGTTTTTGAGATTGCACCCAAGCACTGCATTTTGGCCTCTTGTTGATTATGAGGGCTATTCATTTCTTCTTAGAGATTCTTGCCCAGAGTAGTAGATATAATGGTCATCTGAATTAAATTTGCCCATTCCTGTCCATTTTAGTTCGCTGATTCCTAAGATGTCAATATTCCATATTGCCATCTCCAGCTTGACCACATCCAGTTCACCTTGATTCGTGGAGCTAACATTTCAGGTTTCTATGAACTATCGCTCTTTACAGCATCAGCCTTACTTTCACCACCAGATACATCCATAACTGAGCATCGTTTCTGCTTTGGCCCAGCCTCTCCATTCTTTCTGGAGCTATTAGTAACTGTCCTTCACTCTTTCCCAGTAACTTATTGAGACCTTCTGACCTTGGGGAGTCATCTTCTGACGACATATTTTTTTGGCTTTTCATACTGCCCATGAGGTTCTCCAGGCAAGAATACTGCAGTGGGATGCCGTTTCCTTCTCCAGTGGACCACATTTTGTCAGAAGTCTTCGCTATGGCCTGTCTGTCTTAGGTGGCCCCGCACAGCATGGCTTATAGCTTCTTTGAGTTATGCAAGCCCCTTTGCCAGGGCAAGGCTGCGATCCATGAAGGGGACCCCATATCTTAGGATAAATTCCAAACAGATTAAAGACTTCAATTTTAAAAATGAAGAAACCATGAGAGACCCAGAAGCCAAGAAAAGATTGATAAATCAGACAATCAAAAACAAAAGACAAAGTTCAATGTTTTTGTTTAATAGTATATTTAGATATGGCTTTGCATATGCATATATAAAGAGTCTTCTTACTCTTCTCTGAGCTACGCAGGACTCCCTGTCATGGGTGTGTCGTCATTTATTTAATGCGCCCCCTACTGTTACACATTTAGATTGTTTCTAATCTTTTGCCATTAAACATGGCGCCGCATCATTTCACACACGTGCAAATGCGTCTGTTGAATAAATTCCTAGAAGTAGAAGGAAGTTGGAGACAAAGTGTTTGTAGCAAACTGCCACCCAATTTATATTTCTACCAGCAATCTATGACAATGCCTATTTTCTTATTTCCTGGCTAATCCAGTGTGTTATCAAACTCCTGGACCTTTGCAAATTTGATGAAAAATAATATAGTTTCAGTATACATTTCTATTATTACATGTGGAGTGTTTTTCCACTTATATTTAAGAACCATCATATACACAGTCCTATCCATAAAATAAATAAAGGACCTACTGTACAGCACGGGGAACTATAAGCAATATCCTGTAATAACCTATATGGGAAAAGATCTGAAGAAGATGTAAATATATACAAAGTTCAAACAGGGAAAAAAAGGTATTTATAGTGCATATGTATAAAGTGTTACTTTTCCTAATATATATATATATATATATATATATTTCAGAAACTCAGTAAGAAAGATCCGTGACCAAATAGAAAAATGAATAGTTTATGGACAAAAAATATTGGTGGTTCTTCTAATTTTTTACTGAAGTGTAGTTTATCTACAGTGCTGTGTTAGTTTCAGGTATACAGCAAAGCCATTCATATTTATATATATTTGTGTATATATTTACATCTTCTTCAGATCTTTTCCCATATAGGTTATTACAGGATATTGCATATAGTTCCCCGTGCTGTACAGTAGGTCCTTTGTTTATTTTATGGATAGGACTGTGTATACGATGGTTCTTAAATATGTAATAATAGAAATGTATACTGAAACTATACTGCTGCTGCTGCTGCTGCTAAGTCACTTCAGTCGTGTCCGACTCTGTGTGACCCCATAGTCGGCAGCCCACAAGGCTCCCCCGTCCCTGGGATTCTCCAGGCAAGAACACTGGAGTGACTTCACTTTCACTTTTCACTTTCATGCGTTGAAACTGTATTATTTTTCATCAAATTTGCAAAGGTCCAGGAGTTTGATAACACACTGGATTAGCCAGGAGATAAGAAAATAGGCATTGTCATAGACTGCTGGTGGAAATATAAATTGGGTGGCAGTTTGCTACAAACACTTTGTCTCTAGCTTCCTTCTACTTCTAGGAATTTATTCAACAGATGCATTTGCACGTGTGTGAAATGATGCGGCGCCATGTTTAATGGCAGAAGATTAGAAACAACCTAAATGTGTAACAGTAGGGGGCGCATTAAATAAATGACGACACACCCATGACAGGGAGTCCTGCGTAGCTGCAGAGAAGAGTGAGAAGACTCTTTATATATGCATATGCAAAGCCATATCTAAATATACTATTAAACAAAAACATACAAGATGTGAAATAGTGCATGTAAATATGCTGCCATTTGATTAAAAAGCGTATAAAAGGTAAATACATGATAGATACATACATCCATAAATAGATGTGAAAGTGTTAGTTGCTCAGTCCTGTCTGACTCTGTGACCCCCCTGGACTGTAGCCCGCCAGGCTCCTCTGTCCATGGGATTCTCCAGGCAAGAATACTGGAGTGGGGGGCCATTCCCTTCAGGGGATCTTCCCACCCCAGGGATCGAACCTGCCTCTCCTGCATTGCCGGTGGATTCTTTACCATGTGAGTCACTATATAGATAGTTAAAAAAAAAAGTTTAAAAAGAATAAAGATGTTGAAATAGAGACATACATATAAATAGTTGTATATATTTTAACTCTATTAGGGAGCATACATAAAAGACTAGCAATTTTTGTTGCCCAATGAGAAGAGGAACTGGGTAGCTTTGGGACATGAACAACAGAGACTTTTAGCTGTTTGCCTTTCTCTAATTTTAGAGTTCTAAACCATATATTTACCCACAAAATTAAATTTTTCAAAATACCAAAAATGCAGTATAAATGTACTTGCAATTGAATACATTTAAAATTTGAAAGAAAATGTTTAGAGGACAAACCACAGGGCAGGCAGGACTGATGAGACAGGTTCTTCAGGGAAGGATTTGCTGCAGGGGGGACATTGGGTAAGAGCTGAGTGAAGTGAGGAAGTGAGCTCTGAGCCCCATTTAGGAGGAAAAAAATGCATTTCAGGCAGGAAAAGGCCAATGCAAAGCCCCTGAGGGGCATGCCTGAGATTCGTTGGGGCAGAGGAGGGGCCAGCACGTCTGGAGTGAAGTGAGGGGGAGCGGTTTCAAGTCGTTATCAGAAAGGGGCCAGGGGCCTGGCACACAGCCCTCGTAGGTCATGGCAGCGGTTTGAAGTTGACTGTGTGTGATCACTAGAGATTCTGAGCAGAAGGGGGACAGGCTCAGTCTTCGTCGCCCCTCTAGGTGGGGAGTAGCCATGCCCGCCCTCCCAGAGCACACTGTGCGGTGGGAGCGATGGACGGTGGGTAAGAGTGCGCTTCACAAACACAGTGAGGGCCTGGGAGAGGGCTGCAAGGCTTCAGCAGGCTCTGGGATGGGAGGCGACCACAGGGAGGAGAGGGCCACTCTATTTTATTTGTCTTTTCAACTGAAGTAGGGCTGATTTACAGTGTTGTGTTAAATTCTGCTGTGCAACAAAGTGATTTAGTTATATGTGTATATGTACATATATAATACACACACATACACACACATTTTTTATATTCTTTTCCATATGGTTTATCACAAGATATTGAATATAGTGCCCTATGCTATACAGCAGGACCTTGGTTTATCCATTCCATATATAAAAGCTTGTATCTATTAACCCCAGCCTTCTGTTCCATCCCTCCCCTAGGAAAGGGCCAATTTAGAGGGTAAAGGAGGGCTTCCCAGGTGGCTTAGTGGTAAAGAATCCACCTGCCAATGCAGGGGCCACTGGAGACATGGGTTCAATCCCTGGGTCAAGAAGATCCCCTGGAGGAGGGCATGGCAACCCACTCCAGTATTCCTGCCTGGAGAATCCCATGGACAGAGGAGCCTGGTGGGCTACGGTCCACAGGGCTGCAAAGAGTCAAACATGACTGAGCACACACGCATGCAGAGGGTTAAAGAAGACCTTGCCTAGGAGGTGAGATTTAAACTGAGATCTGAAAGCTGAGAAGCAGCTATGTGAAGGACGGGAGGAGGACTTTCAGGGCAAAGGGAGCAGCAGGTCTGAAAGCCTTGAACTAGAGGGAGAATTGTTTTATAAATTTCCACAAGGCCAAGGAGGGTGGCATGTAGAGACCAAGGGGAAATAGGGAGGTGGGCAATGATGCTTACTGCCAAGGATGGAGAAGAGTTTTAGAATGTGGGTGTTTGTCTCTGAAAATCAGTGATTTGATGACACCTGGCTTCAGAATTCTGGAAACAAAAGAGGCAGACACAGTTTTCTGCCAAGATGTGACCTAAATATGTTTGGTGCTAGTTACTGCACCTCCTGTCTTTCCTTCTAAAGTTGGGTCCCCATTCTTTTCTTTGAAATGAACAACTTTTCACCCCCAGGAAGATAGAGATCTTGCAATTCCTTGAGAGCCCAGGTCAGGTGGTATCCTAGAACCCCTTCATGGGAACTTCCCTTAGCCCAGGTCACTCCACTTTGCACCTTCTCCTCCTGAGACGGTGAAAAGTTTGGTGGCCGTGAGTAGGGAAGAAAGAACTACTGAAATCAAGATTTTCCAGCATCGAGCTGCCCACGTGGTGATGGGACGTGGCCTGAGCATCGGGCACAGTGCTGTGTGGGGTGGCCTCCATCTCTCACGAGCACTGCGCCCCGTTTCAGAAGGGGAGAGCAGAGCAACGTAATGGCATGCTGATGAGCTGGTCAACATTCTCAATTTACCTCTTTCACCCCAGGGCCCAAATTGAAAGCAGAACTGGGAGGCCCTCCCAGGGCTCCCTCAGGGCATGTCCCTGCCCCGCAGAAGAGCAGCAGCTTCTTGCCAAGGAGGTTTGGGGCACCCACCGGAGGAAACCAGGTGCTGCCTGGGTGCTCACAGACCTGTCCCCAGCTACTTTAGATGCTCCTGGCACTGGGCCTGGTTGGGAGGTTACCTCTTGTAGACACTGTCTCAAACCTCCGTCCTGTGTTATAACAGAACTCCAGCGCCCAATCCTGTTTCCAGAATCACCGTGGTCAGTAATACAACCTCAGCAAGAACGTGGGAGATTTCTTTCTCAGTAAGAACAAATGGATAGGAATTAAAAGTGCAAATGAGGGGGAATTCCCCGACAGTCCCTTGGTTAGGATTCCTTGCTTCCATTGCACGGGGCCTGGTTTGATCCCTCGTTGAGGAATTAAGATCCCAGAAGCTACACAGCACAGCCAAAAAAAAAGGTATGTAGCGATAACTGTCACACTAATCACTGTGAGACCTTGACTCCTCTTGGCCCCAATTTCTCATCTTTAAAGACAGAAATGCTAGGCACCGATCCCTAAGAGTGGTTCTGATGGTTCCTGTATTTTCCAGTCCCCTGTCCAAATACTGAGTCCCTCGCCACCAGTGAATGGCAGTCCCTGCCCTGGGCCTCTTTCCAGGGCTGAAACCTGAGCACAGAGCTGGACAGGGAGAGGCTGACTTCATTTGCAGTGGGTGCCTCGGGGCCGCCCTGATGCCTCACTGCCAGTCTCATCCTGCACTGCGCTACACAGAGTTGGCCAGGTGAACCCCACTCTGAGTGGGGGGCCTGAATCCTTGGGAATACAGATCGCTTCATAAGGGTGATTTGATTTGGGAAATCTGATTCTCAACTGCTGTTGACCATCTAGACCATTCATTCATTTTTCTTTTCATTCATTAATTCAGCTTTTTTTTTCTTAACATTATTATATAGTAGGCACTGTACAGGGCTCTAGCGATCCTGAGGTAAGAGGACAAAGATTCAGCCCTCATGGTGCTGGAATTCTATTCGGGAAAGAGACATTAACCAAGTAAGCATGTAGCACTGTTTCCGGTAGTGATAAATGCCATGCTGAAAAAAATAAAGTGAGGTAAGGGATAATAAATGATATTTTTTGACTCTTTGGGGGAGTTTTTCAGGGGAAAAGGAATTTAGGAAGGGAATTCAGGGAAGACCTCTCTATCAGGGTAACATTTGAGCAGAGATTTGAAGGAAGAGAGAGACCAGACTAGATGAAGGTCCAGGCAAGTGTGTTTTAGGAAGGAGGAACAAGCAAAGTGCAATGGTGCTGAGGTAGGAACAAGGATGCTTATCTGTGGGTCTCTGGGTAGCAGCCTTTCCTCTGAGGGGTGAGAGTTAGCCTTCTTAATCTAACTGGTCAAGTATGAGCTACAGGGAAGGAATCTTATACAGTGTGTCTTTAAAGATGACAACGTAGGTAGCAAGACAGGCTCACCTCTAACATGTGCAGGATCTGGAGCAGGTACAGGTAAGCAAGTACTATATGTCTAAATATTGCAAAATGGTCAATCAGGCTAGTACAAGAAGAGGCCCATACAAGCCCTGGAATCAAGAGCAGGACTGTTGGGCAAGGAATTCTGGAGCACCAGGTGGTCCAGAGGGCAGAGAGCAGGCTCTGGATGGGTAGCAGCTTGAGAGGGTCCAAGGGGACCATGCAAAGCCAGGGTCCAAGGCAGGGGACCTGCTTGGCCAAGAATGACTGATACTATAGATGGTTCCTGAATGTTTAAGAAAGGATCCTTCATACAAAAGTAAACTGCAAACCAGGAAGTGAGGAATGTTGTCAAGGTGCCAGAGGTTAAACCTATGGGACCAGAGTGAGAAAGAGTTGATAGATATCTTGGACTATTTAACCAGGAAGTTTACAAATTTCTTATGTTTTCTGTTTATTTCTTCTTTGTTCTCTTGACACCTTTAGCCAACTCTTTGAAAGCTCTATTCAGTCTTGGCTAAGGGAACCCACAGAAAGGTGTTCGTCTTTGCTTGAGGCAGAATATTTAAGGGGGCAGCACCACCTGAAGGGGTGGCAGGGACTCAAGCAGAAGACCCTGAAGAAGTCCCTCCAAAACCCCTAGCACCACACACACTCCTGAAAGTACTCTTTCCAGCACTAACGTTGCAAAGTGCGAAGAAACCCTTTTAGTACAATAAGACTAGTAGAGGCTCTCAGTATCTGCTCAGAGGCCCAGTGTTACCTGCACCACAAGCGGCCAGGATAAAGACACTGCTTCTCACGCTTCCTTGAAGCGCGGTCTGATCATTGGACCAAAGTTCTAGTCAATGGGATTGAATAGAAGTAATTTGCATAACTTGTTCTTCTAAAGGAAGAAAGTTCCTCTCCTCTTCCTCCTTGTCCCTTCCTGCTGGCTGGAGTGCGACATGGTGGTTAGCCATCCTGAGCAACATAGACAAGGGGACACCCTCACAGGCAGAAAAGACAGAAGGGACTGGGTCCCTGACACCATAGACCTAACAGGGCAGTCTTGGCTTTCTTACATCTGGACTATTAAGTGAGAAAGAGCTTCTATCTTGTTTAAGCCACTGCTGATTTTGTTGTTGTTGTTTGTCTCTTTTGTAGTCGCTGAAGCCTCATCCCAACAAAGGCAGTACTTTTACTACCTCTTGGAGGTAACAAATCTCACAAGTTTAATTTCCCCTGTATAAAGGACTTCCTTTCATTTGCCTTGAAGACTATGGGTTGTCTCCTAATCCATGTTTGTTCTCCTGTAATTCTTTCTGAATTACATAGACTTTGATCACATCACTGCTCAGCACATGTCTTTCTAGTCGATATTCTTTGAGTTTTAGTATGACCTCATGGAGAATGCCTCTGCATTTCCTAAAATTCAGTGACTTCCCTTTTATTATCCTCTTTCAGTAAAATGGTACCGGAAGCTTTTGTCTGTGGACTGGAAATCTGGCCCAGGATCTACAAATGTTTGTTGAATTAAGTTGAATTGAACTTCAAAAAGGAGTTTCTCTTTAAGAAACAGAATGAACTAAGTTCAAGTTTCCAGACAGCACAGCCCAGGGTTTCATATACTATGTCAGGTAGATTACATGAGGCCATGGAAGGAGTTAAGACTTGGAGAATATTCCTTTACAGGAACACTCTTCATCTTCTGCCCCATCCCACCCTCAAATTCCTGGCCAGTGCCTATCTACCCTTCTTGTCTCAGCTTAGACAATGCTTCCCAGGCTCCTAGACCAGTTGCTTCCCTCTGTGTTAGTATCTCATAGCCTCTGGTACTTGTTCTTTATTATACACCTCATGCTTGTATTTATTCCTCTGCTCTCAGTTTTGGTCAGCTATAAAGGCATGACTATACCCCACTGTGTGTCCATAGAGCCCAGCCCAGTGCTTGGCTTAGGGCTGGTGCTCAGTAACAATTTGGTAAATGAATGAGTGAATGAACAGCCAATGAATGAATAGCATTATTGTGACTCCTCTCTCATACCCCATATTAGAAGCGAATCCTAGGCTCTTCCTAAGGAAAATTTTCAGTTTCTAATCACTTATCACTTTGCCTGCTGCTCTCATTCTGATGCGAGTAACCATTGCTTCTCCCTTGGATTATTGTATTAGGCTCCTAACTGGACTCTCTGGTTCTACTTCCCTTCTCTCCTCCCCCTCAAAACACACACCAATCTTTCAGTGCAAATTCAGAAAAAAAGTGAGGATGTCATAAGTCATAAGTGAAGGCCATGTCGAAGATAACAATTATGTGCTTCCCAGAGCAGAAAACTCATAAAAACCTCCTTTTTTAATGTTATCACTACTTCGGGTAAAGACTACAGTTCTCATTCTCTATTGAGATAGATTTTGGTCAATGCACTGTGAGAAGAGACAGGTGCATCTCTGAGCCATACCCTTTGTAAGGGTATGAAGCTGCTTCTTCATTTCCCTTTCCAGCTGTCTGAAATACAGACGTGGTGGCAGGAGCTGGAGCAGCCATCTTAGACCATGAGATGGAAGCCAAATGTTGAGGAAGGCAGGACAATAAAGAAGGGCGAGTTCTCAATCGTTTGGAGCTCTGTATGGAATGTGAGAGAGAAATAAAATTCTATCTTGTCTAAGCTACTCCAATTTGGGGTGGCTGGTACAGCAGCCTAATATGTATCCTACCTAATACATCGTCCTTTCCCTAATGCAGTCGCTTCATGAGAGTGAAAAGGAGATTATGAAAAGTATATACAGAAAAGTCAATAGCCCTTCTGATGGGTAACTTGGGGACCTCTTGAAAAGTAAGGGAGAGGTGGAGAATAAACCCTTATTCTAAAGCAGCCAGGAAAGCGTTACCTTCCACCCAGGAAAGGCTCTCTGGTTCCATATGTTAACATGTTGGGGAAGCGTGGGAGGGCAGAGAAGGCAGTCCTGCTGCTTGGCTTCAGGCTCTAATGTGGAAAATGCCTTTGGGGCGTGAATAAGAGAATTAACTTAAGCTCTGGATTTGGGGGCTTTAGTGGGCTTACAACAGACTTTTAATCACCCTTCACTCCCTGTGGTCCCAGTGTGTGAATTTTAATACACTCACTTACATCACAACCCAGGACAAGGTCTGCGTATTTATGACACACCATTGTGTGAGGCTGCTGCCCTCCCCAGCCAGAGTGCCAGATGCCCAGGGCCTGCATCTGGGGACAAGAGTCGCCACCAACAAGGTAGTTTTCCCGACAATTCTCTACCACATGAAAACATTGTATATAGGTTTGGATTAATATCAACCTATATTTGGGTCAGATGGAAGATGTGAATTTGTTATAAGTCTGTCAGACTGCATGCATCCACTAACCAGTTTTTTTCGCTGAAACTTACTGGTTTGGCAATTCAGTTTTGATTCTTGACTCAGCTCCTCCCTAGGTTCAGATTGATTGATAGAACTCCTCTGGATATTTGTATTATTTCTCCTCATAATCACAAATGTTAAAGATTCACCTGCATATATACCACCCTTTCACAAGCTGGGGCTCTGGGAGGCCTGCACACCTCCCCAAGTTGTTTACAAATATATTTGCATTTTAGTGGGAGGAGGTGTATAGCTTTCATCAGATTCTCAAAGGGATCTGTGACCCCCCTAAGAAAAAATTATTTTAAATACAGGAGTTACCATCAGAGCAAGCCAGGCTGATTAGGAAAGCAGTCATTTTGGACAGCAGTGATTTATCCCCTAATCCTCCTCTTTCAAGCTTCCCACTACCACCAGGCAGACATGGATGTCATTTATCTAGGCAATTTGCCTCACCTTGCATTCCTCTTTTAAAATGGGAACATTCTATAAAAGGTATTACATTAACTCTTAACACCTAAAATTACTTTCTTCCTCAGGATCCGTGTTCCTGGGTGGAAAAAGAACATTGATTGGGAAGATGGAAGGGTCAGAGCATATTAAAACAGCTGCTTCCCACGTTTACCGCTGCCTCTCTCAGGGCGAAAATGCCTAATGGCCAGTGCACCATGGCTGAAAAACGCAGAGCAGGGCATGCTGGACTGTAAGCTCCACCGGGCCAAGGATCTGACCCTCTGTTCACCTCTCACTCCCCAGGACCCATCACTGACCCTGCCCAGCACATAGTAGGAGCTGGGCAAATATTGGTCAGCAACCGCATCAGTCACTTTGTGTGGAGAGTGTATTTCCTTGTCCAGCTGAGAATGGTTCCAAATGATAAAACCAGGGAGAAAGTTAATAACCTAATTAGAAATATAGATACGGAAGTATCACCACATCTGGACACCAGGAACATGCATGTGTACACACCTTGATGCAAAGAAGGAATGCACTGCTGCTGCTGCTGCTAAGTCACTTCAGTCGTGTCCGACTCTGTGCGACCCCATAGACAGCAGCCCACCAGGCTCCCCCATCCCTGGGATTCTCCAGGCAAGAACACTGGAGTGGGTTGCCATTTCCTTCTCCAATGCATGAAAATTAAAAGTGAAAGTGAAGTCACTCAGTCGTGTCCTACTCTTCACGACCCCATGGACTGCAGCCCACCAGGCTCCTCCATCCATGGGATTTTCCAGGCAAGAGCACTGGAGTGGGGTGCCATTGCCTTCTCCGAAGGAATGCACAGGCTGTCCTAAACCTAATACACTGGAAAGATTAGGCCTACCCATTTAAGAAATCTTTGGAATAACTTATTCAAGACTTTCTCTTTTCCCCCTACGAGGTGCTCAAAACAGAGTTGTTGCTTTTTCAGTACTTTAATAAGGTTTGGACAATGACTCGGACAGACTGAGACCCCCAGGGCCATTGCTCGTCAGGACTCGATGCCAGTGAAGGCCCAGTCTTTGCCGCGTGCAGACGAGCCCGCGGAGATGCTGCTCTGCCCCGGCACACACCTGCCCGTGTGCTGCTCTCGTGGGGTCGGAGTCACGTCCACCTATGCCCACAGGTTCCATGGACGGCCCCTCGGCCCCCGGTCCAGTCCGGGGCTCCTCGCTCCGACTGGCGCCTCCAGCGACCGTTGTCCTCGGAGTCGTCGGTGCAAACCCTGCTTGCGACGCCGATCGCGGGCGCCCCTGTCCACCGGCGCCGGCCCGACAGAGGCGCGGGCCGGGGGAGGGGCAGGCCGCGCGGCCGGCGCAGCGCCCCCTGCGGGCCGGGCGGGGGTCGGCCCGGGCGCCCCTCCGGGACGGTGGGGCCGCTGGGCGGCGGCCGCTTCGGGCGGGCGGACCGGGCCGGCAGAGGAGTCGGGCAATTTTGTGACGGCACCATCCACCCAAGCCTCATTACCACCTCTTAATGAGACCCCTTTACTCCGTGACGTGCAACCGCTCCATCTCATTAAGGAAATCGCTCTTCAATGCTGATTATTTTATTTGCAGCCATAATTATATTTCTTTCGGCTAAATCACGGTTTAATCGAGCCCACATGGAGGGCAGCAGCACTAATTACGGCGGGGGATGCGGCGGCGGCGGTGGCGGCGGGCGCGGACCGACTTTGGGGGGGAGGGGGCTGGGGAGGGGGCGCCCGGGCGGCGGGCGCGGCCGGGGGGCCCGCGGGCGGGGAGGGGCGCGGGCGGGGGGCGGGGGCCCGGGCTCAAACACAACAACTTATTACTTCTAATTCCCCAACTGTCACCAAATCACCTGCACGAAACAAGAATCTAATTTGTTAAGCTGGCATGTCTGCAGATGGAAGATCGATCTTCTCTGTAGATTTCTCTAATTGAGTGAATATAGACGCCCGGAATTAGCCGCGCTCGGGCCGCGGGGAAGGGGGGAGGGAGGGGAGAGGGAGGCAGAGGAGAGAAAGGGGAGAGAGAAAGGGGGAGAAAAGTCTGAGAAAGGGGACTGCAGGATGGAGGCACAGGGAGGGAACGAGAGGAAGGGATGGGAAGGCGGAAAGGCAAGAGAGAGGAAGGAGGGAGAGGGACGCGAGAGGAGAGGGAAGGAAAAAGGGAAGCGAAAGGAGCGAGGGCAGGCCGGCCAAGAGAGGAGAGGGCAGCAAGGAGGAAATCCTCCTGGACGACGGCTCCATCCCCCTAGAATTTTATCGCCCCCCTCCCCACCCCCCAAGTGCACTGTAGCGGGGGAAGCCCGGCGCCCGCGCTGGTCTCAGGCCGGGACCGAGTTGCTGGCGGAAAGAAGGAGGTTGGGATAGTGGGGCCGGGAGGGAAGCGAGCGCGGAGGTGGGGGCGCCGGCGGCGCCAAGAATGGCTTACAGAATCACATTTGTTTTTCTTGTGATTTTATTAAAAGTCACTCCTCATCTCCAGAATGCGTGAAAATATCTACTTTCCACTCAGATACACCGCATTAACTTGTTGGAGGCGAATTTGTTTGTTTGTCTATTTTATTTATTTGCTAGATAAGATTGATGCAGTCTTATTAGCGCTATATCTAGTTATAGAAAGAGATAAGGATGAGATGTTTTTCTTTTTATTCCAATTACTAGCCTTGTCACCTAACTGAATAGCTGATATATGATTATTCATCCTGAGTAAATAGAAATCAGAAAAGCAGCGAACTTAACACATAACAAAATCTCTATGTCACTTATTATATTCCGTGTGGCTAATTGGGGCCATTAAAATTGCAGGGCTAAATAAAGGCGGGATAGAGGAGATACGGAGTCAGGCGGGCGGGACTGATCCGTCATTGTTTTGTGCCGAGTGTTCTGCGTTGAGGACTGCGAATGTTAGTTGTTGGAAGGCAGAGATTGAAACAATAAGCAAGGGACCCACTCCAGCGCCCACGAAGAGTCATCAGGTGGACTGCATGGCTGTAGTTTGCAAACTCGAATGTATGGGAAACTTAACTGCGGTGGAAAAAAAATATATATGTTGAGGTCGAGTATCGCCACGGGCTTCTGGGAAGGGTAGGAAACCAGACTCTGGCGGCGGGTTTTCGCTCCTCCGCCCCCTTGGCACAACCCCGAGATTTCGGGTGCGCAGGCAATGGACACAGACTGCTCGCACAAACGCCCGCACAAGTACACGCGTCACGCGCACGCAGCTCCGGCTCCCTGCGCCTAAATAATAATAATAAATAAAGTCTAGAGTGTGGATCTTTGGCTTCTAGCTTCTGAGCTGGAGCAAGGATTTTTTTTGGCCACGAGCTCCGCGGCGACATCAGTGGGAAAAAACCCTGGCTGAGAGAGGCCGGGAGTCCCTGCTCTCCCAAAGCAGAAAGGACTGGAGGATGCACTTGGGGGCCGGGCCCAGACCTGTTCGGCTAGGGGTTGAAGGCGCGCATTTAGCCCCTGGAGAAAGAACCGAGGACAAACCGAGGGCCCTTTCCCAGCGGCCGGACAGGAGTGCTGAAAGCCTCTTTGGCTATGGCCTCTTTTGCTGGGGACCTCGATAGTGTTCTTTTATGCAGAGAAGTGTGGAAGCACCTGTCACCCCTTCCCAGACACTTGGCGGCCCTCCCAGGTCCTTTTCCTTCCACTCACCCCATCCTCCCATCGACTGCCCCCAGATGAGAAATACATCCAGCCCTCCTAAACCGTAGTGTGCGCCACTGACCCCTTTCCGGGACGGGGTGGGGTGGTAAGGGTGAGTCCTGGGGAATTTGAAAGTTGTGGGAGAAAGTGGTTACCCTTCTTTCCAGCGCAGTGGACTTGAGACCTTTCTGTTTTTTTCCTCGGGTATTTGCCCCCCACTCTTTATTCTGTTTGAAGTTTTAAGGTAGAACGCCATCTGACTCGCCATCGCGCTTGGGTTATTGCATATCTGGAAAAGTAAACAGGAGTGTTCAAGTCACTTGATTTGTTTTCTGTAAGCAAATAATACCCAAAAGCATGGCTGTAATTTACCACGAATTAAAATTGATTCTTTTCATCAGGCAAGAAAATAGGAAAATGTGAGATCGTTAATTATTGAGGGAGGCGCTCCTCATTAAAGGGAACAATGTTACAATTCAGCATTTAATAGCAGGAATGTGAATAATAACGCGCCGTATTTCAGCCCACTGTCTGCAAAAAAAAAGAGAGAGTAGTTTACAAACAGCCCAAGCAACCGAAAGTTACATTTAATAAACACCCAAGGCTTCTGTAAGTGGAAAAAGCAATTAGGGCTCTGGGCACACTACCCATTTCTTCAGGAGCATCTGGTATATATTTTTATTCTCTCTCTCTAGGTCTCTACAAAGGATTCGCAATGAACGTGGAAATATAATTAGAGAGAAAATCAGAATTACAAACCTAATCAGCATAAATCCATCATTAAAGCACTTGCTGCCTGGATCTCCCATACCATCCCACCCCTCTATCCAGTCACACTCTATTCCTAAATCTTGCTCTGGACCAGGATGGGAAAGTAGAAGGAAAGGCACCAATTTTGTAGTTGCTGTATTGGTAGTTTACATAATCAACCTTTGAGGTTTTGTTTTCTTAAATATATACACACACACATATCCCTGAAAACCACCTTCTTTCAAAACTACAAAGTTCTCTGGTTGTGTCCCAGCGCGTGGCCCAGCGAGAGCTGGATTGGATTCCCTGGCCTTTAAATGCTCTTTGTGCTTCGTTAAAAAGAAGAAGCGGGGAAAAAAAAGAAAGAAAAAAATGATTTCCCTGTGCATCGCCCCTTGGCAGGCTCTTGTACAAAATTCAATCTCTATTTTTTATGAGAAGTAAACTGTCTAAATAAATTTTATTAGGGGCAACCAATATATTTTCTGGTAGTTCCCTTTGTTCCACTTCTACGTGTGTGTAACAATCTAAAACCTATTTATTGAGGAAAAATCACTGGATCCGTCATAGAAAATCCTTTTACTTTGCTTTGAAGTGATTTCTGAAGACATTCTTGTCATTCCGAAGATTTGGGGGCCATTGGGCTAAAGCCTCGCCTTGTTAGGGACTTCAGTTCCCATGATCATGTGGGAAATGCCTTAAATTATCAATAGCAATGGGCCTGACCGGCACTTTCCCGGCTGCCCGAGGAACGTGGGAAGATGACGGAGAATAAAACTCTGGTAAATACATCTCAGGAGCTGCCCAGGTGGATTCAGACATTGGCCAAACGAAACGAGCTGCAGAGAGGGAACCGAGAGCGGGGGCGAGCATTTTACGTCCAGACTATTGTCATTTTCCTCGCCACGCCTGCTGGCAGCCGACTGCTGACTCGCCGGCCAGCCCCAGCTTGTTCCCTCCCCACCTCGACGCCCCCACACCATCCAGTCACCCCCTCCCACTCTCAGATTTCCCTTTCTTTTTTTTTTCTCGCCTTTCCTTTTTCCCTCTCCCCCCAACCCCCACCATCAGATGCTTATGCTCTGAAGTCTTGGAAGAAATGATTTAGTTTGTTTATACTGCTATAAAAATCAAGACCAATAGAAAAGTCATAAAATGAAGCGGGCTATCAATCACGCCGCAACATTGTTATTCAGCGGTTACTAACAGAGATGGATAATCCTTTGATTTCGTCCCATTGTTATTACTCTGATGTGTCTTCACATTAACTGTTACACATTTATTTATCGACCTGAAAGATGCAACAAAACAGAATATACGAGCGTGTGCGTGTGGGAGAAAGCTGCACGACCCGCGGCTGTTCTGGGCGGCTGTGGGACGAGGCCCCGAGCGCCGCTGTGCACACCTGTGTAGGGCCCGCGCCCTCTCCTGCCTCCCCAGGTGGCAGCTTCTCCTCCCGCCCCCAGGCAGGGTGCGGAGCCGCGGGGTGCCGGCTTCCGAGGACCCGCCGGTGTGAAGGAGCGGGGTGCCTCCGCCAGGCCTCGTCCCTAACCCTGACACTTCTGCCCACCTCTGCCCCCGCGTCCTCGGCCACCCCCGAGCCCCACCCAGGTGGGCACAAACCCCCTCCCAGTCCCCGGGGACGTGCTGCCAGGTGCGCATTCGGGAGCCGGGTCCAGGGAGCTAGTCGCCGGGTTCCGGGCCGCTAGCCTCCCTCTTAGAGTGCGCGCCAGGCTCTGTAGCTTCTAAATTTGGCGTTTCGTTGGGGAAGGGGAAGCTTTTATAGAAAGGACTCTGCTTTAGGTCTAGGTATTTGCCTCTCAAACAAAGCTTTTCTAGAAAGGACTTTAGGCAAAAGGCGAACACCCTCGCGGCCCCTAATCGCGCCGCCGCAGCTCGGGCTCCGCCAAGCCGCAGCCCGCGGTCCCGGCGCCCCAGTCCCGTTTAGGCCTCTTTGGCAGCAGCTTCCGCGACGATCGCGGAAGCTCGGCCCGGCCCAGAGCTTCCGGAGAAGCGATCTCCGCTGCTCGGAAGGAACCGATGTGGCTGATGCCCGACACTCACACTTGTGTGTGGATGTGCCCGCGCGCGCACGTGTGTGTGTGCATGGGAGGAGTGGAATGGGCTGCAGGAGAGAAGAGAAAGCAAAACTGCCCCAGAGTTCGCCTTGCAGCCTCCTTTGTCTACTTGCTCGGTCCCTGTCATACACATAGCTAAGGACACAAGCGCGCGCAACCGCAAGCGCGCGCGCGCACACACACACACACGCGCGCGCGCGCACACACAATTCCTCTCGCATCTGCTCTCAGGCAGCATTTCCAATGTTTTGTGTAAGTCAATTGGACGGCGAACAAAAAAAGCCATTTGCTCGGTATTATTTAAAACAGACTTCATAGGGCCACCCTTTTGTGGAAGCTTTATTTGCACTAAATGAATAATCTTAATTGCATCACTCTCGAATTAAAAATCAATGTTAATCAAGTTGAGAGTAGTAAATATCAGTTTTCATTGTGCCTGGGAAGAGGGCATTTTTCTTGTGTTGCAAATAAAAATACAAGTCAAATAACTTTAAAAGGGCATTATGTTCTGCTACAAATACAATTGAAACGGATTGTTTAGGAGCAGATCAGAAACGGTACAGAATTTTGCACTTAATTTCCTCAGTTATCATTTACAATAAGAACCTCTGGTCTTGACAGCCAAGTCTAAACAGTAGTAAATTAGTACAAATTTATACTGATTTTACTCTAATAATAGTAATAAAAGCTTATAGATTTGGCACTAATTACATAAATGCCTAATGATCTTGAAAATTACTCTGGTTAGAAATATATTACTAATCTAAACTTTGTTGTTGGCTGGCTCTGAAAAATCAGAACATTAGAAATGGTTCGCTTCACTTGTGCAAAGCACTTTAAATTGTTCAAGGAGTTTAACACATTCGAGAGGAAAATAAAGAGCATTTAATTTTATTTACAGCCTAAAGTGGAGTTGGGAGACGTACTGAACTTAGAAACTTTGACCAAAGGAGCAGGTTGTGGGCCAGGATGCCAGCGTAGGCTGGCTGAGAAGCTGGATCCGGGCGTAGGAGGTGCAAAGTGCAAAAAAGACACCACGCTCGGGTCCACGAAGTAGACCTCGGGGCCTGGAAGAGCGGAGGGCGGGCGGGCGCGGGGCGGGGTGGGGAGAGGGGCGGAGGAGGAAGTCGGGTACTGTTGTGCGCTCAAGCCATGACCCGAAAATGGGATTCTGTAGGCCCGGGGTCCCAGCCAGGGCGTCTGGACAGTAGGTGCAGGCCTGCTGGGCGGCAGCGAAGTATAGGCGCGGTCTGGAGGGCGCCGTGCCTTGTTGTGCTCGGATTGTCAGGCCTGCGCCAGCAGCAGGCCACTGTTGCCCAGCGCGCAGGCCAGGGCTACTCCCGGGTCACCAAGGGGTTATGCCCTGCTCTGTCCCCTGCCCTACCTCTGCCCCCGGGAAGATCCTAGCTCAGAGGCACAGAGCTGCGCCTTTGGAGCGACCTGGGCGGGACCAGAAGGAAAGGTGTGCCTGGAGAAAAATCTCAGAGAAAAACTACCGTAGGTCGGGCCCAGAAGCGAGGCCGAGGCGGCCGCCGCTGCTTTAGCAGCTGCTCGGGGCTGGAGCAGCCCGGGCTGCGGCCGCCGCCTCCTCGGGCGGGCGCGGGCGGGCGGGCGGAGTGGGGGACTCTCCGGGCGCTGACATTTGCAGGCTGCCCTCCTGATTGGTCCCCTCGCCGAGCTGCTCACGGGTTCATTCAACTGTTAAGCACCTCCCCGTCTCTCTAAAGGACATTATAATGCAAGAAGCCCCCTTTTTAACCACAAACCGAATTTTCTTTCATTTAGGTGATCTATATATATCTATATCGTATAGCTTATAGCTTATATCTATTTTAAATAACTTAAAGCCGCTAAAATTTGGGGGGGAACAGCTTTCGCCCTGGAGCGGTGCGCGATGCTGTCTCACGCCGACCTCCTGGACGCCAGGCTAGGTGAGTGCGCGCCTCTCGCCCGGGCAGCCAGGAGAAGCCCGGGCAGGAAATTGTCAATTTGTTCCTTATTTTACCTTAATGTGCCCTAAATGGACTAATTTCTTTAAAAGTAATTGTGCTGCATTAAAGTTTAATTTAATTTAACATCGTCTTAAAAAAAAATCTATGGAATATGTAGATTCAAAGGAATTGGGTGATGTTACTTTTTGTTTTTCTTATTTTTTCACTTCCTCCCTCCCCCTTATTATTGTTTTTATTTTTTTGAAGGGGCGATCTACCCCGTGATAATTTGTTTGGAGGCGTTTTTTCTCTCTCTCTCTCTCTCTCTCTCTCTCTTTTCCCCTCCTGTTTACCTTAATTTCAGATTTCTTTCTTATCTTTTCCCCTCTCTTTCCCTCTCCCCATACCTCTTTCTGCTCCTCGTTTAACTATGGTTGAATTTGTAAAACTCAGTCTTAAAGGAGAAGCCACTGCAATAGAAGCAATTTACTAAGTGTACTCACTGAGAAAGGAGAAAAGCCAGATTCATCCTCGCAGGCATCCGGCCTGCAAAGGGAGTCGGCATTGCCAATCAATGGCTGAGAGGAACGTACCTTTTATATCTCCGGAAAGAAAAGTTGAATTCTCTAAAGTTTGATTCACTTATGTCTAGAGACTTTACTTGAGTTTTCTTAAAGATGTCTGGGTTACTGGGCTCTGGGTTTCCGGTTTGGGAATCTTTGGTGATGGATGTGACTCCATTTTCCAAACACTTTCTCTGATTTGAGGGGGAGGCGGAGCTGATTTGGGTTGATTTCAGGGGGTGGAAAGCTTGGAAACTTATTCATTTTCCGAAAGTGAGAGGGAATCGGCTGAGGGTCAGAGGTAGAGTTTCTCAGGCTGCCTAAGCGCAGGTGGGGCAGCAACGGAGAAAATTGTTTAATTTTCTTTCTTTTCTTCCCCCCTCCCCCCACCCCCCGCTCGGTTCTAGGATAAGCTCTGGAGTTCCTAGAACGCCGTGGGGGTACGGTTCATGAAAGGGTCTCCGAGGCATGTTTCATTGCCGGGACTAGGAATGTTTCATTGTGGGAGAGACGAAAGCATGTGTTGTTTACTAAGGGACCCCGCTGCGGAGAGAAGGGAAAAGGCCGGGAGACGGTCTTGCAACCTGGCAGTCCAGATCCTGGGGCCCCAGGCTGAGCACCCCGGGAGATTGCTCCGTAGGGCGACCGTGGGCGCAGAGGGAGCCGAGCACGGGGCTGGAAAAGGACCACGCGGGGCGTACAGTCCCTCCTGGAATGGCCAGAGCAGTAGTGACCGCCATCCCCTTGCCTCCTCAGGTATGAAAGATGCCGCCGAGCTTCTGGGCCACCGGGAGGCGGTGAAGTGTAGGCTGGGCGTAGGGGGCTCTGACCCCGGGGGCCACCCGGGGGACCTAGCGCCCAACTCCGACCCAGTCGAGGGAGCCACTCTGCTGCCTGGGGAGGACATCACCACAGTGGGCTCTACGCCGGCCTCGCTGGCGGTGAGCGCTAAGGACCCGGACAAGCAGCCGGGGCCCCAGGGCGGCCCGAACCCCAGCCAAGCCGGTCAGCAGCAGGGCCAACAGAAGCAAAAGCGCCATCGGACGCGCTTCACCCCTGCTCAGCTCAACGAACTGGAGAGGAGCTTCGCCAAGACTCACTACCCCGACATCTTCATGCGGGAGGAGCTGGCACTTCGTATTGGGCTGACCGAGTCCCGAGTGCAGGTACGCTGGGCTTGGGCGCCAGGGAAGAAGACAAGGAGGGCGTGGGAGGAATTAGGCAAAGGAAGCAGGGTCTTTTCTTCCCTTTCAGGGATCCTGGGCTAAGCTTTCCTGGGTGAAGTTAGCTCCTCTGCCCGCGAATTGGCCCCATCGATGGGCAGACAGTGCCCCCATCTCCTGCCAGTATAACCACATTTCCGCGGAAACTCCTCCAAAGCGAAGCCGGCGTCATTCGATTGCTAGGTCTCTTCCTTCCTCCCGAGAAGGAAATCTGCGGGTCTTCCACCTTCCGTGTCTCCTAGGCGGCGTTTTAACCCCCGCGGGCAATTCCACCCCAGCTCCCGTTATAGACAAGTATGTCATTACCCCCTAATGAGTTTGTGTCGTGTCTGGATAAATGGGAGAATGCATCATACAATACAGAAAACACGAAAAAGGAGAAAATAAGGCGAAGTGGGCGCCTTTCAGAAAAGATCCACACCTGGGTTTTCCTGCATATCACACTCCTGCCGCGCTCAGGCAAAATACCCTCTAGCTTCGATGCTTATAAAGGCTTCGAATCTGGTGGCCTACCAATGCGCTGGGGGAGCTGGAGCGATCCCCCACAACCTGAGTCCTGGTTTCCCCTAAAGTAACTTGGGCAGTGTGTGTGTGTGGGGGGGGGGGGGGAGGGGGGAGGAAATAAGGGCTTTCTGGTTTAGCTACCCGATTTGAAGAAAGGACACTTAGGTCAGAAAAGATTGACCAGTAGTAAACAAAATCATTACTGACCCCTTGTTGTTTCTAGTCCAACCACCCTCCAAGTTGTAAATTATATATAACTTACAAACCACACCTGTAACTTTTCTGAAAATTGGGGTATAAAAGTATAAGTCCGATGAATCTCAGATTTTTTCCACTTTTTAGAAGAATGAAAACATTATATCAAATATTTTATGGATAGGTGCTGGAGGTGAAATTCCAAGAGGGGCGGTTAGACTTGAGCTATCCAGGGTGCTGAAAACCTTTCTAGCCTGTCCTCGACAGGGTCTTTTCTGTTCCTTATCCTGTGTCAATCTCAGCTCTAGCTGCTATCAAAAATGTTAAAGATCTCCGTTTTACAAATTTTAAACATCAAAGTTTAAAGGTCTCAGTTACTTTACATTTGATCTAAAAGTCAAAAGTGTTCATAATCACAGTGTTGAATTTTTCTGTCTCCATTCAGCATTTTAAAGACTGTCTAACCTTCTGTTTTAAACAGTCAGCAAATAAATGTCATTGGGGACTTAAGGTGGTCAAGTTAATAAAGGGTATAACACACTATATTAACATTTTTACTCAGTGTAAATCTGGTGGTTTCTTTAGTGAACTCTGGAAGCCCTGAACCATGGGCCATTGAAATTAAGCATCAGAGGCACGTTAATTGCATTGTACAGATATATATTATTAGTGCTCTTAAGCTTTTTTTTTTTTAAACTTGCTCCTCTTTTAAATCTGAAATTGAGTTCATACCGTAACAGAAATATACAATTTCAATATTTTCATTACTGTTACTGATAGTATTGGCTTGTTAAAATCCTGTTGGTTCAAAATTCATACATTTTTTTCACTCAAGAGAAATACTATATAATAATTTTTAAGGACTAAAATGCTATTGCTTAACCTAGGCTTACTAGTAATTAGTTTGAATTAAAATATAACTTAGAATCACAAATAAAATATAATTGGACAACTGACTTTATGAAAAAAGAAAATGAGGTCTATTAAACTTTATTAGGTCTTCCAAAGGTTAATGGCAGTGATTCTTTTAATATAAGAAGTTATAAATGAAATAAAGCACAAACTATGTAATAGAAACAGTTATTTTTAAGAAGTACACAAAAGAATAATCAAGAAGGATAGAGACAGAGTACTTTAATTCTTCTAGCATAATGTTCAACCAAAGATAATAGCTTGATGCTGCTGATAGGAAAAATTTAATAGAATGGTAATTTCAATATTTTTAAAAATAATGTTCCATAGTTTAAAAAGTAATCAGATCAACATAACCTTCTTAATTAACATTTCAAAATGATTAACATTATGTAATGTAATGCAAAAATAATTTATGTAAAATGTATTTACTTCGCAATTCACTGTATCTTTGCTCCTTGACCAAATTCAAATTAAGTAGTAATTGGTTTATGTTCTTATATGATGAGTACTTCATAGTTTTCTTTATAGTTAACAGATTGCCACAAATTCTTTTCAGTATGTGGGCCACTGCTCTGATTAAAAATGATCTAAACATTTAATTTATTGCAATTGTATGTTTTTAAAGATACTTTTTGATTCTAGACTAAATGATCCAATATACTTATTTTTATCTATATCTGCCATATATCATCCTTTTAAGTATTTATTAAAGCACCTCTACTCACACGGAGGCCAATTCCATGTCTGATATCGCTCCTCTTTTCTGGCTAGTGTAATAAAACCATTCCTTTTATAGCATGCCATTATTAGAAACCAATTTCAGAATTATTTATAACCTGGAATGGCTTATTAAGCAGCAATGCGAGAATCATGCAAATTATGCGATCAAATGCAATATAATAAGCATAATCATTAGTCTCTAGCACGGATTAATTAACTTTCAATATTTTATTTACATAAAAACCAAATCAGTGAAATAACTTCTGCACAGTCAGGCTTGCCTTTCAATATTTTATACGAACAAAAATAATGTGCTGTAATTCCATTGACCGTGTCCCCCAGAATGGCCCTGTCACCTGCCACATCTTAATAGGGGGACAAGCCGAGAGTATTTTCTAGTTTTCTAATGGAATGAGAAATTGCATTTTCTTCCTCTCCCAGCACTATTAAAGTGTAATGAATTCGGCCCAGAGTTCACGGCTGGCTGATCGAAATGAACCTGAGATCTAGGCTTTAATACAGCTCCCCAGATTTCCTCCCAAATCTTCACATTAATCATTTGCCGGATTCCAATGAGATCTTCATAAAGCATTTGCTTCGAGGGGGGGAAAAAGTAATATTCTCTCTTTCTCCTCTCTTTCTCTATTTCTGAGCCATTTATAGGTGGGGAATTAAACGGGCTATATATTTTAAAATACATTTACAGTATGTCTATATTACTGTAACAGCAGATATCATGAAAGTGGATTTTTAAATTCCAACCTCCATTAGATTCTCACTGTTGTATTAAGCATCTTCTGAGAAGAGCTGCATTTCAAACTGAGTACAAAGTTGGCTGTGGCTGCGGTTAATATATTTCCTGGAGTTGTCATCTGTGCATTCTCAAAATCTCCCTTAGGTTTTACCTGCATTTTAATCCGTCATGCTCTAGTTTTCAAGTGGAAACATTCACATTTTAAAAACATATGCATCATACCTTGGAACGGAGGTGCTCAGACCCCATGCAGATTTTTTTTTCCCCAATCCCAGTAAGCCATGAAACATAAAAAATTTTGTAGCCATCATTTGACTACTAACCCTCAAACATAATTGAGCACAATTTTTTGATTATTTCTACAATATTTAGTTCTTCAACAGCTGTTCTTTTCCGCTTGTACCTGAGATTCAGAAATCTTTCTGGCAGGCATGTTTTCTACTGAGATTCTTCTGGGCAATTCCTCCCCACTTTCTTCTGTTTCTTTCCCCACTCTCCACACCATGCCCACCGCAAACAGTCAGACATTTCAGAAGTCACTGACATTTGCAGGGTTCTGGGAACCGGTCTTTAATCTATAGATACCTTTCGAAATATATCTGGGTGCAGAATGTGAGGTATGCGGACCATTTTGGTCACAGACACCGTCCTGTCTAGGGCTCCACCTGGTCCAGCCTTGAATGGATAATGCAAAGCGACCTGTGGCAGTCAGTCTCCTAGAGGTGCTTTCCTGGGCTCCTGTGGGTTACTCTCTGCTAACAGCTCAATCCTCGGCCTGCTGCCGCATTGATCCCAGTCTCTATCTAGGGCCCTGCTGCCTCATTTAATCCACTGCGCCACCAGCTCGAGGGGTTTTAACAGGGAAAGGACCCTGCATCTTTACCCAATCTGGACACTACAGTAGGCAAAAACATGGAAAATGAGGTAGAAACCAGAAGAGATGAAGTGGTGGGTGATGATGCATGTATGGTAGAAAAGCCAGGGCCAGCCCAAAGGCTGAAAAGAATTCTAGATTGCAGGGCTGTTCATATTGGTAAATGGAGAGTGTAGCTCCACTTGCTTGGGTGTGTATAACTGGTTTACTGGGAAAGGGGATCAGGTACTCCCATACTTGTGATAGTTTGCAGAATAAACACTAAAGAGTTTGGATTAACGCATGACCTTACAGTGGTCAAGTTGCATTGACCAAATTAAATTATGAGAAAATTCAATCAGTACCTAAGCTGTGTCCCACATCATTTATATTTATGCATATAAACCTCCAGCTGACTATATATTGAACTGCAAGCCTGCCAAATGGACAGGCTGGCTTAAAAAAAAAAAAAATCAAATTTAAACATGGGGTGAGGGGAAGTTTTCCTGGTCAGGCAGTTTACTTGATGTCTTTTGGGAAGAACCTTTCCTTCCCCTGTGGTAGTGAATTTGACATTGACAGGCAAATTTGTCTTATAAAGTCTGAACTTTCAGGGTCTACTGTTAAGAAAAAACTAATAGGAAGATTATTTTCATTTGGAGTATATTTTATCAAACACATCTCCTTTAAAAAGACATCTGGGTTTGTCTGAGCAAAATTAAATTTGATTCATAGGTAGTGTGAGCTTTAAACTTGACTTCCTTTGGTTTGTAGTAGTCAGAAGATTTGCTTTTAATTTATAGATGAAATGAGGCGGGGTGGGGGTGGGGTTGAGGGAACTGGAGGCTTTGTTATTTGGGATCCTCAGTAAATTCTTGGAAATAATAGATTTGAAAGCCCTGAGGCTTAGGGCTCTAGCAGCGGGTTCCAGCACACCTGCACAACCCAGATAAAGGTACCCTTAGAGGGGCTTGAGCACGAGGCACGGACTTGCGGCAGTAGTACCAGTCGCTACGAATCAGAAGTCACTGTGGTGACCCAAACTACACCGTAGCTCAGTGGCGCTTGCTTTCCCACATGGATCACTATGTTAAGCTCTCCGCTCCGTCATCCGTGGCGTTAGGGGTTTTCTTTTGTCTTTCGATTTTGAAACCGGCTTTGTCATCCACAGCTCTTCATCAATTTCCAAATTTCCAGCGTTTCTGAAAATTCTATACCCCATCATTGTTAATGGCACGCTATTAGGCCACACGGGTACACATGTTTATCTTCATTTGTACACCTGTGGGTCCAGGTTTGACAACATGCCTGCCTGCAGACCAGTGCGTCTGAGCGGCTCGCAGAATGTGCCGGCGCGCAGGGGCGTGGTGAATACTGCGTGTGGTGTCTGTCTGCTCGGTGTGTAAGTGCTCCCAGGCACGGTCACTCAGTTCTCCTGGAGTTGGCGCCCGGTGGAGGCCCGGGGCGCCGGTTGCCTAGGGCTGGTGGAGAACCAGGGTCCCCGGCGTTGTGTGGGGGCGCGCCGGGCCGATGGCACGTGTTCGGCCTGGGGCCGAGGGGGTGGACCTGCCGCGGGTTTCTCGGGCTCGGGCCCCCGACGCTCCTGGCCGGCCCGCGGGCTAACAGCGCCCTGTGTGTTTCCCCACCCCCGTCCGCTCCAGGTCTGGTTCCAGAACCGGCGCGCTAAGTGGAAGAAGCGCAAGAAGACCACCAACGTGTTCCGCGCGCCGGGCACGCTGCTGCCCACGCCAGGCCTGCCCCAGTTCCCGTCGGCTGCCGCCGCCGCCGCCGCCGCCATGGGCGACAGCCTGTGCTCTTTCCATGCCAACGACACCCGCTGGGCGGCGGCCGCCATGCCGGGCGTGTCGCAGCTGCCGCTGCCGCCGGCGCTGGGCAGGCAGCAAGCCATGGCGCAGTCGCTGTCCCAGTGCAGCCTGGCGGCCGGGCCGCCGCCCAACTCCATGGGCCTGTCCAACAGCTTGGCGGGCTCCAATGGCGCGGGGCTGCAGTCGCATCTCTACCAGCCCGCCTTCCCCGGCATGGTGCCCGCCTCCCTCCCCGGCCCCAGCAACGTCTCCGGCTCGCCCCAGCTCTGCAGCTCCCCGGACAGCAGCGACGTGTGGCGGGGAACGAGCATCGCCTCCCTCCGCCGCAAGGCGCTAGAGCACACAGTCTCCATGAGCTTCACTTAATACCGCCGCGCCCGGCCCGCTCCGCCCCCTGCACCGCCCCCCGGTCCGCCCCGAGGCCCCGGCGGCGCGCGCCCCGGCCCCCCGCTCCCTGCCCCGGCCCTCGCCCGGGCGCCCTGCCCCGTTCTCCCGCCGCGGCCCCAGCCCCGGCGCCCTGCTCCCTCCCCGCCCGGCCTCCACCACGTCTCGTCCGGCCCTTCCTTCCCTCCGTCCTCCACTCTCCCGGGCTCACCCCGAGCCTCGGCCCGCGAGGCCTCCCTCCCGCCTGATTCCGCTCCCCGCACCCCACCCGCCTCACCTGGCCCCTCCCTCCGCCCAGTCGCGAGCGCCCGGCCCCACGCCTCCCCGCGCCCCGCCGCCTCCCGGCCCGCACTCGCCGTGCTCGCGCCCTCCGCCTGGCCTTCCGACGGGCGGCTTGCCCATCCACACCTTCTCCACGACGCCTGCGGCCCCCTCGCCCCGCGCCTCGCCCCTGGTCCCTTCTTGCCCAGCTCCTCACGCCCCCGCCTCCCGCGCCCTGCCGAAAGCATCCTTCCCGCCATTTTACTTAGCAGGGAGTAGACTCAGGATCTGAAATCAGACACCAGTGGACTGGTTTGTGGGCAGAAACACACACACCCGCACTCTCGCTCACTCTCAGACACTACACACGCGCGCGCACACACTCATACACAGTGCACCTAGGTCACACACGGACGTGTTCAAGGGACAGCACAATGTTAGGATTTTTGTCTAAAAGGAGGGCAAGCATCTACTACCAACCGCCTCATCTGAGGGCCTAACTGATTACAATTTGATTTATCCCTGTATTCTTGCACCGAACTCCTTTCTTTCTTCTCCCACTAGCCGTTCCTTGCCTTGTCCATCCAGTCACATACCTGCAGCCGTGTATTGGCTTGCAAGAGAACGTTTCTGTTTCATCTTACTTTTATTTTCTTAAGTACAACTATGTGAGGGTATTGAGGGAAGGCTTCTCAGGAGGAACATGTCAGTGGATTGGGTGGCTGGAGTAGATTAAAGCAGTCATGTGATGAAGAGGTGATCTTACCCATTTTGATAAATGTCTTTATGAGAAAGAAAGAAACACGTAAGAAAATTTTCCTTTTGTAAAAGCAAAAGCCACATCTTTTTTTTCTGGATCCTTCAGGACTGGGGTTGGTTTGCTTCCTTTTTTCCGTTTCTCTCTCCTCGCGCTGCTCTGTGCCCTTGGTTGTTTTTGTGGTCGTCCTGTCTTTCCTCGTGCCCCTCGGCCACTGCCCTGGCCCCTGCCGGCTGCCGAAGGGTGCACTCAGGCATCTACAACCCTGCAACTTTGTACAGAGAAACGCAATCAGCTCTTTCTGCATGTGCTGGTCAAATCCAAACCCAGAGAACAGAAGCGCTTTCGAAGAATGAACAAACATGTGAAATAGGATGTTTTGTGTAGATAAAGCATTCTTGTTACATACTGGTCAATTTGTGATATGTTTTAACTTATTGTCTGTGCTTATTTATGGAATTTGGTTTTCTTAATAAATGTTTGAGCTAATACAAAGCATATTATTTGACTTTTCCGAACAAGTTTATATCAAGTTAAATGTAAATGGATAAAATAAAATCATTTTCAGTATGTGATACGGAGAATGATGGGTTTTGGTGTCAGTTTGAATGACAGAAGGGTCTCGTGGGGGGAAGGGAAGAGAACTTTTCTAAGAGGTTCTCGGTGCCCAGTTGGCGGGATCCCCGCGTCTGAGACTCGTCTGCTCTTCGGTGGGCCTGGGTTCAGTTCCTAGGTCGCACCGCACCCTAGGCAGGACGCACGGATACAGCGTCCCCGCCGGCAGGCCTAGCCTGCAGTCCCCGGGTACGCAGGCCGGAAGTGAGAAGCCGCGGGGCGATGGCCTCACGCGAGCTCGAGGCCTCGCGAGGCTTCAGGTCGACCCCTGCCTCTGAGGCCGAGATGGGCCTCCGGGCGCAGGTGCCCGCACTTAACGCAGGGCCCGAGAGTCGACAAGCTTCTCGCGTGAACGGTCTCTACCGGACAAAGCAGCGGACGGGAGCCCTCGGCGTCGGGCTGCGTCTGGAAGCACCACGGTGACGGAAGCGTGGAGAGCTCCGGAGCTCTTCCTTCTGGCGTCTGCCCCAAGGTACCCGGTGGACTAGAGAGGCCCGGGGCCCTTCCCCGGGGGCCTAGGCTTCGAGGCCGTCCGAAGGAGGCGGCCGGTCCCCTCCGTGTCGGGGGTCCAGGCGAGGCCTCAGACACCTGGGGCTCCAGATGGGGGCACGTCGTGGGGAGAAGGGTGTCCGGGGCGCCCTGGCTGCGGATCAGGGCCTCTCAGGCCTTCCCTGGTTTACACTGGGTTTGCTTTAGTTTTCTGAGGATCCATGCTTGGGTCGAGCTAACCTCACATTTCGCCACGTGTTCAGCGCACGTCCCCACACTAACTGGTAGTGAAAAATTGCTGCAGTTTGTTTGCGGTAGAATGAGGCGGAAGGTTTCGGGTTTTTTTTTTTTTTTTTTAAACTTGAAGGCAAATCGGTATCGCAGGCTTCCTTTGGAAGACTAACCAAAATCAATCTTGTGGTTTGAAATTTAACGGTCATTATAGGCATTAAAATGCACCCTTTCCCATGGGAAGATTTCTAATTTAGTTGCCGAAGAATGGAAACCCTAAAAACTCCCTTGTCCTAGAACACAATTTCAAACCGTTGGGCTAGGTGTGAGCTTAGGGCCCTGTTGTAATTTGTTACTCAACTGAGAGAACACAATGGGATCTCCTGGAAGGTGAGGACAAAAAGGCATGGTTTTCTATGATAATGAAAAATCATTGGTTCATGTTATCTTAAGAATTTTAACTAAAGGGGTTCACACAATATTTCACTTCTACATTTTCTAAAGGGTATATAATGTTAGAGGGTATTTCTAAAGGGTATTTAATATAATGTTAAAATATTAAGATAAAAACAGGCTCATGTGGGATTTCATATAAAAATGGAACAGTTTTATATTTTAGAACTCATCTTAGATTTTAATTTAAGTGTGATAACCAAATTTCTAAAATATCTGTATATGAAAAATACTTTTCCTTGCTTTTGCTTTTTGTCATATTCTCCGTTGGCTTGGTGCTTTTTTTTTTAAGGTGAATTTGTGGATACTGTAATCTCAAGTCACATTTAAGAGATCAGTACAAATCACACATTGTTTCACCACTGAGCATGGAAGGTTGTTTACAAGGATGCTAATTTTACAGCTTTTTTATGCTGCTATAAAGCATAACTTTATGATGTAGGAATGCAATAAAGGATGCTAAGTGGAATCTTTAAAAATTGTATTTCTGCAAGGCAAGGGAAATGGGACTTTCATTTGAAAAAAAATGGGGCAACTCAGAACACTGATGAGAAGTTGCAAATCAACTGAAGTGATAGATGCTTTCAAAGATACTTATATTTCATAATGTAATGGTTATTTATCAATATTATAATGAAAGTGTGCAGAGTTTTTCACTTTACCTGACTCTGGAATAATATTTGTTTCTATGGCAATAGATTTTTGTATTAAGAATTCTGAACATTCTAATGTCATAGATGCCGTTAGCATAAGGGAAGGCAACCTGGTCTAAATTGTTAAGGTTGACAGTTTAGCAGTGATAAAAAGCAGATAATAAGAATCTCAATCACAAGCCTGAGAGATTTCTGCATTTTGAGGGAGGAAAAAAAAACTAACAACAGAGTCATGCTTCATGTTACTTTTTTACTCCTTATCAGCAATTCTGACTCAAAACTGTTAAAGTTTTAAAAATAACTAATTATATTCCATAAGGGAACAGAGACAATAACGAACGATGAGTAATATCAGAGAACAAGGTAGATAAGTACAGCATGTCAGATGTCCTGCCTCTAATGAATTGTACTTTTTGCTGAGTAGTCTTTTTTGGCATTGAATACCATCACCACGTGCTAGCTAGGAAAAGTCAAAGTCTATCACGATGTAACTGTATGATTGATTTATTTGAATACGCACTTTTATCTTTGTATCTTTATTTTTCAGTGTCGGTACTGAAGATCATACGTGGCATGCAAGTGATGGCATAGTAATGATCTTGCACTCAGTTTACCTTTTGTTGATGGTGGGAGAAACAAAATATAGGACTTTAGCCTACCAGAGATGACGTTAGAGACTGAATAGAAAATAGCGTGCAGAGCAATATGGGTAAATCAAGGTAGATGTAAATGGAAAATATAGAGGAAGTTCTAACTTTGAGGCAATTTATGTTTGATGTCATCAGTGACTGCTTACCTTGAGCATGAAAACGTTTTTAATTTGTGTTGTGGACTTCACGTATGCATTTTTAGGGTAAAGAAAAAACTTCACCCACAAAGATGTGTCTTCTAGTAATGGCAGTAGTTAACCTGTCAGTTGAAAGAAGGTAACCTTCCTTTTCTCCTTTTCATGACATAAAGATAATCTCATCTGAGGGCATTTATGTGAAGAAATAACAGCATGGCATGGTGAAACTACTGGCTCATTAATCCTGGCATCTACTTCCTACAGGGTTCCTTGATTAGTTAGATTCATTCATCGGGCATTTCAGAGTTTTTGATTTGTCACCATTGGCTAGGTTCACTGAGTTCAGACTAAATTGAGCCAGAAGCAATGTTTATTAGTAATTTTGTAGTACAGGCTACCCTAATAATTCAACCCAAATATCTCATCTGAAAAATATCCATTCACCCTCGCTTCTAATGTGGGCTGCAGCTGTGTTCGTAGGGAATTGAAAGAACACAAGTGATTGGGCATGTATTTTCTAAATTATTAATATGATGGCTAATAGCTGTAAACCCATCTTCGTATCCAATGCAGAAATTATGATTCATTTTAAAAATGAAAGCAGCAGCAAAGGGGGGCACCCCCTGCCTGGCTCTCTGCTAGCTCTCAACAGTGCAGAGCATTTGGTACTGGAACCGTGGCCTGTTTACATGTGGTCATTACAGAGAGAAACAGAACAATGCTTTTCCGCATGCATACTCTATCAAAACAAGGCCTGAATTTGTACAACTTCCTGGAACATGCTTTTAAGGAATTTCAGACATGAGCTACACAGAGGGCCCTCTTTTGCTTTTGACAATGTCATAATGAGTCTTTAGGCAGACACAATTAGTTTGTGCAGGTAAGCTGCATCTTCCATCCACATGATCAGATATCCCATACATCCCAGTGTCCATCTTTAAAGCTACCTTGAATTATAGATGTACTTACTGCAGTTGTTCCTGCTGCCACAGTTCGTCTTAGTTCTGAGTTGAAGTAATTCACAAGTACCAAGAAATATATAATTAACTCATAAGACACATATACTATATACTCTTTATGTCTTTCATTTAAATGTCACAGGACTTTACGTGCTTTTTACTCAGTCCTTATTGATTCTGTTTCAGACGAATCCAATCAAGGTCAGTTTAAGAACTCCTAGAAGCCCTTAGCACCAAAAAGATATGTGATTCTTATGAAATTAGCAATACTAAATTGTAAAACACAAAACATAGGTGTACTGAAATTAAATTCTTTCTAGATTTTCTACTTTCTGAATTCTCAATGAGCTCAATGAAGTTGAGTTGGTCTCTTTTTTGCTGCCCTTGCTTTATTAGTTATCACCTGCTTAGTCTGCTATTAGGTACTGCAATACTGATTTCAGAAATAACATTTTCTGAGGGTATCTATTACTTTTCCTCCAGTAGCCTACATTTGCACCCCATTTTTCAGCTGCTGCTGCTAAGTCACTTCAGTCATGTCCAACTCTGCGACCCCATAGACCACAGCCCACCAGGCTCCCCCGTCTCTGGGATTCTCCAGGCAAGAACACTGGAGTGGGTTGCCATTTCCTTTTCCAATGCATGAAAATGAAAAGTCAAAGTGAAGTTGCTCAGTCGTGTCCAACTCCTAGCGACCCCATGGACTGCAGCCCACCAGGCTCCTCCGTCCATGGGATTTGCCAGGCAAGAGTACTGCTAGAGGGCATTATCTCATTTAAATCATCATGGCATCTTTATGAAGTAGATATTATAATCTCTATTTTGCAAAGAAATTGAAACTCAAAGGTAACTGTGATAAAATTAAACATGGTTTCAAGAGTGTAGGAATACTCATTTCCTGTTAGACTTTATCCTCTCTTTAGAGGTTAATTCTTTCATGATAGTTCTGGTGTGCCACTGAGAAGGCTCTCTGTTGTATGAGCAATCTTTAGCAATGAAACTGTCCCCTGTGACAGCTCTGGGCTGAGGTGGCAGGAAACTTGGGAACTAGCTCTGGGGACGCTTGGCGCTGGCGGCGTCATACGTGAAGGCGGGATGGTCTGTCCACAGCGGAGAGGATCCTCAATGCCCTCGGTGCTTCCAGCATGTTTCTGTCTGTCCCTGCAAGATGTTATGGGATATCTTTTGATGTTGCTTTTATGTAATATGAAGTAGTCACAACTCAATATAAGCTATTTCTCACCCTTCTGTTCTCCACATATTACTAACCCTCTGTCAATCATAGAAGTAAAATCTTAGCATTTGAAGGGCTCTTTTAAGTCACGTTCAAATCTCTTGAGCACAGCTGTCTGTTTTTCACTTCCCCCCAAGTAGACCGGCAGATTCTGGTTGAACACAAAACCTCTACTATTGGCCCAACTTCCAGTAAGTGTTGGCTTGGCTGAGAAGTTCATTTGTGTTTTTCTGTAAGATTGAGCTTAGTCTGCCTCATGCTCTTTCTTCTATAGTCTTCCCTCATTGGGGACTTTCTATTACACCTCTTAGTACTGAAATTACTTTTCTTTTTAGTCTTTTATTAATATTTCTATCAGTCAGTATAACCACTGGGCTATGCTGTGGAACCAGAGAAACCTCTCTGGCTGAACATAAGTACGGTTTGTTCTTGCTTATACAAAGTCCACGTAAGTGAAGTGATTCTCGTGGACACCGTTCCTCCATGTGTGACTCAGTGATCCAAGCTGTTTTCATTTTGTGGCTTGACTACTTCATTATGGGGTTTCCTTCATCTTTGGGGAAGGAAAAGAAAGAACTTGAAGGTGTGAATTGACTCTCACCTTTGGGCCAAACTTCTGTTCAAGATTCAATAAGCAAGAGCTAGTTAGATGGCTTTCCCTAATTGCAAGAGGGCTGGCAAATGTAGGGGAGCGCGTGGATCATCAGTGAGTAGAATATCTCTGCCACAATCTTATTTTCCCTGTTGTAAACACCTCTAGTTCTCTTACTTTACATGTTTTTCATACTTGGAAGTCAGCTGTTTTTTTGTGTGTGCTTATTGACAAGGCATGGAGGTGGGAGGGTGCTAGAGAAATTGACACTATCCAAGCTCTTTAGAAACCTACCATGTGATTAAGGGGACAAGACAAATATATTTTAAAAAGAAAACTGTACAAGGCAGTTTTTAATGATTTGATCAAGTGCTCAGTACTCTGATCCTTATTTTAAATGGAAATTCAGAGAAGCAGGAACTCCTTGCGGATCAAATTCCTGGGCAAGGCTGCCTGAAGGGACTGGGCCGCAGAGGATGGCAGTGCCTTCCTTGAGATTTTCTTCTCCACTTAGTAGAGTTCTTTTGACCTTTCCTTGCAGGTTTCATTTCACATCAGTAAACCATGTTTGGTTTCCTCTATCGTTACTAAATTCTCCACCTGTCCTCTTAAATCTGAAGCCACTGATCAGATTCAGGCCTCTAATGACCAGGACAAGCCAAGGTGGACCAACTGCCATGCTCATGTTAGTAGCCATTCCTAATCTGATACAGTGTTATCAATATCACTGATACTACCCCGCTGGATACATTGTAGCAGTATAAACCCCCGGCATCTAACGTAGACTCTGGCACATAGTAGGTATTCAGTAGATGTTTATTAAATTGAATTTCAGATATGTTGGTGTTAAACCTCCCTGCTTATTACACTTGGTGTTTGTCTGTCATATCTCAGGGAGTCGTTACCACTTTTAAAATATCATATATTAAAGGGCTTCCATTAAGGTGAAAAACAAATGAATTACTCCTGATAACAAGCAAAATAATAAATTCATTCTCACCGGAAGAGACCATGCTCATTCTATGGTGAGCTCCTTGCTCACTTGGAATAAACTGGCCACCTGTGGGAGGCTAATTACCTTTTCCAAAGAACTGAGGGCCCACGTAGCATCTTCGAAAAGATAATTTTGTAAGTGATGCTCAGGTATCTTGGAAGAGTTAATATGCCACTCTTAGAAACTCCAGTGACTGGATTGTTTTGCACAATAGAGGGAGGAGCACATGCTTGCCAGGAAACCAGCCGTTTTGAATTTCCCTGTTGGAAGACTTAAGAGCTTCATTTTCATTTTAAACTTAGTAGCTTCTCTGAGAACTGGTTGTATGCTCTGAGACATTTCAGGTTTGAAGAGTTATAATGAGAATTTTCTCCTTAGGCAGAACTCCAAAGCAGGACCTTCAGGTTCTGGTAGAGGTTGCTTGTAGGAGGTTGCCGCTTCTCAGGGAGATTTCTTTTTCTTTTAGTTATAAAATATCAAAATTTGTCCTGACTCTACTCTGTTATAGTTGGGGACCTTGAAGAAATGCAGCACAGTTTGAAAAACATAGTTGTAATCCTTGGTCAGCCGTTATCTTACTGGATGGTATTGGTCCTGTCTCTTAGCAACTGTGCGGTTCTGTTTCCTCAGATGATATCTGACGTTCTTGCCCAGTGCTCACCATTTATGATACATAATTTTTGAACTCTGTATGGCTGACTAGTGTGGGCGTATCCGTTAAAACCACCTGTTAATCAGAGGCCTGCACTGACCTTTGTCTAGTCTGTTTCTTTGAAAGATATTGTCCTTTTATCTGGCAGAAGAGGACCTGATTCTGAGTCCAGTCAGCATTGTGTTAAAGGGAGTGAAAAGGTAAGCATAAAACCTCAGTGTTCTGCTGAAGAGGTCCTCCCACTCATAGTAACCTCTTTGTAACAGGACTAGGGAAGAGGTTGGGGCTGCAGTAGAATTATTTTCCAGAGAGGAAAGGAAGATTGGAACATGCAGATTTAAGCTTTCCGTAGACAAATATGGCTGTGCAAGGGAAGCCCCATCCCTGTCCTGAAATCATTCGTGCCATGGGGCTTGTGTACCATCCAGTGAAGCATGGCAGTTGGTGGTGGTCCCTGGTGGCTCAGTGGGTAAGGAGTCTGCCTGCACTTCGGGAGAGCTGTGTTTGATCCCTGGGTTGGGAAGATCCCCTGGAGAAGGAAGTGGCAACCCACTCCAGTATTCTTGCCTGGAGAATTCCATGGACAGAGGAGCCTGGTGGGCTACAGTCCATGGGGTCGCAAAGAGCTGGACATGACTGACACTTTCAAAGTATGGCTATACCATGCATTTAACTGAAAAAGAGAAATTAGGAAAAAAACAAAAAACAAAAACTAAAAACCCAAGACATAGTCTCCTATAAGAAGCACTCTTTGGATTTGGATTGGATAGATTGGATTCAGATAGTGCTAGTGATTTATATAAAGTTAGCAGTGCAACTGGACAGCTACTTAGAAGCTAGTGTGGGACAGTGACAGCATATTTATTTGGTTGCCAAGGCAATACCTTGCCACGGTATTTATCACCACGTGGGAGGAGAAACATGGGCACCCTAGAGTATGCTGTTGCTGTTGCTGTTAAGTCGCTTCAGTCGTGTCCGACTCTGTGCGACCCCATAGACGGCTGCCCACCAGGCTCCCCTGTCCCTGGGATTCTCCAGGCAAGAACACTGGAGTGGGTTGCCATTTCCTTCTCCAATGCATGAAAGTGAAAAGTGAAAGGGAAGTCGCTCAGTCGTGTCCGACTCTTGGCGACCCCATGGACTGCAGCCTACCAGGCTCCTCTGCCATGGGATTTTCCAGGCAAGAGTACTGGAGTGGGTGCCATTGCCTTTTCCCTAGAGCATTCAGGAGAGCAAATGTACATAGGCTAGGAAGTATCTCTGGTCATAACCTCTTTTTATATATGGATGAAGGCAAATCATTAAAGCCCAGGAGAAACTGGTAAGGTAAGTGGAGTTTTATCGTGAGCCTCCAACTTTCTTCCCTCCTGTGAATTTTGAGACCCAGGACTTTCAAATCCTTTTCCTCATTCAAAATAGGAAATTAGCTGGTAATATTTACATTTTGACTGACCAGATTTAAAGCAGTGTCCTAACTCATTCCTTTAAAACTCTTTTGTTGTAGAAAGAATGTCTTTATCTTAATCTGTCTGAAAAACTTAAACATAAGGAAACAGCTGGGAATGATGTTGGAGATCATTTGCCCAGGGCAGTTCAAGGAAGTTATGCCACACCTGAGACGGCCCTCAGGCAAATCTGTAGTTGTTTGGGGCTTCCCTGGTGGCTCAGAGGGTAAAGCGTCTGCCTGCAACGCAGGAGACCTGGGTTTGATCCCTGGGTCAGGAAGATCCCCTGGAGAAGGAAATGGCAACCCACCTCAGTACTCTTGCCTGGAAAATCCCATGGTCAGAGAAGCCTGGTAGATTACAGTCCATGGGATCACAAAGAGTGGACACGACTGAGCGACTTCACTGTCACTCGGGGCTGCTCCAGGAGTTGGAGAGAAAAGGAGTAAAGGAAAACTTGCTTCATTTGGGAGGTGGGAACACAGGTATTTTTAAAATTTTTCTTCAAATGGCATATATACTCTTGTTTGTTGGACATATTTCCCAATAAGAACACAACAGCAAAAGTACCAGTTGTAATTTTTTCCCTCCCTTGGTATCCTGTCTTCAGATATTAGCTTTTTTAGAGTTACCAAGATTTTACAGATTGCTTTAGAGATTGATTGTCTAAAAGCTTCTAAGTACATAGAGACACCTTCTATATTGTTTGCTTCTCCTTGGTGAAACCCAAGGGCTGGGCTGCAGAGTCACTTCAGCCATTTATCTGCCTCCTGGCTTTAAAGAAACAGTGGAAGTAGTGACAGACTTTATTTTTTGGGGCTCCCAAATCACTGCAGATGGTGACTGCAGCCATGAAATTAAAAGATGCTTGCTCCTTGGAAGGAAAGTTATGACCAACCTAGACAGATTAAAAAGCAGAGACATTACTTTGCCAACAAAGGTCTGTCTAGTCAATGCTATGGTTTTTCCAGTGGTCATGTATGGATGTGAGAGTTGGACTGTAAAGAAAGCTGAGCACCAAAGAATTGATGGTTTTGAACTGTGGTGTTGGAGAAGACTCTTGAGAGTCCCTTGGACTGCAAGGAGATCCAACCAGTCCATTCTGAAGGAGATCAGCCCTGGGATTTCTTTGGAAGGAATGATGCTGAAGCTGAAACTCCAGTACTTTGGGCACCTGATGTGAAGAACTGACTCATTTGAAAAGACCCTGATGCTGGGAAAGATTGAGGGCAGGAGGAGAAGGGATGACAGAGGAGGAAATGGTTGGATGGTATCACCAACTCAATGGACATGAGTTTGAGTAAGCTCTGGGAGTTGGTGATGGACAGGGAGGCCTGGCGTGCTGCAGTCCATGGGGTCGCAAACATGTTCGGTCGGACACGACCGAACGATTGAACTGAACTGGCTTTAAAGAAGTCCTCTTCCCTCACTGGTCCTTTGGAAAATTCCTCTCCTCTTTTTCTTCCTTATTTTTATTTCTTGGCTTTGAAATTCCCAGAGTCCTTTTTTTTTTTTTTTTTTTTACTGTGTAATATTCTGCTTTGTGGAGAAGGAAATGGCAACCCATTCCAGTGTTCTTGCCTGGAGAACCCCAGGGACAGAGGAGCCTGGTGGGCTGTGTCTATGGGATCGCTCGGTCGGACCCAACTGAAGCGACTTGGCAGCACTCTGCTTTGAGTCTTCTTCTTCCCCCCTGTGGTGATCCTGTTGTTTCTTCTTGACAGGCAGCACTCATGCTCCTGCCCCTGAATGTCTGCTGCCCTCTTATCCTTCTTATACTGCTGACAGAGGGTAGTCATCTGCTCCTCACATTTAAATTTTATGGTATTCCTGTGTTCTGTCCTGTAGAGACCATTACTCTTCAACTTTATTTTTCAAAAACTTTATTTGTATATAAATATTAATGCAAAGCAACATGAATGAAATCCACTTAAAATCTCTTCCTCTGATTGTTTTCATTGGTTTGTGATCCCTTTCATTCCTTATATGTGTGCCCATTTAATTTGTTTAATATTTGTGACAAAAAATAGGTGATATTTTGCATTCTGCCTCTGTGTACTTTTCATATTGGAGTATGTCTTCCTATTTATAGGTTTAATGACTATAGTACTAGTCATTTTTCTGATTACATAGTCTTTTCTGTTGATAAATATTACCTGTTTATTGTAAGAATTAAGTCTAAACACACTTATTCATTCAAAATGTATTTGAATGCCTGATTCTGTAACCCATCACCTAGTTAAGCGCTATTAAGATTTGATGTATTAGTGTTCTGTATGTGTATAGATGAGAGAAAGAGAATTATTTTAAAAGACACTTTTGTGCATATCAAGTGTCCTGAGTGAAAACACAACAAAAGAAAGTTCTATGCTCATAGCCACATTATCCAGTATGATAATTACCAGTTACATGTGGCTAAGTGAGTGTTAAGTGTTAGTCACTCAATAGTGTCTGACTCTTTGTAACCCCATGAACCATAGCCTTCCAGGCTCCTCTGTCCATGGGATTTCCCAGGCAAGAATACTGGAGTGGGTTGCCATTTCCTTCTCCAGGGGGTCTTCCCGACCCAGGAATTGAACCCAGGTCTCGGAAATTCCTTACATGTGGCTGTTTAAGCGAAATTAAAAGTTAATTAGAAGTTCACTTCTTCAGTCACAAGAGCCATATTTTAAGTGCCTGCTGCTACTGCTAAGTTGCTTCAGTCGTGTCCGACTCTGTGCGACCCCATAGATGGCAGCCCACCAGGCTCCCCCGTCCCTGGGATTCTCCAGGCAAGAGTACTGGAGTGGGTTGCCATTTCCTTCTTCAACACATGAAAGTGAAAAGTGAAAGTGAAGTCGCTCAGTCGTGTCCAACTCTTAGCGACCCCATGGACTGCAGCCTACCAGGCTCTTCTATCCATGGGATTCTCCAGGCAAGAGTACTGGAGTGGGGTGCCATTGCCTTCTCCGGATGTACTCTGCATGTAAGTTAAATAAACAGGGTGACAAAATACAGCCTTGACGCACTCCTTTCTCAATTTTGAGCCAGTCTATTGTTCCATGTTTGGTTCTAACCATTGCTTCTTGAGCTGCACACAGGTTTCTAATGAGGCAGGTAATGGGTCTGGTAGTCCCATCTCCTGAAGAATTTTCCACAGTTTGTTGTCATCCGCATAGTCAAAGGCTTTAGTGTAGTCAATGAAGTGGAAGTAGATGTTTTTCTGGAATTCTCTTGCTTTTTCAATGATCCAATGGATGTTGGCAATTTGATTTCTGGTTCCTCTAACTTTTCTAAATCCAGCTTGTACACCTGGAAGTTCACAGTTCACATACTGTTGAAGCCTGGCTTGGAGGATTTTGAGCATGACCTTGTTAGTATGAGAAATGAGTGCAATTGTATGGTAGTTTGAACATTCTGTGGCATTGCCCTTCTTTGGGATTGGAATGAAGACTAACCTTTTCCACTGCCAAGTTTTCCAGATTTGCTGGCAAGTGCCTAGTGGCTACTATTTTGGGTATCATTATAGAAGGCTTTATGGACAGTGTGGACTTGTGCAAGTCTAGACTAGGGCGATGTAGAATCGAGTTTCTCTGCCTCTTGCTGAGTTCCATGGGACTTCACTCCGTGGTGTAGCTATGGATTTGTACCATGTAACTTGGCAGTGAGTGCTCCTGAGGGCCTTTGAAGAGATACGGGAGAACTTACGTAGCCATTGGGTTTCTACGTGGATTTCAAAGTAAAGGTTTTTCAAAATGGGGAAGGGGGACCTGAGGAAGAACGTGTTAATGACCTAGGGGTATAGAGTGAGAAGGGTGTGCGGTTCAGGTCTAGTATTTCTGTGCTTGCTGTATACCACTACGCTAGTCCACACTTCAGTGATCTGCTCTGTCAGTGTTAACCAGAGTCCTTTTATAATGAGGTTTTAAATTGGACCCATATGTAAATGTGGGACTATATGTTGATCATTTAGAGTTGCTATTTGGGAGATGTAGTGAGGGTTCAGGAGTAGATCAGCTACAATTTAAAGTAGTTATATACACACTCAGATTCTCCTCCAGCAATGTCGTAGCTGTTTGAGGAAACAACTGCCTTATCACTTACAGTTTATCCAGTGCCTGATCTGAAATTAGCCATACTTTCTCCTTAGGGTATCTTCAATTCCCTGAAGATCTTGAAAATGGTTCTACATCAGACCTGGTGGACCTGGTCAGATGTGCTGCTTCATTACTTATAATGCAGATCATGGTTGTGGATTCTGTATGAAGATGTGCATAAGAAGCCTGCAGATGTGCCCAAAGGGGTAGATTGTGATGGTTGACTACCTGCACTGGTAGCAGGCGTATTTATCGCAGGCTAGTCCCTGAGAATCCTGATGGATTTATTTCATGACCTGGGCAGTGTCAAGTATGTAAAGAGCAGAGATTCAACTGAGCTAATAGAAAAAGAAAAAAAAAGAATATATACAGTTCCTCCTCCCTCAAAACACGTAGAGTATGTTTAAACAGTTTTTTGGAGTTTTAAATGGTGATTTAAATATAACCAATTAGTTTTTTTTACTGTGGGAACTTAGTTTTAAAATGGAAACTTTTAAAAATGATAGCCTCGTATCCTCTTTGCTGACAATATTGGAGAATCACAAACTCATCATTGACTTAGTTTATATAGCATTGACTATGAATGCATGTTATTGTAGCATGCATTAATTTTTTAAATTATAAAAAAATTTCAAACATATACAGATGTATAGAGAACAATGAACTCCCCTATATCTATCACCCAGGTGTAATAAAGATTTTTTATTCCATTTGCTTCATTTATTATTCTTTCCATAATTTTTCTGTTTAGTATATTAAAGCACACTTCACACATTGCACATATTTAAATATACATCTCTAAAAATATAAATGGATAAGCGGTTTTAAGCAATTTTTAGAAACAAATATTTGTTTGGCTGTGCTGAGTCTTAGTGCAGCACTCAGGATCTTCAGTCTTTGTTGCGGCATGCAGCTCTTTAGTTGCAACATGAGAACTGTTCGTTGCAGAATGTGGGATCTAGTTCCCTGTTCAGGGATCAAACCTGGGTCTTCTGCATTGGAAACACAGAGTCTTAGCCACTGGACTACTAGGGAAGTCCTTTAAGTTATTTTTTTATCTTCTAATCTATAATCACATTTGCCTGTCTGAAAAATGTCTTTTTTAGAATTAGTTCGTTTGAATCAGGTCCAAACAAGGTCTATACATTATTTGTTCATGTTCAGTGGCTAAGTCATATCTGATTCTGTGACCTCATGGACTGTAGCGTGCCAGTTTCCTCTGTCCTCCACTATCTTCTGGAGTTTGAGCTCAAATTCATGTGTATTGAGTTGGTGATGCTATCTAACCATCTCAGCCACTGCTGCCCCCTTCTCCTTTTGCCTTCAGTCTTTTGCAGCATCAGAGTCTTTTCCAATGAGTTGGCTGTTCACATCAGGTGGCCAAAGTGTTGGAGCTTCAGCATCAATCCTTTCAATGAATATTCAGGGTTGGCTTCCTTTAGGATTGACTGGTTTGATCTCCTTGCTGTCCAAGAGACTCTCAAGAGTCTTCTCCAGCACCACAGTTTGAAGGCATCCATTCTTCAGCCTTTTTTATTGTCCAGCTCCGACATCTGTACATGGCTATTGGAAAAACCATAGCTTTGACTAGATGGATATTTGTTGGCAAAGTAATGTCTCTGCTTTTTAATATGCTGTCTAGGTTGGTCATAACTTTTCTTCCAAAGAGTAAGCGTCTTTTAATTTCATGGCTGCAGTCACCGTCCTCAGTGATTTTGGAGCCCAAGAAAATAAAGTCTGTCACTGTTTCCATTGTTTTCCCATCTATTTGCCATGAAGTGATGGGACTGGATGCCATGATCTTAGTTTTCTAAATGTTGAGTTTTAAGCCAGGTTTTTCACTCTCCTCTTTCACCTTCATCAAGAGGCTCTTTAGTTCTTCTTCACTTTCTGCCGTCTTGTGTCTGCCAGTGATGTCATCTGCATATCTGAAGTTATTGATATTTCTCCCAGCAATCTTGATTCTATCTTGTGCTTCCTCCAGCCCGGCATTTCACATGATGCACTCTGCATATGAGTTAAATAAGCATTGGGACAATATACAGCCTTGATGTACTCCTTTCCCAATTTGGAGCCAGTCCGTTGTTCCATGTTCGATTCTAACTGTTGCTTCTTGACCTGCATACAGGTTTCTCAGAAGGCAGGTAAGATGGTCTGGTATTCTCCTATCTTTCAGAATTTTCCAGTTTGTTGTGATCCACACAGGCAAAGGCTTTAGCATAGTCAGTGAAGCAGTAGTAGATGTTTTTCTGAAATTCTTTTGCTTTTTCTATGGTCCGACAGATGTTGGCAATTTGATCTCTGGTTCCTCTGCCTTTTCTAAATCCAGCTTGTACTGGAAGTTCTTGGTTCACATACTATTGAAGCCTAGCTTGAAGGATTTTGAGCATTACCTTGCTGGCATGTGAAATGAGTGCGGTTGTGTGGTAGTTTGAGTGTTCTTTGGCATTGCCTTTTGTGATTGTATGAAAACCGACCTTTTCCAGTCCTGTAGCCACTGCTGAGGTTTCCAAATTTGCTGGCATATTGAGTGCAGAACATTCACAGCATCATCTTCTAGGATTTGAAATAGCTCAGCTGGAATTCCATCACCTCCACTAGCTTTGTTTGTAGTGTTGATTCCTAAGGCCCCCTTGACTTCACACTCCAGGATGTCTGGCTCTAGGTGAGTGATCACACCATCGTGGTTATCTGGGTCATGAAGACCTTTTTTGTACAGTTCTTCTGTGTTCTTGCCACCTCTTCTTAATATCTTCTGCTTCTGTTAGGTCCATACCATTTCTGTAAAGACTTTGCTGTAGTGAATAAAGCAGAAGTAGATGTTTCTCTGGAATTCCCCCCATGATCCAATGAATGTTGGCAATTTGATCTCTGGTTCCTTTGCCTCTTTGAAACCCAGCTTGTGTATCTGGAAGTTCCTGGTTCACATACTGCTGAAGCCTACCTTGAAGCATTTTGACATTGCCTTGCTGTGAAATGAATTCAGTTGTATGGTAGTTTGAACATTCCACGGCATTGCCCTTCTTTGGGATTAGAGTTAAAACTTACCTTTTCCAGCCCTGTGGCCACTGCTCAGTTTTCCAAGTTTGCTAACATATTGAGTGCAACACTTTAACAGCATCTACTTTTTGGATTTTAAATAACTCAGCTGGAATTCCATCACCTCCACTTGCTTTGTTCATAGTAATGCTTCCTGAGGCTTGACTTAACACTCCAGGATGTCCAGCTCTAGGTGAGTGAGCACACTATTGCGGTTATCTAGGTCATTAAGACCCTTTTTATACAGCTTTTCTGTGTATTCTTGCTTCATTTTCTTAATCTCTTCTGCTTTTGTTAGGTCCTGGCTCATAGCTTGTTTGAGTTATGCAAGCCGCTTTACTACAACAAGGCTGTGATCTATGAAGGGGCCGTCTGTTATAATTGTCTCTTATTACTTCTTTTTAACAGTTTGGTAATATTTAGTGGAGCTTCCTAGGTGGTGCCCTAATAGCTCAGTTGGTAAGAATCCACTTGCAATGCAGGAATCCCTGATTCCATTCCTGGGTCGGGAAGATCCGCTAGAGAAGGTGTAGGCTACCCACTCCAGTATTCTTGGGCTTCCCTTGTGGCTCTGCTGGTAAAGAATCTGCCTGCAATGCGGGAGACCTGGGTTCGATCCCTGGGTTGGGAAGATCCCCTGGAGAAGGGAAAGGGTACCCACTCCAGTATTCTGGCCTGGAGAATTCCATGGACTGTATAGTCCATAGGGTCACAAAGAGGAGGACATGACTGAAGTGACTTAGCATGCAATTTCGTGATTAGCACAAAATTTAGTGATTATTATAGAGTTGAGCAGCCACTATTATAAGCCACTTTTAGAGCTTTTCCACACTCCCCCAAATTTCTTCTAGACTATTTGCAGTCATTCTGTCCTTCAGCTTCCAGCCCCAGGAAACCACTGATGTGCTCTGTTTTGTATACATTTTCCTTTTCTGGACATTTCATATCTTAAGTCTTAAAATAAGAAGTAGCTTCTTTCTCTCTCTCTTTTCCCTGGGCACCCACTTACTGTTCTGTGGAATGCCCTGTGTCCTGGCCTTTTCTTTTTGCTTCTTTCTGGTGTCGTTTACCCCTTTCCCTCTCCATGTTTCTTTCCAGAGCAGCCTTATACAGTAGAACTTCTGCAGGGATGGCAGTGTCCTGTGTCTGCACTTTCAGATGGCTGCCTGTGGCTTTGAGCATGTGTGGTTGAGAATTTTTGATTTTACTTTTTAAATAGCTACCTGTAGCTAGTGGTTATCAGTGTAATCAGATGTGGGGTCAACTCTTCGGGGCGTGACTGTTTCACAGGCAGTGCGTATGGTTTGTATTGGTCACACCAAGTGGCGCCAACGTTTGCTTGTCTTTCAGTGATGCAGTGCTTGCCCAGTGGGTTCAGGTGGCGGCAGCCTGGCCTCCAGTGTACAGTCACCCTCAACATTATCTAATGGTTTTGTCCATTTATCAATATTGCCTGAAGCAGTTAGTTCACCAAGGCTTACAAAATGGTGATTTCCCACCTCATTCTGTTATTCTTTTCATATTTATGAGCTGGAATTCTTTTATCAACTAGAGTTATTTGGTTATCCTAAAATACATTTTGTATAGAAAAGACAAGATAAATGCCTGTTTCTTTTGCCTTTTAACTGTCAGTCTTCAGAATAAGTCATGTATGCCTTAGTTCTTTCCAGTAGTGTTCATAGAGGGTGGTTTTTTTTTTTTTTTTACTATCACTATAAACTTGACCTTTATATATTCATTGTTTTTTAGTCAGTTGTATTTATTTTGATGCTCAGAGTACCCCATCTTTGGCCAATAGGAGTTCTTCGTGTTGGCTTACATGTTCTTTTGATAAAACCACAGAGAATACTAATCATTAAGGAAATGCAAATCAAAGCCACAGTGAGATACCACCTCATACCCAGTAAGAGGGCTGCTGCTGCTGCTAAGTCGCTTCAGTCGTGTCCGACCCTGTGCGACCCCATAGATGGCAGCCCACCAGGCTCCCCCATCCCTGGGATTCTCCAGGCAAGAACACTGACTGGAGTGGGTTGCCATTTCCTTCTCCAGTAACCTCCCTGCTGCTGCTGCTGCTGCTAAGTCGCTTCAGTCGTGTCCGACTCTGTTACTGTTAGAAAAACAAATAAGTGTTTGGCCAGGATGTGGAGAAATCGCAACCTGTATTGTATAGTGTGGTTGAGAATGTGAAATGGTACAGATGCCATGGAAAACAGTACAGTGATTCCTCAGAAAACTAAAAATAATATTACTGAACAATCCAGCAAACGCTTTTCTGAATATATACCTAAAGGAACTTAAAGTAGGGACTCGAGGACATTTTTGTTTACTCATGTTTATAGCAGCCTTATTCACAGTAATCAAAAGATGGAAGCAATCTAGGTGTCCATTGATGAATGAATGATTAAGTAAAATGTGGTAAATACATAACAATGGAATATTACTTAGATTTTAATAGGAAGGATATTCTGACACATGCTACATTTTAGATGAACCTTGAGGGCATTATACTAAGTGAAATAAGCCAGTCAAAAAAGTACCGGTATTGTATGACTTCACTTACGTTAGGTACCAAGAGTACTCAACTCCATGCATATAGAAAGTAGAATGGATGTTACCAGGACTGTGTGGAGAATGGGAATTATTATTTAATGCATGTTGAGTTTCAGTTTTGTAAGACGTAAAGAGTCCTGTGGATGGTTGGTGGTGATGCTCGCGGCAACAGTGTACTCAGTGTACTTGATGCCACTGAGCTGTACGCTAAAAGTGGTTTAAGATGGTAAATGTTTTAATTTGTATTTCACCACAACTTTCTTTTAAAAAGTGGTTTCATCAGGGCACTCAAAGCTGGTGCACTGGGACAACCCAGAGGGATGGGAAGGGGAGGGCGGTGGGAGGGGTGTTGGGGATGGGGGGACACATGTTCACCAGTGGCTGATTCCTGCCAATGTATGGCAAAAACCACCACAGTGTTGTAGAGTAATTAGCCTCCAATCAAAATAAATAAATCAATTTTTAAAAAGTGGTCTCATGAAATTTTAAATGGGCACAAGCATGATTGGAGTACATTTAAGTGAGAATGGGAGGAATGGAATTGGGGAATTTAGATAAAGGCAATAGTTTGAAACCTTAAAATATATACAGAATCAACAAAAAGCATTTAAAAATTCATTTCTATGCCACTTAAAATGAAAGTTATTTTTATATATTTTCTTCATATGTGTGTGTATTATAAGAAATTTATGTCATTAAAAAATCCATTTTCCCTCAGTATTCTGTGACATTTTAAACACATTAGACCAAACTTATTGTGGAATATCAGATCTGTAGGAGTCACATAGAGCAAGCATCTAGTTTAATCTCATGTTTCTGCTCAGTGGTAGGTGGAGCTGGGTCTTGTCCCTGTGGAGTTTTTCTTCGTAGCATTTATCGCAGCCTCTATTCTTTCCCTTTTAGTAATGCCGTAATTGATCAACGGGTTCAAGTGGTGACAGCCTTACCTTCATTGTTTAGTTCCTTATTTAAACTTTTTATCTAATGGTTTCACCCACTGAGGAATATTGCTCTTATCCTAATTCAGAGCCTTATTCCTTCTTGCTTGTCCTGAGCTTTTTAGCTTTCTGTCTGCGCTACTGCTTGGTTTTTCATAATACATCCTTCTGATCCTGCTTCCTTCTTACTCAGAAACTTCATGGCCTCGCAGAAGTCTGTGGCCTACAAACTATTTAGTGACTACAAAGTGCATTTTCTTTTTGCTTTTAAATTTGAATGCTTTTAGGCAAGGCATAGACTCACTCCAGTTTGCGTGATTGTACTGCTTTTAACCAACTCACTTCATTCATCTGCACTCCCTATTTGTTTCTGTAGCCATTATGAGAATGCCATCTTTCCTGATGTTTAGCATGGTCTTCAGTGCCCAAAATAATGTCTGCAGTGTATTTTACCAATTTTATTTCTTATTACTCCCCTATGCTGCTGCTGCTACTAAGTTGCTTCAGTCATGTCTGACTCTGTGCGACCCCATAGACAGCAGCCACCAGGCTCCCCCATCCCTGGGATTCTCCAGGCAAGAACACTGGAATGGGTTGCCATTTCCGTCTCTAGTGCATGAAAGTGAAAAGTGAAAGTGAAGTCGCTCAGTCGTGTCCGACTCTTAGCGACCCCATGGACTGCAGCCTACCAGGCTCCTCTGTCCATGGGATTTTCCAGGCAAGAGTACTGGAGTAGGGTGCCATTGCCTTCTCCGATTACTCCCCTATAGGAAACCTTTATCCATTTTCTAATACCATTGTGCCTTTTCTTCTCTCTTACCCTTATGCAAATACCTTGAAAATTGGCTCATATCATAGTTATGACCAGTTTCTAGCACTGTGTGTGGAATTAATGGATGAATGAACTTTTCTGGTACAAGTTAGTCTCTTAAAAATCTTTCTTCAAGAAACTCAGACAGTGGAGACTGTGGGAGAAACTGGTATATAAACAGCTAACTTTAATAGTATTATAAATAAAAAAGGACAGTTGGAAAGAGTAATGAATTTTGCTTGGGAGGGCAGGTATGATCATTTCTTCCTGGGAGAGCCACAGCATCTAGCTTTCCCTGACTACTTCGAATCGCTGATTTCTTTCCTTGTCCTCTGACCATCCCCTTCATTAACACATATTCTTTAGTTCTTTATGACTCTAAATCTAATTATAATCTCCTTGAGAACAGTGATAGTATTTGTATTTTATACTTGTGTATCCTCCCCTGCTCATAACAGGTAACTCACATTTTTGTTGAGAGTATATCACTCAAGGTGTTTCATGACAAGAAACAGAAAAATGTCTTACAGTTGTTAGTGCACAGCTTTCTTAGAAGGATGGTGGGGGCTCAGAAATGATATAGGACCCAGAGTAGAAGGCGAAGGCTTGGAAGATGGGCAGGAGCCAAGGGGGCCCCAGAGGGTTGGCAACCATAACAGTGTGCCCAGCTAGCTGCTGTCACCTCTGGATACTGCCAGGAGCGTGTCTTTCTTGTCTCATCCAGGAAGTAGAAGTTGGCTCCCCCAGTTGGAAAGGCTAGATTTTTTTTAAAAGGTAAAAAAAAATTTTAAGTATGTAATGCATCTATATCAGAGAAGGCAATGGCACCCACTCCAGTACTCTTGCCTGGAAAATCCCATGGACGGAGGAGCCTGGTAGGCTGCAGTCCATGGAGTCGCTAAGAGTTGGACACGACTGAAGCGACTTAGCAGCAGCAGCAGCAGCAATACATCTATATGGTAAAGAATCAAAACATGATGAGATAGGGAGGGAGGTTGGGAGGGAGGGTCAGGATGGGAACACATGTACACCCGTGACTGATTCATGTGAATGTATGGCAAAAACCACCACAATATTGTAAAGTAATTAGCCTCCAATTAAAATTTTTAAAAAGTAATAAAAGAAAAAAAGAATCAAAACACGAGAAGGTCTGTAGTACAAAGCCTTCCTCTTGCCTTTGTTGCCAAACATTGAAATTCTCCTTTTTAACTGATAGTCATTAGTTTCATGTGTACGCTAAAGATTTAAAAATTGCATTGTAAGCAAATGTAATTATATATTCTTCTCCCTTCTTTTGTACGAAATTGGTCACTGACATTCTGTTCCACTATTCTGTCGATTGCTTTTTTTCATGTGTATTGGAAAGCTTTCTACACCAGTACACAAAGAGCGTTTTCATTCTTTTCACATAGTATTTCATTGTATGGATATAATATAAATTATTTAAATGCCCTATTGATGGATGGTTGGAGAAAGAAATGGCAACCCACTCCAGTACTTTTGCCTGGGAAATCCACGGACAGAGGAGCCTGGTGGGCTACAGTCCATGGGATCATGAAAGAGTTGGACACGACTTAGAAACCAAACAGCAGTTGATGGACGTGTAAGTTGGTTTTGGTCTTTTTCTTTCTACATCTATTCAGCATCTCTGCACCTAATGCTGTAGTAAATTATGTGGAACATAAATTGTTTCTGGTGTCTCTGTCCTTTGGATATTCTTGGAAGCAGAATTGCTTGGCTAAACCGTTTTGCATTTTTAAGATAATGTCAAATTATCCTCCCCAAGAGTTTTTAGTTTCAACAGTTTATGAGAATTTTGGTCTTCCCACAAATGAGGATGATTTTTAAAGATTCAGTCTGGAGATTTATGAATAGAAAAAGAGACTGAGGAGGAATTATTTTTTACTTTATTTCCACTCTAAGTCTCTGGGGGAGATATCAGAGGTAAGGAAAGATAAGCCACTGAGCAGTGAACTTGACATGTCAGTAACATTCAGAGAAGCAGCTTCTGATCGGAGCAGCAGAGGTTTTTCTTCTGCTATCCAAACTCTTAGTCACAGTGTGTTAGAGAGCTTATACAGCGTGTCTCCATGTTGCTTTTCTCTACTCTTCTAAACTTGCAATCTAAATTTTGTGAAAAATTAAGCATTAATATTATGCATAGTTTCTCTATTTTATTGACGTGCTTGCAATTCTTTCCGATGAGGCTTTCAAGAAGATGAAATAGCATTACCATTTTCATCCCCTGGACATCAGCAATTGACTGATTCCCAGCAGTTGGAAAATAAAGTGATTTCTAACTTTCAGACCCAGTTTAGTTTGGGGTTCATTTCAGGTAGTATGTGTTGGCAAAATTAGAATTCTATGAAGGGTCAAGTTTTCACTCTAAAATTTTCCTTCTGATAGCTAAAAATATTTTAGGTGATAATATCATTCCCACTTTACTGTCAGTTTCATGCCTCGTTTTTCATTCAGTTATAGTTCCTTCAGTTTCACAGGGACTGTTTGCCCTTATGAGCTTTCAGAACTCCAATGTTTGAGTTTTACTTGAATGCCTTTTTTGACATTGTCTTTGATGAATTTATCCTTGCCTTGGATGATGACCATATACAGAGTATTTAAGACCTTTTAAAATATGTAGATAGATAATATATAGAGAAAATTTTATTTAGTAAAATTCATGCTTTTTAGATGTGTGATAGCCCAATACCAAATGTCGATGCACTGGCATTTACACATGTTTGTCATTTTCTATTTGCTAGGCACTGACTAGTTACTTTGACAAATGTAGTTGCATTTAATTCAATTCTCACAATGCCTCTGTGAGATAATTCATTCTCTCTCAGCTTTAAGTTAAGGACATAATCTCAGGTTAAGTCACTGCCCAGTTTCATATCAGTGGCAATTGCTAGAACCAGGAGTTTACCCAGTCTTTCTGAATCCAGCTGCAGTGCATTTCCAGCACTTCCTCTCTGGTGTTTAAAAAAATGCCCTGAGCCGTAGCTGCAGCATCACTGGAAAATGTTTGTAGTTTCTCTAATTATTTTGAACGTTGAAACATTCACCTGGATGTGTTTGTTTGTTTGTTTTCTGGATGTGTTTGTAAAATGATGAATTATATTGTTTCTAGTTTACTCCTTGTATATGCTCCTACGGGCTGCCTTCGTTCATCCAATAAGTATTTGTTCAGTGCCTGTTATGAGCCAGTAACTGTCCTAGGAACTGAGGATAAAGCTGTGAGTAAAACAAGGAGCTCAAGGAGCGTCTGGAGTAGCTTACATTCTGGTGTAGACAAAACACGAAAGGGAGATATAAAGTCAGATGAACCTGAGGCTTCCTTTTTTATTTAGATTACTGACGCACTAGCCCTCACAGGCATTTATTTGCTGGGGAGCCATGGAATTTCTTTCATCGTTTGCTTAGTATTGACTCTTGATAAAACTACTCATTGAGGCCAGTCTCTGATCAGGGCCAGAAGCAAAGTAGAAAACTAAATGAGGTAGTTCTTTAAAGTCAAGCTGTAAGGAAAGCCTAATGAATTAAATATTCATTTATATTCAGAACACATTTTCTTCAATTCTGGATTGCTTTTAGAAAGACTTTCTCCCTCTCCCCCAACCTCTACGTTCTGTCCATACATTATTGAGAGCAGTGATCCTCAAAGGTAGGCTGAAGATACCTGAGGGTCCCCTTTGAGGAGGTTTGGGAGGTTAAAGCCATTTTCATTGTAACACTAAGATATGATTAACCTTTTTTGCTCTGTTGATATTTGGTTTGATGGTACAAAAGCAACGGTCGATAAAAGTTGTTCATGTTTTAGAATGAATCAAAACTGTATCAGTAGTCATTGTATACTTACAGTAAAAAGGAAAGAAAGATTCACTTCAGAACATTTTGATCAATAAAAATTTATTTTATTAAGTCTCAACTCTTGAGTATATATCTTTTTAATATTCTGGTGATGAAATGGGAAATGTACATAAAACACTTTTGCCTGCATACCAAAGTACAGTGGTTCTTGAGGAAAAACGTTTGTGCGATTGTTTAAGTTGTGAGCTGATCTAGCTGTTTTTTTTGTTTTTTTTTTTTCATGGAATACTATTTTTACTTGCAAGGGCAACTGACAGACTCTGGCTATTCAGAGTTGGGTGTTTGGCAGATATTTTTCTCAACAATGAACAAAGTGATTTTTTAAGGAAAGTTCAAGGAAAGAACGGAAAGTTTTGTTGCCAGTGATAAAAATTTGACCTTTCAAGTGAAAATTAGAAGTTTGGAAGACTTGTATTAGCCACTATGAGCTTGATAGTATTCCAGTATTTAACGTTTTCTGATAAGATTGGTAAATGTGTTCTTTAAATAATATATAATGAAATGTGTCAACGTTTGAAAGATCTGCATAAATTAGTGAACTGATATTTTCCAAATAACCAATATCAGTTCAGTTCAGTCGCTCAGTCATGTCTGACTCTTTGTGACCCCATGGATTGCAGCACACCAGGCCTCCCTGTCTATCACCAACTCCCGGAGTTCACTCAGACTCAGTCCATCGAGTCGGTGATGTCATCCAGCCATCTATCCTTTGTAATCCCCTTCTCCTTCTGCCCCTAATCCCTCCCAGCATCAGAGTCTTTTCCAATAAGTCAACTCTTCACATGAGGTGGCCAAAGTACTGGAGTTTCAGCTTTAGCATCATTCCTTCCAAACAACACCCAGGGCTGATCTCCTTTAGAATGGACTGGTTGGATCTCCTTGCAGTCCAAGGGACTCTCAAGAGTCCTCTCCAACACCACAGTTCAAAAGCATCAATTCTTCGGCACTCAGCTTTCTTCACAGTCCAACTCTCACATCCATACATGTCCACTGGAAAAACCATAGCCTTGACTAGATGGACCTTTGTTGGCAGAGTAATGTCTCTGCTTTGCAATATGCTGTCTAGATTGGTCATAACTTTCCTTCCAAGGAGTAAGCGTCTTTTAATTTCATGGCTGCAGTCACCATCTGCAGTGATTTTGGAGCCCCCCAAAATAAAGTCTGACACTGTTCCACTGTTTCTGCATCTATTTCCCATGAAATGATGGGACCAGATGCCATGATCTTAGTTTTCTGAATGTTGAGCTTTAAGCCAGCTTTTTCACTCTCACTTTCATCAAGAGGCTTTTGAGTTCCTCTTCACTTTCTGCCATAAGGGTGGTGTCATCTGCATATCTGAGGTTATTGATATTTCCCCCGGAAATCTTGATTCCAGCTTGTGCTTCTTGCAGCCCAGCGTTTCTCATGATGTACTCTGCATATAAATTAAATAAGCAGGGTGACAGTATACAGCCTTGACGTACTCCTTTTCCTATTTGGAACCAGTCTATTGTTCCATGTCCAGTTTTAACTGTTGCTTCCTGACCTTCATGTAGGTTTTTCAAGAGGCAGGTCAGGTAGTCTGGTATTCCCATCTCTTTCAGAATTTTCCACAGTTTATTGTGATCCACACAGTCAAAGGCTTTGGCATAGTCAATAAAGCAGAAATAGATGTTTTTCTGGAACTCTCTTGGTTTTTCGATGATGCAGCGGATGTTGGCAATTTGATCTCTGGTTTCTCTGCCTTTTCTAAAACCAGCTTGAACATCTGGAAGTTCACGGTTCACATATTGTTGAAGCCTGGCTTGGAGAATTTTGAGCATTACTTTACTAGCATGTGAGATGAGTGCAATTGTGTGGTAGTTTGAGCATTCTTTGGCATTGCCTTTCTTTGGGATTGAAATGAAAACTGACCTTTTCCAGTCCTGTGGCCACTGCTGAGTTTTCCAAATTTGCTGGCATATTGAGTGCAGCACTTTCACAGCATCATCTTTCAGGATTTGAAAGAGCTCAACTGGAATGCCATCACCTCCACTAGCTTTGTTCATAGTGATGCTTTCTAAGGCCCACTTTGCTTCACATTCCAGTATGTCTGGCTCTAGGTGAGTGATCACACCATCGTGATTATCTGGGTCATGAAGATCTATTTTGTACACTTCTTCTGTGTATTCTTGACATCTCTTCTTAATATCTTCCGCTTCTATTAGGTCCATACCATTTCTGTCCTTTATCAAGCCCATCTTTGCATGAAATGTTCCTTTGGTATCTCTAATTTTCTTGAAGAGATCTCAAGTTTTACCATTCTGTTGTTTTCCTCTATTTCTTTGCATTGATTACTGAGGAAGGCTTTCTTATCTTTTCTTGCTATTCTTTGGAACTCTGCATTCAGATGCTTATATCTTTCCTTTTCTCCTTTGCTTTTCGCTTCTCTTCTTTTCACAGCCATTTGTAAGGCCTCCCCAGACAGCCATTTTGCTTTTTTGCAGTTCTTTTCCATGGGGATGGTCTATTCATCAGGCACTCTATCAGATCTAGTCCCTTAAATCTATTTCTCACTTCCACTGTATAATCATAAGGGATTTGATTTAGGTCATACCTGAATGGTCTAGTGGTTTTCCCTACTTTCTTCAATTTCAGTCTGAATTTGGCAATAAGGAGTTCACGATCTGAGCTACAGTCAGCTCCCCATCTTGTTTTTGCTGACATCTTGTTTTTCTCCATCTTTGGCTGCAAAGAATATAATCTATCTGATTGCGGTGTTGACCATCTGGTGATGTCCATGTGTAGAGTCTTCTCTTGTGTTGTTGGAAGAGGGTGTTTGCTATGACCAGTGCATTTTCTTGGCAAAACTCTATTAGTCATTGTCCTGCTTCATTCCGTATTCCAAGGCCAAATTTGCCTGTTACTCCAGGTGTTTCTTGACTTCCTACTTTTGCATTCCAGTCCCCTATAATGAAAAGGACATCTTTTTTGGGTGTTAGTTCTAAAAGGTCTTGTAGGTCTTCATAGAACCATTCAATTTCAGCTTCTTCAGCATTACTCATTGGGGCATAGACTTGGATTACTGTGATATTGAATGATTTGCCTTGGAAACGAACAGAGATCATTCTGTCGTTTTTGAGATTGCATCCCAAGTACTGCATTTTGGACTCTTTTGTTGACCATGATGGCTACTCCATTTCCTCTAAGGGATTCCTGCCCACAGTAGTAGATATAATGGTCATCTGAGTTAAATTCACCCATTCCAGTCCATTTTAGTTTGCTGATTCCTAGAATGTTGACGTTCACTCTTGCCATCTCGTGTTTGACCACTTCCAATTTGCCTTGATTCATGGACCTAACATTCCAGGTTCCTATGCAATATTGCTTTTTACAGCATCAGACCTTGCTTCTATCACCAGTCACATCCAGAACTGGGTATTGTTTTTGCTTTGGCTCCATCCCTTCGTTCTTTCTGGAGTTATTTCTCCACTGATCTCCGGTAGCATATTGGGCACCTACCGACCTGGGGAGTTCATCTTTCAGTATCCTATCATTTTGCCTTTTCATACTGTTCATGGGGTTCTCAAGGCAAGAATACTGAATAAGCCAATATATTTTTAGTGTCAGAAAGTATGAAAATTCCATTGGTATGGTTTCACAGTCTGTACTGCAGCTAACTTCATTGCAGCACTATTTACAAAAGCCAGGATATTCCAGCAACCTAGATGTCCATTGGCAGATGAATGGATAAGGAAGTTGTGGTAGATACACAACTTATATACACTGAGAATATTACTCAGCTATAAAAAGGAATGCATTTCAGTCAGTCCTAAAGAGGTGGATGAACCTAGAGCCTATTAAACAGAGTGAAGTAAGTTAGGAAGAGGAAGACAAATATTGTATATTAACACATAATATGGAATTTAGAAAGATGGTACTGACGATCCTCCATGCAGGGCACAAAGGAGACATAGATGTAAAGAACAGACTTTTGGACTCAGTAGAAGAAGGAGAGGGTGGGATGATCTGAGAAAGTAGCATTGAAACATGCACATTGCCATGTGTAAAATAGATGACCTGTGTGAGTTTGATGCATGAAGCAGGGCACTCAAAGCCAGTGCTCTGGGACAACCTAGACAACGTTTGGGACACCGAGGACAACCCCTCGGTGGGGTGGGGAGGGAGAGGGGAAGAGGGGTTCAGGATGGGAGGGGTGCATGTATACCCATGGCCGATTCATGTTGATGTTGGCAAGAACCATCACAATATTGTAATTATCCTCCAATTAAAATAAATAAATAAATTAAAAAGAAACTCACTTGACACATTTTAGCTTTTTATCAAAGCAAAATATCCACAATTATCCAAAATTACTATTGAAATAACCTCTTTCCAGCTACATATCTGTCTGGGGCTGAATTTTCTCTTTAAGTATACTTTAGTCAAAACAACATACCATAACAAAGAGGAAGCTCATTTATAAGAATTCAGCTGTCTTCTATTAAGACAGTCTTTTTATTAAATTTTTTTGGAGGGGATACATTTACAGTTTGGGCTTCCTGGGTTAGCTCAGCTGGTAAAGAATCTGCCTGCAGTACAGGAGACCCCAGTTCAATTCCTGGATCGGGAAGTTCCCCTGGAGCAGGGGTGTGGCAGCCCACTCCAGTGTTCTTGCCTGGAGAATCCCATGGACAGAGGAGCCTGGCGGGCTACAGTCCGTGGGGTCGGAAAGAGTCGGACACGACTGAGGGACTAAGCACGGCACAGTGCACACACATTTGCAGTTAACTCTTCAACAGTATGAGTTTGAACTACGTGGGTCTACTTCTGTGTAGATTTTTAAAAGTAGTGAATACAGTATTGCACTATCCATGGTTCATTGAATCCTCAGATGTGGAGCTGAGGATATGGAAAGCTGACTATATTATACTCAGATTGTTGACTGTGCAGAGGGTCAGTGTCCCTAACCTCATGTTGTTTGAGGATCAGCTATATCTTTAATAAACTATTTATGTTATTTATGTTAACATGTAATGAGTTTACTTTTGTTTCAAAATGAATTAATAAGTACTTAAAACTTTTCTCAGTTTTAATTCCTAATAGCACTTGATATAAACAAATGCTCTTTGAAGTCCTCAATAATCTTTAAGGGCCCAGGAAAGTTTGAGAACTCACACATTGAGAATTGTTGTCTTCAGGGCTGTTTTTTCCTACTAAGGATCAAACTTTCTTGGTACTCTACTTTTTCTTCATAGTGAACCTAATCAAAGAGTCCCTCACAAAAGTGAAAATTTATTAGGGAATTCTTAAATTATGTGGTAGAATTTACAGATCTTCTCAGAGTCTAATTTCTAATAATGGAAATCTTAGAATACAAATCACTGGAACTTTTTATTAAAATCAGAGGAATTGGTTTCAGAACTAGGCTGAAGTCTGTCTGGTTAGGGAGCAAAAATAGGGCCAAGAAACCTCTCTGGTATATACTTCAGCAGATGCTCCTAAAACTCCTCACCTCTTTGCAGGTGAAATTACCTTTTTACCTCAAACTCATCCTTTTAGGTCCCTCCTCCAATGATGCCAAAATCTGTATGTTATAGTAGGAGACTCCCTAAACTCCCTGGCAGATGGCAGGAGAGTGGGAAGCCAGAGCTGAAAGACAGGTGTTCTTGGTTTAAACTCTGAATGCTCTCTTCTATAGGAAATAAGACACCAGTTGTGGCTAGCTTCTATGACGAAGTTACATGTGGATGGAATAGACTTCTATGGGCTTGCCTGGGAGCCTTAGGTGCCCTGAATTCCAAATAAAATGTTTAGGATTTAATTTTTTTTCTAAGTTGGGAACTGTTTCTACTTAAAAATTCTACACTTTAAATCAGGATAAATATTATTTTATTACAAGGACAGACAGAATTAAGAATGGTCTTACAGTGATAGAAAGGGGTCATTTGCTCTTTATGAGATAAGATTTGACCCATAGGCTATGAAATTAAGCCCACAGGCATGCTTAAACACAACAGAGGTAATAATCAAGCAGTACCTGAATTCACAAATTTTATAAAATAGCATCATATTTCTCAGGGCTGCTGGTATTCAATGAAAAAAAGAACATTCCACAAAATTGTCTATTTTCTAGTTAAACTGATGTCCTATAACTGTATCTGAAAAGCTAAGCTGTAATTTTGAGGACACCATGGATGAAAGAGAAAAAAATTACTACCACTAGTAACAGATGTGAAATTACATTAGATAAATATAATCATTAGTTTCAGTCTCACCCTGGTTAATTTGTTTGTGGAAATGTGCAACCCATTATTCATTAGATAATTTTTCACACATTGATTAGAAAGCCATGTCGAATTGTGACCCTGCACATTTGGGCTTACCTATCTTGCAATGAAGAACACCGCTTACAATAGTGGAAATGGGGGACAAAATGTTTATCTCAAGCTGATTTTGTGCCAATAAATAAAGTAAATCAATAGCCAGTGAAGTGTGAACAACATTTCTCTGCTGTATAATATGGTTTTGGGGGCAATTTGACATGCTACAAGGGGAAACAAGGGTCTTGAACAGAAAGGTAATAAAAGCAAATCATGCTGGTAACTGTTATTGAAGTCCTGTATTTTTCTATACTTGGACAGCTTTAAGATGTGAAAAATAATGCACATAAAATTATAAAAATATTGAGGCAACTTTCCCCCATATTTATAAACATTTTTTCTTATAGCTTAACCTGATTTATTGGTCATGCACTCTATACCTGTGACAAATCCTCTCTATTTTCTATTTGATCTAATTTAGTTCACAAATTCAGATAACTTTAATGTATTTAAGGCAAATTCAACACAAAGATCTTAAATTTCAAATAGACTTGATTAACCCTCAATAAGATCCCATCTTCATTAGTCAGGTAACTAACAATAATCAAAAATCTCTCAAATTAAAAAAAATGTATTTTCTGCCTGGCAAAAAGCTTCAGGGAGAAACCGTCATTTTCTCATATTGTACCTTTCTTACCGTTTCAAGCCCTGCAGAACCATAGGAAAAGAAATCTCTTTTCTAATTCTTTGAAGGAGAATAATGGTATAAATGTGTTTGTAAAGTGTATCTTCTTGCCAGTTTGAACCTCAGATGTCTTTTAAATTAAGATGAAGGTAACACATTTTTCCACATAATGCAGGCTGTATTCAAGTAATTAATGGTTAATTAACAGCAGGTTTTTTCCTGTAGGTCAGACAGTGAAGGGCTGTGCTATATTACCATAGAAAGGAGGGGGTTAGGTTACTGGTTTCTAGAGGGAGCCTCTGCCCTTCCTGGCCTAAAATAAAATCATAGCCAGGGAAACCTGCAGATTCAAAGGAGAAATGGTTACTGGTGTCACAGAAACAGTGTTTTGCTGCCCAAGAATGTTATTTCCTTAAGAGATTCTGTGTAGCATTGTTAGAATTTCAAAAAACCACTGACCACAGACATTTTAATCATGTGTGCTAACATGAAGTATATCTGTTAACAGTCAATGACTTGATTAATGCCAAGTCCTACAAATATATGTATGTCTTTGTGTGTGTATATATATGTATACTGGAGAAGGTAATGGCAGCCCACTCCAGTATTCTTGCCTGGGAGAGCCCATGGACCGAGCCTGGCAGGGTCACACAGTCCATGGGGTCACAAAGAGTCAGACACGCCTTAGTGACTGAACAACACAAATATGATATGTTCTTGGCTTATTTTGAGATTATCCCCCCTCTCCTGCCTTTTTAAAATTTGACAAGACTTCTGTCAATTATAGATACATTTTTAAGAATCTAGATTTAACCAGATTTATAATGTTATATATAGTATAATGAGTAAAAGAAAAATACTGTTCTAATTTCATATTTGAATGTCAGACTAACAGAAGTGTATCTGTGAGAGCCAATATAACGGAGAGACCATGGGTAATAAAGAATAAGTGTTATTTTGAGAGTTAGATCTTTGTTCTAGTCTTTACTGTCATTAAGTTCTGAAGCTTTTCTGGTTTTGGTAGACTGGATGAGCTCTAAGCGTTCCAGCTTTAATATTCCATGCATATTAATTTTTTTGTAAGATAGCATCATATTATACACGGATGAATCAACTTGGTGACTCAGATAATGGTCTACCTTTATAACCTGCTTTGTTTACATTTAATACAAACATTTTTCTGTGTCCTTATGTGTTCTTTTACATCATTTATAATGGACATCATGTACAATGGCTGTATCATATTCCATTATATGGGTTTACTGTGATTCATTTAACCCTTTTTCTGTTACTAGACACAATCAAAGGCATCACCATATCTTCCTTGTGATGCTGCCATAGTTTATTCATTGACATTTCTATTTCTGCTCTTGTCCCTTACAGTCTGTAAGCATTAAGTAGATAAATCTTTTTCTTTTTAATGGCAATCAAAGACAGCTCTGCAATCATCGTTAGACTGAACTCCAGAATCCTTAGCTGGCCTGTAGAGCGCTGTGTCATGCAGTGCCTACACGCCTTTGGAACCTTCTCTCTGCCTCGGCCGCTGCACCCCACCCTCTGCTTCCATGGCTATTCTCTTCTGACGTTACTGCCTCCCTTCCTTTCCTCCCTCCAACCCTCCCTGTCAGTAGTAGCTAAGCTCCTTGAGGTTAGGACTACATCTGTTTTGTTCATCTTTAAAATCCCTAGCACCAAGAACTATGCCTGTGAAAAATATTTGCTGGATGACTGAAGGTTTTGTTTAGCATGTTTCTGTTATACATATAGTAGGATAAGAAAAGTTACTGTTTTGTCAATTGCCTTTGTTTGGAAAAACACCTTGATTGCCTCTTTACATGAGAAGTGTGGCCCTGAGGAAATGGGTTGAAAGAAAACAACAGAGACATAGCTAAAAGTAACTTGAAAAACGTGAATAATAATTTGAGAGTAGGAGAGAGGAGATGAAGAAGATAGGCGGATGAGTGGTGAGAGGGTGATGAACTTAGAACCAAGGCTGAAGTATGAGTAGGCAGAAATGACTGGGGGAGTTTTTTAAAGAATAGGGACATTTCGTATAGTTATGCACCAGTATAAGCTTCGCCCATTAATCCCCGAATCTCCCCAGCACACAGCTACCCCATGGCAGTGTTTTATTGGGGGAACTCAAGACAAGCCGTGTCTTACGCACATGAACTTGGGCAAACTCCAGGAGTGGTGAGGAACAGGGAGGCCTGGTGTGCCACAGTCCATGGCATTGCTAAGAGTTGGACATGACTCGGCGACTGAACAACACCAACAAATGCTTTAGTCATAACCCAAGTGGTGATAAAGGAATAGTTTGTGCAGCAGAATGAACGTTCAGCAGAATCAGAAATGAAGCCAGAAGTTACAGGGAGGCCTCTGGATTGCTTACTGCAAGACGGAAGAGGGGATTGCAGAAATCCTATCCAGCATAGAAGAGTGCACTATAGGCGATGTGGTAGCAAACATCTGCAGCTAGTTCTTTATACTGTGTCCTATCCATGATCTATTTAGGGCAAATTGCTAAAACTGGAATCACTAGATCAAAATGTATTGACATTTTTAAGTCAATTACACACTTTCAGTGTGTAATCATATTGCCTTTCAGAAAAATGGTGCCAACTTGAAATCTGAAATGTTTTACTAAAGGAAGAGTTAGTTTAGAAAGAAGGCTATTATAGACCTCACTGCAGATGGTGATTGCAGCCATGAAATTAAAAGACACTTACTCCTTGGAAGGAAAGTTATGACCAACCTAGACAGCATATTACAAAGCAGAGACATTACTTTGCCAACAAAGGTCTGTCTAGTCAAGGCTATGGTTTTTCCAGTGGTCGTGTATGGATGTGAGAGTTGGACTATAAAGAAAGCTGAGCACGGAAGAATTGATGCTTTTGAACGTGGTGTTGGAGAAGACTCTTGAGAGTCCCTTGGACTGCAAGGAGATCCAACCAGTCCATTCTAAAGGAGATCAGTCCTGGGTGTTCATTGGAAGGACTGATGGTGAAGCTGAAATTCCAGTACTTTGGCCACCTCATGTGAAGAGTTGACTCATTGGAAAAGACCCTGATGCTGGGAGGGATTGGGGGCAGGAGGAGAAGGGGACAACAGAGGATGAGATGGCTGGATGGCATCACTGACTCGATGGACGTGAGTCTGAGTGAACTCTGGGAGTTGGTGATGGACAGGGAGGCCTGGCATGCTGCGATTCATGGGGTAGCAAAGAGTCGGACATGACTGAGTGACTGAACTGAACTGTCTATAATTTTAAAAATAGAAAATAAGAGTTGGTGAGGATGTGAAATAATTGGAGCTTTCATATATTGTGGGTGATACTGTAAAGTGGTGTGGCTGTTTTGGAATTGTTTGACAGTTTCTCAGAAACTGTAAACATAGTTACCATATGATTCCAGCAATCCCACTTAGAGGTACATATCCAAGAGAAATAAAAACATACATCCTCACAAAAACTCGGATACAAATGTTCATAGCAGCTTCAGTTATAGTATCCCCAAAGTAGAAACAACCTGCATGTACCCAGTAACTGAGGAAAGGGTAAATAAAATGTGGTGTGTCTATACAATGGAGTATTATTTGACAATGAAAATAAATGAAGAACTGATCCATCTTATAACATGGGTAAACCTTGAGAACATTAAGTAAAAGAAGCCCATCACAAAAGCCTGCATATTGTATGATTACATTTGTGAAATGTTCAGAATGGGCTTTGGTTATTCCGTAGCAAGTTTTGTTACTTTTCCAGTTTTGTTTTCTTGACATACTGTTGTGTTCAGAAAAGACATTTGATACAATTTTTTTGTCTTCTTAAATTTGTTAAGACTTTTGTGGCTTAACGTGGTTTTTAATTTTGATGACGTGGAATTAATTTTTCGCTTGTTACTCGTGCTTTTGCTATCATGTCTAAGACTCCCTAGCCAAATCCAAGGTTATAAAGATTTATCCTACATTTTCTTCTAGGAGTTTGAAAGTTTTAGCTCTTATGTTTAGGTTTCTCAACATTTTAAGTTACTTTTTTGTGTATAGTGTGAGGTGAAGATCCAACTTTCATTCTTTTGCATGTGGCTATTCAATTGTCTTGGCATATGAAAAGATTATTTTTTTCTTCATTGAATGGTCTTGGCACTTTTGTTGAAAATCAGTTGTCTGTAGTTTATGATTTTATTTCTGAACTCTCAATTTTGATTAATGTGAAATGATTCTTTTTTTTAATTTTATATCTCTTGATTAGTACTGATATTGGGCAACTTCTTCTATCTTATTGTTGATAATTATTTCCTGGTTTGTAAATAATGCCCACTTTTCTTTCCCTTTCTTTTTTGTGGGTGATGTGGTGATGGAATATGGGGATAAATATTTGTAGGGAATATTTTTATATTGTGGTACTGATTCTTTGTTGGTTTCATGGGTTGCAAGTTAACTTTTTCCAGTTTTGGACCATAGCTGACTGACGTGCAAGTGACACATGACCCTAGTTGGGCCAATATAGTTCTTTCCCAGGGAATACAAAAGAAACTTAGAAAACACCCATCCACACACCCACCCACACCCGCTAAGAGAGCCTGGAATTGTGTTTGTACCTAGGCTTTTGGAAAAAATATCATCTCTTGAAGTCTCCAGGAGACTGGATGTCCTGGTTCCTTCACTTAAAATGTTGGCTCTTTCTTTGGGTCTGTGAAATATTGCAGTATCCTTTCAATATTCACTTATGTAAAAAAAAAAAAGTATTATGCAATCTGGAGTCAATTTCCTTTTGCTTATAACCACAAAAACAGATTTAAAAAAACAACCAACTTTAATACAACTCTCAAATTGGTCTGATAGTGGTGCTGTTAATCAAAATAGAGGTTATTGTAGAGGAGGAAGGAGTAATGTTGGTGGAAAGGTGATTGTTGCAGTTGTGGACATGTTGAGTTGTGCTGCCTGTAAAGTGTCCACATAGAACTGTCCAGGAAGAGTTTGGAGTGTGAAAAGAGAAAGGGTTAAGAACAGAAATCCACCTAACAGGATAGGAAGAGGAGGAGACAGTAAAGTGATCTGAGTTGAGGAAATCAGAGCTTTAGAAGAACTCATAGAATCTAGGGGTGAGAAGAGCTTCAAGAGGGAGGCAATAGTTAAACAAGGAATAGAAGGCCTGAATTTCAAGGAGGGTGTAGTTGATAACAGCTCAAGTAAGATTTGGTGGTGAGGGGTCATAAATATGACCTTGGCTTGGTCAGAGGTTGAAAACTATCCTGGAGAAAATCAAGGAATAAACGACATGTTAGAATGTTGAAGTGAGGGTAGAGCCTTATTTTGGGGAACTTGATGTCATGAAGGGAAGAAGAGAGAGAAGACAATATCTGGAAGGGCATATGAGTTTGGAGAGGGTGTGATTAAAGATGTGATAGGCTGTACGTATTTACATGTGAAGGAAAGAGAACAGAAGGAGAAATCAGTTCAGTTCAGTCGCTCAGTCGTGTCCGACTCTTGGTGACCCCATGAATTGCAGCACGCCAGGCCTCCCTGTCCATCACCAACTGCCGGAGTTCACCCAGACTCACGTCCATCGAGTCAGTGACGCCATCCAGCCATCTCATCCTCTGTCGTCCCCTTCTACTCCTGCCCCCAATCCCTCCCAGCATCAGAGTCTTTTCTAATGAGTCAACTCTTCGCATGAGGTGGCCAAAGTACTGGAGTTTCAGCTTTAGCATCATTCCTTCCAAAGAAATCCCAGGGCTGATCTCCTTCAGAATGGACTAGTTGAATCTCCTTGCAGTCCAAGGGACTCTCAAGAGTCTTCTCCAACACCACAGTTCAAAAGCATCAATTCTTCGGTGCTCAGCCTTCTTCACAGTCCAACTCTCACATCCATACATGACCACAGGAAAAACTATAGCCTTGACTAGACGAACCTTTGTTGGCAAAGTAATGTCTCTGCTTTTCAATATGCTGTCTAGGTTGGTCATAACTTTCCTTCCAAGGAGTAAGCGTCTTTTAATTTCATGGCTGCAGTCACCATCTGCAGTGATTTTGGAGCCCCCCCAAAATAAAGTCTGACACTGTTTCCACTGTTTCCCCATCTATTTCCCATGAAGTGATGGGACTGGATGCCATGATCTTAGTTTTCTGAATGTTGAGCTTTAAGCCAACTTTTTCACTCTCCACTTTTACTTTCATCAAGAGGCTTTTGAGTTCCTCTTCACTTTCTGCCATAAGGGTGGTGTCATCTGCATATCTGAGATTATTGATATTTCTCCCGGCAATCTTGATTCCAGCTTGTGCTTCTTCCAGTCCAGCGTTTCTTATGATGTACTCTGCATATAAGTTAAATAAGCAGGGTGACAATATACAGCCTTGATGTGCTCCTTTTCCTATTTGGAATCAGTCTGTTGTTCCATGTCCAGTTCTAACTGTTGCTTCCTGACCTACACACAGATTTCTCAGGAGGCAGATCAGGTGGTCTGGTATTCCCATCTCTTTCAGAATTTTCCACAGTTTATTGTGATCCACACAGTCAAAGGCTTTGGCATAGTCAATAAAGCAGAAATAGATGTTTTTCTGGGACTCTCTTGCTTTTTCCATGATCTAGCAGATGTTGGCAATTTGATCTCTGGTTCCTCTCCCTTTTCTAAAACCAGCTTGAACATCAGGAAGTTCATGGTTCACATATTGCTGAAGCCTGGCTTGGAGAATTTTGAGCATTACTTTACTAGCATGTGAGATGAGTGCAATTGTGCGTTAGTTTGAGCATTCTTTGGCATTGCCTTTCTTTGGGATTGGAATGAAAACTGATCTTTTCCAGTCCTGTGGCCCCTGCTGAGTTTTCCAAATTTGCTGGCATATTGAGTGCAGCACTTTCACAGCATCATCTTTCAGGCTTTGGAATAGCTCAACTGGAATGCCATCACCTCCACTAGCTTTGTTCGTAGTGATGCTTTCTAAGGCCCACTTGACTTCACATTCCAGGATGTCTGGCTCTAGGTCAGTGATCACACCATCGTAGATAGGCAAAACAGAATAGGACTTCCAGGAGACAGAAGGAAATGGGGCAGAGCACAGGTTCCAAGAAGGAAAGAGAATAAGGATGTGTTTTGTCACACAGCAAATAATTACATAATGTTTAAGACGTGCTATGATATATGTACAAAGTGACAAGTTATGAAGGAGAGAGCTACTAAATCTTCATGGTGTCTTGAAGACTTCATCCGTTTGGTGAAGTTCATTTTGACCCAGTACAACTAACTGCTTCTCTGTGTAGCCTGAATACCCAAGGAACCACAGGCATGAGCTTTGCCACTTCATTGTCTTTGGGATCAAAGATATTGTATACTTGATGCATTTTTAGGGCACTTTTTCTTCTACTACATTAAAATTTGGCAGGTGGGAAAGAAAAGAAATCTTGCTTACCTTATAATTTTCCCCTGTCTCTATATACAACTCCATGGGAAAAGTCTCAGTTCTTCATCAGGATTACCTTATGAATCAAGAAGCTTCTCTTGCAGTGTCTCCCAACCTTTTTTTTAATACATCATAACATACAGGGAAAAAAAGGATAGTATTTGTCCTGCACACTGGTGGAAACAACTGTTCACAGCTGGTACCAGGGGTTCCTGCCTGACTGCCCTAAGGACTCAAGCACACCTGAACACACACTTGTTCCTCGTTTGATGTGCCGTGATACCAACTGAGGTCTCCGCTCGCCCACACTTTAAAGTGTGCTGCGTTCTCCCACGCTTTAATTTGCTTTTTAGTTTCTGCTATATGATAAAAGACTTTTCCCTTCTACCATTAAATTTTTTCACAAATTATTCAATGTCTAATATGGAAGGATGCGTATATGCTGAAATCAAATGTTTGCTGTTTACATATCACCTTCATAAATGTACATACTATCTTAAAGAACCATCTACATTCAAATATATTTTATAAGTCTCTAAATTACCTCATTGTGAAGTTTCTGTTTCTCACTGCACCAAATCTGATATGTGTCATAGCTTATTCTTTGACTCGTTTTCTTTCAGAAACTATAGTTATTTCTTTCACAAGTTAGACTCGCTGGGAGAAAATATGTTCATTGTATCAGACATTATATTATAGTATATACTTACTATACTTAAGTATATTAATATAGTAAATACATAAGTTAATAAATTAATAATATCATTCATATATCCTAGTAGGAAATAAGTTATCTTTATTTTTTTATTTTCTAAATGCATTTTAGACCTTTCTTCCATGGACAGAGGCCTTTATGAAATTTTATTTTTGTAATTTAAAAAAAGTTCTCATTTCCAGTTGTGCATAATTTATGTTTGGGCTCTGGAAATTAAGAAGTATCAATAACTGTATAGGCTGTTTGCTCTTAGAAAAGTTGTAGAAATATGAGAACTTGGCCTTCCTCATTTAAAGTGTAGCAAGAAAAATATAAGAATGTATTATGCAAGGAAGTGTTGAGTTGTATGGGAAATTGTGTTTTAAGAGCTCCTGTAGATCTATGTCGGTGTCTGTGAAAGAGAGGATAATTAGTGCCTGCACTCTCCGTCATATCAGACTAAAGGTAATGGGGTGTAAGAAATGGTTCATTAGGCCCTCTCAAGTACTTTTACTGTGTCCATACTATTTATACCAGCAGAAAAAATTCAGTCTTTAAAATCAAGTCAAAGCATTAGCCTTAGATTCTTCAATATGAGAAATAACATTGAGTAATGATCCCTTAAAATCAAATGAAAAAATATACATAAAAAACCTGCACAGTGTTTATTGGCTTATATGTCACCCACGCTGAATATTTGTAGTATCTGATCTCCTCCTTTCTTGACTTCTGGCTCTGCTACACCTGCTGTGTCTCTAGGAGTTTGGAATGGAGAAAGAGATAGAGTCAGAAACCAGTTTGCCAAACACAATCACATGCACGTAGGAATTTTAATTGAAAAGGATCTTTGTTAGAAAATGGCTCTTACTTAGGGTGTGATGGGTGGGTAGATGGGAGAAGCAAGGGATAATGAGGCCTTGGTTCTCACTCCTAGAAAAATTGGCCTATGGTGCTAGATATGAAATTTGAGTCAAATAACATAGGTTACGGAGAAGGCCATGGCACTCCACTCCAGTACTCTTGCCTGGAAAATCCCATGGATGGAGGAGCCTGGTAAGCTGCAATCCATGGGGTCGCGAGGAGTTGGACACGACTGGGCGACTTCACTTTCACTTTCCACTTTCATGCACTGGAGAAGGAAATGGCAACCCACTCCAGTGTTCTTGCCTGGAAAATCCCAGGGATGGGGGAGCCTGGTGGGCTACCGTCTCTGGGGTTGCACAGAGTCGGACACAACTGAAGCAACTTAGCAACATAGGTTACAGTGTCCTCTCACAACCTGTTCAGTGTTGCTCAGAGACCTAAGGCAGAGGTATTAGAAAGGGGAAGGGTGGATAGTGTGTGTGATACTGCCTAAACCACAGCTGGTTCTAATGGAGATTTCTGAGGTCAGTGTCTTTTAAACCTTTCCCCACTCTGATTCTTCCCAGTTCCTATAAAGCTGCTGAGATGCACCTCTGAGCTTTGGATTCAGCGCTGAATGGGCGGGCATTAGCTAGAGCTGGAAATTGTGTGACTTCTTGCAGAACAATTCCTCAGCCTGCAGAGGCACTGTGAAGAGCTGGTGGAGGAAAATCTACCAGTTATAAATGTTTATTAAGTTGTATATTTGATTCTTATGTAAGCCCCTTCTGCAAGTTTAGAGAATTGGGATAAAGTTGAATAACCTGTAATTTCTATAATGAGTGGGGCTTATGAATGTTCTGGTAATGTTCTGAAGAACCCATTAAATTAGGAGAATCGTGGAGTAGATAAGGAGAAATCCAGCACTTGACTTGTGCCTGGTTTAGTCTTTTGAGATCCCATTACTTTCTAGAAATCCCTAAGCCTTGCAGGTAGCTGGGCAAAGTGGTAGAAACAGTTCTGTCCTGGGTAAGAAAGGGCCTTTGATTGTAAGCCTGAGGGCAGTGACATCTGAACCGCGTCTCTGTGGTTTCACGAGCAGCTGCGACGCCACGTGCTGTTTTGGTTTGATTGGGATAGGAGAGGAAGACTAGTGAGGAAGAGAGGCACAGGAGATATAAAGAGACTGCTCACTTCTTTGTATACACAAAGAGCTCCTGTTTTTATGCATCACTTTTGGGGCTGGATTGAACTAATGAAAGAGACATGCGATGAGGATCAAATAATGGTTACTGAAAAACTCAATTGCCAGCAGATAGATTTTGGTCAAATAAGTGCCAAGCAGCTTGCTTGAGGATTTTTTTTTTTTTAATTGACTACTTTGAGAAAATTTGCCTTGCTGCAAATAAATGTTTCTGCAATGTAAAGTGTCAGAATAGCGGGGAAGATGTTTCTTGACAGGCCAAATTTTCTGTTCTTTTGATGATTGACTACCTATTACTTCACTCTCGTTAAGACTGGCCTTCATTTACCCTCAAACTATGTCACAAAATTAGGAAATGGTTAGGTAAAAATTGTCAGTGGGAAATATCTACAATTACTCAATGTATTTATTAGATGTTAAGAGTTCCAAATCAGATTAAAGGTTTGTACCATAAAACAAGAAAATAAAACTCCCTTGAACTAACATTTCTAATGGTTATAGTTCATGTAAACCAGCAATCACTGAATACTCTTTCATATAAAAATTTCCCCTCTTCATTGAGATATAATTGACATTGAACATTGTGTAAGTTTAAGGTGTATAGGATGTTGATTTAATCTATGTGTATATTGAAAAATGATTAACGCAGTAAGATTAGTTAACAGATCCATCATCTCACATAATTATCGTTTTTGTGGTAATAAATGTTAAGATTTACTTAGTAAATTTCACATATACAACATAGTATTGTTAATTATAGTCACTGTGGTGCATATTATGTCTCAGAACTCATTATTCCTGGAGGTGTGTACCCTTTGACCACTTCACCCTTCTCCCCTATCTTGCCACCCCTCATAACTACTAGTCTACTCTTGGTTTCTATGAGTTGGAATTTTGTAGATTCCACATATGAATGAGATCATACAGTATTTATCTTTCTCTGTCAACTTATTTCAGTTAGCATAATGCCCTCAAGTTTCATCTCTGTGGTCACAAATGGCAGGGCTTCTTCTTTTTGTGGCTGAATAATTTCCATTCTATATATATAAACCACATGTTCTTTCTGTGCTCATTTGTCACCTCTTAGTTGTTTCCATGTCTTGGCTGCTGTGCATAATGCTGTAAATATATCTTTGAGATAGTGACTTAATTTCCATCAGATATATATCCAAAAGTGGAATTGCTGAACCAAAAGGTAGTTCCATTTTTTAATTTTTTGAGAAACTTCCATACTGTTTCCATAGTGGCTATACCAATTTACATTCCTACCTACAGTGTGCAAGAGTTTTCTTTTTTCTTCATCCTCACCAGTCCTTTTTATCTCTTAACCATTTCAGTGTCAGCGATTTTAACAGATATGAGCTGATACGTCATTGTGGTTTTCACTTGCATTTCCCTTCTTAGTGGTGTTGAATACCTTTTCATATGCCTGTTGTCCATTTAAATACTGAATACTCTTGAGAGCTTTTCAAATTACTGTTAATTCATATAGCTAGAGCAGATACATGTCAGAGTTTTTTTGAATATGAGATTTAGAGTCAAAAGATCTGGATTCATATTTCAGCATTACTGCTTCCTAGCCGTTCTCTTAATTTCTGAGTACTTATCTGTGAAATGGGTAGAATAACATTAAAAAACAGTATTTCTCACAATGGAAGTGCATTGTTATTGTTAGTTTTAAAGTGCTGTACAGACAGTAATAGGAATAGCAGTTGCTGTTATTATTAAGATAGCATTATAAAGTGAACCTTCTCATTCAATTTTAAGCCTGTCTTCCTCAACAATTTTCCACATTTTTTTGAAATTTCAACGTCCATTTAATCCTTAACTTACTAACTCAGTAAGCCTAGAAGAACCTGGTCTTGGACCTCCCTTGGTTGCTTGCAGAATTGTGTGACCCAGAAGCGTACCGTTTTTCTCACTTATTCAGGTCTTAAGAATGCAAATATTAACCCAGTTTTTTCCAACAGAAGAACATTCCCTCCCCGCTTCACTGAGAGTTGGGATTTAAACACATTAACAGCAATTAGTACTTGAGCCAAGAATTCAGGTTTTGATAAAAACGACGGTTGACATTTGCTCCTGGAAGAGAGAGTGAAAAATGGTCCATAAAGTTTCTATTAACTTCAAAAGCAGTAACATCTGCTGCAACCCACAAAGCTTTAGAGTCTGCCATGGAGGAAGAGTTCTGTCTGCAGGCCAGGAATTCAGCCAGCAGTTGTGTCCACCGTCTTTGTAGCTTGATATGAAAACACTGAAGGAGAGCGTTGGTTACAGCAAAAACTTGGAGAAGCCTTACAAAGCGAGATGTGAGCCCAGTGTTGCGCTTCAGATGGACTGAGGAAACGTGGAAGTGCAGCGGTCTGAAGCAGGTGCCGTCAAGTGCATCGATTTCACACAAATGTTACTGCAGTTTCTCCTTCCTCCTCCCCTTCCTCTTCCTTCTCTTCTTCTTCCCCCCTTTCCTCCTCTTCTTCTGGCCTCTTACCACAAATATTTGCATAATTCATTATAGAACTCCTTAGGACTTTTCGGTGATAGAGTCACTGACTATTAAAAAAAAACGAAAGCCTTTTCCAAACAATGCTGTGGTTTTCTCGGGTATGTTTCTCTCCCAAAATTCAGGGGAATTCCAGACCATTTTGCAATTAGTTAAGGACTATATTTCCTTATTTTTTATTAATTTTATGTAAAGTGGGATTTATCAGTGGAGCATTCATTGACACTGACTTCAATTTATTCTGATGAAACTGACTGACATCTGTGTGTGCTGTTCATCAGTCATGATTTAAACCATTCTTAATTGCATTAAATGTAAATTAAGACATTCAATTTCAGCCATTATTTTTCATAAAACACTGTGAACTGAGTTTTAGTGGGTCATGAGAGCTTACATTCAAGATAAATAGGGTAAATTCAGAACTTACCATTGATGATCATATTTCACCCTTTGTCGACTATTTCTTTGTTGCTTACTAGATTGGAACAATTAACTTGCTCTCTGAAGAGATGGATGGCTAAGGGAGATGTAGCTGAAATTTTTAATGAATGATTTTATCATTTTTAAAGCTTGCTTATGTTTTAAATATGTGGTTTTTAAAAATCCTTACCTATTTATCTGAACTAAATTATAATTTAAATTGAAAGTGCTGAACTAGGTTTTCTGATTTGGAAATTGTGCCTTTAAGTCCTTGGATTTTAAGAATTTAGGATTATATTTTCTTTAAAAAATTACTTAGCTAAGCTTATATAACATTTCAGCACTATGGGTTGGATATACTAATGTGAAATTAGCAACATCTGTGATTTAGTACATACTACATGACATAATAAAACATAATCTCTCCTCTCCCCCCTACTTGACAAGTGTTGTTTCTTGCAAATATTAATAGTTATTTTGGTTTCATGCGTAAGCAGCAGTCCCTAGTGCTCCCAATTGAATGAGAACAGTCTTTTAGTCATATAGTGATTACAGTGACAGTGATAATCATTAACAGTATATAGTAATAGGTGTTTGCATGCTTTCTTTTTCATGAGAAAATATATAAGTCCATAGATAATATTTACCCCTAAAGAAACATTCAAACATTATAGCCTATGATGGAGAGCCTGAAAGAAAGAGAGCCTCAGAGAAATCAGGCCCAGGTGAAAACCATGCTGTTAGCAAGTGTTAATTTCTAATGGAATACAGTACTAAATAGCTGTGGCCAAAAGTGGATTTGGCTAGGTTCCTACTGCTTATTTTTTTCTAGCACTTTTATGGGTGGTGTTTATTTTGTTTTGTTTTTTTGTATCTTTGTCTCTAACATTACTACACACTGGATTATTCTGAGGTAGAAAAGAAGTTCCCAAGATCTTCTGGATCTGCCCACATACTCAGCCTATATTGTGCAGTGCAACACATTCCCCCCACCCCGAAGATACGTAGATTTATTGAAGAGAACATTCTTCTGCTGCATACCCCACTCAATGGTATAAGATTTCCTTCACTGACAAACTAGCCAGAACTTTGCCATGTCATTAAACCCCTTTACTTTCCAAATAAAAGTTGGTCAGCAAAAGAAGGAAACTGTTATACTTGCCTAAGTCACTCATGTAGTAAAATTTTATATGACTATTATATATGACATTTACATTCCCATGTCAGTTCAACTGATGGAGAATGAAGTGTTGCAATAAGTCTGGAGATGGGTAGTGATGCAATCATCCTACCAGTTTCTTGCTATTAATATATGTCTCTTATTCATTTTTAAAGGAAGCATAAATGAGAGTACTGAATATAAATAGCTTTTGTAAGTCATTCAGGTCAGTGAAGCATGTCATTGTTTGCAACCCGAGTTCCATGAGAGCACCGGCTGGTTGATAGGCACACCATATATTTTTCTCATAAATGAAAAACACAAACAATATTCACAGTGTTAATGAATATTATAAAATAATACACTGTGAGTTTTCCATAGAAAAAACTAGTTGCATATACTTAATAGTGTGACCTTAGCACGCCATCTTTAGAATATGTAAAGCCCATATAGAAAAGCATTGTATAATTTACTTCTCCAGATGTAACACTAACAAACATTTCATTATGATTTATTTTTTGGCTCCTTGAAAGATGCAGTAAGTTCTTTAGTATTAGCATGGCTAATGATTTTAATGAGGCATTAAAATGTTGCAGTATTGTAGGAACATTTTTCTTTTTTTTAAACATTATTTCATTAATATTTCACAGGAATTTTAATGTTAAATTGATGAAAGAACCTGAGACCATAATCCACAACATGTCAAAAGTGCTCAGATAGGAGGAAAGCAGCAGAGAAAGGCAGAGCACAGCGACGCGGGGAGGTCGGAGGAGATTCTCTCTCTGGAAACACTCCGTGACATCACAGTCTCTCTCTGCTGAAATGAAGACAAAACAATTTTATTTTCTTGCTCAGGGTTTTTCTGCCACAGTCCACAGAAATCTAGTACACATACATATACTGTTTGTATTCCCGGATTAGGTGTGGGGAAGCCAGACACACACAGAGGAGCTTTTCTAGGAGAGCCCAGTGAGTTGATTGACTTCTGTGTTAGAATAACCTTCCTTGAACATTTATGGTTTGAATCTTTTCTGCTATGTACTATTTAATAATTTTTAGTGTTTTCATGGCATCTGAGAGTATGCAGACTGCTTTCATGGGTATTGTTTAATCCTCACAGAGACCCTTGTGAACTATGGGAATGTCAGGGGAAGTCATCTTCTCTCACAAATCATAATACCAGTGCAAGGAGCTGTTAATATTTGGGTTATTCACAGTTACTACCAAGTGACCACTCTTCAAAGTATATGGACCAGAGGAAATTTGGGCCAGAAGTTTTGTCCCCAGCTAGCAGAGTTATATAAATCTATAATTCTTGGAGGAGTGATTAGCTTTATTTTAGACATTTGAGAAAGTTTAGACACTAGGTCAACCAAGGACTAAGCAACCTCTGGAGCTGTACAGTGGAAATCCTGGCGCCAAGGGGAACTGTTCTTGAATAAATTCTTCAATGTCAGGCAAAAATAGCCCTTGTCATGGTTTGGCCTCAGCAGCTGCTTTTTTCTGTCTGGATCAGAGCATGATGGCAGGATCATATTCTGGCTGGACAGTATCACTGTCTTGTACATTTCATTATCTGTAAGCCTGATCTTGCCCTTAAGCAGCCCTTGAGGCTACACCTTAAACCTTCATACACCCAGTAACCGAGTACTTTTATGACCTCTTGCTTTAGAGGAAGTGTGTATTGGATCTTTAACATGGCCTGTAAGTCAGCATAGCTGATCTTGACTCAACTCACTTGGGGGTTGTAGGACCAGAAAAGCAACCCCCCCTCCAAAAAAAAAAAAATCCTCTTTCTTATGGAACCAACTCTTTTTTTATGTCCTGTGCAGTGATTTTCAAAGTGTGGTCCATACATAAATCATTAGGGTCATGGTTGCGGTGAGGAGGGTGAGGTGTTTATTAAAATGCAGATTCTTGGGCCCAAATCTATTGTGTCAGACTCTCAGAAGGGAATTTAGGGAATCTTTTTTTCTTTTTTTTTAAACAAAATTTTTAGGTGATTCAAAATAGCAGTAGTTTGAATATTTTTTCTTGATAGGTGCTTTAGGGTATCTGTATCACATTTACTTTAGTACATAATTAGCCTGTAAAGGTACTACTTACAAGTGATTAAAAATAGTTGCACTCATGAAGCATTTGGACTGCAATTTGGAAGGAGAAGTTTACATTAATTCTGCAATGTCTCCAGGTTTATAGGTCAAGCAGCTCTGTGAGAATGGAAAATGGTAGTGCTTTTTCAATCCCAGCATCAGCCAGACATCGTGCTTAGACAGTAGTTAGTTGGTCATAGTGGACAAGGTTGGAGTGCAATCTCCTTTCCTGTGGCTCATTAACACCTACCCAAGAACCTAGAAGGTGTACAGAAAGGATTGAGACCTGAAATGCAGGCCAGTCAGTTGCATTTGTTAGCTAATATAAAAGCTTCGTTGAGGAGAGATGACTTAAAACCTTGACTAAAATGAAATTGTGGCATTATCTATGGATTTCAATTATTCATGCTATTCTCAAACTTGAAAGCATGAAAAATCTGGAGCTTATTACTTGTTTTAGTAGAGCCACCAATAAGTATGTGGAAGTCAATATTGGTGTAAGTGAGAGCAATGGACAATGTCTCTCCATCCCATTTGTTTTTTAGCATTTTAATAGGGCTCAAAGTTTCAACATATCTGGCCCAAAATATCAAGTCTGGTTCATGTACTGTGATTTTGGACTCTCTTCTGAATGTTGGAATTTATATTTTCCCATTGACATGAGCTGACAGAAGTGTCTTATTCCATCACATGGAGTGCCATTTAACCCCAGTGACTTGTGCCCATCAGATCATGCTGACTGTCAGGAATACTAGACCCCCAGGCCTAGACACGCGAGCTGAGTGCAGTCAGCTCACACATCCTGAGATATAACAGGTCTGTGTGTCAGAAGTAGTACACAACATAAAAAGCAGCATAGAAAACAAGTCACTTATTACCCTGACATAAACACACTTTGACATCTGCTTCCAAAAGCGTTTTCTTTAAGCCCCTGTGTCCCCTGCCCCACTGCCAACCAAGCACATACACACACAACCCCAACGTGCTGATTTAACAAATGCTTTCCTTACAAACAAACGAAAAAAAAAACACAGCAGAAGTCCAAAAATGCTGAAAAGGAAACTACCTCTAATGAAATACATGTCTCAGCCTGCTTTAATGCCCTTCAAAATGGACAGTTTGATTCAGTGGGGATTTTTATTTGCCATAGATTTTGTTAGGTACTCATCACTGCAGCTAATAAGTATACATTTAGTCATCTGAAGAGTTATGTAATAAGGGTATACAGAGAGATCTGAGAGACTTAAGGGACATGCAGGAAAGTGAATAGAAAACAGATGCCTTTAAATAAACAAACATAAAGGTTAACAAATAGAGTAATGTCTTCTTAATACTAGGCAGAGCTGGATGGCCACTAAAGCCCCATCTGGTGCTAATATTCTATCATTCTGTTGGTTAAGAGCTCAAGCTTTGAAAAGATGGCCAAGGTTTGACTTTCAGCTCTTCCACTTGTGAACTGTGTAAGGGTGCTAAGTTATGTAACCTCTGCCTTTATTTCCTCAACCTCTCTGTCTTTATTTCCTCATCTAAATCTGAGTTTTATGTTGAAACCCTCTAGGTATGAGACCCTGGACTAGAGTCATGGCAGTGAGAGTTGAAAGAACTATACAGATGTGGATGATGTCTTAGAAAAGAAACTGGTGATAGAAAGTTTCCATTCTGAGGAAGAAAGGTAGTTTGAAGGAAGGCATGCTGAGACAAGTTGTGAGCCAGTTGAGCTCGAGTTCATTTAACAGTGCATCATCCTGGAGCCAGGTAGAACCTGAAGCCCAGAGCACAAGTTGACGGTCAAGACTGGAGACAAAGATTTCAGGTCACTGGCATAGTGTTGGTGGCTGAAGCCATTAGAGCATGCCCCCACTAGGGGAGTAAGTGCAGAAAGATAAGAGGCCAAGTATTAAAGAGAACAACCTGGATATGGTACCTGTCCACTGGAGAGAGACAGAAAAATGATTTCAGCCAGCAAGGGAGACAAAGAAGTTAGTCCATTTAGAATGTGAGATGATTGAACTGGAGGATTCTGAAGGTTTAAAAAGTGGTGACAGAACTTATGTAGACCATCTGCAGATTATCCATGAAGTATCAATGGGCTGTTCTACACACAGGATTGAGGGCAGGAGGAGAAAGAGGTGACAGAGGATGAGAGGATTGCATGGCATCACCGACCCAGTGGACGTGAGTTTAAGCAAACCCTGGGAGTTGGTGATGGACAGGGAAGCCTGGCGTGCTGCAGTCCATGGGGTCGCACAGAGTTGGACACAACTGAGCAACTGAACAACAACACACAGAATATTAATGTATTGTGAAAGAATGCAATTTGGTGGTTAAATTATCATACTGTTTGTCCAGTGGTTCAAGTGCAAAGACTTGAAGTGGCCGACTTGTGAAACAAGAGTGTTAGGATTCAGTAGGTCTCTTTTAGGGGATGAGTACATTTCCCAAAGGAAGGAAATGGGAAGGAGAAAAATGTCACTTATTAGGTAGTAGGTGCTGTCTTTGCACTTACATATATTAACTTGTATAACTTATTTAATCTTTACAATTGCCTCAGAAAGTGTTATGCATATATATATATATGTTTTTTTTAAAGTTGCTTGTCTCTTGCTGCTTTTTAAAATTAATTTATTTTTTATTGAAGGATAATTGCTTTATAGAATTTTGCTGTTTTCTGTCAAACCTCAACATGAATCAGCCATAGGTGTACATATATCCCCTCCCTTTTGAAGCTCCCTCCCATCTCCCGCCCCATCCCACCCCTCTAGGTTGACACAGAGCCCCTGTTGGAGTTTCCTGAGCCATATAGCAAATTCCCGTTGGCTATCTATTTTGCATATGGTAATGTAAGTTTCCATGTTACTCTTTCCATACATCTCGTAGATGACAACAGTTTGGTACACAGTGATTGACTAACTTGCCCAGTGAAACATGATTAGAAAGAGGAGTAATTGGGATTCTCCTCTAATTACTGTAAAGCAATAATCAAGACTTCCTTATTCTAAAAATAATGTTCTTTCATACAATTTATTGCAAATTTTCATTGCATTGTCTTGAATGGCAGAAGAAATGTGAATATCCAGGAGGATCAGAAGTAGTCTACTAAAAGTAGAGACTTCTTGAATTCTATGGTTTAAAAATTCAGGTAAATTTTGCATTCTATTCCTCACTTGATTTGTGTTTATCATAATATAAAAATAATATTTTAAATTTCTTAATTTCCCCACCCAGTAAGATGTACCACTTTTTTTTTTTTTTTTTTAGTGACTTCCAAGTATTCCATGACACACTGCCTAGTACCTCGTGAGGGTGCATAGTGTTATATCCTAATTAACTTTACTGCTTGGTGCATAGTAGGTATTCATTAAAGGATTGATAAATTAATGTGTCAAAAGTTCAGAGAGGGTAGCTGAATATAGGAAGAAGGTAATTTCTCTTGAAACGCTTTTTAAGGATTTGTTGGAAATGGATGAAGTTTATATCATTTAAATTACCATGTGGTCAGTGAGGGAATCTAGGGATATTATACATATAAGGAATCTGAATAGCATATGCAGAGGAGTGTTGGTTTGGTGAGCTTGGCTGTGGATCTGTCTTAGATGAGAATTAGGTCTAGCATGTGGTTTTGCTAATGGAAGTCAGAGTCAGAAATCAGAACTATCAAAGTAAGATTGCTGAATGTTAGAGGGGCCATTCGCCCATGTGTGGTGATTGAAAAAGTGGAGATTGAGGAAGTCAAGCAGGCATTAGTGTTAATGATAAAGTCTGATAGCTTTAACATCTCCTCAAACTAGAGACTGCTACCATGGTGTAGTCATGTGAAAACATGACAAGCACTTATGTCAAGCACAGGGCCAGGTAAAGTGATGGGTATAAAAAAATAAAATAGAAGTGGGACTTGCTCTTAAGGAGCTTATAGTCTGTGGCAGGAAATGAGAGATATCTATTATACATGGTAAAGAGCAATAGTAACAGTAAAAAAAATTTACAATCCAATACCAGTAAGAAGTTCAAGGAAGGAAAAATTCTTGGGAGAGTCAGGAATTGCTCACTTGAGTTGAGTCTTGAAGGATGAATAGGATCTGGTAACTTACAGATGTATGACTAATGTCTACTAGTCTCTTGGCTTGAATTACTCTCATCTAAGCCAGCACAAGTAACCTGTAGATTTAGATGGCAAAATTCACCTGTGTGTGTGTGTGTGTGTGTGTGTGTGTGTGTGTGTGTGTGTGTGTGTGCGTTTATAAACTGCTTATATGAAACAGCTTTCATTCGTTCAAGATGCCTAGGCAAAAAGACACATAGGCCAAAATGTTATATTTTGTCTCTAAATTATCTATTCCTATGACAATTATCATACCATTTTGTGTGCTCTTAGAAGGAAAAGATTTGGACATATGCAATTTTCTGTTGAAGACATCATTAAGTAGCAGAATTTATTAGCAACTATAGTTGAACCAAAGGACACACCAACTGATTGTTAGTTCCCTGCCATCAAATGAAGATATATTATCAGTATTTGTGTTAAATATTCCATTTTAACAGTGCAGATACATATTCATTAGCACGCAGAATAACCTTAGAGTTCGCGTTTTGCAAATGCTTGTATTTAATGAAGTCAGAGCAGGTTTTAAAACTTTGTGTTACCTCCTGCATGTAATCTCAGAGTCTGTCATTCACATGTACAAAACTCACTTCTCCATTTAGTCCGTGGTTGGTGAGAGATAGACATTTACAGGGCCCCTCTGCCCTTGAGCTGTTCCATTAGTGCATGGAAAGCACCTTGCAGCCTGTGACAAGCGCAGCAGATCGGCACTAAATCAAAAATCAGTGCCAGCCAGGGATCTAAGCCACCATGAAGGTCACAGCCATCAACTGCATGCCATCTCAATCCAAACAAAACACATTGGATACAGGGGGATTTTCACAACTCACAATAGGTGACAGAGACTTCATGTTAGAGTAATCCATAGCTCTGAAACTGGGAACTGACCTTTTAAGTACTTTTGAGTATTTAATCAAACTTTGAAAAAGCTGGAGGTGATTTTTGATAATAGTTTACATTTTAAAACAAAGCAAAATAAAACCTCCCAGCATGATGTTACTGTAGTTAGGATTTTGATCAAAAAATTCTTTTTTGTTTTTGCTATTCATGAATGCTTTAATGAAACAAAGTCATCAGAAACTTTATATAAAACTAGTTTTCATTTGCTTTCTTGAAATATGTGCCATTGATCCAGTATGAGAGGAGCAGTTTTTGTGTTAAATTACCCAGTTTTGCTTATCCTGAGAGTTTATTAGTAGCATTTATTAGATATGAAATAATAGGACTAGTCTGATTTTAGTGTAACTTTACCTTCAGCAATCCAGTCCAACTGAGTCTGAGTTGCGTGTTAATAGGGTTTCTGTACTGTCCAGTGAGCGTTTTGAATAATACAAATATTATTTAAATGTTATGAGTCAAATTCCTTTTTCGCCTCTAGTTCAAAAAAAAATCCAAGAGGAAAAGTGTTTAAAATTATAAATTCTCTACCTACTTGGTAAGTTTTTTTTTTTTTTAGTGGCATTCTGAGAAATAATTGCCTAGATTAATAAGAATTGGATAGCCAAGCAAACTAGGCCAGATTTTGCTAAATTAACTTGGAAAATGCCTATGCTTTACAAAAATGAAAAGCTTATATCCAAACATTACTTTCATAATGGAACTAGCTTATTAATGTGATCTGATTGAATTATATCCACTGCTCTGGAGTAGGGCAAGGCAAAAGTTTAGTTCTTCTACCTTTGAAGAAAAAACTGACGAGGGGTTAACATTAGAGAGATATATGGTGTCTTAACAAATTAGATTTCGTGAATGATATTCAACAAAGCAATGGATACAGAGATCAGAGAAAAAAATGAAATACTCTTTATAATCTAATCAGGTTCACAGTGACCAAGACTAATTTGGGAATATGCTATTTTAGAAACAAGTTACTGGGCCCAACCAACTCTACCATTGAGTGAATTCATGGTTAATTTATACTAGGTGGTGAAGTTTCATGAAACTGTAAAATCAAAATAGTTCAGCAGGAGTGTATGTAATGGAAGAATGCCATCTGCTGGTGAACCCTATCAAACCCATATTTAATTAGGAAAATCTGAGGACACAAACACTGCATATGAGAAAGATTCAAAGTTTGTGGAAGCGTTTTTTTTTTATTTTGAGAACTCTGCTTTCGTTAGGCTGATGCATACCTTTGATATACATTATTCATTTTAAATCAACTTGATTACTAATTTCATGGCATCACTTGTCAGGAAAGCCTTGAAACGAAATGGGTGCAAAGGGCTTTTTTCCCCTTTTTGCCAATTTACAAAGTTTTTGTATTCATCACTCATCAGTAGTCAACCAGTGAGTCTGTTCTGTTTAAAAGCTCTGGCTTTTCACTTAATGCATCCCATCTGTTTCTGAAATAAATTGCAATAATCCGTGTTTAATTTTAATCAATGTATTACTAAATATGCAAATTATATTAAAAGCCATGGTTTGAAAAAGCTTTCATTTGTAAATATGGTAGCTTAAAACAGGAAGCATATCTAAAAGCCATTTAGCTACAGTAGCCTAACACTAACACTGTAGCTGATTTATAAAGCAGATCACAAGTTGATCTTTCTCCCAGGAGGGGATATGTAAAACTGTTGCATATCAGATTTTGTTAACATCTGATGGGCTAGTGCTAACAGTGTGAGAGACTCATACATCAGCAACCATGTCTTTTACATTTAAATTAAGGTAATCTTATTCCATTCTACATCTCTCCAATTTTTTTTCTTTTGCACAACCTAACACATGAATTTGCGTGATTGGTTTATGAATCACAGTTAAAGCAATTTGAGCAAGCCTTTCAATCAATCTTAAATTTTTAGTGTCTAATTTACTTGTGATTTGCATAATTAATTGTGGAAGGGATCCTTTGGGAGTCTCTCTCCCCCCCTCCACCCCCTTTTCCTTTCCTACCTTGTGTCTCTTTCACCGACTAGACAGTGGGAATGTTACTGGAGTTTTTCAGGCCTGCTGCACGACTTTGTTAAGAATTCAGAAATTCTCTGTTACAGTGCTCTGTCTGATCTGGCTGGACTAAAGGGTAAATTCTGAAAATTAAGGCTGCTGTCTGTAAAACAGTCCATTAACATTGCTGTTTTTGAATTGTGTGTGTATTTTACTGAGAAGTTACTTTGAAGGAGAACGTTGTGACTCTTTCTCATGTACAGGTCTTAAATGGATGGGAATGTGTATACAGTCACGTTCATGTCATTTACTGATTGTGCCAGTTTGGGGACATTACTGGTGCAGCCTCATAAGTGATAAGTTGCAACAAAGTGTCAGGAATTTTGCCAGCCTGTTGTTAAAATTAAAATCACATAAACTTACATTAAAATAAATTATACTGAAAACAAAGGCAGTAAATGCTGAAACATCACTTCCTAATTATTGTGCTACATTTTATTGTTATCCACGTGCTTAAGGTTATTTACATCTATTACATATGTATGGTGAAAATATTAGACAGCGATATGCTACTGGATATTTCTTCCCAACTCCACATTTAGTAACTTCAGATTGGTAGCTTGTAATTGGCTGTAGTGGGAGTATTTACACCAGAGAAACTGGCAAATGCTGGCAAATCAAGACCCCCCCTTCCCTTCCCCCAACCATAGAACTGGTTGTTAACCATTTACCAGTACACCACTACTTTAATTACAGTATGAAACAACTCAGCGCATGTTCTCTGTAATTTATTCCTGAGTCCTTCCAAGAGAGTAATAATAGTTTTCCCAGAGCTTTTACAAAAAGCAATATATAAACATATTTGATAAATATTTGACTCCCTAGGGAACTTTAGCCCTAATTCTTGTTAAACTTTAAAAATGAAGTTTTTCCTTATAGCATAGTAGATAATTTGGAAAATACAGAAAAATATTTTTTTCAGTGACTTCACTATTTTGAAAGGAGGAAAGTTATCATGTGCTCATAATTTATGTAGCAGTTCATGTCTTCCGTATTAATTCACCAGGCAGTTTATTGCTGAGTTTATGGGACTGACAAACAATCCTTAGAGTCAATGTGTTAGAAAACAGGTTTGTGGAACAAATTCACTGCAATAGTATAAATAGTAGAGCCGTGCCAAAGACCACTTTTGTTAAAATAAATTTATCTCTCTATGTAGATGATTAATAATTGTACCTCACTTCAGTTCAGTCGCTCGGTTGTGTCTGACTCTTTGCGACCCCAAGAACCGCAGCACGCCAGGCCTCCCTGTCCATCACTAACTCCTGGAGTCCACCCAAACCCATGTCCATTGAGTCAGTGATGCCATCTAACCATCTCATCCTCTGTCGTCCCCTTCTCCTCCTGCCCTCAATCTTTCCCAGCATCAGAGTCCTTTCAAATGAGTCAGCTCTTCGCATCAGGTGGCCAAAGTATTGGAGTTTCAGCTTCAGCATCAGTCCTTCCAGTGAATACCCAGGACTGATCTCCTTTAGGATGGACTGGTTTGATCTCCTTGCAGTCCAAGGGACTCTCAAGAGTCTTCTCCAACACCACAGTTCAAAAGCATCAATTCTTTGGCGCTCAGCTTTCTTTATAGTCCAACTCTTACATCCATACATGACCACTGGAAAAATCATAGCCTTGACTAGACAGACCTTTGTTGGCAAAGTAATGTCTCTGCTTTGTAATATGCTGTCTAGGTTGGTCATAACTTTCCAAGGAGTAAGCGTCTTTTAATTTCATGGCTGCAGTCACCATCTGCAGTGATTTTGGAGCCCCCCAAAATAGAGTCAGCCACTGTTTCCACTATTTCCCCATCTATTTCCCATGAAGTGATGGGACCAGATGCCATGTTCTTAGTTTTCTGAATGTTGAGCTTTAAGCCAACTTTTTCACTCTCCTCTTTCACTTTCATCAAGAGGCCCTTCAGTTCTTCTTCACTTTCTGCCATAAGGGTGGTGTCATCTGCATATCTGATATTTCTCCCGGCAATCTTGATTCCAGCTTGTGCTTCCTCCAGCCCAGCGTTTCTCATGATGTACTAGGCATGTAAGTTATATAAGCAGGGTGACAATGTACAGCCTTGACGGACTCCTTTTCCTATTTGGAACCAGCCTGTTGTTCCATGTCCAGTTCTAACTGTTGCTTCCTGACCTGCATATAGGTTTCTCAAGAGGCAGGTCAGGTGGTCTAGTATTCCCATCTCAGGATGCTTAATCATCAGTATAAACATATTAAAAACCTCAGCTTGTGATCCAAGGTAATTTTCAAATTGGAAGCAACTTGAGCCCATCCTAAGAAGGCTAATGATGTGAAAGTAACGGGGTTCCCATCCTCTGGGGAACACAGCCCAGGTCAGCAAGACTTTTCTGGTGAGTGTACCAATCTGCTCTGCGTCCACAGGCCGTTTGTATAACCAGACTCCCTGGGAAAGGTGGGCTATCTGCTGTTGCTGAGCCCTTATGTAAGAATTTTCCGTTTTCCATTTCGTTACTTTTTTCTCTTCTTCTTGGTTTTACACTCACTGATGAGAAATAGCTCATTATCCCCTTAAAATGTAGCCATGTTAAATTTTCCTCCCCTAAACAAAAAGAATTCAAGATCTATGGTATTTTGTTTATAAAAGGTTTTTTTAACTTAAATATTAAAATATGTCAATATCTGAAGAATAAAATTTTGATGATTACATATATGTCCACTTCTATTTTTTTTCTTTTAAGACACTGATGTATAGAACAGTCTTATGGACTCTGTGGGAGAGGGAGAGGGTGGGAAGCTTTGGGAGAATGGCATTGAAACATGTAAAATATCATGTATGAAACGAGTTGCCAGTCCAGGTTCGATGCACAATACTGGATGCTCGGGGCTAGTGCACTGGGACGACCCAGAGGGATGGTATGGGGAGGGAGGAGCGAGGAGGGTTCAGGATGGGGAACACATGTATACCTGTGGCGGATTCATTTTGATATTTGGCAAAACTAATACAATTATGTAAAGTTTAAAAAAAAAAACATTTGTAGTACCCTGTGTACCCATCCCTTTCCTCTCTATTTAGAGGTAACCATTTATACTGACTTGGAGCTTTCATTTGCTTGCTTTTATTTACTGTTCTAACGTACTTTTTCTTCTATGCAGTATATTGATTAATTCTGCCAGCTTTTTGTCTTTATATAAAGAAATTTTTACTGTACATATTGTTCTGTGACTTTATTGTTTCTCCTATGAGTGATTACTTTTCACTGTCATATAGTTTTATACAATATACTACAGTTTGTTCATTCTACTGTTGGTAAGTATTTGGGTTGTTTGCTATTTTTTATTATGAGTAGTGGTACTGTACTATGAATATTCCTTTACATGGTGTGTATGTGGACGAATTTCTTAAGGTACATAAAGTGTAATTACATACCTCCCACTCTACTAGGTAATGCCAAATTATTTTCTAAAATGATTATGCTAATTTATACTACCACCAGTACTGCTTGGCTTCTTCCGTGGTGGCTTAGACAGTAAAGTGTCTGCCTGCAGTGCGGGAGACCCGGGTTCAAGCCCTGGGTCGGAAAGATCCCCTGGAGAAGGAAATGTCAACCCACTCCAGTACTCTTGCCTGGAAAATCCCATGGATGGAGAAGCTTGGTAGGCTACAGTCCATGGGGTAGCAGAGAGTCAGACACGACTGAGCAACTCCACTTTCACCGCTTTCACCACTCCTACATGTGTTCTAGTGCCTAAAAATAACATAATATTGTTAGAATTTAAAATTTTTGCAAGCTTGGCAGATGTGAAATATTACCTCATTATGAGCATCTTTTGTCTTTTTATTGCTTGTGGCTACTTGTGCTTCTTTGTGAAATGCTTTGTTCAAGTTTTCTATTTTTCTATTGGATTTATCTCTCTTTCTTATTGACTTATAGTGATTCTTTATATTATTCTGGGTACAACTTTTTTTGATCATTTAGTGGGTACTACAAATAACTCTCCCAGTGTGTGTTTTATCTATTTACTCTTTCTGTGGAATTTTTTGATAAACGGAAGTTTTTTCTCCCCATGGTGTGCTGTGCAATTTCTGTCAAAAGTCAAGTCTGTTTCTGGGCTGTTTTACTCTGCTGGGTTTTTTGTTTGTGTTGCCAGTACCACTGTCTTAATTGTCCTAGCTTTGTAATATTGCATCTCGTATCTGGTAAGGCAAATCTCCTCATTTTGTTTTTCCTCCTTAAAAAGTCTTGGTTCTTTTTATATAAATTTTAGAATTTAAATTTTAGACTCAGCCTGTTTCCACAAGGAAATCTTATGATTTTGGCTGGAATAGCTTTGAGTCTTTATAACATTATGAACTTAAGTAGTTCTTTAGTGTCAACAAAATTTTTAAATTTCTCTAAGAATCTTACAAATTGTTTATATATCTTTTAGAGTTATTTCTAGGTACATTATATATCTTTTTTAAAATTTTATTGAAGTATAGTTGATTTACAATGTTGTGTTACTTTCTGCTTTACAGCAAAGTGATTATATGTCCAGGCACATTGTTTCTTTTTCAGTATTCTTTTCCATTATGATTTATCATAGAATACTGAATATAGTTGCCTGTGCTACAGTAAGACTGAGTTATTTATCCACTCTATATATAATAGTTTGCATCTGCTGATCCCAAACTCCCAATCTATCCCTACCCACCACACTTTCCCCTTGGCAATCACAAGTCTGTTCTCTATGTCTGTGAGTCTGTTTCTGTTTCATAGATAAGGTCATTTGTGTCATACTTTAGATTCTACATATAAGTGACATCATATAGTACTTGTCTTTCTCAGTATGATAATCTCTAGGTCCACCCATACTGTTGCAAATGGCATTATTTCATTTTTTTTTTATGACAAAGTGGTGTTGCATTGTGTATATATAACGCATTTTCTTCCTCTGTTCATCTTTCTGTGGATATTTAGGTTGTTTCCATGTTTTGGCTATTGTGAATAGTGCTTCTGTGAACATAGAGGTGTGTGTATCATTTTATAGTTGTGCCTGGATATATGCCCTGGAGTCAGATTGCTGGATCATATGGCAACTTTATTTTTAGTTTTTTGAAGCATCTCCGTACTGTTTTCCATAGTGACTGTACCAATTTACATTCCTGTTAGCATTGTAGGAGAGTTCTTTTTCTCCACACGTTCTCCATCGTTTGTTATTTGTATACTTTTTGATGATGGCCATCTGACTCATGTGTGGTGGTTCCTTATTGTAGTTTTGATTTTCATTGCTCTGATAATTAGTGATGAAGAGCATTTTCCCATGTTTCTGTTGGCTATTTGCATGTCTTCCTTGGAGGAATGTTTAGGTTTTCTGCCCATTTTTCAGTTGGGTTGTTTGTTATTGAGTTGTATGAGATGTCTGTATATTTTGGAGATTAATCCTTTGTCAGTCACATCATTTGCAAATTATCCCATTTTGTAGGCTGTCTTTTTGTTTTGTTTATGGTTTCCTTTGCTGTACAAAAGCTTGTAAGTTTGATTAAGTCCCATTTGTTTGTTTTTGCTTTTATTTCTGTTTCCTTGATATACTGACCTAAGAAAACATTGGTATAATTTATGTCAGAGAATGTTCTGCATATGCTCTCTTTTAGGAGTTCTATGATGTCCTGTCTTATATTTAAGTCTTTAAGCCATTTTGAGCTTATTTTGAGTATGAAGTGAAGGTGTATTCTAACTTCATTGATTTACATGCAGCTGTCCAACCTGGCCAGCACCACTTGCTGAAGAGATTGTCTTTTCTCCATTGTATATTCTTGCCTTCTTTGTGGAAGATTAACTGGCCGTAGATGGGTGGGTTTATTTCTGGCCTCTCTATTCTATACCATTGATCCATATGCCTGTTTTTAGGCTCATTATATTTCTTGATGCTGTTGTAATGTCTTTTTTTAGATAATTGTAGATTCATATACAGTTGTAAGAAATAATACAGAGAGGTCATGCGAACAGTTTGTCCATTTTCTCCCAATGATAACCTTCTGCAAAACTATGATAAAATATTGCAGCCAAGAGGTTAATGTTAGCCACTGATTTATTCAGACTTTCTGTTTTAATCGTATTGGTGTGTGTAAGTTCTGTTGTGTATCCACTATCATTATAGAAGATACTCAATATTTCCAACACCACAAGGATCCTTCCTCTTATCTTTTATAACTTCATCATCTTTCTCCCTCCTCTTGTCACTTTCTACCATCTGGTAATCACTAATCTGTCCTCCATTTCTAAAATTTTGTCGTTTCAAAAAATTTACATAAATGGAATCATACACTCTGTATCTTTCGAGGGTTGACTTTTTAAAATTCAACACAGTTCTCTAGAGACTCATCCAAGCTGTGTATATATCAATAGTCTGTTCATTTTGATTGCTCAGTTGTATTTCATGCTATATAAAAAAATCACAGTTTATTTAATCATTCACCCAGTGATTTCAGTTTTCTAGCAATTGCAAATAAAGCTGCTATAAACATTTACATTCAGATCATTGAGTGAAAATAATGTTCATTTCCGTGGCATAAATGTCCAGGAGTCCAGTTAGTGGCTTGCATGCTTGTCCCGTGTTTAGTTTTTTTTGAAAAAACTGTTTATAGAGTGGTTGTAGCATTTCATATTTTCAGCAGTCTTATATGCATGCGCCATTTTCTCTGCATCCTTGCCAGCATTTGGTGTTGATTTTTAAAATATTAATGGTTATGATATGTATGTAGTAGTATTTCATTTTGGTGTTAATATAAATTTTTCTAATGTCAGTGATGATGGACATACTTGCAGACATTCAGTTTTTACCTGTATATCCTCTTCAGTTAAACGTCTGTTATCTTTTGCTCATTTTCTGACTGGACTGTTTGTTTCTTACTGTTGAATTTTAAGAGTGCTTTATACAGACTAGATGCTTGTCCTCTGTTAGATATCTGGTTTGCAAACATTTTCTTTTGGCCTGTAGTTTGTCTTTTCATATTTTTCATATTGGCTTTCATAGAGCAAAATTTCTCATTTCAGTAGACCCAATTTATCGGTTTTTTAAAATGGATGGTGTATTTGGTGTTATGTCTGAGAGTCATTAGTTTAGCCCCAGATTCTGATAATTTTCTCTTAACATGCTTTCCTATAACAGTTCAGTTCAGTTGCTCAGTCGTGTCCGACTCTTTGTGACCCCAAGGACTGCAGCACGCCAGCCTTCCCTGTCCATCACTGACTCCCAGAGCTTGCTCTAACGCATGTGTATTGAGTCAAAGATGCCATCCAACCATTTCATCCTCTGTCATCCCCTTCTGCTCCTGCCTTCAATCTTTCCCAGCATCAGGGTCTTTTCAAATGAGTCAGCTCTTCACATTAGATGGCCAAAGTATTGGAGTTTCATTTTTAGCATCAGTCCTTCCAATGAATATTCAGGACTGATTGCCTTTATGATGGACTTGTTTGATCTCCTTGCAGTCCAAGGGACTCTCAAGAGTCTTCTCCAACACCACAGTTCAAAAGCATGAATTCTTCAGCACTCAGCTTTCTTTATAGTCCAACTCTCATATCCATACATGACTACTGGAAAAACTATAGCATTGACTAGATGGATCTTTGTTGGCAAAGTGATGTCTCTGCTTTTTAAAATGTTGTCTAGGTTGGCCATAGCTTTTCTTCCAAGGAGCAAGTGTCTTTTAATTTCATGGTTGCAGTTACTATCTGCAGTGATTTTTAGCCCAAGAAAATGAAATCTGTCATTCTTTCCATTGTTTCCCCATCTATTTGCCATGAAGTGATGGGACCAGATGCCATGATCTTCGTTTTTGAATGTTGAGTTTTAAGCCAGTTTTTTCACTCTCCTCTTTCACCTTCATCAAGTGGCTCTTTAGTTTCTCTTTGCTTTCTGCCATAAGGGTGGTGTTATCTGCATATCTGAGGTTATTGATATTTCTCCTGGCAATTTTGATTCCAGCTTGTGCTTCATCCAGCCCGGCATTTCACATGTTGTATTCTGCATGTACATTAAATAAGCACGGTGACAGTATACAGCCTTGATGTACTCCTTTCCCAATTTAGAACCAGTGTGTTGTTCCATGTCCAGTTCTAACTGTTGCTTCTTGACCTGCATACAGATTTCTCAGGAGGCAGGTCTCTTGAACAATTTTCCAATTTGTTGTGACCCACACAGTCAGAGTGGAGAAGGAAATGGCAGCCCACTCCAGTACTCTTGCCTGGAAAATCCCATGGACACAGGAGTCTGGTAGGCTGCAGTCCATGGGGTCGCTAAGGGTCGGACACGACTGAGCGACTTCACTTTCACTTTTCACTTTCACTTTTCACTTTCATGCATTGGAAAGGAAATGGCAACCCGCTCCAGTGTTCTTGCCTGGAGAATCCCAGGGACAGGGGAGCCTGGTGGCTGCCGTCTATGGGGTTGCACAGAGTCAGACACGACTGAAGCGACTTAGCAGCAGCAGCAGCACACAGAGACTTAAGTTTAGCCAATAAAGGAGAAGTAGATGTTTTTCTGGAACTCTCTTGATTTTACTATGATGCAGTGGATGTTGGTGATTTGATATCTGGTTCCTCTGCCTTTTCTAAATCCAGCTTGAACATCTGCAAGTTCTCAGTTCATGTACTGTTGTGGCCTTGCTTGGAGAATTTTGAACATTACGTTGCAAGTGTGTGAGATAAGTGCAGTTGTGTGGTAGTTTGAACATTCTTGTGCATTGCCTTTCTTTGGGATTGGAATAAAAACTGACATTTTCTAGTCCTGTGGCCACTGCTGAGTTTTCCAAATTTGCTGGCATATTGAGTGCAGCACTTTCACAGCATCATCTTTGAGAATTTGAAATAGCTCAACTGGAATTCCATTGCCTCCACTAGCTTTGTTTGCAGTGATGATTCCTAAGGCCAACTTGACTTCAGACTCCAGGATAGACATAGGGTTAGGCTCTAGGTGAGTGATCACACCATCATGGTTATCTGGGTCATTAGGATCTTTTTTTGTATAGTTCTGTGCATTCTTGCCACCTCTTAATATCTTCTGCTTCTGTTAGGTCCAACTGTTTCTGTCCTTTATTGTGCCCATCTTTGCATGAAATGTTCCTTTGGTATCTCTTATTTGTTTTTGCTAACTGTATAGAGCTTCTCCGTATTCAGCTGAAAAGAATATAATCAATCTGATTTTGATATTGACCAACTGGTGGTGTCCATGTGTAGAGTAGCTCTTGTGTTGTTGAAAGAGGGTGTTTGTTGTGACCAGAGTGTTCTCTTGGCAAAACTCTGTTAGCCTTTGCCCTACTTCATTTTGTACTCCAAGGCCAAACTTGCCTGTTTCCAGGTGTCTCTTGACTTCCAACTTTTGCTTTCCAGTCCCCTATGATGAAAAGGACATCTTTTTTTTGGTGTTAGCTCTAGAAGGTCTTGTAGGTCATCATAGAACTGTTCAAGCTTCTTTGGCCTTGGTTGTTGGGGCATAGACTTTGATTACTGTGATTTTGAATGAGTTGCTCTGAAATGAACAGAGATCATTCTGTTGTTTTCGAGATCGCACCCAAGTACTGTATTTTGGACTCTTGTTGACTATGAGGGCTACTCCATTTTATTGAAGTCTGTGATCCATTTTTAGCCAACTTTTGTATAATGTGGAACTTAGGCTGAGGTTCTGTCTTTCTTTAGCCTGTGGATGTGCAGTTGTTCTGACAAATTTTTTGGAAAGGCTATCCTTCTTTTATTGAATTGATTTTGCACAGTTAAAAGTCAGTATGGCATATTTGTAAGGGTCTATTTGTGAGGCTTTTATTCTGTTCCTTTGGCATATTTGTGAGGATCTTTTTCTGAGCCTTTTATTCTGTTCCATTGATTTATGTATTTCTTTCTCTGCTCATATCACACTGTCTTGATTACTTTGCCATCTAATAAGCCTAGTAGAGACAGAGTGGAGAAGGCGATGGCACCCCACTCCAGTACTCTTGCCTTGAAAATCCCATGGACGGAGGAGCCTGGTAGGCTGCAGTCCATGGGGTCATGAAGAGTCGGACATGACTGAGCGACTTCACTTTCACTTTTCACTTTCATGCATTGGAGGAGGAAATGGCAACCCACTCCAGTGTTCTTGCTTGGAGAATCCCAGGGACAGGGGAGCCTGGTGGGCTGCCGTCTATGGGGTCGCAGAGAGTCGGACACAACTGAAGCGACTTAGCAGCAGCAGCAGAGACAGAGTACTTTCTGCCACATGTTCATTCTCTTTCTTTTTTTGGCATGATTGTTTTAGTTCTTTTAGGACCTGAGCCTTTCCATATAGAGTTTAGAATAATCTTGCTATGAAAAAAATCTTGTTTGTGTTGTGGTATGAATTGCAATAAACTGTAGAGTGATCCTAAAGGTAATCAGTACTGAATATTCATTGGAAGGACTGATGCTGAAGCTGAAACTCCAATACTTTGACCACCTGATGCGAAGAGCTAACTCATTTGAAAAGACCCTGATGCTAGGAAAGATTGAAGGCGGCAGAAGAAGGGGACAACAGAAGATGAGATGGTGGATGGCATCACTGACTCAATGGACATGAGTTTGAGTAAACTCTGGGAGTTGGTGATGAACAAGGAGGTCTGGCATGCTGCAGTCCACGGGGTCGCAAAGAGTCGGACATGACTGAGCGACTGAACTGAACTGATGGACCAATTTGAGAGATTTTACGTGCTGACTATAATGAGTCTTCCAACTGATGAACATTGTTTCTCTCTCAAGTTTTCTTTGACTTTTTTAAAATCAGTATTTTTTAATTTTAGCATATAGATCCTGTATATGTTAAGTATATATGTAAGCATATAGTTTTCCTTGAAGTGATTATAAATTTATTGTGTTTTTAATTTCAGTATTGGCATGTTCATTGTTAGTATAATTTATCCTTATGTGTCTTTTCATATTTATTTAAATAGCCGATCCATTTATATTTATCTTAATTTTTTAGTGATTTTTATTTGTCCTGCCTTTTCTATATTTTTAAAGCGTTTTTTCTTTTTTTTCAATTGAAGAATAATTGCTTTACCATATTGTATTAGTTTCTGCCGTACGTCAGCATGAATCAGCCACAGGTATACATATGTAGCCTTCCTCCAGACCTATGCATCCCACCTCTTGAGGTTGTCACAGAGCACTGGGTTGAGCTCAATCTACATTTCTTTCTTGTCTTCCTTTGAATCTATTGCATATTTTTTTTTTCTCATTTAATCTCTCCCTATTAATTAGAAATTGTATATTCTGTTATTTTAATTTTGGTCACTCTAGAATTAGCTTTTGAATTCTAACTTACCAAAATCTAACATTATAATTACTGTCTTTACCCCTCTTCTTAAACATACAGAGTCCTTATTTTAGGTCTATTCTCAGCGCTCCTGGCTTGCATGCTTTGATTTGTATGCTGTTGTTGTTATGCATTATAACTTGTTCTTTTTGCTTAGCTCCAAAAATCATTAATATTGCTATTTTATAAGTATTGATGCTTACTGAATCACATATCTACCATTTTCTTTGTATGTAAGACTTCCATTTGAGATTATTTTTCTCTATCTGAAGAAAGCCTTCCTCAGTGATCAATGCAAAGAAATAGAGGAAAACCATAGAATGGGAAAGACTAGAGATCTCTTCAAGAAAATTAGAGATACCAAAGGAACATTTCATGCAAAGATGGGCACAATAAAGGACAGAAATGGTATGGACCTAACAGAAGCAGAAGATATTAAGAAGAGGAGGCAAGAATACACGAACTATACAAAAAAAGATCTTAATGACCCAGGTAACCACGATGGTGTGGTCACTTGCCTAGAGCCAGACATCCCGGAGTCCAAAGTCAAGGGCCTTAAGAATCAACACTATGAACAAAGCTATTGGGGGTGATGGAACTTCAGTTGAGCTATTTAAAATCCTCAAAGATGCTGCTGCAAAAGTGCTGCACTCAATATGCCAGCAAATTTGGAAAACTCAGCAGTGGCCACAGGACTCAGGACTGGAAAAGATCAGTTTTCATTCCAATCCCAAAGAAAAGAAATGGCAAAGGACATTCAGACTACATACAATTGCACTCATCTCACACGCTAGCAAAGTAATCCTCAAAATTCTCCAAGAAAGGCTCCAACAGTACGTGAATTGAGAACTTGCAGATGTTCAAGCTGGATTTAGAAAAGGCAGAGGAACCAGATATCAAATTGCCAACATCCACTGGATCTTAGAAAAAGCAAGAGAGTTCCAGAAAACCGTCTACTTTTGCTTTATTGACTATGCTCAAGCCTCTGACAGTATGGATCGCAACAAACTGTGGAAAATTCTTTAAGATGAGAATACCAGACCACCTTACCTGCCTCCTGAAAAATCTATATGCAGGTCAAGAAGCAACAGTTAGAACCGGACATGGAGCAACACATTGGTTCCAAATTGGGAAAGGAGTACATCAAGGCTGTATACTGTCACCCTGCTTATTTAACTTACATGCATAATATATCATGTGAAATGCCAGGCTGGATGAAGCACAAGCTGATTGCCAGGAGAAATATCAATAACCTCAGACATACAGTTGATACCAGCCTTATGGCAGAAAGTGAAGAGGAACTCAATAGCCTCTTGATGAAAGTGAAGAGGAGAGTGAAACAAAGCTGGCTTAAATCTCAACATTCAAGAAATGAAAATCATGACATTCGGTCCCATCACTTCATGGCAGATAGGTGGGAAAACAATGGAAAGAATGACAGACTTTACTTTCTTGGGCTTCCAAAGTCACTGCAGATAGTGACTGCAGCCATGAAATTAAAAGATGCTGCTCCTTGGAAGAAAAGCTATGACCAACCTACACAGCATATTAAAATGCAGAGATATTTCTTTGCTGACAAAGTCTGTCTAGTTAAAGCTATGTTTTTTCCAGTAGTCATGTATGGATGTGAGAGTTGGATTATAAAGAAAACTGAGCACCAAAGAATTGATGCTTTTGAACTGTGGTGTTGGAGAAGACTCTTGAGAGTCTCTTGGATGGCAAGGAGATCCAACCAGTCCCTCCTAAAGGAAATCAATCCTGAATATTCATTGGAAGGACTGATGCTGAAGCTGAAACTCCAATACTTTGGCTACCTGATGAGAAGAACTAACTCATTTGAAAAGACCCTGATGCTGGGGAAGATTGAAGGTGGGAGGAGAAGGGGACGACAGAGGATGAGATGGTTGGATGGCGTCACTGGTTCGATGGACGTGAGTTTTAGAGCAAGCTCCAGGAGTTGGTGATGGACAGGGAGGCCTGGCATGCTGCAGTCCATGGGGTTGCAGAGAATCGGACATGACTGAGTGACTGAAGTGAAGTATAGTTTTGAATGTAACTTATCCTACTGTCATTATGATTTCATACATGTAAGACTTTCTCACTCTATATTCCATATCTCTTAACCTTTCTTTTATATTTTTATTTCCTTATCTAGACATGTGATTCTGCAGCATTCTGGATGGATTATTGAAATATATCCTCTTGCTCACTATCTGTCTTTTTAGTTCTTTTTAATCTGCTATAGAACTTACTCATTGAGTTTGAAATTTCAATTATTATATATTTATTTTTCAGATGTTTAGTTGTAACTTATTTTTTCTTGTTTTTTGCTCATTTTAATTTCCTACTTCCCTAAAGATATTAAAATATTTATATTCTGTGATTGATATTGATATGTAGTTTTCATACAGTTGATGCTGCTATTGGTTATATCTGCTGGTTCTTACACTGCCTTGTTTTCTTATGTGTTTTGTGAATTTTGGTGACTGGGAGTTGGTGTTTCTTAGAAGACTAGGAATTCTTTAAGGTCTATCTTGAAGGTGGTTGTTGCAAAGAGGATTTATATTTGCTTCTGTTGTATGTCTGGAACCACTCTTAATTTCTTGGTTTGAAGCTTTTCTGACCACCTAGGTAGCATGAATTCAGGATGCATGCCATGAGAAAGTTGTTGTAGATATTAGTACCTGGGATTTAAAAAAATTTTTTCCCCTTTCATTTGTTCTGCCCTAAGGTAGGGAGATTTTCCCTGCAGTTCTCTTTGGAGGCATGGAGGAAGGGGGTTGGGATTATTTTTATATGATATATTTACACAAGAAGTGTAGTGCTTTATGGTCTCATCTTTATTGGGGGAATCATTTATTATACCTTGAGCAGGCCCTGATCTCTTTCCTCTATCTCTCAACTCCTAGGAGGCCATGAAAGTCTCAGCTCAAGATTATTTAACTAGGCATTTAGAACCATCCTTTGATATCCTTAGGGAATTGGTTTTAGGACCCTCTTGAGGATACCAAAATCAATGAATGTTCAAGCCCCTTATATTATATGGTGTAGTCTTTACTTATAACTTACTCACATTCTCCTGTATGCTTTAAATCATCTCTAGATAACTTGTAATACCTAATACAATGTACCTGCTACATGAATAGTTGGAAATACAGTGTAAATACTATGTAAATAGTTGTGATATTTGGCAAATTCAAGTTTTGCTTTTTCGAACTCCCTGGGATTTTTTTTCCTGAATATTTTTGATCAGAGTTTGGTTGGATCTGTGGATGTGAGCTTGAAGATAGGAGGGCTGATTGTACTCCCAAAAGAAGAGTAGAGTTTAGTGGGGATTTAGTAGATTTAGTAGATTTAGTGGGGATCTCTTGATCCCCACGTTTACTTAGTTTTTGATTTCTGAATATTCTTTAATATTTTACAAGGTCATTGATTCCTTTAAAAAGGAGGTTTTAATACTTCACATAGAATTTTAATGTTTATATTAGGAGATTAGTCAGGTCATTATGGTGGGTAATTAGTCTACCATACTTCTGGAAATTAAAGTTCATATTTATTTTGAAGGTAATTAAAGTGAAGGTTCTAGTCATCCTTAATGTTCACAATGATTTAAAATCATTTCTGTACCTAACATAGTTTATTTAGTTACCTGCCCTTTGTTAATTTTGAACCAAAGTATCTATGTGTGATGAGGCTTTCCTGGCAGCTCAGTGGTAAAGAAATCTACCTGCCAATACAGGAGATGCAGGTTTGATCCCTGAGTCACAAAGATCTCCTGGACGAGGAAATGGCAACCCACTCCAGTGTTCTTGCCTGGGAAATCCCATGGACAGGGGAGCCTGGCAGGCTGCAGTCCACGGGGTCACAGAGAGTCAGACATGACTTAGCAACTAAACAGCAGCAGCATCTGTTGTGATATTGACGTTGAGTGGGACTGAGATATCCTCTATAGATGAAGTCATAAAAGTAATTATTAAGCCAAATAAGAACATCTGATACAACTCTCCCATTTTTGCTCTTTTTTTTTTTTTTGATGTACTGCATGGCATGCGGGATCTTAGTTCCCTGCTGCTGCTGCTGCTAAGTTGCTTCAGTCGTGTCCGACTCTGTGCAACCCCATAGATGGCAGCCCACCAGGCTCCCCCGTCCCTGGGATTCTCCAGGCAACAACACTGGAGTGGGTTGCCATTTCCTTCTCCAATGCATGAAAGTGAAAAGTGAAAGGGAAGTCGCTCAGTCGTGTCCAACTCTCAGCGACCCCGTGGACTGCAGCCCACCAGGCTCCTCCGTCCATGGGATTTTCCAGGCAAGAGTACTGGAGTGGGGTGCCATTGCCTTCTCCATTAGTTCCCTGACCAGGGATCAAACCTGTGCTGCCTGCAGTGGAAGCTTGGAATCTTAACCAGTGGACCATCAGGGAAATCCCACACAATTTTTCATCATAAAATATAAGATGTTCTTTGCAAACAGTCCTATCAAGTTGCTGTTTTCTTTGTATTATCAGAGTATTGTTACGACGTGAAGCTGGTAACTACTGACTCATAATAGCTGGATTATATTCCATTGAATTGATATATTATTTTTATTTTAGTTGTTAGGATTAAGATTGGTTTCAGTGTTTTGAGTTTTTGTTGTTGTTGTTATAAATATGATGGTCGTGAACTTTGCTGATATGAGTTTTTTACTTACCCTTTTTTTTTCTTGTAAGAACATTCTTAGAAGTAGGATCTCTGGGTAATATAGACATCTTTAATTATTAAAAGATGTACAGATGGCCAACAGTCACATAAAAGATACTCAGCATCACTTAATTACTGGAGAAATACAAATCAAAACCACAATGAGGTATCACCTCACACCAGTCAGAATGACCATGATCACAAAGTCTGTAAATAATAAATTCTAGAGAGGGTGAAGAGAAGAGGGGACCCTCCTACACAGGTGGTGGGAATGTAAATGGTGCAGCTGGTGTGAAGAACAGTATGGAGGTGCCTTAAAAAAAACTGAAAATGGAGTTACCGTACAATCCTATAATCCCTCTACTGGGCATATATCTGGAGAAAACTAATTTGAAAACATGTACACACTCCAGTGTTCATAGCAGCACTGTTCACAGTAGTCAAGACGTGGAAGCACCTGAATGTCCGTCAACAGATGAATGCGTAAAGAAGGTATGAAATGTAGTATGCAATGGGCTGTTACTCAGGCATGAAAAAGAGCAAAGTACTGCCATTTGCAGCAACATGGATGGACCTAGAGATTATCATACTAAGTGAAGTAAGTCAGAGTAAGTCTTCACTAAGTGAAGAAAGACAAATATCATACGATATCACTTATATATGGAATCTAAAAAAATGATACAAATGAACTTATTTACAAAACAGAAATGGACTAACAGATACAAAAAAATCAAACTTATGGTTACTAAAGGAGAAAGTGAGAGAGGGATATATTAGGAATTTGGTATTAACAGATACACACTACCATATATAAAATAGATAACCAGCAAGGACCAACTGTATAGCACAGGGAACTATGTTCAGTATCTTTTACCTTCTAATGGAAAAGAATCTGAAAAGAGTACATAACTAGATCTATATATTTATGTGTAACTGAATAATTTTTCTGTACACATTAAACATTGTCAATTAACTACACTTCAATAAAAAATTTTTTAAATGTTGCGTATAGATATGTTAACTTGAGATACTGTATTCCTCAAGTTTAGAGTATTCCTTAGAGTATAACCAAAAATTTATAAAGACTGTTATTGTAGTGATAACCTCAGGAACTTTACTAGTAGAGGTCTTGAAACAATTTTTTTTCCAGGACTTCAACTCCCCTTGTGTCTGCCATGGTGTAACAGTATTTTTTCCTTTTAGTTGTCAAGCTGTTTCCTTCATTAGCTGAAGCCCGTTGCCTTGAGGTGAGGGGGGGACAGAGGATGAGATGGTTGGATAGCATCACTGACTCAATGGACATGAGTGTGAGCAAGCTCCAGGAGATGGTGAAGGACAGGGAAGCCTGGCATGCTGCAATCCATGGGGTCACAAAGAGTTGGACATGACCAAGCGACTGAACAGCAACAACATAGGCCTTAAATGTGAGACAGGTTTATAGAACTTGATTATAATGCAGCAGTTTGAATGTAGACTCAAAACTGTGTTTGAAATTTCAGAGTGTCAGTTAGCTCTTAGCAGTATATTTAACAGGCATTTCTGGCTTATTTGGACCCAGACAGCATGGCCTCTAAATGTCTAGCCACTCTTGAAAAGTTGTAAGAGTTGAGATTTAAGACTTTCTTCGCCTGTTTCCTTGAGGCAGCTTGAGGCGACAAGACCAGTTCGAGGTCTTGGTGCTGCTGCTGCTGTACCTGCTGAGACATATCGACAGAATGACCACAGCTAGACTCATTTCATGGACCCCTTCCAGCTGTTACAGGGACATGCACCATCTCTCCTCTCCCCTCCTCCCCCGACCCCCTGCTCCTTCCCTCCCGCCCCTCCCCCCACCTCTTTCTTTTGACTCTAGATGGAGAATGCTGTCAGGAGTGATGAGAGACCATAACCATTTCCCTCTTAGCTGGGCAATTTCCCATTTTTCTCCTCACCAGATTAATGGAGGCTAGGAGACAGTCTTCTCTTGTGTTGTTGGAAGAGGGTGTTTGCTATGAGCAGTGCACTGTCTTGGCAAAACTCTATTAGCCTTTGTTCTGCTTCATTCTATACTTCAAGGCCAAATTTGCCTGTTACTTCAGGTATTTCTTGACTTCCTACTTTGGCATTCCAGTCCCGTATAGTGAAGAGGACATCTTTTTTGGGTGTTAGTTCTACAAGGTCTTGTAGGTCTTCATAGAACTGTTCAGCTTCAGCTTCTTCAGCATTACTGGTCAGGGCATAGACTTGAATTACAGTAATATTCAATGGTTTGCCTTGGAAATGAACAGAGATGATTCTATCATTTTTGAGACTGCATCCAAGTACTGCATTTTGGACTCTTGTTGACTATCATGGCTACTCCATTTCTTCTAAGGTATTCTTGCCCACAGTAGTAGAGATAATGGTCATCTTAGTTAAATTCACCCATTCCAGTCTATTTTAGTTCACTAATTCCTAAAATGTTGATGTTTACTCTTGCCATCTCCTGTTTGACTACTTCCGACTTGCCTTGATTCATGGACCTAACATTCCAGGTTCCTATGCAATATTGCTCTTTACAGCATCGGACTTTACTTCCATCACCAGTCACATCCACAACTGGATGCTGTTTTTGCTCTGGCTCTGTCTCTTCATTCTTTCTGGAGTTATTTCTCTGCTTATCTCCAGTAGCATACTGGGCACCTACTGACCTGGGGAGTTCATCTTTTAATGTCCTATCTTTTTGCCTTTTCATATTGTTCATGGGGTTCTCAAGGCAAGAATACTGAAGTGGTTTGCCATTCCCTTCTCCAGGCAATGCCAAAGAATGCTCAGACTACCACACAGTTGCACTCATCTCACACGCTATTAAAGTAATGCTCAAAATTCTCCAAGCCAGGCTTCAACAGTCTGTGAACCATGAACTTCCAGATGTTCAAGCTGGTTTTAGAAAAGGCAGAGGAGAAATGTCTATTTAGTTCTTTGGCCCATTTTTTGATTGGGTCGTTTATTTTTCTGGAGTTGAGCGGGGAGGGTGGGAAGATTTGGGAGAATGGCAATGAAACATGTAAAATATCATGTAGGAAACGAGTTGCCAGTCCAGGTTCGATGCACGATGCTGGATGCTTGGGGCTGGTGCACTGGGACGGCCCAGAGGGATGGTATGGGGAGGGAGGAGGGAGGAGGGTTCGGGATGGGGAACACATGTATACCTGTGGTGGATTCATTTTGATATTTGGCAAAACTAATACAATTATGTAAAGTTTAAAAATAAAATAAAATTGGAAGAATAAAAAAAAAAAAAAATAGAAAAGGCAGAGGAACCAAAGATCAAATTGCCAACATCCGTTGGATCATTGAAAAAGCGAGAGATTTCCAGAAAAACGGCTACTTCTGCTTTATTGACTATGCCAAAGTCTTTGACTGTGTGGATCACAACAAACTGTGGAAAATTCTGAAAGAGACGGGAATATCAGACCACCTGACCTGTCTCCTGAGAAATCTGTATGCAGGTCAGGAAGCAACAATTAGAACTGGGCATGGAACAACACACTGGTTCCAAATCAGGAAAGGAGTACATCAAGGCTGTATACTGTCACCCTGCTTATTTAACTTACATGCAGAGTACATCATCTGAAATGCCAGGCTGAATGAAGCACAAGCTGGCATCAAGATTGCCAGGAGAAATATCAATAACCTCAGATATGCAGATGACACCACCCTTATGGCAAAAAGAGAAGAAGAACTAAAGAGCCTCTTGATGAAAGTGAAATAAGACATTGAAAGAGTTGGCTTAAAACTCAACATTCAGAAAATGAAGATCATGGCATCTGGTCCCATCACTTCATGGCAAATAGATTGGAAAACAATAGAACCAGTGACAGATTTTATTTTGGGGGGCTCCAAAATCACTGCAGATGGTGACTGTAGCCATGAAATTAAAAGATGCTTGCTCCTTGGAAGAAAAGCTATGACCAACCTAGATAGCATATTAAAAAGCAGAGACATTACTTTGCCAACAAAGTTCCGTCTAGTCAAAGCTATGGTTTTTCCAGTGGTCGTGTATGGATGTGAGAGTTCGACTCTAAAGAAAGCTGAGAGCCTAAGAATTGATGTTTTTGAACTGTGGTGTTGGAGAAGACTCTTGAGAGTCCCTTGGACGGCAAGGAGATCCAACCAGTCCATTCTAAAGGAAATCAGTCCTGTGTATTCACTGAAAGGACTGATGCTGAAGCTGAAACTATAATACTTTTGCCACCTGATGTGAAGAACTGACTTATTGGAAAAGACCCTGATGCTGGGAAAGATTGAAGGTGGGAGGAGAACGGGATGACAAAGGATGATATGGTTGGATGGCATCACTGACTCAATGAACATGAGTTTAAGTAAACTCAGGGAGTTGGTGATGGACAGGGAGGCCTGGCGTGCTGCAGTCCAGGGGGTCACAAAGAGTCAGACACGACTGAGCAACTGAACTGAACTGAAGAGACAGTCTTCCAGGTTGTTCATTTTTTACCTGTCTTTTAGCTTGTGAACTAGATTCTCTGTGAAAAGGCCTAGTTATGTAGAAGAAAAGAACCTACTCTTGGTTTCTTCTTGGGAGGAGAAAATTAATTAGACTCTTGTAAATATTCTTTTTGAAGGGTTGTTAGGTACCATTTTAGAGTCTTCTTGGATCTAAATTGGGTTTCTGAGGATGTTCTGAATATTATCATTGTTCTTGTTGCTGCTATTATTATTATATTACTGGTGTATTTTAGAAACTCTTCTGTTTTAGGGATCTGCAAGTATAAATGTCTTCTTTCTTGATGATCATTTCTGTGTCTTCATGTCTTCCCATAGGTGCTTAAAACAATTCCCTGGTACATTTTTAGAATACAGTGATCGACAGTGGTTGCTGTCATAGAAGCTACATTCTAGAGGAGGATGACAGAAAGAAAAAAAGATGTAGATAAGATTGGTTGGTATTCAACAAAATGTCTATACTGATTATTATAGCTGACATTCATTTTGATTGATCAGTGTCCATACAGGATATTAAAGATTTTGAATAGCTCCTCTGTTAGGTATACCCTAATCCTATTTTTCTTATCAACTCAGCTTCTGTAGAGAGTCAGAGATGAGGCAGAAACTAAAGCCTTAATCTTGGGACTTAAAGTCCAATGTTCTTTATTTCTTTTTTAAAATATAATTCTGAACTATGTAACTCTTAAGCTTTTTTGACTTTGTTTATAATCCCCTTTTGCTTCCCTTCTCTGACTTCAGAAATGTTATTTTTAGTTCAACTGCTGTATTTTCCATGAAAGCTTCTCTGGTATCTCCATGTAAATTTCATAATTTTTTTCACTTGCTTATGCATCTTTTAGAGTCATTATTTCATTTTGCTTCATTTACATCTCTCTCTTAGTACTTTCTAAGCTCTTTGAGGGCAAGGGAGGTATTTATAGTGTTATCGTCAGTACCTAGTACAACAGGGTGCACAGATAATAGGCTCTCAATAAATGCTGAAGTGAAAAGACTGGATTAATCATCAGGACACTTGTGAAAGGGCTTGCCCCTTTGAACCTAAGTCCTGTATATAATTTTCCTCTTATGCTAGCATAATCTTATATGTGTATATAGTAGATGAGGATATTTGCACTGAGCCAACAAAACAGTATATCATTCTTTAGTATATTCCATGGAATGGGAGACCGATTAGACTAATCACCTTCAACTTTTTCTGGCTCAGATCTTGATGATCCAGGTTCATTGTGATGGTGAAATCCTTGGACAAAAACTTTGACTGTGAACTTATTTATCCTTATGAGGGCAGATGAAACCAAAAACATATTCACTGGCCCATTTCTCAGTAGAACTAAGCTGGTCTTACATGAGCTGAGCATGCAGATCCTAGCATGTGGGCTTCATTTATTCTCATTTTCATAATTTAGATTTCTGATATTGAGGCCTATAGCATAATACTCTAATCCAAAAGCAGAGATTATTTGGTCTTGTCATCTGCCAAATATTCATTAATACTAGTGACTGGTAAAAACTAGACAAATGAATAAAGACACTTTATGTGAGTCTAGGACAAACTGTTGAAGCTAGGCTAACTTTTTTCCTTTTCTTGTCACTTACGGAGTTGAACTTCCTAGCATTTTTGTGACTTGGGTAACCACTGTGAGAACTACTTGACTGGTGGGATGTGGCAGAAGATAAAGTCTTTGTTATTAGCCCTCTGGACTAGTCATCCCTGCCTCTGAGCTGTGCCTCCATAGAGGTGTTTACACATTGCAGACATAACTGACATCAAAGCAAACATAATGCAATAGATTTCCAAGAGAAAAAAGCTTTGTTGTTACCTTAGGGTCTGATATTACTTTTGACATTCTAAATCTCAGTGTTTATGAGAAACATCAATAATAATAACCACCCTTTGCATGAGTATAGCACCTTTCTCCCCACTTCCATGCATGTTTCACACGCATGAGGTGTCCTGTGCAGAAGGGGAAGGTGGAGTGGGAGAATCTGGCCCCCGACAATTAAGAGAGAAAATTCCTCACTACAGGGAACAGGGAACAGAAGCGGGGCAACTCTTGGTTGGCTCCAACTGAGACCAAAGGAAGTTTAGCAAGACAGGAATGACCGGACTCAAGAGTTTATCCATCTAAAACTAATCATGACTCTCTTAAAATAAAAAGGCAAAAACAGCAAACTCCAACCATGAATAGCTCTGATATTTGCCCTAAATTGTTAAAGTCCCAGATACAGTTTAAGTTTAATTACTGTCTTCAGAGACTCATCTAAAATAACTACAAAATGATTTTGTCTTAATTTGTGGATATTTTATAAATACAATAAAAACATTCCCTTTTGTCTAGGGGAGTAAAGACACTGAGAACCATTACCACCACCACTGTACATCATTTATTGTTTTTAGACTTTGATTCCTGAGGGCAGGACCTGTGCCTTATACTTCTTCCCATCCTTCTTGTTGTTGTTCAGTCACTCAGTTCAGTTCAGTTGCTCAGTTGTGTCCAATTCTTTGTGACCCCATGGACTGTAGCACACCAGGCTTCCTGTGCTTCACCATCTCCCAGAGTTTGCTCAAATTCGTGTCCATCGAGTTGGTGATGCCGTCCAACCATCTCATCTTCTATCATCCCCTTCTTCTCCTGCCTTCAATCTTTTCCAGCATCAGGGTCTTTTCTAATGAGCAGGCTGTTTGCATCAGGTGGCCAAAGTATTGGAGCTTCAGCATCAGTCCTGCCAATAAATATTCAGGGTTGATTTCCTTTAGGATTCACTGGTTTGATCTCCTAGCAGTCCAAGGGACTCTCAAGAATTTTCTCCAGCACCACAGTTCATAGGTCGTAGAAAAAGCAAGAGAATTCCAGAAGACATCTAATTCTGGTTCATTGACTATGCTAAAAAAGCCTTTGACTGTGTGGATCACAATAAACTGTGGAAAATTCTTCAAGAGATGTGAGTACCAGACCACCTTACCTGCCTCCTGTGGAACCTGTATGCAGGTCAAGAAGCAACAGTTCGAACTGGTCATGGAACAATGGACTGGTTCCAAATTGGGAAAGGAGTATGTCAAAGCTGTATATGTCACCTTGCTTATTTAACTTATATGCAGAGTATATCATGTGAAATGCCAGGCTGGATGAAGCACAAGCTGAAATCAAGATTGCTGGGAGAAATATCAATAACCTCAGATATGCAGATGACACCACCCTTATGGCAGAAAGTGAAGAAGAACTAAAGAGCCTCTTGATGAAAGTGAAAGAGGAGAGTGAAAAAGTTGGAATAAATTCATTAATAAAATATCAAGGAAAGAAGAAGAAGAAAAAAGATAAAGATATTCTTAAATACTACTATTAATGCCATAATTTCAGGATATGGAAATAATTTGGAATCAAAAAAAAATCTCAACATTCAGAAAACTAAGATCATGGCATCTGGTCCCATCACTTCATGGTAAATAGATGGGGAAAGAATGGAAACAGAGGTTTTATTTTTGGGGGTCTACAAAATCACTGCAGATGATGACTGCAGCCATGAAATTAAAAGATGCTTGCTCCTTGGAGGAAAAGTTATGACCTAGACAACTTATTAAAAAGCAGAGACATTACTTTGCTGAGAAAGGTCCGTCTAGTCAAAGCTATGGTTTTTCTAGTAGTCATGTATGGATATGAGAGTTGAACTATAAAGAAGGCTGCTGCTGCTGCTAAGTCGCGTCAGTTGTGTCTGACTCTGTGCGACCCCATAGACGGCAGCCCACCAGGTTCCTCTGTCCCTGGGATTCTCCAGGCAAGAATACTGGAGTGGGTTGCCATTTCCTTCTCCAGTGCATAAAAGTGAAAAATGAAAGTGAATTTGCTCAGTCGTGCCTGACTCTTGGCGACCCCATGGACTGTAGTCTACCAGGCTCCTCTGTCCATGGGATTTCCCAGGCAAGAGTAGTGGAGTGGGTTGCTATTGCGTTCTCCGAAATAAGATTGAGTACCGAAAAATTTATGCTTTGGCATTGCCCTTCTTTGGGATTGGAATGAAAACTGACCTTTTCCAGTCCTGTGGCCATTGCTGAGTTTTCCAAATTTGCTGGCATATTGAGTGCAGCACTTTAACAGCATCATCTTTGAGGATTTGAAATAACTCAGCTGAATTCCATCACCTTCACTAGCTTTGTTCATAGTGATGCTTCCTACGGCCCACTTGACTTTGCACTCCAAAATATGTGGCTCTAGGTAAGTGATCACACCATCATATTTGTACGTATTTGTATTTCTCCAGCCAGAAATACAAATGTGGTTATCTGGGTAATTGAAATCTTTTTTGTATAGTTCTTCTGTGTATTCTTGCCACCTCTTAATATCTTCTGCTTTTGTTAGGTCCATACCATTTTTTCCTTTATTGTTCCCATCTTTGCATGAAATGTTTCCTTGGTATCTCTAGTTTTCTTGAAGAGATCTTTAGTCTTTCCCAGTCTATTGTTTTCCTCTATTTCTTTTTATTGTTCACTGAGGAAGGCTTTCTTATCTCTCCTTGCTATTCTTTGGAAGTCTGCATTCAGATGGTTATATCTTTCGTTTTCTTCTTTGCCTCTTCTTTTCTCAGCTATTTGTAAGGCCTTCTCCTCAGACAACTCTCCACATCCTTACCTTATGGTGTGTTTAATGTATAATGTATTAGAAATAGGAACCATATGACTAGTAAATTCTAAATAAGAATCTGAATTCACATCCTCTACCTGAGCAGCATATTTTTAAATCTTGGATTGCTTGATGAACTAGATCTAACCTGAAAGACCCACTTCTCCAGCCAGAAATACAAATGTGGTTATATCTTTTCTATTTCTTTAATTACTTGACTCCTCTTATATATTCCTTAGCAATACTAGGCAGAAGTCCAGAATCTTCCTCTTGGGACACCATTGGGCCAGTTGTCTGAAATTACTGGGACTTACTTGGGTCCAGAGTTGGAGCTGCTTCCAGAAATGAAGTGATGAGCAATGGGGCATTTTGATCCTTTCACTTTAGGTCTCTGATTTAGGGTTCCCTTGCCTCTTTTTCCAGAGATAGATTTGTTCCACCACCCAGGTACTTGGGAATTTTCAAGTTATGTTTTAAAATATTGACATTTAGCTTATCTGCAGTGTGGTCAGAGAACATCTCTGTTATGATTTCAGTCATACTCTGTATGATTTCAGTTCTTTGGAATTTGTTGAGATTTGTTTTGCTGCACACATGCTCAATTTTAGAAAATGTTATACATGCATTTGAAAATATGACCAAGAAGGGAATCATATCAGGTATACAGATGTAAGCAACTCAGTCGTTATTTTTTGCCTTGACAGGTAGGGAAAATCTAGGTTTGTTGAATTATAATTACAGTTATATGACTCACACTGTGCCATCGATATATATATCTGTAATGTAATTTTACCTATGATATTAAAAGGACCTTTTTAATGGAGTTTTATTGTAATTTTAATAGACTAGAAAAAGTAATAGTAGAGTAACTAGAGTCATAGTTTATGTGTAGTGGGATGAAAAAGCAGTGGGATGAATAGCTAAAGTAATTACTGAATTGTTAAAAATATATCGAGACTGGGATAAGGGTTGGGGAGGTGGTACCTGAAGTTAATGACCTATGCATAAGACCCTTGTAAGTGAAGTACAAGTTCAGAATGTAAGTTTGTGAAAAGCAGGAGAAATAGGATTGTTGAATCCAAATGTTGAATACTGTTTTGTAGTAAAGTAGAAATAAATATTTTAGGCAGAATAACTGTAAAAAAGACATTTTTTGAGATAATTAAGGAAATTTAAATATTGGTTGGCTGTTAGATGTTATTAAGGAATCATTGTTAATTCTGTAGGTATGACCATATTATAGTTGTGTAAGAAATTGTCCTTATTTTTCTGATATAGACATAGAAGTATTTGGGGTTCAAATGACTTAGACATAATGTCAGGAGTTTACCTTAGAATTTTGTGGTAACAAATAAAAAGAAAAAAAGGAGAGGTAAAGCACATGTACCAAAATGTTAAAAGATATTGTATTTGATCAGTAGGTTTTATGAGAGTAATTGTACTATTTTTTCTAATGTATGTTTGAAAATTATAATAAAATTAAAAAAAAAATACATTCCTGAAAAACCACTGTATCATCTTAATATTAAAAATACAAATATTTTTAAAAAAAGTTTGTGTTTTCATGATGGATAAAATTTTTATATAAGATTTTAAAAATGACTCTCTCTGTCTCTGTGTTAGTTGCTCAGTCGTGTATGACTTTTTGCGACCCCATGAACTGTAGCCCACAAGGCTCCTCTGTCCCTGGAATTCTCCAGGCAAGAATACTGGAGAGTGTTGCCATTCCCTTCTCCAGGGGGATCTTCCCAACCCAGGGATCAAACCTGGATTAAAAATGACTAGTGGCTAGAAAATGAACCAGAGGGTACTAAAGATGGAGCTGGCAATTGTTGTAGTGGAATGAGCACTGGCTTCAAGCTATTACTAGTGAGGCCCACCCTATTTGGCAGGGTACTTTACCAGTCTGGGCCTCAGGATGTATTTGTTTTTAAGATGGGACATTGGCCAAAAATCCTTTTCGGTTCATCTGTGGTTCTCAGTGTGCTGCATTTCTACTGGGCTTGTTGGAAGAACTTTTTATTTACTAGAATTGGGAATATATACAAGATACTAGGTTTCAGATTGAGCCCTTAGAATTCTGGTGGTTTTAAGGAACTTCTTCAAGTGAAGGAGGAATGCTAAGTGACCAGAGATCTGGATCTTCCCTAAACCCCAAGTCAGTAGAACACCTCAGCTTGTGTTGTTAAAAATTTGATGCTTCCTTTTTTGTGCAGCTCCCCCAGGAAGAGTTGGTCTTTCTGTGCTCACTATGTGTAGATTATTTTTATAGCTCTTACTCTGTTTACTTCCCCCAAGACTGAGATTCTCAAGGTAGGGATTTTCTATTTTGTTTCTGTATCTTGAGTATCTGGGACACAGTGTGGCATGTAAAGGGCCATAATACATATTTGTTGAATGAAGGAATAGATGAATGAATGAAAACGAACTAAAATACTTCAGTGGCATTTATTTTAACTTCATGGGACATAATGAAAAGAATATAAATCCTTCTTTACTATTAAATTTAGAAAGTTTTGGCTCTCCCCAATGGAGTGCATTTCCATTGTTCCACTCATCTCTATGTTACCTCCTTACCCCATCCTCACCAGTAATCCCCAGCAGCATGTTGTCTCTTGAAAAATTCATTTGATCAGAAAACATTATGTTCTCCCCTCATTACCTAAACTCCTATTGTTTTTCAGTCGCTAAGTCTTGTTCGACTGTGACCACATGGACTGCAGCGTGCGTGGCTTCCCTGTCCACTATCTCCCAGAGTTTGCTCAAAACTCATGTCCATTGAGTTGGTGATACTATCCAACCATTTTGTCCCCTTCTAAACTCCTACAGCTATAGTTATAAAACAGGCTGAGAGGCCAGTAAGTTGGAAAGCCATTGGATTTGTGATATATATATATTTGGGGTTGATTTTATTCAAATATTTAAGGAATTGTAATGTCCTTAAATGTAATGTCCCTTGAACTGCAAAGAAGAGCAAACCAGTCAATCCTAAAGGAAATCAATCCTGAATATTCACTGGAAGGACTGTTGCTAAAGCTGAAGCTCCAATACTTTGGCTACCTGATGTGAAAAGCTGACTCATTGGAAAAGATCCTGATTCTGGGAAAGATTAAAGTCCAAAGGAAAAGAGGGCAGCAAAGGATGAGATAGTTAGATAGTGTCACTGACTCAACGGATTTCAACTTGAGCAAACTCCAGGAGATAGTGGAGGACAGAGGTCCATGGGGTTGCAGAGTCAGACACAACTTAATGACTGAACAACAACAGTGTAATTCGTAAATAATTTAGAGCACTGTTTTATTTTAAAAATCATGAATGTATTGTGAGGTAGAATGTTCAACTAACACAATTCTAAGATACATCATGAGATTATGGAGAGCCTTTTGGGCTATTAATGCCCTTCCTACCCCAATTCCTGGGTAAACGTTTTATTCTTTTTGTGGTACTTTGGTAGAAAATGCCTCAATTGCACTATATGAAAATCCTAGAATAGTAATATGGAAAAATGAATTATTTATTTTAAAATGTTCATATTCTCTTTAGAAATAACCTGTTTTGTCCTTGTGTATCAGTACAGGCACCCTGCTGGTTTGAACTGTGAAATATAATTTATAAGAAGTGTAAGGAAACACATTTATGAAAATCGTACCATATATACTTTTTGAAATAGCAAATAATTTGAAAAAGTTGTCAGTTCCTCAGATAATTAGATGCCTTGTTCCTCTTTAACAAAAGGACTGCATAATTCAAATTCTTAGTTCATTCAGGTCTTTTTTTCCCTCTTATTTTCTTAGGTTTCAAATGATTGGACATTTACTGAGCCAGTAGAGTCAATATTTAATGTTCATAATTCTTATTGAACTGTAATTTGATCTTTATTCTTTATAATCAGTTGTTTTTTCTTTTTTGGTATATATGCAGGTATATTTAAATCTTTTTTTTTTTTTTTACCATTTAGAAGACTGTTGAATCAAGAAAGAGCCCGGTACTCCCGAGGGCTTATGTTGTTTAGTTGCTAAGTTGTGTCTGACTCTTTTGTGACCGCATGGACTATAGCCTGCCAGGCTTCTCTGTCCATGGGATTTCGCAGGCAAGAATACTGGAGTGGCTTGCCATTTTCTCCTCTAGGGGAACTTCCTGACTCAGGGGTCCAACCCACATCTCCTGTGTCTCTTGCATTGGCAGACAAGTTCTTTACCACAGAGCCACCTAGGAAGCCTAAAGGGCTTATAGTGAAACTAAATTTAAATATTCCTAATTTAGCGCAGTTTGAAAAAAGTTATTAAGCACTGAATGATGCTAGGCACTATAATAAGCATGGCACTAGTATAACTTTCTGAATATAGTAGGTAATCAATAAAGGCTTACTAAGTAGGAGTATCACAGAAAACTAGCCAATCTGATCACACGGACCACAGCCTTGTCTAACTCAGTGAAACAAAGCCATGCCATGTGGGGCCACCCAAGATGGATGGGTCATGGTGGAGAGGTCTGACAGAATGTGGTCCACTGGAGAAGGGAAAGGTAAACCACTTCAGTATTTTTGCCTGAGAACCCCATGAACAGTATGAAAAGGCAAAATGATAGGATACTGAAAGAGGAACTCCCCTCTAGTCAAGGCTATGGTTTTTCCAGTGGTCATGTATGGATGTGAGAGTTGGACTGTGAAGAAAGCTGAGCGCCAAAAAATTAATGCTTTTGAACTGTGGTGTTGGAGAAGACTCTTGAGAATCCCTTGGACTGCAAGGAGATCCAACCAGTCCATCCTAAGGGAGATCAGCCCTGGGTGTTCTTTGGAAGGACTGATGTTGAAGCTGAAACTCCAATACTTTGGCCACCTCATATGAAGAGTTGACTCATTGGAAAAGACTGATGCTGGGAGGGATTGGGGGCAGGAGGAGAAGAGGACAACAGAGGATGAGATGGCTGGATGGCATCACCAACTTGATGGACGTGAGTTTGAGTGAACTCCGGGAGTTGGATGGACAGGGAGGCCTGGTGTGCTGCGATTCATGGGGTCGCAAAGAGTTGGACACGACTGAGTGACTGAACTGAATTGAAGTAGGAGTAGTAATAGTAATGAAGAAAGGATTTAAACCTTTGCCTTTACTACATCTGTGAAATTAGTTGTTTCTCCTCATAAAAGTTATAAAGCAGAATAATATGCTTTTCAAGTACTTGATAAATGTAAAATTTGTGTTTAAAGACAGAAATGTTATTTAGATGATTCTAAAAAATAGAAAATGTTATTCCATTTTATTTTTCAAATGCATGAGTTATTTACCGTTATGTACATTTCTAATTTTCCTTTTCTTAACTGACTACTGCAGTTGTTTATATTCTTTCTCACATGAGGGCTCTGAACTGTTACCTTCGTTTCCTCACCACACATCACACCTTCCTTTATAGTCTTTACTGAAATTACACTTTCAGAATCTCTAGTGGCTTCCTTCTAGTCAAAATGATTACCCTTTGCTCAGTTCAGTTCAGTCACTCAGTCGTGTCTGACTCTTTGCAACCCCAGGACTGCAGCACACCAGGCCTCCCTGTCATTCACCATCTCCTGGAGCTTGCTCAAACTCATGTCCATTTAGTCAGTAATGCCATGCAACCATCTCATCCTCTGTCATCCCCTTCTCCTCCTGCCTTCAGTCTTTCCCAGCATCAGGGTCTTTTCTAATGAGTCAGCTCTTCACATCAGGTGGCCAAAGTATTGAAGCTTCAGCTTCAGCATCAGTCCTTCCAGTGAATATTCAGGAGTGATTTCCTTTAGGACTGACTGTCTTGATTTCCTTTCAGTCCAAGGGACTCTCAAGAGTCTTCTCCAACACCACAGTTCAAAGCATCAGTTCCTCAGTGCTCAGCCTTCTTTATGGTCCAACTCTGGACCATGCATGACTACTGGAAAAGCCATAGCTTTGACTATACGGACCTTTGTTAGCAAAGTAATGTCTTTACTTTTTAATGTGCTGTCTAGGTTGGTCATAGCTTTTCTTCCAAGGAGCAAGCGTCTTTTAATTTCATGGCTGCAGTCACCAACTGCAGTGATTTTTTAGCCCAAGAAAACAGTTTGTCATTGTTTCCATTGTTTCCTCATCTATTTGCCTGAAGTGATGGGACCAGATGTCATGATCTTAGTTTCTTGTATGTTGAGTTTTAAGCCAGCTTTTTCATTCTCTTCTTTCACCTTCATCAAGAGGCTCTTTAGTTCCTCTTCACTTTCTGCCATAAGCGTGGTGTCATCTGCATATCTGGGGTTATTGATATTTCGCCCAGCAATCTTGATTCCAGCTTGTGCTTCATCCAGTCCAGGATTTCGCATGATGTACTCTGCATATAAATCAAATAAGTAGGGTAACAATATACAGCCTTGACGTACTCCTTTCCTAATTTGGAACCAGTCCGTTGTTCCATGTCCATTTCTAACTGTTGCTTCTTAACCTGCACGCAGGTTTTGCAGGAGGCAGGTCAGGTGGTCTGGTATTCCCATCTCTTTAAGAATTTTCCATAGTTTGTTGTGATCCACACTGTGAAAGGCTTTAGTGTAGTCAGTGAAGTAGAAATAGATGTTTTTCTGGAATTCCTTGCTCTCTCTATGTTCCTGCAGATGTTGGCAATTTGATCTCTGGTTCCTCTGCCTTTTCTAAATCCAGCTTGAACATCTAGAAGTTCTCAGATCATGTACTTGAAGCCTAGCTTGGAGAATTTTGAGCATTATTTTGCTAGTGTGTGAAATGAGTGCAACTGTGCATTAATTTGAATATTCTTTGGCATTACATTTCTTTGGGATTGGAATGAAAACTGACCTTTTGCAGCCCTTGGCCACTGCTGAGTTTTCCAAATTTGCTGGCATACTGAGTGCAGTACTTTCACAACACCATCTTTTAGGATTTGATACAGCTCAGCTGGATTTCCATCACCTCCACTAGCTTTGTTCATAGTGGTGCTTCGTAAGGCCCACTTGACTTTGCACTCCAGAATGTCTGGCTCCAGGTGAGTGAACACGTATCATGGTTATCTAGGTCATTAAGGTCTTTTTTGTATAGTACTTCTATTCATGTATTGGCAAGGTGACAAGCTGTATTCCTGCCACCTCTTCTTAATATCTTCTGCTTCTCTTAGATCCGTACCATTTCTGACCTTTATTGAGCCCATTTTTGCATGAAGTGTTCCCTTCAGTTGAGTTCAGTCGCTCAGTTGTGTCGGACTCTTTGCGACCCCATGAATTGCAGCACGCCAGGCCTCCCTGTCCATCACCAACTCCCGGAGTTCACTCAGACTCATGTCCATTGAGTCAGTGATGCCATCCAGCCATCTCATCCTCTGTCGTCCCCTTCTCCTCCTGCCCCCAATCCCTCCCAGCATCAGAGTCTTTTCCAATGAGGCAACTCTTCGCATGAGGTGGCCAAAGTACTGGAGTTTCAGCTTTAGCATCATTCTTCCAAAGAACACCCAGGGCTGATCTCCTTCAGAATGGACTGGTTGAATCTCCTTGCAGTCCAAAGGACTCTCAAGAGTCTTCTCCAACACCACAGTTCAAAAGGATCAATTCTTCAGTGCTCAGCTTTCTTCACAATCCAACTGTCAGATCCATACATGACCACTGGAAAAACCATAGCCTTGACTAGACGGACCTTTGTTGGCAAAGTAATGTCTCTGCTTTTCAATATGCTATCTAGGTTGGTCATAACTTTCCCTCCAAGGAGTAAACGTCTTTTAATTTCATGGCTGCAGTCACCATCTGCAGTGACTTTGGAGCCCAAAAAAATAAAGTGTGACACCGTTTCCACTGTTTCCCTGTCTATTTCCCATGAAGTGATGGGACCAGATGCCATGATCTTCGTTTTCTGAATGTTGAGCTTTAAGCCAACTTTTTCACTCTCCACTTTCACTTTCATCAAGAGGCTTTTGAGTTCCTCTTCACTTTCTGCCATAAGGGTGGTGTCATCTGCATCTCTGAGGTTATTGATATTTCTCCTGGCAATCTTGATTCCAGCTTGTGCTTCTTCCAGCCCAGCGTTTCTCATGATGTACTCTGCATATAAGTTAAATAAGCAGAGTGACAATATACAGCCTTGGCGTACTCCTTTTCCTATTGGAACCAGTCTGTTGTTCCATGTCCAGTTCTAACCGTTGCTTCCTGACCTGCATATAGGTTTCTCAAGAAGCAGGTCAGGTGGTCTTGTATTCCCGTCTCTTTCAGAATTTTTTACAGTTTAGTGTGATCCACACAGTCAAAGGTTTGGCATAGTCAATAAAGCAGAAATCGATGTTTTTCTGGAACTCTCTTGCTCTGATCCAGCAGATGTTGGCAATTTGATCTCTGGTTCCTCTGCCTTTTCTAAAACCAGCTTGAACATCTGGAAGTTCATGGTTCACATATTGCTGAAACCTGGCTTGGAGAATTTTGAGCATTACTTTCCAGCATGTGAAATGAGTGCAATTGTGCGGTAGTTTGAGCATTCTTTGACATTGCCTTTCTTTGGGATTGGAATGAAAACTGACCTTTTCCAGTCCTGTGGCCACTGCTGCGTTTTCCAAAGTTGCTGGCATATTGAATGCAGCACTTTCACAGCATCATCTTTCAAGATTTGAAATAGCTCAACTGGAATTCCATCACCTCCACTAGCTTTGATGGTAGTGATGCTTTCTAAGGCCCACTTCACTTCACATTCCAGGGTGTCTGGCTCTAGGTGAGTGATCACACCATCGTGATTATCTGGGTTGTGAAGATCCTTTTTGTATAGTTCTTCTGTGTATTCCTGCCACCTCTTCTTAATATCTTCTGCTTCTGTTAGGTCCATACCATTTCTGTCCTTTATTGAGCCCATCTTTGCATGAAATGTTCCCTTGGTATCTCTAATTTTCTTGAAGAGATCTCTAGTCTTTCCCATTCTGTTGTTTTCCTCTATTTCTTTGCATTGATTACTGAGGAAGGCTTTCTTATCTCTTCTTGCTGTTCTGCATTCAGATACTTATATGTTTCCTTTTCTCCTTTGGTTTTTGCTTCTCTTCTTTTAACAGCTATTTGTAAGGCCTCCTCAGGCAGCCATTTTGCTTTTTTGCATTTCTTTTCCATGGGGATGGTCTTGATCCCTGTCTCCTGTACAATGTCACGAACCTCAGTCCATAGTTCATCAGGCACTCTATCTATCAGATCTAGTCCCTTAAATCTATTTCTCACTTCCAGTGTATAATCATAAGGGATTTGATTTAGGTCATGCCTGAATGGTCTAGTGGTTTTCCCTACTTTCTTCAATTTAATTCTGAATTTGGCAATAAGGAGTTCATGGTCTGAGCCACAGTTAGCTCCTGGTCTTGTTTTTGTTGACTGTATAGAGCTTCTCCATCTTTGGCTGCAAAGAATATAATCTGTCCGATTGCGGTGTTGACCATCTGGTGTTGTCATGTGTAGAGTCTTCTCTTGTGTTGTTGGAAGAAGGTGTTTGCTATGACCAGTGCATTTTCTTGGCAAAACTCTATTAGTCTTTGCCCTGCTTCATTCCATTTTCCAAGGCCAAATTTTCCTGTTACTCCAGGTGTTTCTTGACTTCCTACTTTTGCATTCCAGTCCCTTATAATGAAAGCGAGATCTTTTTTGGGTGTTAGTTCTAAAAGGTCTTGTAGGTCTTCATAGAACCATTCAACTTCAGCTTCTTCAGTGTTCCTGGTTGGGGCATAGACTTGGATTATTGTGATATTGAATTGTTTGCCTTGGAAATGAACAGAGATCATTCTGTCGTTTTTGAGATTGCATCCAAGTACTGCATTTCGGACTCTTCTGTTGACCATGATAGCTACTCCATTTCTTCTAAGGGATTCCTGCCCACAGTAGTAGCTACAATGGTCATCTGAGTTAAATTCACCCATTCCAGTCCATTTTAGTTTGCTGATTCCTAGAATGTTGACGTTCACTCTTGCCATCTCTTGTTTGACCACTTCCAATTTGCCTTGATTCATGGACCTGACATTCCAGGTTCCTATGCAATATTGCTCTTTACAGCATCGGACCTTGCTTATCTTGGTATCTCTAATTTTCTTGAAGAGATCTCTAGTATTTCTGATTCTATTGTTTTCCTCTATTTGTTTGCACTGATCACTGAGGAAGGGTTTCTTATCTCTCCCTGCTAGTCTTTGGAAGGCTGCATTCATATGGGTATATCTTTCCTTTTCTGCCTTTCCTTTCACGTCTCTTCTTTAATCAGCTATTTGTAAGGCCTCGTCAAATAACCATTTTGCCTTTTTGCATTTCTTTTTCTTTTGGATGGTCTTGATCACTGCCTCCTGTACAGTGTTACAAAGCCCAGTTTATGGTTTTTCAGACACCCTATCTATCAGGTCTAATCCCTTGAATCTATTTGTCACTTCCATTGTGTAATCGTAAGGGATTTGATTTAGGTCATACCTGAATAGCCTAGTGACTTTCCCTACTTTCTTCAGTTTAAGTCTGAATTTTGCAATAAGGAGTTCATGATCTGAGCCACAGTCAGCTCCTCAGCTGCTCATCTTGTTTTTGCTGACTGTATAGAGCTTCTCCATCTTTGACTGCAAAGAATATAATCAGTCTGATTTCAGTGTTGTCCATCTGGTGATGTCCATGTGTAGAGTCATCTCTTGTGTTGTTGGAAGAGGGTGTTGTTTCAAGTGCATTCTCTTGGCAAAACTCTGTCAGTCTTTGCCCTGCTTCATTTTGTACTCCAAAACCAAACTTGCCTCTTACTCTAGGTGTCTCTTGACTTTTTACTTTTGCATTCCAGTCCCCTATGATGAAAAGGACATCTTTTTTTAGTGTTGGTTTTAGAAGGTCTTTTAGGTCTTCATAGAACAGTTCAACTTAAGATTCTTTGGCCTTACTGGTTGGGGCATAGACTAGGATTACTGTGATATTGAATGGTTTGCCTTGGTAATGAACAGAGATCATTCTGTTGTTTTTGAGATTTCATCCAAGTACTGGATTTTTGGACTCTTTTATTGACTATCAGGGCTACACCATTTCTTCTAAGAGATCTTGTCCACAGTAGTAGATTTAATGGTCATCTGAATAAATTTACCCATTCTGGTCCATTTTAGTTCACTGATTCCTAAAATGTTGATGTTCACTCTTGCTATCTCCTGTTTGACCACTTTCAATTTACTTTGATTCATGGACCTAACATTCCAGGTTCCTATGCAATATTGTTCTTTATAGCATCAGACATTTACTTTCACTGCCAGATACATCCACGCCTGGGTGTTGTTTCCACTTTGGCTCAGCCTCTTCATTCCTTCTGGAGCTGTTTCTTTGCTGTTCTCCAGTAGCATATTAGGCACCTACAGACCCAGGGAGTTCATCTTTCAGTGTCATATCTTTTTGTTTTTTCATGTTGTTTATAGGGTTCTCACAGCAAGAATACTGAAGTAGTTTGCCATTCCCTTCTCCAGCGGACCTGTGGACCTCTGTACGCAGGTCAAGAAGCGACAGTTAGAAATAGACATGGAACAACGCACTGGTTCTAAATTGGGAAAGGAGTATGTCAAGCTGTATATTGTCATCTCACTTATTTAACTTATATGCAGAGTACATCATGTGAAATGCTGGACTGGATGAAGCACAAGCTGGAATGAAGATTGCCGGCAGAAATTTCCATAACCTCAGATATGCAGATGACATCACCCTTATGGCAGAAAGCAAAGAGGAGCTAAAGAGCCTCTTCATGGAATTGAAAGAGGAGAGTGAAAAAGCTGGCTTAAAAACTCAACATTCAAAAAACTAAGATCATGGCATCTGGTCCCATCACTTCAGGCAAATAGATGGGGAAACAATGACAGATTTTATTTTCTTGGGCTCCATGCAGATCATGACTGCAACCATGAAATTAAAAGACACTTGCTCCTTGGAAGAAAAACTATGACAAACCTAGACAGCGTATCAAAAAGTAGAGACATTACTTGACTGACAAAGGTCTATCTAGTCAAAGCTATGGTTTTTCCAGTAGTCAGGTATGGATGTGAGAGATGGACCATAAAGAAAGCTGAGTGCCGAAGAATTGGTGCTTTGAATGATGGTGTTGGAGAATTCTTAAGAGTCCCTTGGACCACAAGGAGATCCAACCAGTCTATCCTAAAGGAAATCAGTCCAGAATAGTTATTGGAAGGACTGATGCTGAAGCTCCAATACTTTGGCCACCTGATGAAAAGAACTGACTCACTGGATAAGAACTTGATACTGGGAAAGATTGAGGGCAAGAAGAGAAGCGGCGACAGAGGATGAGACAGTTGGATGGTATCACCAACTCAATGGACATGAGTTTGTATAAGCTCTGGGTGTTGGTGATGGACAGGGAACCCTGGAGTGCTACAGTCCATGGGGTCGTAAAGAGTCTGACACATCTGAACAACTGAACTGAAGTGAATTTTCCGCTGATGGGTGGCCTGTGTTCCCTCCCTGTATTTTATCCTGAGGCCAAACTATAGTGGGATAATAGCTGTAATAGGGACCGCCTTCAAAAGGCCTTATGCCAGCATGCTGCGGCTCCCAGGACGATTTTATTCAGTGCCCCAAGCCTGCAGCAGGCCACTGCCGACCCACACCTCTGCCAGGGACTCCTGGACACTTGTAGGCAGGTCTGGCTCAGTCTCTGGTGGGGTCACTGCTCCTTTCTTCTGGGTCCTGGTGTGCACAAGGTTTTGTTTGTGCCCTCCAAGTGCCTGTTTCCCCTGTCCTACGGAAATTCTGTAATCATATCCCATTGGCCTTCAACGTCAAGTTCCCTGGGGGTTCTCAGTCCCTTTGCTGGATTTCCAGGTTGGAAAATCTGTTGTGTGCCCTAGAACTTTTGTGACAGTGTGAAAACTTGTTTGGTATAACTGTTCTCCAGTTTGTGGGTTTGTCTGCTTAGTGGCTCTATGGTGGGGCTAATGGCCACCTCCTCCAAGAGGACTTATGTCTCATGCCATGCCTCCCAAGTCTGCTGCCCCCAGAGCCCCGTCCCCGCAGCAGGCCACTACTGGCTCATGCTTCTGCAGAAGACGCCCGAACACTCAGAGGCAGGTCTGGCTTAGTCTCTTGTGGGGTCCCTGGTTCCTGGTGTGCACAAGGTTTTGTTTGAGCCCTCTGATCGTTTCTAGTAGGTATGGGGTTTGATTCTAAATGTGATTTCGCCCCTCCTACCATCTTGTCGGGGCTTCTGCTCTGCCCTTGGACGTGGGGTATCTTTTTTTGATGGGATCGAACATTCTCCTGCCAATGATTGTTCAGCAGCTAGTTGCAATTTGGAGTTCTTTCAGGAGAAGATGCGTGTAGATCCTTCTACTCTGCCATCTTGTAAAATCATTCTGTGTGTACTAGTGTTTAAAACACTTCCTGCTTATTCAGTTGAGTTTCTGGGTTTTGAGCTCAGTTTCATCTGTTCGCATTGCATGTATGATTTTTAGGAAATTCATTTCTGGAGATTTGACTTTTTCATGTAGAAAATTAAGCTAACCATACTTATATCTGACTGTCTCACAGAGAAAGTGTGAAAATTAAGAGGTTAATGTTGGAAGAGCAGTTAAAGATCTTTAGACAAGAGTGCCATTGTCAATTCCATCATAGAATCATTTGGACTCTAGAATAATGCATCTAATGAGATCACAAAGATAGTATTTAAGCATGTTTATTCTTAAATATTTTTTCAAGTTATAACTGTGGTTTCTAGTTTAGCAAATCTAAATTTATTTAATCAAATAGGTTTGGAACCCAGTCAGAGAGTGGTCTTATACCAAAAGGGAAAGATAGATAATTATCCTTGTTTTCTTATCTGTTAGTTTTCCAATTATGCAGTTTTTCCCAGGGAGGCTATGCATGAGGCCTCTGAAAGCAACACCGTACTTGATTTGAAGGAAAGCAATTTAGAGACCTAAATTTTTAAAGTCGTTTTTCTTTAGCTTACTAAAAAAAATTTTAATGTACTGGTAATGCATATTGAGGTATATTACACTGAAAGAATGATGTTCTTTAATATTGGCTGTGAATAATCAGAGTCTTAATTAAACTTCTGGAATTTTGAATATAATAGCTTTCTTCTGTGTATCTATGTATGTTAGATGGCAGAAAAGATTTCATGCTTTTTGTTACCATGAAATTTTTAAGTATACTAGTGAAAAAAATTTAAGTGCATGCCTAGAATTGGAAAAACTTTGGCATGGACTTTACATTTAACATAAAAATGCAGATTCACATAAAGATGAAAATTAAAGATTAAAAAGTCTTTTAAATTACCTAATCTAGATGCAGACTAGACTGTTTCCTTCAGGACAAGGTAAGGATGCTTGGAGCTTTAGTTCTTTGTTCTCTTAGCGAACACGTTTTCTGCTGTGCTTTACTAACTCTACGGTGTGCTTGTGTGAATGAATGGCATGCCCTGTGTGAAGCAAGTAAGGAGCCCTGCTCTGCGGTTCCACGGTGATCTCATACGGCTTATGGCAGAAACCTGTTGGGGGGTTATACCGACCTGCCAATGCCAAGAGGCACCCAATGTCTCCTTCGGGAACCGACCAGAAATGGGCAAAGCGTGTGTACCGAACTCTCCTTTCTCAGTCAAACTTTTCGGTCTCTTTGACCATTTCATAACTCTTTGGGAATTAGAAGTACTAACCTAACGTATAGGATCATAGACTTTCAAGGGACTTGTGATCTATACTGTTATTGTATACTAAGGCTTAGGTCCCAAACTTGGATTGGTAGTCAAGAAAGCGCCTAGCCTCGCTAGGAATAGAAAGTTTGGAAGCTAGATGGAGCTGTAGCTCCAAGAACATCTCTGAGGTTAAAGGTTACTCAGATTGGGACTGCAATGGGTTTTTTCCTTTGGTAACACCGGCTCTTAGTGGATCAGAGGAGGCTGTTATACTGGTGTGGTGATGCTTGGAAAGAACATCTCAGTTTTATGTTCGTGTAGGTCTTGTTGTAGTCAGGAAATACTCAGAGTCGTGCACAGGCACTCAGGTGACGAACGTTTCCCCCAGTAGTCTTAGCTTGGGAGGCATTCCGGAAGGTTACTCTGATTCACCCCGGGTGACATCAGAGGCAAGCAAGGTTAAAGGCGAAAAGCTGGACGTCAAGTAGGGATGCTATCAAGTCTACCCCTGGTACATCCTCACCCCATCTCGGTGGTAGAACCGGGAGGGACACAGACTGCGCCTGCGTCGGTAAGGGACAGACCAAGTCCGACCAGGAAGGAAAAGCTTTTGGTGTAACATCTGTCTACACCCCCATCTAGAGCAGGGAGGGACGCCTCCAGTAGAAAAATGGCCTTGGTTGCTTTTTTTCTGTCTTGCAGATGGGAGCTAACAATTCCAGCCTCACTCCTTTGAACTGTATCCTGAAAAACCGGGATAGATTTGATCCCCTGGGCTTAAAGAAGACACACTTGGTCTTCCTATGTGATACTACATGGCCACAGTATCCATTGGAGGACGGCGAACAGTGGCCAGTTGGAGGGTCTCTTAAGTATAATACTGTTCTACAATTAGACCGGTTCTGTAAGTAACAAGGGAAATGGGTAGAAGTAACATGGCACCCCACTCCAGTGTTCTTGCCTGGAAAATCCCAGGGACGGGGGAGCCTGGTGGGCTGCCGTCTATGGGGTCCCACAGAGTCGGACACGACTGAAGCGACTTAGCAGTAGCAGTAGCAGACTGTTTCTATCAATATTGCTTTAGAAAAAATTTTAAAATCTGTTATGTTTTCACAGGAATCTATTTTCAAGTTGAATCTTGAGTAATTACTTCTCAATAAATAAAATTTTGTTTGAATTTCATAGTACATTAAGTTAGAGGTAATTTTTTCTTTTTTATTGAAATATAGTTCGTTTGCAGTGTTTTAGGTGTACAACAAAGTGACTTATATATATATATATAAATATGTATGTGTGTGTTAGTTGCTCAGTCATCTCCAATTCTTTGCAATCCCATGTACTTTAACTTGCCAGGCTCCTCAGTCTGTGGAATTCTCCCAGGCAAGAATACTGGAGTAAGTAGCCATTCCTTTCTCCAGGGGATCTTCCCAACCCAGGGATAGAACTCGAGTCTTCTGCATTGCAGGCAGATTTTTTAATGTCTGAGCCACCAGAGGAAGTCATATATATATATATATGTATATATATGTATATATATATATATATATATATTGCTATTGCTAAGTCACTTCAGTCGTGTCTGACTCTGTGTGACCCCATAGACGGCAGCCCACCAGGCTTCCCCATCCCTGGGATTCTCCAGGCAAGAACACTGGAGTGGGTTGCCATTTCCTTCTCCAATGCATGAAAGTGAAAAGTGAAAGTGAAGTCGCTCAGTCATGTTCAACCCTCAGCGACCCCATGGACTGCAGCCTTCCAGGCTCCTCCATCTATGGGATTTTCCAGGCAAGAGTACTGGAGTGGGGTGCCATTGCCTTCTCCAATAAATACATATATATATTTGTATAAATAAATATCCTTTTCCACATTTTTTCCAGTATAGGTTATTCCAATGTATTGAATATAGTTCCTGGTGTTCCTAGCGGATCTTTATCGCTTATTTTATATATAATAGGGTGTACCTGATAATCCCCAATTCCTAATTTATCCCTCCCATTCCTTTCTCCTTTGGTAACCATAAGTTTGTTTTCTATGTCTGTGAGACTGTTTCTGTTTTGTAAGTAAATTCATTTGCGTTTATTTTTTAGATTCCACAGATAAGTGACATGATGTTTGAAGTTAGAGATAGTTTGATACAGCAGTGGGTAGATTAAATTTGGAAAGAATATTGGAATTAAATTGCAACCTAAACCTTCAACTTAATTATTATGTTGATTATTTAGTAAATAAATATATATAAAAATTAATGTCCTTAGAAAGTGATACTGTAGAATTGATGATGATGTTTGTTGTCAAGTATAGTTTGATAAATTTTGTATTGCCTACTTTCAGAATAACTTCCAGAAGGTTGTAGTGTTAAAAGCTTATGTATTCAGGTGCATAGAAATGCAACTTAAACAAGTTTGTCTTTCTGAATGTAAATAACTGGGCAGCACATTTTAATAAAAATTATTTTCAGTTTAGTATTCATGCAGTAATTTACTCTTGAATTACATTAGTCACATGCCCGACATTGCATTTATTGAATACACAAATTCCATTATTTAGTATTAGCTGAAAACATGCTATTCACACTACTCCTAGCATTTTACTAGAGATCTCAAAGGTGTTTTCAGTTTAAGAAAAGTGAGTGGTCTTGCTTTGAAGAGAAACTGAATCTAAGAAAATTAACAGTTTTTCAGCAGTCACATAGAATTAGTGACAGTGCTGATAAAGTTCCTTCTCACTGAGATTATCCATTTGAGATTGCATTTATTCTGCGCATATATATTTATTTAAACATATTATTGGATTTTAGAGATAAAATAGTATCTCTGAAAAATTGACATTTTGTTCTTTTTGGAAGTTTTGGTTTATGAACTATTTTATTTGAAAAATGCTTTCTCTTAAAACATAAATCAAATTCATAACTACTTCAGAATTAAGAGAACCTACTCAAAGTGAAGAAGTGAACAGATTAAGAAAATTATATTTTTCATATCCATGTTTATCATAGGAGTAAAGGGAATTTCTTGTTTGTTTCTGATCTGTGCCATATGAAAACGAATGACTTAGGAAAAACAAGGCTATAATGCCATCTGGGGGCTTTTAGGGACATCACAGTTCACTAAAACTGAGACTCCTATAGGGTAATGTACAGTTATCCCCATTTGTTCTTCAGAACTATAATTACCATTCATTTTTCCCCGTTCACTGATTTACAGTAATTATACAGGAAGAATACCGGCTCAGATATCTTACCTTATCAAGATGTTTCTTTCCTGTGGCCAGGCAATGTTTTTTTTCCTCTCAAAAGGTAGGATATGTACAACATCAAATGTCTTAAAATTTTACAGTATAATTTGCAATAGGATTGCAAGGTAAAACCAAATAAGAACAAGCTTAACCAAAAGGCGTATACTAATATGCGTCTATGGCAGTGAAAATAGGTTGCTTTTTTGGCTTAGTCACACCAACAGAGCCACCTTAGAGTAAGGGTAGCATTTGAGAAGTGGTTGTAGTGCAAGACCCATTTTTGAGAGGTCATTTGCATCGGTCCCTTAGCAGTCCTAACTGAAGGCTAGTTTGCTGAATATTGTTAAGAAAAAGAAAGACCCTCTGTGCAATCAGGAGGTAGCATGAGATAAAAACATATAAGAGCTGGTAGTGTTTTATTTATAGTATTTTTGTTTGTTTATTTTTTTTTTTTTTACAATTTCAAGAGTGACTTTTGCTATCTGATGCTTTAACTATGTCTTTCCCATTTGTATGATTTTTAAATCCGTATTGCTGTAGGCAGTTTAAATCTCATTATTCTATTTGTCATTTTTTTCGCATCTTTTTTTCTTTTTGCTAATTACCTATTAGCTTGATATATAGTAGATGTTCAATAAATGAGAAAAAGTCAATTTTGGAGTTTTCTAATTGTCTCAACATAAAATATATTAATATATCATAAGGGAAAAGAAAAAAGTTGAAATAGACAGTGGCTGGATTTGTGAGATAACATATTTGGTTGTTTGCAGCCTGATTCTGTGACTATTTTATGCACATGTTAAGAGGACTCAAAGAAGTCTAGCTGCTGTAGGGCCCTTTAAAACAAGGAGAACAAACTTGTGATGAAATCTGATCCATTTTTTGGTCAACTGGTCATGATTGCATCTGCCAGAAGCTCTAGTTAGAGTTGATGAGATTTGTAATATATAAAAATGACATCTGTAAATTATCTGTTATTTGAACCGTATTACATCTCTGTGGCAGAAGCTAGTTGTAGTTCTTCAGTGTTTATCCTTGTCAACAGAGATGGAATTTAAAAAATTATTTGTATTGAAATATAGTTGAATTACAATATTAGTTATTGCTGTACAACAAAATGACTCAGTTTTACATACATATAATTTTTTTCATATTCTTTTCCATATAGTTTATCAAGGATATTGAATATAGTTCTCCGTGCTGTCCAGTAGGACTTTGTTGTTCATCCATTGTATATATACCAGTCTGTATTTGCTAATCCCAAACTCTCAATCCAACCCTCCCCCCTCCCGCTCCCCCCCATTGGCAACCACTAGTAGAAATAGGATTTTAACTGAGGATTTGACTACCCCAAATAGAGTCTATATTTCTGTGACTCAAGTTCTAGCCTATGGGTTGTAAATAGAAATACCACGTGGCAACTTCTGGAAAACATTCTGAAGAGCCATTCTTAAGTGGCATAAGCCATTTGCCTCCTCTTCATCCCTTCGTCTGTCGCTGCCTGGAACAAAGATGCTGCTCTCTTGGGCTGTCAGGTAGAGGACACGCCGAGTAGATCTATATGGAACGAGCCAAGGTCTGTGGAGCGCCGTACAGCTCTAGGCCACTTACCTGGGAGGGAAGTCAACTTCTACTCTGATGCAGTTATTTTGGGTTTTCTATACCTTGCAGCTAATCACTGACTCAATGGACATGAATTTGAGCAAACTCTGGGAAATAGTGAGGGACAGGGAAGCCTGGCCTTGGGATCACAAAGAGTCAGATACGACTTAGTGACTGAACACACAACAAAAAGTAAAATTGTCATGTAAAATGCAGATTCATTTATTATTCAAGTAACTAAAGGTATATTCATATTTTCAAATTAATTTTTAAATAACATATCTGTATGTTATTGCACTAGTGTTGTCCATCCTTGTGATACCATCATCATAATATGGTTAGAAAAGGGACTGTTACAATTGAGTCAAGAAATGCAAATAATAAACATAAGAAAAACATTCAGCCTAAAACTACAAGTGTAAATTAAAACAATAAAGTGTCTTGTATCTGTTAATAATGTAACAAAAACATTAAAAAAGGGAACTGCTACACTGATTTATTGCTTGTGGCAACATAAATTGGAAAACATTTTGGAAATATGTGTTAAGTGCCACAAGAGTATCCTGGGAAACAGTTCTAGGGAAATAATTGTAGATATTTAAAATGTTATGCACACAAAGATACTCAGTGAGGCATTATGAATAATGGTGACACTTTGGAAAAATCTAAATGTCCATCAATAGGGATTGGTTAAATAATGTGTGATAGTATATATCAGACAATTGTCAAATGACCATTGAAAATGAGGATTACTTATTCAACATTTGTTGGCACACAGTGCCATGTCAATAAATATTTGTTGGATGTGGGTGTCTGCTACATTTCAGGAATTTTTGTAGGTTTTATACCTACTGGTGGACAAAAGCAGACAGCCATGGTTTTGGTTCTCTTGGAGCTTATAGTCTTGTGGGAAACAGATGACATAATTATACTATGGGGACTTCCCTGGTGGTCCAGTGCTTAAGACTGAGTTTCCACTGCAGGGGACATGGGTTTGAGCCCTGATTGGCAATTAAGGTCCCACATTCTGTATGCTGGGTGTGGCACAGCCAAAAAATTAAAAAAAAAAAAAGAATTGCACTATAGTTAGTGTTATGTAGGAAAGGAACATGGTTCTATGAAAGCAAATAACAAGGCAACCTTACATAGACTGAGATGTCAAGATAGGTATCATTAAAGATGTAACCTTGAATTGAGATCTGCAGAATGAGCGGAAGTTAATCAGGAGAATGGATAGAAACATTATGTAGTAATACCATGGAAATGCATAGATTGTAGTAACTGGAAAACTCAGGACACAGAAATGAATCCACAATGTGATTATTTGCAGTAATGTACAGAAAAAATACTGGAAGGGATACATCAAAATACTAAGAATGATTTAAATAGTGGTAGGGTTATATGCAGTTTTTTCCCCTCATAAATATTCTCAATTTTCTACATTGTGCTATACTTCTATGAAATTTTTAAGAGAGAGATTCTATTTCCCCATTATGTTAACATATAAAACTAATAGCACAACAACTAGGGAAGCTTTGACTCTTACAGTACAAGAAAGAAAACAGTGAAAGTTTTTGTAGGACAAAATAAAGAAAACAAATGTTTGATGAAGCAATCCTTGATGAAAAGAGACTTCTGTGGGTGTGTGCAGAGGGTGTAAAAATTTGACTGCTCTCAATTTAAGAGGAAGAAGAAGGTTTTCTGTCATTCTGAGGGTCTTTCATAATCAAGGGAGCTAGACAAATTAATTGGGCTCATAAACATTTAAAAGCCATATGTAAAATCTGTCAAATAGTATGTGGAAATGATGAACAGTTTTTGGAAGTTGTTCTGTTAAGGTATGTTTAAGTTTTTACAAAGGAAAGAAAATCAGTAGCCCTTTTAAATGCCTGGTTTGGAAAAACTGGGCAACTTCTTTATGATATTTCTATAATTGTTTGCAAAATACGTTTTATACCTTCACTGCATGCAAGGAGGAAGGAGGCAGATGGATGAAAGGGGAATAGTAATTTACTTCCCAAGGAAACATTTTGCTAATTGGAAAAAAGGGCAGGATCAGGATCTGTGGCTATAGCAGTGTATCCAGACAGCTATGAATTTTTCTACTGTTGTTTTCTAACCTTGAAAGGAGGAGGAAGTTGCATTACAGATTTTAAGAGCTAATTTAGTTATATGGTGTATGCTGACCATTAGCCACATAAGAAAGGCAATGCCACTGAAGAATTCAGGTTGTCACTGGCAGATGCACAGATCTGTAGAGTGCCAAGCAGGAACGAAACAGTGAATTCTGTCAATTAGACTCAGGAATCTTCATAAGAATTCCCTAAACAGGGGTTAACAGAAAAAATCTAGAAAAGTACATATGCCATGTAGTTCACACGTAGTTACTCACTCCAAGAATATAGATGTGGAACAATTCCGTGTATACTCAAAGTACTCCAAAGACCTAAGTGTTCTAGCCAGCATCTATGGAATAAAATAATTATTTAAATTAGGCCTTTAGGCTGCAGGAAAAAATAAAACAGGAAAAAATCATAAGATGTTCTATTTGGTCTGAATCAGAAAATTTCCATTGCTACTTGAGATTCCCTGAGGGTTAGAAACGGGTTGGCATCTGGTAGGAATGTATTATATATGTGAGTGTTCAACATAATAATGCATTTATATACTGATTGCTGATTTCTATTTTCAGAGTTTAGAAAATCATTCTGCTACTAGGAATGTTGAGATCTCCACTCCAATTTTATGTCCTATGGATTCCTCCTTGTTACCCTTCTTGTCATAACAGCTTCTAACATGCGTACTCACACAGACAAGCAGAAATACACACAGTTACAAGCCTTGGCTTTTCTTAACTTTGGGTTTGTGTTACAGTCATCTGGGAAATGTTTTAAAAATCTGATACCCAATTTGCTCCCTAGGCCAGTTACATCAGATTCTGGGTGGAATGCCAGCGTCAACATATTTGAAAAACTCTTCACGTAATTTTGATGTGCAGCAAAGTTGGGAATCACTGTTCTAGATAAACAAGTCAGCTAGCAAAATTATAAATTCATTTTAGTTTTCCCCCCTTTAGTCTAGCTAAAGGCATAATACTGTTGTTCTTTACCAATAATTACTGGGTGTGTGTGCACAATGGAATATTGTATTCATTTATTGACTAACTCCTTAAACCCCCAAGGATGGTGAAAATGGAATAGGTGGTAAAATAAATATAATACACATTATTTATTACTGATTTATGAAGTGTCTTAAATGTGCTCATCTTCAGTATTAATAATTAGGGTGACTTCTGGGTAAGAAGTCAAACTTAAGTAATGCTTCTCGGTGACCTAAACGGAGATTTAATATCTCAGAAGTGTTATGTACTAGAATTCCAAACAGTTACAGTAATAGTAAAAATAAAGCAATTAAGCTCATCTATTCTTGCAACTTTCTAGCTACTGACAGTGAACTAACCTAAGCTGACTTTTGCTAATAGAACTGCAGATGTAATCAAATCTGTTCAAATGTGGATGGATATTTGAACAGATTCATATTGTTAAAAGATTGCTCGACGGTTTACACAGAGAGAAGATAAAAATTCTTTGCTTGTGTTGTTCAGGAATTTAATATGATACACTATTGAATGGCTGTGGTTGATTAATAAGGCATTAAATAAGAGTCTGAACCTAATGCAGACAGTGGAATATGTTACGGTGGATTTCTGTCATCATCAATGCACTCATTACAAATACTATAATTATGAACAAAAAGCCATTAGAGATAGAGACTGAGAACTCAATTTAAAATTCTGCTGCATTCTACTGAATTCCTTGAAGTATACAACAGACTCTTTAGTGGAAATGCAAAATCTTTAGCTGGACGATTCCTTGTTTGAATGGGAGCACAGGATATATTGGTGCAATCGAGTGTGTTGAAAAGAGGTCAGCTGGAGAAAATGAACTGGTTGTGTTTGTTGGAGGGGAAAGTAGGAGGGAGCTTTAAATAAGAATTGTGATTTAAAGGATCGTTCGATGGGAAGGTCTAAAAGTTATAAGTAATACTTTATCCTAATTAGTAGGGGTGTGGTTTTTAAAATTCTAATTTAAAGTCTTGAGTCACAAAAACCTGGCTTTGAATCTTGGCTCCATCATTTAACAGACAGTGTAAATAACCATGATTAACATCTTTGAGACTCAGTTTTATTATCTGTAAAATGAAGCTATTTCTCCTACCAACTTCTTAAGTGGTTATGAGGAACAATTAGGGTAGTGGAAAGGGATTCAAACCTGAAAATGCTAAAATTAAGTGTGTGGCAAATGTTATTGATGTCCTATGCCACAGCCGTTCTCTTCTTCACTGTTGTTGGCAGAACCTTAATTTAGGAATTGACCCGCTTCCCGTGGGGTAAATCGTGATCCAGTCTGGGGATGCCAGTTCCATATTAGTGTCTGGGTTAGAAAGGGAGAGGAGACCCAATCTTGGGCAACAAGACGTGACGAGGAAGTTTCTCAAGAGGTTCTAGTAAAGACTCACTTTCATATGTTGGCAGAGGAGCAAAATTCAGTGACAGCTTCAGGTTGCCAATAAATGTCTTAATGACTTGAATTTTAAAATAGTTTTATTTTATAAATCACATAGAGTTAACCCATTTAAAGTGTACAGTTCAATGTTTTTAATATCTTTACAGATATGTGCAGCTGTTACCACAGTCAGTTGTACAATGTTTTTATCATTTCAAGAATAAACCTTGTATCCTTTAGTTACCATTGCTCTGACCCGTTTCCCCCAGCCCTAAGCAATCACTACCCAAATTTCTGTATCTATAAATTTCCCTATTCTGGACTTTCATATGAATGAAATCATATGGTGTGTAGTTTTCTGTGACTAGCTTCTTTCACTTAGCTCACTGTTTTCAAGGATCACCCATGTTGCAGCATGTATCAGTACTTAATTTCCTTTTATGGCTGAATATTTTATTTTCATGTATATATCACATTTTGTTTATCCATTTGTCCGTTGATGGATATTTGTTTCCTCCTTTGGGCTGTTATGAATAAGGCTGCTATAAATGTGCATGTTACAAGTTTCTGTGTGGACATGTTCTCATTTCTCTTGGTATGTATGTGGGAGTAGAACTTTGGGGATCTCTGAAACAAAGGGAGTTCCCAGGTAGATGGCACAGGATACCCCAGCTGTCCTGTGCTGTACAGCTGTGCATCAGGCCTTAGCAATCAGTTCATATTGGAGTAGGAAGTCAGAAGTCTTGAGGAGGAAGGTCTCCAGGAATAAAATGGAATTCCTATCTTATAGGTTTGTTCAATTAGAAAATTATATTGAGAGCAGCAAAGTAAATCACAGGCCAGTTCAAGAGAAAGAACCAAGGGAAGGGTCAGTTAAGAAGAGCCCTTCTGGGACTTCCTTGGTGGTCCAGTGGTTAAGACCCTGTGCTTCTACTGCAGGCGATGCAAGTTTGATCCCTGGTTGGGGAACAAAGATCATGCCTGCCACAAGATGTGGCCTCTCCTCCAAAAAAGAGGAGGAGCCCTTCTGGGAAAAGAACAAAATAAACTGTGAACACTGGGCTCAAAAAGTATCCATTCCTGAACTTTATTGGATCAGATTTTGGAGCAGTTTCTACCCCAGAGCAACAATTAGCCAACAATTAGTGGAGACTGATAGCTGGGTATAATACCAAAAGTGGGGAAGAAAGATTAAAGATTAGGGAATGAAGCAGAGAGAGTCCTTCTAAAACCAGTCAGTCCATGGTGACTATCCCATCCGGAAGGCTGTACGCTCTGATGAGGAAGAGAAGAGTGTTTCATTCTGGGGTGTGTGTGTGTGTGTGTGTGTGGAACACGGGTATAATCACTGGTTTGTCAGTTTAGACACTACTCTCTGAGTTTAGTAATTTAGTTTAGCCAACCCACTAAACCCATTTAGTTTAGCCAAATCAATACACAACCAAACAATAACAAAAACAAACACCTTCAGAGAGGAAGGGATATAAGTAGGCAATATTGCTACAGTATATTACCTAAAAAGCTCAGTGTTCAACAAAAAAGTTGTGGCACGTGCAAAGAAATAGGAAAGTGTGACCTATACATGGGGAAAAAAGCAAGTATAAGAAGCTACCTGCGAAGGAGTCCAGCTATAGGATCTAACAAAGAGTTCAGAGCAGCCTTTATAAGTATGCTGAAAGAAATAAAGATATAATTCTTAAAGAAGTAAAAGATATTGTGATGACATTGTCTCATTAGAGAATACCAATAAAGAGATATAATTTCTAAAAAAGAATCAAAAGTGTACAAAGGTTCCCTTTTCTCTACACTATCCAGCATTTATTATTTGTAGACTTTTTGATGACAACCATTCTGACTGGTATGCACCTTATTGTAGTTTTAATTTGCATTGGTTTAATTATTTAACTTCTATGCAGAGTACATCATGAGATACGCTGGGCTGGAAGAAGCACAAGCTGGAATCAAGATTGCCAGGAGAAATATCAATAACCTAAGATATGCAGATGACACCACCCTTATGGCAGAAAATGAAGAGGAACTAAAAAGCCTCTTGATGAAAGTGAAAGAGGAGAGTGAAAAAGTTGGCTTAAAGCTCAACATTCAGAAAACGAAGATCATGGCATCTGGTCCCATCACTTCATGGGAAATAGACAGGGAAACAGTGGAAACAGTGTCAGACTTTATTTTTGGGGGCTCCAAAGTCACTGCAGATGGTGACTGCAGCCGTGAAATTAAAAGACGTTTACTCCTTGGAAGGAAAGTTATGACCAACCTAGATAGTATATTGAAAAGCAGAGACATTACTTTGCCAACAAAGGTTCATCTAGTCAAGGCTATAGTTTTTCCTGTGGTCATGTATGGATGTGAGAGTTGGACTGTGAAGAAAGCTGAGCACTGAAGAATTGATGCTTTTGAACTGTGGTGTTGGAGAAGACTCTGGAGAGTGCCTTAGACTGCAAGGAGATCCAACCAGTTCATCCTAAAGGAGATCAGTCCTAGGTGTTCATTGAAAGGACTGATGCTAAAGCTGAAACTCCAGTACTTTGGCCACCTCATGTGAAGAGTTGACTCATTGGAAAAGACCCTGATGCTGGGAGGGATTGGGGGCAGGAGGAGAAGGGGACAACAGAGGATGAGATGGCTGGATGGCATCACGGACTCGATGGACATGAGTTTGAGTGAACTCCAGGAGTTGGTGATGGACAGGGAGGCCTGGCATGCTATGATTCATGGGGTCGCAGAGTCGGACATGACTGAGCGACTGAACTGAACTGAATCATTAGTGATGTTGAGCATCTAGAAGGGTAAGCACCGAGGAACTGATGCTTTTGAATTGTGCTGAAGAAGACTCTTGAGAGTCGCTTGGACTGCATGGATATCAAACCAATCAATGCTAAAGGAAATCAACCCTGAATATTCATTGGAAGGAGTGATGTGGAAGCTGAAGCTCCAATACTTTGGCCACCTGATGTGAAGAGCCAACTCACTGGAAAAGACTCTGATGCTGGGAAAGATTGAGGGCAAAAGGAGAAGGGGGCGGCAGAGGATGAGATGGTTAGGTAGCATCACTGATTCAATGAACATGAGTTTGAGCAAACTCTGGGACATAGTTTGGGACAGGGAAGCCTGGTGTGCTATAGTCCATGGGGTTGCAGCCAGACTGGACTTCACGACTGAAAATCAACAATAATGCCTTCTTTGGAGATATGTCTACTTGGGTCCTCTGCCTATTTTTTGATTGGGTTATATTTTTATTTCTGATATTGAGTTGTAAGAGCTGTTTATTTATTTTGGATATTTATACCTTGTCAGTTGCATCATTTGCAAATATTTTCTCCCATAGGTTGTCCTTTCAGTTTGCTCATGTTTCCTTTGCTGTGAAAAAGCTTACATACCTTTGATTAGATCCCATTTTTTTATTTTTACTTTTAAAAATATTAACTTATTTATTTATTTGGCTGCACCAGGTCTTAGTTGCGGCATGTGGGGTCTAGTTCCCTGAGCAGGAATCAAACTCTGGCCCGCTGGATTGGGAGCATGGAGTCTTGGCTCCATGCTAGGACTCCATGGAGTCTTCCACCAGGGAAGGAAATTTAAATGCAAATCAAGGCATGTGATACCTCAGCTTTGCTCTTTATTTCAGGATTACTTTGGCTATTCAGAGTCTTTTGTGGTTCCATATACATTTTATAATTTTTTATTCTATTTCCATGAAAAAGGTCTTTAGGATTTTATAGGAATTGCATTGAATCTATAGATTGCTTTAGGTAATGTGGACACTTTTTAACAATGTTAATTCTTCCAAACCATGAGCACAGAATGCCGTTCCATTTATTTTTGTCTTCAGTTTCTTTTAATGGTGTCTTACAGTTTTCAGTATATTGGTCTTTCACCTCTGGCTAAATTTTATCACTAGATCTTTTATTCTTTTGTTATGATTGTAAATAGGATTGTTTCTTAATTTCTCTTTCTACTAACTCATTGTTGAGTATAGAGAAACACAACAGATTTTTGTGTATTGATTTTGTTTCCTACAGCTTGACTGTATTCATTTATCATTTCTAATAATTTTTGGTGGTGTTTTTAGTGTTTTCATGTTGTCTGTGAGTATTGACAGTTTTATTTTTCTTTCCAATTTGGATGTATTTTATTTTTTCCTTACCTAGTTGCTCCGGCTAGGACTTTGTAATACTGTTGAGAGTTTTTATCATAAAAGAATGTTGAATTATGTCAAGTGCTTTTCTGCATCTATTGAGATGATTGTATGGTTTTTTATCATTCATTCTATTAATATGGCATATCACATTTATTGATTTATGAATGTTGAACCATTCTTAGAAAAATTCCCACTTGATCATGGTGTGTGTTTCTTTTATTGTGCTGTTGAATTTGGTTTGTTAATCTTTTGATGAGAACTTTTACATCTGGTGCTCAGGGATGCAGGACTGTAGTTTTTTTTGCAATGACTGTATCTGGCTTTGGTGTCAGGGTAATTCTGGCCTCATCAAATGAGTTAAGGGTTTTTCTCTTGCCTTTAGTTTTTTGGAAGAGTTTGAAAAGGGTGGTTATCAATTCTTTGCTTTTTTCTTTCTCTCTTTTGACTGTGTTGGATTTGAGCTGTAGCACACAGGATCTTCGTCGTGGTGCTTAACGCTTCTCTCTGGTTTTGTCAGACAGACTGAAGGGTGCATGGGCACTCTAGTTGAGGTGCACGGGCTCAGTAGTTACTGGCAGCATGGGGGACCTTAGTGCCCTGACCAGGGTCAAACCTGGATCTCCTGCATTGGAAGGCAGGTTCTTAACCAGTAGACCCGCAGGGAAGTTCCACTGTCAGTTCTTCTTTGACCCTGGTAGGATTTGGTTCCAGGCTTTTCTTTGTTGGGAAGTTTTTGATGACTAATTCTCTTCACTCATTGGACTGTTCATATTGTTCTGTTTCTTCATGATTCAGTCTTGGTAGGTTGTATGTTTCTAGGACGTTTCCCTTTTATTCCAGATTGTCCAGTTTGTTGTTGTTGTTCATTTGCCAAGTTGTGTTTGACTCTTTGCGGCCCCACGGACTACAGCACACCAGGCCTCTCTTTCCCTCACCACCTCCCAGAGTTTGCCCAAGTTTATGTTCATTGAGTCGGTGATGCCATCTAGCCATCTCATCCTCTGCCACCCTCTCTTCTCCTTCTGCCTTTCCCAGCATCAGAGTCTTTTCCAATGAGTCAGCTGTTCGCATCAGATGGTCAAAGTATTGGAGCTTCAGCGTCAGTCCTTCCAGTGAGTATTCAGGGTTGATTTTCTTTAGGATGGTCTGGTTTGATTTCCTTCCTGTCCAGGGTACTCTCAAGAATCTTTTCTAGAACCACAGTTCAAAGGTGTCAATTCTTTGGCATTCTGCCTCCTTTATGGTCCAACTCTCACATCCGTATATGACCGCTGGAAAGATCATAGCTTTGACTCTACAGACCTTTTGTCAGCAAAGCGATGTCTTTGCTTTTTAATATGTGTCTAGGTTTGTCATAGCTTTCCTTCCAAGAAGCAACCGTCTTCTAATTTCATGACTGTAGTTACCATCCACAGTAATTTTGGAGCCCAAGAAAAGGAAATCTGTTGCTGGTTCCACTTTTTCCCCCTCTATTTGCAGTGAAGTGGTGGGACCGGATGCCATGATCTTAGTTTTTAAGCAGGCTTTTTCACTCTCCTCTTTCACCCTCATAAATAGGCTCTTCAGTTCCTCTTTGTTTTCTGCCATTAGAGTGGTAGCATCTGCATATCTGAGGTTGTTGATATTTCTCCTGGCAGACTTGATTCCAGCTTGTAACTCATCCAGCCCGGCATTTTGCATGATGTGCTCTGCATAAGTTAAATAAACATAGTATACAGCCTTGTACTCCCTTCTCAATTTTGAACCAGTCTGTTGTTCCATGTAAGGTTCTAACTGTTGCTTCTTGATCTACACACAGGTTTCTCAGGAGATAGGTAGGATAGTCTGGTATTCCTATCTCTTTGTTTTCCACATTTTGTTATGATCCACACAGCCAAAGGCTTTAGCATAGTCAATGAAACAGAAGTAGATGTTTTTCTGGAATTCCCTTGCTTTTTCTATGATGAAAGAAATGTTGACAATTTGATCTCTGGTTCCTCTGCCTTTTCTAAATCCAGCTTGTACATCCAGAACTTCCCGGTTCATGTACAGTTGAAGCCTAGCTTGAAGGATTTTGAGCATTACCTTGCTAGCATGTGAAATGAATCCAAATGTGGGGTAGTTTGAACATTCTTTGGCATTGCCCTTCTTTGGGATTGATATTTTAATGATCTTTTAAAGCCCCCAAACTTTGGCTTATTGATTTTATGCATTCAAGTTCACTGACTTTTTTCTCTCTTCTGCTTTTCAGTTCATCCAATGAGTTTTAAATTTTGATTAATTTTTTTAATTCTGAAATTTTCATTTGGTTATTCCATTTTATATATTGTATTTCTTTACTGATACTTCTGTTGTTTAGTTGCTAAGTAGTGTCTGACTGTTTCGTGACCCCATGAGGTGTACCCTGTCAGGCTTTGTCCATGAGATTTTCCAGGCAAGAATACTGGAGTGGGTTGCCATTTCCTTCTTCAGGGGATCTTCCCAACCCATGGATCCACTCCTGCATTGTTGGCAGGTGGAGTCTCTACCACTGGGCCAGCTGGGAAGCCCTTGCTGATCCCTTACTTTCCATTTTAACATTGTTTCAAGAGTGTCACAGTTGCCCTTTGAGCAGTTTTATAATAGCTCTTTGAAGTCATGTCAGATAATTCCAACATTTGTATCATCTTGTCATTGGCATCTTTAATTATATTTTCCCATGTGAGTTTTTTGTATTTCTTCATACGCCAAGTAATTTCAGATTGAATTTCACACCTTTGTATGTATTACACGAAGAACCTGTTTTAAGTCCCCTTGAGAACGTTGGTATTTTTATTTTAGTAAGTGATTAACCTGGCTAGTTCCAACCTTATGTGACTGTGGTTCCAATCTTGGTTCAATTTTAAAGTGTCAGCAGTGGTATTTGAATTTGTCCTCATTGTACCATCCAGGAATTACCCTTGGGTCTGAGTGAAATTTTATGTTAGCTAAGTTCTCAGTGTCTTTGGTATGCTAGTTATTCAGGTGTGAGGAGTGACCTCAGGAGTTAATGTAAAATTCCCTGTGGTGTTTCCTTTTCCCACTATGTTTTTAGTGTTTTCTGGTTCTTTGGGGATCTCTCTTTTGGATCTGATTAGAAATCAGATGCTCCAGTTTTCTCTGAACTTTAAAGATTCCTATTCTGACTGTTCTAGCCATAAATAGAGGGCTTTTGCTGCTTTTTCCTCTGTCTATATGACTGTGCTTACTTCTAGATTTGAGGCTGCACTGGATATAGGCTGGGAGAGCAGTTGTTGTTGTTTAATCGCTAAGTTGTGCCTGACTGTTTGCAACCCTATGGACTGTAGCCTGCCAGGCTCCTCTGTCCATGGGTTACTGGAGGAAAAAGAAATGCTGAGTTGGTGTTGTTTTGAATTCTTTTTTCCACCATTGTTTTTTGACTCTCATACAGCTGCACTGTCCAGGTTTTGTAGCGTTTACTTGGAAAGAAAAGGAGTTGTGTATTTAATCTGTCTTACCCCAAGTTGGACCTCTATGATGTTTTGAAAGTTTATATTCTGAATTTACACTGTTTATCAGATAATTATTGCTGGAAGGGGGACCGCTTCTAGGGCCCAAGAGTTGGCTCTTGTCTGACACTCAGAAATGAATTGTCTGAAGAGACATATGTGCTGACAAAGCAAGAGACTTTCTTGGGAAAGGGGTGCCTTGTGGAGAGCAGGAGGGTAAAGGAACCCAGGAGGACTGTTCTGCCGTGTGGCTCGGGGTCCCTGGTTCTCTGGTGATGGCATTAGTTTCTGGGCTGTCTCTGGCCAATCATTCTGACCTAGAGTCCTTCCTGGTGGCACACTCATTGCTCAACCAAGATGAATGCCAGTGAAGAGGATTCTGGGAGGTAAGTAGGACATGTCTCCTTTTGACCTTTCCCAAATGCTTCTAGTTGGTGGTGGCTTGTTAGTTCCATGTTCCTTACCAGGACTTCTTGTCCTAAAATAACTCATGTGAATAGTTACTATTTCACTTTCATCAAAATGAAAGTGAAAGAGGAGAGTGAAAAAGCTGGCTCGAAACTCAACATTCAAAAAACTAAGATCATGGCATCCGGTCCCATCACTTCATGGCAAACAGATGGGGAAACAATGGAAACAGTGACTTTATTTTATTTTCTTGGGCTCCAGAATCATTGCATATGGTTACTGCAGCCATGAAATTAAAAGATGCTTGCTCTTTGGACTCGATGGATGCGAGTCTGAGTGAACTCTGGGAGTTGGTGATGGACAGGGAGGCCTGGCGTGCTGCAATTCATGGGGTCGCAAAGAGTTGGACACGACTGAGTGACTGAACTGAACTGCTCTCTGGAAGAAAAGCTATGACCAACCTGCTGCTGCTGCTGCTGCTAAGTCGCTTCAGTCGTGTCCGATTCTGTGCGACCCCATGGACTGCAGCCTACCAGGCTTTTCTGTCCATGGGATTCTCCAGGCAAGAACACGGGAGTGGGTTGCCGTTTCCTTCTCCAGTGCATGAAAGTGGAAAGTGAAAGTGAAGTTGCTCAGTCGTGTCTGACTCTTAGCGACCCCATGGACTGCAGCCTACCAGGCTTCTCCATCCATGGGATTGTCCGAGCAACAGTACTGGAGTGGGGTGCCATTGCCTTCTCCATGACCAACCTAGACAGCATATTAAAAAGCAGAGACATTACTTTGCCGAGAAAGGTCCGTCTAGTCAAAGCTATGGTTTTTCTAGAAGTCATGTATGCGTGTGAGAGTTGGACCATAAAGAAAGCTGAGAGGCAAGGAATTGATGCTTTTGAACTGTGGTATTGGAGAACACTCTTGAGAGTCTATTGAATAGTTCAAACAGTTTCTGACAAGTACATTTGTTGTCTAGATGGACAGAGGAAGGCTTAGTACTTCCCACTCTTTCTGCTTTCCTGAGGTTTCTCTAGTATACTCTTATGAAATTCTTTCTCTGCTGCCCTAAAAGAAAGCAAAGGAGGAATCTGGACCAGTGCTTTCTAGATCAGAAGAGTATTCTTTAAATTCTGGTGTACGCATATGCCACTGGATTAGTCCAGATGAAAGGGTTTAGAGAAGTATACCTTCTCCAGGCAGCTCTTTAGTAAACTGCGGGGAGAGGGAAAGATTTCCTGATCCCCAAGCCAAGTAAAAGATGCACAAGCCATCTAAAAAAGGAGGGTAGTATTTCTTTCTGGCATGAACTTGCTCTGCTGGATCCAGCTGCAGCGCCACGCACGTCCACTAGGGGCCGCTCCAACGACCCAATCTGGGCGCGCAAACCGGGCGACGCCCCGCGCGTGCTCACTGGATGTAGCGTACGCCTCTGAACCTCCTCGGACACCCTAGCTTTGGGCTGCTGCTCCCCTGGTGGCTACGCTAAAGAAAACCTCTAGCAGCTGGGTACGGCAGCTCTTTGGGGACAAAAGTCTTCCGTCTGGGGTGGGCTCCGCTTCGCGCTCACGGATCTTTCGGGCAGACCTGAGCCGGCAGGTATCAGAGTGCGCTGTGCTGCTATCGGGGACCAGGAAGAGGCCGGGCTTGCGCGGAGTTGAGGTTGACCTGGGCCGGGGCCCGCGCGACGCCGTCGCTGCCCGGATGTTGCGATGGCTGATCGGGGGAGGCCGAGAACCACAGGGACTGGCCGAGGTAAATCGCCGGGTGGACCCTGCCTCCCGCCGCAGCGGCCTAGCCTGCCCGAACTCTGGCTGCTGTCTGAGCCCGGCTCGCATCTGGACGTGGGACACCCGGCGGAGGCGGGGCCTGCGGGTTCCGAGGGCGAGGCGGCGCGGGTGGGGGGCCCTTTCCCTGCTAGGTAGACCCCATTTCCAGGAGATGTGGAGACGGAAACTGATGGAGTCCAACGACAGAATCAAGGACGCCCAACTAGTCTTCTGCCTACTTAAAGCAGTCTCATTCTAATTTAAAAAGCATCCAATTTAGTAGAGAGTAAGACGGTGTGACTGCAGATTTACACTTTTGGTTTGATATTTTGTCACTTCCCAACATCAACTGATACGTGCTCAGGGAATATGAAATTAGTTTCATTAATTCTATAAAACCAAAAAAGATGTGATTATTTTAAAAATCAATAATTTGCTTAAAAGTTAAAATTATATTCGAATTATTTTGAGTTCCATAGTCACACTTTCTTCATGGGCCGAATAGCTGAATAGACTTAAATGTTGAGAATAAAGTAATTTTGGAACCTGGAAAGTATTGAGGTCTGGAATTTATTTCAAATGCTATGCAAGAATAGGATTCATGTTGAATTCTCTCTCTTTTTTATAGGGAATATTTTTGATTGTTAAGAAAAACGTGCGTTGTAAGGACTCTTCTCCATTTTAACTTCCTCATATCTTTGCAGTTGAGGCCTATTATTTGTTGTCTTAAAAAGTATTTCTTACTTAAAATTAGGTTTATTACAGATAGGCTTAAATTCTAAAGATTGTGGAAGAATTGTGGGAAATTGACTAGTTCCTATGTGATATATATGACAGTTCCTTATTAACCCAATTCTTTTTTTAATCATAGAATTTGATTAACTAATTCTGCCCTGTTTAGCAAGCTTTCATTTGGAGGAAGTAGTGTACAGTTTTCAAACTTATTGCATTTGCTTTTTCTCATCAAAACCACTGCTAGAAGGGCGATGGGATAAATGAAAAAATTACTGCTTTGAGTTAACTTTTTTTAAACATTAATGAGTGTTAAATTGTATATTTCTTCGTGTAAAAGTACTTGTGTTGTATAACTGCTGTGAATTTGTACATTATCCGAACCAGTGATTCTTCGTTCATTATGCAGGAACTTTGTATCTAGGCTTCTAGTTTAAAGCAGTGTTTGCCTACTGGGATGGTTTTGCCTGTTAGATGACATTCGGCAATGTCCAGAGGCATTTTTCATTGTCATTATTGAGGGGTTCAGGGAGAGGTTGGATTTCTATTGACATGTAGTGTGTACAAGCCAGGAATGATGTTCAGCATTCTGAAATGCACAGAAAATCCTCAACAAAAGAATTACCTGGTCCAAAATGTCAGTATTGTCATGTTTGAGAAGCTACAATTTAGACGTTAAGGAAACAGGTTTTATCATGAAATAGTACTGGATTTGACTATAGGAATGGAATTGGTAAGATCTACCTTACAGAATTATTCAGTGAGTTATAAGCCATATGTGCCTTTATACAGTGTCTGGCATATGGACTGCCACTCACATATTTTCAAATAGAAATGAAGGTGTGTAGGTCTTAGGACTAAGCATCATACTGTGTAAATTTACCAGTAATCTTTATCAATATTGTCCAAATTTGAATTTATTGAATTCATTGACTATGAATTATTTCATTTTTCCTTTGTTCATTCAGTACGCATGTCAAGTGCCTGTAATGGCGTAGGCATTGTTTTAGTCTATGTTATATTTTACCCCTTTGACTTAAAGTTGTATTTCTGCCAAATTTTGAGAAACACCCATTTAAAAATATTGTGTTGGTTTGGCCCATTAGTTTTTCAGATCAGGTTTATTGAGGTATAATTTCCATAAAACAAAATGCATCCTTTAAAATTTATTTTGACCTGAAATTATTTAAATTTATGATGTGGATTTGTGCTAAGAGAAATGTTTTATGTTAAGCTGGCAGTTACTTAATATTAGGGGAAATAATATATAGTATTAGGATATCATATATTACAGTTTCTAAAATCTTGTGTTCTTAGATGTATACCATATAGTTTTATTCCAATATTATCTTTTATCATAAATCATTTTATGTTTTTTTCTGTTTCCCCCATTACAAGAAATCTCCTTTACAGACAATAGGTGAAGAACAAACCCAGAACCCCTACACTGAACTGCTTGTACTGAAAGCTCATCATGACATTGTACGGTATCTGGTACAGTTAGATGACTCAAGGTAAGCAGCTCTAGTTACCCAATTGACTACTGTTTGGAAAGAGGTTTTTTTGGGGAATTTTACAAAATTCAGAATCTAGCTTTTGTAAAAAATTTTGGAACTGATCAGTAATAGCATTTAGTAGAAATTGACCTCAGTGGCTTGATGAAATATGTGTCTGAAGTCTTTTAGCTCAGAAGTTAGGGTATCATTTCTGGTGATTTGATGGTTATTTTTGCTTGTTCAAAGTTTTGGGTTTCTTTTTTGTTATTGTTTTTGAGTACTCAACAAATACTCTTGTTAGTTTAAAGGAAATGTGTGACTTTAAAATGTTGGTGGGAGTTTTAACTGTATGTTAAGGTGAATCTAAATTTGAGAACCAGCCCAGGTGGCACAGTGGTAAACAGTCCACCTGCCACTGCAGGAGACACAGGAGATGCGGGTTTGATCTCTGGGTCAGGAGATCCCCGGAGAAGGAAATGGCTACCCACTCCAGTATTCTTGCCTGGAAAATTCCACGGACAGAGGAGCCTGGCGGTCTATAGTCCAGGGGGTCACAGAGTCAGACATGAGTGAGTGCACGTGTGCGCAGACTCACACACACACGCACACACACACACCCCACATACACACAAAATGTTTAAATATCAGGGACCTCCCAGGAGTGTACTATTTTCAGTAGAAGATTAGAAAAGTATTTAATCTGAATTTTTTGTTATTCAAAATGTACCTTATTCTTTTTTTTTTTTTTTAACACCAAAAACAGTTTGTATTGGGTTATAGCTAGTTAGCAATGCTGTGACAGTTCCAGGTGAACAGTGAAGGGACTCAGCCATACACATCCATACATATCCACATATCCACTCTCCCCCACACCGCTTCCATCCTGGTTGGCACATAACATTGAGCAGAGTTCCATGTGCTATTCAGTAGGTTTTTGTTGTTATCCATTTTAAATATAGCAGTGTGTACATGACCTTCCCAAAGTCCTTAAGTATCTCTTCCCCCCAGCAACTGTGAGTTCATTTTCTAAGTCTGTGAGTCTCTTTCTGTTTTATAAGTGTATTTGTGTCGTTTCTTCTTAGATTCCACACGTAAGGGATGTCATATGATATATCTCCTCTACTTCACTCGGTGTGACACTCTCTAGGTCCACTGGTGTCGCTGCACGTGGCCTTACTCCATCCTTTTTAACGGCTGAGTAACATTCCCCCCACTTCTCTCTCTCTGTCTCTCTGTATATATATGTATATACACGCATTTATATATCTTTCTTTCTTGATCCATTCCTCGGTCAGTGGACATTTATGTTGTTTCCATGTCTTGGCCGTTGTAAATAGTGCTGCAGTGAACATTGGGGTGCGTGTATCTTTTCAGGCCGTGTTTTTCTCTGGATATATCCCCAGGAGTGGATGTAGGGTCATTTGGTAGCTCCGTTTTTAGTTCTGTAAGGAACCTCCATACTGTTCTCCACAATGGCCTATACCAATTTACATTCCCACCAACATCGCCGGAGGGTTCCTTTCTCTCCACTCCCTCTCCAGCATTTGTTGTTTGTAGGTTTTTGATAATGGCCAGTCTGACCAGTGTGAGGGGATGTCTCACTGTAGTTTTTATCTGCATTCCTCTAATAACTAGCAGTTTTGAACATCTTTTCGCGTGCTAAAGGCCATCTATTTGTCCTCTATAGAGAAATGTCTGTTTAGGTCTTCTGCCCATTTTTTGAGTGGGTTGTTTGTTTTGATGCTATTAAGTGTCATAAGCTGTTTGTAAATTTTCGAGACCAGTCCCTTATCAGTCACATCATTTGCAAATATTTTCCCTCAGTCTGTGGGTTGTCTTTTTGTTTTGTTTATTGTTTCATTGCTGTGAAAAAGCTTTTGGGTTTAAGTAGGTCTCATTTGTTTATTTTTGCTTTTATTTCCATTATTCTGAGAGATGGGTTAAAAATGATTTTGCTGTGATTTATGTCAGAGAGTGTTCTACCTATGTTTTCGTCTAAGTTTTATAATGTCTGATCTTACATTTAGGTCTTTAATCCATTTTGCACTTATTTTTGTGTGTGGGTTTAGAAATGATCTAATTTCGTTCTTTTACATGTGGCTGTCCAGTTTCCCCAGCACCATTTGTTGAAGAGACTCTTTCCAACATTGTGTAGTCTTGCATCCTTTGTCATAGATTAATTGACTAGGTACATGGGAAAATGAACCTTATTCTGTACTTCCTTGCTAACATGTATAATGTTGTGTTTAGTATATTTGCAAATAGAGAAGGTGTATAGGTCTTAGGACTGTAGATTTAGCTTGTTATTGATCTGTAGATCTGTTTTATTAAGCCTCTGTTCAACTATATGCTTATCCTTTGTAGCATCTATCACAAATAATGATTACACAAGTAATTGTGTAACTGTATAAGAGAGTGAGGGACATTTTTTTTTCTTATTCTCCACAGTATCCTTAGTACCTGGCATGGTGCCTTACATGTAGCAGGTAACTAATTGTTAAATGAATGAGTGACTCCCTCAACTATTAAGTGTACATGTTGCATGCCATCCTGAATCCCTAAGCCCACTTCTCTTGTCTCTATCAACTACTCCACTATCATCTCTTAACTTTCTCTTTTGTCTTTGATACCACCTTTATTATTTTTCATCCATTTTGAACTCAGTGGGTGACTGCTCCTGTGATTATTTCCAATTCTCAGTATCATTGCTGATGTCCTTTAACCTTGTCTTCTCTGCTTTTCTTATGTCTTTGGTGTTTAGTTGATTGTCCCACATGCAGTGCAATTCTGGCAATACCTGGAGTTGTGTTGAATTTTAAAGGTTAAGAGGACAGTCTTGTTTAACAGTCCCTTCACCTCAGTCACAGCTGCAATCTCTGGGGTTCCCAGGCCACCTGCACTTTTGGCCAGTTAGCTACAAATTCTCACTACCCCCTCAGGTTTGATAATTCTCTAGAATGACTAACAGAACTCAGGAAAGCACTATATTTATGATTACAGTTTTTAAAAAATTAATTAAATTGGAGGCTAATTACAGTATTGTAGTAGTTTTTTGCCATACGTTGACATGAATCAACCATGGGTGTACATGTGTCCCCCATCCTGAACCCCCCTCCCAACCCCCTTCCCATCCCATCCCTCAGGGTTGTCCCAGTTCACCAGCTCTGAGTGCCCTGTTTGCATCAAATTCATGCATTGAATTTGGGCTGGTGATGTATTTCATATATGTAATATACATGTTTCAGTGCTATTCTCTCAAATCATCCCACCCCCGCCTTCTCCCACAGAGAATATCTGTGTCCCTTTTGCTGACTCACATATAGGGTCATTGTTACCATCCTTCTAAATTCCATATATATGTGTTAATATACTGTATTGGTGTTTTTCCTTCTGACTTACTTCACTCTGTATAATAGGCTCCAGTTTCATCCACCTCATTAGAACTGATTCAAATGTATTATTTTTAATAGCTGAGTAATACTCCATTGTGTATATGTACCACAGCTTTCTTATCCATTCTTCTGCCAATGGACATCTAGGTTGCTTCCATGTCCTGGCTATTATAAACAGTGCTGTGATGAACATTGGGGTACAAGTGTCTCTTTCAATTCTGGTTTCCTCAGTGTGTATGCCCAGCAGTGGGATTGCTGGGTCATAAGGCAGTTCTATTTCCAGTTTTTTAAGGAATCTCCACACTGTTCTCCATAGTGGCTGTACTAGTTTGCATTCTCACCAACAGTGTAAGAGGGTTCCCTTTTCTCCACACCCTCTCCAACATTTATTGTCTGTAGACTTTTTGATAGGAGCCATTCTTACTGGCATGAAATGGTACATCATTGTGGTTTTGCTTTGCATTTCTCTGATAATGAGTGATGTTGAGCATCTTTTCATGTGTTTGTTAGCCATCTGTCTTATTATAAAGGATATGATTGGGGCTATCCAAATGAAGAGATACAGAGTCAGGTCTAGAAGGACACCAAATGCAAAGTTTCTGGGTCCTCAGGACACATCCCCCTTTCAGTGTATCAGTGTGCATCACCAGTGAGGAAGCTCCCTCAAACTTTGGGTGTCCAGAATTTTATTGGGGTTTTTTTACATGGAAATGATTATTTCACTTATTTGCCACATGACTGAACTCAGTTTCCAGTCCTTCTCTACCTGTCGTCCCCTCCCTGAGCCCCCAGGTTGGGAGGTCAAGATGATATCCCATGGCTCAAAGTCCCAAACCTCTAATTACATGGTTCATATTTCCCACATGGCCAGTCCCCATCCTTACATTGTCTAAGGGTCTACCATGAGTCATCTCATTAACATAAACTCAGGTGAGGTCTGAGGGACCCAGCTCTCTTTTAGAAACCAAGGATAAGTCCAGCCAAATTATTGTATGAACACATGCTCCTCAGATTTTTAAGATTTCACATTGATTGCTATCCTTCAACCAGAGAAGGCAATGGTACCCCACTCCAGTACTCTTGCCTGGAAAATCCCATGGACAGAGGAGCCTGGTGCGCTGCAGTCCATGGGGTCGCTAAGAGGGACTTTACTTTCACTTTCCACTTTCATGCATTGGAGAAGGAATTGGCAACCCACTCTGGTGTTCTTGCCTGGAGAATCCCAGGGATGAGGGAGCCTGGTGGGCTGCTGTCTTTGAGGTCACACAGAGTTGGACACGACTGAAGCAACTTAGCAGTAGCAGCAGTTATCCTTCATAGTGTCTTCTTGACTATTCTTGTTACATAGTTTGAAGAGTTTGAAGAAAAGGCCATCTCGTAGAATAATGATCATTGTACAGATACTGATATTTGATTGCATTTTCCCAGTGTGGTGCTTGTGTGAAGGCTAAGTCTCTTTAGTTGTGCCTGACTCTGTGACCCTATGGACTGTAGCCTGCCAGGCTCCTCAGTCTATGGGATTCTCCAGGCAAGAATACTGGAGTGTGTTGTCATGCCCTTATCAGGGGATCTTTCTGACCCAGGGATCGAACCCGCATCTCTTATGTCTCCTGTGTTGGCAGGCAGGTTCTTTAATACTTGTGTATACTTCAGTTATTCAGTGATGTAGTAAGTGTTTTGTCAATAGTACAGAGCTATAGAAGAGAATATCAGCTATCTATTACCATTGTCAAATATCAGCCCAAGCAGTGACTGCAGCCATAAAATTAAAAGATGTGTGCTCCTTGGAAGAAAAGCTATGCCAAACCTAGACAGTGTCCTAAAAAGCAGAAACATCGTTTTGCCAACAAAGGTCCATATGGTCAAAGCTATGGTTTTTCCTGTAGTCATGTACGGATGTGAGAGTTGGACCATAAAGAAGACTGAGTGCCAAAGAATTGATGCTTTTGAACTGTGGTGTTGGAGAAGACTCTTGAGGGTCACTTGGACTGCAAGGAGGTCAAAACAGTCCATCCTAAAGGAAATCACCCCTGAATACTCATTAGAAGGACTGATGCTGAAGCTCCACCTGATGTGAAGAGCCAACTCATTGGAAAAGACTCAGATGCTGGGAAAGATTGAGGGCAGGAGAAGTGGGTGGCAGAGGTTGAGATGGTTGGATGGCATCACCGACTCAATGAACATGGATTTGAGCAAACTCTGGGAGATGGTGAAGGACAGGGAAGCCAGGTTTGCTCCAGTCCATGGGGTTGCAAAAATTGGGCATGACTGAGCAACTGAACAACAGCAACAAAAGCAAACAATTTATTGCACTATTTTGTGGGGTGACATTTGGGTAGGCTCAGCTTGATGGTTCTGTTGTCTGTGCCAGGATCAGCTGATCTTGTTTAGGTTCATGTATGCTTATGTGGTCACCTGGTGGATTGGTTGGGGTTGGCAGGTTCACGGTGGTCTCAGCTGGGATGACTGGGGATCTCTCCATGTGGTTGCTCGAGTGCTATTTCAATAGGAATGGAATTTAAATACTGGTAAAAGGGCAAGCCCCAGTGTAAAACTCTTCAAGTCTATTTTCAGTATGTTTGCTGCTGTTTCATTGGTTAAAGCAAGTCAGAAGCTGGCATGAATTTAGTAAGTTGATGAATGAACTCTATCTCTTGATGGGTGAAGCAACTAAATCCCATTGCAGAAGGTGGTAGATATAGGGAGGGAGATTGTTGGTCATGTTTATTGTATACCACAGTGAATCTAAATGTCTTGAATAGATTTTAAAACAGGCCAACTTTTTTGGCTTTTGCAATCAGGTAATATTACTATATGAACCACATTTAATTCTTTGTCTTCAAGTCATGACTATGTCAGAATTTGCATGTAATTAGGTATGAAGTTTTTCACTCAGTTGCAGACCTGAAGAACTTTTGATCTCTTTTGTTTGAAAAAATTTAATTCTGTAGTGTGCTTTTAAAAAACCTGAAAGAGTCATTATTGGTAAGAATTACATTAAAAATATGCAAGTGATGTAACTGTTATAAGCAGAAGAGCGCAGTGTTTTCATTCTTAATGTAATAGTTTAGATAGTTTAGATATAGCTTTCCCATTACGTACGTATGTTCATTATTTATGCATTGTCAAATTACGGAAATACCTTTCCAGTATTTAAGTAGTATATCATTATTCCTTTTATGTCTTTATTTAGTTTTTATGGACATCACATTCTGGATTTTTGGTCAACTGTTGTAATCCAGGTTTCACGCTTCAGGTCTTTAGATAATATCATTTTATTGAGAATTTTGCAGAAGGATTTTCTTGTTTTCTCGGTGGCTCAGCTAAAACCAGTGAGTGGAAAATTTTCTCAGATTGGTTTTTGAAGATACCAAATAAATCCTGTATAACCTAACAGACAGCTGCCTTTTCTTTTCTTCTTCAGTATTTTTTGAACATGAAGTGAGGGTCATATTGATTGGGAGATCACTAAAGAAGGCTAAGCCTCAGCAAGAGTCTTCCAAAAAATGGACTGTGCTAAAATTGCATGTAATACTCTAGCATTTGACACATTAAACTAAACTGAGTTCATAACACATTTTAAGAATAGTTTTCTCTGTTGCTCATTTGACCATCCCTTGCTTCTCCAGGAAACAGACAAGGTTATGTAGGATGGTGATCATGACTGGAAAAGAATCAGATGACCCATGAAATGCCAGGCTGGAGGCCAGCGTGTTCCCCTAGGATGACTGTGAAGCTGTACATTCACAGGGGTCTAAACAAACAGTACAGTTTGATAATTCACTAACAGTGAACAATATGCTACATCTTTAAGAAAATATTCTAAAGCTAAGAATAACATTTAGAAAATAGAGATCAGTAGTCAAGACCATTTAGATCCTCCTAATACCTCAGTTTCCTGGGAAGTAGACAATAAAATGGAGTTAAGCATGAAAAAGTATTGTTAGAAATACGAAAGGAAAGGGAAGAAGCAGGATTGGACTAGGGGAGCCATCTCAAACTGTGATGGAGATTTGACCAAGTCTCTGTAAGCCCAGTATGGACTCTGGAGGAAAGAACGCTCTTTAGATGGTCCTGCTTTAGGGAAATAACTAGGACTGTCTAACCTGCATTGCTTGGACACTGGCTGAAGGTCATCCAGAAATGTGCCCTGGCTTCCACCACCTTGCTTCTGTCCCGGGGACTGGGTGCCAGCTGAGAGAGTTTGCGTGCGTGCTTAGTCGCTTCATTCGTGTCTGACTCTGAGACCCCATGGACCATCGCCTGCCGGGCTCCTCTGTCCATGGGATTCTCCAGGCAACAATACTGGCGTGGGTTGCCATTTCCTTCTCCAAAGAGGTAGTTTAACTTCAGCTCAAAAGCTGAAACGGACTCTGAAGTCAACAGCTGGAGGCAGATTCACCGCCTTCCTCGTAACTGGGCAGCTAGTCCTGTCTTGAAGGGGTATCTGCAAGTCAAGATCTATACTGCCTTTCTATACAAACTCTATCTTGAGTTCAGTAGTGTTTGATGAGAGGACATTTTCTTTATAGAAGGATTCAAGCTAGGAAGAATCATAGAATTGGACTGTTATTTTGCCATCTCTAATAGAATAACAAATTTAGGCAATGCTTATTGATAGCTGTTAACATCACAAACACACACATACACACACACACACAAGATTGCCAGAAATTGTATTTCCTATTGGGGAATATAAACTCCTTATAAAGAAGTAGTCTTACCAGATAGTCAAATTTAAATATGATTAAGTCTCTAGAGGTCTCAGTTTACTAGAAACACAAGGGACACAGATGCATATCAAATGATAACGCAAGAAGGTAGCTGACAAAATCCAGAGTGTGAGAACTCTGAAGACAAATGCATAATTACAAGGAGGAAAATATATGAAGAGAGAATAAAATAAGAGAGACTTTAGAGATATATCGGTCAGTTGCAGTATATGAACCTTATTCATGGACTGTATCATCCATGAGGTCGCAAGCAGTTGGACATGACTGAGTGTCCAACTTTCACTTTTCACTAGATCTTACTTCTAATATACTTAAAAAACATTGTGAGACAAATTTGATTACATTGTGGTGATGTTAAGGAATTAAATGTTAACTTATTTGTGATGTAAATACGTATTGAAGTATTTATTGATGAAATACGGGATTTGCATCAAAATAATCTGCAGGGGGCGGGTATTGACTGTGGTACAGATGAAACAATATTGGTCGTAAGTTGATAACTATTGAAGACATGTGATGAGTACCTGGAGATTTTTGTTATATTGTTCTCACTTTTATATGTATTTAAATTCTTCATAATGAACAGTTTAAAATGATATACATTTGATACAGAGGGAAAAACCCTCCAGTTTAAAAGCTATTTTTGTTTCAGATATTTTTTCTTGGATATTATTAGAAGTAGGAATCACACACATAGACATGAACCCATCAGCTTAATAGCTAGATTACCAGCTAGCAACCCAGCTAGCAAAAAGCTGGATTAAAGGATGTAGCTTTGATATACAACCACAGTGGGTTTCCTAATTTTCACCCTGAGTTATGTAGACTTATTCACTGAATTGCTGGTACAGCTGGACATTCGCAAGCTTCCCACTCCGATGTAAGTTTACCTCAAAAGTAAGACCAAACCAGACTGTTCCCTTGCTGTGCTGTGCTGTGCTTAGTCGCTCAGTCGTGTCTGACTCTGTGACTGCGTGGACTGTAGCCCGCCAGGCTCCTTTGTCCATGGGATTCTCCAGGCAAGAATATTGGAGTGGGTTGCCATGCCCTCCTTGTTCCCTCGCTATGAACAGACAGATCTCAGAGAACCCAGAATGGTCTGATCTGAGCATACTCAATGAGTTCTTTAACCTTATTTATTACTCAGTGGGACAGAGAGAGGCCAAGGATATTTCTGGAGTAGAAATTCCTTCCAGAGAAGGCAATGGAGCCTGGTAGGCTGCAGTCCTTGGGGTTGGGAAGAGTTGGACACGACTGAGCGACTTCACTTTCACTTTTCACTTTCATGCATTGGAGAAGGAACTGGCAACCCACTCCAGTGTTCTTGCCTGGAGAATCCCAGGGACGGGATTGCCTGTCATAGTGGGCTGCCATCTATGGGGTCGCACAGAGTTGGACACGACTGAAGCAACTTAGCAGCAGCAGCAGAAGTTCCTTCACAGGTATTTGAGCTCAGAGAGATGTAGTTTGCCACCAATTTAAGTCACACAGATTTTTTTGTATTCTAATACTTATAAACTTGATGTAGTTTAACTTTGTGATTTGGGGGAGGTGAAAGCTTATCAAAGATTTTACCTTTGCAAATAACTGGGAACTAAAGATTTTTCTGTCTGTGTGCTATTTGTGAGACGTTTGTATTAGAATTGTGTTAATTAAATACATGTGCTTGTGCTTAGTTGCTCAATCGTGTCCAACTCTTTGTGTTACTTCAGTTCAGTTCAGTTCAGTCGCTCAGTCATGTCCAACTCTTTGCGACCCCATGAATTGCAGCATGCCAGGCCTCCCTGTCCATCACCAACTTCCAGAATTCACTCAGACTCACGTGTTACTTAGTCAAGGGAAAAATTTTTTGATGCTAGAGTAGATCATGAAAGAGTCAACAGCATAAATATCTATGGTTCCTGAAAATGCTTTGAAGTTGACTTCAGCTTCTCTTACAAGTTTCTGTCTACAAACTTCTCTAATTTTCTTCAAGTAATTCTAGCATCAAGGTAAGTAAAAGTCTATTTTAAATGAAAATTTTGACATTTTTTATTTTTGTCTGGTTTCTGATATTAGCATTTTTCAACTTTATTATAAAACTATATATTATTTTAGTTGCATTATGATTAGAAAGTACTTGTGGATTTGGTGGAAAGGGACTTCTGCATTGTCATAATAATACTCTATTTTTATTTTTCCAGGACTTTATGGTTATGTAAATATTGAATACAAGAAAATTTATGTTTAGGTTGATGGCTTATCATTTTTTATGTCCTTTAAGGTTATATTTGAATCTGTAGCACCTTTGATTTAATTAAAATAAATTCTCCTGAATAAGAACTATTAAATAAGCACTTAAGTGAGGGCTATAGGAATTATTGCAGTAATACTTTATTTTATACAAATCTTTTTGAACTTTTGCTGTTCTTTCAGCCCACAGTTGGCAAGAATGAGAATACTTTTGCTGAGCTATCCAGAGGAAGGTGTTTATAGGAACTGATTCCTATAAGTTGAAATAAGCATTACAGAATTCTCAGTGGACTGATTATTTGGACCCTGTAGCATTCCATCATACTGCAGGCTGTGAGCCCTTCAAAGACAGGAACTTAGCTCATTGATCTTTACTTTCAGGATCAAGCATATAAATATATAAAATTAATGCTTAATGTATAGGTAAAGCTTACTAAAGATTTCTAGAATAAGTAAATCATTGTTCAGTTCAGTTCTGTCGCTCAGTCGTGTCTGACTCTTTGCGACCCCATGAACCGCAGCACGCCAGGTGTCACTGTCCATCATCAACTCCCAGAGTCTACCCACACCCATGTCCATCGAGTTGGTGATGCCATCCAACCATCTCTTCCTCTGGCGTCCCCTTCTCCTCCTGCCTTCAATCTTTCCCAGCATCAGGGTCTTTTCAAATGAGTCAGCTCTTTGCATCAGGTGGCCAAATTATTGAAGTTTCAGCTTCAACATCAGTCCTTCCAATGAACACCCAGGACTGATCTCCTTTAGGATGGACTGGTTGGATCTCCTTGCAGTCCAAGGGACTCTCAAGAGTCTTCTCCAACACCACAGTTCAAAAGCATCAGTTCTTCGGCGCTCAGCTTTCTTCACAGTCCAACTCTTGGAAAAACCATAGCCTTGACTAGACGGACCTTTGTTGGCAAAGTAATATCTCTGCTTTTCAATATACTATCTAGGTTGGTCATAACTTTCCTTCCAAGGAGTAAGCGTCTTTTAATTTCATGGCTGCAGTCACCATCTGCAGTGATTTTGGAGCCCAGAAAAATAAAGTCAGCCACTATTTCCACTGTTTCCCCATCTATTTCCCATGAAGTGATGGGACCAGATGCCATGATCTTAGTTTTCTGAATGTTGAGCTTTAAGCCAACTTTTTCACTCTCCACCTTCACTTTCATCAAGACGCTTTTTAGTTCCTCTTCACTTTCTGCCATAAGGGTGGTGTCATCTGCATATCTGAGGTTATTGATATTTCTCCCGGCAATTTTGATTCCAGCTTGTGCTTCTTCCAGCCCAGAGTTTCTCATGATGTACTCTGCATAGAAGTTAAATAAGCAGGGTGACAATATACAGCCTTGACATACTCCTTTTCCTATTTGGAACCAGTCTGTTGTTCCATGTCCATTTTGAACTGTTGCTTCCTGACCTGCATATAGGTTTCTCAAGAGGCAGGTCAGGTGGTCTGGTATTCCCATTTCTTTCAGAATTTTCCAGTTTATTGTGATCCACACAGTCAAAGGCTTTGGTATAGTCAATAAAGCAGAAATAGATGTTTTTCTGGAACTCTTGCTTCTTTGATGATCCAGCTGATGTTGGCAATTTGATCTCTGGTTCCTCTGCCTTTTCTAAAACCAGCTTGAACATCTGGAAGTTCATGGTTCACATATTGCTGAAGCCTGGCTTGGAGAATTTTGCGTGTGAGATGGGTACAATTGTGCGGTAGTTTGAGCATTCTTTGGCATTGCCTTTCTTTGGGATTGGAATGAAAACTGACCTTTTCCAGTCCTGTAGCCACTGCTGAGTTTTCCAAATTTGCTGGCATATTGAGTGCAGCACTTTCACAGCATCATCTTTCAGGATTTGAAATAGCTCACCTGGAATTTCATCGCCTCCACTAGCTTTGTTCGTAATGATGCTTTCTAAGGCCCACTTGACTTCACATTCCAGGATGTCTGGCTCTAGGTCAGTGATCACACCACTGTGACTATTTTTGCTTATTCACACTGCTTGAGAACAGTGCTTTCTTGATTTTATTATAAATCAGCCACTGTGACTTTTATTATAAGTCAGCCACTGTACAAATTATTTTTTTTTTTTGCCTTTTAAAAATTTTTTATTTATTTTCTAATTGAAGGATAATTGCTTCACAGAATTTTGTTCTCTGTCAAACCTCAGCATGTATCAGCCATAGGTATACATATATCCCCTCCCTCCTGAATCTCCCTCCCAATCCCACCCCCTCTAGGTTGATACAGAACCCCTGTTTGAGTTTCCTGAGCCATACAGCAAGTTCCCGTTGGCTGTCTATTTTACATATGGTAATGTAAGTTTCATGTCACTTTTTCCATACATTTCACCCTCTCCTCCCCTGTCTCCATGTCCATAAGTCTTTCTCTGGGTCTGTTTCTCCATTTCTTCCCTGTAAATAAATTATTCAGTACCATTTTTCTAGATTCCATAAGTGAAAGTGAAGTCACTCAGTCATGTCTGACTCTTTGTGACCCCCATGGACTGTAACCTACCAGGCTCCTCTGTCCATGGAATTTTTCAGGCAGGAGTACTGGGGTTGGTTGCCATTTCCTTCTCCAGGGAATCTTCCTGACCCGGGGATTGAACCTGGGTCTCCCGCATTGCAGGAAGATGCTTTACCATCTGAGCATATATATGGATTAGAATATGATATTTATCTTTCTCTTTCTGGCTTACTTCGCTCTGTGTAATCTAACCTCATTAGAACTGACTCAAATGCATTCCTTTTTATGGTTGAGTAATATTCCACTGTGTATATGTACCACAGCTTCTTTATCCATTCATCTGTCGATGGACATCTAAGGTTGCTTCCATGTTCTAGCTATTGTAAACAGTGCTGCAGTGAACAATGGGATACATGTGTCTTTTCAATTTTGGTTTTCTCAATGTATATGCCTAGGAGTGGGATTGCTGGGTCATATGGTGGTTTTATTCCTAGTTTTTTAAGGAATCTCCATACCATCTTCCATAATGGCGGTATCAGTTTACATTCCCACCAACAGTGCAAGAGCGTTCCCTTTTCTCCACACCCTCTTCAGCATTTGTTTGCAGACTTTTTGATGATGGCCATTCTGACTGGTGTGAGGTGATATCTCATTGTAGTTTTGATTTGCATTTCTCTAATAATGAGCAATGTTGAGCATCTTATCAAATTATTTTTCTTGTTAGTATTTGTGTCATGGTTGCCTTCTACTCTACAAAATATAGATGATTTTTTTTTTTGCCATGTAGTGAATGGATGGTAAAGAGTAGGGAAAAGCTATAATTTAGTTCATTAGTTCAGTTCAGTTCAGTCGCTCAGTCGTGTCCGACTCTTTGTGACCCCATGAATCGCAGCACGCCAGGCCTCCCTGTCCATCACCAACTCCCAGAGTTCACTCAGACTCACGTCCATCAAGTCAGTGATGCCATCCAGCCATCTCATCCTTTGTCGTCCCCTTCTCCTCCTGCCCCCAATCCCTCCCAGTATCAGAGTCTTTTCCAATGAGTCAACTCTTCACATGAGGTGGCCAAGTACTGGAGTTTCAGCTTTAGCATCATTCCCTCCAAAGAAATCCCAGGGCTGATTTCCTTCAGAATGGACTAGTTGGATCTCCTTGCAGTCCAAGGGACTCTCAAGAGTTCTGCAACACCACAGTTCAAAAGCATCAATTCTTCGGCGCTCTGCTTTCTTCACAGTCCAACTCTCAAGTCCATACGTGACCACTGGAAAAACCATAGCCTTGACTAGATGGACCTTTGTTGGCAAAGTAATGTCTCTGCTTTGAAACATGCTATCTAGGTTGGTCATAACTTTTCTTCCAAGGAGTAAGCGTCTTTTAATTTCATGGCTGCAGTCACCATCTGCAGTGATTTGGGAGCCCCCCAAAAATAAAGTCTGACACTGTTTCCACTGTTTCCCCATCTATTTCCCATGAAGTGATGGGACCAGATGCCATGATCTTCATTTTCTGAATGTTGAGCTTTCAGCCAACTTTTTCACTCTCCTCTTTCACTTTCATCAAGAGGCTTTTTAGTTCCTCTTAACTTTCTGCCATAAGGGTGGTGTGATCTGCATATCTGAGGTTATTGATATTTCTTCCAGCAATCTTGATTCCAGCTTGTGCTTCTTCCTGCCCAGTGTTTCTCATGATGTACTCTGCATATAAGTTAAATAAGCAAGGTGACAAGATACAGCCTTGACATACTCCTTTTCCTATTTGGAACCAGTCTGTTGTTCCATGTCCATTTTGAACTGTTGCTTCCTGACCTGCATATAGGTTTCTCAAGAGGCAGGTCATGTGCTCTGGTATTCCCATCTCTTTCAGAATTTTCCAGCCATTTTTTCATGCCAAGAAACAAGGACTATTTCTTTAGTCCTTTAAACCTGCTAGAGGTAATCAGAAATGTGTTGGACTGGAAAGTGCCATATTGGAAACATAAATAAGTACGATAATTACTAAATTTCATTGATTCTAAAAAGCCTATTTTTGGTACAGTAACATCTTTAAAATTTGGATACATCATATAATTGGTGTCTTTCATTTATAACTAACAGCATTTTTCCTTAATAGTACATAAAATAATAGTATGTCTTACAATTGATGTCTTATATTTCTTTAGTACATTTTTAAACAATCACTGAATTTTAAGATCTTGAAATAAGAACCACATGTAATTGATTTTGGCATTTCCCTAACACATGATGTGAAATCTTACTATTTTGTGTGTATCAGTAAAGAAGGATTTCTCTTAAAATCTTTAGACTTGAATCTTTGGGTTCTATTAATTTAGGGTGTTTAAAAATTTTTTTTGTATATTATTGTATGGCAGTATAGCCCCTATTTTTTCTTCCATTGACTATATTAAACATTATTGGCATTTAATTACTTCTTTTATTGTTCCCTACTTCTTTTCATAGTTATAGTGTATCTTACTGTTAGGGATTCTTAGATTGAAGTTTCATTTCTCATTTGGAGATGGCTAGAGTGTGTGCTTCACGGATGAGGATAAACTGATTTAAGATAAGCTGATACAGTGCTGCCAGTTTTCAGTTATCCATGCTAGGAGAATGGATAATTGTCATTTGTGAATGATCTTCCTTCCCTTTATTCGTTATTTTATGGCTGGTACTGGTATGTAGCAAAGTCAAACTGGTTTGCATTTTAAAGCTTCACGTTTCCTCTTTAGAGCAGGTAATAATAAATACTGGAAAGGCAAAAAAAAAAAGAAAAGGCAATAGAATATGAGAATTGAAAAGCCTGAATAATACACAAACTGGATAATTGACCTCTGAACGATAAAAAGAAAAAAATGGGCTGTGGATTCATGCATTACTATTGAGCATTGTTTAGATTTAACTTTTGTTCACCACTGATTGAATTAAAGTTTGAAATGAGATGCTCTGTATCTCATTTCTAAACTCTCAACCGTTCAATCATCTCTCATTGTGAAGTCATGAGATTCAGACATGATAAAGCAATAATGAGAAGTTAAAAATCAGGGCTAGAAAAAAGTATATTTTAAACCTGTACTCTTCTAAAAGGGAGAAAAGCAATTATAAGAGTTTCAAGGATCAATAGAAATTGATATTTTATACCAAAGAAATCTTAAGACCTTGAGTTCTGCCCTCCCCTTCATCATGGTACAAGTAAAAAGAAATCAATAGCCCTAGAAACATAAGCTGTTAAAGATTGACATCCAGCAGTATTTTTGATATTTAAGGCATTGCTTCGTATTCTGATTCAGACAGTCTGTGTAATTAAGCATAAGAAATTGTTTTTAAATATAAAATTGTTTTCTTTTTAGTCTCCATATCTTTTATATATTTCATTTTGAAAACAGAATAAATGTTATGTATGGGTTTAAAAATAGTTCTTTGTATGGTTTCTATCTAGTTAACTAAGACATTTTAAATGGTCCTTTCTGTTAAAAAGATAAGTAGTTCTTTATTAAAAGTTACTAATGGACTCTGTCAGACTCCATTAGGCCAATTTCCCATCTCCTAATCTCTTAGCTCCTGCAGTAGAAGATGTAATCAAAAGATTCTGCAGCAGGTACTGAGTATGGGAATTGTCAGAGCCAGTGAGGACAGTAGCTATATATGAGGCTTTGAAACTGAGTGTGAGAAATTTGAACTTGATGCTCAGTTTGGACTGTTAAGGGAAGTGTTATATGACTGAAGTAGGGAGATTATATGGATCTCTATAGGGTAAAATTCAATAGAACAGAGACTCTCAGGGCCAAAGTATTAATAGTTTTTGTGTCCTCAAGTATCAGTTCTCTACTTTTCTCCCAATGGCGCACACACAGCTCACATTTACTTTAATGAAGATGTTTAAGGCATGCCCAGATTTTTGTGAAAATATGCTAACAATCTTGCATGGAAGTACACATTTTCTAAACACCATAGCTGCTTGTGGAGTACCACTTATTAATGGTTATTAACCATAACCAGATGCAGTTCATAGCTGGCTCTGAATAATACTACCTCCTTTTCTCCCATTCAGAAAAGCAAACTTTTGAATTCAAGTGAATAAAAAGTGATATTAGAAGAACAACTTGGAATCGATTTTGATTATTTACACACTTGTGTAGTACATTATTAACAAATCAGTTGACATGGTGAAAATGTGACTGCTGTATACCACTGTGTTGGGACACTGCTTGAGAACAATGCTATATTGATTTTATTATAATTCAGCCATTGTGATGAATAATCCTGTACAGATTATTTTTCTTGATAGTGTTTGTATCATGGTTATCTTCTACTCTATAAAGTATAGATGGTTGGTTTTTGATCTGTAGTGAATGGATGGTAAAGAGTAGAGAAAAGCTATAATTTAGTTCATTACAATTCTTTTTTTATGCCAAGAAGCAAACTTACCTTTACCTTTTTCAAGAATATTCATTAAAAAAAACCAAAACAGAAACCAAACTTTCCAAACCAAAGGACATGAAAGGGAGATGGGATATTTATGTGGAAAAACCACAGAACTGAGAGGAACAAAGGAGAGATACTGGCTTTAAATATAGTAGAGTTAAAATATCTAAATACCTTTACCTAGAATATAAGGAATCTAAGGACAAGATTCCTTTGGTCTACTCCTGGGATATCACTTCCTGTCACTGTAGCTTTTCCTCAGCTTGGTTTCATGTCACTTCAGGGTTTAATCATATAATTTTAAAGGAAGGACTTTAACGATCATTTATAGATCTCCCTTATTCTTAGTCTAGCAGTTATAATTCTCTGAATGGTCTTATTCATTTTTGGATTTGCTGTACCTGACACAAAAATTAGAAAGTATTCTATAAAGGTTTATTAAGTTGGCTTAAAGAACTTAATGTACATTGATATTAGTAAGTCAGAATGCTATTAATAAAGTCGGGTAATTCTTTTTTAAAACTTTTATTCTTACTTATTTGACTGCGTCAGGCCTTTGTTGTGGCATGCGAACTCTTAGTTCTGGCACACGTGGGGTCTAGTTGCCCAACCAGGGATCGAACTCAGGGCTCCTGCACTGGGAGCAAGGAGTCTTATCTACTGGACCACCCGGGGAAGTCCCTAACGTCTGATTAGTCTTAGTAATTTTAGCACTTAAATGTCATCAGTAATTTTTTGTTTTTCTTGACCTTTTTTCTCTAACCAGATTTGCATCTGCTGGTGATGATGGAACTGTAGTTGTGTGGAATGCCCAGGTGTGTATTGATTCTATGTGGATTATCTAACACAGACATGACTCTATAGTTGAGTATGCATTCATAAACATTACCTGGAGATGAGACTGCATACCAGTAGACTGAGCCGAATTAATGTTTGAAAAGGGCTGCTTAGGATGAATCCATTTACAGTGAGGACCAATGTTTCATATATAGTTTTTTATTTAAGATTTTTCCTGAGAAACAAATGCTAAATTATGGAAATAAATGTCTTAATTTTAATTAAGCAAAATTTAAGTTAGCAGCTATGTACTGTTTCTGAAAATGAATCAGGTGTTGATTTTTGTGAGAGACAGTTTTTTCCAAATTGACAATTTTTTCTGAATTTTTCTAAATTGTGTGACAGCATAATATTCTTCACATGTTTCACTTTAATAGTAATGTAATAAAAGGTTTATTTTTAAAAAAAATATTTAAGGCTTTACCAAATTTCTCTAGGTCCTCTCTCCCTAATCCTTGGATTCTCAAAGTATTCTCTCGGGAAGCATTTATCTCCTCACCCTTGTTTGGATTGTTACCTATTCTGACTCCATCAGATCCTCATTTTTCAATGGCTTTGCCTGTGATGGACACAGTTTAACATTACATTCATCACATACATCATGAAATCCTGCAACCTTGGAGAGATTTGAAATTTATGTTACATTTTCTTTGCATTTTTGTATTTACTACTTGGGAAGTCAGAGACTGATGGATGAAGATATTGGATGGATGGGAATAGCTGTTGATGTTAAATAGAAATAGAGTCAATACTGACTTTATGAGTGGTTGATATATTATTGGGTATCTACATCCAATTGTTACTGTTTGTTGACTTTTATTCTCCAGTGTTATAGGATGAGATAATAAATATTTGGATAATGAAGACTCCCTATATTTTCCCTGCCAAGTTACTGATATTTTATACTTAATTTACACAATTATAATCTTAAAACCAAATGGAAAGTGTATTCCTTAAAGTTTCCTATAACAATTTGTTATTTTCTATTAGAAAATAATTAAAATTATTTAAGCCTACTCTTGTAGCATCTGTTTAGATTCTATTGCTTAAATTATAAAATCTAAGTAATTTCAGATGGAATGTATGTATTTTCTACCTGGTGGTTTTGCTTAATGTTGTCATTTAAGATTAAGTTATAAGATATAAAGTACTGTTAACATTTTTATTGATATTTCAGACAGGAGAAAAACTTTTGGAACTCAATGGACACACTCAAAAGATAACAGCTATTATTACATTGCCTTGTTTGGAAACTTGTGAAGAAAAAAATCAACTGATCTTGACAGCCTCTGCTGATAGAACAGTCATTATATCCTTGAATCTAGAACCAAGTGAAATAGCTATGGTGATCCAAGGGACCAGTACACACATTATTAGACTTTATCCTCCTGAGGCCTGTCTGTACATTCATGATTTAGCAAAAATGGTTTTGTTCTAGCCTTCATAAGACGCTTCTTGAAAGTATTAGGTGTCTGAAAAAAGATTGGAAGTAGCAAGTTAAGACTTATTGTTGATGGAAACTCCATAACTAAAGCTATTCTTCCCAGCTTTATATAAAATTACAAAAGATGAAGGAAATGGAAGAATGTAGGCTTAAAAATATTTATCATCTCAGTTTGCTTTTCAATTTAGAGAAACAAAGATGAGTTGAACCGGAGAATAATTCACATTTTCTTATACGCTTATTGTACAGCAAAAGAAACTTAATGGTCCCAACCCATAAGAACCTTCTGACAATCCAAGTCTGGCAGAAAAGTGAATTAGCATGTGCTCAGTGTTTTATATGGAGAAGGCAATGGCACCCCACTCCAGTACTCTTGGCCTGGAGAATCCCATGGACGGAGGAGCCTGGTGGGCTGCAGTCCATGGGGTCGTGAAGAGTTGGACACGACTGAGCGGCTTCACTTTCACTTTTCACTTTCATGCATTGGAGAAGGAAATGGCAACCCACTCCAGTGTTCTTCCCTGGAGAATCCCAGGGACAGAGAAGCCTGGTGGGCTGCCTTCTATGGGGTCACACAGAGTTGGACACGACTGAAGCGACTTAGCAGCAGCAGCAGTGTTTTATATATTTAGTATTTTAAAACAATTAAAAAATGTAAATTACCTTCCCTCCTTATACTTTTAGTTGAAAATTTAAGATGTAACAGCCATAGTAAAGTTTTATAAATTGCATGTATGTGCCAGGCATTGTTCTGTTTTGCATTTATTAACCCATTTAACCCTTATAATAAGTATTTTTATTATTTTCATTTATAAATAAGAAAAGAGAGGCACAGAGAGGTTAAGTAAATGGCCCAAGTTTGTGCAGCCTGTATAGGGCCAAAGGCAGTAGTCTGACTGCAGAGTCAGTGCTCTGAATCACTGTGTGATACTGCTTTCATAAAATATTTTTCTTAAACAAAGTTGGCCTTTTTATATTTGTATGAGGAATTTAATCTGTGAAGGCTATAGCTAATCTTTCATTGCTTTTTTTTTTAAGTGTCATAGAATAGCTTTAAAAAGTCTGTGCTTATCTGAGAATTCTATTCACATAACTTCAGGTGTTAGTGAAGTTGAGTTTTGGAGTAAGCCCAAAGGTGTAGGTGTTTCTTAGGCTTCTATAGAACTAAGACATACTTTATGACACACTTTAAATAAGCTTGTCAGCTGAAGTGATTTTTAGACAGATTGCCAATAGGTGGTAGAAATTCACAAAAAGATTTAGGTGGAGATAAAATGATACACTGTGGTGATGACAGTGTTGCATAATCAGGGGCATAAAATGCACTTTAGTATGTTTAGGTCACAGTAGCTTTACTACCATTGTTCTATTGAGGCACATGTTATTTTATGGACTGAAGCTATTTTTTGTTTGTTTTCCATATCAGTATAATCTCTGCAAAAATAGAATATAAAATTCTTTTCATTAGACTGCTTCTTAAGTACTAGAATACTATTTAGCTGCTAAGTCACTTCAGTCGTGTCTGACTCTGTGCGACCCCATAGATGGCAGCCCACCAGGCTCTGCCGTCCCTGGGATTCTCCAGGCAAGAACACTGGAGTGGGTTGTCATTTCCTTCTCCAGTGCATGAAAGTGAAAAGTAAAAGTGAAGTCGCTCAGTCATGTCTGACTCTTCGCAACCCCATGGACTGAAGCCTACCAGGCTCCTCCGTCCTTGGGATTTTCCAGGCAAGAGTACTGGAGTCGGTTGCCATTGCCTTCTCCTATACTATTTAGAGATAATTGTTAAAATTACTATTAGAGGACAGACATGGGTAACTGGGACAATATCAGTATAAACTTTAACGGTAAATGCTAGTAGAGAGTAATTTCCTTTGCTGAATGACTTTTCTTGTTAAAAATAATTTCAGGTTGCTTTGTTAGTAGTTCCATTTATTCAGATGAATTTTAAATTTATCATGCTTGGGTATTTGCTGTTAACTAACTTCATTAATTAAATGCTGAGGGTAGATTTTTTTTTGTCAAATTATAATCTTAAGAGTCTATATATGTGTGTGTATATACATTTATATGTAAATATGTTCTCATATAAAATGTATATCTTACCATAGGAAATGGTATGAAAAATTTGAAAATCGTTATGTTCCTTAAGTCAAACTAATCTTGGACCTTTTATGAGAGGTCTTGAAATTATTTTAAATATGGATATAGGTATTTGGTTACTGTCTTCTTTGAATTAAGATAACTAGTAAAATCATGCCAGGCATGTTGAGGGAGCTTTCAGTTAATGTTAATTAATGGATGTGATAGTTTTTAGTATGAGTATTTTATGTTCAGTGTTTATTAGATTATGGTAGACTGTTTTGGAGAGTAAAATTTAAATTTTTTATAGTTGCAATATTTAATGCTTATAAAGATTTGATATTCAGACCATCCATTCTGTTGGTATTTTCAAATGGTTTTATAGTAAAATTCACATCAAACTTATTTTAGATTACAAGCTTGCTATGCTAAGTTGATTTTTGTAATAGTGTAAACACAAGGTACTTTATGCTTTGTATATTTTCTACAAAAATGTGTAATATTTATAATTATTAGAAAAGTTATCTCATAATTTTTTGAAATTCTGCTTAGAAATTATTTCTTAACATAAATTTAGGAATGGGATTGTGATACTGGTAGACAAGTTCAGAAAGTGTCATGCTTCCAGTCTACTGTAAAGGTAAAATCTTAATCAGATACTTCATGGTAATAATCTTTTTATTTCAGAAAAAGTTATCTAGTGATTTAGATGAAATTATCTTGTAGGTTTTAAAAATTATTTCTTCTGCACATACCTACAGCTATTTGATTCTTCTAAGACTAGATTTTGGGGAGTATGTATATTAAATGCTAGAATGTTTGAATTTTAAATTAGAGCAAGAGATGAATCTCTATAGTAAGATAAGGAAAAATGTAGTACCTAGTATGTTTCTAGTCGGAGAAGGCAATGGCACCCCACTCCAGTACTCTTGCCTGGAAAATCCCATGGACGGAGGAGCCTGGTAGCTGCAGTTCACGGGGTCGCTAAGAGTCGGACACGACTGAGTGACTTAGCAGCAGCAAGCAGCAGTGTATTTCTAGTTGGTAATTCTAGGAAGGGATACTACTTTCCAAGTGATATGGCAGTAGCTAGTCTTTTTTTGTTGTTCTTTGTTTTAGCTTTAAACTTGAAACACGGAGCTATTTGTGCCTCACTATGTTTTCTGTAAAATCATAATTTAGTAGTAGTTACTTATTTCCAGAACAAAATCTTTTGTGGCTGATTGGTGGCTGGCTACTCTTAGGTTCATTTTATAAACATACTAATTGGGGCTTATTATTGATAGAAATTCTGCTACAGATTGGAGAAACAAACTTGGATAAGACTTGGTTACTTGCATTCCTATAGAAGAAATTACCTTAGATGGTCTCAGAAAGTGCTACTGTTTTTCAGTAATTTCAGCAGGCTTGGGGAAAGATACTAGTAAAGTGAAATAGTATTTCCTCATTTACTTTGAAGATTACTGATCTCTTGAAGGGAAAGGGTATCAACTTGTGGACATATTTTAAAACCACTGAATGCTTGAATTTCTAAACTGATAAATATTTTGCATGAATTTTACAGTGTTTAGCTGTTATTCAGAGACTAGATGTTTGGCTCTCTGGTGGGAATGATCTGTGTGTGTGGAACCGAAAATTAGATCTTCTGTGTCAGACGAGCCACCTTTCTGATACAGGTAAAAACAAATCAAGGTACTTGTGAACCATGCTAGACACTAAAATAAAGACACAGTGAATCTTCAAAGAGACTTTGCATGAATACAACAGTAATATAGGAGCTTTTCTTTTTGATTCTGAATATAAGATGTAGTCATATTTTCCAATTCAGGTGAAGGGTTGTGTGAAATATATTTCCATTTCAAATTGGAAGGAAAAGATTTTCCCTCTTTTGGCTTCTTCACCCCTTCTAACAGAATTTCTCAAAAGTGAACAATAAAACCCTTTTCTTACATGTTCCTGGACCACATCCTAAACTGAGTTTACCTGGAAGCATATCTTTATGACTTGACAAAAGTATTTTCTTCATTTGTGGGGTCATCAGACTTTGCATAGAGTCCTAAGGATGCCCTCATTTTACAGTTGGTTTTACTAAGGAAATTTCATTCATGTGAAAATGTAAAAACAGAATTCTGTTTTCTCAGAAAAAAATCAGTTTTGACTTAACATTGGTATCAAGGAACTTAAAGAATAAAAATTTATTCAGAATAAAAATATTTAAGTATAAATGAGTAAATTTAAATGACAGTAACCTTAAAATGAACTGAACTGAACCTTAAAATCATGTGATCCACTATTAACTATTTTTGTTTCTAAAAGTAATGAAACGAACCCATGGTCATCCTAGAAAGAATACAGGCATGCCTTGTTTTATTGCACTTTGCTTTATTTGGCTTTGCAGATGATGCATGTTTCACAACTTGTTTGTGGCCACTCTGCATCATGCAAGTCTCTTGGCACCATTTTTCTGGAAGCATTTGTTCACTTTGTGTTTCTGTCAATTGTGGTAATTCTTGAAATATTTCACGCCCTCCAACAGCAAAAAGAATGACTACCTGAAGGCTCAGCTAATTGTTAATAGTTTTTTAGCAATAAAGTGTTTTACAATTAAGGTTCATACATTGTCTTTTAGACATAATACTATTGCACATTTAATAGAGGACAGTATAATGTTAACAACTATTATCAGTTCAGTTCAGTTCAGTCACTCAGTCGTGTCCAACTCTTTGCGACCCCAGGCACTGTAGCATGCTAGGCTTCCCTGTCCATCCCCAATTTCTGGAGCCTGCTCAAACTCATGTCCATTGAGTCAGTGATGCCATCCAGCCATCTCATCCTCTGTCGTCCCCTTCTCCTCCTGTCCCCAATCCCTCCCAGCATCAGGGTCTTTTCCAATGAGTCAGTTCTTTGCATCAGGTGGCCAAAGTATTGGAGTTTCAGCTTTAGCATCTGTCCTTCCAATGAATATTCAGTACTGATTTCCTTTAGGATGGACTGGTTTGATCTCCTTGTAGTCCAAGGGACTCTCAAGAGTCTTCTCTAACACCATAGTTCAAAAGCATCAATTCTTCGGTGCTCAGCCTTCTTTATAGTCCAACTCTCACATCCATACATGACTACTGGAAAAACCATAGTTTTGACTAGATGAATCTTTGTCAGAAAAGTAATGTCTCTGCTTTTTAATATGCTGTCTAGGTTGGTCACAGCTTTTCTAACAAGGAGCAAGCATCTTTTAATTTCATGGCTGCAGTCACCATCTGCAGAGATTTTAGAGCCCAAGAAAATAAAGTCTGTCACTGTTCCCATTGTTTCCCCATCTATTTGCCACAAAGTGATGGGACCGGATGCCATGATCTTAGTTTTTTGAACGTTGAGTTTTATGCCAGCTTTTTCACTACTGTTATATGCAGTGGGAAATTAAAAAATTTGTGTGACTTGCTTTACTTTGATAATTGCTTTATTTCGGTGGTCAGGAACCAAACCCAAAATATCTCCAAGGTATGCCTGTTATTAAAGCATATTATTGTTGTCTTAGAGTAGTAGGAGCCCTGTGAGTTGAATTTACACTTCTTTATTGGAACTAGCTTATCTCCACATGGGTATTATAAAATACTAGAAAAATAATATAATGTCTTAATAAAACTAAATCCCTATCTTACTAGGATTTATAGTTTAACTTCTTAGTTCACCACTTGATCACTAGTAATCTTGTTTGTAGTGGTAAAGAACACCCTGCCAATGCAGGAGACATAAGAGTGTGCGGTCAATCCCTGGGTCAGGAGGATCCCCTAGAGGAGGGTGTGGCAACCCACTCCAGTATTCTTGCCTGGAGAATCCCATGGACAGAAGTGCCAGGCAGGCTACAGTCCATAGGGTTGCAAAGAGCCAGACATGAATGAAGTGACTTAGCATGCACGCACACATGTTGTAAAATACTGAAATCAGGGCTAAAAAAGGACCTTTTGCATGTTAATGGAAATAATCACCTGTTATTGGAATTCCCCTTCCTTTGCAAATTAGCTTTGAGTACTGTACTTTAAGTAGTTACAGTATTGCCCTGTTTATCAGTAAGAGATAGCAGTAAACCTTTGAGAAAATTGGTTAGAAAGCTTTTAAAAGACCTTAAGTTGCCATTGGTGAGCTTTTCGTGATTTGGATTTTCCAAATTACCAGATGCCAAATAGTTAGCAGTACTATTAGATCCTTACTTTATGAAACTCCGTTCACTAAGCCTTGCTTGATTTATGGACTGGCAGGGCTTTTAGGGACAATTATTATGTATTTGGAAATAAGCAAAAATAATCTCAGTATGATAAAATGGAAGGAGCCTTGGACTAGAAAACAGGACATCCATGCCCTTTCCATCACTATGGTCTGTGATTCTGTGCATTAAGTTGCTACTTCTGGATTATTGAGTTTACAGTAATTTTATTTCATAAATAATCAACATTTTTTTGACAAGCTGTTTTCTGCATCTGGAATTCTCTGCTGTTCTCCCTCCCCCTGCTCTCCTCTCTCTCCTACTTCTTTATCCTGTACACTGCTGCTCCCGTTTCTCCTCCTCTACCATCAATGCCCTGTCCTTGACCATGGAAAAATATAAAACATACTGGTAAAACCTATGTGGAAGAAAGATGTTGGCCAGAAATACTCCCCGAGTGGGAAGGTAAAGCAGATGAGAATATTTTCCCAATTAGCATATGTGTTATGAATTACTGTATAAAAATTACATATATTTTTAAGGGAAAAGTTAACTTTAATTAACAAGTTTTGTGCCAACACATATGGTAATTCTAAATCTAACACGTGAATTCTTTAATTTTTGCTGACAAAAGTGATAATTATAACATATCTTACAGAAGTTGTGGTTATCCTAAAATCATTTCATGATTCAGCTATAAAAAATGTACTTAGCACTGTATGCTTAATAAGTGAAATGTAATAGAATGTTGAATCTGATTATTCTAGTAATACAAGGAATTTTGTAAATGTACTGATCGATTATAAACATACTATTTGAAGGCCACTTTCTTAGCTGTTGACTGTTGGCTCATTTATTTGCTGCCAGGGAGTTCACCCAGGCTTCTTAAATTTACATTGAGGAAAAATGCCAATTTTGTATTCCATTTGAGCTAGCCATCTTGTAAATGGCAATGATGATTATCTTAAGGGGTCCCTGGTAAATAAGTTTGCCATAATAGTACAAATATTCAAAGAGAATTTTCTACCCTTAATAAATCAATAAAGCCTTCGAGAGATTTTACTGACTTTTCAAAAAGTCGTTTTCACATGCAAGTGTGATGTAGCGAATTGTGTGAGCTTTATTGTTACCATCCCCTTTGAAGAAATGACTAATATAAATCTGAAAATGTTTTTGATCTAATCTATTAAGAAAATAATTTAACTTTTATATGTTTTTGAAGGGATCACTGCTTTGATTGAAATACCTAAGAACTGTGTTGTGGCAGCAGTTGGCAAAGAACTGAGTGAGTATGATTTTCTCCCCCATCATTTCTTCTTTTTTAAAATTTTAAACTAGCCTTGTGTAAACATTTCGGAAAGACTAATTTGACTTTTTATTTAAAGGACATCTTTCCCTGCCCCCAGTCTTGACCTCCTGGAATTATTGAAGTGATATGGAACCTGAGACATTTTCAAGATGTTAGGTCGGCTCTTGTACCACACTTGGTCTAGCGTAGGCAAGTGGGCAAGGTAGCCCCACTCCTCTGACGCTGGAGAGGCCTATTTACATCCCACAGTCCTCTCTGTTGACCCACACTCACTCACTCAGCAAAAACTTTAGCTACATAAAAGAACGCCAACATTCTGAAAACTAAAAACGAGCTGGGTTTGGAAGAGGGTTATTATGGGAGTTCAGTAAGACAGGAGCTGTGGAAACCAGAGTGGGACCCGTCTTCTTGGAGGGTGGAGTTTGCACCATTTCCCTCAGAGTAGTGGGATGGCAGGAGGGAGAATGAGAGGATGTGGTAAATGTACTGATTATAAACATGCCATTTGAAGGCTAGTCTCTTACTGTTGACTGTTGGCTCACTTATTTACTGCCAGGAGTCTGCAGTTTAAAAAAAAAACAAACCTATTATGCTCATTACCTTATGGATAAAAATTGTGTGCTGAGAAGTTGCTTTTTAAAATCTGCTTTTTTTCTTGAAGAATTTGTCTAATGAAGCCCAGAGGGCATTTGATATTACTTGTGCTGCTACTTCTAGATGCCAGTCTCGAGATTTACTGTGATCACCAGTTGGCATGTTTGCAAATGCCAGTGAGAAATGAGCTAATGGTTTACCGGTTGTAAGCTGCTATCTGCAGGCTCTGCTGCTTTGCAGTCAGCTTTTTCTTTCTTCCACTGAATTTCCCTGTGTAGTCATGTCTGAGAAGTAATTTTTAGACCTAATGCTTATGCTTGCTTTTCATAAAGCAGCTTCTAAAGATAAAATTTAGTGTTTAAGTTTTTTTTCTTTTGTTCTTCCTTGCAGAAATTCAGTTTTCCCGTGTTCTTTAGTGTGCTGGAAAGATGCCTCGCTTTTCCCTGCTTTTTACCTCTTGTTGCTAATCAATCGTTTGTGTTTTGCTGGTTTTACTCTCAGTGGTTCTCAAAATGTTGTGTGCATGAGGATGACCCGAAGGACTTGTTAAGAACACAAACTACTGGGCCTTACTCCCAGAGTTTCTAGTTCACTACTTCTAGAGTGGGGCCTGAGCGTCTGCATTCTAACATGTACTGTGAGTGCTGAGGTGGTCGGTCTGGGGCCATTCTTTGAGGGCGGCTGCTCTAAATATTTTGGTCCACTTCTTTCCATCTCACTAGTGTTGCTCTGTTCAGGTACTCTTCTCCTCTTTTGCCTGGTTGGACTGTTGCGATAGTCTCCTGACTTATTTTCATTCCTCTACTTTATTTATTTTTTTGAATGTGTACTTAACAATGTGCAAACTATATTTTAGCCATTGTCTGGAGAACACATTGAAAGTATAAATATTTACGAAAGATTATTGTATTCAGATAATGATGAAGTATTAGTAAGATGTCTAAATATATGTAATGTGGAGTGTCCAAAGGGCTTCCCAGGTGGCTCAGTGGTAAAGAATCCGCCTGCCAATGCATGACATACAGGAGGCCCAGGCTGGATCCCTGGGTTAGAAAGATCCCCTATAGAAGAAAATGGCAATCCATTCCAGTATACCTGCCTGGAGAACCGCACAGACAGAGGAGGGTCACAAAAGAGAGTCAGACATGATTGAGCATGCATGCCCAGAGTGTCCAAATATAATCACCCCATGATAGAGTTAGTAGCAAGTAAAATAAAATCTCTTTAAGTATATGCCTGTTCAGCGTGCCTGCATGCTTAGTCGTGTCCGACACTTTGCAACCCCCTGGACTGTAGCCCGCCAGGCTCCTCCGTCCATGGTCCATAAGGGCTCTCCAGGCAAGAATGCTGGAGCAGGTTGCCACTTCCCTTTTCAGGGGATTTTCCTGACCCAGAGATCGAACCTGCACCTCCTGTGTCTCCTGCATTGCAGGTGGGTTCTCTACCTGCTGAGCCATCAGGGAAGCCCTTGCATTGCTAATTTATGTGGCTATTGGCATATATTTAAGATACTTGCAAACTGTTGCACAAATATTGTGACTGTTTGAATCCATATCAAAATTTGGATACCAGTGAAATTAATTCACCATGATATAGCTGCTTGGTTGGCTGGATAGGTATGGCCATTCCCTTCTCTGTTTTAGCGGTTCTAAACAATGTTTTCAGTGAAAACATTGAAAACTCCAAACTGGAAACAAAATAAGCTACCATTTACCACCCTCATTTTGTAAAAATAACTTTTTAACAACAAAATATGAAGAACATGACCTCAGGAAAAAAGTATAGGGCTTTAAATTTAATACATTTAGTTTTATTAAGAACAAACAAACTTATGTGGCCTTATTTTTTTTCTCATTTTTGCTCGAGATGAATGAAATCTTTGCCCTAAGGATGAATGTAATCATGCCTACACAATGAAGTCCAGGCCTTTCAGCATATCAAGTCATGCCTTCCATGATCTCCCTCTGCTTCCCTTGAGTCCTGTCCCACTGCTGGCTAATTTGCATTTCCTGGAGCTCCCAGCCTGAGGCGGTTCTCACCACCGTCCTTTCTCTTGTCACCTGTATTGGACTTGGCCATCTTCCCCTGCTGCCATTGAGTCTTGCGTAACTGCTGGCTACTCCACATTTCCTGGAACCCCCCAGCCCGAGGTGGTTCTCACCTCTGCCTTCCTTTCTCTTGTCAGCCATCTTGGACTTGACCACGTAATTCATCGTCCTCTTTAATCTGGCTCATTACTACTTACTCTTTAAGAGCACAGCTCTAGTATTTCTTTTTCAAGGATGAAGCCTTGCTTACGTTATGCCTCCCCTCCCAGAGGTTTTACCTGTGTATTCTCATAGTCTCATGTCTACCATTTAAGTTACCACTCTAAAAACTTATGTTTGCTTTTTGGTCTCTCTTTGCCCCGCCCCTTCAGAATATTAGTGCCTTGGTGACTGAAACGTTCTTCATCTTTCTCCTAGCAGATAAACAGATTTTATCGAATGAATTAGTGAATTCATTGAAATAGTAATAAACACTGATGCCTCAACAGAAATTGGAATATCATCTAAAAAAAGGAAGAAATTAAAGTTGGTTTTATTCAAAATAATTTATAAAAAATACAAATATTCTTAAAAATAAGGGTTTCCATTTTACTTAGCCTCAAATAGGGCTTCCCTGGTGGTTCAGACACTAAGGAATCCTCCTGCAATGTGGAAGACTTGGGTTCTATCCCTGGGTTGGAAAAGTCCCCTGCAAAAGGGAACGCCTACCCACTCCAGTATTCTGGCCTGGAGAATTCCATGGACAGAGGATCCTGACGGGCTACAGTCCATGGGGTTGCAAAGAGCTGGACACCACTGAGTGACTTTCACTTTAACTGTTTCATGAAGTAAATATGTAGTGTCATTTTCCTTATGAAAAATAAGTTTTATTCCTCTAAATGTATTATCTTTTCTATTTCTAAGACAAGCTTGTGCCCCTGTCCTTGGTTTTAACTGTTCCATACCAATTTCTCTTTTTCTAATGTGAATCTTCTCAACAGGAAATAAAATTTCTGTGTGCACTGCCTGTAGTTCCTTTGAGGCTTTTATTAGCTGGGCAGGACTATCATCACTCTTTGAGTACTTATCCTGGTTCAAAAGTTCAAGATTTTTCTGTTAACCCTTTTTTAGAATTGACTTGCTTTTCTTTTATCTTCTAATTCATGTTTATTTCCTTGAAGTTATTACATATGTGACCCTTGTGAATACTTGATTGTAGAGACTATATTTATGAACTTAAGTTTCTCATCATCTTTAGTTCTTTGTAGTTTTTTGGTCAGTGTTTCAGTTTGTTCTCCCTGTTAGTTGCATTAAACAGTAGAGTACCTGCTTGTTATTCTGTAATCTTAATCTCAGCGTCATTTGGTAGTATTCCAACTACAGGAGAATTTTCGCTCTATTTTGCTAGGTATCAGAAAGAGTCCTTTTTCTGATAGACAACCACAGTTTCTGAGACCTTCATCTGACAGCCACAGTTTCAATGTGAATGGCTATCAGTAAATGTGCCCAGAGACATAGAAGGAAATGTGGTGTGACCTGTTTTCCAGACAGAAGTATGAGAAAGAAGAGAAACTTAGTAATAAGCCATCACTTGGGAGGAATATGACCTCTGAGATACTAGTTTTTCCAAGCTGTGAGCAGCCACAGCACTTGGTGCTGGGGCCTGTTATAGCACCGACTACATTGATTCTGAGCTTGTTTATAAGTCTCACTCCCACTCTCAATGACTATTACAGGGCAGTAACTGGAGCCTAGTCATATATAATATCTAAGTTCCTGGAGCATCGTAATAAGCGTTCAGTAAATGTTTATTGAATCTTTCCAGTTGATTTGATTTTGAGTTTTCTATACTGTTTAATGTTAGGATTAACACAAGTTTATATAAAACTGTTTGTTAAACTCAGTTGAGTAAAGCAACACTATAGTCCAAAAGAACTGTATAACACACAAAAATTATAAGGCATATCATCTTCTCAGAGAATTTGTAATTTAATGGTGTAAGCTTAGATATCAATTTGAAAAGTAAATAAATAAAAACTGCTGAAGTCTTCACCGATTTGAGGTTAGGCACAAATTCATAGCTTATTTTGCAGCAGTATTTACTGGCCTGGCCTGAGGAGAGAAGGCTAATGGTTGGGGGTGATTCAGGGATCCGGACCAGTGCTGGCTAAGGAGAGAATGAGGTGGGAGAGCTGGTCATACACTGAAGGCTTAGGGAGGATGGGACTTAATGGTTGGTGGGGGTTTAGAAGAGTTTTAATAAAAGGAACAGAGTTTTGAGGTCACACTTGGGATTTTAGTAGATCATTGCAAACATCTCAAGGATTTGAAAGAAATGAAGTAGTATGAACAAGACTGTCTTTGGAGATGGGTTTTTTCAGTATTTTAGGTATTTGTCACTTAGTGAAATACTAGTTTTTTGAGCAGAAATGGAACTTTATCTTCTTTGACTATTTCAGTAAAATTATATCGGTCTTTTCATTTAGTAATTTTCAGGTTGGTAGCAGCCACAGAGGGATCACTAGGATGGGATATTCTTGAAGTTAAGCGCCTCCTTGATCACCAAGATAATATTCTCTCACTGGTTAATGTCAATGGTAAGCTCATTGTGTCCATGTTTATATTATGTACAATTTTTTACTTGTTAACCTGTTTTGAACTTTAGTCTTATTTTGTCGTAGGATTGTAGAATTAACATCATGAAAATGATGCTATTAATAAGGAGAGAGTGGCAGTCTTATTTTCTGAGGTTTAAACCAGTAGAATCCATCAAGTTTCATAGATTGGTAGGTCTTAGATTTAGGCATGGGGGAAGGATGGAGTTGGGCAGAGAAAAGGGGTGATGGAGGAGACAGTATACTTACCTCAGGGGTTACTTGGCAGCTGTGGGATGATTGTCGTAGGCTATCAGTACTAATGCTTGGTAGCATTTTGGCTTTGGGGGCAAATGGTTCTGGCTCTTTTCTCTTTTGAAGGTCACACAGGACAAAATTATATACCACTCTATTTACAGTAGAATGAGCTGGATTCAGTTCATCATTGAAGAACCAGAGAATAACACCAAACTAAAGGTCTGCAGAAATGGATCATACCTGCCCTTCCTCATGGCTGTGTGTTTGGTTTGCCAGACTTTGTATTTGGCTTTATCATGATTTTAATGAGTATCTCTTGTGAGGTGAACCTGATATCAGATGACAGGATAGGATCACAAACCAAAAATCCTGGGATTTAGCTACTTTACTTTCAAATAAACTGATAGCTTATATCATCAGAGCTCTCCTGGGTGGTCTGGGCTCTGAGGTCAAATGTGAGGACTCTTGGGTGGCTCCAGTTTGATAGTCTGGAGGAGACTTGTAAGAGGGTCCTGTAAGGATGCTGTGAATATGTTGTAGGGGAGTGCACTGCACCCCCCGACCTAGGCTGGCTCTTTCTGAGCAATACTTTGTAGAAACATGAGGCAAAGGGAAAGGGCCACAAACAGTACTAAGTGTAGTCTCCATCTGTAGGCCGTTGAGTCACGTTTTCAATTACATCAGTGAGAATGGCCCGCTCAATGCCAGAAACTTCCTCTCTAATAGCTATTTACTTGTTCAAACTAGCTGCAAGTCTTTCTGAGGACTAGATTATCTGTATGATAGAAATAACAATGTGAGGAGCACCCCTTTTGTCTTTTTCTGGGGACTCTTTCCTTTAGCCATGGTGGCAGCCCAGAAGGCAAGTTCTTATTTGGAAGTTCCTCTGACACTGAGCCAGCAGCCCCAAGGCTGGAGCTGTTGAGAAGAGCACGGCAGTGTCCTGGCAATTACAGTGGTCACATGGTCACACCTAGTTGTCCCGTTTTAGCAGTGCAGTATTGGGACCAGGACCTGGCATATTTCTGTAATGAAGTTGAGGGAGCCTCAGCTTCATGGCACTTCTCTGTACCTCTCTGTGATGTACAGAGATACTCAGTTGAATTAGGAATGCTCTTGTCGAGTCTTTCTTTGCCATCATCTTAAGAAAAGGAAAAGGGAAAGCTAAGGCAAAAAATAATTTGTTAATGGAAATTACAGAAAACCCCTAGTACTTTTTACTTTATAAATTCTGTGACTATAAAATCACACTACAGAATGCTAGCAAGCCAAAAGCATATTTAGGAATCATATGGATGAGTAGTTTGGTAAAATTTGAGAATGATACTGTGACAGTCTGTCATAATAGATGTGTCTACCATGCTGCAGATTTAGCCATCCTGAAGTGAGTATGTTGTACAGTTCCCAGTTCCACCCCCAGCCCTTTATCCCCACCAATTACCAGTCAAAATGTGGCCAGTTACTGGGTTTATAACTCACAGGGAAAGTGCACGTTCAGTGAGTTGGTGCTAGGACAACCTTAGCAGAGCGTTTGTTTGTAGCAGAACTCCCACAAATGTGGATAATGAATACTGGGTTTGCCCAAGAGCTCTGAATGCCTCTGCAGAGATTGTCTAAGACCAACGTACAAGGTAACCTTGCTTATCTCTTCTGGCAGAAGGCTCTAGGTGCTGCTGCTTTGTTTTATTCCTTTTCTTGTTTTATACTGACAGCATGATATGGTAGTATTAGAACTTCTGAGGGATGGGTAGACAGGCTTCAGGTGAGATTTTCGTACTAAGTGACTTCTGATACTTGCCTAAGGGTCAAAGTCCATCCACGTACAATACATTATTGAGGCTGTTTGGTGTGAAGCATTTTGAATGACCAGTTTGGGATAATGTACACAGCACTAAACTGCACTGACTCAGGTCAGTGTCAGCATTTCGTTTCTAGTGAAAAATTATAACTGGGCTCAAGTACTTTGCTTCTGTTGCCTGGATGAATTACAGACACTTGGAGGAGATCAGAGCAGGCAGCTGTGTGGTCTCAGTAGGTTAGCTCTGGTATGGCGACATATGCAGAGGTGGAGTCAAGAAGAATCTTCACTTGTTAATGTCTCTGGTTCTTTTGTAGTTTGAGTGAGATTGAAAAGAGGAGGGGAAGGGATGGAAAAGAAGGTCATGGAACGATTTCTCTCCACACATGAGAAATGAACTTAATTCTTCACAGACTGAATTCCAGAGAGTCTGTTAATAAACTATGGAAACTGGACTTGGAACCAAGGAAAAATACTATTTACCTGTATGATTGCTGATAATTCTTTATTTTGAAGAGATTGTTCATCTAGTTATTAGAGATTTCTGTCCTGGTTTATTTGATAAATGAGATAGTTAAATCATAACTACTCGTCCATGTATTCCTAAATTACAAGTAACTGGATGTTTTAATACTATTAATATGAAATAATACCAGGGGCTCAAAATAATACCAGGGACTCAAAAGATAACATTCAATGTCTTTAAAATGGCTACACATTTATTATTTAATTTTATTTCTACAGTCATCTTCATTTAATGCCTAAGAAATCCAAGATAGAAAAAGGTTAAATGACTTTCTAAAGGCCAACCACATGGCTAGTAACAGGCTGAGTCAAAGTTAAAACTTGAGTTTCTAGACTCACAGTGCACTGCTCTGCTCCACCTTCCTCTATAAAGGAATTAAATCACATTTCTTTATGATAGTTTTCAGTCTTAGCAGTTGTACATTTTCCTTAAATATATAATTTGTGAAGTGTCTTAGCCCACTAATTTCATTTTCATTAAACATTTTAAAAACTTGTTATTGTGCAAGTAATACATAGTCATAATAGAAAAATGAGGAAATAGAAATATAAAAAATGTAAAAATGAAAATGAAAATCATTCATGTAGTATTAAGTAGAGGTTCACGTCCTTCTAGGTGTTTTTCTGGGCATGTATACATATGGTGTGCTTTTGGTAACAGCTTGTCATGAGTATATTTCTGTATTAACATGACATACTTTTACAACTTAGTTTTTGGTAACAGCATTACTGTTTCATTTCGTGGATGTCTGATTTATTTATTCAGTCCCCAGTTGGTTTCCGATATCTTTAGATAGTCGTTAGATAGATCATGTGTGTGTGATGAAGTTCCCATAAAAATTCCCACAGTGTGGGGTTCAGAGAGATTCTGGGTTGCTGAACACGAGTGGCCTGCTGGAGGGGGCCGGGTGCTCTGAGACGCCTCCCACGCCCCTTGCCCTGTGCGCCTCCTCCCTCTGGAGGGGCATCTGTCTTTTGGCATACCCTGTATGATAAAGTGGTGAGGTTGTTTTCCTGAGTTTTGCGAGCTGCTCTAGCATAGTAACTGAACCTGAGGAGGGGATGTGGGACTCTTCAGCTTACAGCCAGTTAGAAACACAGGTAACAGCCTGGATTTACAATTAGTATCTGAAGTGAGAGAAGTCCTGCAGGACTGAGACCGTAACCTGTGGGAACTGACGTTATTTCCAGGTAGATATGGCCAAAGCTGAGTTAAACTGTAGGGGCATTCGGCTGGTGTCGCATCATTGCCTGCTGTGGGGAAGACCCCCACACGTCTGGTGTCAGGCATGTCGTGAGTGTGGGAGTACAGAGGAAACAGAAGTGTGACTTTTTCTTAACTGTATATGATCCAAGGTAAAATTCTTTTGTCTTTGTTCCCCAAATACTTAACCAAGTATTCCAGCATGACTTCTTTCTTTCTCCGTTGAATTGAAAAGCAGTTACTGTCATTTACTAAATGTGTGAGTAGACTTGAGTCTATTTCCGGTCTTTCTGTTCTGTTAATCTTCCTGTTTGGCTTGTCAGGTTACCTCCCTGTCGTTAATACTGTGACTTTATAGAGCAGCACTACTCGGCAGTTCATTGGTTTTCACCGTAGCCCAGGTAAATGATCAGTAAAGAGACGTATGAACTCTGCCTAGATGTCAGTTTTGTATCTGGCTCCCATGTTGGGGAACTCATCATCTGGGACACCCTGGGCTGGACCGTGCAGGCCTGCGAACGCAACTTCTGGGACCCATCTCCGCAGCTGGATGCTCAGCGGGAAATAAAACTCTGTCAAAAGCCAAACGACGTTTCTATTCATCATCTCACATGGGATGAAGAGGTAAAAAAAGTGGAGAAAAATTTCTATAATCTTAACATCTTTTACTAAACTCAGTTTCTAATTGGGAAAATTTAATGTCATGATATAGAAAGGTGTCATTCCTTGCGTCCAAGTTGTGCTTTAAAATGTATTGATGTATTTCGAAGATTACATCATTTGCTTTAAAAAAAGCATTTTAATCTTTTACTACCTCCTTGAGGCAAGGAGGTGATTAAATGGCCACAGATTTTAGAACCCATTGAAGTTTTGAGCTGTATTAAATATTCCCATAGGATCTGAGGATAATGCTTAAAATTGTTTTAAGGAACACTTTGGAAAGAATCCTTTTGAAGATTCCGGTGCATTTCCTGGAGAAATAAAGGGAATTACAAACTTCAGGAATGCCTTTCTTTTAGTCTTCTAGCATCCTGGGGCAAGGTGATTGTGTGAGAATTACAGATTTCAGTCCTTCAGGCCCGTTGCTCTTGAAGCACGTTACATCTTTTTTTGCAGTAAGAGATTAGTACCAATGGACTTCTGAATCTTGGCTCTGATCTGAACATCTCCTCTTTTAGCTTTAGGAGCTCAGAAAATATGTTTAAAATGGGGTTATTTTTCTAAATCTAATCACAAGAAATGTTCTCGTTGTAAACTTTGAGGAAAGGGGTTGGAGGAGGCTGTTAGCTTTATTTTGTGCCTCCCTATACTGTTTAAATCTTACAATTTTATGTTTTTTTATTTTTATTTTAAAAATGAGTAATAGTGTTCTAGATGGGGAGAGCATGATCCACTTTTTTTTTTTTGGCTTTCTTTGAACCTCTCTTACTTTAAAAACCAAACCAAAATAGAGCAAGAATAGGTAAAGAACATTATTGTACCTAAAGATTAAGTTTCTTTATATTCTAACTTTACTTTGGGGGAAAAAGAGTACTAGGGTGGGTTGCCATTGCCTTCTCCAGGGGATCTTCCCGACTCAGTGATCGAACCCAGATCTCCCACATTGTAGGCAGACCTTTACCCTCTGAGCCACAAGGGAACCCCCGAATATATATGATAAAAACAATAGTCTCAGGAAAGATAGAAACTAGATTTCTAAGAGTTTTAGCCCTAAAAATTATATTCTTAATTTGATACCTTTTTCTCATTGTTGTAAAAATTAGTGCTTTAAGTTTTTTCATTTTGCATTCTCTTTCATCTTAAAATTTTGATTGATGTTTATTAAATGCTTAATAAAGCATTACTCAGTTTTCCCTCATTTTCTTTCTTTTATAAGAGTTTTCTTTCTTTCTATGGGGGGTCAGTTATTGTTAATGACAAGAGATTGATAGAGTGATTCTGTTGAGTAAATACTGCCCCAAAGCTTATTAATTCTCTAGTTGTATTGATAATTTTGTGGGTTTTGATAAAGCATTTGAACTCTGCACAGATTTCTTGGTCCATATAAACTAGTTTCTGGGGTTTCTTTGCACTGAATGTTTCCCAGGGCTCTAGATTGTAGCCAGCTGGCCAGCTGTGTTTATTTTTGTGTATGGCACTGGTCCTTAGCTAGCATTGCTGTGTGCAGAACATCAGTCCTGAGGGTCAAGGGAGTCATTGCAGATTTAGAGTCTGGTAAGCCTTGGAGGCATGTTTGGTTGAGATGCTATAGGTCTGAGTTGGCATTATAGCCTTTGAGGCTGCATGAGAAGTGTTCTCTAGTGAGAACAGGAAGGGAAAAGGATTTTTGAAAGGTCTGTCTCACTGGCATACCTACTGAGTAAGAATAAATGATTCTTAGACAAGAGCCACTAGAAGTCTAGTGATTTGCAAAATAAGTTCAAAAGCTATGTGGTATGGTATGAGGCAAGAATAAGGAACTGGAGTAACATGACCTGAATTCCAATACCACCTTTCATGTCTTAATTTTTTGTGTGACTTTAATCTTTTATTTTGACTTGTTATTCTGCAAAATAGCTTTTCCTACATTAATGAGATGTTGTGAAGCTGAAGTAAGATAAATATTGGTGAAAGTACTTTCAAAAGATTAAAGCTGTTTTAGTAGAAAGGAAAAATGGAAATTTAGTAGAACTGGAAAAAATGTCTTTGTGAAACCACTATATATATATCTCTGCCACTCTAGCATATGCTGTTTTGTATACTTCATAGTTCTTGTGATGCTTAAGATGTGGAGCCCAAGTAACTTTGCTCACATTTTTCAGGCAGAAGAAGCTAAGTAGTTTCCCAACGATACGGTATTATGTGAATGAAAACCCAGGGTGGACCCCAGCAGCTCCACCCCGACTGCACCAGTCTTCCAGCCGCAGCCCCTGCTCTAGCTGTCACGTTTCAGTAAGGAAGGCAGGGATGCTGCGGGGTGTAATACATAGAGTTCACTCTGTATTAGCAGTTGTGTCCTTCGACCTTCTAAATGCTGAGCTTTCCTTTGTGCTTTGATATTTTTGGACTTTAGAGGGCAGTACAGTAATTTGGGCTGAAGGCTAGGAATAGGGAAGGCAACAATGACTTTGTGATCTCACACCAAGGCTGGAAATCTGTTACTCTGGGTAGCGGTGTTCGTTTTATGTGCATTTCTGAACTTTTATCTTCCCCAGAATGTATTTGTTGCAGTTGGAAGGGGTTTATATGTGTATAACCTTCCAATGAAGCGTGTGATTGCCTGCCAGAAAGCTGCGCATGACTCCAGTGTCCTGCACGTTGCCAAACTCCCAAACAGGTACGAGTCTCCATCCACTCCGTAACAGGTGGGAGAAACGCACAGTTCCCAGGGCCACCAGTGAACTGCTCAGGGCGCAAAGTCGCCTGGCTCTGTTGCTTGACCAACAGGTTCTTTTGAAAATGGAGACTACCCTATGGCTGTCTCTAACAGAAGAGTTTGTGGCAATATATTACAAAATTTACAAACAGCAGGGTTCAAACAAATTATTCTGAATTTCATTGTAAGAAGAGAGAATTTAAAAGTTGGTATTTATTTTAATAGTTAGAAGACTTTGGGGCACTATGTTCTAATTTTTTCATATTTTCCACAAAGCCACCTTTTTGGTAGTGTTGCTTATGGCCAGAATTAAATGGTGGTCTCCTTGTTGGCTGAGGCTACTAACTGAGGGCTTTCCTCTCAGGGCAGATGTGGCCATTGAGCTTCTAGGGATGAATTCTATGAAGGAAATGGTAGTATTTTCGGGGTTTCCCTGGTGGCTCAGCTGGTAAAGAATCTGCCAGCAATGCAGGAGACCCCGGTTCGATTCCTGGGTCAGGAAGTTCCCCTGGAGAAGGCACAGGCTACCCACTCCAGTGTTCTTGGGCTTCCCTGGTGGCTCAGATGACAAAGAATCTGCCTGCAATGTGGGAGGCCTGGGTTGGATCCCTGGGTTGGGAAGATCCCCTTGAGGAGGGCATGGCAACCCACTCCAGTATTCAGGCCTGGAGAATCCCATGGACAGAAGAACCTGGTGGGCTACAGTCTGTGGGGTTGCAGAGAGCTGGACACAACTGAGCAGCTAAGCACAGCACAGCAGTATTTACTCTGCAGGATACTTTCAGAGTGAGAGGGGAGAGAAAGGAATGGGGCTTCTCAGGATATTGTGAGAGTATAATTCATAACCTGTTTTCCTGCATGCATTTTTTAAAATGGAAGCGATACGTGTTTGAAACATTTGAGCTAGTCTCACACCATAATGCATGCCTTTCCTTTGTATTGTAAAGCCATGTTAAAGTGTGATTTTTTAATCAGCTCCCGCCAGGAGCTGGATGAAAGCAGATAAAGGCTGCGCTGATGGTTTTCCCTGCGCTCCAAGCACTTGCCCTCCATGGTGCTCTCTCTCTCCTGACAGGCAGGTTATCTCATGCTCAGAAGATGGCAGTGTACGCATTTGGGAGCTACGAGAAAAACAGCAGCTTTCAGTGGAGCCGGCGCCAACGGGTGTGTATCTTCTCTCAAAAAGGTGGTCTTGCTTTTTTTCTCATGTGAAAGACAGATGAAAGGCAGTTATGTGTAACCACAGGAATAATATACAGTGTGCTCCAAATAAGCATGTTTACATGAAGCATTTGGGAATCAGGATGGGGGACTCACATGTTAATATTTACTGCAGGACCGCCTGTTTATTTCAAGTCAGCTAGGATTCTTTGAGGGGAAGCTAACTGATCTGACTGATCAAATGGGCTTCCCTGGTGGCTCAGACTGTAAAGACTCTGCCTGCAATGCAGAAGACCCAGGTTTGATCTCCTGGAGGATACTGAAGTGGCTACCCACTTCAGTATTCTTGCCTGACTGACCAAATGGCCTAATTAGCTATTTATCAATGTATTGTAATTATGTCTGGTATATAAACATAATGTGTACCATCAGGCATCAAAGTTCTTCAGCCTTGAAGCATTAACATTGAACTCAGTTTACAAACAAACACTTTTGTGTTTATGTCGTTAATCTCTTGAGCTGTTGATTTTCTGGTGCTTGATTTGAAAAACAAAATCCTGGTTAATTAGCAACCTTCGCATAAGAAATCAAATGCCAGTAGCCTCGGAGTTTCTTCTAGTTATTTGAAATCATAGGGTATTGTCACATATGTTGCTTTTTGCTTGTCTTTAAGTTGTGACCTTCCTGCCCCCACACTGCCACTCAGCCCTTTCATTTCTCTCCACTTTGACTTCCATTGCCTTTTTCTCATGTTAACACACCTTCAGCAGTGCGTGAGTAGGGGCAATAAGAAGAGCTGAGCAACAAACGTGGGTAGCTAAGAGGAAATGAAGTAACATATTAAAAAAAAAAACCCTAGCATAGTGCCTGGTATCATCTGCTCACTTAGCCCTTGATGAAAATAAGTGAGAAACACCTTTGCATTTAAGTTTTGTTTTTCTGATCTTACATTATTATTGTTAAGGAAAGTGAAAGTCACTCAGCCGTGTCCAACTCTTTGCGACACCATGGACTATACGGTCCATGGAATTTTCCAGGCTAGAATATTGGAGTGGGTAGCTGTTCCCTTTTCCAGGGGATCTTCCCAACCCAGGGATCGAACCCAGGTCTCCCGCATTGCAGGTGGATTCTTTACCAGCTGAGCCATAAGGGAAGCCTGTTAAGAAAAGAGCATAATTTTGAGAATGACTAAAATGGTTGTGTTTTTCTAGGTTTTTTTAACATGTGGGGATTTGGAAGAGTAAATAAACAAGCCAGCCATCCTGCTAAAAAGCAACAAGAAAATGCCACTTCCTGTTCACTAGAGCTTATTGGAGATTTAATTGGACACTCATCATCTGTGGAGGTATTGTTTTTAATAAGCATAGAAGTGTCCAGGGGAGCCTTGCTTTTTGCATCTCACTGCTGTTCATTCATTTGGTCTCATAAAGGCCTAAAACTTCTCTTATCAGTAAGTTTTTGCTGATTCTAAACATGGAGTGGGATAGGTTTTAGTATGTGTGGTAAAGATCTCCCTATACAGAGAAATGATTTGAAGGAGGAATGTCTTGCTTCTAAAAACTGGCTTAATTAACTTTATGAATGAGATGTAGGTAGACAGCTGACAATAAGGACAGTGTTGAATATATGAGTAGTAAATACTGTTAAACAGTAGTTAATACAGAGGGTACACGGAGAAGTGTGCTTATATACGTAGAGGTAAAACCTTACAGACTAATTCCGGGGGGCATTACCAAATTCATGAATAGAAGTCTGTTTTACTTCGTTTTGAAGGATAATAGTTAGCTTGGGTAAAACCCAGTGTCTTGATTATCATCGTGGAGTTCAGAATTATAGGGTGCATCCAGTTCTAACTTTTTATAAATTCAAATGCATTAATATTTACTATCAGCACCATTGCCTGTAATGAAGAAGGAAAAAGACCAGTTGAGGTAAAGAGATAATTGCAACTGGTAACCGTATCACCACAGCCCTGAGTAATGAATTTCTTAAATTATGCTTTTGTTTCATAGCCAGGGAGGAACAAATTAATTTTTCATTTGAAAGTGCATTTATTCTTAAGAGCAGCAACACAACAACAGCTTATTATTGAGCATTTCTGTGTTTCAGGCACTATACTGGACATTAGAGTTTACAAAGGGATATAAAATAAAGTCCTTGCTGTTGTGGAGCTTACACTTCAGTAGCCAGGAACAATATAGGGAGACTCGATAAGCTGTTAATCTAGGTTGCTTATGATGGACCCAGATGAGAAGTGGAATCAGGAGTTAGAAGAAAATGGTTAGTGGAAGATAATGGATGGGCCTTGGGCTGAACCTTGATGCTTCAGAGGAGTAAGACGGTCTTGTGGCCATAAGCTCCCTGAGGGTGGGTGCTCATGTCTTACTAATTTTTGCCTTCCTGTAACAGGCAGCCCAGTTGTTTTCATTCTGTTTTTTAACTTCGGGAGTTGTGCAGATGGAATGTACAGAATCTATTTGGTGGCAAGGAGCAGGTTGCCTAGGCTGGAGGTCTGTGTTCCAGTCAATGAACACAGTAGGAGATAAAGTAGTTTGGGGTCAGATTATTGAATGTATGGCTAAGCAGTTTGGCCTTTTAAACTTTTTTAAAGAGTGGGTTTTAAAACAACTATTGAAGGTTTTTAAATGGTGCGGCATATTTGACATTATATAGAAGTGTCAGGGAGAAGGCAGTGGCACCCCACTCCAGTACTCTTGCCTGGAAAATCCCATGGACCGGAGGAGCCTGGTAGGCTGCAGTCAATGGGGTCACTGAGGGTCGGACACAACTGAGCGACTTCACTTTCACTTTTCACTTTCATGCATTGGAGAAGGCAATGGCAACCCACTCCAGTGTTCTTGCCTGGAGAATCCCAGGGATAGGGGAGCCTAGTGGGCTGCCGTCTATGGGGTCGCACAGAGTCGGACACGACTGAAGCAACTTAGCAGCAGCAGCAGAAGTGTCAGATTCTTAGAAATTTGCCCGAGTAGAGGTGTTGACATTTAATTATTTTTAAAGTATCTCTGGCTTCATTGAGAAAACCTTGGCTATTTCTTAGATTTTCTTTTTTTAAAAAATGTTTGTCCTGACTCTCAGCCTAGTCCTATATACGTGTGTGTACTGAATTCTCACTTGTGCATCTCCTGAGGGATTTTGCTCTCATAGTTCTTCCCCTTTCACTACTGCATCATCAGCTCAGACTGTTTCCTGTTACGTTCAGAAATGTATACGTTATTCCTCAGAAAGCTCACATCCTATTTCTTTCATTTCACTCTTTCCCTCGAGGAGCTCATCTTTTTCATGGTTTCGTTTGTCTCCTCTCTTATACCAGCTCTCTCCATAGGATGCATGCTGCCTTCTCATCAACACTCCATTTTCTTGTTCTTAACTTCCAGCCTATCCCTTCACTGGGCATGACCTTTTATTTGGAGAGTTTAATGTTTTGTTAGCTTTCTCAGACAATTTCATTCAGTATTGATATGCCTCCTTTTTCTGTGGCAAATCACAGCCTGAAGTATAACTTAGTACCTAATTACATCATCTTTAACTGATACCCTTACTGTTTCAACTAAGATTCAGTTTTCACAGCTGAATTAGAAGCTTCTTGAAGATAGGGATTATAAACATATAGATAACACTCAGTAAATGCTTAAGGATTGATTATTCTCTGTTTATATAGAGAGCTAAAGCTACTGTTTATCTTGAAGAACTTGGGATTCAGATATTTTATTGTGGCCGTTTTTACATTAATAAGAAGGCCAGCAGAAATGATTAAATGAATCAGGTTTGTCAGGACTTCTGCTGAAAAAAAAATCTTAAAACCTATTCTTGAAGAATTAGATAATGGTAAAATTTAGATGACACTTTGGGAATTAAAAAATAGCTGTTATATATATAGCTATATATAAATATAATATATTATAAATATAGCTCTGTAGTTGAGTAGTGTTTACAAAGTTCTGATTATTAAAATGTTAGATATGGGTCTGGCATTTGTTATTTGTATATGACTATCCCCACACTTAAATTTCTCATGAAAGATACAGAGTTTCATAGTCAGATCCAAAGACCTCTCCACGGTATGCATTTCGGCAAGGACCTATGTTAGTCTACTTGGTATTGGCCGCTTCTCTTCTCCTTGAATTTCCTATAATCAGTAATTAATTTTTTTCTACAGATGTTTCTGTACTTTGAAGACCATGGACTAGTGACTTGTTCTGCTGATCACCTCATTATTCTCTGGAAAAATGGAGAACGAGAATCTGGATTGCGCAGTTTAAAGTTATTTCAAAAATTAGAGGAGAATGGTGACTTGTATCTGTCTGTCTAGGTTAAGGAATTTAAATACCTGTACATGAACCTTGAACATCAAATATAGGGTAATGCTCTGAAAACCATTACCATATTGATTATTTATTTAACTTTGTTTAATTTTTAGGGGGGTCTGCAAACCAGCAACAGGTTTGCTTCTGAGGTATTAGTACATCCACCAAAGAATATGGCACAAATTTTTCATTTGACTTTCCTCATAAGTTACCTGAAACCATTGTAGGAATGGGTCTGATTTCAGCAGTGACTTTTCAGAAAGTGTTCAGACTTCAGCACAACTGTCTGATGAAGCAGATTTAAATTATACCACAGTATCCTCACAGAGATAAATTTTTTATGCTTTAAATTTTACACTAGAAATTGTATAATCTTATGCTTAATGAAAAGAATAGTACTCAGAACCTCTCTCTGTCTTTAGTGTTACTATATTGCCTCTAACTAAATTCATCACCAGGAATTAGATTTTTAAAGTTTTACATGTAGTTTCTTTCATTTAGCCTTTCTGGATTTTGAAATACCTGTTATCCAAAACTAATATTTTATCTATGTGACCACCTGTCATTCTTTTAAATACTTATTTAAAGAAACCTGCTTTAATGGAAATAAATATACATGATAATTACGGAAGATATTTTATGAGAAAAATGAAAACTCCACTGAAGAATAAATAGGATGTAGCATATCTTGAATTTAAACCTTGAGCTATCTAGAAAACTGATGCTTTCCTGGAGGAAATGAAGATTCCATAGTAACTGTCTGTTGTTGAACTGGTGAATGCTGTGTTTTAAGTGTCTTAATTTGAATCTAGACCCTGGAAGGAGGTAGAAATAATAGTATTTTTTTTATTCTTTGGTTTCCTTTAGAACCTGTTTGATTAAGAATTCTTGTGATAAATATCCTTTCTCCTACAAATTCCCCTGGTCTTTAGTAACTACTACGATGCCATGAAACAAACCTGAATCTCACTGTTCTAACATCAGCTTTTAAAAAAATTTTTGGTGCCAACTTTTAGTGACTGAACAATAACCACCGTTTGTTTATATCATTCATTTTTAATTCTAGCTGCTAAAATCCCTATCAACTCAAATCAGTAGGAATCTTATTAGGGTGTATTTCTTCCCTCTAGCCTGAACACCCATTTGGTACAAGACCAGCGGCTGCCCCTCATATATGTTAGAGATGAGAGCTAGATCAGTAGTGTTACCAAAGTGCCTGATTCATCTTACCATTGGCTCAAATATGAAATGCTTGAGACAGGCTTTACTTAACGTAGTTTCTTGCAGTTACCTGAGATTAAATCAGCTTCATCATCCCATCAGCCTTAGAGTACTGTTTCTCCCTTTTGGTACTAAAGGATAAAAATTAAAAAGTGTCCCATACATTAAAAAATGGGTGGTTTTAACTGTGGAGTTAAACTGCTGATGAAAGAATCCTATTGAAGTAACTACAAGGGGGCTGATGTGTTAGGACTGATACTTCTCAGAGAACACTTTCTGTGTTTATTCATCACACACACCCCTAACAGAATCCACAGACCCTAATGGAATCTTTGTAAAAAAATTTTTAGCTAGTTTTACCTTTGACAGTTGCTTCTGTTATTAACTACCTGCAAAGTCTGGATGAGCTATGGTCCTCTATGCCAGATGAGTGCCAAGCCCAGTCAGGTAAGCCCTTCTAGTTAGTTAGCTCAATTCCCATTATCAGTGAACAGCTTTAAAAAAAATATGAATGAGAGAGAAGGGCTTATATGATCACCCCTTCAGCAAAACCAAGTAATGTTCACAATCATTGTTTTAATTCACAATGAAAACAGATTTATGGAGAAATACAAAATTTACATAACCTCCATTTTATAATAGAAAAATCAGCACTGCCTTTTAGCCAAGATCATTATGGCATAACTGAGTGTTTACACAGAGGCACCTCTAATCTCACCCTGAAATTGGCACATGGGTAGGATTCCTAACCAAGCCAACGTGCATTTTGGTCTGAGTGCATCAGATTATTGATCAGTCAGTTTTAGGCTTTTAATTTTTCTCCATAGATGGACTTTGCCCTATTACTAATTAGCTTTTTCTTTGGAGGATCTGCATTTTAAGGTCATGAGTTTATAAACTCTTTTTGAATTGTATAAGATATTCAGTGAATTATAAAGGAATTCATAGATTCTTAACTGCTTTTCCTATTTTGTTCTGGATTAAACAAATTATTCACAAGGAATGTTAGAAATCCTAGGTAAGTTTGGGGAGCAAATAGCATAAGTAAGTAGCACTGTGAGTCCCTCTGTTATTAAAATTTAGAGAAACTTGATGGTTTTGATTTCATGAATGCCCTAAGGTCAGAGATGGGAGAAAACAATGAGATGGGAGAATCTAGCCGGGACTCATACTTGATGGCTGCTCACTAGTTGTATGGAGACTACTGCTAAAAGTTGAACTTTCAGATTAGAAGACTACTATAACTGACATCAATATATAGTATATGCATTTTTTTTTCATTTCCCTAGCTTAGCTTTCAGTGCTATTATATTTGAAACACCAGATATAATACTGTACACTGGGCCTTGTCATTTTTACTTAAAAATACCCTTATCACTTCATTTTCTGGCTTATTCACCTAAGAGCCTAAACTTCAGGGACACTGTATTTATCTTTGTCAAGTTGAGTGGCTTCGGATTGAATAGATGAGGCATCCTAACTCTGAAGGCAAGCATAATTTTAAAATCTTAAATTGGAAGTAAAAAAAATAACCTAATTAAATTATAGTGTTATTTTGGTCCAGGCAACAGTGTTTTATAACTTTTGGTTCAGTAGTAGTAGCAGTAATATGACCTTTCTCTAAATGAGATTTTATTTTCCTAAATTAATAAGGCTCCCCTCAACAGAGAATATTTTAGTAAATAGCTTATTTACTGATTAGTAAATGAGACAATAATTTATATCTATGTGATACATATACCATCTAAAAGACTATTTCTTATAAACTATTTTTAGGAATGCACTATTTAATTACCAACTCAGTGAAAGATTACACCATAGTAAATTACACTGGTAAAGAGCAGAGGTATGCTAAAGCTTTAGTACCTGGCAGGGTTAATATGAAATTAATTTGAAACTGAGTCAGCTATAATGTTCGTATAGAAAAATGTCAGACATCTGATGAATGTCACTTACCAAATGTAACCAAAAGCGAGACGGTCAGGAAAAGATTGTTGTCTCAAGCAAGCTTCTGAAGCTTAGACAAATTATTTAACTCCTTAAAATGGGATTCTGACATCCTGAATTTAATGTGTTCTGAAAACAAAGTGTGTGACTCATGAAATAAAGAACACTTAACCGGAAATTTGAAATTATGAAAAATTTAGGCCAAAGAGTTAAAATAAAAACAGCTGTTAGGAATGAAAAATGGCTGTAGGAATTTAGTTACAAGTACTTCACAAAAACATTTTCATCACATTTACATAACGCAGCATTACAATACAAAGCTAGCTGCTCTCCTGACCAAGCAAGTTCTCTTAGCATCTAACAAAAATAATTTAGGTACATTTCTCTCTTGGCATGGAATTGTCATATATGTTTGCATTTTTTGGTACAAAACATAGAAAAAAGCATTGGCACATTCTGTAGTGATTACGTCATTTTTCCCCATGTACGAGTTCCAAGTGTGCTGCATTCAGATTTCATTTGAGAAAAGTAGCTACGGGTTCAGTGACTTTAGTCTCTGTTTATCCCTCTTAGGAATGCAGCATGGAGTACAGAGACTCTAAAAGAAGAACAAAGGTTTGGTTTACTAAGTCTCGAATATTTATAATACACAGAAGGGTTGGCTGGTAAAAGAGAAAGGAAAATCTCAAGACTGACTTGATGTAGATCACAGAAAGTTGTGAAAAGAGCTGTATAAAAATATGCACTTGTGCTTTAGAAGCTTTTAGCATACAATTAATAGCTTAAAATAGTATTTACTGCTTCCCCATACGCCTGTTTTCTGATATATTTACACATCTTGCAGTCTTTTTTTTTTTTTTACATCATTAAAGCAAAATGGCATGATCGTAAATATAGATAGGTTAAAAACATCTGAACCTTGAAACTTTCTCTCTCTCCTTGGTAACATGGCACAACATACTCCATGGACTTAAACCCAGAAAATTTAGATTGCTCTAATAAAAAATTTTAAACAGCAAATGTATATAAATTTTTTTTAAAAACAAGCTTGTCCAAGGGTAGTCAGATTAATGGCTTGTGTATAACACTCACTGTAGTGCCTTGTGACTGCCTCTGTGAACCAGAAATAAAGCTCTTGGATTACCCCCAAACAAGATGTCACTTCCTTCCCCTTCGTGGATGGCTTTCTGTTAGGATGAATCCTTTTTTGGGAGAGAGGGCTATGCAGGCTGCTGATACCAGTCTAAAGAAGGCACTCACTAGGCCAAGGCTGTATTCTAATTTGAGTGTCACACCATTAGTCAGAAGAACCACCTAGCCATGGAGGCTCTGAAACTAACTAGTTTATCAGCAGTTTGGTCCCAGTTGTTTTGCTCATTTTATATAGGTTTTTAAAAATTAGATATTCTTAGGCATCTTTTAGATTGATGCTCTTGAGGAAAATAGTCAAGCCAAACCATGATAGAGACTTTGATGGCAAAGGATGAGCTAAACACTAGCAAAGCCTCATGGTCCATCCTCCACAGATGGTGGGCACGTGGGCACCAAGTCTGCTGCATGTGCCCTGCTAGTTACAGTGAGTCAGCTGCGTGGTTTGATGAGAGCACACAGGTTACAGCAGGGCAATGGGTTTTGCCATGTGTGTGTTCCATCACTCAGTGATTGTTCCAAAGAACATATATTAATATTTTTCTTCACAGAACATAGTTTTCTAAAAATGAAATTTGGGAAGTTGAATGATTCAAGGTCAGATATTAAACATTAGCTCCTTAACCTATACCTGTCATTTGCATTATGAAGGAACGCTTCTTACACTACTGTGATTCACAGTGCCCTTTGCCGATCCAGAGGTCACCTCCTCTGTCCTGGCTTTAACTGTCAGATGGAAGCCTCAGACTTTTGCACTTTAGGTCATCTAATGTCTTCCAGTGTTTGTAGTTATCAGCCAAATGTTGCATCAGCGTTGGCAGGTGTGCAAAGGCTGCAAGGACATAAAAAAATACAAAGAAGCCTGTTAGATTCTAGGAGCATTTATAAGGTTGAGGCTCTCTGGGACAAATTTGGGATCAGAATTGGAGGTGAGGTGCCCTAGGTTAGGCCTAAGGTGAATACACAAGTGTGAGAAGGATAAGTCACTAAACACTGGTTTCTAAAATAGGAACAGGTCCTCTTAACTAAAAATTGCTAACAAAAGACCAGAAAGAGAAATTAAGGAAACAGTCCTATTTATAATCACATCAAAAAGAATAAAATACCTTGGAATAAACCTACCTAAAGAAGCAAAAGATCTATACTCTGAAAACTATAAGACATTGATGAAGAAACTGAATATGACACAGACAGCTGGAAAGGTACCATGTTCCTGGATTGGAAGAATCAATACTGTGAAAATGACTATACTACCCTAAGGCAATCCCTAGCCCTATCAAAATACCAATAACATTTTTCACAGAACTAGAAAAAATATTTTAAAATTTGTATGGAAACACAAAAGACCCCTAATAGCCAAAGCAACCAAGAGAAAGAAAAACAGAGCTGGAGGAATCAGACTCTCTGATTTCAGACTATACTACAAAGCTACAATCATCAAAACAATATGGTCCTGGCACAAAAACAGAAATAGAGATCAATGCAACAGAACAGAAAGCCCAGAAATAAACCCACACACTTATCATCAATTAATTTACAACAAAGGAAACAAGAATATATGATGGAGAAAAGAGTGTCTACAATAAGTGGTGCTGGGAAAACTGACAACTCAGTGTAAAAGAACTCAATTAGAATGTTCTCTAACACAATACAAACTCAAAATGGATTAAACACCTAAATGTAAAGTCAGATACTATAAAATTCCTAGAGGAAAACATAGGCAGAACACTAGTTGCCACAAGTCACATCAATATCTTCTTGGATCTACCTCCTACCTAGAGTAATGAAAAAAACAGACATAAATGGGACTGAGTTAAACTTAAAAGCTTTTGTGCAGCAAAGGAATCCATAGACAAATCCAAAAGACAACCTGCAGAATGGGAGAAAATATTTGCAAATGAAGTGACTAACAGGGATCAATCTGAAATATACCAACAGCTCATGCAGCTCTAGATCAAACAACCCACTCAAAAAATGGACTGAAATAGATATTTTTTCAAAGAAGACATACAGATGGCCAAAAAGCTCAACATCACTAAATGAGAAATGCAAATCAAAGCCACAACGAGGTATCACCCTCACACCAGTCAGAATAGCCATCAAACAGTCTATGAATAATAAATGCTGAAGAGAGTGAAGAGGAAGGAACCTTCCTACACTGTTGGTGGGAATGTAAATTGGTGCAGCCGCTATGGAGAACAATGTGGAGTTTCAGAAAACTTAAAGTAGAATTACCATGCTGCTAAGTCACTTCAGTCGTGTCCGACTCTTAGCGCTAAATGAGAAATGCAAATCAAAGCTACTTTAGTTGTGTCCGACCCCATAGACAGCAGCCCACCAGGCTCCCCTGTCCCTAGGATTCTCCAGGCAAGAACACTGGAGTGGGTTGCCATTTCCTTCTCCAATGCATGAAAGTGAAAAGTTAAAGAGAAGTTGCTCAGTCATGTCTGACTCTTAGCGACCCCATGGACTGCAGCCCACCAGGTTCCTCCGTCCATGGGATTTTCCAGCAAGAGTACTGGAGTGAGGTGCCATTGCCTTCTCTGAGAATTACCATATGACCCAACAATCCCACTACTGGGCATATATCCAGAGAAAGCCAAGATTCAAAAAGATACATGCACCCCAGTGTTCATTGTAGTACACTTTACAATAGCCAAGGCATGAAAGCAACCTAAATGTCCACTGACAGATTAATGAAGCAGATGTAGATACACACAATTGGTGAATTTAACTCAGATGACCATTATATCTACTACTGTGGGCAAGAATCCCTTAAAAGAAATGGAGTAGCAATCATAGTCAACAAAAGAGTCCAAAAAAAAATGCAGTACTTGGATGCAATCTCAAAAATGACAGAATGATCTCTGTTCGTTTCCAAGGCAAACCATTCAACATCACAGTAATCCCGGTCTACACGCTGACCAGAAATGCTGCTGCTGAGTCGCTTCAGTCGTGTCCGACTCTGTGTGACCCCATAGACGGCAGCCCACCAGGCTCCCCCGTCCCTGGGATTCTCCAGGCAAGAACACTGGAGTAGGTTGCCATTTCCTTCTCCAATGCTAAAAGTGAAAAGTGAAAGTGAAGTCGCTCAGTCTTGTCTGACTCTTAGCGACCCCATGGACTGCAGCCTACCAGGCTCCTCCATCCATGGGATTTTCCAGGCAAGAGTACTGGAGTGGGATGCCATTGCCTTCTCCAGGAAATGCTACAGAAGCAGTTGAATGGTTCTATGAAGACCTAGACCTTTTAGAACTAACACCTAAAAAAAGATGTCCTTTTCATTATAGGGGACTGGAATGCAAAAGTAAGAAGTCAAGAACTACTGGAGTAACAGGCAAATTTGTCCTTGGAGTACAGAATGAAGCAGGGTAAAGGCTAATAGAGTTTTGCCAAGAGAATGCACTGGTCATGGCAAACACCCTCTTCCAACAACACAAGAGAAGACTCTACACATGGACATCACCAGATGGCTGATACTGAAATCAGATTTATTATATTATTTGAAGCCAAAGATGGAGAAGCTCTATACAGTCAGCAAAAACAAGATGGGGAGCTGACTGTGGCTCAGATCATGAACTCCTTATTGCAAAATTCAGACTTAAATTGAAGAAAGTAGGGAAAACAACTAGACTATTCGGGTATGACCTAAATCAAATCCCTTACGAATATACAGTGGAAGTGACAAATAGATTTAAGGGATTAGATCTGATGGATAGAGTGCCTGATGAACTATGGATGGAGGTTAGTGACATTGTACAGGAGGCAGGGATCAAGACCATCCCCAAGAAAAAGAAATGCAAAAAGACAAAATGGTTGTCTGACGAGGCCTTACAAATAGTGAAAAGAAGTGAAAGGCACAAGAGAAAAGGAAAGATACACCCATCTGAATGGAGAGTTCTGAAGAAAAGCAAGGAGAGATAAGAAAGCCTTCCTCAGTGATCAGTGCAAAAAAATAGAGGAAAACAATAGGATGGGAAAGACCAGAGATCTCTTCAAGGAAATTACAGATACCAAGGGAACATTTCATGCAAAGATGGGCTCATAAAGGACAGAAATGGTATGGATCGAACAGAAGCAGAAGATATTAAGAAGAGGTGGCAAGAATACACAGAACTATACAAAAAAGATCTTCACAACCAAGATAATCACGATGGTGTGATCACTCACCTAGAGCCAGACATCCTGGAATGTGAAGTCAAGTGGGCCTTAGGAAGCATCACTACAAACAAAGCTAGGGAGGTGATGGAATTCCAGTTGAGTTATTTCAAATCCTCAAAGATGATGCTGTGAAAGTGCTGCACTCAATATGCCAGCAAATTTGGAAAACTCAGCAGTGGCCACAGGACTGGAAAAGGTCAGTTTTCATTCCAATCCCTAAGAAAGGCAATGCCAAAGAATGCTCAGACTACCGCACAATTGCACTCATCTCACACGCTAGTAAAGTAATGCTCAAAATTCTACAAGCCAGGCTTCAACAGTATGTGAACTGTGAACTCCCAGATGTTCAAGCTGGATTTAGAAAAGGCAGAGGAATCAGAGATCAAATTGCCAACATCTGTTGGATCATTGAAAAAGTAAGAGAGTTCCAGAAAAACATCTACTTCTGCTTTATTGACTATGCCAAAGCCTTTGACTGTGGATCAGAACAAACTGTGGAAAATTCTGAAAGAGATGGGAATACCAGACCACCTGACCTGCCTTTTGAGAAATCTGTATGCAGGTCAGGAAGCAACAGTTAGAACCGGACATGGAACAACAGACTGGTTCCAAATTGGGAAAGGAGTACGTCAAGGCTGTATATAGTCACTGTGCTTATTTAACTTATATGTAGAGTGCATCATGAGAAACGCTGGGCTGGAATCAAGATTGCCGGGAGAAATACCAATAACCTCAGATATGCAGATGACCCCACACTTATGGCAGAAAGCGAAGAACTAAAGAGCCTCTTGATGAAAGTGAAAGAGGAGAGTGAAAAAGTTGGCTTAAAACCCCACATTCAGAAAACTAAGATCATGGCATCTGGTCCCATCTCTTTATGGCAAGTAGATGGGGAAACAGTGGAAACAGTGACAGACTTAATTTTTTGGGGCTCCAAAATCACTGCAGATGGTGACTGCAGCCATGAAATTAAAAGATGCTTGCTCCTTGGAAGAAAAGTTATGACCAACCTAGACAGCTGAGCGCCAAAGAATTGATGCTTTTGAACTGTGGTGTTGGAGAAGACTCTTGAGAGTCCCTTGGACTGCAAGGAGATGCAACCAGTCCATCCTAAAGGAAATCAGTCCTGAATGTTCATTGGAAGGACTGATGCTGAAGCTGAAACTCCAATACTTTGGCTATCTGATGCAAAGAACTGACTCATTGGAAAAGACCCTGATGCTGGGAAAGATTGAAGGTGGTAGGAGAAGAGAATGACAGAGGATGAAATGGTTGGATGGCATCACCGACTCAATGGACATGAGTTTGAGTAGGCTCTGGGAGTTGGTGATGGATGGGGAGGCCTGGCGTGCTGCAGTTCATGGGGTTACAAAGAGTTGTACAAGACTGAGTGACTGAACTGAACTGAATGTCACTCAGCCGTGAAACAATGAAATAATGCCATTTGCAGCAACATGGATAGAGCTAGAGACTATCATACTAAACAAAGTAAGTCAGAGAAAGAAATATCATATGTGGAATCTAAAAAAAAAAAAAAAAGGACGAAAATGAACTTATTTATAAAACAAATAAGCTCAGAGACTTTAGAAACAAACTTATGGTTACCAGAGGGGAAATGTGGAGGGAGGGATAATTAGGAGTTTGAGATTACCATCTACACACTACTATGTAGAGAATAATCAATAAGAACCCACTGTACAGCACAGGGAACTCTACCCAACAGTAGATAATATTCTGTAATAACCTATATGGGTTAAGGATCTGAAAAAGAATGGATATATGTATATATGTAACTGAATCACCTAGCTGTATACCTGAAAGTAACACATTGTAAATCAACTATAATCCAACATAAAAATCAAAAAAAATTAAATCTCAGTGAAAAGCTGTTTATCAGGTGACATTACTGAAAGAATCTGTGATTCAGAGTATACTTATATTTTATGTTCTCTAGAATTTCCTCCAATGATATAATAAAACTCCTTTAAGCTTTGGAAATATGTCCTTTGAAGAGTTCAACACTTGTTTATCCAGGTACTGGACATCCATTGAGTCTTCCATACACATGGTCTGTGCTGAGGATGCACAAAGTGTCCACGTACCCCCACCATATCTGGCTACAAACAGCTGACATTTTTTTAAAAAGTAACATTTAACACCTTTAGTCCTGGCCTCTGTCATTAAAGGTAATCATTATAAAGCATAACAAGATATTCTGTTTGTGGGTAACAAAACATGAACCATCTTACCATCCCAAGCATCAAACATGTCTGTTATGAAGTAGTCAATAAAGGAGATTTGGGACTTGGGGATGCTACAGGTATTCCGGTCAAACACTGGCATCACTACGGGTAGCCCCTGTCTCTTCTCTTCATCCGTCTGTAAGAAATAATACACACAGGGCTGTAGGGCACACGAGGAGCTGTCACAGTGGCATCGAGTTTGTCAGAACCACCCTGTGAAAAAGGGGTCATAATCCAGTTGTATCGATCAAGAAATAGGCTCAGCATTTCCCAGGGCTTACATAACTACCTGATGAGCTGCAGTGACTGGATTCAGGTCTTCTGACTCTTAAATGTGTTGGATACTATCTTACAGCTACCCACCCCCGCCACCCCACCAAAGCACTGATTTCAGGATTCATACCCTCTTCTCTAAGATCTGTTTTCATGATTGCAAGGTCGACAACTTTCAAAGTAATACTACTAAATACTAAGTGGAGTATACATTGAGGGCACAGAAGCAATGGTGGGTTTAAAGCTGCAGATGTCTCAGCACGAATCGAAGCACTGGCACCAAGCTGTATCAACAGACATTGTATTATTCACTGTTACATGCTTGCAGTGTAAAAAGAAAGTTTCACTTAAGAATGTCTAAATTAAAGCAGTAAGAATTATTAACCTTACTAAATTTGACCTTTGAAAATACCTTTTTTAAATATTCTGTGTGACAAAATCCGAAGTACATACAAAGCCCTTGTGCTGCACGTCTACGGGTGTGATGGTTGTCTGGAGGAAAAGCAGGCAGGCAGTTGAGCTGAACTAGATTCTCTTTTTCATGGAATAACTACTTTTTACTAAAAAGAATGACTGACAAACTTGTTTGGCTGTCTGTACTGGTCATGCATGCAATTCTGATGATATGTGTAAATTGAGTATTTTGCACATTGAAGTTTATAATGCATAATAAAGTCATAATTCACAGGACTGAAGTTAAAATCCACATTTACTGGTGGTATACTGAGCCAGAGACTGGCTGACCAGAAACCTCATTTGTAACTCAATTTTTAGGTCACATTGTCATGTGAACATTTCCTTTATGGGAAAAGGACACCTACACAGGGAAATTGCATTAAAGAACTTAAAAATGGTTCTTTCCCATTCCCCATTCACATACTTTGAGAATATCTAGGAGTAGGATTTTAAGCCTTCTCTGTGGGTCCTAGAAAGCCCCATTAATGGTCTCCTACCAGTTCGAGCTCAGCTTGCTCATTTCAGGTCAGTCGATCAGGCAGCCTTAAAATATCCACCGCTGTTCAAGGAGTGGTTTGGGTTTTTTTTCCCCTTTTCTGGCAAGCTCAGAGCTGGCTGTCCTAATTCCCATGGACTCTCTTCCCGTCCTTGAAAACTACAGCTAACTTACTGCATCCTTAGCTGGTTTTTGCTCTGGCAACCCTTCTAGACACCGTTGGCTAGTCTTTACCCTGCCTCAGTAGTACATTCCAGTGAGATCGGCACTCCCCCTCCCCAAATAATTACTTGTAGCTACTTGGGATATGTTTGTCTTTCTGTCCCACATCATAAACATTAGTCCCTAAAGCCTATTCTTTGGAAGTAGGCCTCTATTTCAAATGGCATCTTGTGGTCTGCTACTTTTTGGGTTATTCTGCAACTCTTCACACTGCCAAAGTTACTATTCTTATACAGAAATTCTATGTTTCCTCTTTACTAATTTTGGTCATAACACTTGGTTCTCTCAGAATGTCCTTTCTCATTTCTAAATTTTGAAATCCTTAAAAAAAAAACAACAACCCAGCTCTAACACCTTTTCCACCTTTCTAGATAAAAGCCCTTTTTTTTTATTTAGAAAAAAAAAATAAACACCTTTCTGAACTCTTAGGACTTAACATATCCCTCCTTTAGAAGTGTTTTCACTTAAAAAAAAAATACATTGTGTGGACCTATTTATGTCTGTGTCCCCTACTGCATTATGAGCTACCCTCGGGCAGAGATGTGTCCTATGTCTGTTTCCCACAATACAACGTGGAGATAATAATCTGATGAATGAATGGATTTCCCAGTTTTTGTCGAAGTTCAGGATCTAAAAACTTGAGAATGAAAAGAATCCCAAAGGCTCAGTTTCTCTCCTTCCCCCTAGAGAGACTTTGAGTAGTGACCAGCCATGCCAGTTAGTCTCTTGAGGGACCAGAATTCTATTCCAGGCAGGGGTGAGCAATTTCTTTCTGAGGAAGAGTCATTTACTTGTTCACTCATGGCGCTTCCCCAGAGAGGCAGCCCACCTGCGCAAAGTACTCCTCAGAGATCCTCCCAGCCCATTCAATGCACAGGTCCAGGGGGCGGCAGGGGTTGGCTACATCCGCACACTTAATCATCATGCGCTTGATCAGGGTCTGGTTCTCAGGGAAGTTCTTCCCAGGAGGGCTGCACTCGCAGTCGCTGCCGTCAATCTGGAAAGCAGACGAGGGTTGGTTCAATACAATGGTGAAGCCCACAAGAGTCAACCGGCTAGATACTAGACGGTGGTCACCCAGGCCACCTTAGGCGTGAAACGGGATGAAGGAGGCGTTCCCAAGTTACTCAGGCACTACAAACAGAGAGCTTAAAAGTTCAGTGTTCCTATCACCACCCACCTCATGGTTTTGTTTTCAACCAGTCACTCCCAATTTAACTGTCTACAGTCTTCAGATACTGATAGGTACTTAATGAAGATCAACAGGAATATAGTTCTTTAAAGCATCTAATTCTGAGGTCTCCCAAGAGCCCAAAGAACAGAGAACTAGAAGGGTTTGAATCCTCTAAAACGCCACCATTTATTCCAGTCTCTGCTGTCTGCAGGCTCCTCTCATCGTCGTCTTTGGGCCTACTTCCTTTTGTCACCACTGGCTTTATTTCAGGGCTCTTCTTTCAGGGAGTTCAGAGTTGCTATGGACATTGTCAATCTGTTCTTGTCCCCAGGGAAAACAAGTGGCCAACACTTTCAGCCCTTCCTTACCAACTCCAAGTAAGCAACCATCTTGTATTCAAGATGGAGAGAAAATGCTTTGAGGCCAGAGTATAGGGTATAACGGAAACACACTCCGATGTGTATTATGACATGTGAAGTGCTTACCTCAGCTGCCATTGGCTTGTTAATGCTGTTCACAAATTTGTTCACATGTTCAAAGTGTTTTGTCATCTCTGTTGCTAAAACCATGTCGATAATAGCTTGGCGCAGTGTTCGATAATGGTTCCTGAAATGACCAGAAGACAAAGGGCCTTTGTTCAAATCATGCCCCGTGAATTAGAACTCTTCTGCCATTTCCCCACACTTCCCACAATCCAGGAGGAAGCTAGGGCCACTGAAGACATGAGTGAAGACCACAAAAGAGTTTACCCGCTCATCTTCCTACCAAGCCAGGACTTGGTGACACTACCATCTTCCCAAAGATAGCTGACCCTCATGTGATTTGTGAGTATTAAAAGAGGCACCACCTGTCATGTGGGCACTTATTTTACAAGGTGATGCTCTTCTGTCTGCCCTTGGCAACATCAGAACAGCAAGGCAGAAGGAAATGACGAGTTCCTTCCCTGTGAGGCTGGCACAGCAACCTGACGAGCTGTCCCCTGGTATTCGCTGCAGACAGCGATTCTTATTACAGAGAAGTCTTGTCATTTCTTTTGATGACGGCTTTGGAAGAGTTTTCCGATTAACGAGCAATTGTCTACATTGCAGTTACATGCAAGTGGTAATGGAAGGAGCAGCAACCCTGCTCAAAGTCACTGCCCAGTTCCTGTCATCTTTTTCTAAGTCCAGGAGTCAGAATGAGGAACTGAATAAAACTGGCTATCGGCAACAATTCCTCCTCTGAAAGTTTTAAAAATAGTACCTGATACTGACGAAGCCCTCAGCTGAAGGTGGAATAACTGAATATTTTCATATTATAATAACGAGATTTTCTCAGGTTTCTAGAGACCAAGGTGATGGGTTCGGGTTCGTGGTGACAAGTGATCACTGAAGCCCGAGCGAGCTCTGCGCTCTGCTTGCACTGCCCTCTCTCAGGGGGTCTTCTCTCCAGCCTGGCTGGTACTGTGTTGGAAATATTCAGTCTGACTGCAGGGCTGTGTCAGGCGAGAAGAATGTCTCCTATCTGTTCACATGTGGCCAGCTCCCCAGAGGAGGGGGTACAACAATGAGGGAAAGCCCCCCCCCACCTCCCCGTGGACTCCACGAGCTCTGCTGGGACTGGGGAACAGGGTCTCCTCATGAGTTAGGATTTTAAGTGGCCAAAAACTGAGCTGGGGAAAGATGGGGAAGGATACATTTCCTCGAGTTACACCAAAGACATGATGTCCTTTTGAGAGAGTAGAAATATCTGTTACATTTATTAGTAACAATAATCTGTAGAAATCTTTGCAGCATATTAAGCATTTTCATGAACTCACTGAAGACCAAATGGAGTTTAAAAAGATGAAAACAGTCTAAAAAGTACAGCTAAGATGAGAAGGGCAAGGCTATTATTTTACTGTCTGATACAATGGGAAAACTATTATTATTTCCTCTTCCCCACCAAGAGGAAGCTGAGTACTTGGAGAAGTCAGGGAAAACTGAGTTTCCACCTTACATTTTACAAACCCAATCAACAAGAGCCTGAGCACACAAACCTGTCGATATTCTTGAAAATGTTGCATTTGCTGTCCTTGACCGTGAGCTGGAAGGCCAGGGCTGTGTGGTGACTCTCCAAGACAGCGGTGTCATTATAGAGCACAGCGAGCTCACTGCCCGCGTTGCACAGGAAAGAGTTGGTCCTTCCCGGGTGGTCCACGTCGTGGACTGTGGCAGCGATCAGGGCGGCCACCTCGTCCAGCTGATCCAAGCTTCCCTGGGGCCCGGGGGAGGCAAGGTTGAGTGTTACCCACTGGATAATGGAGACCTACACTCATCCCTGTCTCCCAGGAGGGCGTACGCCAGGGGATCCTTCTCTGACTTCCTAGAAGTTAAGAAGCCACCTAGGATACATCACATCACCTTGCTGTACCGTGGATTATCTGGAGGGAAACAGAAATCTGAGTTGCGGTTACAATGGATACCTGAATTCTTCCTCCAGAGTCCATTTACTCTAGTTGTTCTGCAGGAAAGTGACAAACAGGACTGCGTGCAACGTGGCCTGGTGCCATGACTCTCTTCCAGAAGCGGACGGAGAAGAAAGTGGCCTAGGATCACACGTGTTACCTTACTTGCCTACTTCTGAAAAGGTTCTGAGGGTGTGGCAGTAAACGGCACAGATACAACAACAGATAAAACTCTCCACAAAGATAAAAGGAGTAGAGCCAAGTAACAGGATCAAGGAAAGGAAGAATTTTCCCAGGAAAACTGACGCTAAGGGGCTCTCACATAAAGAAACACAATTCGGCTCTGGGCCAGCAGGTGGCAAAGGCAAAGAGAGGGACCCCTCTTCTTAATGTACGCATTATATAATTAAAGAACACAACCCAGAGCGTCAGGAGACACAACGGTTTTCTCAGCTCACAGCTTGAGGAAGAAGTTATCCAATGGCCTGCTGTTGTAGAAGACACGGTACTTTATGAATTCTTTCCTTCAGCCACCATTTATTGGAGGCTTGCTGGGCGCCAGCTGTCTTGCAGGCTGCAGGAGTTACGGTGGTGGATTACTCTGGCATAGTGTCTGTGCTAACGCAACTGGCCACTTACTGGGGAAGGCATAAGTAACTTACTGGAAGGCGGGCTAAGGAGGTTCGTGCAGGTGCTTTGTGAGTGTAGCCATGAGGCCTGATCTCGTTTAGGGCAGTGCTGTCCATTCAGCTTTCTGTGGTGATGGAGAAGTCTGCACGTGGGCTCTCTAATACCGTAACCCCTCATCCCTCATGACTCCTGGACACTTGAAATGTGCCAGTGCACCCAGGGAATGGAATGTCTCATTTCATTTTAATTAAATATGACTATTGGCTGCTCTGGATGATGCAGATGCAGAGGGTGGGCAAGAATGGGCTCTCTGAGGGAGCGATTTTTATGCTGGAAACTGAAGGATAAGCAGGAGTCAGCCAGGCAAAAAATGGCAAGGGAGAGAAATCCAGGCAGAAAGGTCAGTCTATATGATGCTTCTGATGCGAAACAAAGGGATTTATTAAGAGGGAACTTAAAGAGTATCTTTGTGACTGAAGGGTAGTGAGCCAAAGGAAAAGTAGTTCCCAAGATGAGGCTCAGGGTAGGGGGTGGGGTGGGCATAATTTTTGGTTTTCCTGAGTTGCTTTCCTAGGCTATTGGAGGAAAACCCTGCAAACTGCTTCTTAGATGTGAACAGGTAAGAAACAGTGATTCTGAAGCTCAGCCCTGAAAACTTTTCTGAAAACTGTCCCTTCCAGAAGGAAGACATTTCCATTTTCTGACTGACCTCCTGGAGCTGGGGGACAGTCCTGGCTTAGCCTCGGTCCACATGAACCACCTTCTCAGGCAGGCAGAGCAGTCAAGGCCATTCTTCTTGGTTCTTCCCAGAGACTGATGCTGTGATGCCCGGGGCGAGCAAACACGCCTAGCCCCCTTTTGATGCTGGTTAAGGAGAGGCCATGGTAACCCACAGGGACAGTCAGGGGCCCGGGCTGCCCCTGCTTGGCCTCCATGCTCACTGGTTCTCCCTGTGCAGTGAGGCCCGTGAGGCCCAAACTTTGGGCCTCCAGCCCGTGCTCCTGGAGTGTGTCCTATCTTGGAGTATGGGGCCGGTTTATTTTTACATTCTTCAGTGACATAGACTCAAGCGACTAGAGTAGACAACAAATAGCATTGAGGAGACACGCCCTTCCAGCTTGGCTGCTTCGGGCCACGCCCTTTACAGCGCTATCAGGGCCGCGCCCTGAGTTGTGGTGGGCAGTGTCTGCTAAGAAATGCAAGGGAGGCAGGGAAAGAAGGCCAGGCTGCTCACTAGCAGATGGGAGGAGCAAGGCTCTTCCCACGGCAGGGACAACTGTCTGTGGAAGAAACTCCTCCCCGCAAACCCACGGGAGGAGGAATGCAGACATTTCTGCAGGGTTGTCTTCCTTCAGCCAGCAGGGTCAGAATGCACTCCGTCCTAGACTAGCCTTTGCAACAGCTCCTTTACTAGGATAAACAGTTACACGCAGACATCACAAAAGAATGCTGGCTATCCTGACCTCTCCACTAAGAGTGGGTCCTGGGAACAGGTAAGAGTGGGGAGGGGGCAGGGTCTGTAAGGCACTGAAGGAAAACGCCGGCTCTGCACACGTTCTGGCTGAGGACGTGGAGCTGTCAGTGACGTTAAGAGCTTCAGCCTTCTAAAGAAGTTAGGGGTGACGGATGACATGGGGATTTGGTAAGAACATTTTTCTGACTCTCTTGAGCAGTGGAAGCAGGTCTGGTGGAAGAGGCCTCAGGAAGCGCTTCCCAGTGGACTAACCAGTGATCTTGGCCTGCTACTAAAGCTTTGAGCTCAGGAGTCCCTTCCAGCCCAACTCTCCAGGGTTCCTTGCCGCTCTAACTTATCTGATTCTTTGGCCTCTTAGAAAATGTCTTTTGGATTACAAGCATATTGTATCTAGTCTTAGACTTATTTGTATTGCTATTTGAGAATTTAACTAGACTCCGAATGCTCTAGCAGAACAAATAATTTAAAGAAAATTTCTTATTTTAAGGGAGGGAGAGTAAAGGAGATAATAAAGTGACTAAGCATTCCTTAATTGACCAGGCATTTCATCTATATTTTTTCTAGAGTGATTCTGTTTAAGAGGACTTCATCTTGAACTCAAGGCTGCAGTGCCTACAGGTCAGTTTGGTCTCAGCATTAATGCCCAAGCTCCTGTCCTCATTTGACCGTGTGCAAACTCTGCTGTATCGTCTCTCATGTGGTGGAAAATGGAGGGCTGTGAAACTGGAGAGGAATCTCGAAGTGTTTTAGCTCTTCACAGAGAGAGAAGCCTGCGTGTCGTGACCGCAGAAGCCCGTGAGTGCCGCACTTAGGGAAAGCTTGTGCACCGCAACGAAAAGCCCATGCAGCCAAAAACGGTGCCATAGAAACAGGCTGTTATCACCTGTGATGCCACCTTTTTTAAAAGAGATAGAAATCATACAACAGCATCATCCTTGAACCACCCTATTTGCTTTCTTGCTGATGAAAATAAACGCCAGGGTCAGTCTTTGGCAACACTGAGAAGACAACACCGCCCCCTCCCCGTGTCGGTGCCTTTTCTGCCCCTCTTGCCTGTCCAACTTCCACTCTCCTCCTTGAGCACCTAGGGTCTAAGACTAAGTAGGAGAACAACTGCCTGGTAAGCATCTGCAGGTTGATGTCAGCCTGTCTCTATAGCACTTGTCCCAGGGGTATGTACTTTCTAAGCTTCACTTCTAATTGTAGCAGCAAAGAATTACAAGCTGCACTGAAAGTGATGATAGTTGGGAAAGAGGGGAGCTGGGGCTCTCTTGCAGCCACACGTGGGGTATACACAGAGCTGCCCTGCAAACCAGCACCTTAAATGATGGTGCTGACTTCTCAGATTAAGGGACTTGGAACTCTTCCAGAAGTACAGAAATCATTAGCATACAGATGTTCACAATTCACACCTATACAGAACACGTACGTACGTATATAAATCAGAAGGATGCTGAACAGTTCATAGCTATCTGGACTATAACATACCAATGACAAAACTCTGATCTTAAAATTTAATCTCTAGACCTAGTAACCATTTGCTATAATAATTAAGTTCTGTCCTCTAAGCTGGTATCATGAAGGGCTCCTAGTGAACATGTGGAGAATGGGTTTATGGATCAGCCAGACATGTAAAGGAGTCCTCACGGTGGCATAAATTATTATTTTAGGCATTTGGGGGAAGGGAGGACTAGGAGAAAAGGCCGTGTCTTTACAACACTGAAAGGATCAGTCACTTCGGTAGTTCAAAAATTCTGTCAAATGGGGTCCAAAATAGCTGTTTGCTTAATATATTTATGAAGGACGAGTTCTTAGTGAGTTCTCCAAAAGCTGTGCAGGTAACTAGATTGCACTATCAAAATTCTACCTTCACTCTCTCCTTGCCGAGGAAGAAGGCTGTGGCGTGCAGGACGTCAGCGGCGTGGGTGGAGTTGTGGTAAGCGTTGGAAGAGTGGTAGTTGGCTTCGATCACCTGGAGCCAGGCCCGAAGAGTAGTTTCAGAACAGTGTAGGAATTCACATACTCCAAACCGGGAGAAAACTTTCAAGCCCAGGTAAACCAATGGCCTGAAAAACAGGAACGTACACTCTGATTCATTGTATTAACTGCTCCAGAAACTGCTTTCTTTGAAGATACTGGGCAATTGGTTCACCTCCCTCCGATGCTTACTCCATAAGCACAGGGGCATAAAAATCGTCCTCTCCAAATTAGAAGGTGATAGAGCCTCTCCTCCTCACCCGTCACTTCTTTAAAACTAGGTGCCTCGTGGTGGCTAATCCAAATGACTTCTAGACTGTCTCTAAGTCATCTGCCCTTCAGTAGCTCTATAACCAAGAAAGGCCTCTTACAGTCCCTCTCTCTGCTTCCACATAGGCTCCACACTTATGTGTTCCCTGAGGAAGTTACTGAGCCTGGGGATAAGAGGTATGGCTTGTGTGGGCTCAGCAGAGTCATGTCAGAGAGTCAGTTACTTATTTACAGGTGAGTATCATTCATATCCAACACCCCTGGAAGAAATGAACTTCTGTAATAGGAGAGGACTTTCTGAGTTATCGGGTCTTTCTCCTGCCTATAGGGTGAATCCAAGGAAAAGGCTACAGTGCTCTCAAACCCATGCTGTAAGCTGGAACTTTAACAAGGTCGGGGCTGAGAATGCTTAGAACTCTTGGCTCACTGGCAGAAAGGATGACCTGGCTAGATCTGAAGAAGACACTCAGTATTTCTTCATCCCGGGTCGTCACCGGGCTGATCCCAGATCTTACCCGCTGATACTCCCTGCTCCATAGGGAGCTCACTCCAAGGACCATGCCCTCTCTGCATGATTGAAACTCCTCCAGCATGGCATGAAAAGCAGAGCCTGGGTGGTCACCTGTGGCAAGGACTCACATCTCCCTTACAGTTTCCAGATGTGAAAGTCTAGAGTGTATCCATTGACCCTCCCCTGCCGGCAGCCAGAGAAGCCATGTACCTTTTGTGCGTCACAGCTTCCAGTTCAAAGATGTTGAACTCCCAGCTTTCCTCATTGTCAAGTAGTTGGGCGACGGAAGGGGGCACGTCGGTGATGGTTCCTGGCATTGCAAGGTGACTATGACTCTGGTGTACGTCTGAGCAAACAGATGGGGCAAGAAGGGTGGGTAACTGGGGACTCGTGAGTGCTGCTCAGCACCTGTCATCTTCATGGGTGCTGCTGGAAAGAAAATCTTGAACTTCCAGGGGCAGGAAGATTTTCACCTCAGGGTTCTCTTATACTTCTGAACTTCAAGATCCCCCAATAGAAAAATAATTCAGCTTAACTGAATTAACTGTTTACACATAGACAGATTTGTGATTCTTACTCTGACAGTGCACAGAGAAGTAATTTATATTAGGAGACCTGGTTTCAAATGTAGACCATAGAGATGTTTAAACTCCAATGAGACCAACAGGAAGTATCACGAACACCCTCCCCAAACAATAATCACAACACCAAGGGAGACAGAAGGCCAGGGACAGGTTACCAGTTACAGGTGGAGAGAGGGCAACTTACTCTTAGTGAACACGTACTCGTTTCCTGACAACCTTCTCAAGCCATCCTGGAATAAAGACAGATGCTGTGAGAAGCATGCTTTCTATCCCATTATCATTATTCTCTCAGTTCTTTAATTAGCCAAAGGGATTTGAATCCTGAATAACTCAGTCAATCTGCAACTCCAGGTTGAAGCTCAAAATTGGATCAGAACAACCGCTACAAAACAGGGGTTACTCTCCTTTTCGTGGCATTAACTGCAGGGGGTGGAGAACCGAGAATTAAGTGTCTGTGACTGCATTTAGCTCTCTCACCTGAGCTGTGAGCTGGCTCTGTTCTCATGCCGTCTTTCTTTTGTGACATTTTGAAGCCACATCGATTGAAATCACAGAAGTAATCTTGTTTTGGGTGCATGTTAATTTGAAAGGAGCCCAGTCATCCTCATGAAAGTGAAAGTGAAAGTCGCTCAGTTGTGTCCAACTCTTTGTGACCCCAAGGACTACACAGTCCCTGGAATTCTCCAGGCCAGAATACTGGAGTGGGTAGCCGTTCCCTTCTCCAGGGGATCTTCCCAACCCGCGGATCAAACCCAGGTCTCCCACACTGCAGGTGGATTCTTTACCAGCTGAGCCACAAGGGAAGCCCAAGAATACTGGAGTGCATAGCCTATCCCCTCTCCAGGGGATCCTCCCAACCCAGGAAGCACAGGTGGATTCTTTACCAACTGAGCTATCAGGGAAGCCCTAGGGACTGTTACTTGGTGTTCTTAGACTTAAATCCTGGGGAGCCAAATCCATGGGCCACATTTGGGGTATGATTTAATGTAAAGCCTTTAGAGTGCTCAGTCGCTCAGTTGTATCGACTCTTTGTGACCCTGTAGACTGTAGCCTACCAGGCTCCTCTGTCCATGGGATTCTCCAGACAAGAATACTGGAAGAGGTTGTCATACACTCCTCCAGGGGATCTTCCTGACCCAAGGATCAAACCCACATCTCCTATACTGCTGAGCGGATTCTTTACTACTGAGCCACTGTGGAAGCCTCAAAGCTTTTAAAGGTTGGGTTAATTTTTGACTAACATCTAAATTAACTTTTTTCCAGTTATAGTTCCTATCTTATAACATGAGCTTTGCTGTTAGCCTTCAAAGGAAGTTTCTGGACTTGAGGTCTTGGGAAGGGCAGCACAGGACGGAATGCCTGTGTCCCACCATTTAACAGCCTCTTGAACTTTAGTCCCCAGATGCTCTTCAGTGTCAGTTCCTATCCTCTACCTTCTACCCGAGTACCTAATTATTTACATCTTTGCTTAAAAGTCACTTATAATTGCTTGTCATCCTGCGAAAGTATGTGCTAAGGTTTAACGTGTTAATGAAGGGCTCTCCTGAAGTCACACTTAGAATCTTTAGGCCAAGAGCTTAAACTTTCAGAACCAGATAAACAGATGAGGCGTGACGGCCGTAACTCTCCTGCCTTTAGGGCAGGCATCGCAAGGGGCTCCTCTGTCATCGTTTTCATGTTTTCCTTCTGCTTCTAATTTGCCTTTGTCTCTTTCCTAATGCTTCGTAAGAATAGGCGGAAGCTTGCACTGGTTCCTCACTGCCCGACCTGGAGAGGAAGCCCATGGTCTGGCAGCGGGGAAAGGACAGCAGGTAACTTGTTCTGGGAACCCGAATCTTCCCGCAGCAGCTCTGCAGTGGCCAGCCTCCCCACGGCCCTCGCCAGTCTTCCTTTGTTTTTCAATAGAAGTATTGGTGATCCTCGATGGTGTGACAGTTTCAGGTGTGTGGCAAAGTGGTTACACGTGTGTGTGTGTGTGTGTGTGTATTCTTTTTCAGTTTCTTTTATAGATTATTATAAGATTTTGACTATAGCTCTCTGTGCTGTTCAGTAGGTTCTTGTTGCTTATCTGTTTCATATATAGTAGTTTGTATCTGCTAACCCTAATCTCCTAATTTATCTCCTCTACCACCCCTTTCCCCTTTGGTGACCATAAATTTGTTTTCTATATCTGTGAGTCTATTTCATAAATAAGTTCATTTGTATCATTATTTTGAATTTCACATATAAGGGATACCGTATGATATTTGTCTTTCTCCGACTTACTTCACTTAGCTTGATAATCTGTAGGTCCATCCGTGTTGCTGCAAATGGTGTTATTTCATTCTTTTTTACTGGCTGAATAATATTCTGGTGTGGTGCGTGTATCCTTTAGAAATAGAGTCTACACTGCATTGGGATGGGTGATCAAAGCCAACCCAGGGCCTTGAAAGGAACAGGAGGTTACTCAAATCACGGGGGCGTCAGGGACCTTTGGTAAAAACAAGCACAATGGACCAGAAAACCAGTCAACATTCCGCATCTGGTGGCAGGGCTGGACAGAAAACTTGAAAGTAAAGCCCTCTGGTGCCTCAGTCTTTGTTGTCCCAAAGAATTCTTCCAGCTTCGGTCTCCAATAAGAAGCACAAATTAATAATTTGAACTTTCTTATTTTTCTTCACTTGCTGATAGATGATGATTACAGACAGACAGATCACAGCAACACCAACAGGCCAGGACAAGGTCCTTAGGAATCAGCCACTTCTAGTGGGTAGACGGTGCTACTGGAGTGCTGGCAAGGGGCGGCCCCTCCCCTCCTCCCTGTACTGAGCCACAGTGGCTCCACTCTGTTTTTATTGATTATAAAGGGAACGCTATGTAAAGCTTCTATTTAAAGAAAGGATTCTACAGGTAAGATTTTGGAAACTAGTGCTGTCACCTAAGTACCAACCAACCCTTTCATTATATAAAGAGCCTGAGGTCCGAGGAAGCCAAGGTCTCGATGGATAACCATACCGGGTCAAGGGGAAGAAGTCAACAAGGGCCCCATTGTGATAGCTAGCCTTCAATCAACTGTCCATTTACTCCTTACTGTAACACGAATTCTGAAGGACAAATTATTCATTTGTGTTCCTGCCACTGCTTCTAGTTAGCTCACACAGCAGGTATTTCTACACCTGCCAGTAATAGTTTATCTGTTACATGTACTCGGGAGGATATTCGATGTCATCTGCCCTGCACTCCGGTTCCTTCTCATCACTCACAGTCATCAGCCCTCCCACGAGGTCGCTGGTGTGGGGATCTTCATCTTTGGTACCGAGCTGAGGGGAGTACAGTTCCGTAGTTCGTAAAATTTCTAAAACTCTGTCCAAGGCTTCTGCCACTGTGACAGGACTGTTTTCTTGGGCTGCGTTGATTATATTTATAACCTAAGGAAGGGAAGAGAGAGAAAGAATAAATTTGAGGACATTAGGGTTCTGCTTCCCAAAAGTCACTCATGAATCCAGAATCTAAAAGAAATTAGACGGTAACACATCTTATTGTTCAAAATGCCCCGTGTCTTCACGGCAGCACCTCGTTGTACTGAGGCAAGCTTCTCTCGCCACCCTCTCTGGTGTTTCTCTTACTTCAGCAGCTATGTCTTCTCAGGCTCTTCTGCTGATCTGTCTCCTCCAGCTCTCTGCCACAGGCTACAGTCCCTCAGAGATTAATGCTGGGCCTTCCTCTCTCTCTACAATTCTCTCAGAGACGAGCTTTTTCCTTTCCACGACTCCAGACACGTACGACCCGCATGCCAAGGACTCTCAAAATTACAGCCCAGCCCTGAACTCCATTTTGACCTTCAGATTTATACATTCAGTTCCCTGCCTGACCTATCTATTGGATTATCTTATTTACATGTCAAAAACTAAAGTCATGACCTTGCTCCCCTCTTCCCAAAGCAAGCAAGTAAACATAAAAAAAAAAAATAAAAAGACAAGAGCTGCACTCCTTTGGTTTCTACACTGCTGTGAAAAAAAAAAAAAACAACACTTCTATTAATCTTGTGCTCAAACCAAAAGCCTGGGAGGCCGTGGTTGACATTTCACTTTCCCTCAGTTCTCGCCCTACCTGACAGTATAATTCATCATCAAGAGAAACCGAAGTTACTCCCAAATATTTCTTGATCTACTCATTTCTCTCCACCTCGACTGCTGTAATTCTGGTACAGCTGACACCTTCCTTGCTTAGAATTCTGGAACAGGTCCGTAAGTGGCTTCCTCTCTTTCACTCCTGTCATCTCCAGTCCATTCTCTGCATGGCAGCTGGGTGTTCTTTTCAATAAACATACCAGGTCATGTCGCTTCCCTCCTTTAAACTCTTCCGTGGTTTCTGCTGCACACAGACTGAAACATACACTGCCTATGGCTCAGCTGGTCAGCATGCACTGAGCCCCGCACATCGCTGTGCCCTGACTCCCCTCTGCTCGCCAAGATCCAGTCACGCTACTTGCTTTCCAGTCCTCAGTGGCTCCATTCCCTCCTCCTCCCACCTCGGTGCTCATCCCCTGCTGTGCCTGCTAGAATCCTCTTCTCCTAACATTTTTGCATCCTTCAGGTCTTACTGCAAATGTTACTTCCTCTACAGAGACACTCCTTGACCACCCCTTTCACCCAACCAAAACAGGGCCCTAACCTAATTCTCCCTCATAGACACCTGCTGTTTTCCTTTATGACAGCGATTGCCATTTATAACTATGTATTTATGATGTGTTTATTTGTGTTTCCTTTACTATAAACTCCATGATATTGGTAGTATGCCATTCATCACTTTATCTCCAGAATACAGCGAGGGCTCAGTGGCCCTGGCGGCAGAGCAGAGGCCGCAGCTGCCACTCACCTTCGTGATGGGAGCCTCAATGGTCATGGAGTGGATCCGCGCCATGGATGGGTAGCGACGGTTCTGCAGACTTGGTGCTGGAGAGAAGTCAAGAAAGCTGAATCTGTTGCTGGTGGCTCAGCTGGGTTTCAGTGCAGCAAAGGAACCCTTCATGGACCCGGGGCCTGATTCTCACAGGACTACTGTCCTCCATTGCACCCCACAAAGCAATGAATTCACCCATCTCTTAATCTTAAACTGCTGAGAGCTCAGCCACTACTTGCCAGGGACTGGAAAGGCTGCTCTGGCCTAGAACTTTGATAACAGGAAGGTGTTATGAGTCTCAGGCCCACAGAGGGATTTCAGAGAGGGTTGATAGGATCCAGAAACCTCATCCCAAGAGCCTGACGATGCCCCAGGACTCACTTTCCCTAAGTCACTAAAGCCCAACTTGGGCAGGTCCATCACTTTCAGCCTTCAGCCACAGATCATGTAGCCAAATAACAGCAGTGTAAGAGGGAAGGTGTGATCCGTGACTAGGGTTGGGGTAGGCAGGAGAATGAGGACCCCCCCCCCCCATTCTGAGTCTTCAGGGTCTTAACACCAAGACCTTTGGTGGGTCTAGCTCTCATCTATAAAAACTGAGCTAGTCCGGCTGAAATTCCCTCATCCATTATCCTCTCCATAAAATGGATATCCTTTCCATCTGTCTATACCCTCAACCCACTGGGGAAAATGTCAGTCTGTTTTTGTCATTTCATTTTTGGTCCCAATCTCTTGCATGCTGTGTGCTTTAGCCATCTTCCTTTATGAATTATGCATCTTATTTCTTTGGTCCGTGTTAGTTCAGCCGCCTCCCTCAAGCTCAGCTTTCCCACTGTGACCTGAAGGATAGCCACTGAGAGGGACTCAGCTTTCGAGGCTGAGCTGCTCCAGCGGTTATGTGTCCTAACACACATTAGGGCATAAAGGAACCAGCCTAGTGTCGTTTCATAGGGAAGACAAAGACTATAAAAAGTAAAAAAGAGTAAAAAGGCCTAAAATTTTTCTGCTTACAGGGAAAAAATGCCAGTTTAGTCATAATCCTACTCTTTGGGGTTTAGTTTATTCGCTGACGAATTCTTGAATATATTCCTACGTCATTTCCTACACTTTAAAGTCAAGGAAATATGAACTTCTTACCATCACTGCCTCGAGATGATATTGATTTCACATCAATGGACTCTTTCCTCCTGTTCTTGTATCTGAATGAATGAGACTCTAAGGATTTCAGATTAGTAATGGAGAGTGATTAGTTTACAGCTTATTCACAGCAAAGTCTGTACATATTTTTTTCCCTCATTCTCCAAAGAAAACAAGGTTACTTTTTAAGCACTGTAAAAATATTTTTTAAGAAATAGCAAACCACTATGTCTTTAAATCCTCAGCACACACAGTATTATCAGTAATATTAATTGTAAAAAGATGCCCGTTTCTTGCGGTACCATATGACACTGTAGTGCAGCTTATTATTAAGGGTTATTTAGTTCCATTAATAAATATCTTCTTGAAAATAGACATTAAAACTTGGGGAGAATTTTGAGGAGTTCTTTTTGGCTTGAAGGACAAAGGATGGGAAAGGCTTCTGTGGGGATATCTGAGGAAATAAACTGCTAGTCAAATCGATAGAGAGCTGAATTTATTTGAGAAATCAATTTGGACCAATCTTAGGTCCCTCTGAAAAGTCAGACCTCTAGACGGTTTTCTAAGTTCTCCTGAGAATATACTTTCATCAAATGATGTAGATCCCGGGAAGGAAGAGAGGGAAAAGCAATCTTATAATCCCAACAATTTCCAACAATTTAACTTTCACTTTCATCCCTGTTTTCTGGTGAAAAAAAAATAAAAAATGTGTCTTTGCAGACTTTGAATTTAACAGTCAAAATGTGCTGTCACATTCATGTGAAATCTAATTAAACAGTGCTACTGATGATACCAATGAGGACCAAAGGGTGAACATGTCAGAGGGGGCTTCAGAAAGATACATTTTCAGGGCATCTGCTGCTTGTAAGAGTTACCCATGAACAAGGAGAAAAACTTAGCCATAAAACAGAGTTTTTCCTCACTGCGCAGATTTCAGCAGGGGAAATGCTTTTCCAGACACCAATAAGTGACCATATTTCAAGAGAGAAAAAGAGATGCAGTGATTTTTACAGAATTGTCTAGTGACACTAAAAAGTACAAGAGAACACAGTAATTAACAGAACCAGTTCCAGAGCGAAACTGCTGAAATTCCAATCTCCACTACGCCATCTAAAAGCTGTGTAACCTTGGGGATGTTCCTTCTGAAATCCCAATCTCCACTGAGCCATCTGAAAGCAGTGTATCCTTGGGGATGTTCCTTCTGTGTCTCGGTATCCACAAAATGGGGATGATTACAGCATCTCATTCACAGATTGTTGTGAGATGTAAACGAGTTAATTCATACATAGCACTTGGGACAGCCAGTGCCTGCTACGTACGTGGTAAGTATACAGCTCATGTTGTCCGTTATCGTGAATCACATCTGTTCATCTGCATGTATAACTTCTTTTCAAGCACACATGGGATCATGTTACAGTATTATTTTATTACTTGTTATCACTTTGTAATATGTCTTCGATACATCTCTAGGTCACCTTTTTAACTATTTACTTATGTTCTTAAATATCTGATTCAATTTTAAACAGTTTAAATCAGCAACTATAGATAGCACTTTGAAAAATCTGATTCAAGTTTAAAAGTGTAAATCAGTAGTAACTAAATCTGAATTATATTTATATAGCTTAAAGCGGAAGGTGCGTGTGTGCTAAGTCACTTCAGTTGTGTCGGACTCTGTGATCCTATAGACCGTAGCCCACCAGACTCCTCTGTCTGTGGGATTTTCCAGGGAAGAATACTGGACTGGGTTGCCCTGCCCTCCTCTAGGGGATCTTCCCAACCCAGGGACTGAACCCAGGTCTCTTACGTCTCCTGCACTGGCAGGCGGCTTCTTTACCTCTGGGCACTACATGGGATGCCCAGAGTGGAAGGGCGAAGTATTACAAAGTTAATCGGAACAACAAAGCCTTAGGATCTTGCCTTAAATCACCTAACTTGAAATATTTTACTATCCCTTTGTGTATTTTTCTTTCAGATCCTGCCTTAATAATTTGCCTGGCCTTGGATTTAAGCTTCAGTATTTCTTTAAAAGGGATCTAGAGGAGGCGGTACTTCAAGTGATATTGTTAGGATCATATTGCATCTTCCAAACCTGAGAAACTGATGGTCATTTGCAAGACACTGGTTGTGAGCCTGTTCTGCAGCTTAATAATCATATACACCCCTAACATTTGTTTATCAGATAACAAATTAAATCTGACTTATTAAATATTGAAGATTAAATTCAGGATTAAAGAGCATAAGAGTTCCTCAAAGTGCAGTTTCCAAATAAAGCTAAACTAGAGAGACTATATACAGCCCAGGGTGGCTGGTTGAATTCTAAATCATTCATTAGAATTATTCAAAGATGGGAAATGCTTATTCTTTCAGACTTCATTTCAGCTAAACTTAAGAAAATCTTTAACAACAGAAAAGATCAAGGGTTTGCAGAAATTATTTCTTCAATAAAGGCCAGTTAAATCAAAGAATTCATTTATTCCTTCTATCAACAGATGTTGTGGAATTTGAATTTAAAAAGACAGACAAACAAAGGATGAGAGATTCAAACAGCCATACTCAATGGCAAAAAAGGATATAGTGTCATCAATTCAAAAAAAATAAAATAAAAACCAGCTACCATATACTGAGTACTTACTATGCATCAGACGTTGTGCTTTACTATTTATAACGATAGTAAATATATAATCATTACAACGAAGTACAATCTCCATTTTACTGATGAGGAAATTTAAACTTGGAGAAATTGTGTGGGTAGCTCAAGGTCAAAGAGCTAATACGTGGCAGAACTTGTGCTTCCAAGACGGGATGGTTCCAGTTTATCATCAGTGTTCTGTATCTGTTGAGTGTCTATCATATGTAAGGCAATACTTGGCATCATAAAGGACATGAAAGTGCTTGTAACAGTTTTTAGCTGGTAGATTAGTTAAAACACTACTCTCACTAGGTTAAGGAAATAAACTAAACCATCTGTGAAAGTAACAAAGTGTGGAGGGAAGAGGAGAAAGATACCAAACAGTTAATTCATTTGACAAATGAAGAAACTGAAGGTCAGATCAGATGAAATCTTGCTGAGTAGGTGAAAACACGGTCCATTCCACAACGGAGGAAAGGAATGGCAGAAAGTGAAGAGGAACTAAAAAGCCTCTTGATGAAAGTGAAAGTAGAGAGTGAAAAAGTTGGCTTAAAGCTCAACATTCAGAAAACGAAGATCATGGCATCTGGTCCCATCACTTCATGGCAAATAGATGGGGAAACAGTGGAAACAATGTCAGACTTTATTTTGGGGGGCTCCAAAATCACTGCAGATGGTGATTGCAGCCATGAAATTAAAAGACACTTACTCCTTGGAAGGAAAGTTATGACCAACCTAGAGAGCATATTCAAAAGCAGAGACAGTACTCTGCCAACAAAGGTCCGTCTAGTCAAGGCTATGGTTTTTCCTGTGGTCATGTATGGATGTGAGAGTTGGACTGTGAAGAAGGCTGAGCGCCGAAGAATTGATGCTTTTGAACTGTGGTGTTGGAGAAGACTCTTGAGAGTCCCTTGGACTGCAAGGAGATCCAACCAGTCCATTCTGAAGGAGATCAGTCCTAGGTGTTCATTGGAAGGACTGATGCTAAAGCTGAAACTCCAGTACTTTGGCTACCTCAGGCGAAGAGTTGACTCATTGGAAAAGACTTGGATACTGGGAGGGATTGGGGGCAGGAGGAGAAGGGGACGACAGAGGATGAGATGGCTGGATGGCATCACTGACTCGATGGACGTGAGTTTGGGTAAACTCTGGGCGTTGGTGGTGGAGAGGGAGGCCTGGTATACTGCAATTCATGGGGTCGCAAAGACTCGGACATGACTGAGCAACTGAACTCAACTGAACTGAAGTAGGCCAGGGCCTACTACGTACTACGTTAAGTACGCCTAAGTGGCTGGGAAGCCCCCAGCAGCGGGGAGAAGGTGCTGTCTCTACAGGAATGAGAGTTGTACATTGTTGGTGGCAGACTGATTTTTCCCTCTAATGATCAAAGAATTCCAGACCTTTCCGATGTAGAGGTCATTAGTTCAGACCCCTCTTTTCATGGGAGAGGAAACCAGGAGTCAGTGAGCCTTGCTCAATGGATGACGTGCGGGTGTGGGCAGCTGAAATGGTGACTCGCTGCCCCTGATCCTGGGAGGGCCTATTCACGTTTCACTGACAGCTGCAGAGAAGGGGAGCCTGACTGCGGTGTGACGACAGTGCACTCTCTGGACCTCCAGGCCACGCTCTGTTGTGAGTTTATCTGCTCTCCATGGTTTCTAGGCAGCAAAAGAAGCCAGGATGGGGAAGGCGTTCAGGAGAAAAGGTTGCCATGAATGAAGATTCAAAGCCTTTTAAGGGATCCTGCTTTTAACCTGGCTCTCAAACCTTTCATTATCAGCACTGAGGTATCGGCAATTCAAGTTTCCAGGGTGGTGAAACTGCCAATCCAGGCTTCTTCAGACTGATTCATAGACTTGAGCCCACAAATCCCACCCAACCGTGTAAGAGTGAAATTGCAGTATTCTCACCTGTCTGAGAATTGTCTCCTGAATCACGATGAATCTTGAGAATCTAAAGTTGTTCAGAAGTTTGGTAAAAGCAAGAAAAAGAGATTTAAAATATGGTATTAGTTACATTTCCAACCAATTTAATTAAAAACTCTGACGAGTTCAAGAAAGGAAGACATTGCACAGATGATATGAACAGATGAAAGATGTACACAGGTTATCACTACAAATTCTCTATTACATCCAGACACTTATAAAACGCCTGCATCTGAGAACAGGAAGACAGCCAAGGGATGCTCTTGCTAAGCAAGACATCTAGATCTCCAGTCAGCTGTTCTCATTTTTGACAGTCTACAGAAATGCAGAAAGACAAAAAAAATTTAAAACAAGATTAAACATTTTTATCAGGGTTATCATATGTACCCTGTTTTTATTTCAGACATATTGTACATTTTTCCTATAATATAAAAGCAGTCCGAATTTAAGCCTAGAATTCAAAAAAACCTTTCAAAAAAGCTCTTCAAACACACATCAATTATAGACAGAGTCAATTTACTACACGTTTCTTCACAAGGTCTTAACTTCAGATTCAGTTTGGCACCTATTTCTTTCTCAGTATCAATTTTTTTGTGCTGCTGCTTGGTAAATATCTGTCAAATGCTGAGTGAAGTCATTAACAGTAGAAATAATAAATATGCTTTCTTTGGGGGGGGGGGGGTTCTGCATTTCTCATGTTGATAACTCAGACATTGATTCTGGGCACATCTAGCTGTCATGATTATAATCAGGCTGCTCTGCTGCTAAATCCACCTATTTCTGGTTTCTAAAACCACCATCCTTTTGTAGGCACTGAATGAATGGAGTAAGTTAACCTGAAGAGCAAGACAGATGAGTGTGTAGGACTGTTTATGGAGGAAGACAATATGGTTTAGCAACGTCAGCTGTAACAGCCAGAAGTCCCATATATTAATATATCAGATACAGGTAAAATGTTCCAGCTTGATTGACCCATTGAAAAATAATCACATAAAACTGAAGTGTTAATTATAGGGGGTTTGGTATGAACTGTTCTGCACAGTTCATTCCATGTAATTACAGAAACAGTTTCATGGCCAGCCTGTGTGAGATCTTGGTCTTAGCAGGTGACCAAAGGGCTCTGACTCATTTATCCCACAATTATGGGATCTTTTTATTTCTTCTGTTTTTTTCTGGTTCTTCTTACATTTTATTTGGCTTCACTGGGTTTTAGTCAGAGCATGTGGGATCTAATTCCCCAACCAGGAATAGACCCCCGGGCCCTTTGCATTAGGAGTGCAGAGTCTTAGCCACTGGACCACCAGAGAAGACCCTGTTTTGTTTTTTCTTTACAAATGAAGACCATTTGCTCAAAGCTACTGAGTGCAATATCAATCTTTGATATACCAAATGAGTACAGCTTTTTCTCAGTCAACTTTTTAGCTCAAAAGCAAGTCATCGTTAAATGAAAGTTTTCTCTCTGAATCACAATCCACCTTTCCTTAAGGACCAAAGTCCCATGGCTCCCCAGATCACACACCAAAAACCCTTTCTTGTCTTTCACTGAGCTCCCTAGGCCCACTGACTGGACTGTGGACCTCCCAAGAGGGCAACACAGGCTTTGTATTCAGTCTAATGGAACTTGAGGAAGCCCAAGGTCCAAGCGAGGCCCAGGCCAGCCCTGCCTCTAGGATGACGGGCTCCAGACAACTGTGCCTGACGGCAGCTGGCCTCCCACACCTCAGCAGGGCTAGGTTCTTACTGAAGCTTCTGACTCACAATCCATGTGCCTCTCCCAGACACCTCCTTTTACAACCAAAGGTTCACTTGAATGAAAAAAATCTTACAGAATTACAATTTTCTTGGAAGGCTAAACCCATCCATCGTTTATAACTTGGTATGAATGCTTCCACTACAATTATTTCCTCATAATTCTCAGTCACTCGCTGAGAAAACGGGCCTCCCTCATGGCTCAGTGGTAGTGAGTCCACCTGCAATGCAGGAGACGTGGGTTCGATCCCTGGGTCACGAAGATCCCCTGGAGGAGGAAATGACAACCTACTCCAGTAATCTTGTCTGGGAAATCTCATGGACAGAGGAGCCTGGCCGGCTATAGTCCAGGGGGTTGCAAAGGGTCTGACGTGACTAAAGTGACTGAGCACACAGGAAACACACAGAGAGTGAGCGGCTGTGTGGCTGGGCATTCACTGGTGGGCAGTCAGATGAGGCTCGTGGGCCTGCGGACTGTGGGCAGGAAGAGAGGAGGGGCCACCCCTCCTGTGACTACGGCAGCCTTCTCTTCCGTGTTTGCACAGGGCTAGCAGTTCGACACCGGCAACCTGGTCATTACAATGCCGGTGCAAGGGAGGGAGGGTCGTCATTCCTTCTGACAGATGGAGAAGTCGAGGGACTTCCCTGAACCACGCAGCCAGCACTTGGCAGATCTCAATTCCAAACCCGGCTCTCTCTAGATCTAAAGCCACTCCCTCTTTCTCACGTTGCTGTCTACGGTTAGGCCCCAGAAGGGCAGCCTGGGGCTCAGGCTTGTTAAACTGGGTCTGCAGACACAGTGCTCTGGTTCGGTGAAGGGCATCTGTTTGAATATAATTCCCTTTGTAACTCTGGAGAAGACATGACTCTGCTATGGATAGGCTTTGTCACGCACAAGCTAAAGCGAAGCAAAGAATCCTAATTTAAAGGCCACGTGACAGCCAATCTCTCCAGAGTATGGTGTTTTGTTCCCCCTCTTGCAATGGAAGTATATCTATAAATGACTAAGAATTCTGATATCCTGTGTCCCACAGGCTTCAGCACGAAGGCGCTGCAATATGAATGCTGCTGGCGTGGCCGGTGCCACGCCTGCCAGAGCTCAGAACTGGAATTTCTTATTAATAGCAAGGCCTTGGAGGCTTACAGCCTATTTTGGGGGGAAAAATTCATAATTCCAATGTTTTAGTTACCTAACATACACTAGGTTCCCGCAACTGTTGCTGTCCTTGTGCTAAATGCCCTGTGTACAGACACTGGATTATGCTTGGCTCTTAAAAACACTGCAGGTTCTAGATGGGTGTGCATGCATGTCAAGGTCATTTGACTGTTTTCCTCTTAAAGAATAACCGTTTTAACAGTGATATTCTCGGGACTTCCCTGGTGGTCCAGTGGTTAGGAATCCACCTTGCAATGCAGGGGATGCAAGTTTGATCCCCGGTCAGGGAACTAAGATTCCAACTGCTGCAGGGCAGCTCAGCCAACTGAAGCCCACATGACTCACCTAGAGAGCCTGCATCCGGCAGTTACTGAGCCTGCACGCTCTGGAGCCTGTGTGCCACAATTCAGACCCAACGCAGCCAAGTAAATAAGTATCTAAATAAATAAAATTGTAAAAAGATATTTTCTATGCACATCCACCAGAACGCTTAAAACTAAGAAGAAATTCTGTCAAGTATGTGCAACAACTGCAACTCTTACACACTAGAGGGTGTATAAAGTTGTACAGTCACTATGAAAATGGTCTGGCATTTCTTATACAATTAAATGTATGCCTACCCTGTGACCCAGCTCCTCGGTGTTCAGTTCCACTCCTGAGTTATCTACCCAAGATAAATGAGAGCATATATTCACAAAAAGACTTGCCTAAGAATGTTCAAAGGAATCCAAATGGAAAGCAGCTCACAAGTCTATCAACAAGAGAAATAAACTGTGGTAGAAATAAAAAGGAAAAAAAATACTGATACATACAACATGCACGCATGCTGAGTCACGTGTCTGACTCTTTGTGACCCCCTGGACTGTAGCCCGCCAGGCTCCTGTCCATGGAATTTCCCAGACCAGAATACTGGAGCAGGTTGTCATTTCCTTCTCCAGGGGATCTTCCCGACCCAGGGATCGAGCCTGCATATCCTGTGGTCCCTGAACAGCAGGCGGCAGGTGGATTCTTTACCATTGAGCCACCTGGGAAGCCCACATACAACATAAATGAATCTCAAAACATTGATGATGAATGAAAGAAGCCAACACAGAAGAAGAGACACTTCAGGAAGCTCTGGAACAAGCAAAACTAATCTATGGTCACAGAAGTCAGAACAGTGTTACCTCCGGGGGTGGGAAGGAAGGGAGTGGAGGCAGGGATAACTGGGAAGCGGGCGTAAGGGAATGTCTGGGGCGGGCAGGTTTGAAATCTTGATGGGGTCCGCGTTACAGAGGCACATGCATTTGTCAAAATACAAGGACTGTTATACTTAGGGTTTGTACATTTCACTGTATGTAACCTTTACTAAGAAATGAAAAAACTCTCAACCACATATTAAATTCAAATTAATAATATGCATGCCAAACTACCAAGGGGTGAAATGTCCTGATGTCTGCAACTTAATTTGAAATCTATCAAAAGAACAAGATGGACTGATGGATGAATCGAGGGAGGGATAGATGGACTGATAGATATATAGATAGATGATTGAGCAAAGTGTTAATTACAGAACCTAGGTGGTAGGTATACGTGTATTTACTTACAATTTTTCTCTTCTGTGTTTGAAAAAATTCATAACAAAATTTTGAGAAATTACATGTTCAACTGAGAATATGGATTGATAGCTAAAAATTGGAAGTCCAAAACAATTTCAAAATCAGTGAAAATAAATAAGACGAAGAAAATTGAGAACAGCCTGAGACTGAGCGGGGTGAATGACATGTCCCCGTCCTGGGGACTCTGCCATGAACCTGGGCGTGAAAAGGATGTCCCACTTCAAACCACAGCTATGGAATTGTAGACAGCAGCTGCCAATCTTAGAAGCATAAGATTTACCTAGGTAACTATTTAATACACTGATTTTAATAATTTTATTGATTGATTTTGTGCATCATGGAGCTATAAATGAACCTAAATCCTGATGTCTCTTCTGGGAGAAAAACTCTGAAATAACTTTTTAAAAAAATGAACAATCACAAGACTTTTTAGCAGTTAAAATGAGTCAAGGCCAGGATGATTACAATAACAAGCTACTAAGCAAAGAAACACTAGATCCCTCCTTCAGTGTGCATTTCGGAAGCACCCTGGGAGAGTGTGAACAGACCTTGGGTAGAAATGTCTAATCTGCTTTTGTCGCCATGGCATGACAGAGTGATACAAGGACTGTAGTTAAAACCACCAGATTCCCGGTATGTGAGCTGGGTGTGTGTGTGTGTGTGCCTGGTATGTGAGCTGGGGGTGGGTGTGTGTGTGTGTGTGTGTGTGTGTGTGCCTGGTATGTGAGCTGGGTGTGTGTGTGTGTGTGTGTGTGTGTGCCTGGTATGTGAGCTGGGTGTGTGTGTGTGTGTGTGTGTGTGTGTGTGTGCCCGGTATGTGAGCTGGGTGTGTGTGTGTGTGTGTGTGTGTAGGTGGGTTGGCCATCCTTGATGCTTCCTTTTCTCTCATCCTCACATCTAGTCCATCATCAAATCTTATAAAATCTCATTTCTAAACCCTTCTGGGATTACCCACTTCTCTCCACTGAAAAAGTACAGGCTCCCATCAGTTCTCATCTGAACTCTGACCTCGGCAATAACCTTCCCAACTTAATCCATTTTCAACTTTTCAATCAGGATCCTGCAAAACTGTACATCGAATCCTGCCACTTTCCTGCTTAAAGCCCACACTTCCCACCTGGTCTTGGGGTCAGCCCCATGTGACGACCCGGCTATGAGAGGCTGCAGTGTGGCCTGGCCCTGCAGTTCCCCAGAGGCACCCTTGAGCCCTGCCACTCTGCCCTGGGCTCCCAGTTTGTGGGCTGCACTGCCATCCCCGTCTCTCTGATTTTCCCATGCTCTTTGCTACCACACATACACAAGCCCGGAAGCTTCCCAGTCCGCTCTCTTCCTTTTGCCCATCTGTCCTCCAAATCTGAGCTGAGGGTGGCTCTCAGGGAAGCCTTCCCAGGTATTTCCTGCCCATCCCAGTCCCTCATGAGGTTAGGTTCTAGTTTCACATGCTCTCAATGGGCTTTGCCTTTGTTGCGTTTTATACAGTTCATAACTCTGTACTTATTTCACTGTCTGTCATCCTTCGCAACTGCAAGTCCCACTTACAGCAGGAGCTGTGTCTCACTTGATTACCCTTGTATGCTTGACTACCCTAGTACTCAGTGCTAACACAGTATCTGCATGCGTAAGTACACTAAATATCAGTGCACACAAGAGGGAGATTCCTCAGGTTCTTGACCTTATAGCTTGTGGTGAAAACACTATTAATGATTTGCCCATCATACTGGCTTTTGTTGATTATACTTAATACTGACGTCTCTAAAGTGCTTCACGGTACGGTTCAGTTCAGTTGCTCAGTTGTGTCTGACTCTTTGCAACCCCATGGACTGCAGCATGGCGTGGCTTCCCTGTCCATCACCAACTCCCAGAGCTTGCTCAGACTCATGTCAGTGATGCCATTCAACCATCTCATCCTCTGTCGTCCCCTTCTCCTCCTGCCCTCAATCTTTCCTAGCATCAGGGTCTTTTCCAATGAGTCAGTTCTTCACATCAGGTGGCCAAAGTATTAGAGCTTCAGCTTCAGCATCAGTCCTTCCAATGAGTATTCAGCTGATTTCCTTTAGGATGGACCTGTTGCATTGCCTTGCAGTCCAAGAGACTCTCAAGAGTCTTCTCCAACACCACCATTCAAAAGCATCAATTCTTCAGCGCTCAACTTTCTTTATGGTCCAACTCTCACATCCATACATGACTACTGGAAAAACCATAGCTTTGACTAGACGGACCTTTGTCAGTAATGTCTCTGCTTTTTAATATGCTGTCTAGATTTGTCATAGCTTTTCTTCCAAGGAGCAAATGTCTTAATTTCACAGCTGCAGTCACTGTCTGCAGTGATTTTGGAGCCCAAGAAAATAAAATCTCTCAATGTTTCCATTGTTTCCCCATCTATTTGCCATGAAGTTATGGGACCAGATGCCATGATTTTCATTTTTTGAATGTTTTAAGCCGGGTTTTCCACTCTTCTCTTTCACTTTCATCAAGAGGCTCTTTAGTTCCTCTTCACTTTCTACCATAAGGGTGGTGTCATCTGCATATCTGAGGTTATTGATATTTCTCCCAGCAATCTTGATTCCAGCTTGCGCTTCTTCCAGCCCAGCATTTCTCATGATGTACTCTGCATATAAGTTAAATAAGCACAGTGACTATATACAGCCTTGATGTATCCCTTTCCCAGTTTTGAACCAGTCTGTTGTCCCATGTCTGGTTCTAACTGTTGCTTCTTGACCTGCATACAGGTTTCTCAGGAGGCAGGTAAGGTGGTCTGCTATTTCCGTCTCTTTAAGAATTTTCCACAGTTAGTTCTGATCCACAATCAAAGGCTTTGGCATAGTCAATAAAGCAGAAGTAGATATTTTTCTGGAATTCTCTTGCTTTTTCTATGATCCAATGGATGTTGGCAATTTGATCTCTGGTTCCTCTGCCTTTTCTAAATCCAGCTTGAACATCTGGAAGTTCTCAGTTCATGTACTGTTGAAGCCTAGCTTGGAGGATTTTGAGCATTATTTTGCTAGCGTGTGAGATGAGTGCAATTTGTGCAATTGAGCATTCTTTGGCATTGTCCTTCTTTGGGATTAGAATGAAAACTGACCTTTTCCAGTCCTGTGGCCACTGCTGAGTTTTCCAAATTTGCTGGCATATTGAGTGCAGCACTTTCACAGCATCATCTTTGAGGATTTGAAATAGCTCAGCCATCACCTCCACTAGCTTTGTTCACAATGATGCTTCCTAAGATCTGTTTGACCTCGCACTCCAGGATGTCTGGCTCTAGGTGAGTGATCACACCATTGTGATTATCTGGGTCGTGAAGATATTTTTTGTACAGTTCTTTTGTGTATTCTTGCCACCTCTTCTTAATACCTTCTGCTTTTGTTAGGTCCCTACCATTTCTGTCCTTTATTGTACCCATCTTTGCATGAAATATTCCCTTGATAGCTCTAATTGTCTCAAAGAGGCCTCTAGTCTTCCCCATTCTATTGTTTTCCTCTATTTCTTTGCATGGTAGTGTACTTATAAGGAATTTTCCCAGTAAATGTGCTCCAACGGCGCAGAAGAACTGGTGGGACGTCGAGCAGTCACACTCCTGGGTGTACCTCATCCCGGAACTTGCTGCCCCTCTGATTCACTGCTGTGTTTCCTGTCATAATCTATGCAGTTATCAACCCGGCAGCTACTAGACATTCATTTATAAAGGAACGATGAGTGACTTTGAAAGATTTTTTGATCATACAGAAGAGTGTTGGCTTTGATCAGTTTTCAACCTCAGGCTTGGAGAAGGCGATGGCACCCCACTCCAGTACTCTTGCCTGGGGAATCCTATGGATGGAGGAGCCTGGTGGGCTGCCGTCTATGGGGTCGCACAGAGTCGGACATGACTGACGTGACTTAGCAGCAGCAGCAGCACAGCAACCTCAGGCTTTACATTATTTGCTTGTTTTCTGCATCTTCCCCTAACCCAAATATTATGAAAAACTGTACAAACCTGGTTAAGATGAAGAAAAGTACTATTCTCTTAAATACTCAGTGTAAGCGGTCTGGGAGTGAACATTCTCGATCAGTGACTTCATGACAAAACCGAATGCTTTGATGTACTTGACAAGACTGCAGTAATAGTGGAGGTTGAATGCTGGATGAGAGATCTGATTATGGGAACTGAGTCATTCAAGACCCTCCCTCATTCACACGCAGCCACAGTGACAGAGTAAGTGGTATAATACAGAACTGCTCTGATCATCTTTACTAAAAATGCTTTGATGAGTTTTCCCTTGGAAGGTATGAATGTCTGATGTAGAGACCATATATCCTTTCTGTCTGCTCTATTAAAAAAAAAAAAAACCACTTGAAGATACTCTTCTCAAACTTCCCAAACAGCAAAACAAATACCAAACAATGAGCCCAAGAACGCTGAGAGAAAATTCACGCCACATGCTGGATCCCCGGCCTCAATGGTTACCTTTACATAAGCTCCCAAAGTCAGGGCCGAGTTGGTGCCATTGTTTTCATGCAGAGTCTGGTTTCTCAAGATACTACAGCACCAAGACGGAGAAGTTGCATGGATGCCAACCTCGACGCCTGGTGTCAGATCTCCTCACTTTAGGTAATAACAGACTCAACATGACATTCTCTCTCCTCTTTTCTCTTGATGGTAATTGAAAATGCTACTTATATCAAAGCTACATGCATTGGCTTGATATAAATGAAAATACATACAAATATTTGAGATTACAGAAGATTAAAAAGAAAGATTTCAAGCTGCTTTTTTTTTCAGGTCATTTGCTATATTCGAGACAAATGTAGAAATAAACATCTCCAGTTCTGGAAGGTAAAATCTTGGGAAGATTTTAACACCCTTCTGTGCAATGTCTGATCTAGCATGTTCAGATATCACTGGTATCCCTTGGTCAAAATTTCTTGTACTTCAGTCCTAGTATCCCCTGGCCCTACATTCAACACGCACTTGCAGGAACCTTTACACAGAGAAGGACTCTCATTACGTAGCCCAGTGATAATCATTTCTGTATGCTTCTCTCACGGGGAAACACTTAATGCAAGCCACCGTTCAGGTTTAGATGGCTTGTCTTTTTCCCCTTGTCCAGTTTCTCCTTTAATTGCTATCAAATACCTACAATGTAAGCACCACCTTGCTGCATACCTGGACAACAGTGGGTTTTCTAATATGGAAATAGGATAGTGATTCTCAGACTTCCTCCCAGAACTGGATCTCTTAACAACTTCCCCGGTGAGCCAGGGCTGCAAGCATGGGGGCCGCACAGCAGTTCCCGAGGCCACCCTCTTCAGCACGCTCTGTGCACCAGCAGATGGGAACACCTGGGAGCTTGTGAACTCTGCTGTCAGGCTCACACTGAACAGAATCTGCATTCTAACGCGTCGTCTCTAAGTGAACGGATTATAACTACAGTTTGAGAAACACTGATTCAAGTGGAAAAATGATAGGCTCGCCAACAGATTTTTTAAAAAATCTCCACTCATAGATGTATAAACTTATGAGCTTCACTGAGTCTCAGTTTCCCTAATGGGTAAACGGGACCAATGCCTACCTTTTAGGATCTAAGGGGATCAAACGAGATAATGTGCACAAAAGGCCTGGCCCACTAGCGCTCAGGCTGGTCTGTTACGCTGCAGAAGGCTGGGAAACCACACAGCTGTGCCCACCCCCATGATGTCAGTAGGTCGAGGTCAGGGCCCCAGAACTTGCTTGAAATGCAAGTTCTGTGAGGCTGAGGCTGCTGAGTCAGTGGCCCTACTTTGAGAACCACTGGCCTGGCAAATAGTGGATGCCCAGATAAGGCTGGATCCCTCTGCCTGCTCTTGCAGAGAGATATCCTGTTTCCTGAGAATCTGGCTGCAGTGCCAGCAGCTCACTATGCCAGGGCTGATCTTAGTTTACGGAAATCATTTCCTTTAGGCAGACACATAAGCAGCACACGTGCGTTTTTCACTTTCATGCCGTCATTTCTCTAGCCTCTGTCCCCTCACTGTTAGGGACAAAAAGAAACTTACAGATAAATCACCCCAGAAAAAAATGTCATTGTGCTTAAAGCTCTTGCTCTCAAGGAACTGTCCATGATTGATGGCACTTTTGTTAAATATTCTGTTGTGTGAACTCAGATGACTGCTACATTTTGTCAGGAGAGGGAGGGAACTGCAGCAATCTAACGTTTTCCCCACTCCTGTTACTCCAGCACTTGACAGAGTCATTAAACTGCTTAATGACACCCAGGCTTTGCTGGCACTGTGATTAGCAAAAGATAGAAGCCACCAGCAGGCCCCCTGCTTAATAAATCAGGCCCTTTGGAAGCTACCCAGAGGTGGGGACAGCACAAAAGGAAAAATAAGCAATAAGGAGAGGACAGAATGGTGAAACAGCTTTATCACTGTGTCCCGAGGTTCTGAAAATGCTGTTCATCAGAATCTTTGCTTCCATTTTGTTAAAAGTCACCCCTGGGAGGGAAAAAGGGTATCTCTAATGGATACCCCTTCTTCTAACTTCAGCTGAAGAATCATTTATTGGTTCTGTGAGACAAAGATGTTTAGGACCTGCTCTCAAGGGATTTACTAATAGGGGACGAAAAACAAGTTCTGTCACAATGAATTTATTCATCCCGTGTTTGATGAGCGTGTACCATGTGTCAGGCAATGTTCTAGACACTGGGAATGCGACAGAAAACAAAACAGATAGTTTTAGGAAGCTGGTTTGAGTGTCAAGATGGCATTTCACAAATGGTGTGATGCTGAGGGGTTAAAATTCAAGTTTGGGGCATTTCAAAATTTGATGCTAAATAGCCTGGACTCTCCTATTCAATTCATCTGTCCTCTAATACTTTTCCAAGCCTTCTGGGTTTATCAAGGAGAAAGCCTCAGGCGGGTCCCAGTCTCCAAACTTTCAACCGACAGCTGTAGTGTCCAGATTTGCTAACTCCGTGGGGTTTTTCCTGCTCTGATCTGTTTTACTGTTATCTTCCATTATGACCAGTGGTTATGGCATTCCATTTTATGGTAGTGACTACCATGATGATACAAAGTATTACAAGCGACTGCTTCAAGGAAGAGGAAGAACTTTCTCTACATGCAGATGAGATGGTACCATACCTAGAAAATCCTGAGGACTCCAGACAAAAACTACTACAGCTAATAAGTGGATTCAGCAAAATAGCAGGATACAAGATCAGCATGCACAATCAGTTGCATTTCTTTACACTAACAATGAAATAACAGAAAAGAAATGTAGACAAATAATACCTTTTAAAATAGCACCAAAAAAAAAAAAAAAAATACCCAGGACTAAACTGACCAAGGAGGTGCAAGACGTGTGCTGAGAACTATAAAACATTAATAAAGGAAACTGAAGATGATTCAAAAATGTTAAGATATCCCATGCTCTTGGATTGGAAGATATTGTTAAAGGTATTGTTTAATATTGTTAAAATGGCAATTCTACCCAAAGCGATCTACAAATTTAATGTGATCTCTATCAAAACACCCATGACATTCTTCATAGAACTAGAACAAATAATCCCAAAATAAATAAAAGATCCAGAACTTTCAAAGCCATCCGTAAGGGAAAAAACAAAGCGAGAAGCATAACTCTCCCAGACTTCAGACAATATCACAAAGCTACAGTAATCAAAACAGTGTTAATGATACCAAGACAGACATATGGATCAGTGAAACAGAATAGAGCCCAGAAATAAACCTACACATTTACAGCCAATTGATCTTCAACAAGGAAGGTAAGAATATAAAATGGGAAAAAGACAATCTCTTCAGCAAGTGGTGTTGGGAAAGTTGGACAGTGCATGTAAATCAATGCAGTTAGAACCATCCTCACACAATGTACAAAAATAAACTCAAAAGCCTTAAAGATTTGAACATAAGACAAGACACCATAGAACTCCTATAAGAGAGCATAGGCAAACCATTCTCTGACATAAATCATACCCAAGTTTGCTTAGGTCAGTAGCCCAAGATAATAGCCACTCGTTTGGAGCCGTTTCTTTGCTTTCTTTCCTCTTTTAAAAATTATTTATGTATTTAGGTTTTCAGTGCTGGGTGGGGGCTTTCCCTAGTCGCACTGAGTGGGCACTACCCTTCCTGCAGTGCGCAAGCTTCTCTTCGTGGCGGCTTCTCTTGTTGCGGAGTGTGGGCTCCGCAGTTGCAGCGCTCAGGCTTAGCTGCCCTGGGGCATGTGGAATCTTCCCGGACCAGGGATGGGCCCTTGCACTGGCAGGCGGATCCTCTACCACAGGACCACCACGGAAGTCCCTTTGCTTTCCTTTCTATCTCACCCCCACAATACCTCATTTGGCAGAAAGTATGGATAATTCTTCGGTCAAAGCAACTCTTCCATGCATCTTTTCTTTTCCATGCATCTTTAAGATGAAGACTATCCATGCTCCTTTATTTCTCTGTTTTCCTATATCTGAGTATTGTCTATTTGACTTAATAAAACTAGAACAGAGGGCGCCTTTTTTCTTCTGGGTAGCTCATCAAGTCCCTTTCCGGTGATTAACTTGTAAGATATAATGCTGATAACTTAAGTATGAATAAATTCAGATAACCTAATTTAATCTGAGGGTTTCTCTGGTGGCTCAGTGGTAATGAATCTGTCAATGCAGGAGACACGGGTTCAATCCCTGATCTAGGAAGATCTCTTGGAGAAGGAAAGGGAAACCACTCCAGTATTTTTGCCTGGAAAATCCCATGGACAGAGGAGCCTGGTGGGCTATAGTCCCTGCCCCCTCTTCCCCCACCCCTCCTCCCATGCAGAGAGGTGGACACAACATCGCAACTAAACAACCACAACAATTTAATGTGAATGTGTCCACACCCACCTTGCACTGCATAAGGCCCTTCAGGGAAGGGGCTGTCAACATGGAGAAGAAGCTGAAAGCTGTGTGGGGTGACAAGTGGAGGAGAAGAGAGCCTGGACAAGGCCCGTGCGATGCACCAGAAAGTACAGCCACGGCCCTCACAGCCCAGAGGTCACTCTGAAGGGCCCATGCAGCTGGACAACTGGATTCCTGTATTTGCCTCGTAATGCGTAACTGAGACTTTGGAACCAGAGTGAAGGAAGGTGCCAAAAAGCTGAGCTTTCTAGAGTGTAGGCTCCAGGGGGAGAGTGTGTCACAGGAGTGACAGGGGCCACGTTCTGGAGCTTATGTCACCTTGGCAGACCTTACAGGCAACAGAGAGCCAGTGGCAAATTTTAAGGTAGAAATGAATGAGCTGAGTGGTGTCCTGGGAAGATGAATTTGGCATCTTCCCAGATTCATCTTCTGGTGCAGGATGGACTGGGAGAGAAGGACTAGCTTCCGCTCAGGAACTGTGGAGAAAGGGAGTGTTCTCCTGGAGGAAGAGAGTTGGATCTGAAAGACCATGCTGAAGTTGCACTTGCTTCTCTAAATTCTGCTACTGAAAATGGGATGCTGAAGGTCGAGTTCTCTTGGGAATCAAATTATCTTCACACTGGAGGAACCCTATCCTCCTGTGGGGGAAGACTGGTCACAAAGGCCAGGCCATCTTCACTGGCTCCTGCCGATGGGTTGGAGGTGACAGTCACATTCTAGTGGGACAGCCATGGGAGCCAGCGCACAGATGAGAAGACACACAGATGACTCACCTATGTCTGCGACTCAGTGTCATTACAGCCTCAGCAAAGTGCAATCTTCTCCAGGCTACAACTGGTATTTCCAGAATTAAAGGTCAGGGTACTGCCAGCCAGACTAGCTGGAAAGTGTGCTCTGGGCCAGAGATTACATCAGCCACAGCCCTGCTTCACAGCGCCCTCCACGAGGGGTGACGCCCTCTCTCTGTACCCCTGAACCAGGAGGAATGCAGACCTCACCCTGGAGAGTGCATCAGGACTCTGGCTCACCTTCAGCTGCAGAAGGATGAGATTTGTTCTGAACAAACCCAGACCAGTGGTTTTCCTTTCCTTTTTTCCGTTCCCTTTTTAGGAAAAATATTGTGTTGTCTCAGGAAACTAAATTTCAACACCCACTCTTCTTTGTGCTTTTGAACTGTGGTGTTGGAGAAGACTCTTGAGAGTCCCTTGGACTGCAAGGAGATCAAACCAGTCCATCCTAAAGGAAATCAATCCTGAATTTTCATTGGAAGGACTGATGCTGAAGCTGAAACTCCAATACTTTGGCCACCTGATGTGAAGAACTGACTCATTGGAAAAGACCCTGATGCTGGGAAAGATTGAGGGCAGGAGGAGAAGGGGATGACAGAGGATGAGATGGTTGGATGGCATCACTGACTCAATGGACTTGACTTTGAGTGAACTCCAGAGTTGGTGATGGACAGGGAGGCCTGGCGTGCTGCAGTCCATGGGGTCGCAAAGAGTCAGACATGACTGAGCAACTGAACTGAACTGAACTGAACGAGTACCTGGTCCTGGTGCTTCAATAACCTTCACAAGCAGTGGACATACCAGGTTCCAGCTTTTCTCAAGAAGTTCCAGGCTCCTCTGTGGACACTTTGCTACCTTACCTTCTTATTCTACATGGGCCCCCAAAATGCCCTGATGTAGTTTACTTTCATGGCACATCAAATGCACGTATAAACTTGATTTCATTGGTATGTGGCGGTTGGATTAGGGCGTGGAGCACATGACGTGATTTACTTTGATCTAGACACCCACCAGGATGTCCCGAGACCCTGATATGCCTGGGGAAGGGTACAGACTGTCAGAGGAAGGTATAGACAGGCAAAAGAGGCAGGGAGCTGAGAGACTGAGCCCCAGCCTGACTCTCAGCCGCATCTCCTCTGGTCTACACCACACAAGAGGGCAGGGCCAAGCCACACCATTCCTGCTTCTCCTCTGGTTATCTTTCTGCTCCTGGATGGGCTTCTTCTCCCCAAGGATGAATAATATTCCACCTCAGTCAACACCTCCTCCATGAAGCTGTCCCCCAGCTTAGCCAGTAAGAGTAGCCTTTCTCTTGTATGGTGGTGGTGGTGATTTAGTTGCTAAGTCGTGTCCAACTCTTGCAACCCCATGGACTGTAGCCTGCCAGGCTCCTCTGTCCATGGGATTCTCCAGGCAAGAATACTGGAGTGGGTTGCCACTTCTTCCCTAGAGGATCTTCCTGACCCAGGAATCGAACCCAGGTCTCCTGCATTGCAGGCAGATTCTTTTACCAACTGAGCTATGAGGGAAACCCTTCTCTTGTATAGCTGCCTGTAATATACACTTGTATTTATTTTATAACCTTACTGGTAACTACTCTAAGATGTGCATTCTGGTTCTGTCATATAGCATCTACATGCAACCATTCCAGGCCTCAGTTTCCTCATCTGTAAAATGGGGGTCATTATATCTACCCTCATGGAGTTGCAGTGAGGATTATAGGAGTTAATGTATGAAAAAATGCCAGCAGAGTAAGGGATACAAAGTCTTCAATACATGATACATCTTATTGTGACTCTTAAAAACATAAGATCCTTGACAAGCTCCACTGATCAGAAGTTACGACTGAAGGACATCCCTGGAGGTCCAGTGGTTAAGAATTCACCTTGCGACGCAGGGAATACAGGTTCCAGCCCTGGTCAGGGACTTGAGTTCCACACGCTGTGGAGCAACTAAGCCCGGATGCTGCAACTCCTGAAGCCTCTCACCAGAGGCTGTGCGCCACAATGAAAGTGCCTGCATGAGACAACAGAGATCCCACGCGCTGCAACCATGACCTGATGCAGCCAAATTAGTTCATTAGAAATAAAATTATCAACAAAGAATGCATTGCATGAGTTCAGTAGCATCAGCAGGAGACGGGGAGGCAGGATGCTGGGACATGAGTTGCCCTCGATGAGCAGGGTCTAGTGTGAAAAGGGAAGCCAAAATGTTAGTTGCTCAGTTGTGTCCAGCTCTTTGTGACCCCATGGACTGTAGCCTGCCAATCTACAGGATAGACTGGCAGAGTGGGTGGCCATTTCCTTCCTCCAGGGGGTTTTCAGAAGAGCTAAGTGCACTCAGTAGGAGAAAGGGGGAGAGGGTGGCCAGGCAAACAGCACAGGGGGAAGCCTGACCTGGGTCAGGCAAGCAAGAGTCCCCAGGTGGAAGGAAGAGTAGGTGGGGGGGCGCGTAGGAGCGATGCCCACACACGTGAAAAAGCTGGTGTGTTTAGGGAACTAGTAGAGCCTGGTGTGGCTGGAACAAAGTGCAGTGAAAGTGGTGGGGAGTGTGCAGGAGCACAGAGGACTTTGCTCCAGAAAGATGCCTGATGGTTGCTTTTTAGACCCCGAGGAGCCACTGGGGAACACTTTAGAATGAGTACTATGGACTGGATGGGATGATGATTTATGTGTGTGGGTAAAGACTTGACTGGCTGAAAAATGTATACATAGCCATAGCTACCTTTATCACACCTTCTACTGATGGAGAGTAGACAAAAGTAAGGCCTGGAGCCAGTCAATCATCTGGTTCTGTAGATACAATATTATAGCAAAGCCTTGACCACTCACTTACACATCACCTATGGCTGCTTTCCTACCACAAGAGCAGAGTTGAGATGGGCAGAGGCAACTGAGACTGTAGGATCTAAAATATTTACCACCTGGTCCTTTAAGGGAAAAAAATGCCAACTTTCTAAAAAGATGTGTAGCACAGAGTTTCCAAATAATACTAGAATATAAAATACTCTTTACCATAAATTCCCTATAGTCAACTGATTCTCACAAAATACTTCTGTTGACTTTTCTCTGAACTCTTGTCTGAGTGGCCTAAGTATGGTTGCAACTGATTAATGAGTGGATTTTCAACCCGAATGTGAGCTGATACTTTGATGTACACTGAGCAGTAAGACGGAAGCAAGACACCCGCTGCACAGGAACCCCACTTCCTCAGCAATGATGCGAGAAGCTTCTTCATTGATTCACGTAATTTTTGAATACTGGAGGGATATCTTTCTTTAAATTTTGCACTATTCACAATGAAACTGCTACAGACTTGATGCCTATTCAAATTTAATCTGCATGATTAACATTCTCTCCACCACTTTCTTAAATCTAGAAAATCAACCACAAAATAAATCCTGGAAATTTTAATATTCAAGATGGTGACACAGGAGGATCTTCAACTCATGGACACACCGAATCTACAACTACATAGGGGACAATTCCCTCTGGAAAAAATCTGGAAATGAGCTGAGCAACTCCTACACAAGTGAATGAGAAAAATCGCACACTGAAGTTGTGGGGAGAGGTTGAGCAACCATCTTATCACAAACCCTACCCCCAGCACAGCAACACAGAATCAAGTGGAAACCCCCAGCTTCTCCTGAGAAGCAAAGAGTTTGGATGCCACAGCTGGCCACTTCCACCTGAGATATGGGACCCCAAATGTCTAGCTTTGAAGCCAACAGTGCTTGGATCCATGAGACCTGCAAGGCTATGGGGAACTCATGGTTCTTAAAGGGCCCATGCAAACTCATCATGGCTAAACACCAGGGCCCGGAGCAGACAGCAAACAGACATTCACTCAGTCTTTTTGTGAAAGAGGTCTATTTGTTTATCTTGAAGCTTTGATCTAAAGGGCAGGCTTCAAATTTAACACACATGTTGGGACCAACTGCAATATTATCCAGGGACTGGGACACCAGCAGAGGCCATTTTTGCACTGTCCTTCTGCTTCATGCTGCTGGCATCTCCCTGAAGTTAAAAGATGATTGCTCCTTGGAAGGAAAGCTATGACAAACCTAGACAGCATATTAAAAAGCAGAAACATCACTTTGTTGACAAAGGTCCATCTAGTCAAAGCTATGGATTTTCCAGTAGTCATGTACATATGTGAGAGTTGGACCATAAAAAAGGCTGAGAGCCAAAGAATTGATGCTTTGGAACTGGGGTGTGGGGGAAGACCCTTGAGAGTCCCTCGGACTGCAAGGAGATCAAACCAGTCAATACTAAAGGAAATCAACCCTGAATATTCATTGGAAGGACTGATATTGAACCTCCAATACTTTGGCCACCTGAAGTGAAGAGCCAACTCATAGGAAAAGACTCTGATGCTGATAAAGACTGAAGGCAAGAGAAGAGGGCAACAGAGGATGAGATGGTTGGATGGCATCACTGACTCAATGGACTTGAGTTTGAGCAAACTCCAGGAGGTGGTGAAGGACAGGGAAGCCTGGCATCCTGCAGTCCATAAAGTTGCAAAGAATTGGACATGACTGAGCGACTGAACACCAACCACAATCTCCTGGAAAGGAGCTTGTGCACATACACGGCACCTTGGTTTTTGTGGCTGCCAGCCAGGAGACACCCCTTGATTGCCTGGCTCTGGTAGCCAGCAGGGCTTCTTTCAGAGGTTCGACAGGACTGCAACAAATGGAAAAATAGTTCTTAACAGGCTGTCCCCCAAGGGCACAGCACAGAGGCAGCACAGAGAAATGCCCAGTCTCACCTGTAAGAGCGATGGTGATTTAGTCATTCAGTCGTGTCCAGCTCTTTGTGGCCCCATGAGCTGTGGCCTGCCAGGCTCCTCTGTCCAAGGGATTCTCCAGGCAAGAGTACTGGAGTGGCTTGCCATTTCCATCTCCAACTTCAAGAGCTGCTGCCTGAGGGTCCCGTTTCCAATCAGCCTCCATCTGGTTCTGACTAGATCCTCTCCACTGAGACACTGACAGGTCTTGGCACACCTTCAACTCTAGAAACCACTAACTCAAAGCAGGCTGCCCAGACAATCACACAGACATGAGGGCCAACTAAGAGCTCGGGCAGGGTAGAGCATTAAGTTTCATCAAGCTGTTTTTTCTAACACACAGAACCAATACAGAGAATCAAGTAAAGTGAAGACACAGAGAAACATGTTCCAAATGAAAGAACAAGATAAAAAGCCCCAGAAAAAGGCCTTAAGTAAGTAGAGATAAGTAATTTACCTAACGAAGATTTCAAAATAACAGTCATAAATGTGTTTACTGAGGTCAGGAGAACAATGCCTGAACAAAGCGAGAATTTCAATAGAGAGAGAATATAAATAAGTACCAAGCATCAATCCCAGAGCTGAATGATATAATAACTGCAGTGAAAACTCCAAAAGAGGAGGGCCAACAGCAGACTAGATGAAGCAGAAGAAAGGATCAGTGAGCGCAAAAGACAGGGCAGTGGGCTCACTCCGAGCAGCAAAAAGAAAAAAGGAATGAAAAAGACTGAAGCGCACAACCAATATTTGCATTACAGGAATTCCAGGAAGAGAAGAGAGAAAGGGATAGAAAGCTTAGTTAAGAAATAATGGCTGAAAACTTCACGGTCAGTGAAGGAAACCGATATCCAGATCCACGAAGCTGCAAAAGTTTCAAATAGATGAATCCAAACAGACCCACACCAACATACATTATAATTAAATCCTCGAAAGTCAAAGACAAGGGCTTATCTTAAAAGCAGCAAGAAAAAAACAATCTGTTATGCACAAGGTAACTTCCATATGACCCTGAGCATATTTTTCAGCAGAAACTGCAGGCCAAAAAGGAATGGTGTGATATATTCAAAGTGCTGGGAAAAAAAAAAAAAAAAAAAAAACTGTCAACCAGAATTCTTCAGAATTGAAGGCGATAAAGAGTTTTACACATAAGGAAACATTGAAGGAGCTCGTAACAACTAGATTGGCCCTGGGCTTCCCTGGTAGCTCAGCTGGTAAAGAATCTGTCTGCAGTGCAGGAGACCCTGCTTTGATTCCTGGGTTGGGAAGATCCCCTGGAGAAGGGATAGGCTACCCATCCAGTATTCTTAGGCTTCCCAGATGACTCAGATGGTAAAGAATCCACCTGCAATGTGGGAGACCTGGGTTCGATCCTGGATTGGGAAGATTCGCTGGAGGAGGGCGTGGCAACCCATTCAGTATTCTTGCCTGGAGAATCCTCATAGACAGAGGTGCCTGGTGGGCTACAGTCCTTGGGGTTGCAAAGAGTCACACACAACTGAATGACTAAGCACAGCACAGCACAAACCGGCCCTAGAAGAAATGTTAAAGACACTTCTTTAAGGTGAAATAAAAGAGAACTAACTAGTAGGAACACAAAGTATAAATCTCACTGTTGAGAGTAATATACAAAAAACAATCTAATGTTGTAAAGGTGGTAGATTGTCACTTATAAAAGACAAAAGTAATAAAAATAACTATAACTAAAATAATTTGCTAATAAATATGTAAGATAAAAGGATGCTGAACAACAACATTCGAAAGAATAAAAACTGACCAGTATTTTACGTTCCACAAAAAATCAACTTGGAATGGACTGAGGACTTGAATTTAAGTCCTGAAGCCACGAAACTCCTAGAAGAAAACATAGGAAGTAAGCTCCTTAACACTGGCCTTGGTGATGATTTGTAAAAAATCTGATACCAAAGCAAAAGCAACAGAAGCATAAATAGACAAGATGGACTGCATCACACTAAAAGCTTCTGCACAGCAAAGGAAACCATCAACCAAATGAAAAGGCAACCTACAGTATGGGAGAAAACACTGCGTATCTGATAAAGGGCTAATATACAAAAGAAAGAACGCATATAACTTAATAGCAAAAAAAATCATCCAATTAAAAAATGGGCAGAGGATCTCTCTAGATATTTTTGTAAAAAAGATATACAGATGGCCAACAGGTATACAAACAGGTGCTCAATAACACTAATCATCAGGTAAATGCAAATCAAAGCCACAACAAGATATCAACTCATATCTGTTCGAATGGCTATTATCAAAAAGATAAGAAATACCAGGTGTTGGCAAAGATATGGAGGAAAGGGAACCCTTGTATGCGGTTGGTGAGAATGCAAATTGGTACAATCACTTTGGAAAGCAGTATGAAGAGTCCTCAAGATACTAAAAATGAACGTATCATATGATCCAGAATCCCACTTCAGGGCATTTATTCTGAGGAAATGAAATCACTATCTTGCAAAGATAGCTGCACTTTCATGATCACTGCGGCATTATTTACAACAGGCAAGACGTGGAAACAGCCTCTGTGTCCCCTAGTGAATGAACGAATAAAGAAAATCTGGGAATGAGTACAGACAATCCAGGGGGAGCCCAGGAATACTAGAGTGGGTAGTCTATCCCTTCTCCAGGGGATCTTCCCAGTCCAGGAATCAAACGGGGATCTCCTGCATTTATATATACAATGGAATATTACTCAGCTATACTAAAGAAGGAAATTCTGCCATTTGCAATAACTGGACCTTGAAGCATTATGATAGGTGAAATAATTCAGAGAAGGACAAATACTATGACATCTCTTGTATGTGGGATCTAAAAACAAAAAGCCTGATCTCACAGTTGCAGAGGGCAGACTGGTGGTTGCCAGAGGTGGGGGGTTGCGAGGTGGGTCAAATGAGTGAAGGCGATCCGGAGATACCAGCTTCTAATTATGAGGTAACCAGTTCTGAGGATACACGTACGCATTAGTAACACTGTATTGTGATACCAGCTTCTAATTATGAGGTAACAAGTTCTGAGGCTACACGTACGCATTAGTAATACTGTATTGTGATAGCAGCTTCTAATTATGAGGTAACAAGTTCTGAGGATACACGTACGCATTAGTAATACTGTATTGTGTATCTGAAATTTGCTAAGAGAGTAGATCTTATATTTTTTCATCAAAAGAAAAAAATTTCTAACTGGGTGGTGATGATGTTAACTTACTATGTTGATAATTTTGCAATGTATGTCTATCAAATCATTATATGTTCACTTAAAACTAATACAGTGTTATTTGTCAGTAATGTCTCAGTTTTAAAAATCTGAGCCAATGCAGATAAAACTGTGATCTAGACTAAGTCACATATATAAAGTTTTTTTATTTTTAATCCATATGAACCATGTCTTTCCTGAGCATTTTTCCTGCAATGAATTTCTCTGTTCAGAATTTTCCAAGGGTGTATGATGCTGTAGAAAGATTTTTAAGATGTGAGTAGTTAACAGATACTTAAATACAAATTAAAACATTCTTTGGAGGGAGGGGGAGTTCTGTTTTCACCACAATAATATTAAGAAGAGCACTTAATAAACTGTGCTTTTTTTTTTAAGTCCTGATTTATAGCATTTACTGATTTCCTCAGTCTAAAAATATCCCCACCATTGCTGTTTGAAGCTACCAACATGATATCACTGAACATGGGCTGGGGAGATGTGAGATACTTTCTATGCACTTCCCCCATGCAGGTAAAAGAAATGTAAGTAACCTCAAGAGCACAGATAATAGTAAAATGTGGTAACACCCAATAAGTTGTAGATTTTTGAGTACTTATTACCTGTTTTAAAAATTTATTTAACAGCATGATTTAATTTTAATAATGACTCACAGAACTCCAGAAATTGAACGGTCACCTCTCATGAGCCTGTATGAGGCGGTCCCTGCACACCGCTAAGTGGAGACAGAGAGAGCAGCCAGGGCGCTCCTGCAAGACAGCCAGAGGCCGCCATGGGGTGGGATGAGTGGGGCCCCGGGGCAGAAGGGGGCATGAAGCCGAGAGCTGCGAGGAAGACACAGCCTTCAGAACTAGTGGCTTCACGAATGCAGGGAGATGAGGAAAGTAGAGGTGCTCTGAGTTGATTCCCAGGTTGGGGGTGGTGGGCCTGAGTGGAAGGGGTGGTCCCATGAGCTAAGCCAAGGAATTCAGCGGATATGGGGTAGAACATGGTGACTGCATTCTCAGCCATCCTGTCTCTTCTACAGGCCACAGTGCTGGAAGGCCGTTGCTGCTTACTGACTAGAGGAATGAATGCGCAGCTTAGGTGAGCACGTGTCCCAAACTGAAAAGTTCTCAGTGTAAAGTGAAGTAATTCCTTCAGAGGAGGCAACCACCAACTGTTGCTCTGGAAAAAGAACAATTTCTATCAATTGCTAATACTCATAAATTGCATAAAAACAGGTTAAGTAAAACTTTAACCTAAATCAGGTCTCAGTTCAGTTCAGTCCCTCAGTCGTGTCCTAGAGTGAAGTCAGGTCTAAGGTAAGGCAAAAACCTCTCGTGCTGAATTATTTTAAGTCTCCACAGTGAGCAAATATTGCTCACTTAGATAACATATATCTATCACTAGTGTGAATGACACCAATCATCCGAAAATGCAGTCTTGGGAATTTTAGCTAAACTTTGAGAGGAAAGCCCTTCTTCTCAAAGACCAACAGAGAATTTCCTCTTTCAATCCTAGTTGTCTTAAATGTGTCAGAGATCAAGAGGCAACATTAACATTTAAGAAATAGCTCAGCTATGTCTGTTTACCATTCATCAGCAAGACGAATTTGTCTTCCTCTTTAGGCCTCGGTACTGAGGCCCCACAGAATGGGGCGGGCTGTACAGGTGAGCCGGCGTGGGGTCTCACACAGAGGGAAACTGGATTCCCGGCTTGGCCTTAGGAACTCCTCCCCCTCTGTTCTTCCCATCCTCTGCCTCCTGGCTGTCCCCACCACAGGCTAGCTCGCTCGTGCTAAGTCACTCAGTCACGTCTGACTCTGTGCGACCCCATGGACTGCAGCCCGCCAGGCTCCTCTGTCCATGGGATTCTCTGGGCAGGAATACTGGAGTGGGCTGCTGTGCCCTCCTCCAGGGGATCTTCCCCACCCAGGGATCAAACTCAAGCCTCTTATTTCTCCTGCACTGGCAAGTGGGTTTTTGGACCACAGGCGCCACCTGGGAAGACCCATAAATACCTCCTGCTGTGGAAGAGAGAACTGGATAAGGAGCAGCCAGGGCAAAGGTGTCCCATTCCAGTGGCGGGCAGACAGCCTCAGGCCTACTGCCCTGCTGCCCACAAGGGACGGAGTGCCTGCGTCTACCTGAAATGAGGCAGCCTCCTTTCCCACGGTGCTCAGCGCAGGTACACGTGCCCAGAATATTCTCGGTCACTCCTCCCCCTTGTCAGCCAGGTGACTCTCTCAGCTTCAGCCTCTGGGGTCTCATGAAGCTTGCTGTGCCCAGCGCCAGGCCTAAGGGCCCCCTCTCTCTCCTGCGAGCCAAGGCTTTCCCACACACATGACCCACGGCTGCATCCTCAGCATCCTGTCCTGTTCCCTGTTGGGAGCTCCGGGTTGTCTTACCCTCAGACACCCCACAGATATGCACCCTCCTCTGCTCAGGGTTTTGGTCGCTCCAACGTGGTTTCTCAGGAAAAGCTGTGGTTTTGCAACACCAGAGGCCTTTCTTTAAATAGCTCCGCGTAAATATGTACTAAAGCTAAATGGAAAAATTTTGTTTACTTAGTGGCTTTACTAAATCTATCGACAAATATTTGGGGCACCTACTGTGAGTCAAGTGCATCTGTACAGACGCGGTGCCGTGGTGATGCACTGATGGCATAAAGGCCATCTCTAAACATGAGCAGCCATGTTCAGGGATAACTCGAGCTGTGTTTTCAGCGGCAGTGTCCTTCTTCTCCCACTTCTTTTTAAGAAGTCACACTTGGATATGTGCCATGGGAAAACACAGCAGATATTCTTCACAGCAGCATGTGATATGTGTACAGATCAAAACTCTACACGTAATAATAACTTGGGACTAGACAAGGCTGTCCCTTTGATTTCCTGTGCCTTCTGAATGTCACTGTACTAAGGAGTAAAAGCTGGCTTTCAAAATACTTCCCTGATATCTACTGGGCACATACAGTGGCCCAAGGTGAGAACTGACCCAAAGCATATGGATGATACAGAAACACAGAGTCACCACCACCCTCACCGTGGGGACAGAGGAGACAGGCAGGTTCAGGAAGATTCTTGGAAGGGAGAGAACCTGGATTGAAGGAAGCTGCAAAGGGTCTGCATCATTCAAAAATGGGTGACACAGACAATCCAGACAATGCTCACTTAAAGAGGACATATATTACATATCTGGGGGACAGAAACGGGCTAGACGAACTTCCCAACAACTCTGTGATTCTGTGTTCTTATGGTCAGGAGAAGTGCATCTCAGATATATTTGCCACCAAAGGCAACAGTATAGAAAGTGAGGATAAAATCAACACTCTAATAAAATCCAAGTAGAATTAGTTGGATACTGAGGTCCTCAACAGAGCAGAAACTTGAAGAGTGTATTTTTAGGATGCAGAAGTATAATGGTGTTATTAAAAAAATTCTCCCCACCTTGTTTCCATGGATACATTTTCTATGTTAGCACAGGAAATAGAAAACAAAAAACCCCCATGCGATACATCTCAAGTAGTGGGGATTGAGGATGCACTGAAAATGTGTTTTATCACCGGAGATCAGCAGCGACTAGAAAGGAGCAAGTGACTCTCCCCACCTTTCTTCCCTCCTGGGTCCCAGCACCCTCCATACTCTTCCCGTCTTACAGAGAAGGCGGTGGGTGAGGCTGTCTGAGCATTAAGCCCCTGTTTCGTGCACACTGAGGGTAAGCACCTGAATCATGCAGATGTCTCTCAGCCGGGCCACCTGCCTGGAGGGGCAGGATGGGGGGAGACTAGAGGTCAGGGCAGCAAGAGGCGAGGCACACCCAGAGAAGCCAGCCTGAGGGTGGGAACTCCAGGGCCGTGGGGGCGGTGGGTTGGGGGGAGGGGGGCCCCTTGCTCCCCACTGTCTACCCTACAGCTTTGGAAAGTGACAGCTAGATTTCTGCGGCAGTTTGAGAACCAACGAAAGGTGGCCCTTACATCATCCCAAACAAAAGTGTTTCTGGAAGTCTGCTTCAGCACCCGTCACGTCACGGGAAAGCATTCCTGGGAGGCTCGGTGAGTCTGCGCTGACTCTGGCAGGAGCTGGACTGTGTGCACAGCTACGTGGGCCCCTCTATCGCCTGTGAGAGGGCGCGGGGAGCTGGCTCTGGGGTACGATTCAGCAGGGGAGGGAAGGGCCAGACCTCCAACAGAAATATTGTGAGAGCCACACATGCAGGTCACATATACAGTTTTACGTTTTCTAGTAGCTGCATTAAAAAATAAACAGGTGAAATTAGTTTAATATTTTAAGCACAGTATGTGCAAGATGTTATCGTTTCAACATGGAATCAACACGCGACTGAGATATCTTTAATGAGCTAATCTATGTTCTTTTTTCATACTAAGTTCCTAGAATCTCATAATGGTTCACACGTGGAGGACGTTACCATTGGATGAGCTGCAGTTCAGTCTGGGATGGGCAGGTCTAGGGCATAAGCTGGGCAAACACGGAGCATGCTGGGGGTCGTCTGGACACAGGATTCTGAGCCGCCTGGGTCAGGGGCCTCAAGCTCAGGAGGGGAAAGCTGGAGGGCCAGAAGTGAAAACCAGCTCCTGACTCTATCAAATCCAGAACAGCCTCTGCTCATCAACCTGTGATTGGAATTCACATAACAGAATCTTGAAACCATTCCTCTTAGCCAATAGCGCTTAAACTTCCGAGTGAGTCAGAAGCACCTGGAAGGTTTATTAGAACAGGCTGGCAGGGGCTTCCCTGGTGATCCAGTGGTTAAGAATCTGCCTGCCAGGACAGGGAACACGGCCTCCGATCTCTGGACCAGGAAGATCCCACGTGCCGCAGGAGAATGAAGCCCGCACGCCTAGAACCCATGCTCCTCAACAAGAGAAAACACCGCAGTAAAGTTCACACACTTCAGCTAGAGAGAGTAGCCCTCACTCACCGCAACTAGGGAAAGCCCACACGCAGTAATGAAGAGCCAGCAGAGCCATAAACAAACAAACAAACAAACAAACAGGTTGCCCAGGCCCACCCACTGAACTTCTGATTCTGTAGATGAGCTCTGTAAGTCTGACAAATTCCTGGGGCCACTACTGCTCCTGGGAACCACATTTAGAGAACCACTGCTCTAGTCTAACCTCCGGCCAATGTGTGACCTTCCTAGACAGCTTTTCCCACTGAAGGCTCAGTGTACTTCTATTTGATTACCTCCATGGTACTGAACTCACTACCCACAGAGGCCACCGATTCCACTTCAATTCTAATAATTCTTTCCCATATTGAGCCTAATATGATACCTTAAAACTTTCCACTGCTTCTGCCTTCAGGGCTCCATTTCTCCTTCCTCACTCAGTCTTCACAAAACTAAAGATCTGTTCCGTTCCTTTTTCTCACTCCCTGGCACCTACATCCTTTGTATCTTGTTTTAGGCAATTATGACAGGCTTAGTATTATGCATTATTATTACAGCAAAGTTCTATTCTCCCCTAATATTTACAACAATTTCAAGATTAAATAGTTTACTATAAAACAAAATACAGTCATCCCTTGGCATCCATGGGACCCACCCCCCAGTCGTCCTCCACCCCCATGGATATCAAAATCCACAGACATTCAAGTCTCTTGTATAAAATGGCATGGTAGTATGAACCCTGAAAAGCTTATCTCAAAACAAGGTTTCATAACTGCAAACTTGGCCAATTCAGTCCCTATTTCTGCCTCTACTATCCCCAAAATAAGTCACGTGTGTGAAAGTGCTTTTAAAGCAGGCACTTCCACATGCCTGTCCCCATACTGATATTAGTCCGTGATGATGATTGCACACATTTTCACTGTCAGAAACAAAGATTCCACTAAGCCAAATGGATTCACATTAAATAGCTCTCCTGCATTCAGAGATTATCTCCTTCCTATTTTCCAGGGCTGAAACAACCTTCCTGTCATGAGGGTGAGGAGGTGCTCAGTGAAATTCCGAAGGCAGGAACTTCTCTTGTGTAGCTCTGGAAAGCCCTGTGCAAAGTCCAGGTCAAATTGGTCTCAGTCTGCTCTCAAGCAGCCTCTGTCCTGTAATGTTAGTCAGAAAGCAGACTGCCTCCTCCAAGGCCGGCCATGATTTTCTCCTGCTACTACCCCGGGGAACAAGGGAGTCTTTTCGGGAGCTGCTCATTGGGTGGGCTGTGCTTTCTGACTTCACAACAAAACCACTTCCTCTTATTGGACATGAGACACATGCGTCTCCCAGAGGCTTTGCTACGGCTGTGTGTCTCCCTCCTCCTGAGAACATGGACAGGTGATGCAGTCTGACGGACCTCACCAGCTGCAGCCCCGCACTTGCCCCAGGGCTCCAAGCCTGCCACGGACGCCTGGTGTTTGAGAGCACTATGCTCCCCAGCAAGAATACACAGAAGAACTACAGAAAAAAGATCTTCACAACCCAGATAATCACGATGGTGTGATCACTCACCTAGAGCCAGACATCTGGAATGCAAAGTCAAGTGGGCCTTAGGAAGCATCACTATGAACAAAGCTAGTGGAGGTGATGGAATTCCAGTTGACCTATTTCAAATCCTAAAATAGGCCAGCAAATTTGGAAAACTCAGCAGTGGCCACAGGACTGGAAAAGGTCAGTTTTCATTCCATTCCCAAAGAAAGGCAAATGCTTTGGGATTTGCTTAAAGTTTAAGAATGCTTAAACTACCGTATAATTGCACTCATCTCACACGCTAGTAAAGTAATGCTCAAAATTCACCAAGCCAGGCTTCAGCAATACGTGAACCGTAAACTTCCAGATGTTCAAGCTGTATTTAGAAAAGAGGAACCAGAGATCAAATTGCCAACATCCACTGTATCATCAAAAAGGCAAAAGAGTTCCAGAAAAACATCTACTTCTGCCTCATTAACTATGCCAAAGCCTTTGTGTGGATCACAACAAACTGTGGAAAATTCTGAAAGAGATGGGAATATCAGACCACCTGACCTGCCTCCTGAGAAATCTGTATGCAGGTCAAGAAGTAACAGTTAGAACTGGACATGGAACAACAGACTGGCTCCTAATTAGGAAAGGAGTATGTCAAGGCTGTATATTGTCACCCTGCTTATTTAACTTATATGCAGAGTACATCGTGAGAAATGCTGGACAAGATGAAGCACAAGCTGGTATCAAAATTGCTGGTAGAAATATCAATAACCTAAGATAGGCAGATGATACCACCCTTATGGCAGAAAGCAAAGAACTACAGAGCCTCTTGATGAAAGTGAAAGAGGAGAGTGAAAAAGTTGGCTTAAAACTCAACATTCAGAAAACTAAGATCGTGGCATCTGGTCCCATCACTTCATGGCAAATAGGTGGAGAAACAGTGGAAACAGTGACTTAATTTTTGGGGCTCCAAAATCAGTGCAGATGGTGACTGCAGCCATGAAATTAAAAGATGCCTGCTCCTTGGAAGAAAAGTTATGACCAACCTAGACAGCTTATTAAAAAGCAGAGACATTACTTTGCCAACAAAGGTCTGTCTAGTCAAAGCTATGGTTTTCCCATTAGTCATGTATGGATGTGAGAGTTGGACTCTAAGGAAAGCTGAGCACCAAAGAATTGATGCTTTTGAACTGTGGTGTTGGAGAAGACTCTTGAGAGTCCCTTGGAGACTCAAGGAGATCCAACCAGTCCATCCTAAAGGAGATCAGTCCTGGTTGTTCATTGGAAGGACTGATGCTGAAGCTGAAACTCCAGTACTTTGGCCACCTCATGCGAAGAGTTGACTCATTGGAAAAGACCCTGATGCTGGGAGGGATTGGGGGCAGGAGGAGAAGGGGACGACAGAGGATGAGATGGCTGGAAGGCGTCACTGACTCGATGGACGTGAGTTTGGGTAAAATCCGGGAGCTGGTGATGGACAGGGAGGCCTGGCGTGCTGCAGTCCATGGGGTCGCAAAGAGTCAGACATGACTGAGCAACTGAACTGACTGACGCTCCCCGTATTCTAATGGCCAAGGCTTGCAGGAATGAGAATGTGGGCTGCACTGAAACTGGGCTGGGGGGTAGGCGCTATGGGGGAGGCAATGTTGACACCCCCTCTGCTTTGACCAGGCCAGCTTAGGAAGAGCTGGTGTAAAGCTGGGATCCCAGAAGCCTCCTTCCGCTATACATGTCTGACCCCTGGACTGTGTTTTCCAGACCCCTGAAATCCCACAGGCATGGAGGGGGCCCTTCCAGAGGACTGGCAGATGGTCCCTGACCTAAGAAAGTAGGAGATCCAAGAAAGAAAATCACCTTTAGAAATGAGGCAGGCAAATTTTTTCTGTAAAGGGCCAGAGAGCACTTTTTTAGGATTTGCTGGGCACACGGTCTCCACTGTACCCGCTCGACTCTGCTGTTGAATAAAAGCAGCCACAGGTGCTATGTAACCAAGAGTGAGGCTGTGAGCCAATAAAACTTTATTTACAAAGCAGGCCACGTTTGGCCCGTAGCTTGTAGCCCTCTGTCCTAGAGGACACCGAAAAAATCACAGCCAGCCTCAGTCGGTCCTGTGTTTTGTGCTTCTCGAGCACCCAGTTCACACCTCCCCACGCTGTGCTCTAGAAACGTGTCCTGTTTATCTGTCTGTGGACCCCATGGCTTCCGGAGCAGAGGCTGTGTCCCTGGAACCAGACAGAACAGCTCGTTAATATTAATACTTTATCTGGGGAGAAAGTGTGAGAGTGCTGCAGGGGGAGCTGATGTTGATAGCAGACAAACCTCCTGGGGCATTTCCAGCCTTTTGGCAAAAATTTACAGGAACAAGGGAATCTTTTCAGGAGATGCTGATTAGGTGGGCTGTGCTAGGAAAGATCCAAGAAGAAAAGATCTTTGCTGATGTCAAGCACCAGCAGGAGATAGCCGCCTGGCTTCCAATTTCATCCTTTGTTAAAATGCAGACCCATGGGTGGATTCTGACATCAGGGCTAAACCCCAGAAAGCAGTGCTACCGGAGCTGCCTGTAGACGGGCTGCTCCCACCCCCAGGGAGCCTTCCTGTCACAGACCCATCAACTTATTCACTGCAGCCTCCTTTGATGAGGAGGAAAAACACCATGGCTGGCCAGAGATATAAAAATCCTTTGTTATCGGAAAGTCTAAAGTGTCTCTCCAGGCCAGTGTAGCACCGGTAGGTGACGTCAATGGCTCAGGACATCTGAGCCCCGCGTTTTCACCCTTCTCAGAACAGCAGCTAATTTATGGCAGTAAAGACATTTCTATTTCGAGCCTCAGAAAAGAGGAGGTGGCCCCTCTTCTTCTGCATCCCTAAGTCCTGTGCGAAGGGCTTGCCTCCACCCCGGGAGGCAGGAAGGGCTTACAGGTGGCAAGAAGGCAGGACCAGAACATTCACGTCCATCCCAGCTCACCGACGGCTTGGGAACCCACTAGGTGCCAGGCAGCACAGGCACGCAAGCACAGCCCAAGGACCCTGCTGGAGAGAAGAGGGCAGGGAGGCACACGGGTAGCATCATAAGGGTGGGCACGACACAGCAACGAAGGCACTTCAGGGGCTTGAGGACGGAGCTGGAACTTGATGTTTCTGGGGCTGGACCATGGCTGGCTGGCAGAATTTGGGGACATGGAGCTGCAGGGAGAATGATAACAGGAGACAGGGTCGGGTTCACTAAAAGAGAAAGTGGCAAAGGAGAAGGAGCAAGCCCTGGCCAGCGGCGGAGGCTGTGCTTGGCTTTGGATGTGGGTTGACTTGACTCATTTCTGAAAAGGCATGAACGCACCCAGTGGGCCTGTGTCCTGCACTGTGGTGTCACAGCCCCTACGCTGGCTTGCCCTGCCTGGGTTCACTAGTGTGTCTCTAAAAAGCCCCCAGGATATCCTATGGTTCTCCCTGCACCCATTTCACCTCTCACGCAGACCTCATCCTTCCGCCTGCAATGTCTAAGCTTGGCGGCTGAATTTTTTTTTTTAACCTATGAAAGTCAGTTCCCCTCCTTCCTCAGAGGTCTCCAAGGACTTGCTTCTCTGCATGGACTTAAGGTATTAACACATAACTGACTGGAGACATAGTAACACCACAGGTATCAGTTTCTACAAAAATCCCCCTAGTGAAAACTGCTTGATTCCAGATGAAACCATGCTGATGGAGGCATTTTTATGTTGAACTAAACCTTTCAAAAAAGTACATGGTTGCTTTTGTTATTCTGGAATGCTTTTCTAATATTCTTAAGAAAGAAGAACAGAGCTGGAGGTATCACACTTTGTTATTCCAAACTATGCTACAAAGTCATAGTAGTCAAGACAGGATGGTACATAAAAACAACACACAGATCAACGTACCTATTGATGTTGATCACCAGAGAGTCCAGACATAACCCACATATATATATGTACGGTCAATTAGTTTATGATAAAGAAGCCATGAATACACAAAGAGGAAAGAATAGTCCGTTTAGTAAATGATGTTGGAAATTAAATACCTACATGGGAAAGAATGAAACTGAACCACTATCTTACACCATACACAAAAATCTACTCAAAATTGATTACAGTTTTGAACATAAGACCTGAAATCATGAAACTCCTAGAGGAAACCATAGGAGATAAGCTCCTTGACACTGGTCTTGGCAGTGATTGTTTTGACAGCAAAAGCAAGGGCAAAAAAAGACCCCAAAAATAAATAATTGGGACTACACAAAGTCATCAAGAAAATGAAAAGATATCATACCAAATGGGAGAAAATATTTGTAAATCACATAGCTGATAAGGGAGTTAGCATCTAAAAAATATAAAGAAATCATACAAAAAAAAAAAAAAAAGAAATCATACAACTCAATAGCAATAGTAAACAAACAATCCAATTAAAAAATGCATGGAGGATTTAAACAGACATTTTTCTAGAGAAGACTTCCAGGTACACAAATAGGTTTTCAACATCGCTAATTATCAGGGAAATACAAATCAAAGCCATAATGAGATATAAACTCACACTCATTAAAATGGCTATCACCAAAAAGTAAAATAAAATAAAATAAAATGGCTATTACCAAAAAGTAAATAAAAAACAGAACAGGAGTGGTCCAGGATGTCGAGAAAAGGGAATCCTTGTGCACGGCTGGTGGGAATGTAAACTGGTGCAGACAGTATGGGAAAGAGAAGAGGAGTTCTTAAAAAAATTAAAAATGGGACTACCATATGATCCAGAAATTCCACTCCTGGGTATTTATCCAAAGGAAATAAAATCACTAGCTCGAAAAGATATACACCCCATGCTTACTGCAGCGTTATTTACAATAGCTAAGATGTGGAAACAACCCAAGTGTCCGTGGATGGCTGAATGGATAAAGAAAAAGTGGTTTCTATACACACAATGAAATATTATTTAGCCACAAGAAAGAAGGAAATCTTGCCAATTAAAACGACATGGATAGAGCTTGAGGGCACCATGTAAGTGAAGTAAGTCAGGTGGAGAAAGATACAATATGTAATCATTTATATGTGGAGTCTAAAACAAAAACTCACTCATACAGACAATAGTTTGGTGGTTGCCAGAGGTAGGGGTGGGGTGGGTGAAAGGGATGCAGGAAGTCAAAAAGTACAAGCTTCCAGTTATAACAAGTAAGCGCTGAGGATGTGGTGTATAACCTGGGCTATGGTTAGTAATGCCACGTTGCATATTTGAAATTTGCTAAGAGTTGGTATTCAACATTCTCATTAAAAGAAAAAACTTGTAACCATGTGTGGTGATAGATGTTAACTACACTTACTGTGGTGATCACTTCACAATATATACAAATACCGAATCATTAGTTTCTAAAGAAGCATGGGCATGGATACCTTCCAAGGGTTTACATACCAGCTGGAAGCTCACTGCACTCAGCCTGTGTCCTCGGAAGCCACCTTCTCACCGGGAAGAGCCCAGGAATCTTCAGTCTGCAGTTCCCTAGTTTACCTGCTTGCCTGGCCAGGCTTCCTCCTGACCCCAGCCACCTCCCAGGTCTCCGACACGTTACCCGAAAGGGATTACGCCCTGAAGCCCTTCATATCCTTGATAGACACTGTCCCTTCGGTTAAAATCTTCATCTAAGTCAAAGGCCATGTTTGAAAGGTTTTAAAAAATAGATCACACACACACAAACACACACAATGGAATACTATTCGGCCATAAAAAGAATGAAATCTTGCCATTTGCAACAACATGGATGGACTTGGAGGGTATTACGTGAAGCGAAATAAGGCAGAGAAAGACTGTATGATATCACTTATATGTGGAATATAAAAAATAAAATGAACAAACAAGAAAGACAGACTCAGGTATAGAGAACTAGTGGTTACCAGTGGGAAAAAGGAAGGGAGGAGAGGAAAATTGGGCAGGGAATTAAGAGGCATAAACTACTAGGCATCAGATAAATACGCTACATGGATATATGGTACCACACAGGGATTACAGGCAATATTTTATAATAACTATAAATGGACTATAACCTTTAAAAAATTGTGAATCACTATGTTGTACTGAAATTTACATAATATTGCACATTGAGTATATCTAAATAAATTTTTATTAAAAAATAGACCATTGGTAATTATGTTTGTTGAATAGCTTTTAATCAACAAACTTTAAAGCATAAAGTGACAATACACACAATCCAGTACTAAAGTATAAATCAATAAGAAAAAATGACACACCATTGCTGTTCTCTATGATAAAACTACCTAAATAAAGTTCCTAAATACAGCAACATTAAAATTCTGTTACTTCAGAAAACACTCAAATATATTGTTCTGCATGCTGCTGCTGCTGCCAAGTTGCTTCAGTCGTGTCTGACTCTGTGCGACCCCATAGATGGCAGCCCACCAGGCTCCCCCGTCCCTGGGATTCTCCAGGCAAGAACACTGGAGTGGGTTGCCATTTCCTTCTCCAATGCATGAAAGTGAAAAGTGAAAGGGAAGTCGCTCAGTTGTGTCCGACTCTTCGCAACCCCATGGACTGTAGCCCACAAGGCTCCTCCGTCCATGGGATTTTCCAGGCAAGAGTACTGGAGTGGGGTGCCATTGCCTTCTCTGATTGTTCTGCATGACATAATGGTTAAAGAAAATCGCAGTACTAATTGCAAATGATTTCTGTTTTTGACACGAATTTATAGGGGTGAAATGCTCAAATAAATATATACTTTTCATGTAAGAAATTAAGGTAGAAAATTAGAACAGCTTTTATTTGGAAGAAAAAACATTTTATGATCTCATTAAATATATTGGTCCTGCACCGTTCAGTCACAAGCTAAATCATAACCTATGGAGCATTACTAATAAAGTGCATAGGCTTGCTGGAGAATCTTTTCTTTTACTCTTTGTCTAAGGGCCTCATTTTGCCCTAAAGCCTCTAAATTGGCAACTACCGTAGATACAGAGAAAGACAGACAGAGAGCAGTGGTGAGGGGTAAGGGATGCATGGTCACGCCGAAAAAGCACATGAAGCAAACTGAAGGCCTTACCTGCTTGTTTTTGTCAGTGCTACAACACAGTTTCTTGAGGGAGACGAAATGCCTGATCTTCCTAATAACATGAATAATCCATGATTAGTGAGTCAGACATGAGACAATTCAACAAGTCAGCAAACGAAAACATCAACAGAATCTTCTTCAAGTAAAAAACTCCAGGGTCCATTCTGGGGCAGGTATTAAATTCCAATAAAACACAATCTATAAAAGATGCATTTTTTTTTTTTTTAAACACACAATCTACACCTGCCTTCAAAAACTGGGCTCTCCTTTTAATCACGGCTGGCTCCGAAACACTCTCCTAATGGATACTACATTTCTAACTGACTCCTGAGGGCTGGCTCCTAGACAGCCTTGGTGACAGGATGAAATGCTACTCCAAACGAAATGGGTTTTAATTCTGCAGACACGAACACTTTTATGGCTTATATAGAAGGCACTCATTTGGTGAGTACTCAGGTACTGACCAAAGTCCATGGTTGCTATTTTTATATTTAATATTCCACACTCTTTCACAGCCTGGTCATCATGCACAATGTCACTTTTCAGGGCAGAGAGAAGTCCTCTTATTTTCAGTTCATGGACAGAACCCCGAGACAGCCTGTGGTCTTGGCCGTCACCACAGGGAGACGGAAAAGACAACAGGTGTCTTAGTGCTACACAAAGGTCAGCTCCAGGCAGACTTTTCTCGAGCGCAGCTAGAATTTCACAGGGCCACGTTAGGTTCCACAGTAAGGAACCTCTTTTCTCTGTTTCTGTTTCTGTCTCTTTGGTTCTGTTTTCTCTGGAGGACTCTGAAGAGAGAATCGAATATGCTGGTTATTCTGTATTGAGCTTCACTAAATAGGAAGAGGTAAAATGTCCCCACCCTTAATAAGACTTTCTTCTGATAGTTCACTGGGGGAAATACGGGTGGGGTGTGGGAAATAACACTGCCTCTGGACAACAGAACTTCTTGCTCTTACCTGTAAAATCAGAAAGATCAGAAAAACTCAACCTGACAGAAATCACCAAACAGTAACATGGTCTCCTCTGCTTTGTAAGCTAATAATTCTGGTCATACACAACACACAAGTCCATCTTAGGAAGAAAACACAGTCCCCGGATGCAGTCGGAAACAATGACGTGACGGCCGGCGTGGCCCTGAGTTCTGACTGCTGCTGGGAATGGCCCCGAGGAGGCCTGCGTGCTCGGTGGGGGCAGAGGGGCCCTCGGGGGCCTTTCTCTGCAAGCTCATGACCTCCGCTCAGGGCATGCCGGTGCCCCCGCCACCTGGAGTGAAGCAGAGCGGCAGGAAAGATGGGACAGTGGTCTCTGAACTGAGCAGGAACAGTTTCAAAACTAACCAGTAAGTGAAATCAGAGGGATAGCACCCTACAGACACTTTGCTGGCTACAGATTGCCTTCCAACCTTCCCCAGTGGCTCAGACAGTAAAGAATCTGCCCGCAATGCTGGAACCTGGGTTCCATCCCTGGGTCAGGAGGATCCCCTGCAGGAGGAAACGGCAACCCACTCCAGTATTCTGGTCTAGAGAGTTCCTCGGACAGAGGAGCCTGGTGGGCTACCGTCCATGTAGTCACAGAGTCGGACATGACTGAGTGACTAACACACACACAGTAAGTCACAGACGGGGCTCTCCTGCCTGGCTGTTCACACCGTAACTGCTCTTTTTCCAAAATGTCACCCAGTGGCGTGTGTACCCTGTACACCTATACTAAGAGGCTGGTTGGTTGACTCCAGGCTCCTTTACAAAGGCTCCTCGGTGGGGCACTGTTAGGGGTCCTGTTTGGCTCCATAAACCTTCTCACAAAACAACTGGGAGAAGGAAAAGGAATTGCATATTTTCTTTGTTTCCCTGCAAATGAATAGGCTCCTCTGGTAAGCTGAGGCTACATGGAATCAGCTGCCTCAGCTTCTGGTCAGACACCTTTCTCTCCTAAGCATGACCCTCGTGCTCTGTCCTCTCGTGAACAAGCCCTGAGGCCTGGAGAGAATCATCAAAGAGCCAGTACCCCAAAGAAAGGAGCTCAGCTCCCAGGCGGGGCTGAGGCAGGGAGCCCCGAAGTTCTGTAGTTGCAGTGATGACAAGGGAAGGTCTATAAATTGGCCCCTTGGGGTGTGGGGACAACCACAGACAACCAGGCGGAGGTGGACAGTTGGGCTGAGGCTTCAGAAGGCCCACAGGCAGGAGAAGAGGGGTGATTTGTTCAGGGGCCGCATGGAGGCGGCCTCGGCACGCATTATGTACACACCCAGTCCTGTTGTACTGGTGGGTTTAACCCACTTGCATTTCCCACGTACAAACCCGATGCCCACAGGGGCCCCTCAAACAGCAGAGGTTAAGAGTGGGCGCTCACCCTCCTTGGCCGATCACTGGTGTGATCTTCACGTGCTGCTGGATGCTGTCGCCGGATTTCCGTCTGGCGTAGTAGACGCCCTGCCACTCCTACAGGGACAAAGAGAGCTCTCAAGATCCTTCCGTCCAGGTACTCAGTGGCTCCTACAGAGGGTCTCATCACGTTCAGCAGTGAAATTCCCAGGCGCTTTTCCTACACCCCACAGAACACCGCTCTCTAGCTGTGCCCACCGTGGTGCTGACTACACAAGGCTCAGACCCACAGGGCCCAAGGCCTACAAGGATCAAGCCCAGCCACCACCAGGCTGCCCCTTCCAGGCTCTGGGCTCTCAGCCCCGTGGGTGTAGCGGCACCAGGTCAAGGAATTCTTTAAGGTCTCTCTTGAGGTCTTTATGACAACCTGCGAGCCTGGTATTCATCACCCTTCATTGGCAGATCTGTCCACTGAGGCTCAGAGATGCAAACTAATGGGCCCACACGAGGAAGTAGAAAACGTGGTTATAAATCTATCTCCACTCCCCTTCTACTATCCTCTGGGGCCTCCAGTCAAGCCTTCTCTGGGCTTAGCCTGGCTCCTGGTAGGTTCCATGGATGAGGCAAAGGGGAGTGTGAGGTTCCTCCCGCATCCAGACCCTGTGGAACTGGGCAGGACGAAGAGCCTGGCGGCCTCCAGGGGGAGCCTGTGGCACCTCCACTGCTTCTGGGAGGAAGTGGCTGAATCAGGATGCGAGATGCTCTGCCGCCTCTTCTCACCCAAACACTCACACGGGAAGGCCAACTGGTACTCAGGCTGGGGCCACCAGGGGTGTGGCAGCAGTCTTCCAGTAAAGTTTTCCTGCTTCCTTTTTGGTCTCACTCCCCTAATATTCTTCTATTAATTCTGGCCATCATATATAATCCAAACTTACTGTATTCCCATAAAATGGTCCCCCAGTGAAAAAATGCAAAGCTATCGAACTCTTTCACATCAGAGAAAGCATCTGAATGCTTCCAAGAAAATGCCCAGGAAGTTCCAGCGCCAAGGGCAGTGGTCTGGAAGGAAGGGCTTGTGGGAGATGCCCACCGCATCCACACCACTGCCTTCATCTGCTGGGATGCAGAGGAGGCTGCCGGACAGACTGCCGAGGCAGGGACAAGGGAGTTGTACGTCTCTTCTCAACTGTGATGAGTAAAGAGAATAGAAAAAAAAAAAAAACTGTTTGAAAAGTGGGCCTATGAAACATGTGAATACTGATACTAAATCCTAGTCCTTCAAACTCTGAATAAACTAAATCCTGGGAGGAACTCTGCTTGGAGATAGGCATGAATTTCCAGCCATCACAGGTGAGACATAATCACACGAAGGAAGAAATTTCCTTGTACAAAAGCTTCAGATTCTATATCATCGTGATAAGCACCAGGTTTGCCTGCTATCCAAAATTAACTCAGATTTGAACTCATCTTACAAACGTAAGAGATTTTTCACCTAATTGTAACATTAAAGAAGCCCATGTGAAAGAGATGACACCTTAGTTGGGCGGGGGCCGTGGATGGGTCGGGTTTCGCCCACCTTGCCCTTCTTGATGCAGGTATTGATGGTGTCGAGAAGGTCTGCCCGGTTCTTGTCGCTTTTGGGCAGCTCGGCGAGTTCTTTCCCCAGCAGTTCGCCTTTGTGGTAGCCCATCATCCTCTCGAAGGCTGGGTTGACATACTGCAAATGGGAAGTGGATATGGGTCAGGACAGGTTGCTGTGTGCCCGCAGAACACTTGTAGGGCACAGAAAACGTGCCCCGGGCCAGCGTTCTCTGATACAGTCCGATGAGTCCCCCAGCCCCAGGGGGTGGGCTCCCTCCTGACCACCAATACGCTCATTCAACTGCCATCCCAGCACCCTAGGCCCTCTGGAAACTGGAAGACATTCTTCAGCAGTAAAAATAGCAAGAAACCTTTATTTACCAGTGCCAGCTTGCCATGGGCCTTATTCACCACCCACTGCCCATGAAATAAGAAAAAACTCAGAAAAAAAAGAACACAGAAAAATTAACTAGAGGGATGTCCCTGTTGACCCAGTGGTTAAGACTTTACCTTCCAATGCAGGGGATGCGGGTTTGATCCCACATGCCTTGCAGCCAAAAACCAAAACATAAAACAGAAGCAATATCGTGACAAATCCAATAAAGACTTGAAAATGGTCCACATCAGAAAAAAAGTCTTAAAAAAAATTAACTAGAACTCCACTCAACAGGTCATAGCTTCTATTAGTCACATTTCTACAAGGAAGCAATTTGATCTCTTGTGTCTAGATAATATTAATAGATAATTGCCACTGTCTATTAACCAGTGCTATGCCTTGAGGCCACTTCTGGTCTAACTGAAGCATAAATTCAGTTAAAAACCTTGGGCAGGAGGGAGTCCTTTCGCAGCTGGGCACAGCGCAGGCCTGAGGCATCGTCCCCACTGAGCACATGTTGGGATGGGCAGACTCAGAAGCTTCCTTCCAAAATTCTGTCCAGGGCCCTGGAATTTAGAGCTATCACCTTGGCTGCCTCCCAGCTCCTGTCCATGGCCCCCCATTTCTTCTCAAAGAACAGAATCACCAGATGAGCAGGTGAGTGGAGGGGACAAGCAACAGGATCGTGGGGAGAATGTGAGTGCACTGCATCTAGGTCACGGGTTTCTTTGGGCATAACTGACATCCACGTGCTGCTTTAGAAATGGTCTTGCCCATGGAATCACTTTTGCCCTCCACGGGGATGACAGCAGTGGGGAGCACAGTGATGCAGGGACACGTGGGGAGCTGCGCCCTGGGGAAGCCGGCTTCTACTAGCACCGTCCACCCTGGGAGGAGGAGGGGCTGGGAGGTGGCTCTTGGGCCTTCCAGGGGTCACTGAAGAGGAAGGGGTGGTGACACTGTCTTCACTGACCTTCTAGCACTTTCCCGTGGTGGTCGCCGCCCTCCCTGGGCGGGCAGCAGGACCCCTGCTCATCAGGTCGGGCTCACAGTCCCCGGGCCCGCCCTGCCTGCAGCTAGGTGGCCTGGGCTTGTCTCCCAACCTGTGGGACTGTGCTCTCTGCCTAGAGGCCCTTCCCCACCTCCTGGTCATGTCAGCTCTGATTTCCACCCCGCTCCAGCAAGCTGTCCTTAAGTCCCTACCCAGTTGGAGCCTGTGCCTCTCCGACAACTCCCACCCCATCCTATGCAGGCTTCTGATGCCCTATTACACTGGACCTAAATTCTTTTCTTTCTCTCTCCCCGACTAGACATGAAAATCCTCAAGGGCAAAGGTTACTTCAGATTTGTCTTTGGACATTCAGGACTGTTCAGTAAATAGCTGAGGAATGAATAATACTTGAGCATGTATTGTTCTCCTTATTTGTTGGCCAAATGCTCATATCTTACGTGTTTACTCTGCTTTTGCTACTTGGCTGTAAATACAGGTAGAAGTCATAGCCCTTCATTTGTGCCAGGCGACCTCACAACGCAACAGGTACTCCAGGACATGGACTGCGAAGCCAAGGCACTCAAGTTCACACCCTGGCTCTGTCCATCACTAGCACCACGGGCAGTTTACTGATCTTCTCTGGACCTCAGTTTCCTCATTTGTAAAACAGCTCGGACAGTAGTACCTGGTTCATAGAATTGTTTTAAGAAATAAACGAGCATGTGCAAAATGCTAAGTACTGTGTCTGGCACATGGTAAGCACCACTTAAGTGTTTTGAAGCAAACAGTTTCAGTGGATGGAAAGGGAGAGAGAATATTTATGAATGTCAAGTACTTCTGCCACCTGCACTAAGAGACACATGCCCTGAGAAGCAGAGCTGCCCCGAGAAGGACTCTGGTACTGAATACATATATGATGCAACTCACTCATGATGACACCTTTTAAAATCTATGGCACAAAGGCCTTTTAAATTTGCCCCTTATATGTAACATCCTCTTTTTGACTTCCTCCTTGTGCTTGAGTTTTATGTTTTGGATGCTGGCAGGCTTGTAAAGGGGCCTGAGAGGGTGCCCCAAGGGAAACCCTGCAATCAGTACAGTTTCCCTTTTAATACGAGGATTCCCCTAACCAGGCACCCACCGTCCCCAGCCTCTGCTCCTTCCTATTTGAGGTATAGGCTGGTGGTGATTCATAGCTTGTGACACCACCAGCCTACCGCCTCTCCCAGAGATGCAGGTTTCCTGACCATCAGGAGCTAACTGGAGAAGGAAGGACTCATCTGTCTGTGAAAGGACTGCCTGCAAGATTACAGCTGGTAGAGAGCAGACAGCCCCTTCCCCTCATCACTAAAACCACCCCCGGCTTCCCTGTAAAAGCTGGAGGTGTGAGTTCACGCCTTTTCCCTGGATATCTCCTTGGTATGCAAGTATATATGAAGAAACTTCTGCTTTTCTCTCGTAAAGAAAGAAAAAAAGAGGGAGGTGCCAAACAAATGTTTCATGAACAGAACTGACGTTCGAGTCCAGGTGGAAGTGGACCTGCGCCCGGTCTATAACAGAAACATGTCTGATTTCTCTGTAGTTCAGGGCGGATCCGCGGGCAGGTGGGCCGGTGACAGGCGGCATCATGAGGAAGCCTTTAGACCCATGTCATGGAAATCAAAGTCCAAAAACCAGCCAAACAGGGAACCAGGTGGGAAGGCTCCGGAGTCAGAAAGACATGGCCGGATGTTTTGGTTCCAGTATTTATTACCGGGGTTTTCCTTGGAGGAATTCCTCGGCCCTCCTGGGCCTCGGTTTCCCCATCTGTATACTGTATGTCTCTTTCATGGGGTTCCTGAAGGGAAACGAGGGAACTCCACGAGCGTGTGGGTGACCAGGCCCACACACAGTGGGTAACTGCTGTCACCAACCCCAGGTGGGAGCGGGGTGTCTGTGTGGGCAGCGGGCTGTTTCCCAGGAAAGCGTGTGAGACACTGTCGTGGGCGCTGTGCTGGACACAGTCTTTATCTCTACCAAGGGCAGCGAGCCTCTCACACTCAGCGCCATGATGCAGACCAAGGGCGGGCAGGCCAGTGCCCATCAGTGCAGAGTCTACATTTCAGAATATTTTCTAAGTGTAAATGTCTTATAGTGTTAGTTGCTCTATTGTGTCTGACTCTTTGTGATCGCATGGATTTATTATAGCTTGCCAGACTCCTCTGTCCATGGAATTTCCTACCTTCCAAAAATAATAAGACAACTTTATTTCCACAAACGTTTGTCTGCCAAACACATTTCCTTAGGAAGACGACTTTAATATTATCTAAGCGTACATGCCAAGTCACTTCAGTCGTGTCTGACTCTTTGGGACCGCATGGACTGTAGCCCACCAGGCTCCTCTGTCCATGGAATGCTCCGGGTGAGAATACTGGAGTGGGTGGCCATGCCCTCCGCCAGGGGATCTTTCCAGCCCAGGGATCCAACCCCAGTAGCCTGCATTGCAGGCAGATTCTTTACCACTAGTGCCACCTGGGAAGCCCCTATATTATATAAGACTACTTTATAACTGGAATACCAACTGTAGGCAAATCAGTGAGGACCACTGATAATATTCTGTTCCCAAGGTATTTATAAATATTTACAGTTCTGACATACTTTGGTATAAACAATGTCTTTCCGCAAAGTCTAAAGAATTTACCCCGTCTCTGTCAGAGAAATCGCAGGTTCTGATCTGAACTAATTTTTATTCCTACTGAGTATCTAATTCTCAGCCAAAGAGTATTAGTTTTCTTTGCATACTTTGATGTTCCTTTCTCCAAAGAAAGTGTGCTGAAATATGAGAATTAGAGCAAAGTGCTCAGAAAAGGGTGGCTCAGACTTGAAAGGCTCTCTTTTGATGTCTAAAGATAAAACGTGCCCCCCATACCTGGATCACGTGGTCATCGCTTGTGATTTCTATGGCTTCGTGACAGTGGTCTAATGCTGTAAACACTGAATTACAGGCCCTGAAAGTTGCAAAAGATTCATGTTAGTTCTGCGAGAAAACCATGAGCGTTTCATCTGTTAACTTACCAAAGTAGACAGTTCCTCAGATTCATTAAAAACAAGTACCTTTTGATATTCTGTTTTGGAGGGAAAAAAAAGGAAACCTAGCCTTTCAAATGAAATAAACAATAGCAGATACTTCTACGTATATCACACAAGGAGAAGAACGTTGTCCAGCCGATTGTCATGGGTCATGGAATGACCTCTGCGTGTGCTGGATGAAACCTTCGTACCGACACAAGGAAAGAGACACGGAGAAGCCGGTCTCAGAGGCGCCTGTGTTCTACGTCAATGACATTCTGCTGTTCCAGTCACAGCACTGTCATGGAGAAGTCCCGTCCCCATCAGCTTGGAAAACCTAATTAAGCCCATATTGGATCTGAGGTATTCTGGCCTTTTGCAACAGACATAGAAACATTTTGTTTTTTCTTTCCTTACTTTGATGACCTTAGTTAAGAAGACTTTATGGTACTTTGCTTTCAACTATACCCACCGTCTGATGAAAGGCAAAGAGGGCAGAATTCCTCTTGCCTGGTTCATTTTACAGGTCTCCAGGTGGGCACTATTCTTGATGACCTTCCTTGTATATCTAGAATATTTAAAATCATTTCAATTTCTCACGTAACATTCTAGCTACCTTACAACCTAGAGCAACTCCAGATACAGTAAGCTACTTACCATCTAACTCAGGACGTATGTGCCTAGTTTCCAGAGCTTTCTTATTCATGCTGGCTATTTAAACAAGTCCAGTGAAGGCTTTCTCACACATTCAGTTCAGTTCAGTCGCTCAGTCGTGTCCGACTCTTTTCGACCCCATGAATCGCAGCACGCCAGGCCTCCCTGTCCATTACCAACTCCTGGAGTTCACTCAGACTCATGTCCATCGAGTCAGTGATGCCATCCAGCCATCTCATTCTCTGTCATCCCCTTCTCCTCCTGCCCTCAATCCCTCCCAGCATCAGAGTCTTTTCCAATGAGTCAACTCTTCACATGAGGTGGCCAAAGTACTGGAGTTTCAGCTTTAGCATCAGTCCTTCCAAAGAAATTCTAGGGCTGATCTCCTTCAGAATGGACTGGTTGGATCTCCTTGCACTGCAAGGGACTCTCAAGAGTCTTCTCCAACACCACAGTTCAAAAGCATCAATTCTTCGGTGCTCAGCCTTCTTCACAGTCCAACTCTCACATCCATACATGACCACAGGAAAAACCATAGCCTTGACTAGACAGACCTTTATTGGCAAAGTAATGTCTCTGCTTTTGAATATGCTGTCTAGATTGGTCATAACTTTCCTTCCAAGGAGTAAACGTCTTTTAATTTCATGGCTGCAGTCCCCCCACAAATAATGTTAATTTACTAGACAGATGTTTCTTCTCATAAACTCTTAAAACATTATTCATTTTTTCTCTCATAAAGCATCTAACTTTGCCATTTTACTTTGAACTGTTTACAAGGCAGAGAGTAGAAAAAAATTGGGTGAAACTTGGTTCGGTATTTTGCCAGTGATGGGACCCTGGGCAATGTTTTCTCTTTGCTGGGTCCCAGTTTCCTCATCTATAAAATGAAGTGAAGTGTTAGTTGACCAGTCATGTCTGATTCTTTGTGACCCCAGGGACTGTAGCCCGCTGAGCTCCTCTGTTCATGGAATTCTCCAGGCAAGAATACTGGAGTGGGTTGCCATGCCCTCCTCCAGGGGATCTTCCCAACCCAGGGATCGAATTTGGGTCTCCTACATTGCTGGCAGATTCTTTAAATTTCGTTGTAAGACTCAACATAGATAGTTTATGTGAGCTATGTCTCAAAGTACTTGGGACAACTTAAGATTTCAAGACATGGTACTTAATATTATTTGCAAGATCTCAGAATAATTCTTTGTTAAAGCTTTCAAAGGCTGTTGGTGAGAAGAAAAGTTAATCATAACCTATACTTTCTCATGAGTGTATCTGAAATATCAAACCCAGAACTGCTTTCAATAGTAGCAAGGCAACCTGCATGGAAAATGAAGGATTTTAGTCCATTGACGGGTGGTGTTCCTGTCACTGCAGAGATGAAGATGCCAGTGTGGGAGGGTATGTACAGTAAGTAATCGTGATGGAGGTGAGGAGAGGAGAACGTAAACCCCATGCAACCAAGATGCCCAATAGGGTAAGGCATTTTCTTATTCAAATTGCTCCAAACTATGTTTCTCAAAAAACTGGAAACAGAACTACCATATGACACAGAACTATCATCAGATTAGATCAGATCAAATCAGTTGCTCAGTCGTGTCCGACTCTTTGCGACCCCATGAATTGCAGCACGCCAGGCCTCCCTGTCCATCACCAACTCCCAGAGTTCACCCAGACTCATGTCCATCGAATCAGTGATGCCATCCAGCCATCTCATCCTCTGTCGTCCCCTTCTCCTCCTGCCCCCAATCCCTCCCAGCATCAGAGTCTTTTCCAATGAGTCAACTCTTCTCATAAGGTGGCCAAAGTACTGGAGTTTCAGCTTTAGCATCATTCCTTCCAAAGAAATTCCAGGGCTGATCTCCTTCAGAATGGACTGGTTGGATCTCCTTGCAGTCCAAGGGACTCTCAAGAGTCTTCTCCAACACCATCAATTCTTTGGCGCTTAGCCTTCTTTGCAGACCAACTCTCACATCCATACATGACCACAGGAAAAACCATAGCCTTGACTAGACAGACCTTTGTTGGCAAAGTAATGTCTCTGCTTTTGAATATGCTGTATAGGTTGGTCATAACTTTCCTTCCAAGGAGTAAGCATCTTTTAATTTCATGGCTGCAGTCACCATCTGTAGTGATTTTGGAGCCCAAAAAAATAAAGTCTGACACTGTTTCCACTATGACCCAGCAATTCCACTCCTGGGTATACATCCATAAAAAACAAACACACTAATTCAAAAACATACATATGCCCCAATATTCGTAACAGCATTATTCACAATAACCAAGACAGGGAAGCAATGTAAGTACCCATTGACAGATGAATGGATAAAGATGTGGTGTAGATATACAATGGAATATTACTCAGCCACAAAAAGAACAAAAGTTTGCCATTTGCAGCAACATGGATGGACTTGGCGGGCGTTATGCCAAGTGAGATAAGTCAGAAAAAGACAAATACTATATGATATCACTTATACGTGGAATCTAAAAAAATCAACAAACCAGTGAATATAACAAAAAGCAAATTCACAGATATAGAGTACAAACTAGTGGTTACCACTGGGGAGAGGGGAGAAAGAGATACAAACTATCAGGTATAAAATAAGCTATAGGGATATATAGTATAATATTTTATTCTAACTATAAATGGAGCATAACCTTTCAAACTTATGAATTACTATATTGTAACATAGGGGCTTCCCTGGTAGCTCGGTTGGTAAAGAATCCACCTGAAATGCTGCTAAGTATCTTCAGTCGTGTCCGACTCTGTGCAACCCCATAGATGGCAGCCCACCAGGCTCTTCCGTCCCTGGGATTCTCCACGCAAGAACACTGGAGTGGGTTGCCATTTCCTTCTCCAATGCATGAAAGTGAAAAGTAAAAGTGAAGTCGCTCAGTTGTGTCTGACTCTTCGAGACCCCATGGACTGAAGCCTACCAGGCTCCTCTGTCCATGGGATCTTCCAGGCGAGAGTACTGGAGTGGGGTGCCATTGCCTTCTCCAGCCTGCAATGCAGGAGACCCCAGTTCGATTCCTGGGTCAGGAAGATCTCCTGGAGAAAGGAGAGGCTACCCACTCCAAGTATTCTTGGGCTTCCCTGGTGGCTCAGATGGTAAAGAATCTGCCTGCAATGTGGGAGACCTGAGTTCAACCCCTGGGTTGGGAGGATCCCCTGGAGGAGGACATGGCCTGGAGAATCCCATGGACAGAGGAGCCCAGTGGGCTACAGTCCATGGGGTCACAAAGAGTTGGACATGACTGAGCAACTAAGCACAGCACATATTGTAACATATGGTACAGCAGCTATACTTCAATTAGAACAAAAAATAAAGTAAGTTGCTACAGCCTACCTAATATGAGCTGTGTACTGTCCTGTTAGCAATGCTATATTTGTAAACATGATCATTTAAAATGTGAAAAAGAATCAAGGAGGACTTTAAAATTGTTACCAAAGTCATTACTGCACCACGTCTTCTGAAGAAGCAAGAAAGAGCTCGTCTCATCGCAGTGTGCTCAGGCCTTTGGGTCCAGCACCCAGCCCAGCACCACAGCAAAGCGAGCCCTGTCTCCAGCAGTCCCACAAGGAAAAGCAAGTCTGTGTGGGCTAGTTCCTTAGCTTTGGGAGCTGGATAATGAAGTGCTAACACGTCTGATCAGATGAAACATTCCCCTCGCACCCAAGTATTTTCTTGAAGGACCTGTGTGGCTCAATTAAGCATGTAAACAGCTACCTCCAAGTATGACGGTTTCTGTCAATTCAAGAGGTTGCTTTCGTACAAGATCTTAGCTCCAGCTGCCAAAATGGATCTATTGGATGTTCACTACAAAGCATACACTCTCTGGTGAGCATCACGCCCCACGGAACAAAGCAGATCTTTATCAATAGTTAAAGTGAAAGTATACTGGCAGGACCAGCAGATTACTGTCTCTGGCGACGAATGGTATGGGACTGCCATGTGTAAATCTAGGCTTTAAATCAACTTGGTTGATGGTTCTATTTAAATAAACCTGTAGCAAAATGAAGTAATTACTTTGACTCATATTCCTAGAGTTTGAGAATTAAATTTCCTGCATTAATTATAAATATTCTTCACATAGAAGAAATTTAGCTTAATTTTTCTGTTCTTATGAGCCATATAACACAGCAATGTGAATGTATTTTTGTAGTCTTCAGGTTGAGAAGTTGAAAAATTAGAAAAAGCTCCAGAGAAACAGAATATTGTTGTGAAAAGCCAAGAAGTACTAGTAATGTAACCATTTCCCCTTCATCTTCTTAGTTGTCCATGAAGATTCACATGAAGCAGGTAAATATCACAAAGCTATGATAAATCTAGACAGTGTATTAAAAAGCAGAGACATTACTTTGCCTGCAAAGACCCTTTTATCAAAGCTTTGATTTTTCCAGTAGTCGTGTATGGATGTGAGACCATGGATGGAACATAAAGAAGGCTGAGTGCTAAAGAATTGATGCTTTCAGACTGTGATATTGGAGGAGACTCTTGAGAGTCCCTTGGACTGCAAGGAGATCAAACAAGTCAGTCCTAAAGGAAATCAACCCTGAATATTCATTGGAAGGACTGATGCTGAAGCTCCAATACTTTGGCCACCTGAGGCAAAGAGCCAACGCATGGGAAAAGACCCTGATGCTGGGAAAGAGTGAGGGCAGGAGGAGAAGGGGACAACAGAGGACGAGATGGTTGGGTGGCATCACCGAGTCAATGGACATGAGTTTGAGCAAACTCTGGGAGATGGTGAAGGACAGGGAAGCCTGGCGTGCTGATCACAAAGAGTCTGACATGACTGAGCGACTGAAGAACAACAGGCAGAACATCTACAGGGAACACAGTGCTATGACAGTGTGCAGAGTGCGCCTGACTTAACACAGGGTGCCTGGATTCTGCTCCAGCACTGGCACCTACGTATCAGGTCCTCGTGACCGTGCCAAGAGTCTCTCTGGCTCTCAGTGTTTCCTCTGTCAGTTGTGCTGCGGTGGCTGGGTTACATGATCTCTTGTGTTCCTAACAAAGGGACTCTAGAATCTACTCCAACAAAACATGCACAGCCCTCTGAGACATACACACCGAGGCTGTAGAACCAGGGTAGGATGCATTGTGCAAGGTGGTGGCGTGAAGGGCGACGGTTCTGGACACAAACTCACATCCCAGCAGGAGTGTGCAAGTGGCAGGGAGGGAGTCGTGGACATGCCACCAGCCAGAAGCGTTCCTGGGCAGTGATGCAGTGCAGGCTGCTTACTTTAAGCCATCACAGCTCGGTTTCCACTCCTGTAACACGACGACTGTCACGCAGAGCCCATGTGAGGATAAAGTGCTCTATAAACATCGGTTGGTAACGAGAGGTGTAGTGTTCCACAGAATACCAAGGTTTGCGCATCAGGAATTGATTCTTTCTAAAATGGAGGACTGCTACTGTCTTAAGACTTGGAGTAAAATAAACTGATCCAAGTGTAAGCCTCAGATAATGGGTATCAGACTGCCTAATGATGAAACAATAGCTCATCCTTCATTAGTGTAAACTCACAGCCCATAGGGGTGGACATGACTGAAGCGATTTGGCATGCACATCAGCTTAAACTCCCAGTAAATACCCAAATCCTACTGATATTTTGGTTAACGTAGTTCTTTTCACGATAAAGAAGCACAAGAACATAAGTGATAAATGGTCATCAGTCCCCCCTTGTCTCCCTAGCCATTCCCCCTCTCATGAATTCTTCTGTTCAATAAAGCGATCCACCACATGTACACAGAAGTATGATTCTGTTCTATCTTTAAAAGTTATTCTCATATAACGGAATTTCTAGATTAGGTATCTTATGTTTGATTACATGATCTTTTTTCTTGGTTAAGTAAATGTGGTCACCATCCACGAAGACTGGACAGAAGTGTCTGCCTCCAACATCCAGTATTATCCACGCAGCACAGCGTGTCCTTGCTGAATGCTAGTAATGTCACATATTTAGCTGCAGCTGGGGGTGGAATTGCAGGGAAAAGTATTATATAATTAGTCTATAATTATTCTGGCATTGTATAACACAGAGCCTCATTTCCCCTATCAACAGCAAGTCACAGAGTTGCCTGTCAGCCCCTGGGGTGCAGGTAGATGGTTTAGATGTCCTGAAGCACCCTAAGGAGCTGGAGAGACCATGGAGGGTCACTGTCTCTCCCATCCACTAGGCCTAGGGAGAATCAAACCACACACCCCACCGCTACTTCTCCAAAACACAAGAAGGGCGCTGAAGATAGTTGAGGTACAACCAGCCAAACAGCATCAGAAGGACCTGACCACTTAGTCCTTCCTCCTCTGTCTTCTCTTGCAGAGAACTTGCCTCCCTTCCCCGCTGCAGGGGCTGCTCCCAAATGCTTGTGACTGGGAAGGGAGGCTTCCTATCAGCCAAGCTGAAGCTGGTGCAGAAGATGAGGGGGTCAGGGTTCTGAGTAAACCCACCTTCCTGGGACCGCAGCTGCTGGGCCAGGTCCGTTCACCGGCGTGATGCAGATTTGGACTAAGAACCCAAGGCATTTCACTACAACTTTACAATGAGCCCAACTCTGCAAACCAGCTCCAGCCACTGTCGGGTGAGAAGTTATGGGACTTGCACACTGTTAGGTGCTTAGAACCTTGCCGAGTTCTGAATCTGTGAGTCCTTGAGAAGTTCTCAGTCCCCTGGCTCTGAGCAGATTTCATCAGCACGATAACCTAAAGCCCTTTCCTTTTTATCTCCAGTGCTGCCTGCGGATGTTTATTTCAAATTGCCAGATCTGCCTTCGCTCCACTCCCCCTTGACGAGGTACCTTCTGCCCTCTGACCTGTGCCATCAAACTTCATGCTGCCTAGGAAAACTCAGTAATGAGGGAATTACCGATCAAAGCAGTAAGGCGTCTGCAGTTCACTTTTGTGGTAGATCAAACACTGTTGAAGAATTAAACCAAAATGAAATCTCTCTTTTCCTAATCCTATTTATTGTGAAAACATCTAAAATAAAAGTACAAAGTCTTTTTCACTCTCCATAAAAACAGAAGAGACCCCCAGGAATAAAAACAATTAAAGTACAATTAAAACTCATAAATTGCTGTAGTAAAGGCAATGTGGTTTCCCTAAGAAATTCTATGAAGTTCCCTGAAGCTAATAAATATATGGATACAAAGAAACCAAGGGATTTATTTTCCTTACCAAAGAACTCCCAACTGGTTTGAGATTCTCAATTGTTTAAGACTGCAAAAGGGAGCGTTTACCCCACACTTCTTAGGGCTGTCTAGCCACCAAACAGTTGACTTCCCTGAGCAGGGGGAATCACAGAAGAGCCTGTCTCTGTGGGTTCATGCCCATCCATTTTTCTTTCAAGGAACAGAGGATGGCCCAGAAAAGTTAAGTTTAGAAAGGGTTTTGTTCTCTTTGAAAGCAAATTCAGTAATGAAGTTAAGAAATAGAGCCATTTCAAAGATATGCTGTCTTATTTATTTTTCGCTGAGTCTGAAAGCCTGGCAGGCTACAGTCCATATGGTTGCACAGAGTTGGACGTGACTGAAGCAACTTAGCACACACGCACACACTGAAAGCCAGGTTGACCCCTCAGTCTGCTGGAGAGAGGAGCCAGGGCCCTTCTAGCACCCTGTAGCCTGCAGCCCCTTGAGACTGGCCTCCCAGGGGCTACAAGCTGCCCTGAGCCTCTTCTTTCCCCTGCTCTCTCTGCTCATAGGGACAGGTTGAAGAAATCAAGGTCCTGAGAGTGTGCCAGAGCAGAGCCTGAGCAAAAGCAGGCATGGGCTAGAACTCAGCTGTTTCAAGAAGCCCCAGAAGCAGAGTATCCTACCACCCAGACACCGAGAGAATCCATTTATCTCAGAAGTGAGCACCACAGAGAAGCTAAGAGCACCAGACATGCACACAGAGACTTCAAAACGCTCTGGAAGATACCTCATGCATACTGAGGCCACAAGTAGGTCTCAGGCAACTGCTATCACAAATAGGTAACAATTACCATAGTTAGCATAATAAAGATACCCCTGGGTCTGCCCCCATCTATACCAATCCAAGTAGGAATTTATAAATGTTGCAGGTACTAAGTACTAATGCTCAAAGGCTATTCTTAATCTCCATATAATTGTACAGAAGTTAAACAGTACTTTTCCTAGGGTATAATTTTAAAACTGCTGTAAATAGTGGAAAATACTGTCAAAAGAAGAAATGCTTCCAATTTATTTCATTATACCAAAGGGCTCCCAGTTTAGACTCTCTCTTTTAGCAGCTACCATCACTTGCTCAATAGCTGCAGAATCTCTGGGGTTCGGTTGTGACCCTCAGCCTGAGGACAGACAAGCTTGGCTACAGAACGGTTAACCTCGTGTTCATCCTATTTCACTACATACCTTAATTTGAACTGTGAGAGAACTTCCCCATGTTCTATTTGAATCAGTTCATTGTAGCAAGCGATTATGCTGCTGTTCTCCATAAATCTCTGTGGGAAAAAAGCAAAGATAATACATAAGACAAATACAATTACTTCTTAAACAGTTAAAAAAGGCTTGTTTCTCCAACCTCAGGTAACTTTGTTATATAAGACAACTAGTAAGTAAGATGAGATGAAATAAAACAGCTGTCAGGGTATTTGAAATGCCTGTTAAAATGTATACGAAACAAGAAAGCAGGTAATATTGTACAGTTAACTATAACAAAGATGGGGAAAAGTTCATTATGAACATTCATAGGAAAATAAACACGCAAGGGTTGGAACACCTCCCCAGCCTTGCTAATTACTGAAGCATCTGGGCTGCTGCTGCACGGAGGGAAGTCTTCTGAAACCTGAGCCTGGACTCCTTCACCGTGTGTGCACCGTGAGTGATGTCTCCTAGACGGAAGGGAAGGTCTTTGCTTCTTTCCTCATTGGAGTGCCTCACACTGCTCCCTCTCCCGTGTCTGTCTCCTTCACACACATGTGCACACGTGCACACACACACACACACTTCCACATATGTAGCGTGGACGGCACCTCCCTGGGGATCACAGGCAAAGGTCCCCCGACTCTCCCTGTGCCTCTGGTGCCACTATCCCAGGAAGAAGCTGGGAAGGGCTAAGAACAGAAGGGGAACCATGAAGACACAGGGAGGGAAATACTTTCTATTTGCAAAACAAAGTCAAACATGCTGAAGTTTTGGTTGAGCTTCTGGGCAGCTGGAGATTACGTGTCAGTCTGTATCCGAGCTCTGAGAAGTGTGAGATGATGCTTCATAAAGCACAAAAAATGATCATAATAAAATAAGTTCTTGAAAAGGATGAGATAAACAGTTATATTTCTTTTTAATAACATTAAAGTGTATAAAGTGTAGAAAAATCTCCAAATCACTGATAATATCATAAGGCTAGAGATATCATTAATTTTGGTTTATTTACCTTAGACTTTTATTATATCTCTGTATATATGAATATATTTTATATGTATAAGCATACATATTATATGTATATGCTTATACATATAAAATATAAAATGATGTTATATTTTCACTTTCATAGCCAAGTAGTAATTTTTTATGATTCTTATTTTCCTTTAGGTCTCCTAAGAACTTTCAGTGTGGTAAAGGTCAGCCTTCCAGTGGGTGACAGTTTCTAAACACTGGAGTGCTTTGTTTGCACGAAAGTGACACTCAGTGAGTGTTTTATAGACTAAAGGCAGTAGGAAAATCTTTGGGGAATTTTAAGACTATAGTTCAGTCAGTCAGTCAGTTCAGTCGCTCAGTCATGTCCGACTCTTTGCGACCCCATGAATCGCAGCACGCCAGGCCTCCCTGTCCATCACCAACTCCCGGAGTTCACCCAGACTCACGTCCATCGAGTCAGTGACGCCACCAGCCATCTCATCCTCTGTCGTCCCCTTCTCCTCCTGCCCCCAATCCCTCCCAGCATCAGAGTCTTTTCCAATGAGTCAGCTCTTCACATGAGGTGGCCAAAGTACTGCAGTTTCAGCTTTAGCATCATTCCTTCCAAAGAAATCCCAGGGCTGATCTCCTTCAGAATGGACTGGTTGGATCTCCTTGCAGTCCAAGGGACTCTCAAGAGTCTTCTCCAACACCACAGTTCAAAAGCATCAATTCTTTGGCGCTCAGCCTTCTTCACAGTCCAACTCTCACTAGTTAATGCAAAAATCTGAAATAAACTGAGTGAACCAAGAACAGTGCTCCTCAAACTTCAACATGCTAAGAATAACATGGATGTTTGGTTAAAATGCAGATTCCCGGGCCCTGCTTCCAGAAATGTAGGCATGTGTCTTTAGCACAGTATTTCTCCACACGCTCAGGTGACACCAACAGGCACTGTACGTTCCCAGGACAGGAGGAGAAGCAGAGTCTTCACTGATTTTTCACACTCACTTGACCACAGCAGCCTTTTGTCATGGACGCCTCGTAAGAGCTTTGGCCACTAAAATTCCTTGAAACAGTTTGGGAAATATGACTTTGGTGGACCAGGCAAGGAGTTGGCAGTTAAACACCGTAGATTTGCATCTTGACTTGTTTTGAGTATAAGCTCTGCAAGCTAGTCATTTTGAGTCTGTTTCCTCTTCCACAAAAATAGAGAAAATACCAAACCTCTCATCTGTAGATGAGGATCAGGTCAATCACCTAGATTGGGGTCTGACAAATAGTAAGTCTTAGTTCCCCAATTCTTCCTCCATAAGACACCTCTGCAGGGAGGAACTGTCTGATCACTGCATCCTTGACACACAAGCACAGTGCCTCACACAGAGCCCGTGCTCCCTGAACACCTGCTGAATGAACTCGTAATGATATCCCTTGGAACGATTCCACTGCAATGATGTCATGTCAACGTCATTCCAAGTAGAAAAAGTGGTACACACAGGTTGATGCAAAACCCAGCTGCAATGGCCCTCTGCTGAGATGCTCTTTCTAAAAGGCTCGGAGTAGCCCAAGCGCCATGCAGCCGGCCGCTCGCTCACACAGAGCTACCGAGGCTTCGAGCAGAGCTGCTGCGGGATACTTGATGGCACGGCGTGTTCCCGGGTCCCCATTCAAGACCCGCTGACTGAAGCACTGGCCAATTAGCTAGTGACACAGAGCTGAGTTTCAGCAGATGATTTAGCATAAGCAAAATAACTCAGAGGTGGGAAATAACTTCACAGAAGGCAAGAAGAATAGCTGGCATATTTGGAAGGGTGCTTGGGTAGAAAGTTGCCAGAGACAGGATTTTGCCCAAAAAAGGAGACTGGCCACCTGGGGAGCAGCCTCAGCCGATTCTGTGCTGTGGTAACTTGGGATGGAAAACCTGGCAGGTGTGGTGTGCTTCTCTGGGAAAGAGCCCCAACTACTTGGGGGCACCCTGACCTGGCTGGCAAATGGCCTTGATCAGACCCAGGACTAAAGAATACAGGGTGGCCCCTGACGGCTACTGTTTTTCATGCTTTCACAAAGGGCTTCATTCCCCAAGGCTGTCCGCAGAAAGTAGTACTGTATCTAGATGGAGAAGTGAAACCTTCCAGAGCAGCACAGACAGGTTACAAAAAGAATAAAAAGGAACAACTGTATCATCCCTCCTAAATTTACTCAGTAGCATTTGCACCCAAAGTGGACAGGTGTTTCTCCTGAGATTTTCTCTGAGTAGACAGGCAATCTCAGCCCTCCAGACAAGACGCACCACTCCAAACACCATCAGTCTCCACACTGATGGTGGGGAACGTCACAGTTGGTTGGAAGCAGGATCAGTGAACCTAAAGCTGAATTCCAAAGGGACACTCAACAGCACACACGGCAATAGGGGCTCATCGCTGTCCCCATGGTGTGTTGTGCCTTCCCCAACCTGCTCCCGGGGAATGGAGAGGACCTCCACGCTCATATTCTGAGAGGCCCTGCCTCAGACGTGAAGGGCAGAGATGGGCTGGGGTGCAGAGGTGGTCAACGTTCCACAGCAGATTTACGAACACCAGTCATTTCTCAGAAAATGAGTCAGTAAAGACGTTCCCACAACATGACTTCTTAGATGATTTTCCTCGTGCAACTAACTCTCCGTTCGGAAGCTCAGAAGCACCGTCTCATTAAGACGGAGCGGCACACGAGAAGAGCGTCCAGAAGCGAGTGCCAGCCTCTGAAGGTGTGATGACGGACAGGAGGCAGGTGTCAGGGGTGAGTGAGGGGGCTGCCCAGAACCGCGCGACCCTGTCACGTGTGAACCGTGGCACCCCCTTCAATGTTTTACGTACCACTGTTACTCCCCCACGGAAGCACACTGAAGCCCAGAAGAATGGCATCCCATGGGCAATTTCTGCTTCTCTGGGACTGACAACAAAAGAGGGATTCTCTTTCTGAACCTAGGAGAGTGAAATACCCATTGCTTAAAGCACCCAAAGGACTTCTCATAATTCACAAGGCTCTGGCGGTCTCCTATTTTTGCAGGAAAAGGATGCATCGTTCAGATTACCCCAATCACGGGATTCCGAGACACCAGGTAAACCCAGTTATCTAGTTTGGTGGTAAGTCTCCTTAATCAATCTTAATCTTCTAGTTGAGCTTCAGTGTTATTCATGTAGTTGTCACAGAATTTTTCTTTGCTGTTGTTTTTGGTTTAAAGCAGCAGCCCTCAAGCTGCCTAAGTCAGCTGTGGATCTCTGTTTTTTTTCCAAAGGGTAATATTTTATTTTCTAATAGAAGAAATAGATGTTTGTTATTAAAAAAAAAATCAAGTTGTGTAGAAAGTGAGGTCCTCCACAATTTCTCTGTAAGGATCTGTAATACCTTAATCTTGTGAAATATATTCCCTTTAAGCAGCCATATTTTGATGCTCTTTCTCCACCCCTTTTTCTTCTCTCTCAAACTGATTCCATCATGGGGCTTTCCATTTGTATGCACAAGGCCTCACCTCCAATCAAACCTTCAGACTGCCCCTCCCCTGAGCTACTGGTAAGCCTCTGGAGCTTGTTAAGTTTCCTTGAGTAAGCAGTCTTCATCTTAAAATTGAATATCAGGGTTACTCATGGAGCCATCACTCAGAATTCTTCTTTGCTGACAAGTATGGTTTCAACTAGGAGTTTCTCAGATGCTGTTGGAATCAGGGGCCTGTGTCTGGGGTGTTAGCTCTGGCTGGGCCCTGAAGACCATGGAACCCTGTGCGCCGATCTAGGGACTACTGATAATCACATACACATATGCTAACTGGTTTAAGAGGGATTACTTTGGGACTATGGAATTTTGACCTGATATAGTAAGACGGATTTTTAGCTATTACATATCTGTTGCTATGATAAATGAAGTTATGAGAGAACAAGGGAAAAAGCCTGGCCAGCAGACGCTTGTCACCCCCCCACGAGAACAGCTTTCCCTCCCAGTCCTGGGGCTGAATGTCTGTGACAAGACACACAGCTGCACCTGTGGGAGGTGCCAGGTCGTCCTTTACGTACCCTGTTGAAGCCCGCGTGCAGAAGAGGGAGCACAGAGGCCTCTTCATAGTTGCCGGATCTGCCACAGAGCAGAAAACGTGATCACTCAACAGATACAACCAGGGCTCTTCACACTGAAATGTTGAGACAGCGAGGAGGAAGCAGGGAGCTGGCTCCAAGAGTAGCTTACTGGCCAGCACACACCTGCAGCGGGCACCTGTCTTACAGGAAGCCAGACTCACACATCCGCCTCTGGATGCAAAAAGAGCAGAGACAGTAGAGGGAACTCCAGCAGTGTGGGTGAGAATGGTGGCACAGGTATGCACGAGAGGCTCCCTCAGAGTTGGAGCAAGTGTACAGGAGCAGCGCATCGAGGGACGATGTATGTGCAACGCTCACCCTGCAGAGCACTGTGCCCTTTGACACCCCCAGACATTCTGGAAGCACGACGCCCACCCCTAGACCTAGCTGGGTCCAACTCTCAGGAGGACAACTGGCATCAGGGGCCGCAGCGCCCCAGAGCCAACAGGAGAGGAGAACCATCAGGAGAGCCAAGTTAGAGGGAAGGAGACAAAACTCACTGGCTCTCATTTCACGGGGTGGCTTCCTGCACTGAGCCTGCCTCCAGGTCTCAGAGCTGCAGTTTAAGTACAAGGTGGGGATGGGGTCAGCTGATCGTGAAGTCGTGCTGAAGCTCTGCTGTCATCTTTATAAGAGATGGTGTCCCCAAGACAGCCCGCAAGAGACATGCAGCACGTGCCGTAGAAAAAGGGATGAAAAATAGGACACTAGGGATTGGCCGGAGAAGCAGACAGCTCTGCCTGCCCAGAAATCCCAGGGCATATCTGCCTCATCACCTGTGGCTGAATCCCACATGACAGGGAAAAGCTCTTCTCCCTCCCTCTTCAGGAACTCAAGGTTCTACCCTCTCTGGTCAATAAATAAGTAGGGGCACAAAACGGGCTCCAGAGGTATGAATCATGTCCTACTTCATAAGCCGGATGGTACAAGCAGCATTAATTTTATTACTGTGCGTGCCGAGTCACCTCAGTCGTGCATGACTCTCTGTGACCCCATGGACTATAACCTGCCAGGCTCCTCTGTCCATGGGCTATCCCAGCCAAGAATACTGTAGTCGGTTGCCATTTCCTCCTCCAGGGGAATCTTCCTGACCCAGGGATTGAACCCGCATTTCTTATGTCTCCTGCATTGGCAGGCGAGTTCTTTACCACTACCCGCCACCTGGGAAGCATTATGAACTTCCTCTATAAATGAAATATTTTCAAAAAACAGGGAAAAAAGTGAAAACTCATAACGAGACACAACAAACCACCACTTGTCAAGGACCAGCACACATTTTTGCTATATGAGCAGGAAAAAAACGAATATTTTGTTTTTGGGCCCATGGAATCAGCCATGCTTGGGCAGATGCTGTGTGGTCTGGTACCCACGTCAAGGCTCTAAGACCCTGTTAAGAGTTCTCAGTCCCCAGAAGATAAAATATAAGCAAAGAGGCTGAAGAAGGCTAGTCCCCTCGCTCTTTCCCTCGAGATCCTGTCATCACAAGATGCTGAGGCCAGTGGGACAGTTTCTTTACGTTCCTTGCCTCAGACCCTGTGGTAGGTGTCAAAGTGAAGAGACACAGCTCCTAACAAGACACTCAAGGAGTCGCAGGTCAGGAGGAGTCTTTGGATAGGGCAAGACTTGGAAGCCAGGATTTCTTACTGTCCCAATATGGCCTCGGAGTGGATATTTTAAATCTCCCCCTGGGTAGGGCCCGTCTGAGGGAGACCGACACTCTGAGCTGCTGGTCTGTTAGCTCCTCCGGGGCAGAATCTGTGCCAACTCTCAGAACGGGGCCAAGTCCAGTCAGTCCTGGGCTCAAATTAAGGTCTTATGCTCTCCAAAGCTAGTGATGGCCATTAAGTGGCTACGACACATTTTGGGATGGGCAAAGGGTCTCATCATGCCGGCTGTACACGCAGCTTTTCTCCTTCCTGGCCTCTCATTCTAAGTGCGGGCCATGTTCTACACGCAGCACAGGGGTTTCTCATCCCACAGTCTCCGACCTACAGCTCAAGCCCTCTTTTTCCCTTCCAGCACTGGCATCTATCCTTTCGTCCTGCTTCTAGCCACATAACGGTCCTAACAGAGATTGCACATTCCTTTTCTGGCAGTGGCTTTGGTGCCAGTTCTCATGGTATAATTTATTTTTTCTTAAGTGAAAAAACAAGCATTTCCCTATCTCTTTTCTTCAAAGAAAAAAGGTAAGCTGGAACAACATTCTGTTCAGACCTCCTCCTCCTGAGATTTTCCACTCATTTCTGGCATACAGTGAGTAACCATTCTTTTCCTGAGGTGCTAACAGAAATTAGAGAGGATAAAGAGAAAGGCCTACATATTTCTAGAAACTTGCAAAACAAGGAAAATCCCAAGTGAGATCGAAGGTTGCTGGTGTTAGGCCAAAGACCTCCCCCGTGGCTTTGCTAGCTCTGAGAATGTGTTACGTCAGAGAAGGTTTCAGGAGGAACAGCGGGGCTCCCAGCGGGGAGCTGGGGGTGAGCTTACGCTTGTGAGACCACGGCGAGGATCACTGCGTGCTCCGAGGGGTTCGTAGCCCGGATTGACCTGAAACAAGAAAGCGCCATGTCAGACCAGGCGATGTGGCCTCGTTCTGATGACTGACTGACTGTGGGACTTCTTCAAAGGGAAAACGGAAGGAAATCAAACGTCCCTGTAAAGAAGGAGTCTGAAAACATGTGGAAGACAACAAAGGAAGATGCTCTTATGGATCAGGACAATCTTTGTTTTACTAAAAAAAAAAACAAACCCAAAAAACCAAACAAAAAAAACACACCCCCCCCCCCAACACATCTAAAAGAAATTCCCGGGCAATTCTCCAGTAGGTCAGATCTGCCAATGTTCCACTTCAAAAACTGGCAAATTCCACTTAAATTCCATGTTTTCTGATTGAAATTCCACTCTGCAAGAAAACTGGCAGTCCGACAATTCTCTAGTTATCAGTTTGTACTTGAGGAGCTAATTAAGTTGGACCTGTTTTTCTTTTAAAATAATAGATAGTTCAGAAAGTTGATCTTAAAAGAAGGCAGCTGGATACACAGGTGCAGGCGAAGGTCTTTTAAAAACTGTACAAAGGACCACTCCAGTTTTTTGGTTGTACTGTTATTTTTGTTCAAATACTTTAAACAGCTGAGTCATCAACTAGGGCTGAGAAACGATCAATGCAGTAACTGTTACTATAATGATGTCTGTCGTACCATGACCACCTGTCTGTCATTTAACGGAGAAGGCAATGGCACCCCACTCCAGTACTCTTGCCTGGAAAATCCCATGGGCAGAGGAGTTTGGTAGGCTGCAGTCCATGGGGTCGCTAAGAGTCGGACACGACTGAGCGACTTCCCTTTCACTTTTCACTTTCATGCATTGGAGAAGGAAATGGCAACCCACTCCAGTGTTCTTGCCTAGAGAATCCCAGGGACGGGGGAGCCTGGTGGGCTTCTGTCTATGGGGTCGCACAGAGTCGGACATGACTGAAGCAACTTAGTAGTAGTAGTAATAGTAGTAGGAATTTAACAGGGTTAAAATACAGAAGAATTCTGAAGTCCAAGAATCTTCCTGGAAACTGTGCTATGCTACAGTTTAGATTCTGGTTTAGACCCCTGGTCAGGGGTCATGAGTCAATGAATTCTTAAGAAAGGGCCACATATTGGAACCTTCATACAAATAAGCATGTCTGTTTCGATCCATCTCCATGGTCTGGCCTCTCCATATTTCGAGATCCCTCACAAGGGAACCATCCGCTCTGAGAAGTGAAAGCTCCAGGCTGCTCCTGAGGAATCTGTGAAGCAGCTTATATTCGTTTCTTTCTAGCTCCGGGCATTTCTGCTCCTCTCCATTTTAATGTGTGTGCACCAGTGCTCCCCCAGGGACAGCCAGCTCATACTGCTTCACCCTCGTGACTAAATGTCCTCACCTTCCTCTAAAAATGTACCTTCCCATGGTCTGTTCCTTGAGACCTCACTCCATGTGAGGAGAAGGCTCAAGACGATGGCCAGCTGCTGTCTTTCTGGGAAGTACAGGTCTCCTTGTGGATAAATGGTATTTGAATAAGCTCCTTTGAAGAGAGGCCTGAACTCACTGTGGACAGCAGATTACTTCCTATGGCTCCTCTGTCCATGGAATTCTTCTGGCAAGAATACTGGAGTGGGTTGCCATGCCCTCCTCCAGGGGATCTTCTTGACCCAGGCATCAAAACCACATCTCTTCCATCTCCTGCACTGGCAGGCAGGTTCTTTACCACGAGCGCCACCTGGGAAGCTCCTGTCCCTACCACGGACCGGTCACATTAAACTACACTATCTCCTACTTAGGAGCCTTCTACTGAATTCTCAGCAGAAATACCAGGAGCACCTAATGAAAACAATGGACAGCATCTCAGAGGTGTGTGCTCATCTCCAGGGAGCTGCTGCGCATGCCTCACTTTCCTTCAGCCTCTTCCACCCCCTCAAGGTGTCTGGGTGTCTGTTGGGCTGCATTCTAAGGGGTGGGGCTTAGGCAAGAGGAAACATGTTATAACTAGCTGGAGCTCACTCAGCTTCTTTTGAGACTGGTGTCTGTGTTTTGGGTCCCTTCCTGCCACTGATCTCTTCTCTCTCATTCCTCCAAAGAAGGAACAGGTGTGGCCAAAGGGACTTGGACCTCTTTCTGCTTGAGAGGACTAAGGGGGGTCCGGGGACTGGTGAGGCTGAGGTCCAAAGAAGCACACTAAGGTCCAGCCCAGCTCAAAAGCCAGGGGTCCTGGACCGCCGACGACAATGAATAACGCACATCTGCTGGGAATGCGTCTCCTCTCATTTTAGGGCAGACGTGCTCACAATCCAGCATTCAGGAATCTCTCCATCAAGTTGACCAGTAACTGGAAACGCACCAGCAGAGACGTAACCTGGCTTTCGAACTGCACAGATGCTTCAGTGTTTTTCTGAGCAGCTAAGATAAAAAATTCCCTCAACAGGAAACAAAACTACCTTCCTGTATATTCAAGGAAGATTATAAAGTTTATCTACTAAATTGTGCCTTTGCCTGAATTAAAAGAATTCTTCCTATTCATTTCTTCTTTTTATAGCTGAAGCCTGTCTTATATCATTCTATATATGTATAAAGGATTGTGCTATTTCTACTAAAAAAATCATGTAACTGTAAGTGGAGATCAAGAAAATACAGATATATTTAGCTATAAGAGACTCAATTCTAGCCTGACAATCATTTTATACACACAACATACATATATATCCACATATGTACATATCTATTTCTTATTACTTCCCTGGTGGCTTTCCTGGTAACTCAGACAGTAGAGAGAGTCTGCCTGCAATGCAGGAAACCCGAGTTTGATCCCTGAATCAGGAAGATTCCCTGCGGAAGAGAATGGCAACCCACTCCAGTATTCTTGCCTGGAGAATTCCATGGACTGAGGAGCCTGCCAAGCTAAAGTCCATGGGGTCACAAAGAGTTGGACATGGCTGAACAACTCTTTCTTCCCTTAATACTAAAAATACGAAATATTTTGTGATATACTTTATTATATAGTTAAACAGGCAAATGTTTCTATGCAGGAAGATAGGATTATTTGAGACCTATAAGACATTTAAAAATAGGTTCCTTAAGAAAGTTTCTTCTTTGGGAAACTGAAAATGGTCAAAGAATAGCAAGGTGATGCCTATGAGGAGAAGCTTCTCTTAAATGCACTCATTTCTTGTCAGGGTACCAACAGGTCTAAGAAGCCATTTCCCTGCCTTTCATTTCGCTTGCTAATAGTCAAGACAATTCCCATTCTGTTTGTAACTGGAGTCTGTCCTGGTCCCGTATTTAATTAGTGACCTCTTCCCATTGAGCTTCAAAGCATTCCACTTGTGCCAAATGGATGGGTTCATCCAGAGCTAACTCTGATGACTGCATTTATTTATGAACAGACAAGCGTTTCCTCCCCAGAGTGCAAGCATTTCTGTAAACAAGCAGGGGCTTTGGATCCTTGGGAGATTCTTCTGCTGCTGAAAAGTGGCTGCCTTTCCTCCCCAACTGCTGTAAAATCTACCCATCTGTTGCCAGGCAGGCAGAAATGGTCTATTTCACACATTTCTGATGTTCATTTTGGGACAGAATAATTAGGATTAAAATATCTGGTTTAAATCCAAACCATATCTGTGTAATAAGAACTGTGTGAATCTCATTTTTTTTTTTAAGTGCAACATGAACAATACTCAAGGGGAAAAAATGCCCTAAAGTTTTCAGAGGAGCCCAGCTCACACCTCTAAATTCTTTGGAAGGCAAATGTGGAAAAATAGAAAAGGCCATAGGAGGAGCTATAGCTTTCATCGTAGAAATCTATATATACTGCTTAGAAACATCAACACATATTTTAGAGACATTTGGGCTGGAACTAAAGACATGTATACGTGAATTTCATTTTAAGCTGTTAAGTGGACATTTGCTAATATATTAACATAACTACGGTACCTGCACACTGCTTCTGCATCGAAGTTTTGAGTCTGTCTGTGATCGATTACAATAATCTCATGATGTTTATCTAGAAAGCATTCCAGGGCTGACTCTGGAGTCCGAGCAATATTGCAGCTGTAACCGGCTCTGTCACAGGCCCACCAGAATCCATCACTCTGACTATCTTCCTTTGCAAAGATGAGCAAAACCTGAAACACACAGAAAAGAGGATCTTGACAGAAGTCATCATCCTTAGAGACGATTGGAAGCAGACCTACATGATACTGGTGGAGGATGCAGCCTCTGGAGAGAAGCCCCCTGGGTTCAAATCCCAGCTGGTCCCCTGCTTCCCGGGTGTCTCTGAACAAGGCAGGGCACCTTCAGCCTACAGCTTCTCCAATATCAGATGTGCTAAAAACAGTGTGATGTAAGCGAGCTGGGAGGTCTGAGTGAGCACAGAAGACAAGCTGCACCACTGTTGGAGGTTGCTACCCATTTATAATTTCCTAAGTGGCTCTGTCTTCAAATGGACTGATCAGTAAAATGGTAACAGGCTCATCAACATAGGTTAGCCTGTGGTTCACATGCTCATGTATTTGGGGTCAGGGCAGTTGGGGTTTGCCTGAGGTACCTAGAGGCTGCCTCTCCGAACTTAGCACTGAAATCTTTATCCAGACGCAAAAAGGATGGAACTCAAAACATCCTCAAAAACTAACTGCAACACCCAGCACTTGCTGAATCTGGAAAGAACAATCATGAAATGTGAAGCTACTGGAGCTAAGGTGAGGAAGCAGGCCTCTTTTTCTTCACAGGAAAGTACAGCCCCACTCCCTGGAAAGAAGACGGCAGTGCTTACCACCACCCACGTGCCCTCATCATTCCCTGGGCTCTGGAACCCAGATCCCCTGGGGGCCACAATGCCAGAGATGGCCACACCAGCACCTGAGCTTGTTCATTTGTTTGTTTATGGTCTCTCTTCCCCACTAGAATGGAGTTCGGGGCAGGGAAGACCTGTCTGACTTGCTCCTGCTGTGACCCTGCCGGGCAGCACTTGGTACCTGAGTGACTGGATGACTGAGCACAGGGTTTCTGTAAAATAAAAGAGGGCTTTTACTGTCAACTGGAGTAAGACTACATCATGCAACAGACCGAATAAGTACATATATTAATAATCTCAGGATAATGATAAGCATTTAACATTCTTCACCATTCAGTTCTCATTTAAACAATTACGAACAGAAGGGAAGTTTCTGGTCCTTTAAGCCCATAGTCAATACCAATCTTCATGATGAAAGGGTGAATGTGTTTCACTTAAAATCAGAAAGAAGAGAAATTGGTCAATAATTACCACTACATTTTAAAAAATCCTTCACTAACTGAAAACTGAAAATAAACAGAATAACGAAAATAACAGGATAATGACTCTCATGGACCCATCACCCAGTTTCAGCAGTAAGCCACTCCTGGCCAATGTGACCTCAATGCTTTCCCTACCCACTTTCCAACTCTTGTATTACTTTACAGCAAATCCCACATATTTCACCTGTATGTATCTATTAAAGAAAAAAAACTCTTTTCTAAAAAGAGAAAACCACAATACCCTTTTATACCTAAGCCTCTCCAATAATCCTTTATCATTTAACATCTGAATGCATCATAAATGTCAGTTGTTCTACACTGCTTGAATCATTTCCTGTTTTCTCAAATACCGTGATTCCAGAAGAGAAATCATATTTTTAAGCATGATTTTGATATTTTCTTTTAGCACATGGCTTGAAATCACATGCCAGTAACACGTGAGGCAGCCACCCTTCTTCATGGCTCACTGTGGGCAAGGGTCCGTCAGTCCTCAGGCCAGGCTATCCCCCAGAACCTTCGCTACAGACCTACTCCTGGAAAGAAGTGGGAGGCAGCTCTTCCAAGAGAAGTGAGGGACGCAGCCTTCCGGATCTTGATAGTGAAAAGAAAGCCTTCAAATGGAACTGTTAACAATGGAGCTACAGTGAAAAAAATCAGGTAGAATAAATTGGTTAGTACAAAAAGTCACTGGCCTTTGACTTGATGTAGCTGTGGTATTAGCATGAGAAACTCAATATGCAAAGGCTAAACGTCAGGGAAGGTGACAGAACCTCTTGTCCCATCTGTCTGGCTGAATAATGATTGCTAAGCAAGAATCTCAACACTTTATATTTCATTTCTACATTTATGCCTCAATATTTGACTAATGCTTCCCTGGTGGCTCAGTGGTAAAGAGTCCACCTGCAATGCAGGAGACATGAGTTTGACCCCTGGGTCAGGAAGATCCCCCAGAGAAGGAAATGGCTACCCACTCCAATATTCTTGCCTGGGAAATCTCATGGACAGAGGAGACTGACAGTCTATAGTCTACGGAGTTGCAAGAGAGTCGAACATGACTTAGCAACTAAACAACAACATTTGACTTATGCAATAAGAGCCTAACTGTATTCCCATATTGGCCACTGATACAGGTACTAATCTCTGATGTCTTATGTGTCCTTCAAAGACTGGAGTGCTCCACTTTTGGAAAAATAATGTCATTATTCAAATATTATTGAGCACCTACTATGTGTAGACATGATTTTTTAATTGCTTAGAGTATGCTAACAAAATAAATATGACCTCTTGACCTCAAACAACAGGCATAATAAATAAACAAATGATATGGAATGCTGAAAGTGGTAAGTGTTAGGTGAAACAGTAGAGGCTGCTGGGAGCAGTATTAAGTAGGGTGCTTAGGGTAAGCCCCACCAAGGAAGTGACATATGAGCAGATGCCCAAAGAAAATGGAAAAGTCAAAATGATCACTAAAGATAAATCATCCCACAAAGAGGGAACAGATCCACTGGTCCCTTCAGTGGGATGCATGGCTGATGCGTTCAAGAACTGCAAGGAAGCCAGTGTGACAGCAGGGAGGCCAAAAGACAGGGACAGGAAGTGGAGGTCACAGCAGAGGGCTCCCTTGTGTAATGCCTTGTATCCACTTTGGGAAGTTATGCTGGATTTCACATGGAAACTTACCAACCAACTGAACATGTAGGGACTTGTATTAATCATGCCTTAAAATTTTTTTTATTTTATTTGGCTGTGTTGGGTCTTAGTTGCGGCACTCAGGATCTTAGGTGGCAGCATGTGAACTCTTAGTTGTGGCATGCAGGATCTAGTTCCCTGACCAGGGATCAAACCTGAGCCCCCTGCATTGGGAGTGCATAGTCTTAGCCAGGTTAACTTCTGCATTTCTAATGCTTTGATGTCTGGAGCCTTGCTGACCCTGGAGAGATGCCTAGAGAAAGCCAAGGACTTGCCTAGGAATGCATTTTCCATATGCAAACCAATCCGGAGTCGGCTCCTACCACCTCTACCACTCGCTAACCCTCTGGACCACTATCCGCCTGTCCTAAATCACTCCAGGGCCGGGTACCAGGCAACTAGGGACGGTCCTTCTGCCCAACACGTCTCCTGAGTGATTCAGCCAGTCACACCTGTCTACCCTGCCAGCCCTGCCTCACCGCTTCGCACAGAGAGCATAACCACAGCTCCTGACCACACTTTGGCCCTCACACTCCCTGCCTCCAACCGGCCTCTGTGCTTCCCTCTGTGGTCCTGCGTGGCCTGCCCCTCCTCTCAGAACTGTGAGGAATAAACTATCTTTCAATGACAGTCTCTCCTACTCTGTTGGCTTCACTCTACCTGATTAAAAATTAAAGTCTACATACCGAAACAAGAATTTTTATAAAAGTACTCACTAGAAAACTCTCTCTAGGTACTATTCAAAATTCTTTCCATTTATAAAAGATTAATTCAGAAAGATTACTTTTCAATGATTCAATTCCTAAGCAAAATGAAAATCTATGGCAATTAAAATATATATACATATATTTTAAAGTACTATAGCCGTGACATTGTTGTTAAAGTCTGCCTATCTGGAAAATTCTATTTTCTCTAGGAAGACGGCATAGCCAAAGTTATACTCTCTGCCCCTATCTCCTAGGCCACAGCTGGGCTAATAATGTTGTTTTGGGGAATTTGAAATTTGAACAGAGAGACACAGAGGCTGAGAATTAGGACCCATGGGCCATTAATATAGAGAGATTGAAGGAAAAACCGCAAGTTCCTTCTGTCAAAATACTCAGAAATGGCTCACTGCCACCCTTTCTAAACCATGGCTTTCAACTCTTCCTTGGATTCTGGGGGAAAAAATACACTAATACATTTCTTATTCATTTACTATTTTGTGAAAGGCAACTGTTACTCCAAACCAAAGAATGCAACCCCTAAAAAACCTTATGTGATATAGTCCCTCTTCAAACTTATCATTTTATGTATCAGTATTTAGTTTCTTGTTAAACATGTCAATGTGGAAATGTTTACCGACCATTCATTGAGGCAAATCCCTTAAAGTGATTTTTAAAGGGATGATTATTAAATGATTTTTATGATTAAAATGATTTTTACAAAATAATTAATGAAAGCATATAGCCGAACTTGGGACTTCCCTGGTGATCCTCCACCTTCCAATGCAGAGGGCTCCCTGACCAGGAAGCTAAGATCCCACATGCTGCAAAGTGTGGCCAAAAAATGAAAATAAAAAAAAGCATATTGCTTTTTATTTATAGAGTAAAAGTTAACTCACTCTCACCTACTCTAAATAGTATGTGGAACGTTCCTTTGAAGAATACTTTTGTTGATCTATCGCCTAAGATATAAGAACTGGGAGTCAGAAGCTGACAGAGACAACTAGAGTCCAGTGTCTGCCCCCAGGACCAAGCCGGGGACACGTTCAGGTAAGCAGATAAGCACGAGGGATGCAGTACTAGCCGGTGGCCAAAGACAGAGCATGGGCACGGCATCCAGGGAAGGAATCCCCGCGCAGCAGAACGGGAAGAAGGAAGCAGTTTTGTTACACCAACCTCACTGTGCTGTTGCAAACACAGCAAAAGAGAAGAAGACTGAAAGCAGCCCTGTGGTGAAGCCTGGGACAAGGAGGAAACATCTTCCTCTGGAGCAGGTCTTGGCCAACTTGGGTTTGTCCAGGATCGGAACACATACACAGGCAGCGCCCACTCTGCACGGTAGCGCCAGATCATACAAATGGCCATGCGAAGCAAACTGAATGAAGAACGGTCACAGCTACTTTCTATGACATTTAGAAACTTTGTCAAAACATACAAAACCTTTATTATTGGTTATAAATGTACAGGGAAATGAAAAATGTAAAATTAACACTTATTCAGTGCACTTTCTTTGAAACATTAGAAACTGAGACTCTGAAGTTTTTTTTCAGCTTACTGAGTAGTTTGAACAGTGCTTGCTTTCCTCCAGCTGTATAAATTATGTGAGCCTCTTTATGCCTTGGTGAATTATAAACTCCTAAGTTTGGATAAACTTCCAACATTTTATCCTCTGTACTTTCAATGTCATGAAATGTCCCCAGAGTTCCTTTAATTAATGTGCAGTTTTCTGCTGGCATCACTTCATCTGTGATATTTCATCCTTTTCGTCACAACCACTTTCTTCACTTAGCTCAATGAACTTGCGTTGAGACTCACTTCCCCTGGCTACACCCTGGAATATCTCACTGGCAGGAGTGAGCTTTCTCCTGCCAGCCAGCTTTCTCCTCTAACTCCATTTACACTGCCATTCACGTCTAGCATTATCACCTTCCACTTCTTTACTATGCTTTCATTTTGGGCGGCTAACTTCCTCTTTCAATCATCAGCTTTTGTGTAATGTCAGGTAGGTTATCACAGAGAAATAAAGGGGCACACTTTGCTTTAACAGAGACTGTGAAACAAGCCTCGAGATTGGCACCGTCCAGGCTGCACATCTGTCTCTGATCACGCTGCATGTTTGTAATTTCTGTAATGACTTGTGGACTGAAGAACTATCAGAAAAGTTTGTAGCAACTTCATGCAATTATCACAGTTCAAACACCAATGTGACTGCAATCTTTGTGACCAGGCATACACAACCTAGTCTGTGTATACTGAAACTGTGCAAAGTGAAGGCTACTTGTGTGTGCTGTGTGCTCAGTCGTGTCCGACTCTTTGTGACCCCATGGACTGTACCCCGCCAGGCTCCTCTATCCATGGGGATTCTCCAGGCAAGAACACTGAAGTGGGTTGCCATGCCTTCCTCCAAGGGATCTTCCTGACCCTGGGACTGAACCCACGTCTCTTGTGTCTCCTGCATTGCAGGCCGATTTTTCATCTGCTGTGCCATTGGGGTATGGCTTTTCAAATGTAACAATGAAAACCTCAGACTGTCAGGCTGGGCCTCCCTGTATTTCTACCTACATTTTTTGGAATTGCAAAGTTTAAATCATCTTTCAACCCAAGCCAGATTGATGAAGTAATGGATAACCCAGGGCAGGGTCCAGAGAATAAGTGCGGGGGGTCTGGTGTAAGAGATTGCAGAGGGGTAGCAGCCAGACTGCAGGTGACCTGGGGGGTGTCCTAGAGGCAATGACAGGGGGACTATGACTCTCAGGAGTTTTCAGGGCAGGAAGGGACTCTGGGGGTGACCCACCATCACCCATTCAACAGGTGAGGGCAGCAACTCCCCTGATCAAAGCAGTTGCAGAGCTAGACCCGTAATCCCCAGCTCCTCCTTCAGTAATCCTTCTGATGTCCCTGGGCTGTGTTGGAAGTATTATAACCATTCCTTTGACATGTTTTATCAAGAAGGTCTGAAAAACTATCTTTCTAAGGATAGCAATAAGCTGTCTTTCACAGTTAAATGAGAATGAAACTATATAATTACAAAAAAGATGAAAAAAAAAAACCCCTAACTTTTCTTTAACTTGCAGACAGTGTACATTTTCATCATTACTAGTGTTTTTTCTAGAAAGGATATGCCTCAATTCAGTTCAGTTCAGTCGCTCAGTCGTGTCCGACTCTTTGCAACCCCATGAATCACAGCACGCCAGGCCTCCCTGTCCATCACCAACTCCCGGAGTTCACTCAGACTCACATCCATCAAGTCAGTGATGCCATCCAGCCATCTCATCCTCTGTCGTCCCCTTCTCCTCTTGCCCCCAATCCCTCCCAGCATCAGAGTCTTTTCCAATGAGTCAACTCTTCGCATGAGGTAGCCAAAGTACTGCAGTTAATCCCAGGGCTGATCTCCTTCAGAATGGACTGGTTGGATCTCCTTGCAGTCCAAGGGACTCTCAAGAGTCTTCTCCAACACCACAGTTCAAAACCATCAATTCTTCAGCTCTCAGCCTTCACAGTCCAACTCTCACATCCATACATGACCACAGGAAAAACCACAGCCTTGACTAGACAGACCTTTGTTGGCAAAGTAATGTCTCTGCTTTTGAATATGCTATCTAGGTTGGTCATAACTTTCCTTCCAAGGAGTAAGCATCTTTTAATTTCATGGCTGCAGTCACCATCTGCAGTGATTTTGGAGCCCAAGAAAATAAAGTCTGACACTGTTTCCACTGTTTCCCCATCTATTTCCCATGAAGTGATGGGACCGGATGCCATGATCTTCATTTTCTGAATGTTGAGCTTTAAGCCAACTTTTTCACTCTCCACTTTCACTTTCATCAAGAGGCTTTTGAGTTCCTCTTCACTTTCTGCCATAAGGGTGGTGTGATCTGCATATCTGAGGTTATTGATATTTCTCCCGGCAATCTTGATTCCAGCTTGTGTTTCTTCCAGCCCAGAGCTTCTCATGATGTACTCTGCATATAAGTTAAATAAGCAGGGTGACAATATACAGCCTTGACGAACTCCTTTTCCTATTTGGAACCAGTCTGTTGTTCCATGTCCAGTTCTGTTGCTTCCTACATGTCTCCAAATGGATTGTCAATGTCCACAATTAAACATCTAATTTTCAGAATACTTGGTTTGGCTTTAAGCAAAAGCCAGGGAACAAGGAGCTCCTAAGAGTAGACCACGTGGATAAGTGGTCACTGAACAACTGGCCAATGTGATCATAGGTGGGGTCGATTCATTTGGAGACAACAGTTTGGGAGCTTTCCTTAAATGTCCCTAGGAACGTGATGCTCATACACTTTGTTTAATACATCTTTTTGGTTATCTGATGTTGACTAAACTCCGAAATTTGTGTATACTGGAACTATGCAAAGTGAGGGCTTTTTCAGGTAGCTATAGTTTGATGAGAATTTAAGGGCCAGCCATGATATTGAAAGGACTTTAAATACACTACCTCATTTAGTAACCCTTTCACAAATCTTTCTTTGGAGGTGGGCATCATCCCCACTTACAGATGTGGGAACTGAGGTGTGGAATGGTTAAGACACACACCCAAGTCAGCAGCTAACAAGATCTGAAGTGTGGTTGACCTGACCCTCAAGCTTATAATAATCATAAGTAACATGCTCTGTTTTTACCCCTAAAATACTGGACCCTAACAACTAAAGTCACTAACAACTCTGTGGTTCCATGAAACTGGCTGGGTAGAGGACATGACTTGGTGCCAGCAATCAGGACAGACAGGAGAGAAGACGCTGACCACAGGGAGTTACTGAATCTGAACATTTCCATCACTCCATCACTTAATGTGTCAAGATCAGCTTCCCACAAGGCCAGAGGATTGCCAGATAAAGTCTCCAATATATAATGGTTCCAGGGGGAAAAAATAAAATCCATGTCCACACAATATGGAAGTATAAGTTTTAAAGGAAACTGCTGTCTTGCTGGGAGAATGCTCAGGTCACAGCAGTCAGGATCTGCTTCAAAGGCCAGCTGGAAGGCTCAGTCTGAGGGCTGGGGGTGGCAATAGCCTAAGCAGAAATAATTCCACACACTGGAAAGTGAATACGCTCCAGGCATTGATGAAGGAAAGGCCTCTTGGTTTCCAGATGGCACCAGTTGATAAAAATCTATTGCCTCATAATATTACTTTTCTTTTTTGCTAAGACTGGAAAACATGCCCTGCTGTGAGTCACAGGCATTCACCCAGGAGAGCTGTCCTCTACAACTCTGCAAGGCACATCCACCCACTCCACCCCAGTAGCGCTCCACCAGCCCACATCACACTGCCTGGCCACCACATGGGAGCAAATCCCCTCCAGTGACCTCAGAAAAGCACCCTCCAAAGCAACCACATCCTGGAATATGCTTGTCAAGTAAGTTCCTCCCAAGTCCTACGGGCTCCAGCTGACACAGTTAACATTTTCAGCAAGGCAGTGAAATTACAGAGCAGGTATTTTTTTTCTCCAAGAAATAAAATGTAAAAACTAAGGTTCTAGGCCCTTTCTAAGACGGTTGCAATGACAGTATCAGAAGCACAAGAACACTTGATTAGATATCCCTGCCCTTCCAGTGAGAATGTAAAAGACAATAAAAAAAACCAGCCAGACTCCCTGGGCGGTCAGGGGTCATCCTGTGGCTCCCTTCTTCCCAACAACACCTGCTGTGGAGTCTTGAGCATATGGACTTGAACTGGATGGATCAGTGCCTAAAATTATGCTTGAATGAGACCCAGGAGTAAAGGCATCCTTGGTTCTAAGTTGAGCTTATTTTTTAAAAAAGAGTTTTCTTCATTATTCCGCCCCTCATTCAGAGAGGGACTCTTGACTACTTTTAGCTGCTGTCACAGGGCCCAAACTCATGGGGCAGGAACCAGGCAGGTACATGGTATCACTGGGAACATCCCACCTCTTATGCTGGCTGATGGATTAACAGCATTGATTTTATTAGTTACTATATTTCATAGCTTATGAGTACAAATTTAAAATGTTTTATTATGCTTTAACATACCAAATGTCAGTCAAAACTTACAGACAACTGAGGCTATTATAGAATATTTAAATACTGCAAAGGACTACATCATACTTCAGAGGACAGAAATATAGTATACCTGAGACTTTGTTACAAAATTTGACTGCTAAGCAAACATATTAAAAATAATTTAAGGCAAACCACTAAAGTAGGAGCCTAACTTAAACCTTCTAAAACAGAGACAGTAAAAGGCAATTCTGAAAACCATTTTAACAAATAGTAGAAACAAGGGGAAAAGGGTAATAAAATAGAAAATACAAAAGAAGACTAATTATATCAGTAAGCACACTCAGTGTAACCAGATTAAACTTACTTATTAAAGTTAGTTTATCAGAATAGGTTTTAGAAAAACAAAACTATGTGTTCCGTATAAGAGGGATATTTAACATAAAGTTATAAATAAAAATGACAGTGAAAAGATAGAAAAAGATATATCAGGAAAATATTAACTAAAGAAAGCTAGTCCAACCATATTACCAACAAATAAAATATAAATTAAGGTAGGAGTTTAAAGAGGGACAATATATAAAAGCAAGAGTTACCAAGAACATACATAAATCTAGAACTTGGATACAGATTAATGTGGCAGATTCAGAACATCAGAAAATATTTTAAAAAATATTGAGGCTACTGACATAGCCATTACAACAGAAACTGACGGAACACAAAAAGTTAAGATAGAAGTGGTTTGAATAGCATCATTAATAAAGGTGAATTAATTTCACAGATACAGAAGCCTGTCTTCCAGAAACAGGAATATATCTTCTTAAAAGTTTTGTGTGGAAAACTTAATAACTGGCTATATTACTTACTGACTGCCAAACAAGTTGCAACAAGTATCAAAGAATCAGTAACAAAGGTATCAGGTGATAATTCAGTGGAGCAAGGAATAGTCATTTCAACAAATAGAGCAAGAATAATGGGGCTTCCCAGGTGGCTCAGTCAGTAAAGAATTTGTCTGCAATGCAGGACACCCAGGTTTGATTCCTGGGTTGGGAAGATTCCCTGGAGGAGGAAATGGCTACTCACTCCAGTATTCTTGCCTGGAGAATCCCCTGGACAGAGGAGCCTGAAGGGCTACAGTCCATTAGGTCCCAAGAGTTGGACATGACTTAGCAACTAAACCACCACCACCATCTGGTCAATATGGAGAGGGAAAGAGCCTTAACCTCTTTACTACACCATACATAAAAGTGAACTTGAGTTATAGATCTAAATTAAAATTTAACAATAAAGTTTCCAGAAGAAAACAAGTAATCTTCAACCTGGTATTAAAAATTCTTAGAACACAGAACCAAAAAAGGAGTGAGAAATTAGACTACATCAAAACTAATATTTTTGTTCAAAATCTAAATTTATAAAAATGAAAAGAAGAGCCACGGTTTAGAAGAAAATATTCTCAAAATCTGACAGAGGACTTGGATAAGAATATGTAAAGAATTCCCACAATGCAGTAATTTTAAAAAAGTCAACCCAAATAAAAAGGAGCCGAAGTTAACTAAACATTCATAGAAGATTTTTCAAATGGTCAAGCAGCAAATTAAAAATCGGCCCAACATTATTAGTCATGGAGAAATGCAAATTAAGTTACCGTAAGTCAGTACTACTCACCTAGTAGATGAGCTAAAATTAGAAGACTGAAACATATATTACCAAGGATTTGGAGTAATCAGAACTCACATTGCTTATAGGAGTGTAAAATGGTACAGCTTTAAGAAAAGATCTGGATATATCTTATAAAACTAAACACAGATCTGGATATCTTATAAAACTAAATATACTTGTTATGAAGGTTCAAGAGGACATTAGGCAAACAGTAAAAGGCATTCAGATTGGGAAGAAAGTAGTAATGATGTGATTTTGTATATAGACAATCTTAAAAAATTCACAAAAATGTAAAAGCTAATAAGTTCAGCAAGATTTCAAGGTACAAGATCAATATACAAAAATAAATTTTGTTTCTATACATTAGCAATGAACAACCCAAAATGAAAGTAAGGAAACAATTCCATTTGCCATAGTACCAAGTAAATAAAATATTTCAGGAATAAATGTAACAAGAATAGGAAACACATTCACTAAACACTACAAGACAGTGATGAAAAAATTAAAGAAAATCTAAATAAATGGAAAAACATATTAATGGATTAGAAGAGAAAATGGTTAATATAGCAATAGTCCCCAAACTGATCTACAGATTTATTGCAATCACTATCAAAATCCCAGCTGGTCCTCCCCTCCCCAAATTCACAAGCTGGTCTTGAAAATGGTATGAAGATACAAGGGACTCAGCAAAAACAATCTTAAAAAATAAGAAAGGGGATTCACACTTCAAAGCTACAGAAATCAAGGCAGTGTGTACAGACATATACCAATGAAATAGACTTGAGAATCCAGAAATAAACCCTCACAATTAAAACCACAAGATTTTAGGAAAAGGAACCAAGACAACGCCATGGCGGAGGGAATATTCTTTTTAACAAATGCTGCTGCACAACCAGACATCCATATGCAAAAGAATGAAGCCTTACCTCACACCATATACAAAAATTAAGTCAAAATGGATCACAGAGCTAACTATAAGAGGTAAAACTATAAAACTCTTGGAAGAAAACAAAGGAGTAAATCTTTGTTACCTTAGATTAGGCGATAGATTCTTAGGTATCACACTAAATGATGAAGAAAAATTTCAAAATGATGACTACTGCCTGACGCTTTTCAAATAAAATTTAAGATATTCAAAACAAAGTGTTAATGGATACACAGATATGCAGAAGAAATACACAAATACCTATCATAATCAATCTCCAAATAGTGGTTACTTTTAAGGAAGAGAGAGGAGGGCAAAGGGAAAAAATAGAGTTTATAAAGTATCTGTAATCTCTTGTTTCTAAAATGAGCTCAAACAAATAGGACATCCTTGATAAAATAAATTTATCATACGTGATAAAATTTGCATATTTGATAAAATTGGTTATGGGGATACACATGTACTTTTTTGAATATTTGAAACACTTTACATTTTAACAAACATAACAAAAATAACAGTATTTTAAAAGAATGAGATGTCCTTATCATGAGCATTCATTGCCAGTACAGCACAGAGTAAAAAATGAAGGTAAATTACATTAACTGATCTGAAACCACACAAATTCCAAGAAAGAGTCTGGATATTACTTTGGGAATAAATACTGATATCAGAACCTTTGTCACTGCCTTTATTCAAAATGGACTACAAAGTCCCATGCCCTTAGGATGAATACTGGAATTTTGCCCTTAGGATGAATACTGGAATTTTCCACTTGTTTGTATTCTATATAAATAGTTGGGGCTTATGTTTATTTTAATAAATTCTCACTCCCTCTCTCTCTGCTCCTAAATTTGTTTCATCCAATTTTCCCAAGCTTAAATCTCTTGTTTCACTCCCCCTGCCCCAGATTTGCATTTCCTTTTCCAAGAAACACTAAATTATTTTCTTTTCCAATCGCTCATAAATCAAACAACACATTTCTCTGGTTGGTTTTTCACTTTCGTCTACATGTTAATTGGTTTGTTTACATGTTTCCTGCATCTTTACTTGTCCGAAGTGCAGAACAAACTGGTGTTAAAAAGCGACAAGGAGAAAGGTGGCCCACATAGGCCTTACCAGGAAGATGCAGACACAGATGAGGACTTAACACGCCCCTCTCAGACCTGTTTCCCACAGGGCGCCCATGACGCCGGAGGGGCTGTGGGGAGGACACAGTCGCTGTCACAGTTAGAGGGAAGTTAGTGCGCAGGTGCTGGCCCTTCTCTCCCCGTAGATGGTAGCCTTGGTATCTAAGAGCCCAGTAGGCTGCCTGGCCCAAGACACACAGGACAACAGATATCACCCCTGAGCACCTTCCGCTGCCAGGCAGGTGTCCCAAGCACTTGATGGTTATTTCACTGAACTTAGGAAGCTCATCATTTCCTAAGAGGGAGGCATCACCATCTCCACTTTACAGACTTCTTTACTGGGTAGAGAAGTGAAGCAATACCGCCAAGGTCACACAGCTGGAAAGGGCAGAACCAGGGTTCCCATCCAGCTGCGGCTCATGGCAAAGCCTGCCCTTTACCGCTCACGGCTTCTTCTCTTTCCAGCTGCAGGAGCGGCATGTAGAATAGACACGTTTTTTTTGGTGAAGCATTTTTGTTCCTTACAACACACCATGCAATCAATTTACCTATTATATTATACTCCAAATGGGGCAGTATTTTCTTCAAGAAAACAATCTGATATGTCAAGTATGACATTAATAAAAACCAGCGTTTGCACACAGACACACACACAGACACACACACACACACACACACACACACCATGTATGGACGCCTGGGTGTGCATCTCACAGCAAGGGTGGCATCTGCTGTAGATGAGGTGAGCCCCTGAGATGGGGCTTCTATAACTACTTGCTCTGCAAACCGAGCCCCTAAGACGAACAGAGGTGTACCTGGATAGGATCCTGTGTCAATCTCATGGGCCCGATGCGTACCTCCGCAGAAGAAACCTGCTAAAAAAATAAAAGAAAAAAGCACGTGAGATGTGTCGAGTCACAAGCTACAAGAATTGACACATTCTTCCTGACACTGGATATTATATCATGCTCCTTTGCCGCTAAATAAAAGGATCCAATTTAATGACATGGAGACAGTTGCTAAAACATTCTGTACAATACAGCTGATTTTGTAAAAGTACACATACATTTATATGCCTTGAAATGTCTGAGAGGATATATCCCCAAATGCTAAGTGGTGGGATTTCAGGTTATTTTTCTTTTAAGTGTATGGCTTTTTACAATAAGCACTTATTATTCTTTATTCTATGAGAGAAAAAACTCTGATTATTTACTGAGCACCTGCTATGCTGCATATGATGCCAGGTTGTTACTCCTCTGAAATTTCTAAAGAATAAAAATTTCTCTCATATGTGGAAGCTAAAGCATTTCGATGGTTTTAACAGCTTTTCCCATATTTAGATCTTATTTTTTATCTTCATGTTTTAATATAAGGAATAAACAGCTCACTCTTATCTGTGTTGATCATGACTAAATTATTCATTTCAGTTGCACTTCCTCAAATAAACTGAGTAACCTCACACCATGACCACAAGAAGCTGAACTCTGCCCCACGACTCTAGGAACGAGCTTAGGTGTTCACCGGCCCACACCATCTAATTGCCTTTGGCTGCAAGCAGAGACCAGATACGTATCTTCATTTTAAACTACTGGATTGAAGGTTCTGCCTCACCTCCATGGATCCAGATTTGTTTTTCTCTAAGAGGCTGCAGTCATTCTGCCTCTGCTTAGCTGCGTTTCCTGCAATCAACACACTAGGTTGGCTCCCGTGAGTTGGATGGGACACCTTCAGAGTTCATAGGACCAGAGACACCACAGGGACCCAATGGTCAGGGGAGGCTTTATCAAGTAAATGATAAGGCAGAACTTTCTTTAAATTAGACTTTGAAGACTAAATACTTCCCTTTCAGGCCCTTTAACTTTCGGTGAGCATGGTGTGAATCTTCTCCAACACCTGACCATGAAATGCCAACATTCTGCAGTCCACGGGGTCACAAAGAGTCGAACATGGTTGAGTGACTGAACTGAACTGAAGCAAAGCTACATCCTGCAAGGCATCTATACTGATACCCATGCCCAGCATACGTGTGCAGCCCCAGAATTCCACTGGGAGAGGAGCGTCACCAGGGTTCCTGCATCAATGGGACTCTGGCCCCCCATGCAGCTTCACCCTAAGAGCAGTGTTGCTTGTTTTTGGTCTGAAACAGACATGCCTCTTCAAAAATAGTGCAACTGCCAGAATCCTAAAAAGTTAATGACTAAGAAGTGAAACCAACTTGGTACAGACAGATGGATCTGATTGATAACCTAAGCTACCTCTGCACTCTCTGTGATGTCTGCTGGGTAGACTGCCTCTACCACACACAGGCGCCCCCACCCCTAACCCCTCCAACAAGGCCTCCTGTGGTTGCTCCAGCAAAACTGGCCCTGAAGAGGGACGCCCAGGGACGGAAGATAGATAAAGTGAGAAATCAACAAGAGTTTAAAAGGAATAAAATAAAAAGTGACTCACTTTGGAAGGCTAAGGGATTGAGGGAAGAGCAGAGACTGCCCCCTAAACGGACACACGCCTACATACTCTGAAGGAACCAAGATGTGCGTGAGGTCATTAAATGGGCCATCTTCAACTCTGCCAGGAAAGCACGTGAAGACTGTGGGAGCTCCATGGCCCCCAGCCCTGAGCTGAGCCCTTACATGTGAGCAACCTTGGCAGGAGGCAGGCTGCAGCCACTGAGCAACTGCACGGAGATTCAGGAGCAACCCTCAACCTAGAAGATCTTTTTCCTGCTGTCATATAGGAAAGGCCCTCCAGCTTTCTCCGGAGCCACAAGAGTTCCCTGCCTGCATCCAGCATGATAACCTCGACCTGACCCAGGTCGGCTGGAGGCTGGCACCTGAGGCCGAGCCTGGCAGCATTGCCGAGCCCCCTCCAAGGCTTCTCTCTCCCATCTCCACCCAGCTCCACCCCCAGCCCCATGTCCCTGGGCCGCCTCCCTGGGAACACAGGTCGGCCTCGGCACCAGCCTGGGGGCCTCTGCTTCTGTAGCCGACGTCTGTGTAGCCGAGCCAAGATTCTCTACTTTGGAGATTGAACTGTGAGTTGACTGCAGAAACACAGATCCTCAATTAGCATATTAGCTCTGATTCCAGGAAGTCACCACATTTGCCAAGGACACAGAAGCAAGAAGGAGGTTGGGGTCATGGGTATTACAATTCCAGCTCTGGAGAGGAGAGGAGGAGGAGAGGAGAGAGACACTTCCTAGCCACCTTGACCACGAGCTCTCCCCTCAGCCTCACGAGGAAGCTCTGCTGGCCAACGGTGCGCTCCTAAGGGTCCAATATTAACAGTGTGTCAAATACGCGTATGCACACATGTGAGTGCACAGTCACTTACACACATACATGTAGACATGTAGCAGGGTCACCAGTTCACACTCAGATGAGTTGGCTCTTCAGGAAAAAAGAAAAGTCCTATTTTGTAGCATTTGCTGATTCTATGGAAATGGCAATCCACTCCAGTATTCTTTCCTGGAAAATCCCATGGACAGAGGAACCTGGTGGGCTACAGTCCATGGGGTCGCAAGAGTCGGACATGACTTAGCGACTAAACCAACCACCATGGTGTAAATACTTTCACCTTGGCTGTAATCAAACCAGTAACCTAGGTCCCTGAATATGCAACTGGGAGTATACCTTTTCATTCCAAGAGGGTCTGTGAGAGACACTCTTTCAGACTTGGCTGATGTGCCCATTTCTATCATTGGCTTTTGTTGCAAAGTTCAGTAAGATACAAAATTCTGATTGGTAGACATTTCGCCTTAGGCTTTGAGGTTGAGAGAAACGAGATCATCTTTCTGGCTTTGAAGGTGGGGAGACCAAAGAGTCTGATGCTGGGAAAGATTGAGGGCAGGAGAAGGGGATGACAGAAGATGAGATGGTTGGATGGCATCACTGACTTGATGGAGATGAGCTTGAGCAAGCTCCAGGAGTTGGTGAGGGACAGGGGAGCCTGGTGTGCTGCAGTCCATGGGGTTGCAAAGACTCGGACATGATTGAGCAACTTAATGACAACAACAAAGATCGAAGAAGGCTTCATGAAAACAAGTGGGTCATGGATGAGAAGAAGAAGAGACCAGGATTGGGAGAGGAAATTCCAGACATAGGGAACAACGAAAGCAGGCACAGAAGCAAGAATGCAAAGATGCTTGTGGGGAAGACAACACGGGTCTAGAGAAACTGGATTACAGAGCACGACAGGGAAGACTATGTTGGGGTCAGATCTTTAAAAGGATTTTGGAAAGGAAATCCCTTTTGATTCTGTAGGCACCAACCACGCGGCAGGCTTTTGAGTGGAGAATTACCAGGATCAGATTTATGAATTGGGAGGAAAAAAAGAAAAGTTTGGTTTTCCCACTTTCTGGATAGTCAAGCACAGAGATTTCGCAAAACACAAAGACACTGCTATGAGTAGGAATTACAGCAGTGAAAACAAGTGGGGAAAATGCACCACAATGATTAAGAAAAAAATAATTACCCCCAGTCCCTGCACGGCTTGGACTCATTTCAAAGGAGAGGGAACGCCCAAGAAGAAAACCAGCTGGTGCAGGGCAAACAGATGAGAGACTGAGTCTGGGAAAAAATCAAGGCCGTTCACATGGCCCGGCCGTCACCATAGCACACTCTCTGCCGCGGGCATCCACAGTTCTCGGTAGCCTCAGGAATTGCGTTAAAGAACTTGGATTCTGGTTTTAGAGCTCCCCTCCGACAAGGAGGAGGAGAGAATTCAGGCCGAGTGGTTGACCTGGAAAGGCCTTCTTCTCACATCTGCTCAGCTGACGCCTGCTCAGGGCTGCTCACGTGCCCCCCACTCCCCGGAGGCCGTCGAGGCCCAGCTGCACCCCCGAAGGACTCAACACTCTGCTCAGCTCCTCCCGTGCTTCAGGGCACTAACCTTACTACTCACTTAAATATCTTTCTCCCGGGAAAGGTTGTGAGTGTCTTGAGGGACACAGACGTTGCTTTTTTCCCACAGTTTTGTCCCCAGCATCTAGAAAGTGCTCAGTCAAGGCTGGTGCTCAATAAATAAGTGGAAATGAACTAAACTGCCGAAGACCACATAGATTTGGAGTAACAGAGTCAGGACTGAGACTTCATTTTTCCTGACTCCCAGTGTGCTGCTCTTTGATTGCGCTCCAAATTGTAAAGCCTCAGTTCTGACTGCACTCCCCATATTTCTCTTATGGGTTTCTGGACTCTGTTCCAGTCTTGCAGATGGATCCAGCACCTGGTGATTCCCTGCTCACACCCTAGGAGCCTACGCTGCTGCTAACAGGGCTGCCACCAGGATGAAGAAGCGAAAGCAGTGAGTTGTGTGTCCGTCTGGGGCGGGGATGGATCTTCCCATCGCTTCTGTCTTCCAAAACAAGCTCAGAGCCTGAATCCTCCCCACTTTCAACAACTCCTTGGGAATCCCATCCTCCCCGCCACCTGCAGAACTGAGTGTTCATGCACAGGTATATACACACACACAGCTCAGGGCCAAACCAACTTCATTTCACAAAGAGGGGACTTCATTGTAAAGATCCTTTTTATTTTTCAATGCCCTTAATCAATTCTGCCTGCTGCCCTGTTGGCTTTAATTTTAAAATAGTATTTACATCTCTAAAGGGGTCCCCTTTATTTTGGGGGGCTCCAAAATCACTGCAGATGGTGACTACAGATAGGAAATTAAAAGACGCTTACTCTTTGGAAGAAAAGTTATGACCAACCTAGACAGCATATTAAAAAGCAGAGACATTACTTTGCCAACAAAAGTCCATCTAGTCAAAGCTATGGTTTTTCCAGTGGTCATGTATGAATGTGAGAGTTGAATTATAAAGAAAGCTGAGTGCCAAAGAATTGAGGCTTTTGAACTGTGGTGTTGGAGAAGACTCTTGAGAGTCCCTTGGACTGCAAGGAGATCCAACTAGTCCATCCTAAAGGAAGTCAACCCTGAATATTCATTGGAAGGACTGATGTTGAAGCTGAAGCTCCAATACTTTGGCCACCTGATATGAAGAACTGACTCACTGGAAAAGATTCTGATGCTGGGAAAGACTGAAGGCAGGAGGAGAAGGGGACAACAGAGAATGAGATGATTGGAAGGCATTACCGACTCAATGGACATGAGTTTGAGTAAACTCCAGGAGTTGGCGATGGACAGGGAGGCCTGGCGTGCTGCAGTCCATGGGGTCGCAAAGAGTCTGATACAACTGAGCGACTGAACTGAACTGAACTGAAACGGAACCCCTGTCTTCACTCCATTCCCAAGCCAAACGTCTTTCTTTACTCCTCTGGCCTAGGGGAAGCCAAAGGTTGTATTTGACTCGTGCCTTTTAAATGAACCGAGGCCTGCCCTCTGGCTTTTGGTCAGAAAGGCACCAGCGCTGGAGGGTCCAAGGCCCAGCCCTGCCCCAGACTGCGAACCCCTGGCTGTCCTACCTCCCTTCCCTGGCCCGCTGTCCTCCAAATATCCAGAATGCTTCTTTGCTCCTTCTGTCTCTTTTCAGCCACAGGCCCCGATGATCAGCCTGACCTCACACCAACCTCCAGCCTTCACTGTGCTTTGATTCGAGCCACGTTCCACTGCCTCGTGGACCTTTCTGAGCCCAGTAGGTGGTCTCAGTCCTCCCCTGCCCTTTCTGCCTCCAGTTCTCTGACCTGAAGCTCTCAACCTGGACTTCCCATTAGAAGTATCTGAAGAACGTTTAAAATATATTCGTGCCTGGGTCCTACTTCAAACCAAGAGACTTAGCATCTCTAAGGATGAGGCCTGTGCATTAATCTCAATGGCAACCAGATTTGAGAACCACTAGTCTATTCTTCCAAGCAGACACATCTGTTGTTAACTTCAGATGCTCTTACATATTCATTATGCAACAGATATCAACAGAGTACTTAGCTGGCGGAAGGCACCAAAGCCTACCCGGACTCAGTCATCATGCTTGAACCCAGACACCCATAGGGTTTTTTCCAGATACAAGATGACCACTTAGGTAAGAGGAAGATACAGTCCTTCACATTTGATGATTCTGCCACCCTAATAGTATCCCTGGACATCCCTGGTGGCTCAGTGGTAAAGAATCCGCCTGTCAAGCAGCAGATGTGGGTTCGATCTCTGGGTCAGGAAGATCCCCTGGAGAAGGAAATGGCAGCCCACTCCAGTATTCTTGCCTGGGAAATCCCACGGACAGGGGATCCTGGTGGGCTACAGTCCACAGGGCTGTAAATGGTCAGACACGACTTAGTGACTAAACACCAACAGTATCCCTAAATTAGAATCAAAATAAAAAAATAAAAAAATGTCATAGTCTTTTTTTGTTACACACACACACACGTTATATATATGGAAGATTACTCATAGTCATGAGATGTTCACAGTCGGTGACAGCTCCACCAACTTTGTATTTTATGCTCTGCTGTTTGGAGTATTAATTTGGCAGTATAAGGTTTTATCACAAAAATACAGACATATAAATGTCTACTATCAAAATATACAGCCATAAAAGAAAAGATCCATCTGGCTTTAAATTTAAACCTCCTATTCACCAAAAGTAAAAGCAAAAAATACTTTAATAAAACAGAAAAAAAGATAGGTGCTGGCTTAAGAAATGACATCTACAATATAGGAAACCAACAAATATTAGTAACTGGAACATAACAAAATCCTTAAAAACAATAAAAACACAAACAGAAAGAAAGTTGGGCAAAAGATTTGAAACAGAAAGGCGCAAAACAGGAAATACAAGTATGAAGAGATGCTCAACATTTAGTAATCAGGAAAAGAAAAATTTCAAATTACAATGAGATAAACCCTGATGCTGGGAGGGATTGGGGGCAGGAGGAGAAGGGGACGACAGAGGATGAGATGGTAGGAGGGCATCACCGACTCGATGGACATGGGTTTGGGTGGACTCCGGGAGTTGGTGATGGACAGGGAGGCCTGGCATGCTGCAGTTCATGGGGTCGCAAAGAGACATGACTGAGCAACTGAACTGAATTGAACTGAACCATGTCACAATCAGCTGTTGTTTTGATCAACAGAACAGTAGAATTAAGAAGTCAAACACCGTCAAGCACGGGCAAGGAGACCCACAGGAGCTCATACATTGTTGCTGGGAGTGTAAAACGGTTCAGCCACTCTGAAAAACATTCTGCAGATTTCTAGTAAAGGTGAGGCGAACATGTGACCTATCACCCACCTACTACATGAATGGATCTCTAGGCTCGATGAAGGACACTTGTAAGAACATTTGGAGCAGATTTAGAACCAATTTTTGGAAACAGCCTAATCCACATCCATTAACATCCATCACCAAAAAACTTCTGTTGAGAAATATTCATATATTGGAAATTATGTGACAGTGAAAATGAAACAACTAAAGCCACCCATTCAAAACGAAGGAATCTCACAACTATCAAGTAAAAAAACGTCGTAAAAGAATACAGACCATAGAATCCTGCTTAAGGTTTTAAAATATTTAAAACAATACCGAGTATAAGCGTAAGAATGTAACAGGACAAAGAAATGCTTCTAAATTCCCAGTTGAAAAGTGGCCCTGCTAGTGAAGAAGGGGTATATTCAGGGACTTCAGGTATTATTCATCATTGATTTTTTTTTTAAAGCAGTGAATACTGAGGACATAGGTGTTTACTGAATTATACTTTCTGGTTTGTTGCTATCTTAAATACCAAAAAATAAATTTTAAATACATTTAATTTTATGGGAAAAGTCTGTTTTGGGGTTAATTGAGCAAGTAGTCACTATGCAAATAAGAACACATATACTTTTTCCCCCTAGTAAAGTCTTTATTTGGGAAAATAAGATGCTGTATTTAAAATTCCTCAGAATAGGGATAGAGTTTTCCTGAAACTTGGTAAAATGCAATGTTAGGAAATGGGTCTGGAACTCGGGGGACCTTGCTCAAGGTAAATAACTGCTCTGTGCCCCAGTAAGACAAGAGGGAATTGAGGGCCCACTCGCAATGTATATCATCCCCTGTAACAGGCACAGCAATCTCATTCCCTTAAAGCTAGAGAAATGCAAACTCCAGCCAGGTTACTCAGCTCACTTGAGGGCTGGATTTGAGATTAATGCCTATACTCGCCTTTTGTGGAAGGAAGGTTATGGTCTTATTTACATGTTCACTTATATCTAGACGCAGTGATGGGCTCCCCAGCCCTGGGTCACGACTCCGCCACCCCCATCCCTGCCCTGTCCATTCTCCACTGTCCCTGTTCCGGACAAGGCTTCTCTTAAGAATTGCTACTACACTCAGTGAGCCTTCCTGGCAAGGGGAGAGAGGAGGACATATCCCACCATGCCTGGAAAACACCGCAGTGACAAAGGACAGAACCACCCTCTGGCTAGTACTGGAACGGTGCTTCAGAGACAGTTAAAAATACAGGCAGAAGGCATCCCAAAAGCCAAGAGATACAACCCATGGAAAATGTGGCCAGCATAGTCTGATGGAGAAACCATTGCACTCCCCAGAAATACCAGATGAAAGAGAGAAATTAGTTACACAATGGAGTCATTTCATTTACAGCCATCAGAACTCAGTTTGAAACAGACTACGTGTTAAAAGCTGGGTGGGGCGTGTAGAGAAAGGTCTACAATACAATTCATGAAATGGTGAGGACAGGAAGGCGGCTAGCATAGCACAATGAAGCCTTAGAGAGAATTGGGCTTAGAGGGAAAAAATCCTAATTACACTTCAATATCATATTTACATCAAAAGGCTTTGCATCATACATGCCGTGCAAGAATCAAGGCACCAGACTTCTTATTAAGCTAGCAATTCAGCTGCAGCGTCACAGGCCAGCCTGTGTGTCAACAGAACACCATTCCCAGATTCCAAAGGTCAGATTCAGGGCCTGACTTGGAGAACAGAGGAATTTTAAGGCAACCACAAAACGTGACATCCCTCAAGCAACTTCCTTCCTTTTATTAGAGATATTCCTGATAATAGAAACAGCCAGACAACTTCAAGCATTTAAAATCACACGTGTAAAACAGAGGACGAGCAGAAATCGTGGATCTCTGATTGTTCAGAAGGCAATTACTTGGCCTGTGGAAAAATCCAAGCCTTTCTGAGGCCCTTCCATCCCGCTATATGCCTTCTCCTTAACATTAAATGAAGGTGGGGGAAACTGGGGAGGGACGGAATTCAAATCAGTCAGTTCTGCTACGTGGTCAGCGGTTCTGGTAAATAGATTTGATGGCAAGAAAACAGAAACCATCTGCTAAATATGAGTTTCAGAGATATCCTGTGGATTTCAATTATGCAGGCTGCCTCTGTCCTCAGTTTCATCACTGAAAACCTAGAACCACCTTAAAGAACCAGGAGCCTCCCTGCTTGGCTCCAGGAAAATCTCACACTAGGCCCCCAGGGGCCCATGAAACTAAACTGGATTTTCAGCCACCACTGGCACCCCACCAGAACCAAATCATGCCCATTCTCCTGATTCTGGTATGTCAGGGCCCCTATGCTTGATGAACCATCACAGTCAGACCCTCAGTCCATGGGCTCCATGGTTGTTGGGGGTGATGGATCCGAGTGGAGTGCTGCTGCTGCTGCTGCTAAGTCACTTCACTGTGTCCGACTCCGTGCAACCCCATAGGCTCCACCATCCCTGGGATTCTCCAGGCAAGAACACTGGAATGGGTTGCCATTTCCTTCTCCAATGCATGAAAGTGAAAAGTGAAAGTGAAGTTGCTCAGTTGTGTACGACTCTTTGCGACCCCATGGACTGCAGCCTACCAGGCTCCTCTGTCCATGGGATTTTCCAGGCAAGAGTACTGGAGTGGGGTGCCATTGCCTTCTCCACATGGAGTGCTGACTCCCATTTAAAAGCTTATCCCACTTCAACAAATCCCACTTAAAGGTAACAAACTCATGAGAAGCCACCCACAAAATGTCCACTTTTGTTCAGAAAGGAATTTGACTTCGTTGGCAAAAAACAATGATTTCCAAATAGTTATTCATCATATGTACAGTTCACATCGTAGGTAAAGCACTATACGATGAGAAACTCAACATTTTGAGGAGCTCAGCATATGGACAGTTGACCCTCAGTCCAGCAGAACAAATCTTGAAAGTGCCCCCAGCCTTCACCCCCAGCCCTTTGCTCCTCCCCTTATCTAATGAAGGTGCACACGTCTAGCGCAGGGGCAGGTCCCTGTGGGTCCACACTGGCTTCCATCAGAAGTCAAGATGCCAACACCCACAATCTTACTTCTTTTTAAAAAGCAGTACTTTTTCAGATTTAAAGAGGACGACACGGGAACATGGTGAGGGTGGGGGTGACCCCTTCATGGGCATGTGGCTGAGCTGAGGAAGGGCGTCCAGGGCAGCACTCTCCTCCTTCTCCCAGAAACCCAGAGAGTCAGAAACGGGCAGAAAATGAATGTGTTCTCTGGGGGAGGAAAAACCAGAAAACTCCCAAGCACAGCAGAAGATAAGTCTCCAAAGACCATTTTCTACTCAAAGTACATTTCTTTAAAAAGGTGGTTCAAACTCACAGCCTATCTTGGATTCCCACACATCTTCCTCTTCTTTTGGCTGGAGACCAGGCTGAAGAACACACTCCTGCCCAACAGAGGAAAGGAAGCGCAAGGCCCCCTCCTGTTCTTGCTCTGAAGCTCTGCCCACTTGCGCCTTCTGCCCTGCGGCTCTCACCTCTCGGTACTCAAGGCATTAGGTACCTCCATCTGAGAGCACAGCACTAGGCAAACAATTCAATAATGGTGATAAGAAATAAGCCAGAGGTACCTGCGGGGTGCTATGGGAACTCAGGAAAGATGCATTAAGCTCCTGCTGGGAATTCAGGCAGAATTCCAGGAAATCACAGGAGAGCTCAGTGAAAAAGGTGGCATGAGGATGAGACGGGTGAAAACCTTGGAAGGGGCATTCCAGGCCTATGGAAGACCAAAAGGAATGGCAAAGAACAGACTCCCCATGGGCAACCACAGGCTTTGTGGGTCTGTGGGTGGGGATGGTGAGTCTGACCAGGGAGGAAGGAGTCAGCTCACAGCCTTGCCTGGTGAGCAACTTGGACTTACTAACCCTCTGGGTAGCACTGTTGCATTAGTATTTAGCTGCTTCCCTGGTAGCTCAGGTGGTAAAGAATCTGCCTGTAATGCCAGCGACCCAGGTTCGATCCCTGGGTTGGGGAGATCCCCTGGAGAAGGGAATGGCTACCCAATCCAGTACTTTTGCCTGGAGAATTCCATGGACAGAGAAGCCTGGCGGGCTACAGTCCATGGGATCACCTGGTGGACATGACTGAGCAATTAACATTAGTTTTTTTCTGGCTGAAGTGTGGATAGAGTAAGGGCATCAAGGCCAGAGGACCGGAAACCAGAAAGCAGCTGCTGCAATGATCCAGCCCTGTGGTTCTCAAAGTGTGGTTCCTGAACCACCAGCAGCAGCCTCACCTGGACTTAACTAGAAATGGACCCCCTCAGGCCATTCCAGACCTGCTGAGTCAGAAACTCTGGGGGTGGGCCCAGCAATGCGTGAACTGACCGGCTCTCCAGGTGACTGTGATGCTCACTAAAGTCTGAAAACGACTCGTGTAGACAAGAGGGGATGGGTGCCTGCATTAGGGACAGTGTGGGGGACAGAAGGGGATGGATGCAAGGCTAAGACAGATTGTAAAATCAACTGAGACGTGTGTGTGTAAGGGAGGGTCAAGAGAGGAAGTGCAAGGACTTTGGTGTGAGTGAGTGATTGGAGCTCAAGAATACACGACGCCGAGCAGGCTTTGAGGGCTGATGAGTTATGTGCTGGACGTGGGGAGCTGGAGCTGTCTCTGGGCCATGCAGCTGGTCAGGCTGTGGCATACACGAGTAGGAAGCTCAGAGGAGAGCTTCCATGTGACCACTCAGAGCAGGAGACCAGAGACAGAACTCTGAAGACACCAGTATCAGAGGGCCGAGGAGAGACAGAGAAGCCCACAGCAGTGCCAAAGACGGAAAAAGAGAAGCGAAAGGAAAACAAGCGGGTTCTCCCAGAACCTCTGGTCCTTCCACAGGGCATAGCTAAGCAGGTTTTGTTCTAACCTAACACTGTGCTGTGCTAAGTCGCTTCAGTCATGTCTGACTCTTTGCGATCCTACGGACTGTAGCCCACCAGGCTCCTCTGTCCATGGGATTCTCTAGGCAAGAATACTGGAGTGGGTTGCCATGCCCTCCCCTCCAGGGGATCTTTCCAACCCAGAGATGGAACTCGCACCTCTTGCATCTCCTGCCCTGGCGGGCAGGGTCTTTACCACCAGTGTCACCTGGGAAGCACCCTGAATATTAGGGTATCTTTTATGTAACCCACCATCACCAATAAGGTAAAATCAATACATGGTCATCTCAAGAGATGCCTAGATGCCACCATCACCAATAAGGTAAAATCAATACATGGTCATCTCAAGAGATGCCTAGATGGCATTTTGATCAGGTCCAGCATCCCTTTTTAAAGTTTCTTTTGACAGCTTCTCCAACATCCACTTCCACCTCCTCCTTCTTTCTTCCCAGGGGCCACTGACTCCTGTTTGGGGAGCTAAGTAGTTCTAAAAAAAAAATGTGAATTTATATGAATATGGCTAAGCATTTGGCTTCCTTGGCTATGGTGACTGGTTAGAGGCAGTCAAGTGACTTAGTCTGGTCCAGTCAGAGTTCTATCATGGGATTTTGCTAGGAAGGCTGAGAAAAGGCAGTTCTCTCTCTCTCTTCCCACTGCCTCACTCTCTGCCCCTCTCTCATGTTTAATTCTCCCTGGCTGTCAAAAGAAACATTTATTCAACAACTGCTGACCACCCAAGATATGACAGTCACTGGGAAAAACAATTGCTCATTACCATGCAAGTTAATACAGGGCTCAATTTGAACTAGAACTCCTTGACTTCACAACCTGTGCTCTCACATATCAGACTACCTGAGCGTCATCAACGAAGACTGAAATAAATGGAATGATATATGCCTTCCTGGATGGGAAGACACTGTTACAAAAGTGTCATCTCCTCCCAGCCAATCAATATATTAATTACTATAAATATTCTGGTGGTGGTTGAGTTGCTCAGTCATGTCCACCTCTTGAGACCACAAGCACTGTAGCCCCCAGGCTCCTCTGTCCCGGGGATTCTCCGGGCAAGAACACTGGAGTGGGTTGTCGTGCCCTCCTCTAAGGGATCTTCCCAACCCAGGGATTGAACCCCTGTCTCTTATGTCTCCTGCATTAGCAAGTGGGTTCTTTACCACTAGCGCCTTCCCGGGTGTGGGTATCTTAAATGATTAGAACCTTGGAATGTATTTAAGACTCTTTAAATTGCTGTTTCCTTTCTTCTGCTTATATATCTACCACAATACAGGCATACCTCATTTTATTGCACTTCACTTTACTATGCTTCTCAGATACTGATTTGCTTCATTTTTTTTTTTTTTTTTTTTACAAATTGAAGGTTTGTGCCAACCCTGTACATTGTCAGATAATGATTAGTACTTTTTTTTTTTTTAGCAATAAAGTATTTTTGAATAAGTTATATACTTTGTTTTTAAAGTCATAATGCTATTGCACACTTAACAGACTATAGTAATCATAACATTAATAGGCACTGGGAAAGAAACAAATTCGAGTGACTCCCATTATTGTGGTATTTGCTTTATTGCAGTGATCTGGACAGGAATCCAAAATATCTCAGAGGTATGCCTGTATTTATCATGTAATAATTTTGTCACCATTACCACAAACTGTTGGGGGCAAGAGGACCCAGGAGACAAATGGCAACTCCATCCAACCAGTTAGAGAAACAGTAAATGATCAGCTGTAACAGGATGCATCCAGCACCCAACACCCAACCCATCTGCACAACCAAGACTCACAGATATTTGGTGAGTGGGTGTTTCATTTAATACATCATTAAAAAGCCGAAAAAGCCCTTGGTAAATGGAAGATTACTCTGCTCCTTGGCACAAAATGCAGGCTGCTGGAGAGCAAAAGCTGCCAATGTTGATTCGGTTTTGAATGTAAAACCAAATCTGGAATTCCTTTTCCCCATGTGTAACTAAGAGGTAATAAGACATGCCGCTCGGGGAGGGCTGCTGCTGGCTGTGCATTATTCACGGATGTACCTCCAAGGCTTGGCACATCAGGCAGTTGATAAATGATACATATTATTATGCTGATCTCTCATTCATTCTTTTGGAAAAGTCCTTACTAATCCCCACAGTAAGCCAGAAACCAAACATTTGTAATCTAACTTAATAAGCTGGATCATCATAACATAAGCTCTTTCTTTAGTTTGCATCAAAATGCGGTCCTAAAATATCTGACATATTTACATGAAAACACAAATGTCAGCTTCTGTATCAGGTAACTTTACCACCTTTCTCCCCCCAGTATCACAGAAGACCAAGAACTGCTTTACATTTTTACTGTCATTATTACAACAAAGTCTTCAAGGCATTGACCTCATGGTGAAGGATGATTTCCAACAATTTGGGAACTGGAATGCTTCCAAGGGGTCATCTTCTTTAACCCTTTCATTTACAGATCACCAAGTAAGGCCTAAGAGGGTACTGCTATATTCAAGGTTGTACACATAAGATGTCACAGTGGAATAAAATCAAAGTCTTCAAGTTGCCAGGCTAATGATACTTCCACCCTGCCCCCAGTGTTTCATGGTAACCACCAAAATGCTCTCCCGTCAAAAATAGAAGCATAGAACACCACATTTGCAAGCCTTTTAAAGAGAAGATGTTGGAATACATTAACTTGTGGTTAATTTTATCTCCTATTCCCTACCTCACAATTCTGCTTATAATTTAACATAAGGACCTATAAATATATACCATGTGCTTGAGAGAATGGCAGCTAAACCACAAAAGTTAAAAGCCTTTGTTAGGAATTCTGAGATTGTGAGTTATTTTTAAATAAAGAGGCCAATCAAGAGTTTACAAATTCCTCAAAGGCCTCCTTGTATTATTTTCCTCTATATCTTATTCTCCAAAGCCTCCTTCAGAATCTAACATAATATATTTAGCGATGAAAGGAGACCAAACTAATTAAGCAGTCTCTGTAGCCATTCTATGAGAAGAAGTGTCTTTCAGTGTGGACTTACCTGTTGGTCAAAGACAAGATAGAAGTGGCAATGTGAGAGACTAAAGCAGTGAGGGAGAGTAGGAGGAAGGGGTAAGAGATCACTCTTGTATGTTGCTAACTAGTGTCCAACTTTTTGGCAACCCCATGGACTGTAGCCTACCAAGCCCCTCTGTCCATGGGATTTTCCAGGCAGGAATACTGGAGTGAGTTGCCATTTCCTTCTCTAGACTCTTGTATATGGTTAGGTAAATCAAGGACAACTTCCATAAATGAGAAGGATCTTCCTGGGCCACTATGATGATTTACTAAAGCAGAGACAGAGGTCTGGGTCCTTGAGTAATAATAAAAAATAATAGAAGGCATCAAGGTGCAGTAGGAAAAAACTGACTGAAGATCAAAGATCTATATTCTGTCCCAACTTATACATTAACAAGCTGGGCGATCATGGACAAACACACTATTATTCTGGGTAACCAGTTTTGTAACACAGCAGGTAAACGCATAGCTTCCAATACTTATCCACAGACATACCCTATTGACGATGGTTGGAGATGCAGGCTGCTTGAAATCCCAGATTTCTTTGGTCTTGTGTATCCTATTTAAAAATATTTCAAGGACAGTCCCACTTCCAGGGCCTGTATGTCCCTGAGCAACTTATTTTATCCTCTGTGAACCACAGTTTTTTTGAATCAACCCTTTTAGAAGAATAACTAGAAAATTTGGGAAGAATATTTTTTAAAAAACATCCATTAGAAAGTATTAATGTGATCACAAGGCAGGGAGACGTTGTCAGGTCAAGATATGGGAGAGAAAGAAAGGCGAGAAGCAAGAACATGGCTTTCGGTGCCCACAGCCTCTCCAGGCCATTGACAATTCAAAAGCAGCAGATGACAAGCTGAGCAGAGCTTCTGTACATCTCACAGAAGTGGAAGGACAAAATTGGGGCCCACTAGGGAGGAAGGATCTTGGTAAACACCTTAGGTCTCCAGTTGAGCAGCAACCTATGACGTTTCAGTGAGCTACAACCTACAAAAATAGGACTGACCTGGAAACAGAATAGTCTTCACATGGGATGAAATCTTTCTTTGAATCGTCTCTATCACTGACTGAAGTATTATCATCCCTCCCTCGTCCAGCTGCAAACTAAAAGCAAAAGAATGTTCTATCTGAAGGAATATGCCATCATCTAGAGTCTCAATTTATCTCTAAAACGGCTCAAATATAATGTCCCACATACAATAAAAAATAACTGGGTTACAATGAAAATAAGATTGACTAAAGGGAGACAATAATTAAGTATACACATAGAAAATCCAGATAATGGAGTTATCATACACAGACTTTAAGATAACTGTGGTTAATATTCACAAAGAATAAAAAGACAAGATGTAAAATTTTGGTAAAGAATTAAAAATTATAAAAAAAAGAAATGGAAAACTTCATTTTTCATTAATGTACTAAAAAATTTAATAATTAAAAATAGTCACAAATGAGTGGGTTTATAAGAATATGAGACACAATGGAGAAAGAACTAAAATAAATGTCAGAAGAAAAGATCCAGGTCAAGGTACAGAGAGACAAAAGGATGGAAAAATGTATGGAGTATATGAGCCATTTCTGAAACACAGAGAAAAGGAGTCACATATATGTAATTTCAATCCCAGTAGGGCTGGAAAGAGAATGGGGCAGAAATGATATTTGAAGAGGAAATGGCTGAGAATTTTTCAATAGTGAAGAAGTGAATCAAATCACAAATTCAAGAAGCACTATAACCCTAAGAAGAAAAAATACAAAGAAAATCACATGTACTCACACTATAAAAGAATTGTTGAAAGCAAAATGCAAAGTGAAAATGTTTTAAAATAGCCAAAGAAAAAGACACATTGCTTTAGCAGAGCAATAGTCAAGACTGACAGCAAACTTCTCAATGGAAATAATGTGAGGTGGAATACAATGAAATGATATCTTCAAAGTGCTGAAATAAAATACATGACAACCTATAATTCTACAAAAATAATAATAAAATAGATGTTTCAGACAAACAAAAACTGAGAGAATTTTTCAGTAGAGGAAATACTAATAAAAGACCTTTAGTCATTCAAAGACAAATGATCTCAGATGGAAGCTCACAGATTGGAAAAAAGATACATGTGTGAGTAAGTCCAAATCAATTTTGTGTTTAGATAACAATGACAATGTCTTCTTGAATTTAAAAATATAGAGTGTTAAAATACATGACAACAGGAGAATAAAATTAGTAGGGAAATAACAAGAGGATAAAACTCTGACAAAGAGCTGACCACCAATCTTGTCTAAGGAACCAGAAGATGGAGCTTGAGGCAATGAGTGTTGCTAGGCAGCGAAAGGAGAATTTCAGCAAGAGGGAACCAGAAAAGGGGGATTCTAAACTCTTCCCAAAGCTCTGGCTGACTCTTGAACCACAAAAGAACAGGGAAAACTCCAAGGAGTCCAGCTAAAGATAAAACAGCTTAATTGAGATTTGAGCTTCTAAACACCCTAGAGGACAGAGTGTTTACACTTTGAGTCTAATCAAATTAAACTGCCTGCAAAAATAAACCAAAAAGTCAACATTCTTCGGACTAAAACAGAATTCAGAGTCTCCTCAACATATCATTCTCAATGTCCATGATATAAACAATGGCAACCCAGAGATAACCCAGATATTGAAATTATCAGACAAGACTTTAAAGCTGCTCTTATAACTATACTTAATGAGGTAAAGAAAAATATGCACACAATGAAAAGAGAAGAAATCTCAGCCCAAAATAAAAAAGGTAAAAAAGAACAAGTAAAAATATTAGAACTAAAAAATAGAATATCAGAAGTATTCACTAGATGGGATTAATATCAGAAGAGAGGTTTCAGAAGAAAGTTCATGAACATGAAAGTACATCAATAGAAGTTATCCAACCTGAATAAAAGAGAAAAAGGTTGAAAAAAATAAACTGAGACCTAGGGATCTGTGGGCAATATCAGAAAGGTCTAACATATTGATAATTAAAGTTCCAGGTAGAGAAAAGAAATAAAGAAAGGGAGATGAAAATATTTGCAAAAAATACAATAAAACTGTCCAAATTTTCTGAAAGCCATATGTTTACAAGTTTAAGAAGTCAAAATCACAAATGAGACAGAGATGAAGAAAGTTACTCTGCATGAATAATCTGCTGAAACCCTAAGAAGAAAGTTAGCCAGAGAAAAACAACAGGTTACACACAGTGGGACAATGACTCAAAAATCGACTGCATTTTTGAGGACTGTGGACAGAGGAGCAACAACCTTAAAGTTAAGGCATTTCTGAACAAAGGAAAATTAAGACAATTCATTGCCCACAGACCTGCAGTCTAAGAAATGCTAACATAACTATTTCAGGATTAAAGAAATGATAACAGAAGGAACAGAGTGAATAGAGAGTATCAGATATAGTAAATGTGAAAGGTTACTTCATTTGGGTTAACATAAAGAACAAATATAAAAGACAAAATAGTAAGGGTTTTAAAAGATAATGTAGGAGACTATCTTCATGGCCTTGGGGGTAGGGAAAGATTTCTTAGACTACATTAAACTTCTACTCATCCAAAGACATATTTTCTATTGCCCAAACTGGGATGATTCTTAGAAGGAAAGAGAACATAATTAGTTATTACTCTGGAAGACTTGGAGAAGGGAACAGCTACCTACTTCAGGATTCTGGCCTGGAGAATTCCATGGACGGTATAGTCCATGGGGTCGCAAAGAGTTGGACATGACTGAGCAACTTTCACTGGAAGACTAGGCATATACTGGGATAGTTAGGCACAAATTGGAAATATGGTGACATTACTTATCTATTCACAGGTAAATGCCCAACAGGAATGTGCCCATATGTGAATCAAAAGAAATGTACAAGAAAGTTCATAGTCACATTATTTATAATAGTCGTAAATGGTAACATCCTAAATGTTCATTACCAATAGATTGAACAGTGGTATAATCATGCAATGGAATACTATGCAGCAATGAAAATGTATTAAACCAGCAAAATACAACATGAATTCATCCCTGAAATATAATATTAAGCAAAAGAAAACAGACATAAAATAACATATGCTTTATGATTTCATTTACAAAGTTTCAAAAATGAGCAACACTACTGCATGATTTTATAAGTCAAAATAGTAAAAGAGAGTAATGATTAGGAAGGGTTTCTGGGGGTACTGGTTCTATTTCTTCACCTGTGTGATAGTTACAAAAATGTCTACTTTGTGATAATTCATCACATGGTATAGTTATGATTTTCAAACTCTGCTTGGATATTGTTCTTCAATTTAAAAGTTTATAAAAACAAAACCTAGACCTGAATGTAAAATGCAAAACTACAGAACTCCTAGAAGATAAAATAGGTTAGATGACTTTTTAGATGGAACACCAAAGTCACAACCCATGAAAGGAGTAATTGATATGCTGGGCTTCAATGAGATGAAAAACATCTACTCTGCAAAAGACTATATCAAGAGAATGAGAAGAGAAGCCTGGGAGAAAATATCTGCAAAAGACACATTTGATAAAGAACTGTTAATCAAAACATAAAAACAATTCTTAAAACTCAACAATATAAAAAACAATCTGATTAAAAATGGGTGAAAGATTTTAGCAGACATCTCACCAAAGTAGATATATAGATGGCAATAAGTCTGTGAAAGTATGCTCCACATCATATGCCGTTAGGAAGTTGCTAATTAAAACAGTGACATACATGCATCCATTAGAATGCTGAAGACATAAAATATGATCAGTGCAAAATGCTGATCAGGCTGTGGAGTTACATGAACTGCCACTGCTGGTGAGAATGCAAATGATATAGGCTCCGTGAAAGACGGTTGGTGGTTTCTTACAAAGCAATTGACACTTTTATAGCAATCACGGTTTTCACACTGACCTAAAGGAGTTGAAGGGAGAAGGCAATGGCACCCCACTCCAGTACTCTTGCCTGGAAAATCCCATGGACGGAGGAGCCTGGTAGGCTGCAATCCATGGGGTCACTAAGAGTCGGACACGACTGAGCGACTTCACTTTCACTTTTCACTTTCATGCATTGGAGAAGGCAATGGCACCCCACTCCAGTACTCTTGCCTGGAAAATCCCATGGACGGAGGAGCCTGGTAGGCTGCAATCCATGGGGTCACTAAGAGTCGGACACGACTGAGCGACTTCACTTTCACTTTTCACTTTCATGCATTGGAGAAGGCAATGGCACCCCACTCCAGTACTCTTGCCTGGAAAATCCCATGGACAGAGGAGCCTGGTAGGCTGCAGTCCATGAGGTCTCTAAGAGTCAGACACGACTGAGCGACTTCACTTTCACTTTTCACTTTCATGCATTGGAGAAGGAAATGGCAACCCACTCCAGTGTTCTTGCCTGGAGAATCCCAGGGACGGAGGAGCCTGGTGGGCTGCCGTCTATGGGGTCGCACAGAGTCAGACACGACTGAAGTGACTCAGCAGCAGCAGCAGCAGCAGCAAAGGAGTTGAAAGGGGTTTCCCTGGCAGTTCAGTGGTAAAGACCCCCCGCCCCTGCCAGTGCAGGTTTGGTGCCTGGGTCAGGAAGATCCCCTGAAGAAGGAAATAGCAGCCCGCTCCAGTATTCTCGCCTGGGAAATTCCATGGACTGAGGAGCCTGGTGACAAAGAGTCAAACACGACTTAGCGACTAAATAACAACAAAGGAGTTGTACATTTACAGAAAAGTATGCACCTGAACCTTTAGAACAGCTTTGCTCATAACTGCCAAAACTTGAAGGCAACCGAGGTGTCCTTCAGTAGGTAAAGGCGTGAATAAACTGTGGTATATCTAAACAATGAAAAGTTATTCAGTGGTTTAAAAAAAAGAGACATGAACTCTCAAGCCATGAACATACAAGGAAGAACATTAAATGCATATCAGTATGTGCTGCTGCTGCTGCTGCTAAGGCGCTTCAGTCGTGTCCGACTCCGTGTGACCCCATAGACGGCAGCCCACCAGGCTCCCCCGTCCCTGGGATTCTCCAGGCAAGAACACTGGAGTGGGTTGCCATTTCCTTCTCCAGTGCATGAAAGTGAAAAGTGAAAGTGAAGTCGCTCAGTCATGTCTGACTCTTAGCGACCCCATGGACTGCAGCCTACCAGGCTCCTCTGTCCATGGGATTTTCCAGGCAAGAGTACTGGAGTTGGGGTGCCATTGCCTTCTCCCATATCAGTATGTGAAGGAAGCCAATCTGAAAAGACTCCATACTATATATTCCCAACTATAGGACTATGGAAAAGATAAAACAATGGAGACAGTAAGAAGATCAGTGGTTATCAGGGGTTAGTGAAGGAGAATGAGTAGGGAGAGAGGAGGATTTTTAGGGCAACACGTGATATTATAATGGTGAATATATGGCATGATAGCTTGTCTAAATCCATCGAATGTACTCCACCAAGATTGAACCTTCATGTCAACTGTGGACTTTGGGTGACAATGATGTATCAGTACAGGTTCCTCAATGTTCAACAAAAACACCACTCTGGCAGAGGAGGCTGATGGAGGGTGGCTGTGCATGTGTGGGGATGTGGGGGGGCGGGGTGGTATATGGAAACCCTCTGTACTTTCTATTTAGTTTCGCTATGAATCTAAACTGCTCTAAAAATAAACTCTACTTAAAAATAAACTATTTCCGGACTTCCCTGGTGGCCCAGTGGTTGGGAGTCCACCTGCCAATGCAGTGGACAGGGGTTCGACCCCTGTTGCAGGAAGAGTCCACATGCTGAAGGGCAGCTAAGCCTGCACACCTAGAGCCTGCGCTCCACGAGAGGAGCCCTCGCAGTGAGCAGCCGGCACACCCCAGCTAGAGAGCAGCCCCTGCTTGCGGCAGCTAGAGAACGCCTGCGGGAAGCAAGAGGCAACAGAGATCCAGGGCAGCCAAAAATGAATGAAGAAGTCAGCAAAATTAATTCGTGTTGAGGTTTGACAGAAAACAACAAAAATCTGCAAAGCAATTATCCTTTGATTCAAAAAATAAATTAAAAAATAATAAGCCACTTCAGTTCTTACTTACATAACGTAGAAGATACACAAATAACTTGTATTCTCATCAATAGTCTATCCACACTGATATGACAGTACTTAGATTCCATGGGATTTCATAAACTCCTAGTCTGGGAGAAGGCAAGATTCACCTGTGGATTCCTGATGCTGCAGGCCCAGTGTGGACAGCCCCGGGGCGTGTACCTCTCACAAAGAAGCCCTCACTGAGCACTTTCTAAGGTCGGCCTGCAGTTTACGCCCTAATTCTCGTGACACATCCCTTTGCGTGCATTTTATGGTTCCACTGACTGGGGATTCAGGACAGGCTGACCTGGGAAGCCATCGGAGGGAGCTTGGCTCTCTGCCACATCTGGCTTCTGCCTCTGGCTACCAGGCAGGGTTCTCGATTTCTAAGTTTTCCTAAGTCGGCTGTACACTGCACCACCAGAACTCAGAATGTGCTGTCAGGGAGGATGACTCACAGCCTAACAGCCTTTCCCAAAACCCCAGTTGCTGCGGTACCAGTGAGTGTTGCCAGCACCACCTCCTAAATGGAAGCAGAAGGCCCCAGAGGGTCCCAGGGCTGCCAGAAGCCAAGGCAGGTTCCCAGGAGCACAGGATGGGAGAACGTCCTCCGGTGCCCTCTCCTGTCTGACTTCTAGCCAGGAATGCTTAACGACACATCATGACAGGACCAGCACTGGCCGATGGCCAACTTATTCCTGTCCAAAGGCTGCCTGGAAGAGTAGGGGCTCTTCTCACAGTCACTCACTTTGGTTCAGGAGCTCTTCTGGGAGAGGGTGGAAGTGTTCTTCTTGGCTTCTGGGGGAGGTGCATCCCACAGGCCAGATGGGAAAGGAAGGGAGCTGAACCAGCCTCGGGCACTAGCTCTGGCCTGTGACTGGTGCCTGGGGGTAGGAGACGTGCTTGAAGTTCACCTCTCAGGGGCTGCCTCTGTCCAATGGCAGCCTGGCATGGAGGTGAGACTACAGCATGGGGCCGGACTGCCTGGGACTGCATGCGGCTGGACACCTACCTGCCAGGGGGCCCTGGGCAACTGTCTAATCTCCTGAACGTGCCGTTTCTTCATCTCCAAGTTGGAAGCCACAGTACCCCTTGGGTGACTTTGAGGATTAAATGGCTAATCTACAAAGTCTTTAGCAGAGTGTCTAAAATGCAAATTACTCAATAACTATTAGCTGCCAGACCAGTGCCCCCAGCCTCTGACAACCTCAGACCCAACAAATGATTCCACCTGGCAGACGGTCGTGTGTGTGTGTGTGTGTGTGTGTGTGTGTGTGTGTGAAGAGTGCACACGGCAGAAGCAACACCTATAGTGGGTCAGATGATAATGACCAGAATTCCCAAATCTGGAGATGGTAGGCGGAATACTGTCCTCCAAAGAGGTCCAGCTCCTCTTCCCCAAAACTTGGGCAAAAGGGTCTTTGCAATTGTGACTGAGTTAAGGATCTAGAGACGGGGAGATTATTTTGGATACCAGAAGGGGCCATAATTGTAAATACAAATGTTTTCGTAACAGGCAGATGTGACCACGGAAAAAGGCCATGTGATGTGAAAGCAGAGATTAATGTGGCCACAAGCTAAAGAATGCTGGTAGTCAACAGAAGCTGGGAAAGGTAAGACTGAACTCTCCCCTACAGCTTCATGAAGAAACCAGCTTTGTCAAGGCCTAGATTTTACTCCATAAGACTCATTTCAGACTTCTGGCTTCTAGAACACTGAAAGAATAAAAGTGAAAGTAAAAGTGAAGGTGTTAGTCACTCAGATGTGTCTGACTTGGCGACCCCACACACTATAGCCTGCCAGGCTCCTCTGTCCATGGGATTCTCCAGGCAAGACTGCTGGAGTGGGTTGCCATTCCCTTCTACAGGGAATCTTCCCAACCCAGGTCTCCTGCATTGCAGACGGATTCTTTACCATTTGAGCCACCAGGGAAGCCCAAGAATATTGGAGTGGGTTACCATTTCCTTCTCCAGGGGATCTTCCCTACTCAGGGATTGAACCCAGGTCTTCTACATTGCAGGGAGATTCTTTAGCATCTGAGCCACCAGGGGAGAGAAAAAAGTTCTGTTGTTAAAACTACTCAATGAGTAGTCATTAGTTACAGCAGCAGTAAGAAACTGATACATTTTCTCGGAATCCTGCCAACGACCATGCGTCCAGACAGAAGAATGGAAGTCTGGAGGGAGAAGGCTGGCAGGGCCCTCTCTGTGTCACAGCACATCAGTCAGGATTCCGGGCTGAGTTCTGGGACCCAGGGAAACCGGCAGGGAACTGAGGCAGAGACCGAGCTTCAAGGGCAGAGCGCTGATGGACAACAGAAGGGACTGGCACTGCTCCATGCCCAAGCATTCCACACGCAAGCCGATGGCAGTGGGCGCCCCTCCAGGCCTTGGCAGGAGGACCTGCACCCACACACGTGCTGCCAGCCTCCGTCAGGGTGAGCGCTGGGCCAGCTTTTCCAAGTGTCCTCTGTAGGCTGGAACTAGCCTGGAAACTCTTCTCCAGCAGCAATGAGATAAGGATGAACATTGAGAATACTGCTTAGAAACTTAGAGCAATTTGGATTGCCTTGATCTTTTTGGAAATGTAATTTTACTGCTGCTGAATCTTCTGATAAAATATTTCAGCTTTTATGTTTTATATGTCCTTTATAAAAAGTAATTTTTCTAGTAATCCATTTTGATTGTATTTTATGAATACTTGTTTGTAATAAATTGGAAATTACACACATATACACTTACAGCATTGGTCCTCTACCGCCAATAGGGCTCCTGAGAACCACACTGCAGGTGGAAGGGAGGAGGCTTCCAGGCAACCAGGTGTGATCAGCCGGTGGTTCCAGCAGAGGGCTGGCATACAACTGCCTGGAAGATGAAGGCCAGGTGCCCAGAAGACAATACAATGCCCAGGCTCCGTGACGGGCTCTTTGGTACACAGCTTAACACCCAACCACCTGCCCTGCGTGGCCTTAGGGATGGTCCCATCTCTCAGATGATAAACGGCATTAAGGGTAAGGCTCTCAAGGGCATACCTCTCCTTATCACCACCTTCCTGCATAATTAGGCCCTTCCAAATTACCTGCACTTCCTCGGTGCACACGACCAGAGCTGGGGAGCATGCTGGGTGGCAGGTGAAGTGCACCCACCGGGAGATATTGCTACCCATAACCAAGAAAGGGGCAGCTCACTCCCATGCCGTTCAAGTAGCGCCATGCCACTCACGCACAGGACACCGGATAACCCTGACAGACTAATACTGTCACTCTTGCGTTAAAGAAAACCCAAAGTTGGCTCAGAGAAGCATGTACAGGGCAGTGAGTCAAGTGCAGGCTTTAGAAGTAAGACCTGTATTCAACTCTCATCACTAACCAGCAGGGTAACCTTGCAGTTATCTAACAGTTCTGGACTTGAGTTTGCATATTTATAAAACATGGATACTAATACCTTCATCACAGAGTTCTTAGAATTAAGTAGTTAAAGCAATGTCTGGAAAACACTTAACATATAGCACCTGGCCCGAAGTTTCCAATAAATACTGACCTTAAAAAAGGGGCGAGGGGGAGATGGGAGCCACACTAAGGTGTGAAAAAGCTCCAAGGACAGAGATTAAAAGAATACAACAATGAGAACATCAAGATGGAAAAATACAGAATAAAATAAAAGTAACTGACATGAGAATAGCAACTGCAGCTCAAGTCATGCACCACATTTTGTAAATACAATTTAAAAAATTATCCTGTTTACAATCAAATCATCAAAGAATTGGAAATTCAGAATTAAGCAAGTTTATTTTTTTGACCCTCCTGAATCTAAAGTCTCTCTTCTTATTATATATACACACTCATCAGAGCTCCACATAATCAAGAGTATTTAGCAAAATGTGACATTAAAATATAATTATGGATGGAACAAAAACACTTTAAGAAAGCAATTAAAATGATTTTGCAAGCTGGGGTACATCTGTTTGATTTCAGATGTTTACAGCAATTAAAGTGTGATACTGACCACTGCCACAGTCAGGAGAGACAGGAGCCACACACGTCCTATCCTCATATCATGCACTTCATATCCTGTATGAATGGGAATTGTTTGAAGCACCAATTTATATTAAGCAGGTATTTGCTGGGAAGAGAGAAACTAAAATGAAGATTGATTCTATACTACGTTTTCAGTATTAGTGTTCATATGCCAACCTGTCCACTCAAATATTTGAAAAGCTTTTCTCTCTTTAAAATAAGATGGCATCTTGTTATGACCTCAAGTAGAAGTCTTCAAAGACACTTGACCCCATGATTTTCATCTCAGAGGAACACAGGAGATGAAAAAACTGGGTTAAGAGATGTGTTATGACAACTTAGCATGACAGCACCTTCTCTTCTTAGGCTGAGGTCAGGAAGTTGGGTTCCTACCTACCAGGACCTCAGAAGGGCAAGACAATAGCCCAAGTTCTGAACAGAGGGTCACACGAGGGACTTTTTCTATAGAAAAGCGACAGTCAACTTGGGCCTTAACTCAGCCAACTACATATACAAGCAGGGAAAAATCCGAAGCCACACAGACCCAGTGGTCATCCCAGAAAATGAGCCAGAGCAGTAACCTGAGACGCAGAGAAACGTGAGAGCATTTGGTGCCCAGGCGAACAGCTCCAGTGGCCCCAGCAACCTCCGAACTATGGCTGTGCAGCCGCGCTCAGCAACAGAGCTCACCAGGCCAGCCTTGACCCAATATGGACAGGTATGTGTTCTGCATGGTCCAAGTAATAGATAAGCTCTTCAGAAGAACTCTACAAACAAATGAAGTGGAGGTTTGAGATAACGACTTAAGCAATTTAGGCCATTCATCATACAGTTACTACACTCATATTTTGAACTTCACTCTTACATAATTAATTCAGCACAAAGGATAACAAGCATATGTACTTGCTTCAGTTCAAAAGATGATAGTTTCCACAGCTACTGGTCTGCAGCTGTTCTTAAAGGTAGCAGCTGTGGCATTCCACTGTGGGAAAGAAACTGTCACACAACTCAACACCTCTTTCTCAGCACAACAGAAAGTGGGCATGTGTGTGACAAACACAAGGTGTAAAAAAAAAAAAAAAAAAGATGATAGTATAGGTATTTATACTACAGTTTATATCATTTTTAAGTACCTTCTGGTGTGTGCACAGGATAATGATTACTTTTAAGATGTCTAGTCTTGTGTGGTTAGATTCTTTTTTTCTTTGTTGAGATACTTAAATTCAACATTTTATAAATTATCTTGGAAGCACTTTGTATTTGGGACACAAAGACTTGTAATCCTCAAAACAATTCTCTCAATGTGTCAGATCTGACTTTCCCCGTGGGTGGGTTCTTACAAGTTCACAGAGTAAGGAGAATTGTGCAGCGCTGAAAGCAATTAAAAGCAGATGCACAACTTTTTCTGTCGAGTCATGGTAGTATTTCACTCAAGATACTTTTCTTTTACTCCCAGTCTTCACATACTGAAGAATGTTGCCCTCAAACTGACCAGAAGACCACCTTCCCAGCCTTTCCTACAATTTGCTGAGAATTCAATGGTGTTTGCGCCCTCGTGGGAGGAACTTCTAGATGTTCTCTTAGAAGTCAAAGATAAGATCATTAATGGGCCTGAAGTTACCTTACATTTAAAAAGGGAAAATGGCAGAAAAGCAAAAACAGAGGAATGGTCCTGTTTTTGTAAAAAGACAAAATGGGGATTGTATGTGGAAATTAATATGGATCTTCTCTATGGATAAGGAGGAAGTACAAGGCATTAATTGGGAAGGATAGATTTCAAACTGCTGATAGCGATTACCTCCAGGGTGGGGGTGGAGTAGGTCTTCAGGGAGAACGACTTCATAGACATGTATGTATGGGACACACAGGGAATAAGTATGTATGTGCATTTACATGTTACACATACATACATATGCTTTTATTTTTATTATTTTTTTTAATATTTATTTATCTGGCTGCACCAGGTTGCAGTTGCAGCATGCAGGATCTTTTTTCGTTTGTTTTAGCTGGAGCATGTGGGATCTTACTTCCCCAACCAGGAATCGAACCCAGAGCCCCGAATGCAGGCCCTCTGCATTGGGAACACAGCACTTTAGCCACTGGACCACCAGGGAAGTCCCCATACATATGCTTTTAAACTGGTGATAGTATAGGTGAGTTTTACTTTACTTTTTGCATTTCTCAGTTTTTTCAAAAGATTTTCTTTAAAAGTAGGCCAGCAGATGGAATTTCTGAACACATAGTTTCATTTGGTTCTCAACAAAACCTGGCTGTCTCTACCCTCACCTTTTTCCCTCGCCACACCCCTACTGCTTAAAATGCTGAATGGGCTTTTATTGGTATCACACTCTGTATGGCTTAGGTGAGGTACGCTTGGACACTCAGGGATATCAACTGCTAAAATCCTAAACTCCTGGGACTTCCCTGGGGGTTCTGTGGCACCAGTTCAATCCCCGGTCAAGGAAACAGATTTCACATGCTGCAACTAAGGCCCAGTGCAGCCAAATAAACTTAAAAAGAGAAAAAATCCTAAAATACTGAAATTTCCACGTTTTAAGTTGTAAATCATCCAACATCGAAATAGTCTTTATTTTTCCATCTATTATTTCTCACTGAGCACTGTACCTTTCTAATTATTGGATGAGGGGCGAATAAGATACTTGATAAAATCAAATTAATCCTCTGAATTTATGCTGAATTGGAAATCTTCATGTCCCCAGAATGTCAGGGTGCTACTTGTTTCCCACACATTGAGCAAGGGACCTGCCACAGCATTCCAGGCTCCTATATAATACTGTTCCTTACAGCATCAGACTTTACTTTCACCATCAGACACATCCACAGCTAAGCATCATTTCTGCTTTGGCCCAGATGATCCATTCTTTCTGGAGCTATTAGTCAGCTGCCCTTCACTCTTTCAGCGGCATATTGGACACCTTCTGACCTGGGAGCTCATCTTCTGGTGTCATATCTTTTTGCCTTTTCATATTATTCACAGAGTTCTCGAGGCAAGAATACTAGAGTGGGTTGCCATTTCCTCCTCCAGTGCACCACGTTTTGTCAGAACTCTTCACTATGACCTCTCCATCTTGGGTGGACAGGCACAGCATGGCTCACAGCTTCATTGAGTTATGCAAGACCTTTGCCATAACAAGGCTGTGGTCCATGAAGGGGAACATAAAGAAAAATATGCACAGGAACCTGGAATGTTAGGCCCATAAATCAAGGTATATTGGAAGTGGTCAAACAGGAGATGGCAAGAGTCAACATCGACATATTAGGAATCTGTAAATTAAAATGGACAGGAATGGGTGAACTGAATTTAGATGACCATTATATCTACTACTAAAAGAAATCTAGTAGCCCTCATAGTCAACAAAACAGTCTGAAATGTAGTACTTGGGTGCACTCTCATAAACAACAGAATGATCTTGGTTCATTTCCAAGGCAAACGATTCAATACCACAATAATCCAAGTCTATGCCCCATCCAATGATGCCAAAGCTGAAGTTGACCAGTTCTATGGAGACCTACAACACCTTCTAGAACTAATATCAAGAAAAGATGTTCTTTTCATCATAGGGAATGCAAAAGTAGAACGCTAGAATAACAGGGAAGTATGGTCCTGGAGTCTGGTCCCATCACTTCATGGGAAATAGATGGGGAAACAGTGGAAACAGTGTCAGACTTTATTTTTCTGGGCTCCAAAATCACTGCAGATGGTGACTGCAGCCATGAAATTAAAAGATGCTTACTCCTTGGAAGGAAAATTATGACCATCCTAGACAACATATTAAAAAGCAGAGACATTACTTTGCCAACAAAGGTCCGTCTAGTCAAGGCTATGGTTTTTCCTGTGGTCACGTATGGATGTGAGGGTTGGACTGTGAAGAAAGCTGAGTGCCGAAGAATTGATGCTTTTGAACTGTGGTGTTGGAGAAGACTCTTGAGAGTCTCTTGGACTGCAAGATCCAACCAGTCCATCCTAAAGGAGATCAGTCCTGGGTGTTCATTGGAAGGACTGATGCTGAAGCTGAAATTCCAGTACTTTGGCCACCTCATGCAAAGAGTTGATTCATTGGAAAAGACCCTGATGCTGGGAGGGATTGGGGACAGGAGGAGAAGGGGACGACAGAGGATGAGATAGCTGGATGGCATCACCGACTTGATGCACATGAGTTTGGCTGAACTCTGGGAGTTGGTTGATGGACAGGGAGGCCTGGTGTGTTGCGATTCATGGGGTCGCAAAGAGTTGGACACAACTGAGTGACTGAATTGAACTGAACTGATGGTCCTGGAGTACAAAATGAAGCAGGGTAAATGCTTAACAGTTTTGTCAAGAGAATACACTGGTTGTAGCAAACACCTTTTTCCCACAACCCAAGAGACAACTCTACACATGGATATAACCAGATGGTTAATACCAAAATCAGATTGATTATATTCTTTGCAGCTGAAGGTGGAGAAGCTCTATACAATTAGCAAAAACAAGACCAAGAGCTGACTGCGGCTCAGATCATGAGCTCCTTATTACAAAATTCAGAATCAAATTGAAGAAAGTAGGGAAAACCACTAGACCATTCAGGTATGATCTAAATCAAATCCTTAATGATTATACAGGGAAAGTGACAAATAGATTCAAGGATTAGATCTGATAGACAGAGTGCCTAAAGAACTATGTATGGAGGTTCATAGCACTGTTGAGGAGGCAGTGACCAAAACCATCCCAAAGAAAAAGAAATGAAAAGGGCAAAGTGATAGTCTGAGGAGGCCTTACAAATAGCTGAAAAAAGAAGAGAAGAGAAAGGAAAGGGAGGAAAGGGAAAGATATACCCAACTGAATGCAGAGTTCCAGAGAATAGCAAGGGGGAGACAGGAAGGCCTTCTTAAATAATGCAAAGAAGTAATGGAAAACAACAGAATGGGAGACTACAGATCTCTTTAAGAAAACTGGGTATCAAGGGAAGATTTCAAGTGAGGATGGGCACAATAAAGGACAGAATCAGCAAGAACCTAACAGAAACAGAAGAGATCAAGAAGAGATGACAAGAATACACAGCACCATACAAAAGAGGCCTTAATGACCCGAATAACAATGATGATGTGGTCACTTACCTAGAGTCGGACACCCTGGAGTATGCAGTCAAATGGGCTTTAGGAACCACTGTTATTAATATGAGCAAAGCTAGCGGACGTGATGGAATTCCAACTGAGATATTTAAAATCCTAAAAGATGATGCTGTGAAAGTGCTGCACTCAATATGTCAGCAAATTTGGAAAATGCAGCAGTGGCCACAGGACTGGAAAAGATCAGTTTTCATCCCAAAGAAGGGCAATGCCAAAGAATGTTTAAGTTACTATACAGTTAGGCTCATTTCACATGCTAGAAAGGTCATGCTCAAAAATCCTTCAAGCTAGGCTTCAAAAGTATGTAAACCGAGAACTTCCAGATGTACAAGCTAGGTTTATAAAAGGCAGAGGAACCAGAGATCAAATTGCCAACATTTGCTGGATCATGAAGAAAGAGAATTCCTGAAAAACAGCTACTTCTGCTTCACTGACTACACTAAAGCCTCTGACTATGTTCCAATTTGACTGTGTGGATCACAACAAACTGTGGAAAATTCTTAAAGACATGGGAATACCAGACCACCTTACCTGCCTCCTGAGAAACTTGTATGCAGGTCAAGAAGCAACAGTTAGAACCGGACATGGTTCAAAATTGGGAAAGGAGTACATCAAGGCTGTCATCCTTCCCTACTTCATCAGGTTTTCATGAGGACTGAGATAAAACACATGTACCTAAATACTAGCAAGCATTCAAGAAATAGTAGTTCCTCCTTTTTGTAGATACTTAACCATTATCCAGGCTTTCCTGGTGGCTCAGTGGTGAAGAATCTGCCCTAATGCAGGAGACATGGGTTCAATCCCCAGTTTGGGAAGATCCCTTGGAGAAGGAAATGTCAACCCACTCCAGTATTCTTGCCTGGGAAATCCCATGGACCGAGGAGCCTAGTGGGCTACAGTCCATGGAGTCGCAAGAGTAGACACAACTTAGAGACTAAACAACAAAAACTGTTATCTAGAGATGGAACCATCTGGCATGACAATGTGCTTATGGAAATCCAAACAACTCATTTGAGAATATTTTGTCCACCTAGAATGCCTTTTGCCTTATTTCTGCCTATCAAACAGAACCTCAAGGTCAAACTGAACCATTGCCTTTGTCTGAAAGCTTTTAGCCTCTACTCCCATTCCAGCCAAAAGTGAGTTGTTCACCCTCGGTGAGCACAGTGTTTCCCCTCTTACAATATGACTTACATTGGTGAGTTTACAATTATTTCTAACTGTGATGTTGCCCTTCCTAGGCTATTCCCTGACAGCTCAGTTGGTAAAGAATCTGCCTGCAATGCAGGAGACCTTGGTTTGATTCCTGGGTCAGGAAGATCCTCTGGAAAAGGGATAGGCTTCCCACTCCAGTATTCTTGGGCTTCCCTGTGGCTCAGCTGGTAAAGAATCCGCCTGCAATGCAGGAGGTCTGGGTTCAATCCCTGGGTTAGGAAGATTCCCCTGGAGAAGGCGAAGGCTACTACCCACTCCAGTATTCTGGCCTGGAGAATTCCTGGACTGGATAGTCCATGGGGTTGCAAAGAGTCAGACATGACTGAGCCACTTTCAGGCTATCAACTCCCTGAAGAACAAATAATTTCTAGCTCATGAGTGCATCCCTCAAAATGCAATGTTTGTAGAGTTTTCCAGGTAATAGATGTTTAGGAAATTTTTAAAAAACTAAATTATTAAGAAACTTGACCCTATTTTCCCACAGGAAGAATGATACAGTAGGTGATTACATACCTGGTCAAGAAACTGACTTGAAATAAATTACAGATAGAATTAAGGATAGAAGCAAAGATTCAATAACTCTGAAAATAACTACACATTAATAAAATAAAATATCAAAAAATAACTATACAAACAGTAAAAATGGACTTTAGGTTCTATAAAATGTACATTAAAATGGGAGCTGGTATATATAGTACATTGATCACAAAGGCCTCAGCATAGCACAGACATATCCATAACCTAAAAATAAAACTGCCCTTTCATATACTTTTTCTAACTTGTAAAACCAGCGATAACAAATACAAAACTTTCTTACAACTAGAATGATTTGGATGAGCAAGTTTCCTCAAAATGATGGCTTCCTTCCCCCCCACCTTATAACTACCCTCATAGCCGCAGAGCCATTCAAGACCATTCCTCCGCCTCCATCTTGCCCTCTGGCCCTTCCCTTCCCAGCACAGAAAATTCTCAGTCATCACTTCAATATGGTGCTGGCTGGGATCATTGGCTATGTTTGCCCGCTTTATATGGAGTGACTCTCTCTCCACCACAGGTTCTGCTCTCAACCATGACACCTACCCATAAGGCTAATCTCAGACACTAGTGCTTACTGACCACTTACTATGTGCCAGGCACCATGATGAGTCCTTCAGAGACACGAACCAGCCCCAGCCTTGCAGATGGTGGCTGGGAGCATACAAAGGGTGGTGGGCCAAGGACATGGGGGCCGGGGTAGGCAAGGGAGTCTTTGCAGAAGGAGGTTTCAAGGACAAGTCAGACAAAGAAGAGAGTGAAGGAACCACGTGTTCCTGGGGCATCGGGCTGTGGAAAAACAGGCCATGTGTGAGGCATTGCAATTCCTTTTTTTTTTTTTTTAATTTTTATTGGAGTATAGTTGATTTATACAATTGTATTAGTTTCAGGTGTAAGTAAAGTGAGTCAGTTCTACATATATATATCTCCTCTCTGTTTTTAAGATTCTTTCCCCATATAGGCCATTATAGAGTACTGAGTAGAGCTCCCTGTGCTACAAGTAGGTTCTTCTTGTTTTCTATTTTATATATAGTATTCCCAGCAAGTCTTCTGATAATAAATCAGCCAGCTCTGCCATGACACTCCTGGGAGACTGGGCAGCTAAGAATATTAGAACAACCAGAGTCAATCAAGGTCACTTGGGCATTCTCTCCAGAAAGCACAATTACATCGACTTATCTGAAGCCGTTACCCAGTCTAGCCTTAACCTGTGAATTCTCAGGCATCCTAACATTTTAGCAGTATTCTCTTAATACAACCTATCATATTCCGATGACTGCTGTTCCACCCTTCCCCCCAGCCCTCCCCCCTCCCCCAGCTCTGCAGGGAGCCAAGCTAGCATTCCATTCTCAGGGACAGCAGGGGGCCAAGCTTCAGACTAGGGTTCTCAAATTTTCACTTGTAGACGCACAACATGGGGATGGTGTCCAAATGCAGGTCAGGTTCAGCCCAAAGCTATGGCCATCCCTAGACTACATTTCTAACAGGGTTTCACATGCTGCTGTTCTGAGGACCACACTTTGAGTAGCAAGACTCCTGCTGAGCGGAGTCGGCAAGTCACACTGACTGACACCCGTCTCCCCCACACATCAGCTGAGTAACCCACTCTGAGCTCCAGGTTTTTCATCTTAAAACACGAAGTAACTAGAAAGTATAGGTTAGAAGGTGCCAGGCACCTGGCACCCAGTCAGCCTTCGAGAAAGGGTGGCTCTCACAGGTAGACCGAGTACCTTTTGGGATGTCCGCCACTGGCTCAGTGACTTTTCCTTCCACTTCCTTCTACCCATTCTTGATTCTACTCTTTCTGGCCTACTCCTTGGCCACGTCCTATTATTCCCTCTTTCACTAATATTTCTACCTGCTTTCAAAAATGTCATTTTTCACGTCTTCACAAATGAATTGCCCCTGTGACCCTCAGCCACCACCTTCTTTGTTCCGGGTGCAACTAGAAATTTGCAAGATGCTCTACCTGCCTTTGCCTCGTCCACATCCCACCCCACCACAGTCTCCACTTCCACCACTGATCTCCAAATAGAAATCCCATGGCCTGTGACATCCTTTATTTCTTGATGTTGTTGAACTGTTACATCCTTTACTTCCTGATATTGGTGACCCATCACTGCAGTGACTTAGGGAGAGGCAAGTAAAAGGCGGGATCTGACCACTGAAATGCAGTTACAGCACATCCCTTTACAGTTTGGAGTCTCTTCCGCTGGGAGTTTGGCCAGTGTTCCCACAATGTCATCATGTCAGGGATTTTATGAACAGTTTCAACCCCAAGGACTGGCTGAATTCCTGAACAAATGGCAAGGGATGAGCCTGCACTCTACACTTGGAAGGGCACTGTTTTCCAGAGGTTTTTGATGTCCTGTGGGACTCCAAAACACCCCTCCTCTAACACCCAAACCCATGTAGCAGGTGAAGCATGCCCGGGCGACTGGAGTCACTCTGAGGAAAAGTCTCGATCCCGCCCGCCCTGCCGCACCTCTCAGAGAGAAGGTTGGTTCTTCTTTCTGTTCAAGGAGTTCTCCACATGGTCTGGTGGAGGAAGACTTCCCAGTCCCACCCTGAATGGGGGAGGGCAAGATGTAACAGCAAAACCATCAACAGTCACTACACCACCCTCTGTGCGCGTGCACCCCCCCTACAGGCCTCATCAAGCAAGGTGGCTAGTCGAGCCTGGGATTTAGGAGCTCCAGGATCCCTCACCCAAATACATCATCAAGTCAGTCCGTTGCTTAACAGGTGCTAAGAGCACAGAGTAGGGGTGGGAGTGAAGGGTTAAGAGGGAGCGTGGGAGAAAACGAGATGCTGAAAGTACAAAAGCAAATGAAGCTGCTCAGTGGTCAACAGGGGTCACTATCCTTTAGCTGAATAACCTCTCCCATTCCTAAGGCCCAACCTGTCACCTTTGTCCACCAGGTTTTTTTTTTCCCTTAGTGAAAATTAAGGACCATCAACTAAACTAATTTGGTGGGTGATACACATTGTCCTGTAAGGAGATCTCTTCAAGGAATCTGCTCATTGTTTATGTGTTCCAGGAAACATCTCCTTCTAATCTCCAACTAAATAAACAATTTCCAGGCTCACTTGTAGACAATTCATTTGCTCACTAAGGACTCTGCCATCACCTGAACTCTCTTCTGATTGCTCTCATAAGCCATCTCTTTGTAATCATTTCACAGCATACAAGAAGTCTTAAGAAAGCTGCCCACTGTCTGGGGACTGGGTCACCATGATGACTGAAGAGGCTGGTGAGAAACCTTGATTAAAATCTTGGTCTGAAGAACAGGGAGCAATGTGAGAGTCAGTAAGGGATGAGACAGGGCAGGGGCTTCAAAGTCAGGCGGGCACAGTGAGGGCTGCTAGGTGTGCTTCAGACTCCAGAAGAGAGATCTGTCTCACTAACCCCTGCGAGATCTGCCAGGGCAGATGGGTGCTCAGTGCAGCCCCTCTGAAGCTCAGAAAGGGAAGCACGACTCAAAAATGAGGCAACTCACTCGAACCTGCTGTGCGATTTTTTCTTGATATTTTTAACATTGATGCTAAACCTCCAGGAAGTAGGAAGAGGTGAATGAGTCACTCAGCTGATCAATGAGCAAATCTGAGGCAGGAGAGCGTATAAGGTGGGCTTAAGGGATAGAGAATGAATCAGATTCCATAATTAACTTTCAAAAATTCATGTTGTTTTTGAAAAACACTGTTTTATTTTTTACCAATGTTTTGCAATCATTATTACTTAATGCCTACCAAACTTTCTTATTCAGGAAAACTCTCCAGAGAAAAAAGATTAAGAAAATAAGGATTAAGGCTATAAATGGGTCTACAGAAATCTGTAATTTTTTTAGCTCATTCAAAGGCTTCTGCATTGGAGGCTATGACATGATTTGTTGCATGAAATCAGTTCACTAAATATGATCCTCATCTTTTAACATTTTATTGCTAATGATTTTCTCTAAATTTATAATATTGTATAATTCCATGCCCAATAAACCATTCTTTAAGTTCTGTGGAGATATGCAGTTTTCCACATTATGAATTCCTAGTAAATTAAACACACACACACACACACACACACACACACACACATTCTCACATTTACTATATCCTGTGAAAATACTAAGGAGAGAAGCCTGAGGAAAGGCCGAGCTCTCCATCTGGTTAAACACTGGTTCAATGTGTGGAACAAAAATCCTTGTAGATGACTTCAACTAGGTTTTCAAAAACTCAATTCAGCATTACATAATATTTGTGATTTGTCAAGTAGAATTCTCCAGAGGAAACAAAGCCAAGAAATAATAAGAAAAAAAGAGGAAAAAAAGAAAAAAATGTAATAGAAAATAAGAAAAAATAATAAATAAGCCCCATGTTTCATCCGGGAGGGCTTGAAGGCAGAGTCCTCCAGACTTAAATTAGGAGGGCAGGAACAGAGACAGCTGATTCTGACCATCCACGGTAGTTACAGTCTATAAAGTCACTGCGAACGCTGAATTAATAAATACTGAACCGCTGCTCCTAGGGGGAAGCTAGGGTTAGGTTCCTGCAAGCCTCTAGTCACAACATTTTTGTCAACCAACCTATATTATAACCTTGTTTTACCCATGTTTCTGCTGAAAGATATCTTGTTTAATACGTTGATTGATTGATTAATATTGAACACATGGCCAAGAGCACTGGAACCCATGACTGAAGGAAGCTTATCTAACACATGTATGTTCTTCCTGACGCAGCACAGCTTCTGTGCACTTAGGAATACCAGATAGCACTTCCACACAGTGCTTAGGGGCTCCTTAAACAGTGCAATCACCAATGAGAAGCACCAAAATGTGGAAATATCACACTATACAAACTGTGAGACGAGGACACTTGTTTAGAGACTAGAGCAGAAACAAGAAGGCAGAGAGCTCCCTTGTTCAGCCTCTCCACCGGGGACGTGCATATTGGATGATCCAAACTGTTCACTGCTCTGCCCATGTCCCAGAATGACCATAAAAGCACTGCAAGTATTGATTTTGGGGTTATAAATTAATTTTAGGGCATAGGCAAATACAGAATGCACAAGGAGTGAGGGATGATATTGCTATGTGGCAAGCTACTCAAAGGCACAAGACCCCTCTGAGGCCCCCTGCCACCCCACCATGCTAGGGTGCTGTACCCAAATTCCCTGAGCACCCCAGTCAAGGCAGAGTTCACACTGAACTCTCTGAAAGGCCCTGAGAGAGGAGCAGTTCTAACACCAGTTTTAGAGGAGGTACTCCTACCTGTCCCCCAGAAAAGAAGGGGAAGTAGAGAGACTTCCATGTCTACACACTTCAATCAAGGATGATGTGAATGATCTCAGAAGGGCTTGCAGTTTAAACTTCAGCCCATTTCCCCTGCGGGATATTTAATCTTGAGATAAGTGCCTCTTTATCAAGCATTCTGCCTTTTCAAATTAAATTCTGGAAGAACACCCAAAGAGCTATTCTCCTCATACTTTCCGAGCATGAACAAACAAGGGATGACCAGATGGAAGGGATCCCCAAAAGAGAAGGCACCACTTAGAAGGGCCACTTAAATCAAATCATCAGATTTTCAAGACGCCTATGATTCTGAAGAGAAAGGACAATGATATTTTCCAAGGGGGAGTTTTTAAAAGTTCAAAGGTGACTGACAATTTAAAAAAAAAAAACCATAAGATTTAGGATAAATAAAAATATGGTTAAAAAGACACTGGATGAAGCTCAGAAATTGTCGTATTAAAGACATTAATGAATTAGTTACTATGGTTGAACAAAATAATTCAGCTCTGAGCTTTCCGGCAATACATAAGAAAGAAAATATTTTGATACACAAATTTTCATCAGTAGATAAAAGCAAACACAACAGACCATCTCAAATAGAAGAATATGTTTTGTCGGTATTGGAGGCCAGTGGGCACTTATTGCCCCATAAAATCACCGTTATTTATCATGTCTTGCTTTCCGGGTCAGCTGATGTTCTATATGGCATCACCCTACTCAGTCCACAAGAGTACCACGAGTTATTGCTATTTGGGTGAGTCAATTGCCACAGGTGGAGGGCCAGAGACACCCTCATGAGACATCTCCTGAAAACACTATCAGCTGGTCACTAACAATATAAAAAAAGCACCAGTGGACAAAAATCTGTGAAACTTGAAGATCTAATGACCCGCGCAAGCAAACGAGAGAGGCCTCTTTCAAATGCCAAAGATGCATTTCAATGTCAAAAGAATGTCCCTGGTAACAAACCACAGTAAGGTGAAGGTCTGATGCGATTTCCTATTACATAGTCGCTCCTGGGAGCCGATTTTGGACAAAATGGCTTATGGTTCACCTGGGTGAGTTGTTTTTACCTACTGAACAAAAATGATCTATTGTTGTATAATACTATCAACAGTGATAACATAATCATACCCTGAAATGATGATTTTAAGGGCCTTGATTCTTTTTCCAAATAATTGTAGGTTTGATATCTTTAAACAGTAATAACTACCCACAGGACATCATGATAAACCTGGTCATGTTCTCCCAGGTTTGACTATATCTAATTTCCTGGCACTTGGCACCCTACTTCCCAGAATGTCCCCCAAGTCCCCTCTTACGATACATTTAGCAAACCCCCACCTATCCCCCATTCCCCAGTGTGCTACGGTAAATCAGGCTTCGTGGTCAAGGTAGTCACACCTGATTCAGACCAGATGTGACTGGTAAGTGCTCATTTCCACTCTAAAAACTGTCCCCACTATAAAACAGACAAACAAGTGTTAATGACAATGTAGACACATTGGAACCCTCATACACTGCTGATGACAATGAACTGTGTACAGCTGCTTTGCAGAACACTATGGTAGCTCCTCAAAAAGTTAAATATAGAATGACGACATGGCCCGGCAATTCCACTTCCAGGGACGTACTCAAGGGAAACTAAAACACATGTTATTATATAAGTTTGCATGTGAATGTTAATATCATCATTACTCATAGCAGCCAAAAACTGCAAGCATCCTAATGTCCATAAATAATTCATGTTACATCCATACAATGAAACACTTGTCAGCAATAAAAAGAAATGAAGTTCTTAAAGTACATAAAAGGTTTAAGAGTCACATCTATGACCTTGACTCCAAGACCAGCCAATAAAGGACAAAAGTCTTCCTGTGTTTAGTCAAGATTCATTTCAGTAGAAAATACTCTTATCCTAGTAAAATTTCAAGCCTTTAAAGAGAAGCCTCAAGAGTCTCATTTTACCATAACACTGGCTGCTTTTGGTCCCCATGGATGGAGTAGCTGAAATCTGTAGGAATGAACCTCTAAAGGCTGGAAATGTGACATATTTGGGAACAATTCTTAAACTGATTAACTAGCTATAATCTAGTTTTGTGAATTTATTGCCCTGATGCTATAAAACCTGGACCTTGTGGCATATCTGTCCCTAAATATGTGTTCTTTTCTCCCCTTCAATATTGCTGCAAACAGGGGTATCTATGTAGCATATGTCTGACTTTTTTTTAATGTTTCATATACAAACTACCATAATTACATGTGTTTCCTCATTGTAAATAAGCTTGTCTTTCTATCCAGATTTTTTGTGTGTATGTTCAGTTCAGTTGCTCAGTTGTGTCCAACTCTTCGCAACCCCATGAACCACAGCACGCCAGGCCTCCCTGTCCATCACCAATTCCCAGAGTTTACCCGAACTCATGTCCATTGAGTCACTGATGCTATCCAACCATTTCATCCTCTGTCTTCCCCTTCTCCTCCTGCCCTCAATCTTTCCCAGCATCAGGGTCTTTTCCAATGAGTCAGTTCTTCGCATCAGGTGGCCAAAGTATTGGATTTCAGCTTCCATATCAGTCCTTCCAATGAATATTCAGGACTGATTTCCTTTAGGATGGACTGGTTGGATCTCCTTGCAGTCCAAGACTCTCAAGAGTCTTCTCCAACACCACAGTTCAAAAGCATCAATTCTTCGGCGCTCAGCTTTCTTTATAGTCCAACTCTCACATTCATACATGACTACTGGAAAAACCATAGGCTTAACTAGACAGACCTTTGATGACAAAGTAATGTCTCTGCTTTTGAATATGCTGTCTAGGTTGGTCATAACTTTCCTTCCAAGGAGTAAGCGTCTTTTAATTTCATGGCTGCAGTCACCATCTGCAGTGATTTTGGAGCCCCCAAAAATAAAGTCAGCCACTGTTTCCACCATTTCCCCATCTATTTGCCATGAAGTGATGGGACTGGATGCCATGATCTTTGTTTTCTGAATGTTGAGCTTAAAGCCAACTTTTTCACTCTCCTCTTTCACTTTCATCAGGAGGCTTTTTAGTTCCTCTTCACTTTCTGCCCTAAGGGTGGTGTCGTCTGCATATCTGAGGTTATTGATATTTCTCCTGGCAATCTTGATTCCAGCTTGTGCCTCCTCCAGCCCAACATTTCTCATGATGTACTCTGCATAGAAGTTAAATAAGCAGGGTGACAATATACAGCCTTGACGTACTCCTTTTCCTATTTGGAACCAGTCTGTTGTTCCATGTCCAGTTCTAACTGTTGCTTCCTGACCTGCATACAGGTTTCTCAAGAGGCAGGTCAGGTGGTCTGGTATTCCCATCTCTTTCAGAATTTCCTACAGTTTATTGTGAGCTACACAGTCAAAGGCTTTGGCGTAGTCAATAAAGCAGAAATAGATGTATTTGTGTATATGTGTGTTCTATCAATTAACTACTTTTGTAGTTTTAATCCTATATTATTTTCTTCTACTTTGTGTAAAAGGGTAATACATTTAAAAGCTGACCCCTCAAAAGGAATGAAGTTCTGATATGTGTTATAACATGAATGAACCTTGAAAACATTATGCCAAATGAAAGAAGTCAGACACACAGGCTGTATACTGGACACCTTTAGCAATGACATAAATTGGTGAAACCCCCTCAACTTTTAGTGCTTCCCTTGTAGCTTAGTTGGTAAAGAGTCTGCCTGCAATGCAGGAGGCCTGGGTTCGACCCCTGGGTCAAGAAGATCCCCTGGAGAAGGAAATGGCAACCCACTCCAGTATTCTTGCCTGGAGAATCCCATGGACAGAGGAGCCTGGCAGGCTATAGTCCATGGGGTTGCAGAAGTCGGGACACGACTTAGCACCTAAATCACCACCACCACTTCAACTTTTAAATAAGGCATGTGAATATACTATATTTTCAAATCATCCTATTCCAATGGGTGGGCAAGGGAAGCAGGATGGTGGGTTCCTGTCATTTATTCTTTTAGCATCAGTTCAATTCAGATCAGTTGCTCAGTCATGTCTGACTGTTTGCAACCCCGTGAATCGCAGCACGCCAGGCCTCCCTGTCCATCACCAACTTCCAGAGTTCACTGAAACTCACGTCCATCGAGTCAGTGATGCCATCCAGCCATCTCATCCTCTGCCGTCCCCTTCTCCTCCTGACCCCAATCCCTCCCAGCATCAGAGTCTTTTCCAATGAGTCAACTCTTCACATGAGGTGGCCAAAGTACTGGAGTTTCAGCTTTAGCATCATTCCTTCCAAAGAAATCCCAGGGCTGATCTCCTTCAGAATGGACTGGTTGGATCTCCTCTCAGTCCAAGGGACTGTCAAGAGTCTTCTCCAACACCACAGTTCAAAAGCATCAATTCTTCGGTGCTCAGCCTTCTTCACAGTCCAACTCTCACATCCATACATGACCACAGGAAAAACCATAGCCTTGACTAGACGAACCTTTGTTGGCAAAGTAATGAATATGCTATCTAACAGAACAAATCGAATTCTTCTATTCTTTTAGCACAGAAGAATCCAATTTGTTCTGTTAGAAACTATTTACCAGAGTCTATAAGAGCATTTCAGACACAAAGTATAGAGCATAAAGTTCTGGGTACTAAAGAGTAAAAGCTTTTATTCACTTAAGCATGATCTAAGAAACAAAGGTTCTTACTTACTTAAATATATTCCAAGAAAGCACACTGTAACATTAGAATACATGAGTTAACCCACTGCAAGATCAGCATTTGAATAAAATTTCATTTTGATCTTAACTCACTAAAAACATTTCCTATTTCTGATCAAAAAAGTGTTCTGCTCTCACCTGTCACTGAGTCTTAGCCCCTTTTTTTACTTCTCACTAATCATGCCAAAATTCTCCCTGATGGCGTGTGTGTAATCCACTAATCATTTCGCTTTGTTTGCTCCATCTTGCTTCTCTTTTGGTGAAAGTTTACAGCACACATCTCAGAGTCAATTTGGTCAATTTCCATGAAGTGACAACCATGCCCGTTCCAATCAATCTCCAGGGGAGCCTTTAAAAATTATCGCTGTATCAGAAAAACAGTTAAGTCTCCTGTTAAGGATATTATATCACATGCCAAGTGAAAAGAAAAGTTGACCAGTACTAATTCTTATGAACTCAGTTGAAAGGGTCTCAGTGGATGGAGCAGGCACCCACTTCTAAACAGAGAGGGGCCTCCAGTCTTTTGGTTTGCAAAATGGATTTGGGGAGAGAAATCATTTGTCTCCAAGTCTATCTGGCCTCCCCTGGAGGATGTGCCATGATGGGTTGCTGACACCAGTATGTTCCAACAAGTGAAGACAGAATGAGAAAGCCAGAGGGCACAACTACTTCTCGACATGGAATAAGAATGGTCATATGAGGAGCCAAATTAAATATAAGCTACAGAATGTATTTTGCACATACATACTGCACTGTTGTTCAGTCATTAAGTCATGTCTGACTCTGGGACCCCACGGACTGCAGCACACCAGCCTTCCCTGTCCTTCACTATCTCTTGGAGTTTACTCAAACTCATGTGCATCGAGTCGGTGATGCTATCCAACCATCTCGTCCTCTGCTGTGCTCTTCTCCTTTTGCCTTCAATCTTTCTCAGCATCAGGGTCTTTTCCAATGAGTCGGCTCTTCACATCACGTGGTCAAAGTATTGCAGCTTCAGCTTCATCATCAGTCCTTCCAGTGAATATTCAGGGTTGATTTCCTTTAGGATTGACTGGTTTGATCTCCTTGCCATCTAAGGGACTCTCAAGAGTCTTCTCCAGCACCACATTCGAAAGCATCAATTCTTTGGCACTCAGCCTTCTTTATGGTCCAACTTGCACATTCATACATGACAAATAAACAAACCATAGCTTTGACAATATGGATCTTTGTTGGCAGAGAGTCTCTACTTTTGAATGCACTGTCAAGGTTTCTCATAGCTTTCCTTCCAAGGAACAAGCATCTTTTAATTTCATGGCTGCAGTCATTGTCCACGGTTGATTTGATTTTGGAGCCCAAGAAAATAAAATTTGACACTGCCTCCACTTTTTCCCCTTCTATTTGCCATAAAGTGATGGGACTGGATGCCATGATCACAGTTTTTTTAATGTTGAGTTTTAAGCCTAAAGACACACAATGTCCCCAAGCGATAAAAAAGTATAAAGTATGAAAATCTATTTTTGTGTAAGGGGTATGTAATCAATCCTGTTACTTTCTGCTCCTCCATAATCATGTGTTTTGAAAATGAACACCAACATGATGCCTCCAGCAGGGATTAGTTCTGTAATATTTCAGTAGGGGTTAAAAAGGAGGACACTTGTTTTCCTCTCTCAGTTTTATTTTTGCAAAATAATACTAACTGTGCTTAATAGCCACACAGAGAGATTGTGGACAAGCTAATAAATGACCATTTTACTAATACAGAGCATATTAAAAAACATACAAAGGCTCCTCTGTCTCCCTTTTTCTCTGTGTGCACTTTTTTTTGTCTATCCCCCTATTTCTCTTCATTTTCTGTTGTTCTTGCTTTTTTTTTTTTCTCAACAGATGTTTTCACTAGCCCTCCCCTGATTTCCACTGGCAGGACTTTTCTATCTTAACTGGCCACAATACAGACATGAAGGATATCGTTACTATGTTCACTGCATAAAGTGAAAAAGATATGCATTTCCTGCTACTCTTTTTAAGGCACAGTATTCTCATTTTTTTAAAAAGTTTTTCAGGTACAAAAATTGTAGCCCAACTTATTTTATCCTAAGCAAAGATGCATAAAGGAAAAACGGAAAACAGGAGACTAGCCACAACCTGCAGAGGAACAGCATCAAATGTTACATGGGATTTAACAAATGTTACACAGTGAAAAAAGATTTCACTGTGAATACAAGATACTTTGCCAAAGCCACGCATGGCAAAGCCTCTGTGTGGCTGAAAGCAAAGCTGGGGTAAACTTCTCAAAGTTAGGCATAGGGCCCGGCCAAACATCAGGGTTCAGAGGACATGAGGACATCTTTCTCCCTCTCGCATACCCTTGAAAGGGACCTTATTGGAATCAACTCTAGCATCACCCAGCACATTACAGGTCCAGGGTGTGGAGCAGACCCACCGGCTGACTATCTGGCTGGCTCCTCATAAGACAGAAAGGGTATCTGGCAATGAACATAGAAGAGGACGGAAGGTCTAGTTGACAGCCATAAATTACACTGCTGGTTTAAATGCTAGTGATTAATTAGAAACTAAATGGCATAACCGAGAGCAAAATGCAGAAGAATAAGTGTAGTTCCCAGAGTCATGCCAAAGCATTATCAATCATTGTTTAACTTCATCTTGGTTTCCAATACATGCTAAAGAGAAATATTTAACCACCTTTTCACTTGCACCTCTCAGAAGGCCTTGGGCTTACATGCAGATCAGAAGGGATTAGAGCAATCTTTTCCTCTCTCCATGGAGACAACATTCTCACCACTGCATCTACATGTATCATGCGGCTGGTTCTTTTCATAAAGACTGCAGGCTGGTTTTATTACCTTCCTGAGAGAATTCTAACAGGATGGCTTCTGACTACTTTAAGGCATTAGACTTTCTCTAAATGTTTTAAAGATGTCAGGCCATTTTTATTTCCAGACATTTCAAAGCATTGGAATACATCAATCTCTGAAACAGAATCAGTGGTCTCTTCACAACCCCACCACACTGAAGGACGGTCTTAACAGTTGTTTCTTATTTGTTTCTCCATCTCTAGTCAGTACCAGGAGAGTCATGATTTTTTTTTTTTTACCACTTCCCTGATGAAGAAACAGCATACTTCAGGAAAATGGACCAACAACTGATTAAGAGGTGAGCCTTAGTGGAAATCGTTAATGAAATGCCTGAGAAGATATTTTTTTATTGTGAAATCAATAAATAATCAAATCCTAGGAAACTGATCTGAGGGTACTTGATATTTTCTGATTTACCAAATCACTAAATTGTATGTAAAAATTTCCAGAAGCATTTACATAAATGGTGGCTAATTTTTAAATGTTACTTTTAAAAGCACTCCTTACATAGAGAGGCCTCTTATTTTCCTGATGAACTGATTCCAAAGTTACTCTTTGAATTCAGCAAGGTCTTAAGTTTGTATAGCTATATTAGAACTTTTCAAAAGATTATTGAATAAATTAGTTGTTGTTTTTTAATATTAGTACAATGAAGTGTAAATGAGAGCTTTATTTATTCAAACTTTTTTCTGCATGTCATAGGGTATTAAATGGCCAAAAGCTGAAGTAAGAGTCCCCATACCATGGAGGCTCATCTACAGAGGACCTTGCAGCAGGGAACCAAAGTACTCCATAAGAGAAGGTACTTAAACCAAGGAAGTTAAAAACCTAAAAAGGCCCCGTGTCCCAGGTTTTACCTCTCACTCTCTCCGCCCAGGCCCTGAGGAACCGGAAGCCTGTGCAGGATGGAGTGGAGCAAGAAGAGCAGAGATGAAGGCTACTCAGTCTCTCTCAGCTGGGTTTTCAAGACAAGGTCAGCCTCGAGCTGAGGGAAGCAGAGAAGCACTGACTTGGAAGGTGGGGGATGGGAGTTTTGACTTAGATCAGATGGACTTTTTAATAACTGAATATGAGACTCAAAATCTGTGACAGATTCCTGAGATACAAACTGGAGATACAGAAGAAAGAGCTCACAGAACAGGTTTGAAGGGGTGATGGGGGAGACACAACTGTCTTCCTGATGGTCCAGCCTATTCCTTAATGTGTGGGACTCTCTGCCATCTATTATATTCCGTTTGAGGCAATGGAGATATTTGCTGCTGCTGCTGCTAAGTCGCTTCAGTCGTGTCCGACTCTGTGTGACCCCATAGATGGCAGCCCACCAGAGCCACCTAAATATTAAATATTAAATCAAAGTTACAGTATGAAGTAAATATTTTTGCTCTCCAGTTCTGTTTTGGGCTTACATAACCCCCTTACATTGTCCATAAGGTCCTGAGCAATCGAGCCCCTGCCTGCCTCTCTGGCCTACCAAGGACCATGCCTCAACTCACTCTGCTCCAAGCACACTTGCAAACTCTCCCTGACCCCAGAACCCTTTCATATACCTTTTATTCTGCCTGTACACTCTTCTCCAAATTATTATTAAGAAAAAGCTGGCAAAATCTCTGGTTATAAATGTGGATTCATCTATTTTTCCTTTCAGTTCTATCCGTTTTTCTTTTAATATATTTTGAAGTATTATTATGATGTGTATAATTCTTTTAGTATTGTCATATTCTCTTATTTATTGGCATCTTTTTGATTATGAGATGATAATATTTATCCTTGGTAATATTCGTAGTTCCAAAATTCATTTTTATACTAATATAGCCACTTCAGCTTTGTTCTTCAATTAGTGTTACCATGGAGTATTTTTTCTTATATCCTTTTCCTAGTAGCGTTTTTGTGTCTTTATAGTTAAGGTGAGTGTCTTGTTGACAGCAAATAATTGACTCTCACCTTTTCACTTCTGCCTTTTAGACCACTGACATTTAATGTAATTATTGATATGACTAGGTTTAAGTGATCAATTTCTTGGTTGTTGTTTCCCCCATTTTTCTCCCTTCTTCTGGATTTACTGAGTATTTTTAAAATACCTTCTATATCATTTTATTAGGTGTATTTCTCCCCTTTTTTGTGGCTGATTTACCTTATCACATTCTTTGTTCATTATTGTTTAGTTCATTTCTATTACCCTGGTACCTGGAAAAATGGTTCTAACTTAGTTGAGGTTCGATAAACTGTTGTTGAACAAACTGATAACAGAGCTAAGAAAAATACCAACTTGGGGCTCAAAATATGGGATATTTTGGTAACTGAATTTCCAATCAAATAAGGGTTATTCAAAAAACTGTATGCTTCAACTCTTTTTTGGCTTGAGATATTTTCTAAAATGCAGTAATTGGCTCTTCATGCTTACACATTTAGTGTACTGGAAGTGACTTTTTGGTACCTTCTTATCATCTTTCTGAACACCTGTAATGTTGATGTCTGAACACAGAAATGGCAGAGAAGGTACCGAACGCAGTAAACCTTTACAGAGCTCAGGATGCACCCTGGAAGTTATTTATTTAGTTTCTATTTTTTGAAGAAAATCTTAATGTGGCATGCTTTCTCTATAATCTGCCTCTGTCCTTGTCACAAAGAGGGAAAAAAAATTCTTTCAGTGATTGAAGACTAAAGCAGCATACTTACTGTATGGATAAAAAGAGTAAGAGGGAAAAATCATTTCTGTGTCAGACTCATAGAAACCACTATAGGATTTTAGAAACACAATTGAATCAAATGGGATTACAATAAGGGTAGTAATGCACTAGTAAATGTTGAAGGCACAATGAAATTGCCCACACACTTGAATGCAGTCGGGGCATGATATGTAGACTAAATAATGCATTACAATAGCTCCCACAAGGGCTACACTTCTTTTGTGGTATATAAACATGACCCATCTTTGCTCTCATAGATTATTTCCAGTTTATGATTCTTTAGCAAAAACTATTCTGATGATGTGAAAATAAATTGATTTCCCTAATAATTAAATGATGATAAATGGCATATAATTATACATAACCATTCCTGTAGAGATAAAGGACACTCACAAATTTAAATTGTACCTTGGCTGAACCAACACTTCAAAAAAGTAATTAACAACAACTACAGATCACCTTCTAAATCTGCAAATCCTGGTACAAAGATAACCCTCTGGAACCTGGAAAGTTTAAGTAATCAGCTGAACTAGCATTATCGCTGTAAACCACAGCAATGACGAGCATCACTAGCCAGGAGGTATTCTCACAGAACTTCTAGAAGATGGGATGAAGGGATAGCAAACAGAGTCCTGGAACATCTGTCTCTGTGGGGCTTATTTCTCCTGCATGATTGGGTTCTACTGGTGTGACTGTACATAGTACTTATACTATAATATTTATTTTAAAATAAGCACTGAGCCTGGGGGGTTGGGGGTATATGTGCATATGCAGACATAGATCTACAGAAGAAAATAAACAGGAGTGCAGTCCTCCATTTATTGATAGCAATATAGACCACCTCCCAATAACCACTGAACTCCTAATCAAAGACATGCCAGGTCCCAAGCTGCTCTATATCATAACCACCTATACCACCTATTCCTTCCTGGCATAGTCAGGCAGGCAACAGGAAAAAGCAAATACTCAAATTTGAAATCAACAAGGAGATCCCCAACTTCCTATCCGTGAACTCACTAAATGACTCTGAAGTAGGGAAAATAAGAGCTAGCCTGTTGCTGAGGCCTAGAAAGCACAGGGCAGCTGGGGCCTGCAGTTCTTAAGAGGCGAGAATCGGTCCTGGCTTTGTAACCTGGTCCGTGACTTGGCGGGGGAGGGCAGTGCACAGGAAGGCAGCCAGCATGCATTGATACATGCACGGATGTGCATGTGTTCCAGGGAAAGGGCTGCACTGCCCAGCTTACTATGGACAGCCCCTCGATGTGAGGGCTCACAGTCTGGCTGGACCCAGAGGGCGGCCTGGTCTTTGTCCTCACAGGCCGGACCAGGCTGGTGGGTGAACCATTCACGTCAAGACTGGAGAGGAAAGGCCTTCCTTGCTCATCTGGATCAGTACAGTGTCTTCTCAATTTGTGACCAAGGGTGGCCCCAAGGACTAGGTGGTCTCCCAGCCCTTCCAAGTCTGACACCGCCCAGGAGCCTCCTCAGCCTCACTGCTGAGGACTTCTGCGGCAGAACAGGCGAAGAAACCCCGCAGGCCCTGAAAGAGGACTCACAGAAACTGGATGGGCTCTCGCTAATGGAGGAAATGAAGGAAAACAGTAAGGAACAGGTGGATGCAAATTTTCAAAGTGATGTAGCTAAAACAAAAAATATTTACTGAAACCAAAATTTTTTTTAATTTTTAAAAAAATTTAAAAATACCTTTTATTCACACATTTTTTTCTTTCAGTTTTGAGATATAATTGACATTTTTTTAAAGCTTTAAAATTTGATAACTAACTGAAGGAGAATATTCACTGCCAAGAACAAAATAAGTAGTCTGTAACAGGAGTTGGCAAACTTTCTGTAAAGGTCAAGTTAGTAAATATTTTTGACTTTGTGAGCCATATGGTCTCGGTTGAAATTGCCCAACTTTGCCATCATAGCATGAGAGCAGCCATAGATAATACACACATAAATGGGTTTGGCTGTGTTCCAATACAAATTTATTTATAGAAACAGGCAGCAGAGTGGTTTTGGCGAGCAATTTGAAGTTTGTAGATCCTTGGTCTAGAAGGTCAAATAAAAAATCTATCACAACACAGGAGAAACATTGAAAAAGAAATACATCCAGATACAAAAATGAATAGTAATTCCTCTATTCTAACCTTTTAACCTTTAAAAAATAAAACCCAATTCTATACATGATAGCAGCAACAGTTATAAAACCCAGAAAGGAAACTGATAAATATTAATTATACATTTTAAAATTAATATTAAAACTTTAAGTAACATATAAAATTCCAATCCAAATGCCAACATAGATTTTAGGAGAAATGGAAGCAACTATTTTAAAGTTCTTATGGAACAGGACATCAGAATTGCCCCCCAAAAACTGCAAAATAAAGAATAGCGAGGGGAGATTTTCCCCACCAGATATAACCATATCATAAATGATATGCCCATGAAGCCTGCTCTGCCTATAGCATAACTAGGAGATGAAGCAGACAAGAAACTTCAGCTAGTGTACAGGGAAGGAAATGAACATGTGATAGTTGCAGAAACCTTGCCAGAGAAGAGAGTCTGGCAGTTACATCTGCTTCTAGTAGCAGAACAGATGAAAACTACCTCCAGAAGGAGCGTCCCCTCCTGAATGTGGAAATACTGAAAACAAGTCTGAGGCTTGGGAAACCAGGGAAATGAAGGGAAAGGACTGGGAAGTCAGCAGGAGTGAAGACGGGGGTCTTGGAGACATCACTTCTGGAGGAAGGGAGGTGACCTGGAGAGCCACATCCCCTGGATGCTTGATGGTGAAGAGAAAAAAAGAAGCAAGCAACAGAAATTAAGGGTCCTTTGAGAACAAAAGAGATTCACAAAATCAGAAGACACATCCACGCCTCCCTCTCTCCCCAAAGGCACCATTTATTAAAGAAACTTCTCTTCTCTGTACCAAGAAGACACACACTGAGAAACCCAGCGGGCTCTCACCGCCGCCTGCACAGCATCACCAGCGATTGCTGGTCACAGCCATGTAAACATAAGGCATTTCAGGAGAAACAGAACACGGCAGGCACACATGAGGTCAGCCGATGCTAAAGAATTTCCAGTGATGAAAAGAAATTAATTCCAGCTATGACTCTTTTCAAGTTACACTGAATGTTCCAACCGTTATTTAACCATATTTCAGAAGTAGAAAGTAGACACAAAAGAAAAACAAAACAAGAAACCTCAAATAATAAAGGTAGAAGATTAGTTCCTTTCTGAAAAAGGCAGAAGGAAGCTAAGTGCATCATCACACACCTGGCTCTTTGGCGGGGGGTGGGGGGGGGATTGTTATAACAATACAATGACTATAGAAAAGAGGCGGTGAAAAATCCATTAGAGATAGAAATCTCAAAAGAACACCAAACTATCATTCTTCTGAGCTATTATTTCAATCTTTTTAATGACTGAATTCTCTAAATTGGAAAGCACTTATTCAAATAGTTCTGAGATCCTTTCCATCTACTTCTGAGACAGTTTCTCACTGTGATTCTTTCCTGAACACAATTCCTATTGACTTTTAAAATAAAGAGATACACAGTGTCCAAGGTGTCTCTCAATTTCTAAAAACTTAACACGTGAAGTTCCCTCAGGGAGTTCCATCATATATAATCTAGTTGCTAAGCAACAGGACTCTTTTAGAGCTATAATCACAATAGATAAGGAAAGGATCTGAAAGGTACATTTAAAATTCTTCGAGTAAAGACAGAATCGTATAGCTCACTCTACTTATTGATTCCAAACAAATTCCCAATGCCATATTGTTTTTGGCAACATTTTAGGTGACATTAATGAAAAGAATATGCTGGCATACTTCTATTGATGGTAACTAAAACACACAAAATATAGAATACTCAAACTTCATTAGAGTCCTTTTTATTAATACAATTATATTAAATCCATCGACTTAGGAGTTTGGCATACGTCAATTTAAATAAGGGGAAAATATTTTCTTTTCCTGTTATGTACTGTGTGACCAATGATATTATGATATCAAGACTGCCATTCTCGTAAGGTTCAATGTCAAATTTCACATCAGGTCTGTGCAATTACAACAGCAGATGTCCTCAAGCTTTTCCTCCAAAACTTTTGCTCTAGTCTTTCCGGCCATTTTGGAGGGTGATCTTAAATGAAAAACGTTAAAATATAACTGTTAACTGTAAGCTGCCTTTATTTGTTTCAAATGAATAAAATATATACATGGAGCAAGCTTTTAAATTTCTTTTTCTCTCATTGTTGGAAGATTTCTCCAAGAAGAAGAATGAAAATGTTGATATTTTGACTGGTTTTTGCCAATCATCTTTGAAGACTTAGGCTTCAGAGATAGTAATTTGGAATCTGAAGATGTGAAGGATATGTCTTCTCAACACCCAAAAATGATGTGTTGAGAAAAATATATAAACAATAACAAACAACGCCTCTCACAGTCAATTATTTTTCTCTCCAGCCTCACTTGTATTAATGATCCATCAGTAATGCTGAAGGAGCTGAAGTTGAATGGTTCTATGAAGACCTACAAGACCTTCTAGAACTAACATCCAAAAAAGATATCCTTTTCATTACAGGGGACTGGAATGCAAAAGTAGGAAGTCAAGAGATACCTGGAGTAACAAGCAAATATGGCCCTGGAGTACAGAATGAAGCAGGAAAAAAGCTAACACAGTTTTGCCAAGAGAATACACTGGTCAGAGGAAACACAATCTTCCAGCAGCACAAGAGAAGACTCTACACATGGACATCACCAGATGGTCAACATCAAAATCAGATTGATTATATTATTTGCAGCCAAAGATGGAGAAGCTCTCTACAGTCCCCAAAAACGAGACCAGGAGCTGACTGTGGCTCAGATCATGAACTCCTTTTGCCAAATTCAGACTTAAATTGAAGAAAGTAGAGAAAACCACTAGACCATTCAGGTATGATCTAAATCAAATCTCCTATGATTCTACAGGGAAAATGACAAATAGATTCAAGGAATTTGATCTAATAGACAGAGTGCCTGAAGAACTATAGTTTGAGGTTCGTGACACTGTATAGGAGGCAGTGATCAAGACCATCCCCAAGAAAAAGATATGCAAAATAGCAAAATGGCTGTCTAAGGAGACCTTACAAATAGCTGTGAAAAGATGAGAAGTGAAAAGCAAAGGAGAAAAGGAAAGATATATCCATTTGAATGCAGAGTTTCAAAGAACAGCAAAGAGAGATAAGAAAGCCTTCCTCAGTGACCAATGCAAAGAAATAGAGGAAAACAAGAGAAGGGGTAAGACTAGAGATCTCTTCCAAAAAATTAGAGATACCAAGGGAAGATTTCATGCAAAGATGGGCACAATAAAGGACAGAAATGGTATGAACCTAACAAAAGCAGAAGATACCAAGAAGAGGTGGCAAGAATACACAGATGATCTGCACAAAAAAGATCTTCATGACCCAGATAATCACGATGGTGTGATCACTCACCTAGAGCCAGACATCCTGGAATGTGAAGTCCAGTGGGCCTTAGGAAGCATCACTACGAACAGCTAGTGGAGGTGATGGCATTCCAGTTGAGCTATTTCAAAGCCTCAAAGATGATGCTGTGAAAGTGCTGCACTCAGTATGCCAGCAAATTTGGAAAACTCAGCAGTGGCCACAGGAAAGGTCAGTTGGAAAACGTCAGTTTTCATTCCAATCCCAAAGAAAGGCAATGCCAAAGAATGCTCAAACTACCGCACAATTGCACTCATCTCACATGCTAGTAAAGTAATGTTCTAAAGTCTCCAAGCCAGGCTTCAACAGTACATGAACTGTGAACTTCCAGATATTCAAGCTGGTTTTAGAAAAGGCAGAGGAACCAGAGATCAAATTGCCAACATCCGCTGGCTCATCAAAAAAGCAAGAGAGTTCCAGAAAAACATCTACTTTTGCTTTATTGACCATGCCAAAGCCTTTGACTGTGTGTATCACAACAAACTGGAAAATTCTTAAAGAGATGAGAATACCAGAACACCCAAACTGCCTCCTGAAAAATCTGTATGCAGGTCAGAAGGCAACAGTTAGAAGTGGACATAGAACAACAGACTGGTTCCAATTTGGGAAAGGAGTACGTCAAGGCTGTATTTTGTCACTCTGCTTATTTACCTTATATGCAGAGTAACATCATGTGAAATGCCAGGCTGGATGAAGCACAGGCTGGAATCAAGATTGCTAGAAGAAATATCAATAACCTCAGGTATGCAGATGACACCACCCTTATGGCAGAAAGTGAAGAAGAACTAAAGAGTCTCTTGATGAAAGTGAAAGAGGAGAGTGAAAAAGTTGGCTTAAAACTCAACATTCAGAAAACTAAGATCATGGCATACGGTCCCATCACTTCATGGCAAATAGATAGGGAAATGGTAGAAACAGTGGCTGACTTTATTTTTTGGGGCTCCAAAATCACTGCAGATGGTGATTGCAGCCATGAAATTAAAAGACGCTTACTTCTTGGAAGGAAAGCTATGACCAACCTAGACAGCATATTCAAAAGCAGAGACATTACTTTGCCAACAAAGGTCCATCTAGTCAAGGCTATGGTTTTTCCTGTGGTCATGTATGGATGTGAGAGTTGGACTATAAAGAAAGCTGAGCGCTGAAGAATTGATGCTTTTGAACTGTAGTGTTGGAGGAGGCTCTCGAGAGTCCCTTGGACTGCAAGGAGATCCAACCAGTCCATCCTAAAGGGAATCAATCCTGAATATTCATTGGAAGGACTGATATGGAAGCTGAAACTCCAATACTTTGGCCACCTGATATGAAGAACTGACTCATTTGGAAAGACCCTGATGCTGGGAAAGATTGAAGGTAGTAGGAGAAGAGGATGACAGAGGATGAGATGGTTGGATGGCATCACCGGCTCAATGAACATAAGTTTGAGTAGGCTCTGGGAGTTGGTGATGGACAGGGAGGCCTGGTGTGCTACAGTCCATGGGGTCACAAAGAGTCAGACACGACTGAGCAACTGAACTGAACTGAGGTGCCTCCAGGTAAAGGACATACTTTGCCACCGGAACCTGACTACTGCAATACCTTATCCTTTAAATGTGTACCATTTGTGATAAGATTGCAACACGCTTGGAACATTGCTTTCTTCATAATTACTTTGAGCCAATATATTCATATAGGAAAATGCAAACTACCCTCGGAAGAGCGCCTCATGGTGCTCTAACCCAGATATTCACCCAGTGAGCCTGGAGCCTCCTGCTCTCTGCTCCTTGCACACTGAGTAATCTAGTTGCTGCCTTTTCTGGGCCTGTGTTTATAGAAAAAAGTCACTTCTATCACTTAAATGATATTTGCTCTCTAAAAATATGATGCTTTACTCAGTAATAGGATATGATTCATAAGTGGAGAGACTAGACTTGGTGGATAAAAAAAAAAATGTGACCTCAATGGAAAGGCTGAAATAGAGAATTATCTACTCAAACTCTAATGCCTTTGAAGATGGCAACAGAAAAAAACAATCGAAATATTGATCAGAAACAGTCTTCTTTTCTACCAAAGCAGCCATTTTCCATCATTGAAAACCTTTTCACTGCTGAAAGGCTGCCTCTGCCAGAGAGAAGGATGAAGAGTTACATCAACAGCTCCCTTCCAAATGAATCAATACAATGCCAATCACTTTCCATCTGTTCCTCAAAAAGGAAATGTGTGGAAATGTGTTCCTCAAAAAGATCCTCAAAAGTATCTTCCTCAAAGAAACAACAACAAACATAGTGAATTAGGCCACTGACCTTCTTGTATCAAAGTCAGAAACTAACAATGGGATAGTAGGAAATTAAGACCAACTTTCCCAAGAAGGACAACAAAAAATACCAAACCCTGAAAACATCCTCCTATAAGCCTCAAAGGAGGACCGATACTATGAGGAATTACCAGGCCCAGTTCTAGAACATTAGAACCCAGTTGGGTAGACGTACTACCAGGAGTATTTGCTGATTTAATCTAAAGAACTGTGAAAGTGAGCCTCTTATTTTAACAATTTTGGGGAAACAAGGAGTAATATAAAAGCCAAGGGCCACCAAAAGTGGAGAATGTCATGAACCATGTCCAGCTCACCTGTGGCCCCAGTGGGCTACGAATGGGGGAAGGGGTGAATCGCCCTTGGCAGACTTGCAGCAGTCTGCATCAACTAACTCATCCAGGGACTCTCAAGCCTGAAGCTCAGATCAAGCCAGTCCCCACCATAACCCCCTACCCTTGGCAGAAGTGAAAGAAATGCTCTGCGAAGGATAACCAGGCACATGTGACGATTTCAGTGAGAACCAACAGCAACAACAGAAACAGAGACACTGAAATGAGCAATTGTGGACTCTAACGCAACTGTACTTACAACATTCAAAGAAATTAAAAGCAAAGTCTAAATTTTCAGCAGGGAATTGAAAATGGTTTTTTAATGACTTGAGAAAGAACCAAATAAAAATTCTAGAATGAAAGAAAAAAAAGAAACAAAATCTATAAATCAGTGGAAGGATTTAACAGCTGATAAGACATAACTGAACAGAGAATTAGTAAATCACAAGATGTCAGAAAAACTATGCAGAATGTATCACAGAGAGAGACACAAAGATGAACTTGAACTTGGAGTTCAAGGAGATGAGTGAGAAGTTGAGAGAGAAGCATCATGTAAGGAGGTCATGGCTGAGAATATTTTAGAACTAGTAAATGACATCAATCCATGGACTCAGAAGAACTTACAATTCTCAAGCAGTATAAATAAGAAGAAACCCACACCTACGCATTGCACAGTGAAATTGCAAAAAATCAAAGAAAATCTTAAGAGCCAGCCAGAGGGAAAATTATAATGACCTTCAAAGAAATCCTCAGAGTAATACTTCTCAGCACCGATAAGAGAAGCCAGAGATGATGGGATGACACCTTCCCCCTGCCAGTACTGCTCACAGAAAACAACTACCACACTAGAATTTCATATGCAGCAAGAACACGCTTCAAGAAAAAAGGTGCAAGCGACCTCAGTGTCCACTGACAGACACGTGAATAGAGAAGTGGTGGCACATATATACATTACTCAGCCATAAAAAGAAAGAAAGAACATCATCTGAGGAACAAGGATGGACCTAGAGATTATCATATTAAGTGAAATAAGTCAGAGAATGACAAATATCATATCACTTATACGTGGAATGGAATCTAAAAAATGATACAAATGAACTTAATTAAAACAGAAACAGACTTACTGACATTGGAAACAAACCTATAGTTACCAAAGGGGAAGAGGAGGAGGGATACGGTGGGAATATGGGCTTAACAGATGCACACTACCATATACAAAACAGGTAAACAACAAAGGATTTACTGTAGAGCTATGGTCTGCATCTTGCAACAACTATAATGGAAAAAAATTTTAAACACTATATATATATATATATATATATGTATATATGTACATATATACATATAACTGAATCACTTTGCCATACACCTGAAACTAACATAATATTGTATTCAGTTCAGTTGCTCAGTCATGTCCAACTCTTTGTGACCCCATGGACTGCAGCATGCTAGGCTTCCCTGTCCATCACCAACTCCCAGAGTCCACCCAAACCCATGTCCATTGAGTCAGTGATGCCATCCAACCATCTCATCCTCTGTCGTCCCCTTCTCCTTCTGCCTTTGATCTTTCCCAGCATCAGGGTCTTTTCCAGTGAGTCAGTTCTTCACATCAGGTGGCCAACATATTGGAGTTTCAGCTTCAGCATCAGTCCTTTCAATTAATATTCAGGATTGATTTCCTTTAGAATGGACTGGTTGGATCTCCTTGAAGTCCAAGGAACCCGTAAGAGCCTCCTCCAACACTACAGTTCAAAAGCATCAGTTCTTCGGCGCTCAGTTTTCATTATAGTCCAACATCCATACATGTCTACTGGAAAAAACATAGCCTTGACTAGACGGACCTTTGTCGGCAATGTAATGTCTCTGCTTTTTAATATGCTGTCTAGGTTGGTCATAGCTTTTCTTCCAAGGAGCAAGCGTCTTTTAATTTCATGGCTGCAGTCACCATCTGCACTGATTTTGCAGCCCCCTCAAATAAAGTCTCTCACTGTTACCATTGTTTCCCCATCTATTTGCCATGAAGTGATGGGACCAGATGCCATGATCTTAGTTTTCTGAATGTTGAGTTTTAAGCCAACTTTTTCACTCTCCTCTTTCACTTTCATCAAGAGACTCTAGTTCTTCTTCGCTTTCTGCCATAGGAGTGGTGTCATCTGCATATCTGAAGTTATTGATACTTCTCCCGGCAATCTTGATTCCAGCTTGTGCTTCATCCAGCCTGGCATTTCACATGATGTTACTCTGCATATAAGTTAAATAAGCAGGATGACAATATACAGCCTTGATGTACTCCTTTCCCAGTTTGGAACCAGTCTGTTGTTCCATGTAATGAAGTAATATTGTATGACTTCAATTTAAAAAAAGAATTAAGGTGTAATAAAGATATTATTAAATGAAAATAGTCTGCCAAAGACCTGCAACAAAGGAAATGAGTGTTCAAGTAGAAGAAAAATGTTTCCAGGTGGAAGAAATATAAGAAGGAACAACAAAAATGGGACATGTGGGTCAACCTAAATAATACTGACTGCAGAATGCAGTGTATCATGGGGTTTACTACATACTGGGATACACAAGACCACACAAAACATACAAGACCACAACAGCAGGTAAGACCAAAGGGAGATGAACCTTCCAGACTCTTGGAGGCATGGGCCATGCAGACTTTGATAAGTTACAGGGGCATGTTCTATTTTTCTCTGGTAAGCAAGAAAAGAAACATACTTGTGAGAAGGAGGGATCAAATAGTTTTTTTTTTTTTTTTTTCCCAATGTAATCCACCTAAAAGAAGAAAGGAATGAAACATAAAACAAATGGGACAAACAGAAAAAAAAAAAAAAAAGGTAGATTTAGACCCAAATATAATCAGTGATTACATTAAAGTATAAATTGCCAGGGTCCAGCCCCGGCTGATCCAGGGTATTCGAAGGAGAGACTGCATCGGCGACCTATTTATTTAAATATTCATCAAAGATATAAAGAGTAATAGAATGAGGATAGCTCAGTGAAGAAATTCAGTGGAGAAAAGAGGCTGAATAATTCAGCCAGAAGGTGAGAGAAAGAACGACATGGGGAGACCAAGTTTCGGTGAACAAGGCCCACACTTTATTTTCCAAAGTAGTTTTTATACCTTAAGTTATGCATAGAGGATAATGGGGGAAGGGGTAGAGTCATGCAGTAAGCCAGGCTTTCTTCCTGCAAACTTATCATATGCAAAAGTTTAGGTGATTTGCATCATCTTCTGGCCCGGAGGCCTGTTAACATTTTAAGACCCTTTCTTCAGAAAACGTATTTTTCTCTAAAGGTGATTAGGCAGGCGCCACCTTCCAAAAGCATTAAAGTTGCATTCCTATAGGGCAAAGGTGTGGTGGGCTACAACAAAAAAGAATTAACTCAAGGGTCCAAGGTTACAAACATTAAAGCTACTACTTACACCAATTATATTAATCAATACACTGCCAGGGACACAGGAGGTAAGGGATACGGAGACTTAGCAGCAAACACTGGCCCAACAAGTGAAAAACCCTTCACCAATACAATTTCTAATCAATCTTTTAACTGCTCAAAGGACTCTGTATTTAGACAGTTTAGAACATCTCATGCCTCTCACAGTTGGGAGGCTCTGAGCAACCACATGTGGCCGGAAAAACCTATTCAGGCAGGCTAGAGGACTTCCAAAGGAGTTTGTAGGTTGAAACACTATCACACCCAGGAACTTTATTAACTGGAGCTATAAGTTAACTTTTTTTCAGAGAGAGGTAGTGGGGGACAGCCCCCCCGCCCCCCCTCCCCCGTAAAGTCAGAAATGTAGGTGAGAGCATAAAGCAGAAAGTAGGCAGACTCTGGTTTGGGGGGTAGATGCTCGAGAATTTCCAGGGGGACTCCTGAGGCTCGATCCTGCCTTTGCGTATGCCGAGCCTCCTTCCTCATGACCTTTGCCACGGGCGGAGTTCCTCACGCTGGCTCCCGGCAGTGATAGAATTCCAGTTGAGCTATTCCAGATCCTGAAAGATTATGCTGTGAAAGTGCTGCACTCAATATGCAATATGCCGGCTCCCGGCAATAAATATTAGAATAAAAGAAAATAGGTATGGAATCACAGAACGTTACAATTCATGGTGGCTTTAGGGACGGCAAGCCACCCCACTATTCTTGCCTGGAGAATTCCATGGACAGAGGAGCCTGGTAGGCTATGGCCCATGGAGTCGCATGGAGTTGGACACAAGTGAGTGACTAACACTTAGAGCTACTCTAGATTTCAAAGTTCCCCTCACTCTCCTGTTTAACCCCACAGCTATCAGGATAACATGTACATTCCTAATCCCATTTTACAAAGAAATCAAGGCACAAGTTAAACAGCAAACAAATGGTACAGAAACCTCGGCAGTCCGACTCCAAAATCCATGCTCTTGGCTACTATTGTTGGACAGCTTCCCCAATTTCCAAAACCCTCTGTAAGAATCCATATTGTGGCTGAATGATGCTACTACAGATGGCTACTTCATCAAGAGTATCTATATTATGTACTTTTATATCTGGACCTAGAAAGAAAACATGCCTCACGATGTTCAGCCAAAATCCATTTGCAGCAGCATGGTATGTCTCCTCTAGCCCTTGGCACCCTCTCTCTGCACCCGTGGAGAGGAGGCTTGGCGGTTCAGGAAACCAGGCTTCTTCTCTGGAGGTGTCAGGGAAGCTGGAACCAGGGACCCCGCTGGAGAAGTCAGGACAGGAATGCTGTAAAGAGGTTGAGGCCTCCCACACCCGACTCAGGCTGTGGACCTGGAGACAGAGTTATCGCTGGGCGGGTAAGAATGTGGAGGTTATTATCACACGGGAGAGCAAGAAACCTCTTCTGCTTTCACTAAGAGAGCCGAGCTGATGAACAGGGGAAGGCATCCCACAACCTCAGGACGACTTGCTCTTTAAGCATCAAAGACGGATATTTCACCAGGCCCCCCCTCGTCATGCAGCTCGGGGGTGGGAGGGGGACCTCCCTCACCTCTCCCCTGAATCCTCAGAGAGGGAACCAGGGAGGGGAGGGGCTGAGCCCCGTCAACAGTGAGCAAGGATTTCTGACTCATGTGACCTTGTTTCCATTCCCAACTTTAAAAGAGAAAAACCTTGAACAAGTTATTTTACCACTCTATTTATTAATTTGTATCTACCTCACAAAGTTGCCATGAAGACAAAAATACAATAAGCTCACCTAAAGAGCCCAGGGCAGAGCCTGACATAGCCAGGCAGACAATAAATGTGAATTTCTTATACTGCCTTCCAGTTGGACAAGAAAGAAGTAGCTCATGGGTACACACTTTTCTACTTAAATATTAGTTTCACTGTGTTGCTTGTGCTTATGCTGTTTTCAAGACAGAGGCAACGAAGACAAGCAGGAATTATATAACAGGGATGTGTGCACATAACCTGACCAACAGAAGGAACCCCTGTACGCATCTTCTTTTTTTTTTTTTGTACGCATCTTCTTATACAAGTCCAGCACTGGCTTGAACGTGCTGCTTTTGTTTTCACAAACCTTCATGTTTTCCAGGAATCCAATCCAAGCTTGCAGGCTCTTCTGCCAAATGACTTGTTCTGTGCTGGAATGCTTGCCCCCACCCCCCGGCCCCAAACTCAGTTCCTCTCATTTTCATCAGTGGAGAATGAAGTGCTTCTAAAGCGACATGCTTCAGGTGACCGAGACCGAGCAGCCTTGACAGCTGCGAAGTCTGGATCTTGCCAGCGCCTTCCCCAGCTCTTCTTACTCTGCCTAGTAACTGCTGCAAATGCGGCAAGCTGCATCCCACACATTTCTGAGACATCCACTACTTCAGAAAATGCTGGCAGGTAAATTAAGGACAAAGACAAAAACCTCCGTTCTAAATGCTCCTGATTCCTCTTTCTGTCACAGCACCTTGCTTTGAGCTCTTTTTGGCCACCTGATGGATATGACCAACATGGGTCAGAGAACCTAAACTGTGCCCTGAGGTTTAAACGGCCCCGCCAAAGAGTCACAGGCTTATGCTGGGGTTCAACTCTGCCACTCAAAATGCTGTGTGGCCTTAGACCACTCGTTCAAACTCTCTGAGCATAAATTTGCTTAACTTTCACAATAACATAGCAGGACTACGAGAATTAAGTACATGACTCAGTTCAATTCAGTCACTCAGTTGTGTCTGACTCGTCGCCACCCCATGGACTGCAGCACGCCAGGCTTCCTGACCATTACCAACTCCCAGAGTTTATTCAAACTCCTGTCCATTGAGTCGGTGAGGCCATCCAACCATCTCATCCTCTGCCGTCCCCTTCTCCTACCACCTTCAACCTTTCCCAGCATCAGGGTCTTTTCAAATGAGTCAGCTCTTCACATCAGGTGGCCAAAGTATTGGAGTTTCAGCTTCCATATCAGTCCTTCCAATGAATATTCAGGATTTATTTCCTTTAGGATGGACTGATTGGATTTCCTTGCAGTCCAAGGGACTCTCAAGAGTCTTATCCATATTTCAATGCCATTCTCCCAAATCATCCCACTCTCTCCCTCTCCCACAGGCATTGAAATATGTATAATATCATATATGAAACGAGTCGCCGGTCCAGGTTCGATGCATGATACTGGATGCTTGGGGCTGGTGCACTGGGACGATCCAGAGGGATGGTATGGGGAGGGAGGAGGGAGGAGGGTTCAGGATGGGGAACACATGTATACCTGTGGCAGATTCATTTTGATATATGGCAAAACCAATACAATATTGTAAAGTTAAATAAAATTAAAAAAAAAAAAAGAGTTTTATCCAACACCACAGTTCAAAAGCATTAATTCTTCGGCACTCAGTTTTCTTTATAGTCCAACTCTTACATCCATACATGACTACTGGGAAAACCATAGGCTTGACTAGATGACCTTTGTTGGCAAAGTAATCTCTCTGCTTTTTAATATGCTGTCTAGGTTGGTCATAACTTTTCTTTCAAGGAGCAAGCATCTTTTAATTTCATGGCTACAGTCACCATCTGCACTGATTTTGGAGCCCAAGACAGTAAAGTCTCTTACTGTTTCCATTTTTTCCCCATCTATTTGCCATGAAGTGATGGGACCTGATGCCATGATCTTAGTTTTCTGAATGTTGAGTTTTAAGCCAACTTTTTCACTCTCCTCTTTCACTTTCATCAAGAGGCTCTTCAGTTCTTCTTCACTTTCTGCCATAAGGGTAGTATCATCTGAATATCTGAGGTTACTGCTATTTCTTCCAGCAATCTTGATTCCAGCTTGTGCTTCATCCAGCCCAGGGTTTCTCATGATATACTCTGCATATAAGTTAAATAAGCAGGGTGACAAAATACAGCCTTGACGTACTCCTTTCCCAAATTGGAACCAGTCTGTTGTTCTACGTCCACTTCTAACTGTTGCTTCTTGACCTGCATATAGATTTCTCAAGAGGCAGGTCAGGTGTTATCGTATTCCCATCTCTTTAAGAATTTTCCAGTTTGTTGTGATACACACAAAGGCTTTGGCATAGTCAATAAAGCAGAAATAGATGTTTTTCTGGAACTCTCTTGCTTTTTCGATGATCCAGTGGATGCTGGCAATTTGATCTCTGGTTCCTCTGCCTTTACTAAATCCAGCTTGAACATCTGGAAGTTCACAGTTCACATACTGTTGAAGCCTGGCTTGGAGAATTTAGAGCATTACTTTATTAGCGTTTGAGATGGGTGCAATTGTGCGGTAGTTTGAGCATTCTTTGGGATTGGAATGAAAACTGACGTTTTCCAACTGACCTTTCCTGTGGCCACTGCCGAGTTTTCCAAATTTGCTGGCATATTGAGTGCAGCACTTTCACAGCATCATCTTCCAGGATTTGAAATAGCTCAACTGGAATTCGATTACCTCCACTATGTTCATAGTGATACTTCCTAAGGCCCACTGGACTTCACATTCCAGGATGTCTGGCTCTAGGTGAGTGATCACACCATTGTGATTATCTGGGTTTATATATATATATATATATATATACTGTGATTTATCTGGGTTTATATCTGTGATTACCTGTGATTATATTTTTTGTACAGTTCTTCTGTGTATTCTTGCCACCTCTTCTTAGTATCTTCTGCTTTTGTTAGGTCCATACCATTTCTGTCCTTTATTGAGCCCATCTTTGCATGAAATGTTCCCTTGGTATCTCTAATTTTCTTGAAGAGATCTCTAGTCTTTCCCATTCTATTGTTTTCCTCTATTTCTTTGCACTGATCACTGAGGTAGGCTGTCTTATCTCTCCTTGGTATTCTTTGGAACTCGGCATTCAAATGGGTATAACTTTCCTTTTCTCCTTTGCTTTTGGCTTCTCTTCTTTTCACAGCTATTTGTAAGGCCTCCTCAGACAGCCATTTTGCTTTTTTGCATTTCTTTTCCTTGGGGATGGTCTTGCTCCCTGTCTCCTGTACAATGTCACGGACCTGCATCTAAAGTTCATCAGGCACTCTATCTATCAGATCTAGGCCCTTAAATCTATTTCTCACTTCCACCATATAATCGTTATGGATTTGATTTAGGTCATACCTGAATGGTCTAGTGGTTTTCCCTACTTTCTTCAATTTCAGTCTGAATTTGGCAATAAGGAGTTCATGATCTGAGCCACAGTCACCTCCCAGTCTTGGTTTTGCTGACTGTATAGAGCTTCTCCATCTTTGGCTGCAAAGAATATAATCAATCTGGTTTCGGTGTTGACCACCTGGTGACGTCCAGGTGTAGGGTCTTCTCTCATGCTGTTGGAAGAGGGTGTTTGCTATGACCAGTGCATTCTCTTGGCAAAACTCTATTAGCCTTTACCCTGCTTCATTCTGTACTCCAAGGCCAAATTTGCCTGTTACTCCGGTATTTCTTGACTGCCTACTTTTCCATTCCAGTCCCCTATAATGAAAAGGACATCTTTTTTGGGTGTTAGTGCAAGAATTAAATTTTATGGTAGACTTTCTATGCAGAAATGAACTCAATGAAGCTGTTCCTGGGGTAAAAATATAAACCACTATACCTCCTATGTATTTGGATACAATTTATTAGGTATTGTTGTCATTGCTGTTGTTCAGTTGCTCAGTTGTACCTGACTCTTTACAACCCCATGCCCTGCAACACATCAGGCTTCCCCGTCCTTCACCATCTCCTGGAGTTTGCTCAAACTCACGTCCATTGAGTCGGTGATGCCATCCAACCATCTCATCCTCTGTTGTCTTCTGTGCTCCTGCCCTCAATCCTTCCCAGCATCAGGGTCTTTTCCAAGGAGTCAGCTCTTCATATCAGAGGGCCAAAGTATTGGAGCTTCAGCATCAGTCCTTCCAATGAATATTCAGGGTTGATCTCCTTTAGGATTGGCTTGATCTCCCTGCTGTCCAAGGGACTCTCAAGAGTCTTCTCCAACACCACAGTTCAAAAGCATCAATTATTAAGTATTAGTGGCATCATTTAGAGATATCTGCTTCTGCTACTGAAAGTGTGATGACCTTCCAGCCAGATGCTAGTTATGTCAACGGATGAATACTAAAAGAAACATGTGTATCAGGCAGCACAGGTTCCCATAACAAAAACCACACTCTAGGTGGCTCCAACAACAGAAGACAATTTTCTCACAGCTCTGGGAAGCCCATTTTCAAGGAGCCAGCAGATGGGGTTTCTGTCAAGAATCCTCTCCCCAGCTTGCCACCTTCTCACTGTGCCCTCACATTGCAAAGAGCCAGTGAACCAGTGTCTCATCTCTTTGGGCACTAACCATACTGTGCCAGGGCCCCACCTTTATGACTCATTCAGCCTTAACCTCCTCGCTGAAGGCTCCAACTCCAGTAGAGTCATTGTGGCTTCATCCGTGAATCTGGAGTGAGGAGGGTGGGGACACAATTCAGGCCATAGCACCATGTTTGAGGTGTGAATTTCCAGAGTTTTTCTGGCATAACTAGATATCCCTTTCCCAACAGAGAAGCAGGACTCTGCATGTGCACCCACAGGGCTGAGTGGACATAACACCCTGGCTTCATCACACTGTGGACACAGGGCCTCTACCTGTCATGATGTCATGTAATCAGGTCAGGGAGGTTTTGTCCCCTGAGGCCAGTGATCTTGTTGTGGATGGGGAAGAAATCACAGCTCATTAAAAAAGCTAATTTGGGGTTTCAATTTAATTTTTGAGGACATAAATAAAGCATCCCACTCAGTGTATAGCTGTGCTCTCTCTCATGCCCCCATCCAAACAGAAGTTCCAAGTTTCTCTGCAGGCTTCCCTGGTGGCTCAGTGGTAAAGAACCCACCTTCTAATACAGGAGACAGGGGTTTGATCCCTGGGTTGGGAAGATCCCCTGGCGAAGGAAATGGCAACCTGCTCCAATATTCTTGCCTGGGAAATCCCATGGACAGAGGAGCCTGGCAGGCTACAGTCCATGGGGCAACAAAAGAGTTGGACACAACTTAGCAACTACCAATAATGAGTTTCTCTGTACCTTGGTCAAACATCAATCACTATGACTCCAATCAATATTTGTTGGGAGCTAACCACAAATCCAGTACTTCTTTGGGCCCTTGGGCTCCAACTGTGAATAAAACAGGCAACAACCCCTGCCCTCATGGAGCTGGCAGTCTAGTGAACACTTATTACCCCTTCACTTTCCATCTCTACCAAAAATATTCCTTAGTTTCAGAGTCAGAGCCAGCGTTGGAAGCCTAGCTGTAACAGGGAGTGTTACTTCACTTCTCTGCATCTCTGTCTTTGCAGCTCTCCAGTGGGGAAGGGCGGGCATGGTCTAGCTGGGTTGTTAACGCAGACAACATCATGTCAGTAACATACCTTGGATTTTTCTGTTTGCTTACCTGAACCCTCTTATGGCTCGTACAGCAAAGGGATCAAACAAGTTGATCTTAAAGGAAATCATCCCAGAATATTCATTGGAAGGACTGATGCTGAAGCTGACGCTCCAGTATTTTTGATGCAAAGAATTGACAAATTAGAAAAGACCCTGATGCTGGGAAAGATTGAGGGCAGGAGGAGAAGAGTATATCAGAGGATGAGATGGCTGGATGGCATCACTGACTCAGTGGACATGAACTGGGGCAAACTTTGGGAGATGGGGACTGACAGGGAGGCCTGGCATGCTGCAGTCAATGGGGTCGCAGAGTCAGACATGACTAGGCGACTGAACAACAGCAACAGCCTGAAACCTCAGACTGTCCTGCGTGAGTCCCTGGACAGCATGTCACAGGGATAGGGGAATAAGGGAGCCAAGGTAGGGGGCAGAAAGGAGCCACCATTGTCAGAGTTAGGACAGGACTTCTACCTTTACTGAGGGAAATCAAATCTGCACAAAACACTGGCCCCCAGGGAAGCCATGTTCTAGCCTTGATCCAGCAGAAGGACTCATCCCCAGTGCCATGACACTCTCCCCTAAGATAAGTGTGGTGTTATGCTTCAGGGATTTCATGAGGATGATGATGGTGTGAGCAGAACACCTAGCCTAACACCAGGCATGCAGTACCTGGTCCATGAAAGACAGAGTGATCTAGATGTGGGGCAGCTCACACACAGGACTCACCACAGCTCTGTTTCCCTCAGTGGACTCAAGGTCACGCCTGGGGCCCCGTGGGGCCATCGGGGGTGGAGTCATTGTGACAGGACGTGGAGGGAGATCCGGGTGAGACGCATGCAGCTCAGGTTTGAGTGCCAGCACGCAACAGCCAGCATCATGGCTGTCAGCAGGGCCCTGGAAGACAGCCTGGAGCCTCATGGAGGGCTGGGCCAGGAGAAAGAGAATAAAGGTACGCCTATGGGCCACCGGGGCCTGTGCTGGGGACAAAGTGTCTCAGCAGGCCAAGGAGACTTATATTCTGAGCATGGCGTGCTAGCCAGAGGCCAAGCTGTGCCTTGCCTAGAGAAAATAAATGTCCATGCCATAAGGATGAACACTAATCACCTTTTTTGTGCATTTTATTTATATGTAAAGTACTGTTTAAGTGTTTTGCCTATAAATATAATCCTTGTAACAACCTATGAAGTGGGAACTGTTATTATCCCCATTATATAGATACAGAAATGGAAGCACAGACAGGTTAAGTAACTTGCCCAAGGTCACAAAGCCCATCACTGGGGGAGTGGAAATCACACCCAGAGTCTGAGGTGCTCTCACCAGGAAGGACATCACACTGCCCGCTGTCTCCCTCTCCATTAAAAAGCTTAGTCCCTCTGCTCCAGACGCTCATCACTCTCCAGTCTCCTCCAGCAGACCACGGGTGGGCAAACATTTCTGTAAAGGGCCAGAGAGTTATGATTTTTGGGTTTGAGGCCACTTGGTCTGTGTTGCAACTACCACAGCGTGAGATCAGCCACAGACAATATGCAAATGGATGAGTGTAGCTGTTTCATTAGAACATTGTTCACGTTCATTGAAACTTGATTTCCGAAAAATGTGCTTTTTTCAACTATTCAGGAATGTAGACATCTTTCTTAGGTCATAAGTTGTATGGTAACAGGCAGTGTGTTAGATTTGGTCCTCGGCTGCAGCTGGCAGATTCCTACAATGGATGCAGTTGAGTGTGGTCTGGGCTGTTCCCCTCTGACTTTGGAGGGCTGGGTGGTCTCCACAAGCAGCCTAACTGACAGGAGCCCTGCCTCTCACAAAGGCCCTGATGCCCACAGGCCTGATGCCTACTGTATTTATAAGATCAGTCATCTTAGATCAGTAAGGTAGATCTGCGGATCAAGCGTAACCCCTCCCAAAAAAAATCCATCAAATGACCTGAAAGACACTGTTGTTTTTATATCAATTGAACAGGAAAGAAAATAGGTGACGGGTCATCACCAGGGAAATGCAAGTCAAAGGCTCACACCTGTCGGGAGGGCTACCATCAAAAAGAACACAAACAACAACAGATGGTGAGGATGCAGACAAAAGGGAGCCCCCCTACACTGTTGGTGGGAACGTACAGAGGTTTCTCAAAACACTAACTAGAGAACACCATACAACCCAGCAATTTCACTCCTAGGTATGTGTCTGAAAAACAGAAAAACTCATTTGAAAGGATACACGCACCCCAATGTTCATAGGAGCATTATTTACAAACTGCCAAGGGACAGAAGCAGTCTAAGTGTCCATCAACAGATGAATGGATAAGGATATGGAATATACAGACACACGATGGAATACTACTCGGTCGTAAAAAAGGAATAAAAATGTTTCCATTTGCAACAACATGGATGGACTTGGATGGCACCTTCCTAAAGGAAATAAGTCCTACAGAGAAAGACAAATACTGCATGACATCACTTACATGTGAAATTTTTAAAAATACAACAAACGGATAAATTTTGAAAAATGACTCACAGGTATAGACAAACTGGTGGCTACAAATTGGTGGGGAGGAGGGGCAACGTAGGAGTGGGAGAAAAGGGTTATGGCAGGATTACATGGAATCATGTGTAAAACATGAAAACTGTAAAGCACTATAGAATGCAAAGAATTTTTCACTTGATAGTAAAAAGAGAAAAAAACTAAAAGAAAGGTGATGGGAGAGACACCACTGAAGTGACTTAGCACGTATGCACATTATGTAAAACACCTTGAACAGTAGTTAGTGTTCTAAGCACTGAGTACTACATAAATACTGGTTGCTATTATTCCTGTTCATCTATCAAAGGCTCGACTCTCTATTCAAAATATCAGAGGCCTGCTGGTCCACTTACACCAGTTCGCTTCTGCTAGGAAGCTCGTCTCTACACCATCTTCACTGCAAGCTGACTTAGGGCAGCCCCTGGGGTCTGTGAGGCTACCACGATCCAGCTCTTTGATGTTTCCTTCCTGACCTGGGTTCCATCCCTGTATCTGACTCTGTTTCTCTGCTCGAAGTTGGAGTGTCCCACACTTCAGCCTTACCACAAGCCTGAGGGTGGTAAGTCTCCATCTGTTTTCAGCCTTCCACTCTGGAGTCTCATGCTGCAGCCCAGGCCTACAGCTAGAGTGCTTCTGTGTCCGGGAGCCCGGGTCAGATGTCAGCCGCCAACAGCACACGCAGCCCCAGTCTAACTCATCCTCACACGCCACCAGACTCCCTGACCTGAACTGTTTCCCAGTATGCGGCCACCAGGGAGCCTGGATCTCCTTAGACCAACCCTCCCATTTGCTCACGTGGTCCAAATGGACTCCCCAGCATCCTTGCAATCACAGTAGTGCTCATGGTGGAGAGTCTTCTTCAGCCCTCATCTACACCCTGCTTCCTGCTTGTAAGCTCACCATTAACCATTTATTCTAGTAAAAAGTGATGCAGTGGTTGTGGTGAGAATGTAGCATGTCACAGGCACTTTGGAAAATGATTGGGTAGTGTCTTAAAAGACATTATTATGCCCCAACCACTAATGCTGAAGAAGCTGAAGTTGAACGGTTCTATGAAGACCTAGAAGACCTGCTAGAACTAAGACCAAAAAAAGAGGTCCTTTTCATCATGGGGGACTGGAACGCAAAAGTAGGAAGTCAAGAGATACCTGGAGTAAGAGGCAAGTTTGGCCTTGGAGTACAAAATGAAGGCTAACAGAGTTCTGCCAAGAGAATGACTGGTCATAGCAAACACCCTCTTCCAACAACACGAGATGACTCTACACGTGGGCATCAAAAGATGGTCAATACTGAAATCAAATTGATTCTATTCTTTGCAGCTGAAGTAGGATAAGCTCTATACAGTCAGCAAAAACAAGACCAGGAGCTGACTGCAGCTCAGATCATGAACTCCTTATTGCAAAATCAGACTTATATTGAAGACAGTAGGGAAAACCACTAGGCAATTCAGGTATGACCTAAATCAAATCCCTTACGATTATACAGTGGAAGTGACAAATAGATTCAAGGGATTAGATCTGATAGACAGAGGGTCTGAAAACTATGGACAGAGGTTCATAACATTGTATAGGAGGTGGTGATCAAGACCATCCCCAAGAAAAAGAAATCAAAAAGGCAAAATGGTTGTCTGAGGAGGCCTTACAAATAGCTGAGAAAAGAAGAGAAGTGTAAAGGCAAAGGAGAAGAAGAAAGATACACCCGTGTGAATGCAGAGTTCCAAAGAAGGAGAGATAAGAAAGCTTTCCTAAGTGATCAATGCAAAGAAATAGAGGAAAACAAGAGAATGGGAAAGGCTAGAATCTCTTCAAAAAAATTAGAGATACCAAGGAATATTTCATGCAAAGATGAGCACAATAAAGGACAGAAATGGTATGGACCTAACAGAAGCAGAAGATATTAAGAAGAGGTAACAAGAACACACAGAAGAACTATACAAAAAAGATCTTCATGACCCCAGATAACCACAATGGTGTGACCACTCACCTAGAACCAGACATCCTGGAGTATGAAGTCAAGTGGGCCTTAGGAAGCATTACTATGAACAAAGCTAGTGGAGGTGATGGAATTCCAGTTGAGCTATTTCAAATCCTCAAATGCTGTGAAAGTGCTGCACTCAATATGCCAGCAAATTTGGAACACTCAGTTAGTAGCTACAGGACTGGAAAAGGTCAGCTTTCATTCCAATCCCAAAGAAAGGCAATGCCAAAGAATGTTCAAAATATTGCATAATTGCACTCATTTCACACACTGGCAAAGTAATGCTCAAAATTCTCCAAGCCAGGCTCCAACAGTACAGGAAGCAAGAACTTCCAGATGTTCAAGCTGGATTTAGAAAAGTCAGGGGAACCAGAGATCAAATTGCCAGCATTCGTTGGATCATCAAAAAAGCAAGAGAGTTCCAGAGAAACATCTACTTCTGCTTCACTGACCAAGCCAAAGCTTTTGACTGTGTGGAACACAACAAACTGTGGAATATCCTTAAAGAGATGGGAATACCAGACCACCTGACCTGCCTCCTGAGAAATCTGTATGCAGCTCAAGAAGCAACAGTTAGAACCAGACATGAAACAACAGACTGATTCCAAATTGGGAAAGGAGTATGACAAGGCTGTATATTATCACCTTGCTTATTTAACTTATATACAGAGTACATCATACGAAATGCCAGACTGGATGAAGCACAAGCTGGAATCAAGATTGCTGAGAGAAATAACGATAACCTCATAATGCAGATGCACCACCCTTTATGGCAGAAAGCAAAGAGGAACTAAAGAGCCTCTTGATGAAGGTGAAAGAGGAGAGTGAAAAAGTTGGCTTAAAACTCAACACTCAGAAAACTAAGATTGTGGCATGTGGTGCCATCACTTCATGGCAAATAGATGGGGAGACAATGGAAACAGTGACAGAGTTTATTTTCTTGGACTCCAAAATCAGTGCAGATGCTGATTGCACCATGAAATTAAAAGACACTTGCTTCTTGGAAGAATAGCTATGACCAACCTAGACAGCATTTTAAAAAGTAGAGACATTACTTTGCCAACAAAGGTCTGTCTAGTCAGAGCTATGGTTTTTCCAGTAGTCATGTATGGATGTGAGAGTTGGACCATAAAGAAGGCTGAGAGCCAAAGAATTGATGCTTTTGAACTGTGGTGTTGGAGAAGACTCTTGAGAGTCCCTTGGACTGCAAGGAGATCAAACCTGTTAATCCTAAAGGAAATCAATCCTAAATATTCATTGGAAGGACTGATGCTGAAGCTCCAATACTTTGGCCACCTGATGTGAAGAGCTGACTCATTTGAAAAGACCCTGATGCTGGGAAAGATTGAAGGCAGGAGAAGAAGGGGATGACAGAGGATGAGAAGGTTGGATGGCATCACTGACTCAGTGGACATGAGTTTGAGCAAGCTCTGCGAGATGGTGAAGGACAGGGAAGCCAGTGTGCTGCAGTCCGTGGGGCCACAAAGGGTCAGACACGATTGAGTGAAAGAACAACAACACTGTCTTAAAAAGTCAAATACACACTTACCATACAATCCCGACTGCACTCCTACGTGTCTGTGTGTGTTTAGTCACTTGATCGTGTGTGAGTCTTTGAGACCCCATGGATAGAAGCCTGCCAGGCTCCTCTGCCCATGGGGATTCTCCAGGCAAGAATACTGGAGTGGGTTGCCATGCCCTTCTCCAGGGGATCTTCCCAACCCAGGGATCGAACCCATGTCTCTTACATCTCCTGCATTGGCAGGCAGGTTCTTTACCACTAGCACTATCTTAGAAGCCCACTACTCATCTGTAGAAAGGAACAAACTAATACTTGTTACAGCATATACAGACTTTGTAAACCATGCGAAGTGAAGGGAACCAGACAGAAAAACTAAATGTTATATGACTCCGTTTATATGGAATTTCTAGAAAAAGGAAATATAACAACAGAAAGAGGATTAATGCTGGCCTTGGTCTTGGGGTGGGACAAGTACTAGGGATCTTTTAGTAGTGACAGAAATGTCCTAAAACTTGATTGTGGTGATGTTTATATAACTGTATAAATCTACTAAAATTCATGAAAGTATACACTTAAAAGGGATAAATTATATGATATGTAAATTATACAGGTTTTTTTTCTTTTTTAAAAATTAGTTTCTATTGCAGTATAGTTGATGTGAAGATTTTTTTAACAAAAAATTCAATGATAATTCTTTAATGGTATAATATTTGCTTCAAATAAAAAGTATCTTGATCTTTGGTAGCATAGATGACTCTACCCAAATATACTGCATTTTACTCTATAGCTATTCTACAGAAGTGATCCTCTGAGAACCTCTCCCTACCCTGCAAAAAGTTAGACTCACACTTTGTAATTATAGGTTCACCTTGAATATCTCCTACCAACTTCCCTGAAAATCTTCACTAAAAGGCACCACTTTAAAAATTAGAATAAACATATTATAGCTGATATAAAAAGGTACAGTTAATTTCTTGACATTTTTTAGAACAATAAAGCTAACAAGCAAAAAGAAATCTGACTGGTATTTTAACAGAAAACTTAGAGAACACTGATGTCTTACCTAAAGTCTCACTAATAAAATTTCAACATGATCAACTGGATCTCTAAATCATACTTATTTTATCAAATCAGAAATACATCTGGCTTCTTTAATGGCTTACAAAGGGCTTCACTTCATTCAAGACCGCAAGGGACCACCCTCCCCACCCCACCCCAACCTGTTTTGCTTGTTTCGGTATAACACGCTGTGCAGCTAGTGTCCTTTGAAACATACTTTACAACATGCTGATGTGGATAAAACATGTTTAGCTACTATCTGTTATCTTCTCCTTCTGCACCTTTGTTAATGATATTTGGTCACCTGTCTTTTCTCAAATTCTCTGTGTAATTAAGAAGTTTGCACCAATGTTTTCTCTCCTTTAATGGATCGTTTTAGCATGGAAAATAACAGCCAATCTTTTTGAAATTAAAATTCACACTGTCAATGAAAATAGCCCAATTTCTTATCCTTGTGTAATTTTAAAACTTTCCATGTGCCTTTGTAACAGACACGGACTCCTCCGGCTTCACATCTACTGTGAAGATATCGGATGAGGTTAAACACGTTCCTCTTCAGAAATCTCATTCTTATACTAAGCCAGGCTTGTGTCTCCAGAATGCTCCTCTACTTGGGTGGCTTTTAAAGCATGTTTGTGTATCCCTGCTACTGGTCCATTATCATCTGGGAACATGATGTTTTGTAGGGGTCCTTGAGCTGAGGAACATGCCAGAAGCTTTCAGACTTCAGTCCGTCCAAGTGCATCAAATTTAAGTGGTTTCTCCCTTCATCAATATTTTGTCTGTGATCCTTCTGTTTCAACAAGGTTTCCAGTGACAGCACAGAAGTCAAAATAAAGCCTTTTTTTTTTTTTTTTAGCATTTTTGTTTTAGTCAGTCAACTGAGAGTTTTTTGGGAAGGTAATTTAAATTTTAATTAAAACCCAGGGCTCACAGGAGGGCTTGTAGATCAGATTCTGTCCATGTAGAAAGAAAATAAGCATAACTCACAGCATAACCCAGTGTTGTTCTGCTTTGCAATTGATCAAATAATATTATGCCAACATCTTCTCCATCACTGGAGGCTAGTTAATATATTTTTGGTAAAATATTCAAAATAAAATGTTTCAACCACACTAAAAATTATTAAAAAGTACTTGAGTTTCAATTAACTAAGCAAATAATTACATAAAATTTTATGCAAAAGACCAATACTGTGTGAAAGAAAGTAGAGAAAATACTAATTCTTATGTCCAAGAGCTCCTTGATTTGTATTTCCACAAAATAAAAATATTCTGCCTTGGGGACTTCCCTGGCGGTCCAGTGGCTAAGACTCTGCAGTCCCAATGCAAGGGGCCTGGGTTCAATCCCTGGTCAGGGAACTAGGTCCTAGTTCCCTGCAACTAGGAGTTCACATGCCCCAATGAAGACTGAAGACCCCATGTACTGCAGCTGAGACCCAGCACAGCCAAATTAATTAATTAAAATTTTCTTTTACCTATCAAATACAGATTTCCAAATATGCAGGAATAAAATGTTTTAAAATTCTTTTAAATAACATGTTATTATAACCAAGCAGCATTTTGATAAGTTTTGTTTACAAAACTTTCTAGGAAGTGACCAAGTTGTTGTTCATTTCAGTAACACACATAGACTTCTTTTCAATGTAAAAATGAAGACAAGAACATAAGACAGTTGTAAATAGGATTTGCGATCAACAGATGAGATGGAGACCACTTCAAAAGTGGCCTTTTTCTAGAGGAGTCCCTACTATGGCACCATTGGAGGGGCAGCTCTTGGATGACATGTCCAGAAGACTGGATAACACACTTACTGTGACTCCACTGATAGTAAGTTATAATACTTATTCAAATAATTTCACTGGCAGAAATACCATAGCTCAAAGTGTATTGCTCTTAAATCTTAAGAAATAATCTTAAATGATGCTTAGTATGAGTGGAAATGTTAAGAGAAACGTGGGCAGATGCCATACATTAATACTGCCACAGATTAAAAGTAATTTGAGGAGACACATCATTTTACCAATGACACAAAAACAATCATAGTAAGAATAAGGGCTTATATGTATCAAGCAGCATATGAAGAGCATTACCTCCATTGCCCCGCTGAATCACACAGCAATTGTATCATGCAAGCACTAGCATTACTCATCTCCATTTACCCTTGAAGGAATGAAGGTTAACGAGGTTCAGCAGCTTGACCAAGGTCACACAGTTACTAAGGGACAAGGCCGAGGCTGGAATTCAAGTCTGTCTGATGGCCAAGGCCAGCTCCCAATCGCCTTCTGCAACTCTCTCATGGGATAATGTGTTCTTAAAGTTCACATTAGCCTTTGGGTGATTCCTCTGGGGAAATGAAAAAGCTAAATTGATTTGCTAAAAAAAACAGAAGCATCTGGCCAACTTGAACTTCAGATTTTGCATTTATAGGTTCTGAGGTTACTGTTTAGAAAACAGAGCTGCCATAGCTGCTAAAATGCCTTTGAAAAAGGCAGCAAGAACCCATCACCTCGCTCACTACCACCACAAACAGCAATGAAACACTCTCTTATGGTTCAAAACCTTCCTTAATTTGTTTCAACACCAAATTTAAGCATGGCCCCAGCCAACAGGCCTCCTGTAAAATATCCAGAGGCTCTAGTTCTGGGTAAGGTGCAGTAAGCACAGTCCACTCTGTCTCTCCAACCTAACGCAACTATAGAACCAGTGAGCAGTCATGGAGCAGTTATTTGAGAGCCTTGAAAAGTAAAGAGTAGCAACTGGGCTGGAGAAGACAACCAGAACTCAAAGTACCTTTGAACTGGTAGTGACGTGACCATCTTCCCGCTACTGGTACCCTTGGGCTGTATTCGGTGCAGACTGAAAACCATCAGTGCTCTCACACAGAACTCCAGAAGAAGCCGTATTTTGGCTCAAAGAATGGGAAAGGGATCTCCTAACACTTGGAGGAGGAGGAGTCTACATTTTTTCCATCTTTTCCCACTTTCTCTTACCCCAGCCTTCAAGCCGCCTTGTGACAGGAGCAGTAGCAATTCATATGAAATGAAACTCTAAAGGATGAGAACTTTCCTTTTCAGTCTGAGAAGCTGTGATCTGAAGAAAGTGATCAAATCTCTGTTATTCTTTTTCTTTTTTAAACTATCATTGCTCCAAATGTGGCCACAGACACAGGAACGGCATAGCAGAATGAGGTAAATAAAGCAGACTCCTGGACAGAGGATCAAAAGGGGAGCCCTGGGGAACTAGAAAATACCGAGAGATTGCAAAGAAGGAAGATCTTGGAAAAGAGAAACCATAAACTTGTTTATGTACTCCTGGGGTCACTTCTAAGTTACACACACATGGATCTCACATTAAACAGCAGAGCTAGACTTTGAGAACTAAACTGAGATAGATCAGCTCCCAGGTCACAGGCTGGCCACTGGGTGGCATACACACCAGACATAAGCAAAGAGCACTGGCCTGGCTTAAAAAATGAAACTTATATTGAAACTGCAACCCACAGAAGGCTGCTAAGAACTTACAGCTGAAACCCAGCTGGGTTGATTCCCTGCTGAAAGAAAACTATAAGTATCTAACATAAGATTTAATCAAGACACAAAGTTTCATTGTATAATACAATCCAAAATTCCTAAGAACCAAGAAAGTCACAACTTGTGTGGGAAAACAGAATCGAAAGATGCTAATGTCAAGAGACAAGGGTGTTAGAATGATCTGACAAAGACCTGAAAACAACTTTAATAGAATATGGTCCCATAGGTAGAGGTTAACATTGGAAGTGAACAAAAAGGTACAAAGTCAGGTATACATGTGTTCCCCATCCTGAACCCTGTGGCAGATTCATTTTGATATTTGGCAAAACTAATACAATTATGTAAAGTTTAAAAATAAAATAAAATTAAAAAAAAAAAAAGAAAATAACAACAACAAAAAAAAGGTACAAAGTCAAAGTAAACAACAGATGATACAATGAAGAACCAAATGGAAGTTTTAGGATTGAAAGATAAAACAACCAAAGTACAAAAGCTAATTAAATAGGCTCAATATTAGAATGGAGGTAAAGGAAAGAGTCAGTGAACTTTAAGACAGATCAATACAAATGATCCAATCTGAACAGAGAGAGAAAACTAAATAAAAAATGAACAGAACCTCAGAGAACTGTGGAGCAAATACAAAAGGTCAAACATCATGTCGTGGGAGTTTGAGAGAGAACAGAAAAAGTCTTTGAAGAAACAGTGGCTGAGAGCTTCCCAATTTTGATGCATTTTTGTGAAATCTACATAGTCAAGAAACTTAAACTCTAAACAGGATAAGTGAAAGTGAAGTCGCATCCGACTTTTGGCGGCCCCATGGACTAGAGCCAACTGTGTTCTTCCATCCATGGGATTTTCCAGGCGAGAGTACTGGAATGGGTTGCCATTTCTTTCTCCAGAGGATCTTCCCGACCCAGGGATAGAACCTGGGTCTCCTGCATTGTAGGCAGACGCTTTACCGTCTGAGCCACCAGGGAGTTTAAACATGATAAACTCCAACAAATCCATGTCCAGAAACACTGGAACTAAACTACAGTCATCTAAAGACTGAAAAATACTTAAAAGCATTCAGAGAAAATGATGCATTATTTATAGGGGATTCAAAGACAAGATTTCCCAACAGAAACCATGAAGGACAGAAGGAAGTAAAGCAACATTTTCAGAATGCTGAAAGAAAAGACTTCACAATCCAGAGTTCTATATTCAGTGAAAATATCCATCAAGAACTAATGTTTTCTCAAGCAAAGGAAAACTAAAAGAATTAGTCTCCACCAGAACTTCTATTTAAAAAAAATTTTTTTTTTCTAAAGGAAATCCAATGATACCAGAAGGAAAACCTGGAAGGTTAGGAACAAGGAGAAGCAACAGAAGTTGTAAATATTTAAGCAAATATAGTAAACTACTATTCTCCTGAGTTCTTTAAAATATGTTTGACAGTTGAAAGAGAATTTGACAACATCTGATGTATGTGGACCCAATACATAAGAAAACTATAACAGAAAAAGGGTTGGATAAAAGGACCTATATGAAGTTGTCTTCATTATCACTTGAAGTAGAACAGCGTTTCTACTTGCAAAGAAATATTGTCAAAAATACAACATGTAAATTTAAAGTGAATACTAATGAGTTTTCAATAACCCAAAGAAAGCAGAAAAGAGGAAATACAGAAATAAAAGAATAGCGGAAACAAACAGGACACAAATAATAAATCTGTAGATCCAAACTGAGACGTGTCGATAGTGCGTGAAATATAAATGGCCTAGACAAATCAATTAAAAGACAGATTGTTAGACTAGAATAGTATTAGAAAATATACACTTTATAAACAAAAGCCATCATCCCTGGCCAGCACCCTCCAAATAAAGGCTATACTGTTCTGGCTGTGAAGGAGATAATAAAGTGAAGTGAAGTGAAAATCAGTCACGTCCAACTCTTTGAGACCCCACTGGAATGGGGAGCCATTCCCTTCTCCAGGGAATCTTCCTGACCCAGGGATCAAACTCAGGTCTCCCGCATTGCAGGTGGATTCTTTACCATCTGAGCCACCAGAGATACCCAAGAATACAAGAAGCCTATCCCTTCTCCAGTGGATCTTCCCGACCCAGGAATCGAACTGAGGTCTCCTGCATTTACCAACTGAGCTACTAGGGAAGCCCCAAAGGAGATAACAGTAGCTCCAAAAATGGTCCCTCTCAAACAGAGTTACCCTTCATTGCTGGAGGGGCATGATTTTATCCTGGTTACCAACTGTGCTATTTTATTTAGAAATAGCTCATTGTACTACATTAATGTTACTGAATTTTCTGTATTGGAGACATGTTTTCCATTTTATTTGTGATATGAGACTATTTTTCCTGCCAAGTAAATTAACATAATGAGATATAAACAAACATTGACCACCCCCCCCCAAAAAAAAGATTGTTAGAACGTACTAGAAACACATGACCTGACCATATGCTGTCTATAAGAAATGGACTTCAGATACTGGTAGGTTAAAAGTACAAGGATGGAAAGAGAAATTCCAGGTCAATTCTGATCAAAAGAAAGGAAGAGTGATTGTATTATTATCTGTCTAAGTAAACTTCAGATCAAAGAAAGTTACCAGGGATTAAAAAGGGACATTACATAGTGATAAAAAGGTCGATTCGCCAAGAAAACATAACAATACTAAGCTTGCAATCACCAGATGACACTGCTGCAAAATACATAAAGTAAAAACCAACAGAATTAAAAGGAGAAACAAACAAACCCACAATTAGAGTTGGGAGCTTCAGCTCTTTCGGTTTTCAGTAAAATACTAGGCAGAATCTCAGCAAGGATGCAGAGGAACTGAACACCACCAAAGAGCTGGACCCAGCGGACATTAAAGAACACTTTCCCTAGAAGACATCCCACTTCTTTACTTTGCTTTGCAGAAAAACTTCTCAAAATAGTTTTCTAAATTTGCTGTCTCCAATTTCTCTCCCTTACTCTTTAAGCTGCTCTAAGCAGATTTTTGCCTCCATCACTGTGCTGAAACTGTCCTGGTCAAGTTCACCAATGACCTTCATGTTTCTAAATCCAATGTCCAATATCCGTCCTCATCTTACTTGATCAAAGCACATGACGCAGTTGCTGACTCCATCCTCTTTGAAACATTATTTTTCACTGGGTTTTCAGGTTACCACCCTTTCTTCTTCCTACCCAGGGATTACTGCTGCTGCTGCTGCTGCTGCTAAATTGCTTCAGCTGTGTTTGACTCTGTGTGATCCCATAGACAGCCCACTAGGCTCCCCCGTCCCCGGGATTCTCCAGGCAAGAACACTGGAGTGGGTTGCCATTTCCTTCTCCAACGTATGAAAGTGAAAAGTGAAAGTGAGGTCGCTCAGTCATGTCCCACTCTTAGCGATCGCATGGACTGCAGCCCACCAGGCTTCTCCGTCCATGGGATTTTCCAGGCAAGAGTACTACTTCCTATTAAACTCAATGGATTAGATTCCTCCTCAACTCAGTCTCTAAATGCTGGATGCCTTAGGACTTAGTCTGGTCCTCAGATCTCTTCTTTCTGTCCACTTTCACTCCCTTAGCAATCCCATCCAGGTTCACAGCTTTAGGTATCATCTATGTACTGATGACTTTCAAACATGTCAGTGGGAAGGACCCTGCCCCTGAACTCCAAGCCTGTATATATTTCTCTGCCTTTGCAACCTCTCCACAGAGCTATCTGTAAGTCAACTCTAACTTAACATCTTCAAACCTGATCTGAATACTATCGTCTCTTTTTAAAAAAAAGTACTTCTCGCCACCTCAGTGGTTTTCAATTATTTAGAAAAAAATCTTAGTTCATGCATGACTCCTTTCTTTTCCCAGCTTAATGGCAATAAAACGTAGTAGTTGAAAATATGCGCTGGATCCAGACCACCTGAATTGGAATCCTATTTTCATCCTAATTGTGATACTACACAAATTCCCTAACCTTTCAGTGCCTCAATTTCCTCATCTTTTGTTGTTATTTAGTCACTAAGTTGTGTCCAACTCTTTGTGACCCCATGGACTGTAGCCTGCCTGGCTCTGCTGTCCATGGGATTTTGTAGGCAAGAATACTAGAGTGTGTTGCCATTTCCTCCTCCAGGGGATCTTCCTGACCCAGGGATCGAACCTGTGTGTCCTGCATTGCTGCTGCTGCTGCTAAGTCGCTTCAGTCGTGTCCGACTCTGTTCGACCCCATAGACGGCAGCCCACCAAGCTCTGCCATTCCTGGGATTCTCCAGGCAAGAACACTGGAGTGGGTTGCCATTTCCTCCTCCAATGCATGAAAGAGAAAAGTGAAAGTGAAGTCGCTCAGTCATGTCCGACTCTTAGCGACCCCATGGACTGCAGCCTTCCAGGCTCCTCCGTCCATGGGATTTTCCAGCATTGACAGGTGGATTTTTTACCTCTGAGCCATCAGGGAAGTCCTTCCTCCTCTATAAGATAGGAATAAAAATAGTACTTTCTTCCTCATAGGGTTATTATAGGGATTAACTAAATTAGTATGTGTAAATTATTTAGTGAGAATACAGAAATGTTGGCTATTATTTTTAATCTCATCATCGCCATCTCATGCTCTCAAATTTAATCCATCAGAAATTATGCCATCTGTATCTTCAAAGTACATTTGGAATCTGAATATTTCTTACCACCTCTTGCCATTACCACTCCCATCCAAGCCAGGGACATTTCTCTCCTGAATTACTCCAATGAGCTCCTACCTTGTCTCTTTCAGACTAGTCTCAATGCATCAGGCAGAATGATCCTAGTAAATCAGTCCTCTGGTCAGAACCATCTACTGACTCCCACGTTGTTCGAATTAAATGCCAGAGTCCTTAAGACAGGCTAAACTCATATAAGATGTGCCCACCCCTCATGTCTCTGACCTCACCTTCCCTACCCTTCCCTCTCACTGATCCCACTCCAAAAATATAGACCTGCTTGTGGTTCTGTGAAAATGCCAAACACATTCCAGACAAAGGGAACTCCCTCTGCCTGCAACATTCTTCCTCCAGATATCCACAGGACTCACCACTCATCTCTGTCATGTCTTATCTCAAAAGCCACCTTCCTGAAGACCCTCTCTGGTATTATATCACCTCAGTTAGGAGCCCAGACTCCATAGCCAGCCTGGATTCTAATCCTGACTTTGCCACTTTCTGATGGCGTGACCTTCAATAAATTACTTAATCTCTCTGTGTTTCAGTTTCCTCATCTTTAAATGGAGAATAATAATGCTGCCAGCCTAAATAAGATTGTTTTGAGGATTCAACGAATTAAATTGCTTAGAATGGTGCCACGTGGTAAAGGCTGTCATATTTATTAAATCTAAGAAGCTATGCATTATAAGACACGCCATTATTTTATTTGCCATTTTAAATATTGTCAATTACATTAGTAAATGTTATCGGTTATAAAATGCATTCCAATTTTAGAGCTGCAAATTTTTTTTTTGCAAAAGTACACCTTAACATCAGTGAAATGTGATCTTTTCAGGTTTTTCTGTAAGATGGTGTGAGAAAACCTGAGCAAACATTCTGGCCAACCAAATATTTCACTGAGGGGCTTTTAAGACCCAGATCTATTCTGCATCATTCCCTCCCTTCGTATATTCATTTAGTATACACACACACACACACATATATGTAATGAGTACCTACTGTGTGCTGGGTACTTTGGGCGAACGTGTTGTTTTTACAAAACAGTTGTCAGGAGTCGGGAGGCACCTTTCAGGAGCTGAAGGCAGAAGCCAGCCAGAGCCCGAGGCCTGCCCAGTGTGGTGGGCACAACCAGGAAGGTGGCATCCAGCAGCCACACCGGGATCCCCTTGCTGAGGTCCCTGCATTCCCATGCCTTGCATCTTATAATTTTGGCTGTATTCCCAGTTCCAGACTCTTGGCTTTAGCTCTTGATGACAAGGTGGAACACATGCCCAGCATGTCTCTATGTCCTCTCAGTACTGACCTTCTGAAGGGAATGTCACATTACTGATAAAGTGGCCAACCCAATACCTACTTAAACTGGCTTGTTTCCATTGTCAATCTAAGGACTCATGTCAAACTTTTCCCCCTTAAGTGAAAGAAACTCAAACATGTTAAATGTGGAAACATTGATAAAAGATATTCTGCAAAAGTCTAAAATGAGCAGATTTATTTCAATGCAACAAAAGTCTATTACACACACACACAGCTGCAGAGTGGGAAATGAAATCCCAGGAGTTTAGTCTCCATGGAGGCAGATGAACCACTAAGCACAGTATAAAGTCTCCTTTCAGTTCAGTTCTCCTATCCTGACTAATTAGCTGCATTTGAAATTTTACCCTAATAAGCGAGTGATCAAGATATAAGCAACATTCATCATACCTATGATGCTAGAAGGGTCTGTCCTCTATCTGCAGAAGAGGATGATCTCGTTTCCTTAAGGGCTCTTATAACTACCACGGGAGGTCAGGGAAGAAGACTCTGCTTCAGGATCTGCTCCTGGGGTGTCTGGGTGCTTAGCAGAGACAGCAAGTGGAGTTATCACCATCACCCCACAGCCTGCCATGCTCCTGGAGGAAGGGGGATGGAGAGGGGAAGGGAAATGTAAAACCAACCAACCAGCCAAAGATCAGACCCTGGCAACCACAGTGTGGGTGTGCTACCTTCCACCTCATTTGAAAGCTCAGGAGTTGTGTTGGTAAGAAAACCCTACAGTAAAAAGCCACAGGGAGAAATCATGGTTTGCTGACTCTGAAGACCAGTAGACAAACAAACTGATTAGCTCCCATCACTTCACACAGCCAAGCCCCTGCCAACGTCGAATGACATTGCTGGTGACCTCTTCCGATTCAAAAGATGTGCAGCCAGCAGCAGCATTCCCCTTCAAGTTACAGGTTTTTTCCATTTCATTTTATTATTATTATTATTAATCCCTTAACCCTGGATTACAATTTTTTTTTTTATCATTACAAGATAAGTAAGTCTGACAAAGCAATGATGCACTTGGTTTCCATGACAACCCTTCACAAAAAAGTTCAACCTGCTGCATCACCACGAAGCACTTTGAAAATCATTTCCTAGCAACCCCAGAGGTACCCAGAGACATGGACCTTTATCTGCCCTTTACTTAGACCTAGGAGAATTACACACAGGATGACAGAGAAACCAGGTCACTTAGTTACCGCTAACAGCAAGTGGGATATTTCATCAGTGCATGAAGCAGAATAATTCCCAGCTGTGTCTGCAAGGAGACATATGTGCCTATCTGGATGTTTTTAACAGGCTGCACCTTCTTCCCCTCAGTTAGGGGCTACAAAAACACCCAACTAAATTCCACTTTGACCCATTTGAAGACAAGTGATCACCTTCAAATAATTCACTAACATCAATGCACTCATCTGAAAAGCCGGAATTTAAAAATTACCCTCTGCTAATTATGAAAGCTTGGGCTTCCCTTGTGGCTCATCTGGTAAAGAATCAGCCTGCAATGCGGGAGACCTGGGTTCAATCCCTGGGTTGGGAAGATCCCCTTGGAGAAGGGAAAGGCTACCCACTCCAGTATTCTGGCCTGGAGAATTCCATGGACTGTATAGTCCAAGGGGTCGCAAAGAGTCAGACACAACTGAATGACTTTCAATTATGAAAGCATGCTTACCACAGTATAATGATATGCACCCGTCTATTAGGAAAATAAGAAAAAAGTGCAACGTTTAAGAGACTTCATGACAAAGTTACCACCTAAAAGATAAGAAGCTTTTGCGGAAGTAAATGTGAAAATAAAATGGAATTTTTTAAAAATGAGAAACAGACGTTTTTCTATAGTTGCACTATTTCTCCAGGTTCTCCAAAATAACACTTTCTAAAATTAACAGAAAATAGAATGTGCTGACTGTAAGATAGTTGGTTATTGTGCAAACTGGTCTCCAACTGCAACCCACCACACCTGTCTGCTGCTCTGCACCCCGGGAAGCTCACCTCTGCAGCCGGCACCACCAGCCTCCTCTCCCAGCTGGCTTCACGCTGGCCGGACAGGGGAGGGTGAGGAGAGACTGAGCCTAGGGCATTTCTCCCCCAGCCTTCCTGCTTCAGTGCCCTGGTCGGGCAACATCTTGTGCCACTCTGAGCACGGCTCCTGCCAGGGGCCCCACAGCCTGCAACGCCCTTCCCCTGGGAGCCCCTTCAGCCCTAGAGCTGGTGAGGGCGTCCCACGGCTGCTAGTCGGGGCACCTCTCTCGGCTTCCCTTCTCCGCTCACACCGCTTCTCCATTTAAGTCTCTTCATGAGAACCATCCGGGTTGAATTGTTTCCCCTGGGACCCTGACTGATGCAACTTTGACAACTGCAATCAATTCTGAATTAACATGGAGCAAAATCTTTTGTCATACAGCTCCCTTTTGACATTATTACCATTATCATCATTCCTCCGTTCTCTGATTATCATACAAAAGAAGCTAGAAAAGAAGGTGATTTGAAATTCCCTCCTTTGAAGTTTAAGTCTGATAAGTCTGATTTATTCCTCAATAACCAGGGAAAAGGCAGCTTAAAGAGAAACAGAATGTTTCCTTAGGAACTTTATGTCCATCTACAAAGCCAAGCTATTTAATCAACATGAGTTTGAGCAAACTCCTGGAGATGGGGAAGGACAGGGAAGCCTGGCGTGCTGCAGTTCACGGGGTGGCAAAGAGTCAGACACAACTTAGCAACTGAACAATGACAACAACAAAGAACTGGAAAATAGGAGGGCAGTTTTCCCCAGACCGCCCGTGAGTACTTTTCAACTGGGTCTTCAGAGCCTGGCTTGTTTAGCTTGCTGTATTTCCACACCAGGCAGCTGCACTGGCATTCACATGAGTAGGTAGAATATGCATTCCCAAACAACTACCCATGAATTTCGCATAAGCCACCATTTGGGAATTATCTTCACCACCATCCCCTCTAAATTAGCAAAACAAATAACAAGAAGTAACACACACTACGTGACTCATTGTGCCCAAACCAGAAACCCGGCCCCACATTTAATTCTAATGTTTCCCATGATTTCGTCCTGATACCAAGCTTCTGAACCAAATCCAAACCTTAGTTTCTGCACTTGTAAAAATGGTGACTGACCCTCTCAGGTGTTCCTGTGAGATCCGAATGATCTGTGCTCAATGGCACCTTCTGCGGCGGCAAAAGAGTACCACTTAGCCCCGAGTTGTTTCCCTGTCTTCAAAATCCTACCAATTACTTCTCTTAGACTGAAACTGGGGCAGTGACTCAAATGTGTAGCTTTCTTCTAATGCACAGGATGCAGCCTGCTACACTGTGATTCTAGAGCTCTGGGATAACCCTTCCCTTCTTCAAGAGATCTTCCTGACCCAGGGACTGAACCCTGGGCCCCCTGCATTGCAGGCAGACTCCTTACCATCTGAGCCACCAGAGAAGTCCTATAAAAATGACAAGGAACACTAACAGTTATTCTGAGGGCTCCCTGAATCTAGTATAGAACTGAGACCCAAATTCATATCAGACTTCATCTATGGTATCTTGCTCAATTCTTTAAAACAACCCTGAATCAAAACTGTAACAAGATCAACTTCACACCCACTTGACTGTCTCTAGTTTAAAAAGACAGTTAATAACAAGTGCTGGTGAAGATGTGGAGAGAGACACAACCCCCCCATAGATGGTAATAGAAACGTAAAATGACGTGGCTGCCTTGGAAAACAGTCTGATGGTTCCTCACAAAGTCAAACACAGAGTAACCACGTAATCCAGCAATCTACTCCTGCCAGACACCCAGGAGAAATGAAAGCATGTGTTTATACAAAAACTGTCCAGGGTGTTCACAGCAGCGTTATTCAAAATAGCCAAAAAGTAGAAATATCCCAAATGTCCATCAATGAATACATGAATAAAATGTGGTATATCCATACAATGGAATATTATTTCACAATAAAGAGGGATAAAATACCGACATATGCTACAGCACAAAAGAACCATGACAATATCACACCAAGTGAAAGAAGCCAGACACAGGAGGACACACGGCGCCCGAGTCCCATTCTACATGGAATGCCAGAATAAGCAGCTCTGTAAGACAACATAGACAAAAACAGAATAATGGTTGTTAAGAGCTGGGGAAGTACGGAATTGGGACTGACTGTGAATGGGTATGGAGTTCCTCTGGGTATGATGGAAATATTTTAAAATCAGACACTGGTGGTAGCTGTAAAACATAATGAATGCATTAAAAACCACTAAACTGTACGATGTAAAGTGGTGGATTTTATGTTATATGAAGGTATAACTCAACTGAAGAAAGAGTCGGCGACGTGCCACTTTGTACAAAGTGGTCTGGTGTAGTCCTTGCTGGCTTACAATGTTCCGAGCACTACACAGGCAGGACAGAGGCTCCCTCTTGGTGGCCGAGGCTTACTGAAAGTCTAACGCTGACTTTCCTTTTGTCAAACTGTTTGCAAGGAGAATGAATTCCGTACTTGATTCTGTCTCCTATCCCTGGGGCATATGGTTTGACTAGAAAGTAAATTTACATAGCCACATTGATTGCACTGAGAACATAAACATTGTAAAGAATATTTGGAGACAAGCTCTCCTGCAGTCAGTCACTAAATTTACAAACCTGTATACACTTTTAGACCTCTTCCTTCCAGCCATCCTTCCTTCTTCCCATTTCTCGCTCCCCTGCTTCCTAGCAAGGATGTTCTGCCAAAACTAAGCCAAAACCCAGGCATCGTTCCAGTTTGTTCCATCTCCTACCTCTACCTCATCCAAACATTAAATCACTTCCTAATTTAAAAAATAATAATGTATTCCCTCCTCTCTATTGCCACTACTTTAATCCAGGCCCTCTTTATCTCAAGCCTAAATTATTATAAAAGGTATCAAAATCAAACGTCCACAGTCTGCCCAGATCAAGAAACCACAACCCTATGTCACTACCCTGCTGAAAATCCACCCCATGATCGCTTGATAAAGTCCTCGCTTTTTAGCCTGGCAAAGGAGAAACCCATAAATCAGCCTTTACCGTACATTTCTGGCTCTTCGGCCTGTCTTCCACCCACAGTTTACACTTAACTATTGGATGGTGGTCCTCAGACACGTGGTCTTACTTCACTCACTACCATGTCTGTGCCCACTGTTCCCTCTGTGTGAAATTCCCTCCTCCTCTCTACCTTATACACACCCAGTTAATTCTCAGTTGTCTGTCAAGCAGACCCTCAACATCACATTATTTGAGAAGCCATTTCCATTCCAGGTGAGGTTAGATGCTCTTCCCTCTTCTGCAGAACTTTTCCTCTCAAACATTAACAGATTATAGAAAACACCGGTATGGCAGGTGGACTCGACCAGCTCGCCCAACAACTCCCACCTGGTGGTATTCCCACCCCTGGGAATCCCCACCTCTTGACTGTGGGCTGGCCCAGTGACTTGCTTCTAATCAAAGGAATACAGCAGAGATGAGGGACAGTCACAACTGTGATTAAGGAGCACAAGCTTGTGCCTCCATCTTACTAACAGGCTGTCTGTCCTGCTGGTTCTGAGGAAGCATGCTACCACATCAGAGAGGTCCGTGTGGCAAGGACCTCAAGCCTATAGCCTATAGCCCACAGCCAGCAAGGAACAGAGTCCCTCGCCTAAAAGCTGCTGAAGAACTGAATCCTGCCAAAAACCATGTCAATAAGCCAGTAGAGGACCCAGATGAACTATGCCTGGCTTTCTGATCCACAGAAAGCAATAATAAATGTGCGTGTTTTAAGCCACTTCACGTGTGGTACTTTTACACAGCAATTAATGCAGGCGTGCCACGTTTTATTGTGCTTCGCTTTACTGCACCTCACAGATACTGTGTTCTTTACAAACACAAACGCTGGCAACCCTGCCTTGAGCAAGTCTATCAGTGCGTCTGCCCACTTCATGTCTCTTGGCCACATTTTGGTCATCCTTGCACTATTCCGAACTTTTCATTATATTTGTATGGTGATCTGTGATCAGAGATCATCAGTGTTGTAAGTGCAAAATGATGATGACTCAAAGAAGGCTCAACTGATGGTTAGCACTTCTTGAGCAATAAAGTATTAAGGTATATACATTGCTTTTTTTAGACATACTGCTATTGCACACTTACTAGACTACAGTATAAGGTGCACATAACTTCTCTATGCACCAGGAAACAACCAGAATCTCCTGTGACTTGCCTTATGCGATAGTCACTGCACTGCAGGTCTAGACCCGCATCTCCAAGGCGTGCCTGCAGTGCGTGTCACTCTCCATCCCAACTAGGACATAAGCTTCTCCAGGGAAAGGATCCTCTTATTCATCTCCGTGCCTTTACTCTAACACAGGTCCTTGATGCTCAGTTAGGGTCTCAATAAATATTTATGACCTATTGTTGAGTTGAACCAACCTATCCATGTTTGACAACTGAGCTGCCTTAGCTTGACGGCACCACCTGACAGCCAACAGAGTGAACTGTGACCCAAATTTGCTTCTCTTTCCTAAACACAGGCAGGTCAACACATCTTCCTTCTTTAGTGATGTACAATGAAGCTGATCTACCTTCAGGAGCATCTCTTTTGGACATGCACAGACATAGACGCACGCTTTATATCACTTTCTCCATCTTTTAGTTTCTAGTCTGCACCCCCAAAATCTCATCACATATATTGGCTCTCTCTCTCTCTTGTGTCTCTGCTCCTTTCTTCCCCAGCCCCACCCCAACTGTATCACATCTTCTCACTCACTCATATACAACAACTCACAAGCCACTCTAAGCAGTGCTCATTGGTCAAGTTGATACATCTGTATAAGGGAAAAAAACAAGATCCATTCACAAATGATACTAACATAAGAAAGCATTTTAGGAAAAGTTTCTGTAGATCAGATATCTGATTCTAGCACAAAAAGAGAATCATATTTTTTAAACATACAAAAGAATATATATTTGTGCATTCAATTTCTAAAATGGAAAAAGAAACCTTGATGTTAGTTCTTGATGGTTAAAACTCAAGATTCAAAGTCCTCATGAAGATGCAAAGAAATTCTTTAAAACAGAGATGCTGAGACCCCTGTGAGTGCTGACAGGGTTAAAGATAAGGTAACTGCACTCAATTTTAAGGTAAGTGGAAAGGCAGAAGTGAAGGTGAAAAAAAGGTAGTCAACTCCTCCCAAACCATTTTGCTGCCATGAAAAAATGAGAGCTACCATATTTAACATTTACCCTGGAGAGGCCCAACCTCCTCCAGAAATTTTTTCTCAAAGATTTCACGCCTCCATGAAAATGACACCATAGTTGGGATAAAAGTAGAAAAAAGCAGGTTTTACTCACAAAGAACTCTCTGCTGGAGATTTTATGCTTGAGTTTGAGCAAAAACTATATTACTATTTTACGATTTCTAGAGAACTAAAGGGCCCAGTGAAATCTCTATGCAATAGGCAGAAGTTAATGTCCCAGATTAGACAAATAAGGCTTTTCTGGGAAAATATTTCATTATTGCACTGAAAAAAATCATAATATGAAAAGATTGAGGGCAGGAGGAGAAGGGGGAGATAGAAGTTGAGATGGTTGGATGGCATCACCAACTCAATGGACGTGAGTTTGAGCAGACTCCAGGAGATAGTGAAGGACAGGGAAGCCTGGCATGCTACCATTCATGGGGTCGCAAAGAGTCAAATATGACTGAGCGATTGAACAACAATGACAACAAATATGAAAAGATATCAGCACATGACCATTCTCTTCAGCAACACTTCTAGTAGCAAAAATGATGAAAATAATTTAAAAACTATCAACGGGGGACTGGATGAATAAGTAGTTGTACAGTCACACAATGGAATTCTATGCAGGTATAAAAAGGAATGAGGAATATCTATGAATTATGGTACAGTGATCTCTAGGATATATTAACTGAAAGAAGAAAAATGAATTAGTATGCTGCTGCTGCTGCTAAGTCACTTCAGTCATGTCTGACTCTGTGCGACCCCATAGACGGCAGCCCACCAGGCTCCCCTGTCCCTTGGATTCTCCAGGCAAGAGCACTGGAGTAGGTTGCCATTTCCTTCTCCAGTGCATGAAAGTGAAAAGTGAAAGGGAAGTCGCTCAGTCGTGTCTGACTCTTTGCGACCCCATGGACTGCAGCCCACCAGGCCCCTACGTCCATGGAATTTTCCAGGCAAGAGTACTGGAGTGGGTGCCATCGCCTTCTCCATTAGTATGCTACCATTTATCTAAGAAATGGAGATTATAAACATGGTTGTGTGTAACTCAACCAATGGTATGAAAACCACAAACATTTTAAATATAGTTAACCATTTGATGGAAGGCATAATATGTAGAAGATATGGATAAAATCTAAACTCCTCTGAATATACCACATTATAAAGATTTTACTTTGTAATGTAAATAATTCACATTATTACAACAAAATCAAATCTTTAAAAAGATCAAATCGAAAGTAAAATGAAACAAATGAATATAACTGTATTGAATTAATCACCATTCCACCGTAAGTTTGCTCTATAAAAAGGAACCAATTCAAATGACTTAAAACTCAATAATTTGCCCATTCATCCAAGCAGGATATGCTCTAATGTAAAAGATTTCTGGGAAAAAATATTAAACTGCTTTCAGTGGTGATTCTGAGCCTGCTGTCCATGTGCTGTGGGACAGAGCAAATGAGGGATTACCTTGGTGTTGTTAAGAACCAGGGTCGATGTCATGAGAAGAGGAAATAGAAACATTAAGACTAATGAGGTTAGAGAAAAGGCCCTAAATTTGGATTGGAAGTGTTAGTATAAACTCATGGCACATTTTATCTTTGAAAACATTTATTTTCTGGCTGTGTTCACTTAAAAAGGCAGAAGACAATGATCAGTCCATTAGCAACGATCACTCCATTGCCCAGATCATGTCTGTAAGGATCATCTTTCAATAAAAAGAATTAGGTTCCTGAGAGAAATGACTGACTCCAGATCAGGGGATGAACGTGACGAAACTGGAACATCCTGTCACACCATCAGGCAAACAACCTATCAGAGATGACAAGGAGACAAGGTGGCTATCTAGTAGCCGAAGACAGACCAACTGAGCTTCAGTAAGGACAACAACGGCAGCAGACTGGGGCACGGCTGCTATCTTACAAACCGGTAATAACAATACTAAAAGCATCACGAGTTATCTTTGGAGGAGGCTAGGAAATCAAACCACTCTCTTGAAAACTGCCAAGGAAAAGAGAAATCTCAAGCATTTACCCCATCTTTTCCCATTTGGACTGTACCTTGGGATAATCAAATAGTTGATGAGGGAAGTTTCTCTTCAGAGAAGCGTTCCAAAAGTTTTGTAGAAAGAACAGACCACAAACTTCTGTAACCCCTAATGAACGAATGGATCTAGGCATCAATCATGAAGCAAAAAAACAGAGAAAACCAGACATTACATGCCTCCTGATGGACCTACACAGCACTATAAAGAAGTCTGAATAAGTAAGCTCGAAAGCCAACCAAATAATATACCCCTGAATCTAACAACACAGAAGGAATAGAGGGCCAGAAGAACATGGTACATGATACCACAAGGCTGTAATCAACAAAAGCCGGCCTGTGGGAAACTCTGCCAGACAAATGACCCCATTTCTTTAACAAGGAAATTTTAAGGGGGAAAAAAGAAAAAGGAGGTACCTATAGATTAAAAGATACTTAAGAAACATCAACCAACTACAGCCGGTGGTTCTTATTTCAAACATGATTCAAACAACATTTTTTAAAACTAAGACATTTATTAGCTAATTAGAGAAACTTGAGCACTGTCCTGATATTTGATGATATCAAGCAATTATTTTCATTTTTCTACAAGCTAATAGTATTTTGGTTGTTTTTTAAGCAGTCTTTATTTCTTAGACTTGGGAGCTTCCCAGTGGCTCAAGGGTAAAGAATCTGTCTGCAATGCAGGAGATGGGGGTTCAATCCCTGGGTCAGGAAGATCCCCTGGAGAGGGAAATGGCAACCCGTTATAGCATTCTTACTGGGAAAATTCCATGGACAAAGCAGCCTGGCAGCCTACAGTGCATAGGGGTACAGAGTTGGACACGACTAAGCCACTGAGCACGATCTCTTAGAGTTAGTTATGTTTAAAATAATATGATGTTTTAGATTTGCTTTAAAATAATCCCAGAGTAGGGGGGAGAGTGGGTGGTATATGTAAAAGAATAGTCTTAATTTTATAACTGTCGAAGCTGGGCAATGTTTGCATAAAGTTTCACTGCATTACTCTATTTTTGTATACATTTGAACTTTTCCATAATAAAAAATTTAAATGACAAGCCTTCAAAAATCAGTCTGTGGACTTCCCTGATGGCACAGTGGATAAGAATCCACCTGCCAATGCAGGGGACACAGGTTCGATCCCTGGTTTGGGAAGATTCCACATGCCTCAAAGCAACTCCCGTGCTCTAGAGCTCGTAAGGCACAACTAATGAGCCTGTGATCCATGACTACTGAAGCCTGTGCCCCTAGAGCCTATGCTCTGCAACAAGAGGAACCACTGCAATGATAAGCCCGGCCACTGCAACTAGAGTAGCCCCGCTCTCCGCAGCTAGAGAAAACCCACACACGGCAACAAAAGACCCAGCACAGTCAAAACAAAATAACAAGTTTGCATCTTGTTAACATGTATTGATAGTTATGTTCAAAGCTAATAATGTGTGTGTATGTGAGTGTGTGTGTGTGTGTGTGTGTGTGTGTAAAATCACTTTCAAACAACTCTGTGAGGCAGTTACTTTTACAATCCTCCTTAGATAGAGGGAGAAACAGAAGATGAAAGAAGTTAAGCCATGGAACAGTGTGAGCGGTGCACATGAGATTAAGACCTAGGTCTCCCTGACCGGAAATCCCATGTACAGTGGGAAAAACAAAAACTCCCCTACAGATGTTACGTAGAGGGAGACGGGTGCAGAGGATTGTTAACAAGGCACTGGAAGGCAGAGAAGAGCCAAAAAGAACACGGAGATACACTGGGGAAAGAGAAACTGAAAGGGCAGCATCTGGAGACCAGAAACTGCTCCCACGCCGGGCGGCACCCACCGCCACACATGGCTCATCGGTGGCGCCGGCACCAGCTTCGAAAGCCGCACCAGCGCCGCTGAGCAGGAGCCACTGCTGCTGTCCCCTCCTTTCTCCCACATCCCATTGTTTCCTACCAGTACCTCCTCCTTGCAGAATGCAAGTGCAGACCAGCTGGCAAAGGAGTCTGGAAGATGTAGTCTGCAGGCTGCTAGCCCCACGTAATAAAACGGAGAATACGGAAAAGCAGGAATGGAGCTGAGAACCAAAGACCATGAGCACAACCACACTGCTGTGATTTCTTGATTTAGGACTCAGGTGTGGGTAAATTAGGTGAAGGGGATTAAAAGGTACAGACTTCCGGTTTAAAAAACAATGTCAAGGGGATGTAATGTACCGCACAGGGAGTGTAGTCAATAATACTGTAATACCTTTGTATGGTGACAGATGATTACGAGACTTGCGGTGATCAATTCATAATGTACACAAATATTGAATCATTATGTGGTACATTTAAAACTAATACAATATTATATGTCAATTAAACTTCAATTGTGAAAAAAGAAAACAGAAAAGGAAGCTCTCTTATGTGAAGTTTTACCTCCTTCCTCAATTCTTCCACTGGAACAGCTGCCACAATGTCTGAGGCTGCCTATGACTAGGGGTGCCTATGCAGACCCCTCCAGGTTGTCAGCGAACCTCACCGACAAAGGACGTTTTTTCGAAGAAGGACATAACTTAGTCAACTTAGCTGGAACTATTTTCTTCAAGAAAAATGCCTCACCACCTCGCATTAGCTCCCTCCAACCAAGAATGGACAATTTGTGCATCCAAATATTAAGAACTGCAACTAATTAACACACATCAAGTATATGTGTTAAAATAAGCTACAAGGACATATTGTACAACACAGGGAATACAGCCAATATTTTGTAATAACTGTAAGTGGAGTATAACCTTTAAAAATATGACTCACTATATTGTACACCTGCAACTTATATGCAGGGCTTCCCTTGTGGCTCAGCTGGCAAAGAATCCATCTGCAGTGCAGGAGAACTGGGTTCCATCCCTGGGTTGGGAAGATCCCCTGGAGAAGGGAAAGGCTACCCACTCCAATATTCTGGCCTGGAGAATTCCATGGACTGTACAGTCCATGGGTCCTAAAGAGTCAGACACGGCTGAGTGACTTTCACTGCTCACTAACTTATATGGTATTGTACATCGACTATACTTCGATTTTAAAAAGGTATCATGTTACTAAGCAAACAGGAACAAGTGAAACATCTTTGTTACTTCAGGAGAACGGGAGGAAATCAACTCATTATTCTAAAAACTGGAGATAAGAGAGAAGACTGACGCAGTTAACCTGCCTTTCCCATACAAACTGTATCCCAGGGAAACCAACTAACTGATGAGGGGAAGTTTTTCTTCTTAGAGATGTTGCAGCTAATGAGTGAAGGAAATGATGGAACAAGAATTTCAGCATTTGACACCCCCACTGCGGAATGCATGTAAGCAATGATCATTAAGCCTACTTACAGTGGTTTAGTCACTAAGTCATGTCTGACTCTCTGCGACCCCATGGAGCCCATCAGGTTCCTCTGCCATGTAATTCTCCAGGTAAGAATACTGGAGCGGGTTGCCATTTCCTTCTCCAGGGGATCTTTCTGATCCAGGGATTGAACCCAGGTCTCCTGCACTGCAGGCAGATTCTTTATCACTGAACCACCAGGGAAGACAAATACTTTGCATCAATGCAAAAAGAACCACAGCAAAAGCAAACCCCAAAAAGCAAGCAAACCTCTCCCACATTGTGTATTTCCTGCTGTAAGAACACAATATCACTGAAAGTATATTCTCACCCCACTTCCAACTCCCCCAAATTGAACATAATCAATCAAACCTCTAAATCTAACTGCATTCTAGCAACCACAGAAGGCAGGGAAACATGTCACTTTTTGCCAGGAATGCAAAAAGGTAAAGTGCAGACTGGGGAATAGATACAGGACAAACCCAAGGTCCTAAACAAAGTAACTGCAAGAGGAGAAAGAGAGGAGGAGGATGCGGAACCTATACATTAAGGGAGACTTAAGAGCCAGGCTTCAGCAATATGTGAACCGTGAACTTCCAGATGTTCAAGCTGGTTTTAGAAAAGGCAGAGGAACCAGACATCAAATTGCCAACATCTGCTGGATCATCAAAAAAGCAAGAGAGTTCCAGAAAAACATCTATTTCTGCATTATTGACTATGCCAAAGCCTTTGACTGTGTGGATCACAAAAAACTGTGGAAAATTTTGAAAGAGATGGGAATACCAGACCACCTGACCTGCTTCTTGAGAAACCTATATGCAGGTCAGGAAGCAACAGTTCGAACTGGACATGGAACAACAGACTGGTTCCAAATAGGACAAGGAGTACGTCAAGGCTGTATATTGTCACCCTGCTTATTTAACTTCTATGCAGAGTACATCATGAGAAACACTGGGCTGGAAGAAGCACAAGCTGGAATCAAGATTGCTGGAAGAAATATCAATAACCTATGCAGATGACACCACCCTTATGGCAGAAAGTGAAGAAGAACTAAAAAACCTCTTGATGAAAGTGAAAGAGGAGAGTGAAAAAGTTGGCTTAAAGTTCAACATTCAGAAAACTAAGATCATGGCATCTGGTCCCATCACTTCATGGGAAATAGATAGGGAAACAGTGGAAACAGTGTCAGACTTTATTTTTGGGGGCTCCAAAATCACTGCAGATGGTGATTGCAGCCATGAAATTAAAAGATGCCTACTCCTTGGAAGGAAAGTTATGACCAACCTAGATAGCATATTAAAAAGCAGAGACATTACTTTGCCAACAAAGGTCTGTCTAGTCAAGGCTATGGTTTTTCCTGTGGTCACGTATGGATGTGAGAGTTGGACTGTGAAGAAAGCTGAGTGCCGAAGAATTGATGCTTTTGAACTGTGGTGTTGGAGGAGACTCTGGAGAGTCCCTTGGACTGCAAGGAGATCCAACCAGTCCATCCTAAAGGAGATCAGTCCTGGGATTTCTTTGGAAGGAATGATGCTAAAGCTGAAACTCCATTACTTTGGCCACCTCATGCGAAGAGTTGACTCATTGGAAAAGACTCTGATGCTGGGAGGGATTGGGGGCAGGAGGAAAAGGGGACGACAGAGGATGAGATGGCTGGATGGCATCACTGACTCGATGGATGTAAGTCTCAGTGAACTCCAGGAGTTAGTGATGGACAGGGAGGCCTGGCGTGCTGCAGTTCATGGGGTCACAAAGAGTCGGACACAACTGAGCAACTGAACTGAACTGAACTAAGAGACATACCAACCAATTGCAATGAGTAGACATTGTATGGAAACCAAAACAAACCGTAAAATACAAGAAGACAATTAGAAAATGTGATTGATACTAAGTAGCTGCTGTTGACTGAGTGTTTGTGCCCCTCCCTAATACATATGTTGAAATCCTAACTCCCATGTGACATTAGGAGGTAGGAGCACTGGGAAGGGCTTAGATTATAAGCATAGATCCCTCACAAATGGGATTAGTGTCCCTATAAAAGTGACCCCAGGGAACTCCTTCACTCCACCCTCCATGTGAGGACACGATGAAATGACTGTCTATGAACCAGGAAGCAGTTCCTCACCAGACACAGAATCTGCAGGCCCCTGACCTTGGACTTCCGACCTCTGGAACCCTGAACTGTGAGGGCAAGTCCATAAGCCACCCAGTCTAGGGTATTTTTGTTATAGCAGCTGGAACTAAGAGTAGTTATTAAACCTTTTGGTATATATATAAGGTTTTACGATTTTTTGAAACAAAGAATTCTTGGATTTTAAAGATACAGACTGAAATATTTGTATAAAGTAGAAAATAAGTGCTTAAGAGAAATGAGACACTTGCGTGCCTCTGGAGGTGAAACAGCACAGTGAAGAGAGCAGTGGCAGTAGCTCTGGGTCCGTAGCAGTGGGTCCTGGCCAAGCCCCCGGAGAGTCCTGCACCCCAGCTCTCTCCCTCCCAACTCGGGGCGAAACACCGCCTGAGCCCCTCACCTCCTCAGAACCCCATAGGTCACTTAGGAAACGATTCCCCAAGGGGAGCTCACAGGCTCTTCCTCAGCTGCTTCACCACCTTCTCATTAAACCCACTTCTCCCGAAGGACACGCATACAAATGAAACGCTAGTTCTAATTCAACTGTATGTTTCTTTCACGACACTGTAAATATATTCCAGCCACACAATGGGCCAATTCCTTTTTTGGGGCTAACCTAGAAACCTAAATGCCACATATAACATTGTTTCTATATGAAAACCCTTTCCTAAAAGTATGTTTGTCATATAATCTGCATATAAGAGGGTCACCGTTTACATCGTTGTTTTTGTTTAGTCCCTCAGTCGCGGCCAACTCTTTGCAACCCTGTGGACGGTAGCCCACTGGGCTCCTCTGTCCATGGGATTCTCCAGGCAAGAATACTGGAGTGGACTGCCATCCTCCAGGGGATCTTCCAGATCCAGGGATCAAATCTGTGTCTCCTGCATTGCAGGCGAATTCTTTACCACTGAGCCATCTGGGAAACCCCCCTTTTACATTAATTCAAAGCATTTCCTGATTCTTTTTTCAGTTTCAATGTTCTCATCTTTGACACACAAAACTGATTTTAGTCATGTGCTCTTCTTTCTCCCTTCTTGAAAATCTCCACCAACAACCGGCAGGAGAGAATTTGCTTGCCTCATTCCTCCCAGCCAGGTCTCTGGGAGGTGAGGGGTGAGGAGCACACTCCTCCCAAAAGGGTGAAGAGGAAATCTCCAAGATCAGAGACAGAAAGTCCTGATGCCTCACTCCCCTAGCGGGCCTGACCTCTGCAGGCAGAGGTGCTGGGCTCTCATCCAGGTGGCAGCTCACCTGGGTTCCACGTGTGGCTGACAGCATGGGCAGAGAGGCTGACCACAGGAACACAACAGATCCCCTGCTCTGTTCTCCATCTGGCCATCACCGTCTTGGCTATCCCTCTCTCTAGAGAACTCTGGAAAGGAAATGTTGTAGCCAGAGTCTGTATCAGACTGTGGGGAAAAAAGAAACTTCTAGCTCCGGCTCAGTTCACAACACTACAGATGCTACTGAAACAACACCCAAGGGAACGCCTTTTGCTTTGTTCACAGTCACCCAGCTTCTAGACTTTCCATCAGTTTCTTAAGCTGAAAATGGAAATGCCTCAGATGACCCAAAGACCACTTGTAGGTGAGATCTAAGCTGTTAGGTCACCATGTGGGTACTTCAGTCACTTCAGTCATGTCTGACTCTGTGCGACCCTATGGGCTATAGCCCTCCAGGCTCCTCTGTCCGTGGGATTCTCCAGGCAAGAATTCTGGAGTGGGTTGCCATTTCCTCCTCCAGAGGACCTTCCTAATCCAGGGATCAAACCAGCATCTCTTATGTCTCCTGCACTGGCAGGTGGCTTCTTTACCACCAGCGCCACATTGCTTGGGTCCTTACCAGCCTTCATAAACCGGTACCTTCCTCTCCATTTGGTGAGTGCCCTTGACGCTTCCTCAGCAGGAACTCTGAGGAGGACAAAAGCCCCATCTACCCTGAAGTCATCACCTTTCAGGTTCAGATCTTTAATGTTATTTGTGGTTCTGACGTCAGAAAATGGCACTTTTTTTTATCCATGTTAACCTGCGTGATATGTTACTAAAAAGTCTTCCTATAAAAGTTTCCAAAATTGGGGGTCTTCCCTCCTTTTTATGACTCACACAGGCAACTGAATCCCTGTAGCTAACCATTATACCTTCCCCTCTAGGAGGCAACAGTGCATCACAGTTCCAACAATATAGTACATCTGACAGCTACATCATACAGAAATGTTGCAACACAAAAACCAACAGAGCTTTTGCCAACTGGCTTTAAGCTCAATTATAGACCAAAACTTCAGGTGATACCAAACAAGAATTTCATATGAAACCACCTCAACATAACACCACAGCCCTTCAAAGGCAGAAGGGTTATGCAGGTCCAACAGTCAAGGAACCCAAATGCCAGCTTGGGCCTTTCACTGTCAAGATTCTACTCTGTCATCTCCTTTGGAAATCCAATCGACAGAGACCACACCCAGCGGTTTCCAAAGCTTCAGGGTAACACAGTGCTCAGGACTCAGTCTTGTCTGACTCTTTGGCACCCCATGGACTGCAGCCCACCAGGCTCTTCTGTCGATGGGATTCTCCAGGCAAGAATACTGGCATGGGTTGCCATGCCCTCCTCCAGGGGGTCTTCCCCAGCCAGGGATCAAACCCATGTCTCCTGTGTCTCCTGCATTGGCAGGTGGGTTCTTTACCATTGAGCCACCTAGGAAGTCTCAGGGTAACACGTCTGTATGTAAGTCCAGTTAGTCACCTACATTGGTCAAATCAATCGATTTGAAAGTGGGATACATTTTCCAATAGAAAATGTATTTCAACAATATCTAAATCTAAATCAACAAAATTTTATCTTAATTACCAAAACAGAAATCAGAGCAACCATGAGGTTATTAGCAGCTAGTATTTGTACAATATTTACAAAGTGCCAAGTAACATGGGTAATATGTTCTGCCAAAGCGTCTCCAATTTTGTATGCATTTTACATTCTCCACTCATTTCAAAGCAATGCTCTAGTTTGAGCTAATACAGGGAGTGACAGTAGGTCTGTAACAGGAAAAATCTCATCCACTAGGCCCTCTGATTGCTCTTCCCTGCACTCCAGTGTTCTTGCCTGGAGAATCCCAGGGACGGGAGAGCCTGGTGGGCCGCCGTCTATGGGGTCGCACAGAGTCGGACACAACTGAAGTGACTTGGCGGCAGCAGCAGCAGCAGCCTCACCACCACGCCACTCTGTTCTAAACTGCAGTTCCAGCACTAGCCATGCTTGGGCCTTCCGGCCTGTGTGAGAGGCAACGAAGCAGTGGTTAAGAACTTCGGAGTTGGATTCGGACATCTCCTATTTAAATTTCAGCCCTCATCTAGAAGGATGCCTTGTGACTCTTGCAGCCCTGTCTTCCTCCTTTGTAAAATAAGAAGGGTAATTTGTAGCTCATAGTGCTTTTATATAGATGGGTAAAACAATGTATCGATATATAAAGTTCTCTGCAAATAGCAAGATTTAATAGCTCATGTTACCAGATCTATTCTACACACCTTGTTGCAAAATGTACAAACCACACAAGGAAACTGGAATCACCTTGGAAACAAGACCCAACCGTGACATGCTTTCTTCCAGTGATGGATGATCCAAGAGCAAAGTCATCTCCTGATGCTTATGAAATCAGTCACAGGCCCCTAAACGATTCTGCCTGAGGAGGCACAGAGGAGGAGCTGAAAAAGTTGATGGCAAAGAATGAAGCAGCAAAATCCTGAGTAAAAACTGGCTTTTATCTGCCAGTGGGAGAAGAGAGAAACCAGGGGGAAAGGAGCAGCAACCAAATCTAAACCAACCTATATTGCAACTTACTAAAAAGTGGTGTTTTCCATTAAAACATAATAGCTACCCAGACTTTCACTGTAAGATATTGGTAACACCTATGTTTTTACACTTTTAATTTTTGCTTTATATTGGAGTATAGCTGATTTACACTAGTGTGTTAGTTTCAGGTGTACAGCAGTGATTCAGTTATATATATGTGTGTGTGTGTATGTGTATCCATTATATTTCAGATTCATTTTCCATATAGGTTATTAAAGAATATTGAGTATAGTTCCCTGTGCTATACAGTAGGTCCTTGTGGATTATCTATATACATATAGTAGGGTAACATTTATTCTTAAAAAAAATTTTTTTTTTTATTTTATATGGGGTATAGCCAATTAACAATGAGAGTTTCAGGTGGACAGTGAAGGGACTAAGCCACACACAGACATGTATCCACTCCCCCCAAACTCCCCTCCCATCCAGGCTGCCATCTAACAACACTGAGCAGAGTCCCATGTGGTAACACCTGAAATATTTTTGCATGTTTTAAATATGCATATTCTTGAGTGAAAATATAAGCTTAAAAACACATTATAAACTCACTTATTAATGTTTTGAGACTGTGGAAAGAAGGTATAGAGAGCAATAAACCGAGTAAAAATAGAGTAAATTTGGCTAAGCTTGGTTTTTACTTAGGGAACTTCTTGCTTAGACTGCATTCACCCCACCCCCAACCTCTGAGATCATGGGGAGAGGGGTCAGTGGGCAAGGAACAGAGGAAATGACAGAAACATGCCTGTTATGGGTGGAACTTCTGAATGCTCCCCCCCCAATTCCTATGTTGCAGCCCTAACCCTGATGATATTTGGAGGTAATTGGGTTTAGATGACATCATGAGGGTGGGATCCCCATGACAGGATTAGCATCCTTCTAAGAGGAAGGAGAGAGACCACAGTTTGCTTGCTCTCAGCCATGTGACACAAGGAGATTCGGAAGCCAGGCAAAGTGCTCTCACAAAGCACCTTGACCTTGGCCTTCCCAGCCTCCAGAATGGGAAGAAAGAAATGTCTGCTGTTTATTTCACTGATGCGGACCCAGGTACGATCCCTGGTTGGGGAACTAAGCTCCCCCAAGCCACAAAGTGCTGTCAAAATAAATAAAACAGAAATGTCTGTTCTTTAAGCCACTCTGTGTATGGCATTTTGTTAGAGCAGCCCCCACCCCACCCCTGAGCTAAGAGAATGTCTAAGCAGAGTCAGGGTGGGGAGTGGACTGAAGATGAAGAGATGTTTTCAGCAGTATCTTAGAAGTCTGCACACAAGATCAGTGGATATACTTTAATATTATTAATCATCCAACAAGAGAAATACACAATACACTAAGTGACCATTTAAAAATGCCATTATTTTAAACAATTATCAAAATTACCCATCTCGATTTGAACTTCCCAGGGTATCTCCAATGGCGTTGGACATCTTTTAAACTGGTTATAGAAGGCCTTCTGGGATACGGTCAGGATATATTCTCCCTTGTTCTGGAAAACCTCGATCAATGGACTTCCTTGCCCTCTGGTTTCCAAATGTGTTTGGACAAAGATGGTACCAAGCTGGAGATCAATGAAAGGGAGGACGACAGGGGTATTTACAGGTATTTATTCCTGGAGGTCCCCCAGCCCAGCCACAGGCCTCCAGTCACTGCATTCTTCTCCAAGGCCACAGCTTTCGGGGGCTGCCCTACCCTATAGGGTTGGTTTCTCAGGTCCCCATAACCACCCCCTTCTGCACTTCTTCTCGGTGGTAACAGTGCACTCTTTTTCTAGTCTTAGGATGCTTCTTCATCATTTGCTAATTTCCTTTCATTTTGCCAACACACCTGAATAGTCCCTTCATTACATTATTTCCTTACACTTTTGTGGACACACAACCTGTTTCCTGTCCAGACACCATCTGCTCAGGTCTGAGGAAGGGCTGGTTGGTTGGTCTTGCCTCACTTAGGTACAGGGTTTTCTTGCAGCCTTTGACTGCTCACCAGCATCTCCCTTTTTCCCCCAACCAGAAGACTCAACCCAGTTCAACAGCCTGTTCGCTTTCTGAGCCCCTGGATTTTAGACTTTACTTGCCCCCTCGGCTCTGAAGAAGCTGCTCCTCCCCCAACCCTGCTGGTTTCCCAGACCCTAAACTCTCTCTTCCCTGGTGCTACAGGACTCTTCCCACCTCCCTCCCATTCTGATTCCTAGCCTTCACCCATCATAACCTGGTCCCGCAGGAGCTGCCCAGCTCTCACCAGCACATCCTGCTCTGCGGCAGCCCACGTCCTGCCTCGTGTCCACCAGGGTGGGATTCAGCAGAAAAGCATCACCTCTGAAAAGGAGCAGTTTGCTCTCTTACTTTCTGATTTAAGGACAGATTTACCAAAGTCCAAAGGGAGCATTACCTGACAGGTCTTTTTTTTTTTTTTCAGGGATATATCTTTTTCCTTATTAGATCTACTTAGCTAATTTTAGTTTATCAGGTAAGTTATTTCAATATTACATAAAACTTCATGGAAAAGATGTTACAGAAGAACCCATGGATGGTCCTCATTGTCTTCACCATCACTGGCCTCAGCGGCAGCATTAATGGTAGGACTCCACCCTTAAAAGCATTCTACAAAGTGCTTTCAAGTTTACTCTTTTTAAGTCACAAAGTCTTTACAAGTAGACAGATCATATATTGTTTTTATTTTGAAGATATGAAAACTGAAGTATAGAAAAGGCATTAAACTTTTTCATGATGAATTAACCAAGGAAATAGGGCTTCCCAGGGGACTCAGTGGTAAAAGAATCCTCCTGCCGACCCAAAAGATTCTGGTTCGATCCCTGGCTCGGGAAGATCCCCTGGAGGAGGAAAGGACAACCCACTCCCGTATTCTTGCCTGGAGAATTCCATGGACAGAGAAGTCTGGCCAGCTATAATCCACGGAGTTGCAAAGAGCTGGACATGATTAAGTGGGCGCGCATGCGCACGCACACGCACACACACACGCACACACACACACACATGACCAAGGAAACATAGCTAGCAAATATTCTGAATAAATACTGCTTGAAATAAAGGCTGTTTTTGCTTTGTATTAGAAGTATTAATATTGCACCTCTATTGAAAAGAAGGCATGCTCTTTGATCTATGCAGCCATCCAGTTTTAACAGGAGAAATGATGCCATTGTAAAAAGAGCAAGGACTAGTTTATATCTGATAGATCTTAAAAATGAGTGTAACTACTGAAGGAAGCAGTGAAAACCAGGGAAATTTTCTCAATGACTATAGTTCATGTGTTGGAACAAAGGGAGGGGGCACTAAATTGTGATGAAATGAGCTACGGCAGAAAATAAACTAGGGAATTCCTAAACCTAAACACACACAGCACAGTGAAAAGGACTCCAAGAGCCGACGTCAGCCCATTTTAAGTTACTCCTTTGCCTTACAATTTCCCATCGTGCAGGATGCAGCCCCAGCAGAGCAGAGGCATGTGAATCACCGAGACGACAAAGCAAGACACCAGGACCTGCACACCCCAGTGGATCCTAGGGGAGTCTGCACCTCAGGAAACCAGAATGGGCTACACATGGTCCAGCCCTCTCACCACCTACAGACTTCCCAGCCGCATCTGGAGGCTCAGAGCCTGGCTTCACGGGTAGAGATGACAGACGGCCCATATCACGAAAGTAAACTAAGACGAAGGTGGGGCAGCTTCCCTGTTGGCTCACTGGTAAAGAATCTGCCTGCGATGCAGGAGATGGGGGTTCGATCCTTAGATCTAGAAAATCCCCTGGAGAAGGAAATGGCAACCCACTCCAGTATTCTTGCCTGGAAAATTCCATGGATAGAGGAGTCTGGTGGGCTACAGTCCATGGACTCGCAAGAGTCAGACACAACTTATCGACTCAACCACCACCGAGATGAAGGCAGGGCAGTGACTAGTACTGCGAATACACACAGTCTGGAACCATACACTGTACTTGAGGTGGCCACACCTAATTCAATTTCTGACCCACAGACAATTTAATTCATTTAAAAACAGTAGTTCCCAAATTGTGGTCCCTAGATAGTAAAACTAGTATCTCCTAGAAGCTTGTTAGAAATCCAAACTCTTGGGCCCCACCCAGGATCTCCTAAATCAGAAACTCTGGGAGTGGAACCCAACAGTCAGTAGTTCAACAAGCCTTCCAGGTGATTCTGATGTACTCTAAAGCTTGAGACTACTGACTTAACAAAAGTCTTCCCCCCCCCCCCAAATAGCTCTATCCTTCCATTTAAAGGCGGGGTGAGAGTTGGACTGTGAAGAAAGCTGAGGGCCGAAGAATTGATGCTTTTGAACTGTGGTGTTGGAGAAGACTCTTGAGAGTCCCTGGGACTGCAGGGAGATCCAACCAGTCCATTCTAAAGGAGATCAGTCCTGGGTGTTCTTTGGAGGGAATGATGCTAAAGCCGAAACTCCAGTACTTTGGCCACCTCATGCAAAGAGTTGACTCATTGGAAAAGACTCTGATGCTGGGAGGGATTGGGGGTAGGAGGAGAAGGGGACAACAGAGGATGAGATGGCTGGATGGCATCACCAACTCAATGGAAGTGAGTTTGAGTGAACTCTGGGAGTTGGTGATGGACAGGGAGGCCTGGCGTGCTGCAATTCATGGGGTCGCAAAGAGTCAGACACGACTGAGTGACTGAACTGAACTGAAATAAAATCTCACTCATTATTTACCATAAGGTCAGAAAATTATCTATTTTCCCTTTATAGATAGTCAACTTGGGATTATCCTCACTGATTTGGAAAGCCATGGAACACAGATAATACAAAAGTAATGAATCACTGGCTTAGGCACACCCTTTTGCAATAGACTGACCATCCTCATTAGGTTTTGCTTACCAGGCTTCATGGATATTCCCTGAATCCACAGTACAGCAGAACCTGATACAAATACCGCCTGAATGAATGACTGAGCACAATGAATGGGGGACGACGCGGGAATTGGCAAGGCTGCCTACTAGAACAAAATCACTTGGATACTAAGAACCTCCTGTGTCTGATCCACAAAATAGTTTGCCTCACAAGAGATGACTGCAAGTTGACTGAACTGTCAGTCAAGACTCTCTTCTACAACTGGCTGCCTAATCCTGGATCCTCCCCAGGCACAACAGCTGGGATGAGGAAAAGAAAACTTGTAAGAATCCCCAGATCTTCCCAGGGAGAGGTTCCACCATCTCCTCTGAGGATTTCTGAACAAGAATTGCAAAACTGGCACAGTCTCAGCAGTGAGCATTCTGCAGGATTCTCCTGTTGGAGCATGATTTTTAAAAAGGCAAACAAGAGGGAGACAAATTGCTAGGAAGCTGCATTTTTTACAGCAATTGGAAGACAAATCTAACTTCTTACCAGAATTGGAAACCCACATGATATCACTGTAGTGCACATGAATTATTAATGCTCATCATTTTTTGTAAATTAGGTATTCAGGAAGGTTCCTGTCGACATCATGTTTGACATCATAATGCTTCATCATTCTAAAAGCCTAATGAGATGAATTCTTGCTAGAAAAGAGAGAGATCAAGCATGCATTTCTGCACTCTGGAGAATACCAGAGACCAAGGAGATAATGAAGATATGGTTTATAATTGATGTACAAAGAGCAAATTAAAAAAAAAAAAACAAAACCTGTTACAACCCTACCACCACTGTAAACAAGACCAAATGGCACTTTACCTTTCCACCTGAGCATTTTGGAAAAGGGAGGGGTGAGTGCGGTGGGGGGCAGGGGGCATGACTAGTAATTATCTCAAACTCCTAAGGTGGAAGAATTCTTCTAAAAAGAAAGTTATGTCTTTATAAAATTACCTCATCTACAAAAGAACATGTAACAGGTAAAAATTGAAAAAGATACCATAACACCAAGTCACACATCCTAAAAGGATAGTATTATATATTTTAAACCAATTCTGTAACAGTAATTCTATGTGATACATATAAATAATCATTCTGTTCTCACATGTAATATCAAATCTGTAGTTTCTGAGTTCTACACATGCAAATTAGTGTTGACTAAACTGAACCAGCAGTTTTGTCCAACATCTGCAGCAATGGGTTGGAATGAAATAAGCTCTTGTTTGGAAATCTGGTTGACAAAGCAAAGTAAGTTAAATTCCTATCCAGGTCAAGTCTTTTAACACTTCAGCCAAGTAGCAATGATATATATACAAGTTCATACTAACTGCTAATAATTGGGACTCATTTCCCCTCCAGTTTTTATTTCAGTTGGTCTCTAAGTAGCCTCTTGAGAGAAGTACTAAAACATAGAGAATGAGTTCATTCATTATTCTTTCTTCTACTGAACAAACATGGAGTAACTGAAGTTGCCAGGTACTAAATTGGGATTCTTGCTACTCTGAAAGGCGAAAAATCCTCTTAAGCAAACCAAAAAGAGTATCTAGAGTTCATCAGTTGTCATCGTTCTGAACTACTGCTTCATGTCAAAAGATTTCCTTTTCAACAAGAAGGCAAAAGGACAGTCATTATTGGCAACATTCCAATTTAATTACTTCACTAAATAAAACATTTTCATCCCCTGAAATTACTTCTAATGATAACTTTATGTGAACCAGTGTGGGGGAAAAAAAAAAAAACCTTAGTGTTCAGCATGCTCCTTTATAACAAATGTTCAATTAGTAGGTAGCACTGTCATGGATCCAGGTCTCTAGTTCTTGGATATTCTATCAGTAAACAGTTAACATTCAAAAGCTAGAAAACGTCTACCTGGTATATAGTAGGTGTTCAATAAATAGTGTTTGTATTATAATGATGATTATATTATAATACTCTATTACATGATTATTACCAGAGAAACTCTCTAACTTATAAACAAACATCAGTTAAGCTTTATGTTACAAAATCAGATGCTATTAAAGCAAGCTCATGAAAAGAAGCGTTTGCTCTTCCATGTCATGGAAGTCAGCACACATCATCTTCTCTTCACCCATCCACTGAGAGCTGACTTTATCCAATGAAGACTAGGAGCCTCCTCACACTAGGCCAATCGTTGAATAACTTTTCAAGTAGTAAAGATATAATGGTGCCTTTAATCAGTGACACAATTCCTGGTAATCTACTGACCATGTAAAAGCTGTTGATTCTCTTACATTAACAGTCAGAGAGACACATTTCCCTCCCTCTGTACTGTAGGATATGCCACCATCCTTCTGTTTGCTATAAGGATAAAAGGCCCAGTGGCCAGATTTACACAAAGGAAAACCTCTTGGATTTAATAGTATTTTGAGAACACACAGGAGGGCACTGGTTAAAAAAAAAAAAATCATTTTTCTTCTGGCACTAAGAAATATGTAGTGACTGCTTTAATCACTTAATGTTTTCCAGTGGCTCAAAATTTCGCTCTCCTGAAAGATAAGATGAATGTGCAGAATGAATCTTCATCTTCAGGCAGCTGCACTGCATTGGAAAATCAGTTGCCCTCACGGCAGCGCAGCCGACCCTCCAAACTCCCTGCCAGGTTCTTTCAATTATGTTCCAGACACGCAGCCAACCCAAAGAAGTCGTAAACAACAGGTTCCACTCGGGTCCTCCTCCTCCATTCCCTTCCTCCATCCCTCCAGAGAACAGAAACCCTCTCATCCATTCACAAATCCCCACACTCGGCCCCTGTGGCTGAGACTCCATGCAACCTGGCCGGTGTCTCCAGGTAAAAATCTGAACACGAGGGCACTGTAGTACCGTGGCACCGAGTCTGCGCCATTCACCTCCCAGCCACGCAAATCCAGCCCAGAGCTCGGATTTCATTCAGTGGAACTCGTCTCCGAACGCTCCAAACGATGCCCACCCCTCCTCCAGAGCTGACCCAGTCCAGCCTTCTCCTTCTCGGTGAGAACCAGGCCAGCCCACCTGCTTCCCTTCTCCACCCCCCACCCCCCCCCACAAACCGGCTCTCAGGACTCCTCCAAGGGTCTTTAACGCGCCCATTTCCGGGGCCCTCATCACCCACCTCCCGAATGAAAAGTAAACTCCTCCTTAGTGACCATCTCCCCAAACCAACCAGGCCACTAAACTCAGCCGGAGACCCCTGCCCGCGGGACGCGGCGGGCGGCCCCCCCGGCAGCGCGCGCGGGCGCCCGGCGTTTACCTTGACGCTGGTGTAGCTGGTCTGGGTCTCGGCCTCCGCGCTGCTGCAGCAGTGGCGCCTCCGGCCCCTGCAGGTGGTCGCCGCGGGGCCCGCGGAGCCCGCGCTGCTGCCGCTGCCCAGCTCCCCGCGGGCCCTGCGGGCGCGGGCGGCGCCTGGGGACCCGGACGCGCGGCTCTGGGGGATGGCGTCGGCGGCGTCGGTCTGGACGAAGAGGCCGTGCAGGGGGCCCGCGGGGCCCTGCGACACGCCGGTGGTCTGGCGGGGCGAGTTGGACTCGTCCGAGTCCCGGCAGTAGATCACGCCGCTCTGCGAGACGTGGATGCTGGGGGCGCAGCCCATCCCTCGGCCGGGCTCCCCCGCGCGCCCGCCCGCGCCCCCGGCCGCCCGGCCCCGGCGCCGCGGCGGCCACCTGCAGTGAGGGGGCGGGCGCCTCGGCGGCGGCGGCGGCGCCCCGACCGTGCGCCCCCCGGCCGGTCTGGCCGCCGCTCCGTCGGGCTCACCGCGGGGCACCCCGCCGAGCCTGCCGGGGCTGCGCGCGTCACCCCAACTTTCCCTTCTGGGCCATTTTCCTCCTCGAGCGGGCGAGCGCGCACACACAGCGCCCCGCGCGCACCGGCGGCCGCCACCCTCTCCGCCGCGGCGCCCCAAACGCGCTCCCCACGCCTCCGCCCGCCCCTCCGCCCTCGGCTCCGCTCGACCCGCGCCGCCGCCCAGCTCGACAACGCCGGGCTTCCGCGGCCCCGGGGCCCCAGCACCGCCCGCACCTCTTTCCCGACTTTCACTCCGCGTACCTCCCTCCCTCCGTCCCTCCCTCCTTCCCTCCCGCCCGCCTTTCTCCGCGGCTCCCCCGCTTCGCAGTCGCCGCCGATGGGGCGCTGCTGCGCCCCTCGGCCCCGCCCGCCGCTGCCCGCACTCTCGCGGGCAGGACACAGCGCGCTCGCTGCCCGGCTCGGCACCCCGCACGCCCCGCCTCCCCCCGGGCCCCAGGGTGCGGCGGCGGTCACCACGCCCCGGCGCCCTCCCCTCCCTCCGCGGTCCAGAGGCCTCGTTCCTCCTGTGCCCGTCCCGGGGGCTGCACCCCCAGTGCCCTAGCCTCTCTTCCCCTCGCGGCACAAACCCCGGGCCGGCCACAAAGGGTAGTGTAGCCTGGGGAGCAACCCCAATAATACCCCTGGCCTTTCAGGAACACATTGTAACATCTCTGAGCCAAACATCATGACGCCCCGTAGGGACCCTCCAGCCTGTGCCCACTCATCTAACTTGCTCGCCTCCCAGTCGACTCAGATCATTAAGGAGAGGCTTCATACCTCTGTAGTCCCTCGCTTCCCCATGTACACTGCAGGCTGAGTTGGATGGCGACCCAGTCTTCAAAAGGGTAGAGTAGACAGATGATGTCCACCCATCATCCGAGGTCACGCCAAGGAACCAGAGACCAGGTGAGGACCAAGCCCTTGAATGCACAAATTCCTCTAAGACCCAAAGAAAGAACTGAAAATGCTGTTCGCGTGGTACTGGGCTTTCTCCTCCAAAGTTTTCACCTCTTCCTTGGGTGTCACTACATCTTCACAGTGGCTTCTCCTCCATCCAGTCCCCACCCCACCCCCACCCGGATTGTCCACTGCTCTGCCTCACACCAGGCTGGGCAGTCAAAACTGCCTCCCCTCAGTCCCCTTGGAGAGGCGTGCACAATTTCCTTGGAGGGGTGCAAGAATACTTTCAGACGAAGGCTGCTTATCCTCCCGGATGTGCAGTCTGGGTTGGAGCTACCAAGCACCACTGCCCATTTATTCGCTTATTCTTTGAGTAATTCCAGTCTGCTGCCACAGCATCACAGAAGAGAAATGGATGGTCCAAGAAAGTGTATTAGGTCAAATGCAAAAGCAAGAACATAGAGTCCTAATGCAAAGCACAAAGAAGAATCCAGCTTGAAATAATTTCTTTGGTTCTTCCCTCTCTTCCTCTCCCCATCACATCAAATTTGGGGATGACTGGGTCAAGACTTCAAATGACAGCTTCTAACCTTCACAGAGAAGCAAGGTGTCACCCCACATCTCAAATTCAGATATACAGAGGAGAAAGAACTAACCTAGGAGAAGGCAATGGCACCCCACTCCAGTACTCTTGCCTGGAAAATCCCATGGATGGAGGAGCCTGGAGGCTGCAGTCCATGGGGTTGCTGAGGGTCGGACACGGCTGAGCGACTTCACTTTCACTTTTCACTTTCATGCATTGGAGAAGGAAATGGCAACCCACTCCAGTGTTCTTGCCTGGAGAATCCCAGAGACGGGGGAGCCTGGTAGGCTGCCATCTATGGGATCGCACAGAGTCGGACACAACTGAAGCGACTTAGCAGCAGCAGCAACCTAGTCTAACTAACCTAATCTAAGTCTTTTGTTTCTCTTCTCAGCTTTCTCTTCCCAACTTTCAGTCTCTAAAAAATTTTTGATGACATGAAAAAAAGTCTGTGCTACATTTTTGAATGGACAGGCAAATTGCTCATAAAACTCCTGTGCAGGTTGGGCTCCTCCCAAAGCAGATTCTGAAATGATATTTTGCAGGCGCAAGGCTGATGAGCGCATACTCTTGGAATCAACATCTGGAAGGAAAGGAGGGAGAAAAGGAAGCAGGGAAGGGAGATGGAAGTTGAGCAGAGGGAGAAACTGAGTTAGGATACAGCCTCACTCAAAGCCACAGGCACCCCTGCAGGGAAAATTCTGAAGCTGGATGATGCTTCAGCATTGTCCTGAACTGGGTCTAGGAGGATACACCTTTATACCCTCACATAGGTCAGCAGTTACTTGTAGGCCACGTGGGTGGTCCTGGGCCAGGTGACTCTCTTCAGCTGAGGCAATTCCCTTGTAAGACTGACAGCTGAGCAGAGGGCTCCCTGCTGCCAGCACTCCCCCGGCTTGAGGAGTAAGTCCTTTCCTGGCACCACTGCTTCCACCACACTGCCCTTCCATGCTTCCTGTCCCTATCCATGACTATAAGAGTGCCACATTAAATGGTCACCACTGAGATGCAGGGACAGTCATTCATTTGATCAGGTCTAAGCCTGATGGCTGCCAACTGTTCTACTTCCAAGGGACCATTCAGAATCTGGGAAAACATCATCAGAGTTAAGTTACAAAAGCGCTAGTCTCCATACCAGTCCTGACGCAATGTTAAGTCAGGAGATAACCACTCCTAAAGCTTCTTTTTGATTCTCTTACATACATCCATTTCAGTCATCATCCTTCATGGAGCTACTAATCAAGGTCAACCTTTTTGGACACTTTGAGCCATGCTAATTCTCATGCCCTGTGTCTACTTTTTCAGTTTTCTGTAGGAATGTGGTTACTATGATGAAACCTCCCAGAGAAGAGAAATGGGCCAGCCACTCACTGAGGCTTTGAGAGGAAGAAGGCTATGATAAAACAGAAGTTACAACCAATCTTCTGGTGGAGAACATTAGGAGCTGAGTCATGAAGGGACAAGTCACCCAGAAGAAAATTTAGGCGGAAAGAAAAAAAGAAGAAGAAGGAAAAAATAGAAGAAAAAAAGAAAAAGATGAAGTTTTGAGAGAGTAAATAAGCTCAAGGTGGCTACTGAACAGACTGGGCTGCTTCAGTACCTTAACTGACCATTTCATAAGGGGACCCATGCCTTTCCCTAAATGCAAGTCTCCTGCAGGGACAGAAGAGAGAACGGGGGAGTGCACGAGGTATAAATTCCTCCTTCCATTCCCAGAACAGCCAATAGTTTTAGACACAATCTTCCTCAGACCCAGCTTCCGCTGCCAATTCTGGCTTAGTGAAAGGAAAAAAATAAAGTATCCTGATAATCTCCACCAAGTGTTCTCAGTGGGAATGTGTAACCTTCCCCCATCGCTGGCACAAATCTGGTCACTGAAACATGCAGAAATGTGCGAGTGGAGGAATGGTTTAACTGAAATCGTGCCCCAGCTAAGCTCTGAGGCCCGAGTTCTTGCTCCTGTAAGTGATTTCTGGACCAATTCCCATGTCACAATTTCAACACATTCCAGGATCACAGCAAAGTCTACAAGTTCAGACACTGCAGATAAAATTTAGGCTCAAGTTACAGAATAAGGCCAGAAAAACCAACATTATTTTAAAAATTGAATTAAGTTAAAAAATTTAGCTACAGCCAATGTCCAAGAAAGAAATCAAAAAGCAAACCAAATCAGAAATTTCTTCAAAAACTCAGAAATGTCCAAGGTCAGCTTGTATGTTTTATACTCGTACCAAATAGAGCTGGTTTCAGAATTATGACCCAGAAGCACTGCAAGACTCTGAACAATTAAGGTCCCTTCCCAGTCGAGATTGGTATAACTCTTCTAGAATTCCTCTAAAGGAGAAAAGAATATGACTGATACATTTGGAGTGACTCTTCATAAAGGTTAAAACAATAGGAGTTTTGGATTAATTTTTAGATAATCAAATATTTCATCAACCAATCAACCTTGCAGAGCTCGGAATTCAAACTATATTCTTAATGGTGGAGCTTATTGGCAATCTAACCACCTGATAAGTGAAATGATACAGTTTATTAGGTAGCCGGGCACAGTGGAAGGTTCCTTGATCTCAGAGAGAGAAGGGCAAACGTGGAAGCTGGGCTGCCTCTTACAGCTGTGTAACCTCAGGCAAGTCACTTAACCTCGGGGCCTCCCTTTCCTGCATCATCTCCAACATCTCTAAATCACCAACCTTTGGGAATGCAATGAAATTTCTGCTTTCTTTTATTAAATTGTTTTTAATTTAGAATAGTGGAATTTTTGAGCTGAAAGTGGTCTTCAACCTCCCTGCACATCAGAATCACCCTGAGGAATCTGTCAGAAACACAACAGCTTCCGGATCCCACCCCAGAGACCTGGAGTCAGGGGTCAAGGGCAAGTCCCACACTTGCCCTTTCAAAGAAGGTGGGTCCAGGGTAGCCTTTCCACAGCCTTCTTTGGGGACTACAGTAAGAACTGAAGTCCTGGAACTGCCCTGGTGGTCCAGTGGTTAAGAATCCACCTGGCCCAGAAAGATCCCAGCCCGTGCGCCACAACTACTAAGCCCTCGCTCTAGAGCTGGTTCTCTGCAACAAGACAAGCGATTGCAATGAGCAGCCCCCACCTACCACAACTGGAGAAAGCCAGCGTGTGGCAATGAAGACTCAACGCAGCCAAAATAATTAGAAAAAAAAAACAAACTGAAGTCCTTCTAAGAGCCTGCAGTATCCTCCTGCTGTGGCCCCTGCCCTGCCTTTCTGTGCCTGCTCAGTCTCTGCTCCAGCCACAATGACCGCCTTGCTGTTTTCCCAAGAGAACTAACAGTATCAGCCAGGAGCCCTTCCTGCTATGCTCTTCATCAAAAAGAACAGGGCTAACTTCCTCACTTTCCTTAAATCTCTGCTCAAATGCTGTCTTCTCAATAACTCATTTAAAATCACAACCTGCACCCCTCCATGTCCCCCCATCACTCCTGATTCTACTCCGCCTGGTTTATTTTTCTTCTTTTCATAGCATTTATCACTTTTCAACTAATTATGTAGTTAGCACATTTATTATTATATTTATTGTCTATCTTCTCCCACTAGACTGGAGGCTCTACTAGAGAGAGCAGAGATTTTTTGGCTTCTTATTCATTGATGGATGGAATGCCTAGTGCCCGGCACAGGGCCTGTTGAAATATCTGTTGAATGAATGATTTTTTTCTCAGTTCTCCCTTTTCTGTTTTTCTCTTCTCTTAACTGATATAACCTCAAAATAGAAGGGGGTTGGGTTTTTTCTTGAGTAGAGGGTTATGGTCTATGCCTTTTATTTTTAAAGTCAGTGAATGGTTTGACCTCATAATCCTCCTTTTGGCATTATATATACATCAGAAGAGTCAGAAGAATAAAATAATTTATTCACAATGTTTGTAGCTACACTGTTTATGATAATAAAAATTGAGATGATCTGAATATCAAACACTTAAGGAATAGCTCAGCAAACTATCCTAACAGTCAGAATACCACTATTTATACATGTATGGGTTAAATATTTATATATAGTATATGTAGATGATCACAACTATGGAAAATGCATGTCTATTTGTTGAGGTTCATAAGTGAATGTAAAGTGATACAGATAAGAAGCTGGAGCATGGCAGATTTCTTTTTTTTAAAAACTATTTCACTGAATAAAAAACTAATGTAAACGAATGAATGTACTGTTTCTCAATTCTCTCCCCAAAAATATTTTAGCTAAGTATATTTTCCTTTATGGACTTCCAGTGATTTTTTTTTCTTTCAGACAGTAGGCAGAAGATGGAAAATATTAAAGAAGGAAAAGAATCAGACATAGATGGAGACAAATTAATTTCTTTTTTTTTAAACAAATTTCTTTCTAATTTACAAAGGAACTACTTACAAAGCAGATGCACAGAGACACAAAGGCACAGAGCTGACCAGAAAGTGAGAATCAGAAAGACATGAGAACTATTCTCATGGTGAAATATTCCTACCAAGTGGCTTTACAGCTCTTTTAAGGGAGTAAAAATAAGTTTTAAGTTGTATGTTCAACTGTGAGTATATCACTTCTTGGCCCTTTCACCACACACCAAATGAAATTTGGGAGAGTTGGCCCACAGGATAGTTTTCCCAAGCTGGTTGTAGAATATGCAAAAAGAAATGCGGGAAGAGATTCAGCCACCATTTGACTTTTTTAGGTTAACATCATCCAGCATGGAAACCACTGAGCACTGGGCTCTGAATCCCTGTTATCAAAGGTGATCCGATCTTCCTATTAACAAGAACACCACAGGGAGGAGCTGGATCAGGCCTGGAAAGGGGCCTCCAGAATCTTCTTTCTACTCATTTTCAGAGTTCTCCTGGATTCAAATAGTTAAGACTATGAAAGATGAAACATTCATTTCCAGAAATCTGGTAAATACGTCTCACAGGAGTAAAATCAGGCATAAAAGGATATACAAATGAAACACAAGGTACAGTCCTACTCAAAGGGGCTTCTAGAACAATCAGGGAGATGGGACTTACACACAGGAAGTGACAGAGCATAATACATGAGTTGACATTCAAAGCATAAGAGCAAAAATGAGTGGTACTGGCGATTCTCTTCAGTGATTATGACAACTAGGGAAGGCTTGCTAGAGAAGGAGACGTGTCAGTTGGACCTCAACCAGAAGGACTTTTCAAGCAAGGGGAATAGCATGAGCAAAGAAAGACACAGGGGCAGAATTCACGTGGCTGGATCTAGAAGACAGTGAGTAGATGAGACAACTTAGTGTCTCCTAACATGGGGCTGCTACAATTGGAAGGGGAAGAAAGAAGACAGAAAATGGAAAACCCTGAAAATTCTCCTATTTGTAGTGGAAGTCAACGTGGGTCCTACCACCTTTAAGGCAACTCCCCATGTGAAAGTCTAGATTTAGAAAACAAATTCATTGTCCTGGAAAATAAGTGTTTGCCAAATGATAAAATATTGGCTTTCTAAAAAAAAAAAAAAAATAGCAGACTGCATGGCTTCAAGAAAACTTTTCTATAGCACTTTGAGTGTTTTGGGTATTCTAAGTCAGGTTATAAATTATTAATTCACTCCTATTTGATTTAAGATATACAATATATAAAGCAAATTAGTTTGTTCCTAAATTAGTGTGGCATTTTCTCAAGGCTTCTTGGGTTATTTTTAAAGAAAAGTTGGGGTCAGGTTTCTAAGCAGGCCCTCCTCACTGGTACACACACTTTGCCACACTCCAAAAGATTCCATTACACCCTGTGATGCTAAAGTCATTCCTTCATTCAGCGTACCTTTACTGAGGGGCTACCATGTATCAGACGCTAACTTGGCATGGGGGGACAGACAGAAGCAGTCTGTGCTATAGAGCTGGAGAGAAAAACAAACAGCACAGTTCTCTGGCAGCCATGAAGCTGGTGCAGGGATTCAGGACACACTGGTGTGACAGAGACGGGGGAGACTATGGACGTTTTCTCAGAGGAGTCAACACTTATATGTGAGTCTCGAAAAACCTTACCAAAGGAATATTGTTCTTTGCATCTACCCATCCACTCACCCACATAGTAAGAACACCGAGGGACTTCCCTGGTGGTCCAGTGGTTAAGAATCCACCTACCAATGCAGGGGACACACTGATCCCTGCTCTGGAAAGATCCCACATGCCTCCAGGCACTTAAGCCCATGTGCCACAACTGCTGCACACACGTGTGGTGACTACTGAAGCCTGCGTGTCCTGGAGCCTGAGCTCGGCAACAAGAGAAGCCATCGCAATGAGAAGCCTGTCCACTGTCGCTAGAGAGTAGCCCCTGCCCACTGCAACTGGAGAAAAGTCCACGTAGCAACGAAGACCCAGCACAATCAAAATAAATAAATACTTTTAAAAAAAAGAACACTGAGCCCCCACCACTGTGCCAGCCCCGAGAGGGACACAAAGAAGGAACACTCAGTACCCACTCTCAGACAGTTACATCAGAAGTACAGACACGTACTCAGAGATGTGTGTTAACACTTACTTTGGAAAAGTAATCCAAGCCCAGAGAGAAAGATCACTGTGGGTGGAAGTGATGCAGAAGATGTCACTGAGGAGTGTGGCACTTGGAAGAAGGGCAGTATTTGAATAAGCTGAAATGTTGTAATTTCACTTACATGTAGCTGTCCAGTTTTCCCAGCACCACTTATTGAAGAGAGTGTCTTTGTCCCATTGTATATTCTTGCCTCGTTTGTCAAAAATAAGATACCCATAGGTGCATGGGTTTATTTCTGGGCTTTCTATTGATCCATTGGTCTATATGTCTGTTTCTGTGCCAGTACCATACTGTCTTGATGACTGCAGCTTTGTAGTATAGTCTGAAGTTAAGAAGGTTGATTCCTCCAGCTCCATTCTTCTTTCTCAAGATTGCTTTGGCTATTCGGGGTCTTTTGTGTTTCCATATTAATTGTGAAATTTTTTGTTCTGGTTCTGTAAAAAATGCCATTGGTAATTTGATAGGGATTACACTGAATCTCTAGATTGCATTTGGTAGTATAGTCATTTTCACAATATTGATTCTTCCAATTCAGGAACATGGAATATCTGTCCATCTCCTTAGGTAGGTTTATTTCTAGACATTTTATTCTTTTTGTTGCAATGGTGAATGAAATTGATTCCTTAATTTCTCTGATTTTTCATTGTTAGTGTATAGGAACGCAAGTGATTTCTATGTATTGATGTTGTATCCTGTGACTTTGCTAAATTCACTGATTAGCTCTAGTATTTTCTGATAGTATCATTAGGGTTTTCTATGTATAATATCAAGTCATCTGCAAACAGTGAGAGTTTTACTTCTTCTTTTCAAATCTGGATTCCTTTTCTTTTTCTTTTCTGATTGCTGTAACTAGGACTTCCAAAACTATGTTGAATAATAAGTGGAAAAGAGGACATTCCAGAGGAATAATGTGAGCAAAGGCCTAGAGGTGGGCATACACACAGAGCGCATGGATAACAATGAAGTAGGTTATTCAAAAGGGGTGCAATTCAAAAGGTAGGCTTGTACCTACTAGGGAACCAAATGCCAGACTGCGGAGTTTGGCGGAATTCTAGTCATTGGGAATCACTGAGGTTTGTGTTTTTTGTTTTTTGTTTTTTTTTCATTAAGAGTACTAATTTACTGAGATGAATCTGGTTGCATATTCAAGAAGGACTGGTGAAGGAAATTGGGAATGAGGATGAGTAAGGAGCTATAACAATCCAGGGATGAGATGATAAGGACTGTTATGGACTGAATTATGCCCCACCCACCCCCACCCCCCAAAAATCCATATGTTGAAGCCCTATCCCCAGTGTGACCATGTTTGGAGATAAAGCTGTTAGGGAGGTAATTAAGGTTAAATGTGGTTATAAGGATGAGCCCTAATCCAATAGGACTGGTACCCTTATAAGAAGAGGGAGAGACACCAGAGAGTTTGCGCTCTCTCTCTGCAGGCATGCACAGTGAGAAGGCACCATATGTCAGCTTCTAGGTCCTCCATGCTAGCACAAGCATGACCCTCCTTTCCCAGTGCAGCTAAGGAAACAGTCTCTTTGCCAAGACTTCTTTGGGTTTCCCTACAATCTAGTCTACACAGCGATACGAGTTTCTTGCTTCATGTCCAGATTGCTAAAGTCGATCTTCTGATAGTTCCGCTTCAAGAACAGATTTTGAGCCCTGGGATTTTCCCTCTTAACCAGCAAAAGGTGCCTCAAGGCTGCAGCTCAGCCCGAGGGCCCTGCATTAGCACCTTCTGTGGTTCTGATGTCTTAATCCTCTCCCTTGGGCTGCTGGGGCTGTGAAATGAGGTATTCTAGAAGGCTTTTGGCAAAAAGTCTCTTCCTTCTCAGAGTTTGACATTTGCTCAGCAGCATGGCACTTCCCGTGTTGCACCATTAAACATCTCCTAGGCAACAGTAGCTGGGGGCATGACTGATTACTTCTTCATACCTCATATGATATGGCTTATAATAAATTAAGTCAGATATAGGAGCCTTTCCAGAGTTCTCTGCACCAGCAGCTGTCAAACATCAAAATTGCCTAAAACAGAGTGCAGGGCCCAAGAATTTTTATTTGGAACTAGTTCCCAAATGATGTTGATGCTACTGATGCCAGGGCATACTTTGAAAACCACTGCTATACATAACAATATTACAAAACAATATCAATGACCAAAAAAAAAGAGAAAGAAACCCCAAAACCCTTTACCTGTGATGTTTCATTTGCTGAAGCATAATATAACTTGTGCAAAACCTGAATGCTTCATTATACAACACAAGGCACAAAGTGCTCTCATCTGGCAATTTATAAGAATTGTGAGGTTATGAGTTTCACGATGCCTCTCCAAGCCAGGGACTTCTAAGAACGGTTCTCAAGAATCTTTACCCTGTCTGGGACATAGAGTGTGGTGTGGCACGTGTGGCAGAGGGGAGACTTATAGAAGTAAACGTTACATTTAAATGCACACCAGCGGAGCTATGTAGATTTCCAATAGAAGACTTGATTTTCCTTTTCTTAATACATACTGTTCAAGCCTAGGAAGACAAACATTCACTAACTTTTAGAACAATCAATAAAATTCTGAAAAGCAGTGTCCTAAGGAATAGGAGAGGAAGATAGTATGAAGTCAATAAAGCAAAATTTCTTTCAGAAAAACTGGTTGAAAAGCAATAATAGCAATGGATACTATTTAGGAGATAGTTTACTCTGTGTTATACTTTACATGTTTTGTCTCTGTACATAATTTCTCTGTGTATGATGTATCTATGCTTCTCTTCTCCTTTCGGATATAAAAGCTTTCAACATCTTCTGTCTGTTTACCACTAATCTCAACTCCCATCTAGCATGGCGAAGTTTTCTTGTTTTGAGTATGGAGTCATCAAACTTTTATAGGTTATTGAGACTTCCCTGGCAGTCCAGTGGTTAAGACTTCACATTTCAATGCTGGGCACATAGATTTGATCTGTGATTGGGGAACTAGGATCCCACATGCTGTGTGGCACAGCCGGAAAAAAAAAAAAAAAAACAGGAACACAAGCTTTTAAAGGCTATAAAAATCCACAGAGCATTTAAATATATGTGTATGTGTGTATTAGTCATTCAGTCATGTCCAACTGTTTGTGACCATCTGGACTATAGCCCGCCAGGCTCCTCTGTCCGTGGAATTCTCCAGGCAAGAATACTGGAGTGAGTTGCCATTCCATTCTTCTCCGGATCTTCCTAACTCAGGGATCAAATCTGGGTTTCATGCACTGTAGGCAGATTCTTACTGACTAAGCTACCAGAGAAGCCACATATATATATATATATATATATATATATATATATATATATATATATATACACACACACACACAAACATATATATTATATATATATTTAACCAAATACATATATGGGTGTGTATATATATATGTGTGTATATATATATATACACACACATGGCTTAGGCTATATGTACTGCATTTCTGAGATCTAAAAGATAAGATTCAGATCCTTCCTAGTGGAGAATTTTTTGAAATCACCAACATAAACAACAATTTTAAAAGAAAAAAAAAACCCTAGAATGTAGAAATGGAAATGACACATTAGGAGAAACATAGTTGTTAAATTAAGGATTCAAGCCAGGATTTAAGATTTTCCTTCTCTTAACACTTTTCTCAGAGATAGAGCACAGCCACAAAATCTATACACTTATAAGACACTTAAAGCATGAAAGTGCAGAAAGTTTTGTGAGAAATTCATCAGCTCAGTTCAGTTCAGTTGCTCAGTCATGTCTGACTCTTTGTGACCCCATGGTCTGCAGCATGCCAGACTTCCCTGTCCATCACCAACTCCTGGAGTTTATTCAAACTCATGTCCATTGCATCAGTGATGCCATCCAACCACCTCATCCTCTGTCGTCCCCTCCTTCTCCTCCTGCCTTCAATCTTTCCCAGCATCAGGGTCTTTTCCAATGAATCGGTTCTTTCCATCAGGTGGCCAAAGTATTGGAGTTAAGCTTCAGCATCAGTCCTTCCAATGAATATTCAGGACTGATTTCCTTTAGGATTGACTGGTTTGATCTCCTTGAGGTCCAAGGGACTCTCAAGAGTCTTCTCCAACACTACAGTTCAAAAGCATCAATTCTTCCACTCTCATCTTTCTTTATAGTCCAACACTCACATCCATACATGATTACTGGAAAAACCACAGCTTTGACTAGGCAGACCTTTTTTGGTAATGTCTCTGCCTTTTGATATGCTAAGTTGGTCATAGCTTTTCTTCCAAGGAGCAAGTGTCTTTTAATTTCATGGCTGCAGTCATCATCTACAGTGATTTTGGAGCCCCCCCAAAATAAAGTCTCTCACTGTATCCATTGTTTCCCCATCTATTTGCCATGAAGTGATGGGACCAGATGCCATGATCTTAAGTTTTCTGAATGTTGAGTTTTAAGCCAACTTTTTCACTTTCCTCTTTCACTTTCATCAGGAGGCTCTTTAGTTCGTTGCTTTCTGCCATAAGAGTGGTGTCATCTGTATATATGAGGTTATTGATATTTCTTCCAGCAATCTTGATTCCAGCTTGTGCTTCTTCCAGCCTGGTATTTTGCATGATGTAATCTGCATATAAGTTAAATAAGCAGGATGAGAGCCTTCATGTACTCCTTTCCCGATTTGGAACCAGTCTGCTTTTCCATGTCTAGTTCTAATTGTTGCTTCTTGACCTGCATACAGATTTCTCAGGAGGCAGGTCAGGTGGTCTGGTATTCTCATCTCTTTAAGAATTTTCCAGTTTGTTGTGATACACACATTCAAAGGCTTTGGCATAGTCAGTAAAGCAAAAGTAGATGTTTTTCTGGAACTCTCTTGCTTTTTCAATGATCCAACAGATGCTGGCAATTTGATCTCTGGTTCCTCTGCCTTTAAAACCAGTTTGAACATCTGGAATTTCACAGTTTGTGTACTGTTGAAGCCTGGCTTGGAGAACTTTGAGTATTACTTTGCTAGTGTGTGAGATGAGTGCAATTGTGCGGTAGTTTGAGCATTCTTTGGCATTGCCTTTCTTTGAGATTGGAATGAAAACTGACCTTTTCCAGTCCTGTGGCCACTATTGAGTTTTCCAAACTTGCTGGCATATTGAGTGCAGCACTTTCACATAATCATCACTTAGGATTTGAAAAAGTGCAACTGGAATTCCATCACCTCCATTAGCTTTTTTTATATAATACTTCCTAAGGCCCACTGGACTTTGCATTCCAGGATGTCTGACTTTAGGTGAGTGATCACACCATCGTGATTATCTGGGTCATGAAGATCTTTTTTGTATAGTTCTTTTGTGTATTCTTGCCACCTCTTCTTGGTATCTTCTGCTTCTGTTAGGTCCATACCATTTCTGTCTTTTATTGTGCTCATCTTTGCATGAAATATACCTTAGTATCTCTAATTTTCTTGAAGAGATCTCTAGTCTTTCCCATTCTATTGTTTTCCTCTATTTCTTTGTACTGATCACTGAAAAAGGCTTTCTTATCTCTCCTTGCTATTCTTTGGAACTCTGCATTCAAATGGGTATATCTTTCCTTTTATCCTTTGCCTTTAGCTTCTCTTCTCTTCTCAGCTATTTGTAAGGCCTCCTCAGACAACCATTTTGCCTCATTGCATTTTTTTTTCTTGGGGATGCTCTTGATCACTGCCTCCTGTACAATGTCACAAACCTCCATCCATAGTTCTTCAGGTACTCTATCAGATCTACACCCCTGCATCTATTTGTCACTTCTACTATATAATTGTAAGGGATTTGATTTAGGTCATACCTGAATGGTCTAGTGGTTTTCTCTACTTTCTTCAATTTCAGTCTGAAATTGGCAATATGGAGTTCATGATCTGAGCCACAGTCAGCTCCTGGTCTTGTTCTTGCTGACTGTATACAGCTTCTCCATCTTTGGCTGCAAAGAATATAATCAATCTGATTTTGGTATTGACTATCTGGTGATGTCCATGTGTAGAGTCTTCTCCTGTACTGTTGGAAGAGGGTGTTTGCTATGACCAGTGTGTTCTCTTGGCAAAACTCTATTAGCCTTTTTCCTGTTTCATTCTGTACTCTGAGGCCAAATTTACTTGTTACTCGAGTATCTCTTGACTTCCTACTTTTGCATTCCAGTCCCCTATAATGAAGAGGACATCTTTTTTGGATGTTAGTTCTAGAAGGTCTTGTAGGTCTTCATAGAACCATTCAACTTCAGCTTCTTCAGCATTGCTGGTCGTGGCATAGACTTAGATTACTGTGATATTGAATGGTTTGCCTTGGAAACAAACAGAGATCATTCTGTTGTTTTTGAGACTGCATCCAAGTACTGCACTTCGGACTCTTTGTTGACTATGATGGCTACTCCATTTCTTCTAAGGGATTCTTGCCCACAGTAGTAGATATAATGGTCATCTGAGTTAAATTATTACAATTCAGATGGCATAAATTTCCACATTAATTGTACTTTTCATATATTCTCCTGTATAATATGAACAAGTACAAAACATATATAATAATTAGTTTGAGATGCCACATCTTCAAGTAATTTCTCTTCTCAGGAAATGTAGGGAGCAAGCCATGAATGGCCATTAGTAGAAATCTAGCAATCAGGGGCTTAAAAGTATCCCCTGGGAAAGGTCTGAGAGTCATTTCAGAGCTTGAATACTGTATCAATAAGTTGTATGAGCTCTATTTGGAGAATAGGCATAGAAGCCATTGTGGGGCAGACAATTTCATAATAAAAAAAAATGCAATGCATCCTTCCAAATTTCTTTGCAATGCCCATTATTTTAAATTATGGAAGAATGAGGAAAAAAGAACATAAAACACCTCAGAGTACATCTTCAAACAGAATCACATTCGAGATGGCAATCTTTTGTGTAGGATCATGAATAAATATTTGAAGCATGGACTAATTAATGGCTCTGATGAAGAAACAGCAACCAAAGTTATCCCCATTCCATTAACAACTAAAAAAACAGATAAAATATACAAAACAATTATTTTAAGATATTGGACAATAGGTAGCTCAGGACTGTCATTCCTGAGAGAAAGGAAACAGATGAGGTATATAATATAATCTTAGCTTTTACTCTGGAGACATTCCATACCTTGGAGCAGAGAAGGAGTCCTGTGGCATCACTGACTTGAGGTAACAGAAATCAAAGTTTGGAGAGGCTTTTGTGGCTGGAATTTATGAGACAGAGTTTCAGAAAGAGGAAACTATACAAAGAGCACTGAGGGATACTTGAAAGTTTACTAAATACCAAGACATGCATGAGTAGGGTGAAATTCTACAGACCAGGAAGAGAGTGACTGGAAAGCTGTAAGCTGAACAACTCAGAACTCACAAAGAATTGGGAGCCATCCAAGTTCTCACAAGCCAGAGTAGAAAGTCCTTGTCGATCACTCAAAAATTTAGTAGAAAACCCAGTGGGTCGTGCTTTAATTAGGTTAAAGAATGGTTAGAAAATACTACACCAGACCTACATTTAAAAGCTGAAAAGCAATCCTTTAAAAGGTCAAATTGAACCAAAATTAACTTGTCTGCCAAAACAAAATCCAACGTTCTTTAAGGAAAAAAAAAATCTAAACACTTACAATGTAATATTTAAAAAGCCTAACATAACACAAGCTGGAATCAAGATTGCTGGAAGAAATATCAATAACCTCAGATATGCAGATGACACCACCCTTATGGCAGAAAGTGAAGAGGAACTAAAAAGCCTCTTGATGAAAATGAAAGGGGAGAGTGAAAAAGTTGGCTTAAAGCTCAACATTCAGAAAACGAAGATCATGGCATCTGGTCCCATCACTTCATGGGAAAGAGATGGGGAAACAGTGGAAACAGTGTCAGACTTTATTTTTTTGGGCTCCAAAATCACTGCAGATGGTGACTGCAGCCATGAAATTAAAAGACGCTTACTCCTTATGACCAACCTAGATAGCATATTGAAAAGCAGAGACATTACTTTGCCAACAAAGGTCCATCTGGTCAAGGCTATGGTTTTTCCTGTGGTCATGTATGGATGTGAGAGTTGGACTGTGAAGAAGGCTGAGCGCCGAAGAATTGATGCTTTTGAACTGTGGTGTTGGAGAAGACTCCTGAGAGTCCCTTGGACTGCAAGGAGATCCAACCAGTCCATTCTGAAGGAGATCAGCCCTGGGATTTCTTTCGAAGGAATGATGCTAAAGCTGAAACTCCAGTACTTTGGCCACCTCATGCAAAGAGTTGACTCATTGGAAAAGACTCTGATGCTGGGAGGGATTAGGGGCAGGAGGAAAAGGGGACGACAGAGGATGAGATGGCTGGATGGCATCACTGACTTGATGGACGTGAGTCTCAGTGAACTCTGGGAGTTGGTGATGGACAGGGAGGCCTGGTGTGCTGCAATTCATGGGGTCGCAAAGAGTCGGACACGACTGAGCGACTGAACTGAACTGAACATACAATTGCAAAGACTAGGTATGATAAGTAGGAAATATGGCCAGTAATCACAAGAAAGATCAGCAAATGGAAACAGAAATAAAAAATATTATAATTAGCATATAAGAACATTAAAAGAGCCACTATAACTATTGTACAAGTATTGAAAGGAAAACATAAACATTGTGAGAAGATTTTTTTTTAAAGAAGAGATTTTAAAAAGGAATCAAATGCTAAAAATGAAGAATATAAGTTCTGAAATGAAACAGTCACTGGATAGAATAAAGAGCGTATCAGACACTGAAGAAGAAAAGACCAGTAAAGTAGAAGACATGTTAATTAAAATTTTTCAAAGTAAAGCAAAGAGAGAGAGAAAGCTAAAAGAAAACTAATAGAGCCTCAGTGACTCAACAAATCTAAAATTCAACAAACTTCAAGCAGGACAAACCAAAAGAAAACCATACCAAGATACAATATAATTTCTGGAAATATTGATAAAAAGAAAATCTTTTAAAAAGCCAGAGGATAGGGCATAGTAAATACAGAGGAAAAAAAATAACAATGATGGACTTCTCCTTAGAAACTAAAAATATCCAGAAGAAAATAGAGGACTATTTTAAAGTGCTGAAAGAGGAAACTGTCAACCTATATGTAGGAAAAATTTCATTCAAAAAATGAAGGTAAATAAAGCCTTTTTCAGACCAACAAAAATTGACAGAATTCATCATCAGCAATTACGCATTACAAGAAAATTGTTAACAGTTCTTTAAGTAGAGGAAATGAGACCAGTTAGGAATTAGAACATACACAAATAAATGAACAGCATTAAAATACAGGCATCCCTGTTCCGTTGTACTCTGTGTTACTGTACTTTAAAGAGAGGGCAGTTCATACAAGTTGAAGGTATGTGGCTACCCTGTAACAAGCAAGTCTATCAGCGCCAATTTTCCAACAGCATTTGCTCATTTTGTGTTTCTGAGTCACATTTTAATAATTTTTTCAGTATTTCAAATGTTTTCATTATCATTATATTTGTCATGCTGATATGTGATCAGTGATCTTTGATGCCACTATTGCCACTCACTGAAGGCTCGTCTGATGGTTAGCCTCTTTTAGTAACAAAATCCTTTTGATTTAAAGTATGTATGTTACTGGAGAAGGCAATGGCACCCCACTCCAGTACTCTTGCCTGGAAAATCCCATGGACGGAGGAGCCTGGTGGGCTGCAGTCCATGGGGTCGCTAAGAGTCGGACACAACTGAGCGACTTCACTTTCACTTTTCACTTTCATGCGTTGGAGAAGGAAATGGCAACCCACTCCAGTGTTGTTGCCTGGAGAATCCCAGGGACGGGGGAGCCTGGTGGGCTGCCGTCTCTGGGATCATACAGAGTGGGACACGACTGAAGCGACTTAGCAGCATGTATGTTACTTGTAGATATAGTGGTACTGCACACTCACGAGACAATAGTATGGTGTAAAAGCAACTTTTATAGGCACTGGGAAACAAAAACATGCATGTGACACGTTGCTGCAATATTCACTTTATTGCAATGGCGGAACCAAAACTGCAATATCTCCAAGGAATGTGTGTAAAGGGGAAACATAAAGGTAACATGAGGGTAAACATAAAATACCTTTCTCTTATTTTTATTGCTTTGAAAAGATAATTAACTTTATAGCAAAAATAATAGCAATGTATTGTGTTTATGAAACATATAGAAGGAAAATGACAAAAACAGCACAAAGGACGGGAGGGAGTAAATGGAAGCATATTGTAGGATTCTTCTTACTCTAAACAGTAAAGAGTGTAATAATATTTAAAAGTGCATTATGATAACTTAAAAATATACACTGTGAATCTAAGAGCAATCACTAAGAAAAGAAACAAAGAAGAGATCAATATGAAATAAAATCATTAAAATTACTCAGTTAACATGAAAGAACGCAAAGAGGGTAAAAACAAATAAAAACAGATGAAAAAAGGAAACAAATACTAATGTGAGTGCCCTATATTCTACCATATAAATGTTTTAATTAAATTACTGTGATTACTAATGACTTTAAATGTAAATTATCCAAGCACAATAATTAAACCAATTATATATTACTTTAAAAAATCTTCTTTAAATATAAAGATGGATTAGTTAAAAGTAATAGGATAGAATAAGATAGGATAAGGATAGAATAAGATATACCCTGCAAAGACTAAAAAGAAAACTGGCTATAATGATTATCAGATAAAGTAGATTTCAGAATAAGATATACTTAGGCATAACAAAGGGCATTTCATTATGATAGAGAGGTCAATTCATCCAGAAGACACAACAATCCTAAATATGGAAGCGCTCAATTGGAGAACTTCAGTATACATTAAACAAAAACTGATAAAGCTGAAAAGAGGAGTAGACAAGTCTACAATTCTACTCAGAAATTTCGTCTTGCAGCAATTGATACAACAAATAGAAAAAGAGTAAGTATATAAAACACTTGCAAAATACCATTTATCAACTTGGCATAATTTATACTGATCCCACTACCCAATAAGAGCAGAATAAATTTTTTTTTTCAGGTACACATGTTAACACTCACTAAGATATACTATAGGCTAATCCATAAACAAGTCTCAATATATTTAAAAGATGGAACTCACACACAGAATATTCTCTGATCACAGTGGTTTTAAAGTAGAACTCAATAAGAAAATTATCTGAAAAACCCAGATATATTTGGAAATTAAACAACATACTAAGTAATCCATAAGTCAAATAAGAACTAGGGAAATTAGAAAATATTTCAACTGAATAAAACTGAAATGAAATAGAACCTTGTATATAAGCTAAAGTGGTTGTTAAAGGGAAATTTATGGCTTTAAAAGCTTTTATTAGAAGAAGGCTTAACTCTAGGGAGCTAAGATTCCACTTAAAAGTCTATGGAAAATAAAAATGAGAAAATTAGATCTAAACTAAGAAGAAAAAAGGACACAATATAAAAGCAGAAATTAATATATAGGAGACAAGTGAACAATAGGCAAACTCAATGTATGCAAAAGCTGGTTTTTTGAAAGATCAATAAAATTAATAAACCTCTAGCAAGACTGGCCAATAAAAAAGAAGACACCAGTTATTGACATCAGTCACCCTATAGTCATTAAAAGATTAAGAAGAAATAATGCAAACAAGTTTATCTGAATAAATTAACAATTTAGATAATTACTCAAAGTATCAAACCTCACTCAAGAAAAAGTATTTTTAAATGTAAATTTCCCTAAAGAAACTGAATTTGTGTTTAAAATTTGCTTACAAAGAAAACGCCAGTCTCAGAAATACTCTCTGGTGAAGCCTATAAAGCTCACCAGGAAGAAATAATACCAACACTACACAAACATTTTCATAAAACTGAACAATAAGAAACGCTTCACAATTCATAAGGCCAAAATTATCCAGATGATAAAGCAAACTACAAAAGAATAGACATTCTAAGAAAAGAAAATTTCAGGTAACATCTCCCTGAACATAAATGCAAAATCCTAACAAAATTTAGCAAATCAATTCCAGTAATATATTTTTCTAAATAGTACACCATGATCAAGTTGTGTTTATCCTAGGAATGCAAGGTTAGTTTCACATTCAAAAGTCAATCAGTGTGTGAAAGAATGAAGCTGGACTCTTTCCTCACATCACATATAAAAACTAAAAATGTGTCACAGACAAATTTAAAAGTTAAAATTATAAGACTCTTAGAAGAAAACATAGGGGCAAATTTTCATGATCTTGAATTTGGCAAAGGTTTTTTAAACACGACACCAAAAAGTACAAGCAACAAAAGAAAAATCCATAAATTGGACTTCATTAAAACTAAAAACTTGTACACCAAAAGACACTATCAAGGAAGTGAAAAGACACTTCATAGAACGGGAGAAAATATTTGAGAATCAAATACCTGATAAGGGTTAATGATCCAGAATATATATATATTAAAAAAAAAAAAAAAAACCTCTACAAGTCAACTATAAAAAAGACCAAAAAACCTAATGGAAAAAGGGGCGAAGAACTTGAATAAAAATTTCTCCAAAGAAGATATACAAGTGGCGAACAAGGATAAAAGGGAAATGCAATTCACAACCACAGTGAGATGTCACTTCGTACCCACTAAGATACCTAAATTTTTTTAAAAAAGAAAAATAACAAGTTTAGTAATGATGTGCAAAACCTGAAACCCTTATACCCCAAGAATTGACAACAGATGTTCAAAAACTTACATGAATGTTGACAGCGGCACCGTTCATAAGAGCCAAAAGGTGGAAGCAGCCCAAATATTCATCGACAGATGAAAGGATAAACAAAATGTGGTGTATCTATACTATACAGCAATCCTAGTGAGTGCGTGCTCAGTCACGCCTGACTCTTTGTGACCCCATGGACTGTAGCCCACTACGCTCCTCTGTCCATGGGATTTCTCAGGCAGGAAAACTGGGGTGGGTTGCCGTTTCCTACTCTAGGGGATCTTCCCTGACCCAGGGATCAAACCAGCATCTCCAATGTCTCCTATATTGGCAGGTTCTTTACCATTAAGCCACCTGGGAAACCCATGAACACTATACAGTCATTTTTAAAACATGAAGTATGGATACATACCACAACATGGATGAACCTTGAAGACATTATGCTAAGTAAAAGAAGCCAAACACAAAGGCCACACACTGTGGTTCTATTTATGTCAAATTCCCAGAATAGGCAAATCCAGAGACAGAAAGCAGATTAGTGGTGACCAGGGGCTGGAGGAAGATGTGAATGGGGAGTTGTGCCTACTGGGCACGGGCTTTCCTTTTGGAGAGACAAAAATGTTTGGAACTGGGTAGTAGTGGTGGTTGTACAACATTATGCACATACTTAACAGCACTGAATCGTATACTTTAAAATGGTGAAAAAGTGAATCTTCTGTTATGTGCATTTGCCATAATAAAAAATCAATATAATTCATTAACAGAATGAAGGGGAAAAAATCATCATCGCAATAGATGTAGGAAAAGCATTTGACAATGTGCTATCTATTCATGATAAGAACTCTCAATAAATCAGTTGTAGAAAGGAACTTTTTCAATCTGATTTTTTAAATCTCTATGAAAAACGAACAGCAATCATCCTACTTAAAAGTGAAAGACTGAGTGCTTCCCCCCCAGATCAGGAATAAGGCACAGGTGTGCACTATTATCAAATCTACACCAGGGACCCTAGCCAGTATAATAGAGAAAAAGGAGAGCAACTCAGATTGGAACAGAGAAGGCGCTGGCACCCCACTCCAGTACTCTTGCCTGGAAAATCCCATGGATGGAGGAGCCTGGTAGGCTGCAGTCCATGGGGTCGTGAAGAATCGAACACGACTAAGTGACTTCCCTTTCACTTTTCACTTTCATGCGTTGGAGAAGGAAATGGCAACCCACTCCAGTGTTCTTGCCTGGAGAATCCCAGGGACGGGGGAGCCTGGTGGGCTTCCGTCTATGGGGTCACACAGAGTTGGACACGACTGGAGTGACTTAGCAGCAGCAGCAGCAGCATTCAGATTGGAAAGGAACAAGTAGAACTTTATTCACAGACAACATAATTGCACAGATAAAGTCCTAAACACTCTACAGAAAAAGCTACTAGAACAAGTGAATTTAGCAAACTCACAGGATACATGTCAACAAGCAAAAATTAATTACATTCTATATACTAAAAATGAACAACTGGAAACTGAAATTTAAAACACTATTTACAATGATATTAAAAGCATAAAAGTCTCTCTCTAGATCCCTGGATTGAAAGCTATAAGACTCAGCTGAGAGAGATTAAGAAGTCCTTAATAAATAGCTGCATATAATATTCTTGGATCAGAAGACTATTTTGCTGGGATGCTGATTCTTCCTCAACTGATCAATAGATTCAATACAGTTTCAGTCAAAACCCCAGTAGGTTTTCTTGGTAGAAACTGGCAAAGTGACTTTAAAATTTGTGTAGAAATGCAAAAGGCTTAGAATAGCCAAATGTATTTTAAAAAAGAAAAAACAAAGTTGGAAGATAACAATATTTGATTTTGAAATTTAATATGCTGCTGCTGCTGCTGCTGCTAAGTCGCTTCAGTCATGTCCAACTCTGTGCGACCCCATAGATGGCAGCCCACCAGGCTCCCCCGTCCCTGGGATTCTCCAGGCAAGAGTACTGGAGTGGGGTGCCATTGCCTTCTCTGGAAATTTAATATAAAGCTATAGTAATTAAGACAGTGGTACTGGCATAAGGATAGTGTCCACATAGAGACTCAGTTAAGAGAGTCAATTAATTTGCAATGAAAGTGCCAAGAAAATTCAACGGAGCAAATATAACCTTTTCAACAAATGGTGGATAGCCATATGCAAAAACAAAATACAAACTAGCAACCCTCATCCCTTACCTTACACTATACACAAATATTGACTGGAAATAGACCGTGGAACTAAAGAAGCTAGAAATAGACACAGGAGAAGATCTTTACAAACTAGAGGTGAGCAAACATTACCTAGAAAGAATGTAAAATGCATAAACCGTGAAAGAAAAAACACTCGATAAACTGGAATTCAACAAAAGTGTAAACGTGTGCTCTTTTAAAGCTAATCCTAAGAAGATAAAAAGGCAAGCCACAGACTGGAAGAAATACATGTTCAAAGACTTGTATGCAGAATATATAAAGAACTCTTATAATCAATAATCAAGACAAATAAAAACTGGGTAAAAACCTTGAACAGACACTTCACAATACAAGACATTAAAATAGCCAGTAGGTACATGAAAAACAAAATGCTCAGCATCATTACTAGTCATTAGTGAAGCTGCAAATAGAGTCACAAAGAGATATCACGATACATTTGCTCAAATGGCTAAAAATGCAAGAGACCGACAATACCAAGTGACGACAAGGATGCAGAATAGCTGGCGCTCTCATACATTGCTGATGGGAATGTAAATAGCCCAGCAGTTTTATATTAAACATATACTTACCTTACAACCATGAGATTTCACTTCTAGGCACTCACCCAACAGCAATGAAAATACATGCCCAAAGGCTGGTCTAGAGTGGAGTTTAAAATAATAGCTCCAAGCTGGAAATAACCCAAGTGTTTATTACCAGCTGAGTAAGTAAACTGCAGTACATCCATAAAATAGAATACGACTCAGTGATCAAACGTGACACGCTGCAGATACACACGGCAACGTGAATGAATCTCAAGATCATCACACTGGGTGAAAGGACACAGACACAAAAGGCTACGTGTACGAGTTGACTGATATGAAATTCTAGAAAAGATAAATCTAGCCTACTGGAATAAGAAGAAGACTAGTGGCTACTTGAGGTCTATGGTGGGGTTGCGAATTGACGGGCAAAAGCACAAGGGAAGAGATGAGAGAACAGCACTATATCTGGATTGCAGTAATGTTTCATGGGCTGCACTTCTGTCCAAACCAGCACACTGTACACTTTAAAGGTACGTTAAAAAAAAACTTGCAACATTTGCCTGATGTTACAGACTGAAGTGCCCCCCAAAATTCAAAGGTTGACGTCTTAATGCTTGATATGACTATATTTGCAAATAGGGCCTTTAGGGAAATAATGGGTGGGGCCCTAATCCGATAGGACTGGTGACCTTAAGGAAAAATGAGACACCATAGCACTCTCCATGAGTGCCAGGAAAAAGGCCCTCTTAGGACATAGTGAGAAGACAGCCATCTACAAGCCACGGAGAGGAGCCTCTTGGAAACTAACTCTGATGGCATCTTGGTCTTGGGCTTCTAGCTTTGAATTATGAGAAACTAATTATCTGCTGTTTTAAACACTCAACCTATGGTATGACTAAAAAATGAGCATGCCATTCTTTACTAATGATGTTACTCTTGAGTCTATTTTTACTTCAGCTGATGAAAGCTTTTCTGGAATACATATTAAGAGACCAGCAGTTGTTTTAATTCTGTAGAAGGCCTTGGCCAGTAGATCAGACAGCTGCTGCATATGTTAGACCCAGTGCGATGGTGGGATTTTCAGACCTGTGAACGCAGTCATTGAGACCAGACCAATGTTGCTGTGACCAAGCGAAAGGAAGCTTGCAGGAGCACATCTGTCGCACCCAGGTGTGTGTCAGATCACGGATTAGCCAAGACTGGCTTTCTCCTGGCTCTTAGTGTGCCTCACTTGGCAACAGCACCAAATTCACGGGTGGTAGGCTTCTCTCTCTCTTTCACCCCATTTATCAGATCCATTTCTGCAACCAACGATTCCATTAGTTCTCATCTGTCCACTGACTAGGTTTATTTACGTAGAGCAGTATTTTTCAATTAACAAACCATGACCTACCTTTTCCCTTGAAAACTCTCTTGCTGCTACTGCTAAGTCACTTCAGTCGTGTTCGACTCTGTGCGACCCCATAGACGGCAGCCCATTAGGCTCCTCTGTCCCTGGGATTCTCCAGGTAAGAATACTGGAGTGGGTTGCCATTTCCTTCTCCAATGCATGAAAGTGAAAAGTGAAAATGAAGTCTCTCAGTCGTCCCCGACTCTTAGTGACACCAAGGACTGCAGCCTACCAGGCTCCTCTGTCCATGGGCTTTTCCAGGCAAGAGTACTGGAGTGGGGTGCCATTGCCTTCTCCAGAAAACTCTCAGAGGTACTCAAAGGCAGGTTATGAAGAAAGGCATCCAGGTGGGGCTTTATTTGGACCAAGGCTTCACCCTGGCTCCCCTCAGGTTACTCTCAATACAGCAGCCGGCATGATCGCCCCAGCTTAGATCAGGCTCCATCACTCCCATCTGGCTCAGAGTCTTCACAGCAGAGGACAAGGCCCTCAGTGACCTCTTTGACTGCACTGGCCTCCACACTGCACTTTGGAGATGGCAATACTCCTTCAAGGTTTCTGCACCTACTCTTCCTCCCTGCTGGGAATGCATTTCCCAACCATCTACACAGCTCGCTTCCCGTTTCCTCTGGGACTTGGCTCAAATGTTACCTTTCCAGGGAGGCCTTCTCTAACACCCTAAGTGAATAAAGCAACATTCCCTACCCCACCTCAGGAAGTCCTCTCTGGGTTTATCTTCTCCCTGGTGATCTCTCTCCCTCAGACATGCTGACCGCCCTCTGACTTGCTTGCTTTCTCTCTCACTCTCTCATTCTTTCCCCTCACCCCACACCAGAAGGTAAGCGCCAAGAAGAGAGAAACACTGTCTGCTACCTGCATGATGCTCAGTAGTAACTTGTTGCATGGGCACTGGAAACCTGCTCCTTTAACGGAAGAGAAGTCAGAGGGGAGACGCAACCACCCTCGGCTACATCCTCCTCTGCTGCCCGTAGCTCTCCCTGGTCTCCAGATCTTGCTCAGACAGAAAAAGAGAGAAGTTCCGCAGACGAGCCTATGAGGTAGGGCTTCGGGCAGAAATAAGAAGACCAGTTACATGTGGGTCAAGACAAGAGGCAGCTCAGTGTTTAAGGCAGGCGGGGAGGATAAGCCAGTGGCCCTGGGCTCCCTGCCTCCCTCCTGCTGACGGCTACACTTTCCACCAGGGTTTTCTCAGCAATGGACTGCCTGAACTGGCACAGTATGACAAGATACTGGTTCTCTCAGCCCTCAGGCAACCTGTGCAGGGCCTGGAGCAGACAGTGCCTTGTCCACCACCTCCAGCATCCCAGACAACATCACCATTGTCCTCCTTGTCCTGTGATGCAAAAGGGTTGGGACATGGTGCTTTTTTTCTTCCTCCGGGCAGCCTTCCCTTGTTCTCCTTCCATTCTGCTCTCCCATGTTCCTGCTTGTTTTTCTCTCTTGTGCAATCCCTGAAGCCACGGGATCTTTTCTGCTATTGTAGAGATCCATTGGGCTTCCCTGGTGGCTCAGCTGGTAAAGAATCCGCCTGCAATGTGGGAAACCCGGGTTCCATCCTTGGGTTGGGAAGATCTCCTGGAGAAGGAAATGACTACCCACTCCAGTATTCTGGCCTGGAGAACTCCATGGACAGCATAGTCCATGGGGTCACAAAGAGTCAGACACGACTGAGTGCCTTTCACTTTCATGGGGGTGCTATGGCCTTTTCAACAGAATGGATTCCTACAACATGAGTAACCTCATGCTAAGAACTTCTGGCGCCTGCTACATGAAAACACCTGAAATCAGTCAGTTCAGTTCAGTTCAGTCACTCAGTCATGTCCGACTCTTTGTAACCCCATGAATCGCAGCACGCCAGGCCTCCCTGTCCATCACCAACTCCCGGAATTCACTCAGACTCATGTCCATTGAGTCAGTGATGCCATCCAGCCATCTCATCCTCTGTCGTCCCCTTCTCCTCCTGCCCCCAATCCCTCCCAGCATCACAGTCTTTTCCAATGAGTCAACTCTTCGCATGAGGTGGCCAAAGTACTGGAGTTTCAGCTTTAGCATCATTCCTTCCAAAGAAATCCCAGGGCTGATCCCCTTCAGAATGGACTGGTTGGATCTCCTTGCAGTCCAAGGGACTCTCAAGAGTCTTCTCCAACACCACAGTTCAAAACCATCAATTCTTCGGCACTCAGCTTTCTTCACAGTCCAACTCTCACATCCATACATGACCACAGGAAAAACCATAGCCTTGACCAGATGGACCTTTGTTGGCAAAGTAATGTCTCTGCTTTTCAATATGCTATCTAGGTTGGTCATAACTTTCCTTCCAAGGAGTAAGCGTCTTTTAGTTTCATGGCTGCAATCACCATCTGCAGTGATTTTGAAGCCCAGAAAAATAAAGTCTGACACTGTTTCCACTGTTTCCCCATCTCTTTCCCATAAAGTGATGGGACCAGATGCCATGATCTTTGTTTTCTGAATGTTGAGCTTTAAGCCAACTTTTTCACTCTCCACTTTCACTTTCATCAAGAGGCTTTTTAGTTCCTCTTTTTAGTTCCTCTTCACTTTCTGCCATCTGCATATCTGAGGTTATTATTTCTCCCAGCAATCTTGATTCCAGCTTGTGCTTCTTCCAGTCCAGCGTTTCTCATGATGTACTCTGCATATAAGTTAAATAAGTAGGGTGACAATATACAGCCTTGACGAACTCCTTTTCCTATTTGGAACCAGTCTGTTGTTCCATGTCCAGGTTTAACTGTTGCTTCCTGACCTGCATATAGGTTTCTCAAGAGGCAGGTCAGGTGGTCTGGTATTCCCATCTCTTTCAGAATTTTCCACAGTTTCTTGTGATCCACACAGTCAAAGGCTTTGGCATAGTCAATAAAGCAGAAATAAATGTTTTTCTGGAACTCTCTTACTTTTTCCATGATCCAGCAGATGTTGGCAATTTGATCTCTGGTTCCTCTGCCTTTTCTAAAACCAGCTTGAACATCAGGAATTTCACGGTTCACATATTGCTGAAGCCTGGCTTGGAGAATTTTGAGCATTACTTTACTAGTGTGTGAGATGAGTGCAATTGTGCGGTAGTTTGAGCATTCTTTGGCATTGCCTTTCTTTAGGATAGGAATGAAAACTGACCTTTTCCAGTCCTGTGGCAACTGCTGAGTTTTCCAAATTTGCTGGCATATTGAGTGCAGCATTTTCACAGCATCATCTTTTAGGATTTGAAATAGCTCCACTGGAATGCCATCACCTCCACTAGCTTTGTTCATAGTGATGCTTTCTAGGGCCCACTTGACTTCACATGCCAGGATGTCTGGCTCTAGGTGAGTGATCACACCATCGTCATTATCTGGGTTGTGAAGATCTTTTTTATACAGTTCTTCTGTGTATTCCTGCCACCTCTTCTTAATATCTTCTGCTTCTGTTAGGTCCATACCATTTCTGTCCTTTATCGAGCCCATCTTTCCATGAAATGTTCCCTTGGTATCTCTAATTTTCTTGAAGAGATCTTTAGTCTTTCCCATTCTGTTGCTTTCCTCTATTTCTTAGCATTGATTGCTGAGGAAGGCTTTCTTTTCTCTTCTTGCTATTCTTTGGAACTCTGCATTCAGATGCTTATATCTTTCCTTTTCTCCTTTCCGTTTCGCTTCTCTTCTTTTCACAGCTATTTGTAAGGCCTCCTCAGACAGCCATTTTGCTTTTCTGCATTTCTTTTCCATGGGGATGGTCTTGATCCCTGTCTCCTGTACAATGTCACGAACCTCCGTCCATAGTTCATCAGGCACTCTATCTATCAGATCTAGCCTTTAAATCTATTTCTCATTTCCACTGTATAATCATAAGGGATTTGATTTAGGTCATACCTGAATGGTCTAGTGGTTTTCCCTACTTTCTTCAATTTCAGTCTGAATTTGGCAATAAGGAGTTCATGATCTGAGCCACAGTCAGCTCCTGGTCTTGTTTTTGTTGACTGTATAGGGCTTCTCCATCTTTGGCTGCAAAGAATATAATCAATCTGATTTCGGTGTTGAACATCAGGTGATGTCCATGTGTAGAGTCTTCTCTTGTGTTGTTGGAAGAGGGTGTTTGCTATGACCAGTGCATTTTCTTGGCAGAACTCTTCATTCTGCTTCATTCTGTATTCCAAGGCCAAATCTGCCTGTTACTCCAGGTGTTTCTTGACTGCCTACTTTCGCATTCCAGTCCCCTATAATGAAAAGGACATCTTTTTTGGGTGTTAGTTGTAAAAGATCTTGCAGGTCTTCATAGAACCATTCAACTTCAGCTTCTTCAGCATTACTGGTTGGGGCATAGACTTGGATTACTGCGATATTGAATGGTTTGCCTTGGTAACAAACAGAGATCATTCTGTCATTTTTAAGATTGCATCCAAGTACTGCATTTCAGACTCTTTTGTTGATACCTGAAATACCCTTCCTTAAATGGAGAAGCCTGCTCAGCAAAAGACAGATGGTGAGAATACCTCAGCGGGCACTGCCCCTTGGAAAATGCCATTCTGAGATAAAACTGAGTTTTTCCTCTTTGAGACAGAAAAATGTGTATTGTTAAAGGATGCTCCTCAGGCAGAAATGCCATTCAATGGCTTGTTTGCCAAAGAGGCTCATAGTAAAGTCTACATTGATATTATTTATATTGATCTTCCTCATATCACCCCACCACTAGCTAGGACAGGATCCAGAACTCCCCAACCTTCTAAGGCACTCCTGGGTTACTGAGAAGATCTTTTGTGCAGTTTTTCAAAACAGAGGCGATTTGATGAGGTGCTGAATTTACCTCTTCACATTCCATGCCATTGCAAGGAAGATGGCCTTGAATTTTCGCTTTAAAAATGCTAAATGGAACTAGTAAAAGAGCCTAGAAACTTACAAAAATCATTTGTTTTCCTATTAGTCAGCCATGGCCTCCGAACACACGTACAAGGGTAAAGAACTCACACACTGTGTGTTTTTGAGGTCATTTTCTTAGCAACGTGCCCACCGCTGCTGGTGATGCTCTCCACAGGTCTCACTCCGGAGCACTCATACTTGCAATGGAGGACACTGGCTGGTCATGTGTTTTAGATGATTGTTTTTTCATCCACTTATACTTCCGTTTAATTTTCCTAATCATCTAGGGAAAACTTTGAAATCTTTTTCAAAGCTCAAAACCGGGGCTGGGACTAGGACAAGATAACTAGATTGCCATTTTAAGAAGGTATTCACTCTCAGATGCTGGCCCTGTATTTGAAGGCCTCCTTAAATTTTGCAGCCTAGGCTCCTCACTCTCAGGGTCATGAAGATGACTCTGTCACCAATCTGGAGGCTACCGATAACACCTTGGTCAAGGAATGTGAATGCAAGGGAAATTAAAGCTTGTGAGGCAGGACATCTAGGTTCCAGACCTCTCTTTACCACTTTTACCATATTCCAGAAGGGGATACAGAGGACGAGATGGTTGAATGGCATCACTGACTCAATGGACATGAGTTTGAGCAAGCTCTGGGAAATGGTGATAGACAGGGAAGCCTGGTGTGCTGCAGTCCATGGGGTCACAAAGAGTCGGACACGACTGAGCAACAACAACAATCAAATCTAAGATACCACTGATTGTACAAAACACCATCACTTTATGTACCATTAAGAGAAAAAAAAATGCTGCCCATTTAATTATGACATAATGGCATGCTGCTGCTGCTGCTGCTGCTAAATCACATCAGTCGTGTCCAACTCTGTGCGACCCCATAGATGGCAGCCCACCAGGCTCCTCCGTCCCTGGGATTCTCCAGGCAAGAACACTAGAGTGGGTTGCCATTTTCTTCTCCAGTACATGAAAGTGAAAAGTGAAAGTGAAGTCGCTCAGTCGTATCTGACTCTTCGAGACCCCATGGACCGTTGCCCACCAGGCTCCTCCGTCCATGGGATTCTCCAGGCAAGACTACTGGAGTGGGTCACCATTGCCTTCTCCCATAATGGCATAATAATAGTCTTATAAGATACAAGAATTAGTTCCAGTAGCCTCTCACAGCCTCAAATTTTTTCAACTATACTGAGGGATTCGGCAATTTCTCCTGCCTTTGGTTTAGTAACTTGACATAATAGGTAATCCTCTTGTGTATATCTCAATAATAAAATATAAATCTAGCTCAATGTACTTGTGGGTTCTTTTCCATATTAAAAGCATTTGGCTCCATATTAAAGGCATTTGCAAAAAAAGAAAACTGAAATCGCATCATTTCTCCAATGACAAATATTTTGCTTTATCAATATCAAATTTATCCACCCTGCTCTAGCCCCTCTACTCTCCGTATAACCATGTAAACAATTATTTGTTTTAATGCCAAATCACAGTGTAACCTTTTTGAAATCACCTGAATCAATAATTAAATTCAAGATATGTATCATCAACAACGCACCTATCTCCACTGAAAAGTTGAAAATATCAGAAAGTAATACTTAGTAAATGCATTCACAGGCAATGACAAGTATATCACAACCACTGCCTGGCCGTCAGCAGTTGATTAAGTGCTGTCCCACCAGCAGGAGTCATCACAGATCCAGATGGGTAATCAATTCACAACACCCTTGAATTCCTAGCTGTGCCCTTCCTTAGCTTCACAGCAGGAGACAGGACAGGAAATACAGTTCGTACAGTGTCTGTGGTCTCATAGGCAGGCCAGCAACTACTCCCAACGCAGATCTGGCCTTGGCCTTCCTCTGCTTCGGGGGATGCACACAGTTACTAGAGGTGACGTGTATGGTTCAGCTCCAGAGAACCCGCTACCTTGGTTTCCTTTGGCCTCCATATCGCTCTAGTCCAGCAGGCCCAAGGCCACATGACCACTGCAAGCTCTCCTAGTCCCAGAGTGGTCCCAGGAATCTAGAGTTTCACAATAATCGAGACAGATAATTCATCCCAGGTATAGAGCAATCCACACTTGTCTTAACTCCTTATGTTTCCAAGGAAAAGTTGCGGTGAGAACGTAAGTCTGAGATTATCTTCTCAGGCAGATCAATGGGAAAATGTTTCTAACTCTCAGGTACCATTGATTGCAAAACACACCCTGGTTCCAGGGGCATTAAAATGGGCAAGGATACATCTCAGAAAAACCGAAATGCTGCTCTCACATTTAACACTTTGACTGCCAAGCTGGGTGCCTCAGCTGAAATGGGGCTATCATCTTAATAGGCGATTTGAGGGAATGGTCTCTGGTGTTGCTTTTCAGCTCTCAGATAGAATTGTGAGCTTGTGACTTTAATGTGTGTGAGCTGTTGAACATTTACAATGGTTATTCAACAACTATGAGACCACAGCATGCGCACGTGCTCCTGGGAACTCCAAGAGCAAAGCCTCTGGGCTGTCAGTACCCTTGGGGTACAGGCTGGGGCAGACCACACTGAGCCCATGGACTTCTGAAGTTGCGAAGTAATCAGAGTCCCATTTTTGAGCCCCCAAGGCAATGGCACCCCACTCCAGTACTCTTGCCTGGAAAATCCCATGGATGAAGGAGCCTGGTAGGCTGCAGTCCATGGGGTCACTAAGAGTCGGACATGACTGAGCGACTTCACTTTGACTTTTCACTTTCATGCATTGGAGAAGGAAATGGCAACCCACTCCAGTGTTCTTGCCTGGAGAATCCCAGGGACAGGGGAGCCTGGTGGGCTGCCATCTCTGGGGTCGCACAGAGTTGGACACGACTGAAGGTCTTAGCAGCAGTATAGGCCAAGTACTTTACATACTTATCTCATTGAATCAGCATAGTAACCCTGTAAGGTTAAGCGTTACTCTTCCCATTTTACAGATGATAAAACTCTGCTGGTGAGTCATGATGCTGGATTAGAAACCCAGGCAGCCTGCTTTGGGATGCAAGCTCTTAATCAAACGCTTACCACCTCCCACCTATAGTCACCTTGTCTCACATGAGATTCAATGCCATTAATAAAAGATTACTTGAAAAAAAAAAAGATTACTTGACACAAGTATGAATACTGGACCCCTTTAAAGAATACCCAGGGAATTAAAAAAAAAAAAACAAAACACAAACACACATTTTTTTTTTAGGCAATGGGGGGAGGATGTGATGGGAAAAGAGAGAGGATTCCGTGATGTAGCTTCAGAAACATATTGTCCTCTCAAATAAAAACAGGTGACGACACCTCAGTACGTGCCATCTGACAGAGAACGTGTTATGGAATGAACTGTGTCCTGCCAAATTCACAGGCTGAAGTCCTAGCCTCAAGTACCTCTGAATGTAACGGTATGTGGAGAGAGGTCATTTAAAAAGGTGACTAACATTAAATGAGGTCATTAGGATAGGTCTTAATCCAGCAGGACTGAGGCCCTTTCAAAAAGAGAGCAGGACACAGATTTGCATGCAAGATAAGGCAAAGCCATATCTCACACTGAAGTCCTCAGAAACCTGGGGTACCAAAAATGGATATTTCAGGAGTTCATGTGCTGCTAGGTAAATCCACATGAAACTTATGGTTTTGAAGTAAAAAAAAAAAAAAAAAAAAGTCAAATATGGACAATTTTATTTGTTCATCCTCTAACTGTACACATTTGCAGAAGAGACCTTGAAACCAACACATCCTACTAATCCTACTTTACACATGATACACCTGAGACCCACTCAGATACACTGATTCATCAAAAGCCCGAAAATGTGTTAAAGGAAGAACAGGATGCCAGATCAGAAATTACATTTCTTTTTGTGAACACAAGTAGGCAGCATCTATTAAAAAATACATACTACATAGTAATAACAATTTCACCCGTAGGAATTAATCTACCAGAAATATCTGAACAGGTGTGCAGAAATATATAAACATGAAGACCCACAGTGCTAGCCCCATACGTGATGTGGAAATTTAGAAATAATCCAAGTGCCAACTCACAGGGAATTGGTTGAACAAATAATGATTCGTCCATCTACATGCAAATCTATGTACTGTAGTTAAAAAGAAAGAGGTCAGCCTTTGCTCATATTAAAAGATGCCCAAATCATATTAAAAGCAAGAAAAGATACCTAGAAAAATAAAAACACAACTCATAAAATGTTTATTAATATCCGTGCACTGAGGGGTATAAAGTAGTCAACACTCAGTAGGTACTTTTTTCCCTCCCCACCTCCTCCATCTTACACATCCCTTGGATTATTGCAAATGAACCCAAGGAGCTCTACTGTCTACCAGCTGGGTGATCACATGCAAGAAGCTTCAGTTCCCCCACCAGTAGGTTGAAAGAAATTATAGCACTTCCTTCAGAAGTTGTTGACAGGATTCCATGAGACTATGTATATAATGTGCTTAGAACAATGCGTGGTGGATAGTAAGTGCTTAATAGATAGGCACCATTATGGTAATGATGATGTTATTCATCTCTGGAACCTGAAGAAACAAGGTTTCCTTAATTTGTGTTGTATTTACTTTTTTTTAATCTCCTTTAAAAAATTATCTTGTAAGAAAACATAATAAATCATTCTGCTTATTTTCCTTACTGAAATTAAATAAAAAGGCAGTGCTTTTTAAACCAGTGCTTACCCCAATAAACTCTAGCAATATTAGGCATTCTGATATTTAATGAGTCCTCTAAAGACAATTTCATTATTTCATTACTGAAGTGATAAACTGCTTTTCTGAGAAGTTAATATTAACAGAGTCATTCGTAAGTAAATATATTGTTCATCAGGTATAACCCAAGGTGCCTCCATGAAATACACAGTAGAACCAGCCCTCTTCTATTGAAGGATCAGTTTGGGTCTCTTCTACTCACTTAGGTTAACAGGGTGGTTATGGCAAAGGTCTTTCAAATGCACAGACAGAACCTTTTATGCAACCATGCTGCTGCTGCTGCTAAGTCGCTTCAGTCGTGTCCGACTCCGTGTGACCCTATAAGAAGGCAGCCTACCAGGCTCCCCCGTCCCTGGGATTCTCCAGGCAAGAACACTGGAGTGGGTTGCCATTGCCTTCTCCTTATGCAACCATACTCTGACTTAAAACAGGACTTTCTATTTGAGGTCCTTCCTAGGGCATTCTAAGTATTAACTAAACCAGCCAGGCTTATTTCCACAGATCTTAAGCCTGAAAGATTTGTGCAGCTCTATAAACAGAATAGAATTAAAATACAGTTCACCCACAGTTCTGATTCTGATCCAGTATTTCTTTGGTCCATGTATGCTCTATGGAACCAAGTACAATCTAGACTCCAAAGAAGCAGTGAGCATGGGAAAGCTATCAAAGCGTGGCAAATTACTGTTACAGAAACTCCCAGAATTAAAGGATCTTTTTGAGCCTTTTTGTGGTAGCTGAGATCCAGACAGGTTATGTGTTTTGTCCCAAGTTTCAAAGCTGGTACAGGTGGGGCTGGAACTCAGGTAGCAGGCTTCCCAATAGCAATGCTCTTTCCCCTGCTGGAGAATTACCGTTCTTCTGTTTTGCTTCTTGGAAAACTGAGCCAAGTTAAAACAGCTCATTCAAGGTCAGAGGGGCAGTCAAGTAGAACTTGTGATGCTGACCAGCAGATTATACAATCCTAGAGGGCGGGTCCTCTGCCCCTCACCTACCCCTTCGGGCCCTGTGTAAATGTTTTGGTTGACACAACACACAAGAGTTTAGAGGAAGTGTCTCTTCTAGGTTTGCACTACGTGTTTAACTTCAGGTTCTGGCACAGGCGTGTCAGTTATTATCAGAGCAGGCACGCCCCCCAGTGCCCGGATCCAGCGGGCCGCCAAGGTTGGGGTCGGGGGCCGGTTAGCCACCACTCAACCGGGTGGTCTTGCAGCCCTAGAAACTCGCCCAGAACAACTCCTCTGCGATGTTTTTCTGGTTTTGCCAATCTGGAGACAGTAAACTCCTGTCAGATTCAGCCGGAAGCAGAATGGTTGGGCAGGCTGAATACCTCTAGCCAAGCTGTTATAAAGGCTAACGCAAGCCTCGCCTCCCACAACACTCCAGGACCGTGTCCACTTGATCCCGGTAACTACGTACACTTTCAGGTGGCACTCCGACGCCCACCAGGACCGCCCCCACCCCAAGTTCCGGGAGGCAGCTTCTGCCTTGGTCCAACGCCTCCCTGCACCGTGGACCCTTCTCACCCGCACTTTCCTACAGCCCACAGTGTGAGCCCCTTCTCTGAAGCTACATTCCATCTCCCCCACCGCAGGCTGGTAGTATAAACTTCACAGCAGGTCAAGGTGCCTAGCGAGCGCGGACCCGAGAGCTGGGTACGCGCGCGCGCGGCGTGGGTCCCCGAATCCCGGAGGGCACGCTCCACCCAAGCCGAGGGCTGGGGCCGCGGGGGCTAGCTTTTCGGAAGGGATGGCAGCTACGCAGCCGCTGGAAGCACTCAAAGGAAGGCAGGGACACCACGATCGCCCAGAGACGGCGTGGGAAACTCGGGGCGCAACAGGAGTCAGTGCCACTGGCCCGACGGCGCTGCAGGTCGGCTCTTGCCCAGGGAAAGCGCCACACAGACGCAGACGCACTGCTGGTGGGTGATTGGTACCATTTGAAATTATAAATCGGACGGTTACAGCAGACAATCGAGGCGCGCCCCTCCTGGGAAGGAAGAAGGACGTTGGGCACCAGTACATGGAGAGGCTGGAGAGGGGAGAAGCCCCTCCGGAGCTGCAGGGTGTCCGAAAGGGGTTCAGGGTCAGCTCTGGGCTCGGGGGTGGTGGAAGGGGGCGGCTCGCCGGACGTGCAGATCCAGCGCTCGGGGCTCACCTGGCCGGCGTTCGGAGGGTCCATGCTGGAGGCTGGCGGCTGCCGGGCAATCGAGCGGTGCAGGTGGCCCGCACCGCAGCCCCTCACAGAGGGCACAGGGCGGCCGCACTCCGCACTCGGGCCTCCCGCCCCGCGCCAAGGGGCCGGTCCTTCCGAGGGACTCTGGCCGCGAGCCTGAGCCTCTTTGCCTTCACTCCCCAGGCGCGCCTGGAGCCGGCGAGTGCCTGGGTCCTAGCGCCCCTCCCGGGGTGTGAAGCCCGACTCGGAGCCTGCTTGGTGCCCTCCTAGCTATTCTCGCCACTCGAGGGGAGTTAGGGCTAAGGGCCAGCGCTGCCCAACCTGGCGCGTCTCAGGACTGGGAATCTGGACAGGGAGCTTCTTTCTCACCACGCCCACTCTTCCCATTTTCATCTCCATGTGCAAGAAAACACGGAAGGATCAGATTTGCCTCCTTCCTCACTCAAATCCGCGTACACTACCATTTTAAAGAGATTCTGTCACAGACAGCAGTCAAGACAGATCATAGATAGTTCTTCCTCAAACTGAAAGGAAGACTTCTGTATTCAAATAAATTTGTAAAGGACACTCCACTGTGTCTATTGCAGAGTTGGTGGGGTGTGATGGGGTGTTGTCCTTCAGCCTTAACTGTGGGGACAACTTACCAACGTGGATCAAGACAAAGGTCCTGGTCCCCTTCCTGCCTCCTCCCAGTCTGTTTAGTGAGCTGGAATCAAAGGCCTGCGCAGATATGGTGAAGCTTTCAGAGCCCAGTTAAATGCTTCAGCTGTAAATAAGCCTGGCCTCCAGCTCCTGGTTCTTACCACACCTGCCCCATACCTGGCTCCTCTGGTGGAGGGATGTCTAACAAAGACCTAGGGAGCATTTACAAAGGCCTCTCCTTTCTCAACTGCCCACAGGGCTGAGTCAGTCCAGTTAAAACCAAGATCAACAACAGTGATCTTTTCCTGCTGACTTTCTCATCCAGAGAGGCTGATGAAATTTCTAATGGCAGGAAAGGAAAACAAGTCATCTTTAGAAGTCAAACCTATTTCACAGGACATGGAGAGAGACAAAAAGAAGTATTATTACTTGGACATTAGCCATTATCCATAAAGGCCAACCATAAGCCAAGAGAGCAGTATGAATATAGCCTTTCATGTCTTTTTTTAAAGAGCTCCAAATCTTTTCCCTCAAGAGCACTGCTATCTGTATGGACCGACTCTAAGATGATCTCATTGTCCCCACTTCCTAATGTTCATGCCTTTGAGGACTCCCCACCCCTTGAATGTCAGAGAACTTGTGACTTGCTTCCTATCCATTAAGTATGGCAAAGGTGATGGGATGTGTTTTCAATGACTGTGGTACTGTCTTGATAGGAGATGGTCTCTTTTGCTGGTTTTGATAAAGCAATAGCCATGTTGAGGAGGCCCATGTGGCAAAGAACCGAGGGGGCCTCTGGCCTACAGCCAGTAAGAAACTGAGGCCCTTCGTCCAACAAACTGCAAAGAACTAAGTCCTGCCAACAACCAGAAAAGCCCAAAAGTGAACCCTCCCCTCACTGAGCCTTGAGATAAGACTGTATCTTCAGCTAACACAGAGGACCTATAAAACCATGCTTACCTTCTGACCTACAGAAACTGTGAGATAATATATGTGTATGTTTAAGCCACTAAATTTGTGGTGGTGTGTTACGTACAACAGCAAAACTTCCTCCGTACACAGATGGAAATGTGAGGCAAAGGAGATTAGGTAAAAGAGTTAAGGTCACTGAAATCAGCAGCATAATCTATCATCATTTCACTATCATAGGCTGAATAGACAAGGAAGGGTTTCCCAGGTGGCTCAAGTGGTAAAGAATCCGCTTGGCAATGCGGGAGACACAGGCAGGAGATGTGGGTTTGATCTCCAGGTTGGGAAGATACCCTGGAGGAGGAAATGGCAACCCACTCCAGACCTTGCCTGGAAAATCCCATGGAGAGAGGAGCTTGGCAGGCTACAGTCTGTGGGGTCGCAAAGGAGAGAGACACAACTTAGCGACCGAGCACGAAGACAGGGAAAAGCACAACAGCTAAGGCATCTGAAGGCGAAAGGGCAAGTTCAGGTTGAGACTTGGAGATGGGTGAAGCACACAACTTTGAGAAAGTCTGAGACAAAAATAACCCAGCAGGTAAAAGGACAGTCTGAAGAACTCAGGGTAGGTCAACCCAAGCAAAAAGAACAAATAAATATCTTCAGAAAGTAAAGTAAGAGGAAAACAGGAAAAACACTAACAACGAGAAGATGCGGAAAGGTAAAGGCACCAGATCCTCTGAATCTCTTTTCTCGTTGTCTATTAAAAAGAAAAAACAACCAAAGCCACATCATTCACTTCTGGAGGTGCAGGGGATTTTCCAGAAGAGCCGCTGGAGAAGTACTAGGAGGCCAGTAGCACATGGTACAGCCCTGTGCCAACCAGCAGGTCATCTGTTGTTCCCAGATACTGCGTAAAAACAGATGGTGTCTCAAAACGATCAGCCAGCATTGAGGGTCCGCACGTATTCGTGAGCTTTTCGGTATCTTTAGACACCTAGTGTCTAAAAAGTTTTCTCAAAAGTTTAGCGTCTTAAAAGTTTTCTATCCCATCCCAGCTACAATACAGCAAAATTGAGGCTAACACTTAACCCTGTTATATACCTTGAAGGGTATTATGGAGCGATGTGTGATTTTTACAGAGAGAGGGAGAGAAAGGAAAGAAAGAAGGAAGGGAGGGAGAAGAGGGACAGGGAACTAAAGCGAAGGGAAGGAAAGGAAGAAGGGAAAGAAGGGAAGAGAACCCCAAAGCATAGCGGAGGAGTGGCTGAGAGGTGTATCACAGCATAAGAAGGTGCTGTTCTCACACTTCCCGTTGCCTGCTGGACATCTCCATGAGAGTCCCGCCCACATTCCACAAGAAAAATGTTTCTGAACCAGGAAGCATCATCTCCCCACCGAATCTGAGTCCCCGTGGTTAATGCCAGTAACGCCTCTCCCAATTCAAACCGTAGCCATGCGGCTTCCCTCCCTCTGTGTTCCAACCAGCCACCTGTGGGGTCATGGCCTGTCCCTCCCCTGGCACCCCTGCTGCCAGGAGTGATACACTGCCTGCCTCTCCTGAGCTAGGTGAGTAGTGAGAGCCAACGTGGGGTGATTTAACTCACAGCGGTCAGAGTCCAGCCTACCCACTGCTCATGCCCATAATGTCTCCTCCACCCAGATTTTACACAGCTTGTCATTTCCTCTAAGTGGTTTTTTCTTTTTTTTTCTTTTCTCTAATTGGTCCAGCATTGCTCTATCCTAAAGTTGAAAACTGTAAATATTTCTACCTGTGGCAACTCTTTGTGCCTTTAAAGCCTTCATAAGACTGTGGATCTGACACTCCCTTCTATTCTGAACAGCAACTTAACACAATGCTTACTTAGGAAGAATATCCATTTATGGGGTAAAAGGAAATGGGCAGCAAATCCAATGGCACCCATTCCACAGCTTTGCCCATGGCTCGATGCGTCTAGCTGTTTCGAATATGGGAGAGAGCACAACAGCTTCTGGTTGGTTGTTGGCTGTTGGCTTTTGGTGGCCCTAGACTTGTGATGGAATCTGTTTCAGGTCTATAACCCAACAGGCAGAAAAATACACTGGGAGAGTAAAGAGCTGTTTTCCTATAGGGGATAAATGGAAGTCTGACCGTGCATGAGTGGAAGAGCAGCAGTTATAGATTAATAACAAGACTTTGATTCCACTGATAAGGTTAAAACAAACGAGACACACCTTTTCGGCTTCTCTGAACATATCACTGGCCATTCTCTGAAGACTGAAGATGTTGATGGTATTTATGCGATTGCTCGAGTATGAAAGACTAGTACTTTCGAGTGCTGCTTGCATTTGACAGTTTCTGGAGAAACTAAGTCCGTGGTTTACCTTCTATGGCAATGTGTGCATTAAACTCCTGTTGTAATTCTTCCAGCCAGTTGGTATACCATTATCGCATTACCACCACCCCGATCCTGAACCAAAGGAATACACAAACAGTAACATGACTGACCTTCTGACAACAGAGAAACAGACTCTGAGAGGTCACTGGGCATCACCTGCGGCCTCCCTTACTCTAAATATGTGAGTAGATTCAGTCTTCCCTAATCATATGGAAATCTCAGCCTGAATCTAGCAAAGCTCCCCGAAGAAAACACAACCCATCTCCTACATAATTGCAGACCAGACCTTCTGCAGCCTGGATCCCTGTTGTCAGAAGGGCTCAAGTCAGAGACAGAGAGGAATAGAAAGTTTTGAGCAAACCTGTATTGTCACATGGACAGGCATTAGCTCTATGGCCTAGAGTTAAAGATTTGCAAAGATTAAACATGAAACTAGAAAGCTGAGCATTATCAGCAGAATCATCATCATTACTTATCAGCAGGAGGCCATAAGCATAAAGTTGCACTTGAATCTGAAGAGAAGCCACTGTGCCAAGTGGCTGCCACATATTCCTTCAAGTATATTTGAGACCAAGCCCCTCCTCCAATTGTCACTGATTCTTACACCCAGCATTGATGCTTTCGAACTGTGGTGCTAGAGAAGACTCTTGAGAGTTTCCTGGACTGCAAGGAGATCAAACAAATCAATCCTAAAGGAAATCAAGCCTGGACATTTATTGGAAGGACTGATGCTGAATCTGAAACTCCAATACTTTGGCCACCTGATGCAAAGAGGCAACTCACTGGAAAAGATGCTGATGCTGGGAAAGATTGAGAGCAGGAGGAAAAGGGGGCAACAGAGGATGAAATGCTTAGATGGCATCATTGACTCAATGGACATGAGTTTGAACAAACTCCAGGAGACAGTGAAGGACAAGGAAGGCTGGCATGCTGCAGTCCATGGGGTTGCAAAGAGTCGGACACGACTGAGCGACTGAACAAAAAGGATGTATAAAACAGATTGAAAACAAGGTGAATCCATACTGCTTATGTCCTAGTGGAGGAAAAGACAATTACCATGAAAAAATAAAAGAAAGAGATCATTTTAACATGAGCTGAAGATAATAAAAAAAATTACTGCAATAGAAAGAGATGGATAAATGTGACTCTGGGAGGTCAGAGATGGCTTCCGTGGGAAGGGATGTTTGAACTGACACATAGATTACCTCAAGGAGCTGGGAAAGAGAAGATCTGAGGGAAGAGGATCCCAAGGAGGAGAAGAGCAAATGTAGAATCCTGAAGGCCTCACAAGCTTGGTAAATTCCAGGAAGAGACAGGAGGCCGTTGTGGGTATGGCCAGGCGCAACAAGAAGCCTGGCGACGGTGTTAAGCAGAGAAGAAACGTGATACAATTTGCCTTTTTAAAAGGTCCTCTGGCCACTGTGTAGAGAATCCATTCTAGGCATTCACAGGGCAGCAGGAGGCTGCTGGAGCAATCCAGTTGAGACGTGGTGATGATGGAGGAGAAAGCAGCAGAGACAGCAGAGACAGTCAGGTTGGGGCTGTAGGGTCTTGAGGGTGAGGCCAACGGGACTCGAGACGGAGTGCCCGTGGGGAGTGGAGCGAGGAGAGAGAAGAGACAGCGACACCCCCTAGGTTTGGGGCCTGAACAGTCAGGTGGACAGTGGACCCATTTACTCAGATGGGCAAGGGTGAGGCAGCAGCAGGAAAAGAATGGGTGGAAGCCAAGAGCTCTGGTTTGACCCTGTCCAGCTCCAGTCTCCGCAAGAGATCCAAGTGAAGATGTGAAGCAAGCTGCTGGATCTCTGAGTCTGGAGCTCAGGAGAAAGGTCAGGGCTGGACTCACACGTTTGGGAGTCATCTGTGACAGCTGCTACTGTTAGCCCTGGGGCCAATCATCAGAAAGGGCGCAGAACCACAGGCCACACCTGCCAACTCAGTGAGGTTCCACAGAGGGTGCCAGCGAAGGGGCCGGGCCGGCTGATAGGAGGAAAACCCAGCAAAGAGAAGGAAACTATTTTAACCAACTTGTCCACTGATAAGAAGAGCTTTATGGAGCACTTCTGAAAGATTTTACAGAAGGACTAGACGTGCAGATTGGTACATTATAAAGATAAATTTGGGGTGGAAGCAAGCACAGGTTGCAGAAGGCTAACAGAGCCAGAGAAACAACTAAGAATAATCCAGAAGAGTGGAGGAGAGCCTGAAGCAGAACACTGGCATCAGGAATGGCGAGGAGGGGGAGAATAAGAAAGAAACCCAAGGACACAATAGGACTTGGAAGCCAATGGGCTCTGAGCGGGCGGCTCTTGGATGCTGGTATGACCCACTAAGACAGGCACTGGTTGGGCAAAAGCAGGAACTCTGGTGAGCGGGTCTGAGTCGGGGGTCAGAGGTGCCTGTGGAACACAGGAAAGACATCTACCAGGTAAGAGGAAACAGGTCTGCAGTGACAGGAAGTGTTTGGACTGGAGCTAAAAATTCAGGTATCCTCAACATAAAGATGAGAGAGGAGGCTCTGAGCAGGAGAGCTGCGGATCTAGCCTTGAAGGTTTTCAAGCAGTGAACAGAGAGAGGGCTGGACGCAGAGACTTGAGTGGATGGTCAGAAAGTAAGGTACCTGCCCTCCGGCCAGATGTGGGTCCCAGACCAACATCTTCCAGGCTAAGGCTGACAAAAACCCGGAAGTTTGCAGGTGAAGAGAGTTACTCCCTAACAGAACTAGCGTTCTTCTAGAAAGTGAAATACAGTTCTACACACACAACAAAGCTTTTTGGGGTTGGATGTTTCATCTGCCTTTAAAAAATTAAGTGGAGGAAGTAGGAGTAAATTTAAAAAACAAAAACAAAAAAAAATTCTATTTTCCAAATTTATCTAAGAATTAAAATGCAATTTAATCAAATTCTCACAACTATAGCAGGCTTTAAAAATAAGGGCAATATAGATAAAGTAAGAAGCATCTGCGCCTTAGATTTTGACCACTCTATCTCTTGTTTCCCCCTCTGCTTCTCGACCCCAACTTATATTTTTCCTTCCATCACTAGTCATCATACTCAAGTGAAAGGCAAGAATGTACTGATTAACAAAACCTCTGGGAATGAAGTGCACTTGTAACAAAATCACCCATGTTTTAAAACCAGTCAGCCACCTTCACAAATCAGGGAGATTTGTATTAACACACATTGGGCAGGTCCATAAGAACGTTTCTGAGACCTTGGACCCTATGTTCAGCTGCTAGAGGCTAAGGAAAAAAAGAAAAAAACAAACAAATGAACATGGATAAACAAACGAACCTCCTCACATATGTTCCATTTGTTTGCAAAGAGTTAAAGGTAGAATACTGATCCTCCAAAAAAATCCTGCAGTCAATAAGGTTTGTCTAGACAGCCCTCAGCCTCCCTTCCTGTACCTGTTCTCTACTCTCTCCAATCCAGATACCTACTTTGCGCCCTCCTGACCTCGGGGAGGAAGAAGGAATGAACTCTCCACTTGAGTTTACTGGTTGGCAGATGGCAGTTTGGTGTGAATGCATCTGAGACCAAGTGTTACCTTAGCCAGTAATGTCGGTTTCAAGACTTTTGCTTACTTATCTACTTACTGGAACTTACTTTCTAATTTCCTTATTGGGTGGTTGGGGGAGAAGGCATGGGTAGATGCCAGCAATAAAGTAAACAGGTGGGACAATCCTTCAGGACTCAACCTGCCTCCTGGGAGACCTCCAGCCCATGTAGGCTGCCACCCGTGGCTTCCACAGCGGCCTGCCTTCTCTGTAGCTGACATCAACACTGCTGTTTCCTGCGTCACGTCTGCAGCTTCTACCAGACTAAGTTCCTTGAGAGCTAAGACTGGATCTGTCTTAATTTTGTATTCCCAGACAAAAAAACGAGCACTCGATTCATGTTCACTGAGTGAATAAACGAAAGAATGAACTGAGGTTGGGATACAGGAGTTATAATGTTGTCCTTTTAAGCTGCCGGAGAAGATTGAAAGACTATCCTTTTTCTTTCAAACACCATCAAATGGCCTTTGTTCCCTGGGAGGTGCTTTGACCTAAAAAGTACTAGAAGCAGGAAAACAAACACCATCATCACCTGCTTCTTCTGGGTCTGAAAATGTTAGGTCCTGACCCTAACTCTGGATTCTCCTAAGACCCCAGACCCACATTTATGTTGCTGGGTATTCTTGACGTTTCATCCATCACGTTATTCAGATAAATGGTTATTGGGGTCTACGAAGCTCCAGGCACAATGCTAGGTATGGAGGACTCAACGATCAAGAAACCCAGCCCAGACCCTGCGTCCATCAACTTCACAATCTGGCTGAGTGACTATTTAGGGACCTGTCCCAGCCAAAGCCTCCTTCGCCAACCACCGTTCACCTAACTATCCGATCTATCTTCTGGGTTTCTTAATTTTATACATTCCTGAGAACAACAGGGGGGCTTAGAATACATTTGTTAAATAAAGACTACACTAGTTTGGGTTGTTCTGCCACCATATTATCAAAGCTAAAAATATTAAAAAGCTAAAAAGGTTTGTGTTGGATAGCCTTTGTTTGCCCCTCCAGATGGACTCTCCGTCTCTCCTCCCCAACCCTGTGCCAGGGGAGGCTGACCTGTAGGGAATACATCACGGGCCCCTTGGTCTCTGGCTGTCAGCTGGGTTCAGCAATGGAGGCACCAGCATAGGATGGGAGCAGGGCAGGAGTCATGTGTCTCCATGGTAGCACAAAGCTCTCTCAGTCCCAGCATCTGCTGCATCTCCGAGCCTGTTCCCATCTTCCCAGTGGCATGCTACCATTGGCCCCTGGTGGTAACGGCTTCTCAGATCTTGTTAGCCCATGGAAACTATGTCATTGTTTATTGGGTCCCCTTAAGTTTGCCCACCACCCACACCTGTTTAGGACAAGTCTTCATCTGTTTCCTGAAGGAACTCCAATACAAAGCCCATTTCTTTCAGCCTCCTGGAGTGAAGTCATAGATTCCTAAAGAAAAGGGTCTACTCTCAATCTGGGACCTTCACAGCTATTTGCAGCCACCCTGTGATTTTTACTACCATCAGCCTACACAGGCTGATTTTTTAAAACATATCCTATGGGTTAGACAAAGGTGACGCAGTGGTAAAGAATTTGCCCACTGATGCAGGGGACGCAGGTTCAATCCCTAGGTCAGGAAGATCTCCTGGAGTAGGAAATGGCAACCCACTTCAGTATTTCTTGCCTGGAAAATTCCATGGAGAAAGGAGTCTGGCGGGCTACAGTTCATGGGGTCACAAAGAGTCGGACAGACTGAGCATGTATGTACACATGCCAAGACAAAGGTCAGGCCTGAGATGCCAACTAAAAACGGGCACAAGGAATCAAGTGACGAATGCTTGGCATTTCAAATTCCAAGAAGTCACCGCTGGTGGAATCAAGTTCAAACTTTGGATGTGAGGCTGATATCTACCAGTTCTATCTCTTTCCCCAGGTCACACCCCAAACAGGACAATTGACCACCCCCTCCTTTCGTTCACAAACCTGCTCTGCCTGGAATGCCTTCCCCACCACCCCCGCCTTAATTCTGTATGTCTAATCTCTTCCCACCCTCCAATGTCTAGTGCATATGGCTTCTCCATAAATGGTCAAGAAAATAACTTTTTCCCTCCAGATATGTGGAGTATTTTGTTTGTGCTCATTCATACCACTTACCACTCACGTGTGTTAAAATTATTTGTGTCCAGGCGTTTTCTCACTCCTACCACTTCTAGAGTCCTGAGGGTGGGACAATGTCCTATATATCTGTTGTCCCCCCCATTTTTTGGACATTTCTAACTAGGTGCTTGTTGACTGACTAAATAAAAGTATGAATTAACCACCAAAATTATTTTCACTTGGAATGGTGATATAATTGCTTCTGAGTCTCAGAAGACCAAACCATATTTCACATTTTCAGCCTGAAATAGCAAATTCACAAAAACAAATGGCACTAAATTTGAGGAGAAATATTTTCAGATTGTTTCCATATGTGTTGCTATATATAACGGGTTTATGCAATATTTTAAATCAAACTCAACACCATGTGGTCATGTATCTTAGAAGCTCACAATGATGACATAGATCAGAACTTAAAACAATAACAAAAAAGTTCTTCAGTATTTGTTCATTTATCCTTCAGTTCTGCTTATTCCCTCAGTGTTTCCTTTCCAGGCTTGTCCCTGATGTCACTTCCTGTCTGTGACTTCCATCTCCCCTAGGCAGAACTGCTCTCTCTCCTGAGTTTTTATTGCCGTCCGCACAGACCTTTGTTATGGCTTTTATCCCACTGCTCTGTTATTCATGTGTCCTTGTCTCGCCATCATCACCTACCTCTGTCTTCCCAACCCCTAGCGTGGCACCTGGCATAGAGTGAGGACCCAATAAATGTACTCAGAATTGAACCGGCCTAAGGCTAACTTTGGCTTCAAAAAATCTAACCCAGGCTTTCCTTGGCTTCAAGTCCTCTGATATTTATAAATTGCATGAGAGGTAGGAAAACACACACATATACCTGCCCTTTGGAAGTGGTATCCAGATTCCTTATCTATATAGTCAGCTACTGACCCGGATCCCAGCTGGGGTAACATGGGCTCCTGCCACATGAACTCTTTTTGCTTGCAGCTCCAGGAAAGCAGCAATTCAGCATCGTGTTCCTCTAGCTAAAATAGAAACCCCTTGAGACAGGGTCATGTTTCAAGCCAGGGAAAGGAGGGAGCAAAGAAAACTAGAATGAACTGAGCATCTGATCTGTGCTCAGCCCTTGGCATGTTAATTTCACAATATCTCAGGACCAGCACCACTCCACCGGCCCCATGGGGCAGCAGGGCATCACCAAGGGTCAATGGAATCATTGTTCTTAGACATGCTACCACTGGCGATGTCTCTGCTGGAGTAAATTTCAGGATGGGGATAAGGGTCAGGTTCATCTCCAACATCACCCCAAACCACTGCCTTGAGGACACTGACCTTCCCATTACCTGAAGCCCCCAGGTCTTTCCCACATCAGAGTGTTGGCACACGCTCTTCCTTCTCTGCTCACTGGTTCACACCTCCACTCTTCTCCTGGCTAATTCCCACAGATCCTCTAGGCCAGGGATTCTCAGAGCTTGGTCTCCAAACCAGGAGTCTCAGCACCACCTACGAACTTGCTGTTGCTGCTGTTAATCAGCCGCTAAGTTGTGTTTGACTCTGAGAACTCATGAACTGCAGCACTCCAGGCTTCCCTGTCCTTCACTGTCTCCTGGAGTTTGCTCAAACTCATGTCCATTGAGTCAGTGATGCGATCCAATCGTTTCATCCTCTGTCGCTCCCCTTCTCCTCCTGCCCTCAATGTTTCCCAGGATCAGGGTCTTTTCCAATGCATCACCTCTTTGCATCAGGTGGCCAAAGTGCTGGAGTTTCAGCTTCAGCATCAGTCCTTCCAATGAATACTCAGGGTTGATTTCCTTTAGGATGGACTGGTTTGATTTTTGCAGTCCAAGGGACTCTCAAGAGTCTTCTCCAGCACCACAGTTCAAAAGCATCAGTTCTTTGGCACTCAGCCTTCTTTATGGTCCAACTCTCACATCTGTACATGACTACTGGAAAAACCACAGCTCTGACTATATAGACCTTTGTTGGCAAAGTGATGTCTCTGCTTTTTAACATGCTGTCTAGGTTGGTCACAGTTTTTCTTCCAAGGAGCAAGCGTCTTTTAATTTCATGGCTGCAGTCACCATTTGCAGAGACTTACTAAGAAACGCAAATTCTTGGGACTCACCTCAGACCTACTGAATCAGAAACTGTGGAGGTGGGACCCAGAAACCTGTTTTGTAACAAACTCTCCAGGTGATTCTGATGTATGCTGAAATTTGAGGAGCACTGTTCTAGGTTTTATCTTAGCCGCCACTTCCTCAGAGAGACCTTCCTTGACCCCGGCTCCCCAGTCTATGCTACACCCCCACTGCTATTCTCTCTCATGATAGAGATTCATTTATCTCAATCAGCAGATCATATAACTGTTAGTGTGTTTCTTTCTTTCTTTTTTTTTTTTTTTAATTTTTGGCCACACCCTGAGGCATATGGGATCTTAAGTTCCCTGACCAGGGATTGAACCCACACCCCCTGCATTGGAAGGCAAAGTCTCCACCACTGAACCACCAGGGAAGTTTCCCTGTTAGTGTGTTTCTTTGCTTAAAATCTATCTTCCTCAACAGACTCTGAGTTCTGTGAAGACAGAGACCATGTTCAGCCCACAGCTTCACATAGTGCTTGCCACAGAGTAGGGACTTGAGCAACGCTTACTTGTGTCAGTGTTTTTCTAACCATAACTGGATCATGAGCCAACCTGCCTGTGAGACTCCACACCCCTTCCTGAGCCCATGTGTGAACTTTTGCCTCCAGCCATGAACGACACAGCATAAACGACAGCCCAGCTTCATTTTGGGGCCCCCCAGGTATCGCTAGTGGTAAAGAATCTGCCTGCCAACGCAGGAGACGAAAGAGACAATCATTCGATCCCTGGGTTGGGAAGATCCCCTGGAGGAGGGCATGGCAACCCACTCCAGTATTCTTGCCTGGAGAATCCCATGGACAGAGGAGCCTGGCGGATGGGGTTACAGAGTCAGGCATGACGAAGCAACTAACACTTCAGGGTTCCCAGGTGGCTCTAGTGGTAAAGAACCTGCCTGCTAAAGCAGGAGAGAGAAGAGATGCAGGTTTGATCCCTGGATAGGGAATATCCCCTGGAGAAGGAAATGGCAACCCACTCCAGTATTCTTGCCTGGAGAATCCCATGGACAGAGGAGACTGCTGGACTACAGTCCATGGGGTCTCAGAGAGTCAGACATGACTCAGCACACAGCTTCATTTACTCACCATCCAGCATGAAGACCGCCCATGGCCCCCTATGTCTCAGCCTCTCTTTTCTTTCCACTGCGGAGGAGCCACATGGACATACAGGTGTGTGTGTGGCTTGGGGGTATCAGGAGATTTAGGCAACCATTCATCAGTAGCTTGGGAAGATAGCAACATTTTTAACCATGTGAGATTTTCATATTCTCAATGGATCCTGACCTCGCTAGCTTTTTGCTTGGAGCCACTCTGAAGCCAGCACAGATGCCTCAGTGTCTCTGTAACCCAACAACTCCTGCTTCTCTTTCAGGCCTGATGCGTGTGAGACAGAACCAAGGTTCACTTTCCACTGTGGCTCGCTTAGGTAGGTAGGATGCTTGGATTTCAAAGCCCTCACAAAAATAATTGTTAAATTTGTTCCTCCCCATGGCTGATGAAAGATCCCTCCTGACAGTAGTGTTACTCTGTGCGTGTCCGCCTGAGTCTTCACGAGATGCAGGAACACCCAGAACAACTCTCAGATGACTGTGGCTGGCTGGCTGGCTGGGGGCCACCACAGGGCTTGGGGGCCTTGCCCTGTGGATTCTGGCTCAGGGTAGAGTGTACAGTGGACCGTATACCTTCCCTTAATATTTGCCTCCTCCCATCTTCTACCCCAAGACAAAAACAAGTTCACGTGAACTTCCAAGGCAGGTAAGACAGAAGAGCGCTGGCAGAGAATGTAAATTCTATCATTTACATGTAGAATCTAAAAATATGATACAAATGAACTTATCTACAAAATAGAAAGAGATTCACAGACAAAGAAAACAAATTTATGGTTACCAAAGGGGAAAGGGAGGGGGGAGGAATGAATTAGGAGTTGGGGATTAACATATACACTCTACTATATAAAAAACAGATAAACAAAAAAAGCTCTACCGTATGAGGACAGGGAACTATATTGTAATAACCTATAATGGAGAAGCATCTGAAGAGAATACACCTATGTATAACTAAATCACTTTGCTGTGCTCCTGAAACTAACACATTGTTAATCAACTATACTTCAATTGAAAAAAAAAAGCAGACCCTCTGTGGGTCTTCCATCACGAGTCCGAGCAGGGAAGGCGATCAATGCTGGGGACATGCTTGTCTTTCGAATATTCAACCCCCACAGTAATCCTAAGTGACAGCATCTGTAGCTCCCTTTTATAGATGTGGAACTGAGACTTAGAGACTTTAAGTACTTGCCCAACATCACAGAACTCATAAGGAAGTACTTGAACCCTGGACTGACTGCAAATTTCATGCACTTCTCCGAAACAACCCTCCAAAGAGCCTTGGGAAAGATGTCTAAGTGACACTAGTTGCCCAGTAGGGAACCTACGGCTCGTCCACTTATATCCTGAGCTCATGAAGTCTACTTAGTCCTTCCTCACCACCATACTCACACCAACTGCGGAAAAATATTTCCTGCAGCCTTGCGTTCCTTCAATTTTTTGGCTGGTGGAAATGGCCCTTGTCTCATTCATACCTCCTCGCCCTCGGCCCCTATGTCTACTGCAGCACCAAGAAGGAACCGCTTGATACCTCACCCGTGGGAAGCCTTTGAGAGAGATGTTTGACAGATGCAGGCTTTCAGAACCGTGTCTCAGGTGGGCTGGTGTGGATGGGATTCTAAAGGCCTGGCCTCGAGCTGTTGCACACGAGACAGCCCCTTCCATCCGAAGCAACTCCTGCCCTGCGGGTCAGTGCGTGGTGAGACGCCCGCACAGTTTTGGAGGTTTTCTCTCCGGCTTCCCACTCTGTATTTCTGGACAACAGTTTACTCTGTGCCATTTTTACCTAAATTGACAGAGAGAAGTAACACAGAAGTATTGGGTTGGCCAAAAAGTTCACTAGGGTTTTTCTGTAACCTCATTTGAAAAACCCGAATAAGCTTTTTGACCAACCCAATATATAGGCGGCAACAGCAAGTCAAGCATAGAGACTACAGGAGATTCAATCAAACACAGATCCAATTACGGAAACCTTCATTTCAAAAGCAAAACAAACAAGATATGGACACCCATTTCTAAATATCTTGTTAGATGTCGGTGACAGGAGCTGGCGCCCTGCCACCTGTCAGGGCGTGTCTGTCCTTGGGCTTCTCCTTTTTCAATTCTCAGACTCCGTTGGTTTACTAGCTCGGAAGGCCTGAGGCCCCTCTTATCAGACGTCTGCATCAGAATCCTGAATAACAAACGCCTTCTGAACTGAGAACAAGGAAGTTGCAATTTCTCTGGGGTCAGAGACTGAGGGACATTGTTGAAAAGCTGGCGACAGGAGGCCCTACTGAAACAGTGACGGGTCCGCAGGGACCTGGGCGGAGTTCTCAGTTCAGGGCATGAAGAGGGGCCGTGGTACAGACGCTGTCTGCATGGAGGCCGTGGCAGGGAGTGGGAGGAGGCTATTTGCAGGGCTGAGGTCCCCAGCCTCAAGCAAGGAGTTGGGGTGTCGCCCACTCTGTTCACCTCCTGGACACACAAGCCACTCTCTTCTCCATCCCAGACACACCTCGAAAGGCCACCACACAGACGGGGCCATAACTCACCTTTGCCCCAGCCGACGACCCCTAACTCTCCTGCCATTCCTTCCAACCCCATCTCTGCTCCTGACCCTGCCTTGCCCCTAAGGGACAGAAGAAGCGGGACCCACCAGAGCATGAGTGGTCCCAGTACAGGCAGTTCTGGATCACAGGGCTGGAACCACACTCCTGGTGCCAGGGCTCAGATTCATGTCCAGACAGCGGCCGGGGCTCTGTGCCAAGGCTGCCGTGCAGCCTCACTGCTCCCTGGCCTCCCTCCAGCGTCCGTGCCAGGAAGGAACAGCCCGCCGCCCGTGAGGAGTGGGCAACCGGACGCTTCCAGCTCTGACTTCTTGGGGGTCTGCACTCTGTAGAAGCACAATCCCTTCTGCCCTTTGCTGTGGCCAGTCGACCGGTTGAAGGAAGGAGCAGGCAGGTGGGCAGACAGAGGCAAACACCTAATCCTGTAGGGACCCTGGCTTCAGATCAACTGAAAATATTGTTTTCCAGGCCCAGACACAAATTCACTTGTCATCACTCGGGTCCTAACAGAGGGAAAAAATACAATGGAAAATTAGATCCCGTGTCACAATGTCACGGGTATAAATAAAATGAAAGGCAAGCCTGACGTCAAGAATGAGGACTCTCACATTCCACTCCACTTCCTCATCATCAAATATGCAGCTCAGTTTACCCGGTTGGGTGGCGGAAACTGGTTGGTGTAAACAGGTAGGGGCGCTGATGCTGTGGGGACAGCACCAGAGTGGTCCTGCGAGAGACTGAAGTCCCCCAAAGCCAGCTTCACTTCCTGTGCTGGGGGTTTCCTGGGATGCGGTGGCATTCTTGGCAGATGTCACAATTCCCTCCACACATCCCCTCAGCTTCCCCCGGTCTATTTTCTTCCTCTCTAATTTCTCTTCTCAGGGGCAGCCAGCCTGTCCCTTCACAAGATTTCCTGGGCATCGACTGAGGGAACATTGCTCTTCCCGGAGTAGAGAAGGGCGAGGGCAGGCGGGGAGAGCTACAGGGACGGGGCTGGTATAGATTAGACGCTGGTCTCTGTAGCTCCCTTAACTCAAATGTGCCCCTGAAAAGTGGTGTGCAGCTCAGCCTGGGGATATGGATTCATATTTTAAGCATATGATGGACTGCAATGATCTAAAGGAACCCCATGGTAAAGAATTCTGCAGTAGAAACATTCTTTCCCACCAAGTTCTATCTTTGAAATCTAGCTATTCCTCTATTAGAGCTTTTTCAACATCCCTGTACCCCAAAGCCAAAAACAGATGTGGTCTGGTGTGCAATCTAACACATCTTTGTCATCGAAGGGCATCTGACTTCAAAGCATACTGAGGAATGGTGACAAGTAGTGCCACGCTTAAGAATAAACCCATACCTACTAATACAGGTGCCAGGATTGGTGCCTGCCACTTTCTGGTTTTCTCTCTTGACTCTTAGGGGGTATCAGTGAATCTAGGATAATCATGGAGACTCTTCCAATTCACTTTCTCCGAGTCAAACACCGAGATTTAAGTCTTTTCTCTGACATCTACACACTCAGCAATAGTCGGTGGATCCTCCTCTGTGCTGGGGGCCCTTCTGGCCCTGGGTGTACTGAGAGGAGCAGGACCCAGCTCTGGATCTCTCTGGTCTCATCTGTGAAGGATGTGATTAGCAGCTTCAAAGTCGGGGGGCAAACAGATTGGCCTTGGTGTCTAACAGAGAAGTTAACACAGTTCTGGGAATTCCCTGGTTGTCCAGTGGTTAGGGCTCCACACTTCCACTGCAGGGGGTCGTTAAAAAAAAGTTCTACCTGTTCCTGGCTGCTCGACTGTGCCTGCCTCAGAGGGTGTGAGCGCTGCATGGAAGGTGCTAGGTCCTGCCTCCCTCCGCCCCACTCTCCAGGGTGAAAGTGAAAGTCGCTCAGTTGTGTCTGACTCTTTGAGACCCCATGGACTATACAGCCCATGGAATTCTCCAGGCCAGAATACTAGAATGGGTAGCCTTTCCCTTCTCCAGGGGGGATCTTCCCAACCCAGGGATCAAACCCAGGTCTTCTGCATTGCAGGTGAATTATTTACCAGCTGAGCCACAAGAGAAGCCCAAGAATACTGGAATGGGTAGCCCATCCCTGTTCCAGCAAATCTTCCAGACCCAGGAATCTAACCCGGGTTTCCTGCATTGTAGACAGATTCTTTACCAACTGAGCCATCAGGGAAGCCCAGGGTGGGCAGGAAGCAATCATAAAACAGGAAAGAAGATCACTGCTGTGTATACATGCACAGTGGTGTTCTTTCTCTCACCCCACCCTGCATGCACACACACGTGCAGGCACACACACACTCACAGCCTGGCTGCAGATAGGTGTGATGATTCCAGGACAGATCACAATGTTATTTTTAGATCCAGATTTCTAATTCTGCTCCCACTCAAGAAGAAGTAGATTAGACTGATAATGGGCTGAAATGGCAGCTGGTCATTTTCTTCTCCACATGCTCTCAGTGGGGCAGGACTTGGTAGGATGCAGGGCTAAGGCGCGTCTCATTTTATGTCTCCTTATGGCTACTGAGGATGGCTCTGTGGCCTGAATTCTGGGAGACCTATTTTTTAGAAGGTATGATTCTGAGACGATAGGAGGTTTTTTCCTTTACCATAAGAATCTCACGAGGGGATGTGGTTCTTCAAAAAAGCATGCAAGGGGACTTCCTTGTGGTCCAGTGGCTAAGACTCCTTGCCCCCAATGCAGGGGGCTAGAGTTCGATCCCTGGTCAGGGAACTAGAACCCGCATGCCACGACAAAGAACTAGTGAAGCCTAATTAAATCAATAAAATTGTTTTTTAAAGTGTGCTAGAACTGGCCTAGGGCAGAACTGTGCAGGCAAGGTGTCGGCTTCTTCCCATCGTCCCCCTGCTTCCTCTCCCCGGTCTATGTATCCATTCCAAATCCCACTCCTGGCTTCCAGAACCTTCCATGAGGGTCCTTGTCTGTTTTGACACCAACCAAGGTCTCATCCTGGAAAAGGCAATGGCACCCCACTCCAGTATTCTTGCCTGGAAAATCCCATGGACAGAGGAGCCTGGTAGGCTGCAGTTGATGGGGTCGCTAAGAGTCGGACACGACTGAGCGACTTCACTTTGACTTTTCACTTTCATGCATTGGAGAAGGAAATGGCAACCCACTCCAGTGTTCTTGCCTAGAGAATCCCAGGGATGGGGGAGCCTGGTGGGCTGCCGTCTGTGGGGTCGCACAAAGTTGGACATGACTGAAGCGACTTAGCAGTAGCAGCAAGGTCTCATCCACCTTACATCTCAAAGCTCAACCTTCCAGTAACCCTTCCCTCCCACACCTGCTCTCTGCTAGATTCACTTGGGTTAACCTTGAGGTGAGAAGGAGATTTTAAATCAGCTGGTTAAAGGCTGGGGGTTTTGTTTGTTTGTTTTTTGTTGCTGTGATAGTTAAGGATGCGAGTTGCTGGCTTCAGACCCACACTAGGGCTCTTGCCCTGCCAGAGAAGGGGATGGAGTAGAAGGCAGGAGCCTTGTGCTATGCAAAGAGGTTGGATGTTCCACTAACACTCAGCATTTTGTTCTCCTCCTTTGGACCTAGCTTGTCCTGGCTTATAAGAACCCAGTGTCAAAATTTCAGGAATTTTGGCCAGATAGTTGTTAAACAGTCATTATTAAAAGTTCTATTACGTAGGCATACAATTAAATAAAATATATTAAGAATAAGGGTAGTGTTGTGTTAGGTCACTCAGTCGTGTCCAACTCTTTGCAACCCCATGGCCTGTAGCTCACCAAGCTCCTCTGTCCATGGGATTTTCCAGGCAAGAACACTGGAGTAGGTAGCCATTTCCTTCTCCAGGGGATCTTCCCAACTTAGGGATCGAACCCAGGTCTCCCACATTGCAGGCAGATTCTTTACTAATCGAGCAACCAGGGAAGCCCAAAATAATGGCAATCGATACTTAAATCTCACCATTTCCTAGTTACTTCATGATATTCACACTCATCTATGCGCTTGAAGTTATTTATGTCTAATGAGTCTCTATGTACGAATACTACATCTGGTGGGTAATTGTACATCTTTTCCCAACTCTGTATCCTATATCGTCACACTGGTAGCTTGAACTCAGTCACGGTGGGTAGGAATACTTATACCAGAGGATTTGGTAAAGAGTACGAATCAGGGCTGTATTTATTGCCTCTTCTTCCATCACACCAGTTCATGGGCATCCCACTATCTGCCCTCCCTGGGGCTCAGGAGCCAGACCAGCAGTCAGCTAGGAGAGCTGGTACCCAACAGCATGGATGTGGGGAGAGGTCGGCAGGGTGTCCCTGAAGCTCTCCTGAGCCTTCCCAAAGCCACTCCGCTGGGATAAGTTCTGACGCTCTCCCATCATCCTGCTTTGTCCTCCCCCTACTACAGAGACAGAAGTGCCTGCCCCCATCCCCAAGTCCCACTCTCACAGCCAATCCATTGTGCTTGGGGCGATTCTGGAAGCTCCAGCTCAGTCCTGAGGAAGGCATATATGCAGGCCTGGGGATGGGGCAGGGGTCTGAAGCATGAGATGGGGGAAGCAGCAGCAGAAGAGGGTTTTAGATAAAGGCTACTGCACACACCACGTCGGTGCATTTGGTCCCACAAGTTGACTTGAGAGCCGGGAGACGAGCATTTCTCCTCGGTTCTCCGCTCTGAATGTCATTTTTGGCAGACGCATACTGGAATTGCTGGGTGAAGGACTAAGCAAGCACAAGGGGGCCTGTAACTCTGACCTCTGGATTTCGAGACAGTTCATTTTCCCTCCGCCCCAGAGTGAGTGGGTCAAAGAACATCATCCTTAGAAGAACATTATGTGTTCTACACTTTACAAAGCCCTGTCACATTTACTATTACAGCTTTTGCAAGGACACTGAGAGACGCACAGCACACACATGACTGTCCTGGTTATGAACAAAAGGAGTCAAGATATAGACACTATCAGACTGAGCAAAGCCCACCTCGCTAGTTTGTACAAGAGCCGGGATCAGGTCCCACCATGCTAGCTGGTTTCGAAAATGTCCACCTTACACAGGTAGGAAGCATGACGCGCCAATTGCTTTACCTGTCAACCACAGAAGCCACCATGGGCTATCCGCTCTCTCTTCCCCTCCAAGGACTCGCCTGGGAGCGTTCCACCCGATTCCATGTCACTGAACTATTGAGAGGTCCATCCTGGCCATTTCGACCATTAATTTACCAGAAAGTGAGATTAGAAGCTCACCTTCAGTGTCCTTAACAGATGACACCAGAGTCTAAAGAAGACCACAAGGTCATGGGACCACAAGGCCTCAGCATCCCTGGGGCAAGCCAGAGCTGGTACAGAAGTTCTGCTTGTAACATGGAGTGTGGAGTTCCTCACGTGTGCACTCACATGCCATCCACATATACATGAGACCATGGCTTATTAATTCCTGACTCAAAGACTAGCGGACATCAAGCCTGATTAATTTGGTGGCCAACTGGGCAGAGACTCTGAAGCGGGGAAGGAGAGAGGCCAGCTTTTGCAAAACAGCTGCTTAGCCAGTCCTTGGGCCAGGCCCAAAGAACTGGGGAAAAGAAACTCCTTATTATATCCTTGTAAGTGAGAGTTTTTGTTTGTGTAAACTAGGACTGGAAAAATTGGTACCAAACTGTTAGTAGTGATTATTCAAGGGGAAATGATGATTTTTTTTTTTTAAGTCCCGACGTCAACAGTTTTCAGCAGATAACAACCTTTCTTCAGTGTTCCATATACTTTCAGAAGCACAATCACATCATCTTAAATTTATAAAGCATGCCAACTTTTGCAAAGTGTTTTTGTCCATTACTTCAATGGAGCCATGTAAACACAAGAATCCTATCCTTAAATAAACTAAGCCAAAATCTCCCCAAAGACAAAAGAAATACGAGAGAAACGTTACACTGAGGGTAGAGGGATCACCACCCAAGCCCCTCTCTTCCTAAGTTTCTGTGTCTGTTTAGGGGCTTCGTAATTTTATCTCTGACCCGCTTTTCTATTACAAAACTGAGTTCGGTAGGTATCCTGTTTGTTCCTTCTCTTGGTTTTTACTTACATGCTTGCCCCATGGGTAAAATCAACGGTAAATGGCTAGCTTCAAAAGTTACACAGGAATCATTTTCGGGTAACTTTCCCATGAGTAAGATTAATGCTCCCTTTTAACCTGTCTTCTTTATTTGAAGTCAAGTATATTTTAGTCCATAGGTCTAGTTAAAGCAAATATGGGAATCAATTCTTTGTGCAAATAAGTCAATTACTACTAAGAACTATTGTGAATGGTTAATAATTCTTTTGGGCAAACCTACACACTTCTATCCTGAAAAGGCAATTTACAAATTAGACCTCCGTAGTTTAAAAAACTGGCTCATTTTCTCTCGACTTGTTGGTAAGATCAGGGCCACTGAATTATTGGTTAGTAATTAGCTGGCTTCCTATTAATTTTAATACCTATTTCTGCCTTACTCTAACCAAGCAAACATGACCTCCATATTAAAATCAAGAATATCCTCACAGGTGATTAACGTGTTAATTACCTAGGTCTTAGTGATCATTCCACAATATCTATGTATATCGAATCATCACACTGTATACTCTAAACATATACAATCATATGTGCCAATTATCCCTTAATAAAATCAGGAGGGAGAAAAGAAAGCAAGTTTTCACTAAACCCAAAATAACATCAAGGTGATTTGGTGGGGAAAAGTGGATAGCTTAATTATAATTTGACATATCCCTGGGGAAAAGGATGAAAAAGAGAGAAAAGAAAGGGAGACGTTGGGGAGAGAGAGAAAGGAGACAGTATTCATAAGTTAAAAAAACAACAACAAAAAGATTAGCACTGCTAAGAGTTTTCAGCTGTTCCCAAGGCTGAATAACAGAATAAAAGGATCAGAATTGACTGAAGTGTCCAAACTATTTTAATATTTAGAAAACAAAGCATTTTAAATCAGGAGGGAGAGAATGGAATATCAACAAAGGGTACTGGCACAATTTGCTAACATTTTTTTAAAAGTAATTTAGGTAGGTTAAAGATGTTAATGGTTCCAATTTAGATTTAATAAAAATGCCAAAATTATAAATGCATTATAGATGAATACTTGTATAATATTGGGGAAAATAGGATCATCCTAAGAATGACACCAAAGGCATCCGAATTAAGAAAGACTGATACATTTTACTTTGTAGAAACTAAAAAAAAAAATTTGTATTTTAAAAACATCCGTGATACCAGTGCTTTGTCAGATACACATATTAAATGTTTTCTCACAATTTATTACTTGCTTTTCATATTCTCAGTTATTTACTTTGAGAACACAACAGCATGAATCTCAGAAACAATCTGCTCTGTGAAGAAAAGTATATACTGTATGATTCCATGTATGTGAAGCTCTAGAACAGGAAATACCAATCCAAAATGATGGAAACTACATCCAAGCAAAATGACACAAACAAATTTTGGGGGGGTGACAGAAATGTTCTATATCTTGACTGTGGTCATGGCTACGAGGGTATATATATTTGTCACAACTTACTGAGTTGTACACTTAAAAGTGGATGCATTTTACTCTATATAAATTATATTGCGATTACACTGAAAAAGTTTCATTATAAGCATCAAAGAAAATAACAGGCTGCGAGAATATTTGCCATGTCTAAGGCAGACAAATTTGTGAGACCCTAATATACGAAGAACTTTTACAAATCAATAAGAAAAAAATGAACATACCAATGGAAAACTGGAAGAGCATCCTAAAGATTTGTAAAAGAAGAAATGTAAATGGCCAGTAAATATGAAAACGACTCCAATGCTTTATAAATCAAAGACATATAAAACAGAAACTCTAATTTGAAAAGACACATGTACCCCAGTGTTCACAGCAGCACTATCACAACAGCCAAGATAGACACGGAAGCAGCCTAAATGCCCACTGCCAGACAGACGGGTAAAGGAAGATGTCACACACACGCACACAGGAATGCTCAGTTCAGTTCAGTTCAGTCGCTCAGTCGTGTACGACTCTTTACGACCCCATGAATCGCAGCACGCCAGGCCTCCCTGTCCATCTATCACCAACTCCCGGAGCTCACTCAGACTCACTTCCATCGAGTCGGTGATGCCATCCAGCCATCTCATCCTCTGTCGTCCCCTTCTCCTCCTGCCCCCAATCCCTCCCAGCATCACAGTCTTTTCCAATGAGTCAACTCTTCTCATGAGGTGGCCAAAGTACTGGAGTTTCAGCTTTAGCATCATTCCCTCCAAAGAAATCCCAGGGCTGATCCCCTTCAGAATGGACTGGTTGGATCTCCTTGCAGTCCAAGGGACTCTCAAGAGTCTTCTCCAACACCACAGTTCAAAAGCATCAATTCTTCGGTGCTCAGCCTTCTTCACAGTCCAACTCTCACATCCATACATGACCACAGGAAAAACCATAGCCTTGACTAGACAGACCTTTGTTGGCAAAGTAATGTCTCTGCTTTTCAATATGCTATCTAGGTTGGTCATAACTTTCCTCCCAAGGAGTAAGTGTCTTTTAATTTCATGGCTGCAGTCACCATCTGCAGTGATTTTGGAGCCCCCCAAAAATAAACTCTGTCACTGTTTCCACTGTTTCCCCATCTATTTCCCATGAAGTGATGGGACCAGATGCCATGATCTTCATTTTCTGAATGTTGAGCTTTAAGCCAACTTTTTCACTCTCCTCTTTCACTTTCATCAAGAGGCATTTTAGTTCCTCTTCACTTTCTGCCATGAGGGTGGTGTCATCTGCATATCTGAGGTTATTGGTATTTCTTCCGGCAATCACTCAGCCATCAAAAAGAATGAAATCATGCCATATGCCGCAACATGGATGAGATTATCAAATTAAGTGAAAAGTCAGATGGAGAAAGACAAGTATCAAATGATATCATTTATGTGTAGAAGCTAAAAAAAAAAAAAAAAAGACACAAATGTTTTGTTATTTCCAAAACAGAAAGAGACACAGACACAAAAAACAAGGTTACCAAAGGCAAAAGGGGGGTGGGGGGATAATTTAGGAGGCTGGACTTAACATATACATGCTACTATATATAAAATTGGAGAAGGCAATGGCACCCCACTCCAGTACTCTTGCCTGGAAAATCCCATGGACAGAGGAGCCTGGTGGGCTGCAGTCCATGGGGTCGCTAGGAGTCGGACACGACTGAGCGACTTCACTTTCACTTTTCACTTTCCTGCATTGGAGAAGGAAATGGCAACCCACTCCAGTGTTCTCGCCTGGAGAATCCCAGGGATGGGGGAGCCTGGTGGGCTGCCATCTATGGGGTCGCACAGAGTTGGACACGACTGAAACGACTTAGCAGCATGTATAAAATAGATAACCAACAAGGACCTACTACATAGCAGAGGGAGCTATGCTCAATATTATGTTATAACCTATCAGGGAAAAGAATCTCAAAAAGTGTATATACATAAAAGTGTGTGTGTGTGTATGTGTGTATATACACATATGTATATAACAAATCGCTGTGCTATACACCTGAAACTTACATGATATTGTAAATCAACTATCCTTCAATTAAAAAAAAACTGGGGGGAGTAGGGAAAGAGCCTTCCCTGGTGGTCCAGTGGTTAAGACTTGCGCTTCCATTGCAGGGGGCATGGGTTTGATCCCTGATCAGGGAACTAAGATCCTACATGCTGCACAGTGCAGCCAAAGGGAAAAAAGTGGAAAACAAAAGAAAAAAAAAAAAAAAAAAACAATGACCAAAAAAAAGACTCCAGCTCTTTATAAATCAAAGAAATATAAATTAGAAAAACAATATAATTTATCTTTCTCAAACTGATTTGTTTAAATTACTTAGGTTTGGTGAGGGCTGGGAGGAAAAGACATTTTCAGATCTCTTCTTCCCAGAAGAAAAGCTGTCAGTGTATAACCAAGGTCCTTATGCTACAACAGGATGTGTGGACACAAGGACTACAGGTGGGCACGCAGATTCGTGATGATTGGAGAACAAGAGGCATCCCTGTCACCAGCCAGGGGGCCAGCTGAGTCGTCTGACTGACCAGCTAGATTATATCCTTTCCTCTGTGGTATATATGATTGAGTCCCACTTAGACCAAGTGGAGTAGGTAAGGACTTCCCCAAGAGAAAGAATTATAGACTAAAACGATAACAGATTTTATTTCAGGGAACAAACAGGCTTTCTCTTGCCTCCTTCTCGGACACTCCAACTTCCTCCTACTGGGGCCACTTTCCTGAGTTACAGAATGACCAAGCCATCACGGAGTCAGCTCAAGTCTCAGGTAATGCTTGCCTTTCCATCATCCCAAGGATGGCCCAGGAGGGATGGTGCCTCCTTCTCAGCTGTAGTGGGATCTGCCTTTGCTGCTGTGATCACAGGTGGTGTGTGAAATAAAGCATAGGAAGAGGCCACTCCTAAAGGAAAAGCTGCAGTCCCAGAAAAGGCCTATGTCAACCTAAAAATAGGAACACATACAAAATGAGTGTGCCATGGGTGTCCCGCAGGAAAGTTAGGAAAGGTGATTCTGCCCATTGGCCATTCATTCCAGGCTCCAGCCACAGAATCTCAGAGCTAGAGGATCACCCAGATGGCTTTTTACAGTCCATACTAATCGCTCCTTTAATTCCCTGCTGCAATTTGCATCAGCCCACTAGTGACCTCCAAGTTGTTCTTACATCGTTTCAAAGGAATTCAGCATGTCCCCTTCACTAGCAGGAAAACCACACGTCAAATCCTAGCTTCTTCCTTAAGCCTCCTCCCTTGATTCCCCTAGTCTGGGATGACCCCTCTCATTATCCCTACCAGACGATAATCACATTCTGGCTTATGGCAGATTTCCTTTTGTTGCCTTGAATTACTTTATATTTTTAGCCTCAAAGTTGACTCTTTGGGTATTCACATCTTCTTCCCGCCAGCTTTGTTTATATCCCAAAAAATATAAAGAAAATAACACAGCACACAGCGCTAGGCAGCATAGCCTAGTGGCTCAGACCCGGGGCTGCAGAGTCAGATACCTGGGTACGAATTCCAGCTCTGTCACTTACTAGCTGCATGACTGCAGCAGCTCACTCAGCCTCTGTGTGTCTTCTTTATCGATAAAATGAGGACAACAGTGGCAGCACTTCACTGAGTTGTAATGAAGGCTGAGACAAATTCGTGGCGAGTGTTGAGCATGGGGCCTAAGTGCTGGGTAAACACCACCTTTTCGTATGTCAGTGCTTAGTAAACACCTGCTAATTGAAAGATTCGAATGGGAAAGGACATTCAGTAAATAGAGAGAGAGCTGATCTAGAGTGCTGTGAACCCCAAGCTGTCCTCCAAAAAGCAAGCACAGATCTAGAGACTCTGCCTTCTGCTGTAACAGGCTCCACAGGACAGGTCAAATATTGGCTTGGCCAAAAGGTTTGTCCGGGTTTTTCCATGACATCTTACAGAAAAACCCGAGTGAACCTTTGGGCCAACCCAATATTTTTTGAATTTATTTTTAATTGGAGGATAATTGCTTTACAATGGCGTGTTAGTTTCTGACATACAACCGCAGGAATCGGCCATAAGTATACACCTGTCCCCTCCCTCCTGAACCTCCCTTCCCCCCCACCCCCATCATCTTACCCCTCGAGGTCTTCACAGAGGGGGCTGAGTGCCCTGTGTTATGTGGCAGCTTCCCTCCAGCTATCTATGTTACACTACTGTGTGGACGTCAGTGCAACTCTCTCAGTCACCCCACTCTCTCCTTCCCCCGCTGGGTCCACAAGCCCATTCTCTACATCTGCACCTCCATTCCTGCCCTGCCAGTGTTATCACAGCACCTCGGGTTCTGGTGGAGGTTAAGAAATGTGGGGAAAGAAGGGCACAACTGAGGTTTTTAAAAGGGGCAAAGGACCTGAATAGACATTTCTCCAAAGACACATAAATGGCCAATAAGCCCACAAAAAGAGACTCACTATCATTAATCACAGGGCCACGCAAATCAAAATCACAGTGACTTACTACTTCCTACCCCTAAAGTGATTATAACAAAAAAATCAGATAATATCAAATGTTGGTGAGGACACAGAGGAATCAGAATCCATACACTGCTGGTGGGAATGTAAAATGGTGTCGCCACTTTGGAAAACTGTCTGGCAGGTCCTCAAACAGTTAAACACAGAATTACCACGTGACCCAGAAACTTCACTCCTAGGTGTATAACCAAAAGGAATGAAAATGTGTCCACACAAAAACTGGTCCTCACTATTTATATGAGCATTCTTCATAATATCCAAAAGGAGAAAAGAAGTAGATTATGAAGAAGTAGATGTTCTTCATAATATCCAAAAGGAGAAAAGAAGTTATTGGAGTATATTCATTCAACAAATATTTATTGAGCACCTATTATGTGCCAGGAAAATAAGTTTCTTTTCTTGGAGTTAATTAAGAGTGTAATATCTAGGGTGCAAAGAGTCAGACACGACTGAGCAACTTTCACTTCACTTCACATCTAGGGTGTGTCCTTTCCTCTCTGTCACACTCATAATTCAAGCCTCAATGGCTTCTGGTCTGAATTATTTGCCTCTAAATAGGCTTCATGCCCACCCTGCTGTTTTCTTTAGCAACCTGTACTAAGCAAAATTGGTCAGGAGAGCTTTCTAAAATAGCTACATACTTTAAGCTCTTTCTGAAGATCTCTAGTGGCTCCCCACTGAGAGGGTGGCCGGCCCCTCCTGGATCTCCACGCTCAAGTGTTTCCATTTCCTACTGTATTTAGGACATTCTGGATCCTTACCTAGCGAATTTCTTCTTCCCCTTTCAAAGCCGGTTGGAGCATCAGCTCCCCTGGCAGCTCTCTACATTCACTAGAGCCCACCCTGAAATACAGAAATGACTCTTCGCATTCACATGGTGTGAATTAATTTCAGGGGACTGGTTTCAAAGCAGGTGATGGAAAACAGTGAGTCACCAACTGGGGAACAGTGAGATTAGCATCCGCAAAGAGCTGCCACCATTTCTAAGCTGGAAGGGCAACAGGAGGAGGTAACCAGGGCCCAGGGGCCGTGATCACCTTGAGGAAGCTGTACCCTGGCGGACCTGTCCAGCAGGAGGTGGAGTCATGGTAGAGACTCACACGCTGTGAAAAAAGGAGGAGAAACACCCTGGCTTGCCTCTCTCTGCAACCCTCCAATCTGGCACCCTTGCCTCCCATTGGCTGGACAGCTGGAAGTCAGCTGACATGGAGCCTGCAGAGGTTCCTGCTCCCACTGCCAACATAAAGAGAGCAGAAGAAGTGAGAGAGATGGACGGTTCCTCTTCCTGAGTAGGCAGATGGTCACTGTCTCTCCTCTGCTCCACTCTGATCTTATCTTCTTTATAACCCTGATCCCAGTGGGCTGTGGTGTGTGTTTACAAGTCTGTTTTCTTTAATAGACTGTGGAATTCCACAGGGTGAGACAATGGCCTTATTCATCGTGGCAGTCTGAGCGCCTGGAGTAAGTCACAGAACGTAATAGGCACCATATCTTTGTTGGACACCTATCGCAAGGAAATTCCTGGAGTTACCTCCAGCCAGCCCTCCTTTTCCATCTCCTTGATTGATTTACCTATGTTGACTGTCTGAACTCTCAGCGCTAAAGACTAAGCAAGGAGGAGCTTGGGGTCCATTCAACTCTGAGTACATTCAACTCTCAGGCTGCGACTCTGAGTCACAGCCTTATATTTAAATACTCCAACAACAAATCCCGATGATTATCTATAGTCAGAGCACCATCAACATATCAGCCTTCTATCTACCCATAGCTCCATGAAAATTATCCAGGAAATTTCTCCAAATCTCAAGATATCCTTCCTCTACCACCCAAGATGTTCCTAGGCCATCTCTCCCTGCGTTAATCAGTATGAGCCCAGGGTAAACAGACTAATTTTAAAATCAGCTTAAGCAAAACATAATTAGGAAGATAAATTAGCCTCCCCAAATTGCATAATGAATGCCCAAGGAAAAAATTATTTTATTATCCACCATTTTAAATATCTGTGTAACTTTTTCTCTTCTATCATCACAGATGATACACAGCTAAAAGTGTAGGGAAATACCACAGAACATAACTTTCGACCTTGACTGTCTGTACAATGATTACCAAGGAGAAAAATGGGTTGTTTTTGTTTTTCTTATCTTGAATTTATAACACCAGCCTAGTTGTATAACGAGGGAAGTAGAGAAATTATAGTCAGACAATGTAATTATAATTGGACCCAGACAATCAGGGTCCAATTCCTGGTTCTAATTTATTGCTGGACAATCATGGGCAACTTAAATAACCTCTCAGAAATCAGTTTCTTCACACGCACGATGAGGATGAGGATAACACCGACCTCAACGGCGCTGAGGGCCAAAACAGGCTGTCGGTTTCAAACATTCCATGTGAATCTTTCATCTGTCCCACAACTTCAGGACTCACCGACTGTTACTTGCACTTTACACTTTACACAAGAAAACAAGCATAGCGAGATTAAGTAACTTGCTCAAAGGGTTGTAAAAGCTGAGTGTGACTTTATACAGTGCAATCACCAATTGTCTGAAACCTAGTAGGTGCTCAATTAACTTTTTTATTTACACTATCCCTCCTCTCTTGCCAAATTAACTAATCTTTATAGAAAATGGTTTTTTAAATAAAGCATAGGTGATTTACAATGCTGTGTGCATTTCCGCTGTACAGCAAAGATTCAACACATATACATACATACATACACACACACACACTTTTTTATGTTCTCTTCCACCATGGTTTATCACAGGATATTGAATATAGTTCTCTGCTGTACAGGAGGACCTTGCTCTTATCCAGTCTCTATATAATAGCTTGAATCTGTTAATCCCAAACCCCTACTCCCTCCCTTTCCCGCCCTCCCGTCGCCGCCCCTGCCCTCCACTGCCCTGGCAACCCTGAATCTGTTCTCTGTGTCTCCGAGTCTGTTTCTGTTGCAGAAATAAGTTCATCCGTGTCATGGTTTAGATTGCACACATAAGCGATATCATATCTTTCTCTGTTTGACTTAACTTCCATTATTACAATAATCTCTAAGTTCATCCATGTTGCTGCAAATGGCATTATTTCAGTCTTTCTTATGGGTGAATAGTATTCCCTTGTAGCTCCCCCGTCCCTGGGATTCTCCAGGCAAGAACACTGGAGTGGGTTGCCATTTCCTTCTCCATATAAATATATGTACCACATCTGCCTAGTCATCTATCAATATGCATTGTGTTGCTTCCGTGTGTTGGCTACTATGAACAGTGCTGCTATGAACAGGCTGCACATATCTTTTTGAGTTCGAGCCCTGTCCAGACATGTGCCCAGGAACGGCATTGCTGGGTCATATGGGAACTCTTATTTTGCATTTTTTCAGGACTCTCCACACTGTTTTCCATACCGGGGGCACCCATGTACACTCCCACTGATAGCGTAGGAGGGTTTCTAGAAAGTGATTTTTTAAAATGAAGTTCTTTGTTCAAGGGCCTGGATCCTACACTCCTGGCTGTGCATTCACTATACTCTGTGCCTCAGTTTCCCCCTGTGTAGACTGAAACAGCAGGCTGTCGCAGTCCCCAGTCAGCAGCCTCTGAGCTGGACCTGGCCTGCAGTTACACTCTATTACGCTGCCCCACATTCACGCTTCAATTAAAGCAATGCCAATGTTTAAAAATCAGTGTATTTCTTTATCTCTCTCACACACCAACACACATTTCAGGGTTTTCTTTAAAAAATAAGCCCAGCTGGCTCGATGGGCTCTCACTCCCACAGGTCAACATTCCCCTCAAGTTAAGGGCCACCACCTCCTTTCACAAAGGACAGATATTCCCCAATTTGCAATCACCCCTATTTCTCATGGTTTCGGGCCAAGCGATGAGTCTACAACTTCTGGACTCAGTGGTCATTAGGGTCTCTTCCTTCCACCTCTAAGAGTCCCTGATTCCCTGGCCCTGAAAAGCATTTCCTGGAGGCAGCAGCCACTGCAGGGCACCACGGGTTTTCCTGCATGTCATTGTCACACAGGCTGGCCACTCATTCCAGCTTAACTGCAGCCTTCCCTGTTTTAGTCTGATAGTCCTGCATCTGAAGAAATTCTTCGGGCCCACGCCAAGCACGGAGGTCACCCCACGTGTCATGTCCAAATATCCCCCTCCAGGGGCCCCTCCAACGTAGGAGATGAGGATCCCCCTCCAGGGGCCCCTCCAACGTAGGAGATGAGGATGCCATCCCGCACCACTGTGTCCCTAAGACTCCGTGGGGAACTCTGCCGTGTTAGAGGAGCTTGCCTAGCATCTCTCCCCGACTGGGTATTTGCTGGGGGAGCTGGGGCAAGCCAAATGAGAGGGGCTGGACCTGGTTATATGACTGCGTCTCCTGACTGGGCTCAGTGTGACCTTAGGGAGCCCATTCAGTCTCTGGGCCCCTCTGCTCTGCCTTTTATTCATTCAACAAACACTCGTGATATGCCCCCAAGGTGCCGGGCGCCATTCAAGGCAGGGCAGAGAATAAGCAAGAAGGTCCTTGCTCTCAGAGGACTCACACCTGGAAGAGGAAGCAGACAGTAAAGCAAGTACACAGTATCTGATAGAGCTTCGGGTGGTGACAACGGAAACCATCAGCCATGCGGGAGGAGCAGAGTCCTCAGAGCCGTACAGCCACCGGCGATTTTGGCGGGTGCCAAGGAGTGCCAGAGGTAAATCCAGGTCCCACCTGGCCTCTCATTTTGACCAATATATAAAATCCTTAAGTTTGAGATTTTTTGACTCAGGGATTACGAGTAACAATTCAATTTTTCAATTATAAAATGTTTCCTTCTTGGTTAAACACACACACACACACAGCATTACAGCTAAAATCCATATCAATACCAAATCCGGTTCTCCTACAATGGACCGGAAATTCACGAAATCAAATCCACCCAAATAACAGCGCTAGGATTGAGGAAAGGGAGAGGCTAGCCTTATTAGCCAACTGACAACATTTTATTTAAAAACGTGCCGTGGGAGTCAGGGAAAGAAAGTGAAGTTGCTCAGTCATATCCGACTCTTGGCAACCCCATGGACTGTAGCCTACCAGGCTCCTCTGTCCATGGGATTTTCCAGGCAAGAGTACTAGAGTGGGCTGCCACTTCCTTCTCCAGGGGGTCTTCCTGACCCAGGGATCGAACCGGGATCTCCTGCGTTTCAGGCAGGCGCTTTACCCTCTGAGCCACCAGGGCTCAGTCAGGGGCCCATATACAAAAGCCAGAAGCAGAAATTGAATGAATGAATGAACACGCGGTCGAATACCTCCCTCCCTCCCTTCCCCTAAAAGAGCTGTATATTGCTTCAATGAAAGAAGTAACTACTTATAAACAATTAAATAAAGGATACCAGTAAAGTAGTCATTCATTTATTGCATACATAGGTACTGAGTATCTTCTATATGCCAATACTATTACAAATAGTGAAAGAAGATGCTACTTGGGAAGTCCAACATATTTATCTATATTTAAAATAACTTATTTTTCTGATTGCAAAGTAATAATTACTTTTATAATTTTTAAGCTTAAAAAAAGCAATAAAAGCTCTCCGGCTTTAAGGCAAGCTTTCTCAACCTTGGCGCTTTCAATATTTGGGGATGGGGAATTCTTTGTGGTGGGGCTATCCTGTGAGCTGTAAGATGTGTCCAAGAGAAGCCAGCAGCACTCCCTGCCCCCATGGAAACGCAAGGGGAATGCATAACATCAAAAGTGCGTCCAGGCTTAGCAAATGCCCCCTTGGGGGTGGGGCGTGACCTCAGATCCAGAACAGCTGCCTTAAGCAATCCACTTTGCTACCCAATAGGGGCCTCAGAAGTCAGAGCCTACGGGGAACCCCCTTCTACCTCCAGGCCGACAAGCAGGAGGTTTCCTCCAGCAAGAGCCCTTGTGTTCCCCTTCTCGTCCCTGATGCCAAGTCACCAGCGCTCCGGGGTCAGGCAGCACCGTCCCAGGTATGGGCTGGGAAGGCAGGGTGGGGGGGGGCGCGGCGGGCCTGGGCCCTCCTAAGGCGATCAGCGAGGCTGGAGCTTACGCTGTGTGCGTCAGGGCTGCTGATCCGGGCCATGCCCCAGCCCCGCACTCCTCCAAATGAGCTTGGCTAATGACCTGGGAGGAAAGCTCCCCGTGTGCAAGGCTTAGGGAGCCACACTGAGGTCCAGCAGTCTGCGGCTGGAGGATTAAATTGTGCCCATCCATCCTGAGCGCTGTTATGAGAGAGTCTCCGAAGCTGTGAGCAGGCATGCCTGCCTCTCCACGCCACGCTCTACAGACTGTACAAAGGGTCCGTTGTGCACAACCTAATCCGAGACAGAACCAGACAACCTGCCTGGCCGTTGAGTCCCAGCTCTGGCTGGCTCTTCAGAACAAACTCTAGTCACAAAGAAGTGAACATTTGCAGCTGGGAGAAGATGTCAGCATGAGCCCAAGTCAGGCACAGCATTTGTAGGTGTCTTCACCTGGGTCCTGGCTGCTTGGAACCAAAGGGAAGTTAGTCTTCTGTGTTACCACTGAGGGACTCAGATTCCCTGGTTCCCAATCACAGGAGGGAGAGCTGGAAGAAGAGGAGAGACTGAGAGAATCTGGCTTCTGCTTTTATTCATTCATTGTGTACACTTGCTGAGTTCCTCTTAGACGCCCAACCCTGTGACTGGGGAGAATGTAGCTTCAGATGGAACCTTCCAGGGTTCACTAAATCAAAAGCTCCTGGAGCTTGATAATAACCTAAGTGAGGAGACAGATTTATTCCCACCTGAAGGGGAAAAACCAGTCCTCAGCTCCACCTGCCTGCTGCCATCATGGCCTGTAAGCCAGTTTGGGCAGATCGTCTGACTTTTAAGAGGCACTGGAAAACAGAATTTCTGTGTGAAATCTTTTTGTTGTCACGTACAATCTGAAATCTCAAAATAAAATCAAAGAAAAAATGCCTGCATGGACAAAACTGATCTAGTCTCCAAGCCTTTAAATCATAACTTCAGCTTGAGAGATGAACGCGAGTAGTGATTCAGAGCGAGGTACCTGGAAGCGGGAAGAAGGGTGTCTGGTTCCACCTCTCACCTGGTGTGTGACCTTGGGCAAGTTACCTAACTTCTCCGTGCCTTGCTTTCCTCATGTATAAAATGACCGTGATGAAGTATGCTGTAGACTTTAAATGAAAGAATGCACATACAAGCCTGATCTATAATAGCTCAATAAACATTAACTATCATTTTTACAGGTCATCTGGTCCATTGCCTCAGAAATCTTTTACAACAGCCTTGGCAACTGAACATTTGATCCCTGCCTGCGTCCTTTCTGAGACGGGAAGTTCAAGGTTTCTTAGGGAATGTCAGTTGTATGACAATTCCTAAATTTCAGCAGCTTAATCAAACGCATGTTCATCTGTTGCTCATGTCCCAGCCTGGTGTGGTGAACACTCCAGGTGCTCTGTTCCACCCCAGGCCCTGGGATCTATGCACCTTCCCTCTGGTGGCTCCGCCTGCTCCCAGGACCTTCCCAGAGTCCTCTACGGGGTTCTCTGCTTTCAGCTGGCCAAGAGGCAAAAAAAGAAAGCGAGAGAGAAAGAAAATACCAGGTGCCTCACATCTGCATATTCCCATTTGCCAGAACTCTGGCGCATGGCCGCAATCTAATTGCAAAGGAAGCTGGAACGTGAAATGTTCCTCCATCCAGAAAGAGAAAATAGCATTGGCGGACATCTAAACAATCTCTGTCAAGCCCTGCATTCATATAAAGACAACTGGGCGGACTCAGAACGTCTGCCTGTTGGTCCCCGTCTCTCCCATTAGCGCAGTAGGCACAGGACACCAAGAAGACGCAAGCCGGGGCAAAGTAGGTGTGGCTTTGAATCTTAGTTAAAACACTTGTTAACTTTGGACCTTGAGAAAATTCCTTCAACTCTCTGTACCTCAGTTTACTCATCTGAAAGATAAAGATAGTAACTGCCTCCCTGGATTGCTTTAAGGTGGAATAAGATAGTACAGGCCTTGGCACACTGCATAACATCTGATATATAACCTCAAGTTAATGCTCCTGTCTCCCCTGATCCTCTTCTACATGAATGTTTTCCAGGTATTTAAAAATGACTCTCATTATTTCTGTGAGTTTTCTCTTCTCCAGTTTCCTCAGCTATTGTCATTGTTTTAATATCACGTCATTGCTAGCCCCTAACTCTCCCAATGGCCGTTCCATGGACAGACCTCAATTTGTCAAGGGACCAAATACGATGCCTTCCTTACGTGTCTCTGAAAACACACCCTGAGATAAGTCTTGTGCAGATAATTTGGGGGGGGGGGGGGAGTTATCTTAGGAAACAGAAGTGAGGGAAATGGGGAAGGGAGAAAAGTCAACAAATGAGTGAGTTACACCTGGGGGCCACTGGATACTTCACTAAAGGTGGTGCACAGACGTCTAATAAGCTTGTGGAAAGATGCCCATAGGGAAATGCAAATGAAAACTACCAGCAGATTCTACTATCTACTTACTGAAACAGTGAGGATGTAAAACAGAGACAACACCAAATGTTTGTGAGGCTGTGGAAGAACTGGAACCTTCACACATTGTTGATAAGAACGTGAAATAGTTCAACCACAGTGGAAAACAGTTTGACAGTTTCTTTAGACGTACATCTACCACACAACCTAATGACTCCACTCCTAGGAATCCACCCACGAGAAGTAAGAACGTATGTCTACACCATGACTTGCACGTACAGTAGCATTATTCATAGCATTGAAAAACTGAAAACCCAAATTTCTGTTATGAGATAAATGGATACACACAATGTAATACAACAATACAAGAGAACACTCCACTGGGGAGCCGTGGCCAACTTTTGAAAGTGCAAACGAGACTTGTGAGTTTAACGTGAAATGTAGAATTGTTCTAACACTGTTAACAGGTTAGAAATATTTAAGATTAGGTAAGTTTACATGATGCTATATTTCAGTGCCTGGATAAGTAATTTTGGAGCTGACTCACCCCGCCGGTGTGAAGCAGCATCCAGCCTTGCAACGGCTCTCCTTCTCTGGCTTCCCTTTCAGCTGCCCTGACTCCTGGGCCAGGCGTATGTGTTTAGCTCCATGATGAAGGATTCCAGCTTCTGCAGGACACACTTGTCTACAAGTTCAAAGACAACAAGAACAAATATGAGCTTCAACCTGTCTTTGTGGGGTTCTGGCTCATGTTCCTGAGACACCAGCCTGCTCGTGACCTTCCCTCCCTGCTTACCTGTCTATAGACTTCAGAGGTCTGACTGGAGTCAGGTCTGTTCCGAGCTCATAGAGCTACTGGAGTATTTCAGTTTCTTGCAGCCTGTCAGACTGAAGACTTTATCTTCTTGCTGACCATCACTTGGAGGCTGCCTTCAGCTCCTTAGTGCATATGGAAGCGCAGGACAAGGCAGCTTACTCCTTCAAAGACAGCAGGGGAGAGGTCTCCTAGCAAGATGACATGCAATTTTATGTAATAGAATCGTGTGCACATAATCACACATATCCAATTGTCTTTGCCAAGTTCCTCTAGTTAGAAGTATTTCACAGGTCCCGTTCACACTCAAGAGGAAGAGATCACACAAAGGTTAAAGCCAGTTGGTGCAGAACGTAAGGACTACCCTAGAGTCGGTCCGGCACAGTCTACCTTCCCCAATGATTTGTGTATCTACCACATGAAAAAGACATTTACTCCCTTCCAATTTCCCCAAAAAGCTCATCCCATTATAGCATCTGTTCAAAGTCTACAATCTCATCATCTAAATCAAGTCCAGGTATGGAGGAGTCCCTTTGAGTATAGTTACTCTCAGTCTACAAAACTAGACAACCTATCTAACTCCCGAGCATCCAACACACAGCAGAGGAATAGGCACAGTAAAATAGTAATCAACTTTCTATTTTAAATGGGAGAGAATATATGAAAGGTAAAAAGGAGTTACCAACCCCAAATCCAAAGAGATTTTGAAATTCAGCCTGGCAAATTGTTACTAGTTCCTTGATTAGATTCTGCTGCTGCTAAGTCACTTCAGTCGTGTCCGACTCTCTGCGACCCCATAGACGGCAGCCCACCAGGCTCCCCTGTCCCTGGGATTCTCCAGGCAAGAACACTGGAGTGGGTTGCCAGTTCCTTCTCCAATGCATGAAAGTGAAAAGTGAAAGTGAAGTCACTCAGTCGTGTCCAACCCTCAGGGACCCCATGGACTGCAGCCTACCAGGCTCCCCCGTCCATGGGATTTTCCAGGCAAGAGTACTGGAGTGGGGTGCCATTGCCTTCTCTTGATTAGATTCTAAGTTCTGGGAATAATCCCTGGTAGCTCTTTCTTCCACCCTCTGAGTCATGTTACGTTTTTCATGAAAGGCAGAACATTTGCAATTGAGTGTGTTTATCATCCTGCTTCCTGCCAGTAGAATTTTGGAGACCTAACCACCTCCTTTCAGTTTTTACTCTTTCTGTCCCTTTCAGTTTAAGTTGGCAGTGCTTTTGCCAAAAAAAAAAAAAAAAGATTCTTAAATACTTGTGGGTCTCCTGTCAATTTCCCTTACACATAAGCAACATCCTCAGTTTTCTGAGACAGGCACTCCTTCACCTAGGGTGAAGATGCTGAGATGGTTAAGGACAACTCAGACAGGCCTTATCATTTGAGAAGTTGTATGAGGCACACCCATCATCTCTAGAGAAGGCCTGTCATGGGACTGAATACAATTCTGATCCTTGGATCTTTCCAAGGTTTTAACAGGGTTTATCTCTATGCCACGTGCTAGAAAGTCATTTCTCACTTTAAACATCTTTTGCCATTTGGAGAGACTGAGGACTGTCAAAATCATCAGGTCCCAGTTCCTTTTTGTTGAACAGCTCTTCCATCTTTCTCCTCTAGCATTTTACTATCTGCAGCAACTAAAAACCAGGCAGTACCCTCAACCTTTTGCCTGGAAACCTTAGCCAGATAAACAAGTTCATCACTTACCTGTTCTGCTTCACACATAACCGCAGGACACAGTTTTGCTAAGCTTTCTGTTACTACCTAACAAGCAACCCTCTTCCTCCAGATTCCAATACCACATTTCTCACTTCCTTTTGAGTATTCAGCAGCCTCCAAGTTTGAATTCCTACTAACAGTCTGTTCAAGGCAACTTAGGCTTTTTCTATCACGTTCCTCAAAATTCTTCTAGCCTCTAAGCAGTTCCAAGTCAATCTCACTGTTTTAGGAATTTGTCATAGCAGCACTCCACTTGTAGGTACCAAAAATATAACCTTGTGTCTTTAAGTTTAATTGACTAGATGCATTGGAATTTTAAGTACATGGGAAGATTTTGAATGTCTGTAAGAAGTTTCAAAATCCAGTATCTCCAACCTGAGCTACCTGATTTTTTTTTGCTTTGGAGTTTGACATAATTACTATGTCACCATAAAGGTACAGAAATATGTATTTTTAAAGATCCTCTATTCTCAGGAGAGTATAAGAATACTCATAAAAGTATAGTGAGAAAGGAGAAATAAAGTGTGCAAGTACTTTATAATAGCATAAGTATAAATACAATAGTGTTGTAATCATTTCAATAATGCAGTATATATGTTTCTACTTTTAAAGGCATTTGTAGCATTTAAAAGATTCAGATATAGGATACTTGTGATTTTGGACAAAATCAGCTTGTAAATTAACGTTTAAATGCCTGGAAGATGTTATATTGGTTAAATTCGTAAATTTTAATTTTTTTTTAGTTGTATAAAGAGTATTCGAGTTTTCAGAGGAATATTGTTTCATCTATTTATACAATTAATAAACCCAGCTTTAAAGTACAAACAACAGGTAATTTTGCCTCAGGATGTACAGAGTCCCCTCCTTGGATACTAAAGAATTTAATCAGATGCAAGCATTCCGGAAAGATTCGTGGAGGAGGCGTAGAAGGCGGAATGAGGGAGGCAGGAGCCAGGATCAGATTGGTATCACTTGCTGCTTGAAGAGCCTGGATGACGGCTCTGGAACGCTGCTGTCCTGACGCCCTCTAGTGGTTGAGACGCAAAGCCCACCTTTCCTGAGCAGCAGGTGAAAGATGTTTTGTTGCTAGCTCAGCTCACTCTCTAAGAACTTTCCCTTGATTGGGGTGGGGGGGCTGGTGCGGGGGGGAAGCCAGAAATTCTTCTGTCAACGATCTTGTGAGATACTCATCCAGTCTTACAAACCCTTCCTGTGTCAGTAGGCGCCTCAGTCCTCTTTGAGTATCTCCCATTATAAAACGCTTCCTCCTTTCCAGCTGACACTCTGCCCCTGCAATCTGTACCCACTGGCTCTGCTTTTCCCTCTGGGGCTGCACACGGCACCATGCTAATCTCTCCTGAGCCCGACAGCACTTCAAATATTGGCAACTTTCTTGTCCTCCCTGGTTTCCAGCTTATCTTCTCCAGGTCAATTATTTGCCTCAACTATTCCTCATGTGACCCAGTTTCCAGTTTCTGTCCCCAGTTGCTTTCTTCTGGAGGCATTTCTGTTTGTCAACAGCCCCTGGAAGCACACTGATGACCAGGCTGGCCTCCAGCCCCCGATTTGTGGACTAGCCTCCCAGAGGGCAGAGGGGCTGCGCGCCACCCCCCCCCCCCATATACTCCACTCCAAGGGGGCCCTGCTGTTCGGAGCAGCCCTGTCACATGATGGATGGAGAGAAGGCTTTGAGCTCCCTTGTCCGGCCTTTCCCTCTTGCCTTCCTTTACTCTTTGCAGCCTTGAAGTATCTTCTGTGTCTGGACACAGTTCCTCAGTTTCCTAAATAGTACCATGTGCAGACCACCTGGACAGCTGTTAGCCTGCCGCAGAGCAGAGACCTCTTGGAAAACCTAAGAATGACATCCTCCCTTGTGAGAAAGAAGCGTGGTTACCTGAGACTGGATTCTGACCTTCAGAGGCTGGGGACCTCTGACCAGCCTATATCCTCCTGCTGCGGCTGACGCTCATTTTCTCTCCTATCTCCCTCTGTGAACACACAGAAGAAAGACTAGGTGTTAATAATGTAACATCCTTTTATAGTTTGAAGACTGATATTGAGTCTACTCACTTCTCTTCTCTGAACTAATGTAGACTTTTCCCTGAAGGGCTATTTTTCAAAACCTTCCATCATTTTCTTTGTCTCCACTGGCTCCTTTCCAATTTCTCTGTAACATCCTATCTTATGGGCCCCAGGACTGAACAGTATGTTTTAATGACTGATATTGGCTATAGATTAAGAATTATATCTGTGAAAATATTTCCATTACAACATAGCTCATTGTACAAAGATTTATATACCGAAGGAGTTCCTGGCTGGCATATAACAAGTTATATTTCAAAACTTTCTTTGTAGATCAGTTATTTGAAATTTGGACAACTTTGCTGGTAGTCCAGAGGTTAAGGATCAGCCTGCCATTGCAGGGGACATAGGTTCAATCCCTGGCCTGGGAAGATCCCACATGTAGCAAAGCAGCTAAGCCTGTGCTAACGCAAGAGAAGTCACCTCAGTGAGAAGCCCATGCACCACAATGAAGACCCAGCACAGCCAAAAATAAATAAATAAAATTTTAAATAGATAAATAAAAAGAACACCCCAGGCACTGAGCAGAGGAAGCCTTGAGGAGAAGGTTGATTTAAAAAAGAAAAAAGAAGAAGACTGGGCACATTTTCCCACAGAAACAGTGGCTCCCAGTCCAGCCAAAAAAACCCAAAAGCCACTTTAGGTCATAGAGCAATAATGATATCAGGTTGAACTTAGGGAATAAGAATTCTCTGATCTGAAGCTTAAGAGACGCAGGAAGGTGAAATGAGAACTTTTTCCTCAATTTCTCAGCAGAGGAAATTGAGGAAGAAATGGATGACCCTCAACCTAGGATTGGAATGAAAACTGACCTTTTCCAGTCCTATGGCCACTGCTGAGTTTTCCAAATTTGTTGGGATATTGAGTGTAGCACTTTAAGAGCATCAACTTTCAGGATTTGAAATAGCTCAACTGGAATGCCATCACCTCCACTAGCTTTGTTCATAGTGATGCTTTCTAAGGCCCACTTGACTTCACATTCCAGGATGTCTGACTCTAGGTGAGTGATCACACCATCGTGATTATTTTGGTTGTGAAGATCTTTTCTGTACAGTTCTTCTGTGTATTCTTGCCACCTCTTCTTAATATCTTCTGCTTCTGTTAGGTCCATACCATTTCTGTCCTTTATCGAGCCCATCTTTGCATGAATTGTTCCCTTGGTATCTCTAATTTTCTTGAAGAGATCTCTGCTGCTGCTGCTAAGTCGCTTCAGTTGTGTCCGACTCTGTGCGACCCTAGAGACGGCAGCCCACCAGGCTCCCCCGTCCCTGGGATTCTCCAGGCAAGAACACGGGAGTGGGTTGCCATTTCCTTCTCCAATGCATGAAGTGAAAAGTGAAACTGAAGTCGCTCAGTCGTGTCCGACTCTTAGCGACCCCATGGACTGCAGCCTACCAGGCTCCTCCATCCATGGGATTTGCCAGTCAAGAGTACTGGAGTGGGTTGCCATTGCCTTCTCTGGAAGAGATCTCTAGTCTTTCCCATTCTGTTGTTTTCCTCTATTTCTTTGCATTGATCACTGAGGAAGGCTTTCTTATCTCTCCTTGCTATTCTCTGGAACTCTGCATTCAGATGCTTTTATCTTTTCTTTTCTCCTTTGCTTTTTGGTTCTCTTCTTTTCACAGCTTTGTAAGGCCTCCCCAGACAGCCATTTTGCTTTTCTGCATTTCTTTTCCATGGGGATGGTCTTGATCCCTGTCTCCTGTACAATGTCATGAACTTCCGTCCATAGTTCATCAGGCACTCAATCTATCAGATCTAGTCCCTTAAATCTATTTCTTACTTCCACTGTGTAGTCATAAGGGATTGATTTAGGTCATACCTGAATGGTCTAGTGGTTTTCCCTACTTTCTTCAATTTAAGTCTGAATTTGGCAATAAGGAGTTCAGGATCTGAGCCAAAAGCTGAGCGCCAAAGAATTGATGCTTTTGAACTGTGGTGGAGAAGACTCTTGAGTGTCCCTTGGACTGCAAGGAGATCCAACAAGTCCATCCTAAAGGAAATCAGTCCTGGGTGTTCATTGGAAGGAATGATGCTAAAGCTGAAACTCCAATACTTTGGCCACCTCATGCGAAGAGTTGACTCATTGGAAAAGATCCTGATGCTGGGAGGGGTTGGGGGCAGGAGGAGAAGGAGACGACAGAGGATGAGATGGCTGGATGGCATCACTGACTCGATGGACATGAGTCTGAGTGAACTCCGGGAGTTGGTGATGGACAGGGAGGCCTGGCGTGCTGCGATTCATGGGGTCGCAAAGAGTCGGACACAACGAGCGACTGAACTGAACTGAACTAACCTGGGATATCTTCCCACATTCTTTGGCCCTCTCTGGATCCTTATCCCAGTCTCCTAGTTCTCAGGATCCCAGTTCTGTCGCAAGTCTCCCAGGCTGCTGCCTCACTCAGCTCCCCCTCCACCCCCAGCTCTCCATGCTTCAGTACACCTGAGCTCCCCCCACCCATGACCCAGCACCCATCCCCTCAGTAAAGCCAAGTCCAGGTGGGGCTAGAATGACGGGCATCTCATCAAAGCAACTGCTGTGAATGAATTCTCGATGATGCCCCTGTTTTTAAATGGGTATCTTAGATATTAAAAACATTCTTTTCTGTGCAATTTCAGGCAGTGACAGATAATTTCAAAATACAGGTTATATGCGGGAAGATTTCGGTGACTACTGAAGCCATTAGAATAGACATGCTTGTTCTACCAAATGGGAGTATATCCCAAATGGTACCTCCTTCCCACAGATGCTCCCCTCCTCTATTTCTCAATCACAGATTATATGCTTCATATTGTTTTTCAAATTGTTTTTAAAGATTTTTAAATAGTTTTTATTTTGAGAAATTGTTATTCTTTTGAGAAAATGAATGAAAGCAACCATACCTTTTACAGATGGTGACTTCAGCCATGAAATTAAAAGATGTCTGCTCCTTAGAAGAAAAGCTATGACAAAATTAGACAGTGTTTTAAAAAGCAGAGACATCACTTTGCTGACAAATGTCCATATAATCAAAGCTATGGTTTTTCCAGGAGGCGTGTACGGATGTGAGAGCTGGACCATAAAGATGAATGAGTGTCAAAAAATGCTTTTGAACTGTGGCGCTGGAGAAGACTCTTGGACAGAAAGGAGATCCAACCAGTCAATCCTAAAGGAATCAACCCTGAATACTCATCGGAAGGACTGATGCTAAAGCTGAAGCTCCAAAACTTTGACCACCTGATACAAAGAGCCGACTCACTGGAAAGGACCCTGATTCTGGGAAAGATTGAAGGCAGGAGGAGAAGGGGACAACAGAGGATGAGATGGCTAGATGGCATCACTGACTCGATGGACATGAGTTTGAGCAAGCTCCTGGAAATGGTGAAGGACAGGGAAGCCTGGCGTGCTGCAGTCCCTGGGATTGCAAAGAGTCGGACACGACTTAGCGACCAAAAAACCACCACCACCAACCCCGAGAAAAGCACATGTGGTAGGACTCCATTCAAATAAAATTCTAGAAAAAGCAAACTAATCTATAGTTACAGAAAGCAAATCAATGTTTGCCCAAGTCCATGGCAGGAAGGAGAAATGGATTCAAAAGGGCTTGAAGAAACTGTTGGAGGTGATGTAAATATTCATTGTGGTCATGTGGCAATGGTTTCATGGGTGTATATGTCTGTCAAAATTGATCACATTGTACACTTTAAATAAGTGCAGTTTAGTGTACATCATTTATACCTCAATAAAGTTGTAAAAAAAAGAGAAAATGCAAAAAGACTAACATGTATGCACACATATATTTTTCCTCTCAGAACTGACCCTTATTAACAGTTTATCATATTTGCCTCAGTAGCATTTATATAAAATAAATTAAGTAAAACAGATAATAGTTGTTCCCAGCCAAGCTCTTTTTCTTCAGCCCAGTCCCTGGAAACAACTATCATGGATTTAGTGTATATCCCAACCATCTGTAGTAATTTTACATGTATATAGAAAGAAGAAAGAAGAAAGTGAAGTCACTCAGTCGTGTCCGACTCTTTGCGACCCCATGGACTGTAGCCTACTAGGCTCCTCTGTCCATGGAATTTTCCAGGCAAGAGTACTGAGTGGGTTGCCATTTCCTTCTCCAAGGGATCTTCCTGACCCAGGGATCAAACCTGGGTCTCCTGCATTGCAGGCAGATGCTTTACCATCTGAGCCACCAGGGAAGTCTTACATGTATACATTTATCTTTAAGTAATATATATTGTGTTTCAAAATTCATGTAAATGAATGCATGTTTTATGCCACACTTTCCTTTTTAGTACATGCCATGAGTTGACATTACACAAAGATATTTTATACATGGATATATTATGGTATATATAGGTACAGTCCATTCTTTCGGCATGCATGTGTGCTAAGTCGCTTCAGTCGTGTCTGACTCTTTGCAACCCTATGGATTGTAGCCCACCAGGCTCCTCTGTCCATGGGATTCTTCAGGCAGGAATACTGGAGTAGGTTGCCGTGCCCTCCTCGAGGGGATCTTCCTGATGCGGGGATTGAACCCGTGTCTTCTGTGGCTCCTGCACCGCAGGTGGACTGTTTACTGCTGAGCCACCAGGAAAGTCCCCTATTCCTTCTAATGGCTATTATAAGGGTTCATATCATAATACACTAGAATATTAGGATATTATGATAAAATTCATATCACAATAATATGAATATGCCACATTTTATTTATCCATCCCCCCTTTGATAGGCATTTCAGGTTTTTTCCCTCAATTTTTCATCATTACAAGCAATAATAAGCTGCAAAGTTTTCAAAGCAAATCTCATGGTATTGGCAGTGGGAGTTACTGGGTAGTGGCTACCAGGTAAGTGGGCAGGTGGGTTTGTTGAGTTGGATGCTGGTAAAGAGGGAAGTCCTGCTTCAAGATCTGTGGTCTGCATAGAAATAGTTGAAGTTGGATATGACCCTGTCTCTGGATTGCAGCTGAACCAGGTGCCTCTGTGATGTACCTGCAGAGCTGGAGATGGTTCAGAGGGCAACTCCAGCGGCCCACCCACAGAGTTCACCTCTCAGTTGGACACACGAGGGACCCAAAACAGATGACCTTCTGTGACGCAGGTACAGCAAATGCCTTTGGCAACAAGCCGTGAGCAATTCAACTCCGTCAGCTGCTGTTTAAATTCTTGAGGGTTTTCACATCAAATGAGTATCAGAAAATATATATTCACTGCCTCTACGTTACTGTGTGATATGAATGTACTAAGCCTGCCTTGTCTATAGTAATGTTCAGATCCTTGTGTTGTGCTTAACTTTTACTGTCTAGATTTGGTAAAGTCTCAGTGTAGCTTGTTAAAGTCTCCACTATGACTGTGCTTCTAACAAATTTTGCTTCGTACGTCTTGATGCACTGTGATTCAACACATACAGATTCCCAAATCTTACATCTTTCTTGTAAACTTTACCTTTCATTATTATAAAATTACATCTCAAAAGTGTAAAGAGAACCTCTGAATTGATGCAGAAGAGTTCCCCTTCAGCTACTACTACTGAGAAACACTGGACAAATTATCATCATATATATATATATATATATAAAACTGATAGAAAGAAAGGGAACTCTCCCTACTCTAGAAACAGAGAACTTAGAGGCTGAGCAGTAAGTAGGAACTAATGCCATCGCAGTGTGTTTGGACTAGCTAGGGATTTTAACAGCCTTGCAGTCAATAGGATGCTGTCTGGTGTGAGGAAGGAAGGCAACAGGAATTGAGCAATCTGCAAACTCTGAGTTCCTGAGAGCGAGGCTGCTGGTAAAAACAGGATCAGTAAGTCCCTGTGCCCTCAGGCTACAGGTGAAAAAAGAATTCATCCACAAAAACTTGAAACCATGCCTGTGTCAACACTGATGAGTTCTCAATTTTCGCTGTCAGACAGAAATACCAGGCTGAGAAGAAAGATAAAGGCGAGTTGAGAGCTGATGAGATCTCTGCGACTCCAGCAGAAGCAAACCGGCAGTCACAGTGAAAGGACAATCTAATGCCCCAGGCACACAGTTCTTCCCCCAAAGGGAAAAACCCTGCTGAAAATAAGCTCATAATAAAAATTAATCATAGGAGGAAACCACCGAGTGTCAGATCGTGAAATTAACAGGGGAAATAATGCCCCAAGAAATAGAGAAACTAGATCAATCTATCGATGACTACAAAGTGAGTATGCTTTAGATGACTTCAAAACGAAAGAAGGAATAGAATATATAATGGAAAACAGAAAATCATGGGAAAAGAAAAGGATCCCACATGCCTCAAGGCCAAAAATCCAAAACATGAAACAGAAGCAATACTGTAACAAATTCAATAAATCTGAGCACAGAGGCCTTTGGCAGCATGAATCTAACTTGTCTGTGCTCGGATTTAACTTTTTAAAAAACAGTCCATATCAGAAAAAGAGCTGTAAAAAAAAAAAAAAAAAACACAAAGGACAAATTTTTAAAACAAAAACACAGAAGAGAAAAAAAAAAGGAAATGCACACACACAAAAGTAAAATAATAATGATAAAAGAATCATGAATGACAGAATCATAAATAACACAAACTATATCTGTCAAGATTATGGATGGGGTAAATAGGAAATGGGAAAGAGGCAATACTTGAAGGGATAATGCTTGAGAATTTTTTCCAATTTGACATAAAATGTACAGAGAAGTACACTGTATCAGAATATATTGGTATGTAACAAACCACCCTACACCTGGTAGGTTAAAACCACCACTGTTTACTTAAATCATAGTTCCGTGGATGAACACGTTGGACTTAGCTGTACTGAGAGGTTATCCCCAAGTCTGTGGTCAGCAGGCAGTGGCCTCACTCACTTTAGCCAAAAGGAGAAATAAAGCAGCAGTGAAGGGGCTGAGCCCCAGTGGGCTCCCTGCGGAGAGCGCTGTTTCCCTTGGCAGCTTTCGGGCTGCAGACAAGTTAGACTCATGCTGCCCAAAGGCCTCTGTGCTCAGATTTAATGTTTTGCAGCTGGGTTTTGAAATGGGTTGCTGTGTAGCCTGTTCTCCCTTTGACATAGATTGTGACAGATGTTGACTTACTGGGAACAACTTCACTTCAAGAGAGAAGTCGGAGTCATTTTCATTAATGACTTGACATTTCCTTGCCTCTTTCGCAAGCTTGGCTTACTGTTAGTTTTACCTATGACTACTTCACCCTCTGAATTTAGTTCAAAGTGTCTGCTGCTGCTGCTGCTGCTAAGTCGCATCAGTCATGTCCAACTCTGTGCGACCCCATAGACGGCACCCAACAGGCTAATAAAAAACAAATCACACAAAAATCACGGGTTAGTGTTAAAATTTGCTCTGCTAGAACTGCAGTACAAGACTTTAGGGTGGCGGTGGTTATGGTTAATATTTAAACGAATCAACAAGAACTATATTTACACAATCAACAGATTGACGAATGGGCAAAGTAGGAAGATGAGACTAGATTGTGGGAAATATAAGCAAGCAGAAAAAATTGAAAATAATTGATTAACTGATAATTGATTAATTCAAAGGAGAAAACAAGAAAGTTTTCCTATTTGGGGCTTCCTACATCATGAATCTCTATTCTTCTCAGCACAGCAGTGGAAGTTAGAAAGTAATTTGTTTTTCCTAAATAAATTCCACACTAGAGTGTTTGATAAACAAACTCACAGGAAATAAGGAGATCTTATTAATCATCACTGCACACTAGAATGAGAGCAGCCCATTTACCTGTCCTGGAAACACCCTGTTCTGGAAAGGGCTCTCAGGTTGATAAAGTGCAAGTGAAAGTCGCTTAGTCCTGTCCGACTCTTTGCGACCCCATAGACTATACAGTCCACGGAATTCTCCAGACCAGAATACTAGAGTGGGTAGCCGTTCCCTTCTCCAGAGGATTTTCCCAACCCAGGGATAGAAACCAGGTCTCCTACATTGCAGGTGGATTCTTTACCAGCTGAGCCACCAGGGAAGCCCAAGAATACTAGAGTGGGTAGCCTATCCCTCCTTCTCTAGCAGAGCTTCCCAACTCAGAAATCGAACTGGGGTCTCCTGGATTGCAGGCAGATTCTTTACCAACTGAGCTATCAGGGAAGCCCCTTGGGTAGATAATCCACACCCAATTGTTCTACTCAAGATACATGAGATATTGGGAGAAAAAAAAAAAAAGAGAGAGAGGCAAGAGAAAAAAAGTGTCCCTTGTCCTAGGAGACTCCTAACTGAATCATTTAGGGCCTGAAAGCAGGGACAGAGAGTGAACGGTTCCAGGGGAGGGGGCAGTGACCAGGAATCACTGTAGGCTTCCAAGGTACCTGTTCCAGATATTCAGCCTGCATGCCCTGAGGAGTGCCCCTGGACTCGTCACACCAGATGTCCAGATATACGGGTTTGAGAATTTGGTCAGGATCAACATGAGGTGCCAGGGAAGGGAGGGGGTTTCTCCTGCTGCTGGGCAGTCATTCTTGGTTGTAATGATTCTCGGGTGGGCGGCACACCTGTGCCTTTGCTCTGGTTAGTCTGTGGATCTGGTGTCCCCCTTAGCCGTCTCAGATGCTGAAGTCTCCCCTTTGCTTTAATAATGGCCAATCTCTAGCCATACCACCAACATCCTCCACACCTTATTCTCCAGTAGGGTACAAGAATGCCCAAATTGAACAAGATATACAAAATGTGAGGGCAAAGTAGGCAGACTCAGAGCTGGAGCAAGAGTGTGACTTTCTGAGATTTTGGTCAAGTAATCTCTTCTACAGAGCACTTGCTGATTCTAGAACCTGATCATTGCTGTTCCCTACTTTGTGTTAAGATACTGAGGACCAAGAAGGCAGTGGCACCCAGACAGGTCTGACATGGCCAGAGATTCAGATAAGCTGCTTCCATCTTGACTCTGATGAACACTAGAGCTTCTCCTATCTGTTCCTTCTTCCATATCTGAGTCTGTCCTGTCCTAAGTCGCTTCAGTTGTGTCTGACTCTTTTTGACCCTAAGGACTGTAGCCAGTCCATGGGATTCTCCAGGCAAGAACACTGGATGGATTGCCATGCCCTCCTCCAGGGGATCTTCCCAACCCAGGGATCAAACCCAGGTCTCCTGCATTGCAGGTAGATTCTTTACCATTTGAATCACCAGGGAAGCCCAAGAATACTGGAGTGGGTAGCCTATCCCCTTTCCAGGGGAACTTCCTGACCCAGGAATTGAACTGGGGTCTCCTGTATTGCAGGCAGATTGTTTTTACCAGCTGAGCTACCAGGGAAGCCCCCTGACTGAGTCTACCTCAACTCAGTTACAATTCCCAACCTGTCTTTGAACAGGCCATTTGGAAAAGTGCTCTTTCCCAGCTCTGCCATGCTTCCTGCTCTTGGCATTCAATCCAGCTGCATCCATGTACCCTGCACCGTTGGTTCTCCAAGGCCTCCAGGGTGGGCTCTCCTGGCATAACCCTACACAAGCTAATTAAGGAGGGAGGCATTTACTCTTCCAACATGAAAAAAGTCATGGAAGAATTCCAGTTATAAGCTGGTAGAGAAAAGATAGTTTTCCCCCTTTACCTCTCAGCAACTAAGATGAGAAATAGAAACACACAGTTTTCTGATGAAATCACTAGGCTCTCCTCTTCTCAAATCATAATATGTAAAGACAGAGAATGACTGGAAGATTCCGGCCTGAGCAAAGTAGAGAAATGTGCCTAACTCCTAAGCAAGTAAGAGGAAGTAGAACAACGCCAGGAATAATGAACACTCCAAAGGCCAGAAGAAAAAAATAAAAACCTATAAATAACACCCTTAGACAAGAAGAGAAAGTACATTCAGGAAATGTACTTAGTACATTGAGTATCTTGATACTAAAGAAAACAAAAGATAGTAAAGAAAACAAATAATTGGAAAATAAGAATGAACTCTTAGAAATTAAGAATAAGAGATCTGAAATTTGGAAAATGGATAGAAAAGTGTGATGATAAAGTTGAAAGTCTCCCAGAAAGTAGAACAAAAAGACAAAGATGAACAATAGAAGAGAAAAGACAGGGAAATTAGGAGCTTGATCCTGAAGGTCCAATATTCGACTAATACAAGCTCCAGAAAAGGAAATTTGGAAAGATTTGAAAAGAAGACATAAAACTTCCTCTAACTGAAAATCTTGACTCCCTCAGTGGAAAGAGTCCCCCAAGCACCAGCGAACAGAAACTATACCAAGTCATAGTATGTCCATTGCCAGAGCCAAAAAACCACCCTGGGACAGACCCTCTGAGGAGGACCAAGAGGCAGTGATACGTATAAGAGATTTACTGGGGGAAATGCCTGTGAAGGATAAACGGATAGAGAGCAAGAATAGACGGGCAGAGCCTTCAGATCACAATGCAGGTCTGATACCTATGAAAGGAGAGGGGAAAGACAGACTTGAGCAGGAAAAGCTTCAGACCCCAGAACAGTTCTGCAAAGGTCTCAGCCAGGCCAAAGAGGAGTCTCTGAACCCAAGGCTGTTCATGAAAGGAGCTCCACCTCAGGTAGGCCAAGCCTCACTTTAGTTGCTGTTGCAGTTTAGTCGCTCAGTTGTGCCCAACTCTTTTGGGACCCCATGGACTGTAGCCACCAGGCTCCTCTGTCCATGGGATTTCCCAGGCAAGAATACTGGAGTGGGTTGCCATTGCTTTCTCCAGGGCATCTTCCCAACTCAGGGATCGAACCCATGTCTCATGCCTGGCAGGCAGATTCTTTACCACTGAGCCACCAGGGAAGCCCAGCCTCACTCTAGTACCTTCACCTTATTCAGTTATCAGCTGGAAGCCACCTGAGGGAAGGACGGCTGCTTTGTTCACAAGGCATTGAATACAGAGATGCGGCAGCTGGGCTATCAGTTAACTCTGATTTACACAGCAGATTATCTTTAAGGGATACCTAAACAGTGAACTGTTATGGCTGCCACCGTCTGTTTCTTGCCCTTTACAGGCCAAATGCCCCATGGTTCCTACTGGTCTCTCTTCCAGAGGAAAAATTTAGAAGAGGGAAGTTATGGGAAGACCTACAGCCCCTGATGCTGACATTTGTCTCGAGGTCACGAATAGGATCCATTCTCTTCCACCTACACCATCCGATCTAAATTTCCCTCCCCTTCAGTTATCAATTCTGCAGCTTTTTGGTGGCTTACTTAGTGAGATGTCCCAGACTTTCATTCTAGAGGGGTCTTAGTAATCACATTCTTTTCAGCCAGAACTTGTTGCCCATATCTGTTCAAAAATTGAGCAAGGATGGAGAAGAGGTGCCCACGAGGATCACCTGGGATTCAAAGACATTTCCTCCTTGCCCCCATTGTGTAAAAAGTGGCTCCAACTTCTCCTATGGACCAAAGTCAATGATCTCTGCCTAGTTGAGGATTCACTTCACCTGCTGGTCCCGGGTTACAAGGCATCCAAACTGCCCTGGTCGCAGCTATAGCAAGTGGCTCAGTGGGACCCTTGCTGTATTTCCTGTTAAGAGTGCACTGCATCTGGGTAGCAGGACCTCTAACACAGAGCTGCAGAGATAAGAAACACCGAGCTCCCCAGTGGGCTGTTGGGACTGACGATACCTGGTACGTCTCCTGCTTCCACCCCGTGGTTCCCAGACCCGCACAGTCTTCCCACCGAGGATGCATATCATATAGAGGACCTGATGTAATGTGCACAATGCCTCCTGAGGGTTGTAACCCTACCCTTTCCAGGTACAGCTGTCTCCAAGCTGGAGTTACACCTGTGCCCTAGTGACCATTCCAGCGCTTTATGAAGCTTCCTCCTTCTAGGTGATACAACATGTGATATGATCAGTGGAGTCCATGGTCATGAGCCTCCTCTCACAACTCCTTTGGTATGAAGTGGATCTGATAGCTGACATTACGCTGTGTGTGATTTCATGACTTGTTGCTGCTGTTCAGTCGCTAAGTCATGTCCGACTCTTTGTGACCCCATGGACTGCAGCACGCCAGGCTTGCCTGTCCAACACCAACTCCTGGAGCTTACTCAAACTCATGTCCATCGAGTCGGTGATGCCATCCAACCATCTCATCCTCTGCTGTCCCCTTCTCCTCCTGCCTTCAACCTTTCCCAGCATCAGGGTATTTTCCATCGAGTCAGTTCTCATCAGGTGGCCAAAGTATTGGAGTTTCAGCTTCAACATCAGTCCTTCCAATGACTATTCAGGATTAATTGCCTTTAGGACAGACTGGTTGGATCTCCTTACAGTCCAAGCGATTCTCAAGAGTCTTCTCCAACACTACAGTTCAAAAGCATCAATTCTTTGGTGTTCAGCTTTCTTTATAGTCCAACTCTCACATCCATACATGACTACTGGAAAAACCATAGCTTTGACTAAATGGACCTTTGTTGGCAAAGTAATGTCTTTGCTTTCTAATATGCTGTCTAGGTTGGTCATAGTTTTTCTTCCAAAGAGCAAGCATCTTTTAATTTCATGGCTGTAATCACCATCTGCAGTGATTTTGGAGCCCAAAAAAATGAAGCCTCTCACTGTTTCCACTGTTTCCCCATTTGTTTGCCATGAAGTGATGGGACCGGATGCCATGATCTTCGTTTTCTGAACGTTGAGTTTTAAGCCAACTTTTCCACTCTCCTCTTTCACTTTCATCAAGAGGCTCTTTAGTTCTTCGCTTTCTGCCATAAGGGTGGTGTCATCTGCATATCTGAGGTTATTGATATTTCTCCCGGAAGTCTTGATTCCCACTTGTGCTTCTATCTCCCAGAGTTTCCTAAATTCATGTCCTTTGAGTTGGTGACAAACAATCTGTAAGTCCTCAAACAGTGGTGCCTGCTGGAGCTCAGTGAGGAGCAGTGGCAAACCTCCAGTCCGCACAGGCATGAGGACAGACTGCTGAGCCCCCCAGGACAGAGGGGCCGATGCAGCTGACTCACCACCAAGCCGCCAGCTGAAGGTGAAAAAGCTATTCTCCAACTCAGATAGTCCTGGACTCTATTTCATCTACATTTTCCTTGAAAACTGGCTGGTTCACCTAGGAATTCATTTCTTTCTTGCACATCTATTATCTGTAGCTACATACAACGAGTTCACCCTTCCATCATTTTCTCTGTAGATCTCTCAGCACAAATCCAAATATTTTTAGGTGAATATTCCAAGTTACCAAACATTCATGAACCATTTCCTTCCTACATAACACAGATCTAGATTTTATTTCCAGCCTCTTATTAGGCTTCTGTTGCCTACCATTCAGTCCCCAAACCAATGCTACTTATTTTTTGCTCCTCTTCTGTCTATATCCTACTGCTGATACCAATTCCTAATACCAATAGATACCAATCCCTGACACCAAAAGCCACTGCCACAAAATGCTATATGACAAACATCCAAAAACTCAGTGGCTTAAAATAACAGCAATTTATTGTCATTGATCTGTGAATCAGCTGAGGGTTGGCAGATCTCCGCTAGGCTCAGCTGGGCAGCTTTGCTGATTTAGGCTGAACTTGGCCAGGACTGACTGGCTTTGTTCCATCTATTAGAACCAGTGGGCTAGTCATCAGCGTGTTCTGCTGCTTCTGATGACAAAGCGTGAGAGCGCAAGCTCAATCACATAAGTGCTTTTCAAATTCTGCTTGCAACAGTCTGCTAATATCCTGTCAGCCAAAGTAAGCCACATAGCCAAGCTTAGAATCCAACAGCTGGGAAGCACAGTCCACTCACCTGAGTGGGAGGGAAAGAGAGAACTTTTTTATATATATATAATATATATATATTTATGAATATATATATATATATATATATGAATATATCTGAGCAATAATCTAATCAACCACTTATGCTATTGTGGATTCTTAGACCATCTCTAAAGGGGAAAAATTTTCAGGTACGAAGGATTGATTGGGAATTGGAATTCCCAGAACTTCTCAAGAGTAATACCAGAAGCTAAATATATATATGTGTGTGTGTGTGTGTGTGTGTGTGCACGCGTGTGCATGCGCACGCATGCATGTATGTGTATATATATATATATATATATATAAATATATATATAATAGAATGCCTTCCAAATTATGATTTGAAATGACTTTAAACCTACAGGTCTAGATTCATTTAAACTATCAGTTAGTTATAAGGCTAGAATAAAGACTTTTGAGACATTCAGAGTCTCAGTTAATTTACCTCCCAAATAACCTTCCTCAGGAAGCTATTGGAGAATCAGACCCACCAAAAGGAGAGGGTCTAAACCAAGAAAGAGGACGAGGAGGCATGCAGGAAGTAGGAAACCCAACATGGGAGAGAGAGATGAAGATGTCCAGTTGACAGCACACGGAAATTCCATCCTGCCGCACACAGAGCTACAAGAGCAATCTTTAGCAGAATACCGGGCTCCCTGGCTGTCTGCAGTGCAGGGAACTGAACTGTGAACTCATCTAAAATGCTATTGTAAAGAATGGGAACACTCAAGTATCAGATCAGATCAGATCGGTCGCTCAGTCATGTCCGACTCTTTGCGACCCCATGAATCGCAGCACGCCAGGCCTCCCTGTCCATCACTCAAGTATACACACAACAAAAAGCTAAGAAAAGAAAAAGTGCCACACTTACCAACTTTCGGAAAGTAAAAAAGATGCCTATGAGAAGAAACATAATCATAGTTCACTATGGTTCAGCTATAAACAATATTTCATATTAATTTAGTCATAAAATTATAGTAAAACTGTATTGGAAGATGAGAAGAAGAAAGCAATATCCTTCTCTACCATAATAAAACGTTACTAGATGTTATCCAACATCGATAAACCTGGACAAGGCAATATAAAATGTATTTTTTAGCAATATGGAAGAAATGTACTGACTCTGGAAAGAGGAATTAGAAAATATGAAGTGTGAGTCATGGAATTGCCATTTTTTGTTGCAAGTCTTCTATCAATATTTGACGATTTTGTAAAAATGTATGCATATATTACTCTGATAAATTTTGAAAGGTCTAAGGAAAACTAATACAATAAGCCATTTAACACCAGGGGGAGAACAAATTTCATCCATTTTGTCATTTATTGAATAATCATTGATGCTTGGTTTCAGATGCCAGAATAAAGATTAACACCACACTATGTTTAGTAATTACAAAACAGGTTTTCATACATTAGTCTTGTGATTTAATTTTCACAACTCTATGGGGCTGAGAAAGAAGCAGATTTATCATGATATTAATAAATCTTAAGCTTCAAGACCCTTTGCTGAATGGACCCCTTCCTAACTCTGGTAAGGGGCCCAAGTGATATATTCATACACACACAAAAAGATCTTTTGTTAATATGATGGTTTCTTTACACTTCACTTCCAAAGCATTGTACTTTCCTTATATGTCCATGGGCATCTTTTCTAAATAAATACACATTTTGTACCCATCCAATTTGTATTCACAATTTTGTATTCTTTTGTTTAAAAACGGTCCCCCAAAGAGGCTAAACTTCAAGGCCCATAGAATCAGAATTCAGCCCTGGGTAAGTGCTATCTATCTCATTTTACAAACTGATGAACGAGTTTCAGTGACTTTGCCCACGTTTGCATCTCTGGACCTAAATTCAGATATTTGAATGTACAAATCCATTTTCTTTCCACTAGTCCAAAATGCATCTCTAGATGGTGGAAGAAAGGTTAAGAGACATCAGCTCCTTTCTAGGAAAATCATTCCTGGAACATGGATGGAAAGGAGGCAGTCCCATGTCATCAGGATTCAGGCGGTGGTGGTCTGGGTAACAGGTGGAAAGATACGAAAGGGAAGTTCACTGGAGACAAATCATGATGACACGTAATTTTCTCTTCAGTTGGCTCGGCCTAGTGTGTGGAGGGCAGTTACACTAAGATGTCACCCGTGAGACACAATCTACCTGGAGTAGAAAGAAGCCATCTCCTTTTTCCAGATCTCTCTTATTTCAACATGGCCTCTGGGAACAGATCTTGCATCTCCCTAATGCATCTCTAGCTGGTGGGAAGAGCTTGAGGGACAGGTTGGAGTCAGAGGTCAGGAAATCAAGGCTCCCAAAATTGGAAGAGACGCCTGGTGCCACTTAGTTCAACTCAATAAGAGGAGGCGGAGCTTAGTGAGAGGCAGCACATGGGGTGGTTAAGAGTACAACTTTGTGCAAGTTTTTTAATCCCTATGCCTCAGTGTATTCATTAGCAAACTAAAGATAACAAAATGAGACCCTATTCCCTTATCTACAATTCAGAATCTATAAATCTAAAATTATTTCAAAGGATTTCCCTGGTAGTCCAACGGCTAAGACTCTGCGCTCCGAATGTAGGAGGCCCAGGTTCGATCCCTGGCCAGGGAACTTGTCTCACATGCCGCAACTAAAGATCCCGAATGCCCCAACTAAGACCTGGCAAAGCCAAATGAATACATAAATAAATACATTTTTAAATAAATAATGTTGAGAAAATAATGTCAAAACCTATTTCATGAGAAGAGCTGACCTGAATTCATTTGGCAGCAAAATCTAACCCATTGATGTATGTATTCCATTTAATGTTAAATTCACATGCCTTATCACAGAAATATTAATGTATTTGATAGTTCCATGGGGGTGTTTTCTAACACCAGATAGATGTGCCATGCACCTTTATATTAAGCCTTTAGAATAAGAGTCTATGAATCTAAAGTGCCTATCTAAAAGGCTGCCATTGGGGATTAAATTAGTAAGAGAGGAAAGGTGCTCAGAATGGTACATGGCACAAAATAAGTGCTCTAAACAGGTTTTCTTTTGTTACTGGGAACACCCTCTGTAAGTATATTCCTAAGATATGTTATCTGGCCTTTATCTGACTCTCAGGGAGGAGAACACACTTCTTTACGAGACAATCTAGTTTAAATGCTGGATATTTCTAATCTAATCTACTCTTAGAATTTATAAGATAAGGATCTTATAAAACTAAATTTGCCTTTCTCTAATTTCTCACAGTTAGCTTTCAGTACCGCTTTTGCAGATAGCTACTGCATCTCCCCAGGTTTTTTTTTCTCCATGGTTAGTTCTTCATATATTGCTCCCAGACCAATCTCTTCACTCTCCCCTTGACACACTCCTATTTGCCAATATGTTCTTTCAAATGCAGTACCCCCAATAAAACCCAGAGGTCCAAATGGGTTCTGCTCAGCATAGAATTCAGTCCATATTTTTTTCTGTGCTCCAGAGTGTGAAAAACAACTGCATCTCAGTGTGAAAACAGAAGTGAGATGGGAGGAGATTTGGAAAAACACAACCAAGGCCATCACAGAATTTCATTAGAAAAATATACCAAAAAAAAAAAAAAATCAATTTCAAAGCAATTTTTTCCTGGTTTCCCTGAACTAAGATGGAAAACAGTGAGCAGCCTAGGCTGATCAAAATGCAAGAGTCAAACAATATAGAAGGAAGATGGGTGATGTTATACCAATTCATTTACTGTGAAATACTACAGACAGTAATGCTGGAGCCCAGGTGAAGGTCATGGACCGTATCCCACAGTCCAAGAAAAACAAATGATGTTCCAACAGAAGGAAAATAAGAACAGAGCTAAATAAAACTCTGACAAGTATCAGAACTGATTTACAGTGAATTACTAAGAAACAGGAGGACACTGCTCCCTCCAGTAGGCACAGCCAGACCCCTCCTCATCTCTGGCCTTGACCCCCTCTGGTTAAAGACAACCTGAGCAAATAAACCCACTGGAGGGGAAGAAATCCATTTCTTGGGGTAGGCAATGTGATCACTCAAGCTGTGAAGGAAACAGTGAGAAAACATTCTTCTCTTGAGTGGCCACCTTAGCCACCTGCAGTGTGAACCCAGAATTCTAGATTTCTTTGGAGTCTTGGTAAAGAGCCCCTAAGAGGCTGGCGGACACATGGGGATTCATTATTCTATTCTTTCTATGTTGTGTATGTTTAACATTTTCCATAATAAAATACTTTGAAACATTCTCAAGCATTTGTAACTTTTTAAAAGAATGGCAACAGTCTAATAGTTGACTCTGTTCTTTTCCCTGTAATACTGAAGACAGTTTTAAAATCTGAAGGCACCTTCACTAATAAACTGTCAGGAGGATGTTAGTAATTTTTTATGGGAACCATATATACAGTTTCCCCTGTCTGAAGCCCAGCCTTGGAGCTACCTCCAAGCAGAAAGCCTCTGTGATCGTAGCCCTTGCTCCATTTGTTTTCCATTTCTCAGGGATCACAACTCTTCTCCAATGTTTCAAAACATTTCCTATATTTTGTTTAGTTTTCTACTTGCTTAGGTTCAAAAGGTAATTCCAGAACTGGCTCACTCCTTCATGGCTGGAAGCAGCTCTTGGAAAGTTCTTCAAATAACTCAGCTTAAGTGTCAGCTCAGGGCAAACATCCTGTCGTTAGGATGCTGTCCTCCAGAATACTGTATATGTACAGCATGCACATATGTACATACTCTATGGTATGTCCACAGTGTCCAGCAACACTGGTCCAGGATTAGCAGAAAACAGGCCCCCAACTCACCATCACCCCTTTTAATCTAGCTAAAATTTGCATTTCCCATTACCATAATTCTTTTATACAAATTTCTGTAGAATTAATCATCCTGTGTTCAGGTAGGAGAATTCTTTCCCTAGGGAAAATAGTAGGCCTTCCACTGAACTTGAGACTTCCACTTGTTAACTTTGGCCTCATGGCAGTAGACTAGCAAGCAAAGAAAGGTGTTCTTATACTGGCAAGAGTAATTGACTGATTATTTAAGAGCAGACTTAGCTCTTCATGGAGCATAAAGAGGAGTATATCTGGAACACAGAGATTCACTGGGATATCAGCTGATGATTCTGTGATCAGTGATGATGCAATGAGCAATTGCAACAATCATGGCCTTACAAAATGAAGGCCAGACACTTCTAGAGGCCCAGACACTTCACAGACAAGGGTTTCAGTCATCCATTCAAGAAAACAATGAAAGCCAGTCAAAGAACCAGATGAGCATAAGGGAAATACAGACAGATTGTAGGAAGGGAGATGCCAAAGATTAATTATGGACTTGGGACAAGTTGCAGCGACAGGGAATGTAACTTCTTCTATTAACCTTGTATTAAATCTCTGTGCTGGCCAAAGTTTGAAGGCGACTGGACAGAATGGATTTAATGCAGAACTGATACGCATGTAAGGACAAAGGTTGAACTCTACTGGGAATACTCTGTGGTTTCAAAATATGTCCACAAGTTCTTTGATGCTCCTTCCTTCAAAAGATGAAGCCTAATCCCCTTCCCCTTGAGTATGGACTGTACTTAGTTACTCACTTCTAAGGAACAGAATGAGGTGGAAGTGACTGTGTAACTTCTGGGACTAGGTCATAAAAGGCTGTATGCCACTCTTTCTCTCTCATCACCCACTGGAGGAAGCCAGATGCCATGTTGTAACAACACTCAAGCTTCTTATCCTCATCCATCAGTGGGCAGACAGAAGAAACAACTACAATCCCACAGCCTCCAGAACAAAAACCATGATCACAGAAAGCAAAATGATCACGTGGATCACAGCCTTGTGTAATTCAATGAAGCTATGAGCCATGCCATGCAGGGTCCCCCACGACAGATGGGGCATAGTGGAGAGTTCTGACAAAACGTGGTCCACTGGAGAAGGGAATGGCAAACCACTCCAGTATTCTTGCCTTGAGCACCCCATGAACAGTATGAAAAGGCAAAAAGGCATGACACTGAAAGATGAGCCTCACAGGTTGGAAGGTATCCAATATGCTATTGAGGAAGAGCAGAGAAATAGCTCCAGAAAGAATGAAGAGGCTGAGCCAAAGCAGAAATGATGCTCTGTGGTGGATGTCTGGTGGTGAAAGTAAAGTCTGATGCTGCAGAGAACAATACTGCACAGCAACCGGTTTGCTCATCTATCCTTCTGTAAATATGCTGATCTTAGTATTTGCTGCTGTAGGTAACAGTCCTACCCAAGTCTGGCTGTGGATGGATATTCTCACTGAGTAAGTTTTTAGGAATGGAATTGCTGGGTCATAGACATGTATGTTTAGTTTTATGTGAAATGGTCAGATTGTTTTTAAGTGGCTGTCCCCATTTTATGCTTCTATCAATAATTTATGAGAGCTCCAATGACTCCACATTCTCAGCAACATCTGCAGCTGCCAGTCTCTGTAATTTAGCCATCTCAGTGGTCATTGAGGGGTGTCTCATTGAGACATGAATTTGAATTCCCCTGATCACTAGTGATATTGAGCACTTTTTCATAACATGACATTCTTCCAGTGGCTTTTCTGCCTTCCCTGTTTCACTGTCCCATTCTTCAATCCTGGTGAAAGTGTTAGCTGCTCAGTTGTGTTTGACTCTTTGCGACCCTGTGGACTGTAGCCCACCAGGCTCCCCTGCCAAAGGGATTCTCTGGGCAAGAATACTGGAGTGGGTTGCCATGCCCTCCTCCAGGGGATCTTCCCGACCTAGGGATCGAATTCGGGTCTCCAGCATTGCAGGCAGATTCTTTACCATCTGAGCCACCAGGGAAGCCCTCATTCCTGGTATCTAGTATCATTTCTCAGACTACCTGTTTGTGACCCTTCATCTTGGCTTTCCTTTAGGAATACACAGGCTAAGACAGCAGAGAAAGCTGGAGAACTGAGACAGTACGGCTTTCTCCCCTCCCCCATGCTTGGGAAAACAGCGAAGGTGATGCTTGTCTATTGTGGCTATGCTCACCCCTCCGAGATTAGCTTCCATCTGATGTCCAGGGGAGGGGAAGGGGGTGAAAATGCACCTCTGACTGGGAGTATTCTATAAGCCCACGTGCAGTCACTATATCCTTCACAATTACAGAAATCTTCTGTCTTTTGACTCTCGGTTGTCCTTGTTAGAGTCACTAAGATGGTCATTCCCGCTCCCCAGTTTAAACACAGAGGATACTGGTCTAAGGACCAGGCAGAGCAATGGCTTAGAAAATGAAATTCTTCTTTCATTCGTCACCTGAACTTCACATAAGACCCAGCTCAGCCCCGCTAAGGTGGACACCATCCCTCCTCTGCACCCAGAGCACCCTGAAGCACTGCATGACTCGCCAGCATGCAGACCCAAGAGAACAAATTTGAGAGGGAAGTCCCACCACTTTCCCCTTCAGTTGGCCCTACATTCGTGTTCTGCCCCAGGATCTGGGTCTTCCCACCGCCACAAAAAAACATCTTCAAGCTTAACTGAGGATTCAAGACTTAGATACAGAACTACCATGTAGAAGAGTGCCTCTCTATATATGCATTCAGTAATTTTGGGTCGAATAAAATAATGAACGTACAAATGAATAGATGCACACTTAAGTAACAGTTCAAATGTGCGTGCGTCCTCAGCTGTGTCTGACTCTGCGACCCTGTGGACTATAGTCTGCCAGGCTCTTTCTGTCCATGGCATTTCCCAGGCAAGAATGCAGGAGCGGGCTGCCATTATCTCAACCAGGGGTTCCTCCTGACCCAGAGAGCAAACTCGCGTCTCCTGTGTCTTCTGCATTGGCAGGCGATCACCACTGAGCCACCACAGTTCAAACAGAGTGTGGCAAACGCACACACACACACACACACACACTGAGTGACACAAAACGCAAGCTCCGTGGGGAGGTCCGAGGGTGAGAAGAGGGAACACGTTTCTCCAGCCAGCCGCCTGGTCTGGGGGTAACCAGGCCCGCAGCCTCCTGCTGCCCTGTCCCGGAGACCTGCCTGGTGCTGGAGGAGGAGCAAGGAATACAGGCGACGGCAGCCAGAGGTGGTGGCATCCAGGAGGCCGGCACGCTCTCCCTGCCCCAGGTCCAGGGGAGGGGTGCGCCCTAGGACCCTTCGAGCTGTGACCACACTGCCCAGGTCCCAGACCCTAAGGGTCCCAGCCACAAAGCCGCCGAAACCGAGCAGGAAGAGACGCCCCCTCATGGAGGGCCTGGAAGCAGCCTCTGCCCGGGAGGCAGCGGACAGCCGCTTGGAAAGGCTTTCGGAGTGCAGAGATGCGAGGCCCTGCTGGGGAGAAGGCGCTCGGGGCCTGTGGCAGAGGCTGGGGTGTCAGGTTGTGGCGGGGTTGCAGGCCAAGGGAGTGATAACAGGAAAAGATACTGTTTTCTCAGTAGCAGCAGAAGAGGTGATGGAGGCGGAGCAAGCGGCGGAGGGAAGAGGAGGCGGAGGCGGAGAAGCCGCTAGTGCAGACATGGACGTGTCCAAGCAGAGGTGTGCTGTAAGGGTAAAATGCACACTGGACTCCAAAGACGAGGAAAAAAGACTGTAGAACAACTCAGTTTTTATATTGATTACATGTTGAAATACTACTTTTGATATATATCTTAATACTATCTTTGATATATGGTATGAAATCAAATATAATTAAAATTTTTTAATATGAAAGAAATCAGTGTGTAGGAACAGGCATGAAAGATTTATGGGAGTTGAACAATCTGAACTGAGCCTTGAAGGGTAAGTAGGATTTACCTAAGCTGGTGGGAGAAAAGGGAAACAGCCAATAAGAGAGGCTCTAGGGGTCGCTAAGAGTTGGGCATGACTAAGAGACTTCACTTTCACTTTTCACTTTCATGCATTGGAGAAGGAAATGGCACCCTACTCCAGTGTTCTTGCCTGGAGAATCCCAGGGACGGAGGAGCCTGGTGGGCTGCTGTCTGTGGGGTCACACAGAGTCGGACACGACTGAAGCGACTTTGCAGCAGCAGTAGCAGCAGCAGCCTGTATAGACGTGAATTCTTTCTGATGACTCTATTCAAAGCTGAAATTAACCTTCACTGCAGCACTGAAAAAGATCAGGGAGGCTGGAATCTGAAGACATAGGTTAAAAAAACCTCTTCCACCACTGATTAGTGTTGGACAAATGACTTAATGAATCTGAGACCCCAATTGCTCATTCAAAAACAGGTATCAAAAAAAATCTATCTTACAAGCTCTGAAAAGTGAAAGTGAAAGTGAAGTCGCTCAGTCGTGTCTGACTCTTTGCCACCCGTGGACTGTAGCCCACCAAGCTCTTCTGTCCATGGGATTCTCCAGGCAAGAATACTGGAGTGGGTTGCCATTTCCTTCTCCAGGGGATCTTCCCGATCCAGGGATCAAACCCAGGTCTCCCACATTGCAGGCAGATGCTTTAACCTCTGCACCACCAGGGAAGCCCAAGCTCTAATGATACTTAAATGAGATAGTATGTTAAAGAGCTTTGTTATAAAGCATCTTGAAATATATCATTCTCACTTTTTCTCCAGTATTTTTGTATTGGCACATCTTCCCAACAATTTATTTCACAAGACTTGTGTTTCTTATTCAATGCCTGTGTGTGGTCAGAGATGCACACTCTCACTCAATTGTGCCTGACTCTTTGCAGCCCCATAGACTATAGCCTGCCAGGCTCCTCTACCCATGGGATTTCCCAGGGAAGAATACTGGAGTGGGTTGCCATTTCCTCCGCAGGGAGTCTTCCCGACTCAGTGATCAAACCTGTGTCTCTTGTGTATCCTACATTGCAGGCAGACACTTTACCACTCCACCACCCGGGAGGGTTGTATATTTTAGTATTTTCAAATGCTTCTCTTCTGCATACACATCTCTTCCACAGATACCAGACTCTTCTAGTTGACTCTGGGGTACAGAGGGCAGGGTCTTTGCAGAAGAAAATGGTATTTCCCATCCTCCTAATATTCCAGCACCATCTACCCAGTTGAATTGTCCTTATAACATTCCCTTGCTAGATAAATCTGTGAGCCTTGTCTACTTTACCTTTCAAATACCTCTCATTTCTCTTGCTGCCACCCAGTTCTAACTTTTATCTTTGCCTGAACTACTGCAGTAACCTCCTAGATGCCACTAAATCCCCGACTTTAGCCCGGCTCTCTACATTCCGTTCTTTACAGCCAGAGTGATTTTCTGATATCAGGGAAAAGCATTCGGTCTTGCAGCACTTAGTGTGTTCTTATCTAAAAGTTGGGTTGCTGTAGTTGTGGCCCTTTCCTAGGTTCAGGGAGTTCTCTTCTGTTCCAAGACGGCTGAGAGCTTCTATGATGACCAGGTGTTGAATCCTGTCAAATGCTCTTGATATGGTAAGTTACGGGAACCCAGTCTGAATGGGAGGTAGAACTAGAAGAACAGGGGAAGATGGCATTCTCTGAAATAATTGGATGCATCATGGCTGGTAGAAGGGGGTCAACTAGAGGCCATCTCACAGTCCCTGTTGCCTCCATGATTTAAAGGCAACCAGGTACGTTGCCTCGTACAAAGGCACAGCACATCCTTCAAAACTACAGATTCTATCTTAGTCTGTGGGTGACAGCTGATCCATTCTCTACGACCACTATCTCAGGATGCCCCTAGAGAAGTTCCGGTTGGTATCCAATCCCTCTGCCTGGCTGTCCTTCAACAAATAGCGATTGTGACATCTCCAACGTGAAACTGTGGAGGCAGATTACCTACTATTCACAAGCTAGCTTGTAATTAGCTATTGAGCTCAGGAGCCAAATCCCAATGCAAATCTGTTCATCAGAGGACAATTAATTAAACTTGACTTTCTCATTAGCCAACTATAGTTTCCCTAACCTTTTATTCAGGCCATGGATTCCATGTGGTGAATGTCACCTTATGATTTGTCATGATCACTCATCTCATTTTATTTTCTCATAGTACTTGATACTACTTAAAATGACATCTCTTGATTTTGCAGAATGATGAGCTTGAAGGACAAAACACTGGTTATTTAATAATTACAAGATATTGTGAAACAACAAAGGCAGTAAAATATATTCAGTAATTCATTTGTACTGTATCAGCTTTGAACCATTTTCAAATCTTCACTCTCGTGGTCACCCTCCCACATGAATGGTGCTCAAACCTCAGAAGGCTTTATCTCCTGGAAACAGTTTATTAGCAGATCCCTGGAACCTCACCTTAGATTCTGGATCTGTAAGTCTGGAAGCACACCAAGTGATAAGGATGTTGGTAATCCATGAACATCTTTGGAGAGGCCCTGACCTCCAGTATTATATCTGCCTCCACCAAGGACAGAACAGCCTCTGCCTCTGCTGTCTGCGGCCACAGAAAATTCCCTGGCAGAGGCGGGTTTGAGCTAAGCACCCAGGAGAAACCTCAAAGGCAGACATATCATAAGTTAGCCACCACCTGTCTGTCCTCTGCAATCTAACTTAACAAAGGCCCTCCTCCTCCTCCTAAGTCACTTTAGTCGTGTCCGACTCTGTGCGACCCCATAGACGGCAGCCCACGAGGCTCCTCTGTCCCTGGGATTCTCCAGACAAGAATACTGGAGTAGGTTGCCATTTCCTTCTCCATAAGAAAGGCCCAGAGCCCTGCAAATGAGGTGCAAAGTCAGCATCATGCCAGGAGTGAGCGTCACTGAGGCGGCTGAGGACAAGACTCTTTCGTTTGCCTTTAGTGGTAAAGAAACTGCTGCCAGTGCAGGAGACATAAGAGACGTGGGTTCCATCCCTTGGTCTGGAAAATCCTCTGGAGAAGGAAATGGCAGCCCACTCCAGCATTCTTGCCTGGAAAATCCCATGGACAGAGGAGCCTGGCGGGCTACAGTCCATAGAGTCGCAGAGAGTCAGACACAACTGAAGCGACGTAACACACACACACAGAAAATGTTTAAATATATAATTGCCTTGTCCTTCCCTTCCACTGGTCAATGTCTCCAGGGCCTCTTCTTTGTCCACTGATATGAACAACGACAGTAATAATAGCCCTTTATACTTTATTACGAGACAAGAAAGCCACTGAATTTCAGAAGCAGAAGAAATCACTGAGATGGCCTCAGTCAACCCCAGAGAGGTGAAAAGCAGATGAGGTGATGGGAGGGCAGAGTCTCCTGACTCCCAGGCCAGGGTTTTCCACTAGAACTTCACAAAATCACCTCATGCCTTTTAATCATTAATCTGTCTGTCTTTTATCTGTGCCCCTGCCTCAGAGCAAAACTCAAAATGCTCCCCAGAAGACAAACATAATAAACCGCAAGTAACCAAGCAAAGCGCACTCTGTCTGCTTGGCGGGGTGGGGTGTGAGCTGACCACTGCCCAGGGCTGGCTCTGCCCAGGCCCCAGCTCACCAGGGCTGCAGCTGACGCTCCCCTACTGCACTGAAATTCCTGTCTTGAATAATCATGAATTGGAACGAACAACAGTGATGACCAGCAAAGAACTGCTGACAGCGAGAGTTTTCTCTTATTGAACTTTGTGAATGGAATTTTGCCAATAAAACAAAAGTAAGCAATAAAAAATAAGATAATGCAGTACAAACATGCAAACATAACAACTATTTTTCCTACTTCATTAATGTACGTTTAACGCTTATTGACCGGAGACATATTAACACCACAGGCATTAGTTTCTGCAAGAATCCCCCAGTCAATAATGTGTTAAAAGGAAAAAATCTTAGACCTACATATTGGCCCATCACAAAAACGAGGATTACAATTAAGCAATAAGAAGAGCAATTAAGATGAATAATTTTTAAGGATATTACTCAATTCAGTAACATAGTTCCTGTATGAATTAAAATTTGCCCTTAGCAAACAAAAATATTACACCTCATAGTTTCACTGTTTAATTTTTTCTCCTTTTTTGGCCACATGGTAGGGCATGCAGAACTCCACTGACGAGGAATGGAACCCATGGCCCTGGCATTGGAAACAAGGCATCTTAACCACTGCACCACCAAGGAAGTTCCACTGTCATAAGTGTCTTAAATTTTAAGACATAAGTAAAAACTCCAACAGTCATATAGACCATAGAACTGAGGTCAGTGAAGTTCTGTTTCTTCATCTTTGCATTTATCGTGCTGTAACTCTTTATTTGGACTTTACTGTGTAAATGCAGGAACAAGTTCACCCCAGGCGTGTGAGGCACAGACTGTACCTGAGGTGAGCTGGAAGGACTTCAACACGTTACAAATGCATTCTCCGAAGAATGCATGCCGCCAAGTCTCAGTGCGTGTGCAGGGAACAGCGGAGCAATTTACGGCTAGGGATTTCCTCACTTCCCCATAAAATACAGCTACCAACAGATAATCAATACGAATGTGTAAATTCTAAGCTTTCATATATACTAATAAAACCCAACAGTAACTCAGCAATTGTTTGGAACTTAAACAATTGGGAGACGGTACTTTATCACTGACATGTTCAGAATTGCCAGAACATGGTAATAATTAAAAGCAGACTATTAATACATTTTAGCACATCTACACACAACCTACAGGTAATATCGTGGCTTCCCAGTGACAGACTGAATACTTTTCCCTAAGAAAGTGAACAGACGGGGATGCTTTCTCTCATCACTTCTGTTCAGCACTGCAAGCTCTAATAATTTCCCTGAAAAAGGCTCAAAAGAGAAAGAAAAAGCACAGATAATGGATGGGAAAAAAACAAATCTTTGTTCACAAATATTTTTATTGTGTTAGAAAATCCTAAGGAATCTACATACATACATACATACACACACACACACATACACAGAGCTACTAAAACTAGTGAGTTGAACTTATAAAGGTCATAGGATATAAGGTCAACATATAAACTTGATTATATTTCTATATACCAGCAATGAGCACTTGGAAAATGAAATAAAATATATACTTACTTGATACCATCAAAAAACATGATATGCTTTGCAGTCAATTTGACAAAGTATGTGCAAAACTTATACACCGAAATTTTAAAAACACTGCAAAAAATATGAAGACCTAAATTAACAGGCACACATATCATGCTCATGGATCTGAAGGTTCAATATTGCTAAGATGGCGATTCTCTCCCAAACTGATTCATGGGTTGAACACAATTGCAATCAAAATTCCAGTAGATTTTCTTTTAGAACTTGATGAGCTGATTCTACATTTTTAAAGGAAATGAAAATGACCTAGAACAACCAAAGCAGTTTCAAGACTTCTATAAAATATAGTAATCAAGACAGTATGACAGGGAAACATAGATCAACAGAAGAGAGACAATCCAGAAACAGACCCACAAATGTATGTGATTTTCAGCAAAGGTGCCCAGGCATTTCCACAGGGAAAGGGACGCTGCAAAAATTACAAGTATTGAGTCTCAACTCACAGCATATTCAATAATTAACTCATAATGGGTAATAGACAACATATGAAATTGAAAACCATAAACTAAATTTGAAAGTGAAAGTTGCTCAGTCATGTACAACTCTTTGCGACCGACTCCATGGACTGTATAGTTCATGGAATTCTCAAGGAGTGGGTAGCCTTTCCCTTCTCCAGGGGATCTTCCCAACCCAGGGATCAAACTCAGGTCTCCTGCATTGCAGGCAGATTCTTTACCAGCTGAGCCACAAGGGAAGCCCAAGAATGCTGGAGTGGGTAGCCTATCCCTTCTCCAGTGGGTCTTCCTGACCCAGGAATCGAACTGGGTCTCCTGCATTGCAGGCAGATTCTTTACCAACTGAGCTATCAGGGAAGAAAACCTAAAAGAAAATCTTTGTAAATTTGGTATAGGCCAATATTTCTCAGGGTTAAAAGCCACAAACCATTAGAGACATAACTGGAACATAAGGCTTTTTCAAAATTAATACTTTTGCCCATTAAAAAATCACTACCTGGAAAATAGGAATAAAGCCACAGAATAGGAGGAACTATTTCCTCTCCCTCTCATTCATATATATATCTCACAAAGGACTTATACACAGAATATAAAAAGAACTAATATAATCCAACTGTGAAGACAGAAACAAATTAAATATAGGCAAGATATTTGCAAAGACACCACAAAGAAGATATATGAATGACCAATAAGCACACGGAAAGACCTCAGCATCATTAACCGTTTGGAAAATGCAGATTAAAACCAAAATAAGACACCACTTCACAGCCACTAGAATGACCAAAATAAAAGATGCAGACAATACCAAGGGTCAGTGACATTGCTGGTAGGAGTGTGAAACACTGCTGCTACATTGGAAAACGTTCCAGAAGTTTCTTATAAATTTAAACATACACTGTATTTACCATATTGCCCAGTAACTCCACCCCCAGCATTTACCCAAAATAAATTAAAACATATATCCACACAAAGATTTGAACACAAATGTTTAGCTATACAACACACATAACCAGAAACAACCCAAATGCCCACAACCCAAATGCCCATCACCAGGGGAATGGATAAACAAACTGTGGCATATCTATATAACGGAATAAAACTCAACAATAAGTAGGAAGACCCCATGGATATACTGCAAAAATATGGATGACTCTCAAAAGCACTGGAAGCCTGACACATGTGAAATTCTAGAAAATACAAACTTTTCTGCAGTGACAGAAAGCAGATCAGCAGTTGCCTGGGGGGTGGGAAAAAGGGGAGACTAATGGAACAGGATATAAGGGAACATTGGTGGGTTGATGGAAATATTCTGTATGTGGATTCAAGTGGTACTTACATGGCGGTATACATTTTTTCAAAACTCACCAAACTTTACATTTAAAATGGAAGCATTTTGTTGTATATAAATTATACTATAAAACTCATTTTAATAAACAACAACAAAAAACCAAGTTCCTAGACTTCCCTGGTAGCACCGTGGATAAGAACCCACCTGCCAATGCAGGTGACATGGGTTTCAATCCACGTGCCACAGAGCAACTAAGCCCATGCACACATCTACTGAGGCTGGGTGCTGCAGCTTCTGAGGGCCACGCACCTAGAGCCTGTAATCCACAAGGAGAAAAGCCACCGCGAGGAGAAGCCCAAGCACCACAACCAGAGAGCTGCCCCCGCTGTCCAGGACTAGAGGAAGCCCACACACTGCAACGGAAGATCCAGTGCAACCAAAAAGAACATAAACTAATATAGTTAAAAAAAAAAACAAAAAAACACTAGTTCCTAAATGCTCACTAGCTGCCCACTGTCACCTAGAGTGCAGGGCTGTAAAGGGGCCATTTGCTACATGGAGGACCTCCAGGCTAATATGTATTTGGCTCCGGGCCACCGTGTGATGTCTCACGTAATGCAGAGGACCAGCCCGCACGCACACGATGGTGGAGTGGAGGCATGGACCGAGGTGGGCTTAGAAGGGCCGTCTTTGTGCCGCATCACCCACCTTGGATCCTACTTGGGTTTCTGAGGGCACCTCCACCCAAGGAGAGATCTCAGGAAGGAACACTGGACTTCCAAAGGAGTCCACTGGACTGGGAAGAAGGATGCAAGGGACAGAAGATAATGAGCGCCCTGCTCTGAACCTCCCTCGGTAACAAGAACCATTTCTTATGGCTCCCTCCGTGCCAAACACTAGGGTAAGAGCTTCCCCTGTGTTATTCAGATTCTTACCATAACCCCAGGTATCACTCCTGTTAGGCCAGTTTAGAGAGGAAACACCAAAGCAGCAGAAAGGAGAAGACATTGCCTCAAGCTTTCAGAGCCAGTACAGGGCAGAGCTGCAGCCAAGCCCATGATGTGAAGGCTGTGGTCATGCCCACAGCCTCGCCTGGCGAACCAGTTGGGCCGCCTGCCCCCAGCGCCCTGCCCAAGGCGCACATGGCCAAGGGGAGCCTCAGGGACGGTGTTCAGAACAGACAGGACCCCGGCCCGGAACACGGAGTCCTGTTCTCCTCTCTGCTCCTGCTCCATCAAGAGTGCCCACAGTTCAGAATTCTATTAAGTCATTTCCTCCATAATTCAAATACAGAAGTACTTTTAGGAGACACACAGCACTCTGGCTATTCCCAAGTGCTATAAATATACAATTTATGGGGAAAATGGGGACTCTGTGTCACATTCAAACTAAGAACTATTTGAAGAAAGGGGAAACTATCCCATCCTCTTGAGTCATGGGGAAAAATAACCATAGTATATCATGCTAGTAAATAGGAATATAAAAATAGCTTCTGTTTGGAAGTGCTGATTGAATGTTAATGGGGCCTTGAGTTTATTTCAAGTATTTTTCGTTACATGTTTTCACTTTTTTTCAGTTTCGTCTTTGCAACCTGTAAGTTCCCCCTTCGTATTAAACCAAGGTCAAAATTTTAGATGCCAAACCTTGAAAAGCCTTAAGATCAATGTGCTCAACTCCCTGGGAAAAGAAGAAACCAAAGGCAACTGTTCTTTGAAAACAGGCGTCCATGACCTAGAGGTCATCAGTCATGTCCTGAGGGTGGGGCCTGTGGCTGATTTCCTTTGACTCACCCAGAGCACTCATGCACATTGGTAGGCTCTTTTTTTTTTTGGCCCAATACTGCTTTTTTTCCAGGAAAAAGCAATCCTCTTCCCTGGAAACTGCCCTCCCCAACTCTAACCTCCAAAGTGAGACAGAGCCGCCAAACCCGGTCTCACCTGACCAAGTTGGTGAGAAGGCCGCCAAAATTGGGTCTCGTCCAGTCCTTTCCCAAGATCTTTCCAATTTAAACGAAAGACGGCACAACAGGGGACTTAGGAGCCCAGCAGCTGCTGGCACTGTGCCTGGCTGAGCAGGGAAGTCAGTCTGCAAAAAAGAGCTGCCAGGCTCTCTCTGACAAGGTTGCTCCTCCAGCCAGCAAGTTGGTATTTTCCAGGTGTTTGTTACAAGAGGGATTACATGTCCTAGACAAGGGCACTGTGGGTCTACAAGGACCAGTAGTCTACTTGCATTCTGCTCAAAGCCATGCTGAAGCCACAAAATGAAATAATACCTACCCAGCTGCCATTTATAGACAGGTCCTGGGTAGCTCATGTAATTCATCTCATTTAACCCTCATAACAGCTCAGTGGAGGAAAGTACTATTATTGTCCCCATTTTACAGATGAGCAACAAAACCAAGTGTTTTGGATCTTAAGTAATATACCCACACTTACAGCATCACTTGCTTTTTCCTATGACCATGACTCTGAGGGCAGCGCTAACACTGGCGACACTGGTTGGCGTCTGGACTCCTTCCTAACCATTCTCATGCAGGCACGAAGCACAAAGACAGATCTAAGCCAAATGCCTGATGCAAATGTTCCCATGTTTTAAAAAATAGAGCTAGCAAGTGTGAAATGAGCCCAGTATTTGAAGCCTGCCCAGCAAGCATATTAATTGGAAATTTCTTTGAAAAAAAAGGTTTTTTTAATGTGGATCATTTTAAAAGTCTTTATGGAATTTGTTATAATATTGCTTCTGTTTTATGTTACGGTTTTTTGGCCTCGAGGCATGTGGGATCTTAGCCCCCCAACCAGGGATCAAACCCAAACCCCCTGCATTGACAGGCAAAGTCTTAACCACTAGACTGTCAATAAAATCCTGAACTGGAAATTTCATTCACACAACACATTGATTCTGTACCCTTGCACTGGGTAGAGAGGCTAAACGGAGAAATGGGGAAGAGGCTCAAATTTCTATGGTATGTGCGTTTTAAAAAAACATTATTTTCTTTTGGAGTAAAATACACATAAAATTTACTATTTAAATCTTTCAAAGTGGATGGTTTGAAAAAAGTTCAAGTAGGACCAGTAAGATAGTGAAGTAGAAAGATGTGGGTTCACCCCTTCTTACAAAATCATCAAAATCACAACTCACTGCTGAACAACCATAGATTAAAAAATAATAATAATAATAATAATAATAATTCTGGAATCTACCAGAAAAGATATCCCACATCCAAAGACCAAAAAGAAGCCACAACAAGATGCAGCTGAAAAAGTGTATCCAGAGAAGATACATCTAACACCACTGGCCTTTTGGTGAGAACAGTTGTTCTTAAGGACACTGGGAGCAACGTCAAGTCAATTAAGAAGGAGGCAAATGACCGGGTGCGGTTTTCTTTGGCTCTCGATGATCTCAGGTGTCCCTGTAACCACTCTGCTGCTGCTTCTGCGAGGAGTCAACACCCTCACGCTGAGTTGGGAAGGGACTGAAGATCGAGCCTCCATGCACAGACTGAGAGGAACAACTAACAACTCACGAAAGAATCCTTGCAGAGCTGAGAAGACATGAAATTGGTGGAACTGGATGTGGGATCTGCTGACGTGCATTCCGACGGACGCAAATGAGAACACCCAGGAGCACGAGGAGGCCTCGGAGACAAGGTCACAAACTCGTAAAGACGGAGCGTCCACAGCCTGTGTGTCTTCACGGTATTGTTCACTGCAAATACGCCGAGGAAAACATCTGCATCTCTCACCACACCCATCTACCGAGCCCATCAGCCTTGCCGACCCCGAACCTCATTTGCTCTCATGTCCTGAACCAGGATGAAGAGATGCGCATTTGCAAGCAACTTTAATAACAAGGAACACTAACTCTGAATCTCAATTAAGCAAAACAGGTTTCCGCTCTTTTTGGATACCTGTAATACGAGTATTACAAAATATTGTAGGGTTATATCTTGAATTTCTCTCTAAGAAATCAGAGGAGTTTGTTTCCTTGTGTTTTCCTAGACTTTTGACTCTTGACCCGTAAAACCCAAACTACTTACTATCTGGCTCTTCACAGAAAAAGTTGTAAACCTCTACAATAGACTATCTCCATTCTACACAGAAGAAAAGGAAAGTTCAGCCACTTGACAGGCAGGCAGGCTGATTTCAGAGGGCATGACCTTCCCATGGATCCATGCCACCTCTAACAACACACACAAGAGAACAGGCGCCTGGAGACAGGTAGCTAACGACATAAGGAGAAGACACTGGAGGTAACACCCACATGACAAAGTCACATTTGTAAAACCAGCACACACTGGTCTGAAACAGAACCAGCTGGAGACCATGGGTCAGGGATCTAGTCAACATGTTCTAACAGTAAAAAACAGTCACGTGACACATACAGATGAATCATTTCTTGGAAAGATGACAGGTTTCAAAAAAAGTAAAAATCAAAGGCATAAATTTAAGTCCCATTATTTCATAAGTGAGACTTCACTATGAAGAGATTTGGCACAGGAAACTATATTCAATGTCCTGTAATAAATCATAATGGCAAAGAACAGGCAAAATGTAAGTAAATAAGTGGACAGTTCCCTGGCATTAAGTATATCCCCATGGCTGTGGAACCACCACCACCATCCATCTCTAGAACTTTTTCATCTTCCCAAACTAAAACTCTGTACCCATTAAACATGAACTCCCCTTCCTCTGCCCCCAGAACCCACCCTTCTACTTTCCATCACCGTGAACCTGACTATCCTAAATGCCTCACAAAAGTGGCACACTACACGTTTGAATTTTCAATCCCTCCATGTACATCCTGAGACCTACTGTCTGCCCAGAACTGTGCTGAGCTGTATGGCAGGAATATATAAACCATGAAATCGGATTTCTGCCACCAAGATTATTACAGTTGAGCTGCAAAGGCAAGGCTACCTTCTAGGCTCTCTCTCATCTAAATTTCCTCTGTCCTCCAAGTTAGACTATACCCCTTGTACAGTCTAAGAAGTCTTCATAAAAGCGGTGACTTGAGGAATGAAAAGGATGTGTGGTTGGGAAGAGAGGAAGATTTTAAATTAATTAAATCACTCACAGATACAGGCAGCCTGGTTCATCCCACATCAACCCAGACGAAGCCAACGGGCCGCAGTCCCGTGACCTGGCTTCTCTGAGGACAAGATGCTGGACCCTAGACCCATGAACCAGACTTTGTATCCCCCAACCACACATACAATGGTTTCCTTTTCTCCTACTGCAGAATAAGACACAGCATAAAATCAAAATGGTTTTGTTGTTATTATTCTTTTTAACTATCTCAGAAAAGAGCCAAATCAGCTCTTTTGTGCATTTATCATTTTCCTTTGGCAGAAGAAGCTAGGAAGAACTTCTGACACTTGTGTGGAATGTCTGATCACCAGGGTCAGGTCACGTCAACCTTGACCATGGCAGGGGACACGGACCCTTGGAAAGATAAACCTCCAGATGCTCGCCCTAACAGTCACATCAGGCCTTCAAACCAGCAGTATGAACACCACCCCCGACGCCCCAGCCCTGCCAGCGCTTTGAGCAAGAGTCCAACGGAGGTGCAGCCAGACAAGGCTGTCCGTGCAGGGGCTCCTTCCACCGTTCTTCCAGCTGGGTCTGCTTTCCAAACACAGGCCTTGGATAGGGACCCTGGTGGGTGAGTAAGAACAGGAAGGCCTGTATTGCTGTCATTCACGCTGCTTTGCCTTTTCTGCCCCCCACCCTTCAAGAAGTGGCAGTTAGAAAAACAGTTATTTCCTATGTTAAGACATCACCATTCCTTAGCACGTCCTACAGCATGTAGGTTTGATTCTGACTGTAAAGTCAACTGTACATGAACAGAAATTACAAGCACAGGGTGGAGTGAAGCAGCCAGAAAGTGCACCGTGGGTCCTTATAAGACATTTTACAGCCCTGGGGGAAGGAAAATGTGAAGTGGGTCCAGTGGGTCCTGTCTGAATAACTACAAGCCTTGCACAGTCAGAGGCATGTAATAGTTTATGGTAAACAGATACACATAAACCGTAACAAAATACAGGATGGTGGACTAATGGATTCTGAAAAGGGATGGAAATTCTGAGATAAACCCATCTACTATTTCTTCCTAATAGTTCTGAGAAATAGGAATAAATTTCTAAGGCCTGACTGAGAATTCCCATAGGAAGAGAGCCATTTTTTTTCTGCCACCAGTGTCTCCCTCTTATCCCAGGGACATGCAAGGGGTCACCTGGGGAGCACTACTCTTTCGAGGTGGGGACCACAAGGATGGTGCCCTCCGAGCAGCAGCCCAGGCTCCTCCAGCACACCATGGCCAGGAAAAGACAGCAGGGAGACATGGAACCACTACTTCACTGTGGTTACATGTACCAATTACGTCATCCATCCTTTCTCTTGCTTATTATTTTCTGCTACATGATGAATTGGTTGAATCTTAAAAATATCTCAGTTTTGGTCCACAATATTGCAATATTGGTCTACTTGTCTCTAGTAGGTTTTTTTTCCCCAACACATCCCACATCCTTCCCTGAAGTGGTATGCTTAAAATATAAATCTTACTATGTACCTCTCTTGCATGCCTTCAGGATAAACTCCAAGCTTAGCTCACTGTTTCAAGCCAAAAGAGACTCACACTCATATATATAGGGGTAGTGAAAATGTTACGTTTCAAAGGTAAGTTTAAAATACTTCCTGAGTCTTCAAGCCAAAAGTCAACCAATGAAATAAAGTCTATAGTAACATTTTCCTCACATTAACTGACAGAAAATGGTAAAGTTAAAAAAATGAAGAAGTTGGGTCTGAAAAACCTAGAGGTGAGGGTCGAAAACAGTTCACCATGTGGGAATACCTTTTGTTACACTCATGATTATAAATATAAAATGAAAACATTATTTGAAAGGCACACAATTACTTACAGTTAACAAAACAAAGACTCTTTATTCTGGCACACATTTCTTTTATTACTCTCCATGCTTCCCCATCATCCTGTGGTTACCTCTCAAGCTACCTGCACCCTAGTTTTTGTTTTAGCTACTAATTTTAGGGAGTGGTAGTTGTTCCGTTGTGCCCAACTCTTTGCAATCCCATGGACTGCAGCCTGCCAGGCTTCTCTCTCCTTAGGATTCCCCAGGCAAGAATACTGGAGGAGGTAGCCATTCCCTTCTCCAGGGGATCTTCCCAACCTAGGGATTGAACCTGGGTCTCCTGAATTGCAGGTAGATTCTTTACTGTCTGAGCCACCAGGGAAGCCCCTGAATTTAGGGAACCCAAGTTTAAAAAGTAGATACCAGAGTGGCCCTAGAAAGCAGAAACTTAAAACCTATGAATCTCCAAACCTCAAGATGGTTTTCTGGAACTGGATTATTTACCCATCAGATAGTAACAAGAATTTCATTTCCAGTGGTAGGTAAAGTGATGAGAACCCTTGGTGTGCTGTGGCATTAGGATGAGGATTCTCACCTCTGATGAATTAAGATGAGGAACAGGTGAAGGGGAAAATGGTTTATTCAGCAGCTTTGGCTGACCCTATAACATATGTTATATTTAACCCTGCTTATTTAACCTATATGCAGAGTACATCATGAGAAACGCTGGGCTGGATGAAGCACAAGCTAGAATCAAGATTGCCAGGAGAAATATCAATAATCTCAGATATGCAGATGACACCACCCTTATGGCAGAGAACGAAGAAGAACTAAAGAGCCTCTTGAAGAAAGTAAAAGAAGAGAGTGAAAAAGTTGGTTTAAAGCTCAACTTTGAGAAAACGAAGGTCATGGCATCAGGTCCCATCACTTCATGGCAAATAGATGGGGAAACAGTGGAAACAGTGACAGACTTTATTTTGAGGGGCTCCAAAATCACTGCAGATGGTGACTGCAGCCATGAAATTAAAAGATGCTTACTCCTTGGAAGAAAAATTATGACCAAACTAGACAGTTATGACATATTAACCCAACTAGTTATGACATATTAAAAAGCAGAGACATTACTTGACCAACAAAGGTCCGTCTAGTCAAGGCTATGGTTTTTCCAGTAGTCATGTATGGATGTGAGAGTTGGACTATAAAGAAAGCTGAGCTCCTAAGAATTGATGCTTTTGAACTGTGGTGTTGGAGAAGACTCTTGAGAGTCCCTTGGACTGCAAGGAGATCCAACCAGTCCATCCTAAAGGAAATCAGTCCTGGATGTTCATTGGAAGGACTGATGTTGAAGCTGAAACTCTAATACTTTGGCCAGAACTCCAATACTTTGTGAAGAACTGACTCATTGGAAAAGGCCCTGATGCTGGGAAAGATTGAAGGCGGGAGGAGAAGGGGACGACAGAGGATGAGATGGTTGGATGGCATCACCAATTCGATGGACATGAGTTTGAGTAAACTCCGGGAGTTGGTGATGGACAAGGGAGGCCTGCTGCCGGGGTCCAGCCCCGGCTGATCCAGGGAGTTTGAAGCAGGGACGGCGTTGGCGAGGATCAGGATACAATAGCTTCAATTAGATATTAATTAGAGATATAAAGAGTAATAGAATGAGGATAGCTCAGCAGGAAAATTCAGTGGAGAAAAGCTGAGTAGCTTGGTTTACATGGGAAACAAATAAAACTTCAAGACAAGAAGTTTGCACCACTTACGTAGGCTGCAGGCATCCTTCCGTTCTCCTGAAGGAGAGGAGACACTGAGGCCTCCCTGGTCGGATCTTAGAAGCCCAGGCATAATTAGTAAGCATGGTGGGCTCTGCACTCCAGATGGAGACTCAGCCAGAGTTTGAGAGAGAGAGAGAGACATGGGGAGACCAGTCTTTTGAGGAACTGACCCCAATTCTTTATTTTCCATGGTCTACTTTTATACACTGAGATGTTATGCAAAAGTCACGTGGGGTCAGCAGTCCTGACTTTTATCAAAGTCAGGTGCTTCATACAAATGTATACAGAGGTCTTAGGGGTGTTACATCATCTTCTGGCCAGGGGGCCTGCTGACAATTTATGACCCTCTCCTTGTGACAGCGGTCAGTCAACCAGGACACTTATTTCTCCAGGGGTGATTATTCTTAAAACAGATGCTACCCAAATAAAGTTACATTCCTATAGGGTGAGGGTGTAGTGGGTTTTAGTTAAGGAAAGAATTTACTTAGCCTAAGGTCTAACATGATTAATATCAAAGGTTAATACTTATTTCTTTTATATATTCATTAATGTGTGTAAGGGCAGGGGATATGGAGACTTAGCAGCAAACATTGGCTCAATAAATGAAAAACCCTTCACCAATTAAATTTCTAATCAGCCCACTATACTTATACTAATGGTTTTCTAACTTTTCTAAGGAACCTGTTTTTAGAAGGTTTAAAGCATCTCGTGCCTCTCACGGTTGGGAGGCTGTGAGCAATCACATGTGGCCGGACAAGCCTGTCAGGCAAGCTAGAGAACCTTCAGAGGAGTTTGTCGGTTAAAACACTCTTGTCACACCCAGGAATTATTATTAACTGGAGCTCTAAGTTAACTCCTTCTCTGAAAGAGGTGGTGGGAGACAGCCCCCCGTAAAGTCAGAGGTGTAGGTGAGAGCACAAAGTAGTAGAGTAGGCAGGCTCTGGTTATGGGGGTAGATGCTCTAGGATTTCCAGGGGGACTCCTGAGGCTCGATCCCGCCTTTGCATATGTCGAGCCTCCTTCCTCATGACCTTTGCCATGGGCAGAGTGCCTCACGCTGGCCCCCAACAGCCTGCCATGCTGCAGTCCATGGAGTTTCAAAGAGTCGGACACAACTAAGCAACTGAACTGAACTGGTAACACATGTACATTGCCTGATAGATCATTAGGATAGCCTATTAAAGTTTCCTCTAAGCTGCCATTTGGGGAATAATATGTTAAAAGGATGGGATGCAGTCATTCAGGGTAAATCGTATACATTAAATCAATGATTTAATGGGTTTATGTCCCCAGTGCCTAGAGTACCTGGGTCCTCAACACAGTATAAACTTTCAAGCACCACAAAACCTGGATCCATATTGTATCTATTAATGTCAGCATTAAAAGTAGCTAGATCATACCCTTCTTTCCTAATCCTCAGCTCCTCAAACTACCTTCCAAATTTTCTCTAAGACAGCTAAACTGTAGGCTTCTGCTAACCACTGCTCTCAGTTCAGTTCAGTTGCTCAGTTGTGTCCGACTCTTTGTGACCCCATGGACTGCAGCACACCAGGCCTCCCTGTCCATCACCAACTCCCAGAGCCTACTCAAACTCATATCCATCCACTCAGTGATGCCATCCAACCATCTCATCCTCTGCCGTCCCCTTCTCCTCCTGCCTTCAATCTTTCCCAGCATTAGGGTCTTTCCAATGAGTCAGTTCTTTGCATCAGGTGGCCAAAGTATTGGAGATTCAGCTTCAGCATCAGTCCTTCCAATGAACATTTAGGACTGATTTCCTTTAGGATGGACTGGTTAGATCTCCTTACAGTCCAAGGGACTCTCAAGATTCTTCTCCAACACCACAGTTCAAAAGCATCAATTCTTCAGTGCTCAGCTTTCTTTATGGTCCAACTCTCACATCCATACATGACACCTGGAAAAACCATAGCCTTGACTAGACGCACCTTTGTTGGTAAAGTAATGTCTCTGCTTTTTAATATACTGTTTAGGTTGGTCACAGCTATTCTTCCAAGGAGTAAGCGTCTTTTAATTTCATGGCTGCAGTCAGCATCTTCAGTGATTTTGGAGCCCCCCAAAATAAAGTCTCTGCCTGTTTCCATTGTTTTCCCATCTATTTTCCAAGAAGTGATGGGACCGGATGCCATGGTCTTAGTTTTCTGAATGTTGAGCTTTAAGCCAACTTTTTCGCTCTCCTCTTTCACTTTCATCAAGAGGCTCTTAAGTTCTTCTTCGCTTTCTGCCATAAGGGTGGTGTCATCTGCGTATCTGAGGTTACTGGTATATCTCCTGGCAATCTTGATTCCAGATTGTGCTTCACCCAGCCTGGCATTTCCAACCTTACAGTAATTAAAAAGAAATACTATGTACAACTGTACACCAACACATTAGATAACTTGAATGAAATAGACAAATTCCTAGAAAGATACAAACTACCACAACTTCCTCAAGAATGAACTGACAATCTAAAAGACCTACAACCGGTGAAGAAATTGAATTAGTCATTTAAAACACTCCCCTTAAAGAAAAACTCAGGCTAAATGGCCTCTCTGTTAAATTCCAAGAAGCATTTAAAGAAGAACACCAATTATTCACAAAATCCTCAAAATTATGAAAGAGGAAGGTGTATTTCTCAATTCATTTGTAAGACTGTATTACTCTGACACCAAAACCAGACAAAAACATCTAAGAAAAGAAAGCTAGAGGCCAAAAGCACATAAAGGAAGGACGCATACAAAGAGCGTGGTTTAGGTACACAGCTCTATAATTTCAAGTCTTTAAAGCAACATCCATAAGTAATGTTCTCAAACTGGACTTTTGATAAGGATTAGCTAGCAGATTGGAAAGTTATAATCTCTGGCAAGAATCTAAAGAGTGAATATTCTGCATTATCAATGAAAGTGCTTGTGCTTTGCCAACTTCCAGGGCAGGGGACAGAAACGAGATCCTCTTATTTATTTATTATTAACAGCACGATGAAAGGGAAACAGTTATCACCAAAATAAGAACTAAAGAGTGTTTTTCTTGTTGAAATTTGAACAAAGAGTGTGGGGCAAGGGAGATGTATTTTATAATTTGATTTAAATTTTAATTTAAAACTACAAGAGATTTCAGATTATTAGAAAGTTTAAACATTGAATTAAAAACTAACCCTGAATATTCATTGGAAGGACTGTTGCTGAAGCTCCAATACTTTGGCCACCTGATGCGAAGGGCTGACTCGCCGGAAAAGACCCTGATGCTGGGAAAAGTCACTAAACTACTGCATCATTTTTAAACCTGGGCAGACACAAGTCTGTTGCTTGTGGACCTGGACACGGAAAAGACAGGTTTCTTTCTTGGTTAAATGTTGCCACTTTCAGGAAGATATAGTTGTTCTCAGTTTAGTGTTGCACAAGAAGGTCTCCTCTTACAATATTTTTCACTTTCTTCCTGGAGTTCATTTGTCTGTCTCACTGGAGTAAACTCTTCTTGAGGGCAGAAATGTTGTCTTAATTAAGACTCTTACTCAAATAGCACTAACTAGAACTAACAAAAATACCATGTGTCTCACTATATGGTCAAATGGATTTTTAAGGTACTCAAAGTGATAAGATCTCTTGTTAAAAGGATCATCAGGTACAATAAACTTTGTAATTAATTAAATTTTGTGATTAATTAATTAAATGATGAATAAGAGATAACCTTTAATCTGATTCACTTATACCAGCAATTATTATTTTAATCAGATGTCCACAGTGGTAAGTATGGGCATCTTTTGGGAAAAAAGAAAAGTAGTAACCTAATAGCTAATATTCACATTGCAAATTATCCCCTTGAAGACATCCAACCAGTTTCTTCTTCTGACATCATTCTTGGAATGGTAAGGAGAAATCCCATTAATGGATTGTTAATAAACTCTAGTTTATGGAAATAATGAGGTTTAAAAAAATTACTTGAACCAAAGTAAGTAAAATGGATTGTATCATTGTAACCAGTTATTTGTTGTAGTTGAGTTGCTAAGTCGTGTCTGACTTTGTGTGACCCCATGGACTGCAGCACACCAGGCTCCTCTGTCCTCCACTATTTCCTAGAGTTGGCTCAAATTCCTGTCCATTGAGTTGGTCATGCTACCTAACCATCTCATCCTCTGCAGCCCCCTTCCTCTCTTGCCCTCAATCTTTCCCAGCGTCAGAGTCTTTTCCAAAGAGCTGGCTCTTCACATTAGGTGGCCAAAGTATTGGAGCTTCAGCAACAGTCCTTCCAATGAATATTCAGGGTTATTTATTTACTCAACTTCTTTTAAAAGGACAGTACAATCTCTGCCCATTGTCACATGACTGGCAAGTCTTTATAAGAGGAGTATACTTTCTGGCCCCACTGAGTGGCTTTGTCAAGTTACTTGCTTTGGTCAACAGAATGTGAGTAGAACTGAAGCGAGCGGAACTTAGGTATGTGGAATGTGAACTGTTTCCAGTTTTAGGAGCAGCACGCGCCAGTGGTTTATAAGAGCTGATTGTTACATGTCCAGAAACTTGGCAAGTCACTTGTTAAACCATTAGTGACCCGAAGTCCTTCATGGTTGTGAGTATTTACATCATGGAATTAGCAAACGCTAAATTAGGACTCCTCCTCCCTCGAGGTTGTTTCCAGCACACAGTCAGCATGGCCCCTCAAAAGCTGATCTTTCAACCTGGAGCCTGGAAGCCAAAACAGTGGTGGAGTAGAGCTAAAGCTGCCTGCAGCAGATGTAATTTGATTGAGAAATGAACCTTTGTTTTTGTAAATCACTGAGTTGTAGGGGTTGTTTGTTACCTCAGCATAATCCACCCAAAACTGACGGATACACCATGCTAACATTACTAGGTTTTCGTGAACACCAATGAGCCCTACCTTTATCTGTCCAGACTTTAGTTCAGGGCATTTCTTCCGACAACTTGTGCCATCACACACCTTGAACCTGAAAGGATGAAAATCACACTCAGAGACTCAAGCCCAGGAACCCAGGTCTTGGAAGATTAATATAAAGATATAAAAGTGTAATTATACTTGTAAAAAAATCACTAAACTACTACATCCTTTTTAAACTTGGGCAAACGCAAGTCTGTCGCTGGTGGACTTGGACGGTTTGGGAGTGGTTTTCCAGCCCTTTCAACAACAGGTCCTCACCCACGCCCCCTTCCCAGCCCAGGCTCCTGAACGGAGCGCTGTGTCTTTAAGGAGGACGCGCGGAGGTTTCCGCACAGGACAACATGTCTGCGAGGAGCCCGGAGGGGCTCTGCCATCCCCGACTCCCAGCCCACCGCCCGCTTCAGAGGTGATGGGGTGAGTGTGGGCGCGCGCCCACGGGGAGACTGCGGACTCCCGGGGCGGGGCAGCGGCGGGGTCCGCGGGAGGCTCCCCCGGGCCGGGCCGGATGGAGGGGTGAGCTGGGGACCAGCCCCGGGCCCCGGGGGCCCGCAGAGGAGCCGCGACCCTCCGACGCTCAGACCGGGTGCGCCAGGTGCCGGCCTGCCCTCGGCGGTGGTCGGGTTATCGTCTTCGTAAAAGATGCGTTTGGACCCGGGATTCTGCGTAAAGGCCTCGTGCAGTTTCTTTGTGCACCTCATTTTGCTCCTTCTCTACCATCTCTCGTCAAAAAAAAGTTATTTAGGAATATCAAAAATATTGTGCTCTCCCCTTATTAAAGTTGCCTTATTGTAGTCAGGACAAATGGTTGGGGCCCTTTCTCTGACTGAGACTTTTCTTCCCACTTTGGCGAGAAACTGAATGCAAGCTAGATACTCAAACAAAGACCCCTGTCCCTACCGTGCTCAAACAAAGGGATTTTCTGATCCTTTCGGAACAGACAGGAGCAGTTTGCTCTAATCACTTACGCTAACCTAATGCTCGAAGTTTACCCAGCAAAGTTATTTTTCCCTCCTTAAAAGAAAAAAAATAAGTACCTGCCACCATAAGAACTTCTAATTAGCCAAGACTACAACGATAATGCTTTTTAAGACAAACTTGTAGAAATTAGCTTGATAAATGGACATAACTAGGGTAATCCTTTGGTGGACTTTTCATTAATGTAATTATTCATATACTTTTTTTGGACTAAAAATAGCTTGAGGCAACTGATAATGAAAAAGTATACAATAAAGTATGCAAAAGTCAAGAGCCAAAACCGGGTAATTAAAATCTTACATCCCTCTAATTCATTTAAATTATGCATTTTACAAGATGAAAATGGATCAGCACCCTTCTTTTTAGGAACAAATGTATTAAATAAAGTAATGTAGGCCTGAAATAAAGGTCCATTTTAGGGAAGATTTTCATTTAAAAAATGCATTAATAATGCTGCTCAGCCTTTTAGCTAATGGTAGAGGTATCTCAGATTTGGGTTTATGACATTTAGAGACTATCTCTATATACCAGTTAATTAGTTGTGGGTCCAGTATAGTTTTTACACTCCATGTGTAACATTTTTCTAAACTTTTTCACTCAATTCCCTAACCGAGGTATCCATCCTTTACAGTTTGGAAGCATTTTTTATTTATTTAAGCCTTCAGTCTGCTGACTACAGACTAATTTTTCTAATTGTCTGGATATGTTTATAAATAGATTAATACATGGTAGTAAATTAATATTTCAAAGAGATGGATAGCTAAAGGATGAATTGTGGTTTCCTTGATACGTCAATTGTCACAGGTAATTATTTGTATTAATTATTATATTCTGCTTTGATTAAAGTTACTGGTGGATAAAAATGCTTTTAGTGTTTTCACACAAGTCTGTGTGGCTTTCACATTAGAGTGAATTTCTCACCTAAGATCCAGCCAGGCTCAACCTGCACATACTTGTTTATAACTCTGCTGGATTAATCTACCTAAAGTGATTAACCCTGGATGGACAAACAGAGCTTTAATTCATCTGTTATTTCCTTTTGAGAACATTGCCTGGTTCTTTGGCCTTTAGCTTGCCTGATATATTGTATGTGTAAAGCTTAAGTATGAAATAATAAAATTAACTTCCGTGGGTGGCTTATGGGGTGATTCTCAATGTTATAGTCATTCATGGTGTGTTTACACCATTATTTACACAAATTATTCATCCAGGTTGCAATCTCTTCCCTTATTCTCTATATTGGTATTCTGGGAGATCATACTGAGAAATCTAGGTTTTAATCTCATAAATTATTAAAAGAATACAACTTCTTCAGAGACCATCAAATGCAGAGGTAATTAACACAAATGTCTTATCTTCCACCAGCTTAGACATCACCCCTTCCAATTAATAGATAATAGAATGAAAACGCATCAAAGGAGAATTCAGAAGCATCATACCATCAACACCACTTTTTCCTTTTTCAAATAACTAAAGTCTACTCTTTTTTCCAGTTTTTTTTTTTCTGCCTGAAATTGGATTCAAAATTTTCCACTGTTAATTTCATGCTAGCAGAGCTTTTATTTAGCTTGAAGAAATTTTATTTAAAATATGAGCTTGGAAGCCAGATTATACAATTAAAGAACTGCAGCTTTATTTTTTAGATTCAGCTCTATGGTGATGTGTTTTAGTAACTGTTGTACCCTGAGCAAGGTAGGGAAAGGATGCTTAAGCAGGGGTGTCTGCATGAACGTTCGCACTAGGGTCCCGAACCCACCCCTCCCCAGTCCTCATGAGTGAACACTGCTCTGACCTTTATCATGGGCGTTAGCATGTTGAAGCATCTCTCCTCACCAGATGGCAGGCTTCTGGAGGGCAGGGGCTATGTGATTCTCCTCTTGGTATCCTGGGTGGCAAGCACATGCCTGGCCCTGAGCAGATACACAAGAAGAGTTTGAATGAAAGAGTGGATGGAGTGAATGGACCTAAGTCAAATAATCACATTCACGGGCATATTTCTGATAGTTTAAAAATTGTTTAAGGAAAACGAAGAGAACTTTTAAATTTTCATTTTCTTTTTTTTAACCTAACCATATCAGTTAATAGATATTTGGTTTTGGGGGGTAATCAGTAAGGAAGAAATGCATATCACAGGACTCCAGCAAACTAGGCCTTCCTATATTATCTTCTACCTTGCTATATTATCTTCTACTTTTCTATATTATCTTCTACCTTCCTATTTTGCAGGAAGATCAACTGAGGAACTGAAAGTAAATTTGGTTGATGATGGGGAAGTGGATCTATGATTCTTTTTTATTTACCTTTTGTATTAAAAAAAAATCCTCAGAATTCTTACTTAAACTACCTCCTCTATTGTATACAAAATGTTAAAAAGAAAAACAGCACTGCCTTTTAGCCACTAAGATCTTCAGGTGAGCATGTGTGAGCAGTAAATACTGGGAGCTTCCTTTTGTTCATATTTTGAAATGTTATAGCACTGGCGATTGGAGAAAGAAATGGCAACCCACTCCAGTGTTCTTGCCTGGAGAACCCCAGGGATGGGGGAGCCTGGTGGGCTGCCGTCTATGGGGTCACACAGAGTCGGACACGACTGTAGTGACTTAGCTGCAGCAGCAGCAGCACTGGTGAGTCCAGTAGTGACATCACTTGCATTATCTGATTTCAGCTACCAGTTTATTAGGGGTACCTAATCTTACCATTTCCCCTGACAGATGGGGAGATGGAGGACTCGGGTGAGCTGGGGCTAAGAAGCATAAGATCAGGCTCATTTTGTTTAATGCAGTGTCCCCTGAGTGCCTGCCCTCTGCCAGGGAGATGAGTGATGTGGGGTACCCTCCCACGGTACCCCCCCCATTCTCTGGATATAGAATCTCCCTTTGCCCAGGCAAGGGACAGCGAACTACCCGCTTGAAGCTAGCTCACACACTGGGACCCCTCCAGGGCCAGATGGGAGCACACTATACCCCATGGGACTGTCCCCTCCAACCTGCAGAGTTAAGGCTACCTAGGCCTGCCTGATTCACACGCTTGAGGATTGTTTTATACAATTATTATTTATACATGAATATAAATATAGACTCTGCCATATACATAACTCTGCCTAAACGTAGACACATGACCACCTGCACGCTTCCTTAGCGCCCTTGTCTTTACTTCTTCCCCTTCTCCTTTCACATCAGCTGCTACCCCCTCAACCCATAGTGTGTCTCCCTATTTTTCTTCATATATATAAAAAATCTGTATACCCTATACAGTTCTACTTATTATTTAATACAAGATCATATTATACACATTTTTCTGCATCTTGCTTTTCTCCCAAAACATTATTCCAGAAATCTCTCTGGCAGAGCTCCAATCCAGTCTTTTTAATGGTGGCATAATAATCCCCAGGGTGACTACACATTGTTTACCGAGCCATTCCCCTGCCGATAGGCATTCCTTTGATTTCAGTCTTCAGCCATTCTAAACAACCCTATGACAAACATCCTAATACATGTTACTTTACATATTGGTCCTCCTTTTTAGTTATACAGAATAGATGCCCAGGAGTTGGATCCCTGATGATATCTATTTTTAATTAATAGAAATTGCAGACTGCTTTTCCTAAAAGCCTTCCCATCTCCACTAGGAATGCACAAGTATACTCTCTTCTCAGCCTCCCTTCCAGCTTCGGCTGATAGACCTCTTCATTTGTGTTAGTGTAAGAGATTTAACAACAGACTTAATATAAGTGATGTTGTGCATCTTTTCACAAATTTCCTGGCCATCTGATTTTGCTCTTGAGTCACTCAGCTACTCACATCTCTGGCCCATTTTTCAACTGGCTTGTTTGTCTGTTTCTTCCCAGTTTGTAAGAGCTCTTTGTGTATTATGGTTGTGGCTGAAGATTCTAAGACTTCTCAAGCCCAGATGATAGGAGCTTCTCTCACTCTGCACTGTAGGGATGGTTGAAATGAGCTCAGGGCTTGCATGGCAGAGCTAGGAAGGCTCTCCTAGGAATGGTTGATGGCCACAGTTACTGCTGGTCACTCTTTAGAGACTAAGTGTTAAAAGAAGACCCTTTTGAGAGAGAAAGTAGCTGTTGTCGGAGGACTGAGAAGGTGAGGCAGTTCTGAACCATGCTGCCTTCCACTGGTTAAGACCTCCGAGAGCGAAGGCCTGCAGAGGCAGAGGAAGTCCCTCTGCCGCCCCCAGAGGGGCAGCACTGTGTTGGCCGACACTTGTGGTTTTGCTTGTCCCTGGCTCAGATGAGCACTCCACTAAATCCAAAGGATTAAATAATCAAAATCAGTGCTTCTGACCCCTGTTTCCACTTTATATCTTAGAAAAGATGGCACTCCTATATGTGGCACTCCCAGATTTTGAAGAAACCCAGAGACATCTTATAGGGAGATAAAGCAGGACAGTAATTGGTCACCTCCAGCACTTGTAGGGGCATATCAGTAATAATAGCTCTCAGACTTTGGCACAGGTAGGAGAATCTGAAGCTTATATACCATTTTCAACCCCTACCTCAAGAAAGCATGCAATCTCAAGAATGCAAAACAATAGTCTTGATACTATACAAAAACTTTAAACCTCTTGGCCTATAAATATAGGGACTTCTGGTGAAAGTCACTCAGTCGTGTCCGACTCTTTGTGACCCCACGGACTGTATAGTCCATGGAATTCTCCAGGCCAGAACACTGGAGTGGGTGGCCTTTCCCTTCTCCAGGGACTCTTCCCAACCCAGGGATCAAACCCAGGTCTCCTGCATTGCAGGCAGATTCTTTACCAGCTGAGCCACCAGGGACTCAAAGTACTACTATTTTCTATTCTCTCCACTCTTGTGTACTTCTAGTAGTAAAAAAAAAAAAGTGGTGTACTCTGGAAAGATAAGATTCTAATTTAGAAGAAATGGAATTCTAAAAAAAAGAAATGTAGAAAAAACTTCAGGTAAAGTTTGATTACCAAAAAAAAAAAAAAAGTCTAAAACTAAAATCTGGCTTTGTTTACTAAACATAATGTTTACTAACATAAAAAAAAGTTACTCTTGAAGGGGGTCTGTAACTCCCCTCTCATCCCACCGTTCCAGCTTTGGGGGTTTAGTGGTTTAGTAAATCTCTTGAGGGAAATTTAGCCTTTAATTTCTTAAGACTTTTTATATTAATTGTCATATTCAAATCAATGCCTATTATATCAGAAGATATATAAATAGATAAATGGGTATATTTAAGGTATAAATAGGTATATTAAATAGATATATAAATATATAAATAGGTAAATATAAATATATAAATAGGCCTATATATATAAATAGGCCTCTTGTTAAAAGAGGCCTGGTACTTATCTTTTTTGATGATTCTGGTAAATTTATTTATTTTTTTTAAGTCAAGAGATAATGTTAAATATCCTGCCTAATCTCGGAGGAATTACTTGGTGGGGGAAAAAAAAATGAGACTTAGAAAACTATACTGCATCTGTAACGAGCAACTGAATTAAAAGCTTCACTAAATACTATTATTAAAGCAACTCATGGCACCGCAGAGTTGATTGGTGGGGGTGCGGGCCTGGGTGTGGTCGGGGGATCTCCATGGTGCTGGTCTCTGCAGTGCACAGTGCTCTGTATGCTAGCTGTGCGTGCCAGGGACTGCTGAGCACCCAGCTGACCTCCATACCCCCAGTCCATGCGGGCCCCAGCTCCCTCCAGGGCTTTCATTTGTTAGTTTCTGCTGTGAGGAAATTCAAGGATGAATGAGCTGGGACAACTGAGGCAGGAAGCCGAGCAGCTGTGGAATCAGATCCAGAGATCAAGCCTTTGGAGTGGGAGCAGTGACTCCAAGACCCTAGACTACCAGAGAACTAACCCTAGGGAGTATCAAATAGTGAGAACTCACACAAAGGAAGCCACTTGGATACAAGACCCGGCATCACCCAATCACCAGTAGCACCCTGTGCAGGACCTCATCTAAACAACAAACAAAACAAAAATACAAACCAGAGGAAAAACAAACAAACAAACAAACAAAACTCAGCACAAATCTCACCCTATAGGAAGCTTACACAACCACTGGATCAACCTTAGGAGGGTAGAAACTGGAAGGAAGAAAGAATTCAACTTGAAGCCTGAGAAAAGGAGACCTCAAACGTAATAAGTTAAAAAAAAAAAATAATGAAAAGGCAGAGAAATACTACACAAATGAAGGAACAAACTAGAAACACAGAAGTCCAAATAAATGAAGAGGAAATAGGCAAACTACCTGAAAAAGAATTCAGAATAATGATAGTAAAGATGATCAAAAACCTTGAAAACAAAGTGGAGAAAATGCAAGAATTAATTAACAAACACCTAGAAGAATTAGGAGAAGGCAATGGCACCCCACTCCAGTACTCTTGCCTGGAAAATTCCATGGATGGAGGAGCCTGGTAGGCTGCAGTCCATGAGGTCGCTAAGAGTCGAACACGACTGAGCGACTTCACTTTCACTTTTCACTTTCATGCACTGGAGAAGGAAATGGCAACCCACTCCAGTATTCTTCCCTGGAGAATCCCAGGGACGGGGGAGCCTGGTGGGCTGCCGTCTATGGGGTCGCACAGAGTCGGACACAACTGAAGCAACTTAGCAGCAGCAGCAGCAGAAGAATTAAAGAATAAACACACAGAGACAAACAACACAATTAATGAAGTTAAAAATACTTTAGAAGGAATCAACAGTAGAATATCTGAAGCAGAAGAACAAATCAGTGAACTGGAAGATAAAATGGTGGAAATAACTTCTGAAGAGCAGAATAAAGCAAAAAGAATGAAATACAATCAATCAAATCCAAGAGGCACAAAGAGTCCCATATAGGATAAACCCAAGGAGAAACATGCCAAGACACATATTAATGAAACTAATAAAGACTAAACACAAAGAAAGAATATTAAAAGCATCAAGGGAGAAGTAACAAGTAACATACAAGGGAAATCCCATAGGCTTAATAGTTGATCTTTCAGCAGAAATTCTGCAGGCCAGAAGGGAATGGAAGGATATATTTAAAGTACTGAAAGGGGAAAATCTACAACTAAGATTACTGTACCTGGCAAAGATCTCATTCAAAATTGATTGAGAAATAAAAAGCTTTTCAGACAAGCAAAAGTTAAGAAAATTCAGTACCACCAAACCAGCTTTACAACAAATGCTAAATGGACTTATATAGTCAAGAAATACAAGAGAAGAAAAAAGATCTGCAAAATCAGTTCAGTTGCTCAGTCGTGTCTGACTTTGCGACCCCATGAACCACAGCACGCCAGGCCTCCCTGTCCATCACCAACTCCCGGAGCCCACCCAAACCCATGTCCATCGAGTCAGTGATACCATCCAGCCATCTCATCCTCTCCATCTCAACCTTCTCCTCCATCCCTTAATCTTTCCCAGCATCACGGTCTTTTCAAATGAGTCAGCTCTTCGCATCAGGTGGCCAAAAGTATTGGAGTTTCAGTTTCAACATCAGTCCTTCCAATGAGCACACAGGACTGATCTCCTTTAGGATGGACTGGTTGGATCTCCTTGCAGTCCAAGGGACTTTCAAGAGTCTTCTCCAATACCACAGTTCAAAGCATCAATTCTTCGGCACTCAGCTTTCTTTACAGTCCAACTCTCACATCCATACGTGACCACAGGAAAAACCATAGCCTTGACTAGACGGACCTCTGTTGACAAAGTAATGTCTCTGCTTTTTAATATGCTGTCTAGGTTGGTCATAACTTTCCTTCCAAGGAGTAAGTATCTTTTAATTTCATGGCTGCAATCACTATCTGCAGTGATTTTTGAACCCAGAAAAATAAACTCAGCCACTGTTTCCCCATCTATTTGCCATGAAGTGATGGGACCAGATGCCATGATCTTAGCTTTAAGCCAGCTTTTTCACTCTCCTCTTTCACTTTCATCAAGAGGCTTTTTAGTTCCTCTTTACTTTCTGCCATAAGGGTGGTGTCATCTGCATATCTGAGGTTATTGATATTTCTCTCTGCAAGCTCGATTCCAGCTTGTGCTTCTTCCAGCCCAGTGTTTCTCATGATGTACTCTGCATAGAAGTTAAATAAGCAGGGTGACAATATACAGCCTTGATGTACTCCTTTTCCTATTTGGAACCAGTCTGTTCCATGTCCAGTTCTAACTGTTGCTTCCTGACCTGCATACAGGTTTCTCAAGAGGCGGGTCAAGTGGTCTGGTATTCCCATCTCTTTCAGAATTTTCTACAGTTTATCATGATCCACACAGTCAAAGGCTTTGGCATAGTCAATAAAGCAGAAATAGTTTTTCTGGAACTCTCTTGCTTTCTTGATGATCCAGCGGATGTTGGCAATTTGATCTTTGGTTCCTCTGCCTTTTGTAAAACCAGCTTGAACATCTGGAAGTTCATGGTTCACGTATTGCTGAAGCCTGGCTTGGAGAATTTTAAGTGTTACTTTACTAGTGTGTGGTGAAGTCGCTCAGTTGTGTCTGACTCTTTGCAACCCCATGGACTGTAGCATACCAGGCTTTTCCATCCATGGGATTTTCCAGGCAAGAGTACTGGAGTGGGTTGCCATTTCCTTCTCCATACTAGCGTGTGAGATGAGTGCAATTGTGCTGTAGTTTGAGCATTCTTTGGCATTGCCTTTCTTTGGGATTGGAATGAAAAAAACCAACCTTTTCCAGTCCTATGGCCACTGCTGAGTTTTCCAAATTTGCTGGCATATTGAGTGCAGCACTTTCACAGTACCATCTTTCAGGATTTGGAATAGCTCAACTGGAATTCCATCATCTCCACTAGCTTTGTTCATAGTGATGCTTCCTAAGGCCTGCTTGACCTCACATTTCAGGATGTCTGGCTCTAGGTGAGTGATCACACCATTGTGATTATCTGGGTCGTGAAGATCTTTTTTGTACAGTTCTTCTGTGTATTCTTGCCACCTCTTCTTAATATCTTCTGCTTCTGTTAGGTCCCTACCATTTCTGTCCTTTATTGAGCCCATCTTTGCATGAAACATTCCCTTGGTATCTCTAATTTTCTTGAAGAGATCTCTAGTCTTTCCCATTCTCTTGTTTTCCTCTATTTCTTTGCATTGATCACTGAGGAAGGCTTATCTCTCCTTGCTATTCTTTGGAACTCTGCATTCAAATGAGTATATCTTTCCTTTTTTCCTTTGCTTTTTGCTTCCCTTCTTTTCACAGCTCTTTGTAGGGTTCCTCAGACAGCCATTTTGCTTTTTTGCATTTCTTTTTCTTGGGGATGGTCTTGATTCCTGTCTCCTGTACAATGTCATGAACCTCCAGCCAGAGTTCATCAGGCACTCTATCAGATCTAGTCCCTTAAATCGACTTTTCACTTCCACTGTATAGTCCTAAGGGATTTGATTTAGGTCATACCTGAATGGTTTAGTGGTTTTCTCCACTTTCTTCAATTTCAGTCTGAATTCGGCACTAAGGAGTTCATGATCCGAACCACAGTCTACAAAATCAACCCCAAACAATTAAGAAAATGGCAATAGGAACATATATTCAATAATTACTTTAATTTTAAATGGATTTAATGCTCCAACCAAAAGACACAGAGTGGCTGAATGCATATAAAAACAAGACCCATATATATGCTGTGTACAAGAAACCCACTTCAGACCTCAAGATACATACAGACTGAAAGTGAGAAGATGGAAAAATATATTCCATGCAAATAGGAAGAAAAAGAAAGCTGGAATAGCAATCGTCATATCAGACAAAATAGACCTTAAAATAAAGTTACAAGAGATAAGGAAGGACACTACATAATGATCAAGGGATCAATCCAAGAGGAAGACATAACAATTGTAAACATCTATGCACCCAACATAGGAGCACCTCAATACATAAGACAAACACTAACAGACATAAAAGGAGAAATTGACAGTAACACAGTAATAGTAGGAACTTTAACACCCCACTCACACCAGTGGACAGATCATCAAAACAGAAAATTAATAAGGAAACACAAGTCTTGAATGATACATTAATGAGATAGATCTCATTGATGTCTTTAGGACATCCCATCCAAATGCAGAAGAATACACCTTCTTCTCAAGTGCACATGGAACATTCTCCAGGATAGACCACATCTTGGTTCACAAACCAAGCCTCAGTAAATTTAAGAAAATTGAAATTGTATCAAGCATCTTCTCTGATCACAATGCAGACTAGATATAAATTACAGGAAAATAAATGTAAGAAAAACAAATACATGGAGATTAAACAACACATTTCTAAACAACCAACAGGTTACTGAAGAAATCAAAAGGGAAATCAGAAAATTTCTAGAAACAAATGACAATGAAAACACAACAACCCAAAACCTATGGGATGCAGCAAAAGCAGTTCTAAGAGGGAAGTTTATAGCAGTACAATCCTACCTCAAGAAACAAGAAAAGCATCAAATAGACAACGTAACTTTACACCTAAAACAATGGGAAAAAGAACAACAACAACAACAAAAAAAACACTCCAAAATTAGTAGAAGGAAAGAAATCATAAAGATCTGAGCAGAAATAAATGAAAAAGAAATGAAAGAAACAATAGTAAAAATTAATAAAACTAAAATCTGGTTGAGAAGATAAACAAAATTGACAAGCCTTTAGCCAGACTCATCAAGAAAAAAAGAAGAATCAAACCAACAAAATTAGAAATGAAAAAAGAGGTTACAACAGACAGTGCAGAAATACAAAGGATTATAAGAGACTATTATTAACAATTATATGGCAATAAAATGGATAACCTGGAAGAAACTGACTGATTCTTAGAAAAGTTCAATCTTCTAAGACCGAACGAGGAAGAAATAGAAATTATGAACAACCCAATTACAAGCACTGAAATTGAAGCTGTGATCAAAAATCTCCCAAAAAACAAAAGCCCAGGACCAGATGGCTTCACAGGAGAAGTTTTAGAAGCCATCCTTCTAAAACTCTTTCAAAAAATTGCAGAGGAAGGAACACTTCCAAACTCATTCTATGAGGCCACTATCACCCTGATACCAAAACCAGACAAAGACAACACCAAAAAAGGAAACTACAGGCCAATATCACTGATGAACATAGACACAAAAATTCTCAACAAAATTTTAGCAAACAGAATTCAGCAACACATCAAAAAGCTCATACACCATGATCAAGTTGGGTTTATTCCAGGATGCAAGGATTCTCCAATATATGCAAATCAATCAATGGGATATACCACATTAACAAATTGAAAGGTAAAAACCATATGATAATCTCAATAGATACAGAAAAAGCCTTTGACAAAATTCAGCACCTATTTATGATTAAAATTCTTCAAAAAATGGGCATGAAAGGAACCTACCTCAACACAGTAAAGGCCATATATGATAAGCCTACAGCAAACATTATTCTCAATGGTGAAAAATTGAAAGCATTCCCCCTAAGATCAGGAACAAGACAAGGGTGTCCACTTTGACCACTATTATTCAACATAGTTCTAGAAGTCCTAGCTATAGCAATCAGAGAAGAAAAAGAAATAAAAGGAATCCAGATCAGAAAAGAAGAAATAAAGCTCTCACTGTTTGCAGATGACATGATACTGTACCTAGAAAACCCTAAAGATAGTATCAGAAAATTACTAGAGCTAATCAGTGAATTTAGCAAAGTTGCAGGATACAAAATCAACACAAAGAAATCACTTGCATTTCTATATACTAACAATGAAAAATCAGAAAGAGAAATTAAGGAATCAATCCCATTCACCATTGCAACAAAAAAAATTAAATATCTAGGAGTAAACTTACCTAAAGAGACAAAAGAACTGTACACAGAAAATTATAAGATACTAATGAAAGAAATCAAAGATGACATAAACAGATGGAGAGATGGTCTATGTTCCTGGGTAGGAAGAATCAATATTGTGAAAATGACTATACTACCAAGTGCAATCTACAGATTCAACGTGATCCCTATCAAATTACCAGTGGCATTTTTCACAGAACTGGAAGAAAAAATTTCACAATTCCTATGGAAACACAAAAGACCCTGAATAGCCAAAGCAGTCTTGAGAAAGAAGAATGGAGCTGGAAGAATCAACCTTCCTGGCTTCAGATTATACTACAAAGCTACAGTCATCCAGACAGTAGGGTACTGGCACAAAAACAGAAATATAGACCAATGGAACAAGATAGAAAGCACAGAAGTAAACCCATGCACCTATGGGTACCTTATTTTTTACAAAGGAGGCAAGAACGTACAATGGGGGAAAGAGAGCCTCTTCAATAAATGGTGCTGGGAAAACTGGACAGCTACATCTAAAAGAATGATACTAGAACACTTCCTAACACTATATACAAAGATAAACTCAAAATGGACTAAAGGTCTAAATGTAAGACCAGAAACTATAAAACTCTTAAGAGGAAAACAGGCAGAACACTTGACGACATAAATCAAAGTAAGATCCTCTACGACCCACCTCCTAGAGTAAAGGAAATAAAAGTAAACAAGTGGGACCTGATTAAACTTAAAAGCTTTTGCACAGCAAAGGAAACTATAAGCAAGGTAGAAAGACAACCCTCAGAATGGGAGAAAATAATAGCAAGTGAAACAACTGACAAAGGATTAATTTCCAAAATATACAAGCAGCTCATACAACTCAATGCCAAGAAAACAAACAACCCAATCAAAAAGTGGGAAAAAGACCTAAATAGACATTTCTCCAAAGAAGACATAGAGATGGCTAACAAACACATGAAAAGATGCTCAAAATCACTCATTATTGCTGCTGCTGCTGCTGCTGCTAAGTCGCTTCAGTTTTGTCCGACTCTGTGCGCCCCCATAGACAGCAGCCCACCAGGCTACGCCGTCCCTGGGATTCTCCAAGCAAGAACACTGGAGTGGGTTGCCATTTCCTTCTCCAATGCACGAAAGTGAAAAGTGAAAGTGAAGTCGCTCAGTCGTGTCCGACTCTTAGCGACCCCATGGACTGCAGCCTATCAGGCTCCTCCATCCATGGGATTTTCCAGGCAAGACTACTGGAGTGGGGAGCCATTGCCTTCTCTGCACTCATTATTAGAGAAATGCAAATCAAAACCACAATGAGATATCACCTCACACCGGTCAGAATGACCATCATCAAAAAATCTACAAACAATAAATGCTAGTGAGGGTGTGGAGAAAAGGGATCGCTCTTGCACTGTTGATGGGAATGTAAATTGATACAGTCACTATGGAAGATGGTATGGAGATTCCTTAAAAAACTAGGAATAAAACCACCATCAGATCAGATCAGATCAGTCGCTCAGTCGTGTCCGACTCTTTGCGACCCCATGAATCGCAGCACGCCAGGCCTCCCTGTCCATCACCAACTCCCGGAGTTCACTGAGACTCACGTCCATCGAGTCAGTGATGCCATCCAGCCATCTCATCCTCTGTCGTCCCCTTCTCTTCTTGCCCCCAATCCCTCCCAGCATCAGAGTCTTTTCCAGTGAGTCAACTCTTTGCATGAGGTGGCCAAAGTACTGGAGTTTCAGCTTTAGCATCATTCCTTCCAAATAAATCCCAGGGCCGATCTCCTTGCAGTCCAAGGGACTCTCAAGAGTCTTCTGTAACACCACAGTTCAAAAGCATCAATTCTTCAGTGCTCAGCCTTCTTCACAGTCCAACTCTCACATCCATACATGACCACAGGAAAAACCATAGCCTTGACTAGACGAACATTTGTTGGCAAAGTAATGTCTCTGCTTTTGAATATGCTATCTACGTTGGTCATAACTTGGATCCTTCCAAGGAGTAAGCGTCTTTTAATTTCACGGCTGCAGTCACCATCTGCAGTGATTTTGGAGCCCATGACCCAGCAATCCCATTCCTAGGCATATAGCCTGAGGAAACCAAAATTGAAAGAGACACATGTATCCCATTGCTCATTGCAGCACTATTTACAATAGCTAGAACATGGAAGCAACCTAGATGTCCATCTACATATGAATGGATAAAGAAGTTGTGGTACATATACACGATGGAATATTACTCAGCCACAAAAAGGAACGCCTTTGAGTCAATTCTGATGAGGCTGATGAACCTAGAACCTATTATACAGAGTGAAGTGACTCAGAAAGAGAAAGATAAATATTGTGTTCTAACGCATATTCACAGAATCTAGAAAAATGGTACAAATAATTTATTTACAGGGTAGCAATGGAGAAACAGACCTAGAGAACAGACTTATGGACATGGGGAGAGGGGAGGAGAGGGTGTGATGTACGGAAAGAGTAAACATGGAAATTTACATTACCATATGTAAAATAGATCACTAATAGGAATTTGCTGTATGGCTCAGGAAATTCAAACAGGGGCTCTGTATCAACCTAGAGGGGGGGATGGGGAGGGAGTTGGGAGGGAGGTTAAAAAGGGAGGGGAAATATGTATTCCTATCACTGATTCACGTAGAGGTTTGACCAGTGAGCCAGTGAAGTTGCTCAGTCTTGCCCGACTCTTTGCGATCCCATGGACTGTAGCCTACCAGGCTTATCCATTCCAGGCAAGAGTACTGGAGTGGGTTGCCATTTCCTTCTCCAGGGGATCTTCCCAACCCAGGGATCGAACCCAAGTCTCCCACATTGCAGGCAGATGCCTTACCATCTGAGCCAGCAGGGAAGCCCAGAAAACAAGAAAATTCTGTAAAGCAATTATCCTTCAATAAAAAAATAAATTAAAAAAAATCAACTTGTCTTTTCTATTCTTATCTTTGTGTCCAACTCTTCGTGACCCCGTGGACTGTAGCCCTCCAGGCTCCTCTGTCCATGGGATTCTCCAGGCAAGAATGCTGGAGTAGGCTGCCATTTCCGTCTCCAGGGGATCTTCCCGACCCAGGGATCGAACCCGGGTCTCCCACATTGCAGGCAGATACTTTATCCTCTGAGCCACCAGGGAATCCCCCAGTCATCCCTCGTTGCCTTTAATAAAAGATTCTGGAACTTCACCATCTCCATGGCTGCTGGTTCAAACCCTGACAGAAGGAGCACTGGCCATCTCACTGCCCAGTATTCTCCCAACTTGGCCTGAATTCTCCCCATGAAATAAGTTCTCAGGAGAGCTCCAAGGTGTTCTCATTTTTTAAACTTCCAAAGCAGATTTGTTGAGAATCATACATTTGACCCTTTGTGAAGTTATTTTTTTAAAGAAGAAATGTCACCTTTTCTATCTCCCTCCTCATTTGATAGGTCATCACATTGGGAAATGCTTTCTTAATAGAAAAGACCTTGCAATGAGAGGCATTGGGTTGTGTTTGGACCCCTTTAACTACAACTATTTGTTGGACAAAGCAAACAACTATTATTTTTTCTTGGAACTGACCAACCTTTTTATCTTGCAGATATATAGAGAGGGCCATTTAGTTGGGATAAGCAGCACAGAGAACTAATTTTATTTGTTTCATGACTGGAGCAACTATGAGAGGGTCGGGAAAATGAACACCAGAAGGTCATGGCACTAGCTAGTATTTCTAGTGTCTTTTAGGGCGGTTTAATTGAGTGTCTTTTACTGGCTGCCTGTCCTCTGAATTTACTCCTAGCACAGCTGATGGTTCTTGAGATCTCAGAAGTCACGCCAGTGTTTCCACCTGAGAACTTGGGTCTGCTGAAAACCCTGAAGCAATGACCGAGACTGCCCACCGCCTCATTTGAAGGTAAAAGTTTAGAAAACTGCCTTGTATATTGCTGCTTTCTAAATGAGATGTGCATTTTAATGACTCAGGACAATTTTCTCATAAGCACATGGTTTTTAAAATCACAAAAAGATATTTTTGTCTTGAAAAAAGTTTTCTCTGAAAGCTTTTTTAAAAGCTGCTCAGTCCTAGCACTTAAGGTCTAAGAAACAAAATTTTCATTCCTAAAACTCTTTTTCCCCACTCCTTCCTTCTGTAACACTGTGAGAAGAATTCAAAAGGGAGCCTTGCTTTTATTCAGAAAAGGTCAGTTTCTTTTAAAAGAGCATAAAAGAGACTAGTTAAAACTAATATATATATAAAGCACTTTTAAAACTTATGGGAAGCTTGGCTTCCCAATTTTAGTCTCAGTACTTGTTAGGTAAGGATCCAGTGAATTTCAGACTCCTGGTTATGGAAAGAAGGCCTAAGCATCTTTAACATTTTTTTTTTCCTGAATAATTAACATGCTGAAATAAACAAATGAACATACATACTGAGAAAGACTTACTTCTCAAGGGCACTTGCTCCTTGGGGAAGAAAAGCTATGACCAACTTAGCATATTAAAAAGCAGAGATATACTTTGCCAAGAAAGGCCCGTCTAGTCAAAGCTATGGTTTTTCCAATAGTCATGTATGGATGTGAGAGTTGGACTATAAAGAAAGCAGAGCGCCGAAGAATTGATGCTTTTTAACTGTGGTGTTGGAAAAGACTCTTGAGAGTCCCTTGGACTGCAAGGATATCCAACCAGTCCATCCTAAAGGAGATCAGTCCTGGGTGTTCATTGGAAGGACTGATGTTGAAGCTGAAACTCCAATACTTTGACCACCTGATGCAAAGAACTGACTCACTGGAAAAGACCCTGATGCTGGGAAAGATTGAAGGCAGGAGGAGAAGGGAACAGAGGATGAGATGGTTGGATGGCATCACCGACTTAATGGACATGAGTTTGAGTAGGCTCCGGGAGTTGGTGATGGACAGGGAGGTCTGGTGTGCTGTAGTCCATGGGGTCGCAAAGAGTCGGACACAACTGAGCAACTGAACTGAGAAAGAAATGCAAGTGACTATCCAAACTACAGGATTTTATCAGTAGTGAGAACGAGGCATGGTTTCTTCACAGGTTTAATCTAGTCCTAGAAGCTGTGTGTTGGAGCGGTTGTCCAGTTGCACATGTAATTTTGCGGTCGTTAACTTTAGCCCTGTCTCCCTCGGTGCAGGCGCTGCCTAAACAATGAGGAGCGAAGAGCCGGCCGTGACCATGGACGAGACCGGCGGGCCGGACGCGGCTGCGGGCCGCCTGGGGGCGCCGTACTCCGAGGCCTGGGGGTACTTCCACCTGGCTCCCGCGCGCCCTGGCCACGCGGCGGGCCCCTGGGCCACCTGCCGGCTGTGCGGGGAGCAAGTGGGCCGCGGCCCGGGCTGGCACGCGAGCACCCCGGCGCTGTGGAAGCACCTGAGGAGCGCGCACCGGCGGGAGCTGGCGGAGAGCGCCGCCCGCCGCTCGCCACCCGCCGCCCCTGGCCCCGTCGCGGCCGCCGAGGGCGACTGGGCGCGCCTCCTCGAGCAGATGGGTGCGCTGGCCGTGCGGGGCAGCCTGCGCGAGCGGGAGCTGGCGCGGCGCGAGGCGGCTGTGGAGCAGGGCGAGCGCGCCTTGGAGCGCAGGCGGCGGGCGCTGCAGGAGGAGGAGCGCGCGGCGGCCCAGGCGCGCCGGGAGCTGCAGGCCGAAAGGGAGGCGCTGCAGGCGCGGCAGCGGGAAGTGAGCCGGCGGGAGGGCGCCTTGGCCCCGGCCCCGGCCCCCTCGCTGCACGCTCCGCTCAAAGACGAGCCCGAGGGGGAACCCAGGGACGGCTGCGTCATCACGAAGGTCCTCCTGTAGGTTTTGGCCGCTCCCACCCCCCGACCCCCACTCCACCAGTGGTATTCCACGTGTGGCCCGCGGAGCGGCGTCTTCAGCCTCACCTGGGAGCGGGATCTCAGTCCCTTGACCCTCTGCCGAGTTGAAATCGCCAAATGCAGGGTCTTGAGAAGCAGAACCAGAACATGCTCATGATCCTCTCCGGCGGCCTCCTCTGCTGGTGGCGTTTTGTGGGATCCGCGCAGGCGGGGGTTTTCCTCTGACCGCCTTTGGAAAAGAGGCCACCGGCCCCGTGAACCTAGAGCATTTGGAGCCATGGCCATTCTTTGGTAACTTTGAAAGGACCGAAACTTCCTTACACACCAAGGACTATCACACCATGTGCCCGCAACCCAGAGTAGAGTGTGCATTGAAATGAGGATCAGGCATTTTTACCCCCCAAAAGTTTTACTTCCTAACGAGGAAGTCTTTGATGAGTAGCCCTTGCCCAGCACCAAGTTCTGAACAGGAGGCCGTTTAGTTTCCAGAACTGCTCATTACCCTATCATTCCTAGTGCCTTAGGAAGGCAGTCCTGGAGAAGCCCTCCTTTTGCTCCCCTCCCCAGCTGGCCCCCCAGTACCAAGCGCCTTGTCTCACCTCCACCATCTTCCTTCCCCCGTTGCAGCCTGATGGCAGCTGTGCTAAGTTCCCCACTTCACTGCCTCACACCTGCCACCTTACTTGCAAGACCTGACCTCAGCCCTCCCTCCTTGACAGGAAGGGAGCTTCCTCCCCAGCGTCTCCTCAGCCCTCACACTTGGGCCAAGGAGGAAGGCACCCTCCCATCTGAGGCCACCTCCTTCACCTTTTGGGGGCCTTTTGGTGTTGCCATGCTAAGTCCTGCCCCACTCTTTCGACGCCATGGACTGTAGTGCCCCAGGCTCCTTCCCAGGCAGTAATAGGGAGTGGGTTGCCATTTTCTACTCCAGGGATCTTCCCCATTCAGGGATCAAACCCACAGCTCCTGGGTTGCAGGCGGATTCTTTACCACCGAGCCACCTGGGAAGCCCCGTGGATGTCTTATAGAATGTCCGATACTCTGGATTTTTTTGTCTGACTGTTTCCTTAGGCCAAATTATGTACTCCTTCTTGGTTCATCTACCTGGAGAGCTGCAACAGTCACCTTTGTGCCAAAAACTGACTACCTCCAGCCTTGTGTGCTCTTCCCAGGTCTGTCCTTCATGTTCAGTCCCCTGCAGCGTATCTCCACCTCTACTTGCACATCTTGCCACTGGGGATGGAAGGGGTAAATGTATTCAACTCCACATCCCCACCCCTGACCCAATGGCTAAGAATTACTGGGCTCTTAAAATGTGTCAGGTACATTTACATGTATTATCTCACTTTATTTCCATAGCAGCTCCCTGGGGAGGGGGGCATATTAATACTAATACGCTGCCCATTTTACAGCTAATGAAACTGAGAGAGGGCTTAAGTGGCTTGTACAAGATGACAGCAGTCCAATCCAATCTCTACCTCCAGATGCCGTGTTCCCGGCTGCTGTACCGTTGCCCTTGTTACTCACTCATCCGAGCTGACACCTTTGCTTCCTAATTCCAGCTCCAGGTCGTACCATCAGTGACATTGACATGTACTGACCACTCACCATGCCAGCTGTGCAAAAATGCTGGGCAATAATTGCCTACCGTGCAGTAACCCCATGATATAATCCCATGAGTAATCCTACACCCACTTTGCAGACAGACAGGCTCAGAGGAACTAAGTAATGTCGAGGAAGAATGGGGTTTGAGCACCAGTCTTGCTGAATCCCAGGCCCCTGATCTCTTGAGTCTATTTCTAGTGGCTCAGTTGGTAATGAAGAAGACCCAGGTTCGATCCCTGGGTCAGGAAGATCCCCTGGAGAAGGGCATGGGAACCCACTCCAGTATTCTTGCCTGGAGAATTCCATGGACAGAGGAATTCCATGGGCACCAGGAATTCCTGGTGGGCTACAGAACATGGGGTCGCAGAGTCCAATATGAGTGAGCGACTGAGACTTTCACTTTTACACCTGTCTTCCTTCTGATGCCACCTGCCCAGCTCAGGACCCGGTTATCATTCAGCTGGGATTCACCTTTCCATCCTCGTCTTCTCACACTACCACCTACCTGACACTCAACTTGGCCAGAGGAATTGTTCTGACACTGATTATATCACATTTCCTGCTCAAGACGAGATCACCCATCCTCTGCAAGCTCTCTTTGTGGCCTGACTGTCAAGTCCCCTCCAGCCCTGTGCCAGTCTTATCTGTCCCCTCCTCCACAAACGCTGTATGCTTCAGCCAAATTGGACTCCTTGTTCTGATGTGTCCTGGTCTTGGCACCTCTGTGCCTGTTTGCACTTCCACCTCTTAAAAAAAGCCCTTCAATCTGAGTATGAAAAATACCACTTATTTTCTAAGAATCAACTCAAATTCGACTCCCTACATGAAGCTTTCCTGGATTCCTCATCATTCAGAAATGATTCTTCTCTGGACTCTCAGCATTTTGTGTCTCAAAGCCCTTAGGAAGGCCCTCTGGTGTGTACCCTTGGGAGCCGGGCTGGTGTTCATTCCTCCAGCTCCCCCTGTCTTACCTGTGGCAGCTGCTCAATAAATATTTGAGGCGATAAACCCATTCAGTTTTCCCAATATAATTAATCCTTTATCTTTAATTCTGAGTGGAATTCCTAACAGAAAAAAGAAGTAGCCTAAAAGGAAGTAGCAGTAAATTTTTAAAAGCTGTTTAGTCAGTGAACTTTTAATGTGTCAGTTTGGGGCTGTTTGGTTTAAATCTAATCACAAGGTATATCAATTATCAGGAACACTTTTCTTAAAATTATTTTTTTTTCATTACACAATTGATATAAATGCAATGCCCCAATCTAGGAAGAAAAACTGAAAGAAAAAAATCTCCCAAAGTCCTGTCATCTTAGACTGCTACTAACATTTTATTTTATTCTTCTGTCTCCTGCAGTTTTTGTATTACTCTAAAAATAATGTTATTTCTATTAAGAACTGAAATGTAACTTCTTCATGTGTGTTTATAATTGGGCTGTACAACCTGAATTTGGACTTTTAGGAAAGGAAAAAAAAGTACAAATGTCATTCTTGTTTCAACAATTGTTCAAACCATTAAAATAAGCAAAGAGGGACTTTTAGAATCTTAACCACTCTTTCAAGAAAGGTAGCTAATGGGTGCACCAGTCATCTGTTCAGGGGATGGGGAAAGCAATTAGCCTGACTGATGACTTACTAGTGGTTGTGGGAGTTAAAACACTTTTTACACTTCTGCATTGCTATAGCTTTTTCATATCAAGCATAAATTACTTTTATAATTAAAAATAAAAATTACTTCTTGCAAATGGAAAATCCTTACTATCAGCATTCAGCTTATTTAAGATACACAAGACTTCCCACACAAGAACTGAGATAACCTGCAATTCCAGAAAAGCCTAGAAGGAAATGCAGTCCAACTCAATCATTTGACAGATGAGAAAAATAAGCCTGAGTGGCTCATCCACTTAGTGGCTACCATGGCTCACCTGACTCCATCCTCGTCAGATACTCTCGCCCTGGCCCTGGCCCTCTCTGGCTCTGAGGGCTTCTGCTGGCTCACCTGGCAAAGCACAAGGGCTACCAGGACCAGCTGCCTGAGCTGGCATCCTGTCAGTAAGTGCTGGGATCTGAAAGTGCAGAGGTGGTTCCGGGGATAGCCTCGGTCTCTCTGGTCCAGTCTGCTCACATTAGAGTTGTCACTGCTAATGGGTGATGGGGATGTGCCCTTCTTATACTGCAGAACTTCCCTGATTGATACAGTAAGGCTTGCTAATAGCAGCAGACAGTTGCTGCCTTTGAGGGCAAGGCACATGGCAAGGTGGAGGGCTGGAACTGGGATGCAGAATGCCCTGAATCCAACTCCTGAACTCCTGCCATGATGTCAAGTAATGGGCCCCTTCTTTTAAGTTGAGATTCGGCAGAGGAGAGGGTGTGGGCAAATCAGAGTAATGACAACCAAGACCGAAAGAGCTAGAGCTCTTTATGCACCTAAGGTGTAACCCTTGAAGGCTGGAGAAGGGAACGGCTTGCTTAGTTTGGGCTGAATTTCTACTTTAGAAAGCTGTCTGTCTTAATGTCTCAGAAAGGATTCATAAAAACTAAGCTTTTGTTTTGCTACCATGGACTTACTGGGGAATTCTGTTTCTAAAAAGGTTTGATCTTCAGTCTGCTCCTTTGTCTGGAAAATGGATGATGTGATCATTAAGGTCCCCTTGGCTCTAATGTACTATGATAACATAAAGTTCAATGAAACAGCCATCTCTGAGTGAATTGGTGGTTCTGTTTAGATTTTCCTGTTAATTGTAGATTTAGAAGGAAGTGTTTAAAGCCACATATATGTGTTTACTATTAAAAATAACAATGGTGTATCACACTTCTACAGAAGTGAGGCACTATGAGATTCACTACCCAGAACTGAAAATGTGTGTAAGCGTGCTCTCCCATTCCCCACTCTCGGTTCTCACAGCACCCTGCAAGCAGGACACGTATAACCATCCGTGTGTTACTCTGAGGCCCCACACTTCAACAAGGTGAAACAGCCTACGAGACCACAGCTCCTAAGCCGCAGACTGGAAGCTGACCTCAATCCATGGGCCCCAGCCAGATGGGGAACCAAACAGCTGACCTCCTTCCATGACTCTCTTCTGACCCACCTCTTCACCACTGCCTGACCTGTATCGTGGCCTGAGTGTCTGCTGACACTTGGGTCCATGTTGACTATTCCCGCTCTGGTGCTGAGAGGAAGCGAGGCTGGCCATCATGAGTTTTGTATGGCTGATGTAACAGATTCCACAAGCTTGGGAGCTAAAAACAACACGAATGTATTAACTTACAGTTCTGCAGGTCAGAAGTCTTAAAATGCATCTCAAAGTGTTGGCAGGGCTGTGTTCTTTTCTAAAGGCTCCAGAAGAGAATCTCGTTTTTTTGCTTTTTCTTTTTCTGGTTTCTGGAGGCTGCCCACGTTCTGGCTTCTTCAAGGCCAGCAGGGACCAGTCTTTCTCACAACCCATCACTCTGCCTCCCTCGTCCACATTTTAAAGGACTGTCTACTGAACTTAAGTTCAGTTGGTCAGCAACCTAATTCTATCTGCAAACGGAGTTCTCCCCTGCCAGGTAATACTGTGGTTCCAGGGGTTAGGATATGGACGCGTGGGGAGGTGGGGAAGTGGCAGGCGTTATCTACCTACCGTAGCACATTACACTGTCTGACCTGGGTCTGGATGGAGGTGATGTGAGAAAGGAACGTGCCTGAGGAGCCCCTCTTCCTTGGGAATCAGCACTTTACTGGGGATCCTCATCTTTCCCTCTTGTGTCTTCCTCGGTCTCTCTGCCCAGTGCAGAGAGTCCTCATAGGCTTTTCTGAGAAAGATACCTAGAAAGTGGTATGAAGAATGCCTCCGGAGTTTATAAATTTGTACACTGACTAGAAAGGCTGGTGTGTGTGTGTGTGTGTGTGTGTGTGTGTGTGTGTGTGTGTGTGTGTGTGTGAAGAGTTGAGTCTTTAGTCAGATGTGAATTAAACTCTTAAGTTAAAAAAAAAGTGCTCAAATGTTATTAGTAAAAATGTTGAAACACAAAAAATTACAAATAAAATCTAAGCTTCCAACTACCTCTATTAGATGTCACCTTGGCAACCACTTCAATCTCTCTGAAATCCAGTTTCCTCAGTAAAATGGGGATAAGACATACCTTACAGAGTTGCTATTATGATTGCTACTTAGGCAAATTATGACGTATTTTAAACTCAGTAACAATGACTTCTTTTTTTCCTTTTTTCTCTTACTTATCTGAAAGACAGCTCAAAACCAATCCGAAGGACTTCAGAAAGAGCAAGTTCCTCCGGGATGACTCCCGAGAGGAGAGGAACATAAGCCACAAGGATCTGCCAAATCATTCTCCCTCACGATGGGACTACTCTTCTATCAAAACATAAATATCACACCTGATTTGCCAAAGAAGCCAATCCAGTCAAACTCAACTCGACTTGTGACTACCAAGTCGTCTGACCAATCTTACAAGTAAATCTATCAAAGCCAATCCATCTATGCACTTCTGCCTTCAAAGTTATCACCTTTGAAGATTATATAGTTATTCCACAAATGCTTCCAAGCTTAAAGCCCTTGAGGAGTTTCTGGTGTGTTCTAAAGTTACCAAATATTCATCTTTCCAGGAAAAGTTGATTTTTGAAAAGAGCTGCCAGTTACTCAGAGCCCAGTCTGATGAATATAACCAGATTAACATTTCTGGTTAATAGGGTGTGATTATAATAAAGCAGCGATAATTCTGTGTGTGTGGTTCATAAATTGGCCTTGAAGGTGTTGTACATTAAGGTTAAGTAAAGGGAGCATAATCGTAGTGGCGATTAAAGCCCGTTTTAGTGGGTTTATGATGTGAATGAATTCAGATAGCACTGGGAGTCATTACATATTTAAACAGTATTAAATGTTTCTCTTTATGAAAATCTTAATTATGACATTCTCTGAAATCTGATTTCACAGTATTAAAATGAAGGCTTTAAGGAAAAGCATTAAATGCTAATGAGAGCTTTATTATTTCAGTATATATTCTCTCGGGCCTTTGGTCAAGGTAAGTAATGATCAGATGAATGAGTTGGCAACCTTCCTGGCCTCTGAAGTCTACTAGTAATTGGAAGCTAAGTAACACACTGTCACATGTTTAAATATATTTAATAATAGTCCACCAACTTTTCCCTGTCTTGCTTTCTGGGCAATGAAACACCATGGCATTCTAACACAGATAAGGAAAGCTGGCTTTCTGTCCGGAGAATTTCTGAAAGTCATCCTGACTCAGCGCACTCAAGACTCTGTTTGCGTCCATCACATTAGCTTCCCCAAGCTCCTCATCCTCCAGGGACTTTTGATTTAAAGGTTTTCCATCAACTCCAATTTCTAACAACTTGAAAAATGGTTTTTGTTTTGTTTCTTTGGTACTTCAGTGCTCTATTATTCAGACTTAGGACCACAAAACCCAAATGTCTGATGAGGCAGAAGTACTAATATTTTCAAGTAGTCAGAGAAGATTCATAATCAAGTGAGGGGCTTGCAGCCACTAAGGTTCTACTGTTGTCTACATATCCAAAACCCTTAAAAACATGACTGAAATATTCTGAAGGCAGAGTCTGTAAGATCCCCTAAGAATGTCTGATTTAGGGACAAATCTGAAAGTACTGTTTATACCCCCAGGTGGTGCGGTGGTAAAGAACCGCCTGTCAATGCAGGAGACATAAGACAGCGAGTTCCATCCCTGGGTCAGGAAATCCCCTAGAGTAGGAAATGGTTACCCACTCCTATTCTGTCAATGGCATGAGAACTGGACTCACCAGTTTAGTGTCCCATCCTGTTCCCACCTCTGTATCTCTCTCTCATTCTCACACTCACACACTTGTAGCTCCTAAGACAAATGCCACTGGTTCTGTCAAACAGTTTGAAAACCAAGTTCAGATCAGTGTTGTTCTAACTGTAGGGCTCACCCCATTAATGGACTATAAAATCAATGCAGTGGTTGGAATCAGTAATTTGCAAAACAAAAAAGAAGTGCATTACATGAACTAATGGCTAAGTGAAAGTGACTCAGCCATGTCCAGCTCTTTGTGACCCCATGGACCATACAGTCCATGGAATTCTCTAGGCCAGAATACTGGAGTGGGTAGCCTTTCCCTTCTCCAGGGGATTTTCCCAACCCAGGGATCGAACCCAGGTCTCCTGCATTGCAGGCAGATTCTTTAATCAGCTGAGCCACAAGGGAAGCCCAAGAATACTGAAGTGGGTAGCCTATCCCTTCTCCAGCGAATCTTCCCCACCCAGGAATCGAACAGGAGTCTCCTGCATTGCAGGCAGATTCTTTACCAACCGAGCTATCAGGAAAGCCCTAGTATTGGTATCTATAAAACCTGTTATATATGCACATACAGACCCTCACGTACTGAGCTGTGACATAAACTGTATTTCTTAATGCAGATCATGGTCAAAATGGCTTGAAAGCTTTTGCTTTACCTTCTCTTGTAGCCTCGATTTCTTCCATTTCCTCAGTCACATAAACCTCCATTGATACCAAACCACTCGTGGTTCCTCAAACCCAACCGACTCTTCCCCTTCTATGCATCCATGGTGTATGACACCAGGCACCTCTTCCGTGTGTGTAAGTGTATGGTGCAAGGCACTAGGAATGAGTTCTGAGGAAAACCAAAATCTTGCTCACATGGACAGACAAATATTATACGAATCACACTAATACTTAGCTGTGAACCCAAGTTAAGTAGTCTAAATGAAACACATCTGGATTTTCAAGAACATGAACCAAAGACAATTAATCTCAGGAGACAAGGGAGCCATCTCTGTAGAAGAATCCATTAGCGGAGAGCTAAAGAACATGTCAAAGTTAACTAGGTAAACAGGCAGTTAGCATTCCAGATAGAACAACATATAGGCAGCCCTGGGATGAGAGAGGACATGGCATGTTTGAGGAACTGAAAAAAAGCCCAGAGAATGAGCAGGAGGGCAGCCCAAGACAGGACCGGAGAGGCTGACAGTGGCTAGGCCAGCTGGGGACCTAGGGGCTAGGGTTTTGTTTCTGTCCTCAGAGTAATGGAAAGCCATGCAAGGATTTAAGCAAAAGATGATGAATAAAGAGTTGTGAAGACACTATGTTCTGCAGAGTGGAAGACGGACTAGAGGGAAGGAGTGACTGCACGGAGGCAAGTTAGGAAGCTAGTAGAATCCGGGTGAATAGTGACAGTGAACTGACTCAATATACTGGAAGTCAAGGGGGAGAGGAAAAAGGGTGTGGTAGTGAAACGGAGATTGACTGCTAGGTTCTGACTTGCGTAACTGGGTAGATGATGCTGCTTGCCGAGAGTAAACTGGAAAAGATCAGGTTTGGAGAAGACTCTGGGTTCCGTCTTGAATAAGCTGCTTGGATACGTATCTTGGCTAAGACAACCTGGAAGCCATGGGAGTACAGATGGTAAATGAAATTGGGTGTATGAGCATAAGGAAAACACCTGGGCTTGTGCCCTGAAGGCCTCTCCACTTCCTGGTGTTATATTCCTACTTACTATAATGTCTCTGAGTACGCACAGTTAACAACACAGGTTTTACCTGCTGCTGCTGCTGCTGCTGCTAAGTTGCTTCAGTCGTGTCCGACTCTGTGCAACCCCACAGACGGCAGCCCACCAGGCTCCGCCGTCCCTGGGATTCTCTAGGCAAGATCACTGGAATGGGTTGCCATTTCCTTCTCCAATGCATGAAAGTGAAGTCGCTCAGTCGTGTCTGACCCTCAGAGACCCCATGGACTGCAGCCCACCAGGCTCCTCCGTCCATGGGGTTTCCCAGGCAAGAGCACTGGAGTGGGGTGCCATTGCCTTCTCCGGGTTTTATCTGCGTTAAAGTTCAAATATAGAAATAATAAAAAAGCGAAAATCTGCTCACTCTAGGGGTAATTAATAATTTGATATGACCCTTATATACATTTTTAAGTGGGATTATGCTTTACATACTTTTCTAAAATCAGCAATGTAGTAAGAATATTCTTCTCCATCATGATATAGACAGTTCTATCTTACTCGCCTGAATGGCTACAGTATTACATGGTGGGCCTGCATTGCCATTTAACCAACGCCCCAGTCGCCACTGATTGGCAGTTGGGTTACCTCAGTTACTGCCCATTCAGTAGTCACTGACCTCCTTCTGCCTTGCTCACTGAGGCCTGATTTTGTTCGAACAGCAACATGTTCCACCTTATGATGGCTCACAATTGGCTTAAGGCAACAGAGACCATCCTGTTGCCCACCTTTCCAACTTCCCTTGGGGCCATGGGCAGTCATGTTACCAGGTTCTGGCTAATGACCCCAAGGAGAAGTCTGTTATGAGAGTTTCTGAGTAAGCTTTTGCTTTCCTGATAAAGGAGAAACAACAGGAATACTGCTCTTTCCCCTGTTTTGGACTTGAACGTGATGACTGGAGTTTCAAAAGTCATTTTGCAATTACAAGGACATAAGCCAGAACTAAGAATAGTAAAGCAGAAAGACAAAGAGAAAAAGCCTGGGCCCTGATTCACATAGACACACAGGTAAACACTGACTCATTTTAAAGAATGCAAATATATTTCCACTTTAAAGCCTGAAAAAAGTAAAATGAAATGTTTTAAAGATTCATAGCAGAGACATAAGTGATGCCCTAAAAAATAAGAAGCACACTCAGAACACAATGGGGAAGACACTTTCAACAGTCCCTGAGAACCTTCAGGTGCTGGGTCCAGAAGCGCCTTTCTGGCTCCCTGCCCAGCCCAGCCCTCTGCCCTGCAACTCAACAGGACGGCCTCTGTACACAATCTCTGACACCTCTTCTCGGTGTAAATTTATGTCTTCTTTTGGCTGCTCTTTGAAAATGTGCCATATTAAGAAATAATCTTTTACATGAAAAGCTAGGAGGTATTTTAACTGGATGAACCATAACTTCGTAAGTTCATAACTAGAATAAATTAAACAGAAGTAAAAACCTTTAAAAACAGAAGAAAAATAAAACCCCTCCCTTTGTGAGAAAAAGTGCTTCTTAGCTATTTAATTTAGAAAACAATTTCTGTTATTTTACTATAATGGTGACGGTATCTTCTGTTCTCAATTTTGCCAACTTCTCATGTTCTGGCAAAATATGTTAGAATTCTCAAAATTCAGCAACTCGCAGCTTCACTTTAAACAAACACTTAAAGGCTATTAAATTACTAAATTTATACTGTGTAAATAAACTATAATTTTAAATATTAGACACAAAACAATTTTATGTATAATTCAAATTGTACATAATCCACATTTATGCTTCTAAACAAACAGAAGCTCACATTTGTACTACTTTCATACTTTACAAAGTGCTTTTATATACATTTTCTCATTTTTTATTCGAAACAAACATGTGAGTTAAATATTATTCCCATTTCACAAGTAGAAATAGAACCAGACATTATTCAGTGCTTTAACCAGTATACAGTGTAGCCCTGAGACTTTAGATCTGCAAAGGGTTTTAATAATGCAAATATCACATATATATCAATTTTTATCACCATTTTCAAGTTTCCATTTTCTTAACAAAGGAAAACAATGAAAAATTTTCTACAATCTAATAATAAAAGTGGGAAATATTATATATACAACTGTATACTAACCCAGTGAGTGAGATCTATCAGAAGCAAGTTTACTCTGAAGGTCCTATATTGTTACCTGTATACAGGGCACCAGTATCAGAACCATGTTTACACGAGTAATTTTTCTACTTTAGAGAAAATAATCCAGGACATTCCTATTGCCTCCAGGTCTTGTGTGTGTGTGTATGTGTTAGGGTATGAAAGTGGCCAAGTGTGTGGTATGTGTGTGTGTTAGGGTATGTAAGCGGTCAGGAAGTGGTGTGTCTGTGTTAGGGTATGCAAGTGGCCAGGAAGGTAGGTAGGAGTGTGCATGTGTGTGTGTGTGTGTGCGTGTGTGTGTTAGGGTATGTAAGTGGCCATGTGTGTTTGTGTGTGTGTGTGTTAGGGTATGTAAGTGGGCAGAAAGGATACGGAAAAATACTTAATCCAAATTTGGAGTTATAGGATCTCTGATTTTCCCATCTGCAGTAACTTGAGAAATTTGGTCATATGTCTCATCTATAGTAATACATTTTCTTTCCACACCCCTCCTTCTTCTTAAGTACTGTCTACCATTAAGATTAGAAATTCCAACAGGTGGCTTTTCTTTCTGAATTATCTTCCCTATTGCATACTTTTTTCCCCCAGAATTTTCCTTTCCTATTTCTGTATCTTGAAGACATTTCATTATAGTAGATGACAGAGCTATAGTTTATATTCACTGTGATAAAAGATCAGTTTCAGCATTGATTTCCCAGCAAAAAGCTGACAGAAAAGTCACCACAAAGGGAAAAAACTGCGTTAACTGGCAGTGCAGTGACACCTGCACTCAGAAAGCTGCACTGCAGCCTCCCTAAATCTGAGCTAATCTTCTCTCATCACTGTGCTGTCAATTTTCAGAGGAAAATTCTGGCTGGTTTCATTACTGTGCTGTCAATTTACAGAGGGAAATTCTGCCTGGTCTTGAGTTCAAAGCACACCAGAATGTTTAAATTATTGGTTCAATGAATTATTTTTTGATGTTATGTTTTTATTGCATCTGAAGACATTTTCAATAAACATCTGGAGTTTGGAGCCTTGGCTAGGTAAGGAAGCAAGGGGAAGTTGCTCATTTGTGTCCAACTCTTTGCGACCTCATGGACTGTAGCCTATCAGGTTCTTCCATCCATGGGATTTTCCAGTTAAGAGTACTGGAGTGGGATGCCATTTCCTTCTCCAGAGGATCTTCCCGACCCAGGGATCGAACCCAGGTCTCTTGCATTGTAGGCAGACGCTTTACCGTCTGAGCCACCAGGGAAGTCTCTAATCCTTTTGCAGTAGAAATCAAATTTTTCTGGCATGACTCCATTGCCAGCAATGGGATTTATCAAAACTACAAACGCTAGCACATTGAATATTTCAATACTGTACTCAACTGTTCATATTTTAGCTATGAAACAAACCAAATGTAAATGCTTAATATATAATACAAATCCACAGATTCTTCACAGAAGAAAACAATGGAAGACTGATTTTCTACATGTCACCTGCTCATTAGTTCTTCAATAATATGTCTTGAGTTATTTCAAATATAATGTATACACCACTACCTATGTTTTTCAACATTTCCTATCTAGGTCCTAAAGGGTATAAACAAGGATGCATACAGTCAGGTTGTTTTTATAAACTTTTGGTGTTTCTTCTGTTATGCATCTTACAATAATGAATATAAGGAGACAAAGACAAATGTACATTTAAGTTAGTGGTTACACGAATTTTGCTTATATGGCTAATTGTTTCTATGGGTCTTGCAAATGACAAAATAAAATAACAAAGTCTGATAAGCCCATCCATGCCCCGTGAACTTTAGTCCACTCACAGCATACCTTGATTCAGTCACTATTTATTAGTTTTGAAAAATGTTTTTTAAAAGCTCTGCAAACCACACTTTATTACAAATTTCTGAATCATGAGGGGGTAAACTGACACAGTTCCCTCATGTCGCTGACTCTTTTTGAGGGGAAATCCCTGCAATTACACAAGAGTTCCCGAGCTCGATAAAAAGGTGACCGTGCCCTAAGCCTGGCCTCACTCTACAGCCCCTTTGACCCAAGGCACAGTCCCTGGTGCATCTTTCTGAGATTTAGCTTCCGGGAAATTTTCAGCAAACCTCTCTCGTGCTTTCTCCCAGTTCTTTTTGCTCTTGTTTTGGAGAAGCTGAACATCTTCAATTGAAGATGGCTTGCCTGTCCCCAAGCCTGCATGTGTTCGCCGAAGCTGAAGCTGGATCTGTTACCAAAAGTTGAGAAGAGAACTTACTGCAGCACCTAAACACACTGAGAGCTGCTTTATCCAATCTGATACTTGTAACCATAATTCTTTGAATTAGAGAAGATTGATGCATAAGAAAAAACTGTCAAATGCATCAAATACATACAGGGATATTACATACATGGTGATACGTGGGACTTACACTCATTTTTCTACACTGTCTTGCTTATCAATAAGAACAGTGGACTCTATAATAAAACAGAGTGGTCCTTAAACAGCAATCACCGTATTTCACTGAGATGCTGCAGAATCAATCTGTCATCTACTCTAACCACAAGTAAAAGCAATGGATGTATGTAAACCTACAGTCTGAGCCTCACCTAAGTAAGTGAAGGATAAGTTAGACCTCTGACTCATGAAGAGTTTGTTTTCATAAAAGGAGGGGAGGACTTCTCATTATTTTGAGAACCATTAAAAGCCACAGATTACTGAGTGTCTAATGTATGTCAGGCATCAACCTAGGGGCTTTATTTTCAGATATTTCGGAAAAAGTTCTCATTATCCCCATTTAAACAGATGAAAACTGAAGTCCAAATGGGCCCTAAGTCATACAGCAAGTGAGAGAGCCCACACTCTAACCTGACTGCAAAACTCATGTTCTTTCCTCTGTACCGCCAATGAAAGGATTTACATTAAATCTTCCATTATTTTTTTAGGTGCCAAGTCATTATCAAGAATGCTCTGTGGTCGTATTACTACCTTGTAAGGTTTCTGTGAAAGAGAATCTGAACCGCCAATGAACCATGGGACTGCAGAACTGAACCACTGTATTGTTTTCTAGACAGGATTCACTCTATTGCCTGTTACATGCTCTGAATCTTGAACCTAAAACGGATTCTCCAGCTAGTACAGAATCTGACTGTTCGTAAGGTAACACTTGATTGTTCCTGCATGTTAGGACAAGGCACAGTAAACAAAGCCATTGAAAATAAAAGGCACAGAAGAACGTCTGGCTCAGGAAAAAAACACTGATTATTTAAAGGTTTAGGAAGTCTCTAAGAGGCTTCCGAAAAACAAAACAGATCATAAACACAAAAATTTGGTAATTGTGATTGCCGCAAAGGTAGTTACCATGTCTCTTTGCTTGCTACCATACTCCTAGCACTTAGAGCAACGCCTAGCATATAGTAAGTATACAGTAAATATATCTGTTACAAGAGTAACAACTGAAAGAAACCACAAGTCTTACCGGAGTTTTCATGCCTCCACCGTCCTTCCCTAGGCCCTCTCCTTTCTTCCATCCCATCTTCTCCAACATCTTCCGACCTTTATTGCTATCAGTAATTTCACTTTAGAGAAAATTAAGATGATAGTTGATTTTGAGACCATTTAAATCACATTTATAATAAACTAAAGAATTAAAAATAATTGGTACAACTACTTTAGAAAACCACTTGGCTTTCCCTAATAAAGTTGAAGACAGACAAACTCTAATCCTACATATACTAAACAGAAAAGCATGTATACGGTGCACCAAAAAGACATGGACAAGAATTTCTGCAGCCAAATCTAACAACCACCACAAATTAGAAATAATTCAGATGTCCATTGGTGGTAAAGTGGATAAACTGTGTCGTATCTATACAGAATACAGAGCAATGAAAAGAAAATGCACCTCACAAAGTAATGCTGGGTGAAAAGAAGACAGACCCAAAATCAATACTACATTACTCCATATACTTAAAATTAAAAATTAAGCAAAATTAATGTGCCACTGCTGCAAGTCAGCAGAAGAGTCACTTCTGGGGAGGAGAGAGGGATGGTGACTCAGAGGGGACACTAGGAGGCCAGGCTTCTGGGGTTACTCAGGGTTTTCTATTTCTTGACCAAGACTGGGTTCTGCAATGTGTTAATCTTACGTCATTGATATTGATACTTAACATTTGTGAATTTAACACCAATTTAAAAAGTTAAAATGAAAGTAAACCTTTCATTAACTAGTTGCATTTTGTTTTATGATTTTATGGTCTAATATAAGGATATTTTAATTTTATGTTCTATCACATTGTCTTTTCAGTTCTACAAAATGTTAAATTAGCTCTTCAATAAAAATAGACGAAGCAATGCCAGACCAATGTTATTTCATTATTTATTAACTGTAATGTAATCTTTGTATTGTCCAGCAATTATTTCAAAAATATTAAACCTTGAAAATATTTGTCAAGTTGCTTGGTATATGTAGTCTAAAATATTGTATTTCATAAAATCTGACTCCATAAATTCAAAGATGCACTGTTAGTTTATGTACCATTATGAAAAAATTGCTATTATATGTAACCGTAAAATTCTATCCAAGTAATATATCTTAGAGCCAATAAAATATGATATCAAGTCAAATTTTAATAATTGCTAGTTCTACATGAAAAATTTAAATAACTAAACCTAGAATTTATATTTTGAGAAAAAAATGTAGCTAATATATGCTTAAATGTAGAACTATAATCATATTGTAGGTTTCAAAATTACAGTTTTCATGTTTATCAATGCTACTTAACCAAGAGGAAAGAACTGAATCAAAAATAAGTAAGAAAAATAGTATTTCAGGGTCAAGAACACAAGCAGTTGAGTAAATAACTGTTAAAAGTATCAGTCTATTACCAATTTCTTACTAGCCCAGCCTTCTAAATACAGTATATAAACATATGGTCACTCAGTTGGGTGGCTAGAATGTGAGTTATGCATATACATGTATGTGTATGTGTGTGTTTAAGTTTATATGTGATAAATATGTATGTATCCATATTCATGTATACGATCAGTAATTTTCCAGGGAATAGCAGAATACCAATATTAAAGGAAAATGTAAATAGAACTTCCACAGTCCTATAAATCAGATTTGTCCTATGAGTGTGATTATGGTACAAGGACTTTTTCAAGCAACTAAAATTTAATACTTACGAATGAACAGATGCAGGAGCATCATCTCTTTGGAAAGTTCCTTCACTTCCAATCTGCTCCCTACGTTTTCCAGCTCTGTCTTTATATTTTGGATTCTTCAATGTCTTTTCATCTTCGTAGTCTGTGTTCTTTATAAACATGAAATATTCATTGAGGAAAACAAAATTAAAAAAATGTCTGTATATTTGCCTTGCTTAGTGAATATGGTTCAATGCGGTCTCTATTAAATAAGTCATGATATAAATTAAGACATGATACAAATTAAGACAATTATGCTACTAATACTTTTAGTCTATCCCCTTTAAAATGTTTATTATCATTTCAAGTTGTGCTACAATATAAATTGTACATAGAATATAAACCATATATAAATTATAATATGTAGTTATATGAAAATATAGTAAAAAATACAGTATATTTTGAATTAATGATATGTATTCATATTCTCATATGACTACCAGTATGAAAAGAAACATAGAGAACCCCTGGGGTTGGGAAAAAAATCTATTTCTCCTTTTCTCTAAGGAACTGAGAGTTCCAAAAGATCTAAAAAGTTTTGATACTGTTCCTTAAAAGGGAAAAATGTAGAAAGTCTTTTTTTTTTTTTTTTTTTCAGATCATGAACTCCTTATTGCAAAATTCAGACTTAAATTGAAGAAAGTAGGGAAGACCACTAGACCATTCAGGTATGACCTAAATCAAATCCCTTATGATTATACAGTGGAAGTGAGAAATAGATTTAAGGGACTAGATCTGGTAGACAGAGTGCCTGATGAACTATGGACAGAGGTTCGTGACATTCTACAAGAGACAGGGATCAAGAAAGTCTTTTAAAAAATAGATAAAAAACAAATACTCTTTTACAATGGCAACAATAATAGCTTTTTACTTCAATACAGCTTCACTATATGATTAATCAGTCACTCAACAAAAATTACTGAGTAAAGAATAAGTTAAGCTCTATGTAAGGTGGCAGAATGCAAAGAAATTTATAATTCTCAAGTGCAGACATACAATCTTCAGCATACTGGTTCAACAATAAAAGTATGCCCAAGACAAGCCAGGGGCACAAAAGAGGCAATTCAGCGTGGGGTTTCAAAGAGGAATTCTCTTCCCTTTTTTTACTATTTGCTAACCTTTATATAAAAAATTGGAGTAGGAAATAGCAACCCCCTCCAGTATTCTTGCCTGGAAAATCCCATGAACAGAGGAGCCTGGTGGGCTACAGTCCATAGGGTCGCAAGAGTCCATAGGGTTGCCAGGAGTTGGACATGACTAAGCACGCACATATAAAAAGTATAAAAAACACTCATCAAAAAACACACTACAGACTGCTAGAGCAATGTAAGGAAAGCAGCACAGAAGTTTTTACTTAATTTTACTTTCAAAACAGAGAAATGAAGAACCACCAATCCTAACGGATATTCGCCCTCAGAAAATGATGCAGAAATTGAGCTAAAATTTTGAGAAAACATTTTATTCTCTCCTTATAGATCTTCTACTTTCCTCCCAAATTAACCTCTTGACATTTTTTCTATTATGATTTCTCTTTTAGTACAACAGTAACAAAAAAAATACAATTTTGCAGAAAAATTTTGGCAGCATCTTCTCTGATATCTTCATAAAGTATAAAAAGCACTGGACAAATACACTTAAGACCTACAATTCTGTATCTAGCTCTGTCATTTAGTAGCTGGGTGACCAGATCTGGTTTCTCCAATGTAAACTAGCAATATTAATTACTTTCTTGCTCTATTATAGAATTAAATGGTAATTTTAACTGCCTTATTGATACGTAATTAACAAACAATAAATTATACATGAAGTGTACAATTAGATACTTTTGAGATTTGTATACACTTATGAACTTAAAACTGGACATGGAACAACAGACTGGTTCCAAATCGGGAAAGGGGTACGTCAAGGCTGTATATTGTCACCCTGCTTATTTAACTTACATGCAGAGCACATCAGGCGAAATGCCAGGCTTGATGAAGCACAAACTGGAATCAAAATTTCTGGGAGAAATATCAGTAACCTCAGATACACAGATGACACCACCCTTATGCCAGAAAGCGAAGAAGAACTAAAGAGCCTTTTGATGAAAGTGAAAGAGAGTGAAAAAGTTGGCTTAAATCTCAACATTAAGAAAACTTAAGATCATAGCATCTGGTCCCATCACTTTATGGCAAATATATGGGGAAACAATGGAAACACTGACAGACTTTATTTCTGGGGGTTCCAAAATCATTGCAGATGGTGACTGCAGCCACGAAATTAGAAGACGTTTGCTCCTTGGAAGAAAAGCTATGACCAACCTGGACAGCATATTAAAAAGCAGAGACATTACTTTACCAACAAAGGCCCGTCTAGTCAAAGCTATGGTTTTCCCAGGAGTCACCTATGGATCTGAGAGCTGGACTATAAAGAAAGCTGAACGCCAAAGAATCGATGCTTTTGAACTGTGGTGTTGGAGGAGACTCTTGAGAGTCCCTTGGACTGCAAGGAAATCCAACCAGTCCATCCTAAAGGAAATCAGTCCTAAATATTCATTAGAAGGACTGATGCTGAAGCTGAAACTCCAGTACTTTAGCCACCTGACGTGAAGAACTGCCTCACTGGAAAAGACCCTGATGCTGGGAAAGATTGAGGGCAGGAGAAGGAGGGGGTCAACAGAGGAAGAAATGGTCAGATGGCATCACCGACTCAATGGACATGAGTTTGAGCAAGCTCCTGGAGTTGGTGATAGACAGGGAGGCCTGGCCTGCTGCAGTCCATGAGGTCACACAGAGCTGGACACGACTGAGTGACTGAACTGAACTGATACACTTATGAAACCATCGCAATTAGGATAATAGATATTCATCTCCCACAAAAGTATCCTTGTCTTTTTTTTATAATCCATCCCTCCAGACCCTCTGCCTGTGCATCCTTCCTCTCCTGTATCCAGGCACCTACTGATCTGCCATGATACATTAGTTTGCTTTCCTAGAATTTTATAGAACTGAAGTCCATATACAGTTGATCCTTGAACAACATGAATTTGAACTTTGCAGGTCCACTGATACAGATTTTTTTCCACTGGTAAATATGACAGTACTACCCCATCTGTAATTGGTTGAATCTGCAGATGCAGAACACGAGATACAGACAAACTGTAGTTACGGAGGGCTGAGTACAGACATGAAGATTTTTCAACCGAGGTGAGATCCGGCACAGCTAATCCCTGTGTTGCTCAATAGTCATCTGTACTCTTTCTGCCTGGCTTTCACTCAGCATAATCATTTTGAGATCCATCTACGTTGTAATCTGTATTAATAGCCTATGTTTGTTTCTTTTTTTTATTGTTAGAGTGTTTAACATACACATTTAACATAGTTTATCTCTTAATGATGGACATGAGTGTTTTTTTCCAGTTTTTGGCTATTAGGAAAAAAAGCTGTTGTGACCATTTGTTCCCCAGTCTTTGTATGAACATATGCTTTCACTTCTCTTGGGTGAATACTCTGAAGCAGAATGGTGAATCATATAGGTGTACACAGAACTTTTAGACAAAGTATTAAACTCTTTACCAAAGCCACTGTACCATGTGTAGTCTCATCAGCACTGTATGAGAGATCCAGCTCTTCCACATGCCAGCAACACAATATAGTCTTAAATGGTTTTAATTTGCATTTCCAGAAAATCCCATGGATGGAGGAGCCTGGTGGGCTACAGTCCATGGGGTCGCTAAGAGTTGGACACGACTGAGCGACTTCACTTTCACTTTTCAGTTTCATGCATTGGAGAAGGAAATGGCAACCCACTCCAGTGTTCTTGCCTGGAGAATCCCAGGGACAGGGGAGCCTGGTAGGCTGCCGTCTATGGGGTCGAACAGAGTTGGACACGACTCAAGCAACTTAGCAGCAGCAGCAGCAGCAGTAACTAATGATACTAAACATCTTTTCATAACTGCCATCTGCTTTGGTGAAGTGTCTATTCAAATCATTTGCTCATTTAAAAATTTTTTCCTTTATTGAATTTTGAGAGCTCTTTGTAAACTTCATCGGATACATGATTTACAAATATTTTTGCCAGTCTGTGGCTTATCTTTTCATTCTCTTAACAACATCTTGGGAAGAACAGAAATTTTGGAGGAGTATAATTTGTGCTTTTAAGGATTGTGCTTTTAGTGTTAAATATCTAAAAATTCTTTGCCTAACTCTTTTTTTAAGGTTTGGTTCTAGAAGTCTTATAGTTTTAAGTTTCAGATGTATATGTATAGTCCATTCTGAGTTCATTTTTGTATGTTATGAGGTGTGGATCAAGGCTGCTGTTACTGCTTTTGTTGTGGTATGTGCTGTGTTGACTTTCCAATTAGCTCAGCACTGTTTGTTGGAAAAAGACTATCGTTTCTCCATGAAACTGTCTTTATACCTTTGCTGAAAATCATACATACACACACATATTTATCTATGCATCTATCTGTCTATATAGGTCTATTTCTGGCCTCATTAGTCTGTCCATCAACATATTTGTTTCTCTTTTTGCCAATGCTACTTGTCTTTATTATAAGAGTTTATAGTAAGTCTTGAAATCAGGCAGCATTAGCGCTCTGACCATATTTTTCAATGGTATCGTTTTAATGTAAGTTTTTTAAAAATCAGAAATGGCTACTGAAATGCAGAGTACTGTCATCACTTTTCTACTCCAATCTCAATAGTTGTTGAAGTAAACAGTAAACAACTAGCAGGAATTACATGAATCTCAAAATAATTACGAGTAGCTTCTCTCTTTTATACATAAAAATTGACTATGCTTATCTAAGAGCTTCCCTGGTAGCTCAGCTGGTCAAAAATCTGCCTCCAATGCAGGAGCAATGATCAATTCCTGGGTTGGGAAGATCGGCTGGAGAAGGGATAGGCTATCCATTCCAGTATTCTTGGGCTTCCCTGGTGGCTCAGACGGTAAAGAATCCACCTGCAATGCAGGAGACCTGGGTTCGATCCTTGGATTGGGAAGATCCCCTGGAGGAGGGCCTGGAAATCCATTCCAGTGTTCTCGCCTGGAGAATCCTATGGACAGAGAAGCCTGGTGGGCTACAGCCCATGGGGTTGCAAACAGCCCACGGGGTCACAAAGAGTCAGACATGACTGAGCAACTCAGCACAGCATGCTGATCTAAAGGCAGTTTTACACAAAACCAGACACCCAGTTTAGCACATGTAACAGTATTTAATTTCCTTACCTGCAAACCATATTTTACTCGTATTTTCTTTAATTCTTTCCTCCTTTCCAACTCTTTTTCCTCCTTACTTAGTGCTGGACCAACTAAAAGGAAAAATTGAGTTTAAAAAAAAACACTAAGTTTGATATAATACTGTTTATTTATTATGAAAAACTAATAGTACTAGTATTCCATCTCCAGATTAACAAAAAGTTCAAATAAATTAATATAAAAGTATCTTGGGCTGTGATGATGTCCTTTCAGCATTTTGGTAATTAAATCTAATTGGAAAGTAAATCAAACCCCAAAGAGTATAAGAATGTTACAGTTTAGATACTAAAAGAAATACTGAACATCTTAATTTTTCAATATGGTTATTGTAATAGTATCCCAGTTGTATCCCAGAAATATTGTGAGTTCTCTGAAAGAATATAAGTTTGTGCAAAAGAAAAAACACAGAATTCAAGAGTCACATTATTGTGTAGTGTGCCCTACTCATTTTCATAATGTAGTATATAGGAAAACAAAAAATACATAATGAACATATTTAGTTAGCATTAAGAGGAAAAAATAATGTAAGGAAAATTACAAGTTCAGAGTATCTCTTTCAATTTTTAAAGCCTTAAATAAGAAAGTTTTAACAAGATAGCAAACTTATACAGTACTATTATAGAAAATAATGGTATATACACAGATAATACATCAACAAACTGTAATTAGGAAAGCAGACATATCAACCAATATATCTTAATACCTTAGCCTATTATTTTCTATATTATTATTTTACATCAAAGTTTAACTGTGGATTACTTTTTATAACAGTAAACAGCTGTTAAAGAAAAACCTTGGGCTTCCCAGGTAGCTCAGTGGCAAAGAATCCACCTGCCAACGTAGGAGAGGCGGGTTTGATCCCTGGGTCGGGAAGATCCTTTGGAGAAAGAAATGGCAACCCACTTCAGTATTCTTGCCTGGAGAATCCCATGGCCAGAGGAGCGTGGTGGGCTATAGTCCATGGGGTTGCAAAGAAGCCAGGCACAACTTAGTGACTAACACCACAAACCTTTATTTATCTATGTCACAGTTACCCCTCTGAAGGACGGTTAGCCACCACTGCAGTGCTGCTTCAAAGCCCTACAGACTTGGAACTTCTCTGGTAGTTCAGTGCTGACTCTGTGCTCCCAATACAGGGGGCCTAGGTTCACTCCTGGTCAGGGACCTACATCCTGCATACAGCAAGGAAGGGCCCGCGGGCCACACCTAAGACCTGGCATGGCCACATAATAAATAATTAAAAAGATAAAAAGCCGACAGACTGAATTAGCAACAGCAGAGCTATCAATTATCATTCCTGGTCAGAAGGTAACCTAATGCTGTAACACTACAACTATTACATAGAAAAATCAACTGCAATCCTAATCTACTACCTAAGTCCCACATTTCAAAACATGTTATTTTTTTAGCCTCATCTGATAGTATTCACTGAAATATAAATGTATCTCAATAGAGTGTTATATCAATTAGATATGAAGCTGGTAGCTACTGATACATTTTTTAGAACACTTTGTGAATTAAAAAGTTATCACACACATAAACAGTATGTTTCACATACCAAAAAGTTCATCTTTCTTATCAAGACGAAGGTGAGCTCTAACCTGCCCTGGTTCACAGCCATCACAGGTATCACTGCCAGGGTGAATATGAAATGACAACACAGTCTCTCCGATTTTCACTTCATCCCCATGCTCAAGTACATAAGGGTCACATTTAGTTTTGGGCTAAAGGGGAAAAAAATAACAAAACAGAAATCCAAGAGTTACATATGATTATTTATTTTATGGTTACTGTAAATAATGTCAGATTTTAACAAAAAATATTGAGATGGTTCTCAATGAGACAGACAGACATATGCATACATACCCATTTCCAAAACATGAGGGTGATACGTAATATTCTATTAGTGCAGAAGACAGATGAACTGAGCAACTTCTAATTTTTATATTATCAAAATCCATTATCTCCCCATCTCCATACCCAATGCTATCAAATTTCTTTGATAGCAACCCAAACTTCAATCTATTACCAAAATGAATAATCATCACAGTCAAAAAGATGATGTATTAAGGAGATAAACTGCATCATATTTCCCTTTTTCCTTCTTCTCTTGATAATTTTTATTTCAATTTTTATAATTTCAATTGAAATTTTTATAATTTCAATTTTTATAATAATTTTTATTTCAAATATAAAATATTTTTTTTTATCCCTAACTAATACCTCCCTCCCTCCCCTCCCTCCACATATTATCTTATTAGGTGCTAAGCACTCTGCTACATGTTAGGGATAGAAGAGTTAACTGAACACACATAGCCCCTGCTTTCAAGGAGTTTTCCAATTTAACACTTCTGTTAAAACAGCTTAAAAAAAATAAAAAACATACTAAAAAGAATGACCCCTAAAGTTGCTATAAGAATAACTTCCTTTGCACAGCTTTAAAATGCATTTATCTCTAAAAATAAGGCGTAGATACATAATTAGAAGGCAAAACTTAGCAGTTAAGTATCTACTTAGTGAAGTCTTTGAAGTCGCTCAGTTGTGTCCGACTCTTTGCGACCCCATAGACGGTAGCCTACCGGGGCTCCTCCGTCCATGGGATTTTCCAGGCAAGAGTACTGAAGTGGGTTGCCATTTCCTTCTCCAGAGAATCTTCCCGACCCAGGGATCAAACCCGGGTCTCCCACATTGTAAGCAGACGCTTTACCGTCTGAGCCACCAGGGAAGTAGAAGTATCTACTTGTATATATTTTTCAGCTCTAAGAATTCTCTTCTACATTAACACATCTGGGCTTGAATATCAATCTGAACTAAATGATATGTATAATCACTATGATAACTATGCCCTGAGGGATAAAATATTTCAGTTCAGTTTTTTAAAAGAATATGCAAGTATTTAATTAATAAATATACACTCACCTGAAGAATCTGTTTTCCATTAACAACTGTACCATTCTGACTGCCTTGATCCACAAGGACATAACTTTGTAAGTCATGGTCAAAATAAATTTCTGCATGAAACTTGAAAAAAGAAACCAGGTAATTATAAATTATTATACTTTTTTAAACCACAGATAATAATTTCTCCATGATAAAATGCAGTAGACTCTGATGATTTAACTTGTATTATTCTTAATACATTTTTTTTCTGAATACAAAAGAATTACAATGAATGCTTCTGGTAGAAATAAGAAGGCTGCAGGAGAAAAAGTCACCCACCTGTAACTCCACCTATAATTACCATTAATAACTTAGTATGTGTCCTATCTTTTCTACTTTTATAATATTCTTGAGATTATACTATATATAGTTTGAAATAATTTTTCACCTAACATAGTTGCTCACATCATTAAAAATTTTTAACACAAAGGTGATTTGAAATATTCAAGGTCAACTTCTCAGAGTTTCCAAATTTTCAACACTCAGGACTAATCACTCCCTCCTGCTCCACAGCATTTTGTTTATATAACACTTAAACTATACAAAGTTACTGTATATTTGAATGCCACTGTACTGCTTACAATTATTGCTTACATTTAGTTGACAATTTGCTTACCACTTAGTATATAATACAGTGCTTCACATATATTGGGCACGTACTCAATACATGTACATTTAACTGGATATAGAGCTGCAAAAATATTTAATTTAAAATTCTATAAATAATACATAAATGGTGGTTACATAAAATGATGCAGCTGCTTTGTGGGGAAGTTTGACAGTTCCTCAAAATGTTAAACAGAGAGTTACCATATGACTCAACAATTCTACTCCAAGGTAGGTATCAAGAGAAATGAAAACTACAGTTCCTAACAAACTTAGCAGCATTACACTTAATAACCAAAAAAATGGAAACAATTCAAATGTCTAACAGTTGATGAACAGATTAACAAAATACTATAGTGTGTCTGAACACTGGAGTATTATTTGGCAATAAAAACAAATGAAGTACTGATACTTGCTACAACATGGATGAATCTTGAAGACAAGCTAGTTACAAAAGGCTACATACTGTATTATTAATATGATTCCATTTACATGAAATGTGAAGAGCAGGCAAATCCACAGAAACAGAAAGTAAACTGGCGGTTGCCCAGGGCGGTGGGAGGCGAGGAAGGAATGGGGAAGGACTAGTATTGAGTATGACACTTGTTTTCATAGTGGTGAAAATGCTCTAAAATGGACTGTAGTGATGGTTACACAACTGTGAATACACTAAAAACCTGTGAATTATGTACTTTCAAAGGGTAAATTGTATACGCATATAGACTGTATCTCAATAAAGTTTTTCAAATTTTTCATAAATATAAACTTATTATAAAATGTTTCAAACACGTAAAAGAATATATTGAAAAATGTCTACCCATAAATTATTACTCATCGATGTGTACCTCACTCTATCTATCCCCCACCCTTCCTTTCAGAGGTTTGATGTTTTTTTAATCATGATGCATCTCTTTATACTTTCACCATGTACGTATATATTCATAAAAATTACATGTTCATTTTGTTTTGTTTGGAACTTAATATAATTACGAATCACACTGTATGAATTTTTCATTGAGATATAATTTATAGGCAGGAAATTCATAGGTCTTAAATGTACAGTCTGCTGCTGCTGCTGCTAAGTCGCTTCAGTCGTGTCCAACTCTGTGCGGCCCCATAGATGGCAGCCCACCAGGCTCCCCCGTCCCTGGGATTCTCCAGGCAAGAGCACTGGAGTGGTTTGCCACTTCCTTCTCCAATGCATGAAAGTGAAAAGTGAAAGGGAAGTCACTCGGTCGTGTTGGACTCTTCACAATCCCATGGACTGTAGCCTACCAGGGTCCTCCATCCATGGGATTTTCCAGGCAAGAGTACTGGAGTGGGTTGCCATTGCCTTTCTCCAACAGTCTGATGAACTTTAACAAATGTATACTAACAGTATTTATCTCCTTTATCTTGCATCTTTGGCTTAATACCATCTAGCTGTGCTGCAGTTGTAGCTGTACCGTAAGCTATAATACATATTCTTCTAATGACAACAGCCAGGTTTTTTCCCAAGGTTTTACTATTTTTCAAAGTGCTTCTATGAACAACCCTGTCCATGTACTCTTCCTGTGGACAATACAAGGATTTTTCTGGGGGTATACCCTTAGAAATGAAACTGCTAAGCCATCTACATGCAAACAAACTTTATTAGATACTGCCATACGATTTTCCTGGAGAAGGCAATGGCAACCCACTCTAGTACTCTCACCTGGAAGAGGAGCCTGGTGGGTTGCAGTCCATGGGGTCGCTAAGAGTCGGAGACGACTGAGCGACCTCACTTTCACTTTTCAGTTTCATGCATTGGAGAAGGAAATGGCAACCTACTCCAGTGTTCTTGCCTGGAGAATCCCAAGGACGGCGGAGCCTGGTGGGCTGCCATCTATGGGGTCGCACAGAGTCGGACACGACTGAAGCGACTTAGCAGCAGCAGCAGCATATGATTTTCCAGGCTTCACAGATGGCTCAAGTGGTAAAGAATCCATCTGCCAATGCAGGAGCCGCAGGAGCTGCAAGTTTGATCCCTGGGTCAGGAAGATCCCCTGGAGTAGGAAATGGCAACCCACTCCAATATTGCTGCTGGGATAATCCCATGGACAGAGGAGCCTGGTGGGTTACAGTCCATGGAGTCGCAAAAAGTCAGACATGACTAAGCACACACATATCATTTTCCAAAGTGGTTAGACCAATTTATACTCTCAACACCAATCTATAAGAATTCCCATTGATCTATTAAGTTTTAAATAACACTTTGTATTGTCAGAATTTTTAGTTTTTGCAAGCATATCAAGTGTGAAATTAAATTTCATTACTGTGGTTTTAATTTGCATTTTCCTGATTACAGGTAAGGCTGAAATCTTTTCTTATATTTATTAGCCATTTGGGTTTCATCTTCTGTAAATTTTCTCTTCATATCCTTCATACATTTATTTCAATTGGGTTGTTTAGAAAAACTATATCAAAGAGTTTAAATAATTTCAAATCTTATGACTGGAAACCTTATTCCAAAGACCTTTCTACATTACGCTCTCAATAGGAATGATATTTAATAAACAGGATGAATGAAAACTGACACTTTGGTCTCAATTGTATTTCTTGAATTACTACAAATATTGAATGGTTTTCGCAAGTTAAGCATATTTCCTCTACTGTGAATTACTTATCTATGTCCTTCACTCATTTACCTGTTGGTATCATAGGGGGTTTAAAAAAATGAATTTGTATGAGCTTTTAAAATACAAGGGATATATATTTTACCAGATCTGATTATCTTAGACTGCCATTTAAATTTATTTCTTAATATAAAGAATTTCAAACTTAAATTATTTAAAATTACCTCATCTTCTGTGACTTTGTTTCTTTTTTTAAACTTAGAAAGTCCTCTCCTATCCACTGGTTAAATATTAGTTTCTGTTTTTCTCCTAATATTAATATGAAATACATTGGAGTTTTTTTACTTTAACTTTTTCATATATCTGGATATGTGTGATATATACTGTCAAACTGATTTCACACAACTAAAAAATTACCTACGCCACCAGTGGACATGTTTGTTTCAAAGAAAGGAAAAGCAGAAATGCCACCAGAGAACTACCTACATTTCAGACTGAAGTAGAAAGACATCTTGTTATTTATAGACAGGGTTTTGTTTGGAGGCAGAAAAATCAAGGATCATGAGAAGGTAAAAAAGGAAGATAATTTGGTCTGAATTAAGATTACAAGGACTTCCTTCCCTCTGAGTGAACCCAAACAAAGTAAAATAATCAGACTTTCAACTAACAATGAAAAAACAAATTTCATTCCAAAAAGACAAAAATCACAAAAAATACATAGTTTAGAACCATATTATAATCCATTAAATAGAAACAAAATGGGGTTGATGAAAGGTCAAAAAAACATAACAGTTATAAAAGGGAAGGGGGAAAACCACAGAAAATATAGTAAAGAGAAAAGATAAACAAGACTTCTGATAGCTAAATCTTATAACTTAAGCTGCAACTCTGTTCTCTTTGTTTGTTTTGAAAAACCCAACTGCTCTTTTTCCTGAAACCACTAGAAAATCAACTAGGAAAAGCTGTAAAATCATCTAGAAAAAGCCTTGAGTGGTAGAGGATAGATTATTCTTGAGTTGAAAAATACCATGGACTCAAAGTTAACTCTGCACTGAAGTAGCCTGAACCCTTGTGTGATTTATTTTGAACTGCCACAATATCCAGCATAGTGACTTCACTCAATAAATATTTGCTAAACAGGTATTGCTTAACACTTAGTCTACATTTCTACTCCTGCTCCAGTCTGTTAAAAACTAAACATTATTTTAGTTCACCCAAATTTTGATGGAGAATTTTTTTTCTCAAGTAATGGAATAAACAACCTGCATTACGTTCATTACCATTACTGTATTGACTATTAACCTTTCTTTTTCATCTGAAAAACCCTAGCTTTCTGCCATAATGATGATTTACCAAGTCACACCGAGGGGGCTGTATCTGAAAAATCAAAGAACTTACCTTACTGACACCAACTTCAGGGATTCGGAGAGTATGCTCCATATCTTTTTCTCTGCAGAGTTAAGTAAAATTAAAATGCCTTTAATACTTTTTGAAGCATATTTAAATGCCATATATTTTTTTTTTTTTTTTTTTTCTCCACAAGCCGCACTTTATTTGAGCGTGATGGCTGGCTCCCGTCACAGGCCAAACCAGCTGGGGACGCCCCCGCGCCGCGGGTCGGGGCTCTGACGTTGCTGCTGCTCCTCCAGCACCTGGACCCGGAGGTCCTCGTCCGCGGAGCTGCCGCCGGGCCGCTTCCCCTTGGGAAACAGATCTGGGAATGTGAAGGTCTGCCCGTGTGCCAGCTGCACGTAGGCCACCTTATAGTCTGGCTGCTTTATCCTGACGTTCCTGTGATCCCTCCTCCTGTTGGAACCGTGCTGCACCCTCGTCCGCACGGCGGCCACCGGCACATTGTAGACGCGCTCGAGGTAGTTCCTGAGGTCCACTCTGGTCATCTCCATGGGGATCCGGAACTGCACGGTATCCTCGGGCTGGGCCGTGCCGGGCCGCACCAGCTGGATGAAGAAGTTGGTGCGGAAAACCCGGAGCTGGGGGTTGCCCAGCTGGTACAGAGGGTACAGCACGTTCCGCGCCATCGCCCGCTTCCGGGGCCGCGGGCGGAAGGAGGGGCGGGCCCAGGCCGGGCCCGCCCCCCCGGCGCAGCGCCCCCTGGCGCCCGGGAGGACGCGCGCCGCCCGCACACCTGGGCTAAATGCCATATTTAAAGAATTTTTTTAAAGGTAATTTTGCTTTAAAAGATACGTTAGGATGCCAGTCTCCCTATGAGACTAAACCCAGTTTCCGCAATGCAACTCTAAATTTCATGTCTGAAAGTAGGTCCCGGAACTACCTTAACTCTTTCATAAGGTAATTGTAGCGGTCCCCAACCTTTCTGGCACCAGGAACCAGTTTCGTGGAAGACAGTTTTTCCACAGACTAGGGCAAGGGTATTTGGGATGATTCAAGTGCGTTACATTTACTGTGCACTTTATTTCTATTATTATTATATTGTGATATACAATGAAATAATTATGCAATTCACCGTGACCCAGAATCAGTGGGAGCCCTGAGCTTGGCTTTCTGTAGTTAGATAGTCCCATCTGGAGGTGACGGGAAACAGTGACATCTGAAGCGTGTTGCGAGTGACGAGGCGCAGCTGTAAATAAGATGAAGTTTCCCTCGCTCACCCAGTGCTCCTCTCCTGCTGTGCAGCCCGATTCCTAACAGGTCCAGGGGTTGGGGACCCCTGTTTTGGTACATCTGTCACAGGCCAGTGAACATCCAGCAGGACAAAACATCCTTTGTAGTAATGTCAGTCCAGATCTGTTGACTACGTGTCCACCTCTATTACTACGTGTAAAAGGAACATACTATTCTCCAAGAATTTAAAATTAAGATACTGTATGAAACCTGAATTAAAGATATATTACCTTTCCAGTTGGGAAGTAAGGAAATTATCATACTCAAGATTAAAATCTACTTCTCTACCAAGCTGGTTTGAGTTACATAGGGGTAAAAGAAAAGGATCAAAGAAGGAGGTCATACTGGGTTTAAGGTAAGTAACTTAAGCCTAAAAAAAGCAATACCAAAGGTAAGAAAATGATGAAATCTCTGTGGAAGGTATCACCAAGATTTTATCTCTTTACATCGGCAGACCGCTTTAGAGACAATAAAGTTATGTCTGCAACTGACTTCCAAAATCACGTGACAAAAGGCAAGTGTCAGAATAGTTTCTGAGTGAAAGAGGGAGAACAAGGATATCATTTTTTGTCTATCCTACAAGCACCACACATATTTAATGATTAATTGGAATAAGAAAAATAAACAGAATATGATAATGGTAAACATTTTTACCTTCCAATTGTAGCAGGATTTACAGCTGTAATGATAAAAAGTGATCCTGTCTGCAACACAGGTGATCTAATTACAATTACTCTAATACATGGGGGCCAGATTTTTTCTTCATCTGCCAAAGAAAGAAATGGGTAAGTATTAATTCAAAAATAACAAATGCCCAGGGAATAGTAGAAGGCATACATAAAGCTAAAATAAACTGATCAAAAATCTTCCTTCTGTTTAAAACAACCTTCTCAAATTCTGCTATATGACATACACAATAAGTAAGTTTTAACAACATTAGCAATTTAAAATAATCAACCTAAAGATATACAGCAGCTATCACAATTACAAAATAATCAACTCTCTCCTTTTTAAGGCATTGGTATTTGAAAATATGGCCCCCCCCAAAAAGCATTTTTTAAGTTAGAAAAACTGAGTCTACCCTTTTAAGAAAAAAATGAGAGGAAATTCCATTAAGAACAAAATATGCTTGTACACATTAATACAAAATTCTGAGTTTTAAAAGTATGTAATTATATTAAGTAAAAAAAAAAAAATCAGATTTACCATAATACCTATGTAGCTGAATTAATGCATTTTTTAAGTTAGAAAAACTGAGTCTACCCCATAAGAAAAAATGAGAGGAAATTCCATTAAGAACAAAATATGCTTGTACACACTAATACAAAATTCTGAGTTTTAAAAGTATGTCATTATATTAAGTAAAAAAAAAAATCAGATTTACCATAATACCCATGTAGCTGAATTAATGGAGAAGGCAATGGCACCCCACTCCAGTACTCTTGCCTGGAAAATCCCATGGATGGAGGAGCCTGGTGGGCTGCAGTCCATGGGGTCGATAAGAGTCGGACATGACTGAGCAACTTCACTTTCACTTTTCACTTTCATGCACTGGAGAAGGAAATGGCAACCCATTCCAGTGTTCTTGCCTGGAGAATCCCAGGCATGGGGGAGCCTGGTGGGCTGCCATTTAATGGGGTCACACAGAGTCAGACAAGACTGAAGCGACTTAGCAGCAGCAGCAGCTGAATTAATGGCCTACTCTTTAAAGGCAACTGCCTTTCCTCCCTCAACTACAAAAGTGGACAATAAATATCTAACCCATTAAAAGAGACTTAGTACAGACTTAGGAAAGAGTAGGTAACTTGGTTTTTTGTTCTACTGAGTAGGCCATTCAATGCAATTAGACTTTAGGGTCCAAGTAGTGGTCATTTATTCATACCCTACTGTAATTATAACCAAAGTTATCATTTTTAATAATGTTATTAAAATAATCTCTTTAAAACAATCAGCTCACTTTTTGGCAAATATACGGGCTACTAACACTTTTAACTACTGTGTTGTACTTTTACAATGACCATAAAATAATGGCTATTTTCTCACCTTCATCTTCAGTATCTTCTGCCGTTGCATTGTCTTCACTGGTAAGGTCTTCATCGGAACTGTCCTCGGTCTGAGAGTCTGTAATTTCACCTTCTTCAGGCTCACTATCAGTGTCTATGATTTTCTCATCTTTAAATGAAGCCGAGTTATAAATGTTTTCATTAAGAGGAGATTCCACAGTCTTCGCACTAACTGGAACAGTATATTTGGGAGGACTATTTTTGTAATGAATGTCTACTTTGGCCTTCTTTTTCACATTTGCAAAATCTTCTCCCTCACTGCAGCTTATATGTTCAATACTGGACGTTTTCTGATCTTCTGAATTCAAATTCTGGAAAGAGGTGGGAACAGGAGAGAAGAATCTTAAACATGACCATCTTATAATGTTTAAACCTAAATGTTTCAGTGAATTAGTGAAAGCATATGTTCAGCGAAATAGCAACAGCTATTACCTCTACTGCCTCTTCCTCTTATTATGTTCCCTTTCGTAATGATGTTACCATCCACTTATCCAAATCAAAAGTCTTGGACATCTCCTTAACCACTCTATGGAATCAATTACTGAGGCTATAGACTATGTTTGAAATTAATCCCAATTTTCTCTCCTTATCTAGTACCATTGTCTTAACTGTCCCAATCCAGGTCCTCATCACATATTGCTTGGACCATGTGAGAGCCTAGAACAATGCTGTCAAAAATAAAATGCAAGTTTTATATATATATATATATATATATATATATGCTTTAAAATTATGTAGTAGGATCATTAAAAAGGTAAAAAAGAAGCTGGTGAAATTCATTTTGTTACTTTACCTCACTCAGTACTTACAAAATATTACTAATTATATATAAAGATGACATTTCATCAGTATAAAAATTTTTACAAATACTTTATATGGATTTTCTGTACCAAGTCTTCAAAACTGAGCATAGTTTATACTCAACTAGGTAAAGTATCCTAGCTACATTTAAAGTGCTCAGTAGCCACATGGAGCTGGCAGAACAGTGCAGGCCTAGAGAATACAACTAAACCTAAATTGTCTTTTTGAACTTTGAGTCAATTAGTAAGTCAACGTACATGACATAAAGAATCAGCACTAATTACAGCAGGGATTTAAAGATCTAAATGTACCTAATATATCACAACTGAAGTTTTGCTAAAATATAGAGTCGGCTTCATGATACAGAAAACAGTACAGATGAGTCAATTACATCTCTTTATTCTGAACTTCCAACTTAACTAGCATAAGCCTTTTATTATTTATTATACATGCATATTGGCCATACGCTAGGACAAATGAACATATCCATTATTTTAACTTTAGAAGAAGCAGTTATCTTCCTCTAGTTTGTAACACACTCTAGTTTTCTTTCTACCTTAGGGCAACATGATGAGGTGAAGTCATATGTTCTGCTGTTATTTTATAAGATACGAGAGCATCCTAAACACATGTTTTTAATGGTAGCATAAATTCAGTTTGAAGACTGGCTAAACATTCACAGCATGCTAAACTATACGTATTTTCAGCAACACAAACTCACCAAGGACAATAACAAGAGCAAGTTCCTGAAAAGCAATGAGGAACTTTAAAGACCACTGTAAACTACAGCCAAAAAATTTCCTGATCTATATATGCTTAAAAGAAAAGCAGTTTCCAATATTATGTATTTTATTATTGTTTATAGGACAACACATGTAGAGGAAAATGAGGGAAATAGAAATAGGTACTGCTTTTTAAAACTGTCAGTCTCGAATGTTAGATAAATATCCATTAAGATAAAAGAAAGGCCCAGGGCCTACATCAGGCATATATTCATATTTCAACTTATTACTCTAATCTCCTTACCCTACTTCCTTCCTTCTGTATACTCTACTGCTGCTAAGTCACTTCAGTCGTGTTTGACTCCGTGTGACCCCATAGATGGCAGCCCACCAGGCTCCTCTGTCCCTGGGATTCTCCAGGCAATACTCTCTCTCTCTCTCTCTAAGTCGCTTCAGTTGTGTCCGACTCTGTGCGACCCCATAGACGGCAGCCCACCAGGCTCCGCCATCCCTGGGATTTTCCAGGCAAAAACACTGGAGTGGGTTGCCATTTCCTTCTCCAATGCATGAAAGTGAAAAGTGAAAGGGAAGTCGCTCAGTCATATCCAACTCTTAGCGACCCCATGGACTACAGCCTACCAGGCTCCTCATGGGGTTTTCCAGGCAAGAGTACTGGAGTGGGGTGCCATTGCCTTCTCCATCCGTATACTCTGCACTTCCAAAAAGTGAGGTCCAAGAATATCTTAAAACTCAAGAAAAGGATGAGGATGTCCTAAAACTGGTTTCCTCCCATGCGACACAACTACCTTTTATAATCCTTGGGGAATTCAAAATTTTTATTAGTATTTTTCTTAAGTCCTTGTCCTAAATTAACATATTTTTACAGAAGGATGGTAAAGATGAATGGCTATGAGAGCTAAACTGGACCAACGTCTCACAGAACGCTATCAAATTTCATCATCTAGTTTGTCAGAAAAGGTCATTTGAGGACCCCTATATATTCTTTGCTTTGCTGGGAGAACTGGTTTCATTAACATATCCTTTCAAACAGTTCAATGACGAGTGACAGGTAGGAGTCACTAACACAGAGGTCTCTGAAAAAAAAGAAAAATAATTTTTGGCATTTTTCTTACTTACTCTTCAATTCTTAGGTACTGTCAGTGAAAATAATAGAGAAATAAATAGAGAATTGAGATAAAATTTCAAGAACAGGGAAGTGGCCAAGATGGTGAAGTGGGAAGACCCTGAACTCATCTCCTCCATGGACACACCAAAATTACAACTACTTACAGAGCAACTATCTATGAGAATGACCTACCTGAACACTAGCAGAAAAGACTTTCCACAACTAAAGACATAAAGAAGGAACCACACAAGATGGGTAGGAGAGGTGGAGACCCATACCCCTATGTTGGCAAAGCACAAATGGAAGGGCTATCCCAAGCAGAGGTTCCTTCCAAGGAGTGAGGAGTGGGAGGCCCAAATGGGGCTCCCCAGCCTGGGGATCCTGAACTGGAAAGACAAGCCCCTAGAATATATAGTTTTGAAAAACTAGCAGAGCCTATGTTCAGGAGAACTGCAGAGAGACAGGAGTAAGATTCAGCTCTTAAGGCACATGTAAGATGGCACACGTTCTGAGTCTCAACATAGAGGTAGTAGCTTGAAAGGAGCCTGGGCCAGCTGTTTTGGGGAATCTGTTCTACCCCCAGTAGCAGTGGCACTGGAACACATCTTTCTGGAATCTTTCCTCCGGTCTTCCCTGCCCTGCCCACCTGCTGGCCGGCACAAGCCCCTGGATTTCCAGAAGACAGCCACACAGGGACTCGTCCAATGGGCCAGGAACAGCCCCGAGCCCCTGGGTCATGAGGTCAACTTCACAGGAAGGCCACCCTTCTCTCGACTGGGCCTGCAGTCACCACGCAAGGCACAACCTCACAGCCAGCCAGGGTGAGGGCCAGTCCTGCCTTCCAGCGCCCCCACAGTCATCAGCCTCACCACAACAGAAGGATGTACACAGCCCACATAGCGAACATCCCCAGAGTAAAAAGTTCTGGTGACCAGAAGGGCATGTGCTGCCTGGGCCCTAGAGGAGGTCTACTAAATAAGGCCACTTCTCCAAGATGGGAAACATAAGCAACCTACCTACCTTGATGTCTACCTAACACACAGAAATAAATACAGTGAACAGAGGACAGTGAGGAGACAGAGGATATGTTCTCAACAAAGGTACAAGACATAACCTCAGAAAAAGAACATTCTTCCAAAATATAGGTTTAAAAAAGATTTTTCCACTATTTTATAAGATGTTCCCATACTTCAAAGAATACAATTAAAATCTAGTCAAATCACAGCAAAAAAAAAAAAAAAAAGAACAAATGGAGATAAGCAATCTACTGGATAAAAAGCTCAAGGTGATGAACATAAAGATGCTCACAAACTCAGAAGAATGAATGAACATAAAATTTCAGTAGTTAGAAAACATGAAGAAGAACCAAACAGAGCTAAAGAAAATAAAACTGAAATTGAAAGTATACTAGAAGGAACAACAAATTAGATGATATAGGGGAACAGATCAGCAATCTGGCAAAGAGTAGTAATCACTCAAGCTGAAGAGATAACAAAAGAAGAGTATATGCTACTGGAGATCAGTGGAGAAATAACTCCAGAAAGAATGAAGGGATGGAGCCAAAGCAAAAAGAATACCCAGCTGTGGACGTGACTGGTGATAGAAGCAAGGTCCGATGCTGAAAAGAGCAATATTGCATAGGAACCTGGAATGTCAGGTCCATGAATCAAGGCAAATTGGAAGTGGTCAAACAAGAGATGGCAAGAGTGAATGTCGACATTCTAGGAATCAGCGAATTGAAATGGACTGGAATGGGTGAATTTAATTCAGATGACCATTACATCTACTACTGCGGGCAGGAATCCCTCAGAAGAAATGGAGTCGCCATCATGGTCAACAAAAGAGTCCGAAATGCAGTACTTGGATGCAATCTCAAAAACGACAGAATGATCTCTGTTCGTTTCCAAGGCAAACCATTCAATATCACAGTAATCCAAGTCTATGCCCCAACCAGTAACACTGAAGAAGCTGAAGTTGAACGGTTCTATGAAGACCTACAAGACCTTTTAGAACTAACACCCAAAAAAGATGTCCTTTTCATTATAGGGGACTGGAATGCAAAAGTAGGAAGTCAAGAAACACCTGGAGTAACAGGCAAATTTGGCCTTGGAATACGGAAGGAAGCATGGCAAAGACTGATAGAGTTTTGCCAAGAAAATGCACTGGTCATAACAAACACCCTCTTCCAACAACACAAGAGAAGACTCTATACATGGACATCACCAGATGGTCAACACCAAAATCAGAGTGATCATATTCTTTGCAGCCAAAGATGGAGAAGCTCTATACAGTCAGCAAAAACAAGACCAGGAGCTGACTGTGGCTCAGACCATGAACTCCTTATTGCCAAATTCAGACTGAAATTGAAGAAAGTAGGGAAAACCACTAGACCATTCAGGTATGACCTAAATCAAATCCTTTATGATTATACAGTGGAAGTGAGAAATAGATTTAAGGGCCTAGATCTGATAGATAGAGTGCCTGATGAACTATGGAATGAGGTTCATGACATTGTACAGGAGACAGGGATCAAGACCATTCCCATAGAAAAGAAATGCAAAAAAGCAAAATGGCTGTCTGGGGAGGCCTTACAAATAGTTGTGAAAAGAAGAGAAGCGAAAAGCAAAGGAGAAAACGAAAGATATAAACATCTGAATGCAGAGTTCCAAAGAATAGCAAGAAGAGACAAGAAAGCCTTCCTCAGCGATCAATGCAAAGAAATAGAGGAAAACAACAGAATGGGAAAGACTAGGGATCTCTTCAAGAAAATCAGAGATACCAAAGGAACATTTCATGTAAAGATGAGCTCGATAAAGGACAGAAATGCTATGGACCTAATAGAAGCAGAAGATATTAAGAAGAGATGGCAAGAACACCCAGAAGAACTGTACAAAAAAGATCTTCACAACCCAGATAATCACGATGGTGTGATCACTGACCTACAGCCAGACATCCTGGAATGTGAAGTCAAGTGGGCCTTAGAAAGCATCACTACGAACAAAGCTAGTGGAGGTGATGGAATTCCAGTTGAGCTATTCCAAATCCTGAAAGATGATGCTGTGAAAGTGCTGCACTCAATATGCCAGCAAATTTGGAAAACTCATCAGTGGCCACAGGACTGGAAAAGGTCAGTTTTCATTCCAATCCCAAAGAAAGGCAATGCCAAAGAATGTTCAAACTACCGCACAGTTGCAGTCATCTCACACGTTAGTAAAGTAATGCTCAAAATTCTCAAAGCCAGGCTTCAGCAATATGTGAACTGTGAACTTCCTGATGTTCAAGCTGGTTTTAGAAAAGGCAGAGGAACCAGAGATCAAATTGCCAACATCCGCTGGATCACAGAAAAAGCAAGAGTTCCAGAAAAACATCTATTTCTGCTTTATTGACTATGCCAAAGCCTTTGACTGTGTGGATCACAATAAACTGTGGAAAATTCTTCAAGAGATGGGAATGCCAGACCACCTGATCTGCCTCTTGAGAAATGTGTATGCAGGTCAGGAAGCAACAGTTAGAACTGGACATGGAACAACAGACTGGTTCCAAATAGGCAAAGGAGTTCGTCAAGGCTGTATATTGTCACCCTGTTTATTTAAGGTATATGCAGAGTACATCATGAGAAACGCTGGACTGGAAGAAACACAAGCTGGAATCAAGATTGCCGGGAGAAATATCAATAACCTCAGATATGCAGATGACACCACCCTCATGGCAGAAAGTGAAGAGGAACTCAAAAGCCTCTTGGTGAAAGTGAAAATGGAGAGTGAAAAAGTTGGCTTAAAGCTCAACATTCAGAAAACGAAGATCATGGCATCTGGTCCCATCACTTCATGGGAAAGAGATGGGGAAACAGTGGAAACAGTGTCAGACTTTATTTTTCTGGCTCCAAAATCACTGCAGATGGTGACTGCAGCCATGAAATTAAAAGACGCTTACTCCTTGGAAGCAAAGTTATGACCAACCTAGATAGCATATTCAAAAGCAGAGACATTACTTTGCCAACAAAGGTTCGTCTAGTCAAGGCTATGGTTTTTCCTGTGGTCATGTATGGATGTGAGAGTTGGACTGTGAAGAAGGCTGAGTGCCGAAGAATTGATGCTTTTGAACTGTGGTGTTGGAGAAGACTCTTGAGAGTCCCTTGGACTGCAAGGAGATCCAACCAGTCCATTCTGAAGGAGATCAGCCCTGGGATTTCTTTGGAAGGAATAATGCTGAGGCTGAAACTCCAATACTTTGGCCACCTCATGCGAAGAGTTGACTCACTGGAAAAGACTCTGATGCTGGGAGGGACTGGGGGCAGGAGGAGAAGGAGACAACAGAGAATGAGATGGCTGGATGGCATCACTGACTCGATGGACGTGGGTCTGAGTGAACTCTGGGAGTTGGTGAGGGACAGGGAGGCCTGGCGTGCTGCGATTCATGGGGTCGCAAAGAGTCAGACACAACTGAGCAACTGATCTAATCTGATCTGGACAATATCAAGCATACTAACAACCACGAAGTGTATGTGAAGAAATCATAGCTGAAAATGTCCCTAACCTGGGGAAAGAAACACATCCAGGTCCAAGAAGCACAGAATCCCAAACGAGATGAACCAAAAGCAGTTCACATGAAGACAAAATACAATTAAAATGGCAAAAATTAAAGAAAAAGAATTTTAAAAGCAACAAGGGAAAAGCAACTAGTTATCCACAAGGGACCTACCATAAGGCTATCACTGACTTTTCAGGAGAACTGAAAAGTCAGGCCAAAAGGGCATGGCACCTTATATTTAAAGTGATAAGAGGAAAAAACCTTCAACCAAGAACACTCTACCCAGAAAGGCTATTCTTCAGATTGGGAAAAAAGATGAAGAACTTTCTAGACAAGCAAAAGTTAAAAGAGTTCAGCATCACTAAAAGAGCTTTACAAGAAATATTAAAGGGACCTCTCTAAGTAGAAAACGAAGAACCAAATCTAGAAATATGAAACTATGAAGGGAAGAATCTCACTGGTAAAGGCAATCATACAGTAAAGGCAGCAGATCAACAACTGATAAAGCCAGCAGAAAGACTAAAAGACAAAAGTAGTAAAATCATCTATAGCCACATAAGCAGTTAAGGGATAAAGAAAACAAAAACACAAAATATGACCACAAAAACATTAGATGTAGGGGGCAAGGACAGTAAAAATAGCAGTTAGAATGCATTCAAACTGAAGAAATCACCAACTCAAAATAACCACATATATGTGCTGTTGCACCATACTAAGTTGCTTTAGTCAGGTCTAACTCTGCAGCCCTATGGACTGATGCGTTGCTTTAGTCAGGTCTAACTCTGCAGCCCTATGGACTGATGCCCTCCTCCAGGGTATCTTCATGAACCCAGGTCTCTTAGTCTTATGCACTGGTAGGTGAAGCGGGTTCTTTACCACTAGTGCCACCTGGGAAACTCCAATCACATATATATAGGTTGTCAATATGAATGAATCTGATGGTTACCAAAAACCAAAAATCAATAATAGATGCACAGAAAGGAAAGGAATCCAAACATAACACTAAAGGTAGTCATCAAATCACAGGGGAAGGGAGCAAAAGAAAACAGAACCAGAGAAGAACTACAACCGCCCTTCAAAACAGTCAACAAAATAGCAGTACATACATACCTATCAATAATTACTTCCAAAGTAAATGGACTAAAAGCTCCAATTAAAAGACACAAGAGTGGCTGAATGGATTAAAAACAAAAACCCATATATATGCTGCCTAAAAGAGACTTACTTCAGATCTAAAGACACACACTGACTGAAAATAAGGGGACAGAACAAAGGTACTCCATACAAATGAAAACAGAAAGCAAACTGGGGGAGCGATACTTATGTCAGACAAAACAGACAGCAAAAAGAGACAAAGAAGCACATTATATGCTAAACTGATCGAGCCAACAAGGAGATGTAACTGTATATGTAAATATCTATGTACCCAACATAGACGCACCTGCTAAGTGCATAAAGACAATACTAACGAACATAAAGGCAGAAACTGACAACACAATAATAGCAGAGGACTTTAACACTCCACTTACCTCAATGGACAGATCACCCAGACAGAAAACCAGTAAGGAAATATTGGCCTTAAATGATACATGTGACTAAAGGAACCTAACAGACACACAGACAACATTCTATCCAAAAGCAGCAGGGATACACGTTTGTTTCAAGTGAAGATGGAACATTCTTTAAGATGATAACATGCTAGGCTACAAAACAAGCCTCAAGCAACTAAGGCTTGAGGTGCAACTAGAGATTATCACACTAAGTGAAGTAAGTCAGAAAGAGGAACACAAATACCATATGCTATCACTTACAGTGGAATCTAAAATACAGCACAAATGACCCTATTTACAAAACAGAGAACACTCCTGTGGTTGCCAAAGGGGAGAGAGGGAGGGAAGGGGATGAACTGGGAGTCTGGGGTTAGCAGATGCAAGTTACTACATTTAAAACAGATAAACAAAGGCTTACTGTATAGCTCAGGGAACTGTATCCAGTCTCCTAGGATAAACCATAATGGAAAACAATATTTTAAAAAAAGAATATATATGTGTGTATAACTGAGTCACTTTTCTGTACAGCAGAAATTAGCACACGCCTGTAAATCAATTATACTTCAATTTCAAATAAAGAAATTTAAGACTGAATTATTAGGCAGCTTTTCCAATCACAGCAGTGAAAGACTAGAAACCCATTATAAGAAATAAACTGCAAAAAACACATAAGAGTCTAAACAATAAGCTACGAAACAAGCAATTGGTCACTAGTGAACTCAAAAAGGAGATCTGAAAAAATAACTGGAGACAAATGAAAATGTTAATACAATTATCTAAAATCCATGGGATGAGGCAAAAGCAGTTCTAAGAAGTTAAGAGCAACACAAGCCTAACTCAGGAATAAGAAAAATACCAAATAAACAATCTAACCTTACAGGTGAAGGACCTAGAAAAAGAAGGAAAAAATCCAAAGTTAAGAGAAGAAACAATAAAGGTCAGAACAGAAATAAATGATACAAGAAATTCCTGGGAGGTCCAGTGGTTAGGACTCCGTGCTTCCACTGCAGGGGGGCACAGGTTTAATCTCTGTTGGGGAACTAAGATCCTGCAAGCTGCAAGGTACAGACAAAAAAATAAAGAAAGGACACAGAGACTAAAAAAAGAAAAAAGGTCAGTGAAACTAAGAGCTGGTTCTTTGAAAAAATAAACAAAATTGTTAAGCCTTTAGACAGACTCATCATCAAAGAGGACCCAAATAAATAAAATCAGAAATCAAACAGAAGTTACAATTGATATTGCAGAAATAAAAAGAATAAGAGTTTTCTATGAACAGTGATATGCCAATAAAATGGACAACTCAGAAAAAAATGGATAAATCCTGAAAAACATAGTCGCCCAAGACTGAATCCGGATAATATAAAAAATATCAATGAACCATTTACCAGAAATGAAAAGGATTCAATAATCAAAGAACTCATAAGTAATAAAAATCCAGGACCAGATGACCTCACAAGTGAATTCTACCAAACACTTACAGAATAGTTAAAAAACATAAAAGATGATGCTGTGAAAGTGCTGCACTCCATATGCCAGCAAATTTGGCAAAATCAGCAGTGGCCACAGGACTGGAAAAGGTCAGTTTTCATTCCAATCCCAAAGAAAGGCAATGCCAAAGAATGTTCAAACTACCGCACAGTTGCAGTCATCTCACACGTTAGTCAAGTGATGCTTAAAATTCTCCAAGCCAGGCTTCAACAGTACATGAACTGAGAAGTTCCAGATGTTCAAGCTGGATTTAGAAAAGGCAGAGGAACTGGAGATCAAATTGCCAACATCCGTTGGATTATCCAAAAGGCAAGAGAGTTCCAGAAAAACATCTACTTCTGCTTTATTGACTACATCAAAGCCTCTGACTATGTGGATCACGACAAACTGTGGAAAATCCTTAAAGAGATGGGATTACCCGACCACCTAACCTGCCTCCTGAGAAATCTGTATGCAGGTCAAGAAGCAACAGTTAAAACCAGACATGGAACAATGGACTGGTTTCAAGTTGGGAAAGGAGTACATCAAGGCTGTATATTATCACCCTGCTTATTTTACTTATATGTAATGAGTACATCATGAGAAAGGTCGGGTTGGATAAAGCACAAGCTGGAATTAAGATTGCTAGGAGAAATATCAATAACCTCAGATATGCAGATGACACCACCCTCATGGCAGAAAGTGAAAAGGAACTGAGGAGCAAGCCTCTTGATGAAAGTGAAAGGGGAGAGTAAAAAGTTGGCTTAAAACTCAACATTCAAAAAACGAAGATCATGGTATCTGGTCCTATCAGTTCAGTTCAGTTCAGTTCAGTCGCTAAGTCATATCCAACTCTGCGACCCCATGAATCACAACACGCCAGGCCTCCCTGTCCATCTGGTCCCAGCACTTCATGGCAAATAGATGGAGGAACAATGGAAACAGTGACAGACTTTATTTTGAGGGGCTCCAAAATCACTGCAGATGGTGAATGCAGTTGTGAAATTAAAAAAGATGTTTGTTCCTTGGAAGAAATGCTATGAGCAATCTAAACAGCACACTGAAAAGCAAAGACATTACTTTGGCAACAAAGGTCCATATAGTCAAAGCTATGGTTTTTCCAGTAGTCATGTATGGATGTGAGAGTTGGACTATAAAGAAAGCTGAGCACTGAAGAATTGATGCTTTTGAACTGTGGTGTTGGAGAAGACTCTTGAGAGTCCCTTGGGCTGCAAGGAGATCCAACCAGTCCATCCTAAAGGAAATCAGTCCTGAATATTCATTGGAAGGAATGATGCTGAAGCCAAAGCTCCAATACTTTGGCCACCTGCTATGAAGAACTGACTCATTGGAAAAGACCCTGAGGCTGGGAAAGACTGAAGGTGGGTGGAGAAGGGGATGACAGAGGATGAGATGGTTGGATGGCATTACCGACTCGATGGACATGAGCTTCAGCAGGCTCGAGTGGTTGGTGATGGACAGGGAAGCTCAGCATGCTGCAGTTCATGGGGTCGCAAAGAGTCAGACATGACTGAGCTGAACTGAACTACTGAACTAACCTGTCTTTCTCAAATTATTCTAAGAAGTTAAAGAGGAAGGAACATTTTGAACTCACTCTATAAGGCCAGCATCAGCCTGACACGAAAACCAAACACACCACAAATAAAATTTCAGGCCAATATCACTGATGAACACAGATGTAAAAATACTAGCATACCAAATTCAACAATATATTAAAAGACCACACAATATGATCAAATGGGATTTATCCCAGGCATGCAAGGATGGTTCAATACCCACAAATCAATCAACAAGATACACCACACTAACACATTGAAGAATAAAAATCATATGAATATCTCAACAGATACAGAAAAAGTTTTTGACAAAATTCAACATCAACTTATGATAAACTAAACAAAGTAAATACAAAAGAAATGTACTTCAACATAATAAAGGTCATATATAACAAACCCACCCTGGAGGAGGGCATGGCAACCCAATCCAGTATTCCTGCCTGAGGATCCCATGGACAGAGGAGCCTGGTGGGCTATAGTCCAAGGGGTCACAAAGAGTCAGACACGACTGAAACTACTTAGCACACACACATACATATGACAAACCCATATCCAACATCATACTCAATGGTGAAAAGCTGAAGCACTTTCTCTAAGATCAGGCACAAGACAGGTGTCACACTTGCCACATTTATTCAACACAGTGTTGGAAGTCCTCACCACAGAAAACAGACAAGAAAAAGAAAGAAAAGAAACCCAAACTAGAAAAGAAGTTAAATTGTCACTGTTTGCAGGAGACATGGGAGAAGGCAATGGCACCCCACTCCAGTACTCTTGCCTAGAAAATCCCATGGACGGAGGAGCCGGGTAGGCTGCAGTCCATGGGGTAGCTAAGAGTCGGACACGACTGAGCGACTTCACTTTGACTTTTCACTTTCATGCATTGCAGAAGGAAATGGCAACCCACTCCAGTGTTCTTGCCTGGAGAATCCCAGGGACGGGGGAGCCTGGTGGGCTGCCGTCTATGGGGTCGCACAGAGTCGGACACGACTGAAGCGACTTAGCAGCAGCAGCAGCAGCAGCAGCAGGTGACGTGATACAATAGATAGAAAATCCTAAAGACATTACGAAAAACTATGAGAACCAATATGAATTCAGTAAAGCTTCAGAATACAAATATACAAAATACAGAAACCTGCTGCATTTTTATATACTTAACAAAAAACTACAAGAGAAATTAAGAAAACAATCACATTTATAACTGCATCAAAAAGAGTAAAATATCTAGGAATAAATCAAACCAAAGAGGTAAGAGACTCATACTCTGAAAACTCTAGGATACTGATGAAAGAAAGGGAAAGATATACTGTGCTCATGGATTAGGGGAATTAATACTGTTAAAATGGCTATACTATATCCAAAGCAATCTATATACTTAATGCAGTGCCTATCAAATTCTAATAGTGTTTTTCATAGAACTAGAAAAAATTCTGTAATTTGTAGGGAAACAAAAAAGGAACCCAAATAGCCAAAACAATCTTCAGAAAGAAGAACAAAGCTGGAGGTACCATGCACTCCAATGTAAAAATACACTACAAAGCTACAGTAACCAGCAGTATGGTACCAGCACAAAAGACACACAGATCAATGTAATAGCATAGAACCCAGAAATAAACTGCCATTTTTATGGGCAACTAATCTATGACAAGGGAGGCAAGAATACACAATGGGAAAAGACTGCCTCTTTAGTAAATGGCGTTGGGGAAACTAAACAGCTAAAAGCAAAAAAGTGAAACTGGACCATTTTCTCACACCATACACAAAAATAAATTCAGAATAGATTAAAGACTTAAATGTCACAAAGGAGGAAAGAATATACAATGGAGAAAAGACAGTCTCTTCAGCAAGTGATGTTGGGAAAGCTGACAGCCACATATAAAAAGCAGTAAAGTTAGAATATTCCCTCATAGCCTACCCAAAAATAAACTCAAAATGGCCTTAAAGACTTAAATATTAAGATATGATGCCATAAAACTCTTAGAAGAGAACATGGGTAAAATATTCTTTGACAAAGAGTAGCAATGTTTTCATATGTCAGTGTTTCAAAGCTACAGAAATACAAACAAACGGGATCTAATCAAATTTACATGCTTTTGCACAGCAAACTAGACTATAAATGAACAAAAAGACAACCTACAGACTGGGAGAAAATCTTCACAAATGATGTGACTAATGACGATTTCCAAAGTACATAAACAGCTCATACAACTCAGTAAGAAAAGAAAAACAAATAACACAATCAAAAAATTGGGCAGAAGACCTAAACAGACATTTCTCCAAAGAAAACATACAGATAGCCAAAAGGCCCATGAAAAGATGCTTCTTTGCTAATTATTAGAGAAATGCAAGTCAAAACTATAATGAAGTAACATCCCACACTGTTCAGAATGGCCATGATTAAGAAGTCTACAAATAATAAATGCTGGAGATGGTGTGGAGAAAAGAGAACCCTCCTATACTGTTGATGGGAATATAAGTTGTGCGGCCACTATGGAAAATAGTATGGAAGTTCCTTAAAATGCTAAAAATAGAGTTACACTGGGCTTCCAAGGCGGCTCAGTGGTCAAGAATCCACTTGCTAATGCAGGAGACATGGGTTCGATCCCTGGGTTGGGAAGATCCCCTGGAGAAGGAAAAGGCAACCCACTCCAGTATTCCTGCCTGGGAAATCCCATGGACAGAGGAGCCTGGTGGGCTACAGGGGTCGCACAGAGTGGGATACGACTGAGCCTGCACACAAGACTGAGCATGCACACAGAGAGTTACACTAAGGTCCATCAATCCTACTCCTGGGCAGATATCCAGAGAAAACTAATTCAAAAAGACACATGCACACCAATATTCACAGCAGCACTGTTTATAACAGCCAAGACACAGAAGCAATCTGAAAGTTCACAGACAGATCAACTGGTAAGGAGGTGGTATATATACACAACGGACTCTACTCAGCCATAAAAAGGATCACGCCATTTGTAGCAACGTGGACACAACCAGAAAGTATCATCCTAAATGAAGTAGACCAGAAAAAGACAAGTATTATATAAATCACTTATACATGGAATCTCAAACATGACACAAACTCACTCACAAAACAGAAACAGACATGGGGTCACAACGAGTCAGACACGAGCACACATGCAAGCAAGCAACCTATTTTCCCAAAAGATACCAATTCACACTAATAAATATACACAGATCCTATATTTGCTGGCAGTGGATTTTCTTCTTACGTTTCCTAACATAAGTAACAGCTCAACATAACTAAGAATGTGGAACTTTTACCCACAGATGCTTATAAACTGTTTTTCTCCTTTTGTGAGTTGTGCACTGCCATCAGCTTATCCACAGATGCTCTGAATGGTCTTCTTCCAAATTACACAACACAAGAGTACTTTACCTGCCCTATATCTACCTGCTTCAAACTTTAAAAAATTTTTTCAAATTTTTTCAGTGGTCAATTTCAGGCTGAAAAAAAGAAAAAAAAATTTTCTACTTCTAGTAACTGAGAATTTGTAAAAAGTCCATGTTTTCCCCATGTAAAAGTTTCTTGATTGATTCTGGTATCTTATTATTATAATAATATTATAATGATATAATATTCTAATTAAATGCTATATTTAAAATACAGACTTACTGGGTAGGGTGGATAGGGAGACTGGGACTGGCATATATACACTGTACGTGTGTGCTCAGTTGCTCAGTCGTGTCTGACTTTGTGGCCCCGTGGACTGCAGCCCACCAGGCTTCTCTGTCCATGGGATTCTCCAGGCTAGTTACTGGAGTGGGTTGCCGCTTCCTACGCCAAGGGAGGTCTTCTTGAACCAGGGACTGAATTTGAGTCTCCTGTGTCTCCAGCATTGGCAGGCAGATTCCTTCCCGTAGCACCACCAGGAAGTCATATATACACTGCTATGTATAAAATAGATAACTAACGAGAACCAACTGTACAGCACAGGGAACTCCACTCAGTGCTCTGTAGTGATCTAAATGGGAAGGAAACCCAGGGAAGAGGAGACATACACATTTGTGGCTGAATGACTCTGCTGCAGAGCAGAAACTAACACAACACTATAAGGCAAATATACTCTAATTAAAATTTTTTAAAAAAAGCAGAGTTACTAAATGATTTTCAGTTTCATCAAAAATTTTGGTTTTGGGATTTCCCTGGTGGTCTAGTGGTTAGGAATTCAGCTTCCAAAGCAGGGACACTTCTATCCCTGTTGGAGGAACTAAGATCCCATATGCTGCCGGCCAGCTGAGCCTAGGCACTACAATCAGAGAAGCCCACACACCGCAATAAAGAGCCTGCACGCCACAAAAGACCCAGAGCAGCCAAATAAATAAAGCAGAATGTAAAAAAATATTTTGGCTTACCTATGCCACCACTGTATAAGTTTTAAAAATTATGATGACATTACCTTTTCTTCATTTGTTGTAGAAGAAGCTGGATCCTTTCTCTTCTTCTTCAGTTTTTTATCTTTACTTTGTTTTGTGCCAGAAGTCTGATAAGGCTGCAAATCCACTCGAGAATGAAACTGGTATCGACCACTTTCCACATCACAGTAGTAATAAATTCCAGTGGAGGGATCATAATACAGCTGGTTTTCCTTTCAAAGTGAAGGGAACAGTAAGTTCTATTCATGATGAAATAAAATAGAAAACTAAACTTCCTAGTAAATGTGTTTCTTTAAAGAATTACAGTCTTTTCTGGAAAAAAAAATAAAGATAACATAATAAAAATGCTTGTAATTTTCCAAAATACTTTACCATTCAATATTCCTCTAGTTTTCCAAGTGTGGAAAATAAATACATTTATATATTAAATTAAATCTCATATAATTGCCAACATTTGACCATGTTTATGCTTACAGAAATAGCAACTTCAGATGGTTCGACAAGAAACCTTTAGAAGTCATGAAAACTAAGGTATGCATCAGAAAAAGGTGACCACATAAAAGCAATTTCAGACTCATTATCTATATAATTACATGGTAATGACTTGGTAGTATAAACCCCTAAACCCTCCTCTCAATGTCATAAAACAAAGATGTGCCTCTTACTGTTCACGATTCAAAACTCTGGAGAAAATTTGAAAATAAAATTAAGCTCATGAATACTATAACATAACATTCTATACAAAGAAATCAAACAATTGTCTTCACTAATCAATTCTACACTAAGCAACTACATAAGACTTACTGTATGTAAAGCAGCCATACAATATAGAATTTTGGTCAATTATAGATAAAAACTAGAAAGATAAAATTATAGAATCATCTGCATTTATTAGATACTGGCCAAGATTTAATTGAATAGTCTATATCTTATTTACATCATAAATCCATGCAGATCAGACCTGGAAACATCTGGCAATACACTGAGATTAAGCAACTAAAGCTTCCTGAAAAAGAATTATTTTTCTAAGTGTTGATATTATTGCAATTTACTAATTCATTTTGTAAATCTCTTACAAAAAATATTTATAATTCTCACTATCCTTCTTTTAGCTAAAAAACTGAATGGAAGCTTTAAATCTTTATTTCCAGCAATAACAGAACTTCTACAACTGAAATCTTTTTAATCTGCTACCTTTCAGCCCGAAATACAGACATTTCAAATATGTAAGAAAATTTTTATTTAATTAAAATAAAATTAAAACTAGCAAAATAAAAATAGCAAAACAATGACGCCCCTACTCCAAAGACACACACACAACCTGCAGAATGTAATTAAGCATTTACGGAGGAGATGTCAGGAGGAAAGTTACAGAAAGGAAGGCAGAAGAATGACAAAGACTAATGTCATGTACTTAGAAATTGCGTATTTTCCTAGAAACCAACTAACTCATTATTATTTTCTTTGGTAATAAGAGTTTAAACATTTATTTTCTGGGTATTAATTAACATTTTCAATTGGCATACTCCTATGAAAGAAAACCCTCTCTTTACAAAGTATGTACAAAGTACTGTACCAAGTGCAAATGACAAGCTAATGAAATCAATTATCTAACTAAAATATGTACTCTTATCATTATGTTCCCTAGGTTAGTTAATAGCAGTTCCTGTAACTGCAATTGTGAATATCTGCTCCCCTTTGTGGCACTCACTACATTCTGTAATTCCTGAACCAGATCATATTTGTAGACCACAGAGGTTGAAGAATGTGGGTATACTGAGTTCCATCATTACTGTCATCAAAACTTGAAAAAATCCAACTAAGTACTAGATCTTCAACAGTCAAAACACTGCATTATAAATAAAGAATTTTATTTTCTGGTTTTGCCCTAGTTAGTGGTTCACTGTATTTCTGATTCCACACTAATTCCCTAGTTCTCACTGTTAACAGATTGATTTTTTTTAAAGTAGAATGCTTAAAAGACACAGGAAAGAAAACACTAACTATAACACATGCCATAAAGAACTTTTAAAAAAAGACTCCTTTGTGGACTAAAATGAATTCACAAAGATACAGGTATTTGAAACAATTAAAAAAAAAAAATTCTCACCCCCAAGCCTAGAACTAACAATGTTACTTGTGTATAAATTCTATGAAAAAATGTTAAGCTCTTAAACATTTTACAAAATGCAGTTTTCACCTCTTTTTATTAATAAATATGCTAACATTTTTGTATGTTACTTTACACGTAAAGGTTATTAGATCTCTCTAAAATAGTCATCTATAATAACACAACTGACTCATCTAATTAAATAAACATAAAAGTATAGTATCATAAGCTATTTTATAAATCTTTATTCTTATCAAGTAGCTCTGAATCAAACAATTTTTACATGCAGCTCCCTGCTTTTCTTAATTCAACCTAAGGTTTAATATTAAGCATTCAAGCAGCAAAGAACACAACCATCCAGTATGAAAAGGTCTGAGACACTTACGGAATCATAATAGAATCCAGTACTGTGATCAAAATACAACCCAGTGTTCTCATCGTAACTGAAGCCAGTCTGCGACACAGCAGCTTCTGCTGCAGCTCTCAAACTCTCAGCCAGTGACGAACCTTCTAAGGATGCATTCTCTGTTGCTAACGCAGACGCTGGCTCCTAGATATGGTACAATCATGTCAAACAGGACAAAATCATCCTTAAATAAAAAAGTAGCACAATTTAAAACAATAAATAGACCTATAAACTATTTGGAATATAAGACCTCAGTTTCTGCAATGGAAAGGGATGGCTATCAATTACAATTTGATTGCCTTTAAAAAATATGTCAATTAATTCAAATCTGACCCAGTTTTGAAGACATGAGTGAGTGAGTGACCATTATTCAAAAATAAATATCTAATACCATAGGGAAGCGATCCACAAAATACAGACTGAATTATTCTTTACGACAAATGATCAGGATTCTTCAATAGTTACAGGCTCAAAGGGAAATAATTTTAGAAAATAGATGGGTGAGGAAAGCTATGAATTCTATATAACACATTAAGCAGTTGCCCTGTAGAAACCTTACGGGATCCTGATTCAACCAAACTGTAGAAACTAATTTATAAAGCATTCTGGGAAATTTGACAATGGCATGATGTTAGACATACAGGGAGCGTTGAAAGAAGCTGGTGTGAGCATGGTATTGTGGTTGTTCAAGATTGTTTGATTGAGTCAAAACATACTGACAAATTTTGCTTTAGTTTATGTGTACCATACTTTTTTTTGGAACACAATAGAGTAGGAAAACAATTACACATATGAATAGGTTTTAATTTTTGTTTCTCAAAAAGTGTATAATTTACTACATAATTACAGGATGTTTACAACCCTTGCATATGCTGTGATAAAAGAAGGAACTCTATTTTTCTCCATAACAACAACAAAGAACAAGTTACTGTGATAACAGTTCCAAGTAAAGCACTCTATTACCTGTGAATTCGAGGCAAAATGGTCCTCTTGTCCAAGATTTTCTGTTATATCAGTACCAGCATAAGTATCATTTTCTATGCGTGACTGGTCTTTAGAACTAAAAGTAGAAGCTTCGATATCCTTATCTTCCTGAACTGAGAGTTCAGATGCTTTATTTGGAAGATTAACTTCATTATAGTATGTCTGATAGTAATAATCTATTGCAAAAACAAAAAGTGATATCATATTACAATAGTGTATATAAAAAGAATTCCAAAACATTGCCAGCAAACACAAAAGAGCACACATTGCACGCAACTTGTAATTTTACAATTATACACATTTTAACAGATTAAAATGAATAGTGCAAGTAAATCTGCAGAAGTATGTATCTTTGATTCTTATGTCACCTTCAGTAACCTGAGCTGTCAAGCTAAAAAGAAAAAAAGGTAAGCAGATTTGGATTTTCCATAGCAAGAGGAAAAAGAGAAAACAGGTAGATAGGTTGTGTTCTGTCAAAAAAAAATTAGCAACTCTTAAAAATATCTAACCACATACCTTAGTATCGTTGAATATCAAATGACAATGGAATAAAGACAACATGTCAAGGGCTCAATTTTCCATCAAATTTCAGTCATGATGCTGACTTTTTAAAAAAACATAATATCATAATTTAGCTAAGTTGTGCACAGAATAAACAAGGCAAAATTGATTGGGAAAGACCATTTCTTGTGATTTCTATTTCTTAAAACCCAGGTGCTCAGTTATTTCGGAGAAGGCAATGGCACCCCACTCCAGTACTCTTGCCTGGAAAATCCCATGGACAGAGGAGCCTGGTGGGCTGCAGTCCATGGGGTCGCTAAGAGTCAGACACAGCTGAGTGACTTCACTTTCACTTTTCACTTTCATGCATTGGAGAAGGCAATGTCAACCTACTCCAGTGTTCTTGCCTGGAGAATCCCAGGGACAAGGGAGCCTGGTGGGCTGCTGTCTATGGGGTCGCATAGAGTCGGAAACGACTGAAGCGACTTAGCAGCAGCAGCAGCTCAGTTATTTTGCCTCTCAACATCATGCCATTGATGAGGCCAAGATTGTAGGCCCACTCTCCTCCCAGAAGGACCTAAGAGACTGACACTGAACTGAAACTAAGTGGAATACATCAACAAGAAAACACATCCCCTGGCCACAAGTAAGGCCAGATGAGAGGAGACGGTTTACAGCACAGCAAAAACTACTCAGTGAACCTGCCACTGAAAACACCAGCAATACTATGTATTTATAAGAGTAACAGTAAGTTCTACTTTCCCATCACAAGAGCAAATAGATTATCTGAAAATACCAAGTCATATAGAGAAAAGGCAACTTTGTAACAGCTCTATTTATCTAGAGGTGTGTATATATATATATATATATTTTAAGTTTAAAGAAAACGTCACATTAGCATGATTTGAAGGTAAAAGTATTCGGATAGCTTCACTATAAGGTGAATACCTGAGATTGACCAAGGAGGGTGGTTCTCTGTTTGCACTTCTACATCAGACTTTTTATTATCTTCGTTTCTCCCACAATGGAGTATTTTACTGAGCTCTTCTACCTGAAAGAAAAAAAGGCTTTAGGAAAAATAAACCATACAGCAATCTACTAATATGTACATTATTCTCCTAATATTACAGTAATTATTTTTCCTGGTAAAAGTTTGGAGAAGTACCAGTATGGGCTAGTTTCCTTTCAGAAAAACTGAAAATACTATAATTGGCTTTCACCTTTTACATCTGCAAAGGGAGATGTTTTTATTCCTATACTCTCCTGCAAAACCTCAGACTATTCCTTCCAAAAATCAGACTGACTACATTAGTAAGACCCTGTGAACAATTTATTTCTAACAAAATAAGAATGCCTTTATACTAACATTTTAACTGGTCAGCAGCTCTCCCTGAGGAGAATTAAATTACCTAGTACCATTCAGTGTTCTCTACCTGGAATTAACTACTCACTTAAATAATGTCACTCATATACATTAACACACTTTTTTCTTGAAATAGTAATCTTATACCTAAATAAATGGAGCAGAAGGAAACAGAGATGACTGCCTCAGAGGGGCATCTGGGCTCCCTGTGCCTCACTGAAGGTCAAGGCCAGAGCGCCAGAGTGTGAAGAACACCCATCGACAGACAAGAGCATCCTTATTAGCAACCTCAGTCAGACAGGGTCTCAATGCAAGACTCAGTTCAACTTAGTTCAGTCCAGTTACTCAGTTGTGTCCAACTCTTTGCGACCCCGTGAACCGCAGCACGCCAGGCCTCTCTGTCTGTCACCAACTGCCAGAGTTCACCCAAACTCATATGCATCAATTCGGTGATGCCATCCAGCCATTTCATCCTCTGTCGTCCCCTTCTCTTCCTGCCTTCAATCTTTCCCAGCCATCAGGGTCTTTTCAAATGAGTCACCTCTTCACATGAGGTGGCCAAAGTATTGGAGTTTCAGCTTCAGTATCAGTCCTTCCAATGAACACCCAGGACTGATTTCGTTTAGGATGGACTGGTTGGATCTCCTTGCAGTCCAAGGGACTCTCAAGAGTCTTCTCCAACACCACAGTTCAAAAGCATCAATTCTTCGGCGCTCAGCTTTCTTTATAGCCCAACTCTCACATCCATGTGATCACTGGAAAAACCACAGCCTTGACTAGACAGACCTTTGTTGGCAAAGTAATGTCTCTGCTTTTTAATATGCTATCTAGGTTGGTCATAGCTTTTCTTCCAAGGAGCAAGCATCTTTTAATTTCATGGCTGCAGTCACCATCTGCAGTGATTTTGGGGCCGAAGAAAATAAAGTCTGTCACTGTTTCCATTGTTTCCCATCTATTTGCCATGAAGTGATGGGACCAGATGCCATGATCTTAGTTTTCTGACTGCCTAGCTTTAAGCCAACTTTTTCACTCTCCTCTTTCACTTTCATCAAGAGGCTCTTTAGTTCTTCTTCACTTTCTGCCATTAGGGTGGTGTCATCTGCATATCTGAGGTTACTGATATTTCTCCCGGCAATCCTGATTCCAGCTTCTGCTTCATCCAGCCCAGAGTTTCTCATGATGTACTCTGCATAGAAGTTAAATAAGCAGGGTGACAATATACACCCTTGACGTACTCCTTTCCTGATCTGGAAAAGTCTGCTGTTCCATGTCCACTTCTAACTGTTGCTTCCTGATTTGCATACAGATTTCTCAAGAGGCAGGTCAGGTGGTCAGGTATTCCCATCTCTTTCAGAATTTTCCACAATATATTGTGATCCACACAGTCAAAGGCTTTGGCATAGTCAATAAAGCAGAAATAGATGTTTTTTCTGGAATTCTCTTGCTTTTTCAATGATGCAATGTGAGATTATGTTCCTTATAAGCATGAAACTAAAATACAAGCTTCCACATATTTTTTTTCATGTTACACAGAGGTTAAAAAGAGAAAGGTGGTAAGACTGATTATATACTGATTATCTATGCATTTCATAAATGATCAGATCTGCTGCTACCACCAAAGCTGGAACTAGAGTGAAGCAAGCAAGGCACCAAAGGCACAAAATTTAAGGAGGCACTCACACTTAGGCTCATCAAAGTTTAAGATAGTACCTGACAATCAGTACCCCCTTGAATTTTTCGCCTTAGGCTACTGATTGCCTTGCCCTAATCCTGGTTCTGGCTACTACTACTATTACTGTGAACAAGATAATTTATTTAGCACGTGCCACATTCTAGGCACTGCACTTGGTACTCTGGATGACATCTCATTCATTCTTACAACCACCTTACAAACTGGCTGTCTTAATCCCCATTTTAAACATGAGAAATTTAAAGAGATAAAGTAATTTGCACAAAGTTTCTTTGACTTCAAAGCCTGTACATTTATGTATTTTCCTGCTAGTTGAACTTCAGTTCTCAAGCCAATTTTTTACTGCTCCAGATAAACCACTATCTAGTACTTAGCAATGACAGTTAACAAACTCCACCCAACACCCGGGGAGGCTGACTAGAAAGATAGTAAAGAGTCAGTACTATCATTAGGAAAGTTACAGCTTTCTGTGCATTTCAATTTTTCATATTAGACAACCATCAAGTTAACACTAATAACCAAAATGCTGGCTCTTCAAAGACTAGCAGAAACATTTTTAGAATCTCTGTAGCAAGCAGAACTTTCACAATTTAGAATTATAAAAGCATTTTTTTTAAGGCTATCAAATTTTGCTCCCCTTTCCCCACAATATTTTAACCGTATTAGTAGTCTCCTGTAGGTGTCCAAGAAATAGCTGTTGAGTAACCAAACACAAATTTTCTATATCATAATATTAACAACTCCATACAATGGTCACAGAAAGTCACTGCAACTCAGCACTTATTTGCATAGCTTATTTGACAAAGCATAACAAAGTCTGATATTGTAATTTTCACCCTACATATGTGGTTTTAGGAAATGTACCAATATATGTCAAAGGACAACAGTTTAACTGAAATTAATAATTACATGTAAATATAACTTGTTGGGAAAGAATGCAATAGCCCCAAAAAATCAAGCTGGAAAATTATGCTGCTTAAAAATTCAAGGGGGTACTGATTCTCAGGTACTATCCTAAACTTCCATGAGCCTAAGTGTGAGTTCCTCCTTAAATTTTGTGCCTTAGGTGCCTTGTTGGCGTCACTCTAGTTCCAGCTTCAGTGGTAGTAGCAGATGTCTGTTAGTTTAAATATTTGCCCTTACTGTATTTTATGGCAAAGAGTTAGCTGTTTAGTGTCTTTAACAAGCAGAGTTCTATCTTCCCGACTTCCACCAGACAACTCAAGATAAATGCCCAGAAAAACCTCACATTAATACCTTCTTGTTGTTTAGTCGCTCAGTCGTGTCTGACACTTCACGACCCTATGGACTGTAGCCCATTAGTCTCCTCTGTCCATGGGATTTCCCAGGCAAGAATACCGAAGGGGATTGCCATTACCTGCTCCACACGATTTTCCGAACCCCCCTACTCACGTCTCCTGAATTGGCAGGTGGATTCTTTTACCACTGAGCCACCAGGGAAGCCCCCTTACATATCCATAGCGATCAAAACGGTGAAATAGCTTATGGACGCTTAATGTGACTTAACCTTCATCAGTTGGTGCCATCATTCTCATTTTATGGGCAACCAAGGCTCAATTCAAGGCTCAACCAAGGTCGCAACGAGTCGGACACGACTGAGCGACTGAACTGGAACTGGAAAGCTCAATTTCAGTTCACCCTTCTAGACAATGATAAATGGGGCTCTGATTGCAATTGGTGCTTTACAAACTCAAAAAGTGATATGGAATATTATAAATGTGCCTACTGCCAAGGGGATTTTACAAGTGAGAATGAAAACTCAAGGTCCTTAAGTTCACTTCACGCCCGGCCGCAACTGCAGCTCACGCATTTCATCTAAACCGAGTACCCCAACTCTTAGGTTTGTTCCAAAGGTTCTTGTAATTAAAATAGCACAACTTTTAACTCTCCCAGGTACTCTCTAAAGCAGTCCAGGGCCCTGCCAGGGAGCCCTCCCGAGGCGATCCCAGCCCTCGAAGGCCTCGCAGCGGGCTGGGTGGGGCGTGGGGCTGGAACCGGAAGGCGCACCTGGGTGCGGAGCTCCTGGTTGTTGCTCTCGGCGCTCTGGTACAGCCGCTCCGTGTGATGCAACAGCTTCTCGATCTCCCGCACTTGTCGCTTGCAGCTCCGCAGCTCGCGTTCCAACGTCTCCACCTTGCGCCTCAGCTGGGCCAGCTCAGGCTCGGGGGAGGGTGGCGGCGACGGAGACAACGAAGGCGGCGGCGCCTCGGAGGCCATGGGGTCCGGCGCGAGGCGGCCCGTGGGCGCGGAGGGGGCTGCGCTCAGACCGAGGTGGACGCCGGCAGACCCGGGAGCCAAGGGAGCGCGCGGGCAGCGAAGGGCGGCCTCAGCTCCGCCCGGCCGCGGCGGCCCCTGGCCATGACGCCCTGAAGCTTGTTCCCTGTAGCCGAGAGGGACTGCGGACAAACAAACAAGGAACAGATAATGGGCACGGCCCAGCCAGGCCGGCTTTCAAACAGTAAAACTTTATTGGTAACTTCCCGTCCAACCGATCCCGTAAGCCGCAGAAACGTTAGACAAATGGGCGGGATAGAGAAGGGACCGAAGCGATCCGGCCGTTTCTCGGCGGAACCGGAAACGATGGTGTTGGCGGTGGGCCAGACGGAAAAGGAAGCGACGGGAACCGAGAAAGGCCTTACGGCGCACAAGCGCGGGCTACCGGGTGGGCGGGGCGGGGGCGGGGCGGTACCGAGGGCGTGGAAAGCCAATGCAAAAGCTGCTACAGACTGTAGCCCAGGAGAGAGGAACTAGGTCGAGCATTCTTGCGGGCTTTTACCATCGTAAGCTTTCAAAACGTTTTCAAACTTTTTGCAGAGTTCACTTCCTAGCTGCTTATTTTACAGATAATAGCGAATCTCCAAGAAATTATTTGCCAAGAATTAATGGCTCAAGCGGTAAAGAATCTGCCTGCAATGCAGGAGACACAAGAGACGCGGGTTCCCTGGGTCAGGAAGACCCCCTGGAAAAGGAAAGGCCAACCCACTCCGGGATTCTTGCCTGGAAAATTCGATAGACAGAGAAGCCTGGCGGCCTGCAGTCCATGGAGTCTCTAAAGAGTCAGACACGACTTAGCGACTAAACCAAACCATAGAATTAATACTAAACCAGGACTGAAACGTAGTCTTCTGATGCTCTGCTTGCTTAGTGCTTCTGCAGATTCTGTGAGGTTAGGAACCCCCAGTACAAGAAAACAAATTCCTTTAGGTCTGGCTTGCAGAAAGAAGCATCCCTGGTGGGAAAATAAGCAGCAAGATTCTATACAAGCAGGAGAGAAAGTTTTTCTATTACAGTGGATCTATTTGGTGTTTCGTCTACATTAAACTGGCCTTTGCTCATGCTGAGCCTGAGCCCTTAAACTGATGAGGGCTTCTTGAAACACACTTCCTTCCTTAGCCAGGGTTATTTAGAATTAGAGCCTGACCTCAGAATGCTGGGCCTGAGCGTTTGGAAGTCAGCTACTACATCTTGTCCGTCTTCTCCCAGGGCTCAGCCCAGTGCCGGTCACAGAGCTGCTGCTGCTAAGTCGCTTCAGTCGTGTCCGACTCTGTGCCACCCCATAGACGGCAGCCAACCAGGCTCCCCCGTCCCTGGAATTCTCCAGGCAAGAACACTGGAGTGGGTTGCCATTTCCTTCTCCCGTGTATGAAAGTGAAAGTGAAGTCGCTCAGTCGCATCCGACTCTTCGCGACCCCATGGACTGCAACCTACCAGGCTCCCCGTCCATGGGGTTTTCCCGGCAAGAGTACTGGAGTGGGGTGCCATCGCCTTCTCTGCAGTCACAGAGCAGGGATCCTTAAATATTTGCTGAACATAAGAATCCTGTTAGATGTCCTAGTTCAGTGGCCGCTGTGACTGCTTTTTGTCCTGTGCACTGCCCACTAGTTAAGTCACGGGGTGAGCTCTCCAAAGGGGACCTGCCCTCTCTAGGTCCTGCACACTTTATTCCTTAGGCTTTAAGAGTCCTTCAACAAGGAACCACAGTGCTCTCCTAGCCATCAAAAGATATTTAGTGAGAAGACACAGTATGTTCTCTCCGATGTAAAATAGAGATGTGCTGCCCGCGCCCCCACCATCTGACCTACCTTAAAGCATTATGAGTCTAATCAAGAATTTGTCCAAATCTTTATATTAAAAGCTATTTTTCCATCTTTGAGGTGGGGGCAGTGGGATAAGGAATCCCATAAACACCACTTGGAAGTAACTTTAAGGTAAAGGGTACTTCCTAGCTCATTTTATAGATGAGATTTTAAGTTTTAACCATTCATTATAGAATGAATAAATAAACTTATTAGCTGCTACTTGAAGTAATTTTTTTTTTTAATTTGCCTCAATGGTAATCCATTTAATCCTAAATTCTGACCTATCCTGCAACTAATCTATAACTTACCTCTGATCATTAGTCTGGAAGAAAAAGTGACAATTTTTTTTGAGGAAAAAAAAAGCTTTGTGTATCAGGTGGAAATTGCAAGAAGGTTCTAGGTAACATACCTTAGTCTGTTGTGCCATGCCATATGTCCTTAAGTATAAATCTATCCTTATCCTTCAGTTCAGTTCAGTCACTAGTTGTGTCTGACTCTGCCACCCCATGGACTGCAGCATGCCAGGATTCCCTGTCCTTCACTATCTCCCAGAGTTTGCTCACACTCATATCCGTTGAGTTGGTGATGCCATCCAACCATCTCATCCTCTGTCTTCCCCTTCTCCTCCCGCCTTCAATCTTTCCCACCATCAGGGTCTTTTCCTATGAGTCAGTTCTTCACATCAGGTGGGCAAATTATTGGAGTTTCAGCTTCACCATCAGTCCTTCCAATGAATATTCAGGACTGATTTCCTGTAGGACAGACTGGTTGGATCTCCTTGCAGTCCAAGGGACTCTCAAGAATCTTCTCCAATGCCACAGTTCAAAAGCATCAGTTCTTTAATTGATTGAATTAAGCTTCAATCAATTCCTTATTATTTCTTTTTAAAATTTTTATTAGAGTTGATGTACAATGTTGTGTTATTTTCTGTACAGCAAAGTGAGTGTTATATATTTACATATATCCACTCTTTAGATTCTTTTCCCATATAAGTTATTACAGGTTATTTCCCATATAAGTTATTACAGGTTATTATTTGTCTTTTTCTGTCTGATTTACTTCATTTAGTATGACAATCTCTAGCTTCATCCATGTTGTGCAAATGGCATTTTTTGTTCATGGTGTATAGGTACCACATCTTCTTTATCTACTACTCTCTCAGTGGGCATTTTTGTTGTTTCCAAGTCTTGGCTATTGCAAATAGTGCTGCAATGAATATTGGGATGTGTGTATCTTTTCAAATTATGGTTTTCTTTGATTAAATAGAACCCAAAGAATGGGAGAACATATTTGCAAACAAAGTGACCAACAAGAGATTACTCTCCAAAATACATAAGCAATTCAAGCAACTCAATTTAAAAAAAAAAACAATTAAAAAATGAGCAGAAGATCTAAATAGACGTATCTCCAAAGAAGACAAACAGATGGCCAAATAACACATGAAAAGATGCTCAGCATCACTAATGATTAGAGAAATGCAAATCAAAACTATAATGAGGTATCACCTCATACCATCAGAATGGCCATTATCAAAAAACCTACCGATGCTGCTGCTAAGTCGCTTCAGTCGTGTCCGACCCTGTGCGACCCCATAGACGGCAGCCCACCAGGCTCCTCCATCCCTGGGATTCTCCAGGCAAGAACACTGGAGTGGGTTGCCATTTCCTTCTCCAATGCATGAAAGTGAAAAGTGAAAGTGAAGTCACTCAGTCGTGTCCGACTCTAGCGACCCCATGGAGTGCAGCCCACCAGGCTCCTCCATCCATGGGATTTTCCAGGCAAGAGTACTGGAGTGGGGTGCCATTGCCTTCTCCGATCAAAAAACCTACAAACAATAAATGTTGGAGACAGTGTGGAGAAAAGTGAATCCTTCCACACTGTTTGTGGGAATGTAAATTGGTACAACCATTATGGAGAACAGTATGGAGGTTCCTTAAAAAACTAAACATAGAACTACCATATAATCCAGCAATCCCACTCCTGAGCACATATCTGGAGAAAATTCCCCACTTCTCTATAGCTTGTGTTATACCACTTCACCTCTACAGAAGACCTGCACTGGTACCTGTCTTTGCTAACTAAAATCCAGAGGGATTTCCATTTTGATGAAAAAAGGCAGAATCTGAAAATAGTGTTCAGCATTTGTTTTGCAGCACCCAGAGCAGTAAGAATGGCACCACCCAGCTCCTTGCAAAAGAACTATTTCAGCATCTCAACACCAGCCTACATGGCCATGAACTGTGTCTGTGAATATTTGTGCTTTAATCTCCATTTACTTTGTGCACACCCATGAGCAAGATGTATCTAAAGGTATCAGAAAGGTCAAAGAGAGATCACAAGAATGTTGTACTTAGCATAAAACTGGATGTATTGATAATTAAGAATTTTTATCATGGTGAACAAAATAGACGCTGCACGTGCATTGAACTTGACTGCATCCACCCTGTGCACCAAGTGCACACAGGAGAGGTTCTTCAAAGCTGCCAAAGTTACTACTATTTCTGCTAGTAGCAAAGTGGTCTCCTTTGGTTGGCATCCAGTAATTGATAAAATGGAAAGTCTGTTGCTTGAGTGGACTCATAGATGTACAAGGTTCACTGTTAAGTTATCCTATGCTTACAGAGAAATCAGTACATCTTTTCAATAAACTGAAACAGAATGATGGTGGTTCAAGTGTGGCAACAGTGGAGTTTAAAGGAGGTCATGCCCATCACAAGCATGGAAATCAAAACTGTAATCAGAAATCTTCCAGCAAACAAAAGCCCAGGAACAGACAGCTTCACAGCTGAATTCTACCAAAAATTTAGAGAAGAGCTAACACTTATCCTACTCAAACTCTTCGAGAAAATTGCAGAGGAAGGTAAACTTCCAAACTCATTCTATGAGGCCACCATCACCCTAATACCAAAACCTGACAAAGATGCCACAAAAAAAGAAAACTACAGGCCAATATCACTGATGAACATAGATGCAAAAATCCTTAACAAAATTATAGCAAACCGAATCCAACAACATATGAAAAAGATCATACATTATGACCAAGTGGGCTTTATCCCAGGATTGCAAGGATTCTTCAATATTTGCAAATCAATCAATGTGGAGAAATCAATTTGCCTGACTTCAGACTATACTACAAAGCTACAGTCATCAAGACAGTATGGTACTGGCACAAAGACAGAAATATAGATCAATGGAACAAAATAGAAAGCCCATAGATAAATCCATGCCCTATGGACACCTTATCTTTGACAAAGGAGGCAAGAATATACAATGGAGAAAAGACAATCTCTTTAACAAGTGGTGCTGGGAAAACCAGTCAACCGCTTGTAAAAGAATGAAACTAGAACATTTTCTAACACCCTACACAAAAATAAACCCAAAATGGATTAAAGATCTAAATGTAAGACCAGAAACTATAAAACTCCTAGAGGAAAACATAGGCAAAACACTCTCCTACATAAATCACAGCAGGATCCTCTATGACCCACCTCCCAGAGTAATAGAAATAAAAGCAAAAATAAACAAATGAGACCTAATCGAACTTAAAAGCTTTTGCACAATGAAAAAAACTATAAGCAAGGTGGAAAGACAGCCTTCAGAATGGGAGAAAATAATAGCAAATGAAGCAACTGACAAAGAATTAATCTCAAAAATAAACAAGCAGCTCCAGAAGCTCAATTCCACAAAAATAAGCGACCCAATCAAAAAATGGGCCAAAGAACCAAAAGATATTTCTCCAAAGAAGACATACAGATGGCTAACAAACACTTGAAAAGATACTCAACATTACTCATTATCAGAGAAATGCGAATCAAAACCACAGTGAGGTACCATCTCACACCAGTCAGAATGGCTGCTATCAAAAAGTCTACAAGCAATAAATGCTGGAGAGGGTGTGGAGAAAAAGAAACCCTCTTACACTGTTGGTGGGAGTGCAAACTAATACAGCCACTATGGAGAACAATGTGGAGAGTCCATAAAAAACTGGAAATAGAACTGCCATACGACCCAGCAATCCCACTGCTGGGCATACACACCGATGAAACTAGAATTGAAAGAGACACACGTACCCCATTGTTCATCACAGTGCTGTTTACAATAGCCAAGACATCGAAGCAACCTAGATGTCCATTGGAAGATGAATGGATAAGAAAGCTTGGTACATATACACAATGGAATATTACTCAGCCATTAAAAAGAAATGTATTTGAATCAGTTCTAATGAGGTGGATGAAACTGGAGCCTATTATACAGAGTGAAGTAAGTCAGAAAGAAAAACACCAATATAGTATACTAACGCATATATATGGAATTTAGAAAGATGGTAATGATGACCCTATATGCAAGACAGCAAAAGAGACACAGATATAAAGAACAGTCCTTTGGACTCTGGGAGAAGGCAAGGGGGGGATGATTTGAGAGGGTAGCATTGAAACGTGTATATTATCATATGTGAAGCTAATTGCCAGTCCAGGTTCGATGCATGAGGCAGGGTGCTCAGGGCTGGTGTACTGGGATGACCCTGAGGGATGGGATGGGGAGGGAGTTGGGAAGGAGGGTCAGGATGGGGAACATATTACACCCATGGCTGATTCATGTTGATGTATGGCCAAAACTACTACAATACCGTAAAGTAATTAGCCTCCAATTAAAATAAATAAATAAATTTTAAAATAAAATAAAATGACCTAAAATGTGAAAAAAATAAATAAAGGAGGTCATGGTGCTTTGATCAGTTTTTGAGGTGAGGGGAATTTCATTGCCTAAAGGTTACTGGAGAGAGTGTTTTGGCTGATACTGAGGCTACCAAAAAGTTTCCAGAACTGAAGAAAATAATTATAGAAGTTGGTTATTTATATAAGCAAGTGTCTAATTGCAAGGAAACAGCAATTTATTGGGGAAAAAATTGCCAAGAAAAATCATTAATTTCAATAAAAGAAAGGCAGGCTAAGGGATGTAAAGAATTGAAGGACAGGCTAACCCTGTCCTATCATTAAAACCTCTGGTAAGGTTATCCTTGCACTCCTTCGCTCAGCCGTGTCCGACTCTTTGCAACCCCATAGACTGTAGCCTACCAGGCTCCTTTGTCCATGGGATTTTCCAGGCAGTAGTACTGGAGTGGATTGCCATTTCCTTCTCCAGGGGATCTTCCCAACCCAGGGCTTGAACCCAGGTCTCCCACATTGTAGATAGACGCTTTACTGTCTGAGCCACCAGGGAAGTCCTTAGGCCTTTACTAAGGCACACTCAAAAAACCCGAGGGCATGTAAGGACATCATTAAGAATGCACTTCCTGTTGTGTTTCATTCACATCCAAGTGGTTGGAGTACCCAAGTGATTTTTTTCTAAGTGCATAAGTGGATATATTAGTCCTTTAGTTGAAAAATACTGTAGAGAAAATAACCATGATAATAGGCACCTTTTGGCTGCCTCTTGAGAAATCTGTATGCAGGTCAGGAAGCAACAGTTAGAACTGGACATGGAACAACAGACTGGTTCCAAATAGGAAAAGGAGTATGTCAAGGCTGTATATTGTCACCCTGCTTATTTAACTTATATGCAGAGTACATCATGAGAAACGCTGGACTGGAAGAAGCTCAAGCTGGAATCAAGATTGCCGGGAGAAATATCAATAACCTCAGATATGCAGATGACACCACCCTCATGGCAGAAAGTGAAGAGGAACTCAAAAGCCTCTTGATGAAGGTGAAAGTGGAGAGTGAAAAAGTTGGCTTAAAGCTCAACATTCAGAAAACGAAGATCATGGCATCTGGTCCCATCACTTCATGGGAAATAGATGGGGAAACAGTGGAAACAGTGTCAGGCTTTATATTTTTGGGCTCCAAAATCACTGCAGATGGTGACTGCAGCCATGAAATTAAAAGACGCTTACTCCTTGGAAGGAAAGTTATGACCAACATAGACAGCATATTCAAAAGCAGAGACATTACTTTGCCAACAAAGGTCCATCTAGTCAAGGCTATGGTTTTTCCTGTGGTCATGTATGGATATGAGAGTTGGACTGTGAAGAAGGCTGAGCGCCAAAGAATTGATGCTTTTGAACTGTGGTGTTGGAGAAGACTCTTGAGAGTCCCTTGGACTGCAAGGAGATCCAACCAGTCCATTCTGAAGGAGATCAGCCCTGGGATTTCTTTGGAAGGAATGATGCTAAAGCTGAAACTCCAGTACTTTGGCCACCTCATGCAAAGAGTTGACTCATTGGAAAAGACTCTGATGCTGGGAGGGATTGGGGGCAGGAAGAGAAGGGGATGACAGAGGATGAGATGGCTGGATGGCATCACTGACTCGATGGACGTGGGTCTGAGTGAACTCTGGGATTTGGTGATGGACAGGGAGGCCTGGTGTGCTGCAATTCATAGGGTCGCCAAGAGTCAGACAGGACTGAGCGCCTGAACTGAACTGAACTGAATTGTGCTGCTTATCTACCTGGCATTGTTGAGGATGGTGGTAACATTTGTGTTGTGTTCTTACCACTGAATATAACATCATTGCTTCAATGTATGATCCAGCCTGATAGCTAAAATTAAGGTTTACTCAACACAAAATGTGATCTGTTTTATTATAAATGCTATTGCCAGAAAGGGAAACTCCAAAGCATCTTTATCAGAGATGCTTTGGAAATTACTACAATATAAAATTAACAATCATCAACCTTGGAGATGCTCTTGATCAACTAATAATCTCAATGAGAAATGGCATTTGGAGGAAACTATGTCCTGAAGCAATGAACCAACAATAATTAATACAGCAAAATTGACTTTGTGTTGGTGGAAGTTGGCAAAGATGAGGTGGAAGAGGTTCTGGCATTCTATGACCAAGGTGAAGAGTTATCTAGGAGCTGGCCATGAAGCTCTCCTGTGAGCTTTCACTGTGACTGACAGAGCTACAGTGACTGCAGAAAAGCGTGACTACAATTTGGAAAGTGCACACAGGTTTAGGGCAGTTTTGCAGGAAGTTCTGAGGACCTACAAAGACTTCTATGACAGTGTCCCACAAGGCTAAGTAGCCAAGCATACTGTCATATTTCAAGCCTTCTATATCAGCCATGCAAACATCTAGGCAGGCAGACACAGAAGATGTAGACGCTAGTGACCTATGTGTCCTGATGAGTCGAGATGATGATGAGATGTTAATAGCTGACCTTCTTCCTCTCCCCTCCAACCCATCCACTAGCCGCCACCACCCCACTTCTCACGACTCAGCCCAATACACCGTCGTCACTACCTCTTGGCCTTCCAGGGTGCTTGCTGCCTTCCTGATTCTGATAAGTGAAACCACACTTATTTCTACTTCATCTGGCCTGTGTATTTATCATGTCACTCTAGTTTTTACTATATGTTCCAGTTATTTTAGGTTTATATGTCATTTGGTATGATTTGGTAGGTTATTTATTGAGTCTGGGAATGCTCAAATGCTTTTCCATTTAAAATAATGGTCATTGTCTCTTTGCTTTACACAGTTTGGGTTTATAAAAGGCTTCCTAGGCCTGTTCCGCTTTCAGATAGTGAGGGAAACCAGTATTCCACAGCAGAGGAATCCTATCAATTAAATAAAACCTGATTTATACCCAGTTTCTCTTCGAGTATCATCAATTCTATGTCTCATGAATGCTCACCTGTCATAATTTATGTTGAATCTGGTGGGTAGCCAACTCTCCTATCTGATCCTACTATTTGATAGCACACAAAAATATCTAGGGAGCCATAGTATTTCAGTAGTTCTGATTTATTGCTCTATATTACTTTTAGTCAATTGACCATTACCTGTTTTCTCCCCCTGGAGACCTGAGGAAAGAATGCGTGGGTGTAGCACTAAAGCCCTGGAGTGATGGTAAAGGAAGGAAGCCAAAGGAAACGAGGCAGGCCCATCTTGTCCATCCCGCAAATGAAATACTTACACTGCGTCTTCATTGTTTAATTGTATAGTGAATTTTTTAAGTACTATATTGTACATTTTCCCACACTGTTCTTCCCCCTACCCCCACCCCCGCCCCAAGGCACACATGTCTAATATGGTGAATGCTGACTCTCCAAGGAGAATCCGTCTTCACTGGACTGATTCTAGATCTTTAAGATGCAAAAATCAATGCTTTCAACTTCAGCAGTACTTTCTCAAACTCAGTGGTGAAGGACAATTTTTAAAAAGTTCTAATCTATCGTAGATTGATACTTTTGTAAAGTATAGCAAAATGTGTGTGTGAGTAGGCGAGGGAAGAGTGAGGGATGCAAGAGGTTTCTGAGTAGTATGAAATGGGTGCATGCATGCTCAGTCATGTCTGACTCTTTACAGCCCCAAGGACTGTAGCCCACCAGGCTCCTCTGTCCGTGAAATTTTCAGACAAGAATGCTGGAGTGGGTTGCTATATCCTCCTTCAGGGGATCTTCCCAACCCAGGGATCAAACCTACGTCTCCTGGTACAGGCAGGTTCTTGACCACTGTGCCACCGATGATTACCCCTCAGTAGTTTAAGAGATACAAGTTAAAGTTTGGATTAAAAAAAAAATTACTTGGCTATTTGAACTATACTTTGACTTCCACTGACCATCATTAAGTTAGCATTAAGATGGGATACAAGATACAAAAATTTGCAATTAGGCATCATTGTTAAATTCTTTTGAGGTGTTCATTGCTAAATTCTTTTGAGGTGTTCATTGCTAGTGGGTGCCTTTCAGGCATCCTACAGCATAAGTGGGAAGGTGCCTACATAGTTCTTTAAAAATCACTCAAGCTAGCCTATGCTGAACTATGTCTAATCGTCCATTGGTGGAAACACAGGTATATCCTCATCCTGAGCTTGAGCTTGCAAGAAACTTTTATTCATAATGTTAAATTCATTCATTTTCTCACTGTCTCCAAAGTTCCTGGGACTCAGACACTTTCTGCATTCGGTGTTTATAAGTGTTTTTATGGCAGGCACAGCTAGTTGTCAATCCAACAGCCATTCACCCTTCTTCCTTACAAGAGAACCCAAATTTTGTGCAGGGTATCAATACACATAACTAAAAGCATGTACTTCTCACCCTTCATTGTAGCTGGGTGACCATGTGACATAACTATGGCCAAAGAAGTTTAAGTAGATGTCTAAAGGCAAGTCTCTTCGGAAAGCTATTGCTTTCCAACAGAGAAGGACAGATGCAAACGTTTGCCTTTGTCTTTCTCTTTATTCTTATTCTCCCTACCGGGGAAGTGGATGTTATGCTAGAGGTGGAGCAGCCTTAGTGTGACCATGAGGCAGTTATGAAAATGAACACTACATTCAAATGAAAACAGACCAGAAAGAAGGATCCTGGGATGTTAGTGAATGACACTGTGAATTGTCAGTCTCTAGACTTCTTCTTTGAAGAGAAACATAAATCCCTTTCGATTAAGTTACCATTGTTGGATTTCTAGTTCACTGAGCCAAATGTAGTTCCTAAATGAGAGTTATTTTTATAGACAGTATTTTTATGTAGTTCATATATTTTGCTAGATGTCTCAGTAAGTTTTAATAACCTAACTTTTAAATGAATAGAGCATTTCCTACACTAGACATATTGGGTTGGCCAAAAAGTTTGGGTTTTCTGTATGATGTTACAAAAAACTCAAAAAAACTTTCTGGCCAACACAGTACTCTATAAGAGTTTCATCTCATGAAATGATTGCTAATAAAATAACACTAAAGCTAAGAACTTCTGAATTCTTGGTTTGGTTTGCAATGGAAGATTTGAAGATATATAATTTTTTTTCTTGACCATCTTTTGTTTTTCCTCTCTGTGACTGGCCTAGGAAAACTTCCAGTTAAGAAACATTTCAATTGGCTCAGATATGAAAGTTTTATACCCTCTAGAGAACATACCCTTGTTCTCTAGAAGCCAAGGATTAATTAATTGACAAGTGTACAGAGATTAACATATTTAACTTACTAGGATTTGGCAAAGAAATTGTTGTGGATTCTTTTCTAATCAGTTTGACAGAAAATATTCCTGGTGTGTGTTGAAGTTCTTGACTTTTCTCCTTTCCCTTTGGCAAATATTGGCCAAGAAGTGGTGTATAGAAGATGTTGTGTCCATGGTGGAAAGGGGAGACTGACTCTGTGTGTGTGTATGTGTGTGTGTGTGTGTGTGTACATGTTTGTTTGAGACTGTAGCCCACCAGGCTTCTCTGTCCCTGGAATTCTCCAGGCAAGAATACTGGGGTGGGTTGCATTTCTGTGATCTTCCTGACCCAGGGATTGAACCCACGTCTCCCACATTGCAGGCAGATTCTTTACTATCTGAGCCACCAGGGACGCCACATATGTTTGCTACCTGGGTTCATTTGGAAATTAAAATTTGTTGCATTTGCAGATAACTTTGATTCAGGCTTTTACAAATGAGTTGTGAACCTAAAATGCCCTAAAACAATAACATCTATTAAAATGAGTAGTAAGCAGAACACCTGTGTACTGAGGCTTTGCACACACACCCAAGATAGCAAGTGTTCGGTATATGCTTGCTGAATTGAATGGTAAGAGCATTAGGGGCATGAGAAAACCCTAGTAATTTACAGACAGATGGCTGGAGTTGTGCAGAACTGTGGAACTTAGAGTGTACAAGCTGAGGAAAGTTTTCTGAAACATTGGTGATATATGATTATTCCATGGTCCCACTGCCTCCCAGCATGAGATGTGACCAGCATATACATGGCAAAGATGCAGCCACTCTGCACTTGGTTCCTCCCACTGAATCCAAGCTTGACTCCGTAATCCCCAACTCTTCACTTTCTTGTTACTCTCCCTATCCTTCATGACCCTCAGCACAACTGTTCCTGTTGGTCACAACCAACTTATAAAACCATCATGTGTAATAAAATTAAATCATCAGTGAATTGGGGGCACAGGAGGCCTACGTCCTTAATATGGTTCTGCCAATATTCTTCTCCATCCTTATTTCTAAAATATGCATAAATTTTAAAGGGAAAGGCTTTCAAGGGAATATAGGGTACCATCTATTTGTTTGACCAAAATGTAAGAACACAAGTTATGTGCCAAGCATGGTAGTGGACTTTGTTCATACAATCAGTTCAGTTCAGTCCAGTCGCTCAGTCGTGTCCGATTCTTTGCGACCCCATGGACTGCAGCACGCCAGGCCTCCCTGTCCATCGCCAACTCCCGGAGTTCACTCAAACCTATGTCCATTGAGTCGCTGATGCCATCCTACCATCTCATCCTCTGTCGTCCCCTTCTCCTCCCACCTTCAATCTTTCCCAGCATCAATGGTAAGTGAAAATAGATTCAGTTCATTGTCATTTACAGTCTAGTTAAGGAGACAGACACTACTCAAAAAATCACTTGTAGTTCTAGTATTTCTGAATTCCTATGTGATATTTCCCTTGTGGCTCAGCTGGTAAAGAATCTGCCTGCAGTGTGGGATACCTGGGTTCAATACCTGGGTTGGAAGATCCCCTGGAGAAGGAAAAGGCTACCCACTCCAGTATTCTGGCCTGGAGAACTCCATGGGCTCTATAGTCCATGGGGTTGCAGAGAGTAGGACTGAGCGACTTTCACTTTTTCTTTCATGGGATATTTAGTTGGAGAAGACTCTTGAGAGTCCCTTGGACTGCAAGGAGATCCAACCAGTCCATTCTAAAGGAGATCAGCCCTGGGATTTCTTTGGAAGGAATGATGCTAAAGCTGAAACTCCAGTACTTTGGCCACCTCATGCGAAGAGTTGACTCATTGGAAAAGACTCTGATGCTGGGAGGGATTGGGGGCAGGAGGAGAAGGGGATGACAGAGGATGAGATGGCTGGATGGCATCACTGACTCTATGGACGTGAGTCTGAGTGAACTCCAGGAGTTGGTGACAGACAGGGAGGCCTGGCGTGTTGCGATTCATGGGGCTGCAAAGAGTCAGACACGACTGAGTGACTGAACTGAACTGAACTGAAGTGTGCTTAAGACAAAAGGACTTGAAAACTTTCAGAAGGCATAGTTTAACATGTTTCTCATAAAATGAGATTGGCAGCACAGAACCATAACAGCCATTGAATACAAATTATTTTGTAGAACTACAAGTCTTAATATGTAATGGAAGTTATCTTTTTTAAAAAATGATAAAGATTGTCAAAGAAAATAGAGTAAGGAAAGTCTTGCAGCAAGGTCTTTAGTTCCTCTAATTAGATTTTTAAAAATAAGCAAAGCAAATTATCTTCTAGAGAATCAAACCAGACCACTGGGACAGAATAAACATTTTTCCTTGTTAGGGAACCAAAACATACTTAGAACTTTTCTCCCAATTCTTCCACATTCTGGCATTCTCCCTAGAACAGTTAATTTCACTCAAGATCGATGTAACATTGTATATCAACTGTACTTCAGTTTAAAAAAAACTAAATTAAAGAAAGATAGTGTAACAAGATAGGAATGTTTAGACCATTTTAATATCATTATCTCTAACAATATATAAAGTTAATATTTTATACTCATATTGCTTATCCTATTTATATTTTAATATTTGTTAACATGTTGGAACAATTATAAATGATATAATAATAGAGTATGATTTCCCCCAAGGTTCTTAGAAAAGTCTGAAGATCAGTGAAGGTTAAGGGAAAGGACTGGGTTCTGAGCTAATGCACATCAATCTATCATAAAGGAACACAAGACTACAACCAGGAGAAAGAAAGAAAGGAGTATCGTTAGAGAAGGCAAGAAGCTAATGGAAGGACAAGTTTTTCCTAACCAGAAGGAAACAAGAGGGTGGAGGAAAGGGGAAGCAAGGGGCAGGGGCTGGGAGGGGAACCAGGAAACACAGCTTAGGGAGAGAGAGGGCACTGCCCTGGAAGAGCTGGGCAGATGCATCTGAGATAGGTCTTCCGTGTGATGTTGATTCAGGGTCCAGGACCCGGTTAGAAACTGAGCCATCATCTCTGATTTGCCCTGTTTTCATCCAGGGGAATGTCTCCACCACCTGTACTAGGGGACTCTGATAACTGTCCTCCCTTGAGATCCATGAGGACTTCATTTCTCTAGCATCCTCCCCTCCGACTGTCTAGGAAGACTGGCTGACAACCCCCTCTCCCCTATTTGCTGCCAATGCATACAAGAATCCCAAGACACCCTTGAACTCACGAACCCATAGAAAGAGGAGAGGACTGCTGGGGTCTAGACTGGACCCAACCTGTAGAATAGATATGAGAAACATCTCATGCTTGGGTGGGGGCTCTGAAGGAACCCATCTTGGTGCTGGAGGAGCTTTCACCTTCCCTCCCTGCCTTTTTTCTCTGAAATAGAGTAATAGTTTTTGACAATTCTCTTGTAATAATTAAAAATATATGAGTAAGGGAAGGAAATTAAAGTTAACCAAAGGAAACATTAGAATGCCAGAAATACATATGTGCCTTCTTGCTCAGCCATGATCCTATCGTTAATTGAAATATATCTACTTCTCACCTTGCTTTGTTCATGAGGATTTAATGTGAGACCACAAGGAATGAATATTTAATCACCAAAGTAATGGCTTTAATTTGTTGAAACAGTCTCCTGAATACAAAAGATAGAATGTTTGTGAGCCTAAAGATGTTGTTATTATTATCAATGTTTATTAAGCATAGCCACGGTATTCTGTTTGACAGTAAATGTATCTAGATATAAAAGTTATAAACAAATTAAGGCTCATCTGAATATATGCCAAAAACTCGGAAGAGAAAGACAAAATTGGTTGTTTATGAGCTATAATTAGGGTTCCAGAAGACAAATAGTATAGAATTAATTAGATAAATCAGTGAAATGGTTTAAATGCAATGGGGACATATGTGGCATAGTTAAATAACAATGCTTAGATGGAGGTAGGTTAGCTGACTCTCAGCTCTGCCACATATTAGCCGTGTGACTTGGAGCAGGTTGCTTAAGCACATTGCGTTTTTTCAGTTTCCTCTTCTCTAAAATGGAGGCTAAAGAATAGGATCATTCACATAGGATGGTGGAAGGTGAAAAGCCAGAAGGGGTGGAAAGTGCCAAATTCAGAACCTTGCATATGATAAGTCTGGAGCGAAAAATAATCATTTCTATTACTGTTTTATTTAATGACTACTTACACAGTGTACCAGACACTATTCATCTATGTGCTAAGCACTCTTTTAAGCACTGTACGGATATTAAGCAGTTAAGTTCTCATCGCAATCTGTGGGGTAGGTACATTACCTACATTTGATGGATAAGGACACTGAAGGCCAGAAATTAAGCAACTTGCTTAAAGATAATAGCCAGTAAGAATCAGAGCCAGGATTCAAATTCAGACCATCTGCTTCCAGAGGCAGTGCTCTTAACCACGTGCCACCTGTTCTCCACGTGTTAGCATCATTATCAATTGAGGGTGATACATGAGACATCAATGTATATGTGTTTGGTAGCTGATTAATAAAGTTTTTTCTGTTTTGTATTTTTGTTTTGATAAAATTTTCATAAATGTTATGTTTTCATAGAATTTTCATAAATGTTATGTTTTCATAAAATTTTCATAAATGTTATGTTTTCATAAAATTTATATGTCACTTTAATAAATAGAATTATATTTTAAGTACCAAAGGAAGCTTGGTAATAAAAAAAATATACATGGAATCATTCTAGAAAGGTTAAAAAGATTTATAAGACAAACATTTGTAAGGAAATTTAAGGACTCATCAATAATTTCCTATCTTCTTATGGGATAAAAATAACTCCATTCCTACTTGCTTCTTAAGTTAATAGAATGACCAAATGTGAGAGCACCTGGGAAACTTAAAAAAAAAAACAACCACTATAATTATCTGCCTTTATATTTGTACATATACAGAAGAGTATTCATTTGTGTGCGTGATATAAATAAACATATAATATATATGGACATTCTTGAAAAGTTTCTCAAGAGTTACATGATATTCTGTCCATGTTGGTTGCCACTGGAAAAGTGAGCTGATTGGGACTTAACTTCTGTCAAACCCTTTCTGCTGAAACCTAACGACTTGCAGAAATAACATCGAGCACATTTTGACCAGAAGGTGGCAATACAGCATCAATCCTTTCAAAAGGTTCCTGGAGTAAGGACTACTGGCGGGTTTTGTATATCCTTGTACATCCAAGGAACCAGAATATTGTCTACAGCTTTTGATCATCCAGATTCTATGGGCTACTCCTCACCCTCACTCGTCCCTGCCCTGGAGGACCCCCAGGCTCAGATAAGACGTGGTGGGAGCACAGTGCTCTCAGTGTTGCCTTGGAAAAGTACAGGGCTCGGGGCAAGGTCATTTATCAAAAGGTATGACCCATCTTAGAATTCTCATTTAATTTTATTATATTAGTGAAATGATTATTGGGGTATTGTGGTCATTATTTTTAACTCTTTGATGAAGTTTTCCATGTACCAATTTTACTGCATCTAAGAATGTACTTTCTTTTCTTCTTCATTTAAGCAATGGCAATGATATACTGGGAGACATTGGATACCCTTTAATTTGGTCCCCTCATTGTTCAAACAATCATGAAGACACTGACAAGGCTCCCTTTATTCTGGGAAGTACACATTAGCATTGCCTAGAATAGTCTAGAGAGCCTGGGATTTGTTTTCTAATTATTCTGTCACTTGTAAGGAAGACTTTATGCAGGACCACTGCCACAGGTATAGCTGCCAAGACTATTGCAAACAGGGAAAGAGATTGGACTCAACTCCAAATACAAAAACAAGTGGGGATTTATAGCCAAGGAATAGGTGTGGGGGTGGGGTGGGGGTAGAGGGACTGGATGGAAAATTATTTGAGGAGTCTGATGAAAAGCGGCAGATGGGTGCATGGCTTGCATACCAAGAACAACCTCACAGGCAAGTTGTTTGTTATCTTTAGGAATTTCCTTACCCTGGGAAAACCAGCCCATTCCTAGGTCTGTGAGCTTTTAAAATACCATTTATGGCTTACTTCACTCTGTATAATAGGCTCCAGTTTCATCCACCAGAAGTAAGCCAGAAGGAAAAACACCAATACAGTATACTAACACATATATATGGAATTTAGAAAGATGATAACAATAACCCTGTGTACGAGACAGCAAAAGAGACACTGATGTATGGAACAGTCTTATGGACTCTCTGGGAGAGGGAGAGGGTGGGAAGATTTGGGAGAATGGCATTAAAACATGTAAAATATCATGTATGAAACGAGATGCCAGTCCAGGTTCAATGCACGATACTGGATGCTTGGGGCTAGTGCACTGGGACGACCCAGAGGGATGGTATGGGGAGGGAGGAGGGAGGAGGGTTCAGGATGGGGAGCACATGTATACCTGTGATGGATTCATTTTGATATTTGGCAAAACTAATACAATTATGTAAAGTTTAAAAATAAAAAAAGTAACCCACATTAAAAAAAATAAATAAATAAATAAAATACCATTTATGTCAACCAACCAATCACCTTATCAAATGAGAAAGCACTGAATTGACAAGATTATCTGATTTCCATTAACTAACAATTACCATAAGATAATATTTAATTAGTTTCTTCTATATGCTACCCCTTGAGCTAAGTATTTTAAATGTGTAATTCTATCTAAGTCACATATTTGTCTCTTGATTATAGTGGTGATTATACACAGATCTGTACATGCGATAAAATACCATAGAATTATACACAAAGTCCTAACCAAATAATAATAATGCATGCAAAAGTTCGTGAAATTTGAATAAGAATGTCTAGTTAATTGTATTGCGGCAGTCAATTTCCTGGTTTTGATAATGCAGTATTTATCTAAGATGCCACCACTAGGGTAAAAGCTAAGTGATAGATATAAAGGACCTCACAGTACTATTCCTATAACTTCTTGTCAATATACAATTATTTCAATTAAAAAGTTAAAAGTCTTTGAGGCTAATACTGTTATTACTCCTATTTTATACATGAGGAAACTGAGGCTTGGAAAGGCTAAGTAACCTGCCTAAGGTCATTCAGTTAGTAAGTGACAGAGTGTGGAATTCTGACCCGGAGCTGATGCATTATCAACTCCCCTTCAATAGAGATAATCTTCATATAAAATAGTAATTCCTGCTACTCACAGAATGTTCTAGGTTCCAATAGGGTCTGAAAATATGTAAATAAATTCAATTACATTACAGTGCTTGAGAGTTCAACTTCACACATGTAAAAGTACAGGCGTTGGGATGGGTCCATGCCAAGAAACAATGAAGTGATGACATATTTTATGGGCTTCTTTCAGCAAGAAACTGTAAAATGTCAACACTCATTTTTCTTTTTTTTTAGTATTGTAAAACACCAGACACTAAACTAACAGCTATACAAAGATTTTCTTCATCTACCGAGAGAAATTTTAGACCTGAGTCACAAATAACAGATAATACATTTATTTTATACAGCTCAGTCCTCTCTAATGGCAAAGAAATTGTCAACATGTTTCCAGAATTCTAATTCCATCGTCGGTAGATGAATCATAGCATTTTCCATGACACACTTGTTAGACGCCTTTTCACTTCATTTAGTCTTAATTACAGAGGCAGCATAGAGCACAGGATCAATTGAGTGCTCATATCTGATCTCAATGTTTGGAAAATGTCAGAAATACAAGGTAATCATAGACCCAGTGCTTTTCTTTAATATATTATGTGCCTATAGAATTAAATTCATAAAGTATAAGTCAGTGACCTCCACAGTTTTACTAAATGCTTTGTGTCATTTCCTAAACGTTTTCAATTACGTTTTACCTTTGGCTATTTCTTGTATTTGGTTTAGTGTGACCTGGTCTTATGGGACTCAATAATTGGATATCAAAATCCAGAAGGCCCGGGGCCAGCCATGTTTCAGCGTGATGCGACGCTGTGAGCTGAAACACACAGGAGGAGAGGGTGATGTGCCCAGCTCAGTACAAGAATTGCCATAACCCTCAATTCCTGACCCTAAACAGTCTCTAGGGGGCAGATGGTCTGTAATAGGGAGGCGGGGGGCAGAGGGGGAGGTCTCACTGTGAGTGAGGGCTTGTTGATGATGACCATCGCCAGCTCCACCCTGGCCTGGCCGCCTACCTGCAGCGAGGAAAACCAGAGTTCTATTTCATCAACCAATGGCTTCAAATAAGATTTTGAGAATTTTGCTGTATGGTTTTCTATGTAAAGTGCTACATGGGTTAACTGAATATCACTTTCAAAGTAGGGGGAAAAGGAAAGAAAAGCTAGTATGGAGCCACTAACATTCTTTGAGCATTCTACAGAACTCCCAGGTAACAGGATTATCTTCATTTTTTATCTTATTCATTGGGACTGATTTCAGTTTCATCAGTGTTTCTTTACTGGTGTTCATCATTTAGTGTTTCTTTACAATTAACCTAGACTTTAATTCTACTCAAATACCAAATGTGCTTGTTCATTTTAAAGTTTCGAATATTTTCTCAGACACATTTCCATCTGTATGTCAAAAGAATGAAGCAGGTTGAATAAGTAGAGTTTTCTTTATTGTATCGCACACATTTTGTTAAGAATACAAAAAAGGTCCCGTGCAACCAGCCACCAGGCAATGCTCCCAGCTCACGATGGAGTTAAGGGTTGCTGCACACACACAAGACATTGTGGGTCCCTTTGATACGTGGACCCCAATCTAACAAGACAGTGAGCAGAAGCCAGGAAACACGATCTTAGCTGGCTTTGTGAAGACAAAAATCAGGAAGTAATACAGATGTAAAACTACAAAGTACATCTACACCATGAAATGCTCAGTTCAGTTCAGTTTAGTCGCTCAGTCGTGTCCGACTCTTTGCGACCCCATGAATTGCAACACGCCAGGCCTCCCTGTCCATCACCAACTCCCGGAGTTCACTCAGACTCATGTCCATTGAGTCAGTGATGCCATCCAGCCATCTCATCCTCTGTCGTCTCCTTCTCTTGCCCTCAATCCCTCCCAGCCTCAGAGTCTTTTCCAATGAGTCAACTCTTCACATGAGGTGGCCAAAGTACTGGAGTTTCAGCTTTAGCATCATTCCTTCCAAAGAAATCCCAGGGATGATCTCCTTCAGAATGGACTGATTGGATCTCCTTGCAGTCTAAGGGACTCTCAAGAGTCTTCTCCAACACTACAGTTCAAAAGCATCAATTCCTCGGCGCCCAGCTTTCTTCACAGTCCAACTCTCACATCCATACATGACCACTGGAAAAACCATAGCCTTGACTAGATGGACCTTTGTTGGCAAAGTAATGTCTCTGCTATTGAATATGCTATCTAGGTTGGTCATAACTTTCCTTCCAAGGAGTAAGCAGTTGTCAAATGGAAAAACAGGGGGTAGAGTGACTGTATTTAAATGCGTATAGACTATATATTTTTAGTTTGAAATATAGCTTTTTAGTTAAAAAACTATGTAGTATGATCCCATTTCTATATATGTTTACATATGTATAGAAAATAGCCTGGATAGATAAACAGCATCATTTATATAGGTGTTCTATATGGTTGAGAGATGATGGATAATTTTCCTTTTTATTTTCACTTGAGTATATTTCCTAGGTTTTTAAATTAGCTTATATTAGTTAATAAAACTTTCAGGAGATAAATGAGAAGAACAAGTAGCTTGTAGTATAGGAATCTGAAAACTAACATTTAATTCAGTTACCATTACTAACTCAAAAGACACTTAGCAGGTACTGATTATCTTTCTACTATATGCTCAAATCATTGCTATGTCCTGAGGGAAATTTAAATATGTACAACTGCTTCTCCACCACTGAAGACAATTTTAGTATTGGTAGAGGCGCACACACAAGCAACTAAAATTAACATAGAGGCAGAATGGAAGATACAGAAAAAGAACAGACACAGTGCTGTGCGAAGAGAGGAAAGAGGAGTGAGCGCTGACGAGACACTCACAGCCACGACCCAGAGCACCAGAATGAGAGCCTTACTTGTTAGGAGATGCTTTGGAGCCGGGCTTCAGCACTGCTTGCAAGCCAGGCTGAGGATCTCCAATAACAGAGCTAAGTCCTGTCTTCTACTTAAATCTACCACTTTATGCTCCAACTTAACAGTTTTAGATGTAAATTTATCACTCAAGCAAGAGCTCTTGCATTGCAGATGTCTGGTATTATGCATTCACCAGGAAATATATGGATGTATTTTCATGTGAGGGATGAAATATATTTCTCATCACTTCAACCAATATGCCCAACTTTTCACAAACAGAGGGACGATGGCTAGTAAACAAGCGACATAGATGCAGGGAAGACTAATTCAGGGACGAGATAGGGTGGAGGGGAGATAAATGTTTTCATTCTGGGGACTCCATCTGGGATGAAGTGCTTAGGTGCCCAGTAGACTGAGAGAAAGCGGCAGCGACAATAAAGGACCAGAGGCTGCCGGTGAGACGTGGATCCAGCCACCAAATCATACCCCAGACATCCCGTTAGTGGACTAGTTGTGACTGGGTGACATACACAGTGCCTGCTTTCCCCTGCTTATCCGAGTTTCATATGGAGATAAACCTTTTCTACTCAATTCCACACTCTGCTACAAACTTTCCTCTGTCCTGGAGCTCAACTGTACGGTTAAAAAGAAGATGCAAATGGAATAGATAATTACCAAAATCATCAGAGTCCAAAGCATTGTGATAATATTCTCTTACAAATAAACAGCTATAGGGATTAGTAGACGAGTGTGTTAGAACAGCCACAGTGCTATAAGAACATCCGGTAATGCAAGCTTGTCTCACCCCATGCTTGCTTCATTGCTCATCCTGCTCTCCTTGACTGAGGTTCAGTAACCCTCTTTTCCATTTGCCAGGGCTAAAGGTGTATGTATTTTGTGGCAAAACCTCAGGATTGGTATCATTTTCTGATACATGTAATCCTGAGTAGGATGGCAACTGTATTGATGGCAATTTATTAAAGGTTGAATTTTCCTGTTCAAAGGAATGAAACTCAATAGAATGAAGGTGTGAACAAAAAAGCAGCTTAGAGTTGTGAATGCAGCACACCTAGGGATTATTCCATGGTGTCGAGTCCTTTTCAGTCACTAACAATAAACCTGTCCATTCAACTTAGCAAGCAAGCTGATCTCTTTCCCAAGTTGGTGAGAAAGTGCTATATTGCTATCCACCTGTAGTTAATATAACTCTTAAAACTGGAGCTAGCTCATCCATTTCTGTTACAGCTTAACCTACCTAAGCTGTAAGATATGCACAGACATGGCTTCCTTTAGATAGGGTATTTTCTAGAGAAAAGTTATTTGACAATTGGATTGTTTCCTCACTGAACTGAATTATAATATTATCAATGAGTTTAATGACTATTTTTCAATTGAAAACAACTTGGTTTTTAGAATTTTAACTTTGAATTTTTTCTAACAACTATTTATTAAGGGCTAAATCACTGCAGATGGTGACTGCAGCCATGAAATTAAAAGACGCTTACTCCTTGGAAGGAAAGTTATGACCAACATAGATAGCATATTCAAAAGCAGAGACATTACTTTGCCACCAAAGGTTCATCTAGTCAAGGCTATGGTTTTTCCAGTGGTCATGTACGGATGTGAGAGTTGGACTGTGAAGAAGGCTGGGCGCCGAAGAATTGATGCTTTTGAACTGTGGTGTTGGAGAAGACTCTTGAGAGTCCCTTGGACTGCAAGGAGATCCAACCAGTCCATTCTGAAGGAGATCAGCCCTGGGATTTCTTTGGAAGGAATGATGCTAAAGCTGAAACTCCAGTACTTTGGCCACCTCATGCGAAGAGTTGACTCATTGGAAAAGACTCTGATGCTGGGAAGGATTGGGGGCAAGAGGAGAAGGGGACGAAAGAGGATGAGATGGCTGGATGGCATCACTGACTCAATGGACGTGAGTCTGAGTGAACTCCGGGAGTTGGTGATGGACAGGGAGGCCTGGTGTGCTGCGATTCATGGGGTCACAAAGAGTCGGACACGACTGAGCGACTGATCTGATCTGATCTGATCTGATGTGTGTATATGGAGCTTTCCCATTACTGGGAAGGACACAGAAAATGTGAAGTATAGTCCCTGTCCTTCAATAGCCTAAAATATAATCATGGAAGGCATAGAGAATTCAAACAATTAATAGACAAGTTAATAAAGTGATGATTAAGGCAGACAGTATTCTAAAAAGAAGAGATTTGGGTGATCTGAAAGAAATAGGTCTCCAAGTGGACCTATTTAAATAAATGAAATGGACCAGGAAGGGCATTTTAGGCAGTGAGCTAGCCTGGGAAAATATCTGGTGTCACTATTGAACCTGACTTATACTGAGATGGTAGGAGTGTTTAACAAATAGAAATACCTTGTAATGTAACTATTATATACAGAATGGATAAACAACAAGATTATTCTGTATAGCACAGAAAACAATTAATATATTCAATATCCTATGATAAACCATAATGGAAAAGAATACAAAAAAGAATGTGTGTGTGTGTGTGTGTGTGTGTATGAAAGTGAAAGTGAAGTCGCTCAGTCGTGTCCGACTCTTAGTGACCCCATGGACTGCAGCCTACCAGGCTCCTCCATCCATGGGGTTTTCCAGGCAAGAGTATTGGAGTGGGGTGCCATTGCCTTCTCCGGATTATTTCACAGTATATACAAATATGGAATCATTATGTTATATACCTGAAATGAATATAATGTTGCATGTCAATTATACCTCAATTTAAAAAACATACAGTTGTACTGTCTTACAGTTCTGTAGAAGTCCAGTGCAGGTCTTATTAAAATCAAGGGGTCGACAGGGTAGTTCCTTTCAAGAGTACCACCCCTGCAGCCTGTTTCCTCGACATTTTCAGCTTCATTCTTTGGCTTGTAGCCCCCTTACTCCATCTTCAAAGCCTGTAAGATTGCAAGATTGCATCTCTCTGACCATTCAGCCATATTTATGTCTTCCTCACTGTACAGCCAGGAAAGCATCTCTGTTTTTTAAGAACTTGTTAACTACATCGGGCCCACCAGGACAACCCAGGATATTCTCCCATCTCCAAGTCCTTAACCTTAATCACATCTGCAAAGTCTCTCTTGTCACATAAAGCACCAGTTTTTTTTCTCTAATCACTTTCTTTCCACCCCCATAGTGTTAGTCTACGTTCTTATCCTTGGACTTGGGTTTGCAGCATAACATGCTAACTGCTCTCCTTGCAGGAGTTTCTCCTTCACTTCAATCCATCCATGCTTCAATTTCATACAGATCCTCTTAACACACTGTTAAAAAGAAAAATTCAACTGAGTACATTTTAAAGATCTTACAGGCTTTATTCAATAATCCATGAATTGGGCAGCATCCAATTCAGCAGCTAGAAAGGAGTTCCCAGGAGCTGTAGAAAATGAAAGACTGACGGGCAGGAGCAGGAATAAGGAAGTGATACTAGGCAAAAAACAAGTCTGGTTGTTGCAAGGATAGTATCTTAGGGGATGGTAGAGGTCTATCAAGCTGATGGCCTAACTAGTATCGATTGGACAATTCCAGATTGACCGGATAACATTCCATTTCTGGGAGAGCAGAACTTGTAATTTTTGCACCTATTAATATATATTCTGAATACATGTAAAACATTTCTGAAAGGATGCCCAAGAAACTGTCAAGGGGTGGAAAGGAAATCTTAACTATTTACATTTTATGCTTTTCAATATTGAGCTCTAACCATATCAATGCATTCTTTTAAAATTAAAAAAACTGGCATAATAACTTTGATTTAAAAGGACTGGATGGGAGGGGATATTAGGGGAGAATGTATACGTGTTTATGTATGGCTGAGTCCCATCGCCGTTCACCTGAAGCTATCACAACACCACTAGTCAGCTGGACTCTAATACAAAATAAAATGTTTTTAAAAAATGAGAAAAAGTCACTGATGAACCAGTTACAGTACTTTTATTTTGTATAATCTCTATTTTCAAGTACAATGTGGTTGAAAACAACTAACAATAAATGGTGCCAATGATAAAAATTCAACAATAAAAGAAAACATATTTTTGAAGGAAATTTTAGATTTGCAGGGGAAAATCACTACTATTTTTCTCCATCCAAACACAACTACTATTCAGAGTGAGTAAAATGTTATTTAAAAAAAAAAGTCACACCACCAGTCTTCCAAAAAATCTTGGGAAAGTGAAGATGGCTAGACGCCCCCACGACATTGTCCTCTAAAGTGCTCCAAGTGCTGGACAAACAGGTCCCACTGTGGGGCAGCAGGGAGACGAATACTTCTGGGTAATCAACAGGAAAGAGACCATGTCACCCTTGAAGTGCCTGTCCTACCAGGTGCTGGCTGAGACGAAGCAGAAGCAAAGAGTAAGTCAATCCCTAACCCACGGAATTTACACACTGCTTATGTTTGAAATTAAGCAAATTTAATGATCGTGGGAAGAATGCTATATTTACAACCTAGCTAACATTTAGAGATTAGAGTCATAATGAATTAGCACTTGTTTTCTCCTGGAAAAACCAGTGGAGAAAAAGTACTGTAAGATCTTAACTAACATTTATTAAATCACAGGATCTTACTCTGGAGTCAGATAACTAGGATTTAAACTTGAATTCTTCTATCTTCCAGATGCATGGAGAAGTCTGGATGAGTTATTTGACTTCTCCTAGGCCTCAGTTTTCTCATCTGAAAAATGGAGAGATATGAAGTACCTACTGCCTAAGGTGGTTGCAGGGACAGAAGAAAATAAATGAATGAAGTGTATTTGATGGGGTCTTTCAGGGACCCTGTTAATCTGGCTCCCCAGGAATACCCCGGACAGTGCCTGCCATGGGAAGACCTCATTCAGCAGCAAATGAACTGGACAACTGATACAACCTAAAACTATTATGAAAAATGTTTCAAGAAGGAGCAGATAATTACGAAAGTCTGGGAACAACCCAAATGTTAACTGTTATGGCTAAACAAAGTATAGAATACCCATAAATACGGATGCTCTGCAACTGAAGTAATAATGGGGAAGTTTTCTAATCTTATATGAAAGGAGCCCTATGATGTATTATTAAAATATAAAATGGAGAAAAACAAAAACATATACATACTTGTACTGCCACTGAAAAATTCTACAATAATCTACTAGAAACTAATAAAAGTGGTTATCCATGAAGATGGAGAATATGAATTCAGTCCAAAGGGTAGTGGGAGGGACTTTTTTTTTTTTTTACTGTATTTGTTTTTATATTATTTTAAAAATGTAGAACCATGGGAATGGATTCCATATTCAAAAAATAAATGAAAACTTTAAAGAAAAACAAGGAGCTATGCTACTGTTATTTATGCCCGTCAGGGCTCTGGTGCAATGTTGGAGGGAGGTTTTTGTTTCTGTTGTTTTTTGTGAGATGTTATTTTCTTAAGAGTTCACTCAAGGTCAGAATTCAAATGGTAAAAAAAGAGTGTATCATGACAAATGTCCTCCCCGCCTTAGCTACAGAGTTCCCCTTCAATCAGCCAACCAATGTTTAAAAGATTCTCGAACACAATGGGAGGTTTTGGATATGTAGAATTTTAAAATGTATTTATTGATGTGATTTCAAGCAGGATCATGCAACTGTGGTTTTAGCAAGTCAGGACTCTCTTATGAAAAGCTAACTCTTTCATTAAACCATCTTTTCTTATTTTGCAAATGATACGCTGTTGCGAGCTCCTGACAACTGCTGCTGCTGCTGCTAAGTCACTTCAGTCGTGTTCGACTCTGTGCGACCCCATAGACGGCAGCCCACTAGGCTCCCCCGTCCCTGGGATTCTCCAGGCGAGAACACTGCAGTGGGTTACCATTTCCTTCTCCAATGCATAAAAGTGAAAGTGAAGTCGCTCAGTCGTGTCCAACTCTTAATGACCCCATTGGGGACTGCAGCCTACCAGGCTCCTCCATCCATGGGATTTTCCAGGCAAGAGTACTGGAGCCCGACAACTGCAGGCAACACAAATGTAATGACGTTGGTAACAGGTGGCAAAGAGTGCCCCTCATGGATGTCAGTGGAGTAAAGAAAATACTCAGAAATAGTAAATGCTCAGCCCACTTGGCCTTGCTTGGTTCACGGTCTTCAGGGGAGGGGGCTGTGGCAAGGGGGCCATGAAGACCAGAAATTGTTGCCGAGGGCATCTTTGGACTACAACACAACTCCTGACCTCCTGGGCCACCAACCCCAACTCCAGCCTCTTCCCACCCCAGTCTAAAAGGGTTTCCAATGCAAAGGATCTGCACAGAGAAAACAGGTTGTTTACAACAGTGCTTCCGAAGTGGGGTCCCTGGATCAGCAGCATCAACATTACCTGGGAACTCGTTGGAAGTACAGATTCTCAGGCCCCTCCAGACCTCCCAAATCAGAAACCTTGGGGGTTGGAGTGTTTTCTAACAAGCCCTTCGCGTCCTTCTGGTGCAGGCTACAGTTTGAGAACCACTCATTTAACTCACCATTTTCTCTTGGACCTAGAGATGATCATACTAAGCGAACTAAGTCAGAAAGAAAAAGACAGATGCCATATGATGTCACTTATATGTAGGATCTAAAATAAGACACAAATGAACTTGTCTACAAAACAGGAACAGACTCACAGACATAGAGAACAGACTTCATGATTGCCAACACAAAGGGAGATTGGGTTGGGAGTTGGGGACTACCAGATGCAAGCTATTACGTCCAGATGGATAAACAGCATGTCCTGTCCTACAGCACAGGGAACCATGTTCAATATCTTATGGTAAACTATAATGGAAAAGAATATGAAAAGAATATACACATGGATAACTGAATCACTTAGCTGTTCAGCAGAAATCAACACAATGTTGTAAGTCAACTCTACTTGAATAAAATATATTATAAATATACATTATTTATATTATACATATACAATATGTATAAATATACATATTATAAATATACAAAAATAAAAATATACAAAAAAAAAAGAACTTTTTCTCCACTTTTCTGGAGTCAGGGGGCAAGGAGGTGGGGAACTCATGAAAAATGCATACTCCCAGTGCCACTTCAGACTCACTGAATCCAAATATTCCATGGAGAAGCCTTGGAATCTACTTCCAGGGACAACTGAGATCCTGACTTAAAGGGAGGGCTTTAAGCTGCTTTACCAGCTGCATGATGTTAGCAAAACAAATCCACCTTCCTCCCTGAATATATTAGATGTTTCTTTCTCTTAAGAGCAAACATCCAGGCTGACTCTACAGCTCAAACAAGATTCTTTCAAACTCTAATAAATAGCAACCTCTTCCGGAACATATTTGGCATTTCTGACCCCCAGCTGCACAGTGGTCTACATCTCCCAATTCTAATTCGCCAGTAATCAGGATAAGGAAGCACAGATCCTGTATTTTGCTCTTACCCACTCCCATAAATAAACTCAGAGGTGAACTCAGTGTGTTCCCCACTGTCGTCTCACAGAGAGGGGCCTAAGAAATGAGACCCGAGGCAATGAATTTACACAAAGGCAGGATTTAAGAACAAGGTGTTGCCTGTTGCCCTGGATAACTGCAGACAGCTCTGAGGAGAGAAGCATGTCAAGAGTCTCAATTTCCTGCATTGAGTCATATCCTGCAGGTGGTTGAGTGGTTGCATCACTCTTCAGCTGCTTTAAAAGGAAGAGAACTTTCTCATGCCCAGTCCTCCATCCCAAACTCCTCATCCCCTGCTCTATGATGGGGGACAGGCAAGGGGAGGTGCTGCTGGGTGCATATTTTCTACATCTTGCTGCTGCTAAGTCCCTTCGGTCGTGTCCGACTCTGTGCGACCCCATAGACGACAGCCCACCAGGCTCCCCTGTCCCTGGGATTCTCCAGGCAAGGACACTGGAGTGGGTTGCCATTTCCTTCTCCAATGCATGAAAGTGAAAAGTGAAAGTGAAGTCGCTCAGTCGTGTCCGACTCTTTGCGACCCCATGGACTCCAGCCTACCAGGCTCCTCCATCCATGGGATTTTCCAGGCAAGAGTACTGGAGTGGGGTGGCATCGCCTTCTCCATTTCTACATTTTAGAACTGGGTAAAGTGTTAGTCGCTCAGTCATGTCCAACTCTGCGACCCCATGGACTATAGCCTGCCAGACTCCTCTGTCCATTGGATTTCCCAGGCAAGAATACTGGAGTGCCATTTCCTTCTCCAGGGGTTCTTCCCAACCCAGGGATCTAACCCAGGTCTCCTGCAACGCAGGCAGATTCTTTACCATCTGAGCCACTGGGGAAGCCCTAGAACTGGGTAAGCACCATACATTGGAGTTCTTTCCCTGGCAAAGCTCTAAGGGCTGGCGCTTCCATAGGAAAGCAGCGGGGAGAGGATGACGAAGCCCCCAGGGAGTCAAACTCATCCAAGGGGTGGGTGCAGTGAGTGGGCTCAGCCACAAGCTCAGAGGTAGACCTCCCCAGTGGCTCACTGGGTAAAGAGTGTGCCTGCAGTGCAGGAGAAGGAGACACAGGAGATGGAGATTCAATCCTCTGGGTTGGGAAGATCCCTTGGAGGAGGCAATAGCAACCCACTCCAGTACTCTTGCCTGGAGAATCCCATGGACAGAGAAGCCTGGCGGGCTACAGTCCACGGGGTCACACAGAGTCATACACGACTGAGCACAAGCAGTGCTCAACCAGTACCAACCCAGTCCGAATGGTTAGAAAATAGCATATTCAGGAAAATGGAGACAGTAATCATTTACAGAATACTTTGATGCCTCCTATCCATTCTATAACAATCAAAGTCCACAGCAGTTTTGTCCCAAGGTCAACTACACTGAAGAAATCAGACCACAGCTTGCTGGTCTGGAGTATGTGACGAGAGACTGTCCAAGAACAACAATATAGTCCTTGACAAACACAGGCACTTAGGAGCATCGCTGTAGCAGGAGAAAGATCCACAGTTGTTAAAATCAGCCAATGTTTCTGAACAGCAATTGTCACCAGCTTTTTTTTTTTTTTGCACCGCTGACCACCACTCTGTAGCTGAAAGTCTGGAGGCCTATTTATTCTCTGCACATTCTAGTACAGTCAGCTCCATTTAAGAACAGAAAGGGAGAAAAAAGACATACTGTGGAAGGCAGGACAGGGCAAGAATGTAATGGCTCTGAGGATCCCTGGTTGGGAGGAGGCAGCTGATGTATGATCACTTCAGGAGGAGAAAAACCAAGGGGCATCTCAGCCTCCATCTGCTGCGATGAGCTGGTGTTTTGGACTTCAGATACCTTAGACTATCGTTTTGTTTTGTTTTGTTTTTAATTCATTATTTCTAGGCCAGTTTGCTGTAGGAGGAAAAAAGCTCCCCAGCTGAACATGGAGCCACACCATTGTGGAGGTTCACTTGTGAGATGCCTCAAGGCCTCAGCTCAGGCTCATTCCATCCCAGGTTTCTCCAGCGCTGTCAGATGGTCAGGGAATTGGGGCCATTTTTTTCTTTTTTTTGGTAATGCTTTTGTTGCCTCATTCCATGAGGCTTCCCACATTTTACCCGCAAGAGGATTGAGAATATGAAAAAGCATCTGAACAAAAAGAACCAAGGGTGGCTCCTTCTAAAATGAACATAAGCTCCTTGAGGACTAGGATCTTAGTTTTGTTTCTTACACTGCAGTGGACTGAATGTTTGTGCCCCACAAATTCATATATGGAAATCCTACCCACTAAGGTGATAGAAGGTGGGGCCTTTGGGAGGTAAGTAGGTTGAGAGGGCAGACTTCCTCATAATCAGAATTAGTGCCCTTAGACAGGAGAGCTAGCTCACCCTTTCTGCCATGTCAGGTTTTTCTGACAAATAAGGTTATCTGTGAACAAGGAAGGAGGATCTATCTCATCAGACACAGAATCTGCCAATGTTACATCTTGGACTTCCAGCTTCCACAACTGTGAGAAATAGACTGCTATTGTTTCTAAGCATATAAGCTTATGATATTTTTGTGCTAGGAGCCCAAATGAATTCACACCCACACCATCCTCAGTGCCTAGAACAGTTCCTGATACACAGTAGGTGCTCTATAGGCATTTATTATATAGAAAAGGAGGATACCCTGGTAAGGAGTAGAAGCCAGCACTCCTCAAGGTCATTGACACAGGGCTACAGTGGATTTGTCCTACCATATTTATACCCATTTCATTTTTCCCACCAAGGAGGACCAACACTCACATCGTTCACCCATATGCTTGAGTTTCATGAGATTTCTTTGCATTATTTTCGATTGTGTCATGCTTTTGTCACTACATATACCTGCTTTATTTACTAGCATGTTTACTCTTCATAGTCACTGCAAAAGCTGCTCAGAACTGCAGATGAGTGTCATGGAGTGCTGGAGAGTCAGGTGCCCCACTCACATGCCAGGAGACGGTGATACGCTGAGGTAGGTGGTATAGGTCTGAAGGAACGCTGACCAACACATAGTCCAAAATCCTTGTTATGCAAAAAGGGACGCTGAGATCCAGAAAAGAAAAATCATCTGCCTGGGCGCTAGGCAGCCACTCACTTGTTCAGAAACACCTTGGCCCACCAATATCATGGCGATTTAGCATTACCCTTTGGCCTTCCAGAGTCCCAGCTAAAACAAAAATGTGCTATTTGGGAAAACTAATTGCTACTGGAATCCCTTAAGCTCTTTGATTTTCATGATAACTTTATGGTGGGGTTTTCATGATAGGTTTTATGAATAACTTTACTCATAAACTTATTGGGATGCAGGACAAATCAGTTCGAAGTGGGGGGTGGAAAAGGTCTTAATTCACTGAATAAAAATAGGAAAGGTGAACCACCATTTCTCAGAGGCAGCGCAGCATAGAGAGTGATGTCTTTGGAGCCGGCTAGCCTGAGCTCATGTCCCGGCCCTGCCGCTCACTAGCTTCGGAGAGCTACTCAGTAGTTCCTTGTCAGTCTCCCCATCTGTCCTTATCTGTAAATGGGAGGCAGTAATAGTAGAGCTAGTTAAGTACAAAGAATTCAGGATAGCACCTTATGGCTACAAGTTCTCAGGATATAGAAACCATTGTTTTTTTCCTCTCCAGGTCTCTTCAGGTAAAACTTTGCTTACATTTGCTACTTATTTCTAGCATAAAACACATCCAGATCTGTGGTGCATGACCTACTCACCATGTACAAATATACTGTCTTTCTACTTGGGCCAAGAGGGGAAAAGATGAGGAAAACTCCAGAGAGGAAACGGGGCTGGGATGCTACATACGCTGTTTACTTCAAGGGCAGACTTTGCAGACATCAAATTTACTGTTCCATAATGCTCCCGTTTTAATCTATTTGAGGATCATTTAAAGAATCTGGGTTCAGTTTAGTGTTTAACGTGATTGCTTTGGGTTTTCTGGGGAAAGTCTTCATCGCGAGAATGTAAACGTGGGGTCTCACAATACACATGAGTAATTCAATTCAACAACTATTTTTGGAACCGATATCAAATGCAAAGCATCATGTACAGAGTTCTGAAGGATGTAAAGATAACTATGAAACAGTTCTCACTCCTGTTGAACAGAGTAGCTGAATGCATCTAATGACATTCCTGTCTAAAAACAGGTGAGGAAGGGATCATTTATAAGAGTTTATCGCACTGTCCTTAATTCCCTCCAAACGCCTCTTTTCAACTTCACCTCTAACGTCATAACATTATCCTAAACATCCATCTCTGAGGTTTGCTTTGCTGCAAATATCCTCCGGTGAACTGAGAAGTAAATTACATGATCAGAGATTATTCTGAATGCCACCTAAGAGAAATGAAGGTTTATTTTCTGATGCAAAAGAGTAAAGTGACAGCTCCATAAAATAGAATACTTTCTCCTTCCAAGATCACAAAGATATAGAACTGTAAAAGGAAGAGCATTTTCCCGTTAGCTCTCTGATGAATACCTAGTAAGATTTTATTTTCAATTTTATCTCAAGAAATCTTTAAAGGTCTGAATTGTCAATATTCACTTGGAAGTTTTACTGTATTAGTTAACTGAAAATTAGCTGAATTAGTTAACTGAAAACCAAAAGTAGCGATGTATAAAACTAGGGGAAATGCCTTTAAATGAAAAAGTTGTATTACCTAGCATTATCATTTTGTTCATTTTCATCCTGCAGTATTAGTATTACATGATACTGAATTGTAAATACAAGCCTTCAGTGGTTAGCCAGTAGTCTAGAAAGCTGGGGGTTTTGGGTATAAATTCTAGTTTGGTATTCACTCACTATCAGCACTTCTATAAACCTCTCAATATTGTGTTTGCTCATATACTAAGTGGAGATATCCATATTCCCCTGATTCATAGAGCCGAGTCCTCATACACTGCAGAGATTAAGTGAAATAAGATACACGAGAGCCCTTGATGAAGTGTTAGGAAAAATACAAATAGTAGTAATAAATTACTATATCTATTAGAGCACAGAATGCATGCCAAGCAACCTAAATCACACTAATACAACATGTGTAAATATCGTGCTACATTAAACAAAATATATCCAGAATATGATTCTACTTGTCATAATAGCACCCAAAGAAAGCCCTGCTGACCCATATTATATGACTCCTATAACATGTTTAACTTCCTTTAATAATCAAGCCCATAATTCAACATATATTACTACAAGTCTTTCTGGTGACAAAATAGACAAAGTCCTTCTCCTTCTGGAGCTTACACCCCAGTGGACAATTGCTCATCTTTCTCAGGCTTGAATGTGCATACGAGTCATCTGAGAGTTTGATACAAATACAAATTCTAATTCACTGGGCCTGGGGGGAGGCCTGCTAGTCCTAGAAAGGAATTAGGAAGCCAACTTTCCAAGCCACATGACAATAAAAATGCTCTACTTCTTAAGAGAAGAGCCCTTTAGGACTTACAGTAATATTCAGAATTTAAGGCAGCTGATGGTGGCAGAGGAGGAGAAGACATGTATAAACAAATGGACCTTTTATAACCTTTCAATAAGAGGGTTGGCTCAGAAAAAGCCCAGGAAGGGCAAGGCCCACATGCACTGCTCTGCTCCAATTTTTCTAGGAGGGAATCAGTACCCGCAGGAAGTCTCCCTTGATCAACAGGGTGGATCATATACATCAAAGGTTTCCAACCCTGGTTGCAGCATCTCCAAAGCAATCTTTCAAAGTGGGAGCAGGACCCAGATATCAGCACTTTTGAAAGTCCTCCCAGATGATTCTAACGCACATCCAGGATTGAGAACCATCATCTCACAGGTAGGGGTTTTCAGACCAGTTCCTTCAGGAATTTTAATTATTTTCTTTAAAGACACATTATTATAAGTAATTGTAAGTTATTTTTATAGATTTCAGTAAACCTTTTTATATACATACATTTGTAAATCGGGTGAACATCGTTTTACATAGCATCTATCCTAGTTTTTAGTTTGGAAAATATGACAACTATTTGGAGGAATAATATTTGCAATGTAGATGACAAACATTTAGTGTCACTGGAATATAAAGCTTCCTTTAAAACCTTAGAAAAATACCATCTCTGCATAGAAAATGGGCAAAAGAATGAACAGGCTAAAAAGGAAAAAAAAATACATGTGACCAACAAGCAGCTTTTAAAGGTTGACCTTATTAATAATGAAATAGAAGCAAATTAAAACAATGAGACTTATGAAAGAGAACAAACAAAAAATCTGAAGGAAAACAAACTATGGAAGGTGTGGGGAACTACAAGTAAACTCGGGACTTGAAGCTGCACCTTATTCTCTAGGCTCCTTGTTAAAGCCTTCAGCCACAATAGAATGGTCTCACCGCCCTGAGGACACCATGCTGTGAGGGGGCCACACAGACAGACCACGGCTAGAGGCCCTGGGACAAGTGGAGAGAGACATGCCCAGCCAGCCCCCAGCCACTGCTTTCCTCTGCTGTTCTAGCACCAGCCATTATCTGCAACCACAGAAAGATAATGAGCTACAAGCTGGGAGTTGAGTCCTCCCCAAATCTCTTAGACACAGAAGCTGTGGGAAATAATAAAATGATTATTATTTTGATTATTATTATAATGTGTGTTAGTCACTCGGTCATGTCCAACTCTTTGCAACCCCGTGGATTGTAGCCTTCCTGGTTCCTCTCTCCAAGGAATTCTCCAGGCAAGAATGCTGGAGTGGGTAGCCATGGTAATAAATGATTATTAGTATTGCATGGGGTGATTTTTAAGCCTGTGATAGAGAATTCAGTGCCTGGAAATTGAGTGTTGCCATAACAAAACCCTAAAGCAAGTGTCACCGGCTTTGGGAGAGGGTGGTGTATGGAACCAGAAGGGCCTTGAGGAAACCATTAGCAGAGATCTGAAAGCGAGAACCAAACCAGAACCACTCCACTGAGTGCTTCCTAAATGTCCAACCCACAGCCAAGAGAGTTAACAATGAGATTATTATTACTATTTTAAGCTAGTAAACATTGGGGTGTTTTGTTACACAGAAATAGGTAACAAAGACACCCCATTTCTGGTACCAAATTCTAGACTGACTGCTGTTCAGTAGGAGAAGCAGAACCACCATAGGGATTAGACACAAGGCAATTGTGGCAGGTGGTTAGGCAGTCTACATAAGGCTGCAGCTTCCGCTTCTGGTGTTGGGCTTGAAACTGGCAGACCCAGCACCTGAGAAAGGAGGATAGACAAACTAGAACCTGTGAAAATAACCCCAGATTCAAAGATGACAAACTGAACCCCACATCTGTGTCTCAACCTTAAAGATGCAGAGAACCTGCAGGGTAAGTTTCTGCCCTTCAACACAGCACTGCATGTACAACTGCCTTGGGATTCGGTCGATAATGGAGCCAAAGTTGCTAGAGACTGTGGTCGCTCCACCCTAACCAGAGACCCAGGTGACGGTGTGGGAAGCTGCAGCAGCACCTGGTCCCAGGTCCCAGTGAAACACAACGGCCACAGCTGCTTCTCCACCATCCATCCATCTCCACTCACATACATTTCTCCTGTGACCAACTCTAACCAGTGCCATATGGGGAAGGGAATTCTGGGAAATATAGTTTCAGCTCACTTGACTGAATTAATATGGAACCACACTTATTGACAAGGAAGATATTTACAAAATACAGTTCAGGAGCAAAAGCAGATGAAAAAAACAAAAAATATGGTATGATCTCATCTTTAACATATTAATAATATTTTTAAATAGAGAAAAAGTCTGGGAGAATATTAGCAATATCAGCAAAAATATTCAGTTATTCCTGCATTGATGCTGTTATATGCTTTTTATTTTCCTTTATTTTGCTCACTGATTTTTCTTATCTCCATAATCAACTTGCATTATTTATGCTAATAAAGAAAAAGTTTTTTAAGTGGCTTAAGATTAGCACAGTGAAAAGACACACTCAAAATTGTTTTTCTGAATCACTTGAATCATCTGAAAACCCTGAAAGTCTATTTAAATGAATTTTGAGCTCAGACAACACACACAAAAAATCCTGATTATAAATTAGGAGAATCAGTCTTCCTCAACACCAACAGTCGGTCTGTCTTCCAAAAACTGCTCTTGTCAGAAGCCATTCATTTTTTCTGGAAGCAAGGAAACCCAGCTACAGTGTCAGAGTTCCAAAGAGAGAGAGGAGAGAGAGTGAGCAAGTAGGCGTTCTTTATAGTTTAGATTCAATTTCTGCAGCTCACAGCTCAGATATCGACTTTTTCTTTCCTTTATATTCTTTTCTGTTCCATTCAATTCCTTTTTCTCTTATTTTATGATCAGCCAAAATTGGTGCTGGCTTCATTCTTGGTGCCAGAAATCTCTTCTGTTACTGTTGTCGCTTCAATTACAAGAAAATGTAAATGTTATGATTTTTTGAGACAGAGAATGGCCACAGGGATTTTTTTGTCTCTTTTTCAGTGTCAACAATGCCCAGTGAGATCATATTTTCATCCTCTGCCTGCTCCATTATCTCCATCTACACAGTAATGGTAATGGTTCCATCACATAAAGGTCTAAGCCCACTAGAGACAAGGGTGGTCTTGCTAAGCAGGAAGCCCTTATAAATCTCTCTTCCATTGGATTGGATTGGATCTGAGAATAGGCGTTTGTCCCTGAGATGGGTGTGTTTGTGTGTGTGTGTGTGCGCGCGTGCGCGTGTGTGTTTGTGCCTGCACACATTTGCAATCCTCGAGTTACCCAATGAACACTCGAAAGAATGCAGGGGCAGGTCCACAGCTTCCATGAAGGAGCACTTGAATAAATTTAATGTACTGTGGCTCATTCTAGATGACCCTGCTAGAAGCCCTTCATCTGGAGGATACTTCTGGGCTGGATAATTCAGAGTTAGGAAAAAACATAGCTAGGGCTATTATCCTAAACTGTGGGGGAAGGGAAATCAGTCCTAGAAGGAAACCAATCCCTAATGTAGTGAATGAGATTTCCCAAGATCTGGGTGGGGATCTGAATTTGAGTAAGGTGGGGAAGTGCTGGAGCCCCATGAAGGGCTTACTTCTCAGAGAGTTTTCTTTAGAGTATAAGAGAAGTCATACTTTCCACAGTTTTGAATTCTTTCCAGCACACTTTCAAATTCCTTTCATTTCCCTCACTCACTGTGCTAGTTGGCTAGGGCAGCCATAATGAAGGACAACAAACTGGACGGCTTCAAACAATAGACATTTATTTTCTCAGGGTTCTGGAGGCCAGAACTCTGAAATTGAGGTATTGGCAAGGCCATACTCTTTTGGAAGGCTCTAGGAGGGGAATGAAAATGTTGCCTTAAAAAGAAAGAGAAGAGTGAAAAAGTTGGCTTAAAGCTCAACATTCAGAAAACAAAGGTCATGGCATCCGGTCCCATCACTTCATGGCAAATAGATGGAAGAACAGTGGAAACAGTGACAGACTTTATTTTGGGGGCTCCAAAATCACTGCAGATGGTGACTGCAGCCATGAAATTAAAAGACACTTGCTCCTTGGAAGAAAAGCTATGACCAACCTAGACAGCATATTAGAAAGCAGAGACATTACTTTGCCAACAAAGGTCCATCTAGTCAAAGTTATGGTTTTTCCAGTAGTCAAGTACAGATGTGAGACTTGGACCATAAAGAAAGCTGAGTGATGAAGAATTGATGCTTTTGAACTGTGGTGTTGGAGAAGACTCTTGAGAGTCTCTTGTACTACCAGGAGATCCAACCAGTCCATCCTAAAGGAAATCAGTCCTGAACAGTCATTTGAAGGGCTAATGCTGAAGCTGAAACTCCAATATTTGGCCACCTGATGCAAAGAACTGACTCATTGGAAAAGACCCTGATTCTGGGAAGGATTGAAGGCAGGAGGAGAAGGGACTGACAGAGAATGAGATGGTTGGATGGCATCACCAATGGACATGAGTTTGAGTAGGCTCGGGGAGTTGGTGATGGACAGGGAAGCCTGGCATGCTGCAGCCCATGGGGTTGCAAAGAGCTGGACAAGACTGAGCGACTAAACTCATTGAGGAGGGGAATCCTTCCTTATCTTTTCCCAGCTTCCGGTGATCGCCGGCCATCTTTGGAAATCTTTGGCTTGTGACGGCATCACTCCTGTCTCTGCCTCCTTTGTCATGTGGTCTTCTCCTGTGTGTGCCTCCTCTTAGCATCTGTGTGTCCTTGGCTCTTATAAGGACACTGACGACTGGATTTAGGGTTCAGCCTAACCCAGTTCGACCTTGTCTTAACTAATTACATCTGCAAAGACTCTATTCCCAAGTAAGATCCCGTTCTGCAGTTCCTAGTAGACATGACCACGGGGGACACTATTCAACCCACATTACCCACTACACTACACTGAGGTTGAAGCTCCAATGCTTTGGCCACCTGATGCAGAGAGCCGACTCATTGGAAAAGACTTTGGTGCTGGGGAAGATTGAGGGCAGGAGGAGAAGGGAGCGGCAGAGGATGAGATGGTTGGATGGCGTCACTGACTCAATGTACATGAGTTTGGGCAAACTCCAGGAGTTGGTGATGGACAGGAAAGCCTGGCGTCCTGCAGGCCATGGGGTCACAAAGAGTCGGACATGACCGAGTGACTAACAACAACACTCAGGAAAATGTTTGGCTCAGTGTGGTGATGTTATGGAGGGAAGTAAAAGAGAGAACCAAGAGGGGAAGTGAGAGCTGCATGGCCCTCCTCACCCACAGTCCCTCAGGTGGCAGATGGGACAGCAGGCCATTAGTCCCCTGGGCCGCAGCCAAAAGTGAAGTGAGCAGGCATGCAACGAGGGGAGAGGCGGCAGCCAAGGTCAGGAAGATGCCTCAGAGAGGCCCTGAGACAACCCGCCTCCCTTCCCCCACAGCGGGGCTGTACCCACAAGCATAAGACAAGCTGCTGAAAGGGAAGTTATGGGCCCTTCTTATTTTTCCTTCAATAGTCAAAACTCACAGAAGCATAACGAATAATGAGGAGTTTCAAACAGTTGGGAAGAACTAAATGTAGACACCTTGGTGTACCATCTGGGTTGGGGCTGCTGATGACCTGAGATAACTGAGAAGGTGGTTCTCCCTTTCAGGGAAAGTATATCAGATGTTTGGTTATAAATGGTCAGAAAGCATCCTTAAACAAGACAGGGGTATTGATCAGAAAATAATTGTTTGCTGGAAGCAGGGTAGTCTTTTCCATGAGTAATTAAGATGGTGTCACTTGATACCGACTCCAGGGAGCATCACTTTTCCTGTGCAGTGTTATTAACCCGATGTCATGGCAACAAGCCAGCCAGGGATTCTCTCTCTGGGGTTTTCTTTTATTAATGTGTCTGCTCTTCACAAGTTACAGCTTGCCCTTTCTGTTGTGTTTCTCTAAACACAACTTACAAGCTGGAAGAAAAGGGAGGTAGACTTTATTATTTAGAACAAGCCTTCAAGAAAAGCAAAAACGATAAACCAACTGCTGGCTAGCTATATTGAAAGGTAATCTCCTTCCCCCATACAGGTCCCTATACGTTCATAACTTATGGACCAGTAGCATCAGCATCTCTCAGTTCAATTCAGTCGCTCAGTCACATCCGACTCTCTGCGGCCCCACAGGCTGCAGCACACCAGGCTTCCCTGTCCATCACCAATTCCTGGAGCTTGCTCAAACTCAGGTCCGTTGAGTCAGTGATGCCATCCAACCATCTCATCCTCTGTTGTCCCATTCTCCTCCCACCTTCAATCTTTCCCAGCATCAGGGTCTTTTCCAATGAGTCAGCTCTTTGCATCAGGTGGCTGTGGGAAATGCAGATTCTCAGATCCAACCTTGGAATCAGAATTTGATCTTTGATCCCCACAAGTTTCATATTATGGTTCGAGAAGCGCTGCCAAATTTAACTTCCTTTTAAATAGTAACACAGCCAGCAGCTGTGTGCAAGGCATTTCTCTTTTAAGGCAATATGTTTTTTTGTTTTTTGTTTTTTTCATTAGCCTTGCTGGTCTGATGAGATTTCACAAAAACAAGTGGAAAAGACTCACTGTTTTCTCAGTAAGAATAAGGCTTGGCAATTTAGGCTAAGTTGATCATAAGAAAATGATTGCAGGCTTAACCGTGTATTTTGTCGCTGGGCTTCTCTGGTGCCCTGTCTTAATTAGGAGACCTGCCCCACAGACTCTGAGCTCACCTAGTCAGATCAGAGACTGCAGTCTGTGGGTCAGGAGCCATGTTGCAGAAGCTGCAAATACAGGAGGCTTCTGGTCTAGAAACAGTGCCAAAGAAAAGCTCAAAAGCAAGTTTTGTCTCTTCTTACCAGGACACAAGACTGTGCTGTTGTTTCCTATTCATCACAGCAATGAATTCGTTGTCTAAACCTTGACCCAAGGATCATTACGAAAATGTTTGGATAGCTAGAACACCAGGTGTGAAGGGCTTTCCTTCATTCCTGAGATATGAAATACAAGTCAGATTTTATGCATAATGAAATGAAAATGAAGAAATGACCCAGTACTTCCATCAAAAAGCAAACAATAAATCCATTGAATTATCTATATATTGTCCCCTAGACTTTGGACGTTCCTATCTGGGAGGGGCGGAGGGGATAGAAGAGGAAGGGTAGTAATAGAAGAGTGAGATGAGACTGTAAAACAGATGGTACTCTTAAAAAATGATCAATAATTAAGAACGAGATGAGTCATTGTAACCAAGAATTAATCTTGACCAAGGAATGTGAAATGCTTTCCATTATGGATGAGTAGCTGTATGACCTTGGGTGAATGTCTTAACCTCTTGCCTCCTCAGTTCCTTAATTTGTGAAATAAAGATAATACTACCTACCTCTTTAGATTGTTGTAAGGTTAAATTAGGTAATAAGTGTAAACCATTTCACAATCGTTAGTAGCAGGTAATAAACACTGAATAAATGTTAGATTTACTATCGTAGAGAGATCAATTCTGGGACTAAATTCTGAGACTGAGAATTTAGTCTGAGGTAAATTCTGGGACTAAAAGAATGCATTATTACAAAAATTGGAGTATCAGTTAAATTAATATCTATATACACAAAGAAGTAAAATGAGGAATTGAGGTACTTCACCAGATTACTTAAGAAAAAAACAAAACAAAATGACTACAACGGGAGTTAGCAGATGAATCAGGACCTGGAGAGTGACTCAGTCTGTTTGGGTCACCATAACAGAAGTATCAGAGAGGATGTGGCTTAGAAACAGCGAGCATTTATCTCTCACTGTTCTGTAGTCTGGGAAGTCCAGTGGACTCGGTGCTTGGTGAGGTGCCACTTCCCAGATGGCCATCCTTTCTTTGTAACCTCAGATGGCAGAAAGGGCGGGGGCGGGGGGGTTGGCTCTCTTCTATGAAGGCACTAATTCCAGTCATCACCCAAAGGCCTGGCCTCAAAGGACCATCACAGAGGGGATTCATATTTCAACATACAAATTTGGGGGCAGCACAAGCATTCAATCCATAGCAGATGAGTTGCTGTAAATCACTAATTTTGTTCTTCTACATTCATTTATTCAGTTCAGTTCAGTTCAGTCACTCAGTCATGTCCGATTCTTTGTGACCCCATGAATCTCAGCATGCCAGGCCTCCCTGTCTATCACCAACTCCCGGAGTTCACTCAAACTCATGTCCATCAAGTCAGTGATGCCATCCAGCCATCTCATCCTCTGTCGTCCCCTTCTCCTCTTGCTCCCAATCCCACCCAGCATCACAGTCTTTTCCAATGAGTCAACTCTTCGCATGAGGTGGCCAAAGTATTGGAGTTTCAGCTTTAGCATCAGTCCTTCCAATGAACATTCATTTACTAGAAGTGATCAGTTATTCATAGCATCTTTATGAAACAGTAATATTTGAGAGAATTATTTTAAAAACCTGTGAAGTTGACATGATACTATATATAGAAACCCCTAAAGATTCCACACAAAAAACTACTAGAACTGATAAATGAATTTAGCAAGGTACAAGATTTATAGAAATTGGTTGCATTTCTTTACACTCTTAATGAATAGGAAGGGAGTGTGAAAAAAATCTCACCAAAAAAAAAAGAAAAGCTACTTAGAAATAAATCTGACCAAGGTGATCAAAGACTTATATGAAAGTGAAAGCTTTTGTGACTCAGTTGTGTCCTGCTCCTTGCAACCCCATGGACCACAGCCCATCAGGCTCCTCTGTCCATGCAGTTCTCCAGGCAAGAACACTGGAGTGGGTAGCCATTCCCTTCTCCAGGGGATCTTCCTGACCCAGGGATCAAACCTGGGTCTCCTGCATTGCAGACAGAACTATAAACATGAATAAAGGAAAGTAAAGATGATTCAAAGAAATGGAAACATATCCCACGCTCTTGGATTAGAAGAATTAATATTGTTAAAATGGCAATATACCCAAACCAATCTACAGATTTAACGCAATTCTTAAAGAGATGGGAATACCTGACCTGCCTCCTGAGAAATCTGTATGCAGGTCAAGAAGGAACAGTTAGAACTGGACATGCAACGATAGACTGTTTCTAAATTGGGAAATGGGTAGGTCAAAGCTATATATTGTCACCCTGCTTATTTAACTTATATGCAGAATACATCATGAGAAATGCTGGGCTGGATGAAGCACAAGCGGGAATCAAGATTACCAGGAGAATAACCTCAGATACACAGATGACACCACCCTTATGGCAGAAAGCAAAGAAGAACTAAAGAGCCTCTTGATAAAAGTGAAAGAGGAGAGTGAAAAAGTTGGCTTAAAGCTCAACATTCAGAAAACTAAGATCATGGCATCCGGTCATGGCAAATAGATGGGGAAACAATGGAAACTGACAAGACTTTATTTGGGGGGGGGGGGGCTCCAAAATCACTGCAGATGGTGACTGCAGTCATGAAATTAAAAGACACCTGCTCCTTGGAAGAAAAGCTATGACCAACGTAGAGAGCATATTAAAAAGCCAAGCCATTACTTTGCCAACAAAGGTCCATCTAGTCAAAGCTATGGTTTTTCCAGTAGTCATGTATGGATGTGAGAGTTGGACTGTGAAGAAAGCTGAGTGCTGAAGAATTGATGCTGTTGAACTGTGGTGTTGGAGAAGACTCTTGAGAGTCCCCTGGACTGCAAGATCTAACCAGTCCATCCTAAAGGAAATCAGTCCTGAATATTCATTGGAAGGACTTATGCTGAAGCTGAAGCTCCAATACTTTGGCCACCTGATGCAAAGAACTGCCTCATTTGAAAGACCCTGATGCTGGGAAAGATTGAAGGCAGGAGGAGAAGGGGACGACAGAGGATGAGATGGTTGGATGGCATCATTGATGGACATGAATTTGAGTAGGCTCTGGGAGTTGGTGATGGACAGGGAGGCCTGGTGTGCTGCAGTCCATGGGGTCACAAAGAGTCAGACATGACTGAGTAACTGAACTGAACTGATCAAATTACCCACAGCATTTTTCACAGAAGCAGAACAAATAATCTTCAAATTTATATGAAACTATAAAAAACACCAGAATTGCCAAAGCAATCTTAAGGAAAAAGAACAAAGCAGGAGGCATAATCCTCCCAGACTTCAGACAATTCTAGAAAACTACGGTAATCAAAGGAGGATGCGGACTTCTCTGGGGTCCAGTTTTTAAGAATCTGCACCAGACCATGCGGGGACACTGAGATCCCACATGCTGCGAGATGATGACGCCCATGCACTGCAACCAGAGATGTCCACAGGCTGCAAGGAAGATCCCACAGGCCACAACCAACATCTGCCATGTGTTAGTCGCTCAGCTGTGTCTGACTCTCCGCAGTCCCACAGACTGCAGCCTGCTAGGTCCTCTGTCCATGGATTCTCCAGGCAAGAATACTGGAGTGGGTAGTCATTTCCTTCTCCAGAGGATCTTTCCAACCCCGGGATGGAATCCAGGTCTCCTACACTGTAGGCAGATTCTTTACCGTCTGAGCCACCAGGGAAGCCCTAACACCTGACACAGCCAAATAAATAAATAAATATATTTATAAAGGAGCAATCCTCCATTAAAAAAAAAAAAACAGCATGGTATCGGCACAAAAACAGACATATGAATCAATGAAACAGAGAGCCCAGAAATAAACCCACAAACCTATGGTCAATTAATCTTCAACACAGGAAGCAAAAATATACAATGGGGAAAAGATAGTCTTTTTAGCAAGTGGTTCTGGAAAAGTTGGACAGCTACATGTAAATCAATGAAGTCAGAACACATCTTCTCACCACACACAAAAATAAACTCAAAATGGCTTAAAGACTTAAATATAAGACAAGATACCATAAACTTCTTAGAAGAAATCATAGACAAAACATTCTCTGACATAAATTGTACCACTGTTTTCTTAAGTCAATATCCCAAGGAAATAGAAATAAAAGCAAAAATAAACAAATGGAAACAAACCAAACCTACAGGCTTTTTGCATAGCAGAGGAGATTAAGCCAAAAGAAAAGACAACCTGAGAAATGGGAGAAAATATTTGCAAACGATGTGACCAACGTGGCTTAACTTCCAAAATATACAAATAGCTCATACAACTCAACAGCAAAATAAACAAACGACTCAATCAAAAGTGGGCAAAAGACCTAGACAGACATCTCTCCAAAGAAGACACAGATTTAATAGGCACAAGAAAAGATGCTCGACATTGCTAATCATTAGAGAAATGCAAATCAAAACTACAATGAAGTACCATATCACACTGGTTAGAATGCCCATGATTAAAGTCTCCAAATAGCAAATGCTGCAGAAGGTGTGGAGAAAAGGGAACCCTCTTAAACTACTGGTGGGAAAGGAACTTGGAGCAGCCACTATGGGAAACACTGTGGAGGCTCCTCAGCAAAGTAAAGGTAGAATTACCATAAAATCCAGCAATCCCACTTGCCGGCATATATCTGACAAAATTACAATTCAAAAAGATACATGCACCCCCTATCTTCATAGCAGCACTATTGACAATAGCCCAAACATGGAAATAACCTAAATGTCTATCTACAGATGAATGGATAAAAAAGATACATGTCTCTTCTTACATATACACAGAGGACTACTACTTAGCCATATAAAAGAATGAAATAATGCCATTTGCAACAACATGGATGGACCTAGAAATTATCATGCTAAGCAAGGTGAGTCAGGAAGAAAAAGATAAATATCATATGATATCACTTATATGTGGAATCTAAAACATGAACCTATCTATGAAGCAGAAACAGCCTTATGGATACAGAGAACAGACTTGTGGTCCCCGAGGGGGATTGGGGGAGGGGCGGAGTGGGAGGGCGGGGTCAGCAGATGTAAGCTTTTGTATATAGAATGGATAAACAGCAAAGTCCTACTTTATAGTACAGAGAACTGTGTCCAATATCTTATGAGAAACCATGATGGAAGAAAATATAAAAAAGAATGTGTACACACGTATAACTGAATCACTTTGCTGTACAGCAGAAATTAACACAACATTGTAAATCAACTATATGTCAATTAAAAGTGATTTTTAAAAACCCCCCAAAATCTGCAAAGTCTATGAGAAGCTGAATCATTTATAATGAGGAGAAGCAAAAGGCCTACGTATCATGCAGTGATCCCATCAGGTGTTCATCAGTGCCTCTCATTCTGCCCTTCATGCTTCCTAACTTCTTTGAGAACTGATTTTCTCAGCTTGTCCCATCTTTTGAACCCATCCATTGAGCTTTATATTTCACTGACTTTTCTTCATTCCTTAAATTTATTATATTTTAAAAAAACGGAATCTTCTGAGGTTTTCCCCATAATGTTCTGCTCTCGTCACACAGTTGCATTCCAGATGTTTCTGCAGCCTTGGGTAGAGCACACGTTATCAGTGATCTGAGGAAACACATTATTCAGCCCTGCACAATGGAGCACTTTCCAATTAAAGACATCGCTTTGAAAGAGTCTTCCAAATTGGTTTCATTGAGGAAAAAAAAAAAGGAGGCTAAAAGCCTTTCACTCGCAATTTGACAATATCTGGAAAACCTTTGCTAATCATGAAGGTTAGGTGATAACATTTAATTAGCACTGGTTATAAATAGAATATAGGGCTTCCCACAGGGCTCAGTGGTAAAGAATCTGCCTGCCAATGCAGGGGAGACAGATTCAGTCACTGCATCAGAAAGATCCCCTGCAGAAGGGAATGGCAACCCACTCCAGTTGTTCTTGCCTGGGAAATCCCGTGGACAGGGGAGCCTGGAGGGCTAAAGCCCATGGGGTTGCAAAGAGTCAGACACAACTGAGCATACACACACATAAACAGAATATAGCTTGGAATTTACGTAGGCACAATCTTAAAGTTTCTGTTGACTGTTCTTTCTACAGTTCCTTCTAAAAATGGGACAGTGACATCTAGCAGCCTTTCTTATTTTGGACTTTCAGAGATAGTTTATTTGGGCGAGAGCTGGGTTTTATTTTGGCCCTTACCACCTTCAACACCTGGTTCTCAGGTAAATAGACCAGGGTGAAGTGGAGAAGGAGCTGATGAATCTGCGAGCATCCACTCCTCTGCCTTTGTGTTCCTGTATATGAAGTCAGTGTGTTTGCGATCACGAGGCCACAGAGGACTATGCAGAGAGAGAAAATACAGAAGCACCTCAGATCCTTCATTAGCAAATAGGGATTTAGCTACAGCTTTGTTTATAGTACATTAAGTTTGGATAGAAGGAAAAGATTTTCAGGGAAAAAAAAGTAGTATTTAGAGGAAAGCACAATTTGAAAACATACATGCACCCCAGGGTTCACTGCAGCACTGTACTCAATAGAGAAGACATGGAAGTGATCAAAGTGTCCATCCAGATAAAGAAGATACGTTCTATGGACTTCCAGTAGTGGTATGGTGGTCCAGTAGTTAAGAATCCGCCTGCCACTGCAGGGGACGTGGGTTCAGATCCCTGGTCTGGGAAGAGCCCACACAACGCAACTACTGAAGCCTGCAGGCCCCGGGGCCCTGCTCTGCAAACAGAGAAGCCACAGTGAGAAGCTCTCACACTTTCTCACACAGGAAAGCAGCTCCTGCTCATAGCAACGAGAGAAAGCCTGTGCACAGCAACAAAGACCCCGCACAGCCAAAAATAATTATATAAATAAACATTAAAAGAAAGAAGATATAGTATGTATATGTGTATGTATGTACATATATGGGCTTCTCTGGTGGCTCAGTGGTAAAGAACCCGCCTGCCAATGCAGGAGACAAAGGTTCAATCCCTGGGTTGGGAATATTCCTGGAGAAGGAAGTGGCAACCCACTCCAGTATTCTTGCCTGGAAAATCCCATGAACAGAAGATCCTGGTGGGCTACAGTCCATGGGGTCACAAAGACTCAGACACAACCTGGCAACTCCGCACACATGCACGCATGTATACACACACACACTGGAATACTACTCAGCCATAAAAAAGAATGAAATAATGTTGTGTGCAGCAACATGGAACAACCTAGAGATTATCAAGCTAAGTAAAGTCGGCCAGAGAAAGACAAACATCATATGACATCACTTATGTGTGGAATCTAAATAAATAAATAAATAAATAAACTTATTTACAACACAGAAACAAGACTCACAGACTTAGAAGACAAACTTATGGTTACCAAACGGGAAAAGAAAGGGGAAGGGATAAATTAGGAGCTTGGGATTAACATATATACACTGTTACACATAAAATAATCACTGAAGAACTACTATATAGAACAGGGAGTTCTACTCAACATTCTGTAATGACCTAAATGGGAAAAGAATCTGAAAAAAAAGGCTAGGTATATGTATAACTGAATCACTTTTCTGTATACCTGAAACTAACAGAACATTGTAAATCAATATACTCAATAAAAATTTTTTTTAATTTTTTTTAATTTAAATAAAATAAATGAAAAAAAAGAGTATTTAACTTGTTAGTCAGGGATCTCCAGAAAAATAGAACCAACAGGATGTTCCACCTCCCTCAGGGGTCCCCCATCTGTTTTCTCTTAAGAAATAGTGAAGTGAAAGTTGCTCAGTCATGTCCGACTCTTTGCAGCCCCATGGACTATAGCCTGCCAGGCTCCTCTGTCCATAGAATTCTCCAGGGCAGAATACTGGAGTGGGTAGCTGTTCTCTTCTCCAGGGGATCTTTTCAACCTAGGGATGAAACCCAGTTCTCCCGTACTGCAGGAGGATTCTTTAACATCTGAGCCACCAGGGAAGCAACTTCAGCTGATTGGATGAGGTCCATCTGTATTACAGAAGATAATCTACTTTCTTCACTGATTTAACAGTTAATCTCATCTAAAAAACACCTCCACCAGCTACATCCTGACATGCATTTAACCAAATATCATGCATTTAACCAAATGGCCTAGCCAAGTTGACACATGAAATTAGCCATCACATTTAGCTATTCTGAGACTTGGAATTGGGATTGATTTGTTACCATATCCTCAGACAAATGCCATCAAATCACTTTGAATGATGTGTTTTGATAGAGGAATAAGGGCCAAGAAGCTTTCAATGTCACTGCTGTGCTGGCGGAAACTGTGAAAGCAGCACTTCATACTTTACTTCAGTACGGGCTCCCGCAGGGTGGAGCCGTAATCAAGTGGGCAGGCTCTGGTGTCAGATCACTGGAGTCTGCATCCTGACTCCACTGCTTTCTGTGCGGTTTGACAGCACTCCCTTTTATTCCTCTCTCCTTCAGCTTCTCCCTTCATCAGTGAAACAGAGATGGGTTTGAACGTACTAAATCACAGGAAATGTGCAGAACAGTGCAAGGAACGTGTTAACTCTTCAATAAATCTTAGCTTTTATTACGACCTGTATTAAAAAGAAACTCAAACATTTTCTTAACATTTGCCCATCTTAGAGACAGGCTTTTTTTTTTTGGTTTTGGCTTACTTGTTTTGTTTTTCAACCTGGGGCCTTACAGAAAGTTACACCAGCTTCGCCCCTTCCTACCTTTACCTGGGGCTGGCATTTCAGTGTCCCACAAGGAGCACTCAATGTGAGCATGTTGTTTTTCACCAGGAAAGCCAGGGAAGAACTGTAGAGGCTCTTGTTAATAAGCCTGGACACGATGGGTAGAAGATTGGTTCTTCAGTGAGCAGATGGCAAGAAGGTGCTATGATTCTATGAAACTTGCAAGTGGACCACCTACTGCAATAAATTGATTAGTAAATACTACAGCAGTAAGACTAGCCTAAGGAAAAAATATGTAAGAATTTGATGTTACAAAAACAACCAGCAAATTCACATCACTTAAGAGAACCATCTCTTAGTTCCTTTAAATAGCTCTTCTTCACAGCATTTAAGATGGAATTTTATTACCAAAGCCTTGACTAATAAACAACTTGTCCAGGAAATGGATGCTCATATTTATAACATCTTCCATGTACCGATATTGCTACTTGGCATTTCATGGGCTATCACATTGAAGAGGTAGGTGCTCCTGTTTATGGTGCTTCCCAGGTGGCACAGAGGTAAAGAACCTGCCTGCCAATGCGGGGAGATGCAAGAGATGCAGTTTCTATCCCTAGATCAGGAAGATTCCTTGGAGTAGGAAATGGCAACCCACTCCAGTATTCTTGCCTGGAAAAATTCCGTAGACAGAGGAGGCCGGTGGGCTACAGTCCATGGTGTCGCAAAGAGTCGGACACAACTGAGCATGCGTGCTCCTGTTTACATTTTGCATGTGAAGAAGATAATTCTCAAAGAGGTGTGCTGACTTGCTCAAGGGTTCACAGAAGGTATTGGTTGATAAACAAATTCAACAAAGTAGCAGGATACAATATTAAGTGAAATTCACTCAGTCGTGTCTGACCCTCTGCGACCCCACGGACTATACAGTCCAGGGAATTCTCCAGGCCAGAATATTGGAGTGGGTAGTTTTTCCCTTTTCCAGTGGATCTTCCCAACCCAGGAATCGAACCGGGGCCTCCTGCATTGCAGGGGGATTCTTTACCATCTGAGCTATCAGAGATACAAGATTAACATACAGAAATTGATGGCATTTCTTTATACCAACAATGAAATAGCAGGAGGAAGGAGTTAAAAAAGTAACTTTTAAAATTGTATCCCCTAAAATAAAATACTTAGGAATAAACTTGACCAAGGAGGTGAAAGATTTATATGCTGAGAACTATGAGACATGAACAAAGGAAATTCAGTATGATTCAAAGAAATGGAAAGATATCCCATGCTCTTGGATTGGAAAAATTAATATCATTTAAATGGTCATTGCAGAGTACACCATGCAAAATGCTGGGCTGGATGAATCACAAACTGAAATCAAGATTGCCAGGAGAAATATCAACAACCTCAGTTATGCAGATGATACCACTCTAATGGCAGAAAGCAAAGAGGAACTAAAGAGCATCTTGATGAGGGTGAGAGAGGAGAGTGAAAAAAATGGTTTAAAACTCAACATTCAAAAAACTAAGATCATAGCATCCAGTCCCATCACTTCATGACAAATAGATGAGGACAAAGTAGAAACAGTGACAGATTTTATTTTCTTGGGCTCCAATATCACTGCAGTCAGTGACTGCAGCCATGAAATTAAAAGACGCTTGCTCCTTGGAAGGAAAACTGTGACAAACCTAAGAGTGTATTAAACTATGACATCGCTTTGCTGACAAAGATTGCATAGTTAAGGCTATGGTTTATCCAGGAGTCATGGACGAATGTGAGAGTTGGACCATACAGAAGACTGAGCACCGAAGAATAGATGCTTTTGAATTATGGTGCTGGAGAAGACTCTTGAGAGTCCCTTTGACAGCAATGAGATCAAACCAGTCAGTTCTAAAGGAAATCAATCCTGAATATTCACTGGAAGGACTGAAGCTGAAGCTGAAGCTCCAGTACTTTGGCCACCTGATGTGAAGAGTCAACTCGTTGGAAAAGACCCTGATGCTGGAAAAGATTGAGGGCAAGAGGAAAAGAGGATGACAGAGGATGAGATGGTTGGATGGCATCACCAACTCAATGGACATGAGTTTGAGCAAACTCCAGGAGAGAGTGAAGGACAGGGAAGCATGGTGTGCTGTAGTCCATGGAGTCTCAAAGAATCAGACATAAGTAAGTGACTGAACAACAACAACAAACGGTCATACTACCCAAAGCAGACTACAGATTTGCTGCCGAGTCACTTCAGTCGTGTCCGATTCTGTGCGACCCCATAGATGGCAGCCCACAGGCTTCCCCGTCCCTGGGATTCTCCAGGCAAGAACACTGGAGTGGGTTGCCATTTCCTTCTCCGAGACTACAGATTTAATCCCTATCAAATTATCCATGACATTTTTCACAGAACTAGAACAAATAATCCTAAAATTCATTTAGAACCATAAAAGACCCAGAATTGCCAAAGCAATCCTGGAGGAAAAGAACAAAGCAGGAGGCATAACCTTCACAGACTCCAGACAATACTGCAAAGCTACAGTAATCAAAACAGCATGGTATTGGCACAAAGACAGACACATGGATCAATGGAACTGAATAGAGAGCCCAGAAATAAATCCACACACCAATTGTCAAAAAGCTTCTCTGTCCATGAATTTTTCAAGCAACAATACTGGATCAGGTTGACATTTCCTCTCCCAGGGGATCTTACCCACCCAGGGATTGAACCTGAGTCTCCTGTGTCTCCTGCATTATAGACAGATTCTTAACCATTGAGCCATAGGGGAAGCCCTAATAATGATTAGCAAAACCTTGAATGATGCTAAAGCTGAAACTTCGGTACTTTGGCCACCTCATGCAAAGAGTTGACTCATTGGAAAAGACTCTGATGCTGGGAGGGATTGGGGGCAAGAGGAGAAGGGGACGACAGAGGATGAGATGGCTGGATGGCATCACCGACTCGATGGACGTGAGTCTGAGTGAACTCCGGGAGTTGGTGATGGACAGGGAGGCCTGGTGTGTTGCGATTCATGGGGTTGCAAAGAGTCGGACATGACTAAGCAACTGAACTGAACTGAATACAGTTAAATTAATTACTGATGAGATCACTTCACTAACTAGTTACCTCTGTGTTTTGAGTGTTTTAATACAATTAAGTACTCACAAACTACTTGCATAATTATTATAAAAATACATCTTAAGGGGAGAAAAAGAACAAGGATTATGAAGGTGTGAATTTTGGTGATGTTTTCCATAAAGTAGGTCTTTCACTGTCCCTCAAATCACACCACATGGGTAGCCACCTACTTTGCTTAGCTTGACTGGGTTGATTCCCTCAGAATCACTAATAGAACAGGATCCATTTTTTATACTTCAGAAAACTGGAGAGAGGAGGGGAGTTGGGGAGCAGGGAGTCCTTCTTCTTACTGCTGCTGCTGCTGCTGCTAAGTCGCTTCAGTCGTGTCCAATTCTGTGCGACCCCATAGACAGCAGCCCACCAGGCTCCCCTGTCCCTGGGATTCTCCAGGCAAGAACACTGGAGTGGGTTGCCATTTCCTTCTCCAATGCATGAAAGTGAAAAGTGAAAGTGTATTTGCTCAGTCGTGTCCGACTCCTAGCGACCCCATGGACTGCAGCCTACCAGGCTCCTCCGTCCATGGGATTTGCCAGGCAAGAGTACTGGAGTGAGGTGCCATTGCCTTCTCCGTTCTTCTTACTAGGAAACCCAAATGTCTGATAACTCATCTAGTTACAAAGATCATGGTTCTGTTCAACTCACACAGCTGTATGACCTAGTATTGATAATGTCTTCTCCATCAAGCACAAAACACTTCACATTTTCAATTTTTCAATACAGAGGGATTGAGTCAACTGTTGTAACCAAGAGCAAAACCTTGAGTCCAATTTGGAGACCTTGATTTTCATAATATTTTCAAATCCTCTAATCAAGCCTTCTTTCTCTTACCCATATGTTCCCCCTTGCTTCTCTGCTTCTTTCTCTACATAATTTGTCTTAACACATGAAGAAAGCACTTTTAAATACAAAGAGGAAAATGGACGGTGGTCATTACAAATGACTTATTAGAACTGAGGCCATTAAGTTCACTTATTTCAGAATACAAAAGTGTTTCTTCTGAAATACCCCCACGGCACTGAGATAAGTGTTTTCAGATATAATTTCATGTGATTACCCCATAATAAGAGCCCTTATCCACAACTCTCTATCAGGTCTGGTAAGCACATATGCAAACTACCTTCAAGTAAATCCTATGCACCAAATTTTTATTTTTGTTCCATGAAGATTCTACTTTGCCAGCCAACTTTTATAATATTGCTGTTGTTTAGTCACTAAATCATATCCAACTCTTCTGCAATCCCATGAACAGTAGCCCGTCAGGCTCCTCTGTCCATGAGATTTTCCAGGCAAGAATACTGGAATGGGTTGCCATTTCCTTCTCCAAGGATATTTCTGACCCAGGGATTGAACCCAAGTCCCCTGCATTGGCAGGCAGATTCTTTACCACTGAACCAAGAGGGAAGGCCCTGATAATGTTGTCACTCTATTAAAACAGCAAGAAAGGAAAGTTTGAAGTTGGGAGAGATCTGGAACAATCTTTGTCACAAAAATTTATCCCATGTCAAATATATTTCCACCCTGAGAAAAAAACTAGAAAGCAGGGCAGAAAAACCAATGGAGTAAAAGGCAAAGTTAAATATTTAAATATAAAACCAGAAACATGAAGTTGCTATCATGGACTTACTTTGCTGCCAAATGAAGCAAAGAATGTTTTAAACTAATATTTAAGAGATGGCAGTGCAGTTTCAGAAGACTGGTATAGAATTTATTTTTACCCATTATTTTCTCCTAGAGCAGGGATTTTTATTTTGAAACTTTTATGGGCTTCAGGGATTTGTGAATTCTTAGAAATTTGGAACTGTTCTTGTGTATACAGGCTTTCCTTTTTTTTTTTTTTTTTTTTTCTGGGAGATGATCTGTAGTTACTGGCCAATTTTCAAAGGAGTCTAATCCAAGAATCACTGTTCTTAGAAGATTTTTTAAGACAGATGGGAAAGTTGAATGCAATGATATCAGCTCAAGTCCAGAGTTCATGAGATCAAAGACTTGCATTTGAGGTATGTTTCTTTGGAAGACAATCAGATCAATACTGTCTGGACAGTTGCAGCAAAACCAGACAGAAATTAGAGAACAGCTGAGAACTCGATTTAGACAGGCCCACGGTAACATTCAATGCTATACCAAAGTCATCATTATCACCATTTCAGTAGCTGAACCAGAAAAATATTTTTTTACTTCTTGTTGTTGTTCAGTGGCTCAGTCATGTCAGACTCTTCAAGACCCCATGGACTGCAGAACGCCAGGCTTCCCTGTCCATCGCCATCTCTGGGAGCTTGCTCAAACTCAGGTCCATTGAGTCAGTGATGCTATCCAACCATCTTATCCTCTGTCATCCCCTTCTCCTCCTCTCTTCAATCTTTCCCAGCATCAGGGTCTTTTCTAATGAGTCCGCTCTTCGCATCAGGTGATCAAACTATTGAAGCTTCAGCTTCAGCATCAGTCCTTTCAATGAATATTCAGGATTTATTTCCTTTAGGATTGACTGGTTTGATCTCCCTGCAGTCCAAGAGACTCTTAAGAGTCTTCTCCAACACCACAATTCAAAAGCATCAATTCTTTGGCACTCAGCCTTCTTTATGGTCCAACTCTCACATCCATACATGACTACTGGAAAAATCACAGCTTTGACTATACAGATTTTTGTTGCAAAGTGAAGTGAAGTGAAGTCGCTCAGTTGTGTCCGACTCTTTGTGACCCCATGGACTGTAGCCTACCAGGCTCCTCTGTCCATGGGATTTTCCAGGCAATAGTACTGGAGTGGATTGCCATTTCCTTCTCCAAGGGATCTTCCCAACCCAGGGACCAAACCCAGGTCTCCCGCCTTGTAGACAGACGCTTTACCATCTGAGCCACCAGGGAAGTCCAGGGAAGTTGCAAAGATCCACGTAAAATCCAATTCCTGGTCAACAGGCAGCCTTCCATGAGATCATTCAAGGATCCATGCTCCTTGCATCTTATGACTCTGTCTTCTTGTATGGCCTTGGAGTCCTCTCTTATAACTTAAATATCTTGCCAATAGATAAGGGAAGAGAAAGAAGGTATGGAGGATCACATGAGGGTTGGACATCATTTGACCCGTACGTCTTCAGTCAAAATTCAGTCACAGAACCAAACCTAACTATAAGGGAGGTTAGAAAATATAGTCTAGCTGCATACTCAGGAGGTAGAAATATAACTTGGTGAACAAAACACATTTCTGCCCTACTCTCGTAAGTGAAAATAGCAGTTCCAGGAAGAGTTTGGAGAAGAAGAAGACATAATCCTTCAGATACTGGGAACAAGTCCAGTGTCATAGCCAGACCAATGTATCCCACACGTAATAGCTGGAAGACAGAAGCAGAGGAGGCAGAGGAGGCAGAGAAGGGTCTAGAGGGTCGGGTGGGCACAGTGACACAAAACCTACGAGCAAACCATTCAGAATTTCAGACACAGAGGCAGCAGGAATTGGGAATTTCCTTAGTCAGTAGTAGAGCCAGAGTGACTCATTTAGTATTTAGATGTGCAGTTTGGAGTGGAGGATAAGATTAGAGTCAGACAAGAGCTAGGATGAAATAACTGAGGGCTAGGAAGATTATAGAGATGTGGCCCGGGCACAATGGTAGGGAGTCAAGGCAGACCACATGTGACTTGACTCCTTCTTAACCAGTGTGGTGGACAAGAGCTATGCAGAGTCCTTCTGTTTGAGGTCAGCATTGGTGCTACAGCCGTGCAGGGCCTACAGACAGGGTCAGCTGGGAGGGGAGGCACAGGAGAACTGATAAGACCTTCCATCATCTACCCTCAAATGGTATCAGTAACCTTACTCTGCTTCTTGGTCCCGGAAAACAGCCCTAACTCATCCTAACCTCCTGACAAGTGTCCTGGGATGAAACAAGACAACTGAATCAGTACATGCCCTTCAGAGCATAAAGCAAATGCCCCACTGAGAATATGGAGGACCTGGGACAGCATATTTGCTTACAAGTGAAAATTAATAATAAAAATGACAGTTAACATGTACAAGATACAGCGCTTACCCAATTTTACAGATTTAAAATTGAGCAATAGAGACTTACGAATGACTTGCTCAAGTAAGTGGCAGGGCTGGGATTCAAAGAGATCTGGCTCTCGAGTTGACAACCTTAGCCACTATGCATACGGCCTTTTTTATTTAGAAAGTCAGATTTGGCCAGAATCTCACGTAACATATGACTTTCTTAATGGCAATGCGGGTGAACATTTGCACGTTTCCCCTCCCCTGAGAGCTCATCTGCCATTTTGTTTCTAGAAAGCCATCCCATCCTTTTGGAATGAAGACTAAATCATGGTTATCCAAAGAGTAAGTCACAGACAGTTCACTGAAGTGACTGCCCTCTCAAAGAGCGTACTGTAATATGCAGTGACAAGCTCTGAAGTCACATGTCACAACTAAATGACTGCAGAGTGTCAAGATTCGAAGAGACCTCAGGGACCACAGTTCCACCCACTAAAGTGCAGAGAGGCTAAGTAGTTTTCAAGATGTCCCTCAGGGACAAAAGCAACCTGTCCCACTTCCATGTAAAAACACTTGCCTCCTGACAGCGGACCATTCATTTTCCCTACTGAGTCTAAGGGCATCCTGAGTGTTAACAGCCAGAAACTTCTGATGGTGATATAAGTGACTGCATTAATTCTTTGGCCGCTAGAGGGACTGTGAAAAAGATAAACGGGTTCAACTTCATGGAATTTATTTTCTATAAAATAAGAAACCCAGCATCTTACATAACTAATCAGGAATTATATAGCCATCTGTTTAGACATTTATTCATTCATCCCAGCATTTATCCATCTATCCATTTAGGCATTTATTCATCCATTTGCTATTTCCAGAATATCTACTGAGATAAAATTTAGGCTCAAACCTGGGTATTTTTAGTATTTTCAGTCACTATTTTTCTTTCTGCCGGGTTGCCAGATTTCGTTAACAATCCCAGAATATGGGATTCCAGTACACTCTATTATAAAATTAACTTTATATTAAATATGTTTGGGGACCCAGAATCAAGCCATTAGTTATGACACAGTTTTCAATGTTCATTCATTAATCCAAAGAAGACTTGTTCACTCTGGAGTATTTCCTTTGTTTCTCAAGTCTTTATTTCTGACCTCAAGATGTCTTTTTACAGGCCCACACGCTTGATCTCAAGCTGATTGTAGACAAGGTTCAGTCAACGATAAACCATCTTTGGTACCAAAAAAGTACTCAGATTTCTGCTTAAGGCCTCTGTTGACCTTGAAAAGTACACTCTTCACTGTGGCAAAGACATGTGCTCTCAGTTTTCTTGGAGAAGAGTGGGAAAGTGGTCCCCACATCCTGCTTCCCTATCATGACCAATCACTTAGTGTTGTTTGTACAAACGCTGAAAGTTTACCTTTTGCACCTAATAATTCTACTTACCAACCCAGAGTTCTCTGAGCTCCAAGAAGTCTAAAATGATTTAGTTCAGCATTTGGTTCTCACCTGAGAACATTATTTTCTGATGGTAGTAAGGTAAGTAACTACTCAGGTAAACAAAGCAGGTTGCTGAGGTGCCAACATTCTGAATATGTTTATTCATGCTTGTATTTACGATTGCAAAATGTTTTCCATACTACAAATGTTTGTTACAAGCAAGCTGTTACAAATCGATAAATAATACTAGCTACAACTACTCTCTACTATAAACAGAATAAGCAGAAACTAAACAAATCCTACTACTTTGGTATACACAGACATGCATTTTCTGTTATAAAACTGACAACACCATCATTTTTATTTCTTTGTAGTATCTTCCCTTGTGATACAAGTTTTTTATTGCACATTCCTTTGCACTTGTCTTACCAGTTTAGGTTGAAAGCATATAAAAGAGAGAGGGGCTTATTTTCTGCCATGTGGTCATTTATATAACAAATGAAAAAGAAGCAAATTAGTGTGTGTGATATGTGTTCAACGTTGGGAATACTGACTGGTATGAAAGGTTCTTAACTAGCTGCTCATCAAAATCATATATAATAGCCATTAAAAACTCCCTTAGCTAGCAGCATGGAAATCATTGACTTGTTTATTCAAAGAGTAGACAGACAGAATTCCTGGATACTGTTTCCGTTCGGGTTTTCCAGCTCATATGGTTCCAGCTGACGATACTCAAAAGTCACGCGATTTATATGTTTTCCACTGGAGACCATGCGCAGCACCGTGTGGTCACAGCCAACTTTCATCTGGGCTATAATTCACGGAAAAAGTAAGTTTCCCAGCAGGTTAGAAACCACAGAGCCAAGCCATTTCTATCCACAAGATCATTCAAACAGGGCGAAAGCAAGTTGTAGCTTCCTCTCACGAACTCAAACCAAGCCATCTACCATCAGGTGAAACGGCTTTGTTTTCATTTTCATTATAATATACAGCTGACCCATGAACAACCTGCACGCTAGGGCCAAGGACCCTCCCCACAGATGAAAATCTGCATATAATTTATCATCTCTCCTCCACATCCACAGTTCCTCCAGATCGGAGGTTCCACATCCTCGGGTTCAATCAACCCAGGGTGGTGTAGCTCTGTAGTATCTACTACTGAAAACAACCCTTGTGTAAGGGACCTGAGAAGTTCGAACCCGTGCTGTTCAAGAGCCAACTGTGTCATTAGTTGTTGAGTAGTGAAACTGAACTCAGCCCTTTGCCTCGTGTGCAAGAACACTGTCAAATAAAACTAACTATAAAGAAGTAAGAAGATGTCTCCTCGTGCTTTTTATGTTCTCCTGCCTCCAAGGCTTGGTGGTGAAGGCGGACGAAGGCAAGCGTCTGTCCCTGCCCCGCCTTTCCTCTCGCTGGATTCTCAGTGAGGGTAGTGCTGCCCCCTTGGGACAGGTTGGAAATTTGCAGGGCCTGTTTTTTTTTTCCCCTTCTGTTTGGGGGCGCACGTGGCATGTAGTGGGTAGGGCTAAAGGATGGACTGTACTGCCAGACGGTTATGTAGACCAAAAAAATCACCTGTTTATTGTTTTCTAGCCTAGATAATGATTCTGTTTTACATATAAATAAAAATAGCATTTGCATGGTTTAGACATACACTGAATGTACTAATTTTCATTCTGTTGTTCACCTGTACTTTTTCTAATGTTTTCCTGTATTTCTTACATGGAATGACTTTTCGATCCTTGCCTGGCTCCTCTGTCCATGGGATTTTCCAGGCAAGAATAATGGAGGGGGTTAAATTTTTTTTCAGCTTTGTTGAGGTACAGCTGACGGAAATTGTATGTGTTCAGGGTGTACAACATGATGCTTTTATATAAATACACATTGTGAAATGATCATTACAATCAAGCTAATTAACATTCTTTACCTCACAGAATTACCTTTTTTTCTTTTCATTTCCCACTCCCTTCCCTTCTGGCAACCAACTATTTGTACCTACATGAGTTTCTGTTCTGTGAAACTCAGTAATTATTAAATAATTATTAAAAATTATTTTTAGTTTATTTCTTCAACCTCAAGCTGGTTCCTGAGGCAAGATTTATCTACCCTACAATAATCCTTCCTGCTATTTTAACTTTCTCAATCTTTTCCCCCCTCTTTGTCTCTATAAGGACTAAATTCTGAGAAACATTATTATCCTTGTATAACAGCTACTTCAAAAACATGCACCTGGGTTTCAATGAAGTGAAACAGCCAGATGGACTTATTTAGGTAAAAGTCAATTTGGAGAGATAATAAAATATAAATCCTGTAATTATTTTAATATAAGCGCCAGGGAGTCTAGGCTAAGCTTCTATGATGAGGTCCAAAGTTAATTTTATTTAAATGATTGGGAAGGTCATTCTTTTCTGATCTTACTCTGAACTTTAATCTACATAATGCACCTTATTTCCTTTAGTTAATGTGCATACCATTTATTTATTATTTGACATATTCCTAATTCGATCTAATCTAAAGGGCAGGATATCTAAGAGTTCATTGTATGAACAATTTAGGAGGGGTTCATGGAAACATGATGAATGAAAGAAAAAAGTGAAGTCTAAAATGAACCAATGGATCAGATAAGTCAAGCCTTCAAATTATTGTAAGACTGGTTTCAATCATTTAGATAAAACAGGCAAAATATTTGGCCTTGATCATATCCTTTTGGAGAAGGAAATGGCAACCCACTCCAGTATTCTTGCCTGGAGAATTTCATGGACAGAGGAGCTTGGCAGGCTACAGTTCATGGGGTCGCACAGAGTTGGACTAACACACACACACACGTTTACCTAAACCAAGTTATATAATTCATGCACCAAAATTACTATAGCTTCAATTATCTAAATTTTAAGGGATGAGTGTTAGATCAGTTCTTAATCCAATCTTTTTATCCAGCTCAAACACATCTCCTCACGGGTGCCCTCCATCAGCATGGAAGGATCCAGTGCCTTTGAGAATGCAAATGGAGAGAAGCCACTGGTTTAAACCAGGGCTCAAGTGTAAATTAGCATAAACTAGCCCCAAATTTTTAGCAAAGTGGGTTTTTAGAAATATTGGCAAGAATACACAGAAGAACTGTACAAAAAAGATCTTCAAGACCAAGATAATTATGATGGTGTGATCACTCACCTAGAGCCGGACATCCTGGAATGTCAAGTCAAGTGGGCCTTAGAAAGCATCACTACGAACAAAGCTAGTAGAGGTGATGGAATCCCAGTTGAGCTATTTCAAATCCTGAAAGATGACTGTGAAAGTGCTGCACTCAATATGCCAGCAAATTTGGAAAACTCAGCAGTGGCCACAGGACTGGAAAAGGTCAGTTTTCATTCCAATCCCAAAGAAAAGCAATGCCAAAGAATGCTCAAACTACTGCACAATTGCACTCATCTCACACACTAGTAAAGTAATGCTCAAAATTCTCCAAGCCAGGCTTCAGCAATATGTGAACCATGAACTTCCTGATGTTCAAGCTGGTTTTAGAAAAGGCAGAGGAACCAGAGATCAAATTGCCAACATCTGCTGGATCACTGAAAAAGCAAGAGAGTTCCAGAAAAACATCTATTTCTGCTTTATTGACTATGCCAAAGCCTTTGACTGTGTGGATCACAATCAACTGTGGAAAATTCTGAAGGAGATGGGAATACCAGACCACCTGACCTGTCTCTTGAGAAACCTGTATGCAGGTCAGGAAGCAACAGTTAGAACTGGACATGGAACAACAGACTGGTTCCAAATAGGAAAAGGAGTACGTCAAGGCTGTATATTGTCACCCTGCTTATTTAACTTCTATGCAGAGTACATCATGAGAAACACTGGGCTGGAAGAAGCACAAGCTGGAATCAAGATTGCCGGGAGAAATATCAATAACCTCAGATATGCAGATGACACCACCCTTATGGCAGAAAGTGAAGAGGAACTAAAAAGCGTCTTGATGAAAATGAAAGGGGAGAGTGAAAAAGTTGGCTTAAAGCTCAACATTCAGAAAACGAAGATCATGGCATCCGGTCCCATCACTTCATGGCAAATAGATGGGGAAACAGTGGAAACAGTGTCAGACTTCATTTTTTTGGGCTCCAAAATCACTGCAGATGGTGACTGCAGCCATGAAATTAAAAGATGCTTACTCTTTGTAAGGAAAGTTATGACCAACCTAGATAGCATATTCAAAAGCAGAGACATTACTTTGCCAACAAAGGTCCATCTAGTCAAGGCTATGGTTTTTCCTGTGGTCATGTATGGATGTGAGAGTTGGTCTGTGAAGAAGGCTGAGCGCCGAAGAATTGATGCTTTTGAACTGTGGTGTTGGAGAAGACTCTTGAGAGTCCCTTGGACTGCAAGGAGATCCAATCAGTCCATTCTGAAGGAGATCAGCCCTGGGATTTCTTTGGAGGGAATGATGCTAAAGCTGAAACTCCAGTACTTTGGTCACCTCATGTGAAGAGTTGACTCATTAGAAAAGACTCTGATGCTGGGAGGGATTGGGGGCAGGAGGAGTAGGGGACAACAGAGGATGAGATGGCTGGATGGCATCACTGAGTTGATGGATGTGAGTCTGAGTGAACTCGAGAGTTGGTGATGGACAGGGAGGCCTGGCGTGTTGAGATTCATGGGGTCGCAAAGAGTCGGACACGACTGAGTGACTGAACTGAACTGAACTTCCCTTTATCTATGTATATTAATTCTATTCCAGAGTTTTTGCTTAAGATCCCAGCATTAGCTCAGAGAGTGAAAGTACTGGTGGGCAGATCTGGGTTTAATTAAAACAGGTAACAGCTGATCAAAAGGAGGTCTGATTTGCAGTTTCATTATTTAGTTGGTGTGTGATGTGTGCTTATGAGAGAGGAAGGGGGCTATGATAAGGGATGAAAGATTGCTCTTCTGTTTGACTTTTGTCTCTTAATCAATAATCCCCGGTTCCTGCATCAGAAGGACAGAAATGGGAGACCTTTATAGAAAGGTTTCACATAACCCTCTCTCTCCCCACTTGGACTTCATTAATTAATGTGGTCATGAGTCAGCAATTCCACCTGTGCCCCACCCCACCTGAGCCTGACCAAATGGAAACTCCTCACTGATTCGTAATAAAGAAGACCTGATTCTATTTGGTGTTGCACCATGAGCTAACCTGGTCTTTTATTACCAGGGACCACTTTTAGATTTCAGAATTTACTTCTCTTTTGGCAGTAGTCTTTCAGAGGCTGGTTTTGCTGTTAGAATTTGGGGACATTCTAGCAGTTCTGGGAATTTCTAATAAAGTGAATCACCTTTTAATGTATTTACTACGAGTAATACACACACACATATACATATATATGGTAAAATGACTTAGATATTACTTTATCATTACATTATTACTAATTGATGATACATACACTATATGAACCATGGTTTTCAGTCGGCAAACTCTTTAGTCTCAAGAGGATGAAAGCAGGGACTTTCAAAAAGGTAGAACAAGCACAGTTCTATGCCATTTTCACAGTTTTACCTAGGGCCAACCTTAAACATGCAAGTTTGTTACTTCATAAGTTTCTCTCCCAATGTCAGATATTGTGGTCATGCATTCTTGATACTGTGTATAGGCTCAAATGCAAAATCCTCACATTGGTTCAATGTGCAAAATCACACTTTTTTTGGTGGAACTTGCCCTTTCACGTATAAATAATTTGAAGTGTTTTATTTAAGGACACAGTCTTGTTGTTCAGTCACTCAGTCGTGTCTGACTCTCTGCAACCCCACCGGACTGCAATACCCCAGGCTTCCCTGTCCTTCACTGTCTTTCCCAGCATCAGGGTAAAACAATCTTAATAGGCACATAAATAATAATCAAAGAACCATCTTACCTGGGCCACGTAAAGGGTAGCAGAGATCAGCTAAAAGCAGCATCTTGGAAGGGTCCAAACCAGTTCCTCCCAGCAGCTCCACAAAGTCCCCTATTCCCCCACAGCCTGCAGAGGACTTCTAAGAGAACAAAGCAGGAGAGGAAGACATATTTAAATCACCTAGCAAAGTCAAACCAATGGCAAATTGGTGAATTCACTCCTTTAGGCCCAGAAATCCTGGAAGTGCCCTTTAATTTAACATCCAAGACTCCAGAAATTAAGACTTTTTAAAGAAAAAAAAAAAGGAATTGCTTTTCTAAATTGGTTAAGTAATCATTTTTTAAAATGTGTGTGCATTTAAAAAACATTTTTTTACAAGTGCAAGGACTACAATGATGAAATCAGAATCTTTAAACTCCATATACGGTATATAAAAATTGCATCTAAAAGTGGTTTGATTTTTAAATCATTTGGACACACATATTGAATTATTTGAATTTCTTAATGCATGCAGTCAGTGTTTTTATAAATAGGACTTCCATATCAGTTTTTTCCTTTAACTTACCTCTTTTCCTCTTCTTTATAAGACTTTTTTTTTTTTGCTAGGGAGACAATTCTTACCCTTTCTATTGATAAGGATTTAGATTAGTTATAAGAATATTAAAGAAAAAACCAAAACCCTCATTTGGGCTCAAATTAGCTAGAGTTACCATCAACTTTCTCCATCCAATGAAAGTAAATTTATTTCAAACTATTCAAAATAATTATCTAGTCTAAAACTCTATGTGATCCACCGTAACCACTTTTTCTGCTTCCCTTCAATCCTTTCCACATGTCTCGTCTACAGAACTTCCTGGGCTTCAGTTTCCCAGGCAAAAAAAAAGCCGCCCCTCTCCGCCCTCTCCTGTGATCAGGGCTGGCCTCGTGATCCCATGGCCCACATCCACAGGGCTCACACTTATGAGGCCTAGAGCTTGTCTTAATGCTCTGTTGTCACTATCTTGAAATTCTTAATAATTTTAAAATAAAGTCCTCGTGTTTTCATTTTGTGCTGTCCCCCACAAATTATACCACCAGTTTTGCCTGTGATCCTCTTCTTCATTGAGGTACACTCAAGAGACCTAGCTGAGTGTGGCAAGATGCATAGAAGTTAACCAGATAGACCATACGACATAGGAACCAAAGTCTAAAACAGAGAGTGCTGAATACACACGTACATAAACACACACAGTCCAACATTAGGAAGATACTGAAATGTAACTGGAACAAAGCAACAGATAGAAAATACTATTACAGCATCCATTTGTCCAGTGAAAGGAAGCAAGTGGTGGGGGTCGGTATGCATATTTAAAGCACCTATTATGTGCTCTGTTCTAAGCATTTTACACAGTTCATCAAACCATAAAATACAGGATTAGTCAGCCCCACTGTGTACAGGGCGCATGTTCTTGTACGAAGAGTTGAATAAGCCATTTAGAAGTAAAGGGGAAAAAAATGTAATTGCCTTTCCCTTGAGTAGAGGGTGTCCAGGGAGAACATGACTTAAGACTAAACATTCCAGCTGGTTCTATATGTTCCAAATTTCACAGGAGGAGGTGAAGGGCAAAAGGCAGACTCAGGAGAGAGAAATAGGAAATAGGAAGTTGGGGAGAAATAGAAACTAAAATGAGGGCAATAGGGATTTCCCTGGTGACCCAGTGGTTAAGACTCCATGCTTCCAAAGCAGGGGCGTGGATTCAATCCCTGGTCAGGAAGCTAGGACCCCAAATGCTGTGCAGGGAAGCCAACAACAATAACAAAAAACAAAAATGAGGGGAACAAAACCCAGAAACAAAGAGGTGGAGAGCACACACTCCTCGCATTCGGTGACTTTACTGTCCTCTTCCTGAACCTCTCAGCTATCCTCAGTAAACAACGGCAGGAGCTGGGTTGTGTAGGGACCTCTACATTTCTTTGTGGAGGTTCCACCTCCCTGGACTAAGTTACTCTCACCTCTTGCCTAGACTATGACGATGGCCTTTTAGGTGCACTTCTGCACCACTCGGGCCACTACAGCTCATTCATCATCATTCATGGAAGCCAGAACGGCATTTGGGCAATCCTCTCCTTCCCATCATGGACTCCGTTATTTAATTTGGTCATGAAGCCAGCAATCCCAGCCCCCTCACCCACCAGATCACGATCAGATGGATTATGCCCGAACCCCTCAGTGGTTTGCCACTGCACTCAGAGCAGGCTCTTAACTCTTTACCATGACCCGCTGGGCTCTCCACCCCGGCCCTGCCTGTCTTCCTGGTCCGTACCATACCACAGGCCCCTACCTTCTTTGCTTCTTTCTGTTTCTGGAACTCAGGAAGCCCATCCTGCCTCCGAGCCTCTGCACTACTGTCGCCCTGTTCCCGGCTCTCCTGGGGCTGCCGGCTCCTTCTTACCTATCACTGAAATCTCACTTTAAATGTCTCCTTTTCAAAAGCTTTCTTTCCTGACCATCTTACCTCAAGTAGTTGCCTGCCTTCTCTCCCACGTTTTCCCCAGCCACCACTCTGCTTCATTTTCTGTAGGGTACTCATCACTATTTGAAACATATTATTCTTTTGCCTGTCTCATCCCCTAGCATGTAAGTTCCATGTGAGCAGGACCTGTTTTGTTCATTGCTAATTTCCAGCATTTAGAATAAGGCCTTGCACATAGTAAGCACCCTAAAAAAATTCTTTTTGTAAAGCAACAAGTACTTAGAACACTGCAGACTTCACACTGTTTTAAATGGTAAGCACCAAGATTACTCCTCACAGCCAAAAGTAGCTAAAATGCAGATCTCTCAATCTACCATACATGCTATCTTCTATATTAAACATCAAGAATGACATACAATCTCAGGACAGTAAGGTTATGCCAGAGACATCCACTTATCCCGGTCTTTATCAAAGGATTATTCTTCCACAAAGGTTCACTTTAAAAAAAATATAAGCACTGGCCTATGAGTTTAGGACTTAAAGGAAGTTGTACATACTGCTTTTCTCAGCCCTAGTCTTATTTATTTGGTTTCACTGAAACCAAATAAATCTGTCTGATTAGGAACTTTCTTTGATGACTTTCTTCGATGCCGATGAATATATCAGTTATCTTAACCTATCAGTTATCTTAACCTTAACCTATATGAGAACATAAAAGGAGGTGAGGGTGACTCAGAGGAAACGAGCTGCCAGTGCAAGTAAATGTGGTCAAGGTCAGCACAACTGCAAAGTCCATACAGCAGTTCATGGGGGGAACAGTAGATGGGGAGTCTCAGCTAATGTTCTGTTGCAAAATGTATGGCATGAAATGTAATGCAAAAAAAAAAAAAGCTTCAAAACTTTACTGTATTTTGCAATATAAAAATCCAATTTCATATTTTCTGCTACACTTAGCATTCCTTCATCACACAGTTCTGTCAATGAAGACACTTCCTTCATGTCAAAAGAAAATTCCAATAATCAGAAAAACAGCTGTGTAGATGACTCACACTAGGTTCTGCTAGGAGAGAATTTCTGTAAAAGAGGCAAGTACAAGAGAGTTCAATTGTAATTATATGCCACAACTTTGCCAGTTGGAAACATTTCTTACATCACGAAAAAAGTATTCAAGTAGGCAGAAGGGGCACCTGAGTATGCAGCTTGCAGCATAATGGAAATAGAAGAGGAGTGTGTTCAGGCAGCGACGGCAGGCTCGTGTGAGATGAAATGGTCAGATAGAAGGACCTGCCTCTCATTCATCCACATTCGCCCTGTATGATTACTTTTGCTCTCAAAAGTTTGCTGGGGCCTTAGGAAGTGACTGGGAAGCAATAAGCAACTCACCTTTAACTGCAGACCATTTAAGTGTCCCAGGGTGAGATCGGATATTTTGATCGCTACAGGATAAATGATGGAGAAGCTGCAGTTGCGATGCTGATGTGGCACAACCAGAGTAAACCTTCCATTTGGGGTCTGGGAGATGATATTGCAGGCTTTATAGAAAAGCAAAATCACATTTTCACTATCTTGTATGCTGGGCTTTTGTGGAAATTTATCTTATCCTATTCTAAGCTTCTGTTAATGGTCTAGGGGCTTGGGGCCTAGAAGAGAATACATATCACAAAGGTGATTTTGGAGATGGGAAGGACCTGGGGAAGAAAAACCACCAGGGATATATCCACATTGTTAGGAGGCCCTGGGCTGTAAGGGGCTTCTAATTGTAATCTCAGGGGGTCACCTTATTTATAACACTCACAAGACATAAATTAATAACCAACCAAACAATACTAGGTGGTGTAAGTTCTAGGAATACTTCATTAACTAGGGTCTTAGTTCAATCTGGAAGTCTGAAAGAATCAAGGCTTAAAGAGGAGATCAGAATTCAAACCCCGGTGGTCTGAAACCTTTATTAACTGAACTTGGAGATATATGTTACTTTTTAGATAATAAAGTAAAGAAATATTGAACCCGTTAGAAAATAGGCTGAGAAAATCAGAAACCAGGCTTATGTCTGATAAATACTGGGTGTTAAGTGGTAAGTTGACTAAAAGGTAAATCTTTAATGTTTATTTACTCCCAAAATTTTCTGAAAATTTTTTTTGTATCTCAGGTCTAGACTTACAATAAATTTATTCTCTTAGCTATGAAACTAGAAGCATCAGAGTTTGTGCTGTTTTCGGCCAATTCAGTTCAGTTCAGTTCAGTTCAGTCGCTCAGTCGTGTCCGACTCTTTGCAACACCAGACAAAAGTTTCTGACCAGACTATGTCAGAATTACCTTTTGCCTCCTTCTTATATTTTTAATCACACTTAATTTCAAAACGAACTGAAATTCCTTGATGATTCTAGAAGATTTCTGATTTCTAGCCAAACAAGATAGAGGAGAAACAGTTGTCCTCTAGTATTATTCTGTTCCAGTCCTCGGAAATAGCCCTTCTGGGTGCTTCTACCATAAAAAGTTACTTTGTTTTTTAAAAATAAAAATTGGGAGATCAGTCAGTACATTATTTTTTGGCAGATTAGGTAGGCGCCATTCTTCAATCACATGAAGTGTTAATATTAATACTATTGTATGCAACCAAAAATGATTATGTTTTCTTTACCTGATTTTTTACAAACATTTTCCTCTTAATGGGCAAAAATAATAAATAGATGAATGAACTCATTCTGATTAAGATAATGTGTTTTAGGCCTGGGCTATTTAGCTTTATAGCATCTTTTCGTGTATCCATCAGAAACGAACTAAATTAGAGCAATGGGTTCAGACTCAGAAGGCAACACTGAGGTCCTCTGGTCCAACCCTCTGCTCAGGCATGAAATCTGTCTACGCATCCCAGATACGCAGTCTTTCGGCATTTACCTAAGTATCTTAAAGACTTCATATCTGAATCCAGGTCAATGGAATGACTGCAGGGATTAAAGTTTGTCACTGAATACATTGTAGTAACTCAGGAGATCAGAAATAAGACCAGGGGAAAAATAGAATTCTAGCCACCATAAGTTAGTATCTTATCTAGACTGGTAAATAAATTAAAAACTGATTTGATTTTCATAATAATGAATCACAAATATCCTTCAGGTCATTTCTAATTACAAAAGAATTCCCATTCAAATCCTTCCTCACTTCAAATTTCTTAAGTCTGTGCAATAATACTACTTTTGAAAAGTAGAATGGATGCTCTCTCCCCCCAATTCCTGCCTTCTAACTGAGAAGACAGGAAGTCCACTTACGGAAGAGGTTAGGCTCTGTCTTCATGGTTACTGTGAATCCATTTCCTGGCTCATGGACCCGGAAGAAGATCATGGCCACGTTCTGGGAGGATCTGATGGTCCTTCTGCTCAGACCACTCTCACAGAAATCTATGTACCTCTCCGTCGTGGGGAGAGGGTGATCCTGGGAACTGGGGAATTTCTCCCCCTTGAGAATCCAACCATCAAATACCTTCCAACAAAAACACAAAGATGATCACTTCCATCAGCTCCTGAAATCATAAATGTGTTGAAAAGGGGGAAAAGCTTACCCAGCAATGGACCTCCAATTATAAGTAGGGAATAGACAGACTATACCCCCCTGTACACTTGCTTTCTATTTGTATATATTTTGACTGGATTGTTTGAAAGTCATATGATTAATTAATTAATTATTGCTTTTTCCCCCCTTTTATAAACTCCAATGTATCTGAAGCAAATACTTTCTTATACTTCATCATTTCAGCCACCTTGGTAAATAAAACTACAGATGATGTACACTTTTGTATTGGTCATTATTTTTTCACACATCCTACCTTCAGAAGAATTCCACAGGAGCATAATCTGGGCTTCAGTTTTTCTCTTTCCTCATTAAAATATGAACAAAATATCTCAAAAATAGACAGCAAAGGGACAAATTGGAGCAAGAACTTTACCTACCTGCCGATGGTTATACATACCCATTTCCCCCATCTTTAAACTCATCACACATTAAAATATCAAGAACTACTTTAACACTTAGACAATAATGTCTGGTATGCAAGTTAGGAATTTTTTCCTTCACTTCTTGAAGTTTGTAGTTGGCTGGACAAAAGGTCAGAGTCTATTGACTTTATTCTTAAAATCACCACAGGTCTCCAATTTAATGAATTCAACCTAGTTCGAGTTAGTAACATTACCAGCTACAAATTCCTTCATCAGATCAGTTCTCTTCCACTGCATTTGACAGTTTCCACTTTAGGGTTTTAATCATGTTCACTTTAACTGGACTGGAGAAGTCCAGCAACCATCCCAAGCTGACCCCTAAGGCTCACAGGGAACTCGGAGTGGGGATGCTGTGAGACTGGAGGACTTGTCCACACCTCATCCCTGTCTCAAACTAGATTCCTTCTCAGGATTTCTCCCAGTGGCCCGTGCCTTTCTGCTCCAAAATCGGGTCACCCAGGCGTTGAAGACAGCCTATGGGAGCCTGGAACGATTCCACAGAAAAAGGGACCTGCAGGAGCAAGGTGGGCTCAGATCTCAGAGGTGAGGTCGCCTTCTAACCAGGGCCATGGGCTCGCGGACCTGAGCGCTCCTGCTAAATGGGCTTGTACCACTTTTCATCTGCCCCAGGATGCAACAAGCGCTGGGGACCGAGAGCTCACAGAAGGGAACTTAAACCACTGCAGGAGGCACCAGCCCTTCAGGGCGTGAGAGGAGGTTCCTTTTGCATGGGGGTCCCACTCCGGCACCAGCTGAGCACCTAATTACCGGCTCTCCCTGCTGGGTAGCTGGGACCCGGTCATTGCCCGTCCCTTGCCCACCTGGCCCGGGGGTGCCTCACCTGCAGGATGTCCCCCCTCTGACAGTCGATGGAGACCAGATCGTAGCGGATGGTGATGAACTCCTCCGGCTCTGCGATGAAGAATGTGGCGCAGTGTAGCTGCGGCCGGTCGGCGGTGAAGGTGAACTGGCCCTGGAGGCTCAGCATGTCCACGCACCCTGGGGGAGGGCAGTGGGGTTGGCGGTCCAGGGCTGCAGCCCCCGCTGCGCCGCCCGGGGCAGCCCTCTCTCCGCCCCCAGCGAGTTCCAGCCTCAGCGCCTGGCTCCCGGAGCGTCACTCCATCTCGCCCAGGGGCACCTCCTCGGACCGACCCTTAGCGATGGGAATCTGGGCCTCGAGCTCCCTCCCAGGGGTCCGGCCAGCCCCCACCTCCCCACCTCCCCGGCAGCCCGCACTCACGCAGAGCGCGGCTGTACAGCGGCTCCCCCTCCAGCTCCCGCTTCGGGCTGGCGCCACCGGCGAGGTGTGGAAAAGGATCGTGGTCCACTGCTTCCCGCAGCTGGCCAGGAAAAGTTCAGGTCAGTCCGGAACAGTTCAGGGAGGGGGAGAGGGGATCAGAAGCGGGTACCCTCCCTGCCCACGACACAGAGAAGCAAGTGAGCAGATCAATGTCTCCAGGGGGATCCGGAGAAGACGGGAAGGTTTAGACCTTTTCCATCAGATCTGGGTATCCCGAGGGGCCAGAGGGAAAGGGGGAAGAAGTAGGCAGGAAGACCTATGGGATACCCGGGGAAAGAGGGAGCACAGTGAATGAGGAAGAAAGACCTAACCCCAACATAATCTGAGAGCAGAGGCAGCCTGCCCATCCCCAAGGCTGGACACTCAGGGCTGGAAGATGAGATGGGTCAGCCCCAGGGAATCGCTCACCTCCAGGTACCGGCTCTCTCCTCTTAGAGCCAGCAGGCAGATCAGAATGAAGTGACACTGAAGTTTGAAAGTGGGGGCCATGCCGGCCCTGGCTCTGCAGCTGGTGCTTCCTGCTCCGGAGGTCTCAGGCTTTGCTTCCCAGGCTCACCCAGGCTGAGAGCTAGAAGCTGGTAGGGTCCCTTTGCTGGGTCCCTTTTATAGAGCAGTGAGGAGCGGAGGCTCTCTGCCCCTTAACTGATCTGAGCTCAGTAACCATGGGTTACCTGTCTCGGCGACAAAGTGCGTGGCGATGACGAGGGTCCAGCCCTCAGCCACAAATTTTCAGAGTGGTCCAGCATTATTCACCAAGAATGATTTCAGACACTTACAACTTAGTGAACTAAAGTGTGGGAGAAAGAATGAGGCAGGAATAGAGAGTAAGGGATGGCATTTACTTGACCTGCCACATGCAGGGAATTTCTGACTTTGCAAAGCCAAGTGACAAGGTTACACACAGGCATAAAATGCCCAGCACCACACACAGCCTTATCATACAAGCCTTGTCCCATAACCTTAAATGGAATCGTGTTGGAAATTGTCAGAGAATATAGTATTCACGCAGTTGCCTCTCAGGATGAAACTTGAGGAATTTGCAGCTCCAAGGAGAAGCTGAACAGAAGCTGAAGTGTGATTTTGCAGAATATTGCAGTCATGTAATTCAAGCTTTCTTTCTTCCCTTGGTCTCTGCTGTATCCTGGTCCAGTTTCATGTAAGCATTTCCTTAAGAGAAAGCTAACTCTGGAGTCTGTGGACATCTGGATTTCAGCCAAACTATGTCATATGGCCTGAATGTATAGAGAGGATGGATGCACTCCTGGGCCAGTCAATCATGGCTAGGACCTTAACATCCATCTGAACCCCTGAGAGATGGAGTCCTTCCATTTCATGCCTTCAAATACCTGGATTACTTTCATACTCCAGTAGAAAGAACTGCTGAGAAGCTTTATTAAAACTGCTCATTAGCAAATTTTCAGGGCTAAACAAATGACTTAGAGATGCAGGAATAAGTTAAGCTTATCTTTACTGATTAGATGAGAAAATTGCTTCTCCTTATGTCCAAAATTGTGGGAAATATGAATGTCTCCACTTCTGGTCTTTCCACCCCTCTCCAATCTCTGTGATTCAGGGCAACTACAAATTCTAAAAAAACTTCACATTTTTACCTCTGCCTGACAGAAAACTTGGTTTCCACCCACAGCTTTCTTTGCTATTAAAATTATTACAGATAGACTGTCATCGTGTTTTAACTAAAGAAAATGGTTGCATATTTAGTGTATAAATACTCCGAAGCAGTAATCTGCCCAGTGGTTCAGAACTTGATATTTTCTTGTTTTTTTCTTTTTATATGTCCTTATTTAAGACAATTCTGAGCTCTGAAGGAGCCACCTCTTTGTTGTTTAACCTGGAGGCCTTCCTACCATTGTCCAATTCTGTAAACAGACCTCAGACCACAGAGAGCCTGGGAAGAAGGGGCACCCAAAGGTCATAAACACTGGCCATCATGTCCCTCTCCCCTTCCCGGGGTTGTTTAGATGTCTGAATTTTAGAGAGGGTATAAAGAAATCTGAGAGGAATTAAAAAAAAAAAAAGTGAAAAACACACCGCTTAATCCCAACTTGCCTGGCCCAACATGCCAGGCCTGTCTCCCACCCTGGCTATGCCTGGAGGGAGGCTATGCCACTCACAGGCCCATCCTCCTTTCTAGTCAACCCAGCCATGGCCTTGAACCACTGAGAGATGGAGTCCTTCCATTTCTCACCTTCGAATACCTGGATTACTTTCATTCTCCAGTGTGCAGCCCAGCACTCAGCTTGGAGACCCCTGTGGGTCTGGTTTTATTAGCATTGTCACAGAGACATTCTTCTTCAAATCAGTCCTCCACACACACACATGCAAGCTGATGGACCTCCGTGATGGTCCTAGCATGCACTCGTGGGTGCTCCTCAGAAAGCACACCCAGGGGCAGCCGGGATGAATGAGGTGAAACTCGATGACAGACAGGCAACATCCTACCTTATAGAAGAATCTACGAACTGCAGTATTATAGAAGATGGATTTCATTCCTGCCAAAGCCTGTGTGGAGAAGTTCAAGCGTAATTTTCACCAGTTTGCCAAATATCCGCTAAGTCATTGGAGACTGTGTTCTATTTTGTTTTTGTTTAAATAAGAGTAACCAAAGGATGAAGCTAGAACCCACAGGGGAATGTCAAGAAGATGGAGTTGGAGGACAAGGAGAAGCAGTTGGCCATTCTCTATGAACAAAAGCATTAAAAATGGGTGAGAGTGACGGAGGGGGTCAGCTGGGTTAGACAGAAAAGTTTCTGGACAGTAACTAGGTCCGTGAAGAGGAATTGTTTTTGTGGACCGATTCAGTCATTCAACTAGCTTAATATTTGTTTAACCAAATTTGATTATTTTGTTGTATGTTCTAAGTAAACTCAGAGTCCCCACGCACCCTGGTTGGAAATTATGGACATGTTCACCTCCATTCTCTGCCCACATTTTAGTTTCTCTCCATGTTTTCCTAGACAACCTCTCCCATGCTGATGTTAATACAATCCCTGGTCAGTGTTTTTTAGATCTTAAATTATTGTTAGGCAGGGTTAAGACATTCTTTTCATTAGATAAGAGATATTTTCTTTCACAAATCCCCAGAGCAGACTGTCACCATGTAAAGCCTGAAGGTCCAGGTGACCACATGATACAGAACCATAGTCAAATCTATGAACATGGCAGGGGTGAGGTTTTAAAATTGTGCTGAGGCTGAAGAGGCGCACATAGCCACCTTCTAAGCAGCGTAGAGAGGAACTCTGTTGTCACTCATGGGGCCTATGACATGATTGTGATAGTCAAATGCTTGCTGCTGGACACTGCCAAGGCTTATGCCCTGTGGTGTCAGAAGTAGCAAAGGGAACAACGTAACCCCAAGTCTCTCTGCTCTGGGATTGGTCCAAGACGCCCTTAAGTATTCCCTATACATAATAGTGTGCTTCCCCAGTGGCTCAGCAGTAAAGAATCCACCTGCAATGCAGGAGATGCAGGTTCGATCCCTGGGTCAGGAAGATACCCTGGAGAAGGGAATGGCAACCCATTCCAGTATTTTTTGCCTGGAGAATCTCATGGACAGAGGAGCCTAGCAGGGTACGGTTCATAGGGTTGCAAAGAGTCAGACATGACTGAAGTGACTTAGCATGCACATGTAACAGTACCCTTTTTCTTTTGTTGATCACTTGGACAACATCACGAACATCCGCTCTAAAGATCTTCCTTTTCTCTTTCCTAAGTGGGACATGAAATATTGAGATTGGGAACTATGATTGACTTCTTTTTAAAAATAATTTTATTTATTTATTTTGGCTGTGGTGAGCCTTTGTTGCTGCGCGGGCTTTTCTCTAGTTGCCGTGAGCAGGGGCTATTCTTCATTGTGGTATGCGGGTTTCTCATTGCAGTGGCTTCTCCTATTGCAGAGCACGGGCTCTAGGGAACTCGGGCTTCAGTCGTTGTGGCTCCCAGGCTCTAAAGCACAGGCTCAGTAGGTGTGGTGCATGGGCTTAGTTGCTCCAAGGCACCCGGGATCTTCCTGGATGAGGGATCCAACCCATGTCTTTTACATTGGCAGGCAGATTCTTTACCACCGAGCCACCAGGGAAGCCCTATGATTGACTTCCTTAAGAAATAAAGATGACTGGATTAAGCTCATTGTAGTTATAGTATAGTGAAAGTCATTCAGTCGTGTCTGACTCCTTGTGACCCCACGGACTATACAGTCCATAGACTTCTCCAGGCCAGAATACTGGAGTCGGTAGCCATTCCCTTCTCCGGGGGAACTTCCAACACAGGGATCAAACCCAGGTCTCCCGCATTGCAGGAGGATTCTTTACCAGCAGAATCACCAGGGAAGCCCAGGAATACTGGAGTGGGTAGCCGTTCCCTTCTCAGGGGATCTTCCCAACCCAGGGATCAAGCACAGGTCTCCCACACTGCAGGCAGATTAACCACCACCAACGAAAACTAGCTTTCAGTTTCTTTCAAGATAATTTGCCGTTTGAATGAATTTGACTATTTTTTAATGGATATTTTTAATAGGTAAGGTTTCTTTTTCAGATGTGTTTGAAGTCAGGAAGGAAGAAACTAAACTAGTTCCTTGGGGGAACTAATGTAAATTGGCCTTTGAGTGAAACCATCATACATCAGTGATTTTCAACTCAGATCCTTGATCTCCCTTTGTTGCGGTTATGATGACCAGCTGTTAATAGAGGTTAGGGCTCTGGGAGGCTGCAAGTGACTGATAGCAAACTGGAACTGAAGGGGAAAGGGAAGTTATTATGCGAACACTGGCTTGCAGAATGGAAGGGCAGAAAACAGGAGTGGGGGGCAAATGCTGTTTCCAGTCTCTGTCTCAAACTGCCTGCGCCCAACATCTGTGGTAAGCCAGCCACCAACAGTTCCTAAGCTTTACATGTTACCATTGGACAAGTAAAATACTCTGAACCAGGGTACTCATAATTCCCAGCCCACAAACTTTGTGAGAAAAGGCTCAGAGGCCAAGGGATAGGATCTGGTCCAAACATGACTGGGCTCACAACAGCCGTATGGATGGAGAAGGGGAGGCAGTTTCCAGGGAAAATGGGGCGGGAGGGGGGGTGTGCAGCTATAGGACTCACAAACTAATAGATGTCTCCAAAAGAGAGAGACAAAACAAAAACAAAAACCCCGTTTCGGTGACTTCGTTCATCATAAGCTTTCTCCCCTATAAAATGGTGATCTACACTAGGCTCATTACAGGCATACCTCATTTTATTGCACTTCACAGATACTGCATCTTTTACAAAGCAAAGGTTTGTGAAAACCCCACATAGGCAGTGATTGGCCTTCTTTAGCAATAAAGGATTTTTAAACTAAGATCTACACATTAAATTTTTAAGATACAGTACTATTGCATACTTAATAGACTACAGTATAGTATAAACATTTATATGAGTTTGAGTAGGCTCCAGGAGTTGGTGATAGACAGGGAGGCCTAGCATGCTGCAGTCCATGGGGTCCCAGTGCATGTTATATGCACTGGGAAGCCAAAAAAATTTACTTGATTTACTGTAATATTCACTTTAATACAGTGGTCTGGAACCAAACCCACAACATCTTCGAGGTACGCCTGTATAGGAATTAAATTTTAATATAATATATACCCTTCAGAGAGAATGGCCTGAAATGATAGCTATTATTAAATTATACCAATAGGGATTTCCCTGGTGGTCCAGTGGTTAAGAATCCACCAGCAATGCAGGGGATGTGGGCTCAATCCCTGGTCAGGGAACTAAGATTACACATCCCCTGGAGCAACTAAGCCCATGCGACCAACTACTGAGACCAACTATAGCACTACTGAAGTCCGAGAGCTCAGGAGCGTGCTAGCTGAAACTACTGAGTCCACACACCACAGCTAGACCGTCCGTGTGCTGCAATGAAAGGTCCCGCATGACGCAACGGGGATACCTTGTGCCGCAACTAAGGCCTCAGTTCAGTTCAGTCGCTCAGTCGTGTCCAACGCTTTGCGACTCCATGGACTGCAGCATGCTAGGCCTCCCTGTCCATCACCAACTCCCAGAGCCTACTCAAACTCATGTCCATTGAGTCAGTGATGCCATCCAACCATCTCATCCTCTGTCATCCCCTTCCCCTCCTGCCTTCAATCTTTCCCAGCATCAGGGTCTTTTCCAATGAATCAGCTCTTCACATCAAGTGGCCAAAGTATTGGACTTTCAGGTTCAGCATCAGTCCTTCCAATGAATATTCAGGACTAGTTTCCTTTAGGATGGACTGGTTGGATCTCCTTGCAGTCCAAGGGACTCTCAAGAGTCTTCTCCAACACCACAGTTCAAAAGCATCAATTCTTTGGTGCTCAACTTTCTTTATAGTCCAACTCTCACATCCTTACATGACTACTGGAAAAACCATAGCTTTGACTAGATGGACCTTTGTTGGCAAAATAATGTCTCTGCTTTTTAATACGCTATCTAGGTTGGTCATAACTTTTCTTCCAAGGAATAAGCGTCTTTTAATTTTATGGCTGCAGTCACCATCTGCAGTGATTTTGGAGCCCTAAAAATAGTCTGTCACTGTTTTCACTGTTTCCCCATTGATTTTCCATGAAGTGATGGGACCAGATGCCATGATCTTAGTTTTCTGAATGTTGAATTTTAAGCCAGCTTTTTCACTCTCCTCTTTCACTTTCATCAAGAGGCTCTTTAGTTCTTCTTCACTTTCTGCCTGCCATAAGGGTGGTGTCATCTGCATATCTGAGGTTATTGATATTTCTCCCGGCAATCTTGATTCCAGCTTGTGCTTCATCCAGCCCAGCATTTCTCATGATGTACTCTGCACAGAAGTTGAATGAGCAGGGTGACAATATACAGCCTTGACGTACTCCTTTCCCTTTTTGATGCCAGTCTGTTGTTCCATGTCCAGTTTCTAACTGTTGCTTCCTGACCTGCATATAGATTTCTCAAGAGGCAGGTCAGGTGGTCTGGTATTCCTAAGGTAGCCAAATAAATAAATAAAGTTATACCAATAATATTATATATCTTTATCAGTAGGTTTTTTCTTCTAAGGACAATTTTATAACAGTACATTGTAAGATATGTTTTTCATATTATTATTACATTAGAATGAATGACTGCATATCAAACCCAGGTCTCCCACATTGCAGGTGGATTCTTTACGAGTTGAGCCACCAGGGAAGCCCAAGAATACTGGAGTGGGTAGCCTATCCCTTCTCCAGGGGACCTTCTCGACCCAGGAACGGAACTGGGGTCTCCTGCACTGCAGGCAGATTCTTTACCAGCTGAGCTATCAGGGAAGCCCTATTAGAACATTAACAGTTATTAAAAGCCATAGTTAGAAAAAGAGAACTAAACTGAAACATATTACAGAACAGCATTTCAAAAGACTAGCTAAGGGGATATATGTAAAAATATAGCTGATTCACTTTGTTGTACAGTGGAAACTAACACAACCATTGTAAAACAACTATATTCCAATTAAAAAAATTTTTTTAAATACTAGCTAGGAATGGGTCCCAGTAAAGATGATGCATTATAATGGATAGTGGCTTACCTGTATCAGAGAGAAAAACTGAAATGTGGGGAACATAGAAATTAATAAGATTGAGGAAAGGGGAAAGCTAAGTTATAAAGCAGAAACAGAAAATAAGATAACTAGGAACTACCCAAACAGAATGATACTTTGATTCCATATCAGAGATTACCGAATGACATCATCTTTTAAGCCTTGGGGATAGTGGGAATAAGAAAGCAATGATTTGGCAACACGGCTCCAAACAAACAGTGATGATGTGAGGAAAGAAGAGAGATTAAATGATCTGCCCAGATTATCACAATGAGTCAGAAACAAAGTCTAGGCTAAGAAGATCTCTATCCAGCCAGGTAATCGATCCTGCTTCAAAGACAACAACCCTGGACATTCATCCCCCAAATTATATTTTAGGTTTTAAAATTACTAACAGCAAAAGAGAGATGGCACCGGCCAAAGCGAGACACCAGCAGATCGATAACTACAAAGGAGATGGGGGTGGTTTATGTTTGTGCAATAGCTTCCTTGACTTTGGTGTGACACTGTTATCTCAACTCCCTTCAGGCTTACTCTAAAATATGCCGTGACTAACATCTTGCCCATAGATCATAATGAGATGCCATTCAGTAATCCCTCACTGCCTACATCAAAGGGAAAAGTACAGCCGGGTCCAGAACTGGTGTGCTTGTCATTAGGTCGTGGTGACGTGCATGGGCACATAACATCAGCTTCTTCTCTGACGGCAGACAAATCAAGTGTACAGAGGCTCATTGCTTAGTGCCTTAGAATAGATCTAAAGGAGACAAGTCTGCCAGTTATGTGGAGCGACACCAGAGGTTCTAAATAAGGAAAGCAACGCAGAAAAATGCAAGCAAGCACAGCGGCAGTGAGCTGTCTGCGGTGCCTTCTTAGCTGACTTTCATCAGCGGGACCCCTGCCAGTGGCCAGCCTGCTCCTCTCTTCTGCCAACTCTTTCATCTCCCCTCCTCCCTCCCCTTCTCTCTTCTTTTCCTCCTTCCCCTGTGTCCTTCCTTCCACACACTCTGAGCAACAGACTTGGCTGCTCTAGACTCATAGCGTTTTAGATATATGCCTGAAAGCCTTTACCATATTTTGTCATGACTTTTAACATGTCTGTATTCAACCCTAAAGGTAGACCCGTAGAAGTCTGCCCCTGCATCTCGTTCATCACTACCCTCTGCATCTAGTACACACACACACACACACACACACACACACGACACTCCTAGCACTCCTGCCTGGTACCTGAAAACAAATTGTAAAAGGGCCTTCTGCTTTTTTCCACCTAGTTACAAATTAAAGACCTGTCACCACTCAAATATTAGCTGACAACATCCAAAGATGTGCCATCAGCCAGGTAATGAGAATCAAATGTGAAACCTGGAGAAACCGGAAGGAGGAGCTGAAGTGGTTCTGGAGTCAACTCTGAAGACCACGGCCAGCTGCATGGGGTGGCAGTGAGAAGAGTTGGAGAGAATGGGGAGACGCGGCCAGGACTCGGGCAGGGCAATTAGGGCAAAGACTTATCGTGCTGAACAGTATAATGCAATATAACTCAAAGGCAAATTAGTGCAAAAAATCCAGGATGAACAAAATAGCAAAGTTTTAAATAAAGACACCAGTGCTCTCAGTGACTTCCTTTGGCCTCAGACTTAGCCCTGTGAAGCAGCTCTTTGAAGCAGCACCCTGTAGGAGCAATCAAGAATTTCCAGAGTTTTATTCTGGTTTCCATGTACACCAGCTATAGGGTGAAAACAAAAGGGCTCTGGATTAGGTGTCCCAAGCCCCAGATCACTGACCGGGAGCTTGGGCAAGCCATCACCTGATCTCTGAGAAGGAGATGGGTATAATAGCCAATGTCAGAGCAGGAAACAGATGGCGCTCTCAAGGGGGTAGCTGATGGAATATATAATACAAGGATGGTAAAAAGTGTGGGCAGTGTGCAGGGAAATCATGAGGGTGCAGAGTCCCAGGACTTATAGCAGAGAGGAGCTGTCACCCGCTTCCTGGGCCACAGGACTGAGAAGGAGGGTGAGGAGGAACAAGAGTGGTTAGTGGAAGCCATCCAGCCTTCAGGGGCTATCAGGTCTCTGAGGACCTGCGATGGCTTTAAAACTCATCTGCAATTCTTTGACACTCTTCCCCCAAAAAGAGGGAGCCCAAGTCCTTTCCCCTAGAATACTGCATGATATTAATGACAAGCTTCTAATTGACAACATGATCCTGTAATCTGAGGCTAAGTTAGAAAAAAGCAACATACCTTCAGCATGGTGTCTTCCCCCTCTCTTGGGACTCGTGCCTCTGGTGGCCTGAGCTACCGTGTAAGAAGTCCAGCTCCCATGAAGCTGCCATGCTGGAGGGTTATGTGGAAAGACCACACAGAGTGGGAGAGAGCTGGGAGCCCCAGCAGTTTCAGTCCCCAGATGTTTTGATCATCCCAGCCCAGGTCCCAGACATGTGGCTGAAGAACTCCAGTTCTCAACCACCATCTGACTGCAAATCATGAGACACTCTAAGCTAGAACCATCCTCACTGAGTGTTTCCCAAATACCCAACCCATGAGAGATCATAAAGAACTGTTAAGTCACTAAGTTTGGGAGTGATGTATTATAAAGGAAACATAACCAATACTGGCCTGTCTTAGTTTGTTCTGACTGCTATAGTAGAATACCATAGATCAGGAAGCTTGTAAACAACAGGTTTACTCCTCATAGTTTGGAAGTCCAAGATGAAGGTGTTGGCAAGACTCCGTGTCTGGTGAGGACCCACTTTCTGGTTTGTAGACAGCTGTCTTCTTCCTCTGTCCTCACATAGCAGAAGAGGCAAGGGAGCTCTCTGCTGTCTCTTTTGTAAAGGCACTAATCCCACTTATAAGGGTTTCACTCCTATGACCTAATCACCTCCCAAAGGCCCCACCTCCAAATACCATCACACTGAGGATTAGGTTTCAACATACTGATTTTGTGGGGACCCTAACATTCAGTTTACAGCAAGGCCCTTTCCATATATAATGCACATTCTTTGATGTTTTAACTTAGGATCCCTAGATGCCCCAGATGACACAGCCTTTGTCTGTGGAGCCCTTGAGCTGAATCACCATCTTCAAGGCACGCCTTTGGGCCCAGACAGCTACATCAACATCTGTATAAACAAGCTGGCTGGTGCCAAGTTTAGTTTGTGGGGTACAGTTAGTGGCTGGACAGTAGATGTTAATCAGCCCTGGAGAAACTGAACCCTGTGCCTCAGCCCTGCAACCAGCTGGCTGAGGGAATGACGTGTGAAAGATCAATAAACACTGCTCCCTTTAAAATGCTGACCTTCTCCATTTTTAATCATTACAAATGTGCAAACAGAACAAGATTGCTCTAAGGCATTTAAAGGGAAGTGTTAGTCACTCGTCGTGTCCAACTCTTTGTGACCCCATAGAGTGTAGCTTGCCAGGCTCCTCTGTCCATGGAATTTTCCAGGCAAGAATACTGGAGTGGGTAGCCATTATCTTCTCCAGGGGATCTTCCCCACCCAGTATTGAACTCGGGTCTCCTGCACTACAGGCAGATTCTTTATTGTTTGAGCCACCAGGGAAGCCCTAGGAGAGCATCTAATATTGAAGAAATTGGTTTTAGCCAATATATAATACTTACATTTTAGGTCTCGTTCCTGCTTTTAAATCTCATGGTATAAAAACGGAGCTGAATACTAAACAGCTTTAGGTTAGAAAGTAAACCTGCAGAGTTAACTGGAAGAGCTTTCAGTAGCCAGAACTAGAACAATCTCAGTGGCAAAACAAGGTATTATTGGATTATAACCCAGTGTATAAAGTTCCTTGAGTCCACAATGATATAAATAAATGATTGAATACATTAGTAAATGGGAAGAAGAGAAAAATCTTCCATGCAGAAGAATTCCAGATAGTTTATCTTAGTATCCAGGAGAGGAAACATAGCTCCCTACTCCACAGGTGTGGGCTGTTCACAGTAACTTCCTTCCAAAGAGCACAGTGTAGGAAGAAGATGAATGGAAAGTAACTTTAAAGCATAGACACCCGATAAACACCATCTCAGCCAGTTCAAGGTCAATATCAAGAGTCATTTCATAAATCACATTGCTAATACATACCCTTGATATGATGTGATGAAAATGGCACTTTACCTCTGTGACCTTCCTCTCATAAACCCATAACCAAGTCTAATCATGAGTAAAATATCAGACAAATTTCAATAGAAGAGCATCCTTTGATATACCTGATCAGCATTCTTCACAACTGTCAAAGTCATTATAAATAAGGAAAGTCTGAGAAACTGTCACAGCCAAGAGGAGCCTAAGGAGAAAAGACAGTTAAGTGTAATATGGTATCTTAGGTGGGATCCAGGAACAGAAAAAAGTTATTAGGCAAAAAACCAAGGAAATCTGAAAAAAACGATGGATTTCAGTTAATAACAATGTATCAAAATTGGCTCATTGATTTTAACAAAGGTATCATACCAGTGTAATGTAAATAAAAGAAACTATATGTGGGGTATATGGGAACTCTGTATTACCTGCTCAGTTTTTCTGTAAATCCAAAAATGTTCTTAAAATATTGCACATTTATAATAAAATAGAATTTCTTTTTAGAAAGTAAGCATTCCTATATGGACTTTCTAGCATCAGAATATATTTGATATTTGCCAGGCAAGACCCAAAGAAATTTTGTCTCCACAATTTATTGGCTCTTCTCTTCTGTCTCTTAAAAAAGATAGTCTCTTAATTCTATTCATTCCTGTGAAGTCTTGTTTGTCCCTCAGCTTCCCTTGCTCCTCTTGCTTGCACCTCCAGCATCCTGCAGAACCTCCTCTCATTTTGTTGTTGTTCAGTCGCTGAGTCGTGTATGACCCTTTGTGACCCCATGGATTGCAGCACACCAGGCTTCCCGGTCCTTTACCATCTCCCAGAGCTTGCTCAAACTCACGTCCATTGAGTCGGTGATGCCATCCAGCCATCTCATCCTCTGTCGTCCCCTTCTCCCACCTTCAATCCTCTTATTTAGGTCACTCCTAATTTTTATATCTAAGGGTCACTTCCACTGATCTTTGACATCTCTGCATTATTTGACACTTTCTCCCTTTTTTCTTTTTGGAATTCTTATTCTTTTGCTTTTAGATAACCTTGATTTTTATGAGTCAGACATATACCAAATTTGAAGACATTAAAAAAATGAGTTAAGCCCCAATGTTGTTTCATAGTACTTCACCCTTTGTATGGGTTTCCCAGGTAACACTAGTGGTAAAGAGCCCACCTCCCAATAAGACTAAGAGACACAGGTTCCATCCCTGGGCCAGGAAGATACCCTGGAGGAGGGCATGGCAACTCACTGGAGAATCCCACGGACAGAGGAGCCTGGCAGGCTATGGTCCATAGGGTCACAAAGAGTTGGACGTGACTGAAGCAACTGAGCCTACATACATGCACCCTTTATATGATAGATACAAATTTGCAGCACCAAACTCAACAGTTGATTTTCCTTGTATCTTAATCAGTAATGCAGAGTCAAAGAAAAGCTTAAAAGTTTTTTTCCTTAAAAAATCTTTTTTTCTCCCTAAACCTGAAATAGATGATCCTAAAGAAGCAAATAATTTGAAATTGTCTGGGGGACATAATATTTTGCACTTAAAGTTATTAGTTGCATGGCAGCAGGATGTAGGAGAAAAAGAAACTGTTCCTATATACCCCACATACAGTTTCTTTGTATGTAAAGAAGAAATATCACAAGATTTCAGGCTTGAATTAGAATGCTTTTTGTATGATGAACAAAGAAAGGGATAAAGGCACATTCTATCAGTTTGAAGATGTGAGTTGCTGAAACAACTGGATTTTAAAAAGACCTAATTTGATTCCTACCTCATACCATACATACACAAAAATTCATTTGAGATGGATCCCAGACATAGACATGAAAGTTAAAACTCTAAAGCATATAGAAGAAAACATGAAACCTTGAGATAGACAAATAATTCTTAGGTTACAGAGAGAACTAACCATAAAAGAAAAACTGATAAAGTTGAACTTCATTAAAATTAAACATTTCTTCTCATCAAAAGATACCATGAAGAAAATGCAAAGATAAGCCACAGAATGTGATAAGTGTTATTAACTAAGATATCTGACAAACCAATAATACAAAGAAAATACAATTCTATTTTGAAACAGGTTCAAGATGATGGAGTAGAAGGAATGTACTCATCTCCTATGAGAGCACCAAACTCCCAACTAGCTGTTGACCAGTCATTGACAGGAGGAAGGATACTGGAGCCCACCAAAAAGAGACCCCACATCCAAAGACAAAGGAGAAACTGCAATGAGACAGTAGGAGGAGCCCAATCACGGTAAAATCAAATCCCATACATGCTGGATGGGCAACCCACAAAGTGGAGACCAATGATATCAAAGACGTTCTCCCACTGTTGTGAAGGTTCTGAGCCCCATATCAGGCTTCCCAGCCTAGAGATCCAACAAAGTGACTAGGAATCTCCAGGGAATCTGACCTTGAAGGCCAGTAAGCTTTGATTACAGGACTTCCACCGGCCTGGGGGAAATAGAGGCTGCACTCTTAGAGGGCACATACAAAATCTTGCATGCACCAGGACCCAGAGGAAAGAAGCAGTGACCTCACAGGAGACCGAAACAGACCTACCTGCTCGTGTTGGAGGTTCTCCTGTGGAGGGGGAGGTCTGCAGTGGCTAGCCGCGGGGCTGGGGGCACTGGCAGCAGCAGTCCCGGGAGGTGCCCCTTGGTGTGAGCCCTCTTGGAGGTCACCATTAGTCCTACCATGGAGCCTGAAAACTCCAGGGCTGGGTCTCTTCAGTCCAAAAAACTAACAGAGAGGGAGCACAGCCTCATCCATTAGTGGACAATCAGATTAAAGTTTTACTGGAGCATGGCTCTGCCCACCAGAGCAAGACCCAGTTCTACCCAGCATCAGTCCCTCCCAACAGGAAGCTTATACAAGTCTCTTAGCCTCCTCCACCAGAGGGCAGACAGAAGAAGCAAGAAGAACTACAATCCTGCAGCCACCAGAACGAAAATCACATCACAGAAAGTTAATCAAAATGAAAAGCCTATGTCCCCTAATGAAAGATTATGTCCCAGAGGAAGGGACAAGACAAAATCCCAGAAAAGCAACTAAATGAAGTGGAGATAGGCAACCTTCCAGAATTCAGAATAATGATAGTGACGATGATCCAGGATGAAGTTGCAAGAAATGTTTACCGAAGACCTAGAAGACCTAAAGAACAAATAAGCACAGATGAACCGTACACTAGAAGGAATCAATAGCAGAGTAACTGAGGCAGAAGAACAGATAAGTGACCTGGAAGACAGAATGGTGGAAATCACTGTCACAGAACAGAATATAGAAAAAAGGATGAAATACAAAAAAGAAGACAGCCTAAGATATTAACACTGTATCCTGCCATGTATTGATATAACCATGGACAGATATAACCAGGATTAACATATTGGTATTTATATTTTCAGATATATATATATAAAATTGTCCTTACAAAAATAAAATGACAAAATGATCCATTCACATCTTACATCACTAACATGTTTTTGTGTTATTAAATATACTTTTCCCACATCACTTGAATGGTTGTATACATTCTATTGGCATATTTTATTTAACCAATACTCTATTGATAAACTTTTCTATTGTTTCCAATAATTTACTATTGCAACCAAACCAATGAATCATTTTGATTCTCTAGACTTAAAGACTTAAATGTATCCTCAGCATGGATTCTCAAAGATGACATTTCTTTAAGTCTGGGACCAAGGATAAATCCACAGACCAGGGAGATGGTAGTACCATTTATGGTATTAGAGGGAAGATAAATCAATTTCTTTTCATAAAGTCATGAGCACTCACAGTCAGATGCCTCCTAAAACACTCACTCATTACCTTCTTTTCAACTTAGAAGAGACTCTGAAAAAAAGGAGCTGAAGCATGAGGCCAGACTGAGCCAAGTGGTTGCTTTATTTCTGAGGCTGGATAGTGGATTTCAGGTTACTACACATGGCAGCTCACAGCACATTATCCCTGTCTGTAAAGACCTCTGGGTATTCTGAGAGCAAGAAAGGTCAAATTAATCTCAATGATGTGTCAAATTAGTAATCATATTAATTCCATATTGTCACCTGCTCTTTGGCAGGTTTGATAAGCCACATGTTAAATTGATTATGCAAATTATCAGGTAAATTAAAACATCTGTTGCACACATCACCAGATTTCAAGGTGAAAGTCTTTCTGAAGGTGAGCTTTCAGGCCCACACTAAACATGATGTCTCTTCTGGCTACACTGTGCATTGGTTTGCCAGCCTCTCAGCTCGTCATCAGTATCTTTCCTTTCTTATGCCATTCACCAGGATGCTACATTTTCACTGCACTGATGATAAGCTGGCTGGTTTTTCATACATAATACATGTTGACATGATCCATAAAAATGGGAATGAAAAATATAGCATAAGTACAAGAGATTTATCTTTTTGCTTCATGAAAGGAGAAGTCATAAGGCCACAAAGGAGATAGGAGTGGACACTGGAAATCGTTCCAGGAGACCCCACAGAAAATATAGGCTTCAGAGCTCTAGCAGTCTTGCTCACTCATTTGTTCTTTCTAGTGAAATCACCTAGCGTTGAGTTCATTATTATGCCTTCTTTCTCTCCACCACCATCATTTCTAGGCTGTGTTTTCAATAAAAAGGAATGAAGGGATTCTCAAATTTTAGGTTTACATAAGAAGCAACTCAGGAGCTAGTTAAAAATACAAAGATTATCATTTAGTAGGACTGGGTTGCTGAAGGAGGGCATGGCACCCGCTTCAGGATTCTTGCCTGGAGAATCCCACTTACAGAAGAGCCTGGTGGGCTACAAAGAGACACAACTGAGCGACTAAGCACAGCACAGGACCGGGGGGCGCCCAGAAAGCTGCACTTCTGAGGTGTGCAAGGTGACTCTGATGTAGCAGTCTATGGTCTGCATTTGGAAGAACACTTGTGTCAAGGATGGTTAAGAGCAGGAATCCCAGCATGCGACATCAGATTTGAATTCTTCCTCTGCAGCCATGAAATTAAAAGATGCTTGCTCCTTGGAAGAAAAGTTATGACCAACCTAGACAGCATACTAAAAAGCAGAGACATTACTTTGCCAATGTAATGTCTAGTCTGTCTAGTCAAAGCTATGGCTTTTCCAGTAGTCATGTATGGATGTGAGAGTTGGGCTATAAAGAAAGCTGAGGACTGAAGAATTGATGCTTTTGAACTGTGGTATTGAAGACTCTTGAGAGTCCCTTGGACTGCAAGGAGATCCAACCAGTCCATCCTAAAGGAAATCAGTCCTGAATATTCATTGGAAGGACTGATGCTGAAGCTGAAACTCCAATAACTTGATGCAAAGAGCTGACTCATTGGAAAAGATCCTGAAGCTGGGAAAGATTGAAGGCTGGAGGAAAAGGGGACAACAGAGGATGAGATGGTTGGATAGCATCACTGACTCAATGGACATGAGTTTGATTAGGCTTGGGGAGTTGGTGATGGACAGGGAAGCCTGCATGCTGCAGTCCATGGGGTCGCAAAGAGTTGGACATGACTAAGCGACTGAACTGAACTGAACTCTGCACTTATTCCCCTTATGGCCCTGGGCAAGTTATTCAATGTAAATATCAGATATCCAGTCTATAAAATGGGGGTACTGTTTATCACATTGTACACTTTAGATTTATACAATGTTATATCAATGATATTGCAATAAAAAATAATAAAATTAAAAATAAAATAAGAATACCACAATATGGGTGAAACTTGAAAACATGATGCTAAGTGAAATAAGTCAGACACAAAAAGACAAGCATTGTATCATTCCACTTATATAAGAGTCCTAGAATATGGAGATGATAGAGATAGAAAGTTGAACAGTGGCTGCCAGGGGCTGGGGGGAGAGGGAGGGGAAGATTTTCTCTCATGGGTACCAGTTCAATTTGGGAGGATGGTGGTGGCATAACAATGTGAATGTATGTGATTTATTAAACTGTATACTTAAAAATGATTAAAAGTGAAAAACTTCATATGTATTTTTGCACAATGAAAAGAGAGGTACAGCCATCAGAGAATGAGATAAATAAATTGATGTTGTATTATTAAAAAATGGAGGGACTCATTTCTTCTCCTGAAGGTTGTTGTGAATCTTACATGAGAAAATGCACGAACACCTCTGACTTAATACAGGGCCTGACATGGACCAAACTGTCAGCAGAGGGTGGTTCTACCTGAGGGCTCCTTCCTGCACACAGCAGCAGGTCACAGGGCGTGCTGAGCCGGGGAGGCATTATATGCCAAGGCTCAGACTTGTGTGGCCCAGACTCAATCGTCTCAGTTCTCATGGAGTGCCTTCCAACTGTTCAGTGGCCACCCCACTTGCCCCAGTTCTTCTAGAACAGGTTGTCTCACACTCTAGGATTCTCCCTGCTCCCTGCTCTTGCCAGAGGAAACACAGCTCCACAACAGCATTGTCCCTGAGGGAGTTGAGAATGCTACCCAGCAACACAGCGGAGGACAGGAGAGAGGAACCTTGCCCTGGGGGCCCCTGCGGACATCTGGCTCCTCCCTGGCTTCTCAGTCATCCCACCCACCATGCAGGTCTTGAGCTGCTATTAAGACCTCACCTCACCTGCCTGTTCTTCCTTCCTTCCTTCCTTCCTTCTCTTCCTTTCTTCCCCTTTGAATCATCTACCTTCTATAGATAACTCAGCAAATTGTTGATATTTTACAAAATACATGCTCAGACATTCTTTTGAAGAAAACCCCCACAGCTGCAAACAGTAAGAACTAAGACCGTTACATCAAATTAAACTTAATGACAAAAGAGCCTCTTTGTTTTCCCTTGGATTTATTTTAATATTAATGAAGCAAATATAATTTTGATTTCTAATTACTTTTAGCTCCCACTAAGCCACTTTAAGCTTTAAATGTTACAAAGAGTAACTAAAGGCTTTCCTTTTCCTATTTGTTTATTTTAATCTTTGTTCCCAAACCGTATTGGCAAAAAAAAAGACTAGTTTCATTTAATGTTTATTTTTAAAATGTTCATGAATCAAAAATTGACTCTTCTTTGAAAAGGTTAACAAAGTCATTCATCTGTGGGACGTGGACTGCTGGGCAGCCCAGTGGGCTCAGTTTTCCTAACTTCACATTTTTCCATTTCATAAAAGGTCTTTAAACTGTCGTGCTGGATAAGACTCTTGAGAATCCCTTGGACAGCAAGGAGATCAAACCAGTTAATCTTAAAGGAAATCAATCCTGAATACTTATTGGAAGGACTGATGCTGAAGCTAAAGCTGCAATACTTAGGCCACCTGATGTGAAGAACTGACTCACTGGAAAAGATCCTGATGCTGGGAAAGATTGACAGCAGGAGGAGAAGGGGACAACAGAGGATGAGATGGTTGGATGGCATCACTGACTCGATGGACATGAGTTTGAACAAGCTCTGGGAGATAGTGAGGAACAGGGAAACCTGGGGTGCTGTAGTCCAGGGAGTCATGAAGAGTCAGACACGACTCGGCAAATGAACAACAGCAAATGGTCTTCATTTCTGTCTCATAACTGTAAGGGCACAAAAATCTCATGCTGTTGAAAGCTTCAAGGAGAGCTCAGAAAAACACTTAATCACTTAGATTGCAGCTATAGGATATCAAAACAACTAGTCAGTCTTACACAAAAAGCAAACCACCACCACAGCAAATATATCAGTATGGTGGGAAGAAAAATAAGAATTAACACTAAATGCCTGAATTTACAACCTATTGTTTTGAAATACACAGACACAACACAAGTGACCTTTGAAAAAGAACTCAAATTGTGAAAAGATATATTGGGAGGATTCGGAATATCAATTTTATATATCAGATCAGATGAGATTAGCCGCTCAGTCGTGTCCAACTCTTTGCAACCCCATGAATCACAGCACGCCAGGCCTCCCTGTCCATCACCAACTCCCGGAGTTCACTCAGACTCACGTCCATCGACTCAGCAATGCCATCCAGCCATCTCATCCTCTGTCGTCCCCTTCTCCTCCTGCCTCCAATCCCTCCCAGCATCAGAGTCTTTTCCAATGAGTCAACTCTTTGCATGAGGTGGCCAAAGTACTGGAGTTTCAGCTTTAGCATCATTCCTTCCAAAGAAATCCCAGGGCTGATCTCCTTCAGAATGGACTGGTTGGGTCTCCTTGCAGTCCAAGGGACTCTCAAGAGTCTTCTCCAACACCACAGTTCAAAAGCATCAGTTCTTCGGCGCTCAGCCTTCTTCACAGTCCAACTGTCACATTCATACATGACCACAGGAAAAACCACAGCCTTGACTAGACGAACCTTTGTTGGCAAAGTAATGTCTCTGCTTTTGAATATGCTATCTAGGTTGGTCACAACTTTCCCTCCAAGGAGTAAGCGTCTTTTAATTTCATGGCTGCAGTCACCATCTGCAGTGATTTTGGAGCCCAGAAAAATAAAGTCTGACACTGTTTCCACTGTTTCCCCATCTATTTCCCATGAAGTGATAGGACCAGATGCCATGATCTTCGTTTTCTGAATGTTGAGCTTTAAGCCAACTTTTTCACTCTCCACTTTCACTTTTATCAAGAGGCTTTTGAGTTCCTCTTCACTTTCTGCCATGAGGGTGGTGTCATCTGCATATCTGAGGTGATTGATATTTCTCCCGGCAATCTTGATTCCAGCTTGTGTTTCTTCCAGTCCAGCATTTCTCATGATGTACTCTGCATATAAGTTAAATAAGCAGGGTGACAATATACAGCCTTGACGAACTCCTTTTCCTATTTGGAACCAGTCTGTTGTTCCATGTCCAGTTCTAATTGTTGCTTCCTGACCTGCATACAAATTTCTCAAGAGGCAGATCAGGTGGTCTGGTATTCCCATCTCTTTCAGAATTTTCCACAGTTCATTGTGATCCACACAGTCAAAGGCTTTGGCATAGTCAATAAAGCAGAAATAGATGTTTTTCTGGAACTCCCTTGCTTTTTCTATGATCCAGCGGATATTGGCAATTTGATCTCTGGTTCCTCTGCCTTTTCTAAAACCAGCTTGAACATCAGGAAGTTCACGGTTCACATATTGCTGAAGCCTGGCTTGGAGAATTTTGAGCATTACTTTACTAGCGTGTGAGATGAGTGCAATTGTGCAGTAGTTTGAGCATTCTTTGGCATTGCCTTTCTTTGGGATTGGAATGAAAACTGACCTTTTCCAGTCCTGTGGCTACTGCTGAGTTTTCCAAATTTGCTGGCATATTGAGTGCAGCACTTTCACAGCATCATCTTTCAGGATTTGGAATAGCTCAACTGGAATTCCATCACCTCCACTAGCTTTGTTCATAGTGATGCTTTCTAAGGCCCACTTGACTTCACATTCCAGGATGTCTGGCTCTAGGTCAGTGATCACACCATTGTGATTATCTGGGTCGTGAAGATCTTTTTTGTATAGTTCTTCTGTGTATTCTTGCCATCTCTTCTTGGTATCTTCTGCTTCTGTTAGGTCCATACCATTTCTGTCCTTTATCGAGCTCATCTTTGCATGAAATGTTCCTTTGGTATCTCTGATTTTCTTTAAGAGATCCCTAGTCTTTCCCATTCTGTTGTTTTCCTCGATTTCTTTGCATTGATCGCTGAAGAAGGCTTTCTTATCTCTTCTTGGTCTTCTTTGGAACTCTGCATTCAGATGTTTATATCTTTCCTTTTCTCCTTTGCTTTTCGCTTCTCTTCTTTTCACAGCTATTTGTAAGGCCTCCCCAGACAGCCATTTTGCTTTTTTGCATTTCTTTTCTATGGGAATGGTCTTGATCCCTGTCTCCTGTACAATGTCACGAACCTCATTCCATAGTTCATCAGGCACTCTATCTATCAGATCTAGACCCTTAAATCTATTTCTCACTTCCACTGTATAATCATAAAGGATTTGATTTAGGTCATACCTGAATGGTCTAGTGGTTTTCCCTACTTTCTTTCAATTTCAGTCTGAATTTGGCAATAAGGAGTTCATGGTCTGAGCCACAGTCAGCTCCTGGTCCTGTTTTTGCTGACTGTATAGAGCTTCTCCATCTTTGGCTGCAAAGAATATAATCAGTCTGATTTTGGTGTTGACCATCTGGTGATGTCCATGTGTAGAGTCTTCTCTTGTGTTGTTGGAAAAGGGTGTTTGTTATGACCAGTGCATTTTCTTGGCAAAACTCTATCAGTCTTTGCCCTGCTTCATTCCGTACTCCAAGGCCAAATTTGCCTGTTACTCCAGGTGTTTCTTGACTTCCTACTTTTGCATTCCAGTCCCCTATAATGAAAGGGACATCTTTTTTGGGTGTTAGTTCTAAAAGGTCTTGTAGGTCTTCATTGAACCGTTAAACTTCAGCTTCTTCAGTGTTACTGGTTGGGGCATAGACTTGGATTACTGTGATATTGAATGGTTTGCCTTGGAAACGAACAGAGATCATTCTGTCGTTTTTGAGATTGCATCCAAGTACTGCATTTCGGACTCTTTTGTTGACCATGATGTCCACTCTATTTCTTCTGAGGGATTCCTGCCGCAGTAGTAGATATAATGGTCATCTGAGTTAAATTCACCCATTCCAGTCCATTTTAGTTTGCTGATTCCTAGAATGTCGACATTCACTCTTGCCATCTCTTGTTTGACCACTTCCAATTTGCCTTGATTCATGGACCTGACATTCCAGGTTCCTATGCAATATTGCTCTTTACAGCATCGGACCTTGCTTCTAGTCACATCCACCAGTCACGTCCACAGCTGGGTATTGTTTTTGCTTTGGCTCCATCCCTTCATTCTTTCTGGAGTTATTTCTCCACTGATCTCCAGTAGCATATTGGGCACCTACTGACCTGGGGAGTTCCTCTTTCAGTATTCTATCATTTTGCCTTTTCATACTGTTCATGGGGTTCTCAAGGCAAGAATACTGAAGTGGTTTGCCATTCCCTTCTCCAGTGGGCCACATTCTGTCAAATCTCTCCACCATGACCCGCCCGTCTTGGGTTGCCCCACAGGCATGGCTTAGTTTCATTGCCTTAGACAAGGCTGTGGTCCTAGTGCAATTAGACTGACTAGTTTTCTGTGAGTATGGTTTCAGTGTGTTTGCCCTCTGGTGCCCTCTTGCAACACCTACCGTCTTACTTGGGTTTCTCTTACCTTGCGCATGGGGTATCTCTTCACGGCTGCTCCAGCAAGCTGCAGCCATTGCTCCTTACCTTGGATGAGGGGTGTCTCCTCACTGCCGCCCTTCCTGACCTTCAATGTGGGATAGTCCTCTAGGCCCTCCTGTGCCCATGCAGCCACGGCTCCTTGGACGTGGGGTTGGTCCTCCCAGCCACCACCCCTGGCCTCAGTCGTGCGGTTGCTCCTCCCCGTCGCCGCCCTTGGCCTCGGGCTTAGGGGCGTGGGGTATCTCCTCCGGCCCGCCGCCCCTGGCCTCGGGCTTGGGGCATGGGCATCTCCTCCCGGCCACCACCCCTGACCTCAGACGTGGGTTGCTCCTCCCGGCCGCCGCCCCTGACCTCGGACGCGGGGTATCTCCTCTTGGCCGCCGCCCTTCGGGCATGGGGTCCTCCCAACTTCTGCCCCTGACCTCGCACGTGGGGTGGCTCCTCTGGGCCATGCTATGGTGCCCGTCACAGCCACCTGCGCTTACACAAATAATAAACAGGTCATTTTAGAAAAGTAAACACTACAGATAAATGAAAAAAAAAGATCAAATAACTTAGAATTTCACCTCCCAGAATTAACTAATGTTATAGACTCTAATCCTATTCTACTCCTCTGTATCGCTCTCTGTAGATATATGGGTGTGAATGTATGTACTGTGAGTACGTACATACTGGCACCAAATTTATATGCTACAAGTTGGGGTTACAAAAGAAAAAGGAAAAACGAAATGCTCTTTCTTCCCTATAGATGACCTCTCATTCTCAAGGCTACATCTTGCCCCTGGGAACGTCCCCCAATATTAGTGGCCTCTTAATTGCAACACCAGTGTTCTCAGATCCCTACCCATCTGGTCCTTTTTACAGTGCTTCTTCAATCCCTGCCAAGGCTCAACAAGGGGGCAGTGAGTGAGGACATCTCCTACTGAGGACTGACTGTCTCCCTTCTAAGTTTATATATTGAAGCTGTAATTCCCAAGGGGTTGGCACTGGGAGGTGGGGCATTAGGGAGATAATTAAGTTTAATGAGGTAATGAGGAGGGGCCCCCATGATGGGATTAGTGTGCCTATAAGAAGAAGAGAGACCAGAACTCTCTCTCTCTCTTTCCCAAGCATGTAAGGACACAGTTGGAAGACAGATGTCTAGGAACCAGGAAGTAGGCCCACGTCAGGAACCCAAGGCCACCTTGATTTTGGGTTCCCAGACTCCAGGTCTGTGAGAAATAAATGTCTGTGGATTAAGCCACCCAGCTTGTCGTGTTTTGTTATACAACCTGGGCTAAGACAGCTCCAGATTCTACCTGTGCAACTCAGCAGTTTGTTCACGTCCCATGCCTGGGGTTAATCTGTGAAGCAGTGATAATCCTACCGAACTTTTGATTGATAGAGGATTAACTGAGATCATATGCCAGAGGCTTTATGTCTCTACCAGGAACAAAGTAGAACTGAACAAACACTACCTCCCTCCTCCACGTGTTCTCCACCTGGAGAAATAGACCCAATGTAGTTAAAATCTGTGTGTTCCCTCTCTCAGGAATTAACTGAACTGCCAAGGAGAGCCTCAGCACTTAACCGTAAAGAGAACAGATCATTTTGTCTGAGTTTGAAGTGTCAGTGTGTGGGGGCACTTTTTAAGGCCCACCCTTCCACCCCACCCAGCAAATCACTCTTTAAGAAATACCGTTGTCCCTGTGAGAAGCTAAAGTACCGTGTAAACAGGAGGCTTGATCGGCTGTATTACTTTACTCTCTATCTACTACTAGCAGGTCCATAGGTTTCAAACCCACATGTTTTAAAACTTCGACTTCGGAACAGCCTCTTAACCCCACCTCAAAACAAATGGCATGTATCTATGTGCAAAAATACATTAATATCAGCCAAGTTTTGTAAGTTTGGAGATTTTTTTATGACTCTATTTAGGATAAATGCAAAAACCATAGGTTTAAACAACAACAACCAAAAGGAATGAGTGTCTTTACCTTAAATTAACATATGAGGCAGAAAAACATTAATAGAACTGAGTCTACAACTGTTTCTCCAACACAGCTTGCAAATAATCATTGAGTTGACCCAAAGGGGCCCCTTTAAGACGAGATCAGACTTTCTTTGCTTTTTCGCCAAGGTCAAACCCACTCATACTGGCTCCACAACTTCAGGCAAGGAAGCTCTACATTCTAGCTCTTCCAGATTTCTCCTGAATTAACTTAGGTGTCAATTTTCACAAAAAGTGTGATGCTGAGCTGTATTTTTAAAAATGTCTTCTCCAGTAGACTCCTAAACCATCTCCCAGATGGGTAATATGCCAGGAAATTGCAGGACCACAAACACCTTCTTCCCTCTGGATTCCCCATTTACCTGAAGTAATAGTCAATTGCTCAAAAACATCAGCAGTGAGTCAGACTCAGCGATCAATAGAACAGAGCCCCGAGGTGTTAAATAGAGAGATAACCTAAAGGTAAAGTTTAAGCAGCCCTAGCTGACATGCTAATCAGGCATTTTCAGAGCTGGGTGATGGTATTTTTCCAGGGTGTCAGGAGCTCAGTAAAGAGCTTCCTGGTACAGATCGAACAGGACAATTGATCCAAATTGCCTTCTGCTCCGAACAACCGAATCTTCAGATCTGTGGCCCTAAAGCCCACAATGCAAGATCTATGCCTACTGACAAAGGAAACGTAGCTTGATTGGGTTTTGATGTGCTTTGGAGCTGAGTTCAGTCCTGGTTCTGCTGTGCCCAGAGGCTCTCGGGTCCCATCTGTGGACCTCAATTTCCTCTTCTGTAAAATGCAGATTTGCATTAGTCAGGGCCCCACATCTGCCCAAGTTCAAGACCCAGCAGAGAGACTGTTCAACAGAGAAATCCCAGCCAGTGAAGGCAGAGTCCAGATGGCTTTGCTCTGCCCAGAGTTTAGGAAACACTGGATTTGGTGCTTACTGCATCTTCCCTGGTTCTCAGATTTCTGATTGAAAGATGTAAAACTACTCTGGGTAGGAGCAGTTCTTCTTTAACAATGTTAAGATGTCTTTACCATGTTATAGGAAGAGCAGGCCAGCAGTGGGTACCAGGAGCATCTTAGGATGCTGACGCCCAAGATGGTTTTATTACTGTTTGCCTCTTCACATGAAGGTGCACAAGTGTCTCCTTTCATCTGTCCTGATAGCTGTCATTAACACCATGCTCATCCTTCCTTCGGTGGGGAGGCATGGGGGTGGGGTTTGGCATCCTTCTCCCTGAATTAGTAATGAGGGTTCCAGGTGAGCTGGACTCACACACAGGAGAGGGTAACAGGCAGGAAGGCCAGGGGTCTCCAAACAGAAGAAACAGGCTGCAAGTGTCAGACATTTTTTTATCCCTCCCCTAAGTGGCTGCTGCTGCTGCTGCTAAGTCGCTTCAGTCGTGTCTGACTCTGTGCGACCCCATAGACGGCAGCCCACCAGGCTCCCCCATCCCTGGGGTTCTCCAGGCAAGAACACTGGAGTGGGTTGCCATTTCCTTCTCCAAGGGGATGAAAGTGAAAAGTGAAAGTGAAGTCACTCAATTGTGTCCAACTCCTAGTGACCCCATGGACTGCAGCCTACCAGGCTCCTCCGTCCATGAGATTTTCTAAGCAAGAGTACTGGAGTGGCAGGAAGAAGCAAACTCTCCATGGAAACGGTTTTCTTAAGCTGTGTTAATGAAACTGTATTTGCTTTGGAATCTGCCTTTCTTCAAAATGGTTCCACCTAAAACTAACTTTTTTTCTTTTCTCAAACCTTGGGCTGATAATAGCTCAAACCAGTATTCATGTCAATTGTTTTACGTCTAGGGGATGACACACTTCATGCCATCCTAGTTTTGGCAAGCTGCTTTATGTCTGTTAGAAGGCTATTAATCAGATAAGAGAGACACCTTGAGGCTGAAGGAGTTTCACCAGGCCCCTCTCCCACAGTATGTGTTTTTGAGATAGGATGGCATGAAGTGTCCGCCTCCTTCTGACGTCTGTCAGAAGTTTTCTCTGTCCCTTTTTCACTTCAATAAAACTCGGCTACACAAAAGCTCTTGACTGATCAAGGCTGGTCCCTGGTCCTGCTAAATCTTCTTCTTCGGAGATCACTGTTCACCATAAGCTCACACACACACACACACACACCAAGCCTCACTTGTGAACTTTTTTCAGCAAAGAACGGTACAGTATGCACCTAACTTTTCTCTGCCACATAAAAATCTAGGATGGATCTATCACTCAAAGACCAACTCTTTTCCTATGTGTTGGGAACATTGTTCAACCAGGAGCTTTCATTCCACAGCCAACCCCTTTTAATTTTCTCTCTGTAGCATCCATCAACAAGGTTAATGGTAAGTTCCTCCTGCTGTGGCTCGGACTCTAATAGTGAAGGAAACACAAGAGCCAGCCAAATAGTCAACCCAGTAAGTGATGTCTTACTTCCAACCCAGTAAGTAAGTCTGCAGAGGATTACAGAGCTGTATCTGGATATGAAAGGAGCCCTCTTTTGTGACGGAGTGCGGGCTGCTTTGGCCTTCAAGTCATCTTCTATCGTGTTGATGGAAGGGGAAGCTGTGTGTGGCTTTGATAGTTTACTACTCTGCAGTGCAATTTGGAAAGAAAGCAGCGGCTCTAAGTAGCTTCTCCCTCCTGGTTCATCCTTTCCCCACAGAGCTCTGTTATCACTGGGCAAAATGTGTCAGGAGGGATGATTCTCTCTCCCACCCTGAAGATGCATTATCTCATTTTTAAAATAGGCTGAGACAATGTAAGTGCAACAACACTTATATTTATTTCTGTCAAGTAAAAAGATTACTAGAGAAACAATCAAATTCTAAAATTTCAGGCATCTTTTTGCTGCATGTATGTCCACCTCCTCTACACGGGGGAGATTCCTGATGGCCCATTGACAGTCTTTGGTTCCTTTGCAGTTGAAGGGCCAAAACACTATAATTTATAGAGGTCCCTATTGTGTAAAAATACCAGGGAAGGTGCCCTGGTGCCTCTGTCAAGCTTCCCTGAGGTGGCTTCCCGAGCCGGTGCCAGGTGGGGCCAGAGGGCAGTCACAGTGGCCAGAGCAGCCTCCGGTGCTCGGCCCCACGTGAAAATGATCAGAGATTGTTACAGACAGTTGCTGTTCTCAAGGTGCCGCGTGCACAAGCAGTTCAGGACCTTAAAAATTTGGGCAGACTTCAGAGAGAAACATTTAAAAATCCCATGGGATGTGCGGGAAAACGCCAGGGGAAGGCTGGTACAGGGCTTCCATGACCACAGAGAGTTATTCAGGTACCTCAGATTGTATGGGACCAATTAACCAATAGCCTTGGGAACTTTGAAAGAGAATTTTAAAATCATAAAAGACATACAAGGAGACTTAAACTAGTTTTTTATAAAGTTGGTTTACCTCTAGACCAAAAAGTCCTTTAGATCCTAGGAAGGATGGGGAGTCCCTCTCATACTCTACATTGCCTTTGAGTGATGGTCCAGAAGGTTCAAACTGTCATCCTCGGATAATAAGAGGATACCTGTGTTTAACCAATTGTGGACTGATGAAGACCAGAAGAAGCTTGAACGGCTACTCCTGAAATACCCTCCTGAAGAAGTAGAGTCTCGACGCTAGCAGAAGAGATCAGATGAACTGGGTAACAGGGCAGCAAGACGGCTTGCCAGCCGAGTGCAGAAGGATTTCACAAAGCTAACTAAAGCTGGCCTTCCAGTCCCAGGCAGAACACCGAAGTACAGACATTCTCCAAAGAGGCCTCCACAAGCCGACCACAGCACGCCTTGAAAAGCACCTCTTTGAGCCTTCCACCTCATGACTTCCCACGAGCCACCAGTGTATGTGGCAGAAGACGAGGACTGACCCCATCTCCACAGCCACATGAACACTGCTACTGAGGAGGCATCAGATGAAGACAACATTCCTACTATATATAGGAAGTGGGCGCTTCCAGGGTGGCTCAGCAGTAAAGAATCCACCTGCCAGTGCAGGAAACGTGGGTTCGATCCGTGGGTCGAGAAGATCCCCTGGAGGAGGAAACAGACTCACTCCAGTATTCTTCCCTGGGAAATCCCATGAACAGAGGAGCCTGGCGGGCTACAGTCCCTGGGGTCGCAAAGAGTCAGACATGACTTAACCACTAAACAACAACAACATGGAAATTTCCCTGAATATAAGGAATATTGGAGTTATTAAAGTTAAAAAACAACAACACAGAAAAACGTCAGCAAATGCAAGCTTAAACTGGATTTGTGCAACATGCGGGTTTCAAGTGTGACAACTGGAACAGAACCTATCCAGGGTGTTCGGTGGCACTGCCAGGATTGTCCTCCAGAAATGTCTTTGGATTTCTGTGATTCTTGCTCAGACTGCCTTCATGAAACAGATACTTACATGGAAGATCACCAACTAGAATCTGTTTACAGTCCAGAGACATTCTTAGAGACTACAGGGTGTCCCAGGGCACCTTGACCCAAAGTACTTTCTAGCAAACAGATAACATGGAAGAGAATATCATATAACAGTCCTCTTCAACACATAGCAATAGTACCACTGTGCCATTCACGTAACTGTGAATTATGTGCACACTTTGGAAAGATTCTCTGAAATGACACTCACGGCACAACAGCTTTCTGAGTGTTCTTGTCGAGTCCAGCTCTGCGCTGCTGAGGCTTTAGAGCACTGCTCAGCGGCTGAACATTCCCAACGAGCAAAGGGTTTCCCTGATGAAATTCTCACAACCACTTTAAAGCCTATTAGGTGGTAATCTTAAATGGGTGAGATCTAAAGAAGAGTACATGTTAAAACAGTAAATTTCAAAGGTTTCAGAGAACTTGGTCATAAATATGCTAATGAGAAGGAAAAGTACATTAAAACGCTTAGTAGCTTTCATTTTTGTGAAAATAGTTTTCAGCACAGAAACTGACTTTTTAGACAAAATTTTAACCAATGATGGTGTTTGCCTCTAGGATATATACACTGCAAAAGAACTCACTGTCCCAGTGGTGGCCACCGACGGCCTTTAGTGAATTGGAACAACTTAACCATATTAATCTCTGATTTCTTTTAACCACAATGTACTGTCCTTATTACCAACAGCAAAGCACTACAGGAGGCAACTGCAGCATTGCCTCCTTAACCAGCTCATGGTGTGTGAATGTGATAAAATTGTCACTCAGATATATTTTTTAAATGTAATGGTATATAAGATGATCATGTGGTGTGCACAAACCATGATGAAAAGTGCCAGTGATAATACAGGGTAGTCTCTAACTCACAACATTAATTCCTTTAAAATACACAGCCTTCTGCTTCTATATTTGGAGTTGTCAGTGCAGCTCACTGAAGAAAACTGTCTAATAAAAAAATCACATATGGTAATAATTTCCCTCTTTTGTAGTCTGTACAAGACCCGTAAAAGATTGTATTTTTATTACTATTTAAATAAGTGATTGAATTTAGTCTGTGCAGTGAGCAAGAGCTCATGTGCACTCTTCTATACTGCTGGATTTTGTTGTGCGTCATTTAAAACATTTTGTTTCTTCTTATCCGTGTATACAGTGTGTTCTTAAATAATTTTCATTTATCAGGAGAATGGTGAGAAATAAACCATATGGATACTAAACCACATGTCTGTTTATATTATTTTAAAAATGACAGTGAATTAGACCCTTTGTTTCAAGACAGCAGAGCCTGTTCTGCCTCAGGTGCTTCTAAAGCATATTTGAAATCAGTATAGATGGTTAGAACACGGGAAGTGTTCTTCAATCCAGTTTTCATGGGTCTTTTAATATCTGTGTAATGTCAGCACCCACTTTGCTCCATCCCCACCCCCGCCCTTGTCTTCAGAGCACAGATGGCAGAGGTGGGGGATAAGAAACACACACACACACAAAAGCTGGAGTCAGCATGACCTTAGCTTGAACCCTGGCTTTGCCACGTATTAGCTATTTGATCCTGAAAATTTTGGTTTACCATTTTTAGCCTCAGTTTCCTCATATGTAAAACGGGAATACTAATTCTTACTTCATAAGCTTGTTGAGAAGCTTCAGGGTCACGACACGGGTTAAGACATGGGGACAAGGCCTGACCTGAATGAAGGCCAGTCCTCATCCCCCAAGCCCCCCTTTCTATGCCTGTCATTTCACATGTCGAAATTCAAATCCTTGTCTCACATCTGCAAAATGCTCTTTGGATTTTCTTTCAGTTTTCCAGCAGTTTTCTTCAAGAACCTAAGCCACCGTTGGGAGGATCATTAACTTCCCAAGGCTTCGAGGTGAATGCTTGTGCAGGCAGCTGGCTGTGTCTGAGAGGAGTTGTGGACGCCTAGTTTATCACCAGGAAGGACCAAAATGTAAAGGGAGCAACGGGGCAGTCTGACCTTCTGAGACTTGGAACTTCTCTCCACTCACAATACATTCAGTAAGTCATGCCTGAGTATTTACTGCCTTCCAGGCATTGTTCTAGAGGCTGGAGAAATGGCAGTAAACAAGGCCTACTCGGGTCTGCTCTCCTGGATCTCATGAACTGGTGAGCACAGGCCCTTGTAGTCAGTTTGGGCTATAAGAAGTTCCATAGACTTTGGGGCCCACACAGCAAATATTTATTTCTCATAGCTCTGGAGGCTGGGAAGTCTGAGGTCATGGTGCCAGTATGGTTGGGTTCTAGTGAGGGCCCTCCTTCTGGTTTATAGACAGCTGCCTTTTTGCTGTGTCCTCAGATAGCAGAGAGAAAGAGAGATGAGCTCACTCCTGTTTCTTCTAACAAGGGCACTAATCCCATTCATGAGGGCTCCACCCTCATGACCAAATTACCTCCCAAACAGCCCATCTCCAAATACCATCACATGGTATGACAGTTCAGTTCAGTTCAGTTGCTCAGTCTTGTCTGACTCTTTATGACCCCATGAATCACAGCACGCTAGGCCTCCCTGTCCATCACCAACTCCCAGAGTTCACTTAAACTCACGTCCATTGAGTCAGTGATGCCATCCAGCCATCTCATCCTCTGTCGTCCCCTTCTCCTCCTGCCCCCAATCCCTCCCAGCATCAGAGTCTTTTCCAATGAGTCAACTCTTCACATGAGGTGGCCAAAGTACTGGAGTTTCAGCTTTAGCATTATTCCTTCCAAAGAACACCCAGGGCTGATCTCCTTCAGAATGAACTGGTTGGATCTCCTTGCAGTCCAAGGGATTCTCAAGAGTCTTCTCCAACACCACAGTTCAAAAGCATCAATTCTTCAGTGCTCAGCTTTCTTCACAGTCCAACTCTCACATCTATACATAGACCTTCACAGTATGAATTTTGAAAGGACACAAATATTTAATCCATAGAAGACACTTAATGATCAAACCCACAGACCAGATAACACTAGAAGTACAATGAAGATAAACAAGAAAAAAGAACTAAGAATGATTGGGGGAGGCGTCCTTTAGATAAAAGATCAGAGGAGCCATCCTGAGGACATGTGAACAGAGACAAGAAAGATGAGAAGGAGCCAACTCCATGAGGATCTGGGGCAGAGGGAGAGCAACGTGGTGCCTTGATTGCACACCTGAACCCCAGAAAGGGGCCAGTGGGATGGAGCTTGGGAGAACACAGTGTGAGTTCAGGGAGGGGAGGTAGGTGGGATGCAAAAACCTGTGTTTTGCAGGCCAGGACAAGGAACTTGGGCTTTAGAATACATCTCACCCAGAACTTTAGAAAAGACCTGAAGGATTCAAACACCACTGAAAAAGGACACGTATTTGCACATTTCATTTCTTGTGGGTCAGAATCTTTACTTCGGGTCCTATTGCCTTGCATTTACTATCAGTGTAAGAAGGAAGTAGAAGTCTAAAAGCCATACACCCCTAAGAGAACGACAAATAGACTGAATGGGGCAGCTGCCTCAGCCACTAAGTGGTAAAGACACTGTCTTAACTCATACACAACAAAATCGATAATAAAACATTCAGAGGAGCCACAACAGGAAATTAAAGTCAGGAAGTGGGGAGAGACAAAACCTAACCGTCATACATACTATGAAAATTTATAAGGAAAAGCATAAACCAGATAAATGTGTAACTCTTCAGGGGGAATCTGTTCTATTTTGAAAAGATGACTCTACTGCTTTGATGCAACGAGAATGTCTATCTGGTTTCATCAGCCTCTTCTCTCTCCAGTCCCCTCATCCTATCTTTCTCTGCTTTCTCATCTTTCTCCTGTCCTAGGGCCTACTTTGTCCTTTCCCCATCTCAGACATTTAGCCTCTTCCTCAAATCCGTGCAGCAGGGACCTCCTTGGTGGGCCAGTGGTTAGGACTCTGCCTCCTAATGCAGGAGGTGCAGGCTTGGTCCCTGGTCAGGAAATGAGATCCCACACAGTGTGGCTAAAAAGAAAAAGCCATGCAGACAGTGTGGCCGGGGCTGAATTGCAGTCCTACTCACTCCCTCAGCCCTTCCTAGCTCCATCACTGAACTACTACTTTCATCTTTTCCCCCAAATCTATTACCTGAATGTCGGGGGAAGTTGAACTTCTTTTGTCTTTCCTTATTGTAAGCCTTTCCACAGTCCTACCTGAATTCCGCAGCATGGGCATAGCGGGAAAATGAGAGAGGGCTTGTTGAGGGTTAAAGGATAGTCAAGAGACTTAACAATGAAATGTAATGTGTGGATCTTGTTTAGTTTCTAATTCAGACAAACCAAGGGCAAGAAGAGACTTTTGGAGACAACCACAGAACTAGATTGTGAACTTGGTATTGGATGATACCACTAAGTGATCACTGTTACTAGGTGTGTCAAGGCATTTTTAAAAGAATATGTCCATATTTTCACCCAACAGTTAACGTTTGTTACTGTTATAATAAGAAGAGGTGACAGATTTTTCCCTTACTGTGGAAGTTGCAAGCTTTAGGGTAAAGCCACACCCTGGTGGCTGACGCTGCTGTGGACTCATCCTCAGTACTCTCTGCCCAAGTATCAAGTGAGTGCTTTGTCCTAGATGCTAGGCGCTGCTCAAGACAGTCAGCACTACTCCAGACAGACCCCTCCTGAGAGTAACACTTTTCAAGGACACTTTTCCACTTTCTTTAGCCCTAGATGAGCACTCAGGAACTTCCCGACATCGTGCGTCCCCATGGTCGCTGGAAATCCAGCAGATGGTTGTGGAGTATATTTCTTGCTGATTATTATAATGTTGAAACCACGTGCATTTACTGTAAGTTTATGTATCACTCTGGGTAACTGTGCTCTATGTTGAAGAAGTAAATAGCATTACATTATGTTCAGAATTGATCCCTGGGTCAGGAAGCTCCCCTGGAGAAGGAAATGGCAACCCACTCCAGTACTCTTTCCTGGAAAGTAACATGGACAGAGGGGCCTGGCAGACTACAGTCCATGGGGTTGCAAAAGGATCAGACATGACTTAGTGACTAAACAACAACAACATAACTTTCATGGGAGCTGGAGAGACGTGTCCTTCCTAAGTTAGGCAAATTCCAATGAAAGAGAGCCCTGTGGGCATCATGACACCACGTGTGAACACCTGCATGGGAAGAAGTCTCAGCAGTGGACTCAGCTCCCAATGCCAACTGAAGTCAAATATGTGTTTCAGAAAAAGAACCACAAATGGCCAGCAAGCATACAGAAAGACACTCCAAAACATCCATAAGTCTTTAAATGCAAATTTAAAAGGCTATTATATTGGCAAAAAGTAAAGTTGGATAATATCAAGTGTTAGTGAGAATGGGGAAAAACAACTCACATAAAGATCTGGGACTATAATTGGTATAAGGCTTTTGGATGGAAATTCAACACCATAAAGTAACATTTAAAATGTGTTTACCTTTGACACAACAAGTCAATTCTAGTCTTAGGAGTTAATCCTACAGATCGACTCTACTGTGGACCTTGTGTCCCGTCAAAATCCATACGGAGAAGCCCTAGTCCCTTTGTGACCATCTTCAGAGATAGGGGCTTTAGGAGGTAACTAAGGTTCAGTGAGGTCTCAAGTAGGGCCCTAATCTTATGGGACTTCAGCCTTTTAAAAAAAGGAAGAAGGAAAAAAAGAAGAGGAAGAGAGAGAGGGGTAAGGACACAGGTAGCTGTGGACAAGACGGGGAGCGAGCCCTCACCGGAAATGGAACTGACTGGACCTTGATCCCGGGCTTCTCAGCCCTCAGGACTGTGAGAAGATAAGCTCCTACTGTTCAAGCCACCCAGTCTGTGGCATTTTGTTATGACAGCAAGAGCAGGCTGGTAGAGACTCCATAAGGTTAGCACAGATACATGCTTAAGAATGGTCACTGCAGCTCTGTTTGTAATAGCAAAAAAATGGGAAGCAACCTAAATGCCCACCAACAGGAAACTAGAATTTTATCACAACGGAAGTACTGGGTGCTGAGGTGCACTGAGTGTCGATTCTAGTCTTGCTATACAGTCAATTTCTGATTTTTTGGACCTAAAATTCCCCTTGACCTCTGGAAGACAGAATAGCCAAATGATTACTTATCTCATTCCTGACATTCCTGATTTTGTGTGATTGTGAGATTGTGCTGTCACCACCTCAAACCTAGACAGCCTGACAATGTCAATAATACCAAAGCCTGTCGGTCAGAATTATTGGGACTGTCTATGAAGAGCATATGGGACCATGCTGGATAAAAGTCAAGCTACGAATCTCAGGTGTCTTATGTTCTAAAACACTATTAGATGGGTGAAACAGGAGTTATATTTTCTACGTAAATATAGGCATGCCTCAGATAGCACAGGTTCAGTTCCAGGCCACTGCAATAAAGTGACTGTCCAATAAAGCAAGTCACACAAACGTTTCGGTTTCCCAATATACATAAAAGTGCATTATGTTTACACTATACTGTAGGCTACTGTGCAATAGCATTATGTCTTTAAAAAAACCCATGTACCTAGGTTAATTTAAAAATACTTTGGGGACAAAAGCAGACATATGGATAAATGGAACAAAATAGCTCAGAAATAAATCCACACACCTACAGTCAATTAATCTTCAACAAAGGAGGCAAGAATATATAATGGAGAATAGACAGTCTCTTCAGCAAATGGTGCTGGGAAAGCATGTACATCAATGAAGTTAGAATACGCCTTCACATAATACACAAAAATAAACTCAAAATGGCTTAAAGACTTAAATGTAAGACCCGCTACCATAAAACTCTTACAAGAGAACAGGCAAAACACTCTCTGACATAAACTCTCTGACCAATGTTTTCTTAGGTCAGCCTCCCAAGGAAATAGACATAAAGACAAAAATAAATAAATGGGACCTAATCAAATTTACAAACTTTTGTACAGCAAAGGAAACCATAGGCAAAATGAAAAGACAGCCTACAGACTGGGAGAAAATACTTGCAAATGATGCAACCGACAAGAGCTTAATTACCAAAATATATAAACAGCTCGTACAACTCAGTAACAAAACAAATGAACAACCCAACTGAAAAGTGGGCAGAAGACCTAAATAGACACTTCTCCAAAGATGACAGACAAATGGCCAATAGGCACATGAAAAGAAATTCAACGTTGCTGATATTAGAGAAATGCAAGTCAAAATTATAATGAGGTACTCATGACAGTCAGAATGGCCATGATTTAAAAGTCAACAAATAACAAACCCTGGCGAGGGTGTGGGGAAAAGGGAACCTCCTGCACTGTTTGTGGGAATGTAAGTTGGTGCAACCGCAATGGAGAACAGTATGGAGGTTCCTCAAAAACCTAATCCCACTCCTGGAGAAAACTGTAATTTGAAACGACACATGCATCCTAATGTTCTTACAGCACTATTTACAATAGCCAAGACATGGAAACGACCGAAATGTCCATCAACAGATGAATAAAGAAGACAGAGCATATAAACCCAATGGAATACTATTCAGCCACGAAAAGGAATGAAATCATGCCATTTGCAGCAACATGTATGGATCTAGAGGTTATCATAATAAGTGAAGCAAATCAAAAAGACAAACACCCATATGAGACCATGTAATATGACTTATATGTGGAATCTATAACATGACACAAATGAATACGGTGAAAGGCAAGTGTGGTGACAAAGTGGTTTCAGACAAAAAGACATTTTAGTTGGTAAGAGGCGGGTAAGGAAGGAATAAAGACATGTAAAGCTAAAGTATGGGAATTCTCCAATAAAAATAAATAACATGATACTTTCTTCTGATTATTGTTCATTGCTGAAACATCAGAAGCATCAGAAATCAGATAAAAGTATAAAGTAAACATGAAAATCACCTACAAAGCTGCTATCCATGGTGAACATTTAGAGGGGTTCCCTTCCAGGCTGTTTTCTAAAATAGAATTTTGGCTGAAGCCTCAAGATAATAGACACTATATTCTAAAGGAAAGTTGGAGAAAACAACATTAAACTTGCAAAAGGCAATGGTAGAAACCCAGAGTATACCCTTAACTGATCACCAACCTCCACGTAGCAGGTGATCTACATCAAAGAAGATGGGGAGATGGGACTCGTAGAAGAGGATTCCAGGGAGAAGTCATTCAGACACTGAGGCCTGCACTCCTCTGGGGACCAGAAACCTCTCTCCTCCAAAGCTCTGGGGAAACCCTTTCTTCAGGAATAATTCCGTTTCTCTTGACACTCCTTGGACGCTTCTCACGTAATTACCTTAGTGACTCTAGCTCTGGAGAACAAAAGCTAGGAAGACAAGTGGTTTTCAGGCAACTTGCACAGGCCTTCACTTTGTAAGGAAGCCTTACTTTTCTTGACTGGGATAAAGAAAGTGAAAACCTGCAAGTAGAAACAAGATAGTATCTTAAAAACTCATGTTATAGCACTTTTTAAAAACTAAATTGGGACCATATCAAACCTCCTTTGTTTAAGGTTAATATTATACAGTAGACACTTTTCACTGTAGTCGACAGTCTTTGAAAACACGTACATAATGACCTCATAGCATTCCCTTTCTTGATAAGAAACTGAGAAAGGTAGAGAAGTCAAGAGGAAAAATAGCCTCTCCAGGTGGCAGGCAGCTGGTGGCACCAACCTGAGAGAGTAGGTTGGATAAAACCCATGAGCTGTAGAATCCAGGCTGGATCAGAGGTGCTCAGGCTGTCACCATAACCACCATCTTCACCTGCACCCAGAACAATTGAATCAGTGGGAGGGGGCTCATATTCATCTCTATTTTTATGCAACACCTTGGGTGAAAGTAATGTGAAGTTGGAATTCAAAACCACTGCTTTAGGTGGTACAGAGGACAGGAATCTGCCTGCCAATGCAGAGGACTCGGGTTCGATCCCTGGTCCAGGAAAATTCCATGTTCTGTGGAGCAACTAAAGCTCGTGCACCACAACCACTGGGCCCTTGTGTGGAGCCACGGGAGCCCACGCACCTGGGGCCTGTGTCCACCTGAGCTGGGACCACAGGAGCCTATGCACCTGGGGCCTGCGTTCCACCTGAGCTGGGACCACGGGAGCCCACGCATCTGGGGCCTGTGTCCACCTGAGCTGGGACCACGGGAGCCCACGCACCTGGGGCCTGCGTTCCACCTGAGCTGGGACCACGGGAGCCCATGCACCTGGGGCCTGCGTTCCACCTGAGCTGGGACCATGGGAGCCCACGCACCTGGGGCCTGCGTTCCACCTGAGCTGGCACCACGGGAGCCCATGCACCTGGGGCCTGCGTTCCACCTGAGCTGGGACCATGGGAGCCCATGCACCTGGGGCCTGCGTTCCACCTGAGCTGGGACCACGGGAGCCCATGCACCTGGGGCCTGTGTCCACCTGAGCTGGCACCACGGGAGCCCATGCACCTGGGGCCTGCGTTCCACCTGAGCTGGGACCACGGGAGCCCATGCACCTGGGGCCTGTGTCCACCTGAGCTGGGACCACGGGAGCCCATGCACCTGGGGCCTGCGTTCCACCTGAGCTGGGACCACGGGAGCCCATGCACCTGGGGCCTGCATTCCACTAGAGCTGGCACCACGGGAGCTCATGCACCTCGGGCCTGTGTTCCACTAGAGAAGCCACTGTGAGGAGAAGCCCAAGTACCACAGGAAGAGTACCCCTGCTCACCACAACCAGAGGAGGCCTGCGCAGCGACGAAGACCCAGCACAGCCAAAAAGTAAAATTAATTTTTAAAACACACCAAACACTGCTTTAAAGATTCAAATATTTTAGGGGGACATTTAGAAACATAAAAACTGCTCTAAGTAATAAGAAAAAAATTGTTTCTCATTACATTCAGGATAAATTTCAAATTTCTCACATTAATACTCAAGGCCCTTTCTGATTCCGAGCCCTACCTCTCCAGCCCCATTCCCTGCTCTCCCACACTCCAGGAGACCCCAAATAACAGCATGTCCTGTGACTTCAGACCTGCACGATTTGGCCCATGTTCTAACATCCTTTCCCCATTTCTTTGCTTCCAGAAAGCTTTCTTTCAGCCCCTGATTCTTAAGCAAATACAAAATCTGTTTTTAAAATCAAAACTCAAGGTTTGGGGGCTTTGTTAATGCTTTCTAGCTGTCTGTATTGTCAGTCACATATCCAGGCTAGGACCCCAAGCAAACATAGGCTGTTGCCTTCCATAAGCCTTGTCTTCCAGTAACCACATTGAGAAAATGTTGAACATCAGAATGTGCTAATTTAGAGATGACCCTTGAATGTTATTTAAAGTTGATTTAAGCTCCAGAAATGCAAGGTCAGTGCCTCTGAGCAGAAGAAATAATCAATTTTGCCTCCTGCAAACTTATTGTAAATACCTAACACACATATAAAACAAAGTCTCTACTAGAAAAGAGCTTTTGGTACATCATGTAATTCTTACTCATTTGAAATCTAATTTGACACATAAATTGCTTTTCCTCACTTTTGATCGATTTTTAGAAAACACCATGAAATGAACGTTGTTTTTCCATTTATTTCTCCCTGTTGCGAATGTCCTTCCTTGAATAAAATGTGGGAAATTTTTGGATTTACTTCTCATAAATTAGTGGCCCATTTAAGAATATGTAAACCTGGGGACCAAATTAAATGAAAAGTTTAAAGACCCCTGAGAAATAGTCAGACCTTCTCTTGCATAAGCAATATACCTTCTTGTAAGAAAAAAATCCTAAATATCCCTGAAATAAGTGTTCAATTTTTTTCTTCTCACTTTTTCTTCCAACCTTTTGAGGGATAGAAGAAATAAATACTTCTTTTCTAGAATGTTCTGACCTCTAAATTCTCTCTGTCCTATCTGTTCAGAATTGGCTTAAGGGAAATAAAAAATACTATCCTATTTAAAGAAAAAAATGACAGGCCATACTTAGCACTAGAAAATCAACAATTGGCAGATTCTTTTATTTGCTTATTAAATATTTATTAAGCACCTACTATCAGCCAGATAGGGAGATAAAAGTGTTAGTTGCTCAGTCATGTCCGACTCTTTGCATCTCCATGGACTATAGCCCACCAGGCTCTTCTGTCCATGGGATTTTCCAAGAAAGGATACTGGAGTGGGCTGCCATGCCCTCCAGGGGCTCTTTCCGACCCAGGGATTGAACCCAGGTCTCCTGCATTGCAGGCAGATCCTTTCTTGTCTGAGCCAACAGGGAAGCCTGAAATAGGGAGATAGGCGTCTCTGTAAAGAATCACTCTGGTCAGGGCCATTGTTTCACTGATGACCCCTATCTTGGCAAATGGAAAGGGCAAGTCTCTGTTCTCAACTTATTCCTCCTCTCAGTGGACTCCACCCTCTTTCCTTCTCCAGAAACTTTCTTCCCTAGGCTCCTGAAGCTCCACACTCACCTGGTTTTCCTTCTACTCCCTGACCATGACTTTGCTGTATCATTTGCTGGCTTCCCTTTTTCCTGAGAGCTAACCGTTGGACCTTTTTTCTTCTCTGTCCACATTCTCCTCCTAAATGATCTCCTCTAGTCTTGCAGCTAAACACCATCTAGATGCTACTGCTGCTGCTGCTAAGTCACTTCAGTTGTGTCTGACTGTGCGACCCCATAGATGGCAGCCCACCAGGCTCCCCTGTCCCTGGGATTCTCCAGGCAAGAACACTGGAGTGGGTTGCCATTTCCTTCTCCAATGCATGAAAGTGAAAAGTCAAAGTGAAGTCGCTCAGTCGTGCCGGACTCTTAGTGACCCCATTGACTGCAGCTTACCAGGCTTCTCTGTCCATGGGATTTTCCAGGCAAGAGTACTGGATGCTAATGACTCCCAAATCTGTATTCCCAGTCTCCTGTTTAATCTGAGATCTGGACTAGGTCCTATATCCAACTGCTCATGTGATACCTCCACTTGGATGTCCAACAGGGATTTCAAACAGAGCTATTTCCCATATGTCCCCACACAGAGCTGCTCCTACCCTAGTCTTTCCCATTCAGTAAAATGCATCATTTGCTTGAGCCAAAATCTAAATATTAGGGATCACGTTCATCTGTGTATAACGGAATCCAACTTAACCAAGGAGCAGTTTTTATTTGCTTTCACATAATGAGAGGACCAGAGGCAGACAGACTAGGGCTGTGCAGCTATTGGTTCCTCTCAGCCAACAATGTCCCGGCTCCTCCTTTTTTCTTCTCTGTCCTCATGGTCACAAAACGGCAGCCCCACCACCAGCCTCACAGCTACATGCCAATGGAAAGAAAAGGAAGGAATTAACAAGGTAAGGCACAGAGCCTATATGGAAATAGCAAAAATTCCCAGAAATTCCTAGTAGATATCGGCTTATTTCTCATTGTCCAGAACTGTGTTACAAGCTCCACTTCAGATGCAAGAGAGGCTGGGGAATAAGACTTTTTAGCTCAGCATATTGCTATCCTGCACAAACCAGGGCTCTAGTATGTGGAAGAAAGGTGGAGTGGATGTCAGAGAGGCAATAGCCGTGCCCACCCTATGGTCCTCGACTGGTCTCTTTTCTACGCCTCATTACCAATCCCTCTGCAAACCCTATCACCCTTACCTCCAAAAGACAGCAAATTCAACTGCTTCTTTTCATCTTCCCTGCTCAGATTCCAGCCTGAGATGCCATTGTTTCTCCCTCAGAACACAGCCCACAGCCTCTTCCACACTTGCCCTCTCTCTAGCTCTTTCTTCACACCACAGCTGGGACAAGCACTTAAAAGTATAATCACACCATTCCCTTTATTAAATTCTCCAAAGGAGCCATCACAGTTGGAGTCTCCTCCAAGTAGACCCTGAGTCAGTAGTTTATTTGAGAGGTGCAGGACAGATGGGAGGGGCTTTGCAGAGACCAGGAAGGGACGGGAGCCCAGAGCAGGTGCAGGAAGCCCTCCTCCCCACGGGCCATGGAAACCCAGGGAAATGACGCAAGATGCTTGCCTCAGAATTACGTGACCCCAGGGGCAAGTCAGTAATTCTCCACCAGCCCCCAAGGGTGGCTGAACACCTTGGCCCTGGACTTAGCCCTTCCCTGAGTTAACTCACTGCGAAAGCCAGCACTTCCTCCCACTTCTCAGTCTTTCTGCTTCCAGACCCACAGCTTCTTCCTCTTGAAGCAGAATCACAAGAGGATGCAAGAACCACTTTATTTCTTTAATAGGATAAATTCAAAGTACAACTGAAGGGTGATGAACATCTGTGAGAAATCTGCTAAGTTCTAGTCTCATTTGAAAGAGCTAATTTTTGTGATGCTCTCTCTTTAACAGACAAAAAAAAGCATATAACATTTTTAACTGAGATTAATAGATACATACTACTATATAAAAAATAGGTAAATAAAAAGGGCCTGCTGAATAGCACCAGGAACTATATTCAATATTTTGTAAAACCTTTATTGGAAAAAACTGAAAAAGATATATAAGTGTATATATATATATATCTATATATATAGATAGATATCTGAATATATATACACACACACACACACACACACATATATATATATATAGCTGAGTCACTTTGATATAGACCTCAAACTAACAACATTGAAAGCCAACTAGACTTCAATAAAAATAGGAAAATTCCATACACATAGGAAAATTCCAAGTAGGGCATACAAGATTTGGAATATTTATTCAAAATCAATTTATTAACGTATACATCACCTAATAATCCTAGCAACTGATTATAATACATGTATATTATACCTATAAATGGCATTACTGTGACTATGGCTCTGGAAGGAATAGACGAACAGTAAGTAACTGTGGATATATTTCTGCCTTTATATTAGCTTACTACTTGTCTTTACTTTCCTTTCTTCTTCAGTTGTTCTACAAAGTAGTCATTACAAGCGACCGTCAGAGCTGCCACCATGACTACGAATTCATTAAAATCCACTTCATTGTCCTTGTTGGCATCCAGGTCCTGCATAATCTTATCAACCAGCTCGGGATCCTTCTGGCACTAAAAGGAAAAAGAAAACTTCTAACTCCCAGGTTTTTAGGTTCATGACAACTGAAATCACCCCTTCCCTTTATCTACGTTAAAGTCTTCATTTCCATTTTTAGCATCAAAAGCAATTTCCAAGAGTTTATTTGCAGGTGTGTTTGAACTCGGGCACATATCTAAGTGAGTCTGGGCCTCTGCCCCCAGTCCCTAGAGTCCTCAGACCTAAACACCAAGAGGAGCAAACAGCAACACATCAAAGTGAGCTGCTGATGCTGAAAATGCATTTACCAGATAGCACAGGTGGAGGGCCAGAACCGGGGGAGGCACAGTTGTCGGGGGGTGTGGGGGGACATGAAAAGAAGGAAGCTTTGAAGCCAACCAGGGAGCGTGAGTGACTGCCATTTACCAACAATGAGACTTGGAGCAAATCACTTAACATGTTAATAGTTCCTTTTTCATCAAATGAGGAGAATAATATCTCCTACAAATTGAGGGAATATCTCAATACACTTTTATGAGCACTTAGCACCAGGTTAGATTTAGCAAATAAAAATTCAGGACACCCAATCAAATGTGGAATTCAGATGAACAATGAATACTTTTTTGGTACAAGTATTGTCCCCAATAAGTATGTCATATTATATATTATCCGACAGCCTGTTTTGTGTATCACAAAACAAAACAGCTGCTGCTGCTAAGTTGCTTCAGTCGTATCCGACTCTGTGGGACCCCATAGACGGCAGCCCACCAGGCTCCCCCGTCCCTGGGATTCTCCAGGCAAGAACACTGGAGTGGGTTGCCATTTCCTTCTCCAATGCATTAAAGTGAAAAGTGAAAGTGAAGTCACTCAGTCGTGTCCGACTCTTAGCGACCCCATGGACTGCAACCTACCAGGCTCCTCCGTTCATGGGATTTGCCAGGCAAGAGTACTGGAGCGGGGTGCCATTGCCTTCTCCAAAACAAAACAGAGGCACCCAATAAAGGGTAGATCTTATAAGAATGACTCCGTTTTATTGGTGGAAAGGAAAGCAAGGAGCCCATTGAGGAAAGCAAGGTTCAGAAAGGATGGGGCTATGTGGCACCCACTTTTCCTATAATTAGAGGTTGATGAGAAATGTTTCCCAAAGTATAGTTCATTTCCTCCAAGAATTCCCCATTGTCCTCTTATTAGCTGCCAACCACTAAACGGCTGGACATTTAAATTGAACTGATCAATTCAATCAAAAACAATCACAAATTTCACTTGAATAAATCAATGTGCCAAGTTTCACTTACTGAGTCTTTTATTCTAAATATTACATGACAGTTGCCAAATTGAATTTGAAAAATAAAAATGTTCTTGGGGACTCCTAAAATTACTAAAAAGGTATTGTATGTTAAATTTTAAAAAATTTTTCCCATAGAGGGTGGGGATAAAAGATTGTCATAATTACTACTGTCTTAAAACAGCGTTTGGACAGAATAACATCATGCCAGGCTACAATGTAGAAGGCAATGGCACCCCGCTCCAGTACTCTTGCCTGGAAAACCCCATGGACGGAGGAGCCTGGTGGGCTGCAGTCCATGAGGTCGCTAAGAGTCAGACATGACTGAGCGACTTCACTTTCACTTTTCACTTTCATGCATTGGAGAAGGAAATGGCAACCGACTGCAGTGTTCTGGCCTGGAGAGTCCCAGGGACGGGGGAGCCTCGTGGGCTGCCATCTATGGGGTCGCACAGAGTCGGACACAACTGAATTGACTTAGCAGCAGCAGCAGCAGCAGGCTACAATGTGTACTAAAACTCCAAAGCTCCAAAAACACCAGAGTGAGCATTTTCCTCAGGGTAGGCGCCAGACACTCCATTGTAAGGTTTCACCTGTGGATTTAGTCCACTCCTGGCTGTTTTGAGATGTACATCTGTTTGCTGTTCAGCTGGTCACGGGCCAGACATCTCTTGCCTCAGTCCCAATCAACTTGCTCTTGGCTGACAAACTTGCTGGTCTTTATCACTCACTAGGAAATTCGCTACCGCAGCATGCAGTACCCCTGACTTCATTTCTGGCCCCAAACATCACATTTCCTCATTTGCAGACAGCTGGATAGAGCCCCAGGTCATGTCACTGGTGTAACTACAGCTCCAAGTGTAACTAGCTGTGCTTTTGCTGCACTAGGGCATTGAATAATTGACAAAAGCCTCAGATATAATTTCCAACACCTGGAAACCCTACACCCCGCCCCAGACACCATGGAAAGGGGTACGTGCCCACAGACACAGCAAAGGTCCTAGTGTTTGCTCCCCAGTATTTAGAATCTTGATAGGAATTACGTGGTGTGGACCGAGCCCAGGAGACGGTATTCACAGAGGCTGTCCCTGGACGGGCACAGCTTCCACCCTCACCTGAACAGGGAGGACAGCCAGACTCACCGAGAGGAATTCTGTGAGCTCTCGCTGCAGGAGCATCTTCAGCTCCCCCTTGTTGAGCTTGAACCTGTCTCCTTCCCTGCAGGAGTAGCGGTGGAAGGTTCTAATCATGATGTTCATGGCAATCTCCAGCTGGGTGGGCATGCTGGCAGCAGAGGGGAGCACTCCAGGGCGGGCCACCAAAGCCGGGGAGAAAACACTTGTGAAGGATAAGCCGGTGGAGAAACACCAACACCTTCATTAAAACGAAATATTGCCATCCCCTGCTCAGCTCACACCCCAAGGGATGGTTGTTAAAGCAGAATAATCCTCAGTTAACCAAGTGTTCTGACTCTCTAGGGAAAGCTCCAGAGATCTCTGCGGGTGAGTTTTTTCCTCCTCCCCTAATCCCCTCTCCTCCCTGATGGAGCTGGTTCAGAGTGTTTGGAAGTTAGCAATCAGACAACAAATTCAGAGCTGTGATAAAACACAGGCTAAAAAATAAACAAAAAGGGAAAGGAAACACGTAACTTCATACCTGTTCAGCCAACACAGGGCTCCATCAACAGGTGTTTATACAATTAAATTCTAACCATTTATACTCGGGGTTGGGGGGGGCATCCGCCTCAGCACATCTGCTTCCAAGAAGATGAAAATTGCCAGTGACAAGAGATTCAAGTGGAAATAACTCTGAGCCTGTTTTTAACCAGGAAAAGGAACAGGTGTGAGCTGCTACCCCAAGGGCCATCAAGGAAAGGCTGGCCTTCACCCTGAGCCCTGGAGGAGAAGGCGAAGAGGTAAAGAGCCTCCAGTTACCCCTCATTAAGGGGAATGTGGGTACAAACGCGGTCAGTTGCTAGGAAGTCGCTGATTGGAAAGAAATCTAAATATAGAGAAGCAGAGAAGAAACACTGGTTCAAACCTGGAGACTCCTCAGCAAGGCCAACAGCGAGGTCAAGGGAACACACTCAGAGAAGACCTGTTAAACTCATCCAATGGACAGGGACTTATTTAGCTTTAAAAAAAAAAGGAGGGGGTGGTGGATGAGAAAGCTCTGTGCGTGCCAGTTTAGAAAGGGAAAAAACAGCGACTCTGGGTATGTAGGAAAGAAATAAAAATAAGGATATATATGTGTTCCCTGGTCAGGGAACAAAGATCTCCCACATGCGGAGAGGCACAGCCTCCCCCCAAAAAAGTGTATGTTTGTGCATATATACTTGAATATGCCTAAGCAATTACTTGAAAGTTTACAAAAGAAAGTAAACAAAAGCAGTAGCTACGAGGGTCGAGATGGAAGCAGAGAGGTTGGGAGTAGGATTTCTCATTTACCCCTTTCAAACTGATTTTAACTTTTGCAGTTACAGTACTGTATTGCCTAATTAAAAAAGGAAAGAAAGAAATCCATGGAACGAAGCCCTTGAAGCCATGTATGCAGGAATCCACGGTGGGGGATTTCCAAGTGAGAGAAACTTACCAAAGAAAAAGTCACTGGAAAAACCAAAGCCAGAGACTGGCCACTGTGCTTTCAGCGCTGCTTGTGCTCAACCTGAATTATATGGAAAGCGAACCAGTTATCCCCTTTGTATCTCCTTTCACAAGCCAGTTGGGCTGTGTCCTCAGCCAGCCCACTCCCGTCCTTCTCGTCATCAGGCAGCCCACGGGACCTCCCGAGAGGTCTCCAGAGACGCTGTCACCTTGTACCTAAAGCTCAGTTCTCAAAAAAATAATTTTAAATTAGCTTTTTTTATTATGAAAGTAATAATGCATGTGGTAAAATAGTGTTCTGAATACTCAAGAGTATGAAATAAAAGTAAACTTCTCTCCACCATGTCCCACCGGAGTTCTTCCCGGTGTACACTTACCTGCGTGAGAAGCAGGATCGCGGTGGTGGAAAGCATGGATCGCCTGTCTCCAGCTCTCACCTCTGTCCCCGATTAGCTATGGGATCCTGGGCTAGTCATCTACACTCTGTCCCCATTTCCCAATCTGTTTAGACAGGATCACGGTAGTGCCTACCCAAAAGAAAGGATTAAACAGGTGCCTGGAACGTACTGAGTGTTTTGTTTGTATCAGCTATTATTATCCTTATAGAAAAAAAAGATACATTTATCATTTATATAATTATATGTAATATTATGGGCTTCCCAGGTGGCACTAGTAGTAAAGAACCCACCTGCCAATGCAGGAGACATAAGAGACTCAGGTTTGATTCCTGAGCGGGGAAGATCCCCTGGAGGAGGGCATGGCAACTCACTCCTGGAGAATCCCATAGACAGAGGAACTTTGTGGGCTACAATCTGAAGAGTCACAGAGAGTCAGATACCACTGAAGCAACTTAGCGTGCACACATACAATAGCATTAACACATGTGCACTTCGTTTTTTTAATTAATATAAATCTTACTATATCAACACAGAGATCTACCCCATTCTTCACTGAGATTGTGTGTTATTCCACTGGATGCATATCCCTACATATAATCATGAAATATTTGTCAGGTACTGATGTTATGCTAGGCCCTGGGTCAATACAGGAGAAGAACCTTGCCCAGAAAATCTCATTGCTTTTTGTACTGGGGCTGTGTTAAGTAGAGAGAATGCAGGAAACACTGTGCCTTTTTCATGTTGGGTCTACTAACCAAGAACTCCCCAATGGCTTTGTGACTATACTCTCCTGATCTGCTCATTTCTGAATGCAATTTCTTTGACTCCTAAACGTTGGCAATTTTAGCCACTCCTATCATTTCCCTGGTGGCTCAGATAGTAAAGAATCTGCCTGCAATGTAGGAGACCGGGGTTTGATCCCTGGGTTGGGAAGATGCCCTGGAGGAGTGAATAGTAACCCATTCTGGTATTTGTGCCTGGAGAATTCCATGGACAGCAGAGCCTGGCGGGCTGCAGTCCATGGGGTCAAAATGAGTCGGATGTGACTTAGTGACTAACACTTAAAATTTCAGTCACTCCCCAAATCATATCTTTTGACCCAGAATTCTCTACTAATCTCCAAAACCACTATCCAACCGCCTGCTGGACCCCATTCCTACGCATGTCACACAAGCTTCTCACACTCTGTGAAGACCAAAGCCGAACTCACACCCTCTCCCCACCCACCCGCTCCTCCTGCTCCTGTCACCCCACATCTGGCACCGTTTGTAAATATCAGTTGAATTCATCCATTTCTCCCCATCCTTCACCACCTCCAGGACTTGGTGATTTGGAGTCTCATTTCTGTGAGAGCTTCCTTACTGCTCTCTCTACTCACTATTCCCTTTCATCCTGCTGTCAAGAGTAGTTAATCTAAAACACAAATCAACAGCCACACTCCTGGGCATTCATCCATCTGAATGAATGCCTTCTCCGTCATCCATCTGACCTGCCTACAAACTGACCAAAATGCTGTGCTCTCTCCTTCCCTGCCTTAGCTGTTCTGGGCCAAGCACCTAGAAAGCTAATTCTGTCACTCCTCGAGGCTCCGTTCAAATATCTCCTCTTCGGAGAAGGCAATGGCACCCCACTCCAGTACTCTTGCCTGGAGAATCCCATGGATGGAGGAGCCTGGAGGGCTGCAGTCCATGGGGTCGCTAAAAGTCAGACACAACTGAGAGACTTCACTTTCACTTTTCACTGTCATGCATTGGAGAAGCAAATGGCAACCCACTCCAGTGTTCTTGCCTGGAGAATCCCAGGGACGGGGGAGCCTGGTGGGCTGCCCTCTATGGGGTCACACAGAGTCGGACATGACTGAAATGACTTAGCAGCAGCAGCAGAAGTTTTCTTGCAAGCTTCCCAGTTGCTCACCTTTTCCTCTGACAGGTGCCCACCTCTGCTCTCACTTGTCCCCTAGAGCACCTCCTTTTCTTTTTTTATCACTTTTTTTTTGGTCTGCCCACATACTGCTCACTCTCCAGCCTGAATGGGCAGAATTGATAGTTGGTTCATCCTTGCGTTCCACAGCGTTTAGCACAGCGTCAAGCATATGAAGGAAAAGCTTTGAAATCTGGCTGTTGACCACCAGACACCTGACTGCAAATATCTTTCCTTGTATTCCCATATTTCTAGACAGTGAATTTTGTAAGACAATAAATTTATTCATTATAGATAAAAAAAGAAATCTTTGCTGATGGATGGATTAATGAACAAATGCCTCAGAGAGGGAAACTAAGCTCCCCAAGGAGTTGAGCCTTGTCAGGTTTAATTGTCCAAAGAGTTATTTGATTTGTATTTATTCCACATACAAAAGTTGTTTCATCGAAGAGACAGACAACAGTTATTTCTGAGAATATGAAGAGTTTGAATTTGGAACTATTTTCAGGTTAAGCTGCTGAAGTTTTCAATGTACTAAAATGGGTAAGTCTTACAGAATACGTGGGTCTCAGCAGTATTATATCTAAATCATATTCAACCAAAAATAATTTACTTGGAAAATTCAATTGACAGGGAAAATTTTTAATATTGAAAATTATAATGTTGTAATTATAATCTGATTCTAGAGATGCAAAATACACATGACCTTGGTGTGCTTTGCTCTTAGGGTTTAAAAGCAAGGTGATTTCTGCTTGGCTTTAGCAGAGCTAGATGTTTCCTTTGGTATATGGTGTCCTCTAGTGTCACACTGCAGCACTGCATCGAAGCTCTCTAATTCCCAGACGGCGTTGGCATTGCTTGTATGCTCAATCGGGTCCAGCTCTTTGTGACCCTATGGACTGTAGCCCACCAGGCTCTTCTGTTCATGAGATTTTCCCGGGAAGAACACTGGAGTGAGATGCTACTTCCTCCTCTTCCCAATTCAAGGATCTAACCCACATCTCTTGCATCTCCTGCATTGTCAAGCAAATTCGTTATCACTAGCGCCACATGGAAAGCCCCCTAATTCCCAGAGTGTGCTTGAGATTGTAAACCATGGCCCTTCTTCAGGGACCGATCTGTGGTAGTGGTGATGTTCAGTCCACTCAGTTGTGTCTGACTCTCCACGATCCCATGGACCGCAGCACGCCAAGCTTCCCTGACCTTCACCATCTCCTGGAGCTTGCTCAAACTCACGTCCATCGAATTGGTGATGCCATCCAACCATCTCATCCTCTGTTGTCCCCTTCTTCTCCTGCCTTCAATCTTTCCCAGCATCAGGGTCTTTTCAAATGAGTCAGCTCTTCACATCAGGTGGCCAAAGTATTGGAGTTTCAGCTTCAGCATCAATTCTTTCAATGAATATTCAAGGTTGATTTCCTTTAGGATTGATTGGTTTGATCTCCTTGCAGTCCAAGGGATTCTCAAGAGTCTTCTCCAACACTACAGTTCAAAAGCATCAGTTCTTCAGCACTCAGCCTTCTTTATGGTCCATCCATACATGACTACTGGAAAAACCATAGCTTTGACTATTCGGACCTTTGTCAGTGAAATGTCTCTGCTTTTTAATATGCTTTTTAATATGCTGTCTAGGTTGGTCATAGCTTTTCTTCCCAGGAGCAAGCGTCTTTTAATTTCATGGCTGCAGTCACTATCTGCAGTGAATTTGGAGCTCTTTTTTGGAGGGGCCTTTGGAGCACTTTATTTTCTTATACTTTATATTTTTATATATTTATATTTATATATATATAAAATATATATTATATATATATATAATATATATTTATATATACTTTATTTTCTTATACTTTATATTTTTATATATTTATATTTATATATATAATATATATATTATATATATATTTTTATATATTTATAAAGTATATTTCTTATACTTTATATTTTCTTATACTCTGTCATTGTTTGCATTGTTTCCCCATCTATTTGCCACGAAGCAATGGCACCAGATGCCATTATCTTAGTTTTTTGAATGTTGAGTTTTAAGCCAGCTTTTTCACTCTCCTCTTTCACCTTCATCAAGAGGTTCTTTAGTTCCTCTGCAATTTCTGCCATAAGGGTGGTGTCATATGCATATCTGAGGTTATTGATATTTCTCCCAGCAATCTTGATTCCAGCTTGTGCTTCATCCAGCCACAGTCTCTGCCCTCCAGGAGACTTTTAGAAACAAAGATAATGTGAAAAGGCTCAACAAGACCCTGCCAATCTAGAGACACAAATTTACAGGTGATAGGAAACCCCAGAGTGGGCAGGGGAGACACACCTCGTTATAGCCCCGAGGAGCCCTCCAGTAGCACCTTACTTGCTCTATGAATCACTGATTATAGTTTTACTTTTCAGTTTCTGGTGTGCCTCAGTATGCTTAGGGCTAAAAATTACATCTTCACATCTAAGATAGCGTGTGAAGAGCGAGATGAGTGGAAATATCGGATTCGGGGGAATTTAGAAGCAAGGACAACTGTAGAGGAAAAAAGCTAATGCAAACCCTAAGGCAAAAAGAGCAGAGCTGTTGGGAAGTGGGGCAAGACAAGTGAAATAGTAAAATAAAATCATATATACGCTACAATGGGAAATGTGTGTACATACAGAAAAGGAACATGCAAATAGTTTCAATAGTTATTTAGTTGAAACTATATAATTCAGGACAAATATTCAAAATATTAATACATTATAGATTACTGTTAATTAGTGCAAGGAGATCTACCCAGTCCATCAGTCCTGAGTGTTCATTGGAAGGACTGGTGTTGAAGCTGAAACTCCACTACTTTGGCCACCTGATGCGAAGAACTGACTCATTGGAAAAGACCCTGATGCTGGGAGGGATTGGAGGCAAGAGGAGAAGGGGACAACAGAGGATGAGATGGTTGGATGGCATTACCAACTCAATGGACATGAGTTTGGGTAAACTCTGGGAGTTGGTGATGGACAGGGAGGCCTGGCGTGCTGCAGTCCATGGGGTCGCAAAGAGTCAGACATGACTGAGCAACTGAAATGAACTAAAACTAAATCTAAGGGACATGACCTAACTAGGTCTCCTTCTGCATTTGAAGGAAATGACAACTTTAGGCTAAATGCCTTTGAAGCTCCTTTTCCTTTTAAAACATGTTTTATTTCAAAATTTGTATGAGGATCAATGTGTACATTTGTATGTGAGGAGGCCAGTGGGAGATTTCCATCCTTCTGGAAACGTCACTATGAGGGCACAGGTCCCTAGAGACCCAGGAGGGCCCACTTCCTCTCCCTACTCTCAGTTCAGTTCAGTCGCTCAGTCGTGTCCACATCTTTGCAACCCCACGGACACACCAGGCTTCCCTGTCCATTACCAACTCCCAGAGCTCACTCAAACTCATGTCCATCGAGTTAGTGATGCTATCCAACCATCTCATCCTCTGTCGTGCCCTTCTCCTCTTGCCCCCAATCCCTCCCAGCATCAGGGTCTTTTCCAATGAGTCAGCTCTTCGCATGAGGTGGCCAAAGTATTAGAGTTTCAGCTTCAGCATCAGTCCTTCCAATGAACACCCAGGACTGATCTCCTTTAGGATGGACTGGTTGGATCTCCTTGCAGTCCAAGGGATTCTCAAGAGTCTTCTCCAGCACCACAGTTCAAAAGCATCAATTCTTTGGTGCTCAGCTTTCTTTATAGTCCAACTCTCACATCCATACACGACTACTGGAAAAACCATAGCTTTGACTAGATGGACCTTTGTTGGCAAAGTAATGTCTCTGCTTTTTAATATGTCTAGGTTGGTCATAGCTTTTCTTCCAAGGAGCAAGTGTCTTAATTTCATGGCTGCAGTCACCATCTGCAGTGATTTTGGAGCCCCAAAAAATGAAGTCTGCCACTGTTTGCATTGTTTCCCCATCTATCTGCCATGCAATGATGGGACCGGATGCCATGATCTTAGTTTTCTTGAATGTTGAATTTTAAGCCAACTTTTTCACTGTCCTCATTCCCCTTAATCAAGACGTTCTTTAGTTCCTCTTCACTTTCTGCCATAAGGGTGGTGTCATCTGCATATCTGAGGTTATTGATATTTCTACCCTCACAGTCCAGAAAAACAGGTTCAGAGGCCCAGCCACACATTCCTGCCACACAAGTCATATGTTTCTGCCCCAGCAATTGCAGAAAGGGGATTTCACCTCTCTCTGCCTTCAGTCATGTCCCGAAGCCCCTGAGTTCCCTGCTGAATTAAAGGCATTTATCTTGCCTTTTACCCACAGATGGCTGAGAATCAAAAAGAAGAGGAATCCTAAAGGCAAGAATTTCTTTAACACAAGTCAAACATCTATTTTTCTTGGCCAAAATGAGAAGATTTCTGCTCTTTGCTTCAAAATAATCCAGTGGGGGAGAGGTAGGTGATATGGTGGGAAGTGGGTAGAAAAGATATTAAACCAGGTTGGCCATGAGTCAGAGAACTTGAAGGCGAGTACTGGGGACATGAGAGCTCTTCAGAGAATTCTACATTCCGAGTTTCTATACATTTGAAATCCTCCTTAAAGAAGTACACATTCACATACATACACACAGTCCCTATCCCAGTCAGCATGAGGTAAAGGTAAACCAAACTGGAATTATCTCTCAGAGGAAAAGAAGCAACTTAACGGCATTGTGTATATGGAGGGATTCTGACAGGAGAGGCGGCCACTTGCTTTCTGCCACTGATGCAATCAACCGAAGAAGAGCAACTCAACCAATATTAAAAGAATATTTTAAAAACCTAATCCTGAAGGCTGTTGAACACTGAGATAAATCACAGAAGATAGCTAAGGAAATTCTTTCACTGAAAATAGAACATGAAACTGAGTTATTCGTATTGATAGTGAAGAAGGAAAACAGGAATGCTTGTTAGTTGCCCAAATTTATTCTGGGGCCAAATAAGGCAGTCTGAACTTAGACAGCCATGATGGCTAGACGGAAGGCAAGCAGGTAGAATGTGTTTGGACAGTGGCGTGTATCCATGCCACAGGCCTGGACCTCGTTCCTGTGTCTATTGTCAGGACTAGCTATTAACAAGTCCAGCAATTACACTTCCCTTGTCAGATAAAGAGTCGGACACGACTGAGCAACTGAACTGAACTGTCAGCTAAAACCACAGCCCCTCTCTGCAAAGTTTCAGTGGTGACCCGCCCTCAGAATGGCCCCCAAGGATCCTTACCCCTGGTACTCACACGTCTGTGTAGACGCTGCCCACAGTGAATGCAGCAGACCTGTGTTAGCAACAGGATATTGTGAGTGACTGACAAGGCGAGGGCATAAAAGACACTATGGCTTCAGCTTTGCTTCCTCTTGGATCACAGGCTCTGGGGAAAGTCAGCTGCCATGTTGGGAGGATACTCAAGAAGCCGTTTGGAGACCCATGTGGCAGAGAACTGACCAAGAGGCAGCACCAGCCTGTCAGACGTGTGATGGGCCCCCTTAGAAGCAGGCCCTCCAGCCGTGGCAAGCCTCCAGATGTCTGCAGCATGACTTCTTGGGAAACCCCAAGCCACACAACAGCTACACAGCTTCCGAATTACCGTCCATCGGAAAGTTATGAGAAACAACAAATGTTGTTTTAAGCTAAATTGGGGTTAACTTATGCAACAGCAGGTAACTAACATAGTTTGTGCCAAGCCTGGGAGTAGATGGCGGAAGACTGAGAAGGAATGAGTGGTTGTCAGAAATCCCTCGCGTTTCACTTCTAGAACTCTGTTTTGACTGCCCCCAGAGAGGCTCCAAGCTAGGCTTCAACAGTACATGAACCAAGAACTTCCAGACTTACAAGGTGGATTTAGAAAAGGCAGAGGAACCAGAGATCAAATTGCCAATATCTGTTAGATCATAGAAAAATCTAGAGAATTCCAGAAAAACATCTACTTCTGCTTCATTGACTACACTAAAGCCTTTGACTGTGCAGATCACAATGAACTGTGGAAAATTCTTAAAGAGATGGGAATACCAGACCATCGTACCTGCCTCCTGAGAAACCCGTATGCAGGTCAAGAAGCAACAACTAGAACCAGACACGGAATAATAGGCTGGTTCCAAACTGGGAAAGGAGTAGGTCAAGGGTGTATATTGTCACCCTGCTTATTTAACTTGAATGCAGAGTGCATCATGCGAAATGCTGGGTTGGATGAAGCACAAGCTGGAATAAACGTTGCTGGAAGAAATATCAATAACCTCAGATATGCAGATGACACCACCCTTATGGCAGAAAGCAAAGAGAAACTAAAGAGCCGCTTGATGAAGGTGAAAGAGGAAAGTGAAAAAGCTGGCTTAAAATTCAACATTCAAAAATGAAGATCATGGCATTTGGTCCCTTCACTTCATGGCCAATAGATGGGGAAACAATGGAAACAGTGAAAATTTTATTTTCTTGGGCTCCAAAATCACTGGGGATGGTGACTGCAGCCATGAAATTAAAAGGTTTGCTTCTTGGAAGAAAAGCTATGACCAACCTAGACAGCATATTAAAAAGCAGAGACATTACTTTGTCAACAAAGGTCTGTCTAGTCAAAGCTATGTTTTTTTCAGTAGTCATGTATGGATGTGAGAGTTAGACCATAAAGAAGACTGAGAGCCAAAGAATTGATGCTTTTGAATTGTGGTGCTGGAGAAGACTCTTGAGAGTCCCTTGGACTGCAAGGAGATCAAACCAATCAATCCTAAGGGAAATCAAACCTGAATATTCATTGGAAGGACTGATGCTGAAGCTGAAGGTCTAGTACCTTGGCCACCTGATGCAAAGAGCCAAATCATTGGAAAAGACTCTGATGCTGGGAACCATAGAAGGCAGGAGGAGGAGGGGACGACAGAAAATGAGATGTTTGGATGGCATGACTGACTCAATGAACACGAGTTTGAGTAAGCTCGGGGAGATGGCAAAGGACAAGGAAGCCTGGTGTGCTGCAGTCCATGGGGTCGTAAGGAGTCAGACATGACTGAGGGACTGAACAGCAACAAGAGAGGCTCCATCCACTGGACCTATCAAAAGATAAATGACAAACTGGAGCTGGTCCCGACAGGTCCATCTTTTAGCAAGCAAAGATGTTATTGCCTCAATTTCTGGGTAGATAACAACTTCCAGAAAGCCATTCTTTAAAATTGGCTAGGGAAATCGCCCCCTGGAGAAGGAAACGGCAACCCACTCCAGTACTCTTGTCTAGAACATCCCATGCAAAGAGGGGCCTAGCGGGCTATAGTTCATGAAGTTGCAAGAGTCAGACATGACTGAGCGACTGAGCACAGGGAAATTAAACAAAGAACATAAGTTCCTAAGAGCTCATGGGGTTATTTTGTGTTACAGAATTTTTTTTATGATTCCCTCAAAATCTTAGACTAGAAAGTTTCTATGGAAGACTTTAGGAAAAACAAGAATGGGATAGACCAGGGCAATTTTTCCCTGCAGAATGACATCTCAGAAGGAGTGTGCAGAGGTCCAGATTTCTTAAGAGTTTCATCCACAAGTCCTTATATTAAACCCAGATTTCATATGCAAGTCCTTATATTACTGGGCTGTACTTGACATTGTTTCCAATTCCTACCTTGCTAAAGATTCTTTTCTCTTGGTTTCCATCACCTCTTGCCATGCTGACTTTCTTACAACCTCTCTCTTCTTCCTCTATGTTCTTTCCTCGCAGGAACCTTTAATGCCTGCCCTTTGAATGAGGGTGTTCTGCATCGCTTTATGTGGTCAACCAAGGCATTTCCATCTACTGTGATGGTTTTACCTACAAACTATATGATTCAAATTTCCAAGTCTGTTTCCCCAGTTCCGACCTGACATCTGAAACCCTTGACGATCATGCGTGCATGCTCCGTCGCTTCAGTCATGTGCAGCCCTGTGTGACCTTATGGACTGTAGCTTACCATAGGGAAAGCTATGTCCTCTGTCCATGGGATTCTCCAGGCAAGAGTACTGGAGTGGGTTGCCATTTCCTTCTCCAGGGGATCTTCCTGACCCAGGGATCGAACCTGAGTCTCCTGCATTGGCAGGTCGGTTTTTTACCACTAGCACCACCTGGGAACCCCTTGAGAATCATACCAGTATGGTTTTATTTCTACTCATCTAGAATATAGATCTACAACTTCTTGTGACTTATCAATGTTGTTCACAACTCACCTACTTGCCTCTTCAATACTTATACTCCCTGGAAGAAAAATTAGATTGTTTATGGATTTCATGGCTCTTTCTTTGGACTTGAATTGGTAATTGGTTTTACTAGATATGGTGTGTGTCAGCAAATTAAAGTAACCAAATAAAAGTAGTTTAATAAGGACATTTATTTCAAACAACAAGGGTTGGTTCTTTCAGTGTTTTAACAATGTCATTCAAAACCAGAAACCTTTTGTCTTTCCTCCTTATCATCTTCTGTACGCTGGCTCTCACCCCTCATGGTTACAAGGTGGCTGCTGCAAGTCCAGACATCACATCTTTGGATCATCTATGAAAGATTACTTGGAGTCCATCCATTTCTCCAGATTTTGTATATTTTCTAAAATTATCCCTATAATAGGTCAGTTTGGTAGAGAATTAAGTTCCTGAACGATATCAGAATGGCTTCCCCTAGAGTTGCTAAGCAGTTGTGCCTGGGGAAATGCCACTTGACTAAGTTGAGGGAAGCTTCTAGAATGAGCCTTAGATTTGTATACATTCTGGAGATGGAACATATCATTCCTTCTCTATGAAGACTCTCAGGAGAAATTTCTGTGTGGTCTTGTGCTGAAAAGAGCCCTGATTTGCTTAAGCAATCATCTTATGGACAAGATGAATTGCCTGGCTGGTAAGATGTCCTCTTTTTCTTTGACTGCTTGAAAACCCAGGGCCAAGTCTGTGGGCCACCTAGGCCAAATACATGAATTTACCACCTGTCATAAACTCAAATTCCTACAGCAGGAGCCATGTCTAAACTATTCCACAGCAGGTACAACAAAGGCACCAATCAGAACGTGCAACCGTCGTAAACCATGAGCATCAGCCTTCATTGACAGCCAGGCAGCTATAGAGTGAAACAAGCAAACCAGAGTGAGAATTCAAAAAGAAGTCTCAACCTATTTTTGTTTATTTTCACATTTGATAGAGATAGTCCATGGTGATAAACGGGACTGACACTCTCCCTCAGTGTTGGGGAGACAATAGGGAGTGGTGGGGACTGTGGTAAATTGGAGAACCCACGCCCTTTTAACAACAATGACTGCTCCTCAGATCCCGATAATTGCTGCCAGATTAGAATATGGCTCAGGGCTCCCACAACTTCCAATATGTTTAAGACCAAGCCAGAAACCCTAATTTTTGAGGACTCCTGGATTTGAAGAAACAAAGCAACAAGCAAAAAGCCCAACTAGAAATAAACAAACATTAAAGAACAGCAAGTGCAAACCGCGCAGTTCAGATGACTCTAGTCGGCGTGACTTCCGCTTTCTGCTGCATATTTTGTATCAACTTCCTCAGTTTTACATTCCATTCTTATTTTTCTTTCTTTTGCTTCTACTCAATTAATATTTTCCTCTACTTTATGTATCCTTGCATATCACTTTAAATTCTACCTGGGACGGTTGTCCTGCCAGGCTCCTCTCTCCATGGGATTTCCCAGGTAAGAATACTGGAGTGGGTTGCCATTTCCTTCTCCAGGGGATTGTTCTGACCCAGGGACCAACCCACTGGGGCAGATTCTTTTCCACTGAGCCACCAGGGAAGCCCCCTATGTGGGACAGAGAAGAGGATAGATGCCCTGACTACAGGGGTCTCCCCATAGACAGCCTACTGGCTTATCAAATCCCTCAGTCACACCAGACTGAACTGGCCTCTTTTTCTTCCTGACTCCATCACTCATCCTCTGGAGGATCCAGACAGCGGGGGCCCCCCCCACCCCCACCCCCGCCTTTGTGTGCTGTCTCAACCAGCAGCAATGCCCTGGCTCATCCGACTGCGTAAGCCAGGAGCCTGCTGCTGCTAAGTCGCTTCAGTCACGTCCGACCCTGTGCGACTCCATAGACGGCAGCCCACCAGGCTCCCCCGTCCCTGGGATTCTCCAGGCAAGAACACTGGAGTGGGTTGCCATTTCCTTCTCCAATGCACGAAAGTGAGAAGTGAAAGTGAAGTCGCTCAGTCGTGTCTGACTCTTTGCGACCCCATGGACTGCAGCCAACCAGGCTCCCCTGTCCATGGGATTTTCCAGGCAGGAGTACTGGAGTGGGGTGCCATTGCCTTCTCCTCCAGGAGCCTGAGTGTCACACTATTTTTGATTCCTTCTCCACTCATTCAATCATGGTCAGGCTTTACCTCCTGAAGCCCCATCCCCTCCTCTCTGACCCTAGCATGGTGATTCAGACCCTGGCCATTTCTAGCCTGAATTACTCTAAGAGACTAGACCAGTTTTATAGCTTATTAAGCTGAAGCACAGAGAAATTAGTAGCTTCCCTCAAGTCATTGCTGGTGAATGTGAACCCGGTTCATTTGGCTCCAGAGTACTTGCTCTTCACCACCAGGAGGCGCTGGTGGTCCCAGGGTCTGTCTCAACCTGTTTCTCCTGCCCATTCTGTTTACTCGGAGATTATGGCTCCAAGTCATAAACTGCAGCTCTGTCTGCGTACTCCCCTGATAACAAACACCCTATCTGCCCTGCCCTGAGTCTGGATTCCATAGCCGCAAAGGCTTCCTCAGACCTAGGTGATTCCCAGCCAGGGCTCCAGAATTAGGTTTCTGCAGGAAGCTTGTCTTCTCCACCCACCTGAAATCAAGATGAGTGTTCTTCTTACCTCATCCCCCTGGAAGGCAGCTTTAACGGATAAAAAAACAAAAAGTAGATTATTCTGGTTTCTAACTCTAGTTAGAAACCAGACGGCTGAGGAAGGAGAGTCCTTGGGTGGGGGTTGGGGACGACAGCAAAGGTCACAGGTGGTTGCCATGGGGCTTCCTGTGTAAAAGGCATCCTCATTACCTTGATCACAAGGAGAAGAAAAAGAGCGGGGGAGAGAGAGGCAGGAGCTGACAGTGGGGCAGAGCCCTGGGCTTCCGACCGGCCCCCTGTCCTGCACAGCTGGTTTCCTTCGGGCTCTTGGGACCACCCTGGCCTCCTGCTTCATTCCCATCTCACCTGGAGAAACTCAGGTGTCGTATTCCTGTCCAAGCTGAAAGATCCAGAAGGACCTTCAAGGTGTGGCTTGGCCTCCCTAGATCTGCTCAGGAGATTTTACTCAGTTTTGCTCGCGTCTCTCCAGACGCCAGCGGAAGACCACTCTCAAGCAGACATAGGAGTCGTTCAGGCTCTGCCTCACAGCAGCCAGCCCAGGGCAACGTGGACCTGAGCTCGCTCCTGGCCTGGAGAATCGCCACTCAAAGCAAAGGGAGGGGCAGGCGGAGGGGCGGAAGGAGTCCAACACACAGGAGGATCCAGAAAGAAAAAACTCCAGGATAGGTTCTGAGGACCGAAATATTGCTCTCTCTAAAATAACTATTCCAGCCCACCTGAAAAAAGATGAAAGGCTCCAAACTGTAGATTTAAAGAATGTTGGACATTCTGGGGAGGCCGGAATGAGCGCGTGGGAGTGGAAGGTCCATGTGAAATGCCCACATAGTCGGTTAATGATGGTGCTGTCAGAGGGGAGTTCCCAGGCACAGCCAGCCAGAGGCGGCGGGGGCGGGGGCGTTCTCCCCGTCCTTAAAAGAGCACATTCAGACCCACACACAAAAGAGAGAGTGATAAGAGCAAAGTGATAAGGGTTTTCGAATTCCTGCTGCTTCCCATAAAGTGTAAAATGAACAGATGTATAATCAGAGTTCTTGGGTTAACAGAGCCTTTTCTCTGCTGCTGAAGGGTTTTTAAATTGCCAGTGGAAGGACTTCCCTGGCAGTGCAGTGGTTAAGAATACACCTTGCAATGCAGGGACACTGATTTGATCCCACATGCAGTGAGGCTACAAGCCTGCTGGCGCTAGAGCCTGTCCGCGACAGGAGAGGCCCGGGCAGTGAGGAATCCACGCATGGCAACTGGAGGGTAGCCCCTACCGCTGCAACAAGAGAACGCCCGCATGCAGCAAGGAAGACCCAGCACAGCCAAAAGCAAAATAAATGAATTTTTAAAATTTACAATTAGCTTAAAAAAAAAATAGTCAGTGGACTAGAGTTAGCAAAATCCAGACTATGGGAAAATCTCCCAACAAATAACCTGTTTCTTCAACAAATTGCAAAAAGAAAACAAAAAAAGATAAGTTAAAAGGCTTAAAAGACATGACTCAATCGCAATGTGTGAGCTTTATTTGGAGTCTTTATTTTTTAACTAAAAACCCCAATATGACATTTGAGACGAATAAAAATTTGAACACCGACAGGATAGTTGATATTAAAAATTATTTATTTTTAAGGTATGACTTTGAAATTCCTTTTCAGGACTTTCCTGGTGGTCCAGTGGCTAAGACTCTATGCTCCCAGTGCAGGGGACCTGGGTTCGATCCCTCGTCAGGGAACTAGATCCCCCATGCTGCAAATAAAGATCTGCATGCTGCTACTAAGACCTGGTGTAGTCTTTCTTTTAGAGTCACTGAAATATTTACAAGTGAGATAATATGATTTCTGAGGTTTGCTTCAGAACGAATGGGATGGGGAAGTGAACGGGGTAGAATTGAAGGACTGATGGTTGTTGGGGCTGAGTGGACCTGGACCTGGAGCTTCCTTATACAATTCTTTCAACTTCTGGGTGGGTACACAATTCCCCATAATTATTAAATTTTTTAAAAGGAAAAAAAATCATTTTAATTAATTGAAATATATCATTGGAATACATATTATCATTTTCCTCCTCGCCCCACAATTCTTTTTAAACCATAAATTCTGATGAATCAGCTATACTTTCAACAAACTCCCTCATCTACAAAATCTCTTTAGTTGGAGGGAAAATTTGTCTGTCACCAATAAGAACTAGATACAGTCCCCTCCAAGTGCCTGAGCTCAGAATGCAAGACTTGGCTAAAACTGCTCTCTCAGGATTAGGTAATTAAGTCTAGGTAGCCCATGCTACAAAGAAGCTCTAATTAAACTCTAGTATCAACTGAAGTCATCCACCCCAGGCTACGCCAAGAAGCTGGAGTAAGGCACTCGGACAAGAGCCAAAAGCAACAACACAGAATTAATCTCTCATCTGCAGGTGAGCTGGCTGGGGCCCAGTGCTCAGACTCCAAGCTATGAGGTACCAGCTGGAGGGGCTGCAGCCACGCCCTCCTATTCTCTACAGGGGACTTTCTAGAACACAGGAAGTTCCAAATGAAACAGAAGATTTCTGCAACTCACCCAGAAGAATAACTGAGGTTTCCTTTCAGAGATAATACAGAGAGAAATGAGACCAAGTCTCCCCAAGGCCAGCACCTTTCAAGTGGCCCTGCTGGAGTGAAGAGTGGCAGGAGAAGAATGTGCCCCAAGAATGAAGTAAATAAAGGAGGTAAGACACAGTTTCATTTCTCCCAACATTTCTCCCACAGCTCTGCATGATCAACACATTCAAAATGCATGACGTTTGGACTGGTAAATATTGAAGACTGTGAAAACTGTGTTTATAACAGTGTGGGTCATAGACACTGGTGCACCATCTCAAGAGGGCAATTAATCATGATCAAAATGACATATACCTTTTGACCCAGAAACTCTTCTTCTAGAAATATACTATCTCCCTGCTGTCTACTGGATCACACCCATTCAGATCAGATCAGTCGCTCAGTCGTGTCCGACTCTTTGTGACCCCATGAATCACAGCACGCCAGGCCTCCCTGTCCACCACCAACTCCCGGAGTTCAGAGACTCACGTCCATCGAGTCAGTGATGCCATCCAGCCATCTCATCCTCTGTCGTCCCCTTCTCCTCCTGCCCCCAATGCCTCCCAGCATCAGAGTCTTTTCCAATGAGTCAACTCTTCGCATGAGGTGGCCCAAGTACTGGAGTTTCAGCTTTAGCATCATTCCTTCCAAAGAAATCCCAGGGCTGATCTCCTTCAGAATGGACTGGTTGGATCTCCTTGCAGTCCAAGGGACTCTCAAGAGTCTTCTCCAACACCACAGTTCAAAAGCATCAATTCTTCGGCGCTTAGCCTTCTTCATAGTCCAACTCTCACATCCATACATGACCACAGGAAAAACCATAGCCTTGACTAGATGAACCTTTGTTGGCAAAGTAATGTCTTTGCTTTTGAATATGCTATCTAGGTTGGTCATAACTTTCCTTCCAAGGAGTAAGCGGCTTTTAATTTCATGGCTGCAGTCACCACTGCAGTGATTTTGGAGCCCAGAAAAATAAAGTCTGACACTGTTTCCACTGTTTCCCCATCTATTTGCCATGAAGTGATGGGACCAGATGCCATGATCTTCGTTTTCTGAATGTTGAGCTTTAAGCCAACTTCTTCACTCTCCACTTTCACTTTCATCAAGAGGCTCTTTAGTTCCTCTTCACTTTCTGCCATAAGGGTGGTGTCATCTGCGTATCTGAGGTGATTGATATTTCTCCCGGCAATCTTGATTCCAGCTTGTGTTTCTTCCAGTCCAGCGTTTCTCATGATGTACTCTGCATATAAGTTAAATAAACAGGGTGACAATATACAGCCTTGACGAACTCCTTTTCCTATTTGGAACCAGTCTGTTGTTCCATGTCCAGTTCTAACTGTTGCTTCCTGACCTGCATACAGATTCCTCAAGAGGCAGATCAGGTGGTCTGGTATTCCCATATCTTTCAGAATTTTCCAGTTTATTGTGATCCACACAGTCAAAGGCTTTGGCATAGTCAATAAAGCAGAAATAGATGCTTTTCTGGAACTCTCTTGCTTTTTCCATGATCCAGTGGATGTTGGCAATTTGATCTCTGGTTCCTCTGCCTTTTCTAAAACCAGCTTGAACATCTGGAAGTTCATGGTTCACATATTGCTGAAGCCTGGCTTGGAGAATTTTGAGCATTACTTTACTAGTGTGTGAGATGAGTGCAATTGTGCGGTAGTTTGAGCATTCTTTGGCATTGCCTTTCTTTGGGATTGGAATGAAAACTGACCTTTTCCAGTCCTGTGGCCACTGCTGAGTTTTCCAAATTTGCTGGCATATTGAGTGCAGCACTTTCACAGCATCATCTTTCAGGATTTGGAATAGCTCAACTGGGATTTCATCACCTCCACTAGCTTTGTTCATAGTGATGCTTTCTAAGGCCCACTTGACTTCACATTCCAGGATGTCTGGCTCTAGGTCAGTGATCACACCATTGTGATTATCTGGGTTGAGAAGATCTTTTTTGTACAGTTCTTCTGTGTATTCTTGCCACCTCTTCTTAATATCTTCTGCTTCTCTTAGGTCCATACCATTTCTGTCCTTTATCAAGCCCATCTTTGCATGAAATGTTCCTTTGGCATCTCTGATTTTCTTGAAGAGATCCCTAGTCTTTCCCATTCTGTTGTTTTCCTCGATTACTTTGCATTGATCGCTGAAGAAGGCTTTCTTATCTCTTCTTGCTCTTCTTTGGAACTCTGCATTCAGATGTTTATATCTTTCCTTTTCTCCTTTGCTTTTCGCTTCTCTTCTTTCCACAGCTATTTGTAAGGCCTCCCCAGACAGCCATTTTGCTTTTTTGCATTTCTTTTTCATGGGAATGGTCTTGATCCCTGTCTCCTGTACAATGTCATGAACCTCATTCCATAGTTCATCAGGCACTCTATCTATCAGATCTAGGCCCTTAAATCTATTTCTCACTTCCACTGTACAATCAGAAGGGATTTGATTTAGGTCATACCTGAATGGTCTAGTGGTTTTCCCTACTTTCTTTCAATTTCAGTCTGAATTTGGCAATAAGGAGTTCATGGTCTGAGCCACAGTCAGCTCCTGGTCTTGTTTTTGCTGACTGTATAGAGCTTCTCCATCTCTGGCTACAAAGAATATAATCAGTCTGATTTTGGTGTTGACCATCTGGTGATGTCCATGTATAGAATCTTCTCTTGTGTTGTTGGAAGAGGGTGTTTGTTATGACCAGTGCATTTTCTTGGCAAAACTCTACTAGTCTTTGCCCTGCTTCATTCTGTATTCCAAGGCCAAATTTGCCTGTTACTCCAGGTGTTTCTTGACTTCCTACTTTTGCATTCCAGTCCCCTATAATGAAAGGGACATCTTTTTTGGGTGTTAGTTTTAAAAGGTCTTGTAGGTCTTTATAGAACCGTTCAACTTCAGCTTCTTCAGCGTTACTGGCTGGGGCATAGACTTGGATTACTGTGATATTGAATGGTTTGCCTTGGAAATGAACAGAGATCATTCTGTCGTTTTTGAGATTGCATCCAAGTACGGCATTTCAGACTCTTTTGTTGACCATGATGGCCACTCCATTTCTTCTGAGGGATTCCTGCCCGCAGTAGTAGATATAATGGTCATCTGAAAGGCAACGCCAAAGAATGCTCAAACTACTGCACAATTGCACTCATCTCACATGCTAGTAAAGTAATGCTCAAAATTCTCCAAGCCAGGCTTCAGCAATATGTGAACCACGAACTTCCTGATGTTCAAGCTGGTTTTAGAAAAGGCAGAGGAACCAGAGATCAAATTGCCAACATCCGCTGGATCATGGAAAAAGCAAGAGAGTTCCAGAAAAACATCTATTTCTGCTTTATTGACTATGCCAAAGCCTTTGACTGTGTGGATCACAATAAACTGTGGAAAATTCTGAAAGACATGGGAATACCAGACCACCTGATCTGCCTCTTGAGAAATCTGTATGCAAGTCAGGAAGCAACAGTTAGAACTGGACATGGAACAACAGACTGGTTCCAAATAGGAAAAGGAGTTCGTCAAGGCTGTATATTGTCACCCTGTTTATTTAACTTGTATGCAGAGTACATTATGAGAAACGCTGGACTGGAAGAAACACAAGCTGGAATCAAGATTGCCGGGAGAAATATCAATCACCTCAGATATGCAGATGACACCACCCTTATGGCAGAAAGTGAAGAGGAACTAAAGAGCCTCTTGATGAAAGTGAAAGTGGAGAGTGAAAAAGTTGGCTTAAAGCTCAACATTCAGAAAACGAAGATCATGGCATCCGGTGGGAAATAGATGGGGAAACAGTGGAAACAGTGTCAGACTTTATTTTTCTGGGCTCCAAAATCACTGCAGTGGTGACTGCAGCCATGAAATTAAAAGACGCTTACTCCTTGGAAGGAAAGTTATGACCAACCTAGATAGCATATTCCAAAGCAGAGACATTACTTTGCCAAAAAAGGTTCGTCTAGTCAAGGCTATGGTTTTTCCTGTGGTCATGTATGGATGTGAGAGTTGGACTGTGAAGAAGGCTGAGTGCTGAAGAATTGATGCTTTTGAACTGTGGTGTTGGAGAAGACTCTTGAGAGTCCCTTGGACTGCAAGGAGATCCAACCAGTCCATTCTGAAGGAGATCAGCCCTGGGATTTCTTTGGAAGGAATGATGCTAAAGCTGAAACTCCAGTACTTTGGCCACCTCATGCGAAGAGTTGACTCATTGGAAAAGACTCTGATGCTGGGAGGCATTGGGGGCAGGAGGAGAAGGGGACGACAGAGGATGAGATGGCTGGATGGCATCACTGACTCAATGGACATGATTCTGAGTGAACTCCGGGAGTTGGTGATGGACAGGGAGGCCTGGCGTGCTGCAATTCATGGGGTCACAAAGACTCGGACACGACTGAGTGACTGATCTGATCTGAGTTAAATTCACCCATTCCAGTCCATTTCAGTTTGCTGATTCCTAGAATGTCGACATTCACTCTTGCCATCTCTTGTCACCCCCATTACCACATTCTAAAGATACCAGTCACTCTCAGCGCCTCTCTTTGCCCCACATTCCTCTGTTCCTTTTCACAATAAACCTGCTGGACAGGATTGTCTATCACCTCTGAATTCACTTCCTTATTCTCTCTTGAACACCTTCCCTTCTGAAAAGACTAGAGGTTTTGTCAAGGTCACCAATGTTCTCCATTGATAAGATCCAATAGTCAGTTCTCTATTCTTATCTCTCTTGACCTCTAGTAATATTTCCTATGATTGACCCCTCTCCTTTACGCCCCTGGCATGCCCAAAACAGATTCTCTGGACTTTCTTTCTGCTCTAGTGGCCAGTCCTTCTAAGTCTCTTTCACTGGCTCCTTTTCTGCTCAGAAAGTTTTAAGTGCCAAAGGCCTTTGTCCCAGGTGCCCCGCTCTTCATCTCTTCTCTTGTCTAGAATATCTAAGTCCTTTACTTTAAAAGTTTTAATGATGTGGCCAATGACTCAAGTCTGGATCTCTGGCCCTAACCACTCTAAAACAATTCCAGACTCAGATATCCAAATGTTCTACTCAACAGTTCTCCATGGATGTCTGACAGGCATCGCAAAGATGTCATGGTCAAGATAGAACTCTTGGCTTTCAACCTCCAAACTTACTCACTCCTAATTATTTAACTATCATCCACTGAGAAAAAAAATCTAAGTATTATCTTCGATTCCTAGATTTCTCTATTCCTTACACCTGTTGACTTTACCTTGAAAACAGTCCAAATTAGTTCCCTTCTCTCCATCTCTATCATCCCAGTTCAAGACAGCATCATCTCTTGACTGCATTGCTGAAATTCCCTAATTGTTCTTGCTTCCCTCTTGCCCTTCTATAATCTATATCCTGTAGCAGCCAGTGACTACCAGTAAAACAGTCCTATGGCATCCCACCTAGAGTGAAAGTCAAGCTTCTTATTCCCTTACAAGTAAGTCCCTTCAGCTACCCAGCTCCTGCCCTATCTCACCCATCGATTTGCTCATACATTTTCCCCCTCACCCACTCCCATGAAGCCCTTGCTTGGGATCCTCCCAGAGCTAGCTTTCTTGTCCTTATATATTGCAACTTAAATTTCACCTTCTTAGAAACCTACCCTGATACCATAGTACAAAAGACTCCTAGCATTTACCCTCTCTTAGAATTTACTACTATTAGATGTTTTTCTTATTTCCAGTCTCTGCCCCGTTAGAAAGTAAACTCAGTGAGAACAGGGAACTTGTCTATTTTGTCCTCCACAGTCTTCCTCAGTGTCTTGAGCATGACTTGGCACATAGTACCCGGTGGGAGAATACTGAGTGAACAAGTCTGTAAAGATGCAGAAAGATATTCACCCAAAGACTGCTTGAATAGCAATACTGGTATAGCCAAAAAAAAAAAAAAGGAAATGACTTAAAAGCTGGAGGATTCCTTTTAGTATATCCATACAGAGGGTACAGCCATTTGTAATAATGAATGAGGTCAATCTAGAAATGCTGATAAGGAAACAATGTCCGAGATGTGTTGGTACAGTGGTACCCAGCCTCCAATACGGCCCCCAGTGATTCTTGAGTCCTGGTGTTTGCACTTTTATGTAGTCTCCTCCCGGAGTGAACTGAAGCTATCCACATACATGACCCGTAGAGTAAGGTGGAGACGACGGTGGATGACGTCTGAGGCCAGGCTCGAAAGGCAGTGCAGCGCCTCCATTTTCTCCTGGATCACTCATTTCCGGGAAAAGCAACCTTCACGTTATGAGGTCACCTGAGCAGGACTGTGGACAAGCCCTTGCACAGAGGAACCAAGGATTCCCGCCAACAGCCAGCACCAACACGCCAGCCCTGTGAGGAAGCCACACGGGAAGTGGGTCCTCCAGTTCCAGTCAAGCCTTCAGAGGACTGCAACCTCCTGAGACCCCCGTGCCAGAACCACCTGCCTCAATGGGTCCCCAGTTCATGACTCACAGAAACTGTGCAAGTCAGTAAATGTTGACTGTTATTTTAAACCATTAAGTTTTGAGGAAATTGATTATGCATAAAAGACATAGGTAATATAACTCCTCTTTTACTGTTTAAAAAAAAAGCATATGGGCACTTACATTTATTCATGCATAGAAAATACCTCAAAGGAGGCACAAAGGGATGGATGGGTAGGGAGGGATTATGTCCACTTTTCAGTATCTGCTCCAATATTCTCAGATTTATTTACAACAACTACTTATTACTCTTATAATTTTTATTTTTTTAAAGGTTATTATCACAATATTAAGAGAGAAGCCACAGTAATGGCACTTCCTAAGCTTTCTTGTCCTTCTGTTTTCCTTGACTTTCTCCCACTCTCAGGACTTGGCTTTAGAACAGTCTCTTCTTTATCCAGTAACCCAAACACTGGAGGGATTTTTTTGTTTTTGTTTTAAGATTAATTTCACTGAGAACATTAATCCTACAATTAGAATGATGCTAAAATTGGGATCCTGATTTAATTATTTGCATTTAATAAGGCAACAAAGTTGCAGTAACTGTGGGATGCAAAGCTGGTGCTCTGTGACAACCTAGAGGGGCGGGAAGGAGAGGGAGGTGGGAGAGGGGTTCAAGAGGGAGGGGACCTAAGGATACCTGTGGCTGATTCATGTTGATGTATGGCAAAAGCTGTCACAGTAAAGTAATAATCCTCTAAATAAAAACAAATAAAGAAAAAGATGAAAATAACTGCAAGATGAATGTACGAGCCACTCACACTTTCGCTGTGCTGATGACTTAACTACAGTTCCTGGAGCCCACAGGCTAGGGCTGCGGTTTCTGCAGGAGGTGGTGAGCCATAGCTGGTCACGCCTAGTTTCACATCAGTATAGATGGACACTGGGAATATTCCACAGGCTGACTAACAGGTAAAGGCAAAGGCAGCTCACACTCAAACCACAGAATTCGTCACGCTCTCCCTCAATAAAGACATTTTCCAGAGTGTGACCTGAGGGACTCCAATGATTTACATTTAAACAGAACAACCATCTCAGTGACTTTCCAAGGCTTGGGGGTAAAATGGAGGACCGAGCCCTGAGTTTGGTTTTCCCTCTTCAGAATTAGCAGTGGGGGTGGACTAAACATGTGCCTTTGACTAGTGTAACATCAGAAACTTCACTTTTTAAGACAACAACCAAACTCTGCAGCCCAGACCCACAGTTTTAATTGATGAGACCAGCGAACAGTGTAGCAAACTGTACCTTTGATTCAGTGATAAATTCCAGTCCTCGTGAGTGTCTCCAAAGGGGAAAAGATGCAGGAACAAAGTTGCAATCACTAAACTATGCATACTGATGAGATTATAGCCCCAGGATTGATGAAATCTTGCTAACAGGGAACTTAATTACCTCTGAAACTCCGGCTGCAAACAACCGAAATGGCACACAGAGTAATGCCCAAACAACTCGGTTTAGCACGTGTCTTGCACAAGGGGACACGAATCCACATTCGCTTTCAGACTGAGAGAGCCTCCTTCAGTCACCAGAGCCAGGGGAGTGCAACAGGCAAATTGTCAGGCAGTTTAGCAAAATCAGAGCCCAGCAAGCTGGGGAACACAGAGGGAAGACAGGCACACCCAGGGCACTCCCGAGCCTAGGGCCAGAGTTCCCCCGCCCGCCTGCCCCTCCCGCCCTGGCAGGGACCTGACCCAGGCAGGGCAGGGCCTTCGAGAGCCGCTCCTCAAAGGAAAGAGAAACAAACACGGTTAGAGGAGCATTTGATTCAGCAGACACTCTTATGATTCTATTTCCCACATCATTTCTTGTACACTTCTTCACGTAGATTCACAGATCTGGTGAAAATGAACCAAGAAAAACACTACTTCCATAGGGTAGGGATTAAATTATGATCACTCAGTATGATCAATCACTAGGCAGAAAACTACCTAGTCACTGAAAAAACTGAGGAAGATCCATGTGAATTGATTTAGAAGTTGGCATATACATATACATATATGTACTTACATACACAAACACATTCATTCTTATTTTAAGAGTATTACATACAATATATATATTTTTTCTATAAACAATTATAAAAATTGGTTACCTTTGTGAGATAAGAATGGACATGTGTGGCAAAGAAGTACATTTTTCATTTTATATATTTTTACTGATTTTTTTTTTTTTTTTACTATCCGCAGGTATTATAAAAATGACTAATAAAGAAATAGCAAAGACCAAAAAAATGCTTTCCACTGGATGAGCCTGTGAGCCCCTTGTTTCTGCTCGCTTTTACCCTGGGTAGACCATCTTTTGCTTTCCCACCTGTAAAATGGGAGCAAGCCCACCATGAGGAAGCCTGCTAGGAGACTGAAAGCTGAGCGGGCAAGGAAGGCAGGGTGTATCTGGCCACAAACGGCGGCAGACCAGAAATGAGATCACGTCAGTCGTCAGAGATGAACAGTAATAATGCGACATTAAACTTATGAGTACGTGCCAGACGTTTCATCCTAATCCACATTTTACAAACAAGAAACTGAGGCACAGAGAAGCATCTTCCTCAGGAAACCAAATCAGGAAACCAAAACAAAGAAATCATGGAGTCAGAATTCAGCCCTGCCAGGCGGGAGGCTGTGCTGCTTCAGCACGAACTCACGCAACGGACGTTTTCAACATTTCTGAAGACTGATGGATGAGCACTTCAGGAAATAAGTGCAAACACACTTTCTGGTAGAAGTATACGTTACTGAAGGCCATTTGGCAAGTGTCACCAAAATTTAAAATGAGCACCCAACTTTTGACCTGGCCATTCTACTTTCTGGAACTCATCCTACAATGAAAGTGAAAGTCACTCAGTCGTGTCTGACTCTTTGTGACCCCATGGACTATACAATCCATGGAATTCTCCAGGCCAGAATACTGGAGTGGGTAGCTGTTCCCTTCTCCAGGGGATCTTCCCAACCCAGGGATCAAACCCAAGTCTCCCACAATGCAGGCAGACTCTTTATCTGCTGACCCACAAGGGAAGCCCTCGTCCTACAGAAATACTCACAAAGATGTCTACATACAGATGTTCTGTGTGGCACTGTCTTAACAGAGGAAAAAAGAGAGGGAGAGAGAAACAACTCCAGGAGCCATAGGTATGCAAATGACCAGATGCCTAAAACCTCACAATACACCCCAAATAGTAAGTAGCTTGTATTCTTTAAAAATGGAGGTCAATCCATAGATGCAGACATGTGAATTCTAAAATGTAGTTAAAAGAAAAATAATTATTACAGGGCAATGTGTACAATATGATCCTCTTTACATAAAAATAAGGTGTGAGAATCACTTTCATTTCTTCTTAGAAGTGTGATACCTTTGTTTCCCTACTCTCCCTTCCTCGAAAACAAAAATGAAAGCAAAAACCACACAATTCAGAGATAAGTCATAAAAAATAAAAGTCATGTGTTATTTATAAATCAATCATACAGTAAAACAATTATTTTAAAAGGTCACAAATACAACAGTTGCATAAAGTCAGCTTGGAGTCAAGTACCTCTTAAAATACATTGCAAATCATCTCTATTTTAGTGTTCTTTTCCAAACAGATGTGGTTCAAACTCAAGAGACGGCTTTATCATTTCATGTTTGACAAAAAGTCAACAAAACTGGCAATAAATAGTCCAACAATAATTTTTAAAAATACTAAGTGGTAAACTCTTAATTGTGAAAAAAATCTACTATTCAGACAACCTGAAGATTTCACTGAAGTCAGTAAAGACACAAAATTAGCTTTTGCACATTTAACATGCTCGTATTTTCCTTGAAGTGATAATGATACATACAAAAGCTCAAAGCATTAATAAAGAAATGACTGGAAGTCCCAATAAGTCAATGAACAGACTTTGTTCTGAACTGGATGGGAAAGAGACACAAAATGTTCTGTTTTGCTTTATTTTTCAAAAATTGCCATGGCTCCTTGTCAAGTGGAAGCAGTACCCAGACCAAAGGTTCCCAAACACTGGAGTATAAGAAAGACTTGTTAAAATGCAGGTTCCTGGGCCCTGCCCCAGACTCTGAGCTCTGATTCCTGAGTACAATAAGTCTACATTTTCAAACAAGATACACAATGATTTTGACAAAGTGGTACAAGAACCCCACCATTCAAACTTGTTGCCGTTGGTTGGAAACCTGACTTGGGGCAGCTCCCCCACCTCTTTAGTTTCCTCATCTGTATAGCCAGTCAACTGTACTGATCTTCTCTGAGGGCCCTGAAGCCCTAATACAGCTGGACCCACCCCAGATGTAAAAGAGACATAGTTGCAGCTAAAAACTTAAGCCTTCACGCCAAGACTAGTCTCTGCATATCATGGGGTTTCTGTCTTTTCTGCACCATCTGAAAAGTCTGCTTCGATCAGTTCCATTTCTGGGAGCCCCTGAGTAGAGAAATTCTGAAACTGACATTCCTCGTGAATTTGGGGGACTTTCCTCATGCAAACAGGGAAGCTTCCAGCAACCCTGAGAGGTGCTGCATATACATGGTATGTGGTGAAACCTACTTGGTTAAGAAACAACAGAAGCATCTCCGGAATGGTAAGCAGGCTCCAAAACCTCCAGCAGAACTTCCACTGAGGAACCGGGCCACTCAGTAGGAGCCTTTGACACTGGTTGAACTTGAAGAGTAAGAGCTGGATTTCCCCGAGAATTTCTTTGACGAGAGGGATACCTGCATCCGCTTTACAGTACGGACGCTCCGGCAGAGAAGGGCGTTCTTGGCGTGATCCCTGAAGTCCTGTGAAATGAAGTAATAGACAAAGGGGTCGATGCAGCTGTTGAGGGTGGAGAGGCAGAGGGCCACGATGTACAGGGCGTAGACGTGACTCTGGCCCCGGGTCTTAATCAGGAAGTAGTGCACCACGAGCAGAAGGTTACTGGGAGTGAAGCAGATCAGGTACATGGCCAGGACGGTGACAATGAGCTTGATGGCCCTCCGCCTCTTCTTTCCTGAGCTCTCATCCATGGCAGAAGACTGGAGGGTCCGGATCATGAGCACATAGGCCGAGGCCGTGAGGAAGGCTGGGAATAGAAAGACTCCGATGGCCAGAGACAGGAAGTAATTGAACATGTCTCCCACCAGCACCTCCTCCGGCAAAACGTCGTGACAGGTCGTGATGTTAAGGGCCCGGATGTAGGAGGTCTGCTTCACGACGTACAAGGGGATGGTAAGCAGCAGAATGAGCAGCCATATTCCCAGAGAGACGCCGATGGCAATGTTTGCCTGCTTCTTGGGGTGCACCATGGGGTTCACGATGACCCAGTATCTCTGCACGCTAAGGCAGGTCATGAAGAGGATGGAGCAGTACATGTTGCCGTAGAAAAAGCCAATGAGCACCTTGCAAAGAGACTCCCCGTAAATCCAGTTGTTGCCATGGATGTGATAAGCGATCTTCAAAGGGAACCACGTAACCGACAGGAGGTCGGCCAAGGCCAGGTTGGCCATGTAAATCACAGCGGGGTGCTTCTTCTTTGTTCGGAAAAGAAAGACCCACAGGGCCATGCCATTGCTTGGCAAACCAACCACGAATACGATCGTGTAGACAACTGGAAGAAAGACAGTAGTTAGCTTTCCAGTGAGGACGGAGGTAGAAAACTCATCCACGGAAAAGCCTGGTTTCACTGTCACGCCTCTGCCAGCGACCACAGGTGAGTTATCCACGTTACCAATGAAGCTTCTTCCTTTAGACTTGTTTCCTGCACAAGAAAGGCAAGGCGGACAAGGGTCATTACAGAAATCAGTGTTTCCACAGAGATGCTGGCTTGTCCAAACACAAGCGCTTCAGAGAAAGAACGGCCGGTGGGAAGGTCACGGGCAAGATGGTGCCCAGCACTTCAGTTACCACCGGAAAGCTCGGGCAGAGTAGAAAAGGAGGACAGCAGCTGAGCAGAAAAAGCAGCAGAAGCGAAACGACTGAGCAAGAACGGGCGGAAGCCCGAGAGGACAGTGTTAGGCGGGCCTGCCTTTCTCCAGGGCAGTGTAGATGAAGAAAGTTTCCCGCACTGTGTGAAGGAAGAGAAAGAAGACAGGAGGAGGGACACCCAGAATGCTTCCGGGGGCTTTTGATGGGTGGTGGGATTATTGGGATTTCTATGGTCTGGATTTATGTGCCTGCTGTTGTTATTTTTTTAAATCCTAATTTTCTATTTTTTAAGTCTTTACTGAATTTGTTACAATATTGCTTCATTTTATGTTTCGGTTTCTTGGCCATGTGGCACATGGGATCTTCGCGCCCTGACCAGGGATCAAACCTGCACCACCTGCGTTCAAAGATGAAGTCTAAACTTTCGGACCACTAGGGAAGTCCCCCTGCTGTGTGTGTGTGTGTGTGTGTGTGTGTGTGTGTTTACACTGGGTGTTTTTTTTTTAATGGGAGGGTTATGAAGTATGTGTACAACATAACAATGATTTCTATGAATCCTGGAAAAAACTGACAGTATGTCATTTAGTTCTACAAACTGTCCACACTCATTAGTCTCCAACTGTTCTCATAATGGCCATCTGTCTCATTTGTGCTGCAAGACAACTCAGCCTGGCCCATCACTCCTTAGCCCAAAGTTCAACACAGCGAGGTTCCCAGGAGCTCAGACACACTGTCTCTCTAGATACAAGGACAGCCTCAGACAGGGCACGGGTCTCCCGCTTCTCTGAGGGCTTCCTGGAGACCTGCCCATGGGGAAGAGCGGGCAGCAAGCCTTCTGACCTCAAGGTCACTGGGCAGCTGGGTACATGATTTCTGTTCAGACAAATTTGTATTCTGACATTTAAGCAAGTAATATGCTAAGCTTTAACAACTTCCACTTTCATCCCCAAATTATGAATTAAACTTTAGAAATCACGAATGAATGGCATGGCCAGCCTACATCCTGCCCCAACCAAGTGTCCATCGACCTGCGGAACAAAGTGAGGGGCAATGTAAAGACACAGAAGGCCCCGACTTTATTTCTGGGGAAGAGCAGCCCTTCACCATGACACGTTTATACCAGGAAAGATGTTCAACCTACTCACAAGCTTATCTGATAACTTGTATGTGTTGTCATCATTTTTTCCTCTTCTACCTAAGACATGGCTGGTGGAAAGGTAAAGTGGGACAGTCACTGTGCAAAACCATCTGGCAGTTCCTCGAACGGTTCACTACAGAATTGCCCTATAACCCAGCAATTCCTACTCCTAAGTATACACCCAGGACACAGGAAAACACAGAAACCTGTACAGGAATGTTAAGAACAGAATGTTCATTGGAGAAGGAAATGGCAACCCACTCCAGTGTTCTTGCCTGGAGAATCCCAGGGACGGGGGAGCCTGGTGGGCTACCGTCTATGGGGTGCACAGAGTTGGACACAATTGAAGTGACTTAGAAGCAGCTCTAAAGAGCATACATAGATATGTAATCTCATATATAAAGCAAAGTTAAGCTTCACAAAGAATCTCTCTCTCCAACTTGATGCTAGTGCTTGCTCCATGTAATCAATTCAGGTGATGGTTTTCTTGACCATGAAGCACACCACGTAAATTAGCTACACAATCAAAGGCTTCCCTGGGGGCTCAGATGGTAAAGAATCTGCCTGCAATGCAGGAGACCCGGGTTCCATCTCAGAGTTGGGAAGATCCCCTAGAGAAGGAAAGGCAAAACTATGGAACCAGAATGAGATCAGCATTAGGAAAAAAGATGAACATTAAAAATCATATTTTAGAAAGAATACTCCTATATATAAAATAGAAAAGTAATAAGAACCTACTGTATAGCACAGGGAACTCTACTCAATACTCTATAATGGCCTGTTTGGGAAGAGAATCTAAAAAACGAGTAGATATATGCATATGTATAACCGATTCACTTTCCTGTTCAGCAGAAGCTAAGAAACATTGTAAATCAACTATACCCCAATAAAAATTTTAAAAGAATAAAGGAGTATTATCAGGAGCTTGGAAAAAAAAAAAAGAACAGAATGTTCATTAGAGCCCCAAAGGAGAAATAACCCAGATGTCCATCACCTGATGAATGGATAAACAAAATGTGGTCTATGCCTACAATGGAACATGATTTAGCAATAAAAGGAAACGAAGTACCGATACATGCTACAACACAGGTGAGGCTTGAAAAGATTATGCTTTTGAAAGAAGCCTCAGGAGTATGTGTTGTAGGAGTCCATTTATAATAAATGTTCTGAATAGGCAAATCCACAGACTTTAACAGATGAGTGGTTGCCAGGAGCTGGGGAATGGGGCAAACTGGGGGGATGATGGCTAAGGAATAGGGTGGAGTGTTCTTATAGGGTAAAAAAATATTCTAAAGTTGATTGTGACGATGGGTAGATTATCTGTGAATAGTCTAAAAGGCATTGAATTGTAGACTTTGAACAGGTGAACTGTATGGTTTGCAGGTTACATCTTAATAAACCTGTTAAAGAATGATGGAAGGCAGGAAATAGGCTGAGGTGTGATTACTAAAGCTGACTGAGGGGTACCAGGGATTCACTGCAACATTCTATCTTCATGTGTCTAGAATTTTCCATAAAAAAAAAACATACACCAGGTCACAAAAGTTCATGCAAAGAAATAAAAAACTATTTTATGTAAGGATACTAAAATAAAGGGGCGCGCAGCGGGGGGAGGGGGGGGAATTAACCAGAAATACTACAAAAAGGGAAGGATTCAAAGAGTGAGGAAGAAAGATTTCCTGAGAATATTCGCACATAGAACCCTGAATGACTGCACTCTAAAACGCCATTCATATTAGCTGTGTCCATCGACCCAGTGGCAGAGCACATAACCAGCATGCCAGTTGGTGTGACTGAGCAGCGCTAGAACTACTCAGCACTAACACTGGTAAATGTCGAGCTGCTGCTCAAAGTGCCCTGAAGCACAGGGCACAGGCTTCTACCTCACACAGGGTCCTCAACTCACAGAACTTGTCTAGAATGGTGCCATCCCAGCTTCTAACTCTATAACCCATCTGTAAACCAGACAACATCTTTTCTATTTTACAGGGTGAAGATGAGCTACTTAATAAACACTGAAATGCAATGACAGTCACAATATAGTGTCAACTGAAAAAGCACCTGGTGGAATAATATGCTTCCATCTATATAACAAAATTATAATTTGTCAACAAATCTGAAGTCTAGGAAAACACCCACTACACCATAGACTCTGGCCATCTCTAGAGTAAAATAGGTGGGGAGGGGAGAACTTTACTTTTTTTTACCTTTACACCCTTCTGTGTCATTTGGATTGCTTTTTCAGAGGCGTGTAAACTGGTGTAATCTATTCGAAGGGCAATTTGGCAAAATATCAAAAATTTTAAGTGTGCTTGCCCTATGACCCACTGACTTTCTGCTAGGAATTTGTTCTGCATGTATACTAGCTAAAGTACACAAAAATAGTCTATGTACAAGAATATTTACTAGAATGTTATTTACCATGGTAAGACAAAAATGATAGTTTCAATGTCCATCGAAAAACAAAAAAGGCGAGTTCAATAATTTATGGCATTTACACAATGAATAATGTGCCCCCTACAGAAGTATGGGCAGATTTTCCTATATTGACCATGACTAGATCATATAGGTTAAAAAAACCTGCAGAAAAACAAAAAAACAACCTGTAGGACAGCATGTAGAGTATGAGCCTTCCTTACTGCAGGGAACACATGCATTTCTGCATAAAGAAGTCTGTTGTGAGTGAAGAAGGGAGAGAACGGGGATGTTGCACTTTTAACCTTTTTGATTTGCACTTTTAACTTTAAAAAACGTTCCCTGCTCTTTGCTATATTAAGCTTCCTCCTGTGGCCCACCCCCCACCAACATAAGCAGGTATAGAGTAGCTACTTTATTTGTTTAAACTCTCCTCTTGTGTTCTTTCCCCTATTATCCTCCTCACCCTCAAATATCCTTTTGCTCTGAACTTTGGGAGCCTAGATCAAAAAAGAAAAGCTTCCATTACTTGGTACCCTCTCTAGGGACACTTTAGGCAAATTTCTTGTATTCTTTCAGGATGAACTGTTTTCCTCTCAACATTTGCCCAGCTAATAAAACCGTAAGAAAGTCAAACACGCACTTCACTAAAACATCACCTATCAAAATTAATTAGTAACTACAAGGTCAGGCAGGTGACCAAACACAAATTTAAGGTCCCATCTTCACGTTCATTGCAGTGTCCTCTCTTATTACAAAACATGGAAAATAGCCCCTGAGCCTATCAACAGAGGACCAGTTAAAAATTATTATACATCCACTGGTAACATTTTAGATTCATTAAAAATGTTTTATATTTACTAACATGCTACTAATGTTTGGTCATTGATGTTTACTCACTACTGATGTTTACTTTTACTCATTGGAAAAGACCCTGATGCTGGGAAAGACTGAGGGCAAAATGAGAAGGGGGCAGCAGAGGATGAGATGGTTAGGTAGCATCACCAACTCAGTGGACATGAATTTGGGCAAACTCCAAGAGATATTAGAGGACAGAGGAGCTGCAAAGAGTCGGACCTAGCCTAGTGACTGAGCAATGACAACTGACTGATGTTTATATAAACACATAGGTGTACAAAATTGTTTCTCTATTTATGAATACATATTTTGTGCGTGGATGTATGAAAGCATTAGAAAGGCTAGAAACCAAAATGTTAGCAATGCTTTGGGTAATGAGGGTGATTTAATTAATGCCGCCTCCTTTTTGGACTTATTTTTCCTTTACAGTAATCACATACGGCTTGTGTCATTAATGACCAATTACAAAGGGAACACAAGTTTCAATGTCCAAAAGAAAAATGGAATGACTGCTTTACAGGGGACTTCTTAGACTTGTGACACAGTGGAAAGAATTAAGTACCTGAAAAAAGCCAACTTAAATGCCAAACTGCCATCAACTGCCAGGTAACTCTGGGCCAGTCCCTTTACTTCATTTTTCATTCACTATTTACTGAGGTCCTTTAGGGAAAGAGATGTGTTGAACCGTGGTGATGGAGGTGCCATTAGGGGTCCCTGGCCTCCTGGAGTATGTGATCCAGTTGGGGGAGAGATAAAACTATTTACAGAAATAACTATCCATCACTCAGATGGTAAAGAATCCACCTGCAATGCAGGAGACCGGGGTTCTATCCCTGGGTCAGAAAGATCCTCCAGAAAAGGGAACAGCTACCCTCTCCAGTATTCTTGCCTGGAGAATTCCATGGACAGAGGAACCTGGAGGGCTACAGTCCTTGGGGTCACAAAGAGCCGAGCCACTAACATACACACTCTTGTGATAGAAAAGAAAGCAGGGGTATGATGGACAGTTTTCCTTGCCTCTCCCCCTCAATTCAGCGGCCCCCATCTGTGAAATGATAAGGTTACTCTCTAGGCTGAGTTCCCTTCCATAAGGCAGTGTTTGGGGGAAAAACCTTTGGGAAGAAAAGTCTAGGATGCGTCTTGCTGCAAACTGAGGGGGATACAAGAGGGCCAGACTGAAGGGGGTGAGCAAAGACAGGTGCTGAAGTTCAGAAACACTGGTGATGCCATGTTTCTTAATTAAAATCAGCTTAGTTTCAAGTTGTGAAGAAAGCTCCATCCACCTAAAGTCTCACTGTTACTGAACTGACCCTTTAGCAGTTACCCTGCAAAGGAATAAAAGTATGTGGAAGGGGAAAAAGTGCAATAGTGAATAGTTCTGTTTAACAAGTAACTTGCTATCTGTCGTGTTGTTAAATGAAGTCCGCCTTATACTTCAGAAATCCTCCCAGCTCCTGCCCCTCACTTTGTAAACAAGAGCAAGCCAAACACTCAGGCAAGCTTCCTATTGGAATTGTCTGGATCATAAAATAGAGGAATCCACATCCTCACATTTTACAGAAGATGTCTATACATACTAAACCTTGCTCCTAAATTTTAAGTTTGTAAGTTTAAAAACAGAACGGTAAAGGGACATGTATTCATCACAGTTTCGGTACTTCCAGGAAATAAATATCTTTATTCTAACGCTGACAATAAAATGTGTACCAGGGGTGTAGTTTTTGAAGTATCCACCATAATACTACCCTTTTCTGTAACTGCAGAAGGAAAAGAATCACATTCTTCTGATTCAAATTCACAGAGATTTGCTCTTTCACACTGTCTTCATGAAGAGGATAAAAGTGAGAACCTGTCTTAACAACAGGTCTACAAATTTCGCAGGGAAACAAAAACTTCCCTTTTAAGGCTCGCCATCTGTTAGCATCACAGTATGAGTTTGAGTAGGCCCCGGGAGTTGGTGGACAGGGAAGCCTGGCGTGCTGCAGTCCATGGAGTCGCAAAGAGTTGGACACGACTGAGCGACTGAACTGAACTGAAGGCAATACCCGGCCTAAGAGCGCCCACGCCCTGGGAGAGCAGCTCAGCCCTGGAGATTCCCCCTCCCTCCTGACAAGTCCGAGCACCCCCCCGGGCACCGGCTGCGGCGCACAAGCTGGTACCTGCGCGCCCCCAGGGACGGCTCCCGGGTACTTCCGTGCCCGGGGCGGGCAGCCTCGGGCCTTCGGACCTGTGGCAGCCAGCCAGTGTGGCGCGGAAGGGCCGGGAAACCCGGGGCCCAGAGGTCACCTGGTCGAATGAAAAGCAGGGTTCAAGAAGTTCCATTCGTTCACCTGTTCGACTGGCCTACAACCCGGGGCGAGCGCCTGGCACCCGAAGAACCAACGGGGCCCGGCCCTGGCTTCCCCACTCGGGCCACGAACCGTCCCAGAGGAGCTGGCGGCCCCGGAGAAGGGGAGGCGGGTTGAATGACGAGGCCCGACCCCAAAGAGGGGCCTCCAAAAGTTGCAGGAGGCTCAGAAAGCGACTCAGAAAGTTCCCAGGCCGCGGGCTCCATCCCGCTCTCAACCCGCTAACTCCGCAGGTCGCGCAGGACTAGACAGGAAAGAATCTGAAAAGTGTGCGAAAGCTCCTTAATGACTAGTGTTTGCAAAGAAACCTAAACGGGGGGGCCCGAGGGACTCAGCCCCCCGGGGCCTCTGTAGACGCGAGCACCCCGCTCTCTTCCGCTCGCCTCCCCAGGCTTCAGCCCCTGCTGGTGGTCCCAGCTGGGGCCCCGGAGACCCCCGCTCCGAAGCCGGGAGCTGAGCCGCCGAGTGCGGGGAGGAGGAGGCGACGGTCGCACTCACCCTTCGCGCATCCACCCGGCGTCCGCCTCCCGCCCACGGCGCCCGAGACCCCCGCTCCCGAGCAGCACGACCGCTCCGGTCCGAGCCTCTCACCTGGGACGGTGCGGTTGCAGGAGCCAGAGGCCGCCAGCAGGAGGACGCCCCCGAGCAGCCACGCCGCGCTCGGGCTTCGCATCCTTCCAGCAGCGCCGACGCCGGGCGGACGGGGAGCCCGGCGCCACCACAGCCCCGAAACTGAGTCCCCCTCGCCGCTCGGCAGGGGTAGGAAGCCACCCTCCCGCCTGCCCCTGATTGGAGCCTGCGCGCACGCCTCCCGAGAACCGGATAAGTTTCAGTGAAACTCAAGCCTCTCGCCGCACCTGCGCGGGGCCACGCCCAGGGGCCGGAACGCACTGCTCCGCCCGGCGGTTCCGAGACCTGGAGTCCGGGGCCCCGCCCCGGCCCGACGCCCGAGGTGCACCCGCCGCGTAGAAACTGTGCTGTAATCTTCGAAAGGTTGGGAACACTCTCGTCGTGGGATCGCCGCGCCTGCGCAAGGCCGAAAACCGCCTTTAACTTTGAATTACTCCTGCGGAACCGGCGTTGTCCACCCCCATCCCCCGCCCTTCCTAAAGGGCAAACAGCCAAGGCCCGGGCTCGCTGCAGTTATGTTGGGTACTTGGTAGAGGCCTCCCAGTGTCGTCAGCGCTGTGGGATGAGGTCTGCACTGGCAGGATGGACGTCTGCGGGCCCCCGCCAACACGATGGGGAGCAGGCAGGGGTCCGGGCCTGCCGGAGTCATCAGGGATCTGTGTTTAAGTTTCCGCTCTGCTGTTAACTAGCTGCGACCCCTCATAAACCTCACAAACCTCTCACCCCTTCTAGGCGCTCTTCCCCGTCTGTGAAGTGGGAGGGAGAAAACAGTTGTAACAGCTACTTAAAGTACCACGTGTAAATGATTCAGGAGCCCAGTCTAATCCCCCGAATGTAAAAAAAAAAAAAAAAACAAACATGCAATAACTATTATTCCCATTTTACAGACGAGGAAACTGAATTAAGGTTGAACAAACTGCCCACAGTCACGCAGCGGTAGTCATGGATTGTAAATGTCCATCACATGGAAACATGAGTTTGTGCCTTCTGCTTTCTTCTATTAGGCACTGCTCCCGCCAGAGGCTTTTCTGTATTGAGAGCCCAGAGTCCAAAGAATTATATAAACATTTATATTTACAAGCAGGGCTTCCCAGTGGCGCTAGTGTTAAAGAACCTGCCTGCCAATGCAGGAGATGTAAGAGACGCGGAATTCGATCCCAGGGTTGGGAAGATCCCCTGGAGAAGGGCGTGGTAACCCATTCCAGTATTCTTGTCTGGAGAATCTCATGGACAGAGGAGCCTGACAGGCTGCCGTCCATGAGGTCACATAAAGTCAGACAGCGACTCAGCACATATTTATAGGTTTGTGTGCAGAATTCCTAACAGGACATGAGGCGGAGTAAGAGACTGGGATGGAGCACAGCACCTTCATTATGTTGCTAATGTCTTACTTTTTACTTGCTTTAAAAAGGTAAAATAAGCTTACTATAATTCAGTTAAACTCGTGGGCAGTGGAGGAGCAGAGAAGAGAAACATGAGCGCTGTCTTGAAGAGTTAGCATGTAGGAGAGGATTAGACATGCTCTGAGTAGGTCCAGAGAGCAGAAACAGGAGCCACAGTGGGGAACTGACTTCAGCTCAGTGTAGAAAGAGGTTTTGTAACAGGTGTGATTCTCTGGCAGTCCATCGGTTAGACTCGGCTCTTTCACTGCTATGGCTGGGGTTCAGTCTCTGGTCGGGGAGCTAAGATCCCCACCAGCTGTCAGGTGAGGCCAAATCAAAACAAACAAACAAAAACAGCCCCAGTCCCTAGGGCTGCCTGGTGAGGTTAAGGCCACGTCACTGTAGGACTTGCAGCAAAGGACCAGGGCGTGTGTCCTGCAGGTTGGAGAGGCAATTCCCTACGAGGATCAGGGGCAGGCTGATGAGTCCAGGACGCCTCTTGAGCGTCTTGAGCCCTGGGAGTCCATGGTTCTTTCTAGAAGACCAGTTTGGTGAGTCAGCTGTCCGTGATGTCACCTGAACATAACTGAACAAATGTAAACTGAACTCACTCCATCGTGGGCCTGTGAGTTTCTAGGATGGAGCTTACGTCTAATAAAGGCCCTGTGTTCTGAGTATGGCCTCTTGCTGAACCTACCGTGGGACCAATTAATAGGGTTCCAAATGATTCAGGCAGACAAAATTGTATAAAATGTCATGTTAGGGGCTTCCCCGGTGGCTCAGTGGTAAGGAATCCGCCTGCCAATGTAGAAGACACGGGTTTGATCCCTGATCCAGGAAGATCCCACGTGTCTCGGAGCAACTAAGCCCGTGCACCACAACCATTGAGCCTGTGCTTTAGAGCCTGGGAGCCGCGACTACGGAGTCCACGAGCCGCAGCTACTGAAACCGGTGCGCCCTGGAGCCTGTGCTCTGCAACAAGAGAAGCCACCACGATGAGAAGCCTGCATGCTGCAACAAAGAATAACCACAAAAGCCAAACAGCAACGAAGACCTAGGACAACCATAAACTCATAAACAAAATTATTTTTTAAAATATCACGTTAGCCAGTTGTTTCAACCATATGGCCAAGAAGACATTTCCCCCACATTTCCCTAAGTAAAGGGTTAGCATTCTGCCTCTGCCCTCTGCCCTGACAGAGCTCCCAGGAGCAGGAAAATAAATGGTTGAAAAGGTGGAGAAGCAAATGGCCCTGAATGGACCACAGAATGGAGTAATTGCTCCCTGAATAACGGGAATGGACTGCTTCCCAGCACACACACAGACAAGAGGGGCTAGGAGAGGCTGTCCAGTGAGTGACACAGTTCTTTTTAATGGGTGCCTTTCAGTAGCCCCACATCTTAGGAACCTCTCATTGTTATTGTCTGGAGTTCTTTTGGGAATGTGGAAAGAGCTCAGCCTCTGAAACCATATAACCCTGAGGGCAAAATTTGGTCTTTCACCATCCAGGTATATGTGACTTGGGATAAATTTTACTACTTACCCTCTCTAAGTGGAGAGGGCATTCCACTTACCTATAAAGTGGAATCAAGGGAATTTTCTGGTGGTCCAGTGGTTAAGACTGTGCTCTCACTGCTGATGGCCCCAGTTCAATCCCTGGTCACAGAACTAAGAACCCACAAGCCATATGTTGTGGGGGGAAGAAAGAAAAAATGATAGGGTCAATTTTTTTTTTTTAGTTGAAAAGTACCTTAGGATAAAATAAATTGTGACCGTGTTTTGTTTCCTTCCTTTCTTTCAGGAGTCTTCTTTATACCCCCCACCTGTACCCCAGCTCTCAGGATGCTGCTTCCCAGGGCCACACCGCTGTGCCCTCTTTTCCTCCCAGGAAAAGCTGACTTCTAGAAGCAGCACCAGGGCCTTCCTCATCTGTCCAGGAGTAAGATCTCTTGATGGCGAACAGGTCACTCCCGAGGGTCCTTCACTGGCGAAGATACTCAGTCCCACGAGACCCCTTCAAGCCTCCATTGAATCATCTGTGATATATGACATCTATAATCTGAAGGTAATAATAGTACTATTCTTATAGGCTGTTCGTGAAGACTCGGGTTTGCTCTGTGTCCAGTTAGCACAGTTCCTGGTACACAGTAAATTCTCATGAAATGGGAGCCACTGCAGAATGACTGCCCTAGGGGGGAAATCTTCCTTTTTCCAATGCATCAAAGGCCAGCTGTCCTCAGCTTAAATTTTCATTAGGATTTTATGGAACTATGCCTTGAATTGTCAAAATTTCCAAGAAAATATTTTTACTGAACAGTACCACAGGTTAAGGATCTCAAGAATGTGGTTTTTCCCAGAGGCCTGACTACATGCCTTCAAGTCAGTCTGCAGATGTTTCCTTGTGACGTAGACTAGAGTGTTTGTCTTCTGATTTTTGTTGACTCTTCTGCCCAAATGACCTGGCTGTGTGCAATAGTACAGAGAAATGACCACAGGCAATTCCAGAGAGGCTGGCTTTCAGGGGCTGGGAACTCCATGCAGCTTCCCACCTCCTACAGTTCTAAGGAAATAAAGTGGGAACTGGGGTAGGCGAGACACTGAGGGAAAAGCCATTTCATTCCATCATTTCTACAGTCATTTATCAAGCTGATCAAACTCTTTCCGGAGAAAAAAAGACTTAGTCCCTCTACTCTTGGGTCCTGGTCAAATATAGATGGAGGAAACATTAACATTCATTCACTCACTCGTTCATTGACGAAACATTGAGGACAAGATAAGGAATGACCTTCACATGGTAAATCCTTTGGTCAATTCTCAGTCTTAATATTACTCAACTGGACTAGGAGTTTGGCATAAATGATCTTTCTTTCCTTAAATGCTATGTTCCCTTGACTTCCTGCAACACTCCTTGATTCTCCTCCTGTCTCCCTGGCAACTCAGAAGGGGTTGACTCTTTTCTGGTTCTCACTTACCTTCCTCAATTCTGCATTCTGGAGTAGGACCCCTGAGTTTGTCCTTGGACTTCATTTCAATAAATTCACTTATTGCCTTGGGTGATCTAATCTAATCCTATGGTTTTAAATACCATCTTTATGCTGACAACTCCCAAATTTGTATCTCTACCCCAGGTTTCTCCTTTCTAGACACATATCCATTCAGCTACTGCTTATTTCCAGTTGGACGTGACCGTAGGCATGTCAAACCTAAGTTCAAAACTAAATTCCTAACTCACCTCACTCTCTCATAGTCTTCCCATCTCCTTAAATTGCAGTGCCATCCCTCCAGTTGCTCAGATCAAAAATCTTGGAGTGCGCTTCCCTGGTGGCCTAATGGTTAACAATCCACTGGCCAATGCAGGGGACACCGGTTCAATCCCTGGTCCGGGAAGATCCCACATGCCATGGAGCAACTAAGCCTGTGCCCGAGCAACCGCTGAGTCCATGCACATAGAGCCTGTGCTCCACGCGAGAGAAGCCACCACGAGGAGAAGCCTGAATACTGCAAGAAGAGTAGCCCCCACGCTTGCTGTGTGTGAAACTCAGCACAGCTGTAAGTAAATAGATAGAGCAAGAAAGAAATCCTGGAATCATCTGTGACTTCTTATATCCCACATTGTATCAGCAAACCCTACCTTGAAAATATACCCCAAATACCACCCTGGTTAAGGTGACCTTTATCTTTTATCTGGATTATGGCAATGGCCTTGTGACTTATCTCTGGCCTTTTACCCATATGCCTCTGTACAGTCTTCTCTCAGCACAGCGGCCAGAGTGAACCTGTGAAGCTGTGTGTCAGCTCAGATCACTTCCTCACGTAAAAGACTGAAGTAGCTCCCCACTTCCCTCTGAGTACAAACCAAAGCCTGTCCAAGCCTTACACATCCGCCCTCCCCCGTCGCCCTCCAAACACAACCCCCTTGACTTCATCTTCTCTGTTCCCCCACTCATTCTGCTCCAGCCACACACACCCGCTTGCCGTATCAGTGCCTGGATTGCTTTTCCCTCAGACACCCACATAGCTCCAGTCCCCACTTCCTCCAGGTATTTGCTAACATGCCCTCTTCCCAGGGGCACCTTCTAAGAAGGCCCCATCCTATACTCCCCCTCCTTCCTCCGTGTTTTATTTTCCTCCATGGCATGGATCCCCGACATTGCTGTTCTGCGTGTATTTACTTATTACCTAGCTCCCCCACTGCAATGTAAACTCCATGAGTACAGAGTTGTTTTGTTTTCCTTTGTGGCATTTTAAAAAGTATTTATAGAGTAACATTATCCAGTGCTGGCAACTGCTTCTGATATACTTATCTCTATAACATCTCAAATGTTATTATTTGAGTCCCAGTTTAAATCACTTTTCTTAAAATGCAGAAAGGCAAATATCTAAAGCACTATGAAAGTCAACCTTTAAAATGCAGAGGACAGAGATTTTTAATCTGTTTTGTCCACTCCTGTGTTCTCAGTGCTGGAACAATAGAATGAGTTCAACAAATACTTGTGAATAGATGAGTTCTTATATATTGTTCACCTACTATCTTTCACTCGCTCCGCTAGAAGCTAGGATTGCCAAGATCCCTATCTCCACCTCCATTGTGTGGATGCTCAAATGTGAAGTGAGACTTGCAAGTCAAGGTCTGAGGGTGGGGGGTCTGGGAGAGGGATGCATTGTTGAAGGGCTTTGATACTGGAGAAAGAATGACTCTCTCCTGGGGTCATCAGAAAAAGCTTCCTGAAGGCGGGGTCATCTGAAAAGAGCTTTGAAGGATGAATAGTTCCCTAGGTAAATGATTTACAGAGAGGCTAACTCCTGTAACAGGTAAATCTCCAAATCTTAACATTTCACTGAAATAGACGTTCCTTTCTTACATACGGCCAAAGCCAAGTCTGCGTTTGGTGGAAGATTCTCCTTCAAGTGTGGGTAAGTGAGCCAGGCTTCTCCCAGCTTGGGGTTCTGCCATCTTCAACTCATGGCTTCCAAGGGCTCTGCAGAAGGAAAGAGCCGGAAGGATTCTTCATGTTCAGTTTCCACAGCTCTGGCCTGAAAGTGGCCCACAATCATTTCTATATTCCATTGGCCAGAGCTCAGGCACATGGTCACAGCTCGCTGCGAGGCAGGCTGTGTGCCCACAAGGAAGGGGAAAATGGAGTTGAGTGGACAGTTATCCAGTCTCTCTCTGTTACCCCAGGCATGACGGGGTAGAGACAGGCCCCCGAGGGAAAGCACAGTATCAAAGTGTGGTAAGTTTGAGGAACACTGTAGTAGAAACCAGCAGAATGTGAAGGAAAGGGGCCCGTGATAGAACTAGAAAAGTAGGCAAGATTCACCTATGAAAGGCATCTGTTTACCAAGAAAAGTGAATGTGAAAGTCGCTCAGTCGTGTCCGACTTTGTGACCCCATGGACTAAACAGTCCATGGAATTCTCCAGGCCAGAATACTGGAATGGGTTGCCTTTCCCTTCTCCAGGGGATCTTCCTGACCCAGGAATTGAACCGGGGTCTCCTGACTTACAGGCAGATTCTTTACCAACTGAACTATCAGGGAAACCATGAAAAAGACCTTGGATTTCATCCTAAGAGCATTGAAGGTCAAACCATCCTTTCTCGGCCTATCTTCACATCACTGAAATTGACGGGGTGGCCTCGCTGGCACCAAAATAAAAGACTAAATCGGGCAGGAGTTGTAGGAGGAGGGAAATGGGAGAAGGAGGAGTCACTCCTGCAAATGCTGCCCACAGAGGACCGTACCGCACCTCACAGCCCATCCCACTGTCTAATCACCAAGCGGTATGACCACGGCTCTCCCGCCTCAGCCCTGTCGTGTGCCTGTCTCCTTAGGGAATCACTGGCATGGATGCCTTCACCTGGCTCTTCAAGACATGTGGATGCCAGCTCTGCTCCAGCATAATCCCTTTTCAGAAAGGTAAGATAGGGCTGCATTTCTGTTAACATTCCTCCCAGTGATATGAGGTCCAACCACACCAAAGCCCTGCTTAAAAGCCTTGCAACATTTTTCCTTAAAAAATATTTTATTGTTTGACAGAAACAAAAAAATCTGAAAAGTTAAAAAAAGAAGAAAAAAAACCCCCAAATCCCAAAGATCATAAGCCTAAACAGTAGTTGGTTGCTAATGCCTGAAAATACTATCATTTGGATTTACTTCTTTGGGTCTAGCAAGCATGTGGGAAGCTGAGAGACCTCCTTTAAGGCTCCAACCTTTGACTCCCATCCAGACCCCTCGGTTTCACTGATGATGAGCTGAGTGATTGGGTGAGGCAACCCTCAGGGTCTCCCTTCCTCATGCCAGAGGGCTTCTAAAGCACCCCCCCGCCTCACCCAGCTCTGGTGGATGAGTTGAAGAAGACTAATTCCTCAGAGATAAGCGGAAAGAGTAAAAAAAAAAAAAAAAAAGGCGGAAAGAGTGGGGAGCAAGAGTCCAGAGCGGGGCAGCTCCAGGCTGTCTGTGGGACTAGAGGGCGGTGCCAAGGACAGACGACCACTCCAGAGAGGGCTTTAGTGTCTGCCTGGAGGAATCAGGTCTAATCACCAGGACTGAGAACCCAATTTTAAGAAGACTAACTGCTGACTTTCCTTGAATCTATTACAATATCCTCTTTAGATAAACTGGCAAAAAAAAAAAAAAAAAAGACATTCAGTCCCAGAATACAGTTGTTTCGCAATGCAATTTCGTAGACTAGTTGTTCCCTGTTCGCTTCCAGTCTACCACGAGCTCCACCCACCTCTTGTAGGGACTCATTCTTATAGTCTCATCTAAAGAAGAAATGCTTTGCTTTACTGATTACGCATGCTTACTAAGTTTACTGTAAAAAAAAAAAAAAAGACGGTATTGCCGTTTTGTATTAAACGAAGGGAGGGGAGAGAGAGAGAGGAAGGAAGGGGAAGAGGAAGAAAGAATCCAGATACCTGCTCTTAACAATTGGATCTACAGTCTTTCTAGTTAGAGCTATCTTTTCAAAAACCAGATTAGATTACACTGCCTAACTCTTTTTCTTCTTAGTTTTCCCCACTCATCAACATAGGAACATCTTCCCAAAGTCTAAATAGTCTTCCTTAGCACCATTTTTGGTTACTACAGATGGTTTCATCTTCTCAGTATACTCCTTTTTTAGCCTGTTATGGACTATCCATACTACTTTAAGTTTTTGTTACTGTGTTTTAAATAACAGATAAACATATTCTGATATGTACATTTTTTTTCTGCAGTCTCAGACTATTCCTTTAGGAAAAAATATTTTTAGAAATGGGTAGATCTGCTACATCAAAAAATTTTTGTTTATTTTAAAAGCTTTTAATGATTATCATGAAATTACCCTTCAGAAACAATGTATATAGTCCCATTAGCGGTGTATCTATGTCCATCCACATTTTCACCAGCAAAGGGTATAATTGTTTTTAAAAATCTCTACTAAATTTGATTATCCTGCCCTGATTTTAATATTTACTTACTCAAGGAGTAAAGTAGGGCTTTCCTGGCAGCTCAGTGGTAAAGAATCTGCCTGCCAGTACAGAAGACACGGGTTTGATCCGTGGTTCAGGAAGATGCCACATGCCTCAGAGCAACTAAGCCCGAGCACCACCACTACTGAGCCTGTGCCCTGGAGCCCAAGTACCGCAACTACTGAAGCGCAAGCACCCGGCAGCCCGTGCTCCTGAGCAAGAGAAGCCGCTGCGATGAGAAGCCTGTGCACCGAGCTAGAAAGCAGCGCCCGCTCCCCGCAACTAGAGAAAAGCCCTTACCGCGGGAAGACCCAGCACAGCCAACAATAAGCCAACAAATAAAATTATAAAACAGAAAAAGGAGCAATGTAGGGGAAAAGATTTTCCATGGAGCTGAAAAGAATCTAAGAAATGGGGAACTGCGATTCTGAAGCATAATCTAAGCACAGGATCAGTAAATATTTGCATACATTCTATGTATTAATAGATCTTTTTTTAGCAGAGTTACTTTACCATAATGGGTATACTGGCTGGAGTAGGAGACTTGCCTCAAAGTCCTTTGTGCTTCCTGGCCACAGAGTAGAAAGTAAGCAGATAGTGAGGTCTCTGTCTCAGGTTTCTCTCTTTTTTTATATATATATATATATTTTTTTTTAACTTTATTTTATTTTTAAACTTTACTCAGGTTTCTCTTATATGAAATAGCTGTTCAACGCACAGGGTGGTTGTGATAGTGAAATAAGAAAATGTGAGTAAAAGTCCTTTGGAAACCATGGCAGCACTAACCCTATGCCGGGGATTCTTACTGCTGCTATAGTTATTGCCACTGATCGTAAATAAATCATGTTGTTTTCAGACATCATCCCATAAGCCCTGGCCATCTAAAGGTTTTCTTGCTGCAACAAGGAAATGGCAACTCACTCCAGTAGTCTTGCCTGGGAAGTCCATGGATAGAGGAGCCTGGCAGGCTGCAGTCCGTGGGGTCTTTGCAACTACACCACCACTCTGCAAGCCAGCAGAGTGCAACCCATATCTTTGTCCTAGAGATGTGACAGACTATGTGGGTGAGCGGAAGAGACCTCAAAGCCACTTCCTAACAGCTCAGGGTCTCACAGCTTCCCAAAGTAACCAGGTGCCGAGACAGATGACCCTACAAAACCAGTCAGGGATGTCGGAGGAGGAACTGAGACTATCGTGCGTGCTCGATCAGGGAGGTGAAAGCTCACGGTAGCGCCACAGGCCAAGCTCCACCACCGGCTAAAGGTTAAGAAGCAGCTGTAGCCTTCAAGCAAGGCCAAGGCTGGAGGTCCCTATGCTTGGAAGAGGCTGCTACGAGGCTTCTCTTTGCCTGGAATCCTTGGCAAAACTGCAGAAAGCCCAACTGGGAAGCTGGTAAGGGAGAGGAAAGCGGTTTGGAGAGCAGAGGGTGTTTGAACTTCCTATGGAAAACAACTGAGGGACACGAGCCTAAAGAGATGAGTTTATTTCCTGTCAGTTTAAACACAGCTGGTGGGAATGTTAGAGAAGGAGGGCCTGGGAAATCTGGGGAAGAGGATGGCCATATTTCTCAGCTGCTCTGGGCAGCAGAAACTAGTTTGGTCCTGCTGTTTAACATTTGTGAGCTTCTCATTAGCATTTGGAGGAAATGCCAGCAGAACACCCACAGAGCCTTTAAAGCTGTGCTCTGCCTGCTGGGCCGAATGGGGGCGGGGAGCCTCCCTGCTCTGACGTCAGCCTGACTTCGACAATCCAGTTATCTCTTGGACACTAAGAAGGGGCTGAATCATTTCTAGCCCAGCTAAAGCCCTATGTCTAAAACGCCCCAAATTCTTAGCTACTTTTGTCATTGGTCCAATACAGAAAGCATAGTAATTTCGGAAAGAAAAAAAAATCATTGTAATAGGAAACATTGCATTATTACCTCACTTAATCCTCACTCTAGCTTATGAATTAGGAACTAGCACTGTCTTTTTGTTAGAAATAGCATGCTTCAGAAGCAGTTTCAGAAACAGATGCCAAACTCACATCACTAGAAACACACGTGTTACCAGAAGCTTTCCTGAGTTTTTGGCACTCTGATGAGAAATTAGGTGTTTATTTCTTAGGGGGAAGAAACAGGCCAATTTTTGGCTCTGGAGCCCAAAGGATGGCACATAGGTGTGTCCGTGGATTCAGGTTTTGGTTCTCAAAGAATCAAAGCCAGGCACTGCATGTGTAGCTGTCTTGTCCTGGTCCCCTGAGAGAGACGAAGTGGAGTGGACTAACATGGAGTTTAAAGCACAAAGAATCCCAGCTCTGTCCATCCAGACTGCTCTACCAACCCCAGTTATTTTGAAACGAAACTCACTTTACAAATGCAAATGACTCACCCTTTGGAGTTGGGGTTTTAGCATCTGACAAGCTAACTGTGGCTTTGAAGACCTTTGGGGAGCTGGGAAGACCTCCCAGGGTTGCTGTTGGAAGCCAAAGGAGACTGGGACTGTAGAAGGGTTTTTGGTAAAGTGTGAAGGAACATTCAGTTTTATAGTGAGAGTCCTGGGTCCTGAATACCTCGAAGCCCATTGAACTAGCCAATGTAAGAGATGAAGTTTTGCAAGGATTCTGTGTAAGGCCCAGGGCAGTATGCCAGTCTTGGCCTAGAGCTGCTGCTGTTCTTGAAATCGGATTTCCCATTTCTCCCTGTCCCCTCCTCCCCTACAGCACCACGCAGACTGGGGCCATTCTGGGCCAGACTGAGTTAGCCACCACGCTGCAGCTGTACTGGTAAAGAGAAAACACACCTGAGGCAACAGTAAAGCCATGTGAAGGCCCCTGAGGCGATGCGAGGGGAGGGATGGAGGAGCCCACCAGGGAGGAAGCTGGGAGAGGCGAGCAGAACCAAAGCCCAGTAGAAGCCCGATGCAAATTGCTGACTGCTTCATGCCCAGCAGGCTCCCCAGACAGCCCTCAAGGCTGGTTTATCAGATGCTAAAATCCCTCCTTCCAAGATAAGTCATTTGCATTTCCAGAAGCAGTTTTATTTCTGAATAACCGAGCTAGATAAAATAACTGAGAGGCAGCAGGTCCTCGCTGGTTAAGAGCTAGGACTTCTGGGCAAAACTGCCTGGGTTTGAACCTTGACTTCACCTCTTGTAAGCTGTGTGACCTTGAGCGGATAATTAACCTCTCTGTGCCTGTAAAGTAGGACTAACAGTAATAGCACTGGGTTTTGCACAAACCATGGGAGTTAATCTTTGTCACATACTTAGCACAGGTCCTGGCACATAGTGTCCTTAACGTTTTAAAAATAGATACATTTAAAATTTTTTTATTTTTTGGCCTCTCTGAGCTGCCTGCAGGATCTCAGTTTTCCGACCAGAGATCGAACCCCTGCCTGCTGCAGTGGGGTCCTAACCACTGGACCACCAAGGAATTCCCAAAATAGATAATATTTTATGAATGCATCTCCCTCACTAGATGAGAGTAAGGGCCCTGTCTTGATTTGTTTATTGTACATCAGTGTTTAGCATGTGTGTGCACTCAGTCATGTCCAACTCTTTGCAACCCCGTAGACTATAGCTCACCAGGCTCCTCTGTCCATGGGATTCTCCAGGCGAGTATACTGGAGCAGATTGCCATTTCCTCCTCCAGAGGACCTCCCCCACCCATGGATCGAACCTGCGTCTCCTGAATTGGCAGGTGGATTCTTTACCGCTGAGCCACCTGGCTTAGCACAGCCTATAATAAACTGTCAACTCTAGATAAAGTGGTTTAGTTGTTAAGTCACGTCCGACTCTTGCGGCCCCATGGACTGTAGCCCACCAGGCTCCCCGTCTATGGCATCCTCCAGGCAACAATACTGGAGTGGGTTTGTCATTTCCTTCTCCAGGGGATCTTTCCCACCCAGGAATCGAACCTGGGTCTCCTGCGTTGGAGGTAGATTCGTTACCAACTGAGCTACAAGGGAATCCCCTCTAGATAAAGGGACCCTCTCAAACCCTTCCTAGACTCCCCACTACAAAGAAGTAGGGCCGAAGCTCTGGCTCTGCCCACAGAAGTAATAAAAGGCACAGCTGCTAGCAGTTGAAGAAACCAAAGTGACCCCAGGAGCTATGCCGTGACACAGTTCCGTGTTCTCAGACCCCCGCACTTCTCCTTATCTTTACCGCACAGGATGTGGGGCCCAGAACCTCTTTACCTGGAGGAAGTGCTTGGTCTCTGAGTCAGGAGCGTCTGCCCAGGTTCAGGTGTGGGCCGAGTGTCCTTGGTCTGCCACACTCCTCCAAGGAAAAACAGGCCCAGACAGCTCTGCAGCCTGTGGGCAGAGGGCCAGCCTCCTTCCCCTGCTCTCCAGGGACCTGGTCCTTCTGCGGAGACGTGGGCTGCACGCACATGTAACAGAGAGCTGGCTCCAGTCTATTTTCTCCCTGAAATTGTCAACATTTCCCCCTCAGCTCACAAGGTAATCGATCTTTGCAGGACTCTCTAATGGAGACCTCTAGTTGGGGCCAAAGTAAAGTGATGTCCCACAGACTCCAAGTCACCTATGTCGTATGTAGCACCGAGAGAGAACAAATACCAACAGTGAAACACTCCATTGATTCTAAGACACAGTCCAAGCTCATAGAGGCTTCAGTGTGAAAAAGTTGCGTCTTAGAATTGGTGAAAATAGGGCACTGTTGCTACGTACAAACAGCAAGAAGAGAAGAGAAGCACCGGAAGGGAACATTCTCATGGTCCACCAGCGAGTCTACCCGCCATGTCTCTGTGTTCCTCCTTTGGCAACGCGCTGCCCGTGCCCCCATCTACATCAACCCTGCACCCATGCCTGGGTGCCATCCCCTCTCAACAGCGTAAGGACCCAACACCCCCGCAACCCCTGCTCCTCTCCTCTGCATGGTTGGTTTTTCGTCTCTACTCGTGCGTTTCCACGCCCCAAAGCCATGAAATCATGTCTTCCTTCTGGATCTCTCTCCAATTCCTTTCTTGGCTGCACTTTATACAAAATTCCTTAGAAGAGATGGGTACTCTTGTTACCTGTCCTCTCCTCCCACGTGTTTCTTTGAACCCTGATGGGAACACCAGGCTTCCATCCCCCTTGCTCCATCTGAAGTTTCTAGCCAGGTCCTCAGTGATCATCCATGGCCAAACCCAAGGGTTGACACCAGACCTTAGACTCCTCCCCTCTCAGCAGTAACTGGCTTCCAGGATACCATCCTTTCCCTGTTCTCCCCCCAGCTTCCTGTCCTCCTCCATACTCTGGCAGTCCCTGGGGACCACGCCTCTTCTCTATCTGACCTCACTCCCCGGTGATCTCACCCAGTCCCGTGGCTTTAATTACCATCCTCACTTTACTAACTACGGTCTGCAGCTCTGGCCCCTCTCCTGAACTCAGGGATTCTATATCCTGATAGGTGTCTCAAACTAATAATGTCCAAAACCAAACTTCAGAATCCTAACCTCAAGAAGTCTTCCCCATCTTAATAAATAGTTCTTTCCAGTTACTCTGGCCTAACACCTTAGAATTTCAAATCATCCTTGGTTTACTCATCCAATCCATGGATAAGTTCTTTTGGATTTCAAAATCCCCAGAATAAGATCGCATCTCACCGTCTCCACTTGCTCTTACCCCAGCCCACATCCCCACGCTCTATCACTTGGACTGTCACAGGAGTGGCCTATTGGTTTCCCTCTGTCCACGCCTTCTCCTGCGTTCCATCCCCCACGCAAAAGCCAGAGTGATCCTTTAGAAGGACGCCAAACCTTGAACTGTCCTTGCTCGAATTCTCCTATCTCAGGCAGAGGAAAACTCCTCCGCAGACTCTGGCTCCTGGCCCCTCGGGGCTCCCCTCTCTCCACTCTTCCCTCTCTTAGTTGGTTCCAGCCGTACTGGCCTTCTTGCTATTTTGAGAATACACTAACCACTCTCACACTTCAGTTTCTTCCTCCCACACCATGACTGAGTTACATACTCACCGCCTCACCCCCGAGGTCTGGGCTCCATGGTCATGTTGTTAGTGTGGCCTCCTTGACTGTCCCCCACACAATGGCCCACCCCACACCACCCCCACCCCCCGCCCTTTCTTTTCCTTTCCGTGTCACAGCCTCACATATACATCTAGGTGTTGTTTTTGCCTCTGACTGTGGCCCCCACTTGAATGTAAGCTCCATGATGTCAGGGATTTTGTTCACCACTGTATCCTCAGCACCTCGGAGGCTGCCTGGCACATGGAGATGCTCCAAGACTTATGGGGTGACTCCTGAAGTGGAAGAACACTTTATGCAGAAATGTTAGGAGCATGACTATTTTTCCTACTTTTTTCTATAGCTTGGTTACTAGGAGTTAAGAGAAAAGTGAACACATAAGTGTTTCCTGGAAGTTGCCTGAAAACACGGAAAACAGCTGCCGCGTTAATCGTAACCAAAGGATCTTGTCTGAAAGTGTCTGTTCGAGGGCCTGAGTGTGTGCAACAGAGCAGTCTGGCCAGGCTTGGGCGGGGGTTGCGGGGGGCAGTCGCTGAAATGACCCAGAGGACCTCTGTGGCCACGGGTCTTCCCACCCTCCCTCCCCACCCTCACCTCCTTGCCCTCTGGGTCTCACTGCCTTCAGGGGCCTGACCATCCTTGCTCAGCTTCTCTCCCATTTCCCCACCAGGCCTCCCTCTGCGTACTGTACCCTTGGCTTTTTACCTGACCCTTCTTAGGCCATTTATCAGGTTTTGGTGCCCCATCTGTCTGTCTGTCCCCTCCCTAACAAAACCCCTACCGTAACCAAGACTGAAGTATTTGAAGGCTTAAGTTATGTGGGTGTGTTTGTGTGTTTGTTTTAATTTGACTGCACTGGGTCTTGGTTGCGGCATGTGGGAGCCAGGTCCCTGACCAGGGATTGAACCCGGGCCCCCTGCATTGGGAGCATGGCGTCTTAACCGCTGGACCACCAGGCAAGTCCCTTGGAGTTGTGTCTTACTTAGCTTTGTAGCCCTAACACCTATCACAGTGCCTGGCATATGGAAGGTGCTCCAGAAATGTTTACTGAGTGACTGACTGAACTCGCCATTGTTGACAGCCTGGCTTTTTCACAATTTCCTGGAGACAGGCTGGGCTTACTCAGGGCAAAGCTTTCCTCATGCCACTCTCTCCAACCAGCATTCCCTACCCCTCATTTCTACACACACACACAGAGCTATCCTTTGATAGCTCTTAGTGAAATAGAATATTTCAGCTCTGAAAGCATGTTTTGCTTATTTGCAACATTCTAATACAGACTTAACAGTTGATAAAGTTGGTAGTTGATTTATCAGTTTCATCAAATACCGTTTTCTTCACGAGGCCTTTCTCTACATTCCAAGCAATGCGCATCCATCCCCTGCCAGCGATGTGCTGCGTGGAGGGTTGGTTTCAGGGAGAGGCTGTCAAGCACTGCATGTTGTCATGAGGTGGTGTGTAAGGGCTAGGGTCACGCTTTGTGGTTCAAATCCAGGTTTCCTGCTTTCGAGCTGCCTGGCCTTGGCCCAGTGACTTTCTGTCTGAGCATTTGTTCCCTTATCTATAAAACAGAGATAATAATAACCTCCTGTTGGGGGGTTGTTGGGGACAACAGAGGGCTGTTGGGGACATTCAATGAAAGCACATAGGTCATGATCAATGAATGATTGGGAAGATCCCCTGAAGAAGGGGAAGGTGACCCACTCCAGTATTGTGGCCTGGAGAATTCCATGGACTGTATAGTCCGTGGGGTCACTAAGAGTCAGACACGACTAAGCGTCTTCCATCATCATCACTATTATCTCACCATTTAAGCCTTTGAAATGACTGACTACTTTACATGATATTGTGTTTTGTGATACTGTGTTGTATCTTTTTTTGGCCACCCTGCAGGGCATGTGTTCCCTATCCAGAAACTGAACTTGCATCTCCTGCATTGGAAGGCGGTCTTAACCACTGGACCACCAGGGAAATCCCTGGGATATATTTCTAATTCTGTCATATATATAAATTCTCTCTTAAATGACAGTTCAAGTTCCTGGAAGGCATGGATCATGAACAAATAGGAGGCCTAAAATGACCAGAGAGGAATCTACTGGTTTTAATAGCATGAATCAGTTCCTGGCTCCCAGGACTATATCTTTTTAACTAGTTGCCATATCATTTTCTCAGACTTGGGTTAAGGAAGAGGGGCAGACATTTCACATATGGTCACATAAATAATTCTTTTAAAAAAGTATTTGTAAGTCACCATGGCGGGTGGGAGTGTGTTGTGTGGGGGAGTAGAGAGGAAACTTTTGGCTCAGAGCTGCAGCTCTTTTCCTAATCAGCAGGAATGATTAATTGGAAGCAATGCTACATAGGGCATGAAAGTTAAAGTCGCTCAGTCATGTCCAACTCTTTGTGACCCCACGGACTGTAGTCTGCCAGGCTCCTATGTCCATGGAATTCTCCAGGCCAGAATACTGGAATGGGTAGCTGTTCCCTTCTTCAGGGGATCTTCCCGTCCTGGGGATCGAACCAGGTCTCCTGCGTTGCGGGCAGATTCTTTACCATCTGAGCCACCAGAGAAGCCCAAGAATACTGTAGTGGGTAGAAGATCCTCTAGCAGAGGATCTTCCTGACCCAGGAATTGAACCATTGCATTGCACTGCAGGAGAATTCTTTACCAGCTGAGCTACCAGGGAAGCCCCAGGCTTACATAAAGGCTGGGCCCTGATTCTCCATGTTGGTTCTGCCTTTGCTGACTGTGTTACTTCAGGTAAGTTATTTGCTCAGACAGTAAACAATCTGCCTGCAATGCAGGAGACTCAGGTTCGATCCCTGGGTTGGGAAGATCTCTTGGAGAAGGAAATGGCAACCCACTCCAATATTCTTGCCTGGAGAATTCCATGGACGGAGGAGCCCGGTGGGCTACAGCCCATGGGGTTGCGGAGTCAGACACAACTGAGCAACTAACCCTTTCACTTCCATTCCTTATTTGCAGAGTAAAGTTTGGTCACCAAAAATTGACCCAGAGGGTCTGTGTGGCCAAGGATACTCTCTCCTTCCCCCCTACCCCTACCTCCTTGCCCACATAGGGCTATGGTAAGAACTAAATGTTGAATGCCAGACACGCAGTTAAGGGCTCAATATGTGGTTATTATTTTTGTGACAACTTCTTTGTTCATTTGCTCCAGTTCTGGGGCAGGTCTTAGAGTCGGCCACCAGTGGGTGTGTTTTAAATACCTCCAGGACAAAGAAGGGCCCTGTTGAGTGTTGCAAAGGTGACAGAAGCTGCCTGGTGCCAGGAGCTTCCCCTGCCCCGAGCAAGTGCCCAGACATCCTGACTACTCCTCTGTTGCCGAGTAGCTGGGCCACCAGGAAAAGCCAAAGTTCTGATTCCTATTATTTTATTTGCCTTTCTCAAACTAATCTGGCATGAGAATCAGAATTTTAGAGCAGCAAGAGCTCTTGGGGCAGGATCTCTGAGAGGCGGTAAAGGCACAGGTGTTGGGGTCAGACTGTGCTAAGTTGAGGACACAACACTGACGCCTACCAGCAGGGTAACCTGAGGCAGTGACCCAAGCTATCTGGCTCCAGCTGCTCAGAGTGGGAGCTTGTCAGACACACACAAGCTCAGAGCTGCTGAATCGGGACCTGAATTCAAGATCCACAGGCAGTTCATAGAACTTTAAGGTTTGCAAAGCTAGGATCCAACCCCTTACTCTTCTCATCTGTAAGACTGGGTGAATGGTCAAATGAGAAATGAATACCTTAGCACAGTGCCTGTCTGAGGTACTAACTATCTTGCTTTTTTCCACAGCTCTCACCTTCCCTTTTATACCACGCATCTTGCTGGTTTATAATTGCCTGGCTAGCTGTCTCCTTCATCAAAATGGGGACTTTAAAGCAGGGACTATATTTATTATGTTCACTGCTGTATGCTCAATGCCTGTCATGGAGTAAGAGCCACCTTGTGACTGATTGACCGACCGAATGAATGAATGAGTAAAGTCCAGGACTGTCTCCTGCCAATTCTCTGAGACACACCCCAAGTCGGGCACATTGCTTTACGCAGTACACTCAATGACAACAAGTCAGTGACCCATTCCAACCTCCTCATTTTATAGATGGAGAAATTGAGCTTGTCAGATGCTGGTTAAGCAATTTGCCTAAGGCACCCACATCTGTATATTATTCATCTCTGGTCACTAGCAAGTACAGTCTTCTTTGGGACATCTTTATTTTAAACATCTCCCATATGTGACAGCGGTCAAGACGACTATCCTCATTTGGAGATGACTGCCTTCTTTTGTTCAGTTCAGTTCAGTTGCTCAGTCGTGTCCAGCTCTTTGCGACCCCATGGACTGCAGCACGCCAGGCTTCCTTGTCCATCACCAACTCCCAGAGCCTACTCAAACTCATGTCTGTCAAGTCAGTGATGCCATCCAACCATCTCATCCTCTGTTGTCCCCTTCTCCTCCCGCCTTCAATCTTTCCCAGCATCAGGGTCTTTTCTAATGAGTCAGATATTCGCATCAGGTGGCCAAAGTATTGGAGTTCCAGCTTCAGCATCAGTCCTTCCAATGAATATTCAGGACTGATTTCCTTTAGGATGGACTGGTTGGATCTCCTTGCAGTCCAAGGGACTTTCAAGAGTCTTCTCCAACACCACAGTTCAAAAGCATCAATTCTTCGTTTGTTAGAACTAACATATTTAGAACTAGTCCACTTGCTAGACAGGTTGCTTTCCATGGCTAAGAGAGGGATTTTGTTAGTGCTGCCTACTTATTTATTTTATATGTATTTATTCTGGACATATATGTATATCTTCCTGTCTAGTGGAACAATATTTCTATCATTACTGTTTACTATTTCTTTCTCTTTTTTTGGTCAGGCTGCACCACTTCTGGGATCTTAGTTCCCTGACCAGGGGTTGAACCTGGGCCCCCAACAGTGGGAGCACACACACCCATGCACACACTGCTGCTGCTAAGTTGCTTCAGTCGTGTCCGACTCTGTGCGACCCCATAGATGGCAGCCCACCAGGCTCCCCCGTCCCTGGGATTCTCCAGGCAAGAACACTGGAGTGGATTGCCATTTCCTTCTCCAATGCATGAAAGTGAAAAGTGAGAGTGAAGTCACTCAGTCATGTCCGACCCTCAGTGACCCCATGGACTGCAGCCTACCAGGCTCCTCCGTCCATGGGATTTTCCAGGCAAGAGTACTGGAGTGAGGTGCCATTGCCTTCTCCCATGTACACACTACCTTGGCCTAATACTGTAGAACAGTATTAATTCACCCACTAACCCACAAAGTAAGGAAAACTCTACAACCAATAGTGCTAATACTGGCAAGCCACTGCCCACCCCACCTTGAAGTGTGGCTCTTCTGCTCGCCTGTTATACACCAGGTATTTATGAGATCTCTATTTTGCCACTGTGTTATTGAATGCAGTTATTGATTTTCTTACATTGTCCTTCTAAATGAAAAATAAAGCAGTTCCTTGATTTTTTTCAGTTTTTTTTTTTTTTTCCCCCATTCACTAGGGCATCCAGGCAGAGGAGAATAAAATATGCTGGGGGGAGGGGGGCTAAGAAGGGAAATTTCAGGGCAAGGGAAGGAAGAGGCAGATGGGAAAGAGGAAGAAGACAGGTGGGAATGAAGAAGAAGAGGAAGTTGAGAACGCAGGGAAAAGGCAATGAATGTGAAATGTGTAAGATGATTTTTATACAATTATTTAACCACGTACAGTATACATAAAAAGGCCTGGAAGGAAACACACAGTATGATAACTGTAGATCGCCACGCTTACCTGCTGTGTGACATGCAGTGCTGGAGGGTGGGCATGATGCCCCCGCCACGTCAGCTCATGGATGACTTGCTTTGGCCCATGGAGTGTGAGTGGCAGTTCCACTAGGAACTGAAGACCTCCAGAGGCATCAGGTTTTCCTGCTCAGCCTCTTGAATTCTTGTGATCTTCCATGGGGAAAAAATTCCTCCTGGTAGGTGCTAGTCTGAGGACCATGAGGAAACATGCAGGTGATGAGACTTAAACCAACTCAGCCTGAACCCAAGCCCAACTCAGCCCAGCTGAACACTCAGAGCCTCCATGGACCCAGGAACGAGAACACTAATGTTGTCAGCTGTTGAGAGAGCGAAGTTGGTTTTGTGTGGCAAAGACAGATTCATTCTGGTCATCTCTAAATGATGGCATAGTTGATGGCTATTTTCTTCCTTATGCTTTTCCATGTTTTCCAAGTATATTTGAGTCAGCTTGCTTTACTTTTAGAGGAAAAGAATAAATACATAAAGAAACATGCATTTCCTACTACATCCTGCATCATTATAATACAAGATCAAACTTATCTGAACTGTACCCACAAAGAACATAATTAATGACTGTTAAGGCAACTTTAAAAGTGTTAGTATGCTAATTCACATGTGTTTTCTCTCACATTCCTCTGCACAGTTAACAACGAAGTTCCTATTTCCATTGCCTTAGCATATATTTTTGAAAAAGCAGTTATTTCTGAGGCTGTATTTTAGGATCTGATTATATCATACAAAGGGTTTCCCTGATGCCTCAGACAGTAAAGAATCCACCTGCAATGTGGGAGACCTGGGTTCAGTCCCTGGGTTGGGAAGATCCCCTGGAGAAGGGAATGGCTACCCACTCCAGTATTCTGGCCTGGAGAATTCCATGGACAGAGGAGTCTGGAGGGCTACAGTCTGTGGGGTCATAGAGTCAGACATGACTGAGTGACTTTCACTTTTTCATATCTCACACAAAGGCAAGCTCAGGAGCTTGCGAGATCTTATTCAGTTTAAGAGAGTTAACACAAAGCTAATTCTCTGTCAAGCGTTGACGCCTTAGAACTAACCCTTTCCTCTTCCATTGTTCTTGGGTCAGGATAACTCTTTGCTTTATTGACTTTTCTCATTCATTGTGGGGAGTAGGGAGGTGAGAATAAAAGGGGCAAGAAGACTTCCTTGGTGGTCCAGTGTTTAAGTCTCCGCGGTTTGACTGCAGGGGAAGCAGGTTCAATCCCTGGTCGGGCAACTAAGATTCTGCTTGCCAAGCGGTGTGGTCAAAAAATTTAAAAAATACATAAAAGCCACTGCTTTATAAGTGGCTTTTAAAGAAATAAATGAAGGGGCAGGAAAGGAACCTCAAAGAATGCATGGATGGGAAAAAGGAAGAAGATTGATGAGGAGGAAGAAAATGGACCAGGAAGAGGGAAGTGATGAAAGGGGAGAGGTGGGGAAATGAGGTAGCGGGTGAAACAGGAGAGGCCGGGGCCGCCGGACAAGGACTAGTCCAAGTGGCTTCAGAGACGTGCTGTCACTCGGCTCCTCACTGTTACACCTGTCATTACTACCTATGTTTGCTCTAAGTGCCACAAAGCCAAACTCCCCGCAACCTTACAGTCCTCCCCAGCTCAACGCTCCCCTCTCTCCTCCACTAACTCACCTCTGCCTCCCCCATCCTGGCTCCCTCACTCCGTGTCTGCCTTCCTGTGTTCTCCGTCACTTTGTTCTCCTTCCAAAATTCTCTCCAGCTCCTCGTGGTCCCTCCAAATCCTGGCCATCCTTTGAGGACCCATGCAAGCCTCCTGTTCCCTAAAGCGTTCACAGCTCACCCCTCTCTGAACTGTGGCCCCGGTCTCTCCCTGAGCTCCAGCCTCATAAATCTCATCATGGTGTCTAGTAGTATCCCCAAATGTGTCTGACTCTTCCAAACCCTACCTTAGGATGTAAGCTCAGTGAGGCAGAGGTAGGGTTTGGTTTGTTCACTGCTGTGTCCCAGTGCCCAGAGGAGTGCTTGGCACCAAACAGGCACTCGATAGCTATTAGTTGAATGTATCCCAATGTTCACAGCAGCATTATTTACAACAGCCAAGATATGGAAGCATCCTAAGTGTCCCTCAACAGATGAATAGATAAGGAACAATGGAGTACTACTACTCAGCCATAAAAAAGAACAAAATTTTGCCATTTATAGCATGGATGGACTCAAAGGGCATTATACTAAGTGAAATAAGTCAGAGAAAGACAAATACTGTATGATTTCACTTATATGTGGAATCTCAAAAATACAACAAACCAATGAATTTAACAAAAAAGAAGCAGACTCAGATATAGAGAGCAAATCAGTGGTTACCAGTGCTGCGAGGGGAGGGGAGGGGGCTACATAGGGGCAGGGCAGTGGCAGATACAGACTACTGGGTATAAGATGGGCTCAAGGATGTACCATACAACACAGGGAAGATAGCCAATATTTTGCAATAACTGTAAATGGAAAGGAACCTGTAAAAATTATATAAAAATGTTTAAGAGTAAACATAACTATTCATTTCAAACCAGTCAATACTAAAGGAATATTCATTGGAAGGACTGATGCTGAAGCTGAAGCTCTGATACTTTGGCCACCTGATGAGGAGAGCTGACTCATTGGAAAAGACCCCGATGCTGGGAAAGATTGAAGGCCAAAGGAGAAGCGGGTAGCAGAGGATGAGATGGTGAGATAGCTTCACCAACTCAATGGATATGAATTTGAGCAAAGTCCGGAAAATAGTAAAGGACAAAGGAGCCTGGTGTGCTGCAGTCCATGGAGTCGCAAAGAGTCACGACTCAAAAAAAGGGTCTCACAAAGACACGACTTAGTGACTGAATAACAAAAACAATTAACTGAAAAAAATGAATGAACTCCTATAGTAGCAACAGCCAGGAGGACACAATTCACTTGCATTGCATTGCCTACTGATGTTGCTTGGCTGTCTAATTTTCCCAGCTGGACTGCAAAAATCCTTTAGGATCAGGAGCCCCATGCATGTGTATTCCTCTGGGCTTTAGCACAAAGCTGTGCACATAGGTGATTTATTCACATTCCCACAACAGAACAAGCCCATGTCTAAAGCCACCTTTCTCAAAGCCTGGGAACCACATGCTAACTCACGCAAAGAATACATTTGCTCCTATCCACAGACTCTTAAGTACGTGTGCTTGAGCCCTGTATCAAATCAGTATAATACATTTTCCTGTGTTTCATTCTCATTATTCTTTAATGGGGCATGTTTTATCTACACATCTGATTAGAAGCAGGCTCAGAGTCCTTTCTGACTCTGTTCCCCCCTGCAGTGGTCTGCCAGCACCACCTGAGCACCCAGAAGAAGCTCAAGGCAGGCCAACCTTGATTAGAGACAAAGGCCTTGCAGGGCTTGAGACCTGTTGCCCTGCAAGTCCCTGCGAGGCTGACAGCAGGGCTTCTGATTGGCTGCCAGTGACGTCACACTCCTGGCACCCTTTCTCCCCAGATGTACATCTGCTTTATCTTAGTGCCCCTTTCACAATAGCAACAAGACACAACAGGAAGCAAACGTCTAGAGCCGGTCCATCCGCGCCAGGCTCAGGGTTTCTCACGGCATCGCTCTGACAAAAAGGTCGCTCCACGTCAGTTCTGTGGGCTTTCCCACCAGAGTAATCGCTGTGGGTGGGGTGGACTTTGTGTTCTGTCTTATTTGCTGTCTATATGGAGCTGCTATTGAAATGACTAACAGTCACGTCATTGCTGCTTTAGGAAGCAATTATCTGAAAACAAATTCATTTCCTGAGTCATCCAGTTTATTTAGCCTGCATTCCTCGCTTTCTTTTCAAAAACTTATCTCAGGAGGAAAGACATTCAAACTTCTTATAGTACCTGCTGCTCCTTTGTCAGGAGATTATGTAGCTTATTTAGATGGATTCACAGAGGTATTATGTTTGCCCATATTACTCGGTCTGTTCCATTCTAATCCTGAATTTATCAATATTTTCAAAAGACAAATGCCTTTCAGGGTTAATTCCTTTGCCTTTCACACCTTTGTGTGATAGATGACTAATGCCATATTCACTAGCTCATCAACTGCCTGGCTTGGTTTTTGCTTTCTTCTCCTTTTCTTTTCCTTTCTTTTATCTCTCCTTTCCTTCCATTTTTTTTTTAAAGATATGAGTATGTGTTTCAGAGAAACAAATACTTTCATATCTTCTTGAAATTCTGTATGAGTTTCTTGTAGCTGCTGTAGCAAATTACTACAAACTCGGAGGCTGAAATCAACTGGAATACACTTTCTCCTTTCTGGAGGGCAGAAGTCTGAAATCAGTACCTTCTGCTGGAAATGGAGGTGTCCGCAGGTGATTCTTAGAGAGAATCTTGCCTCTTTCAGCCTCTGGTGGTCGGTGACGCGAAAATTGCTCTGTCGTGTCCCACTCTTTGCTACCCCATGGACTTTAGTCCATGGAATTCTCCAGGCCAGAATACTGGAGTGGGTGGCCTTTCCCTTGGGGCTGATGGCCTTCCTTGAATCGTGCCCTTATCACTCCAGCCTCTGTCTCTGCAGTCACACCATCGCCCCCTTCGTCCCTCTTGTCTTAGTCTCTCCTGTGATGGCATTTAGGGCCCTCTTGGATATCCCAGGATAACTTCTCCATGGCAATAGCCTTTACTTAATCCCATCTGCAAAGACCTCTATTCCTTAGAAGGTAAAATTTACAGGTGTCAAGAGTTAGGATCTGCTATCTTAGGGATCATTATTCAGCCCACCACATTTTCCATTCTCTGCTCTCCACAACTCACAGAGTTTTTTCTATCTACTTGTAAAGGTTGATGGAAAGGAAAGAAAGAGCAACTCTAAAGGAGAGAGAAGATAGTTCAGCCTTTCCTTGCCTGTTAATTCCTTCCCGAATGGAGGTGGGTTCCTGCTTCCTAAGAAAACATGGGAGAGTGGGACATATTTCACTCTGCAAGCTGTGGGGATGCTGGGGGCGTGGGGTGGGGGGTGCGGCTTGTCCCCTCTCTTCTTCCGAGGCAGCCAGGGCACTGACACAGGCTCATCCAGTCAGATGTGCTCACTGAGGGGTTCTGATCTGGAGGGTGAGGGGCACGGACGTCTGCTTCCAGGTCAGAGTCGAAGGTCAGGAGTGGCGCCCCGCCCCGAAGCTTCGGGCAGCCTCCCGCAGACCTCCTGCCCTGCAGAGTCTGGCGGCGGCGCTCTCCGTCTGCTGTTCACCTCCCCGTCCCAGGGCTCCCGCTCTCCCCTCCTTCCCGGTTCTCCCACATTCCTGTCCATCTGTGAGCTTCTACTGAACGTCCTGCATTCCTTGCCTGTTGAAGTTAGCCCGACTTGGTCTCTGTTGTTTGTAATCACGCACCCTCCCAGACTTAGAAATGGCCAGGTCCAACGCTCTTTTTCTATAAAGCCTGGCCGCCCCTCCACTCAGGGCAAGATCCGCACAGAGGACAATGCAGGCGAGGCTGGAGCAGGGTCTGCAGTGCCCATGGCAGGACTGGTGGGAAACACCTAAATGTCTGTGTGATATATAAAAAGTGCCTTCAGGTTATGAACCCCTGTGCAGAATATGAAAAGAAGGAAAAGTGTATAGCTGTCAGCTGTGGGAGGCAGCCTTTAAAAAAAAAACATTGTAATGCCCTTTTTACTATCTTGAAATAAAATTAATCAATAACCTATTTATATAATTTTAAAAGCTCACTACAACTAAAGGAAAAAATTATATGTAAATAATTATCTGTATAAAATATTATAAATTATTAAAGGAAATACTTCATATATATAAATGTAGACTTCAACATGTAAAAACGCTCACATCACTGCAAGCGTGCTTAGTCACTTCAGTCGTGTACGACTCTGTAGCCCACCGGGCTCCTCTGTCCATGGGATTCTCCAAGCAAGAACACTGGAGTGGGTTGCCATTCCCTCCTCCAGGGGATCTTCCTGACCCAGGGATGGAACCCGCATATCCTGTGACTCCTGCAGGCAGATTCTTTATCACTGAGCCACCCGGAAGCCCATGACTACATCAGAGGCCCCTGCAAGTTTATAACATGGAGAACTACATTCCACTGAATGAAAACCAGAGAGCAGAACCAGACACACAGAGCACAATTAAAGGCCTTCCGAAGAACAAAAGCTACAGATGCATATCTACCCATATCACTCTAAGTACAGAGAGAAAACCAAGAATAAAGTGCTGGGGGAGTAGTGAGGAGGAGAGGCTTTAGCATTTGGCCCTCTTTTTGTATTCTTCGTATCTTTAATTAAATTAATGTGTTACTTCTGTCATTAAGAGAAAATAAAACATGAAAAGGAAAGAAAGTGATCAGTGTGGCACTGTGTGCGCCAAGCAGTGTGGGAAAGATGCCAGATCACGTGGAGAAGAGAAGGGCTGGACTAGTTTGCGATGGAGACTCTGCAGCTCCAGGGAGGAGAACACTTTGTTTTCTGTCGTGGTCATCAGATTAAGGTTAGCGATTAGTGGCCACGTGATCTTGTGCAAGGTCACCTCCAGGTGTGCTATCCTGAGGTCACAGCACTTCCTTATTTATAGCATCGCAGTGTTGTTTGTGTTGCCATTACTGCACACCTGGGTCGAAACGCCTTGCCTGTGGAGCTGGGAACTGATGCCAAACAGCCAAGTGTCCAGGTGGTCCTGCCCCCCATCACCCAGGGTTCTCTGACTGTAACTCGCTTGCACTGTGGCAATCTTCAAGCCAAATACTTGGAGGACCTTTATTCTTTGGTTTCTTCAATTGACACTTAGCGCAAAGCTAAATATTAGGTTGGTACAAAAGTAATTGCAGTTTTTGTGTTGTTGAAATTAGTCTTTGATATTGGAATACATTCTTAAATAAATGTGGTTATGTTATACATCATTTTCATGCACATTTCTTGCTTTGAGTATTTTGCTAATGTTTAATTACTTGCTGTTTATATTTATTTTAGACTACGGAAATGAAGTTAGACAAAAAGCAAATTCGAGAGATTTTCTTTTTTTTTTTTTTTTTTTGAGAGATTTTCTTATTCGAGTTCATGGTGGGTCGTAAAGAAGCAGAGACAACTCGAAACACCAACAACGCGTTTGGCCCAGGAACTGCTAACCAACGAACAGGGCAGTAGTGGTTCAAGAAGTTTTGCAAAGCAGACGAGAACCTTGAAGATGAGAAATGTAGTGGCCGGCCATTGGAAGTTGTCAATGACCAATTGAGAGCCATCATCGAAGCTGATCCTCTTACACAAGAAGTTGCCAAAAAATTCAATGTCAACCATTCTATGGTTGTCCTGCAAACTCGAAAGGTGAGAAAGTTTGATAAGTGGGTGTCTCATGAGCTGAATGCAAGCAAAAAATTGTCACTTTGAAGTGTAGTCTTCTCTTATTCTCTTCTCTTATTCTTGGAGAAGGAAATGGCAACCCACTCCAGTATTCTTGCCTAGAGAATCCCAGGGACAGAGGAGTCTGGTGGGCTGCCGTCTATGGGGTTGCACAGAGTCGGACCCGACTGAAGTGACTTAGCAGCTTCTCTTATTCTACGCAATAATAACAAAACATTTCTCGATGGGATAGTGACATACAATGAAAAATGGATTTTATATGACAACCAGCAACAACCAGCTCAGTGGTTGGACAGAAAAGAAACTCCAAAGCACTTCCCAAAGCCAAACTTGCACCAAAAAGGTCATGGTCACTGTTTGGTGGCCTGCTGCTGGTCTGATCCACTACAGCTTTCTGAATCCCAGTGAAACCATTACCTCTGAGGTGTATGCTCAGCAAATCAATGAGATGCACCCAAACTGCAATGCCTGCAGCTGGCATTGGTCAACAGAATGGGCCCAATTCTTCTCCATGACAACATCCGACAGCTTGTCGCACAACAATGCTTCAAAAGTTCAACAAATTGGGTTACAAAGTTTTGCCTCGTCTGCCATATTCACCTGACCTCTTGCCAACTAACTACCACTTCTTCGAGCATCTTGACAGCTTTTTGCAGGGAAAACACTTCCACAACCAGCAGGACACAGAAAATGTTTTCAAAGAGTTTGTCGCATCCCGAAGCACAGATTTTTATGCTACAGGAATAAACAGACTTATTTCTCGTTGGCAAAAATGTGTTGATTGTAATGATTCCTATTTTGATGAATAAAGATGTGCTTGAGCCTAGTTATAATGATTTAAAATTCAGGGTCCGAAACCACAATTACATTTGCACCATTCTAACAGAACACTTCTTTGTTTGCCAAAATCCAAAAGCTTTGCTAACAGCATTGGGCTTAAATTCCTGCTCTACAACTTAACAAATATTCTCTGAGCTTTCCTTTCCTTGTCTGTAAAATGAGGATGAATTAAAGTGAAGTAAAAGTTCTTTGCGACTCCATGGACTACACAGTCCATGGAAATGCTCCAGGCCAGAATACTGAAGTGGGTAGCCTTTCCCTTCTCCAGGGGATTTTCCCAACCCAGGGATCAAACCCAGGTCTCCCGCATTACAGGTGGATTCTTTGAGGATAATATATTCACTTCATAAGGTTTGTTAGGAGTAACAAAAAAGATAGTGTATGTCAAACACAGATTTTTAAAACCTGAAGAATTTCAGCTGCCAGCCATCATGAGGAAAGACAGAACCTGGAGCTTGCATTCAGCCAAGTTAACTGCCTGCTAAATCAAATGTTAGGAGTCTTCAGAGGGACATGACAGAGATCCAGAACCTTTACAGTTCACAGTTGTATAGATCTAGGTTCTCCAGAAAAATAAACCAATAGGATAGTCCATAAGGAAATGGCTCACACAGATATGGAGGCTGAGAGGTCCCAAGGTCTGCAGTTGACAAGCTAGAGACCCAAGAAAGCTGATTCCCTGGGAATTCCCTGCCAGTCCTGTAGTTAGGACTCAGCGCTTTCACTGCTTTGGCCCAGATTCAAGATCCCACAATGGGAAAAAAAAAGCTGATGGTGTAGTTCCAGTCTAAGTCTGAAGGGCAGATGGCCAGGAGAGCTGATGATGTAAGTTCGAGTCTGAGGCTGAGAGTCCAAAGGAGGAGAAGGCTGATGTTTCAGCTCGAAGACAATCAGGGAGTGAATTCTACCTTTTTGCCGTATTTACACCTTCAGTGAATTGGATAAGGGCCACCTACATCGGGGAGGGCAATCTCCTGTACTCAGTCTACCAATTCAAATGTTAAACTCTTTCACAAACACCCTCGATAACGTTTAACCAAATATTATTTGGCACTCCATTTACCCCCCCCCCCCCCCCCCCCCCCGCCAAAGTGTGTGTTAGTCGCTCAGTCGTGCCCGACTCTTTGCAACCCCATGGACTGTAGCCTGCCAGGCTCCTCTGTCTATGGAATTATCCAGGCAAGAATACTGGAGTGGGTTGCCATGCCCTCCTCCAGGGATTCCTCCTGATTCGGGGATTGAACCCGCGTCGCAGGCAGATTGAAGATTGAAGCCCAACAGTGAAGGTTCTTGGGCTTCTGCCTGTGACCTATTGAATCAGAATCGTTGCTCAAAGAAATCTGTGTTTTTAAGGAGTTTCCCAAAGCTTCTGATTTACATTATAGTCACAATACTTCTGCTTTAGGTTCTGATAAGATTTGGCAGTACGGACCTAGCACCCAACCTAATCGTCACAAGTGGTATGTGGACCACTTTCAAGTGGGAAACGGGCAGTTTATGTGGGATATAAGTGTTGATTTACCTCAGGGCAGAAACCAGTGTGAGTGAGTAATGCTCCAGGGCACACCCTCCCACTCACCTGCGCGATAGAATAATTCACTGAATTTTGTTCAGAGTCCAAATGAAAAGGACACTGCCCGATTGTCAGTGTTCTTGGGTGAGTCATTATTGCTTACTAATTCTTCTTCCTCCTCAAACCTGCTTCCTTCCACTTTCCACAGTGTATGGGATCCTTTTAATGGGAACTTTTTAATCTATTTATAACCACACTTTCTCTTTCCCCACCCACCTGAATGTGCCTCTGTGTGTTTCTGAACTTTGGAAAGCTTTCATAAGGTTCTTCGTGATATAATAATCTTTATTTCTCACATTGAGTCCCACCTTTATATTTACTTATTTTTTAATGTAAAAATTCAAAAATGTAAAAAAAAATTATGTAAAAGTTGATGTGTTATTTACCTACAAAAATGCACGTATACAGCATCATGAATTTTTATGAAGTGAGAGTACATGTATAACCAGAATCCAAATCAAGAAAACACAAGGGAGCCTTGGAATACCTGCACCTTCCCCAGGCTCTCTTGCAGTCATTGGTCCCCACAAGGGTAAAACAACTACTCTAACTTCTAGGAGGAGAGATTCTGTCCGTTTTTAACTTCCAAATTTTGTCCAAGTGGAATCCTGCCTAGTCTCTGGCTTCTGCTCCTCGTTTCGTTGGGAGACGCCCCCATGTGGTCACTTGAGGTTACAGCGACTTCCCTCTCGCTGCCGTATACCATTCCATTTTCCGGATATACCATCAGTTATTTATCCATCCTATCTTAGTGGGTATTTGAGTTTCAAGTTTGGGGCTAATAGTGCAAATAGTGGGAAGCATAGCTTTTATACAGAGTTAGGGTTTTAAGAGAGAGTGTTAGATATTCAAGTTCAAAAGACTTGAATTCTGCTTGTGGCAAGTCATAGAAAAAAGGAACATTCCATAGATTCTTCTGTTCACCCTGAAAACGGCTCCCAGGATTGAAAGTCATGAAAGAAGAAAGAAAAAGTAAAGAAGTTTAGAGAGAATGATTTACAGTTCCACCTGCCTCCACTATTTGCTTCTCCATGGCAACTCTGTGCCCATCCTGCCCATTTAGCCTGAATCAATAGCATTTCAAAGCACCTGCTGGGCATCCAGATTGACCCATTTAGGGGCTCCCATTGTTATCTGGTCAACAGACTGAGGGAGTGGTGGGTCAGCGGCCAGTCCAGTTAAAACCCTAAAAGTGCTATTCAGTGTTCTGATCTTTTCTCCTTGGGTCAGAAAAAACCTGCTTCCTTAGGATCAGGGAAGGTCTGAACCAGAGGGACCTAAGGGTGCATTAGTTCAACTCCTCACTTTACAGATGAGAGACTGAGTTCCAAAGTCTCTTTTCCAAAGCACCTGCAGTGCGTGAGGCCACACACGGAGTTAGGAAGTGAACTGGATGGTGATTTGGAACATTTTCAGTTTCAGGGCTTTTATTTGTCTGGGTTTTGTTTTACTCGGCCACGTGGTGGATTTACATCATGCATAATAGTTTGTAATGTGTTGCTGGTTGCTTTACTTTTCTGAATTCCTGCATTTGGGGCAGTTTCTCTCTGGTTAAAATGTTACTATCCTCCTCTATGCTTTGTCATTTTGGTTTTGTTGTATTTTCTGTTTTACCCTCCAGCATACAATTAGTGTTAATATAGCGTGGATAGTGGAGGTGTAATCCGTGTGCTGGGATCCCTTAGGAACAAGGAGTTTTCAGTATTCAAACAATTAAAGAATGAATATTCCTTAAAGATATGTGATTATGAATATGTAAATATCCTCACAACATACTAAATGAAAATTATAGGGACTTCCCTGCTGGGCCAGTGGCTAAGACTCCATGTTCCCATTGCTGCTGCTGCTGCTGCTAAGTCGCTTCAGTCGTGCAATCCCTGGCTGGGGAACTAAGATCCAACGTGCTGCGAGATGTGGCCGAAAGTAAATCAATAAAATAAACGTAGATTACAGAACTGCCTCATATGCTCTGCTTTTGTAATATGTATTTCCCTGCATTGTTGTCGTTCAGTCACTCAGTCATTTCCAACTCTTTGTGACCCCATGGACTGCAGCACACCAGGCTTCCCTGTCCTTCACTATCTCCCAGAGCTTGCTCAATCTCATGTCCATTGAGTCGGTGATGCCATCCAACCATCTCATCCTCTGTTGCCCCTTTTCTCCTCTTGCCCTCAATCTTCCCTAGCATCAGGGTTTCTCCCAATTTCAATGCATACATGAATAGGAAAGTTCTGGAAAGGTATAAATGTTAATATTTTTAATCAGGTTGATGGAATTATGGCTATTTTAATTTTCTTCTTTTAGAATTTCTCTAAATTTTTACAATCAGGGAAAAACTGATAAAGGTAACAAAAATAAAATAACACTTTTCAAATGACACTCTCCACATCAGAGCCTGGCACCAACCGACAGTGGCTCTGGGGTACAATTTCAATGGCTACGTTGGAAAAACAAACCAGCCAACACTCACAGAAACTATGAAGTGGGGACTGTATGCCATTTAACTGCAAGGAGTCTGGGAAGCGTAGTCTTGGGCTGAGCAGCTATTTCTCAACCAGAAATCAATTATTATGAAAGGTGAGAATGGATTTCAAAGGGAAAATGGCCTTGTAGGACTTTGGCTTTAACTGTGGATGAGAGAAAAAGCCATTTGAGAATTTGTTGCAGGCATCGTATTTCACCACTAAATACTTCAGCAAGCATCTCATAAAATAAGGGCACTCTATATAACCACAGAATCATTATCAGAACATTAGCAATAATATCCAAATATCATTTAGCAAGTAGTCCACATTCAAATTTCTCCAAATCGTTATGTAAATAATTTGTGTGTGTGGGCTCAGTTGTGTCTGACTCTTTGCGACCCCATGGACTGTAGCCTGCCAGGCTCCTCTGTCCATGGGATTTTTCAGGCAAGGGCTGGAGTGGGTTGCCTTTTCCTTCTCCAGGGGATCTTCACAACCCAGGGATCAAACCCAGGCCTCCTGCACCTCTTGCACTGGCAGGCAGATTCTTTACCACTGCGCCGCCTGGGAAGCGACAAAAGGAATCTCAGCAGAGGATAGTTTAGGATACCATATTTATTGACGAAAACATGTAAACAAATGCAGTTGGGGATCCAGGTGGAGTCTCCTTTCTGCAGCCACTACCTTCACTTTTTTTTCCACTTTGGAATGCTGCGCAGGCGGGTGCAGTCTTCCAGCGGGACAGTAGGTGGCCCACATGCCCTTCTGCTATTTGTCAACTCCCCACGTGGGAGTGGATGCCCAGGAGTCAGGGCTGTGTCGCATGTGAATGAGAGACTTCAGGGCACACTCAGGACCCCACAAGATCACCAGTTTCCTTATGGGAAGTTATAAAGACTTTACAGCAAAATTAGTTTTTATTCCATTTAGGGAAACAGCACAAACTATGTATCACTTTTTCTGGGTGATTTTCATAACTGTACTGTGAAATCAAATAAGCAGAAAGCTATGATTTATTGAGCTAAATATTTAAAGGCAATAACCATAATAATTTCAAAGTTGGATTTACAAGTCAAATTGCCAATAGTTAGCCATCATTCTGGAGAAGGCAATGGCACCCCACTCTAGTACTCTTGCCTGGAAAATCCCAAGGACAGAGGAGCCTGGTGGGATGCAGTGCATGGGGTTGCTGAGAGTCAGACATGACTGAGCGACTTCACTTTCCCTTTTCACTTTCATGCATTGGAGAAGGAAATGGCAACCCACTCCAGTGTTCTTGCCTGGAGAATCCCAGGGACAGGGGAGCCTGGTGGGCTGCCATCTATGGGGTCGCACAGAGTCAGATGTGACTGAAGTGACTTAGCAGCAGCAGCCATCATTCAACCATTACATACAAATTTTTAAAATATCAAAGTAGGGAGGGGTGGAGTAGGAAGAACCTGAGCGGACTTCTTCCCAGGAGCAACCAAAATTACAACTATTTTACTGAGAAACTATCTAAATTGCTTCAGTCATGTCCAACTCTTTGTGACCCCATGGACTGTAGCCTGCCAGACTCCTCTGTCCATAGGATTCTCCTGGCAAGAATACTGGAGTGGGTTGCCATGCCCTCCTCCAGGGGATCTTCCCAACCACAGGGATCAAACCCACGTCTCTTTCTTTACCACCAGCGCCGCCTGGGAGCCCCCCTGAAGACCAACAGAAAAGATTTTCCACAACTAAAGATAAAATGCAGGCAGCACAGCATGAGTAGGAGAGGTAGAGATGTAGTGTAGTAAAGACTCACACCTCCAGGTAGGCGACCAAGAAACAAGAGGAAAATTGAAATTGCAAACGTTCTCTCCAAGGAGTAAAGAGTCCAAGCCCCACATTGGGCTCCGTCACTTGGCAGTCCTGCACCGAAAAGATGAGCCCCTAGGACATCTGGCTTTGAACACCAGCAGGACTTACGTAAAGGAGAACCGGAGGAGGGTAGTAAGCAGAAGCTTTGCTCTTAAAGGTCATGTGCCAACTCATACCCTCCAAGTCCCAGTGTAAAGGGAGTAATTCAAAAGAAGCCTGGGTTCGATATCCTGACTGATCTCAGAGAGCCTCCTGGAGAGGCAGGAAGTAACAGGACTTGCCCTAAGAACACAGGTGCTGGTAGCATCAATTTGGGGGAGCTTATTCCACCACGAGGACACGGGTGCTGACCAGCACTGTTTTGGGGTCTTTCCTCGACCCTATCAGAGCCAGGAGATTACCTACCCACTAGAGGGCTAATATCAGTCTCACGACTCCCTGGGCCACTCAGTCAGCCATCCTGGGGCCCAGCCCCACCTACTAGAGAGCCAGAAGCCCCCTCATGAGGCAGGACTACATATGCAACTGGCTGAGGGCCAGCCCCGCTACCAGCATCCCCACTGCAGCCAGGCCCACCGAACAGAAAGGCCCACACAGCCCATAGCGGGCGCTTTTGGAGCATTTAACTCTGGTGATCAGACGAAGTGAGTTGCTAGGCCCAAGAGGATGTCTCTATAAGATCACTTCCCCAAGTGGTTACATCTCCAAGAGAGGTAACTAACTTACCTAATACATAAAAATAAACACAGAGACCTGGCAAAATGAGGAGATAGAGGCATATGGTCCAAAGAAGGACCAAGACAAAATCCCAGAAGAAGATCTAAGTGAAGTGGAAACAAGGAATCTAACTGATAAAGAGCTCAGGGTAATGGCCAGAATCTAACTGACAAAGAGCTCAGGGTAATGGTCATAAAGATGCTCAATGAGTTCAAGAGAAGAATGGATGGAGCACAGTGAGAATTTTAACCATGAGTTAGAAAATATTAATAACAAGAAGAACCAAAAAGGGCTGAAGAATACAATAGCTGAAATAAAAAATACACTAGAAAGAATCAATAGTAGATCAGATGGTACAGAGAAATGGATCATAAAAAAGAGTAGTGGAAACCACTGAAGCTGAGCAGAAAAAAGACAAAAAGATTAAAATACAATGAGGATAGTTTAAGATAGCATCAAGCATACTAACATTCACATTATAGGTGTTGCAGAAGGAGAATAGAGAATTTCTCCATTCCAAATAAAGGAATGGAGAAATTACTTGTAGGTACAATAGCTGAAAATTTCCCTAATCTGAGGAAGGAAACAGACATCAGGAATCACAGACAGTCCCAAACCAGAAAAATACAAAGAGACATACATAAAGACGCATTATAATTAAAATGGTGAAAATTAAAGATAAAGAGAGAATATTAAAAGCAACAAGAGAAAAGCAATAAGTTACATACAATGGAGCTCCCATAAAGCTATCAGTTGGCTTTTTAGTGAATGGTATCATATACTCAGAGCGATGAAAAGAAAAAACCTACAACCAAGAATATTCTACCTGGCAAAGCTGGCCTTCAGACTGGAAGGAGAAAGAAAGAAGTTTCAGTTCAGTTCAGTTGCTCAGTCGTGTCCAACGCTTTGCAACTCCGTGAATCACAGCACACCAGACCTCCCTGTCCATCACCAACTCACGGAGTTTACCTAAATTCATGTCCATACTGAGTCAGTGATGCCATCTAGCCATCTCATCCTCTGTCGTCCACTTCTCCTCCTGCCCTCAATCCTTCCCAGCATCAAGATCTTTTCCAGTGAGTCAACTCTTTGCATGAGGTGGCCAAAGTATTGGAGTTTCAGCCTCAGCATCAGTCCTTCCAATGAACACCCAGGACTAGTCTCCTTTAGGATGGACTGGTTGGATCTCCTTGCAGTCCAAGAGACTCTCAAGAGTCTTCTCTAACACCACAGTTCAAAAGAATCAATTCTTTGGTGCTCAGCCTTCTTCACAGTCCAACTCTCACATCCATACGTGACCACAGGAAAAACCATAGCCTTGACTAGACGGACCTTTGTTGGCAAAGTAATATCTCTGTTTTTGAATATGCTATCTAGGTTGGTCATAACTTTCCTTCCAAGGAGTAAGCATTTTTTAATTTCATGGCTGCAGTCACCATCTGCAGTGATTTTGGAACCCAGAAAAATAAAGTCTGCCACTGTTTTCACTGTTTCCCCATCTATTTCCCATGAAGTGATGGGACCAGATGCCATGATCTTCATTTTCTGAATGTTGAGCTTTAAGCCAACTTTTTCACTCTCCTCTTTCACTTTCATCATGAGGCTTTTTACAGATAAGCAAAAGCTAAAAAAGAGTGCAGCACCACTGAAACATCTTTACAAGAAATGTTAAAGGCAGTTTTCCAAGTGGAAAAGAAAAGACTAAAGCTAAAAATATAAAAATTATGAAAGGAAAAGTCTCATTAGGAAAGGCAAACACACAGTAAAGGTCGCAAGCTCTTGATTGACTGCTTATAAAGCGAGTACGAAGATTAACATACAAAAGCAATAAAATCGTCTATATCCATAGTAAGGAGCTAGGGGATACATAAAACAAACAGCAGTGAAATATCATGTAAAAATATTAAATATTGAGGGGGAAATAAAAATGCAGGCCTGGCAGAATCCATCCATGGGATTTTCTAGGCAAGAGTACTGGAGTAGGGTGCCATTGCCTTCTCCGATGTACATACATAGATTGCTTTAAACAAGCAAGCACGTGAAAGTGAATTCGCTCAGTCGTGTCCAGCGCTTTGCGACCCCATGGATTGTAGCCCACCGGGCTCCTCCTTCCATGGGATTCTCCAGGCAAGAATACTGGAATGGGTTGCGACTTCCTTCTCCAGGGGATCTTCCTGACCCAGGGATCGAACCTGGGTCTCCCTCATTGCTTGCAGACGCTTTACCGTCTGAGCCACCAGGGAAGACCAGAAGGCTAACAATATGCTGCTAAACAACCAATGGGTCACTGAGGAAGTCAGAGAAGAAATTTAAAAATACCTGGAGACAAGTGAAAATGGAAACACAATGATCCAAAACAGATGGGACACAGAAAAAGCAGTTTTAAGAGGGAAGTTTCTAGCACTCTGAGTCTACTTCACGAAAGAACAAAAATCTCAAATAAACAATCTAATCTTACAACTAAGGGAACCAGAAAAACAACAACAACAACAAAAGGTTAGGAGAAGAAAAGAAATAATAAAGATCAGAGCAGAAATAAGTGAAATAGAAACTATAAAAATAAAAATTCATCTAAGAGTAAGTACTTTGAAAAAATAAACAAAATTGATAAACCTTTAGCCAGGCTCATCAAGAATAAAAAAGAGAGGATCCAAAGTAACAACATCAGAAATGCAAGAAAAGTGACAACTGATACCACAGAAATACAAAGGATCACAAGCGATCACTATGAACAGTTGTATAGTGATACAATGGACAACTTACTAGGAATGAATAAATTCCTAGAAACATAAACTTCCAAGTCTGAATCGGAAAGAAATAGAACATATGAAATAAAAAATTACCAGTAATGAAATTATATCAATAACAGAAAAATTTCCCAACAAAAGTCCAGGACGAGATGGCTTCAAGATAAATTCTACCAAATGTTTAGAGAGGAGTTAACACCTATCCTTTTCAAACTATTTTAAAAAGTGCAGAGGAAGGAACACTTCTAAATTAATGCTAGGGACCTCCCTGGTGGTTCAGTGGCTAAGACTCCATGTTCCCAATGCAGGGGGCCTGGGTTCAATCCTTGATCAGGGAACTAGATCCCACATGCTGCAAATAAAAAAATAAAAATAAATATTTTTAAAATTAACTTAAAAACCTCATTCTATGATGCTGGCATCACCCTGGTACCAAAATCAGACAAAGATAGCACGTAAACACACAAAATTATAGGCCAATATCACTGATAAACATAGACACAAAAACCCTCAACAGAACATTAGCAAACCAAATTCAAAAATACATTAAGAGAATCATATGCCAACATCAAGTGGAATTTATACCAGGGATGCAAGAATGGTTCAATATCTGTAAATAAATCAATGTGACACATCATATTAACAAACTGAAGAATAAAAGTCATTTGATCATTTCACCTACACCTACTTCTTGATTCTTAATTTTAGAAAGTTTCTATCGATTTCCAACAATGAGAGATTAGAATTTTATTTACTTAGACTAAATTTAACTTTCTTCTCCCTTGCCTCATAATCTTGATAGCTATATTACAGTTTTGAATTATTTAACTGATTATTTTCATAATTGTAAATATTTATACTTCAACTTCTATTTCTTCTTCATTTTAGACACAAACTACAGACTCTCTACAATCTAGCTTGGGAATATCAGCACCTCCATTCTTTCTTTCATCTGCTCTCCATCCTTCCACTCTCAACCTCTGCCAGATTACCTTCATCTTAACACGATCAAAGCTGAAAACATTTTCATTGTTCTATAATCACCAAATTCTCCCTGTTGGGTAGCCTCTAAAAACTGAGAATCAGTAAACTGATTATTTTATTGAAGTGTTGAAGTGTTAGTCACAGTCGTGTCTGACTCTTTGCAATCCCAGGCTCCTCTGTCCATGGAATTCTCCAGGCAAGAATGCTGGAGTGGGTAGCCATTCCCTTCTCCAAGGGATCTTCCTGACCCAGGCATAGCACCCAGGTCTCCTGCATTGTAGGCAGATTCTTTACCATCTGGGGCAACAGGAAAGTCCTGGTGCTCTTTATTTTTAGCAAAAGAGGAAAGCCAGGAAGCCAGGGCTCATTATTTTATTAAAACTTTGTAAATACTGTTCACTGAAAAGCTCAGGGTTTTTTTTTGCTTTGAGCCATGATTTTGCTTCCTTCTCCCTCCATGGAATGTCATATTCCCTAAGCCGCTATGAGAGAATGTACCTAGCATAAAGATTCTTTTGTCATACTCCATTAACTGCTCAAGATCATGCTATAATTCAGTTTGCTTCATATTAGGATTGTTAATTCCTTACAGATTTTTTTCTTGGGGTTTCTAACTACATCTCTAAGTGAAAGAAAAAACATGACTTTGCCACCAGCTTTTCCTGCCCTCCTCCCTACAGCTTCTGACTTTATATGTTGCCTGGAATCCAGTCTTTTCTTCTTGATGATACACTTCTTGCAGCCCAAGGACTTTAACAATTTATGCAATGCTCATCCTGGTTTAGTTCCTCCACTGCTTGAATTGCCTTTCTGCTTTCCCCTTGGGTTTCTCCCCTTTTTACTGGAGTACATCCTTAAGTAACTTCTTAAGAAAGGGTATGTAGCTGGAACTCTGGTCAATGTTATGTGCCAGCCTGGATGGCTGGGGGACTTGGGGGAGAATGGATACGTGTAATATGTATTGGAGTCCCTTCAATGTTCACTTGAAACGATCACAACATTATTAATCAGCTACACCCCAATACAAAATGTTTTTGGTGTTTAAAAAAAAAAAGGAGGCGTTAAGGCTGGGAAAAAAAAAAAAAGAAAGGATATGTAGCAAGTAAACTTTATCTGACTTCTGAAAATGTCTTTATTTGCCTTAATTTTGGCATATGTTTTGGATTAATAGAATTCTAGATCCTAAATAGTTTTCCGACAGCATTTTGCAAATCTGTTCTCAGCCTTTTTCTCAGTTTGCCCTTTCTAACATGCGGACTCCAGTTCAATCCCCTCTGGGCATCTGTCAGGCAGAAAAGATCCACCCTCCATGTCCTCTCCCGCCCCCCCCCCCGCCCCGCCCCCCGCCGCACATAACCCTGTGCACTTCAATCTCTGTTTCCATGTTCATGTCCTCTTCCCAGCTCCCAGAAATTTGTGAAAATGTCTCAACTGCTGATGCCCAATAGATCTCTCATTATCCTTACAATTATGGGCTTATACTCTTAAGTTCTTTATCACTTAAATAGGATCTTAGGAAAGAAGGATAACCAACATATATGCTCGGTCACCTTCTTGAATCAGAATTGCATATAAATTTCATTTTTTCTTGCCCTTTTCATTAAAAAAATAAATATGAGAGCTGTATTTAACTCTCTTTTGCTAAATGCACAGACTTTAATGACACCATGTTTATACAGTAAAATTTTGCAAAATTGTTTTTTGCAATTCTGGATATTTCAGAATTACTGAAGCATTAATTGATGATTAAGGGTGAAAGAGTATAGAAGGAGGGAGTGCCTCCCACAAGTCAGAGGATACAGCCTTGTTTATTTCTCAGAACAAGTACGCATTAATCCGCAAACTTCCTGGAACAGTACCCTTTATAGAAAAACCATTGTTCCCAATTCTGATAAGTTCATAATTTCCAAGAGGAAAAGAGATACAAGCGTTTATATTTACCACCAACTAAAGTGCAAAGCCACTGAGGAATAAAGCCAATTAGCAGTCTTTATAAATCATAGTACCCCTTTATTTTCAATTCTGAAGATTTGTTTATTTGAACAAGGGCATGCGTGCTTAGTTGCTCAGTTGTGCCCAACTCTAGCCCGCCAGGCTCCTCTGTCCATGGGACTTTTTTCAGGCAAGAATGCTGGAGTGGGTATTTTCCCATTCTGTTTCCTCCTTCATGGGATTTTCCTGACCCAGGGATCAAACCCTCGTCTCCTGCCTTGCAGGCAGATTCTTTACTGCTGAGCTATTGGGGAAGGCTGTTTTCACAAAAATCTGTCTTAATAAGGTAATCATGACTGTAAAAGAATGGCCGTATTTAGTCTCTACAGAGACTATGTTTTTTGTAAGGACCGAAGATCAAATTTTCATATTATTTAGGCATGGAATCTTATTTGAGATCAACGATATTTGACTATCTTGTAACAGCTACAAATAATAGTATATAAGCTACATATAGAAGGAACATAGTAATAGTACTCTGATCTCTTTAATATTAAGCAGGGTCCACAGATGAATTAGTTTTCTGTACGAATATCTGAATGTCATGTTTTCATATTGATAATACTCTTTTTAAGATAATATAATGTATGCATATTGTAGATGGTGAGAATGACTGCAATATAATTGAGTTCTGCCCAGAGGCTGCTGGACCCACATTTCCCTCTTTTGATTTGAGGCTGTAAATTGTTTTTGGAGTAAATGAGAGAAGAATTGAGGGTTTGATTCCTGGGTCGGGAAAGATGCCCTGGAGAAGGAGATGGCAACCCACTCCAGTGTTCTTACCTGGAGAATCTCAGACAGAGGAGCCTGGTGGGCTACAGTACATGTGGTCCCAGAGAGTCGGACACAGCTGAGCACACACACACATGCACACACAGAGAACAGTCTATGGAACTTAATGTGTAGATCCAACCAGTCCATCCTAGAGGAAATCAGTCCTGAATACTCATTGGAAGGACTCATGCTGAAGCTGAAACACCAATACTTTGGCCACATGATGCGAAGAACTGACTCATTGGAAAAGATCCCGATGCTGGGAAAGATTGAAGGTGGGAGGAGAAGGGGATGACAGAGGATGAGATGGTTGGATGGCATCACCGACTCAATGGACATGAGTTTGAGTAAACTCTGGGAGTTGGTGATGGACAGGGAAGCCTGGTGTGCTGTAGTCCATGGGGTCGCAAAGAGCTGAACACGACTGAGCGACTGAACTGAACTGAATGTGTGGATGATGAGATTATGTCAGTGATGCCAGGGCAGGCTGCATGAATGAAGGTTCCAACATGGTTCCAACAGAGGGAAAGAGTTAGAGAACAGACTCACTACATGGCCAATGCGGTACAGATGGGCTGAGCTCAAACAAGAAAAGGAAATGACAACCACTCCAGTATTCTTGCCTGGAGAAGTCCAAGGACAGAGGAGCCCTGCAGGCTACAGCCTGGGGGTGGGGGACGGACTGAGCAACTAATACCCGACTTGACTTTAAAACTACACTTTCAACATAAAAACCAGTAAGACAAAACTTTGAGCAAGTAGAATAACGCTGGGCTTACATGTTTTCATGTTTTCAGATAATGATGAGTGACTTGAGTTTTGAGACCCCATTAATTAGATGACTGCCTTCTGCCTATAGAACCAGAGGACCACGTATGTACAGGCTGCGCATGTGTGTACATGCTGAATTAAAGTGCTGTCTAGCTGCCTGAGGACCTCTGTACAGGCCCATGATTGAGGCCATGAAATGACTGGGGGCAGAATGACCTAGAAGTCTGCTGCATCTCACTCCAGGTCAGAGGCAAAGGGGTTAGGGTCGGATCAAGAACCACCCACCTGAGGATGTGACTTATTTCATCCTTCTTCCTGCTTCCACTGAGACTTAGTAAAAGCACCTAGAAGGAATGGATGGATGAAAGGAAGGGAGAGAGGGAGACAGTAAGAGAGCAACCTCTGTGAGATGAGACTAAGCTCCTGACAGTGGAGATCTGGGTCTGGTGGTTTCATTTTATATAACACTTCACACACTTTTTCACTTAGTAAACCCTCAAGGTGTCTGTTCCCCTGGGAAACAAATGACAAAGCCCCAAAGAACCCAAGATCAGATCTTCTCTGTGACACCCCCGAAGAGCTCTACATCCCACTCTTGTTGGGATGTAGCTTTTGTTGGATTAGCCTTTGTTGAAACGGATCGCCTGGGCTCTTAGCCACTCTCCACCTGATTTGTGACAGGATAAGGACATTTCAAATTGCACATCTGATGGTCTCAGGCCAAGCGGAGAGAGAGCTAACACAGAAAGCTCCGCCAAGATTCATTTTGAAAGCAACAAGCTTCTATCCCATGAGCTGCCATTTATTCGAAAGGTCATCTGTTCAAGTCCTTGGCCACTTGGCTTCCTCTAAACCATTTTGCAGATAACCTAACTTGGGAGAGAATCTCATGCCTGGGGTCAGTTTCTTTTAGGGAACATTTACTCAGAATTTGAATGAGCTGGCTTCCCTGGAGGGCCAGTGGTTTGACCTTGGCCTCTGGTCTGGCAGGGACTCGTGGGTACATAGAGTCCTGGGTATCTGTCTGTCTCCCTACATATCTTGCTGTTGAAAGCTACCAGCATGTAAGTACCTTGCACCCCTCCCGACCTCCACCTGCAGTTGAAATGATCAGAGACAAAATTCTTGGCAAAAGATTCCCAGCTGTGGAATTTGCAGTTGTTGGCATGTGGCCAGAGCCTGGGTCTGTCCGTTTTGTGGATCTAGGGTGAGGCAGAGGTTGAGATTCACCTGCTTGGTTTTTTCCCCTCATACAAAGGACCTTTCTAGAGTTGGTCTGGAACCACACTCAATACGTATGGAGGGCTGATTCTTAATTGAGGACAGCCATGGTGCAAATGAGCTTTAAACATTGCCACTCACTCCACACACAGATCCCAGAGGTATTACAACCTGGGCACCGAAGCCCATTTTCAGTTTTCCAGGTTTTCACACCGAGCCCAGAGCTGATTATTAATTACTCGTCTTCCTTGACTTGTATCTGACAGGGCTTTTACCTTCTTCCACTAATACAGAGGAGTCTTTCCCCAAGACAATGCGAATAATTTCTTCATCACTCAGCACAGTTTTCCCCTTTCTTGACAATGCAGTGTTCACATTTCTAAAGAAGCAGCTTGCTTTTCCATTTTACCTGAACCCTCCGTGGGCATAGATCCTAATGTCTTGACAGATGCCAGTCCCAATTAATTTATGGTGAGATTGCAAAGGGTAACAAGGGGCTGACTAACAGATAACAGGGCAGGATTCCCTGCTGGGTCAGGGCAGGACTGAGGCTGCGTTGCTGCCTTTGAACTCGCGGATGGGACAAGTGCTGCCTCCATCACCGAGAGGCAGCATTAGGTGCAGAAGGGGTCCTCATTGTTGCCGAGATTTCGCAGCTAAGCCTCCCAGACAACTGCACTTCCTTTCCCCAACGCAACTTCCTAAAGATGAAAAGTCACCAACAGAAGTCAGAGAGGATGCATATATTATGTCCAACTTCATTGTATTTAAATTAATGTGACTTGGTGGCCCCATCCTACTTGGAGCAAGGAATCTGTCTTTCCTCTCCAGATCCCTCTCTTGGATAGAACCAGGAATCCCAGGAGGCCCCTTGGGATGCAGTGGGCACCCCTGGGATTCCTGGACCTACTCAGGAGAGGAATCTGGGGATTCCTCTGTCATGATCAGTGCAAAGGGCCCCATCCCCCATGGCTCTCCTTGCTCCCACTGTATGTACCCAGGGACAGGGTAAGAGAACCTTCAAGCATCAGCTGCCCACCCCACCATGCCCAGAAGCCCCTCCGATTTCCAATCCTCTAAGCAGGCTCACACCCACTCCAGTGTTCTTGCCTGGAGAATCCCAGAGACAGGGGAGTGTGGTGGGCTCCGGTCTACAGGGTTGCACAGAGTCGGACGACTGAAGCGACTTAGCAGCACCAGCAGCAGCAGCAGGCTCACAGTCCTCTCCCTTGAATAACAACCCAGTGATGGTTAATTCCTTGCTAAAAACACTCTAAAGAAAAAGAGTAACGAGGGCTCTTCTACAAAATGTATTATAGACATAGACCAGAGTTTTTAGAAAATCTTGAGGAAGGCATGCGCCTCAAATGTTGGCTGAAGTTATTTTTACTATAATGGTATGTTTTCCAAAGAAAGTATAAATATCTTGTGTTTATCCAACTATAAAAAGCACAAATTCAACACAAACAAAACTAAAATAAACAGCCAAATTCAATTTAACAATACTGATAGAACATGTCAGATAATAAGATTTTAACTGAAATGGAACTGCCACTTTTAGAAGTAATTAAAATAATTGTTGACATTTTCTGAGCAAGTTCCTGGCCACAGTATGAACTGACTTCTTTATCTAACTCCACAATAGCTCCAGCACTCAGTACAGGGTCTGTATGTGCTGTGCTCAGTTGCTTCAGTCGTGTCTGACTCTTTGCAACCCTTTGGACTGTAGCTCACCAGGCTCCTCTTTCCATGGGATTTTTTAGGCAAGAATACTGGAGTGGGTTGCCATTTCCTCCTCCAGGGATCTTCCTGACCCAAAGATTGAACCCGAGTCTCCCTCAGCTCCTGCATTGCAGGCAGATTCTTTCCCGGTTGAGCCATCTGGGTACTACTGTTAATTCCCATATTACTGAGAAAGACAATGGGCCCAGAGAGGTTAGATTATTCTTCAGATGAGGAGATTCATCTGAAAGGGTGCAGAGTCCAAGCTTTGAACCCAAGATATCTGACCCAGGGCCTCTACCTCTTCTCCACTCATGCAGAAGAACAGATACCAATTTGATATCTTTATATTGATTCTGAGAACATTCTCCAAAAAAGTCAAATTCACAGAGAATCAGTCTTGCTCTCCTGTTCCATGTAGTGATGTAGTGATTATTTGTAACGATTACCAACTTGTGTTGGGATGCATGATATGAACAAGGGAGTCTTGTGCTACTCTGACGTCAGAAATTTTTGCCATGGCCTCTTTGAGGAATCATTGATCTCTAAATAAAGGTCAGTAATAGGTTGTCTTACTCGATAATTTGCTGCCCTGGCAAAGATGTTATAAATGATGTCTCTGCTTTCCCAAATAGTCTAAAGACAACTGTAAGACTTATTTACCAAATTAGTGTATTCTAACTGGCATGGCCCTTTCCTTCTACATGAATAGAGGTAATAGAAACCTATGACTCTGCTAAATTTCTTTTATGTAAATAAGGAGTACGAGCGTCTAGGTCTCTAAATGAATTCTGGTGGCTCCCTGTGGAGTCTGCTCCCAGAAGCCCACAGCCCCACACTTGCTTTAGAGTTAACTCTAAAAACATACACACTACTACATATAGAGTAGGTAAACAGCAAGCACCTACTGTGGAGCACAGGGAACCCTACTATTTATCTTGGAATAATCTATAATGGAAAAGAATCTTGGACTTCTCTGGTGGTTCAGTGGTTAGGAGTCAGTGTTATAACTGCTGGGGCCTGGACTCAATCCCTGGTGGGAGATCTAAGCCGTGAAACACAGCCAAAAAAAAAAGGAAAGAAAGAAAGAAAGAAATCCGAGAAAGAATATGTATATTTTTAATTGAAGTATTTGCAATGTACATGTATAGATGTATAACTGAATCACTTGGCTATACACTTGAAACTAACACAACATTGCAAATATGTCAATAAAAAAAAAAATCTCAGGAGAGCTAGTGAGTTTGGGGATTAATATGACGCAGCCGATGCTGTCAGGGCCCTGCTTGCATTCCTTGAAGCTCACTGATTCATCGTCCTTCTCTGGCTGACTTTCAGCTGTCTACACCTGCACTGAGGATTTTTTCTCTGAAACCATTCACTTTCCTGAATGTGGTCCTGCTCAGAAGTCGAAAAGTGATGGGGAATTAACACGCCCAGCCTTGACCCCAGTAGCAGTACCTGGGCTTCCCTGGTGGCTCAGATGGTTAAGAATCTGCCTACAATGCAGGAGACCTGGGTTCAGTCCCTGGGTTGGGAAGATCCCCTGGAGTAGGAAATGGCAACCTACTCCAGTATTCTTGCCTGGAGAATTCCATGGACAGGGGAGCTTGGCAGGCTATAGTCCATTGGGTCGCAAAAAGTGGGACTGAGCAACCAACACTTTCACTTCACTTCCTCCCCTGACTCCAGAGGCAACACTCAACCTGTAACTCTCGGGTGCCGGTGTAGGAAAGGTATGTTTTAATTCATTCTTTGCAGGCTTGAAGTGAATTTGGCAGTGTTCATTAACACCTCCCGGCTCCTGTCATTGACCACTTTTTCAACATTCAGTTCTGACTGCATCCATTTCAACTCTGTCTGTTCTTTTCTAACTTCCTTTAATAATGTTAAATCATCCAAATTCTTTTCTGTCTCGTCTCAGAGCTGTTTTACTACTGATGAGGTCTGAGCTATACTGTTTTAAATGACTCTGTCCCAACTGACATAGGCCACCATCAATGACTCAAAGTTGCTTACAGATTTGGCTGGCATTAATTTTCCCAGGGAAGGACCCTGTTGGAACCGTGGTGTTTAATTCATGCGCTATTCTGCCATCAATCGTCCTCACCTTGAGTAATTTCTGGAACTCGGCGAACTCCTCTCAGCTCACACAGCCACTGGGCACCTCCATAAACAGCTAAAGCCCGTTTTTAAAAAAAGGAGCTTATGGAAGAATTAATCAGATTTTTCAAATACTAGATAATATATGGGTTACATACATACATTCATTTTTAAGAATAAGAGGACTGACATAATTATGCAACAAAATCAGTCAGAATAAAGGTTTCTGTTTTGTTATGAGTAAATAATGTTTGCTCCTTGAGAAGGAAGGAGAAATTCCAGAGGAAAATAAATGACCAGCCCTTTTGATACAAGTATAAAGTCTATCAGAGGAAAAAGTACAGCTCTGGTTATGTGTGTTAACAAAATGCTGTACTGAACGTTCTGGTAGCTGTTGAGGACAAATAAAGACACTCTTGGCTTCAGAGTCTGGCTAAAGACATTTTCAAGTTTTGTAGAATTCTAGGGTTCCACAAGATGATTATGCAAGAAGTGTGAACCTGTCAAATGTAGGTATAGACTCATAGAATTTTCTAACATTTTCATCTCCTGCTTGAATAACATACCAAGCACGAAATACTAATCGGTGGCTAGGAAATGCTCCAGAGTGTCTGCTTCAAAATTACTGTAGATTAAAACAAAGAAAAAAACTAGTAGAGGAAGTTCTGAATACCTTTGTACCTTGGGGAGAAAATAAAGAATGTAGTATCAGGGTGTGTTTTTCTGTTTGTATATTTGGTTTTTGTTTTGTTTTAATGTGCACTGTGTTTTTGTTAGAGAGGTAGTACATACTTGGGCTTCCCAGGCGGCGCTAGTGGTAAAGAACCCGCCTGCCAATGCAGGAGGCATAAGAGACATGGTTGGATCCCTGGGTCAGGAAGATCCCCAGGAGGGGGGCATGGCAACCCACTCCAGTATTCTTGCCTGGAGAATCCCGTGGACAGAGGAGCCTGGCGGGCTATAGTACATGGGGATGCAAAGAGTCGGACGTGACTGAAGCGACTTAGCATGCAGCAAGCACATACTCAAAAAGGGTAAATTCATGAAAGGAAAAAAGTAACCCAACTCTCCAAACACAAATTTAAATGTGTTGGTATATTCCCTATCAGCCTTTGCTAATAGATCCCACATGAATTTGTTTTTTCTTCCCATATTTCTGGTTTCATATTGCATGTACATACTGCATCTTGCTTTTTTAAAAATTAAGTATTATAAGCACTTAATACCATTACATACACTTAATATATATCATTTGGAATGGGTATAATAGTTTTGGAAAAGCAGTCCTCCAGGGTTTGGCATTTAGCAGGTTTCCAGTCTTTTAACTAATAAGCAAATACAAATGCTCTTAAAAACTAGAAGTCTATTTTTTTGTTACTTATAATTATTTCTCGGAGAAGGCAATGGCACCCCACTCCAGTACTCTTGCCTGGAAAACGGACATGAACATGGACAGAGGAGCCTGGTAGGCTGCAGTCCATGGTGTTGCAAAGAGTCAGACATGACTGAGCGACTTCACTTTCACTTTTCACTTTCATGCATTGGAGAAGGAAATGGCAACCCACTCCAGTGTTCTTGCCTGGAGAATCCCAGGGACGGGGAAGCCTGGTGGGCTGCCGTCTATGGTGTCGCACAGAATCGGACACGACTGAAGTGACTTAGCAGCAGCAGCAGCATAATTATTTCTTGAGGCTAGCTTCCCAAAAGTCATGCAACTGGGTCCAAGGTTGTGTACATCATAAGGATGATGACAATTTGTCTAATTGCTCTCCTAAAGCATGCCCATCAGAATTCTCTTACTCTTGCTGGTATTTATATTTTCCTTCTTTCCATCCTTCCTTTGGTGGCTGTTTACAGCTATCACAGGAAAAAAACCACTGCTAATTAGATAGGTGTCAGTGCTGTGTCCCTGGTGGCTCAGATGATAAAGAATTCGCCTGCAACGCAGGAGACCTGGGTTTGATCCCTGGGTCAGGAAGATCCCCTGGAGGAGGGCATGGCAACCCACTCCAGTACTCTTGCCTGGAGAATTCTGTGGACAGAGGAGCCTGGCAGCCTGCAGTCCATGGGGTCATAGAGTCAGACATAACTGAGCAACTAACACTTACACTTTTTCAGAGTTGTCTTCTTTTAAACTGTAGCTATTTGATTATTACTGAGATGCAATATTTTTCCCATAAAATTTATAGTTCCTCTTTCACTATCTAGTATTTTTTTATTTTTTATTTTCCTATCCACTTGTAACAGGGCTTCTATAATGGAGAATTAGAGCTTCCCGGGTGGCACTAGTGTTAAAGAACCCACCTGCTAATGCAGCAGATGTGGGTTCAACTCCTGGGTCAGGAAGATCCCCTGGGGTAGGAAATGGCAACCATTCCAGTTAGTATTCTTGCCTGGAAAATCCCATGGACAGAGGAGCCGGAGGGCTAAATCCACGGGGTCACATGGAGTCAGACACGACTGAGCACGCATACATACACAATGGAGGATTTACCCCAGGTCAACTTCCTAGATCTTTGTTTTCTCCCAGACACAGACAGAATCGTGACTCCTGTCAGGATGATCCTTGGGCTGACTCATTTGCCTGAGGATTTCCAAAGCTGCTCATTCCAGCACCATCAAGATGGAAGCTCCTGAGGCTGACTAGGATCCCAGCATGTCTGTGAGGTCACCATTTCCAGCCAGACCCAGAGACAAGCAGCATATACACATCTGCTTTCTGGTAGCCAGGAGCTGCTGCTATCTGCCGGGCACTATCTTTACAAAAGGGAGTCCGGAGTTGCCGCTCTAAACCCCCAGCCTCTTGTGGGATGGTTTTATGTATGAGATTAGAACTTTTAAGCTATCTTTCCCCTTGTCGGGGGGGGGGGGGGGGAGGGGGCCCACAAGGGGAGAAATAATTCAGCAAGAAAGATATCACCTAAAACAAATTTTGATTAAGCACTCATGAGACTGCTGCATTAAAAACTGCCCCAGAAAGTGATTACAAGGATATGAGAATTGAATTTTCTGAGTGTCTGGACCTCTGAGCTGGCCCAGTTTTGCCTCGGTCATATCTCAGGGCCCTGCTACTCAAAGTATGGTCCAAGGACCCGCGATGTCAATGTGGCCTGGGAACTTGCTGGACTCACAGCCCCGTCCCCTCCCAGACCTAGTGCATCAGCCTGGAGTCTACTGATAATCCAAACACATGTTAAATTTGAGAGGCACTGGTAAAGCAGTGGTGTCAATTCTGGCATAACACATTTAGAATCCCACAAGGCGCTTGAGTGCAATATGAATGTCCAGGCCTCGCCCCCAGAGAGCAGGGACTGGCCTTTAGAATTGTTTAGAAGCTCTCTAGCCATGCCCTGTGCATCCAGAGATGAGAACTGACCTAGAGTTTCTAAAAATTCCTTCTAACAAGGCAACATTGATTAAAAAAACAAAAACAAAACACTTTCTCTGAAATGTGAGGTCTTCAAATTCCATGCTTCTTAACTGTTACGCTTTACTTTTAAACCCCCAAATCAGCTCCTGGAGGAGAGGGAAACACTGAAAAAGACATTTTTTTTTTTAACTTTGTTTTGGCCAGTTTCAAGAGCACTAGGTATCTCAGATAAGAAATGAAATATTACAAACACACAAAACTGGAGAAGGAAACGGCAACCCACTCCAATATTCTTGCCTGGAAAATCCCACAGACAGAGGACGCTGGTGGGCTACACTTCACAGGGTCACACGACTGAACACGCACGCATGAGGGGGTAGAAGGAGATGGGTTGGTAGCAATAAACAGGTAGAACTAAAAAAAAGCACACACCCACAAAACAACTGAAATCTTGCTGCTAAATGCTTCTTAGTAATGACAATCCCTGCCTCGGTCATGTTCTTACTCCCTGGCATGGGTGACACAGCACACTAAAATGACCCAGTTTTGTGGTAATTAAGATGGGTGAGGCTTCCCTGGTGGCTCAGGAATAAAGAATCCGCCTGCCAGCGTAGCAGATGTGGGTTTGATCCCTGGCTAGGAGGATCCCACGTGCCTTGGAGCAACTAAACCCCTGCACCACAACTACTGAGCCTGCGCTCTAGGGCGCGGGAGCCAGAACTACTGAGCCTGCGCTCTAGGGCGCGGGAGCCAGAACTACTGAGCCTGCGCTCTAGGGCGCGGGAGCCAGAACTACTGAGCCTGCGCTCTAGGGCGCGGGAGCCACAACTACTGAGCCTGCGCTCTAGGGCGCGGGAGCCACAACTACTGAGCCCACGTGCTGCAACCGCCGAAGCCCAGGTGCCCTAGGGCCCACACTCTGTAACAAGCCACAGCCACAGGAAGCCCCCATATAGCACTGGAAAGTAGCCCCCACTCGCCACAACTAGAGAAGAGCCTGTGTAGCAATGAAGACCTGGCACAGCCAAATAAAGAATTAAAACATTAAAAAAAAAAAAGGGTAAAATAGTCCGGCTGGCCCTGCCACCACCCCGTGTCTTCAGGCTACCATAAAAGCAATTTCAAAGCTAACTCTGCAGTGTTCACGAGTCACTTCCCGAAGTGATGACCGGCCCACGGGGTAGAAACCTCCTGTGCTATCTGAATTCATGATGCTGCTGAATATGGCATCTGCTTTTTAATTCTGGCTTCTTCTGTCCAGAAGACCAGTGTGCAGTGCCCAAGAGTGCATGTCTCTTCTCTTAACAGAGGTGCCACAGTGGGTGGGTCAGGGCGGCTGATGGAAACAAGGCCTCATAAAGCTTTTCATTCACTAGCCACACGGGCCCTGCTGCCTGAAGTCAGTTCCTACTGTTCCAAGACACTGATCTCCCAGCTGAGAGGCTGCCAGATACCCAATGGGGTGGCCTGTAGCTATACACCAACTGTTTACCTCTTTGTGCTTTGTAATAGGACCGGTTTCCATGTCTTCTTGAAGGTAACAAAGTTGGTAACTCTTGCATAATAGCAGTGTTTTCAAATTTTCTTGAGACTTTAATATGCCTAAAAATTATGAGGCCCCTAAAGAGGTTTTTGCTTTTTTTTTTTTTTTCATGTAGGTTATATCCAGTAGTGTACTGGAGTCAGCTGGTACCAGTTCATGAGAATACAACATTCAGGAACTTTTCAAGCCAAATGTTAAAACATTAGAAACTTAAGATTGGCCACAAAGGGAATATTTATACCATGGAAATTGGCAAATGCTATTAATAACTATCAGAATCTTTTTTCTTTTTTGGGAGATTGGGTTTAGTAGCAAACCACAGATTCTATTTACATTTTAGACATTAAAATGGAGAATTTTTGAAAATGCTTCCGTTAAAAATAACAAGAAACCCATTGCTCAGCCATAAAAAGGAATGAAATAATGCCATTTGCAGCAACAGGATAGACCTAGAGGTCATACTAAGTCAACTAAAGACAAATACATCACTTTAATGTGAAATCTAAAAAGAATTATACAAATGAACTTATTTATGAACAGAAACAGGCTTACATAGAAAACAAAAATTTATGGTTACCAAAGTGGAAAGAAGTTGTGGGCTGGTAAATTAGGAGTTTGGGATTAACAGATACAAACTATCAAATATAAAACAAATAACAAGGTCTTAATGTATAGCATAGGGAACTATATTCAACATCTTGTAACAATCCACAATGGAAGGAATCTGAAAAATAATATGTATTACATGTATAACTGAATCATTTTGCTGTACACCAGAAACTAACATTATAAATCAACTATACGTCAATAAAAAATAATTTTAAATATAATGACAAATCCATTACATGTTAACATCAATACCATATTTTTTACAAAGGAAAAATTTCCCCCAATGATTTAATGAGGAGTTACCTTGGTTTTTATTTTGGCATATCTCTTTAACAGCTGGATTGATAGAAGAGTCAGATTTTTCATATCTTGCTTCTGCATTCAATCTGGCATGTAATCACACGTCACCTGGCCTCTGGAGAGGAGCAACCCCACGTCCAAGGAGCAGTGGGTACACAGGTGCAGGAGGGCCGAGAGGAGCTACTCCACGTTCAAGGTCAGGAGGGGTGACCTTGTCCAAGGTAAGGAGCAGTGGCTGTGCTTTGCTGGAGCAGCCGTGGAGAGATACCCCACGCCCAAGGTAAGAGAAACCCAAGTGAGACAGTAGGTGTTGCAAGAGGGCATCAGAGGACAGACACTGAAACCATACTCACAGAAAACTAGCCAATCTGATCACATGGACCACAGCCTTGTCTAACTCAATAAAACTAAGGCCTGTGGGGCTACCCAAGACGGGCAGGTCATGGTGGAGAGGTCTGACAGAATGTGGTCCACTGGAGAAGGGAATGGCAAACCACTTCAGTATTCTTGCCTTGAGAACCCCATGAACAGTATGAAAAGGCAAAATGATAGGATACTGAAAGAGGAACTCCCCAGGTCAGTAGGTGCCCAATATGCTACTGGAGATCAGTGGAGAAATAACTCCAGAAAGAATGAAGGGATGGAGCCAAAGCAAAAACAATACCCAGCTGTGGACGTGACTGGTGGATGTGACTAGAAGCAAGGTCCGATGCTGTAAAGAGCAATATTGCATAGGAACCTGGAATGTCAGGTCCATGAATCAAGGCAAATTGGAAGTGGTCAAACAAGAGATGGCAAGAGTGAATGTCGACATTCTAGGAATCAGCGAACTAAAATGGACTGGAATGGGTGAATTTAACTCAGATGACCATTATATCTACTACTGCGGGCAGGAATCCCTTAGAAGAAATGGAATAGCCATCATGGTCAACAAAAGAGTCCGAAATGCAGTACTTGGATGCAATCTCAAAAACGACAGAATGATCTCTGTTCATTTCCAAGGCAAAGCCTTCATTATCATGGTAATCTAAGTCTATGCCCCAACCAGTAATGCTGAAGAAGATGAAGTTGAATGGTTCTATGAAGACCTACAAAACCTTTTAGAACTAACACCCAAAAAAGATGTCCTTTTCATTATAGGGGACTGGAATGCAAAAGTAGGAAGTCAAGAAACACCTGGAGTCACAGGCAAATTTGGCCTTAGAGTACGGAATGAAGCAGGGCAAAGGCTAATAGAGTTTTGCCAAGAGAACACACTGGTCATAGCAAACACCCTCTTCCAACAACACAAAAGAAGACTCTATACATGGACATCACCTGATGGTCACATGCCGAAATCAGATTGATTATATTCTTTGCAGCCAAAGATGGAGAAGCTCTATACAGTCAGCAAAAACAAGACCGGGAGCTGACTGTGGCTCAGATCATGAACTCCTTATTGCCAAATTCAGACTTAAATTGAAGAAAGTAGGGAAAACCACTAGACCAGTCAGGTATGACCTAAATCAAATCCCTCATGATTATACAGTGGACGTGAAAAATGGATTTAAGGGACTAGATTTGATAGAGTACTTGATGGAGGTTCGTGACATTGTACAGGAGACAGGGATCAAGACCATTCCCATGGAAAAGAAATGCAAAAAAGCAAAATGGCTGTCTGAGGAGGCCTTACAAATAGCTGTGAAAAGAAGAGAAGCGAAAAGCAAAGGAGAAAAGGAAAGATATAAGCATCTGAATGCAGAGTTCCAAAGAATAGCAAGGAGAGATAAGAAAGCCTTCTTTGCAATCAATGCAAAGAAATCGAGGAAAACAACAGAATGGGAAAGACTAGAGATCTCTTCAAGAAAATTAGAGATACCAAGGGGACATTTCATGCAAAGATGGGCTCGATAAAGGACAGAAATGGTATGGACCTAACAGAAGCAGAAGATATTAAGAAGAGGTGGCAAGAATACACAAAGGAAAGAAAAAAAAAGAATACACAAAAGAACTGTACAAAAAAGAGCTTCACGACCCAGATAATCACGATGGTGTGATCATTCACCTAGAGCCAGACGTCCTGGAACGTGAAGTCAAGTGGGCCTTAGGAAGCATCACTACGATCAAAGCTAGTGGAGGTGATGGAATCCCAGTTGAGCTATTCCAAATCCTGAAAGATGATGCTGTGAAAGTGCTGCACTCAATATGCCAGCAAATTTGGAAAACTCAGCAGTGGTCACAGGACTGGAAAAGGTCAGTTTTCATTCCAATCCCAAAGAGAGGAAATGCCAAAGAATGCTCAAACTACCACACAATTGCACTCATCTCACACGCTAGTAATGTTCAAAATTCTCCAAGCCAGGCTTCAGCAATATGTGAACCGTGAACTTCCAGATGTTCAAGCTGGTTTTAGAAAAGGCAGAGGAACCAGAGATCAAGTTGCCAACATCCGTTGGATCATCAAAAAAGCAAGAGAGTTCCAGAAAAACATCTATTTCTGCTTTCTTGACTATGCCAAAGCCTTTGACTGTGTGGATCACAATAAACTGTGGAAAATTCTGAAAGAGATGGGAATACCAGACCACCTGACCTGCCTCTTGAGAAACCTGTATGCAGGTTCAGGAAGCAACAGTTAGAACTGGACATGGAACAACAGACTGGTTCCAAATAGGAAAAGGTGTATGTCAAGGCTGTATATTGTCACCCTGCTTATTTAACTTATATGCAGAGTTCATCATGAGGAACGCTGGGCTGGAAGAAGCACAAGCTGGAATCAAGATTGCTGGGAGAAATATCAATAATCTCAGATATGCAGATGACACCACCCTTATGGCAGAAAGTGAAGAGGAACTAAATAGCCTCTTGATGAAGGTGAAAGAGGAGAGTGAAAAAGTTGGCTTAAAGCTCAACATTCAGAAAACTAAGATTATGGCATCTGGTCCCATCACTTCATGAGAAATAGATGGGGAAACAGTGGAAACAGTGTCAGACTTTATTTTGGGGGGCTCCAAAATCACTGCAGATGGTGGTTGCAGCCATGAAACTAAAAGACGCTTACTCCTTGGAAGGAAAGTTATGACCAACCTAGATAGCATATTCAAAAGTAGAGATATTACTTTGCCAACAAAGGTCCGTCTAGTCAAGGCTATGGTTTTTCCTGTAGTCATGTATGGCTGTGAGAGTTGGACTGTGAAGAAAACTGAGTGCCGAAGAATTGATGCCTTTGAACTGTGGTGCTGGAGAAGACTCTTGCAGGTCCCTTGGACTGCAGAGAGATCCAACCAGTCCATTCTGAAGGAGACTAGTCCTGGGTGTTCTTGGATGGACTGATATTGAGTCTGAAACTCAAATACTTCGGCCACCTCATGTGAAGAGTTGACTCATTGGAAAAGATCCTGATGCTGGGAAGGATTGGGGGCAGGAGGAGAAGGGGACGACAGAGGATGAGATGGCTGGATGGCATCACTGACTCGATGCACATGAGTTTGGGTGAACTCCGGGAGTTGGTGATGGACAGGAAGGCCTGGTGTGCTGCGATTCATGGGGTCGCAAAGAGTTGGACATGACTAAGCGACTTAACTGAACTGAACTGATACTCGTGAGAGAATCAGATCAAAACGTTATCTTAGTGTTTCAAGACAGTTCTGACTGGGTGCACATTCTGAAAGGGTCTCAGGGACTGAGAATCACAGAATTAGAGCATTTCTCCTCTCTGCTCAGGTTACAGCTTCCTGAACTGCAACTCCTTCATAAATCACACTCAGCGCATCCTGTGGTTAATTATTCTCCATGCACATCTATTCTAGCAGTTTTGACACACAGCTATGCCAGTTCTGCCAGGAAATTATTATTCGTGACTATTTTCCCAGTTAAGTTCATGATGGCACCTAAGTGAGAAGCTACCAGTGCAAAGGCCCAGGCCTCAGGGAAAAAACTTCCTCAAAAACACTGCTTCAGTTTTTCCATTTTGCTCCCATAGCTTAAGACTTCCTGAGGGACATACTGACATTTCTCTTCATTTCTTAAATTAAGAACTGTAACCTCAAATTTTCCTTGTGTATATTTAACAGTCAAGTATTCCACTTCCTTTAAAATCCTATTTTGACTTTGTGGAAAAAACATACTTTTTTGGGTTAAGAAAATTCAAATGTTTTTGGTTTCAAGCATATTTTTAAAAACGACAATGGAAGAGCTTAAAGGTCATTCTCTGGTTTGAGGATGGATCCCATTTTCTGGCGACCGTGACCTGAGCTGACTCATTCAATAGATCCATTCCTGAAATATTATGCAGACTCCAGGCCTCAGGAACTTAAGTTCATGTGTTAACTTACAAGTGCTGTGTGCGGAGTAATTCTTCTTAGTTGAAATAACTTTTCTGTTGACTATGCATCTAGAAATACATTATCAGAATTTGTACCTATCCAGCTCTCATAGGTACTTATAATTTTGCTTTTAATTCCTCCTCCTCCCTCTGCCCCAGGAAGTGTTGGACGGCAAAGGAGTGTCACTCAAGAGCAACTCTTCCTTAAGTTTCAACCTCTGACATTGGTTTCTTTCTTCACTAGGAAAGAACTGCAGACTATCCACAATGCTCATAACCCAGGAATCCGAACATACTCTCAATGATATAACCTTAAATTTTCCTAAGAAGGGCTTAAAAAAAAAAAAAAAAAAAAAAGACACAGAAAGTTTTGTAATTAACTACCAAAGCTTTTGGTAGAAATTGTACTTTTCTTTTTCCCTTCCAGTTCCATTCTCTGTGCCCCAAAAAACTCACCTTTATGGGCTATATCACCCAGGTTCCCTTGACCTTGGGGTGCAGGTTAAAATCAGGAGCAATGGGAGGCACCAACAGACATCAAGGTATGAGGAGAGAATGTCTGTTTATCTGTCCTGCCAACCTGCTTTGGGCCTGGGGTGTAACAGCTTTCCTTAACCGCTAGTCCCTGGGGCTCTTCACCAGCTCTTGGTTCCCTTAACCCTGGCTGTGCGTGCGTGCTAAGTCGCTTCAGTGGTGTTTGCCTCTGTGTGACCCTATGGACTGTAGCCCCCCAGGCTCTTCTGTCCATGGACTTCTCCAGGGGATTTTTCCAACCCAGGGGTTGAGCCCACGTCCCTTACGTCTCCTGCACTGGCAGGCAGGTTCTTTATCACTGCTGTCACCTGGGAAGCCCCTTAACCCTGGCCCACACCTCTGCAAATTGTCTCTTCATTAATGGCTTCCCTGGTGGCTGAGTGGTAAGGAATCTGCCTGCCAATGCACGAGACGTGGGTTTGATGGACAGTGGAGTCTGGTGGGCCACAGTCCTCGGGGTCACAAAGAGTCTGAGGTGACTTCCTGACTAAACAACAAACAACAGCTAAATCCTTAGACTGGCCTTCCTGCCAGGCTCTAAAGACACAATAAAATTTTATTCCAAACAGATATCAAGCAAACCTTCAGGTTTATTAATAGAGGTTATATACATTTAAAAAAAAGAACATAAAAACAGTGATGTAATATTTTATAAGTACATACTGATAATACAGTAATGGGTCTTATTAAGTCAGATTTTAAGTCAGTATTTCAATATAAACAATGAATAAACAGTGACAGCATATCTTCACTAAATTAGATAAAATGAATATAGTAACCAAATTAATAAAAACAATGTTAACTTTTACTTACAATACATACTTTTATGTAAATTATTCAATGGCATTTGGAAACAGTTTGCTCTTTTAAATTGTAAGCACTTGTCTTACAGCTTTCTGTTTGTTTAAAATGCCAATGTTTTTTCATAAGGAAAAAAGATATATATCAACATTATTTTTAATTATTTTGCTAAATACATGAGGATATTCTGTACTTGATACTCATCATAGGGTTAAAAATGCTTTTAAAGTCATTTCATTAACTCTTAATAAAAGTGAATGGAAAAAATGGAGAATATTTTCCTAGATTTCAAAGTCAATTCCATTTCTTCTGCCATTTCTAATCTGACATAATTAATGCTTTTTAAAAAATCTGATTTGAGTATGTACTGAACAAAACATTGGTAAATAGTGTCCAATTAAGTCAGACTGAAGGACTTACTTTTTCTCCTTAGTTGATGTTTTATTTTTTCAATCTTTTATGTATAACTTTGCTTTCATGTTGATATATAGACTGATGATTATATTATATACAGAATTTATAATTATCTTGCTTGAATAACACTGTAATAAAACATTTCATATTCTGTTACTGAAGGACTTATTTTTAAAAACATGCTTCCTGTAATATATGATGTTTTCATCTCAAGTTATAACCACAGGAAGCAGTAACCCAAATGTTCAAAGTTCTTCACCCGCCAGGCTCGATTATGTGGCACTTCCTGGTGGCATCTGGCTAAACCACTTCTTTACATATTGATGCATTTCTTGTCCACACCATATGTTGGTCCACTTTGTTATTCTCCAGAGTAGGTTTCAGACTGACTCAACTCTGTCTGCCCAGCACCCATGCATGCCTAGAGCACACGATGACTGTCCATGCTTGTCTGTGGCTGGTTCCAGCTGACAGTGACCCTTGCAGCCTAACTGCTGCAAGCAGACATGCCTTCTTTCTCCACTCTTAAAATAGGCAGAGAAGTCTTCTATGTTCATTATCTCTTGGGATGGCACATCCTACTCCAATTTCTAATAAACATGATAAGCTCATGGCCAATCCTTGGGGGAATCCCAGCAGAGGATAGCAAACACGTGGCTCTGTCTTGTATCTACTGCCTGGAGTCTTTCATCTGGGGGAGGGGGGCAAGTCGCTTTGAAAGCCAGCCTCAGGTCACTGGTGGGACTTCTGCTCATTCTCAGTTTACACACGTGGCATGTAAAGCAGCAAAAATGCTACCCACATCATCTGTTTTCATCCGCTTTAATAATTTTAAGAATTCAAACATTGATATATTTAACAAGAAAAACAAAAGAACTTTCTGTACACACAGCTAGTACTAAGTCTCATCCCCCAACAATTTAAACATTGCTGTTGAACAATTTAAAAATACATTTATTTGCAAAAGCTGTGCGAGTCCAAAGTGTAGAATCCCTCACTCCTCATGGGCTTCTTCAGATGTTCCGAGTTAAACTCCAACCTAAACTTTGCATGTTAAATCAGAAAATCAGAGTTTATTTCCATAGTCTCTGGTGAAAAAAGAGAGGGTTTCCAAGTGCCTATTCTGTACTGTACTGCAAATGATATAAGTCCATGTGTATAAATTCACACACACACACATATATCTATAATCAGCATGTAAATATATAAAAACAGAGATGCTTAGTTCTTGTGGTAACTCTGGCAATACTCTCCTGGAATGTTTTCTATTCCTGTTACTTTTGTCTGTAACTAACAAATACACAAGCTCTCCTAGGGAGCCACATAAATCACAAGTTTGTTGTTTTGGATGGTAAAGGAAACACTTCTGTCAGGGATGAAGTTGACTCCTCAGGTGATTTGCTTTTTTAACATTTTCTTTTTAACTCACTGTCAGTCCCTTTTCCTAAGTTAAGAGCTTTTTGTATAGACTGCTACTCAGGTTACTAGAGCAGGTGTCCATTTTACTTGGCATCAGCTGACCGCTGCTGTTACAGCTGCCGGGATCTGAACTTTCTTTGCAGTGTAAGATAGCAAAGAGGTGCCTCTGGCACTCCGAGGAAGCATAGTAGTATATCAAGGGGTCGATGCAACAGCTTATGCTGCTGACGCAGACACACAGGAGGTAGGCAAAGTAGGCGGCCTCTGTCATGGGATCAGAGGAAAGGAACGCGTAGTGGAGAAGCAGAAGGATGTTTGTGGGTCCAAAGCAAAGGATGAAGATGCAGAAGACAGCCGCGGACAGGAGCAAAGCCCGGGACTTCTTGTTCTGGTTGGCAACCGTGGAAGAGCTGAGGCATCGGATGATGGACACGTAACAGACGGTGGAAAGGGTCAGCGGCACGAAGAAGAAGACGGCGGAGAAGGCGGAGAAGTAGTACGAGTAGTAGCCTTCCAGCAGCGTCTGGTTGAGCACGTCGTGGCAGGCGGTGATGTTGAGCCCCGGCACCTGGGTGGCCTGCTCCTGCAGGAGCAGGGGCGCCACCCCCGCGATGGCCATGGCCCAGATGGCCAGGCAGATGAAGGAAGCGCGCCCCAGGGTCCGCCAGGAGAGGGACTGGATGGGGTACACCACGGCCAGGAAGCGGTCGACGCTGATGGCCGTCATGAGCATGATGGAGGCGTACATGTTCCCGTAGAAGGCCGCCGTGACGAAGCGGCACATGGCAGACCCGAACCTCCAGTCGCTTCCGGAGAAGTAGTAGCTGATCTTGAACGGAAGCACACACACGAAGAGTACGTCTGCCGCGGCCAGGTGCAGCATGTACACCACGGCCGGCTTCTTGACCTTCATCTTCAAGACGAACACCACGACGGCCATGATGTTCAGAGGAAGGCTGACGAGGAACACGCCCGTGTAGACTGAGGGGATAAAGACAGTCAGCCAGGCGCTGGTCAGATATCCTGAGGCGGATTTGGAGATAAACCCAGGGGGTGACTTTTGAGGCGGGCTGCTTCTGTTGCCTGAGCTTAATCTGTCTTCTGTGAATTCACCTTCACTCGAGTCCTCATCCTCTGGCAGTGGGATTTGTTCATATCCGTCATTGGAATTCCTGAGAAAGAAAGACCGAGGACCCAGAGTACCGTTTGTTGGGTCTGTCCCTGAAAAGTAAAAAAAATTTTAAAGGAATTAAGAAGGCAAAAGAGACAAGGAGAGAGTACACTTGACTTTGGCTTTTTGTTTTCTTCCTGGGAGAGTTGGTGGTAAAGAGCATGTGACACTCAATGGATGACAGACTTTATCTGTGTGTGTGTCTCTGTGTGTGCGCTCCATTGCATCTGACTCTGTGCGACCCCACGGGCTGTAGCCCGCCAGGCTCCTCTGTCCCTGGGGATTTCCCAGGCAAGTATAATGGAGTGGGTTGCCATTTCCTTCTCTAGGGGATCTTCCGGACCCAGGGATCGAACCTGAGTCTCCTGCACTGGCAGGTGGGTTCATTACCACTGAGCCACCAGGGAGCCCAGACTTCATCAGGGAATTAGCTAACTCAAGATAGTGTACCACATTTTGTTCTGGCACAAGCAAACGCTTTTCAAGCTCTGCTCCTCAGAGAGATGAGGTGAACCACAGACTTTCAGAGATCTCTGCTGCAGATATCAGGACAGGCTGAGTACAGGCTGATGTAAAAGAAAAAAGCCATGACTTCTTTTCTATGTGAGCCACTGTCTATATAAACAAATTACCCCAGGCTACATGACTTCTCTTTCCTCCATAGGCCTGCAGGTATACATTTTTCCCCCCATTTGGTTTGTGGCTACCCCTTGAAATCCATTCTCCCTCATGGAAAAATCAACACAGAAAGTTGAGGGAACATCTTAAAGCTTATGGAGCTAGAGGTGACTTTGAACAAGACTGCTGCTGCTGCTGCTGCTAAGTCGCTTCAGTCGTGTCCAACTCTGGGCGACCCCATAGACGGCAGCCCACCAGGATCTCTCATCCCTGGGATTCTCCAGGCAAGAACGTTGGAGTGGGTTGCCAGTTCCTTCTCCAGTGCATGAAAGTGAAAAGTGAAAGTGAAGTCGCTTAGTCGTGTCCGCCTCTTAGCCACCTCATGGACTGCAGCCCACCAGGCTCCTCCGTCCATGGCATTTTCCAGGCAAGAGTACCGGAGTGGGTTGCCATTGCCTTCTCCTTGAGCAAGACTGAGGGGACCCAGTTTCCATGACAATTATCCGGGTGATAGAAGCTCTCCTTTACTAGCTTCGGCTTGTTTACACAGTAGAATGTCCCTAATCTCTCATCATCTTTGGGTCCAAGCTGCAGTCCCTCAGGTTACTGTCTAATGAAACCGCAAGGCACCTACCACTTGAGTCATCTTCCCTGTCTCCCTCCTCAGTGGGTCAGTGGAGCAGCACCAGTTCTAGGTCAGTGCCTCCCTCAGCTCGGTTCCAAAATGCCACATGCATCCAGGCAGATGCCAGGCCAGCCAGGCTCTTTTGAGTGTCAACTAGAAATTACCATAAAGGCTCTGCTGCAAACATCCTTCCTTTATCACCCTCCTCCACCAAAAACCTCCAGTGGAAATGTTCATCACAGAAATGCAGCATTCAGCTGCTGAACTCCACCAGCGTTGGCTTCCCGGGAGCCGCACTGTCATTCTGTCACTGAGGGGACTTGGACAGAGAGCTTCTGTTGGGCTTTGAGGAGCTGAAGAGTGGGGACAGAAACCCCAGGGGAAAAGGATGAGGCTTCCATCCCTGGGGGCGATTACCACAAAGGCTGGACATATGTCACTCAGAACTGAGGTCAGGGGATTGAGAACTGGCTGGAAATGAGGTAAGTACAGTGAAATTTCCAGCTTTCAGTTTTATTTTTCAGTACTGGAACGTTCCTGCAAACAAAAACTTACACAGAAAAGCATGATGCAGTAAAAGAGAATGCTGCTTCTGGAAGGTCCTTACCAGACCCAACTATCCCCTAAACAAAAATTACAGACTCTGGATTCCTTTCCTCCTCCGAATCAGTGATCTGAAGTTATGTAGGTTCACAGTCGTGTTGGGGAGGGGAGGGACGGGTCTTGAAAGAAGATGGCAACCAGTGGGTTTCTGGCTTTCAGTGGCTTTTAGCTTGAGAGGAGGCCAAAGTCAGTGCCATGAAAGATGGCTGAAACTCAGATAGAAACCTCATAGTCTCTGTGGCCCGAAGAACTGGAAGACAGTGTTCAGGGCAACCACAGTCACTGGAAACTGAGGAAAGAATCCCAGAAAAGAGCAAGTCGGAGAGGCATGGAGAGCCGCAGAGTCCAGTGTAAATTCTGCCCCAGGTTTGGGGCACACTCAGGGGAGAAATGAAGCTGCTCTGCTAGACTTAAAAGAATGGAAGTGCTGTTTGAGCTTTTTTGCTCAAGAGGAAACATTTGCAGTTTGAGTTCAACCAAATTAACTGCCTGCTAAAGCAAAAACAGCAACACTCTTTAGAGAAATAAGACAAAATCTTGAGTGTTTACAGTAGGATAATATTCAGCATACAGTTAAAAATCATTCGCTGTAAAGAGAATCAGCAAAGTGTGACCCAGTCTCAAGAGAAAGGGATAGTCAATGGAAACCAATCCCAAGATGACTCAGATGCTACAACTTGCAGATAAGGATTTTAAAGAGTGTGCTGCAACGATGCTTTAATGAGGAAAGAGAAAGATTTCATTGAAATGAATGAAGAAATAGAAAATAGCAATGAAACCAACCAACGGGACTTCTAGAACTACAAAATAAAACACAATAAATTGGCATCTATTTCCAAAATGAAGAGCAAACCTAGAGTGGCACCAACTGATCCACAGTAGAGCAGGGCCTGGTACTGAAAGCTTGAGGTCAGATGACCGTAGCAAGAGCACGAACGGGTCCCCTGAGGATAAAGTCTCGATCTGTCCCACGGGAAGAACAAAAATCTGCAGTGATGAGCCTGAGTGTACATAGATATTGAGGTTGTTCCCCAAGGGTGGGAAATAGTTCCTATTTAATCTCCAAGTCTCTCTAGTACCCTGGCCCACAGGTAGGAGGTGTGGTCCTTAAATTGGCTTTTAATTATAGATTTACATTCTAATGCTGGCTCTACCCGATGGCTCAGCGGTAAAGAATTCACCTGCAATACAGAAGACGCAGGTTCGATACCGGAGTCAGAAAGATCCCCTGGAGTAGGAAACAAGAACCAACTCCAGTATTCTTGCCTGGGAAATCCTATGGACAGAGGAGCCTGGAGGGCTACAGTCCGTGGGGTTGCAAAAGAGTCCGAACAACAAACAACAGCTGCCTCTACCAGGAGTCACTTAACTCCTCTGAACTCAGTCTCAGGATCACTGAAATGGGAAGATTCAATACCTGCTGGCAGCTTGGAGCATCACACATGAAATGAGGATATATGTTCACTTTGTAAACTTCAAAAATTAACCAGTGTGAGAAATTATTATCCTTCCCCATCACTTCAATGTAGTTTGTTTCTTGCTCTCAATTGTTTTGAGAGCAAAAAATTAAAAAAGCAAAGAAATTAAGATGGAATCTGTGTTCCTCTTCCCTCCCTCAACATATAACTGTGTTTAGTTTTTCTGTGTGACGAGGGACATGGAGAGGCTATAAGGTACAGAGCCCCAGCATTCAGAGCCGTAAATCAAATTTCAAATTCACAACCTTTCCCTCAAGGATCACTTCCCTCCTCTTGTGATGCATCTAATTCACTCTGTGTGTATTGATCGGGTCACGTGGGATCTAGACCCTGGTTCAACGGGCCCCGTGGGAGGGAAGTGAGGCTACCCTCGAAGTCATGAATGTGTGGGAGGTGGAAGAAAAGAAATGAATGAGTTCTGGCACTTCGGGACCACAAAGATATGTGTCTTTAAAAATGCTGACCCACAGGAACCTTAAAATAACATAACTTTCTGCTGCAGAAAGTCCGCGGGGGGCTTGGCCGGATTGAGGACTCGTCATGTCACGTATAGAGGGGAGACAAGCACATGCATGCCTGTGTGCAAGCTACGTGAGCGTCAGGCCGTGACCCAGAGGAGTGACACCCTGGAAATCTACGAACACCCACAACTCAACTCTTAGACGCTGTCACTTGGCCTGAACATAAAACTGTCATTAGGCTTTGCGCTGTAGCTAGTCTTGGTTGGCCAAAAATTTCGTTCGGCTTTTTCTCTCGTAGCTTACGGAAAAACCCGAATGAACTTTATGGCCAACCCAACACTTTAGGAATCAGTATTTGTTTTCAAAAATTTCTTCTCTGGCTCAGCCTTCTTGGGCAGTATGTCGAACATGACATTTTTATAGGCTGGAGCCCAGGAAGAATGCATAATCCCGTGAATAGATATCATTGCCTAAGGCGTCACCTTTTCTTGCCACCACAGGTTTTGATACTTTGGCCTTTATGGGATTACAGGATGTCAGTAAATTTTGTTTATTTAACTGTATACCAGCATCAAAGAAAAAATAAAACCAATTCCAGGTGACTAGATAAATCCAACTAGCTTGTGCCTTGGGCTGAAATTTGAGTTTGGGAATCTTGCTTTTACTTTAGTCCTAGGTCAAGGAGAAAGTGCCTGTCAGTGGATCAAAAACTCCTGTAACATCTGTGTTTTTATTGGTAAGTTATGGCTTAAAAAAAAAAAAAACTAGGTCAGGTCCTAAAATTGATCCTCATATTTGTTGCAAAAGTTTCACTTAATTCAGGTTTCCTGAAATGGCTCTAGAGTAATTTTGATTGTTGAACATAGACTATTGCTAATGAGTTTGAATGTGGACTCTCTAACTCTGGAGACTTAGAAATTATAAGTCAGGCATGGCACTTTTTCTGACTTTGACGAGATCTGGCCTAGAAGCAGAGTGATGCCCAGATGTTCTCTCAAGGTCCCTCATGATCCTGGGATTTATACCATGTCAGCCTCCCAGAATATGCCAGCTTCAGTTCTGACTCAGAGCTTTGGCCCAGAGGGCTCACCCTTGGTGGGTTAAGAAACCAGAAATCCCAGGACCTTGCCTACATTCAGAGAGAAGGACAGCTGTCCCCTGCACTTCCCCACCAGTGACTCAACACTACAGGCTAAAGGGCAATCAAGAAGGGGGTGATGGAAGAATGATGGAAACATACTAACTCCAAGCAGAAAACAACATGAGTGGGATACTCGACGGTCTAAGATGGAATCATGCATCATAAAAAGAAGTGCTCCTTAAAGAAACTGCTGGTGCCAGATCTGGGGGAGGAAGTGCACAAGACGACCCCTGAATGTCTTCAAAGAACATTAGGGTCAGGTCAGAAAGACTCTGAAGTCAGTCCAAGGGCCCTTCCCAGTGGCCAAAGATCATTAAGAGAATAATGACAGAAATGCATGGAAATGTGGGAGAACGTCATATTTGTTAAGATCTATTAGAAAAGGCAGAGGAACCAGAGATCAAATTGCCAACATCTGTTGGATGATCGAAAAAGCAAAACAGTTCCAGAAAAACGTCTACTTCTGTTTTATTGACTATGCCAAAGCCTTTGATTGTGTAGATCACAAAAAAATGTGGAAAATTCTGAAAGAGATGGGAATACCAGACCACCTGACTTGCCTCTTAAGAAACCTATCTGCAGGTCAGGAAGCAACAGTTAGAACTGGACATGGAACAACAGACTGGTTCCAAATAGGAAAAGGTGTATGTCAAGGCTGTATATTGTCACCCTGCTTATTTAACTTATATGCAGAGTACATCATGAGAAATGCTGGACTCAATGAAGCAGAAACTGGAATCAAGATTGCCGGGAGAAATAGCAATAATCTCAGATATGCAGATGACACCACCCTTATGGCAGAAAGAGAAGAACTAAAGAGCCTCTTGAAAGTGAAAGAGGAGAGTCAAAAAGTTGGCTTAAAGCTCAACATTCAGAAAACTAAGATCATGGCAACTGGTCCCATCACTTCATGGCAAATAGATGGAGAAACAATGGAAAGACCCTGATGCTGGGAAAGATTGAGGGCGGGAGGATAAGGGGACAACAGAAAATGAGATGGTTGGATGGCATCACCGACTCAATGGACATGGGTTTGAGTAAGCTCTGGGAGTTGGTGATGGACGGGGAGGCCTGGTGTGCTGCAGACCACGGGGTCGCAAAGAGTCAGGCATGACTGAGTGACTGAACTGATGAGTTCATAATTATACTTCAAGGAAAATAAAACCTTTTTGGGTCACTTTTGGAGGAAACGAGGGGACCCAGTATGAAAATTGGTAAATAAAGGCCAGATTCAGCATTTATCTTGCCTTTTCTATATTGAAAATATTTTGGGGAAGCCAAATAGTCAATGAAGGAAACTTCTAGTTTATAAAATAATCCCAGCTTATAAACACAGAAACAATGACAGATTTAGAAATGCATCTTGAAGTGCTTAATGAAATAAGATTTAGTCCAATGATCATTAGTCTCTTAAAAAAAAAAGGTTGAGGTGTAAGGATAGGTGATAGGAACTCTGATAACTGGGTCACTTGAGCACACCCGAGTCCACTGTGCAACCTTAAGTTCTCAAAAAAGAGAGACAGGACTTCCCTGGCGGCCCAGGGGCTAGGATCTGCGCTCTCAGCACAGGGACGTGGGTTCAATCTCTGGACAAGGCACTAGATCCCATATGCTACAACTAAGACTGGTGTTGCCAAACAAATTAAAAACAAACAGGTGATGTAACAGGTGTGTACACACCACCACTAGGTCAGGCAGTCTTGGAGAAAAACCAAATAAATCAGGCTAAATCTCCAAATGGACCACATTACAGAAAATGCACAGGAGAGAAGGGCATGTCGAACAGCCCTGCTGGATAGACCCAGTATGTAACAGGAAAGTCTAGAAGAGAGATGACCCAGTTTCTCTGACACAGAGCCTTGAAAAAAGAGGAGAGGGAAAACCATTACAGATTAAGAGAGACTTAAGGGTACGTCAACCTAATGCAACAGCGGACCTCATTTGATCCCAATTCAAATAAACCAACCGAAAAAGCATTTATGAGACAATCAGCGAAATGTGAACACTGACCATTCGAATAGTTCACAATATTAAGAAACTGTTGTTCAGTCTTCTTAGGTGTTATAACGTCACTGTGGTTACATGAAGTATATATAGTGATATATTTACACATGAAAAGATACCGTGTGTCTGGGATTTGCTTTAAAATTGTCCATTTGGAGAGGAGGAAAGTGAGGATACAAATAAAGCATATAGGGGGTAATTGTACTGCCCACATTAGGTATCTTTGAAAGTTTCCATAATGAAAAGTGAGAAATAAAAGAAGAAAAACATTTTATGCACATTTCCTAGCCACCAAAAACTAAAGACAACAGTTTTTGCTTTCATTTCTGTTTTGTCTTAGTTTTGAAGGGGAAAAGGTGCTTGAATGTTTGTGTGAACACAGCTTTACACTGAGAGAATTCATGCTACACCAGCCCTTCCAAGGCGTTTCTGGAATATGGAGGGTGTGGGTATGAAGAAGACATTTGTTGAGCAGTTACTTTGTGCTCGATATTTCACTTCCCTACCTCATGTAACCCCAGTATTTTTATGAGATAAGCGTGACAGAGCCTATTTTACAGACAACAAGGATGTGCAGAGGCTAAGTGACTGATCCAACGCCCCACAGATAGAAAGTGGGGCAGCTGGGGACTGAGCCACATCTGCCTGGTTCTGAAGCTCCTGCTCTTTGAACACCACTTACCCGGTCTCTTCAAGGAAGCTGTGAATTCAGGACCTGCTCCTGAAAGAGTACGCTTTTCTTCTCTAGCATTTCACCAAACAATCTGCCCACCCTTCGGAACTATATACAGCAAGTGGGACACAGCCATGTGAGTGTGTGAGTTCGGCTGATGATGGGCACAGCTGCTGCTTGGGAATCACAAGTCCTGCTGACCTTGGCGACACACCAACCACATGCCAACAACCCAGCCTTCACAGACAGGACAGATGTAGTAAGAGTCGGTCAAGGACAAAACAGAGAAAGAGATGTTTAGAATACTGTTTCAGATAAGGCAGAAGCAAGTGAGCAAGTAAATGAACAAAAATCTCTGCTGAGGACAAGAATCAGAGAATAAGATAAGCCCTGACTGCAGACTGAAGATGAGACGGCCCCTGCCTGCGGTGGCCCCTGCCCCTCCCACCCTCTGGAGCAGGCTGGGAGCATCCCAAAGCAAACCTGGGGGAAGCCAGGGGCGTAGGGGTTACAGGAAGCAAGGCCAACCAGAAAATGTAAACACCAGAGTACCCAACACCACTGCAGGCACTAAAATGTGTGTGGGGGCCCCTCCCGAAGGCCAGGGCCCAACTCAACTCGTGGGGTCAGAAGACTAGCAGGGTCTCTGGGAAGGACTCTGATCCTGGCTCTCCCCATTCCTCCAGGCCCGTTCTCCACCCAGAGGGACAGGCGTGGGGATACCACTGTCTACAAGACGCCGAGCTGACAGGAAAACTAATTTACAGTAAAGGATGTTTACCATCGCCGATTTCCCCAGAACCAAATGTTTCCACACCCCCACCCCCAACCCCACCCAAGTCCTACTGCAGCTTGTAAACCTGAACTCAAAGAAGCTACGTTCTAGAGATGATAGAAACGGTCATAAACAGCACTTCCTGGAAAGCAGAACTCTTCTTGTAAGGCCACATAAGCCTCAGTTCTGCTGACAGAACTGGCCTGCTGTGCCAGTGTTGAGATGATGGTAGGGACCTGACGCTGCTTATGAAATCAATGCACAGAACTATAACAAGCTTTTAAAATCACGTAGAAAATGAATGCATAGCACGTGGTAAAGGTGAGTACTGGTTGGGAAAACTTTTGTTAACTGTACACCATGACTGTCCCCGGGCATTTACTGAACATACAGGCAGCAACCCTGTCACCATGTAAAGCATATTCCTTAGAGTCCTTACTGCTGGTTAGCAAAAAAGAAAATACCAGAAAACACTCCTTTATAATACATAATACCTGACACTTTTAATCCACTACAGACTTGAAGTGTAAATAGATGAGATTAGATTAGGTCCTTTCCTGAAGTTCAATATTTGTTTTGAAGTGCAAATTTCAGATTATTCCTGTTATTTCCAAAAGCAGGCTCTTTTGAAAGCAAATAAAGGCCTGTAATGGCCTGGTAAGTGGCAAAACATCATTGGATGCCTTGGGATGGAGAAAAAGGAGGCATCACTTCATGGGTTTTTCCAAGCACCATCCCAAGGTAAGGGCTTCCCTGGTGGCTCAGCCAGTAAAGAATCTGCCTGCAATGAGAAAGACCTGGGTTTGATCCCTGGATTGGGAAGTTCTCCTGGAGAAGGAAATGGCAACCCACTCCAGTTTTCTTGCCTGGAGAATCCTCATGGACAGCAGAGCTGGCGGGCCACGGTCCGTGGGATCACAAAGAGTTGGACACAACTGAGCGACTAAGTACGCACACATCCCAAGGTCAATGTGGGAGAGGCTGTCTGGGGGAAGCTCAGTCTAGACAGAGAACTGTGTATTCTGACAGTTTTGGGCATAAGCATGAGGAGGTGAATGGCAGAATGAAATAAACCACAAAGTAGGGAAACAAACAGAAAATTCTCAATGTCGAAAGTGTGAGTCCTGGATACTGTCGTCCTAGTCAAAAATAAACCCAGGCTGGGGTTCCTGATGATCCTTCTGGGGTTCTGTGAGTATCCCACAGTAAAGGGGATGCAGTCCCCCAGACACAAAAGGCTGCATGATATGATTCCATTCATGTGCGGAAATACGCAGAAGTGGTGAACCCAGAGCAAATCAGCCCTGCCAAGAGCTGGAGGTAGGGGATGGGGCCGAGCGCGTGATGGTGACCTGATTTCCTTTCGAACTAGATAGAGGTGGTAGGTGGAGAAGGCGATGGCACCCCACTCCAGTACTCTTGCCTGGAAAATCCCATGGACGGAGAAGCCTGGTAGGCTGCAGTCCATGGGGTCGCTAAGAGTCGGGCACGACTGAGCGACTTCACTTTCACTTTTCACTTTCATGCATTGGAGGAGGAAATGGCAACCCACTCCAATGTTCTTGCCTGGAGAATCCCAGGGACAGAGGAGCCTAGTGGGCTGCCGTCTATGGAGTCACACAGAGTCGGACATGACTGGAGCGCCTTAGCAGAAGCAGCAGCAGCAGAGGCGGTAGGTGTACCACACTGTAAATGAGCTAAATGCCACTAACTGTAAACTTAAAAATGGTTAATTTTATGCTATGTAGATTCTACCTCAATTGTGTTTAATTATTTTTATATCCATAGAGTTAATTTTGATATTAATGTTATCCCCCAGTTTGGTCCTCTTCATTTCTTCCAGTGGGTTCCAACGGCCTTGCAGCGTCAGTCCCTAACTCTAATATATCTTCATTCCGTGCCCCTCCTCTGCACTGTGTGTGTCAAAGAAAGGCTGCATTTCTGCGTCATATGCTCAATCGCACAATCTTATATTGTTTAATGCAATTATTTAAAAATTCTTTTCACTCATTTCAAGGTAATCTTTTTATACAGTTTTGAAAGGTTACTTTCCATTTAAAATTATTACAAAATATTGGCTACATTCCCTGTGTTGAACAATATTGACCTCAACTTTGGAAGCAGAGGAAGACAAGAAGGAAGGGAGGAGGGAGAAGGGGAAGGAGGAAGAGAAGGAAAGAAGGGAGGAAGGGTGAGTTTCAAGGGAAAAGAAGGATGTGTGTCCAGAGAGAGTGAGACGAGAGAAGCGCAGGGTCCTGGGGACTCCAGGGTCTCAGCGGAACTCCAACTCAGGCTCAGCTGAGTCCGTCTGCTGCAGTGACAGGACAGGAGTGAGCTGCCCGAGAGAGGAGAGAAGGGGCAGCAAGGGCACAGGGAAACGATGGCCGGAAGCAGGCTGGCAAAGGAGCAAACTCAGAGCTGATGAGGAGCTGCGAATCAGGGCTGACAGCATGCTCGTCTGTTTAGACATAAAAGGTAGAGAAATGCTGAGCTGGAAAGAAGGGAGGGCAGAGACACGCTGAACTGAAAAGAAGGAGGCAGGGCTGGAAGGGCAACCATTAGAGATGACGTGAGAGGATTCCTGAGGAGGGGCCAGAACGCCCCAGTACCTGTCCTCACTCGAAGGAAGCGTGGGCCAACCGCAGGACGTGTCCTATGAACACAGTGCCCCGGTCACTAAGGAGCGAATGAACGGGAAAAAGGACGGGAAGGAGGAAGTTTTAAGTGATTGAGATGCTGGGGTAGAAAACGACTTGCTGATTCATAAGAAATTTGACTTTCAGAGGTTTCTGCTTGACTACAAGCAGCTTCACTGTCTCGTTTCGTGTCATTTGTTGGGCGGAAGATGACAGCCTCTCAGTAATGGCCAATTAACCTGCACATTCATGACGGAGGTCTAGTCACAGACTGCCTTATCATCCGCTTCAGAGAGTAAAGGCAGGGTACCACAATCGATGCATCTACGCTTACTAAGCACCTCTGTGTGCTAGACCTGGGCTCCCCAGCTAGAGGGGCACAGACTCTGCCTTCCGGGATCCTGGGAAGCACTGCAGGATTATTTCTCTGCTGTCAGAGGGGCTGGGGGCTCTGGATGGCTTCCTCTTCATAGTGGACAGTAGAGAAAGCCTGCACTTGGCGGAAAAGGCCTGTGGTCAAATGTGTTTCACTTGTAACTGCACTTGTGACTTAAGCATTTGGGAGCCTCAGTTTTTACCTGTAGAATGGGGATGCCATCTACTCAAACGGTAGATACAGGATAAGTAAAATAGTGTCTGTAATGCGTCTAGGCAGGGTGCTGGCTGTAGTAGGTTCTTGACATAAAGTAGCTGTTTTTCATTAAAGGTGAACAAGTAGGGTGTGGGAAGGGCATTCTGGCCAGAGGAATGGCCTGGGGACAGAGCCAGAGAAAGCACAGCTCCCGGGAGGTGGAACTACAGGGCGGGGGCTGGGCGAAGTACAGTTAACGTAATAGATTATGTAATAGGGGAGGCTCAGTAATAAGGGAGGCTGGGGACCCATCCTGCACGGGAACAGGCACCTTCTCTATACTAAGGAACTGAGCTTGACTTTGTGGGCAGGAAGCCAGTACATGGAATCTCCCATCCGACCCCCTCTGCCACAGTCACCATCAGCGCTTCTGGCACCTTTTACTCTCCAGACCTTTATAGAATCGACGGACCTCACCTCTAGGACACTGACACGCTTTGATGAGAGAGTCTCACTTGTACTGCTTGGACAAAGAAAGGTAAACTGGTTAATGAACTCAGGAATTTCTCAAGTATCTGCTGAGTGAACATCTGTTCTAGATGCCAAAGGGATAAACGGAAGTTTATAATCTTTGCTGGGGGATGACGGACCCACAAAGTGGAAAAGCCACTTTGCAGGCAAAGCCAAAACGAGTAGGGACAAGTCTGAGAGTGCTTTGAGAAAGCTCAAACTGGTGGGCAAGGCTTGTCCTGGAAGGGTTTCCTATGACTGGGGTCTCTTGACTCCTTCCATCGGATACAGGTGGTTAAGACAGGCATTGTTTAGAATTGCAGGCGCACAGTGATCATAAAAAGCAGACCTATTTTTGGCTGATTTTATGGGGCTTAAAACTCTCCAAAGACAAGGTCCCACCTACTTCTTGCATCCAGGACCCCCTCCTCCTTTTGGAATTTAGGTACACTGTCTCTGAGACTTAGTTTCAGAATTGGCAAAAGGGGATAAACATGAGAGGGGGTGAAATGAGACAACGTGTAGTGAAACGCCTCTGGGCCCAGGGTTAAACACAATACAACACTTAACAAGAGTGCCTTTTCATTCTCATCCTCTTTTCTTCTCTCCCTCATAAAGTGGTCCCAGAATCCGGGGTAGATGAATTGGCCAATGTTCTTCAGCTCTATCTATAGTAGTGTCTTAGCATGCACCATTCAGGTCGATGTGTGTAACAAGCGTGGGGAACAGCAGTCTGAACTTCACTCCCCTAACCAGAGGCCAAAACCTTCCTAGGGAACCCACTGCGAAGAAAGGTGACACCATGGACACGGTATCTGTATAAACACCTCACCACCCAAACCTCAAACACAAATTTGTGTTAAGAGCACATCCCAGAATAAATCTGTAAAGTGATATCTGACATCAGTGTCACCATACACAATTTTTCAGGAGTTCTCTGCTTTCCCAGACATTGCAAGAGATAATGTGCGAAGCTGCTGCAAAACTTTTGGGCTCCTGTGTGGGCTTCTCAGTGTTCTCAAAAGCATCACCTCCAAACTCACCCTGAGCAAAGATGGAGAGCAGAGAAACCAGTTTCTGTGAGCTTCTGTCACCTCTCCATCTCCAACTGCCTGTATTCCTTCCAAGTTGCGAAAACAATACAGACTACACAGTGTTTCACAGATAAGGAAAACAGCTAGCATTTGTTACTACTCGGAATAAAAGAAGCGGTCAGAAAGCTTACAAAGTTGTATCGCTATAAAGAAATAACAGCATTTCCCCCATCCCTTTCTATCTAGGCTCTTTCCAGGCAACAACTTTTCTGCCCCGTTTTTTTTTTTTTTTTTAAGGGGGAGAAGTTGGAAAATGCATTTATTTGCTCAGGCAGCCAGATACTTTAAAATACACGCAGCGCACAGTAATACATGTATTCTAGGTGAGAAACCTCCGTCTCCCAGCAGATCAGAAACTGAAATGGTTTCATCCCACAGGGGCTGAGGGAGCCGTTTGTGAGGAGCTGGATTGTTGCCTCAACTCGCTTGGAAGACTGGGTCCTAGGAAACAAGCAAACAAAGCCCGCCGACCACCGCCTCGTGGCGATCTAGCTATCACTCGGTATCCCGCACCAAGACCACCACACAAGGCCTGTCTGTGCCCGGCGGGGCGGCAGGTCCTGATTCTCCCCTGAACGGGCCACGGGACCAAGCTTTTCTCTACACCCCTTTCCTCGCCTTCAAAATGTGCAAGAAAAGCCGTTTGAACAAAACAAAACTTCAGCGGGAGCGGTTCTCCACCACCTCTTGGGGGAAAACAAACAAACAAACAAAAACCCGGACCGGCTATTGGTGGAGCAACGTGAAACCCCTTTCTTTTCGGGGTGGTCCTGGGAGAAACAGGCCCCGCAGTGGCAACAAATGCAACGAGGTCCCTCGGCTTCCCCAAGACAGCCCGAGCCCTCCTCGTCCACCTCCCACACCCTGCATGCTCCAGAAGTCGGTGCAGAGAGGTCCGGGCCGAGCCCGCAGCGGGCTCCCAGAGAAGGGGCGGTCAGGGGGCACCCCCGGGGTCCCGCGGAGGCCCGGGGCTGCAGGACCGGACGGGAGGGGAGTTCGGGGCCCACGCTCACCTGGTCTGGGGCCTCGGGTGCGGGCCGACACCAGGGGGCTGCACAGACCGAGCCCCGCGGCCCAGAGCAGCAGCCACCGCGGCCCCATTGTCCCGGGGCTCCGCGCGCTCGGCGGGGCCGGGGCGGCGCGGCTCGGGGAGGCTGGCCCGCCGCCCGGACGCTCGGGCAGCACGCGGGGAGTCTAGAGGGCGGCCGCACGGGCAGACAGACCGCTCGCCTCTGGGCAGGATGAGGCGGTTCGGCGCGTCTGGCGGCGCCGGCTGGGGAATAGGTCCCCGGGGGCGCGGGCGCGGGCGGGGGCGGGGCTCGCGAGCGCCGGGCCTGGAAGGGCGCCCCCCGGCGGCCAGTGTGCGCCTCGGCGCGGCCGCCGCCCCCTCCGCTGTCGCCGGGCCAGCCGGGGCTCGGCCATCTAGCCGCCCCTCCTCGCGCTTTGGGCCGCCCGCCCCGCGGGGGAACCCGAGTAAGAAGTCGTTTCCTCGGCCCGTCGATGTGGGCCCGCGAGCTATCAGCCGCTCACCCGGGGAGCACAGACTTGAGCGGAGAACCTCAGGTCGCGGCCCCCCACCAGCCCGTCCCTCCCCGGGCCCGACTCAGGCCGTGCGCTGCGCCGCATTGGGAAACATGGGAGCTTGGCCACAAGTGTTAAAGCGACTTGTGCTTTTGTAACTCCGGGTTAGTGGATTTGAAAGTTTATACTGTAGACCCAGGGTGGCCCGCGGGTGAGAAGAAGCTCTTCGCTTTGAACAGAATTTTTGACGCTTACTCGCTTGCCTTGATTTCGCTTCTTAGATATTTCATAGGTCGGGCACTTAGTTCTCTGACACACGGGCTGCGAGTGGGTATAGAATCATCCGGTCCCAGGAGCCGCTTCTTCGCCCTCGCGCCCGGCGCGGCTGCAGCTCTTGGCTCTAGCCCGAGCTCAGCGGAGGCGCGCGCCGGCTCCACCTGCGCCGCGGTGCCCGGAGGCGGGCGGGCTGGGCTTTCCCCGCGCCTCGGGAGGAAGGGCCGCCCGGGAGCCGAAGCTCACACTTTCCCGGGTTTGATAGAGTTTGGCCAAATTCAAGGCGCAGGGCGGAGACCCTCGAGCCTCTGGCCGGGGCCCCCTGGAGGACGAAGCCCCGCGGGCAGGAGCGGGCCGACGATTTCGTTTGGAGAGCGTATCTGCTGAGAGCGTCTTTCGGACCGCAAAGGGAAACGGGTCCCCTCAAAGGGCCCTTTCTTGGAAAGGTTGCTCGCAGCCCCTTCTCCTCCCAGATGTGGGGGTGTGTTCTGCACCCTGGGGCTGATAAACTGCTGTTGAGACTCACTTGTTGGGTTTCTAAGCTTTTTAAAAAGCGATTCCTCGAGGAGAGCCCTGAAGCCCAAACCCGCCAAGACCACCTGGTTCTTGTTTGCCGTCATCGTTCTCAGCGCACAGCGCCCTGTTGTACACAGACGTTGCTCAGTAAATTACTGAATAACCTAACTAAATAATGCTATTAAAAATGCTTATTCAGTTCTCCGAGGAAAATATATCCAAGAGTAGATGTAAACCATAAAAATTACATACTTCTCCACTCTATCGGGAGAAGGCAATGGCACCCCACTCCAGTGCTCTTGCCTGGAAAATCCCATGGACGGAGAAGCCTGGTAGGCTGCAGTCCATGGGGTCGCTAAGAGTCAGACATGACTGAGCGACTTCACTTTCACTTTTCACTTTCATGCATTGGAGAAGGAAATGGCAACCCACTCCAGTATTCTTGCCTGGAGAATCCCAGGGACAGAGGAGCCTAGTGGGCTGCCGTCTATGGAGTCGCACAGAGTTGGACACGACTGAAGCAACTTAGCAGCAGCCCCTCTATCGACATACTATTTTTCAGCATCCTTCCCTAAGATGCCATTGGTTTTAAAAAGTCATTTTAAGTACCACAAGCAAGAAAAAATAAATGCTGCCAGTTAAACTGTCACATTCCTTTGCTTGTAAGAAACACCTCAATTTCAAGACTGTTTAAACACGAAGAAAGAACATCTCAGAATCAATGGTGGTGGTTTAGTCACTAAGCCCAACCCTTGCAATCCCATGGACGGTAACCCATCAGGCTCCTGTGTCTGTGGGATTTCCCAGGCAAGCATGCTGGTGTGGGTTGTCATTTCCGTCTTCAGGAGATCTTCCTGACCCAGGGATCGCACCTGAGTCTCCTGCATTGCGGGAGGATTCTTTACTGACGGAGCTACCAGGGAAGCCCCCAGAATCAATGAAATACAGTGTTAAATATAATATTAATATGTGCAGCCAAATATAAGAGTTCAAGGATATAAAATGAAAAGTAAAAGTATCTTCAGCCTTCCCTTCTAAGAACCACATCTGCATTGATGACCACTGTTCAAAGTTTCTGTCCATTATTCAAGAAATTATAATCACATACAAGTATATATGTATGTGAAAGTGAAAGTCTGTTCAGTCCTGTCCGACTCTTTGTGACCGCATGGACTATACAGTCCATGGAATTCTCCAGGCCAGAATACTGGAGTGGGTAGCCTTTCCCTTCTCCAGGGGATCTTCCCAACCCAGGGATCGAACCCAGGTCTCCCACACTGCAGGCGGATTCTTTAGCAGCTGAGCCACCAGGGAAGCCCATGTATGTATGTATAGCTTTGAAAATGAAAGAACACTCTAAGTACACTTTTAAATTTTATCTGTTTCATTGGTGGAAAATGTTTTTAACCATTTTCTAAAACTGAAGTTTAAAATAACTTTTTCTCTCTTTTTTTTTTTTTTGCCTTAGTTATTAGAACAGAGCCTGGTAGGCTATAGTCCGTAGGGTCACACAGTCAGACATGGCTGAAATGACTTAGCACATTAGAGCAGAATGTACCTCTAGTGACAAAAAAAAGAGCTTCGGAAATAATGAAACGCTTAAGTTCTTTAGGGTGGGACTGAAATACACCGAGCAAAGGAGAATGCAACAGAATGAGGTGTTTCCTCCTCATCTGAGTATTTTCTAAAGATTGTGGATTGCTAATTGAGCAGCCACCAAAACTTGAACTTGCCTTCAAAAACTTGCCTTCAGAAATGGTGGTTTTGACTTATAGCACACACAAGTGCAGGCTCCTGGACCCCATCCAAGGCCTATGAAATCATATTCTACGTTTTTACAAGGACCCTCAGGTGATGGGTAGTATCTGAGGGGTTTCAGACCAAAGCTTTCAGTAACAGCATTCTAAGACAGGAAGATCCCCTGAAGGAGGGCATGGCAATCCACTCTAGTATTCTTAACATGGAGAATCCCATGGACAGAGGAGCCTGGTGGGCTACAGTCCATGGGGTTGCAAAGAGTCAGACACAGCTGAAGCAGCTAAGCATGCCTGCAGGCACATTCTAAAACAGGGATCTCAATCACCTGGACCAGAATCACCTGGGAGGCTTGTTAACCCCCCCTCCGCCCATGGTTAAGTTCCATTTCTAGATTCAGCGGGTCTGGGAAATGGACTGAAAATTTACATTTTTTAACCAGATCCCAGGTGATGCTGAGGCTGCTGGGGACATACCTGAAAACAACTGCTTTGAGGGAGAAAAAGAATTGAACAGGATTCGGAATAGCTTTTGTATTACTTTCTTAAATGATACGATGTTTCAAGCATAGAAAACTACAGAACCTAATACCCATGGCATTTACATATACAGTATTGTTTAAGATTTTTTGTCTACACTTTTCTGATTCCATTCTTCTTCTCTGCTCAGAAGAGTAACTTTCTCATCCATGTTATTGCACTTTTAGTATAGTTGTGTTTCCCCTCAATTTTTTTTTCAGTATAGCTCTGTATGTTTTAAATATTTACACAGAGTAACATACTTTAAGAATATTTTTGCAGTTTGCATTTTTTGAAATTTACCTATATGATACATATATATTTAATTTTTTAAACCTATAGCATTTTCTTATGTTATATACCACATTTTATTCTTCTAAAGCCATCTATTTTATCTATAGTTTTGACCTCACTTTCATTCCTTATATAATGTATTTTTGCCTTTTTTTCCCTTTAATGGAAATAACCAGTTTTTTTTTAAATGCCCATCTTCTTTTGTTGCTGTTATTGTTTATTTTTTGTGTCCTTAATTTTCACACAGGTTTTAAAAATTTCCCTCTTTCGACTTCCTTTGGATTTACTCTTAATTCTCCTAACTTTTTGAACTGTTTAGCTTAATTTTCACTTCTCCCTGCATTTTGTAAGTTTTGATATGCATCTCAGGTATAAATATGTATAAACATATGCATCTCAGGTACAAATATTTTGTCAACTTCATTTTATCTTCTTCAATCTGTAAGTGATTAGAAGTTTTGATTAATTTCCAATTTTGTATTATGCTCTGTTGGTGATATGCTGTTTTCTCTACGAAAATTCATGTATTTGGGTGCTCTTTAGAGCTTCTTGCAAAACATATCAATCTCTCTACTTCATCTGTTCCCTGTTACCCATACCAAAATGTTTTTGTTGCCAGTTTTAGAGCAAATACATGCAGCTTCCCCGGAGCATCAAATTAACCTAACCAGAGGTGGCTCCCCAACATGTTAATATTCCCCAGAAATGAAATCTCCTTATTGCAGCATTACATGCGTCACTCACAACCACTTTATAGTGGTTCCCAGTTTCATTTTCTTTGAACTTGTCTGGCACTAAAATGAGTCACTAGCTATCCTCTCATAGTGTTTTTGGTATTTAATAGTGTGTTTAAAGGAGAAGGCAATGGCACCCCACTCCAGTGCTCTTGCCTGAAGAATCCCGTGGATGGAGGAGCCTGGAAGGCTGCAGTCCATGGGGTCGCTGAGGGTCGGACATGACTGAGCGACTTCACTTTCACTTTCATGCATTGGAGAAGGAAATGGCAACCCTCTCCAGTGTTCTTGCCTGGAGAATCCCAGGGACGGGGGAGCCTGGTGGGCTGCCGTCTCTGGGGTCGCACAGAGTCAGACACAACTGAAGCGACTTAGCAGTGTGTTTAAAACAAACATGTTATACAAATGGTGAAAGTTTTAAGCCCAAGATCCCATGAAAGCAGTTTTATTTAAACCCATTAGATGACCTACCTGCTTCAGCTATTCCACTTACCCCTCCTCTGTCTGAAGCCCTCTAAGGACAACACTATATCCCGAGAACTTGCCTTAGTTATTTCCTTTTGGAAGCTAATGGTAATGATATCCAGGCTTCTATGGTGTAAGATCAAACTGTCTTCAAATTAGATATTCGATTCTCCAAGTGTTGTGCAGATATCTCTACATTTGTTTTTTAAGCAAACAGTCGATCTGTAATCAAGGAATCCTATTTCCGCCTTTTGTTTGCACAAACCTCCATTGGTGTTTTGGGTTTAGAAGTAAAGTTAATCATTTCTAGCGGGTCAACAAGGCGTTTCCACTAATTACACCATGGACAGAATGGTAGCCTATCCTAGTGGTTGGGGGTGCCAGGAAAAGGTCAAATTCAGTATCTATTCAAAAGAAACAACAGAAACTTGTTCCAAATATAAGGTGACCTCAGTATCTTTCACTTCTCATATCTGTTCATTTCCCTTCTGAATTAGTGAGGATTCTCTGGAGAAACAGAGTCAATAGGATATATAGAGATAAATATGTAACAGGAGATTTCTTATTGGAACTGGTTCATATGGTTATGGAAACCAAGAAGTCCCACCGTGATCTAAAGTCTGTAAGCTGGTAACCAGGAAAGCAGTGGTATAATTCAATGAGTCCAAAGGCCTGAGAACCAGGGGCAGTGATGGAGTAGTTCCCAGCCTGAGAACTGGGGGGCTGCTGGGGTTAAGTCTCAGAGTCTGAAGGCTCGAGAACCAGGAGCTCTGGTGTCCAGGGCAGAAGACAGATGTTTCAGCTCAAGAAGACAAAGAGGAAAAAAAAAAAAACAAGAATTTCCACTTCCTGCACCTTTTTGTTCCTTTTGGGCTCTTTACAGATTGGATGATGCTTGTCCACACTTGTGAGGGTGATCTTTATTTATCTGGCTTTGCTGAGTCTTAGTTGTGGCATGTGGGATCTAGTGCCCCAACCAGGAATCAAACTTGGGTTCTCTGCATTCATTGGGAATGCGGAGTCTTAACCACTGGACCACCAAGGAAGTCCCACAGAAAGTATGATCTTTACTCAGTCTGCAGATGCAAGTGCTTATCTACTTTGGAAATACCCTTACAGATAATAGTCAGAAATAATATCCTACTAGCTATCTGGGCATCCTTTTGCCAGGACAAGTTGATACAAAATTAACCATCACACCCTTGAATGTATTTTAGCTAAGAGATTTTACACTCTTAGGAAACGACAGTGAGGCAACCTAGGGAATCCGTATGAGCTATTTTATTTGGAGAGTGCATATTCACTGTTAAACTGAGATAACCAGTGATCATTCATACTGTTGGGGCCACTGGGAGGAGGGAAGAGGGATTCTACCTTGAAGACTGTCAGCCATGGTAAGGCAGGATGGGAACTGGGCTTGAACCCTGTTAACCATCCTTAAAGCAAAACCAGGAAACCCCCTCCTTACAGGTGGCAAACAAAGATTGGGGGTAAAGGTCAGGTTGTCTTAGATTAAGGGTAGTGCCTGCACCTGCATGCTGTAAGTGTTAATTGTTCCGCACCTGCATGTTGTAAAACTAATTACTAACGTGTAACCCGTCATGTAGCTGAGGATATAAAACCGAGTCCTCTGAAATCACTTGTTAGGACCTGTTAGCGTAATAAACCGTACTCCGCTGTCTCGAGTGTCCTCCGAGGAGTGTTTGCGACACCGGATTCTACAGTACAAGTGCCGAGAGCATCCTGGGGCACCTGAGAGGTGGTGGGGATCTGTCTTCTTCTCAGCCCCATGGCAGGATTCAGTGCTGGGTGTCCCTGCCACTTAGAAGGCACTGCCAAGGCTCTGAGAAGCGGGGCCTGGAACACTCTCTGTCCTCTGGAGCTTAGAGAGTTGACTTAGAAGGCTCTATCTTAACCTGTTACTAAATCCTGGTTTCAGTAACAGAGGAAATGGGGTTTTTACAAAGTTGATCGCACTTAGACCACCCGATACACACCAGAATCTCTCAAAATAGAGACAATTTTCATCATTCAGAGTTTTGTGGTTTGCCTCTTGGAATGTTGAGGAGTACCACAAACTCCTACTTGACCACAGCCTGAGGTGTAAAAACTACATCATGAATAACACCTCCAGTTGGTGCCTGACCACACACAGACACACCAACATGTATCTCGTGACATAAGGGAGATGTGTGTTAAAAATCAAAATTGAGTAAATTTGAAGATCTGATGGGCTTTATTCAGAGATTCAAGAATCAGACAGTAGCTCCTGTAGCAACTAGAGGGGAACTCCAGAGGGTTCTTATAGGCTGGAGGAGGGTGGGACAAGGAGGTATTAGCAAAAGAAAAGAGGATTTCAAGCCAGGCCGTGTTCTTCTGGGGGAAGGGAACTGCAGGGGTCTTAACCATGCAGATTAGCTCCAGAGTCTTGATCCAAAAATTAAGATTGATTGTTTTATGGGTCACATTTATGGGCAGGGTTAAAACTGCAGTCAGGTCTTGCTTTGCTGTGACCCTGGGAGTAGGGAGAAAAAAATCAATTCATTTGGGGTTTGTCATTTTTTTTTAAACATATGTCATGTCAGACAATGTTTTCACTGACTTGGTCTCTTTCTTCATCACAAACCTCCAGAATATTAAAGTATGCAAAGGCTTTCCCTCTTGTGGAGTTCACTAGAGCACATTCTTTGAGAGTAGCTAGAATCCTGTGATGTTCTTTCTAAGTTCTAGGTGCTGAAGAGTGGAGTTCAGGGCTTCTCTGGTGGCTCAGCGGTAAAGAATCTGCCCGCCAATGCAGGAGATGGGTTCAATCCCTGATCCACGAAGACCCCACATGCCTCAGAGCATAAGCCCAAAGGCCACAACTATTGAGCCTGTGCTCTGTAGCCCAGGGAACTGCAACTTCTGAATCCTGAGCACCCTAGAGGTGATGCTCTGCAACAAGAGAAGCCTGTGCACTGCGCTGCAACTAGAGGAAAACAAAAACAAAGCCCTGCAGCAACAAAGACCCAACATAGCCAAAAATAAATTAAAAAAATTTTTTTTCTTTAAAAGAGGAGTTCGGGGGATGCATGGTCCCTCTCAGCGTTTCAGACCAAAAATGATTTGTTAACAGTGGAACAACTGTGATCAAACATACATCAAGATACAGGAGTCAGCTATGTAAAAATGAAGTTAAGTGTTTCAATTGCTATGTGTCTCTAAAGGAAAACCAGTGTTTTCTTTCTTCTTCCTATGAGTAAGGAAAGCTTTGCTCCCTGGGGAGGAAGCTGGGGAAGGGTAGCAGAACAGGCCACCCTAAACAGGCCTCTTTGACATAATCTTATATTGAGAAACCGCAGACACAGGAGAGGCTCTGAGAGCAGAGTGGAAGCTCTGTGTAAAGGAAATTGTAAGGGAAATTCACAGTAGAAAGGGGGCTTGCCAGGAAGACTGCTATTTCCAGAGATAACTTTTCCCAGTCTTATCTGCAGCGCCTATGTTTCCTCTTCTCACCTTCCGGAGAATTGCCCCCACTCCCAGCTTCCTCACATCTTTATCTTAGTTGAAGATAGTGTCTAAGGTGGTGTGTGTGTGTGTGTGTGTTAGTTGCTCAGTCATGTCTGACTCTTTGTGACTTCATGGACTGTAGCCTGCCAGGCTCCTCTCTCCATGGAATTCTCCAGGCAAGAATACTGGAGTGGGTTGCCATTCTCTTCTCCAGGGCATATTCCAGACCCAGGGATCGAAACTGGTCTCCTAAATTGCAGGCAGATTCTTTACCATTTGAGCTACCAGGGAAGCCCATCTAAGGTGGTAGCTTGAGCCATTTGGGGGGTTTTTCCTGAGTATCTCCCATGTTAATCAACTATTTGATTTTCTCTTGTTAATCATTTAGCACAGGGAGTCTCAGTAAAGAACTTAAAGGGTATAGGGAAAATTATTTTCTCTTCCCTACACTGCCCAAGAATCTTAGTGGCTCAGGGTTGTAGGCAGCAACTGTGCTCTGACGTCGCGGTGGTTCAGTCCTCCTGAGAAAGATGCAGGCCTTGGCTCCAGGAGTCTTTGCACCCACGCCTCCACTGGCTCCTTGTCCTCCTTACCTGCTTCCTTCTCGGGGTCACTCATTCATTCATGTCCCTTCAAGATCTCAAACAAGTAGCAATTGGTAACATCTTTAACAATTACCTCATCTTGTGGGCCAAGAGAAAACATTCACAGCTTTCCTTGAGGGTGCTGCCATGATACAAAGATCTCATCCATACAAATAATACTCAGGCATGTCACTCAAAAGTTAAGACAAGCCCCTTTTTGAGACCCTGCTAAAGGTTGGCTTTTATCTCTCAACATCTTCCCCTAATTTTGGCTCCTCTTGTACATTTCCACTTAAAGTCTTTCCTAGAGGATGAAGAAGGAAGTTTAACTTACCACCGACTTCCTACAGGTTCCTGTTCCTCACCTAATGTTAGTTGGAGGAGACAGGGTTTAGTCTCAAGGTGAAGTTAACTGTATGTTTAATGATTGCTCTGATAGAAGTCTGTAGTAAAGGTCATGCATTAAAAAACCCACACCTACAAACTGTTGAGACAACATTGTTTCAAGGTATTTACCTCTGTCAAAAATCTGTATAACCTGAAACCATTATTAAAGTAGCAGATTCGACTTTTTTAAATCTGAGTTTTCCAAATTCTATCTTACCTTCAAGTTCATTTGTGCCAAACGTGTGCACGTGTGCTCGGTCGTGTCTAACTCTTCCTCTGTCCGTGGGATTTTCCAGGCAGGAATACTGGAGTGGGTTGCCATTTCCTACTCTAGGGGCTCTTCCCCATCCAGGGATCAAAACTGTCTCTTGTGTCTCCTGCACCAGCAGGTGGATTCTTTACCACTGGTGCCATCTGGGAAGCTTATGCCAAATGAGCATAGGCTAACCCAGTTTCTCAGTATTTGGTAATCCCTATGGAACATAAGGCCTGTTGAATGAACGAACAGAATACAAAGTGTCAGGGGTACTCTGGTCAGGGTTAGCCTGAGAGTCTGCATTACTGTTGTGGTAGAGACAGCTGGTTCGTCGCCAGGTATCTCTGCTCCGTTTCTTTACAACTAGAACCGCGGGTTTTCACTGGGCACATGGCTGCTGAGTTACAGTTACAGACCTTACTGCCCAGCCTCTCCTGAAGCTAGTTGTGGCCATGTGTCCAAGTCTTGGCCAGTGGAAGTAAGCAGAAACAACACGTGGCACTTGGAAAAAAAGGACCCGCCCTGGACTTCTTTCCCTGAATCAGTGACAAGGGCAGAGCCCAGTGCCAGCCTGTGGCCCTGGAACTTGGAGCACTGCTCGCTTACCACCGAGAAAACACTTCCACCTCGTCTCAGTCACAGGGTTTAGAATTTTGGGTCACAGCAGCCACTCTTGAAAGGGAGCAGAATATGTATTTCTGGTAGAAGGAGTACTTCAAACTGGCTAGTTTTGAAAAGCGCAGATATAGGAGAAGCTGTGGAAGCCAAGGAATTACCCTTTTGTGAAAGACTTTTACATTTTTAAGGGAAATCTCCCAATTGCCTCCCGTAACTGCTTCCCTCCCCCATTGTCTTTGTCTTTAGCTGGAAATTTAAGGGGGTGGCTTGGGCTATTTGGGGGAGTTACTCAGTTTTTCCTGTGTGTCTCGCATGTATGTAGGATGTATAGGAGTTATTAAACTCTTTTTCTCCTGTTAATCTTCTATTATGGGGGTGTGGTCCTCAGCCAAGACCCTGAAGGATAGAGGGAAAATTATTTTTTTCTCCCTGTAAACTGTTCTACATAGTACAGGTATAGGTATATTACAGTTGACCCTTTAACCAATGTGGGGGTTAAAAGCCTCAATCATCCACCCTTCACGCAGTCAAAAATCTGAGTATAACTTGTGACTCCCCTAAAACTCAACTACTAATAGCCTACTGTTGACCTAAAGTCTAACCAATAACATGTGTGTGCGCTCAGTCGTGTCTGACTCTTTATGACCCCATGGACTGTAGCCCCCCAGGCTCCTCATTTCATGGGATTTTCCAGGCAAGAATACTGGAATCATTTGCCATTTCCTTCTCCAGGGGATCTTCCTGACCCAGGTATTGAACCTGTGTCTCCTGGGTCTCCTGCATTGGCAGATGGATTCTTTACCACTGTGCCACCTGGGAAGCCCCTTACCAAGAACATAAAAGCTTGATTAACACATATTGTTTATGTTATATGTATTATACACTGTATTCTTACAATAAAGTAGCTAGAGAAAAGGTTATTAAAATCTTAAGGAAAAGACATTTACAGTACTGCACTGCATTTATCAATACTGAAAGTCTGTCATCTGTTATAAAATAAAGAATTCCTCAGTACCTATATTAATATTGTCCTATATATTATAAAACACTGTAGATGTTACACATCTTATTAACACTAGGTATCAAAACTAAAAAGATGTCAAAGAGAAATTCATGTTTCGTTTAAATTGTCAATTGAAAAAGTTCACATATAAGTGGCCCCCACAGATCAAACCTCATGTCGTCTGAGGGTCAATGGTACTTCTTTGCCCCAAAGGCCCCACCAAGAAGCTTCCCCTACCCACTAAATGACCTGGATTTATTCAGTCAAAAGGCAAATTAATGTAATTCAGTAACATTTATTTTACATAAAACAATTTTTCAAAGAATACATTTAAAAACCATCCAGATACTGATCGTATTGCATTACAAAAGCTTGAGAGGCACAGTGGAAATATTCAAATAGATTGTGAGGGCTGGAAATGGGGGCCTTCGATCGCTGTTCACGGTATTCCTTAGTCACTTAAAGGCTCTGGGTCCGAGGGTTTTTACCCTGAGGCAGTAGTGCACTTCACTGAGTAGGAATAAATCACATAAAATATATACCTTTGTACAGAAAGTGTTATTGTACTGTCACTTTCAATTAGTTATAAAACTCATTTTGAATTGCACAAAAGTTCTCTTTAAAATCGATAACTCCCAGGAGGCAGGGCTTAGAACCAAGTTATCTGTCTAAATAATTCATTACAAATAATTCAGTTTCCATTTCTCCACAGAGCAAAACAACAACAACAAAAACCTATGAAGAGGTACATTATTCAAATGGGACATTTAACATTTTTTTCATAGGAAAATAGGTTTACACATTTGTCCCTAGTCAGCTAAAATTATCTCCCTACTTTAAAACAAATCCCAGAATGTCCAAAGATTTAAATCAGAGTACGCGCACCACAGTACAGCGTGGCAGCGTTTACAGGAATTCGTTCCGTGTCTCATTCTACTGCAGTATCAGATTACCAGAAAGGCACGTGGGTACATTCTTCAGAACAGTTTTGGTCTTGAAAAAAAAAAATCACACGTTTATAAGCAGTGATCTCAATCATGTTTAGAAACAAAAATACTAAACAGATTCATTTCCTAATCCAGGTCATACAGAATCCAAGAGATTTCTGCAGGCACTTCACTTCCCGTAGAACTTCTTGTTCAGCAGGTATATGAGAAGGTTTACATTCACTTTGACTTTATCAAACATTTTCATCACAGCTACGCCTTCATACTGCATCTGAAGTAAATCCTGCAATTGCAAGGAACACCAATCACAGCTTCAACTTGACGTTTCCCACATTTAAAACACATTCTAGAAGAATTTGTTGACAAAAATAAGATTCAGTTGACCTAAGGACCTCGGTGGGGACTCTTATACTTCAGTGTGCATCGGAATCAGCTGCTTTCTTAATGAAACACAGGCCAGTTAACACAGATTGCTGGGGTCCACCCCCAGGAACCTCTGATTCTGGAGCTCTGCGGGAGGGCCCAAGAATTGGCATTTTAACAAGTTCCCAAGGGGTGATGATACTGTTAGTTTGGGTGCCATAGTCTGAGAATCACTCATCTCAATGAAAGAAAACAGATTTTTAGAATTGATAAGGACTGTATGAGAGAAAACCAATACCATTAACATTAGATATATAATTAAAAGTTTAATTTTAATTGAAAAACAAGACACAGAGGTGACAGCAAGATGAGGTATATCCTGTAGAAGAGCCAGTGTTTTCTAAAGTGAGAGTCAGACAATTCATTAAGGAGCAAAAAGAATATTAGAAACTCCTCTTTTTTTCCCCTCATTCCTTAAGCATTCATATTTTCTGTGTATTTTTTAAAATTAATTTTGAGTAAAGTGCCAAGTGCATGTATACTTTATAAACAAATATGTAGAAATGGGGAGAAATGATCTATTTATTGATGAAAATTGTGAGACTGACATTTGGAGACCAACAGACAAAGCAACTCCTCCTGATCTAGACAGACTACTTGTGTTCCTGTATTCTGTTCCTCAACCTCAAGTAAGTTTATCACTCTGTTTCATCACTGCTGTATAAACAAAGAAAAATTAATAAAATTTCCTTCATTTATAAATTAATAACTGGGTCACACCAGTCACACACATGAGACTAAGCAGTAACATTTTATAATAACCAGGACAGGGGCCCTTCCCAAACAGAAGGTATCATTCCTGAACTGCCCTAGGCTCATACCCAGGTCTTGTTTTCCTGCTTCTAGTTCTGAAAACTTCTTGCTTCTTAATGATAATACCTTGTGTCTGCAACGAGCATGGCCACCTGCGGAAGTTGGAATCATCTTTGAGAGAATGTGGGCTCTTGCCAGCTTCCTGCTCCACTTTCTCAATTAGCTCCAACTGCACTCAACTAAAACCCCTCCATTATTTAGAAATGCTTCTGAGATGCAAATGCCACAGGGAAGTGAAGTTCTTTGATCAAGAATGCTTTTGACTATTAAACAGGGGTGGAGGTTCACTTTTCATTTGGGACAGGCAACATCTGTTAAAGTCTCATGGAAAAGAACGAAACCAACATGGTTCGGTTGAGAAGGAATCATGTACAGAGGGAAATTAGCTGGGCCCCCCATGTGGGGAACGGAGGAATTCTGATGGAACTCATGGTTGAAGACCAGATTTTAGCCTCAGCTCCACTATTTGCTATAAGATTGCAACAACATATAACCTCGCTGAAGTTGTGTTTTCTTGTGCGTAAATCGGGGCTTGACACTGCCAACTCCACAGGTATGTTACTGGGTAGATGAGATCAAGGAGTCTGCAAACCCTTTATAAGCCACTCTTGTCTGGTCAGGATCAACTGGAATCCTGTGAGACAGGCAGCGGAGCAGAGCGATGCAGGGTTTGGACTCCAGGGGCCCCTTCCATAGCATGCTTTCTGAACCTCAGTTCTTCATCTGGGAAAAGAAGAACGCCAAGGCTGTAGCCCTCCATAAACACCAGCCATTATCTGTATAAGCAGAACCCCTTCACGTACGTCACGCTTCCTGTTATGTACATGGCTACAGGATATAATCTTTATGAACCGAGGAAACAGTGGGTTGAAGAAAATCTAGACACATAGAGTTAGAAGGAATCTCCCTTTGTCCTTTTAGAAACAAAGTCCTTGACTCAAACTAAAGACCTGGCCATCATATTTCTCTTTCTTAAAATTCACTTCATACTAGAACTGTCTAAAAGCCATATGTGACAAGATGTCTGACTTTATGTCTGACAATCATTTTATACAGGGCGGGCTCTGTGGGCATTCGATCTGCACACAGTCCCCTGATTAGACAAAGGGCCTTGCACTTAATGTTCTGTTGTTACCATCTTGAAATTCTCACCAATTTTGAGTAAGGAGCTCTGCATTTTCATTTTGCACTGAGCCCTGAAAATTATATAACTGGTCCTGACGATATACATGAATGACTGAAAAAATCTGGAGCATATTAGCCATCTGCAGACAGCTAAGGAGTAACATTTGACAACTGTATGTCTAAGTGAAGGGCGTGAACAGCTAATCCCTACTATGGAACTTTAACAAAGGAGCAAGTGAAGCTGGATGTCTGCACCCACGTTAAAAGGAAGTCCTGTAGAATTCCCAAGGCCTCTCTAAACAGGTGTCTCCTGGTCACTGGTGATTCATCTGTTCAGTAGATGTTGATTGGCCTTGGGGCATTTCCTTCTTGGCAATCCATGATATATCTTTGCTTTAGAGAAGAATCACTAACCAAAGCGCATCACTGCATTCTTTTCTCTTCTTCAATTTAAGTGTTCCATGGAGTGAGTCAAGACGTTCAGTTTAATTTTTAAACAGATACATTTAGTGACATTTAAAATACATTAGAAAACTATTTACTTAAGTATACTTTTCAAAATTACATAATATCTTCAATTTTCTCCAATTTACTCCATTATCTCAGTGTCTTTATCAAACCAGTTAGCTTTTTTTTTTTTCTTTCTTTCTTTTGTTCTTTGAGCTTACAAGGAATGCCAGACAGAAAAGAAGGGCCCTGGTATTTTACCCCATGGCTTAGGGGTGGGGGTATAACTTCCTTGGCCTCAGCCACAGGTCACGCAGGCAGTGAGCCTAGAACTTACACCACTCCCCATGGTTTGTCACGATGACTCATGTAGACGCATGCAGAATACCTGGGAACCATTTTACAAGTAGTCTAAGGGCCCAAGTACATAAGGGTTATTTCCATTTAAAACCTCATACAAAAAAGAAAACTCAGTCACATTGATTGATCAGTGTAAGGATGATCTCTAAGGATCTAAATTGATCCTGTTCTAAGCATTAAGAAGTTGGAGTAGGCAAATGTTTGCTGCAAACACCCTCCACTTTCTTTTTCTTCTTCTTTTGGTGGCACAAACTATTTTCTCAGTTTCAATTCAAGCATATTTGGCTTAATGTGATTCTTATTTTAAAAAACAGCAATAATTAGGACCCAAACCTCACTTTTCTATTTATAGCCATCTGTTTTGCACAATGTTTTCCTTGCTTGTGATCCCAAAGAATTAACAAAGAAATTTAAGAACCTGATATAAAAATAATTCTAGGAAGGAGAAAGAAAAGGAGAAATGAGATCCAGAAAGTTTCAATCCTGGGTATATGTTATCTTAGAAATGCAATTGCCTAAGAAAAAGTTTCCAGCCTTTAATCAAGAGCTCTGAATACTGTTGTGTATATTATTCTTTTCTCTAAGTTTCAAAATGAAAACATGGCTTAGAAAAACTCAATGCTATGGTTTACCATTTAAAAGCAGTTTAAGTTCCAATAATTTGAAGAACCATAGCTTTTAAAAAATCAATACTTAGACAGGCAAATAATGGTGGTATTGGTCTACAGCTAAATGCCATTGTTTGTCACGAAGAATGCAAGCAAGGGAAGCCAAGAATGACCCCCTCCTTTAAAAAACTCCCCCCAATATGCAGGAATTCCAGCTTACCTGAATATTGAGCTGAACCTTCTCCATCTCAACACCCAGGAATTTTGATCTGACATCGAAGATACCCACATCTTCAGTAGATGAGATATCAAATGTAACATTTTTAAACCTAGTGAAGAAAGGACCATTCACACATGTGGAACTGCAAATATATGGTTAAAGCTGAAATGAATGGAATCCTCGGTCAACCCCCTCAGTGAACAGCCTGCTGGGAAAACCCCAGGTAAGTTACCCCAAGTCCCCCATCATCTTTTCCTGATTTGGCTCACGGGAACTAGGTTTGATGGCTCCTGAGGAAATCTGTAGCCCGTAGAGCACTGGAGTAGGTGCTTTGTTACCAAAGAAAGGCAAAAGATGACCCTAGGTCTTAAAGAGCATAAGATACAGTGGAAATTGTATGAGATTCACAGAACTGTAAGTGTTGACTGTATGGCTGACAGGAGGTTAGTTGTTTAGATGGTTACTTTTATGGCAACTTCAAAGAAGAAGAAGCATTTTCTCTGAGTTGGTCTGAGTCAAAGAGAAGGCAGGATGGAATAAATGGAAGGGAAGCCAGGCCTTGGAGGCAGCAGGAGTTACAGAGGACTGTACGCAGTGAGTGTGGCCTCCCACAAGGGGAAAGGGAGTGATGGAGCATAAGAATCTGGTTCTTGAAACCAAGGGTGCCTGATGTGGCGCCTGGGAGGAGAGTTTCTCCTCCACTTCTAATACACTTCTAATACACTGCTGCTGGAGTGGCTCTGACCCAGGCAAGGCACCCTCTGTGGCTTTCAAATGAGAAAAGTCCTGTGTGTGTGTGTGTTTTTTTTAATATTTATTTTTATTTCTTTGGTTGCATAGGGTCTTAGTTGTGGCATGTGGGATCTAGTTCCCTGATCAGGGATTGAACCCAGGCCCCCTGTAACGGGAGTGCAGAGTCTTAGCCACTGGATCCCCAGGGAATTCTCAGAAAGGTCCTGTTTTGCAACTGTAAATAACTCTCACTGAGCAAGACCAAAGGTCAGACTGGTTTTTTTTTTTTTTTTTTTAATTCAACATACTTGTTTATGCCCAGCTACTCGTCTTCTCCCAATTATGGAAGGGGGGATGCTGGACAATGTGGCAGGAGACATATCCTTGCCTTTTACAAAAGGAACTCATAGAAACAAAAGCTGAATTCTGTGGTCGTTCCTAGGCTTGAAACCCTCTGAGGCTGGGGATGGGGGTGTTTGGCTCTAAGCCTGGGTCCCTACAGGTCCCAGCACAGTGCAAAGTGTCCCAGAGCACTCAGATCGTTACTGCTGAATGAATGAGGGCCCTGGCTCATTCAAAGCCACATCACTCCAGCTCCCTGTTTGCCTTTAACAAAATTAATCTATTTTTTTTTCGGAGCTAGGCAGCAACGGTTTCTATCTTGTCTTCAAACCTAAGGAAATACAAATTGATAGAAATAGTAAACCATTTGCTTTGAAAGCAGCAGAAAATAGCACACTGAGTAAAATGTCAATTTTTTAAATCCCACTTTCTTAAAAAGACAAAGCAAATAATCTACTTTTGAAAGGCCTTTGGAAAGGCAGCCTTGCATTCTCATCGCTATGACTCAGTACTTTTGGAGGGAAAGGCGAGGCTGGCAAAGCCATGGGAAACTCAACCTCTCAATCAGTGCCAGGCCTGGTGGGAAGCCCAGAGATTACAATATGTGTGTTTTCTCCTGTCATCTGAAATCAAGGGGAAGCCCTGATAGACCCAGTGAAGCTTTCTTCAAAGGCCACAGGAAGCTGAATTAATGTGAGTCAGATCTGATGTGCATGATGAGAGGGGGCATGTGTTCTGTGCAGATTCTGGGTGCCACTCACTGGTTTGCCTGAAGATCGTCTATGTCCAGGAGGACACCCTTCTCCTGCAGCTTTGCAGCTGTGTACCGCACTGGCTTTGCCCGCTTCATCCCTCTGGGTTCTCCTTTTCCATCAAGTTTAATTGATCTCCGAGTATTTCTGGCAACAGAAGAACAGACCATCTGCCATGAAGGTGGCAAACTCAGATGTTCCTGGCAGTACAGCGGCCAGGAGAGCACACCCCCGTCCACCCCTGGCCTCCAGGTATGGAACCTGGGCAACTTTATATTATGTGATTGTCAGTGACAACCCCATCCCTGCACAGTGAAATCTCCTACTGAACTGGATAAGGGAAAGCTATTTTCAATGTGACTCAAGTTTGAATTACAGATGAATATGCTTCATAACACTTGCATTCTGTTGTCTCAGGAGTATTGGACCACATGGCTCCCTTAAGTCACTTTGCAAGTGAGGTGCTGTGAAATGAACTGTGTACACACTCCTAAGGGAAGGGGTCATTAAAAGTGTCTAGTTTAACAAATTTATACAAACACTAGATGGCCATCCCTGTTCCAAGTGCTTTCTAAATACTGCCTCACATTTACAGAATTAACCTTTCCATGTGTTCCAAAATAAATTCCTCTGTTCCACAGTATTCCATTTAGCTCTCATTACAACACGTGTGAGGCTGGTACTCCCAAATCCCACTTAAAGATGAGAAAATTGAGACTTCAGAGAACACTGGATTGGTTCAAGATCACTCAATGTCAGAGAGAATCCCAATCTATCTCACTTGACTGCAGAGCTTGTAAAATGCCTTGCAGTAGATGCAGTAAATACGTAAAGAAACTCTCTCACAACTTTATTACTACTATATATTAGCTTGATCAACTTTCTTCCTCGCAGGAATAGCACAAAAGTAATTTAAAGGCTGCAAATGAATCAGAACTAGTGGGGTCCAGGTAAATGAGGTTTAAATTTGGTTATATTCCTCCATCAAATCTTCTATGATTAATGAAATTTACTTTTTTGTACAGCACCGTTTTTTAATGTCAATTTGACTACAAATATTACATAAAAATAATGAATTACATATTTAAATGGGTAATTAAAATTTAAGATTGACCTTATCTAGTGATAAGAATAATTATGAGCAAAGAATACTCATTAAAATTGGCTATATTGTGGAAAAAAAAACTAAGATATGTGTGCTAATGGGTAATAGAGAACTGACAAATTTTGTCTTTTGTGTCAATATGACGTTTAAAAACCAGTAAGCAATTAAAATCACTAAGTTGCACTGTGCGACAGCAAGTATCTGGCTTTAAACATTATCAAGCATATAAATACTGTTTACTGTAAATATCCCCAAGGGTAGCTTTCTTTTTTTTTTTAAGTAATAGTGTTTAAAAGACTAAAAAAGAAGGAATAATCAAAGTGCTTCCCCAAGTGTTTAAAGTTACTTTGAAACACAACAGGGTAAAACTAACTTTAATGCCCATGTTTATAGAGAATTAACATGTTTCTAAATTCATTCCTGACTTCTTAGCTCACAATGGCGAATCATAAAATTGAGATTCTAGTTTCTGGTTATGTAATAAATCAAAGTTTGCTACCAGACCCAACCGGAACAGCCCAGGATTGTATATGAATTGATACCTCGTGTAAATCATGACATTACAGAAGAGTATTTGATTTCAACTTACTTTCTTTTTAAGTTGTCTAAACAAGTCTTGATGTAAGTGTCATAATAATTGATTTGCTCTTCAAAAAATGCCGCCTTCTTGTTAAGTGCATTGAGCGTCTGCTGAAGTTTTTCCAGCTCAGCTTTTCGAAGCTTACGATGGATTCTTTGATTTCGAATATCCTAAGGGAAAAAGGAAAGGCCATGGTATGAGATTTAAGCAGGAGTTTGCTTTATAATATTGCCCCTTTGGAACAAGAAGCATATCTAGTACTAAAATCACTCTCTGGGACCGTTACAATAGTTTGGGCTGCCCTGGTGGCACAACAGTAAAGAATCTGCCTGCCAATGCAAGAGAGTCAGGTTAACACCCCTAGAGAAGGAAATGGCAACCAGTCCAATGGGTAGAGGGGTCTGGCGGGCTACAGTCCATGGGATTGCAAAGAGTCGGATCTGACTTAGTGACCAAACAACAATAACAGTTTATTTTAGTCACCTCATTTTAAACTCTCAGCACCCAGATATTCCCTTTTTACTTTAGAACTGGGAGTGTCCATGTTTTACTTTGAGATGTAAGGTTGATGGAAAAGCGAAGAAGCAATTTTAGAGTAAGTATGCAATTAATCTAAGGAGAACTAGTGTTTTAAAAAGTGTACAAGCAAGACTTTAGCAGGAGACAATTTCTTCAGAATGTTTTGAATTATATATACTTTGGAGAGTGCTTTATCCTGAAAAGTGTTATATTTCATCATTACATTCATTTTCTTTTCTTTCCTTTCTTAGCTATCCTGCCAGGATTGTGGGATCTTAGTTTCCCGACCAGGGATTGAACCCTGGCCCTCAGCAGTGAAAGCTCAGAGTCCTCACCACTGGACCACCAGGGACGCCCCCATTTGTGAAATAAATTTTTTAAAAATATACTTTTTAATCTGAAAAATAGTTTCCAACATTTGCACAAACAACAACTGGGGTCTCAAGACTGACTGAACAAATTCAACATGGATAACTATTAGTTGGATTTAAATAGAGTTCCTAGAACATGAAGTTGATCAAGCTGCTTATGGCTTGAGAGAGACATAGTATGGTTAAACTTACAAACATATAATTCTTTTTTTTTTTTTTTTAAATTCTAATTGGTAAATTAAGGAAATGTTTAAGAAAACAGTTTATTATTATTTTTCCTTTGTGGACAAATTAAAAACCATTTCTTTTAACTAAAAATTCATTAAGTAGAATCTTTGAGGGGATGCCTTCATGATAGTTTTTTTCTTTCTTTAAGACAAAAGCCTCAATTTCTCTAATGTACATTCCCTAAGAGAAGTATTTTCCAACCCAGAATTACAGAAAAGGCACCACTTCCCTTGAATCACTCAGGCTGGAAGGAATAACCCTATTGCCAGTAATGGCCATAACTTTCCATGGAAGAATAAAGCTGAGTGCACTTCCCTTTCAGAAGTTAATTCTTTTTTTTCTGATCATGTAACTGTCCTTAACCTCCAGATCCATTTTAGTTTGCATATTTGGACAAAAGAAAACAATGAAAAAAGTTTTTTTTAACCCAAAATATATACTTCCTTATCCTTGGCAAACAGATCTAGCCTTTTCCTGTGATGTTTCCTTGCACTAATTTGATATCCTTTTCTCAGGAAGTTTCTCAACTGTAAAAATATGGGATGAGAAAACAGAAACTAACTTTGAAGTCTGAACTGCATTCAGGCTAAACTAACTAGAGACAAATTCTCAGGGACATGGAGGTATCATCTCAGTGGCAGGTCCTATGGGCAAGAGGATTATATGACAACTTGAGTTATTACTCAAGAGAGAACTCTCCTAGAAGTGTCACTTTTAAACTTAGTAGGTATTGTTTAAAGCAACAGATGAAACTCATCTATTATGCTTCCTAAGCATTGATGTCTGGTATGTTTCAGCTCTTCTGACAATTTAGGGGAGTTGCGCCTGAATGCTCAGCTCAGTGTCCTCAGAATGTCCAACTCTTTGCAGCTGTACAGACTGTAGCCTGCCAAGCTGCTCTGTCCACAGGGGTTTCAAAGTAAGAATACTGGAGAGGGTTGCCATGTCCTCCTCCAGGGGATTTTCCCAACCCAGGGAGTGAATCTGCATCTCCTGCGTTTCCTGCATTGGCAGGCAGATTCTTTACCACTGGGCCACCTGGGAAGCCCCTTAATTGGGGGAGTTGTGGTTATTCTCTGTTAAACGTCATCAGCTGCTTTGAAACCTTAAAAAATCTGTAATATTGAGGAGGACAGGAACCATATGTATATAACTATGAATCTTTCATGTCACCTACTGAGTCCCAGCGTATGAGCAATGATTAGCACAGACAGAGGATAAGATGGTTGGATGGCATCACCGACTCAATGGACATGGGTTTGGGCAGACTCCAGGAGTTGGTGATGGACAGGGAGGCTGGTGTGCTGCGGTTCATGGGGTCGCAAAGAGTCGGACACGACTGAGTGACTGAACTGAATTGAACTTAACGCAAAGCAGAAAGAATACTCTTCCCCACAACCTTGGCGATCTTATTGAGAATGTCTTGGTATTTGTTTTTGGATGACACGTGTCCAGTCTGTTCCAATGTCCGAAGATTCCTCTGGATTTTCCTCTTTTTCTGCTCTAGGGGCAGCTGTGCATCTTCAACCATAGACCGGCTCTGCTTCATGTCTTCGGGAGTTCTGGAATCTAAAACCGCGCGGTTCACCATGTCTGAGGCATGATCTGTCTCCTGGAAAGGGAACATCAAGATGTTGATTTATCTCTGATGTCCTGACCTCACAGGTTCAGAAGCTGCACAAGGTAAACCAGTATCAAAATGAACGAGGTCCTCAAGCCAAGGTCCGGAGACCAGAATCACATGTTCCCCAGGGGTTTTGTGGCAGGGTCTTTGGGAAGGAATTACTTTGTTTTCCCGAAAAACAGAGCAGTGGTGGCAGGCCTACCCTGAGCAAAATTCTAAATCATTATTTTATGGTTAATGTGATAAGTTATCTTAGTAACAGATGTATTACAAGGGATAACCAGCATTTTATAATTCCCTGGATGGAAGGATTTCAGTATTGGATAGGATAGTCCAGTTGAGAAAATTAAAACTAGATTATCCATTAAAACGTGGCCACGAGAACCCTGAACATCCAGAACCCAGTTGAACGCTCACACACGAGCCATATTTATGGACATTTACAAGCCGTGAAGGCAGTCAGAGAGACCTTTGTCCTGGTAAAGCAATCATTCTCAAACCATGAACTCTGAAAAATGTGCACGGTTTCTTTGAACCAAAGAAATTAAGAGTACGCTAGCACAAAATATGTTTCCAAATAAATGATGAGTAAATGAATGAATCAAAACAGTTTGGATAGTTTGTTTAAAAAAACTATACAAGAGACTAGTGATCTTCACATGTCACTGTACTAGAAAATTGACTGACACAGTAGACAGAGTCTAAGACTATAAGTGTTATTACACACAGGAAAGACAGATCAACCTTAAGGACACAGTAATAGTAAGCCAGGTCAGTAGTTAACAACAACAGTAGCAACCAATGTTGTTGAGCACTTAGTATGTAAGAGATATTATTCTACTCATTTAACATGTTTTAACTGAGTTACTCCTGAATTGGGTACTATTATTATCATTCCCATTTTACAGGTGAGGAAACTGAAGCATAGAAATATTTCTAGGTGCCTATCCTAACACAGGTGGGAGGTATAGAGCTACCTTTGATTTTGGAAGTCGGCACTCTTGGTGACTATGCTACATTTGGGGGGAAAGAAAATATTCTTAATAAAATATTAAGAGTTAAAATTCTCATACTCAGTACTATATTTTACCCACTTTGGTTATATATACTTTTATTAAAACCCATGACATAACAATTTCTTCACAACCAATTAAGAACGATTCAGGGAAATCATGTGTAACCCAGCTAAAGTTCCAAAAAGTACAAAAGTACAAAGAGGTAATTTAATTGATAATCTTGTTAGTGTTTGTTTAGGGAGTGGCAATTATTGAAACGAAAGCAATAAAACTGAAATTAATTCAGAACAAACTAAATAATGATACATTTTGAAGGATGCTGATAAAAGTTTAATGCAAGATTGTTATGAAACTTATTTACACCAGGATAATGGTGCTCTGATCTAATGGACTCAAGATGTTGGCTTCTGAAGCATTTGAAAAACAGTTTTAATGGGTAAGGCACTTGTTCATTTCTTCAAGTCGGCAAAAACACAAAATATGAAAGGTATTTTTCTATATCCTGTTGACCAGAACAATTCCTTAAGTGACTTATCTGCCTATCCACTGCAATGAGTAGTCTTCATTTTTAAGCAGTCCATTTTTTTCCCCTTTGTTCCCTACACTCACTGTTCAAAATTTACCATGAACATTCAGAGGCTCTGAAATACCCAGAACTAATCTTCTAGTCTAGGATAAGATTATTTAGTATACATTCAGTGCCGTATTTTCCTATTTCATTTCCGTTGATATTCCATGGATTTTCTATATAATTGAAGTCAGTTCACTGAAATTTTTACTTCCAAACTGTGTCAGATAGTTTCTCTGAGATAACAGCAAACATTTGGCACAAAGATTTGTTACTAAAATCAACACGTACCTAAGGTACTTATTATTTACACTCTAAAGGCCAATTACCTGTTTTGCACTTGCTGGTGTCTCTAAGATTTCTGTCAGTGTGCTTCCTGGTTGGTTCCGGATCACATCAATGATCAGTTTTTTGGTCCTTACAAAATAGAGAAAGGAGAGACAGGCTTTCAGACAGCAGTCCTGATGCACAAAAATCTGTTTCTCCTGAGGCAGTGCAAAGATGAAGCTTCAAAGAGAATCCTTAAAAATGGAAGCGTCTCGCAGAACTTCAGGATGTCTGCTTTAAGGCTCCCCAAAGTTCATGAATGCTTGATAATCAAAGTCTGGGTTTTACACGCTTGAGGCCGTCGGATTATAGGGGCTTCCCAGGTGGTGCTAGTGGTAAGGAACCTGTCTGACAATGCAGGAGACATTAAGAGACCCAGGTTCGATCCCTGGGTGGGGAAGATCCTCTGGAGGAGGGCATGGCAACCCACTACAGTATTTTTGCCCGGAAGTCCCATGGAGAGAGGAGCCTGGTGGGCTGTGGCCCACAGGCTCACTCAGAGTTGGACACGTCAGATTACAATGTCAGCATCCTGGGCACAAGGGTGTCATAACTACTCTCTCGTTTTCAATTTCATCTGCGCTTTTGGGCCATGCTGTGGCAGCCGGTGGGATCTTAACTCCCCAACCAGGGATGGAGCCCGCGGCCCCAGCAGAGTAAGCTCGGAGTCTCAACCACCCGAACCATCAGGGAAGTGCCCCCTTTCTTCTTTTCAGACTGAGACTACTTTCTGATGACCAGGAGGAACAACTGGGCTCATCACTCTGGAAGGAGCAAGAATAATATCTAATGTCCTGACTTTAATAACATTTAAACTTCTGAGCCTGTTGAAAACATGATAAGCTACTGGGAGCTAGACCAGCTGTTACTGTTGATGCTCTAAGAATGTTACGAAACACTGTGAAGGCCAGTGGGAGTGCAAGTCCCGTGTGGGCTGTGAAGGTTCTGGCTGCCAGATGACACAGCAGCCTGGAGGAGGGGTGGTTGGGAACTCGGATCTGGTGGTGGGACTAACCCATTGGTGAGGGTCCCTGGCCTCAGGTGGGAGAGAACAAGAGAGATGCTCCGTAACAAGAGCTGGAAAACCACTCTGTCAGTGCCAAAACTATGTATTTTTTCATATGTGTTCTTTAGGACAACCAGCCATCCTTTCCTAATTAAAGATCAGGTTATGTAACTATGTACTAAGGCTTTAATGTAAAAGATAAATGGTCAAGTATGCTCCCTTTTACATAAGTAGGAACATTATTGGACAGTGTCCCTTCAAAAAAAAAAAAACGGAACATAAACAGAAGTCGCCTTAAATTACAAACAGGTCTAACCAACATCTGAAGTTTCATTCTTGTTGCATTGAACCTCAGTTCCTCTCTCAAGGCATACATGGTATCACAGGATGATGAATTTCTTCCTCAACTACAGCAGGAAACATTCATACGGCATGAAAATTGGAAAAGGAAAAGAAAACATCATTCATGTTTTGAGTTCCCAAGGCGGGGGACTGCTCCCAAAGGATAAGAGGAAACTCTCAAAGGAAACTGCAGATATATTATTCTTGCAAATAGGATAAAATCCAACAAGCCATCTGTAACCATTATTCTTCTCCTTTCTTATTTAAGTCTGTATGAGAAGAATGATCACAACCATTTCCTCTGGCCCATGAGCTTTCACCGCCGGGGATTTTCAAGCTGTCTGGGAATGCACAGAGAAATGTTGCCCTAGAGTCAGAGGTGGACATACAGCTCATTCCAGCCATGTGCGAGACAACCCTGCTCCTGAGAGCCAAGAATCTGTCATCTCCCTCCCCACTCAACTCCCACCTCCAGTCATCATTATAAATATCTTAAGTGGAAACATCCGGTTAGAAATAAAAGCTCTGGGTGATTTTAAAAAATGTTAACACTTATTTGAAATAATATTCTAGGAACGACTGATGATATATGATTCCGGGAAACTCTTTGGAGAAGCTATCTGAGGACCAGCACGACCAGGGTCACTCAAGTGTGCCCTCGTCGGGACAGAGAATGTTTATCTGCTTGGGAGTGCCCGGAGGACAAACTGCACACAGCCTTTCTCTTGAAACTCTATTTTACATCAGGCTTCCACTGGAATCTATTCCCAAAGTTTCACCCCAGACTTCTTACATGTAAATAACTGTCCAGTTTCATGACAGGGAAATCACTACCTTGCCTTGCATAATGGTTAAAGACACTGGAGTCAGACAGATCTAAGGTCGAACCAAGTGTGTGGATTTGTGCAAATGATAAAGTCCTTGGAGGTGTTTTTCTTTTTTTTCCTTCCTATTCACATAATGGAAATCTCTCAGGACTGAAAGAAAGATGCATGTACATCCCCTCCTTAGAGTCTGACGTGTAGTCAGCATTTGCGTGGTCACTAAAGCACCACCTGCTGCCCACGATGACAGCCACTGGTCATAGGTGGCCAGTGGGCACTTGAGACATGGCTGGTCCAAACTGAGATATGCAGTAAGTGCAAAACACACACCAGATGTGGAAGGCTCAGGATGCAAATGGAATGTGTCATGTTGCTGTCGTTCAGTCGCTCAGTCTGGTGGCATACCAGGCTTCCCTGTCCTTCACTATCTCCCAGAATTTGCTAAAACTCATGTCCATGTTTGGAAGGCTCATTATGAAAAAAAGGAATGTGTCATATACCACTAATAACTTTTTATACTGATTCCATATTGAAATAACAATATTTTGGATATATTGGGGTAAATTAGCATATTAGAATTAACTTCACCTTTTTAAAATATGGCTTCCAGAAAATGTAAAAGTACCCGTGTGGCTCACATTAAACCTCTCTGAGATGCAAAGCACTGGAGCAGCCCATTCCTGGACACGAAGCCCACTCAGAGAGGCCTGCCTTCCAGTGCGGTCCACTCATTGGACTCAGTGAGTCACAGGATGTCAGCGCTGAGGGGGACCTTTGGGCAACAGTCCAATCCCTGGTTTTACAAATGAGTCAGCTAAGCCCTAAGCAGCTCCATTGTTATAGAAGCTCACATTCTATTTCCTAGAGTTGCAGGGAACAAGCTGAACTCCCTTTCCTCCTCATCAGCCCCGCACCAACCTGCAGAGGCTGCCAGGACTGTCTTCTTCCCCTCTGCTACCACTTCTCTTTTTCCCAAGCGAAACCCCTCAGTTCCTTAAGCCTCTTCACAACAGGAGTTAGAGAGTTTCTAGTCCTGCTCACATTTCAGTCAGACAATGAATTTATGCCACATTCCCCCACCACCACCTTAATGCAAACACAATATGCTAGATATGGTCTGACCAGCATGAATCAACTGGTTAACGTTTTGGCCCCATGGATGTTCAAACAATAGGTGAGACAAGCCGATCAAATCAAGGACTCTGCCATCTTCCCTGAATGAGTAAAGTTAAGAAAAAATGCAATACACCAGGGAGTTTATTTGTCATAGCTCCACTCAAATCCCACGGTCAATAAACGGGAGTGCACGGTGCTTGTAAATGGGTGTGGTCCCTTAGGTTGGACCACTGCCTTCGAAGGGCGTCTGTCATTACCCCTGGTCAGGACCATTCCTGAGCCTCCCCGTCTGCCGCCTGCCTTACAATGTGCCCAGGGCTGAGAAGGAATTGGTGTTGATGGAAGGTAAAAATCATGTGATTACACATTTTTATCACCAGGCCTCGAATATCCCCTTAGCCACTTAACTGCTCGTGCCAGTTTGGACCAAAACCAGGGAAACCTTTCAGCTGGATGACAGATGCCTAAAGTGAATTATGTGATAGGAAAAAAATTCTCAAGCGATAACAAGCACTCAGGCAGTTAAGTATGAGTAAAAGCCACAAATAATGCTTTCTACTTATACACGTGTACTTCCAGAGCAACACGAGCTTAATAAAGGCCAAAAGGATCACATGCTTTAAGTTAAACCAAAAGTTATAATAAGAGGGATTTACAACTGTATAGTTCTATATAATTTATAAGGTGTCGTTGTGTGACCTCACTCACTCATCAGAGCTCTCCAGTCCCCATCTCCCCTCTTCCCCATTTAATGGATAAAGGAAACAAATACTTAGGTGATTTGATCAGAGTCCAACTGCTAATGTGTGAGATTGGGGCTGTAACCCCGGGTCTTCCTAGGCCTCCCCAACCAGGCTTTTTCGTTTGTTCTTTTAATACCACCATGCTTGGTAGTGAGGTGGTGCAGTGGTGAAGAATCTTCCTGCCAGTTCAGGAGACTCAAGAGACTCGGGTTCCATCCCTGGGTCGGGATGATTCCCTGGAGGAGGAAACGGCAACTCACTTCAATATTTTTGCCCAATAAAATCCCATGGACAGAGGAGCCCGGTTGCAAAGAGTTGGACAAAACTGAGTGACTGAGCACATGCTTGGTAATATCTTCAAAATGGCAATATCCCAGACTGACACTGCAGGCAGATTCTTTATGAGCTACCAGAGAAGCCTATCTTAAAGTGTACATTAACGGAATATCAATGGCCTGTGATATAAAGCATGTCAGTGACTAGATACTTGCTTCCCATTATTTTAGAATTTAATTTCCTCACCTCAAAGATAAAGACTGAGATACACAGTCTCCAAGCCCCCATCAATGACACCTTTTATAATTATCTGTTAGTAACAGGATTTTGAAATATATACTTAAGGCATAATGTATTTGGAAGTAAGGCTTGCTTCACATCATGGAGTGAACTCTACCGACTGTTTTGAGCAACACCCAAATTCCACTTCTGAAGAAGGCTACTTGGTCAGTCTTGAAGTTGTTATCCACAACGAGCACTGGCTGTTTAGTGAAGGGCTCCGCCAAGACTAGGATCTCAAAGTATGCCCGGAGGAAGGCTTTCAAGACCCTAGAGGCCAGTGAATGCAGTAAATTATTGAATCTATTAAAAACACTGGCCCAATGGCCTTTTTTATATAAATGGAAAAGTTGATCTGACAGTTCCAAGGAATCCCAGGCAGCCAAAAGAATCTTGAAAAAGAACAAGTTGCAGGATTCATACTTTACAATTTCAAAACTTACTACAAAGCTACAGTGTGATAAATGTAGTGTGGTACTAGCATAAGGACAGACATATAGATCAATGGAATAGAATTCAGAGTCTAGAAAAACCGTACATGCATGGTGGATCGGCTGTTGACAAGGGTCTAGACCATTTAATGGAGAAAGACTAGTCTTTTTAAGGAATAATGGTGGAAAACTGGACATCCACATGCAAAAGAATATTTGGGATCCTACCTTCCACCATACACAAAAATTCACTCAAAAGGGATCATAGCTGTAAAAGCTGAAACCATGGAACACTTAGAAAAAAAACATAGAAGTAAATCTTCATGATCTTGGATTGGGCAATGAATTCTCATATATGACACCAAAAGCCCAATAAACAGCAAAAAATAGATAAACTGCACTTCATTAAGTTAAACAACTTCTTCTACAGAAAAGGATCGTACTAAGAGAATAAAAAAGACAACTCCCAGAAGGGGGGAAATGTTTTCAAATCATATATATGATAGGGATTTACTATCCAGAACATTTAAGAACTCTCACAACTCTGCAACACAAAGGTAAAAATTCAGCTTAAAAATGGGCAAAAGACTTTAACGGACATTCCTACAAAGAAGACATAGAAATGACTGATAAGCACATGGCAAGATGCTAAACATTACTAATCATTAGGGAAATGCAAGTCAAAACCACAATGAGATACTACTTCATGCCCACTAGGATGGCTATAACAACAAAACAAAACAGAAAATACATTTTGGTGAATTATGGAAAAACTGAAACCTTCATACCTTGTTGGTGGGAAAAAAGTCTGGCAGTTCCTCAAAACAGAGTTACCATATGACCTAGCAATTCCACTGCTAAGTATACACCCCAAAGAACTGAAAATAAGTTTGAATACAAAGTTGTATATAAATGTTTGCGGTAGTACTATTCACTATAGCCAAAATGTAACAACCACCCAAATGTCCGTGATAACAATGGCATATCCATACAATGGAATAGTATTCAGCCAAAACCACGCTCAATGAAGGAAGCCAGACGCAAAAGGCCGCATCTTGTATAATTCCAATTATACGAAATTTCCAGAATAGGCAAGTTTGTGGAGACAGAAAACAGATTAGTGATTTCCAGGACTGGGGAGCAGGGTCTGAAAAGGTGCCCCGGAGATGACTATTTAAAGTAGGGGGTTACTTTGGGGGTGATGACAATATTCTGGAGCTAGATAGTAGCGAAGCTTGCACAACATTCTGGATGTATTAAGCGCCACCAAGTTGTACATTTAAAAGGTTAGAATGGGGACTTCCCTGGTTGTCCAGTGGCTAAGAGTCCACGCTCCCAAGGCACGGGGCACAGGTTCATCCCTGGCCAGGGAGCTAGGTCCCACAACCAAAGACCTCGCACGCCACCATGAAGACAGAGGATGCCACGCGCCGCAACGAAGACCTGGGGCAGCCACATAAAAACTAATACTTTTGGAAAGAAATGTTAGAACGGGTAAAGCAACCTCATTCCAATAAAAATTAATTTTAAAAAAGGTTAGGATGGTAACTTTTACGTTGTATTTTACCACGAAATGCAAAAGTAAATACATGAAACCGCTGGCTGGGGACTAAAGAGTAGACAGTACTTGTGTCCGTCCACCGTGGGGGAGACGGGCCAGGGGACCCACACAGGGGCTGAGAAGGCTGAAGAACGCACCAGGCCTTCCTGGCCAGGATGTACTGCTCCCAACAGGGCTGACTTCCATGGTTTCGCTTTCAAAATGTGAATTCCCCAAATTCGCAGAGATGTGGAGACTCGTAAATATACCTGATGTTCAGGCTGTCTGATATTTGAGACCATCCCAGTCATGATCTTCCGTTCATTAATGCCGGCATTTGAGCTGACTGCATTTAGAAAATGGAGTTCTAATACCAGACAAAACTAATTATGAAAAAATTTCTTCCTCTTACTTCTAAAAGACAAAGCTTATGAGATCATAGGATAACGGCCCGATTGAATTTACATGGTGGAACCACAGCAGCTGTGTCTCCAGTTACCTCTGCAATTGGCACATGCTCTGAGGGGCCCAGGGAGCAGCCTCCACAGTTTTCTCCCTTTTTGCTCTGCTGCCCTGTCGTAAGTTGCCTCCCTGCAAGTGCAATCTGACTTGGTCGCCGGTAGTTGAAAGCAACTGCCTTCAACTCTAATGAGGCCAAGGTTGTGCAAGAGTCCTGCATCTGTCCTGGGTCCTGCAGAAGAGCAGTGCTATCCATCGCACTGCAGACCCCTGAAGGCAGGTACTCTTAAAGGACCTGCTTACCCCTGGGTCCTCAACTTCAAGCCCAGTGCCAGTGACACAGGCTGAAACTCAAGTATTTGGCTATCTAAACGACCAGAGCCTTAGAGATAACTGGAGCACAAAATAAGCAAGCCTAGTAGAAGCAGCACATATGCAGGTACTTAGCACACTGGGTTAAGCATTTGGTGTTTTTTTTTTTTTTTTTTTTTGCCATTTTCATGGGATTGAATATCTGGAAAAAATCAACTAGAAATGAGTGCTGTCTGAGGCATGTCAGTGGCAGAAGAGAAAGCTCCTGCTGCCAATGAAAACAACCTCAGAACTCAGGACATGTAACTTGGGAGTCATGTGTAAAGTATTATTTAAATGTTTATTTCCTTTTGCCCCCATTTCCCACTTCCATTTTCTACCTCACCCCAATGTACAACTGTTCTAATGTGCAAATACGAATCCATTTGATTCTGTTAGTTCTTAAAAACTGTACGTTGGGTGAGCCCCTGGTTTTGGCTTATGACATTTCAGTTCATGGTGATGGACCATTCTCTCTTACTCTGAATATAAAGGACTGATGTACAATGTCTTCGAGGCCTTGACAGAGAAAGTACAGTATTGAGGGTATGAAAACTTCATGTGAAATCTTCAAGGACAGGGAGTTGACTATAAAGTCAAAGTTGGTCAAGTTACCTAGGCTTAGTTTAATAGAAAAGATGTCTAATAAGTCAGAGAACAGCCTTATGTCTTACTGTGTGTGACTTTTATGTTACTGTTTTCTACCAGAAAATAAATTAGGTAGAAGGTATTTCCCTGAACTTCCTTGTTCTTTTGACCACTGGAACAGTCATTTCCTTTCAGCTACCTGAGGACTTTCATAGGCTTAATTATTCATTTCTTAAAGGGAAGGAATCAAATTACTACCAGGAAAACTAAAAAACAAGATAAGCTTTAGAAAGTAGTATAATATTTAGGTCTCTCAAATTATAAAGAATCTATTATTCCTGGTTAGATTTTTGATGGATAAACACACTGTTTTTCAATATTTGGGCTTCCTTGGTGGCTCAGTGGCAAAGAATCCGCCTCCAGTGAAGAGATGTGGAGATTCCCTGGAGAACGAAATGGCTCTCCACTCCAGGATTTTTGCCTGGAAAATCCCATGGATGGAGAAGCCTGGTGGGCTACAGTTCCTGGGGTTGCAAAAGAATTGGATACAACTCAGCGACTAAAACAACAAACAACAACATTTCAATGTTAAAAAATGACTTGAAAATTTAGTCTAATTTGAATTTGCAGGTTTAAGATGCGTAATTGGGACTTCCTTGGTGGCCCAGTGGTTTAGAAAAAGTGAAAGTGTTAGTGGCTCAGTCGCGTCTGACTCTTTGTGACTCCATGGACTGTAGCGTGCCGGGCTTCTCTGTCCATGGGATTCTCCAGGCCAGAATACTGAAGTGGGGAGCCACTCCCTTCTCTAGGGGATCTTCCCGACCCAGGGATTGAACCCTGGTCTCCTGCATTGTAAGCAGATTCTTTACTATCTGAGCCACCATAGAAGCCCAGTGGTTAAGAATCTGCCTGCCAATGCAGGGGACACTGGTTTGATCCCTGGTCCAGAAGATCTCACAGGCCGTAGGGCAACTCAGTCCAAGCGCCACAGCTACTGATCCCAGACTCCAGAGCCCACGATCTGCAGCTACTGAAGCCTGCGTGCCTAGAGCCTGTGCTCTGCGACAAGAGAAGCCACCGCAGTGAGAAGCCTGCGCACTGCAACCAGAGAACACCTCTGTATAACAGTGAAGACCCAGTGCAGCCAGAGATATGTAAATAAGTGAAATTTTTTTAAAAAGATGAGAAAATGGAAACGTGTGCTCTTTAAGCCCCAAACTTACTTGATCATGAGGCTTTGGCCATCTATAGCTTCACCATCTCCTATGTCGTACTTGCTGGTCAGGTAAAGGGAAATCTCAGTCTTGGAGAGTTGATTTAGTGTGTTTACCTTGTCAGGGTCATTAGGGTCAACAGCTCCTTCCCCTGCAGAAGAAAGCACTGTTATTTTCCAATTCATGATTGTCACAGTGGCATCAACAATGTAAGACAAAGGTTCTGTAGGAAACATGGGGCTGGGTGGTAGAGCAGGCGGTGGTCCTCAGAGAAAACCACATTCCACTATCCTTACAGTGGCTTTTAAAAATCTTTGAATTAAACATTAAAATAGCACGGGACATTGATATTCAAAATTTGAAAAAATTACTGAAAGAGAACTGTCAATAAAAGATATCATTGGGAAAAATAACAAGGAACTTTTAGTAAATTTTGCTCTTTTTCTTTATGATTGACAAATCCTTTTTGACATATATACAGCTTCAAGAATACTAAATTGTTTTATAATTGAGCATACTAAGAAGTACAGAATCCTTCATGTAGAATGGGGCTAGTGTAGCGATAATCCTTTAAACAAACCTGCATATTAAATAAATAAGATTTTTTGATCTAGGATAGGAAAACCAACCAACCTTCGAACCAACCAACCAAATGCAAACCAGAGGGAAGACGCCCTTACCAAGAAAAGATTCCACATTAGGCACCTCCTCCAGTAGCTCCAGCAGTTCATTCAGTAAGTCGTTTTTTTCAGGTGCAATCGCATCTTGGTGCTCCAGCAAGAGCTTTACATAGAAAGCAACACACATACAAAGATACAAGTAAATTCCCAATGGCTACCGTATTTACATGGTTCTCTTCCTGATTTTTCATGGTAACTTTCTTCTGATATTGCCTGAATCTTAAATGCAAGTCTGACATTTATTAAAATTAGAGACCACTGAGAAACACAGTTTGTATTTTATCTTAGAGGCAAGTGCATACTCTTTATCAAGAAACTGCAGTTTTTATGAAAGGTGTTCATAAACACTCTTTCAGCAAAATCTTGCAAAATCTGTCAAGAGGCAGTCTCCTTCCATCTAAACCCTGTGCTTCTTCCACATTTATACAAAAGGTCAAAGTTGAGGGATAAATTTTAGGAGTCTGGGATTAACATACACACGCTACTATATATAAAATAGATAACCAACAAGGACCTACTGTATAGCATAAAGAACTATACTCAATATTTTGTAATAACCTATAAGGGAAAAGAATCTGAAAGAGTGTATATATGTGTGCGTACATATTAGTTAGTTCAGTCGCTCAGTTGTGTCCAACTCTTTGCAACCCCATGAATCGCAGCATGCCAGGCCTCCCTGTCCATCACCAACTCCTGGAGTTCACTCAAACTCATGTCCATTGAGTTGGTGATGCCATCCAACCATCTCATCCTCTGTCGTCCCCTTCTCCTCCTGCCCCCATTCCCTCCCAGCAACAGAGTCTTTTCCAATGAGTCAACTCTTTGCATGAGGTGGCCAAAGTACTTGGAGTTTCAACTTCAGCATCATTCCTTCCAATGAACACTCAGGACTGATCTCCTTTAGGATGGACTGGTTGGATCTTCTTGCAGTCCAAGGGACTCTCAAGAGTCTTCTCCAACACCACAGTTCAAAAGCATCAGTTCTTCGGCACTCAGCTTTCTTCACAGTCCAACTCTCACATCCATACATGACCACTGGAACAACCATAGCCTTGACTAGATGGACCTTTGTTGGCAAAGTAATGTCTCTGCTTTTGAATATGCTATTTAGGTTGGTCATAACTTTCCTTCTAAGGAGTAAACATCTTTTAATTTCATGGCTGCAACCACCATCTGCAGTGATTTTGGAGCCCCCAAAAATAAAGTCAGCCACTGTTTCCCCACCTAATTTGCCATGAAATGATGGGACCAGATGCCATGATCTTAGTTTTCTGAATGTTGAGCTTTAAATCAACTTTTTCACTCTCCTCTTTCACTTTGATCAAGAGGCTTTTTAGTTCCTCTTCACTTTGTGCCATAAGGGTGGTGTCATCTGCATATCTGAGGTTATTGATATTTCTCCCGACAATCTTGATTCCAGCTTGTGCTTCTTCCAGCCCAGCGTTTCTCATGATGTAGTCTGCATATAAGTTAAATAAGCAGGGTGACAATATACAGCCTTGGCGTACTCCTTTTCCTATTTACACACACACACATACATACATAATATATATACATATATATTCTGAATCACCTTTGCTGTATACCTGAAACTAACATAACATTGTAAATCAACTACACTCCAATAAAAAAGAGAAAAAAAAGTCAAATCTGGGGGGAAAGAATGTAAAATAATGCAGAAGTCTCTTGACTAACATGGTAGCAAACTGCAAGGGCATTTCCTTATCTCTTCAGAGAAAAATTACACAGTAATCAAACACTATAGTTATATTTTTTTTAATCAGCACTATTAGCTATTTTATTTTTTTGAGATGTTTAGTAATAAACTTATTAAGATATAATTCACATATCATACAATCCACCCATTTAAACTGTATAATTCAACATTTATTGTATATTTCATAGAGTTGTGCAACCATTATCACACCAACTTTAGAGCATTTATAGCATTTACCCCGCGTCCAAAGAAACTCTGTATCTCTCAACAGTCATCTGAAAACAACCTTGTTTCCATAGATTCTTCTCTTCTGGACCTTTTATATGTATACATTATATATATATAGATATATATATATAATCATATAATATGTGGGCTTTTGTGACTAGTTTCTGCACTATTAGCTATTTTAATCTGTCTGGCATTAATGGTCTTTCATGGGTGGGGATGGCAGAGATGCCCATACACCTGAGACTCAGATGTACCAGCTGGTTCTTCCTTTCAGAATTCAAAAAAAAAAAAAAAAGGGGTCAATGGTAACACTGCTGGGTGTTCGCCAGGTCTTAGAGGAAATAATAACTCTGGAGGAACAGCAGCATCCAGGACAACACACCTGCTTTTGTTTTCATTCAGAATTAAATTAAAACAATGTTTCCAAAATATGAGACTGGTACCCCTGGTGATAGGAAATATTTCAGTTGTTTTGAGTAATTATCTTACAAAACAAAAATCTGAATCATATGATAAAATTAGTCTTTGCCATTTTTAATCTCTCTTTTTCCACAGCTTTACTGAGATATGATTAACACATGCCTGGGCTCCCAGGTGGCTCAAGTGGTAAAGGATCCGCTTGCCAGTGCAGGAGATGCAGGAGACAAGAGTTCGATCCCTGGGTCAGGAAGATCCCCTGGAGTAAAAAAAGGCAACCCTGTCCAGTATTCTTGCCCGGAAAATCCCATGGATAGAGGAGCCTGGCGGGCTGCAGTCCATGGGGTCACAAAGAGTGGACACGACTGAGCGACTAAGTATGCAAGCATGATGTTGAGCATCTTTTCATGTGTTTATGACGACTGTATATCTTCCTTGAAGAAATCTCTATTCAGATGATTTGCCTGTTTAAAAAATTATTTTTATCTTTTTTTAATTATAGTAAAATACAGACCAAAAAATCTACCATCTTAACCATTTTTAAGTGTACAGTTCAGTAGTGTTAAGTACATTACTGTGCCTCCAATCTATACAACTCTTTAATGTTGCAAAACTGAAACTATATCCATTCAACAACTTCCCAGACCACCATTCCAGTTTTCTGTCTCTGAATGACTACTCTAGGTATCTTGTATAAGAGGAATGATACAGTATTTGCCGTTTTCCATCTGGTTTACTTCACTTGGTGTAACATCCTCAAGGTTTATCCAGAATTTCCTTCCTACTCAAGGCTGGATAATATTCCACTGTATGTCTGCATCACAGTTTTTCTACACCACATGCTTATAAATGGACACTTGGTTGGTTCCACCTTTCGGCTACTGTACCATGCTGCAGTGAACGGGAGGGTAAAGTGTCTTTGACTTTGCTTTTTGAGTATATACCCAGAACTGATATGTTCTTAACTTTTTTGAGAAACGATCACGTTGTTTTCTATAGAAGCTGTACCGTTTAACATTCCCACTGATAGTATAACAGGGTTCTAATTTTTCTCTATCTTTGCTAACATATTTTCCAGTTTTTATTTTTATATTAATAGTAGCCACCATAAGGGGTGTAAGGTGGTATCTTGGGTGTTGTTGGTTTTTTCCCCCAAATCAAATGACAGACTCATTGGCTGTCTCTGTTATACAATGAGGCAAAATCACTGCAGTCTTGATTTGTGTTTCCCTGGACATGAGTGATGCTGAACATCTTCATGTGCTTGTCAGTCTTCTGTCTTCGGAAAAACATTGATTCAAGTCTCTAGTTCACTTTAGAATTGGGTTGCTTTCTGTTGCTGTTCGATTGTGGGAATGGTTTACATATTCTGGATATTAACTTTAAGTCAGACATGTGATTTGCAAGTTTTTCTCCCATTCTGTAGGTTGCCTTTTGACCATGTTCATTGAGTCATTTGTGACACAGCTGTCCATTTTTATTTTCAGTTGTCCATTTTTAAATCGGATTATTTATCTCATTGAGCTGTAGGTTTTCTTTGTACATTCTGGATACAAGTTCTTTGACAGATATACTATCTGCAATTTTCTCTCATCTTCTTGGTTGTCGTCTCAATTTCCTGACGGCAATGTTTACAGCATAAAAGTTTCTGACTTTGAGGAGGTCCAATTTATGTCTTTTTTGTCTGTGTGTCTTTTTTCTTTTTGTGGCTTATACATTTGGTGTCATATCTAAGAAATCACTGCTTATCCAAGGCTGCAAAGATTTACTCCTATGTTTTCTTCTAAGAGTTTTATATGTATGTATTTTGAGAGATTTATTTATTGATGGCTGTGCTCGGTCTTCTTTGCTGTACACAGGCTTTCTCTAGCTGTGGTGCGAACTTCCCATTGCAGCGGCTTCTCTGTTGCGGAGTCCAGGCTCCAGGGCGCACGGGCTTCAGTAGGGGTGCTGTACGGGCCTAGCTGCCCTGAAGCACGTAGAATCCTCCTGGACCAGAGATCGAACCCGTGTCCCCTGCACTGGCAGGCAGAGTCTCAGCCACTGGACCACGTGGGAAGTTCCCCTTTCTACTCTCTCTCTTTTAAAGAATTATATATATACTTTGCTTTTGGTTATGTGGGATCTTAGTTCCCCAACCAGGGATCAAACCTGTGCTCCCTGCAGTGGAAGCTTGTATTCTTAACCACTGGGCCACCAGGGAAGTCCGTTCACTCTGTTTCAATCGTGAAGATAAGCAAAGGAGAGAGTTATCTGTTCATTGTCGCATTTCCCCTAACATTCCCTGATACTTACAAGTTGGGTTTTTAAGAAAGGGAGAGGAAGCCTCAGGTGCATAGCTTCCAGGAAGCAACCATGTTCAACTATTGTGTTTTCATTACATTTATTTACTTTTAAAGTTTCTGTCCACTGCAAGGCATGCTAGTTTTTCTACTATGGTTGGATTTAAAGAAAGATGCTATATGAATAATAGAGATGATAGAAAGACATGGCGAAATCTGGAAGGGTGGTACAGTGGATGTTTGGGGGGGAAGTAAGTCAAAGACAAGAATAAACTAAGCAAGGTGGATCAAATCAATTTATATTCTTGTTCTCTCAAGAGAGGGGACAGCTGATTTGGCTGCGTCTCTGGAAGGGACGATTTAGCAGCCACCTTCTACTCTCTGTTCTGATAATTACAGAACATAAAAAAATCTAGAAATGTCTCCTTCAAGAGCTAATTTTGAGGTTCTATATGTTCCTTAGGGCACGAGGGGCAAGCACATGGCCAAAGGTCTGGCCAGTTGTGTGGCTGCCATGCCCGAGTCCACATGTGGACTCCTCTTCCCTTGGAGACACAATAGACAGGGGCAGTCTTCCCCTGCAGTTACATTTTTCCCACATTATTACATCTGCTTCCAACCACACACAGACGGGAATTCCAAATTGGTTACAAGCCATGTTTCCTGGGATTGGGTTCTGTTTTTAATTCTTGTTAACAAAAGGAACAGATTATTTCTCTTGAAAGAGTAACAGTCTAAATGAATTACAGTAACGTTCTCTCTGTGCTATCTCTGGGAAAGAATCTCCCTTTCCTTCCACATGGCTATTGTCCTTAGCACACGTGTAGTTAACATGTGGACTTTTTTTTTTTTTTTTTTGAGATGAATAATTTACCACAGAAATAGACAAATGGGTCGAGGTCCAAATATGAATGAGTTGATCTATTTGTTAGGAAATTATTTTCGCAAATGGGGTATTACCGGACATGTCTGCTGGCTGACTTGGGGTGTTTATATATAGGGTAAACAAGTATAGCCTCTTTATTTAATCAACCCACTCAGTCCCTCAGCTGGTCTTTCAGAACTGTTTTTGTTTAGGGTCACTCAAAATGCTGATGGAGAGCTTGCTGCAGAATTCAAGGAAGGTTCCCTGTCCCAGCCCTGAAAGGGGGAGATCAAAAGTAGATCCAATCTTTTTTTCCAACCCATATTTAAACTTTGGTTACTTAGAAGAGTTTTATAATAAAGAGTGAAATTTGGGGCAGCCAGTTTTTGCCGCTCGTTAGTATATTTGGTTTGGCGGGGGCAGGGGCGAGACCTTTGAGAGGCGTGTCTTTGTTTTCCCCAGTTGTGTGTATAATCGGAAGCTGGGTGTATGCTTAACCACCTTCTGGGGCTTCCTGACCTTTAGTCTGGGTCTGAATCACCTGGGGTCTGGTTAGAACACAGGTTCTGATTTTGTAGGTCTTGCAAGGATTTCTAGTATTAGCTTAGCGTAGCCACGTCCAGAACTGTTCTTGGAAAGATTATGTTTTGAGAACCTAGCTGCTTCAGAATAAGTTCTGCTTGGTCTTAAACAAAGAATCTCACAATGCTGAGAAAACTGCCCTGCCCCTAAAACGCACCTAATACAGGCTAATGGTTGACGGTGATGTCTGCGTGTGAACAACAGGGAGGTACTATGACACAGCACTGACTGAAATTGCTTGCTTCTAAGAAATGGGGTTTTCTAGAACAACACAAGAGATTCTTTGTAGATGGCTGTTGTTGGAGGCGGGGGATGGGAATCTTCTTTTCCCCAACCTAGAGCAGCCTGTTTATTCCCTCTCTCTTTATGTCCAAACCTTAGAAGAGAGGGAACATTCTTATTTTCCCAGAAAACTGCTGGAATAGCAAAGAGAATTCCCGAAATGGGGAGAGACTGACCATGGGGTTCAGGCAGTATGGCCTTGGTGGGTGGAGAAAATACCAGGACTGCCCCTGCTCGGGGCTTAAACCCTTCACCCTCTGACTGTAGATGGATCATGGAAGAAGTAAACGCTCCTTTTTGGGAGAAGGAGTCTTCCTAACACTTAAGAATCAGAGAATAAACATATCATGTCAAAAGCGAACTTTTCTTTTTCAGGAAAAGGAGGTTCATCAGTGTATAAGGGGCCGGGAATAAACAGTGTGTTTTTTTTAGGATTAAGAACATGAGCAGGAGCACAAACTCACAGTAACTCTCTGAAGAAACTAAACATTCTCAAGACTGATGTCTGAACCCCGGGTCCACTGCTAAGACCCTCCTCCAGCCTCACTTACTGAATGTGTGTTGATGATTTCTTCAATTGAAATATAAATGACTGGCTTGCTGACTGTCACCACATCTGTGTATTTATCCATATTAAACTTTTCTTCTGGTTCAGGGACATTACATGCTTCTTTGAAATATTTCCTAAAAAAAGGAAAAAAAAAATTTAGAGTCAAATTTGTAAGTTTTATCAAAATGGTGAGATCTTCAGTGATGGGGAGGGCTTTGTGTTTTCCCGCACTTATTGGAGGACCCAATCTAGCACCTTCAGGGTTGACTAGACGGCAAAGCCGAGTCCATGTTTCTGGGTATCGCACCCAGCTCCTCAAACAGGGACAGATAGAGCAGTTAGGCCTCAGGCCTTGTGATGGAGCCAGTGTAATTAAATTATGGGCATATTTAAAAAATATGATTTAAAAAATGCCCCCTGAAATCTAAACAAAAGTGTCAAGACTGACGTTCTCTAAGAATCAAGTCTTTTCAGAGAAAATAACCCCAAAAGCAGTTAAGCAATTAATTAAAAGAGAAAAAGGAAGTCAAAAGAGGTTCTAAGAGAAGATAAGGAATTACAAGAAATGTATGCTACTTTTTTTAGTGACATCAAATTTGCTACTTTAATTGGCACAAACTTCTGCCTTCTGCGCCTTCAACAGCCTTTCAGAGTTTCTGTTACCAGTCTGACGAAAATGCAAGGTAAGCCTACTCTGCTCGTAATTGATCTAGACCACAGTTGCTGGCTGGAAAGGCTGTTAAGACCAGACACACAGTTACATGCAACGGCCCCGCCCTCCAGTGCTCAGACTCTTCAAAAGGCTGCCATTTTAAGCTACCGTAAATTTCAACCAAGAGATGCAGAAAAGCCAGGTGTGCTGCGATAATGGCTTAGGAGGGATTCTTAGCACAGGTAGAACAGGTATTTTAGTCTGTAACTGTGTTAAGTGTTTCCTATGCCTGAAGTATCCTTGGTGTATCTCGTAAGGGCACCCAAGACTTGTCCACCAGAAAGAGCCCTGCCTTCCCACCCCAAGGCCGGGGGAGGGGAACCGGCGGGCAGCCATGCTCCCACGGACAGCTGGCCTCCCTGTGCTCCCTTGCCGATCGTCTTTCATGGTTGCTGAGGGACGCAAAGGATGAATGTAAGTGGAAGAGAAAAAAAAAACCAGATGAATTTAGGAGATGAAGGGAGACTTTTGGTTTTTTCTTTTAAATGAAGAAGAGTTGGAAACATTGGTGTTTAGTAGGAATAATCTGACAAAAAAGCAAGTACAAAAGAACAGCTAAATTCGCAAGAAATGGATGTTACTTTTTTAGTCAGGGAGCATATCTAAAATTAGCAGTGTGAGAAAAATCAAGGTTTCTCATAATAAGAGGATTTGGGGTAATTTCTTCATGAGAGGCCAAAAATTCCAAACAGAGATGAATGCTCATGAACTACCTCTGTCAGCAGATAAATCACTAATCTAGAGGAAAACTGAGGAATAGAAAATTATCATTTTCCAAGTTGGGGCTCCATGGATGTCCCACTTGTATGACTGACTGACAGAAAAGAGAAAACGAAGGCCAAGAGGAGTGTGCTTCCTTAGAGAGCTTCTGAGCGAGCAGACAAGCCTCCGAGACTCGTGCCTCCTCCCACGTCCCATGGAATCATCAGTGATAGAACTTGGAGAGCAAACGATCAATAGAATTGTCTCACATGTGTATTTAAGAGATGTTCGAGCACAGGACACATTCACACACAATCCTCTAAGTGTAACAGCTGGATTTTCCCCACCTGTCAAAACCAAATGCGCTGTTTCCTACCATTGTTTGGTACAGATAAGGCAAGTTTTCCTGAATAGACAAAACATAATCCTTTTTCCAAGTTCAAAAAAGTAGAAGTTAGCTATTTTGATTCTTTTTTTAAGTACTACAAGCCTAGGGGTTTCCCCAGTGGCTCAGCAGTTAAAAAAAAAATCCTCCTGCAATGCAGAAGCCAGGGGTTCGATCCCTGGGTTGGGAAGATTCCCTGGAGGAGGAAATGGCAACTCACTCTGGTATTCTTGCCTGGAAAAATCCTATGGACAGAGGAGCCTGGCGGGCTATAGTCCAAAGGGTCACAAAGAATTGGACAAGACTGAGTGAGCACACACAAGCCTAAACATACCAAGATGATTAAATATTTCTTTTTGTCAAAAGCACAAATCATTCATATGGGGATGACTCAATGTAACAGGGGCACTGGGTATAGGGGCAGGATCGGGAACACCAGATGGAGGGAACTCGGCCTGATCATCCCTGCCTCCTCTTTCTCACGGTGGCAACCAGCACGAGAAATGCCAGCAGGGACTTTGCTGGTGGTCCACTGGGTAAGACTCTGCCCTTCCAGTGCAGGGGTACGGGTTCAACCCCTGGTTGGGGAACTAAGATCCTGTATGCTGTGCAGTGTGGCCAAAAGCATACATGACTAAATAAAATTAAAATTAAAAAGGCTTTATAAAAAAAAGGGGGGGGGAGAGGTTTATGCTAAGGTGATAATTTAACACAATTTATAATTAAAAAAGAAAAAAAAGAAATGCAAGCAGCCCCCTGGGGTTCCTGCCCTCACCCCCAGCTTCAGCTCTGGGCACAGAATACACATTACTCTCATACACCACCTGGCAAGCTTCTCCAAAGGTAATGACCCCTTTCACCTGAACTCCTGATACGTCTCTGATAAATAACTGTTCATAGAGGAGAGGTGCTCGTTTTCTCCTTCGAAGAGCTTGTTGGAGGCTGCATGCTGCAGGACCTTGGCCACTGATCCCAAGTTTCTCCTCTGGTCCGAATTGATCTGACCTCCGGCTGTCATGTCGATGATATCAAAGCCATCAGGGGCGACGATGGCTGGGTTCATGTACCGGTAGTACAGGAGGTTTCCAACAATCTGGAGGGAGGCAGAAGAAGAGACTATTTTTGAGAGAGAAAACTTGAGTTTGGAGTGTTTTTGTTTTGTTTTTTGGTCTCATGGCTGCAGGATATTGTAGTTCCCTGACCAGGGATTGAACCCAGACCCTTGGCAGTGAGATCATGGAGTCCTAACCACTGGACCACCAGGGGAGTCCCTGGAGGTTTTTTTTTTTTAAAGTTAATATTAATCGACATTTCCCAAGATAGTAATCATTTTCTGATCTGAATCCTAACAAGGAGTTAAGTAAAGGTAGTGACTATAATCACACATTACAAATGAAGTTAACAAACTTATTTTTGGTGACAATATACTATCGCCACCCAAATTTTCTAATATAAAGAATCTTGATAATGTTTTGAGAGCTCCCAATTAACCTCATAATAGTTAATAATCTTGAGAGTCATTAGAAATAGAAGACTTGCAGCTTATTATAAACAGCCATACAAGGGGAAAACCTTTACAAAATGGTGTGTTAGTAATTTTGGCTCCTACCCCCAAGAGAAGCTATGGTGAGATCACCCTTGAAAATCTACCTTTAATAGCTCATCTTCTGTTGCGTCAGGAAATTTCTCATGGATCGAATTCTTCAGTACTTTGGCTATATACCTCAATCCATAACTACATGGAAAACAGATGACAAAAGAAAATAATGGAAAAAGGCTAAGTGAGGAAGAAATGCACTGCAATTGTTCCCGTCAACTAAAGCCGAGCAGCTTTTGTAAAAATTAAACACAAAATGAGATGGTGACGGAATCACAGGACTGCCACAGACGATGGTAACGAGGACCGTTTTCTATCGTTCCCTCTTCCTGGAAGTTATGAACTGAAAACGCGCCTGTAGGCAAACTTCCAAAGTCGTGAAGATGGTAAGAGGGAAACGCGTATTTGCTACTGGGGTCTATTTTATATGGCATTTCAAGAACTTCCAGCAATGAAAGATAAAGCTGCCACGTATACGACTTACGGCAGCAGATCGAGGGAGGAGATGATGGAATTCAGGACTTGGTCGGTGACCCTTCTCAGGTGCTCGATGGAGGCCTCCAGTTTGGTTCTCACTTCCGGGTACGTCAGCGCTTGCTCTGTGGTCACATCGTAGGGCAGGTTGCTGAAACCACAACAAGGGCTTCTCATTAATTGGGGGCCTAGGCAGAAGCATTTGTATCCTTGCCCTGTTGGCTCTCCAGTCAAGCTTCGCATGGTGAATTGGGGTTTGCCCACCGGCTCCAATGACAAAATGCTCGCTCGTGGAGAGGGGTGGGGGAGACCCCACATGCCTGCAGGGAACCCTCAGATGCTAGTGCATGGGGGTGACTCCAGGAGCTCCATCTGCACTTTTCCAAAACAACAGGCAGGCCCAGGAGAGGTAGACCCAGCTAACTCTCTCTCTCTCTTTTTAATCATAATGAGCAGTATGCTCCTTTCTAACTTTTTAAGTGGTGGAAAATTGCTTGACAATGTTGCCTTGGTTTCTGCTGCACAGCAATATGAATCAGTCATAATTATATATATCCCCTCCCTCATGAGCTGTCCTCCCCTCCCGTTATCCCATCCCAACCAAGAACAGTATGTTCTTTACAGAAAAAGTTGCCTATAAGCCAACAAGGAAATAGTATTGACCCAGAGACAGCTACTTTCCCTCTTTTAACTTTCTAGGTCTTCTGCACACATGTGTGTACGTGGGTATAATGCAGTTCATGTTTATACACATCCCATATAGATTCTTTGTGTGTGTGTGTCTATAAATGCATGTGTTTTCTTTACACAGAAAATGAGTTACTGTATCAAGCTACAGCCAAAACCTATATCGTGAACATTTTCCCCAGGCCAACAAATATATTTCTATACCACCATTCCCAATGGTTAGTTACTACATTATGTGTTATACATTTATTTAACAGATTCCCCAAAGCTAAATATTTTGACTCTCCCTAACTTTGGCAATTACAAACAATGCTGTGACAACCACCTATATAATTCTCTGTGCACATCCTAATGAAATTTTACAAGGTGCCCTTTTGCAGGAAATAAAAGCCTGGGATTGCTTAGATCTACCATACTACCTAAAATAAGCCAACCCCACCCGGCTAATTAATGCTTACATGTTCAAGTTACTTATTTGGTAACTGTAGAAAAGTAGGTATTATCAAGTGAAAAGAAATAGTATACCATTTCAAGGTCCAGGTTTAGGAATATACAAGGAAAAACCAAGAGAAAGAACTACAGAAATTGTGGCTTTGGGCATCAACTGGTACTGAAATCTGAAAATAAAATGTACCACTAAGATGAGCAGGAGTCCAGGAATGTTGCCTGCCTGGAGATATTAAAGAGAGGTAATAAATCTTGGATTGAAAAGTAATTTTGTACAGCAAATTTTGTTTTTTAACCGTGTTTAAGAGTATGTATAAATATATACATAGAAGTAATAAAACATCACTGAAAACCAGCATTGCCCTGGCTTTGCTACCTGGCTTCTCCAGTCTGCGTTTCGAGTTGGTTCACCCAGGCCTTGTACACCTCGACGGGGCTCGTGTTGATGATCAGGGACTTGTCATCAATGATCTCTTTTACCACTGGAGCCAGGAGCTGGCGCAGCATGTTCTGCCCACGGGCACCTCTGTTGAAGCTGACGACCATCTTGATGACCGTAGGGTTCCCAGTAACTATGTCCTGGACCTGGTCCACCTTGGATCTAAAAAAAGCCCAAACCAAACAAAAATGGCTTGCTTCTACGGACTGAGTTTTAAGCAGTGTATATTCTGACAGACAAGGGCTTTGGACAGGGGATGGGGGTGGGGAAGAAGGGGGCTGTATTTTAGCCCGTTGACGATCAAAGGCAGTGTGATTTAAAAGGAAGCTATCTCCCGTCTCTATTCGGTGAGGACTCCTGAGTCTAAGGAGACTTTTGGGTGACAAGCCCCACGTGCTGTCTTGGGTATTACAACCTAAGTCTGAAATCTGCAGAAAGTTAGGGCAAAGCTTTCACTCTAAGTATGACCACTCTATCTGCCTTCATCACTAGACCACGTGCCTGATCCATCCGGCCAAAGTCTGCAGGGTAAACAGGACCTGCAGAGTAGGGTCTACAATGCAAATCCTAATTCTACTTTGTCAGGAGTAATTGGAAGCCTGAGTGTCCATTAAATAAACTGGTTCCCAGAATCTACCACTCCCACAATTAAAGAAATAAGAGAAAGCTATCATTTGTAAGATGAGTGTTTGTTTTTAAAATTTTTGTTGGGGTAGAGTTGATTTACAATGTTAAGTTTCAGGTATACGATGAGTTTCTTATTCAAGAAATTTAAGAATCTAAAAGTAATTTCTCAGCTTGAATTCCAATCTAGAAGGCAGGGGTGAACTAAAAGCAGACCTAGACTAATAATAATAATTAATAATACTGGGTGATGGTGTACGGGTGTGATGCTCCCTATCTCTTTCCTGGGAGCTAGTCTTGAATTTCTAATATTCTGCTGGATAGTTTCGTCCACATGTTCTATACCTAAAACTTAGACTCAGTGTGCTGAAAATCTAAGCTGTGCCTTTTTCCTTCTCACTCCCCCATTTCCCTGAACTGTGTAGCTCCAATTCATCCTGTTCGTATGCAGGTGGGAGATCAATCTAAAAATTCCATGTGGTCATGTCAAAAACCTTGCACAAAAGTAAAAAGAGCTTCCGCACTTGAGCCTCTGCTCAACTATCTCCTATGATCTGGCCCAACCCTCACGTCCTGGTGGTCACTGATTAAGTTACCTCTTGGCGAAACTAATCTACTTCCTTTATTTTTTATTTTTGGCCTTGCTGTGCGGCTTGCGGGATCTTAGTTCCCTCACCAGGAATCGAACTGAGCCCTAGGCAGTGAAAACGCAGAGTCTTAACCATTGGACCCCCAGGGATGTCCCTCATCTACTTTCTCTCTTGCCCCTCGGCCCATGCTGTTTCTCTCACCATGATGCCTTACTTCTCTCTTCCATTTCTTTTTATAAAAACTATATTCTTCAAGGTTTTGGGTCAACTCCTTTCTCATTCATAAAATCTCTATCAATTGACCTAATTGGAACTTTTCTTTCCGTCCCTCTGACACTGTTCATGTCATTCATTTAGTCCTTACCTTGTTCTACTGCATAGCATTGCTATTTCTCATGATGCCATATAGACACCCTGAGGGCAGAGGGGCCTGGCTACGAGCTTTGGAGACCCATGAGATTAGCACTGCTTAAGGTATCCAGAAGGAAGGAAGGCTAAAGGTATTTCTTATGGGGTGTTTTTTCCCCCCATTCCTTACAGTTAACTACACATTTTAAACATAAACTAAGTCAGAAAATAAATGAGTAAAAAGCAGCTTAAGCTCCATAAGAAGGAAAGACTATTTAGCAGAGATCATTATCCTCCTCTGATTATGGTTTTATTACTCACATGATTTTAATGAAGTTCATTTTTCCTCACGGACTTTTTTCTCTTTTTCTATTTTTTTTGGCCACACAGCATGGCCTGTGGGATTTTAGTTCCTTGACCAGGGATTGAACCCAGGCCCTTAGCAGTGGGAGCACAAAGTCCTAATCACTGGAGCACCAGGGAATTCCCTCTCACTGACTTTAATAAGCTTTGTACGCTTGCAAAATCAAAAGTTAATTCAGCACTAGAAAAGGAGAAAGTTGTACTTGAATATATCTATGATGTAGAAGTTTCTTAAGAAATTTGATACATTTTAATACGTATAAATAACTTCTAACTGTTGTTCAGTCACCAAATTGTGTCCGACTTTTTGTGACCCCACAGACTGCAGACTCCAGGCTTCCCTGTCCTTCACTACCTCCGGGAGTTTGCTCAAATTCATGTCTATTGAGTTGGTGATACCATCCAACCATCTCATCCTCTGCCACCCTCTTCTCCTTTTGCCTTCAATCTTTCCCAGCATCAGGGTGTTTTCCAATGAGTGAGCTCTCATGTTAGTAAATCAGAGAAATCCACCACTAACAAAACGTGTTGGTATTTTTACATATATACGTACGCTATTTCTTCCTCCAGAGCAGTTTTAAAAAGCTTGAGGAGTAGATATTCTTCTCGCTGATTGGAAGCATAATTGTACAGGGTGAAAATAACTGTATCCATAAATTTAGTTGACTTGTTCTGTGGCATCTGGAAAATCAGCTTAGCCAGGTATGAAGGATTGGTCTAAAGAGAGAAGACGAAACGCCCCCCACAAGACTGTATGTTAATATACTATTAAAGCAGAGAGGACCCCCAGTTCTTTATTCTTTAATGAATTCTTATGTATGAGGCACACAGAAGAGTATCTGGCTCATATTAAGACAGGTAGCAGCTAACAACACTACTATGCTATAGGAAGTTATAATAGAAAGTTATGGTAGGATTTAAATTTTATATACTCTATCATGTCATATTTTATGGACTATAATTACATTATGAATATTTTATACTGTTCACCATTTGAAGGCACATATTAATATTTATCGTAGAGACAAAGAAGAGAGGGGGGTGGCTGAGCTATCTGAAGAGACTGGCAAGAATGGATCAAGGGTTGAGCTATAGAGATTGTCTTAGAAGGACTGATGAATGAATCAACACAGTCTATATTCTGAGACTAGAAAGCAAAAGCAAAGGGTATGAGACAGACAATGGGATGGCCATAATGGTTTAAAAAATATTTTATGTTTTCTAAATGACTTTTCTTTATCTTAAGGATCATTCTATTTGTGGCTGTGTGTGGGCCTTCTCCAGTTGCAGTAAGCAGCGGGGGCGACTGTTAGATCCAGGGCACGGGGCTTCTGAGTGTGGTGGCTTCTCTCCTTGCAGAGCACGGGCTCCAGAGTGACGGCTCAGTAGTTGTGGCATATGGGCTTAGTTGCTCCGTGGCTTGTAGGATCTTCATGGACTAGGGATGTGTCTCCTGCATTAGCAGGCAAATTCTTTACCACTGAGCCACCGGGGAAGCCCGGCCATGATGTTTTACAAAGCATGAGAAAGGAAGAGCAAGACAAGGAGGCTGAACGGTAAAGTTCAGGGTAGGTCATGGGGAAAATGCCAGAAGAAACTGATAAGAAAAAAAAAGATTGACAAGTTTTAAAGATTGACAAGAATTAAAAAAAAAAAATTGACAAGGAGCTCAGGTGAGGATGGAGTTCAAGAGATATAGCCCCAGACTTTGTGCTGGTGTGGTTTTTCTGAAGGAATTACACTAATCAGAGGTTAGAAGAAAAAAAAAAATTAAAGTGACAGAGAAATGCAAAAGTCTTACTCTTCATCTTCCTTGCAGTGAGAAAAGAAAACTGTCCTTTTCTTTTGTATTTCACATAAAAAAAACACATGGGAAACCAGTATTTAATATTCTCAAGAAGTTCAGCTTTAAAATTTTTAAGAAAACCCGAATTCTAGTTCAGTTTACTACTTAGATTTATTCTCAAGCTTGTAATGACTGGCTGAAATGTTATGAATAAGGAGCTCAGGAGAACTTTCTGAGAGTTCTGGGGTGATTCTTTTCCCATATAAGATATGGGCTTTTATGAAAGGAAAATTACAGATGAAGAAGACCACTCCTGACTCCTCTCAGATGAGCTAAAAACTTTAAATTTAAGCTCACATTGAGGAGACTGCTACTGCTAAGGCTAAGTCACTTCAGTCGTGTCCGACTCTGTGCGACCCCATAGGCGGCAGCCCACTAGGCTCCCCCAAGCCCACAGCAAAACCTGTACTAGTTGACAGGCTGCTTTGCCTAAGAATTTCCAGAGATGAAAGGTCCATACCATTTGCTTCTCTCTAGCTTCCTCGTTGCTGCTGCTGCTAAGTTGCCTCAGTCGTGTCCGACTCTGTGCAACCCCATAGATGGCAGCCCACCAGGCTCCACCATCCCTGGGATTCTCCAGGCAAGAACACTGGAGTGGGTTGCCATTTCCTTCTCCAATGCATGAAAGTGAAAAGGGAAAGTGAAGTCGCTCAGTCGTGTCCGACTCTTCGAGACCTCATGGACTGTAGCCCACCAGGCTCTTCGGTCCATGGGATTTTCCAGGCAAGAGTACTGCAGTGGGGTGCCATTGCCTTCTCCGAGTTTCCTTGTTAGTCTTGGGTTAATGTCTCCAGAGAGAAGAAAAGGTGAAGAAAAATCACGGTGTTTTGACACTTCAGTCGATACAACTGAATGGTCATGCTATGGTTCTATCCGTTTTGGATAGTTTAGGGAATAAAACTTGTGGAATTATTCCAGACATGTTCCAGTGCTTTTTCTCATTTCCATTAGTGAGCCTCCATTTACACAGCAGCATAAATTATACAAATCTTAGTGTGCGTGTGTGCCAAGTCGCTCAGTCGTGTCTGACTCTTTGCAACCCCATGGACTGTAGCCCGCCAGGCTCCTCTGCCCATGGGGATTCTCCAGGCAAGAATACTGGAGTGGGTTGCCATCCCCTCCTCCAGGGGATCTTTAGGCGAATGACTAAATTTTCACCTTCTTAAATGTCACAAATTCTGTCAAAATTCAACATCGGAAAACTAATTCCTTAAGAAGCTTCACACACTTGGAAGTTCAGTTCAGTTCATTTCAGTCGCTCAGTCGTGTCCGACTCTTTGTGACCCCATGAATCACAGCACGCGAGGCCTCCCTGTCCATCATCAACTCCCAGAGTTCACTTAGACTCACGTCCATCGAGTCAGTGATGCCATCCAGCCATCTCATCCTCTGTCGTCCCCTTCTCCTCCTGCCCCCAATCCCTCCCAGCATCAGAGTCTTTTCCAATGAGTCAACTCTTCGCATGAGGTGGCCAAAGTACTGGAGTTTCAGCTTCAGCATCATTCCTTCCAAAGAAATCCCAGGGCTGATCTCCTCCTTGCAGTCCAAGGGACTCTCAAGAGTCTTCTCCAACACCACAGTAAGTTAACAGATGTCAAAAATGGTAAATTCCTGAGATTAAATTTCTAGCTGGTGGATGAACATTAACCTAATTTCAGCAGACAAAAAATCTTCCCCACCCAGTGTGAGACCCTCTTCTTTCTGGAAAGCAAGCTGTCATTCAGCAGTGGATTCCAAGGACAATTTTGTTTTAACATTTTTCCTTCAATGCCGCCACCTCGTGGACATCTGGGGTACTGTACCTGTGCTCCAGTCTATTCTAAGCAGAGCACGCTCAACTCTACCAAAATCAGTCTCTTCTCTCAGCTGGGCAGCTACCCCTCACTTAGGGTTTGGGCAACGTGTTCTCGGTGTACATGATGCCAGTGAGATCCTCAAGCAAAGATTTCAAGCATCTCCAAGCCTTGACGGGATCAGGGCCACCAGCAGCGGCCCCAGGGACACCGGACTTTCAAGGAAGAACTGCCGATCCACCGTTTTGGGGAAAGTTTTCATCTTAGGGGAGGCCCTGTTTCTATCTCTAACTGTTCCCTTAGGGACTCACTGTATGTGCCGGAGGGTGGATGAGGTTAATCAGTGGTCAAGCAAACAAACAAACAAAACTGGTCCACCAGAGTCCAGCTGTAACTAGTTCAGCTGAGTTCTCACCCACACTCAGGAAGCAATGGAAAATTACTGTTCATTTAGAGAAGAGTGATGTCATGGAAATAATGAAAAAAAAGGAATCCTATTTCCCTCATCCAAACTCCCCAGCTCCTTCCTCAAAAGAAGGGCAGGCCAGTTCTGGCACTGATCCGGTTTTCACATAGTTAGTTTTCCCATGTTTGACAGCATCTGCTTATGTTATTGGTAGATTTGTATTGTCTATGCTGATAACTGGAGCGTAACGTAGTCATGGAAAGCAGGACAAGCTTTAAGTCAACTGCCAGGGTCCCCATACCCTTTCATCACCATTTACTGGGTCTCAGTTTTCTCGCATGTAATGAGAATAACAATCAGTCATTTTCTGAAGGTGCCCAGGGCTGTAGTAGGAATTAAAATGAGAAAACATATGTGGAGCGCCTAGAATAATACTTGGTCCTTAGGAGCGCTCAGAATGTGTAAACTATTATGGCCTTAGCATGGGAGAAGATCTGCTGTAAAACATCAACAGGGAGCATAGCATTTACCCACTCACAGTGAAAGAAATTATTCTCACCTGTAAAAGATAAAAAAGCTGCTGATATGTTTCCAGTGTTTTTCTCCTCTCCTTACTCAAACTTTTGATCCCTTGGTTGTCAATGTTATTCAGTATTTCCATCTCTCCACCTTTTTTCTTATTCAGTTTGGTTCTGTGTGAAATTACATCCTGGAAAAAATTTTTTTATGGAATTACTACGTTTTACTCTGGTATTCTCTCCCCCCCTTCCCTTCACCGACACTCTAAGACACACATAGCTGGAAAGATCAATTTTTCACATTCCCTCATGAAGAAACAAAGGAACAGAGAGTGTTAAACAGATTAAGAAAAATCCAAATCGTGGGTAAATTTGGCTTTTGTAATATTTGTTCTCCTAAGCTGTATGCATTTGTTCGAACATGTAATGTAAGCTCCAAGATACTTAAACAGGGAGAGAACAGTCTTTTCAAAAAATGATGCTGGGACAACTAAATATCCAGGTTCAAAAATTAAGAAGTCAGACCCCTACCTCACTCCATAAACAAAAATTAACTCAGAAGAGATCATAAAGAACTAAATGGAGGAGCTAAGACTATAAATCTCTTATAAGAAAACCCAGACAAAAGCTTTTGCTACCCTGGCTTAAGCAATGGTTTCTTTTAGGGGTGTGTGTGTCATAATTTATTTAATCGTATTCCTTTCAATGAACAGTTTCTTTACATTTTATTAGTATTTCAGAGAGTGCAGTGAACCTTCTCATACATGCATCTTTGTACATGTAGGTAACGGTTTCCTAGCTACAGCACCAAAGGCACTAGAAACAACGACAAAAAATAAAGTGGACTTCATAAAAATTAAAGCCTGTGTGCTTCAAAGTACGCTATCAAAGAAAACAACCCATAGAATGGGAGAAAACGTTTGCAAATTGGGTAAGAGACTTACATTCACCATACACTATAAAGAGCTCCTACATCTAAAAATAAAATGACAACTCAATTAAAAAATGGGCAAAGGATTTTCCCAAAGATCATCTATAAATGGCTCATAAGCACACGAAGAGAAGTTCAACATTAATAGCTATTTGGCCGTTCCTCAGAAGTTAAACACAAGTTACTATGCATACGCGCTCAGTCGTGTCTGACTCTTTGCGACCCCATGGACTGTAGCCTGCCAGGCTCCTCTGTCCATGGGATTTCCCGGGGAAGAGTACTGGAGTGGGTTGCCGTTTCCTTCTCCAGGGATCTTCCTGACCCAGGGACTGAATCTGTGTCTCTTGGGTCTCCTGCACTGGCAGGCAGGTTCTTCACCACTACGCCACCTGGGAAGCCCCCACAAGTTACTATATGACCCAGCAATTCCACCGTTAGATATATGCCAAAGGGAACTGCAAACTTATGTCCACAGAAAAATGTGTAACGTGAATGCTCATAGCAGCTGAAAAGAAGAAACATTTCAGGTGTCCATCAATCGATTAATGGGCAAAAAAATGTGGCATATCCACACAATGGAATGCTATTTTCAATAAAGAGGAATGAGTACTGATTGATGCTACAACATAAATACTATGCTAAGTGAAAGAAGCTGGTGACAGCAGACCATAAATGTGTGATGATCCTGAACAGGCAAATCTATCGTGACGGAAAGCAGATTAAAGGTTGCCATGGCTGGGGGTTGGAGTGATAGGTGATGATGTTAATGAGTATGGATGTTTTTCCTTTTCTTAAAAAAAAAATTGAAATATTATTCACATATTATGAAATTTGTCCTTTTAGAGTACAATTCAGTGTGTTCCATGAAGACACGAGGTTGTGCAACCATCACCACAATTTTTAATTCCAGAACATTTTGGGGGGGCTTCTCTTTGGGGTAATGAAATGTTCTAGAATCAAACAGAAGTAAGGGTTGCACAATTTGGGACTATACTAAACACTGCTAAACTGTAACCTTTAAAAGAATGAATTCTATCATTTCGATCTATAAAAGCTCTTGCAGAAATATGCAATGTAGAAATTAGAGATGGAAGAGAAAGGAAGCCTCAAGTATTTAACAAAATTAAGGTTCTCAGATACTCAGTCCGGCTCCTTTAACTATTTACAGGGATGGCTGGAAAGTGTGTGGCTGAAAACACTGTCAAGTGGTCATCTCAGGCTATTGTGTCCCCTTAAGGGGCTTAAAGAGTCATGAGCCAGCGTAGGTCCTTTAGATAAGGATCCACCAAACATTTTTATGGAGATCCACAGTAAGAAATACATTTTACATCTTTTATCGGTAAACACACCCCCACATACCATACAAAGTGATACTCATCTTACTATTGGGCCACACTCTGATACTTCAATTTGCTTTTATTCTATTCCATTTTCAAAGACTGAAGTGACACACTAAATTGATTTCGTGACCTGCTGATGGCACATGTCTTACATGAAAGCCACAGCTCTAGGATGCTGCCTCTGCCACTCCACATTGGGTCACTGTCCCAGAGAAAGTTGTTCTTCCCAAAACTTTGTCTGTCTGCCTCCTTGAGCTCTTAGCCCCAAAGGACTCTTGCAGCACCCGCTCCGGGAGACGGTGAAGGACAGGGAAGCCTGGCGTGCTGCAGTCCCTGGGATCGCAAAGAGTCGGACATGACTGAGTGACTGAAAGAGGACAACTTCGCCCATAGCTGGGGTCAGTTCATAGGTAGGGAGGAAAAGCCTTGGAGCTTTGAGATTAATAGTTCTATGTAGTTACATCCACTGCCTTCTACATCTGTGTTTTTATTCTTTCTCATTCACAGCTTGACGGGAGGTGGGGGCAACCTTGACGTAATCCTTTACTTATATTCTTCTAAAGGTTTATATGGGGAAAGAGGGGATTGCATTTCTATAAAAATTTTCAAAAGGCAACATTTCCCCCCTTATTTCACAAATGTGTAAAAATACATTCAAGATGAAGAAAGGAAGCATAATTATCTCCAGGTGGGCACTCAGGAACAGTCTAGGCAGGCAGTGGCCTGATATCCTTATCTATGTATGACAGTGAAAGGGAAGGTCACTTAGTCGCGTCTGATTCTTTGCAACCCCAATATACAGTCCATGGAATTGTCCAGGCCAGAATACTGGAGTGGGCAGCCTTTCCCTTCTCCAGGGGATCTTTCCAACCCAGGGATCGAACTGAGGTCTCCTGCATTGCAGGCGGATTCCTTACCAGCTGAGCCACAAGGGAAGCCTAAGAATACTGGAGTGGGTAGTCTGTCCCTTCTCTAGCTGATCTTCACAACCCAGGAATTGAACCAGGGTCTCCTGCATTGCAGGCAGATTCTTTACCAATCTGAGCTATCAGGGAAGCCCAAGACATCCTAAGACAGCACTAGACTAACTGGCTTACAGTTCCAGCTAACTCAGGCTTCTCCTCTTCAAATAACCGATGATGTGTAGATCACACAGTCTCCCAAATACATGGGATAATTGATTATCTTGATTTTAAATACACAGTAGAAAACAATCTTGGTACTTGCAACCTCTCCATCACTGTCCCCCCTGCCCGTGGTCTCCCAACTAGTTTCAATGGGGTTAGTGCTGGAAACGGGAGACTTCTCCTTTGTTTTGTTGCAGACTTCATCTTTAGGGTCATATTTTTGGACATATACAGAAGAGGAGAGAGCAGGGGGTGGTAGGCAAGCTCCAGGGCAGAACTAAATTCCTCTGTATTACTAATATCAATAGATTTGGTCAAGACAGGAACTGGAAGATTCTTGAGAGTCCCCGGGACTGCAAGGAGATCCAACCAGTCCATCCTAAAGGAAATCAGTCCTGAATGTTCGTTCATTGGAAGGACTGATGCTGAAGGTGAAACTCCAATACTTTGGCCACCTGATGCAAAGAGCTGACTCATTGGAAAAGACCCTGATGCTGAGAAAGATTGAGGGCAGGAGGAGAAGGGGATGACAGAGGATGAGATGGTTGGATGGCATCACTGACTCAATGGACATGAGTCTGAGCACGCTCCAGGAGATGGTGAAGGACAGGAAAGCCTGGCGTGCTGCAGTCCATGGGGTTGCAAAAGAGTCGGACATGACTGAGCGACTGAACAATTCTTATCAATAAATATTGTACATCTCGGGCAATGCTGGTTTGAAGAAGCAATGGCACTCAATGTACTTCTCAATGTTGCCCTAATTGCCACCATCTTTCCCCTCCCCCTGGTAACATACTATCTGCATGCAGGTAATATGATAGTGTACACACACTTTTGTAGAAGGCGTGAACTAGGACAAAGGGCTTGGGCTTTGGAGTCATAAAAGTATGGGTATCCACAAAGCATAGGAGCTTTGTGACCTTGCTCAGGTTAACCTCTCTAAGGCCCAGTTTCCTTAAATCTATAAAATGGGCTTAATAATAGCAATCTTACTGAGTTGATGTGAAGGTTAAAAACAATCCATGTAAGGCATTTAGCACATTTTCCAGTAAAGAAAAGGCCTAGAGAGGTTATGGAAACATGTTCATATAAGCAATGAAGGAGCTTTATTAAGCAGTAAATGTCAATCCTGGGTCTCAGGTAGCCCTGGCCTGCAAGTCTGCACTCACATGATACAGTACAGCCACCAATGGGAGTTTCAGTGATTCAAGGTTCCCTTCCATTTCTACTTCAGTCTTCCTTCAAGCTAATTAAGAGTCTAGACATTTCTTCCTCCCTATACCTCCCAGGAACTTCACATCAGGTGGCCAAAGTATTGGAGCTTCAGCTTCAGCATCAGTCCTTCTAATGAATATTCAGGACTGATTTCCTTTAGGATGGACTGGTTGGATCTCCTTGCAGTCCAAGGGACTCTCAAGAGTCTTCTCCAACACCACAGTTCAAAAGCATCAATTCTTTGGCACTCAGCCTTCTTTATAGTCCAACTCTCACATCCATACATGACTACAGGAAAAACTATAGCTTTGACTAGATGGACGTTTGTCAGCAAGGTGATGTCTCTGCTTTTTAATTGCTTAGTTTTTTTCTTTTAGCTTCAGATCAGTTCAGTTGCTCAGTCGTGTCCAACTCTTTGCGATCCCATGGACTGCAGCACGCCAGGCTTGCCTGTTCATCACCAACTCCCAGAACTTGTTCAAACTCATGTCCAGTGAGTCAGTGATGCCATCCAACCATCTCATCCTCTATCGTCCCCTTCTCCTCCTGCCTTCAATCTTTCCCAGCATCAGGGCCTTTCCCAATGGGCATTCCTGCTAGAAACCTCACAAAGTCAGTGGGCAAGTGAAATAGCTAATAGTGGTTGTAAGCAAAAGGAAAAGTTAGGAAAAAGAAACAGATAACCGAAGTAGAAGTTTTTAATACACGCTCTAGGTTTGTCATAGCTTTTCTTCCAAGCATCTTTTAATTTCATGGCTGTAGTCACCATCTGCAGTGATTCTGGAGCCCAAGAAAATAAAGTCTGTCACTGTTTCCATTGTTTCCCCATCTATTTGCCATGAAATGATGGGACCAGATTCCACGATCTTAGTTTTTTGAATATTGAGTTTTAAGCCAGCTTTCTCAGTCTCCTCTTTCACTTCCATCAAGAGGCTCTTTAGTTCCTCTTCGTTTTTAGCTTAATTGTATATATATATTTTACAATAAATGAAATTTCACTGTTTTATTTTCTTCTCCATTATATTCCAACCCTTTCTATCTGCCCTGAAATATTCTTCAGAAGTGATTTTTTTCCCCCTGGTGGCTCTGTAACATACCTGTTGGACTGATTCTATTACTTGCTGTTTCAGGGTGTGGGTTGTTTCCCACTATTTTATCACTGCAAATAAAGTTTCAACTGTACTATTCTTATTATCACATGAAAAATCCTACTATCAATGATAAGATGAAAGAGTATGTACTTATCACTAGTTTAATCAGTGCTTGATAAATATTTGGTGTTGAAGAATATAAGTTGAAGAACTAAGTTTGTTTCACAATGCTATCAAGTAGTAATGCTTTATTGATTCTGGTATTTGTGAATTCTTTTCCTCTCTAAGCTAATCATGGTCAGCTTTTTTTATTTGCAAATAAAAATCTTGACTTCCAAGGAAAAAAAGTTAGTAATGCTTTAAAAACATCTTAAACACTCATAAAGATCTGAAAATCTGCCACGCTTGCATTTCCACAAGCTACGTATTTCAACTATTTATTCTTTTGCAAGTAAGCCTTTATTTTAAAAGGCAAGACATTTCCTGTTTACGACTTTATGGGAATAGGATAAAATAGCAGTTTAAGGCTATAAAAGGCATTCTCTGAGGGACCTTCTGGAATATATTATACTTAAAAGTTTTCATGTGTGTTGAACAATATAAACATATACTGTTTCTAAAGACCAAAGTACTATTGTTTCTCTGGATAAAATAATGAAAATAGAGTTAAATGCAGAAAATTTAAATGTGTAGTTTTATTCCTTAATATTTAGGAAAGATGGTCATTTCTTGCCTTTTGAATTGTTCTCGTTTCCTTACTTTCTCTGCGGTGTTTTGCTGGGATCACTGTGAGGTGGGTACACAGGAGCGAGGCACTCCCACGGCCACGGAGCTGGCAGCCTCCTGTGACCGCTCATCTCCCAGTTTCCCAGAGCCGCACGGGAAGCTGACTCTGCACCTCTGACCTCGGTAGGCTTCTCAGGGCATCCAGGGGGTCGGCTTCCCTGCCTTGCCTTACAGGCTTTCTGAAAACTGACATGGCAGGGGAATAGGGGACATGGAGAGAGGTCTTGTCCTGGAAGTATCCTTCCCTTGGGTAAAAACACTTTTCACATGGTATTTGGAGCTCTGACACCAGCAGGTTTCTCACAGATACAAAACGACAGTGTTATTTATTTAGAGGCCATTATTAGGGAGCAACTGAGCACAGACCCCCCGGGCACGTCAGGGAAGTGCCGCTCTGCAGGGGTCATCTGGGAATGGCGTGGGTGGGGTCCACATCTGACGGGCTGGAGGACACTGCTGGCTTCCAGCGCGTGGGCGCTGGGAGGACAGATGCTCTGAGGCCCAGCTGTTGGTAGGCTGGGCCTGTGTCATATCTCACATGGTTGGATTTTCTCATGTCCTGCTGGTCATTCATGTAGGTCAAAATTCAGTGTATAACTGCTTGAGCCTAGAATCTAATCATTTTACATATAAGTACAACATAGATCCTTCAGAATTTTAATATAAACTTAGTTTTCTAGGACAGCAATTCCCCGACGTGTGGTCGGGGCAGAGGGAAGACCACACTTTGCTCATTCAAGGAGTTATTACCCATGAGTTATTACCCTGTTCTCCATTTTGGAAAATGAATTCATGGACAGTCCTACCACTCTCCTGACCAGTCTCATCTGTAGCTCTCTCCATCTGTAGCTCTCTCCATCTGTGGTTATTCTGTGAAGGGGGCCAAGTCTCTGGTAACTTTATCACATCTAATGGCATCAGGCCCATGTATTTTCATATTGAAATATTTGTTTTTAACTATAAATTGTGACAGATTTTATTTTCTTGGGCTCCAAAATCACTGCAGATGGTGACTGCAGCCATGAAATTAAAAGATGTTTGCTCCTTGGAAGAAAACCTATAACCAACCTAGACATCATATTAAAAAGCAGAGACGTTACTTTGCCGACAAAGGTCAGTCTAGTCAAAGCTATGGTTTTACTAGTAGTCAGGTATGGATGTGAGAGTTGGACTATAAAGAAAGCTGAGTGACGAAGAATTGATGCTTTTGAACTATGGTGTTGGAGAAGACTCTTGAGAGTCCCTTGGACTGCAAGGAGATCCAACCAGTCCACCTTAAAGGAAATCAGTCCTGAATATTCACTGGAAAAGACTATGATGTTGGGAAAGATGGAAGGCAGGAAGAGAAGGGGACGACAGAGGATAAGATGGTTGGATGGCATCACCTACTCAATGGACATGAGTTTGAGCAAGCTCTGGGAGTTGGTGATGGACAGGGAAGCCTGGCATGCTGCAGTCCATGGGGTCGCAAAGAGTCGGAAACGAGTGAGTGACCAAAATGAACTATAAATTGGTATCTTTCAATTTCTCTTTTATAGTTATAGAAAGGCCTTAGTCTTGCTATGAAGGGACATATGTAAGTAGGTTTTATTTCATATAAACTTTCTTTGAGAATGATAAAGAAGCCTTACTAAATGTTATCAAAGAGGGGAAGGCAAAGAATTTTCCAGGTCAGTTCTGTCTGGGCATCATTAAATGGTAATAAAAATGGTAAACAAACTTTGGGTCACTCGTTCTGGACTCCAAAGGAGCTTAGCTGGACCAAGAGTGATCTGGGCACATATACGAGCATCTTCTGTCTGCTGGGAGCCAAGAGTCCCAGAGACCCCACTGACCTCCAGTGTGATCCTGTTCTTCACCAGGAGCCCGATCTTAATGTCCATCAGGTTCAAGTCTTTCTCCAGCTGCTGATTGCCTCTGATCTTGGTCACCACTTCCTCCCTCAGTCGGGCTACCTCCAGCTCTTCCTGGAAATCCAAGTCGCTTTGGTCCAACAAGTATACAAATTTGCGGATTACTCTCAATGGGGGGTTTTCAGAGCCAACTGAAAGGAAAGGAAAGGAGTGCTTCAACTGGGCATGCTTGAAATGATCAGTAGGAAAGCAACTAGGTCTTTAAAGAAAGCATTATCAGAAAAGACAGCAATGGTGGTGCTGGGCCCCACAGTGAATCATCCCGCCTCACATCAAATATGACGTGTCAAAGGAAACTGATCATATAAACACATGCAGGCCACTGAGAACGTCTGCCTCACAGTTTCCTTGTTATCCAGCATTTGTTTATCAGCCGTCTCTCACACTGTGTCCAGGACTCCCACACTGAGGAGATAGCTCTAGCTATTGGTGTCTTATTGATGAGGAATCTGGGAAAGAATGCTAACACTGAGCTGTCCCGGCTCTGAGAGCTTGTGGCTGAGCCAGATAAGAGATTTCTGTTCTTGCTGCAGGAAGCAGAAAGTGTTTGCTTTTTCAGTCCAAAAGACTTTGGGGGAAGGAGCAGGAATTAGGTGAAAGGGGAATTAGGAAAGGTCAGTCAAGGGAGACCTGTAAGGTCCCATAGGAGCCAAGAGGACAACTGGAACGCATGTTCTGCTTGGCAGAAACAAAATAATTTTAGAAATGGAAATTGGGTCCCTGTCGTTTCAGCATGAACCAGGGAGGGCCCTCAGCACCTAGGAGACCAGGCTTAGTCATGGTGAGGGTATCTGTGTAAATTCTACCAAGGGCTTTCCCTTAGTGCCTTGAACCTTACTGATGCTTTGATTCCTCGGCACTGTGACTTTGCAAAAAAGCCAACTTTTTAAAGGTGTTTAGTGAGAGTGACTCTGGGTAAATTATAAGAGGAAACAACTGGACCTTCAGTGCTGATGACAGGACACATCAACGCAAAGAGGACTGGAGAGAGCCCAGTGCGGTTTTGGCAGCCTCAGCCAACATCCTGTCCTCTACATCAGGGCTCTATTCAAGCTTCCTTATGTTAACAGTGCTGTTAGGATGTGTGGTGTTCTGTCACTTAAGAAATACAGAGTTCAATCAACAACGCAAACAATTAGCAGCATGAGCCCAGCACAAACAGCCAACTCTAGAGTCATCTGTATTACTACTGTGCCTCTTCTCATGTATTTATCGCTAGCTATCAAGGAAAAGCATCAGAGGTCCACATCTGTCTCCAGGCTCGGAATCTACTGGATAATAATACCTCATATTCCACTAGATGGCAAGTTACTGTGGATCATGGACCCTTCACTTCCTGATCACCAAAGCATATGTGAATTTATTTTTCTACTATTTTACCAAAGATGCTGTTGGTGACATGACCATTTCAGGAACAGCCTGAACCACACACCAGAGCTCAGTTACATAGCCGAGAGAACGTAAGCCATCTCATGTGTGTCTAAAGTTCTCTCTGCGTGCTCCAGAGAATTGTGTATCATTCTGTGTGCCAACAGGGCAGGTAGAAACAAATGAATAATTTAGCTTTACAAATTATTATGGTTCAAATGTAACAGCTCCTCTGTCAACAGTTGGCTTTCTGGCATCTTCACATCTTCACATCACTTTGTGGTAACTTTCGTTTCAGGAAACCACTCAACTTCACAGTCAGCCCTTACAAGGGGCCAGTTAAAGTTCTAGCAAGTTCCAAACCTGAATGCATTCAGTGCCTTTCTGGAGGAAATGGGTGAAAATGAATAATGCCAGACTAATAAAAGTGATGTTTTTCAGCTTAAGAAAATGCCTTAGTTTGATGAAGGTGCTGAATTGAGAAAGAAATGAAAATTTACAGTTCAGTTACCACAAAGCTACCTTATTTGCCAAAGCAGCTTTTATCTGATTTATTCACTAACACAGTTTCTGTCTTCTACGCTTTAATAAGAAATCACTTAGATTTTTAGCTGGAATTCCTTCTATCTTTTTAACTTAAAAAAAAAAAGTAAGCAAGTGACAAAAACTACCACAAAGTTATATATGTTCTACTTATTTACAAGGTATCGGTGGGGGGTGGTCTTGAGGGAAATGGACAGACGCTAAATTATGTGAAATTGGTTTGTAATCTCACAGCTGAGTTTTCCTTTCCAGATCTAGCACTGTTTCTACAATTGTCTACTTTACTGAATATACAATTTAGGGATGGATTTTTGTCAATAAAGTATTCTAAATGCTAGCATAATTTACATTAAAAAAAAAAAAACACACAAAACTACCCACAAAAACCTGTTCCCTAGAAGGAGAGGAAAAGCAGCTTGTGTGTGTTTGGAAAAACTATCCTTAATTTACCTATTTTAGTGTGTCAGGGCTCAGAAAACAAACCCCCTCTTCAGCTTTCTTGTAAAAAATTAAAGAAAGATATCTACCAATGGAGACATGAATCTCATCAATTGCAAAGTGGAGCAGTGTGACATTAGAGAGACACGTTCTTCCCTCAGTCTGCACGCTGGATTCTGGAACCTAGCAAGCAAGGCAGTATCCGGAAGATTCCACAGCTCGAGGCAGAACCTGGCCTTTGAGGCTGCTAGAGACTTTTCCCTTAACAAGTACCGGGGAGGGTCTTTTTGGGTCATACAGTTTGCTCCATAAGTCAGACAGACTTTTAACAATAAAAGGTGTTGGCGAAACTACTTACTACTACTGTGCTAGGAACATTACTGAGCAATATTTTTATTTCTTTCAAAAAAATTAATAAGACACAAGATAGTTACAGACAGCATAATGGCCACTACTAAAATACACAATGATGTGTTTTGCCCTCTCAAAACTAATCCTGAATGACCTAAATATTTGAAGAATCTGGGCAGTACTAATAAACTTATCAGCAAGCTCTTCTAGACTTAATCTAGGACATGCTATTTATCACATGTTCTTACGATAATTAGAATGTTAAAAATTCAGCATATAAAGAATGCTTGACTGTGTAAAAGAAATGAACAATAGAATAACAATCAGGAGCAGAGCTGAAACCGAAAAAGATGGCACAAAATGTGAATGCTCTTTCTGGGTGATTTTAATTTTATTTTTCTGTTTTCCAACTTTCTGCAAGTGACATTCTAGTTATAAGGAAGACAGTTTAAAAACCACAGGGACTGTGAAAAGTCTAAAATGAAACTACATGAAGATGTTTGTAATTTTCTTTGGGAAGTGAAACTATGTGCTTTTCCCCTTCTTATTCATATTTCCAAATTTCTTATATGACTATGTTTTGTTCTTAAAATGAGAAGGAAAAAAAAAAAATCACAGGCCAGGTAATAAATTAAATGGTATTCAGATGTAAGTTTATCTTCTGGCTAACTCTTTTGCATTAAATTCCTGTCTCTAGCTTATTATTATTTTTTTTTGAATACCTGTAAGAGGTCCTTTCATGACTGTTTTTCACGATTTTCTTTTGAAATACATAGTGAGACAGGCGTACAGTTTTTATCTTGACCTCCTGCCAGTGACCCCATGACTGACAGGCTGCAGGAAACACCAAAACAGCTCTGCCAAGAAGCCCCCACTGAGCCCACTCCTGCGAGGTCCTTCCCACAGCCCTTGACGAAATGATCATGGGGACCGCGTCCTGAGGCTGGTGCTGTGGGTATGAGCCTGCCAGCGCTGGGGGGCCTCTTGTGGAGGTGCGGGTCGGCATCGGCTTGTCACAGGGACGGGGCCCGGGCAGCAGCGGTCCTGGAAGATGCCCCTTGGCGTGAGCCCTCTTTTTTTTTTTTTTTTATTATTATTATTTTTTTTTAATTTTATTTTATTTTTAAACTTTACATAATTGTATTAGTTTTGCCAAATATCAAAATGAGGTTGCCATTAACCCTACCATAGAGCCCATAGCTAGCTCACATTTAATAAAAAATATCAGCATTAATGCCAACTCCTTTTTTTAAAAATTGAAGTATAATTGAAGTCTATCATTAATATAAATACATATCACTATATATTCTTCACAAAACACCTGAAACTAACACAGCACTGTAAATATATATATATTTTGGCCAAAATTGGGTTTTTCCATAAGTTGTAGCAGAAAAACATATATATATAGATATATAAATTTTCAGATTCTTTTCTATTATAGGTTATTATAAGATATTGAATACAGGTCCCTGGGCTATATATAGTAGGTCCTGCTGATTATCAATTTTATATATAGTAGTGTGTATCCTAATTTATCCCCTCCCCTCAACATTGTCCATTTTTTTTTTTTTTTTTAAGAAATCCCATCTACTGCCCTTAACCATTCCACTTTGATAGAAAGGCCCGTTTCCTGTCAATGACATGCTCGGGTCTGAGATGGTCAAAATCTACTGGCGATAACGTGTATCCACTGACGTGAGCAGATGGAAATAACTTGTGCTTGCTTGGTCTATAAGGAATGCTTTGTTTCGGAATGCTCTACTTACCCAGTGTTTTGTAGTCATCTCTAGCTTTGCTCGCTCTCAATAGAGACTGGATTTTCACAATTTCATTGTTCTGCAAAAGAAGATGACCAGTCACAACCTCCCAGAGTTCCATCGACTCCACTGTTTTAGAATTCAGCACTCTTCAAAAACTGACGGCATTTGAAGAATGGACACTATTTAGAACTGACAGTATTTAGATGTGGTGTAGTCAACGTTTATTTTTGCATTCTCTTTGAAGAAAGGGTCAGATAAGTTAGCTAATAGTATATAAACAAGATTGCAAAGGGATTGTCTAAATAAAGATATCTAAAGAGGGAAAAGAATTTTACCATTAAACTTAGATGGTCCAATCTATGTTCACATATCTATTCTTCAAAAATCCTGAAAAAATTCCTCCTGTGGGCTTATATTTAACTGGTCAGCAATAATTAAAAACGTTGCAAGCAAAGTTGGAAAGTCCTTCATTAGTATCTTTTCTCTCTGGCATAACTAGCCAACATAAATTTTTCCTCACCCATTTCCTTTCCAGTTCTGAATAAAGTCTTATTCTGAACAAAAAAATGTAAGAAGCCTCTAAATAGTACCACAGTGAGTTCTAAAATCCATTTTTTTCCTCCAAGCATTTGTTTATACCATTTGATAAGAATCATTCAATGCTAACATTCACAAACTATTCATTTAAGTTCATTCTCAGGGAGGACAAATTTCCACATGTGTGTCTCTTACATGAGCTCTGAAAAACTGCAATCGTGAGAGGTAATTCCTTCGTGCTGTTACCATCCGGTACCAGGACTGAATCTAAAAAAATAAGTGAAAAAGAGAAATCCAGGCAATTACCAAACCACCTTTCATATGTCTCTATGCAGTCTTTTAAAAATAATATCGATAATTTGATAAAAAAGCAAAAATCAGCCATCCACCAACTAATAGACATCTACAGCCTCATTTTTTTATGAAGAAATCATTTTATTTATTTTTATTTATTTATTTTATTTTTTAACTTTACAATATTGTATTGGTTTTGCCATATATCAACATGAATCTGCCTCATTTTTATCTCCTACTTCTTTCGTTGCTTTTCCTCCGAGGTGTTCAGAACATGTTACACATTATGGTGGAGAAGGTAATGCAGCTCTTTGTACTATTTTGCTTTAATCTCAGTAAATAAAAGCCAAGCAAGCAAGGCATTTTGCTTAGAGTTGCAAAGGGTCAGGGGATCAAATAAAACTAAGTTCAGAGTTGCTTCCAACACCCCTTAAATGCAGCCAATACTTTTTGGGTCTTTACAGGAAAACATTTCAAAAGGTTTCATGAGGGACGCCCTGTGACCCATGGTTTTCTGGGTGAATAAGCATGTGTTCCATGGTGAGCACAGGGTATTTCCAAGTGTAACATGTTCAGGAACTCATAATGCAAAAGGTCTAGACCATGTCATTCTCTATCCTCATATTAAAAAGTCTTAACAAATCTCCTCTGACTTCACCTCTCTCCAGCCCTACTCTTCTGAGTCTTACCTGGATTTCCAAGTTTCTACAAGCTCACTGCCAGATAGTTCTTTAGTTTTCAGCTCTGACAGTGGGCACCCCAATGGCTGCTCTTCCTCTAAGCTTGGAGCAACCAGCCTGGATTGGAAGTTGGGTTAGATGGGCTTATCTACTCAATACAGGCTCTAACTCAGTTGTACTTCTTCTTGTCATTGGTTTTGCATTTGCCTTACAATAAGGCAAATAAGTTTATACTGTTAAACCTGAACATTCTAATTATTATTAGAGAAGATCATACAAAGAACATGAAATAAAGCTGGATTTCTTCCAAATCAATTTGGACTTTTTAGAGGAGAAGCAGGTGCAAAAGTAACTGCGGTTTTGCATTGTTGAACTTTGCCATTTGGTACTGGAATACGTTCTTAAATAAATGTGGCTATGCTATACATAATTTTCATGGCCATTTCTTTATTTTTAAAAATTTATTTTTAATTGAAGGATAATTGCTTTACAGTATTGTGTTTGTTTTTGCCAAACATTAACATGAACCATCCATAGCCATCATATTCTTTTTTTTTTTGCTGATGACTTATTACTTGCTGTGTATTTTATGTTTATTTTAGACTATGGAGATGATGTTAGACAAAAGCACATTCGAGCGATTTTCTTATCTGGTTTCAAGATGGATTGCAAAGCGGTAGAGACAACTCGCAACATCAACAAATGCACTTGGCCCAGGAACTGCTGATGAATGTGCAGTGCAGTGGTGGCTCAAGTTTTGCAAAGGAGACAAGAGCCTTGAAGGGGAGGAGCATAGTGGCTGGCCATCGGAAGTTGACAATGACCAACTGAAAGGAATCACTGAAGCTGTCCTCTTACAATGATACAAGAAGTTGACAAAGAACTCAGTGTTGACCTTTCTATGGTTGTTTGGCATTTGAAGCAAACTGGAAAGGTCAAAAAGCTCGATATATCGGTGCCTCATGATCTGACTGAAAATTTAAAAAACTGTCATTTTGAAGTGTAGTGTCCTCTTATTCTATACACAACAATGAACCATTTCTCAATTGGATTGTGACGTACATGTGAAGAAAACTGGATTTTATACAACTGGCAATGACCAGCTCAATGTTGGTCCTAGAAGAAGCTCCAAAGCCCTTTCCAAAGCCAAACTTGCACCCAAAAAAGGTCATGGTCACTGCTTGATGGTCTGCTGCTGGTCTGATACACTCCAACTTTCTGAATCCCAGTGAAACCATTACATCTGAGAAGTATGCTCAGCAACTCAGTGAGATGCACGGAAAACTGAAATGCCAGCAGCTGGCGTCAGTCAACAAAAAGGGCTCAGTTCTTCTCCATGACAATGCCCGACCGCACGTCACACAACCAATGCTTCAAAAGTTGAACGAACTGGGCTACAGTTTTGCCTCACCTGCCATATTCATCTGACCTCTTCCCAACCAACTACCACTTCTTCAAGCATCTCGACAACTTTTTAGCAGATAAAATGCTTCCACAACCGGCAGGAGGCAGAAAATGCTTTCCAAGAGTTTGTTGAATCCTGAAGCACAGATTTTTATGCTACAGAAATAAACAAACTTATTTCTCATTGGCAGAAATGTGTTGATTGTAATGGTTCCTATTTTGATTAGTAAAGATGTGTTTGAACCTAGTTATATTGATTTAAAACTCACGATGTGAAACCGCAATTACATTTGCACCAACCTCATATTATAAAGAGACAACATAGTGTTTTGATGGATCCTCTTGAAGATGATCAGCTAAGTGAGGGGGGAGGCAGGACTCAAACCCAGGACTTGCTTCTGATGTCAAGTCTCAGACACAGTCTGTCTTCCAGAAGCAAAAGGAGAATGAAGGAAAAAGTTTACATGCTTCCTAAGGTAGGAAAGAGTGTTTACCTTCACAATAAAGCGAATATTATCAATGAACATTTGTCGCCTGCGTTTATATGCTTCCCGTTGCTTATATGCCTTCCAAAAAGCCTGTAGAAAATAATGAGTTACAGAATTACTTACATGTCACAGTTTATTTTAGAAAGTGCAAGGACAGAGTACATCACAAGAGACACTGAGTTGGGACAAAGTCAGGAATCCTCCCTTCCAGATCTCATCTGGACACCGTCTCATCTGACACCAGGTGGACACTGAACTGGGCAGAGCACACCTGCTCACAGCTGGGGCTTGTCCCAAGTTGGTGAAAGGAATTACCAGGTGGAAGCCCAGGTTCTGCTTTGAAAGCGTAATTTTAACAAGGCCCTGAGTGATAAGAAGTAATAATAAAATGGAATTGTCCTGAAATATACAAACAGATCAACTTGGTGCTCGTATTATTTGGTAGCATTATAAGATGCCTCAGGGCTTCTCAGGTGGTGCTAGTGGTAAATGACCCACCTGTCAAAGCAGGAGACATAAGAGACGTGGGTTCAATCCCGGGGTTGGGAAGATCCCTTGGGGGAGGGCATGGTAGCTCACTCCAGTATTCTTCCTGAGATAATCCCATGGACAGAGGAGCCTGGTGGGCTATACTCCACAGGGTCGCAAAGAGTTAAACACAACTGAAGGGACTGAGCATGCATGAGATACCTCAAAATAATGACTAGTAAGTATCTTTACTCCAGCAAGCAAGCCACTGTGATCCAGATCGAAAAGGAAGATGACCCTGGATTCCTGAGAGCAGGAGTGCTGTGATGATCTTTCATTATTTCATCTCTTTTTACATAAGGTTTAATGAGGCTTCATCAATATACCTTTACTACGTTATCAGCTTAACGAGAGCTTTTATAGGAAACATTTACAAAAAGTGGACACAAACTGGTATCTTAATTTGTTTTTTGTTCTTTTCTGGGCTGCTCTGTGCAGCATGCGGGATCTTGGTTCCCTGACCAGGGATCAAACCTGTGACCCCTGCAATGGAAATGCAGACTCCTAACTGCTGGACTGCCAGGGAACTACAAACTGGTGTCTTTAGAATGATCACATCCATAGTTGTTATAAGTTTAGTCCAACTCATTTTTGAGAATCTGTTTATTGAGACATATCTTTGTAACTCACTGCACTGCTCTGATTTTCTTTTCCAAGTTAGAACTGAAATAAACACAAATTCTGTGTTTATTTCAGTTCAGTTGTGTCTGACTCTTTGCGACCCCATGAACTGCAGCACGCCAGGCCTCCCTGGAGTCCATCACCAACTCCTGGAGTTTATTCAAACTGATGTCTATTGAGTCGGCGATGCCATCCAACCATCTCAAAGGGACAAATACAAAAATCAAGTTATTTTTTATAATTTTTTCACATTTTCATGTCAACCCACCCCATTCCTTCTTTTTTAAAAAGGTGTATGGGATTTTTATTGCCATTTAAAAAAGAAAATACTTTCTGGTAATGATTCAAAACAAAACAGTCGTGATGAAATATACACGCAATGGAGTACTTGCTCCGGACGTCCCCTCTTAGTATTTTTATTTTTTGTTTTGCAATTGTTACAATGTTGTGTTGGTTTCTGCTGTACAACAATATGAATCAGCCATAATAATACATGTATCACCTCCCTCTTGAGCCTGCCTCCCTTCCCCCCCAACCCCTGCTGTACAGCAACCTCTCATCAGCTATCCTGTTTACACATAATATCCCCTCTCTCAATTTAAACCCCTAGAAATGACAAATGTGCTTTTAAAAACACCTTAATTTTGAAATAATTAGCAACTCATAGGATGCTGCAAAGATAATTCATTGAGTTCCACGTACCCTTCACCCAGCTTCCTCCAATGGAAACATTCTACAGATACGCTTATAAAGCAATCCATCATAGAGCCAGAAAACAAGAAGGCTTAAGTGCCCAAAACTATGAGGGACCCTGGGAGAGAGAGGACAGTTTGAACTGGCTGAAAAAGGGAACCTCAGAACACAATTCTGCAAACATTGGGAACCTCTACAAAAAAAATGTGAGCTGGCTCTAAGCTTGAGGAGCCTTGGGTAGCAGTCAGAGAAATTCTGGGGAAGTCTTCACATCATCCACTTGCCAAGCAGTGGGGCAAAAACATGGATGGGGAGTATGGGCTGGAAAATTACGAGAGTATAGTCTTTTTGGCGGGAATTTAGCAGCATCAAGTTTAAAGCTATTTAGTATTTCACCTCGTGTTTCTAATTTTCCATACACCTAGCCTAAGAAAAATACAAGCACCTGTGTAGGAAGATGACATTTAAGGATTTCTATTGTATTATTGCTTGTAATACTGAAAAAGTATAGAGGTCAGAATGCTGACATCGGAAAACAGTGATAAATTATGATTGCATTCATCGGGATGACAATCTAACTAGTAACTCATTTGTCATGATGGTCTCAGTGTGACTCAGGTGCTTTTGATCCTAGCACTGTTTTTAAAGTGCAGAGGTGCAAATATACAAATAATATTATACATGCCATTTCTTGATCCAAACTGAAAGGCAACCAAGACACTGGAATTAGCTCAATTGCTCATTCTGCTTTTTAAAGAATTATTTCAACTCCAGAAACACTATTAATCTCTATTAGCTCAGAGTCTCGAAGCTTTTGGATATGGAATCTGTTGTAGCAACAGATCTGATATTAAAGCATGATTGCATTGGTAGAATGAACCCACTTGTAGGTTTTGTATGATGTTTTAAATGTCTTAAGGAGTTAATGGTCACCAACAGTACTTTCCTAAAGATTTCATTTCATATTTCATCTATTTAATGATTATGTAGATTTTTCTGGGATCTACATTGATATATCAACATTACCTTTCCAAACCAAGGCAACTTGGCTAGGTTTAGAGGTTCTGGTCTATAGAAGCAGAATAACACATGCTTCCTATTTCATTTGTCAAGATTTAACCTTCTTTTTTATTTGTAAGTTTTCATCAGGATTGGTTTCTCTTATTCCATGCTAACAGCAGAATTGTGCAAGGCCCAGAGCCTGCAGGCTCTTCTAATTAGAGGCTCTTTATTGAAAAAAATTATAGGTATAAAGTTGGGAGGAAGGAGCTATTGGTATAAAGATACAGAGACAAAACTCTAAACCCTAAGGCCATTTAGAAGCAGCCTTTTATGGACAGAGACAGAAGGCATTTACAAAACCATCACTCTCTCCCTTGAAAGGTGGGAGAACTTACGTAAAAATTTATAATAGCCATCTTCTGGTTTTGGTTTTTGTTACCATAAATAAATTTTCTGTGCAACACAGCTGTAACAGAGGAGTGTCTCATGATACCTAGACCTCAGAAGTTACTGCTGTTTTATAGATTCTAATTGTCAATCTCCAGAAAACCTGGCTTGCCAAATTGGTTGCCTTGCTTCATAATTGGACACATAGGATAGTAATATTCAAATTACCAACTTCTGAAGCAGATATTCTTCTGTGACCTCCCTGGTAGCCATTTATCTTTTTTCCCTCTCTGCTTGAAGGTACAATCCCACAACCTAAGGGTAGTCAACTTCACTCAAACGACACGACGGAGGACTGCCCCACCGTGTCACCTCACCCTCCAGCCCCACACGCCTCCCGACAACCTGCTCTCGCTCCAGAGAAGCTTGTTTCTTTTTCTCTGCTGGGATGTTCATGGCACTCTCTGACCTGAGGTTCAGTAAGTTAGTAATTCTCAGGGCTAAGTTTGGGGTTTGTCATTCTCAATGTTTTTTCCTACAAGGTGGTATTTCAAATTTCTTCAGTTCAAGGGAAAAAAAAAAATTGTAGCTAACTCTTTTTTCCCCGGACTCAGTTTTTCTGAACTCTTCCTGGGCCATCTGACCTACCGGATGTTGGTACCCCATTCCCTGCCCTCTGAGTCACCATCTTGATCGCTTCGTCATTTCAAATACTTGTTGAGCCCTTAATAGCGGCATACTGGTCACAGTCTGTCATGAATTATCCCATTTTAATTCCCATTAATGGGAATCCCATTTAATGCCCACAACCCTGAGATAAAATGGAAATTTCAGATGAGACAACATATTTTAAGCTATCTATTCCTTCCCTCAGCTTTTTGTGTGTTTTTTCCTCAAGTTCTCCACATGTTTCATTTACTTTCCAGTGGCTGTCTTGCATTCTGCAGTCATAAATTCATGCATGTTCTGGGATGTCATTATTTTTCTTCCTCTCTGTAGCCATTGGCTACCTTTTCATTTTATCATGCTGTCTGGTTTCATTAAATCCATGTGTCATATTAAGTTTCTTAAAAGCAAAAGGAATTTCAGTATAATTTTTTGTGTGTCTCCTGGGATAAGAATTCCCTTAAATGTTTACTTCATTTATATTTTACCTTATATTTCTTTTTCTTTTTTTTGATATAGCATTTTGTTTCAGATTTTTTTTTTTCTGGCTCACTTCTTAAATGTAGGCCACTTTACCGGAGCCTTCTGTTTACTCACCATTCAGAAATAATCTGTCTATGTAGAGTCTCATTGACCTTGCTCCCTGTCTACTTGAGCACCATCTGAATTGCCCCCTAAGCACCCAAGGCAGAGGACTGGCTACTGATTCTCTGTCCAAACCCAGTTCTTGAGGAGGAGACTGAGGGTAGCAGTCAGTGGAGCTACCGAGTTAGTTGAGACTGCTGTGTCTGGGGCTGACTCAGTCAACAAAGAAGTTCAGACGGTTCTACAGAGGGGAACCCTTCAGATTTCACAGCGTTCTCCTAATCCAGGGTGAATCAGTTATTTTGGCAAAAAAACGAGACGAGTGTGATCCCTTTTGGTTCATGGTCTTTTGGTTTTCTAGGTCAGCCCATTTTCCTCTCTAGGTTACAGTCTGCCTTTAAACCTCACGCCCTCCTTTGTTAGAAAACTGTCAGAAGAGGCAGGGACAAGTCATCATGGAGTGACTTCACAGGGCAATGGCTTCTTCTTCTTCAATACTGCTGCTCCCACTGAGGTGAGGGGGAAAGCCTCCAAGTTAGTGTTTCTGCTCTTCTCCAGCTCTCTCGTGACTTCAGCCCTGGGGCCTGGTATCAGCCAGATTTTACACTAGCAGGCTCTTCAGACTGTCTTCTAACTGTAACACAGCTGTGGGCAGACTGGAGAGCTTGAGGTTGGTCCAAATCATGCCACACCAGTTAACACTCTTCAAATTTTGGGCAGAAGTAGAGTCTTACCATCAGTGTGGATGATGCTATATTTAAGATTTTGTTCACTTCCTGTGTGTTTTATCTATCATTTATTAAAAGAAGAATAAACTGAAAACAAGTTCACCTAGAAAAATCCTTTGAATTTTAACTTTACAAAAGAAATTTCTTAAAACATTCATCTTTCCTGCCCTCTAACATCTTAAGCTCTTGCAAACTCAGACACTTGAGCATCTACTGATTGCAAGCCATAAGAATACAAAAGTTGTAAAAACTCATCTTCTTCCCTGCACAATATTATAATTAGGTGGGGAAGCAGATAAGCATGCCAATGATCACAAAAGAGAAGCTCTTTTAAAAACTTTCAATTTAGGAAATGTAAGTTAGTGGCCAAAGCAAAAACCCACCAAACCCCACCCATCAAAAACAGTATCACTTCGGACACACAAAAAAGGACAAATGCACAATCTTTTAGAAACCAGTGTGGCGGTTGAAAGAGGATGTTAGCGGAACACAGAACAGAAACATCTAAATCTGGCAAGCTCCCCTCCTGCCAACCAGAATGTTCGGATAAGTCACGCAAGCTTAAGAAGAGCTCACAACACAGGGCTTCGGAAAGAGGATGCTTCTTGCAGAATGAAGAATGAGAGATTAGATGAGACAGAAGACACTCTCAGAGATGCTACATCTGTTTCATGAGCTCTTCTATTCTTTGGGCTTCTCTGGTGGCTCAGACAGTGAAGAATCTGCCTGAAATGCAGGAGACCCAGGTTCAATCCCTGGGTCACGAAGATCCCCTGGAGAAGGCTACCCACTCCAGTATTCTTGCTTGGAGAATTCCATGGACAGAGAGCCTAGTGGGCCCCAATCCACGGGGTTGCAAAGAGTTGGATACGACTGAGCGAGTAACACTTTCACTTCACTTTTCTGTTTTTTAGAGCATAGAAACTCAGACACCACTCAATATCCACTAACCACTAAAAAACCAATTTGAAAGCACATGAGGTTAGATAGTAGGTGACAGAAGGGTATCTAGTTTCTTTAGAGAAACAGGATTTCAACTCAGGTCTCAGGTATTCCCCTGATTGACTATTCACAGCATCCTGAATACGTTCCAGAAGATAACAGGTGAAAAGTCATTCAACATCCTTCCCATCTTGGAGCATTCAACAGTGTAGACCCAGGGGCGCTGATTAAGGACACGATCTTCAGTCAGATTTGTTTATTAGAATGCTGGTAGTTGACGGTCCTATGATTAAATAAAACATTTTCATGGGATATGACAGCTGTCTGTTACAAGTGGGAGATGACTCACATACCTGTATTTTGACCACATGCTTTTCCTGTTCATACAAAAATGCTTTCCTAGCTTCATACTCTTTCCTAATGAGGGGTCCTGAGGTTGTGGCTTGGAAGCGCTGGAGCATGTCTTTGCTAGCAGACCATATCTTCTCACGGATGTAATCTGCAGTGATATCCTCAACAATGTCCTGGTAAGAGATATTTCTTATGGTTACACTTCACACATCAAGTGAGAAGAACACAGAGAACAGATTCTGGAAATTCTATCTTTCAGAAAGGGATCTGGATAGCTCTTTCTGGCTCAGTGTAAAAACAAATTTGACCAGAGTCAAGGGGTGGGCTGGCTCAGCTTCTTTCTAGAGACATGGTTTTAGAATCCTCTGAAATCTGGGTGGAGATGAGAATGTGGTTGAATGGTCTCAGGATTTGGAGGTGGAGATGTTGGCAGGGATGTTGGCAGGGACCGGGCCTAAGGCCTGGGCTCCCCAGAGCGTAAAAGACAAGAATGATTACATAAGTGTTGGCATCACCTCCTCCCTCTCCTGGGGGAAAGACAGCAATGCCCATGAAGTCCTCTGGCTTTTCTTGCCCAGGCCAGAGGAGGCAGATACCTGCAAGGAGTAGGGGAAAACTCAAAATAAATTTGGGAGAAAATAAAGGACTTGGAGCAGAAGAAAAGGGGCTGGGAGAGGAAAGATAAGCACTCTTTTGGGCAGACAGGGAAACCTAGATGAATGAGAAAGCAAGGAAGAAGGGGGACTGGGAGAAGTCTTCATGCAGATGATGAACTGGGTTACTTTCACGTTCTTTGAGAAATGCGCGCAGAGACTGGACTCATTTCTGTGGCAGATGCCTCTTAACCATCCATGTGAATGGACTTCACGGATGGTGAATTTAAACAACTACGACTGAAATCATGTAAAAGATGCATAAATACTCTCACAAGGAGACATATGTACAGCCTAGAGTAAATTCAGTAATTTCAGACTGACTAGAGTATTTTTTTTTTTAACAGCACAGATCCTCCACTTTTCATTAATCTTGATGCTGGAATCAGGGATAACTTCACAAAGTTATACTTAGGGCATCTTTGGATGCCATACGAGCAATTTTTGTCTCTTGAGTTTTAACCTTTCAATGTTGCTTCTTCACAGTTTGACATATCCTTTCAATGATAGCACATGGTTTTTAAATATTGGCCATAATGTTATTTTTCAACAAAGGAGCACTAATAGTTCACTGCCACATGCCATTTTCCTGTAAAAAGTGGGACATTACACATTTGAAATGAGTAAATGAATACATTTTTCACTATCTTCTTGTCATTCAGGATTTCTGTGGCACTGTCAACCCCAAGTTACAGCTTTTTCTCTGAGTTTTAGTAAGTTACTCTACTGGAGATTCTGTCCACAATATCGTTATCTTGCAGTATCTTTCTTGCTGGAGAATTTGAACAGTTCTATGAGATCTATATGTGTGAGTTCTAATTTTTTCAAGACGGAATTCAATTATTAGAAGTATTTTCTTTTAAACACACTACAAATGCCTGGATCACAGAGCAAGTTTCACATCTTCTGGGGCCAACTTTTGGTCTCAAGTCCAAAGCAATCTTAGTGAACATTCCTTCAAGAATATTGCTTCCTGTTATAGGCTGAGGTAAGGGGAAAGAAATAAGACATCTTGAATATTGACAACCAAGGAATTACCACTAATTGAGCTCTGGTGTCAAGGAAAACCTGAAGATTGATTTCTTAGGGTAATCTGCCATCCTATATAATCTGCAAGAGCTTTATCTGCCCGCTGCTCTGTGGTGCTGCTCTGACATACAGAAGACATTCTAGAAATCAGTAACCATACAGCCACACCTAGCTGCAGTTCATGAAGACTTTACTCCATATCCAGCCTTCAAATAAATCAGTTCTTCCCATCAATCCCTTGATTCTAAAATAGAAAGGCAATCACACTTATCTTTATATAGTACATTTTTCCATCAAACAGCAGACTCCTACCTCAATTTCCTTTCCCATGAGCCATGATTCTTTAAGCAAGCAGGGTTCAGGTGTGACCCAGGAACTCTCTTTTGAATCAATATTGTAGTAGTAATCATATTTCTCCTGCAGGGTGAGTTTAAGCCATGAACCTTCAGTAGACACTAAAGAAAAAGGTTTGTTAAATTCTAGAGAGGAACGTGGAAACTTTTAAGATTAACGTAGTTTCTTCAGTAAGTAAAATAATTGAACAAGGATGTTTTCCACCAGGCATTCAGATAATCTAAGTTAAAATCATTAGCAATGAGTCATTAAAATGGAATGAATTCTGTATATTCAGTGGCAGCTCCCTACTAAGCCAAAGTAAAAGGAGAGTGACGTCTAATGTTAGCTCTGCATGTCAAATTTCTCATGAGGATTAAAGGAGTCACACATGGCCAGCAAGAAGGAAAAGTAAACAAGGAGAGAAACACCAGGTAGATGTGACTAGCACCACAAGTAGATGGGGAGACCAATGAGGAAGAATCCTCTTTGTTTAGAATGTCTTCCAGCAACTTCTTTGAAAAGGGGTGGCCTACGAGGGCTGTGACCCACTATTTAAGGAGGACCCATTATTTAATGATTTGCCTTAAACCAAAGCAGAAGTGACTCGTCTTTGCAGACAACTTTATTCAAAGCACAAAACGGCATACATAACCACTGAGGTCACTAAGAAGGGAAAAGGAAAATTCCTGATTCCTCTGACTCATCTTGTTCTACAAAACCACACAAAACCAGGAGGAAAAAAATGTTAAATGGACTTAATTCTCTCAGGGAGAGAATACTAGGGGAAAAAAATACATCTATGGCAGTCATGGCTTAAACTGGTCAAGAATAATGCAATCTATTTGCAATCAACAAAATAGATTTAGCCATCTATTAATTTTGTTGAATGGTTACGATTCTTGTCTCAGAACAGAGAGCTAAAAACAATAAAAATAAAAATTTCAGAGCAAGCTAAGCCAACTGCTGTCAAGTGAGCACTAGACTAATTGCCTTTATAGGTAAATCATAGTCCTAGTGAATCTCCTCAAAGAATATTTAAATGGATTCAAATAACTAAGCAAAGATAACTTTAAGGCCCTTTAAAGTGTGTTGATTCTTCAATTGGTTTTTTAATGCCTGTCAACTGTTCTGTGGATGCCCAGATCCACAGAGAGATACATAGCTCTTCAAATGGCCAATCAGACAACCATTATCTGTTTAGAAATGCTGGTTTACTAGAAAATATATTGTACAGTCAAATATGGATGATCACAAGTAATCATTATATATTTTCAATCACCAACAGGTACCAGATTCACAAATGTTTTCAGAAGATTGGACACTTTTTAAGGCAACTCTCTCAGTGGGAAGGAAGGAAATCAAATAAAAATGGGGGAAATAGATATCTTTTATTTTCATAAGAACTGAGAAGTAAAAAGTTCTTAGTTGGTTAAAAGTGAATCACATTGGCACTGTAAAGCTTTATTTGGGTTGGGATGTCAGTGAATAATAGAAAAGGAGAATTCTATCATTTTCACATCAAGTATGAGTTTAGAGTCAGGTCAAAGGCTGAGGAGGACATCACCAGAACAGGGTTCAAGGATTTTTCCTAAGAAGTAGAGCTGGTTTGCTGGGGCTTCCCAGGTGGCATGAGTGGTCAAGAACCTGCCTGCCAGTGCAGGAGATGTAAGAGAAGTGGGTTTGACCCCTGGGTTGGGAAGATCCCCTGAAGGAGGGCATGGAAACGCACTCCAGTGTTCTTGCCTGGAGAATCCCATGGACAGAGAAGCCTGGTGGGCTATAGTCCACAGGGTCGCAATGAGTCAGACATGACTGAAGCGACTTAGCATACATGCACATAGTTGGTTTGTTAACTGAGGGAAAAGACTAATTACAGGCCTTTAAGGAAGCACAACAGAGAAAGATTACAGTGAGTTAAGAGGTGATGTGCATTCTATATGGAAACATGTTTTCTAGATGCCTTCCAGACAAAATCATACCTATATAAGACCTAAACTGAGCTCTAAGGCTAAGTGATCTATGCAAGAGTGAACACTTTAGTCTGGGGAAAAACAGACAGCCTAGAACCAGAGGTGAAAGAGTTAAGAATAAATCATCCTGTTCACACACTCAAACAATGTTCACAGCTCTACTGAAAATGAAAGTTAGTCTTTAATTCCCTAGAAAGCTTGTCCTCTTCCTCTGAGAACAGAGGTTGGTAATCTTTTTCTATAAAGGGCCAGAGAGTAATTTCCATCTTGTGTGTTACAGGTCTCTCATACAACTCCTTGACTCTTACTGTATCATGAAGGCAGCCAGAGACAATAGCATACAAATTGATGACTGTGGCTGGATTGCAATAAAACTTTATTTATAAAAATAGGTGGCAGCCTGAGGAATCTTAAAAGCTATTAGAATAAAGGTTTCAGGATACAAAATCAACATCAAAAATAAATTTTATGAAAATATGTCCACATAAAAGCTTGCATACAAATGTTCACATAAGTATTACTTAGGATAGCCAAAACTGGAGGAAAAAATCCCAATTCTATCCACTGATGAATGAATAAACAAATGTGGCATATTCATACAACAGAATATTATCAGCCATAAAAGAAATGAGGAGCTGATACATGCTACAACATGAATGCACTTTGAAGACATTATGCTACATGAAGTCAGACACAGTATGATTTTCGTTTATATGAAATGTCCAGAATAGGAAAAATTAGAGAGACAGAAAGTATATTAGTGATTGTCTGGGGCTGAAAGTTGGGGGTGGGGAGCAATGGCTAATGGGTAATGGGTTCCATTTATTATAAGAAAAATATTCTGGAATTAACTAGTGGTGTTAGCTATACAAGTCTGGGAGTATAATAAAAACTTCTGAATTGCACACTTTAAAAGAGTAAATTTTATGGTATGTGAATTATATCTCAATAAAAAAATTAATTGTATTTCTATATGTTAGCAACAAACAACCCCAAAATGAAATTAATATTTACAATGACATCAAAAATAATAAAATATGGTAGGAATAAATTCAAATAAAGTGATGCAAGCCCTATACACTGAATACTACAAAACATTGTTGAAAGAATTAAAGACCTAATTAAAAGCAAAGACATACCATGGTACATGGATCAGAAGACTTAGTGTTAGGATGGCATATGCCTCAAATCCATCTATGGCTTCAGTATAATCTCTAAAAAGTCCCAACTCCTTTTTTTCCAGAAAAAATGAATCTAAGGTATTTCCTAGGTTTCTAAATTGGCTATCTGGGGACCATTTTTTTTTCTCTGCTGATCAGAACATGGCAGTTGGGAAAAGGAGTAGGCAAGCTTAGGGAAGAGAAGATAAAGCTAAGTTTGGGCCAAGGATTTGAAATTATGATGAGTCATCTCTAAGAAAATCACCCCTTGCATAAATACAGTTGTGCAAGTCTTTCCTCATAAACGATGAGGTAGGGGCACTATAGAAACTGATGAAGAGATGTGAAGAGAGCAGAGAGAGGCTCAAGGGTGATCAGACAGCAAGTAAGAGTGGATGGCCAGTAGCCCTATTCTCATTTCATTATCAGAAAATGTTCAGAATCAGAGGGTAGAATTCCCAAGTTAGAAATACATCAGGCTAATTATAAGTCCATAGGGTAGTTCTGGACAGACTTCTAGTGAATTAAAAAAAGTTTTGTTTTTTTTCCCCTCGAGTTCCATTTATAAGGCTATATATTGTCAAAGCAATTTTCTAAAGATGAGAAGTACTATGTACATGTGGTACAAATAAACATCAGCCTGAGTCAGGAGACACCTTAATCCTCGACAGTGGGACACAGCAAGTGCTCAGCAAAAATCTATCACGCTGAAGAGACGATGGGCTCTCTCTGCCAAAAACTAGTCTCACTGGGCTTGTCATTTTCTCCCTCTGTCCAAAATGCCATCAACGTGATTTTCTGAACCTGAAAAATGAGTCCTAAACTCATGATCTAAAACAGTTTCCAGAGCTAACATTTCATGGATTGAATAGGCATAAGTATATGCCAAGGTTAATAGAGACCAATTTGCTGCATTTCATTTTATACTTTCAAGATTACTCTTTACTTCTACTTAATAATGTATTAATGTACATTAGTAAATGTACAATATCATTTGTTTCAAAAAGGATGGAGAGATATATTAGTGTAAAAATCAGTTTGTACCACTAGAAGGATGGCTCAATGGCAAAACTGATAGGAAGCAAAATCTCCTTTTAATACTGTATTTTCTCAAGTATATGGCACCCACCACAGCCACCAAGTTAATCACAGATTTCCAAAAGACAAAAAAGGAAAAGAAACACTAAAAAATTTCCTTGCAAGAGATGACAAACATTCAGAAATATTCATTTGAAAGTGATTATTTGTCTCAAAACTAAGATAACACAATACCACAGAAGTCATCATATTCAAAGTGCTATTTAATTTGTGCTAAACAATGAAGAAGCTTACCACTTCTAGATTTTTGCTCTTTTGCTTTTGCCAGGGCATCATGGTACCTGTCAGCACATTCAGGGATTACGTCATTTGCATTACCAACGGCGGGCTTCAAAACAGACAAAATATCACTTTGCTTCTCCTTCTCCAAAAACTGATTAACATCAACGACCAGTGTAACCCCTGGGTAATGAAAAAGAAATGTTTCTGTTAATAATTATCTTCTACTCACCCTAGAGGCATGCAAAGATATAAGTCAACATTTTAGGAATGCATTGGTATTAAACCTGTTTACCCTTTGAGAGAATATACTGCACACACTCAAGATAGTCATCAACTGTTCAGGTTGTAAGAGGAATAAAATCCACAGGAGCAGTATTTCCTCATTACTCCTGCATGATCTCAAGGCACTAGGTTCTGCCCACTGCGGTGATCTGTGAAACAGGGTGGACATATGTTGACAGTAGATATGCAGCCCTTATGCGGGTCATTAATCAGTATTTGAGAACAAGCTTTACGAAAACATGTATTATTCACTAGAATAAGTGAAACGGTATCTAAGCCACAGAAATCCTGACATTCTCTTGTACAGCACAAGTATACTTTCAAGATTGTCCTTAGCAACCTGAATGACTGTTTTAGAAAGGCAACGGGCACAGCTGGTAGATATGTGCAGTGGAGCCCAGAAACTTAATTCTGGAGCCAATTTAGACCTAGAAAGCACGTGATCCCATTTCAAATGTCTGCCTCTCTCCACAAACAAAACCACATTTGACTCTTGGTTGAAAGATAAAGAAAGATAACGTGGTGAATTCTTTACCATCTAGTTTAGGCAAGAATATTCTGTCCCCACCAATGGACCTACTGTCTTCACAACCTGTAAATGTACTGGATTAGAAAGGCAGAACAAAAAAATGGAAGAAACCAGGTTAAAATACTTTATAGATGAAACAACATCGTGATGAAGAGAGAGGAGAAAGATTTTTTTTCCTTTCTTTTTAAACAGACATGTCAAACTCTGCCATACAAATGCTAAATGGTATATATACTACTGTCATCAAATTTCATTCAGATGTGCACAGAACTGTGAAGGCTGATGTGCTAGGAAAAACAGTCTGACTTTTGACACCTACGAGTCCAATCGTGCAATCTGGAGCAGCACTCAAAGGGTAAAGACTTCCGGTGGCCAACTCCAGTTGTTGCTGAACAAAAAGCTACAGTGGTGGGTCCTTTCAGATACAGAAGTTCAGGGGAATGGGGAAGCTGCTTAGTAGGAGCAAAAGGCAGTCCTGGTGTTTGAGAAGTCTGTGGTCTCAGAGAAGAGGAAAGAACAAGGAAATGACAAAGGATCCTCACATGAATTACATCAAAAAGTTTTATCAAACCCAGTGAAACGCTATTTGCCTTAAAAGATGGGTATTACGAAGGCATACATTTCTTTCATATTCTTTCACATTTCAAGTACATGTGCTGATGTACAAGCAGTGGGTCCATGGGTTAATCTTCTAGATGACTGAAGCTGACTCCTTCAGGTACCAAGCTTCATCTTAACAGAATCCTGCTCCATGAAAACTAAAGCCCTGGGGAAAAATCTAATAAAACAGTCCTGCTCAGACTTGCTCATCATTTTACCCACAGTCCCTTCTACATTTTTGGTGCTTAATGTTTGCTGAGAGCTGCCAGAAGAATTCTTTATGGCATCAAAATTATATTGTGTGATAATGTGATATTTTCAAAGACTATGGAGGTGTTGGGCTACTTTGCTCCTGCAATAAATGCTCCCAAACTCCTCCTCTTCTTAATTTTCCTCTAACACCACTGTCAATTATCACTTCTTGTTCCTGTCTGAATGCCTCCATAGCGCAGCCAAAGCACCTAACTTCTTGGTAAATCATAGCTTCTGAGTTGGGTAGAGACATAACCAACAGGTAAGCCTTACGCCTAAGATAAGAAGAAACAGACTCAGAGAAGCTGTCCACGAGGTCTCCACTGAGTTGACAAAAATTAGTTCTGTGCTCAGGCTTTGAGACAGCTATTTTGACCGCTTTTTTTCTTAAGCTACAGGTTGCAATTAAGTTCCAGAGAGCTGAGAATGACACATAAACGATATCCAGAAAGTCAGGTATGTTTCTGCTATGGAACAAATGAAGAAACCTCCTCCAGACCTCCTAAGATCCAAAAATATATTTATGTCTTAATCCATATGCCAGAAGGGCTTCTCTAAGGCATGCATTCTCAAAACAGGTGATATAACCCCCAGGAGGGTAAAAATTGGTTCTTAGGAAGAGAAAGTAAAACATAAAAACCACAAAAGTTTGTATATAAAAGCACATATCTACATGTGGCACATAAGCAGGTATATATTAGTGGTACTGAAATTTCATGGTAAGGAGCACCATGGGGGAAGAAAGTCTAGAAAGACTCCTTAGGGTACAATCATGGATAATGGCTGAACGACATTGCTTTAAGGAGTCAAAAGTAGAGACAAATCTACTCGAAGAAAGCAAGATGCTCCGGTGAAAATGGACATCGGGCCAAAAGCGAGGAGTCTTGAGTTACCGTGCCCTTTCAAATCTGCCTGTGGTCAAACATACGGGCCAACAAATGATCTGGGAGTGGGTTTGATAATTGCAACATGTGACCTGAATTTGTTTTCAAGTCTTCATACAAAGGATGAAAAATGCTTTTAAAAGTAAGATTAAATTCCTTGTTGAAAACACTGGAAAATTCTCATCTCAGTGTAAGAATATAGGCAGTTTTATCTTTAGAACATCTTTTTGTTGTTATAAATCATAGAAGACACTATATCAACTCTTAAGGAACAGGATGGAAGTAGAAGAAAGGATTTTAAATGTGCAAGTGTGGAGCACACAAATCTCACACATTTGAGAAAATCTCTTACATTCATAGTAAACAGAACTGTGAGTCTCAAGAGGATCAACTCAACATTTGTAAGCCAAGTTTAAGAACAACATAAAAAACAGGAACAAAATAACTTTTAAACTGGTTTGATCTCTAGGAGAAAAACTATAAGCTTTTTAGTCTATTTGAGTGCCTTGATGACAATATAATTTCTTAAAAGTGTATTTTTCAAACTACGGATGCCTTCAGTTTAATACATAAATTTAAATCTCTTGTGTACACAGCTTAATTTTATTTTTTTCTTAAGGATTAGAATGTTTGAACGGAGAGACTTCAAAGATCCTAAGGATGTAAGAGTTCAGGTTGGAGAAATACACATATTTTTCAGGCTAAGGAAATAAAATCCAGATGTTCCTCACAAATGCCTGCGACGTTTCAAAGCGTATCTTCTGGAGCAAGACTAGGCATCTCAAAAGCCTTCTACGACCTGATACAACAGGATAGATTCTAATTATGTCATGAATGGACAGGTTAATGAACTACAATTTTAGGAATCTTATTTTAATTTACATAGGTTATTTATACATGGAGAGTGTTAGCTTATCACCCCGATCGCCATGTGAGTTTTCTTATTATCCTTTAAGAAAATAGATGCTTAAAAAAAACACAAACAATTATTTGAGAGCCAAAGTGGGGGTCTGGTAATTGCTAAGTATGTCTATTCCAATTATGCATTTTGGACTTGGGGAAATAACCCTAGCGGGTGGGTTTCAGCACCCACTAAACCCACTGTGAGATGAACCCAAGCAACACTCCACTGATCATCTGACCTCCATAAGCCCATCCCGATTGGCGGACCACAGTGAAGTCTCAGGTCTCCTGAATTTGGGTCAGTTCAGAGCCAGTGTCCGGTAATCTCTGCAAAGTCTGACTGTGTCCTTCCATGCAGCACAGTCACCACAGCAGGGTGTAACATGTTGGTAACGTAGCAGGTTCCTTTCCCAAGGGAACCCAGTCCCTCCTTCTTTCAAGGGCTTCTGGGTCTATAAATGGCTCAAGTCCGGGAATTGATGGAGGGACCATGACTTTCTGTTTATGATTCAAGTTATACTTCCACTGACCTGACCTAGAACTCTTCTTCCACTTGTACAAATCGAGTAAGAATTCAATAGACTGTCTATTTCACTTCTAGGAATACCACAATCAATTAGCAAATTCCATAGGTCTCTGTGTCAGATTTTCCTAATTATTGCTTTGATTCTGCTATCTATTAACATTCTACTAACCACAGCCACTTGTCTTTGGTGATTAAGTGCTGTCCCTTGGCCTCTGCCAGACAGCCTGACAAATTTTGGACTTTCCAGCCTTTCCACAATTACATGAGCCTATTTCTAAAATGAAATCTCTCTTTATTTTTCCATATAAATGCATGTAGAGATAGACAGTACTAGATACTTGCTTTCCAGAGAAAACTGCATGGCTACATATGTAATTTTTTTTTCCGTAGGAAAAAAAAATACATAGTTCTGTTTCTTTGAAAAATGCTATTACAATGCAAAGCAGGATGGTCTAGCTTCCTAAGGATTAAGATAAAAAAGGACTTGATTATACTATAAGTTTAAGAGTTGAGAAATTATTTTCTGCTTTCTGGACTTGGTTCAGCTACAACTTCAGATTTTGCTGGAAATAGTACTTAATTGCAAAAACCAGTGCAACTGACCAACCTTATTTTTGTATAAATATGAATTCAAGAATTAAAATAGGTGAGAGTTCATATCTTTTCAGAAATTAAAAATGGCACACTTAAAAAAAATTAGGAATTAAAACAGAAGTTCGGGGGATAGCCAGATGCAAGCACGAAGCTGCGGCAGCAGGAGGCGGCGGGGGCTTACATTGCTTTGCTTTGTTTATGTCCTTGTTGGCCTCGTTGACGGCATGCTGTATCTCATCCAGCCAAAGAATTTTGGAAGCACTTTGAGGGTCCTGAGAATGTGGTCACAGAATAAAAGAAAAAAACAGTGAATGATGATGAAACAGAATCAACAATGCTTTTTCAGGAGCCACTTTCTTAAAATTTCCACAAACTCTTATTTAGCAACAACCCAGCATGGCCACACACCGTACACGCTACGGATGACACAGACTCCAAATGGGGCCACTTTTCCCCTCTGCACAACCACCCCGTTAGTCCAGTCCACCCCGCTCCATCATCGCTCCCTTGACAGCTGCATCCATCTCCTATTTGCTTGTTTCCATGTCAGCTTCAACCCCAGTGGCCCCCTACAGAGAACCCGATGACCCCTCCCCAAAAGGACATCTCATCACATCATTCCCCTGCGAAACTCCTTCAGAGGTTCTCTCCAGCAGTTTGAAGGAAACAACACTCCCTTCCCACAGACTGTGGGCATCTAAGGGTCTGGCCCTGCTCATCCCTCTGTTTTTATCTCCCCCTTGTCTACTCACTGTTCCTGACCTTCACACCAGCCTCCTTCAGAGCCCATCGCTCTACCCCAGGTGTGTGGCTGTTGGTTTTTTCCTATCATTCAGGCCTTAATTTAAATGCCACCTCTCCCAAAAAAGCCTTCTCTGACTACCCTGGTCAATCAAATATTCTCTCCCCCAATCACTCAGCAACTACGGCTCCCAAGGTGGCTCAGGGGGCCACAGAACACTTTCAATTTGTGGGAAAAAATGATGTGTGGATTTTATCAGACACAGTGGCAAAAATAAGAACAAACGTATTCAAATAGAAACATGGTGATGGCCCTCAAGGCGCTAATGGTTTAGCAGAAGAGCCAGGTGCATCAAAAATTATAATTACGGGATCAACAGCAAGGCCCTACTGTATAGCACAGGAAACTGCATTTAATATCCTGTAATCAGCCATAATGAAAAATAAAAAACTATGATACAATGTGATCAGAGCAATATTAACGATAGATAAGTTTAGAAATAGCCAAGAAGAGATGAATTTGTATTAGGAGTGTTGAGATGCAGGGGGAGAAAAGACCAAGTCGTTAAGGACAGCTTCAGAAAGGAAGTGGAAGCAGCAGTAGAAAGGTATCGAGTTACCTTTACTCATTTTTACTTTAAGGGATGATTCTGATTTTACTCCAAAGGCAGTGCCAGCATACAGTGTAATTAAAGAAGGCTTCCAGATAGCAACTGCATTTCATATAAACTTGTCTAAGATTACAATTTTGTTATTGGTAGAAATTAAGTATTTTAGAGAAGATGAGACATTTCATTTTAAAAACCTGGGAATATCTGCCTACTTGTGCGATAGACTAAAGAAAGACTGTGATGAACAGAGGGTGGTTCTTTGGAGCCAGGCAGACGCAGCTCCATCATTTAGGACTCAAGAAGGATGGGGGGCAGGAAGGAGAAATAACATGCACCAGCATCTTTGGTAGGCTTCAACTCTGTCTCCCTCAGAGCCTAATAAGAGATGGTACATGGGAGAGGGCTCTGAAAATGAGACAAAATATCTGTTATTTCATCCTGTAACCACCAGATTAAAGAAGACCATGGATGAAGGCTTGGTTCCTGCTTCTACAATCACCTCTAGTTGGATCTGCCATGTGGGAATCACCAGCTAATAAGATTTTCCATCTTTTGGGAGAAAGGATGTGGAAGGTTCAAACAGGAAGCAAGACGGGAAGTTGAGACCTAGAAGAGGGTGAAGGGACAGGGGAACAGAAAGTATTTTTCCTCTGCTTCTAAGCCAAAGAGAACCCAACCACTCCCCCAGGTACGGCCTAAAAACTAAGCTCCACACAAGTTCATTTCTGTCTTTTTCAGATTTTTTTTTTCTCTGAAGGGTATTTACCAAATTTCTTCATAACTTAACCTCTGTAGAAGATGCACCATACAAACTGTTATTCAGATGAGAAGAAAGTTACAATCCACTTCAAAGCTGAAGGTATTAGTTTTATAAGCTAAACCCGAGAGACTTTGCAAATCAAAATAATTTAAGTCAACAGTTTAAATCGTGACCCACTGCAGCAAAGGGTTGCTAGAGTTAAAGGCAAAGCCAAGAGTAAAAACTGAAGCCTACCAGTGTAAGGTCTTCCTTTCAATTGATCACTGGAAGACTGGAAACAGGGCATTTATAGGATGGCCAAGTCTCTGTGCTGTGCTTAGTCGCTCAGTCGTGTCCGACTCTTTGTGACCCCATGGACTGTAGCCTGCCAGGCTCCTCTGTCCATGGGGATTCTCCAGTCAAGAATACTAGAGTGGGTTGCCATGCCTCCTCCAGGGGATCTTCCCAACCCAGGGATCGAACCCAGGTCTCCCACATTGCAGGCGGATTCTTTACCATCTGAGCCACCAGGGAAACCAAGAAAACTGAGCGGGTAGCCTATCCCTTCTCCAGGGGATCTTCCTGACTCGGGAATTGAACTGGGGTCTCCTGCATTGCAGGTGGATTCTTTACCAAATGAGCTAACAGGGAAGCCTGTTCAAGTCTCTACTTCCAGCTAAAAAGCCAGGTTCAATATACGAGTTACAGATGGATTAAGTCAAGAGAAAGTAGGCCATCTGAAAATCAAGTAATAAATTCCTGAATTTAGAGGATTCCTAGAAAATTGTAAATAATTTAAAATCTACCTCAGTTTGTACTGTGTTACCAGGTAATTGTATATTATTTGGCTGAAGTATTAAGAACTGACTTTTAAGAAAAATTAATTTATTTATTTTAACTGGAGGCTAATTACTTTACAATATTGTAGTGGTTTTTGCCATACACTGACATGAATCAGCCATGGGTGTACATGTGTCACCCATCCTGAACGCCCCTCCCACAGCCCTCCCCATCCCATCCCTCAGGGTCATCCCAGTGCACCAGCCCTGAGCACCCTGCCTCATGCGTCGAACCTGGTGTGGCGATCTATTTCACACATGGTATGCTATGCTATGCCATGCTAAGTCGCTTCAGTCATGTCCGACTCTGTGCGACCCCATAGACGGCAGCCCACCAGGCTCCCCTGTCCCTGGGATTCTCCAGGCAAGAATACTGGAGTGGGTTGCCATTTCCTTCTCCAATGCATGAAAGAGAAAAGTGAAAGTGAAGTTGCTCAGTCGTGTCCGACTCTTAGCGACCCCAGGGACTGCAGCCTACCAGGCTCCTCCGTCCATGGGATTTTCCAGGCAAGAGTACTGTTAAACACTGACTTTTGATTGTAAAGCTCTTGGTGTGATAAGATGTGAAAAGTTCACACATATCAGTTTCCTCCCACCTTATTCTTTATCCTTAAGTCTCATGAAATTTGCATTTTCTGATTCTTGCTGCATTTTTATAGGCAACAAGCTATTGGGCTGTCTGTAGTGTTTAAGTGCTGTTAACTGTACGAAACTTTGTTATAATGCAGTTTCTTTAACTACATATTAAATTATATCCTCCAGAATATAACTACACATAAAAGCTTATATGTGAAACAATAATATGAATGTGCTTAACATTACTGAGTTGTTCACTTAACAGTGGTTAAGATGGCAAATTTTATGCTATGTATATTTTACAACAGTTGAGAAAAAAAAGCTTATTGTAAACCTGCTCACCAATACTCGTTGGATAAAGGGAGTCCTCTGCATCTTAATGTGCTATGATTTTAGTTTAAACAAATAGTGTTCTTTTGGGGGGATCCCTACTTATCTGACCCTATAGAATTATTGAATGGCTCAGAATATGATGACCTATGGCAAAACAAAACACAATGAAACCAAGCTTTGGCCAAGCACTGATGACGAATTCAGACCGATGTGACACTGAAGGAGAATTTTCAAAGTAATCAAGCGCTTAGAACAACTTTAATGTCTTAAAAAAAAAAATCACCTTGCTTTCCGTGATTCATTTAGTTTACAATCACATAATGAATCTAACAAGATTTGAAATAGCTGAAAGGAAAAGGAAAAGGATAATTTCTGACAGCTCAGTTACTAGGTAGAAATGGCACCCTGGAACCTTATTTTTAAAGTGGGTAAAAATGAGATAAGGAACAGATTTAAATTTAACTGCTGCTAAGCATCTGTTTCCAGCTCACCTCTGTTAAGGACTGCCCTTATCTGCGTTCATTCCATGCACATAAACACACGGAGTAGGAACTACAGCTTCTGCCCAGAAGGGCCTGTGAGCAGTGGGAGGAGTTACACAACTTTCTCCACGGATAAGGAGCACACTCAGAGGCTCAGCCTGAGTCATGCACGAATGCTGTCACACCCTTTCCCTGCAGAGGACCCGGGCGGGCTTCCTGTCCACAGAGCACAGCAGAACCCCGTTCTACAGAGAGAACCAGGGTGCCGGCACATGGAGCCGAGGTGAAACCCACGCCCCCACAATCTTGCACATTTGAGAGGCGGCTCTGATCAAGATGAGAGCCGTCATCTTTGCAGCCATTGGAGCACTACTTCTGTCGCCTGCTTCCTGTCAAAGCGGTAAGCTCTTTTCTTATGGTGTCGGGTGGGATTGCTACTTTGTGTCCCAAGAGTCAACCGAATCTAATCTCTTTTACATTTCACACAAACTGCACCCCCAAAGGCAGAGTGGAATCTCAGTTATTAAAAGGGGGAATCATGGATGTGAAGAGATGTAATTTGTTCACTGTTCCCATCTTGTCCAAGACTGTTCTCTGCTCGTATTTAAAAATTTGTGGCACAGTCAAGACAGGAGAGCTCTACAATTAAATCAAGAAACAATTTTCTTTAAAACTTCTTTGTTTTTCTAAGCATTTCCTCGGATATGGCAAAGATTAACATTTTTAAAAAGAGATTAAAAAAATCCCACGTTAATAGCTCCTGGTATGAGGAAATACCAGGAAATGAGGAAAATAAGAATACTCCCTGAAAGACAGAGTGGTTGGTCTGCTTTCAATACTCACTGATGCTAATCAATTAGTATTTCCCAAAAGAAGTATGTGTTTTCTGTTTCACTCAGTACAATGTTAGCCTGTAACTTCCTGCTTGCTCTAGATCAATCTGGGACAGGGGTATCCACAACCTCCTTACTGTCGGGGTTCCATTCTCCAGGGAACATTTTAGGAGCCAGAGAGCTGATGGGAGTAAATGACAGTGAACAGGGAAAATAAAAATTATACAAAAAAACTCCAAGGCTCTATAAAGGAATGCGACCTACACTGACAGCTGGAATTCCTGAGGTGGTCTTAGGACAGTGTTGAGAGAATCAGTGGAGAGCAGTTGCTCGTGTGGGACTTACAGTAAGTGAGTGCTCTTTCTGGGAGCGGATGAACCAAAATCAAGCAGAAGAGCAAAAGAAAAAAAGTTTGCAGAGGTGGTTCCTTCAAGGTGCTGGTGGGGTTTGCTGGACGTGAAAAGGGGGGAATTTAAAGGGTGACAAGGTAAGGAGATCATGAGGTAGGGGAGATAAATTAGGATTTGAGATGGACATATATACGTTATATATAAAACAGGTAAACAACAAGCAACAAGGACCTACTGTATAGCACAAGCAACTATACTCAGTATCTTATAATAACCTTAAGGGAAAAGAATCGGAAAGAGAATATATATATATTACATACTGATATGCATAAAATGGAATCACTTTACTATACACTTGAAACTGACACAACACTGTATATTAACTATACTTCAGTTAAAAAGTTTTATAAAAAAAAATAAAAGGCGGCAAAGTGAAAGGCAGTGAATTTGCTTTCGTCAATAGGGGTTGAGGAGAAATGGAGAGGAAGAGCCCCCCCCGCCCGTTTAGTGGCTGAAGTCTCTTTCCTGTGGGTCAGTCCCTCTCCAAAGCCTTTTCTCAGGTTGAAACACATTTCAGGGACATCACGTCAGATGAACCTGTATAAAACACTCAAGTAAATGAAAAAAAAAATACACGCATAATTTAACAAGCATTCGTTCTTAAGGAAAACCAGGCTCTAAGGAGTAAAAGACTGCTCTGAGCTGGATCAGAGCCAGAATTCTCATGGAAATGGAATCAAGGCTTGTTGACAGCGTCACTGTTGAGCAGGTTTTCAGGCATGATGTCTTGCTCAATCACAGGAATTCTCAAAACCAAACACACACTGGGTTTCAACGGCTTTCTTACTATATCTTGAAGGGATGTAACTCGTACAGCATGTTTTCAGCCTCCATTTTCCAGCTCTGTGCCTGCCTGAAAAGGCCGTTCTCTTCGGGTGATGTCAGATGCGAGAATTTTCCAAAATGCTCAAGTGAGCAGAAGGATTTGAGTGGCTGTACTCAAGTGGCACACCTCTACACACAGGCATCGAAGAGAGCCACTTCCCCAATTTTTCTTTCCTTTAATCTTTCTTCCAAGGACACCCTCTGCTTATGCCCCGAATTCAGTTTTTGTGATCTCAAGGTTATGAGGGAGACTTCAACTTCACCCGAGGGTGAACTGGTAGAGATTAAAGCCGCAATAGAAACTGGCTTTGAAGGAGAGCCAGGTTGCTAAACACCAACCAACCTCCAGGATTCAACATGTAGGAATTCAGAGCTCATGTGAAAAGAGGTAACTGGCAGAGTAAGGCATTTTAAATCGATATAAGTATTAGGTTTATATTCAGCATAAAAGCCCGTTTTAAGGTAACGTTAGAAATGTGAGAGAATCTACTGTCTCTACACGTCAAGGATTAATTTACGGAAAATTACATAACGAAAAGCAGGTTTGAGTGTTAAGGTTTATTTTGTTTTTAAAATTGCTCTCTCAAGAATTAAGATTATTAGTATCAATGTGCCACCTAGGTGACAAATATTTGTAGTACGTAATTTGTTTTAATATTCTTTTTCATTTCTTCATTTCCAACTTCTTGAATCATCAATTTCCTCTTCTGATTTTTCTTCCTTTGTCTCCTCCCCTCTTGAAATCTGGCATTCCCCCTCAATTCTGCCTTTGGATTATTTCTTCTCAACACAAAATCAAAGTACTGTCTCTACCCAGACTACAAGGCCCATACGTCTCATGTGGGCTCCTGAAATTCTGGATTCCACATTTAAGTCTAACCTGTCACGGCACATTCTCATTCTAATATTGCACCAGCAATTTGAACTCAGGAATATTCAAAACTGAGATCTTAGCTTCTCCCCGTGTTGCACCCTCAGCCCCCCTGCCTTGTGCCATGCTCCATCTGCCTCTTCTCCAATGTTGTCCAGAAGACAAACTTCCCAGTCATTTTTGCTTCCTGCTTCCCTTGCACCATCTCCGGATGCTAAGGGCCTTTGAGCCTCCATCACCGAGTCTCATGTGTTCATCTTCACCTCTCCACTGCCATTACTCCAGCTCTGTAACCCACCAACTTGAGTTGAAATGATTACAGTAGCCTCCAAGTCTAGACAGCATATTAAAAAGCAAAGACATCACTTTGTCAACAAAGGTCCACATAGTCAAGGCTATGGTTTTTCTAGCAGTCATGTACAGATGTAAGAGTTGGACCATGAAGAAGGCTTAGCGCTGAAAAACTGATGCTTTTGAACTCTGGTGCTGGAGGAGACTCTTGGGGCTTCCCAGGCAGTGCTAGTGGTAAAGAACCCACCTGCTATACAGGAGACATAAGAGACGTGGGTTCGATCCCTGGGTTGGGAAGATCCCTGGAGGAGGGCATGCCAACCCACTCAAGTATTCTTGCCTAGAGAATCCCAGGGACAGAGAAGCCTGGTGGGCTACAGTCCATAGCGTCGCAGAGAGTCAGACACAACTGAAGCAACTGAGTATCCATGTGTGCAGAAGACTCTCGAGAGTCTCTTGGATTGCAAGGAGATCAAACCATTCAATCTTAAAAGAAATCAACCCTGAATATTCATTGGAGGAATTGATGCTGAAGCTGAAGCGCCAATACTCTGCTCACCTGACACGAAGAGCTGACTCACTGGAAAAGATCCGGAAGCTGGATTAGACTGAGGGCAGGAGGAGAAGAGCGCGGCAGAGGATTGAGAGGTGGTTAGATAGAATCACTCACTCAATGGACATGAACCAGAGCAAACTTGGGGAGACAGTGAAGGACCGAAGAGCCTGGTGTGCTGCAGACCATGGTGCCGCAGAGAGTTGGACACGATTTAGCGACTGAACAACAAAGCCTCCAAATCAGATCCCTTTGCCTCTCACTTCTTATCCTCTTAGCCTTTTCTCTACACTGTCATCAAAGTGACCTTAAACACAAGTCAAATCATGGTTATATTAGTTTTCTATTACTACTGTAATGAATTGCCACAAAATTAAAACACAGGATTTATTATATTTCTGAAGGGTCACAAGGTGTCAGGAGGGAGGCTCCAACAGAGAGCCTGTCTTCTTGCTGTAGTCGCTCTCTTGAAACACATGCATTCCTTGGCTCATGGCTCTTTCTCCGACCTTCAAAGCTGGCAGCAGAGCCTTTTCCCGGATCTCCAACTTTGGCCCTCTTGCCTCTCCCTTTTATAAGGAGTCTTATGATTACACCTGGCCCATTGGCCAATGCAGGGTACTCATTCCATCTCAAAATCCTGAAGCACATCCACAAAAGTCCCTTTTGCCACAGAAGGTAACATATTTGCAGGTTCCAGGCATTCCAGGAATCTTTGGGGAGCCATCATGCTGTCTATCTCAGTGGCCATCCCTCTGTCCACAGTTTTGTCTGCATACAACCTCAGCATCTGTGAATGGGCACGTGATTTCTTAGGACAGTTTAGGGGCCCTTCAGAGATTTGGCTGTAACCTACTCTTTCAACTTCACCTGCCAGATGTACCTTGTTTGCATAAGAATGTGCTTTTGTGCATCTTCTCCATTAGTGAGAGAATTGAAGACAGGAATGGTATTGATTTAAAACTGTGCTTCACTGGCATATAAACATGCAATAAACATTTGCTAAATCAACTTATCTGATATTCCCAGATGCCACGTCAGCCTACACAATGCCTGTGGCCATTCATCACCTACCAGATTCTTATTCTTCTATTAAATTCCACCTCTTTATGTACCTTGCTTCATCTTTGTTCATGTTCATCTTTTCCTTGACATTTTGCCCCAACACCTAAATCTATTAAATACTGTCTGAATGCCTATACAGTTTATAATCAATATGACATTAGCCTATAATGGTTTCAAGTGCTATTTTGTTTCCTCTTATAGTATTATATTTCCTTACATACAAAGAGTTGTCATCTAGTTTGGGTTCCTGCATGGGTTAGCATGCTGCTGGGGCATATGATATACATTAAATGTTTTCCTGTTGATTACCTGATCTATAATGACTGTTTAAAATAAAAAGGATCCTAAATTCTACCATTACAGAAATTATGTAGCATAAGAAATCTAGTTTTATTGTCTCCTGAACAATAGCTATCCCTCAGTGATGAATCATATGTTAATACTTCTTTTCAATTACAGGCATGGAATATGATGCAGACAACTTGGCAAAGCCAACCTTGTCTATTAAGACCTTCCGTGGAGCTCCCCAAAATTCTTTTGAAGAGTTCCCCCTTTCTGCCATAGAAGGCTGGACAGGAACCACCAAAACTGTAAAAATCAAATGCCCTGAAGAACTTGATTCAAATCTCCATGTGAATAATGCTACCATGGGGTACCTGAGCAGCCCTTTAAGTACCAAATTGATACCCGCCATCTACATCCTGGTGTTTGCAGTAGGTATGCCGGCCAATGCGGTGACCCTGTGGATGCTCTTCAGGACCAGAACCATCCGTATGACCATCTTCTACACCAACCTGGCCATTGCAGACTTTCTGTTTTGTGTTACACTGCCCTTTAGAATAGCTTACCATCTCAATGGGAACAACTGGGTATTTGGCGAGGTCATGTGCCGGGCCACCACGGTCATCTTCTATGGCAACATGTATTGCTCCATTCTGCTCCTCGCCTGCATCAGTATCAACCGCTACTTAGCCATTGTTCATCCTTTCACTTACCGGGGACTGCCCAAGCGCACCTACGCCTTGCTCACATGTGGACTGGTGTGGACAACGGTTTTCTTATACATGCTGCCGTTTTTCATTCTGAAGCAGGAGTACTATCTTGTCCAGCAAGACATTACCACCTGCCACGATGTCCACAACACATGCGAGTCCTCGTCGCCCTTCCAGCTCTACTACTTCATCTCCTTGGCATTCTTTGGATTCTTAATCCCATTTCTGGTCATTATCTACTGCTACACAGCCATCATTTGGACGCTTAATGCAAAAGATCGTAGGTGGTTGTGGTACATTAAGGCGAGTCTCCTCACTTTTGTGATTTTTACCATTTGCTTTGCTCCAAGCAATATTATCCTTATAATTCACCATGCAAACTACTATTACAGCAACACCGATGCCTTATACTTTGTCTATCTCATAGCTTTGTGCCTCGGTAGCTTGAATAGTTGCCTAGATCCATTCCTTTATTTTCTCATGTCAAAAATCACAGATCACTCTACTGCTTACCTTACAATGGTGAAATTATCTTAGAGAACAAGGAAAGCTATTTGTGAAAAGATACATTCTTGAGGTAACATATGCATAGAGCTCTATTCTCCAGCTCCATTTTTGAGCTTCTAAAAAACACTGCTTCAAAATAAAGCATTACATACACTCTAGCTTTTTTAAAAAAAAGTGTCATTGCAGGAGAAAAGATTACTCTCTTCGTAGTAACTGATACATCTGCCCGACTGGTACTTCAAGCTCTTGAAATATCCATCTTCCCTACTTCTAAGAGGTTTCTACTCTAGATGACTTGAAGGTTGAGGATGGAACAGGGGGCAAGGGTGCAGCAGGGGCGGGGGCAGCTAAGATCTGTTTTTAGTATCTGGTGTCATTTTTAATTCTTCTGCCTCCTTCAGCTCTCAGGCTGATGGCTGCCTCATCAGCTGACTCTATGTGCATAGTATCTCTCAGTACATCTGTTATCCAGGCCCACCTCTGCCTTCTAACCAATCTCATCACTGCCAGCCTGTCCTCCACTTCTCAGGCCACTGCTAGATTTGTTGTTGTTTAGTCACTAAGTCACGTCTGACTCTTTTGTGATCTCAGGAACTGTAGCCTGCCACACTCCTCTGTCCACGGGATTTCCCAGGCAAGAATACTGGAGTGGGTTGCCATGATTAATCTTCCCCAAATGCCAGTTTGAATATATCACTCAAATCTCCCAGTTCAGAAACCTCCATTGACCATTCACTGCTTTGGAATAAATTATAAAGATTTCGATTAGCATCCAGGACTGACACTAACTTTATCTACCAAAAAACATGCATGGGATGTAAGCACAGGCTGAGCCTTTCCCCGTGCTATAATTTACACTTCTCCTCATTCTGCCCCTGCCCCTCACTGGAAAGCTATTTCTAACATGCTTGCCTTAATTCTTTCCATCTCTCGAAGTCCTCAAAGGGCCACTCTTCCCTGACTCTCTATCCAGAAGTTCATTTTCCTCATCTGAACCTTCAAAAATCTTTTTTTGTATTTTTATTATGGCACTTTAGAGAGCTCACTTGTATACAAATGTTAATTCCATAAGCACTTACTAAGTACCATATGCAGTAGAGAAGGGGCTTGTCCTCTCCCTTCTCTAAGTTTCTAGTAATAATGCCAGGCCCAAGTCTTCCCAGGGTCTGTGGGGCAAGGCTCCATGCTTTGCACATCCTGTGGTTGAATGAATGAAATAATAAAATCTCAAGGCATCTAAGCAGCATGAAAGTCAATTAAATTCATACTGAGAAGGCAAGATATTCCATATGACAGGGCATATTATTTCTGGTTGGCCACATCAAAACAGAAAAAAAGAAAGAAGGCTAAGAATATATTCAAGAGGTCATTTATAAGTTTAAAATAATGGCTCCATTATTTTTGTCCTTAAACATAGTTTTTATGGGAAAATTATATTTTGTGATAATCTTTCCCTCAGTTTAGCGATCAGACAGAAGATGATAGTTAGTGGTTAAGGGCATAAAGGATTGTGAGACGAATTTTCAAATTTGTAGGAACATGCATTGACTGTACACTTTGTAGTGCCCATCAAAACAATAAAAGACATTTTAAATGCCAATTTGTGAGTGTGCAGAGTTTCCTATTTCATTGGACTTAAGACTACAAAAATGCACACAAACAACATTTACAGTATCTGTGTGGTTACATGAAGAGTAAAAATAAGGTGAACACTAAAGCAAGCAAAAAAAAAAAAAACTAAAATAAGTTTCTAGATGACAAAAACCCCAATGGAAGGAACTGCTTTCTGCAAATTGTTTTCTGCAAACTGCAAAATAATGAACTGTAATACAGTTTTACCTACAGAAAAAAAAATTCAACACTATTCACTTGTTAAAAGCATACTTAACTTTTATGCAGTAAACGAGAACTTTTGGGGTGTATAATTCATATGCTTCCCAAAATTCTCAAGAAAAGGCTTCAACTTAAAAATAGCTGACAATTCACTGCCTCCAGTGACTAGACCTAAAAGTGTGCTCTCTGCAAACATATGCCAGGCCTACTTCCAGCCTTTCCCTCAAGAAATGGAAGGACTCTGGTGCGTATGCAAGGTTATACCTGAAATACCATTATCGAGGACCAAGAATTCTCATCAACTTACATCACTGTCCTCAGTCTTTGATAAAACTGAGCATTCTACTAAGATGTCATCCATTTGGACTCTTAGTGACCATATACTTTGACACAAACTGTACTTCACACTGACAATACCAGTAATGTAATTTTCCTCTATTATTTTCCGAGGCTAGACTTTTGGCAAGTAAGGCACAGAAACAGCCCCATAAGCACAACTGAAAATTTACAGGTATCAAAACAGCAGAGGTTCAAAGACAAAGAGAGACCCCCACTGCATAACAGAATCAGGTCGTTTTTTTTCCACAGGGAAAGAGAATGTGCTGAGAAAACAAAGTGTCAAAATGAAGGAGCAGAGAAAGAGAAATGCGTTTAAAGATAGCAACTTGACCAAATCAGATTCATCATGTGGGGCTGTAGTGTTTCATCATCTCTTGTGCTCAGTCACTTCAGTCTGACTCTTTGTGACCCTGTGGACTGTAGCCCATGAGGCTCCATTGTCCATGGGATTCTCTAGGCAAGAATACTGAAGTGGGTTGCCATTTCCTCCTCCAGGGATCTTCCCACGTGTCTGCATTGCAGACAGATTCTTTACTGTCTGAACCACCAGCGAAGCCCTTTAATCTCTCAGTTAATGGCAATATATTGTAGTTCAAGCTTCTAATTTTATAGGTCAGTAGTGCTTTAATGCCTGGGCTCTAGCTCAGATTCCTAGGCTCATATTAAGGGCTCTAATTACACTATTAGAGCGCGGCTTTCACACTACCAGGAGGGCTTCCCTAGTAGCCCAGCTGGTAAAGAATCCGCCTGCAATGCAGGAGTCCCCAGTTCGATTCCTGGGTCAGGAAGGTCCCCTGGAGAAGGGATAGGCTACTGACTCCAGTATTCTTGGGCTTCCCTTGAGGCTCAGCTGGTAAACAATCTGTCTACGATGCGGGAGACCTGGGTTCGGTCCCTGGGTTGGGTAGATCCCCTGGAGAAGGGAAAGGCTACCCACTTCAGTATTCTGGCCTGGAGAATTCCATGGACTGTATAGTCCATGGGGTCGCAGAGAGTCAGACACAGCTGAGCGACTCTCACTCCACACTTAGGGGGAGGCCCCACAGAGGGGCGGTGGCACGCAGACACCGGGGGGCTTCTGAGTGCTCTGAAGAGGTGCTGTGGAATTGCACCTTGACCTAAAGTCCTGAGCTTGGGGTGCTCAGGAGCGGACATCCACTGCTTGCCTATAAAGGTTCATGGAGTCAGTCTCACCTCAAAGACAATCCCCCCATGTGGTTGTCAGCAGAGAAACCCAGGGCTACCTCTGTTTTGCATGCAGAAGACCCCAATTTGTGGCCGGAGCAGGCCTTGTGTCTCGTGAAGACCCTGCAACAAAGACATCAGCGTACCACCCGCTGACCTGCATGGCAGCTAGAGGTGCCACAATAACACCAGCTACATTTGATAAACCCTTTTTTGGGGGTGCATGCTCCATGTCAAAGGCTATACACTTATACATACATACATTATAGTCAATGTAACTATGTATTAATAGGGAATTATGTGTTAGTGTATATTATTCATTTACTACATTATGTAATCATTTAAGCCTCACCATAATCCTATAAGGTAGGTACTATAATTTTAATTTTACATATGTGAAAACCAAAGCATAAAGAATTTTAGTGACTTGAGTAAAATCCGTAGCCAATCGGTGGCAAAGCCAAGATCTAAATGGTTCCTGTCTGTATCCAAAACTAAGAACTTTAGTGTCCAATGCTGTGTCATGTGCTACGGCCGCAGCTACATCGGGAGGGACAGCAGCGGGCAGCCTGGTCCTCCCTGCTGACAGGGTCTGCTCCCCCTGCTGGGATGAGGGCACACAAGGCCTGGCTTGAGTCTCCCTCTCCCTATTTTTTTTTTTTTTTTTGCATAGGTAAGCTTTTTGGATGACATGCTCCATGTCAAATGCTATACACTTATACATACACATACTATAAAAAAAATAGAAATTCAATAAAAGTGAAAAAATAAAACAATGTAAATCCTATTCACTCCATGCTACTAAACTGCCTCATTAGAGCTGAAGAAAAATATTCCTCAAGGTAGGGCCTTCTGTCCTCTGAGCCTTCCCAGGGATGGCCTAGCCTTACCCTCTGTGCTTTATGGATGGCTCATGTAACTCACCTTCATCTGATCCTCACAGCAACTGTTAGGCGTGGTGATAATGACACTTAATTCATAGGGCTGCTATGACTTATTCCGAGGACTGTATTAGGTAACATACATAAAGTATCCACTATCATGGCCGGCAAACAGCAGGTGATCAATAAATGTTTGCCATAGCCAAAAATGTTCTTCCTGTTCCAGATGAGGCCGTTCCTGGGTTGTAAAGACCAATACAAACAAGACGCCCCTCCTCTGGGGCTGGATTTGCACCTGGGGCCACGGCAGCCACAGTGGCCAAGTCCCAGGGAGCACCAGGAGACGGTTCTTCCCATCCATCCGGGTCGTCCAGGCTGGCCGGCATCTATGGGACATCTCACAACCACAGTGTGAGCTCTGCGGTCAGCTGAAACCCTCTGCTCTGCAGTGGGACCTGGCCAGGTCCGTTTCCTCCCGCGCCTAGAACACACCAAGCTGGTGCCCACGTAGCCCTGCCATTACCTGCTTGCATCATCCTGCTCCCACCCATCAAACCAACTCATCCTTACCCTTCGTGAGCTGCTTGATCTACCTCCACACCAGCCTATCTTAGGATTTCAGCCCACAGCTACCCCAGCCATCTCCAAGTCACTCTGAGCATTCCTCTTTTTGACACTTGGCCACCATACTCACCTCCACTGCTGTGGATTTTATGTGGGAATGCCCTCTGTCTCAGGAAGTTTCTAAGCCTCTTGAGGACAAGTACAGATCATTTGAACAGTATCGTCTGTCCCTTGGATTCCCCCCTTCCCCTCTCTCCCCAAACTGGTCTGTAAATTTAAAAGAAACACACCTATTATCTAAACAGAGTTGAAATTATATATATATATATATATATTCTTTTTTGCATTATTTTCCATTATAGGTTATTACAAGACATTGAGCACAGTTCCCCATGCTATATAGTAGGTCCTTTGGGATTAAAATATGTGCACACTACTATATAAAAAATAGACAACTAATAATAAATAAATAAAAAACACACCTACTAAGACTTACCATGTATTTCTGTGTTTTAGCCTGGTATAAAACATCCTGGTAGTGCCGGGCAAAGTCAGGATCCACATCTTTAATCTTAGCAGTGGGTAACAGCAGGCTATCTAAAGTTCTCAGAGGATCCCCTTCATCAATGGCTTCATTGATGTATCCCACAGCTACAACTCCTAGAAAATGAAGACAAAGAATTCCTTTTAAGTCACAGTACATCATAAGTTTTCTTGAATCACCTATAGCAAAGATCGAGTTAGAAAGGGGGGCTGGGGAGACCGCACATACATACAAACTGCAAGAGCTAATAAACAGCTACAGCTGAGGCTTACATGGGCTTTCCTGGTAGCTCAGCAGGTAAAGAATCTGTCTGCAATGCAGGAGACCCCAGTTTGATTCCTAGGTTGGGAAGATTCCCCTAGAGAAGGGATGGGCTACCCACTCCAGTGTTCTTGGGCTTCCCTGGTGGCTCAGATGGAAAAGAATCCGCCTGTAATGTGGGAGACCTGGGTTTGATCCCTGGGTTGAGAAGATCCCCTGGAGCACAGCATGCAACCCACTACAGTCTTCTGGCCTGGAGAATCCCAAGGACAGAGGAGCCTGACAGGCTCCATAGGGTCACAAAGAGTCGGATATGACTGAGCAACTAAGCACAGCACACAAGGTTACATAGTAGGTCAGTGTACAGAAGTCAATTATATCTTTCTACAATTGCAGTATGCAATCTGAAAATGAAATTAAGGGAAAATTCCACAATAGATTCCAACTACAAATAGATGACAAATAGAATAAACACTTAGGAATAAATTTAGCAGAACAAGGATAAGACATATGTACTGAAAATTATGAAAGACCATTGGAAAAAAAGATGACCAAAATAAAGGGGAAGATTATCCCATGTTCATGGATCAAAAGACTTAATACTACTAAGATGGTAGAGATCTCCAAATTGATCTACAGATTCAATGCAACCCCTATCAAAATTCCAGCTGCCTTTTTTTTTTAAACAGAAATTGACCAGCTGACTCTAAAATTCATATGGAAATGCAAGGGGTCAAGAAGTAACCAATGTAATGCTGGGGGAAAAGAAACCAGAATAGGAGGACTCTTTCTAATTTCAAATTTACTACAAAGCTACAGTTAATACTGCATGGTACATAAACAGAAACCCATAGGTTAATGGAATAGAATTTAGAGTTCAGAAATAAACCCTTACATCTATAGTCAACTGATATCTGACCGAGACAATGCAACAGGTAAATCAGTCTTCATAACGAACGGGCACAGACAACTGAATGTCCTCTGCATAAGAATGAAGTTGGACTCCCTTCATTGCATCACACACAAAAATTAACTCCATACGGAGTACAGATCTAGACATAAAAGCTTAAACTATACATTTTTAATCTCTGAGAAGAGAAGTAAGGGTAAATCTTTGTGGCCTTGTGTTAGGCAATACTTCTGACCTGTAAACACCAAAAACATAAACAAAAGAAGGAACAAAGGGGTGTTGTAAAAATTAAACCCTTAAGAGGTACACACTATTATGTATAAAATAAGCCACAAGGATATATTGTACAACACAGGCCACGTAGCCAATCTTCTAAAGTAACTATAAATGGAATGTAACCTCTAAAAGTTGTGAATCAATATATCAAATATCTGTAACATATAATGCGTACATCAACAATAAATATCTGTAACTAATATACTTTGTACATCAACTATAATTCAATAAAAAATAATTAAACCTGTTATGCTTCCAAGGACACCACCAAAGAAAGTGAATAATCTACAGAATAGGAGTAAATACAAGTTCTGTATCTGATAAGAAACCTTAGGTACCTGATACACAAGAATATCAAATATATAAAGAATTTTTATAACGCGACAATAAAAAAGAAAACCCAATTTAAAACAGGTAAAGGACTTGATCAGATATTTCTTTAAATATACAAATGGCAAATAAGCACACGAAAGGATGCTCAGTATCACCAGTGATTAGGAAAATGCAAATGCAAATCACAACAAAATACCACTTTATAACCACTAGGATGGCTATACTGACAAAGGCAAACAATAACAAGCGTTCTGAGGACGGGATGAGACTGGTGGTGGAAATGGAGAATGGCAGTCACCTCGGTAAACAGGCAGCTCTTTCACATATTAAACATACAGCTTCTATACGATCCAGCAGTCCCACTGCTGGGTGCAACTCAAGGGAACTGAAACCTCACGGCCACACAAAAGCTGACACATGAATGTTTACAGAAGCAGCATTTACAAGAGCTAAAAAGTAGAAACAACCCAGATACCCATCAACTGGTACCTGGATCAACAAAATGCGTACCCATAGAATAGAATATTACTTGACCTAGAAAGTAATATGAAGTATAATGATACAACACAGATGGACCTGAAACCTTATGCTAAAAGAAAGCAGCCAGACACAAAAGGCCCCATATTCCATGATTCTCTTTTTATGAAATACCTAGAATAGGAAAATCCATAGAAACAAAGTAATTGGCCGTTGCCAGGGAGTGACTGCGAATGGGTACAAAGTTTCTTTCTGGGGTGATGAAAATGTTTTGAATTTAGATACTAGTGATGGTTGCACAATTTTTTAAATATATAAAACCACCATAAAAACACAATAAAATGGGGGAATCTTATGGTATATGAATTATATCCCAATAAAGATGTTGTAAAAACAGGAGACAATGTTGGCCCATGGAATTTGTTAGTTCAGTATCAACACAGTTTCTCTAAATTTGAATAAAAAGAGAAAGGAAGTACTATGAAAAATAAAACAGGAGATAACTTGACATACACGTAGCAGCTCATTTCTAGCGTAAGCCTCACTTAGATAATAATGCCAAGTACTGCTGCTTGACGGAATCAGAGAATACCAGGGCTAGAAGAATTTAATGTAAACATGTACAGAAAAGAAAACAGAATTGCAAAGAGATTTGGATATGAATTCTATTATTTGGTTTACTCTACTCCACCACTTTGTAAAGAACACTGAAGAGACAGTTCAAAACCAAACAATTCCCTATAGTGTTAGCAGGGTGACTTTCAAGGTTAATATAGTCCAGTTCTGTCCAATGAATGTTCTGTGATGATGAAAATGTTCTGGGCCATCCAGTATGGTAGCCATTAGCCACATGTAGCTAATGAGCACTTAAAGTGTGGCTAGTATAACTGAAGAAATAAATGTAAAATTTTATTTACTGTTAATTAGTTAAAATAACCACATGTAGCCGGCAAGTGTAGGTAGGTTCCATAGAAATTACCAAAGCCATGCATGTTTGGGGAAATTTTTAAGGTTCAAGTATGGCTAATTAACATCACAAATTCTCTAATACTATCTGGGAAAATAACATCTGGAACCCTTTGGATGTACCAAAGGATGAATAAGCATACCTACCAATTTAAACTTCTACTATCTCTACTATACACAGGATCTTAGGACAGAGACTGTAATGTCCAGGAACGAAAAGCACAGAAGCCATGTCATGCAGTTGGAAAAGTATTTGAAAGTTTAGCAGAAAGGACCTATTTGGAGGCCGCTTCTCAACACTACATTATTCTTAAAAATAAACTATAAATCAGTCATTATAGTGTATGTATGCATAGGTATATTATTCATGAATATACATACACACAAGTACACATGGACATGTACATACCTTCACATACTAACAGGGGGCTCCTGCTTCCCAGGTGAGTGCTCATGGACAAGAATTACTAAAGAAACTAAACATTAACAAGCAGTAAGCTTAGAAAATAAACATACTTAAAGTCAAACATTATCTCATTCTGTCAGTTATTTTTCATCAAAAATAGTCAGAAGCCACTCTATTAAGTATGATATGCTATGAAACAGAATATATCCTTTTAATTTTTAAGAAGCATCTTCATCTTGAGATTCAAATTAAGGTAAATTGTTTAGCTAAGTATCTCCTGAATAAAAGACCCCATAAAGACCATTGTTAAGAATGAAAAAAATCTATAGGAGGAAAGGGACTTTCTAAAATACCTAGAAATTATTCTAGATTATGATACTCCAGTATGTTGGAAGAAGCAGAAAAATACTTCACTAATGTGCAAGTCAGGTTATCTCAAAACACTGGAAGAACTTGGGAAAGTCCAAGTACTAGCCACATACAAGGTATTATAACTTCACCCTTATTTATAAACTGGAGAGCATGGAACACTTATGTCATTCTCTCAACATCCTCTTGGGTCTACTGTTCTAAATATTTTTAAACATCCCACTCAAGAATGATCTTTACAGAGCTACGTCTCAGAAAGAGAATGATGTATGTACCTAACGGCCAATCACCTGGGAATGAGTGCCGTCCAGCTGACTTGATTGAAATCACCTGCTCAAGCTTTTGGTGTGTTTATAGGAAAACAAGCTGCTGATGTCATAGTCAGTGACCTCACAGGGGCTGAAAAACCTTCCCAGAAGTCCCCTGGGCACATCTGCATCATGTCCTCTATTCATAAATAAAGAGAAAATCCCATTTGGGCAAAGATCATTGAGCCTCAACTCATGGCCCACTTAATTGAATCATCATATGGTACTATAACATTCTAGTCCAACAAGAGGGTGGGCATTTCCTTAAAGATGTCAGTATCTGAGACACTACTGTCTCAGTGAGATAACTGACAAAGAATGGTACCTACCAAATTTAAAAAGCAAAAATTTACAGGAAGAAAACCTTGTCTAAACTCTCTGGTCAAACTAATGATCCACTAAGGTTCAACTGGGAAAATTAAACTTTCCATTAAGACATCAGCAGAGCATCCAAATCGGAGGAAATGCATTTACCAGCTTCTCCACTCAGTTCAGCTTTCACATTTCCCATCAGCAGCACACCTCATCCACACCATAATTTAGACACGGGATTAGACCCTGGAGTGTGTGGCAGGAGTGAGGTGGGAGAGCAATGCACTTTCAAGATGTCCATGAGAAGTTCTCAGCTCTTTCAGATGATTTAATTTCTATATTATGCAATTCAGGCTTGGCAACGGTATATTTAATTTAGTTTTTAAAGCAACCACCTAAACAGATGATGTCCAACTCAATACTTCAAAGCGTGCTAAGTCATGTCTAACTCTTTGCAACCCCATGGACCTCATAGCCCATCAGACTCCCATGTCCATGGGACTCTCCAGGCAAGAACACTGGAGGGGGTTGCCATTTCCTTCTCCCAATACTTCAAGAACTTTAAGTAAAAATACTCCATTTTGACAAAACGACAAACCAAAATAGAGAGAAGTTAAATCTTTTATATTAAGTCCCCTAGAAAGGAAATATTAGTTTCTAGATGGTTAAACTAAGATCATGGCATCTGGTGCCATCACTTCATGGGAAATAGATGGGGAAACACTGGCTAACTTTATTTTTCTGGGCTCCAAAATCACTGTGGATGGTGACTGCACCCATGAAATTAAAAGACGCTTGCTCCTTGGAAGGAAAGTTATGACCAATCTAGACAGCATATTAAAAAGCAGAGACATTACTTTGCCAACAAAGGTCCATCTAGTCAAGGCTATGGTTTTTCCAGTGGTCATGTATGGATGTGAAAGTTGGACTGTGAAGAAGGCTGAGCGCCAGAGAATTGATGCTTTTGAACTGTGGTGTTGGAGAAGACTCGAGAATCCCTTGGACTGCAAGGAGATCCAACCAGTCCATCCTAAAGGAGATCAGTCCTGGGTGTTCATTGGAGGGACTGATGTTGAAGCTGAAACTCCAATACTTTGACCACCTGATGCGAAGAACTGACTTGTTTGAAAAGACCCTGATGCTGGGAAAGATTGAGGGCAGGAGGAGAAGGGGACGATGAGGATGAGATGGTTGGATGGCATCACCGACTCAATGGACATGGGTTTGGGTGGACTCCGGGAGTTGGTGATGGACAGGGAGGCCTGGCATGCTGCCGGTTCATGGGGTCGCAAAGAGTCGGACACAACTGAGTGACTGAACTGAACTGAGATGGCTAAAAGAAATGTGATAATTGCTGTATGATACGTCTCATGGAGAATAACTTAATAGTACAGCTACTTAGATAAATGCCACACAAATCTAAAGAAATTTTGCTTAAAAGTATGCATCTAGGACTTCCCTGCTAGTGCAGTGGATAAGAATCCATCTGAAAATGCAGGGGACACAGGTTTGATCCCTGGTCCAGGAAGATTCTACATGTGGCGAGCAAGTAAACTGAATGCCCCAGCTACCAAGCCCAGGCACCTAGAATCTGTGCTCCGCAACAAGAGAAGCTTTCGCAATGAGAAACCCGGGCACCACAAGGAAGAGAGCCCCCGCTCGCCGCAACTAGAGAAAGCCTGCATGCAGCAACAAAGACCCAGTGCAACCAAAAAATATAAATAAACCAAAAAAGTATCCACCTACAAGGAAATCACTGGCGGTCCAGAGTCAGGACTCCAAGCTTTCATTGCTGAGGGCACGGGTTAAATCCTAGATTGAAGAACTAAGATCCCCCAAGCTGTGTGGTATGCCCCGCCCCGCCACCCGCCCAATTTACCTACAAAAGACCACTTTCTTTCAAAGTTATATACATGTTACGGTTTTTCTTTTCCTGGTAAAAGCAAAGGCTCTATCTGACAATCTGGGACAAAAAGTGGCAGGTCCCTCCTCCCCCTTGTCAGTGTCAAGAATGAGAATAAAACTATCTTCATTCAGCACTGAGAATTGATACATCTTCACCTGTATTAGCAGGACATACAGACAAACATACATACATACAAGCATACATACATACATACATACATGCAAACTTGGATTGCGCATATGGTCACAAAGAATAGGGAAAATGTTAGAAAACAACAATGCAACATAATTTTGTGCTTTGCCAACATTTGAGTGGCCTTAGCCAAAGCACCCAAACCATGGCTGCACTCTGCAAGTGTGAAGCCAAGGGGCCAAGGAGGAAGGCAGGAGGCTGGGCGCCTGAGCTTTGCAATAGGACACACACCAGTGTCATGCCCCACACCCCGAGCCCCCACTGATGATGCTGAGCATCTGCTTAAATTACTGCTTTCCTCACAACTAACATCTGGCAAGAACCACTAGCTCCCCAGCCAACAGGCCAGAAAAGATCCAAGTGGGTAGAGAGTCAGCTATCTGATGGCAGGGATCCCCAAATGCAGAGAGGCAGCAGAAAGTCCTGCAGTCACAAAAAGGGAAACAGATCTGTAGACAACTCTTGAAAAGGAAAAAATGAAAAAAAGTTCAGCAATCAGTCTAACAGTGGCATCTACGGTACGCCACGTCCAGGCAGCACCCTCGGACCCTGCTTTCTACGAGAGGTCTAGAGTGAGAAGTTGTTTAGCCAAAAAGTAAACCTGGCCTTGATATTGGGCACAGGGCTCACAGAAAGTCATAAAGAAAGTGAAGAAGACTCTGCGAATGCAATGAACAAAGTCAAATGTTTTATCTCCAGTGACTGTAGTATAACAAAATGAGATACTGTATTAGAAGGCCAGATCTAAGAGCTTAACCAAAACAAACTAGAACAAAACATTGTAAACTTTGGTTATGTTTATAAAGAGTAAGCATAGAGCTTAAGCATTTTTATCTTTTTTTATACAAATATTGGCTTTATTTCCCATGTTGTAAGTCCATCCGTAAGCCTATCTTATACCCAATAGTTTGTACTCCCACTGGCCGCTCCCACCTTCCCTCTCCCCACTGGTAACCACCAGTTTGTTCCACGAGAGACCTGTGACTCTGCTTCTTTTTTGTCACATTCAGTAGTTGTATTATTTAGATTCCGCATATTAGTGATCTCATACAGTATTTGCCTTTCTCTGTATGACGTTTCAGTTAGCATAATGCTCTTCTAGTCCATCCATATTGTTGCAAATGGCAAAATTTTATTCTTTTTTATGGCTGAATAGTATTCCATCACACAGACACAGACACACACACGCACACACACTACATCACACACACGCACACACACTACATCTTCATGCATTCATCTGTTGTAAAACCTTACGAAAATAAACTAGGACAAAACATTCTGAGAGCTCCTAAGTTCTAGAAACACAGCAAATCACCATGATTTGAGATCATAAACAATAGTTAGACTGTGTTGTAATTTCTTCTTAGAGCAGGAATATGTGTAATGCTGCTGCTGCTGCTAAGTCGCTTCAGTCGTGTCCAACTGTGCGACTCCATAGACGGCAGCCCACCAGGCTCCCGCGTCCCTGGGATTCTCCAGGCAAGAACACTGGAGTGGGTTGCCATTGCCTTCTCCAAATATGTGTCATATTTCAGAATAATACACAAATGAAAGGTCAAAATAAAGTTGAGTGCTTAGAAAAACTGAGTTCTTTAGTCATTTTTCAAGTGCGCATGTGCTTAGTCACTCAGTCATGTCCAACTCTTTGGGACCCTTTGGACTGTAGCCCACCAGGTTCCTCTTTCCTTGTGGTTTTCCAGGCAAGAATACTGGAGTGGGCTGCCATTTCCTTCCTCAGGGGATTTTCCTGAGCCAGGGATCAAACCTGCGGCTTTTCTGCGTTGCAGGCAGATTCTTTACCTGCTGAGCCATCAGGGAAGCTCAAGTACCAGGAAATTTTAAAAGTTAGGACTTGTATTCATGTATTTTATTCTATTCTTTTATGTCTTATGTTTGCTTTGTAATGTTTATAACACATTGGGATAGTAGCACAGAAATAACATTTATATATAAATACATACATACCTGTAAGAAGAATGTTTACTCATAGGGCTCCATGAGCAAAAGATTGGCAGCCCTGATCTAGAGATCTGTGCTGTCCAGCTACCTCATTCTCCCACCATAACTAGGGAAGGAAACTCTTCCATACTTACGGTCATTCTCTTCTTGAATTTCGATATTAACCATATCGATACAATTCTGAATTTCATTCCAGCTTAAGGTATCTTGCTCTTGGGATAAGGCTTCCAGTTTAATGGCGAGAAGAGCATTTGCATAACTGTAGGAGAGAAAACAAGCACAGCGCCTATCAGAGACATTCATTCTTCGCTCATGTTACGCGTCTTAAATTTGGCAGACATCTTAAGTTTGACACACGTGGCCCAATGTGATGTTATGAAGTTAGACAAAGAGTAGAAAGGCAAGTAAAAGTGTCTTGCGCAGCTCTGTCAACATACACCAAGCTCACTTAGACTAATAATGTTGTTTTTGTCCTTCAAATACTTCTAGGCACAAATGTTTTTTAATAAAAAGTCCCTCAAATTCCAATCTTGCATTTATCTCAAGCAAAGAAACCTCAACCTCCTTAACTTTGTGAAGTTACTAGTTTTTTTTAGTAACTATTTTTCCTTTCCTTTGTATGTCTTGGTTCTGCTCAGACTCCAGATGACTATTATGATGTAAAATTCAGAATTACCATGGCTTCTAATCTTTCCATCAAAGGCCCTTTTTTTCTTTTCTCTTTCCTTCACCAAATCCAAGCCTTGAGAGCCCCCCCCACCTTTCTTTTTTTATTTTTACTGTAACCCTAACATAGCTGGGTTACCTTGTAGCCTAATACATACACCCAACGACAAACCAAATAAAATGCAACTGCAGTTCCAGAAACCTTGGTGAAGATTATGCGACTTCACTGCCTGTTTTCTTGACGAGGTGGTGTGTGAGTTGAACTAGAATGTCCTGGAATTCCTCTTCACCTGTCCATTCCTCAGGCTTCACACAGCTACTACCTCGCTCCTGTGTCTGCTCCCTGTCATCCCACTCTTACACCTCAATCGGACCCCTGACCCTCCTCCTCACCTTCTGGAGAACAGAACTTGGTCGATGCGCTGATTATTTTTCTTGTCTTGAGAAATTTTGAGGAAAAAGATAATCTGATACTTCATCTTGACATATTACTAAGAGACTTTCGTTTCTTAGTAATCAATTTTCCCATTTGAAATAATAGAAACAAAGTTACAACCATAAGCTCACATGAGTAAATTATTCCAGGCCAAAGTTTAGAAACCCAATAGTTTAATTTGCTTGTGCATCTTTATACCAGAGAAGTGAAGATCAATCCTCTACATATATACTGATTCACTTTGCAATTTGACTTCTGAATAGAACCAACAGATTTACAGCAGAGGTTCAAAGAAGTAACACTGCATTGAATCTATAACTGTTTTCTCATTGTGACAGGTTTTCTCAAAGTTCTGCACACTCCAGGGTGACACTGAGATGTCTTCCATTGGGTGTAGCTTGAAAGAGAAAAATATCATTCAGAATAGGAAGTAGGGGGGAGGACTCATTTTCCGTGTCTGAACAAGGCATTACCAAACACAGGCTTGAAAGTGTCTCAAGGTCCTGTGTGAGATTCTCACCTTATCAAGAGTTATAAACCTAAGAAAATACTTTTCTACATTTGAGTGTATGCTAAGTCACTTCAGTCATGTTTGACTCTTTGCGACCCTATGGACTGTAGCCCACCAGGCTCCTCTGTCCCATTTCCTTTTCCAGGGGATCTTTCCAATCCAGGGATTGATCTGGATCTCTTTCATTGCTAATGCTGCTGCTGCTAAGTTGCTTCAGTCGTGTCTGACTCTGTGCGACCCCATAGATGGCAGCCCGCCAGGCTCCCCCATCCCTGGGATTCTCCAGGCAAGAACACTGGAGTGGGTTTCCATTTCCTTCTCCAATGCATGAAAGTGAAAGTGAAGTCGCTCAGTCGTGTCCAACTCCTAACGACCCCACGGACTGCAGCCTACCAGGCTCCTCTGTCCATGGGATTCTCCAGGCAAGAGTACTGCAATGGGTTGCCATTTCCTTTTCCAGGGGATCTTTCCAATTCAGGGATTGATCTGGGTCTCTTTCATTGCAGGCAGATTATCATCTGAGCCACCAGGGAACCACTTATGAGTAGCAACGTATAATAAATAACACTGACCACGATGACAATGGATAAACGGCAACTTGCACTCACTAGTATCCATTATAGATGGGAGCCATTCTATAAGAAAGTGCAAAATCCTTTCAGGCATTTCATATATCTGACATCTAAATGATGACCCAGTGGGAACAAAATGGAAAAGCTTAAGGATGAACAGAAGGAAAAAAATAAAATCCACACTCACCCACCATTTCCTTGTAAATGAACAAATACTGGTAAAAGGGAAAAATACGATGAATAACACAGCAGAGCTCCACAGGCGTTCCATATGAGTATTAGTCTCCAGCACGAAAGATATCAACTTGCTGTAGTTGATATAGACCCAACAGGCCTATGTCTTTTCCTTCCCCACCTTTCTGAGAGTTCCCTTTGGGGTCTGCTATGGTTAGGCTAGTAAGATTACCTTTCTAACACACTTGGGGAGCTTTGAAGAAGACTAAAATGTCAGCTTCATTCAGCAGATGCTTATGAAGTACAAACTGTGTACAAAACCTGTGGCAGGCACTATCGGGAGACCGGAAGGGACAAGATGCAGCCGTATGTCGGGGAGCTTTCAGCCCATTGCGCTAAGTCGCTTCATTTGTGTCTGACTCTATGCGATCCCATGGACTGTAGCCCACCAGGCTCCTCGGTCCATGGAGTTTTCCAGGCAAGAAGACTTGCGCCACCTGGGAAGCCTTTCAGCTCATATTAAGATGAAAAAGAAGCTCAAATAGGGTATAACAGCAGAGCATGGGAAAAGTCATAAAATTAGAGGTTGTACATAAGAGTGGAAGTAACAGAATTCCAAGGAAGGAGAAGCAGACAGAAACCCTCAGCGATGGAGCAGCTGGCCTGGGACAGGCTCACAGAGGCTCTGCAAATGCAGAGCAGGTGCTTCTGTTGGGTGTGTGTTTCTGTGCTTTACAGATGAAGAGAAAGGGGCTTGGCTAGGAAGAGTCACACAGATAATGTTTGGCTCCAAGGCTATGTTTAACCTTTAACCACATCATGTTAGTTCTCAGAAGAGGTGATGTTAGCTGGGGTGGGAGAAGCATGGGACTAGTTCACAGAAGCATCATCTCTGGCACGGATAGCTTGGGAGCTCCAGAGCTCCCTAGGTGGAGATGGGTGACAGGCATTGTGTTCCTAGTGGTGAGACAAGTATGCTTATGAGCAGATAAGCCAGAAAGAACAGTGTGTGTCTGGATCCAGCTTGGCTGAAGCACAAAATAGAAGGACTAGGGCTAGAGCTAAGAGCAGAACACCACGTTGAGGGTAATTCAGATGAGAACAGAGGACAGTCGTAGGGAGGCGCATGATAAACGTAAGTACATTTTAGAATAATTAATCTGGGAACACCGTATGCCCAGAGCCAATGCCAACCCTGTATCACTCTTGTGAGAATTGGGCAAAAGAATCTTTCTGGGAAACAGAGTCCCAAGGGCAGAAGTCATGGTAAATGGGTAGTGACCTTGTAAGAATTCACAGCCAGGTGGCCCTGCCCAGCACCCGTGTACTATGAAGAAGCTCTAAGACCATAAGGGAGAGCTATCAGATCAGATCAGTTGCTCAGTCGTGTCCGACTCTTTGCGACCCCATGAATCACAGCACACCAGGCCTCTCTGTCCATCACCAACTCCCGGAGTTCACTCAGACTCACGTCCATCGAGTCAGTGATGTCATCCAGCCATCTCATCCTCTGTCGTCCCCTTCTACTCCTGCCCCCAATCCCTCCCAGCATCAGAGTCTTTTCCAATGAGTCAACCCTTTGCATGAGGTGGCCAAAGTATTGGAGTTTCAGCTTCAGCATCATTCCCTCCAAAGAAATCCCAGGGCTGATCTCCTTCAGAATGGACTGGTTGGATCTCCTTGCAGTCCAAGGGACTCTCAAGAGTCTTCTCCAACACCACAGTTCAAAAGCATCAATTCTTCGGCGCTCAGCCTTCTTCACAGTCCAACTCTCACATCCATACATGACCACTGGAAAAACCATAGCCTTGACTAGACGAACCTTTGTTGGCAAAGTATTGTCTCTGCTTTTGAATATGCTATCTAGGTTGGTCATAACTTTCCTTCCAAGGAGTAAGCGTCCTTTAATTTCATGGCTGCAGTCACCATCTGTAGTGATTTTGGAGCCCAGAAAAATAAAGTCTGACACTGTTTCCACTGTTTCCCCATCTATTTCCCATGAAGTGATGGTACCCAATGCCATGATCTTCGTTTTCTGAATGTTGAGCTTTAAGCCAACTTTTTCACTCTCCACTTTCACTTTCATCAAGAGGCTTTTGAGCTCCTCTTCACTTTCTGCCATAAGGGTGGTGTCATCTGCATACCTGAGGTTATTGATATTTCTCCCGGCAATCTTGATTCTAGCTTGTGTTTCTTCCAGTCCAGCGTTTCTCATGATGTACTCTGCATAGAAGTTAAATAAACAGGGTGACAATATACAGCCTTGATGAACTCCTTTTCCTATTTGGAACCAGTCTGTTGTTCCATGTCCAGTTCTAACTGTTGCTTCCTGACCTGCATACAAATTTCTCAAGAGGCAGATCAGGTGGTCTGGTATTCCCATCTCTTTCAGAATTTTCCACAGTTTATTGTGATCCACACAGTCAAAGGCTTTGGCATAGTCAATAAAGCAGAAATAGATGCTTTTCTGGAACTCTCTTGCTTTCTTGATGATCCAGCAGATGTTGGCAATTTGATCTCTGGTTCCTCTGCCTTTTCTAAAACCAGCTTGAACATCAGGAAGTTCACGGTTCATGTATTGCTGAAGCCTGGCTTGGAGAATTTTGAGCATTACTTTCCTAGCATGTGAGATGAGTGCAATTGTGCGGTAGTTTGAGCATTCTTTGGCATTGTCCTTCTTTGGGATTGGAATGAAAACTGACCTTTTCCAGTCCTGTGGCCACTGCTGAGTTTTCCACATTTGCTGGCATCTTGAGTGCAGCACTTTCACAGCATCATCTTTCAGGATTTGGAATAGCTCAACTGGAATTCCATCACCTCCACTAGCTTTGTTTGTAGTGATGCTTTCTAAGGCCCACTTGACTTCACATTCCAGGATGTCTGGCTCTAGGTCAGTGATCACACCACCGTGATTAACTGGGTCGTGAAGATCTTTTTTGTACAGTTCTTCTGTGTATTCTTGCCATCTCTTAATATCTTCTGCTTCTGTTAGGTCCATACCATTTCTGTCCTTTATTGAGCCCATCTTTGCATGAAATGTTCCTTTGGTATCTCTGATTTTCTTGAAGAGATCCCTAGTCTTTCCCATTTTGTTGTTTTCCTCTATTTCTTTGCATTGATCGCTGAGGAAGGCTTTCTTATCTCTTCTTGCTATTCTTTGGAACTCTGCATTCAGATGTTTATATCTTTCCTTTTCTCCTTTGCTTTTCGCTTCTCTTCTTTTCACAGCTATTTGTAAGGCCTCCCCAGACAGCCATTTTGCTTTTTTGCATTTCTTTTCCATGGGGATGGTCTTGATCCCTGTCTCCTGTACAATGTCACGAACCTCATTCCATAGTTCATCAGGCACTCTATCTATCAGATCTAGGCCCTTAAATCTATTTCTCACTTCCACTGTATAATCAGAAGGGATTTGATGTAGGTCATACCTGAATGGTCTAGTGGTTTTCCCTACTTTCTTCAATTTAAGTCTGAATTTGGCAATAAGGAGTTCATGGTCTGAGCCACAGTCAGCTCCTGGTCTTGTTTTTGCTGACTCTATAGAGCTTCTCCATCTTTGGCTGCAAAGAATATAATGAATCTGATTTCGGTGTTGACCATCTGGTGATGTCCATGTGTAGAGTCTTCTCTTGTGCTGTTGGAAGAGGGTGTTTGTTATGACCAGTGCATTTTCTTGGCAAAACTCTATCAGTCTTTGCTCTGCTTCATTCTGTATTCCAAGGCCAAATTTGCCTGTTACCCCAGGTGTTTCTTAAAGTTGAAAACCTGCCCTCTTGGGCTTCCAAGAACCTGGTTAAAAGCTAGCATGTAAACTGAGATGTTGAGGCTGCAGGAGACCACTTGGGACCAAAGCAACAATCCGTGTAAGAACCAAAGGGGCTCAGGAAACTCCTGTTGGTATTGCGTCATCCAGGTGACCTGGAAAGTGCTAAAATATGTTATTTTATTTTAAAATAAAATTTTAGAAGTCTTTCATACAGAATATTTGCACTCTAAAGCCTATTCATGTCCCCAGTTGAAAATCACAGGTTCTCAAATGGGGTGTGGGTCCATTTCCTTAATGGGTTATTTGTAAATTGAGATAGAGGAAGAGAGAATTTTTAATCCTCAAAGTGAGTGATTTGGAGGGAGGGGGTACTGTCATTTAGAGGGAGGTCGCAGGGATGCTCTGTGTCTTGAAAATGATCTCATCAACAAGTCCCGTTAGACCTTTAGGCTTCATAACGAAGAGACCAACTCTGCCTTCTCTAACTGAGAAAGCAGAAAAGCCTAGTTAGAAAAGAATGAATGAGGACGGCAGAGACAGAGCAAGACCAATTTGGAGGTCATTTCAAAAGCAAAAGTGAAATGTCTAAATGAAGTGCTCGCTGGGAAATGGAAACGTTATGCAGAGGTGCGGTGCACACATACTGGCTACTGTCTGGGAAAAAGTGAGCAGGCTATGCATAGCTCAAGGGTATCTCACAAACGCAAAGAAAAACTCACGTTAACGTGAGGTGTCTAAGCTTGGAGGAGAGGATGGCGCTATTAACATAAACAGCAGAGGTCGAAATAAATTACCTTGGAAATAGACTCTAAGAAGTTATAGAAACCAAGTCGTCAAATTAAGTTGCATAAGAACATCAGTTTTTCCAAGATGACCAAAAACAAGCAAAGGCCACTGTTCTACTAGGGCTTCCCTGGTGGCTGTTCTACTACTTTGGGGCCATTCTCTACATAGACAAGTGGTCAAATACCATTTTAAAAAAATCTAGCAAGTCTTTATGTCTCCTGTACGACTGGACTGTACGTCACTCAAGAGACTTACCTACTTCAGCAATTCCAGAACCAGTAAGTGCTTTTGTCAAGATCTATGCAGACATCTCCCCCTGGTGGTCACAAGAATCCAAGATGGAAATTCACTCGTTTTAACTTGGGCTTTTGTCTTAACCTGGAGAAGGAAATGGCAATCCACTCCAGTACTATTGCCTGGAAAATCCCATGGACAGAAGAGCCTGGTAGGCTACAGTCTATGGGGTCACAAAGAGTCGGACACGACTGAGTGACTTCACTTTGTCTTAACCTCTAATTGGCCTCACATCCAGAATGGCAGGGTTCACTCTGGTGACATCTACCTCTGTATGAGAGTGTTCCTTTCCCTTTGTCCCTTTTGCTTAAGCAAAGGAAGCTGCTCGAAGAGAGTCTGAGCCCTTGATCACCCATAACTGCTCACTTATAAGTAAAATGAGGGTTTTCCTGGTAGCTCAGCTGGTAAAGAATCCGCCTCCAGTGTGGGAGACCTGGGTTCGATCCCTGGGTCAGGATGATCCACCGGAGAAGGAAATGGCAACCGACTCCAGTATTCTTGCCCAGAGAATCCCATGGATGAAGGAGCCTGGCAGGCTACGGTCCATGGGGTTGCAAAGAGTTGGACACAACTGAGCGACTTCTCTTTCTTTCTAATTGGGCTCCTTATCCTGGCCCTTGGACTACAGGGAGGTCAGTCGTAAAGGAAATCTGTTCTGGATATTCACTGGAAGGACTGATGCTGAAGCGGAAGCTCCAATCCTCTGATGACCCAATGCAAAGAACTGACTCATTGGAAAAGACCCTGATGCTGGGAAAGACTGAAGGTGGGAGGAGAAGGGGATGACAGAGGATGAGATGGTTGGATGGCATCACCGACTCAATGGACATGAGTTTGAGTAAGCTCTGGGAGTTGGTGATGGACAGGGAAGCCTGGCGTGCTGCAGTCCATGGGGTCGCAAACAGTCAGAGACGACTGAGCAACTGACCTGACTGATGATTCTGGCCCTTAGTTTTCTCTCTATATCTGCTATAGTGTTTTTGATTCTATCAACTATACTATCGAGTAGCTTATTTCAGGAACAAGAAATAAAAGACACTAAGTTGAGATCGTTACCCACTGTCACGAGCCACTGGGGTCTCTGGAGTCCTTTGGTTTAACCATCAGAAGAATGAGGTTTGAAGCTCAACTGCCCAACTTTGGGTCCACAAATCCAGATTCAGTTTCCTCGCCAGTAAACTAAGAAACCGGTCTGGACGATTATTAAGGCTGCTTCCAACTGTTCCACATTCTGTTATTTTCTAAAGAAGCCCAAGGGAAGGTATGCATTCAACATTTATTTTATTTAAGCCTATCAATTTTTGCTAATAATATATACAGTAAGAAACTGCCATAGGATGCTCCGTCTTAGACTCTGTTCCTCTAAAAGGAAAACTGGGAAGAAGGATTCAAATATTTGAAGGACTCTTAGAACAAAGTAGACTAGCTTTTAAGAAAATGAGCATGGCAAAAAAAAAAAAAAAAAAGCACGCATGGTTATACGGATTTCTTCAGGAAGGAATAAATCGTTCATCTGTGAGGTCTGCCAAACACACATCTCTGCACTGAAAGGAAGTTTGGAAAACGTTCCCTTACCGTTCCACATACGTCTCGTCCAGATTGTTAAAGCCTATTGTCGGACTTCTAAGTTGATTCTGCACAGACACAAGATCGCTGCTCTCCAAGGCCTGGTTGAGTAAAGCTACAGCAGATAGCATTTCCACCGCAATCAAGAGCTCCTCATGGGCCAAGTAGTTCTGTTAGGAAACATACGGTAATATAAGCTGCCCAAATTTACACACCCCATGTATGTGATGGGGGTTCAGAAGGTTCACTTCAAACAGTACAGAAAAGTCAGAGATTGTGAGAACCCAGGACAAAGAGGGCTGCCTGGTCATCTATTTTTCATTGGCTTTCAAGAACAGGTCAGTGGCTTCTGGATTTTCCTTAGATGCTCGTCTGGGGAATTGAGTTAATTACAATCCTTAGTTATGACTCCATAAGCATCTGCATGGCCACAGCCGCTTCCTATCTGCAGCTATACTGGCTGCCAACAGGCTTAGTCTTACCAAACAATTAAGCCACCGGTTGGATAACATCGTTACTGTCTCTAAGTGCAGAGTAAGACATTAGTATAAATAATGCCTTTCAGTTTGAATTAAGGGTAAGGAAAAGAGGGGAGAATTTTACCTAAAGATGATAACCCTGGAAAAGTAAATCAAAGTCATTAAGCAATATAGATTTTAATTTTTAAAAAGTTAGTCTAAGTCACATTTTTATAAATGGGTAGAAATTTTAAACGTACTCTAGGGTCTAGATATTTGAAGAAATGTGAGGCAAATCTTAATGAAAAGCAGGTAAGGATTAGGCTTATTTAAAAAATGAGTCTCAGGTTACAGAAAGCCCCTTTCACCATTCTTTTCCTTTTAACCATTTTATACTGACTTGGCCCAGCTTCAAAAGGGTTATTTCTTCCATCCTATTGAAGGAACATAGAGTAAGCATGAAAATAAATTTTTTAAAACCCTGATATCTATCTTTACATTTAGGATATTGTATATTCCGTATGTATAATATTTATACCAAAATGCACTATAGCTTTCTGGTTCTCCATGGAAATTTCACAGGGAATTGATTTTAGATTAACAAAGCACAATTTTATGTTCCAAAGCAAATGGGAAAAAGGGTTTTTATAGGGAACATGTAAGTTTTATCCAAAGACCTTCCATTAACTGTGGGTTTAACATAGAAGGAAGGTATCAAATTACAAGTAAAGAGCAGAATGGAATCATTTGAGATTCACCACAAATACCTAAAGTGGTATACAGCCAAAAAGATGAGGACAAATAAAGAAAAAACGGATGAATGTGTCAGAGTGTACGTAGCTTTAGGCCTCAGAGTTAGAGAAACGGGGACAATATGAACAAGAGAACCCATAGGCAGTTTAAAGAAATAACTTATTTTTCTTTTATTACAAAATAGAGTTGACCACTGAGCAACACCAGAGTTAGGAGCGCTGAACCTCCACGCAGTCCAAAATCTCCACAGAGCTGTTGTTGTTCAGTCACTAAGTCATGTCCGGCTCTTTGTGACCCTGTGGACCGTAGCCCACCGGGCTCCTCTGCCCCCATGTAAGTTGGTCTTCCATATGCTCATCCTTCCGTATCCTCCGTATTGTCATCCTTCTGTATCCTAGTTTCTGCATGCTCGGATCCAACCAACTGTGTATCCTATCATACTATAGTATTTACTATTGAAAAAAATTCACATACAAGTGGTGTGCACAGTTCATACTGCAATAGCTATTTATAAAGCACTGTAAGTCTTAATAAGCAAGGATAAGAAAACAAACCCTACTACCCAAGGCCTTTCGTGACACACACTTTTCGTTATTTTTTAATTCATGCAAACATTTACAGAGACTTTGGTTTTTTAAACTATTTTCCTTTTCTAATTGTAAAAAACAAGATAATGCTATATATTTCAATCTCATTTTTTCCATTTAATAGTAGGGTGTGCAGTCTGTTCCTGGTTAAACATACGGTTTGTTTCCTTTTTTCAGTACTATAGATAAAAATGTCCCTGTATATTTGTGAGTTGCCTGTTTATGCTTTATGCTTTCCTCCTCTTGTTTTTTGGTAGAGCACTACTGTTGTTGATTTTAAGATCCAATGTCCTTCCATGTTTTTTCAGAACTTTAATTTTTAAATGATTTTTTACACATAACCTTTCATACTGGAAATTTATTCTACTGTGTGTAGTGAGGTAATGTTTTCTTTCCCAAATGGTTAAATGCTTCTAAGGATTTCATTTCTTTTCCCAGGTCTTTGAAATATTATCTCTTTCATACATTAAGTTCTTGGCACTGCCTTTAGGATTTTTCACTCTGTTGCACTGTTTAGGTTAATCCTGTACTAATAAATATGCTCTTATTTACTGTAACCTTATATGATTTTACTGCTTAATCCCATTAACATAGTAAGAACAGACACTAACAAAAATCAAAGTCATGGTGCTAATGCTCTTGGTTGCAGATTTCTGGAAATCTAAATCAAGAGAGTTAGATATTAAAAAAAACTTTCAGTCTGTTATTAAATTATACCAAGTTTTTAAAAAATCACAGAGAAAATAAGAACAACTAGTTTGAAGTGCGTATTTGTGTAGAGCCCTGACTGCATTTCCTAACTATGCTCTCAGATTCTTTAAGGAGATGAAAGGCAGGAGTTGAAGCGGAAGGTGGTGTGGAATTGGTACAGGGAAGCCAACGAGACCAGTGACTGGCACAAGCTGGAGACACTCCACTCCACTCAGCTGTCTTCAGCAGCACTCCTGGTTGCTAGGACTCAGAATGAACATCTCTGTAACCAAGTCTCTTCTGACTTACCATGGCGTTCTGCTTCTGGAGGTTGAAAAGTTCATTCTGATACATCGCAGCAGCAAAAGGATAGACAACGGGCAGCTGGGCCTCTGGTCTCTGCAGTGCAAGCAGGGTGTTCTCAGGGTCACCCTCCCGAATAACAGCATTGATGTGGTCCACTGCAGCCAGCCCTGGGGTCGGAGTAACGTTTCATCAGAACCTGTGCCTTTCCCACTGCGGCCTGACCCCACCAGCCCACACTTCCAAGGATTAGAGCCTAAGCAGTCATCTTCCATGAACTCTGAAAAGTTGCATTTGGATGGTAAGCAAAGTGTTGGAACTGGTAGCTTGTAATTGGAAAATAGTCTAATCCTTGGACCTAGTCCCTACAAGAACCTCGGCATTGATAAAGCTGGAGTTACAAGGGCATTCCTGACTAGCATGACTTCCCTGCAAAATTCTTCCTTTCAGGACCAGCATTGGAACCATTTCTCCCATCAAGTCCTCACAGGGCTTCAGTTCCTGAGAATTTCACACCCTGGGCATTGTTTTGGTGTTTAGGACTGGGCCATGTGTATCCCACAGGCACTGCTCTTTAATACTCTTTGTGTGTTAGCTCTGCCTCCCCAAGGAGATTAAAGATGTGTGAAGACCAGAAGCAAGGCTTGCCCTACCACTGTTTCATCTTCCCTCTGAATGAGCACCACGGGACCCCACAGGAGGCGCTCGGGCACACTGCTGTTTGATCTAGAATGGTGTTTAAGTCTCCAAATAGTCTCCCTCATCTCTTGTGTTTTGTAAAGTGTGGTTTTTTAGGGGAATATAATTTCAGATATGTTTTTAAAACTATTACAACCAAAGTCATATGAGTATATAATTCTACGTTGGAATGGTGGTCCCCATGTGTTAGTATGGTTCCAAGAACTCCAGTGGATGCCTGAAATCACGACAGACCCGAACCCTGCAGGTACTGTTCCCCCCCCCGCCCCCGCCCCATATATACACATCTGTGATAAAGTTTAATTTATAAGTTAGGCATAGTAAGAGATAAACAACAATAACTAATAACATTCTTAGGACTTCCTTATTTTATACTGGTAGAGTGTCCCTCTTAACAGCTTAACTATTTCTCCCATCCCATCCATCTCCCCTTCTGGCAAAAATTAGCTTGTTCTCTGTGCCTATGACTCTGTTTCAGTTTTATTTATTGTTATTTTACAATTTTTCTTGTTTCTTGAAGTAGCTGAGTATTGCTATATACTTCTCTCTTGGAGCTGCTTTTGCTATGACCCATAAGTTTTGGCAAGTTGGGTTTCCATTTTCATTCATCTCAAGCTATTTTTTTGATTTCTTCATTGACCCATTGGCTTTCCACTTAAAGAAGGCATGTAATAGCTTCTCTTTGGCATCTCTGAATTGCTAGCATCCCTACTCTCGGGCTCTGGGGCCATTATTAAGCAAAGCAAGGACGGCGTGGACACGAGGACTATGACACCAGACAGTCTGGTGACTGAGACGGCTACCAAGTGACTGAAGGGTGGGGCCTCCCGGACAAAGTGACCATCCACGTGCCAAGGGGGTGGCGTGAGAGTTCACCATGCTACTTGGAACAGCAGGTAACTGAAAAGACAGGCGTTATTCCTGGAAATTTCCATCTAACATTTTCAGACTGCAATTGACAGTAGGGAATTGACATTTCCGTCAAGAAAACTGTGGATAAGTGGGGAGTGGGGGTGGGGGAGAGCTACTGTATCATTTAACCTAAAAAATAAAAAAACGCCCTCATCACAGAGATGCCTTGGTTTACATTACCGGATCCAGTCAGAAGCTCTGTGATGTCTCTACGAGTTATAACATTCAGATTATAAACACCTGAATTTTAGTGACCACATGGAGGGTACTCGGAACAGTAAGTTCAGTATAGTTTCAAGAAAACAGAAATGGAATTGTGACTAAATGGAAGAATGAGTGATGGACTCTGCTACCAGGCAACAGAAACTGGGCGGAACCAATGGGGTTTTGCCTTACAGAGAAGGTTTCAGGTTAGTAGAGACAACACAGACCCAGACATTTCTAGAGTTTTCAAGGATTAGTCTGTCTCCCTAACACATGACAAGACTATAGTTAAGATTATTCTAACCCTTTTTAACAGATGGGAATTTATCTTCTCTACCTATATTCACACGGAGCCAAGCTCAATAGCTTTTCTACTGAGATACCTCATTTAAGAACAGGAAACACTTAGAACTAATGCAGTCTTTCATGCCACGCCCCAGAAAACTTACACTTTTAGAATAAGTTAGAATAATACCCTAAGAACCCAAACACTTTTTTCTATTTTTAGAACTAGTATGATAAATGAAAGAATTCCAGAAAAGAAGGTCAGTGTTTGGTTGTCGTGTTTGATGCTCTGTTAAGGTTATCCAAGGCCTTTGGATTGTGTCTCTAATTATCCTGAATACAACTGTACTTCACCTTTGAAAACTCTATTATATAAGTTTGGAAAACTGGATGGTAAAATATTACAAGAAAAAATATACCCTTTAGAACACTCTTAATGAACCACTTCTTCTAAAAAAAAAGAAATATAAAGTAAGCTTAACCACTCTTTTACACTCTGCATTTAACAAAGTCTCAAGCCCTAATCTTAACAGAATATATGTAATGAATGGAAAGCAGGTACCAAACTCTAAGTTGAATGACTGCAGTCCAAACAAACCCGAAGCCTCTGAAAACAGAGCTGGTACTGCTATCATCAAAGCTGTCACTTTCTGCCATTACCATGGCTGCTACAAATGTAGACACCTCAACATTTTAATACAACAAGCTCAATGACTGGGGGAAAGCTTGTCAAGTAGTTACACTGACATATTTTAAAGCATACCATTGTCTCATTGTCATGTCACTGGCTAAAATATGCTTTGGAGAATTTTTTCAAGACTAATACTAGATATTTCTAGAATTACTATAAATTTTCCAACAGGGAGAGATCAAAACCTTCAGAATAATCATGTTCTATGCATTTAAAGCCATTAAACACTGCAATGTCTTTCATAATTTTAGCTGGTTATGCATTAGTGCAAATCATCTCATGCTTTTTACTTAAAAGTGGAAAAAAAACATAAGTCAATCTGGCATCAAATTTGTGGTCAGGAAATTCTGTCATTCAATCAAGTGATGAAACATTTATATAAGGTATTATATTTAACATGAAAAAGAAATCTATTCTAGTGGTTATAAACATTTCAAAAATAAAGGATGGCATTCAGCTAGGGAACCATTTCCCCACTAAGCTTATGAACCTCAGATGTCTCGCTGGCAATATTAGTTTCTTCCTAAAATCCATTTCTGTCAAGCATAATGAAATTCTCAGCTTTCAAATAGAGCAGAAAGAGAAACTTGAAATTGTACTTCATGTATCATCACCAACATGTTCAAAATTTAATAAGAATAAAAATAGGAGCACACATCTCAAAATGTCAAGGTGTTCCTTAAAGAAAGTAATCCCGGTGCTCGCAGTACTTGTAAATGGAGGTAAATTCTCAAACTCACTCGGGTTAACTCCTAGACATATCTATCAATTTTCTCTGGGCCTCCTTGTTTGAAGCCTTTAATATATGTCTCTACCAGCAACTTAGAGGAACACTCTTGAGTAATACCTATAGATGCACATTTCCTTGAAGGCGCTAAGAGCCATAAAGAACATTCAAGGCTCACCTAGCAGGTTACACTGAGGGTTTAGGACTACTGGAATTAGTGGACACTCCAAGTTTAAACTTGGCAGAAGTTCACATGCCTTATTAAATGGACTAACTGGCCTTTGATGTATTCATTTTCAGGGTATATGTGGGTTATTTAGGTTGACCTTGGGGACATAAATGTCAAAGAGAATTCCTTACTGCCTCAAGTAAAAACAAATTTTATTAGAGAAACAAAAAAGACTAATAAAGAGACTAGTGTATCTAAAGTTGCACATGCTTATTTTAATCACCCCAGTTTTTTGTTCTTTATAGTCACATAACTGAACTAGGTACCAAGGAGAATTGTCCTGTAGGACTCCATGGAGTCTCAGGGCCATGGGATTCAAACCTGCCACGATGTGATTTATAGGTCTGCCACATATTCACTTGCACCGAAGCTACACAAGCAGTAAGAGAACAATTCTTACACACTGCAGACTAATAATTCAGAAGTAAGAAAAAGCAGAGGTGTCAATAACAGCTTTACAATTCCAATAAAATGTTATCATATAATCCTGGGCAAGGAATGACAATCGTTAACTCATAATCTTTACTCAAAGAACTTTAAGGATAGCCCAATAAGGGATAGGTTCAAAAAATGACATACACTGTATCTGTATGAAACAGGAAGGTACAGTCAACCTAGCTTCAAGATGTTTTGAGATACTTTGCATGGACTGGGGACAAGATGGCCAGAAAAGCTCCACAGAAAACCAGCAGATGATGCACCAGAATTAAGAGCAACACTTTTAGTGCATCTGTCATCATATAAGGCACTTTTATAAGGATATATGTTAAGAGTTTTGCTGAGATTCAGATAAGAAAAATTTGCATCTTATAGAAGTATCCATTTCCATTACTCACTGTTGACTTTATTGATATTGCCTTGGATTTCTGCTTGTGTCAGCAATTCTTCATATGCATCTCTTTCTTCTTCTGAGATACAGTTACTCTGCAAAACAAAGGCTTCATTGATTCTTGAGGTTAAGTGGTTCCAAAGCTTGATATTCAAAAGCAAAATCTTAAAGAGTGCTAAAAACCATTTGTTAATATTCATGTGAACTCGATACAAGCATTTAAGAGTGCCTGCTCTGTGAAGAGCCAGGGTTAGCTATGCCAGCAAGGGTTACAAAAATGAACAACAGACCCAGTGACTCTCTGTAAAGCCCTAATTGTCTAATGTGGAAAACATTAGGTTGGACCACTTGATACTGCCATTTTTTTGTAGATCAAAACCAGCTGAATATTGGCCATTTGATTCAGTCTAACAGAAAAATCAAGAACATAAATAACAAATATAGCAGAACAAAATATATTCTAGGGAAGTACACGGGTGGAAAGAAAGATTTTAAAAAGAGACAACAACTGAGGAGGGCCTGGGAGAGAGGGCTTCCCTGGTGGCTCAGATGGTAAAGAATCTGCCTGCAGTGCAAGAGACCTGGGCTTGATGCCTGGGTCAGGAAGATCCTCTGGAGAAGAGAATGGCTACCCACTCTGGTATTATTGCCTGGAGAATCCCATGGACAGAGGAGCCTGGTGGGCTACAGTCCATGGGGTCAGATATGACTGAGTGACTTTCATCACCATTATGGAAGAAGAGAGTAATGTTCAAGGGAGAGAAGAGAGAGAAGGATGTAGGCAACAGGATTTGATCACAACGGTGAGAAAGCTTGGTGTGTCAGGGCTACAGTCAGAGTGCGTGTCCTGGGTTAGCCAGAAAGATGGGGAGGTAGGTTGGGTATGCTGGAATCTTTTGAGGCCAACAGAAGGACCTGTGCTTGACTCAGTAGGCAGCAGGGAATCAGGGGAGGTTTCTGGTGGGATGACATCAGATCTGTAGCTAAAGATCAATTTTGCAACCTGGAACTTGGGAGAGGGCTTGGTTTGGAAAATGATAGGAAGCCAGGGAACCCAAGGGGAAGAGCCCTGAGACAAGGTCAGGAGGGGCAGGGCTGAGGCAGGAGTGGTGACATGAGAAGGGGGGCGGATGGAGGTCAGCCCAGCAAGTAAAGGCGGCACAGGGTAGTGATGCCCAGGACACAGAGGGCATAAAGAAAGTTCTGAAACAGTGTGGGGGTCATTCCAAAGGGAAGTCAGTATAAGGCACGTTTCTGAGAAGGGTAGGGTAGGGACGAGCATCTTCCTGATGGGGCAGGGCAAAGGGATGAGGGCATCAAGCTGACAGCTTGAGTTCTTCAACAAGTAGATGAGCTCAATGGAGGAAGTGCAGAGAAAAGAGTGATTTAATGTCAGATGTTGAAGGCTCTCCACATTTAGGGGGAGGAACAAGCAGAGATGTGAAGAGATGCAGAGGACGTCCAGAGCAGCAGAGAGGCCCAGAAAACATGGGTGGGGGGTGGCGAAGCAGGCAGTTTAAGGCCAGGGGCAGTGTGGGGCAAGTGTGCCCAATGCCATCCCCTGAGAAAAAGCGAAGATAAAGGGGCTACTTTGGTAACGGAGCTGAAGCTGACATGGCAAGATTTTAAGGAGGGGAAAGCTGGTGAGGAAGTGGAATCTGAGTGCAAAGTTTTCCGTAAGACAGGAGGCAGGAAATATAAAGTGAGGGTCAGGAGCTGACTTTCCAAGGAGGGAACTCACTTCTTCAAATATGAGGGCAAACTATGGAGAAAATACAAGGAAAGCGAATTCAAAAGCATCTTCTCTAACCTCACCACACTCAATGATTAGCTTCTAGTAATAAATCTGAAGGTGAGCCACCTAATACGAGGTCTGCTGGTGCTATTCAACTAGGGAAAATCTTTAACTGCTGCTTCTACACCTTCTTGATAAGTTTTCAACATGATCTTTCATCCTTGCTACCTGTAATACTCATCAAAAAAGAAAACCTAATTTCCTTACAGAGGATATGGTCTTCTTTTTCCTTTATACTTCACCAAACCAATAGCCTGTGGCTAGAGAGACCACAGCCAGTGGCTTTAAAAATATCCCTCATAACATTAAAGCTGTTTCAAACTAGCAATGTATAACCATGCTTCTTACTGTATTGAGCACTCAGAATCTAACTGAATACCTTCAGCCTTGCATTTTCCTCTTTTCTTTTCTTGGCTTCCCAGAGTTCCTTCTGATATTCCTGTGCGAGATCGTCATCCACTAAAGTCAAAACTGCGTTTGGGTTTCTTAGCGTTACAATGGTCTGCTCAGCGATTCCTTTTTCAATAGCTTCATTAATGGCTATGACTGCAGCATGCACTGCAAAGTAAAAAGAAAAAAAGAACTTTATCAGCAAAAGCCAACACGGACAGGTGTACCGACTGGGCACAACTTAAGCAGTTTTACTTTCTTCCATGGGGTCCAGTCAAGAATTCAGACAATAGAACCTCAGACACATCACAGCACATCCCTGTGACAACCTCCCGCCCTGCGCATTTATCTCAGGTCCTCAGCATCTGTTATATGATTCCTATTCATTTATTCGGACACGACTGAGAGACTTCACTTTCTCTTTTCACTTTCATGCATTGGAGAAGGAAATGGCAACCCACTCCAGTGTTCTTGCCTGGAGAATCCCAGGGACGGTGGAGCCTGGTGGGCTGCTGTCTATGAGGTCACACAGAGTCGGACACGACTGAAGTGACTTAGCATAGCATTAGCATAGCATTCATTTATTCAACTTGCATTGAATGTGAATCAAACACTATGGCAACCACTGGGAGTTTGCAGGGTGACACTTTGAAAGTATCATGTTGTCTTCAAGAGACGACTGCAATTTAACTCGAAGCATGGAAAGATTCCCAGCGGTGAGTACCCTGCTGCTGAAATCTAAGGACAAAGAACGCAGAGAAACGTTTGGGAGAGTAAAGATATTTCTGGAACTTCTTAAATTGCATTGTACAAGCAGATGTCTAGAGTCCAAGGTCAATTATTTGGTTATATTCTGATGTGCTCAAGTCAATTACCTATAATACATATTATAAAAAAATTTAGAGTGCTTATAATATCTTCTAAATATCCTATTTCTTATAACCAAAATCAAGAATAGGTCAGTCTCATGCCGTTGGCAAGTCTGAATCTTAAGTAAACTCACGTGCAGCTTCATCCACAGACAGTTCATTAGCCAGAATACCACCTATTTTGCTGAAAGATGGCATTTGTATTCCATATTTCTCAAGCTCCTTTCTCATATTACTGATTTCTTCCTCTGAAAAAGAACAACAGCCAAAAAAATCAATGAAAGCCATAGAGATGGAGGCAGGACTGAGGGTATTTGTGTCAAGAAATGTGTTCATCAAGAACATGGGGTCAATTCTAAAGAAGAGCCTTAGAAAGAAGCCAGCCTCCCTTTCTCATTTCACAAAGGTGAGGAAACAGACACTTGGCAGAGCCTAAAGACAATAAGCAAGTTTTCTCCTCTGATCAATAGAAAGGAAAAAAAGAGAATCAATATCAAAATGAAAAAAAAATATCGCTACATTTTCTTTTTTTTTTTTTTTAATTTTATACATGTTCTTAATAACCACACTGTAAAAGATTATCAAGATAAAGAATAGTACCTGTGAAGTCTACTTTGCCCAGCAAATCCTGGATCTGGGGTGCAATTCCTAGTTTGAACAGATATAGACTGAAAGAGAAACCATAAAACTATCAGAAACTTCATCATCATAAATCTTAGAGCTAGAAATTACATACATCTTAAGGGTCTTTTTATTTGAGAAACACCTAAGAGACCATCTTAGCTAATCCATGCATCTTACAGATGAGGAAACTGAGTCCCAGGGTGACACAGTCCCTACTGGGACTAGGACTAGAGTCCCAGTCACTGTCTGGGAAACTAGTCTTCTGAACTACACAGCACGTCCACAGGCGAACTAACCTAGTCATCCAGTTATAAGGAGGCTAAGGGACACAACACAAAACAGCAAGTAACAAATGCAAGAAACATTTCTTTGGATATTACATGACTTCATTTTGCTTAAAGTAGAGCTGAAATTATATGTTCCTTTCCAGACCTATATATGCCTCCAAGTACCATATACCCCCTTGGAGAACTATCTGTTTTATACATTCTGAACCAATAAACAGAGCAGCAAGACTACTGGTAGACGGAAAGATGTTAAAGACAAACCACGATGTGGATATATTACTATGACTGGATATATTACTATGACGTGGATATATTTAAAAAAGCGGAAAATGCAAAGAAATGTGTACATATTTTTAAAAAGTTCAATAGGAAGCAATGATGGTCACAACTAACCTGCCTGTAATCTGACAAAAGAAGCTAGAGTCTGACATCTAAATTCTACCAAAGAGGATGAAAATATTTAGTTATGTGACTTTTCACCTCAAAAGCATTGAGCCATAGTTTCTGAACTACATGTGTTTTAACCTTCCCAGCCCCCCAAGATCAACTCTACAACCCGACTAAAAATTCTGTATTCACTTAATATCAGTTCTGATAGACTTATAACTTAGGAAATTTTAATTAGACGTTAGAATTACAAATACAGTATACAGGAAAATGAACTGAGAATGATTTTGACAGTTTGGAGTATTTCAAGACTTATTTCAAATGTTGATATGAGACAGATCTGAGTAGTTTATAAACACAAAATTTCATTAAAAGAGTTCAAGATCAAGCCTTCTTAATGGAATGAAAACTCTTAAAATGCATGATTCATCAGTGTAAGCAGTATCCATTGAAATTAAATTTTTCGATCTTTGTAAGAAATAATCACTTAGAAAAGTAATATGTGATCAAAGCTAAAAATTACTGATCCATGGTTTCAAAAGAATATATAGAAAACCATCATTCAGAGTTAAACAGTAAATACTTTGATATAAATCATTTTAATATTGTTTCTGGAAATATCTATTTCATAAATTTACATGAAAAAAGTGAAAGCGTTAATCACTTAGTCTCGTCCGGCTCTTTGTGACCCCATAGACTGTGGCCCACCAGGTTCCTCTGTCCATGGGATTCTCCAGGCGAGAAGACTGGAGTGGGGAGCCATTCCCTTCTCCAGAGGATCTCTCCCACCCAGGAATCAAGCCGGGGTCTCCCACACTGCAGGCAGATTCTTTACCATTGGAGCCACCAAACAGTATTCTATAATATGAATGTACCATATTTTGCTTAACCAATTGCTGAGCATTTAGATGATCATTAATTATCCACTATGATAAATACTGTTGCAGTGAACCTATTTATACAGGCACATCAGTCTACGGGGTCGCAAAGGGTCAGACACTACGGAGCAACTGAACTGAACTTATGCATATATCTTATTCATCACATAAATTCCTGCAAAGAAAATTATCAAATTGAAAGGATATATACACAAAACTTTTAATATATATTATCAAATTGTCTACTTAAAAAGAGATTATACATTTATTCTCTGTGAGCAAAGAGTTAATGAAACTCCTCTCCCTTCTACAACAGAATATGCCCTCCTTCAGTTCAGTTTCAAGCTCTGTTCCCCCAGGCGCCCAATAAATGTATACTGACAACCATGTTACTAAGCATCATTGCTTAGGAGAAAAATAACCCTTGATTGGCAAACTGCATCTTGACTAGAAGGAATCATAAATACCTAGTAGGCTATACACAGCTTAGGTGTTCCTGAGTTCAGTGACTCTTGTAACTGGCACACTTGTAGGAAACTGGGAAGCCATGCTATGCTGCTGCTAAGTCGCTTCAGTCGTGTCCAACTCTGTACGACCCCATGGACTGCAGCCTATCAGGCTTCTCCGTCCATGGGATTCTCCAGGCAAGAACACTGGAGTGGGTTGCCATTTCCTTCTCCAATGCATGAAAGTGGAAAGTGAAAGTGAAGTCGCTCAGTCGTGCCCGACTCTCAGCGACCCCATGGGCTGCAGCCCTCCAGGCTCCTCCGTCCATGGGATTTTCCGGGTAACAGTGCTGGAGTGGGTGCCACTGCCTTCTCCAATGCATGAAAGTGGAAAGTGAAAGTGAAGTCGCTCAGTCGTGCCCGACTCTCAGCGACCCCGTGGGCTGCAGCCCTCCAGGCTCCTCCGTCCATGGGATTTTCCGGGTAACAGCACTGGAGTGGGTGCCATCGCCTTCTCCAATGCATGAAAGTGGAAAGTGAAAGTGAAGTCGCTCAGTCGTGTCTGACTCTCAGCGACCCCATGAACTGCAGCCCTCCAGGCTCCTCCGTCCATGGGAGTTTCCAGGCAAGAGCACTGGAGTGGGTGCCATCGCCTTCTCCAATGCATGAAAGTGGAAAGTGAAAGTGAAGTCGCTCAGTCGTGTCTGACTCTCAGCGACCCCATGGGCTGCAGCCCTCCAGGCTCCTCCGTCCATGGGAGTTTCCAGGCAAGAGCACTGGAGTGGGTGCCACTGCCTTCTCCAATGCATGAAAGTGGAAAGTGAAAGTGAAGTCGCTCAGTCGTGTCTGACTCTCAGCGACCCCATGGGCTGCAGCCTCCAGGCTCCTCCGCCCTTGGGATTTTCCGGGTAACAGCACTGGAGTGGGTGCCATCGCCTTCTCCAATGCATGAAAGTGGAAAGCGAAAGTGAAGTCGCTCAGTCGTGTCTGACTCTCAGCGACCCCATGAACTGCAGCCCTCCAGGCTCCTCCGTCCATGGGAGTTTCCAGGCAAGAGCACTGGAGTGGGTGCCATCGCCTTCTCCAATGCATGAAAGTGGAAAGTGAAAGTGAAGTCGCTCAGTCGTGTCTGACTCTCAGCGACCCCATGGGCTGCAGCCTCCAGGCTCCTCCGTCCATGGGAGTTTCCGGGTAACAGCACTGGAGTGGGTGCCATCGCCTTCTCCAAGCCATGCTCTGGAGCTGCTATAATACATACTGGCTCCTGGGGACTGAGGTGCTCAGCCAGGGAGCCTTCAGTAACCACCACTGTTAGTCTCATTCATAACTTCACACCCACGTCATCACCCAGGGCACCAAAGAGAACAGGTTCTAAATGGCTGTGTGGACAACTACGTGGAGTGTTGAGAAGCCCCCCACTGCAGAGCAAACGCTTGATGCTGTCCTGCTGGCAGGCTGTATTTCCTTCTGAGCATCTGCTAATTGACATGGTTACGGCACACAGTCCTGAGTCTGAGTGTTTAACTGAACTAACACCCAGGTGATGGGCATGGCCCCACTCCACCATCAATCCGTGAAAATGCCATTTTCTGTGTCCCTTTAAGAGCAGAGGATTCTATCCATGAAAACCTCACCAATCTGATAGCCAAAAATGTCATTAAAGTTCACATTTCCTTTTGTTCATTGTGAGGGTAAGCATTTTTCATACACATATTGGCCATTTCAATTTCTTCCAGGAAATGCATATTAATGAACTTCTGAATTTTAAAGGTTGTGTTCTGGGGGGATTTATCTTTCTCTGTTTTTTTTTTCCCCCCTCTTTTCCCTCAAAACAACAACCAAAGGACAAATGACACTTTAAACATACGGTAATTTTACTACTAAATTCCAATATATTTGTATCTTATTCACAAGGGAAAAACATATTAGACTCTGAACATCGTTCAATGTAAAATAGACATTATGTATTCATAATTTAAAGCTAGAAAGACAGGATGCATTTCTTAGTTTAAATTCTAGGTCTTTAGAGATTATCAGGGATATAACAAGTCCATGGCGTCACTACGAGTCAGACTCGACTGAACAACTTCACTTTCACTTTTCACTTTCACACAATGGAGAAGGCAATGGCAACCCACTCCAGTGTTCTTGCCTGGAGAACCCCAGGGACGGCAGAGCCTGGTGGGCTGCCGTCTATGGGGTCGCACAGAGTTGGACACGACTGAAGCGACTTAGCAGCAGCAGCAGCAAGTCATTATAATTAAAACTAGGATGCTGACATTTCCCAAACCATAATATTTTATGAACCAATTCTCAATTTATTACACAAGAAAAAATATGCCAGGTAAAAGGGACCTCATGTCACTTGGACCAAATAAAATATCAACCTAGTCACACACTTCTGGCTGTAACAGAAACAACAAAATTCAACAGAATTAAACAGACAGGGGTGTAGTTACAAAAGAATTCTAGGAAAGTAAAATCAAGCCATACTTGAAAAAATAAAAATAGATCCATAAATGATCAAAAAAAATACCACTGTATGCATTCTTTCATGGTTCCTGATTTGTAGTTTTATCCCCTTTTACAACTAAATTAAAAAATACACCTGAACAAGTTGACCAAAAAAAAAAAAAAGTATAAAAGTAATTGAATGGGAAAAACATTGAAAATGTGACAGTAAAATTTAACTAGGAGTCTCCCATCAAATCTCTTCTAATAAATTTTATACATAAAGTAATTTCATATTTAATGTGTATATTTATGTATATTATAATAATATTGTTAGTTTTAACATACTTGAAATTTATATTCTTGCATCAAAGGCTAAGCTAACGAATATCAGTTATCCTTAATATATTTCCACTTCTATCTCCCCTCCTATGTAATGTTGAGATAATCTGGAATTTTAGATGCATTTTTAAATTTTCAGATTATGCAATAAAAGTTTAGGTAAATACATTTTATTAGTTTACTTTCTAATTTAATCTGTATCCAGTTTTCTTCTTTCTTAGTTTTATCTTTGGTTTTGCTATTTATCAGCATATTTACTAAGTAGACGAAATGAATTACTCACTACGTGCACGTATTTGACTATTTTCATTTGTTCCCTGGGTGTTGGTTCTGTTTGTTGAATGTAATTCCTCTTTCAGAGCTGTCGTTTCCTTCAAATGTCTGGCATTTCCTGATTTGGGGCTCATCTTGAGGTCTGAGACTTGCAACTGTTTGTCACTGTTGGCTGCAGGTCCCCGTGACAGAGGCTTCCCTGGTAGCCCTGTTGGTAAAGAAACTGCCTGCAATGCAGGAGACCTGAGTTCGATTCTTGGGTTGGGAAGATCCCCTGCAGGAAGAAATGACAACCCACTCCAGTATTCTTGCCTGGAGAATCCCATGGTCAGAGGAGCCTGGTGGGCTACAGTCCATGGGGCCACAAGAGTCGGACAGGACTTAGCAACTAAACCACAAGCATCCCGTGACAGAAGCCAGCCTTAGGGAGATGGGAGAGGAACAAGGAGGCTGATGCCCAGAGGGTGCTCACTGTCTTATCCTCTTAGACTGGGGTTCCCTGTGTCTTCTTGGGCACTGGTGTGCTACCCTGCCATCAGCATCTACACTTGTCTTGGGGAAGGATGAGTAGGTTCAGCAGGTCTAACTAATCCAAATTATGCTGGCTTAGGGCTCGCCTCTTCCCATCAAAACCCCCAAACCCCACAGCAGGTCCAAGCTTTGCTGCACAACTCAACGGTTTCTGGGCTGTGGCCCTCTGTTTTGTTTCTCAGTCAATCCAGTCCTATCTGTTTGCTTTCTGTCATGCTGCTGCTGCTGCTGCTGCTAAGTTGCTTCAGTCATGTCCAACTCTGTGCGACCCCATAGAGAGCAGCCTACCAGGCTCTCCTGTCCCTGGGATTCTCCAGGCAAGAACACTGGAGTGGGTTGCCATTTCCTTCTGAGTTACCTCAATTTTCTGGTCAATGGATAGCACTCTTTCTTACTACAGATGATTAAAACAAACAAACAAGCAACAGGATCCCCTGGTGGTAAAGAATCAGCGTGCCAGTGCAGGAGACTCAGGTTCGATTCCTGAGCCATTAAGGTCCCATGTGCTGTAGAGGAACTGAGCCCACGCACCACACCTACTGAGCCTGTGCTCTAGAGCCCAGGAGGCACAACTACCGAGCCCACGTGCTGCAGCTCCTGGAGCCCCCCGGCTCTAGAATCTGTGCTCTGCAACAAGAGAAGCCACTGCAGTGAGAAGCCTGTGCACCACAACCAGAGAGGAGCTCACCGCAGCTAGAGAAAAAGCTATGCAGCAACAAAGACCCAGCACAGCCCAAAATAAATAATAACATTATATATCAAAGAAACTCCTACTACTTTAGTCACGTCATGTCAGTTTTGTAAGGAGACTAAAACACCCATGGCCGACGAGCCTGACATGACTGTTTCCACTGTATCTCCTTTCTGGAGATATCTGGTCTTTCATTTAATTACTCTCAACTGTCTGTCCCTATAAGGTACTCAGGCTTCCACAAAACAGAGGTTTGTTGGTAATATGAGCTAAATTAGTTACACTAAACAAAAGTGTTCATGTTTCCCTACGGTATTAAAGAGACTGGAAGACTTTCTGATTATACTTTTTACTTCTCCATTTGTGCTGTATAACATAAATCTCACAAGCAAACATCCCAGTTTAAAAGTTACCACAAGATGGTGCTGAGAAGTCAGGTACCTTTTGGATACAAAAATCTTTGAGTCAGATTTATCTCAAACCAGATTTTCGTGTGCTAGTCAGGATCAGGTAGAAATCTCATTTTCATTTACATACTTTCACCAAAAGTATGTATTTTTTAATGTTAAGGTATATTTTTATTTGGTTTCAATTTTCAGCGTTTATTTTATCTTTGAGGTTGAAGTTTAAACTATTACTTTTGAAGAGATAACTTTTCACAGTGCGGGAGTTTATATACTAAATCTCTATGTGGGAGGTATGTCCTAGCAGATTAGTCAAAGGGGCAAATGTTTACTAGGAAAAGTACTTATTCTGGATTCCCATGCTGAAAAGAATCAGCAACAGTGGCCCACTCCTTTCTAAGCATTTTGATTCAAACGAGGGCATGACCTGAAGTATATAGGAAACCCAGTCTTAATGTTTAAAAAACAAAAGTCTGTCTAATCACCAATTTCTGAGAGCTCTTCAAGGCTGAATTTATTAAGCACCTTAGTGCCTAACAACCAACACAAAGAGCCAAGAGCATTCCCAAGGCAGCTGAGGGACTGATGTCACTTTCCACGTATAATAAAGCACTTGGCACGAAATGGCTAGCATTTCATCACATCAAAAGCTACAGTGCATGCATGTTGCTAAGAAAAGGCCAGTAATCGAGGAGCTGTCCTTCGGTAGCAAAAGCCTCATTGGCCCATGTGCTCCTATTTTGCACTAATAATATCAGTTCAAGTAAAGGAAGCAATAAAGAAAGCAAAAAAGCAAAAAAAAAAAAAAAAAAAACTATCAATTTTTTTTCCTACTACTTTGAATATATGCGTTAAGAGGTGCTACAGTAATAAAATGCAAACTTAAAAGGCAAAGGCTGAGTTTATTTCAACTTTTCTGGATCACATCATGCACAGTTCATTTTATGTTGTAAAAAGGGAGATGAATGTCTGTAAATCAAAGCCTCATGGCTGATTAGGAAGAAGAGGGAACTGGAGTCAGAAGCTCTGGATCTTGGCCCCAGCCTGGCCACATTGCAGTGTGTGACTCTGACTCATATAAACCAATCTTTCAATTTCCTCATCGGTGAAATAAACCGGACTCAACATCTCAAGGTCCTTCCCGTTCTGAAGTTTGGGGAAGCTTCCTTTTAAACTACCCTAAATGTAACAGCTTAGAGACCTGTGCTGAAGTTCAAGTCTAATGCCACTGTTCTTTTAATTTTCCTAGTTGGATGGAAATATCCTCCCTTCTGAGGACAATGACTGGCTGCCTAAGTAACTGTAGGTTCTGGTGCCATCCCGCCTGGTTCTGAATCCCAACTCTGCCCCTCACTAGCTGTATGATCTTGGCCAGCCATAGTTTAAAATGAGACGAATAACTGTACAGAAAACGTATGTCATGAGGATTAAGTGAGATTATACCTGTAACAGGATACCTGGACCAGCACCAGGCATGTAATGGAAGGCTCAGTAGGTGTCGGTCTGTTTTCAGCATCACTACTGTGTGTGTGTGTTGCGTGCTTGTGTGCTCAGTGGCCTCCAGCTCCTTTCAACCCTATTGATGCAGCCCACCAGGCCCCTCTGTCCATGGGATTTTCCAGGCAAGAACAGTAGAGTGAGTATACTACTTCATGGGATCCTCCCAACTCAGGGATTGAACCCGAATCTCCTGCATTGCAGGAAGATTCTGGACCGCTTGAGCTGCTTTGCTAACGAGCCTGCCTTTGAACCAGTTCCTCAAGTTCACCTACTAGAGGAGCCCTTCTTCACAAACTGCGCAGGGTACTTGGAATGGCTGGTCAACCAGAAGTGGGGCTGCCGCAGCCATTTTCATAAATCCAAGCCCTGAATGGGTGCTATTTTGGCGTCTTCACTGCATTTGAAGACATGACTGCTGGACAGCAACCACAGACTCTGCAGTGGGAACAGCCATCCTTACACAGAGGAGAGGCAGACATGTGTTTACCTTGTGCTCAGTGTAGTAGAATCTTAACCAGCAAATAAACTTTATTTAGTAAGAAAATCTGAATCCAGAAGCCTCATGTGTTAAGCAAGGAAAATTGTTACAAACACGTGACAACTTTAAAGGGGATTCCTGGGTGGTGCAGTGGTAAAGAACCCACCTGCAGGAGATGTAGGAGACCCAAGTTTGATCCATGGGTTGGGAGGATCCCCTGAAGGAGGGCATGGCAACCCACTCTGGCATTCTTGCCTGGAGAATCCCATGGACAGAGGAGTCTGCCGGGCTACAGTCTGTGGGGTCGCAAAGAGTCAGACTCGACGGAGCACACAATCAGGGAAAGACTGGAAAATCTGCTTGCGGCCACACAGCAAGGATATCTCAAAGAAATGTCAGGGACAGTGCTACAAGGACAAAGGAGTTGGCCAGAAAGAGCTCCCAGGACCAAACTGAAGCAATTTGGTCCATCAAAAAAGACACGTCTTGGTTAGTTAAAAGATGCTTGTTCCTTGGAAGAAAAGCTATGATGAACCTAGACAGCATACTAAAAAGCAGAGACATCACTTTGCCAACAAAGGTTCATACAGTCAAAGCTATGGTTTTTCCAGTAGTCATGTAGCAATGAAAGAGGTGGACCATAAAGAAGGCTGAGCACTGAAGAACTGATGCTTTGGAACTGTGGTGCTGGAGAAGACTGGAGTTTGAGCAAACTACGGGAGTTAGTGAAGGAGAGGAAAGCCTGGCGTGCTGCAGTTCATGGGGTCGCAGAGAGTCAGACATGACTGAGCAAATGAACAGCAACAAAAAATCTTGTTTAATCAGAGAAAGGCCTGGAGTTCAAAATGATGTTCAAAGGACTGTAGGCTTCAGGGCTCCTCAGTCCATGGGATTTCCTAGGCAAGAATACTGGAGTTGGTAGCCATTTCCTTCTCCAGGGGATCTTCCTGCCCCAGGGATCGAACCCAGGCCTCCTGCATTGCAGGCAGATTCTTTACTGCCTGAGCCAGCAGGCAAGCCTGGTATAAAGTGTACCAAAAGGAATTTGTAACGCAGAGGTAAAATAAGACACGCATAATATTTATATGGATTTTAACAAGCTAGGAAGTGTTGTTAAAATACAGGTGCTTTGTTTTTTCTTATGTCCGTCTATAGTGTATAAATATGTGCTTGTTTTTGTACCTCTTACACAACAGGAAAAAGTAAAGACCAGGAACTCTGAGTAAGACAAACAGTCGAGAAAACCAAGGGAATATCCCAAGATAAGAACAGACGGAGGGGCACAGGACGTGACAAAAACAGCCAGGCAAAAAGAGGGCACAGCACTGATGGTTGCACTCAATGGCCAAGCAGAGAGAGGGTCCAGAAACAGGATCCGAGATGCTATCAGCCAAAGGGTCCCAAAGAGCATCAGGCAGAGTCTATCCCTCATCTCCTGGGGGAGAAACCTCTAGAATGCCCAACTGATTTCAAGAAAATATTCAAAGGGCATACATTAACCTTTAATAATGTTAACAGACCAGGCCAATACATCATGAAGACAGGACAATGGGCTATGGAGCACTGGCCAAGCGAGACATGAAAGCAAACCATTTCGAGTGACAGAGGGTGGGAACTGAGTGGGAAATAAAAACCTACCTGAAAGCCAAATACTACAAGGTCTGGTTGATTTTGCAAATCAAGTTCAGCCTGATTCCTGCTGGCCAAGGTTGGACTCACATTAGGAGAAGAACCCAAACCGATACCGTGTTCTGACCGGCAATGATTGGTCAGAAACCAGATCTGTAACCTGGTCACTGAAGAGGTACTCTGTTTCTAGTGACTATGTGAACTCTGGGTAGGTTTCAAAGTTTTATAGCCTTGCTGGGGCTGCTGCTGCTGCTAAGTCACTTCGGTCGTGTCTGACTGTGTGCAACCCCATAGACGGCAGCCCATCAGGCTCCCCCATCCCTGGGATACTCCAGGCAAGAACACTGGAGTGAGTTGCCATTTCCTTCTCTAATGCATGAAAGTGAAAAGTGAAAGTGAAGTCGCTCAGTCGTGTCTGACTCTTAGCGACCCCATGGACTGCAGCCCACCAGGCTCCTCGGTCCATGGGATTTGCCAGGCAAGAGTACTGGAGTGGGGTGCCATTGCTATAGCCTTAGAATGCATCGAAATCAGTGGCTAAATAACGAAACTATAAGTGAAACATGCAGTGTGGATCTTTTAGAATAAGTTTAAGTGTACTAAGTTTGTAATAATGTATCTGGGCATTTTACTTGTGTTTTAAGGTATTTGAGATATTCAAAAAAGCAGTCTACTAAATTTATTTACTTAAAGGAATTCAACTGTATAGCTAATGTTTAAGCATTTAACAGTTGCTCAATACATTGAGCAATAAATAACAGGTAAAAAGTGTTCTTCTCCATGGTTAGAAGGCCTCCAGACCAGAGTGGGGTGGGGGGGGGCGGGACTATCAGCTCTTGTTAGCAAGGTTCTCATTCCGTGAGGTGGCTCCTTTTATTGAATAGGTTTAAAATATTCTAAATAAAGCCACATGCCACATATACTTTTTAAGTCCAAAACACCAAAATAGTTACAGTCTTTGTCATCTGGTACTGAAACATCAGCGCCTGGAGCAGAGAAGCCTGTTGCAGGGCCTAGCAAGGAAAACCGGCAGCTTGTGCTCAAAAGACCCAAACTTGGCAGTGGCTTTCAGGCAAGAGCTGTAAAGACAATATTAGGGGAGAGGGACCTAGGATGCAGGGTCACCACTGACTGGTTGGTGGTGAGGTAACAGGGTGATGTTCTGGGAAGCTCAGCCTTCTAGTTCCAGTCGGTCTGAGGTCTACACACAACGCATGTGCTCAGCATGTAGTCAAATCCTCCATCTGGTGAGGGTCTTGGTTTCTACAGAACGACCCAGAGATGATCTATGTTCCTTCAGGAGGAAGAGTCCTGGGACCATTACCCTAATCACTTACTACTTGAGTCTGCTCTTTGAAACTGGGGGAAGGCCTAGGAAACTAACCACCCCCGCCCTTTTTTTTCCAACAAGAAACAGGGGACACGGGGGGGCTTTTGTGTCTAGGAAGGCCCCTCAGGGCTTTAATCCCTGCTCAGCTTTAATGCCCCCTCCCCTTTCTTTGAGACTCCTTAATCTTAAGGGGGAACATGTATAGGAAAAGAAAGTTTTATACAGAGAGGTGAACCATCAACCTGCCAGAGGAACTTGGTTTAGGGGGACTCAGTTTCAAATTTTCCAATGTTTTCCACAGTGAACACTTTTTTATTTCAAATAAGGAAAAGATAATAGACATTTCTTTGAAAAGAACATGAGGACATGCATCACTTAGGTAGGTCTGCATGACCCAGAGGTTCAGGACTCCCTGTGGGGCTGCCTAGCTAACACCGCCTGGAGTCTGGGCTTGAGAACACCCAGCTGAACTGAGAGAGTGAGGCCTGGGGACCGGGGTCAGAAATTCAGTGAAAGGCGAGGCAGGCAGGAAAAGGGAAAAGTAGACACAAGCAGGAAGCAAGGGCAGGAACCCAGGGCATTTTAATGAGGCTGTTAAACCCAAATCAAGAAGACAGAGATGAGAAAACAAGTTGGCAGGGCCAGGGATGAACTCTGCAGATCAGTCAGGCCTCCAGGCCTGGGGAATCTTTCTGCCTGGCTCCCGACCTATAACAGAACTTCTGACCTGCCTAATTCCCTGGCAGGTAATGACAACCTTTACACCAGCAACCTGCTGTACCTGCAGCTAGGATATAACTGCTGAGGACATCTTGGTTCTTTTTCAGCATCACTTCTAATCACGCAGTGAGGGCAAACCCACTGTCCTTATGAAAATGCGCTGCTGCCCAGCTTCCAAAAGAGGCTGGCCCAACACGACAGAATATCAGCCTCATTTGAGGAACTGACCGCATTCTAAACCACGGCAGGAAGGGGTTTTGATAGAAAACTACTAGATACACCTGAGACTTCTCCATGCCCGATTAAGGAGCACCCTGGTAGCTCAGAGGGTAAAGAATCTGCCTGCAATGTAGGAGACCTGGGTTTGATCCCTGGATCGGGAAGATCCCCTGGAGAAGGAAATGGCAACCCACTCCAATATTCTTGCCTGGAGAACTCTATGTACAGAGGAGCCTGGTGGGTTACAGTCTATGAGGTTGCAGACTTGGGCACGACTGGGACTAACACTTTAACTTTCTACAAGAAGTTTATAACAGAGAAAAGTGAAGGAGAGTCTCCCAGGGAATGCTGTTTATTAACTGAATATTGCTTTTCAAGATCCTGCTTTAAAAATTCCTACTTAAGGTCAGATCTGGTGAGGAACATCCATTAATGGAGTCTTCCATGATGAGTAACTGAACACCTGAGAAAGACAGTCTAAATACTTGAGAAAAACATTTGCATGCAATTGGCAACGTAGCAAGAAGTTGCCTTTTCTTTGTTTACCAAGCTGCTCAAGCCATTGTTCAAACTATGGCAGGCACACTTTGTAAGCCTCTGTGCCGTTCTCTGTAACTTCCGTACAACAGTGACGTCACCAGAAAAGAACCAAGCACACCGTTTCTTTATAAGCTGCTTACTTAACACCTCAGGTGTGTATTTCAGGAAATCAGTGTTACCTTACAGACAGCAGGCTACAGATGGGGAGGTTAGCACCCTGACGCATGGGCTTCCGTGGTGGCTCAGACAGCAAAGAATCCGCCTGCAATGCAGGAGATTTGGGTTTCATCCCTGGGTTGGGAAGATCCCCGGAGAAGGGAATGGCAACCTGCTCCAGTATCCTTCCCTGGAGAATCTATGGACAGAGGAGCCTGGCGGGCTACCTTCTATGGGGTCACAAAGAGTTGGAAACGACTGGGCAACTAACACTTTTCCCTCAGATGCATGGATATGATAATGATTAACTAATGGCTGGCTTAGCAGGTCACAAAGTGTTAAGTAATGATTCTAGGCTCTGAAAAGCATCTGACCAAGAATGTTGGGCAACGCATTTGATAATATTCATCAAAACGAGCACGTGGGCACCAAGAGCTTTTAGAAAACCTGGAACAATGATATCCTAGCCACATAAGAGAGGGGGAAGGCACAGAAGCATTCTTTCCTGCAGTTGTTCTAAATCACTGGAGTCAAAAGAAATCATAGGATAGGCACCTACATTTGGTCTGTATTTCAAGCAACTGTCATCTTCCAAAGAAATCTCATAAGTGATGGGGTGGGGGAGGCAAATTATTTGACATAATCAAAAATCTTTAGTAATCCAATATTGCAATGAATTATTATAAAAATCTTCTCCTTCGGAGAGGAAGGAAGCCAGAAAGAAGTTAATATAAACCTCAAGGCTGAATACTCTGCCAGGAAAATGACTTTCAGTGATACAAACACAAGGCAGATGTTCTAAAAGAAATTTAAAATTTAATTAGACACGAAGTCTTTCAGTCATTACCTGTGTGCACTCAAGACAACAGCCACAAATTGGATTTTTAGAATCATTTTTGCAACCATCTAAAAATCACATTTCTTCCAGTAAGGTAAGAAATACTCTGTGACTGGTAGAAGCTTAACATGAAAAAAAAATTCCCAACCTAGGGATCAAACCTGGGTCTCCTATATCGCAGGTAGATTCTTTACCATCTGAGCCACCAGGGAAGCCCTCAAAAATGTTAAGATAGCAAACAAATGCTTTAAAAAATGAATGTATCATGATTTGACTAATTTTAGTTTCTTCTTTACCTTTATGGTACAAGTTCTACTGAACCAAAGTTCAAAAGATTTTTTTTTATAGTTCATTTTATTAATCTATGGTAAGAATTGAGCCAAACTAATGATTTTAAGAGTATCACAATCAAATGTATAACCATTAAAGCTGCTCATTTGATGTGTTTGTAAAGTAGTAGTAAGTAGTTTGTAAAGTAGCTATATTTGTAAAGTAGTATAACTCAAGACTATGAAAGCACATTATTATTAGGTTCCTAGAAATTTCTGTTAAATTTTTCTCCTTATTATACTCACAGGTCTTTCATTCATTTTTCTGGTTTTCTATTTTGAAATGGGATTTTAAAAAAGAGGAAAAATGTTTTTCAAGTTCAAGTATTGTTATACGACAATTATCTTAATTTTTTACCAGCAAATTTAGAACTCAGTCTTAAAAATAAAAGTTCAGATTATTATTTTTTTAAAGAGCGCTCTCTAAAAAGAGGAAAAAGAGCTCTTTTAAAATTGAAACTGTGGTTTTATTTAAATTTACTTTCTAGATTTTTAATTGTATTTTTTTCCCCACCTCAGTGCATGAATGCAATATATCATTCTTGGTATGTTTTTCCGGTCATAGACATCTGTTGTTTCCGGGTAGAATATCTGGAAAACAAAAGGGAAAAATGTATTTATTAGGTGCCGCTTTTTACAATTATTTTAACTCCCCAAATGACCCTCTTTTGATTGTCCTTGCTGCTCTGTATTTATTTAAATGAAGGGGAATCTCAGTTGTGCCTCATGTTTTCTATGTGGACCAATCACTGCATCAGGTCCCTGCCTGACAGCGCCTCCTAGTGGCTCAACGGAGATTCACAGTCAGCCACTTCAGGAAGGCTTTGTCCACAGGGCTGGGTGGCAGCTTCACTCCACAAGGCATGAGCCCGTGCAGGCTTTGCTTTCTGTACCAGAGTCACTCCTGTGACTGCCCAGGGGTCCCCTGGCCTGAGAAGGGTGTCCTTTTGAAATCATTTTATTACACGGTTAAGAACTTGGCTACACAGTTCTGTAAACATTTATGTATATACATACAACACACACACATATCCATGTTACTACTTTAAGGAGAAAAAAACATCCATTTTTACCGATTAAAATCTGGACAGTAGATAAAGTATGAAAGAAAAACACTTATAAACCTACCTCCAGACTGTCACTATTAGCATTTTGGTATATTTTCTTCAAGTCTTTTATCTGTATGTCTCTGGGTTTTTTTTTGTTTTTGTTTTTTTTACATTTATGTATGTGGGTATTTGGAGAAGGCAATAGCATCCCACTCCAGTACTCTTGCCTGGAAAATCCCATGGACGGAGGAGCCTGGTGGGCTGAAGTCCATGGGGTCGCTAAGAGTCGGACACGACTAAGAGACTTCACTTTCACTTTTCACTTTCATGCATTGGAGAAGGAAATGGCACCCCACTCCAGTGTTCTTGCCTGGAGAATCCCAGGGATGGGGGAGCCCGGTGGGCTGCCGTCTATGGGGTCGCACAGAGTCAGACATGACTGAAGCGACTTAGCAGCATGTGGGTATTTGAAAACCAAATTGCAAGTATTATAAGCCTGTTTAAAACACTTGACAGAGCATGATTGTTTTCCATTCCCTTCATTAGTCTATAAGAACATTACTTCTAAGGATCCATAGGATTCCTTCATATTTTTGAACCATAATTTAACCAGTTCTCCATGGTTGAACGTTTTTTCCCCCAAATTTGTCCCTATTATAGTCACTACAAAAAACATCCCTGCTTTTTCTGCGCACCTGATTACTTCTTTTGGATAACCATCTATGAATGGAGGTAGTAGATTGAAAAATCTGAACACTAAAACTTTTAATGCACCTTGATATGCTTTTTGAGCTTGAAACTAAAAACCTAATAAGAAACAGATTTCAGAATATGGCACCAAAAATGAATAATTAGGATTGAAGCTCCTAAGAGAAGCATATTGGCATTACTTGCTTTTGGTAAATATTTTATAAAATTTGACATAAAAACTAAAATTGCATACCATATGGTAGAACTTGACACTCAAGCACACTTTCTATTGGACACTGAAAGAAGCCAAGAGAAAAGCAAAGTTTCTTGAACTATAAAATGTATAGTCACTGAGTGCTTCAAGAAATATCTATAGTCTATGAAATTTCAAAGGTCTTTCTAAGTTTCCTTTAATACATTTGCTGTTAAAGTATCAATGGGAAGAGGATTCCCCATTTAGAATATGACCAGGTTTAAAAGTTCTACCAGGTAAGCAGATGACAACTGTAACTTCCCCTCTTCTTTAAACAAGAAACTTTTATACTGGTATCTCTCTTGGAAAACCATTATGAATATGTCTTCCTTTATCAAGGAGATGGGATCAACTTATAGTTCACCATTTTCTTCAGCATTGAAACCCCAGTGTGTAACATGAAGCTGAGCACAGAGTGGGCAGCTCATATTGATGCATGAAGGAATTTATTAATACATCTAAGTCAATTCAGTATACTGTTGGCTTCTCATTACTGCAATGTAATATATCACTGATTTCATAATAAACATCAGGATTAAAATAGAATCTGTTGCATGGATCACTTGTTTGGCTTAAAATCAAAATAAATGTGGCCAAAACACACACAACTTGAGAAGGTTTAAATCAAATCTTTCAAACATAATAAAATTATCCTAACTAACATATACAGCCTCATACAGAAAAACGGCATTTGAATTTCTTTCTTTTTTAATCTGGTTACCACTCAACACTCTGCTAATACTTACTAAATCACAATTTAGAAATATGAATTCTGTATGATAACCACTTCCCAGAAAGGTATAGCATTCAATGTTCTCAACATTTTAGGAGAGGGGAAAGTAGTTTAATTAAAAATGGCAAAATAAAATAGATCAACATTGACCATTGCAAGATAAAATGAACTGAGTTAAAACAGGTATTGGCACAAATGTATTAAAAATAGGCATTCATAAGGAATTCTTTGTTTTTATTGTGGGGGTGTTTTTAATTGCAAACCTGGATTAATACTAAAAACAACACAGGCCTAAATAAGTCAGTAGTCTATCCCCTTGCTGGACCATTTTTAAATAATTTCTTTAAAATAGCTGGACTTACTAAGTAAGCAGTTCAAAAAGGGGAGCTACTGATACACATGGAAACCTTACGGATGGCAAGGGCATTATGCTTAGTGAAAAAGTCAGTCTCAAAAGGTTACCTACCGTATGATTCCATTTCTATAACATTCTCAAAATGACAAAACTATAGAGATGAGAACAGATTAGGGGCCTGCCAGGGGACAGCGCTGGAGAAGGGAAGTGAGGTAGAGGCCAGCCTCTCTGCAGCATCTGTATCTTGATTCTGGTAGAGGTCACAGAAGTCTGTTCATGGATTGAACTACACCCACACGCGCGCGCGCACACACACACACACACACACACACACACACACACACACACACACATGAATGCTCACTGGTGAACACTGAACAAAGTCTGAGTCTAGTTAACATTCATACGCCAACGCCAATTTAATTCTGTACTACAGTTATGAGATGTCACCATGAGGGGAACCTGAATGAAGTTTACACAAAGATGTACTATTTTTGCAACTTCCTGTGATGGTAAAATTATTTCAAAATCAGAAGTTTAAGAAATAGCTCTACAATTTCTATCACATGTAATTATTTTCTCATCTCCTCTACTTGTCTAATCTGTCTCACAGGTATAAGGGCATCTGCTCTTTGAATTTAACAAGTTCTGAATATTTGCAGAATGAGTTTTATTTGGGAGATCTATTTTAGGAGTAAGAGCTCTGACTCGCTAGCCATTAAACTTTAAAGTGATACTATAATTTATAATAATATTTACTTAAATTTATAATGATACAATATATAACAATGCAAAGAGACTTGGAATCTTAGGTATAAATAGCAATACAAAAGAGGGAGATGGTGCTTCTAAATTAATTATCTACCAGGTAAAGCTGTTCTGACCTTGCTGAACTTTACCTAGCTGCTCCCAACCTGAACTCTTGCCATATGTTACTTTACGCGTGCTTTTCCATGTATTTGTTTAGTTCTCACATTTCTCGCTCCCGAGGCAATGAGGGCATCTGCAGCGTTAAGATACCCCATTCTGCGAGCCCCCTCCCACAGTGAGGTGTCCGTGCCAGCCCTGCTGTCTTCCCAGTCCAAGCTTACCTTGGGTAGACCGATGGACTCCATGGCTCTTAACCACTGCACGGTGTTATCTGTGTGCCGAAAGTGAAGGCCCGACTTCTGATGGGGCGGAGAAGAGGGGAGCACACAAAAAGGAGGTAAGAAAGTGGCCACTGCTTCCATTAGCAGGACGCTTTCAATTCTGTTTCTCCTAGAACAGTGCCATGAACGCTCACATAAAGCAACCCGTAAAGGAGATGAGACTTTCTCAGCAACACTCCAACCATTTGGGACGGACCAGTCCAGTCTCCAGAATTCACACGTTTGAGGTAATTCTGAACTAGACTCCCAAAGACCATTTACTGTCTAGCACGCCTAAGGATGTTTTATGAGACGTGTGCACATGCATGAGCACATGTGTGTGCCCACACACACACACACTCAGTGTCAAGACTGTGGCAACCAAGGTTGAGGGCAATAGTAACTTCTGGAAAAAAAGGATTTTTACAAGACTAGATGTCTTTTTTTGTGTGTGGTTTCTGGTTCTGCCAGATCACAACTGTAATATGATTTCTGTTTAAAAAAAAAAAAAACTGGAAAATATAGAAAAATACAAAGATGAAAACAAAAAAACACTCCATGATTCAGAGCTAATTTTAGTATTTATTCCTTCTATAATTTAATGCTAACCTTGGCCTTGTACAATAAGCAAACTTTCAGTGGAAATATTTTACAAGACCTTTTTCTACCCATATAATAAAAGGCTCCATTTTCCATTCCTACAGTTCTAATTAGCCAGCCATTATTGTCTACACAGTCTATAAATAAAATATTCTTGCTGCTATCTTATGAAGTTTTATCAGGTATATACTGCTGACAGCTTTAAAATAATCATATATTTCATTAGTTAAATGTATACCATAATGTTATATATCGTATTTTTCACTTTGAATAAAAGGAAAAGTAAGTACAGCAAGTTTCATCATAATTAACTCCCAATGGTGTATTATCACATTCACAAAGTCTAGCTCTTCCCATATTCTGTGAGCTTCTACAATCTAATGGTTGATTTAACAAAAACTATTTTTCTTGCTGTTAGAAATTATAAAGCATAAGAAAATTAAAATTTTGCAAATATTTATACGTTTTTGATAGTGGCCATTATTTACTGAGATTGGACTGTGTGTGTCAAGCACTTTACATAAATTATCTCTAATTTTCCAAATACTCTGCAGCGTAGTTATTATTCCCACCTTTTTGAGAGATGAGGAACCCTAGGCAACAAAGATGAAGTGATTTGCCTAAAGTCAAACATCTGTTGAGGGGCTGAGCTGGGATTCAAGATGAAATCTCTGTGGATCTGAACACCTTCCCCATGCCATAACCCGCCAAGGGCAGAGCACAGGACCTGATGACCAGGGGATTACTCTTCAGAGGAAAGAAATTAGCTAACCACTGTGAAATAACTAGAGGGAGGCGAGAGGATCTGAAGGGCATGCAGAGAAGAAAGGAAAAGGCGGGGAGGGGAAGAGAGGGAGGGGGAAGGGCATGCGAAGAGAGGAAAAGCATAGGGAGAGAATTCACAGCCATGAGGTAGTGTCTGAGGCTAACTCAGCATCAGCAACGTTTGTGGAACACAAACGGTTCTCAGACACGGCCACTCTGTGAACATGGAGGCCAAAATGGAGACAATCCTCAATCATGTCAGGGCTGAGGACCCTCAACACCATAAAGTGACTAACATAGTCCTCTTCCAAATAAGACGGGTGACTTATTTCTTGACTATGGCAATCTGGCCCCCAGTGAATATTCTCACCTCCTAAAAATTAAGACACCAAATTGATCCTACTTGCTGATAACACCATTAGTATTGGGCTTCCCTGGTGGCTCAGTTGGTAAAGAATCCACCTGCAATGCAGGAGATACCAGTTCGATTCCTATGTCGGGAAGATCTGCTGGAGAAGGTATGAACTACCCACTCTAGTATTCTTGGGCTTCCCTGGTGGCTCAGCTGGTAAAGAATTCGCCTGCAATGTGGGAGACCCTGGTTCGATTCCTGGGTTGGGAAGATCCGCTGGAGAAGGGATGGGCTACCCACTCCAGTATTCTTGGGCTTCCCTGGTGGCTCAGCTGGTAAAGAATCCGCTTGCAATGCGGGCGACCTGGGTTCAATCCCTGGATTGGGAAGATCTCTTGCAGAAGGGAAAGGCTACCCACTCCAGTATTCTGGCCTGGAGAATTTCATGGACTGTATAGTCCATGGGGTCACAAAGAGTCAGACACGACTGAGCGACTTTCACATTTTAGACTTCCCTGGTGGCTCAGATGGTAAAGAGTCTGCTTGCAATGTGGGAGACTGGAGTTTGATCCCTGGGTCGGGAAGATCCCCTGGAGAAGGAGATGGCAACCCACTCCAGTATTCTTGCCTGGAGAATCCCACGGACAGAGGAGTCTAGCAGGCTACAGTCCATGGGGTCGCAAAGAGTCAGACAAGACTGAGTGACTTCACTTTCACTTTCCTGGTAACACCCCAAAGATAACTGGTTCTTGCTTCCTAAATCCTTATTAGAATCGCTCAGTACAAGTTCAAATCTCTACTAAACTCCTATTTCCTCTTTCTTACAGCTCCACGGGTATGCCTTTTTTCTTGGCCTTTTTTCTGAGTTTAAATAAATATAGTTTTGTTTGACCCTAGGTTGGTTTCTGAGAATCTTTGGTTGATAGCCTTGAACAATCCAAATTATGCAATAAAAACATCCCATCCATTTAGTGGTGTCATTAGTTAGGTAACCTCAGGAAAGTTCCAAGTGTCTTTGAACCTTGGTTCCTCAGCCACAAAATGGGAATGGTATGTTTCTTTGGGTTGAGGAATTTCATGAGATTATACATGGAACACTCGGTTGCAAAGTACACCTAAGAATGCAATAAATGTTGGTTATGGTAATTATTACGCTGTGAGACTGGGCTTTAAACTTTATTCACCTTTAAGGTCAAAAAAAGTTCAGTGCTTCATGTAAGAGGCACTGAAGGAAAGGGTGGTTATCTTGGTCATATTTCTATAGAAAATGACATGACAGGTTTCAAATCCTTCACCTACTTTAAACACCTGAGGAATGCTGACTTCAGAACCCTATGCTCCCTATCTGCAAATTTTAGAAGTAAGCTTCAGTGAGTGAACTATATTAACATCTTCAATCTATAGATTTACTTCAGTTAGAACCAAAAAAGGTCTTCTAAAGAGGCTCCAAATAAACTTAGTCCATTATAAACATTTATAGTTTGTCTTTTCAGCAATCCCACACTAACATTAATATGTTAGACTAGGTGCTACATCTATAGTCATACTTAGTCAAGGGTTGTTATGGTTGGTCTACCTAATTTCTTTCAGGTATTAGACTAGAAAGGACATGCTGATTTTCTATTGCTGAGCTACTATAGCACCAGCAAACAAGATTACTGCAGTTTAAATTGAATAGATGAGGTATTATGTAAGCCTTCTGTGGATGGTAACTTCTTATATATTAGGATCAAGGCAATTCAGAACTATGAAGTAGTTTGAAACCAGTAATTATTCTAATTTGCTCATTTTATACAGGAAGAAACTGAGGGCCCAAGTATTTAAGACATTCGAGTTGACCTAACTTGTCGAGCTCAGGGTCAAGATCAGGTTGCAGAATTCCCTGACTCCTAGTCCAAATATTCTGGTCAATTTACTGCTCACGGAGCCTCAGAGCAAACAAACACCGTCTGTAGCAGTTACAGGGTGCTCACCTCTATCAGGCGGGCACTGGGCTGAGCGCCTGGCATAGATGATCACATTTGTTCCTCCCAATTTCTCTACAAGGTTGATGCTGTTAGTATTTTCCCACTTTCATCTCAGGAAGCTGAAGCTCGCCGAGTCAAAGTCAGTGGTGAAGCCAGATTCTGAAGTGTTTTGGTTCTGCAGCTCATACTCCTGACCACTGTGTATGCTTTCCCTGTCTAAGGCTCACCTAAACGTTCAATGAGCATTTGTTACAAATCTGGACAGCTGTCAATGCACTGTCCAGAATGATACTGCTGTGTGGCTTATCAGACTGAATTCTCTCCAAGGAACGCCCCCTTCTTCTTCCACTCCTTTCTCTTGGTCATCCTAGGTGGCTGCCCCACCACGGAAACCTTTCTGGCATCCGTGTCAGTCCAACCCCCTTTAGAACTGACCACACTCTACTCAGTTACCGCCCACCATCCACCTAGCTGTCTTCTCTTCAGTCGCTCCGCCCATTTCCAGTCCTTCTCCAGGATTCACCCTTCATTTCCCGTCTCGATTCCTCTTACTTCCTGTCTCTGCAGGCAACGGTCATCGGTCACCTGGGCTGAGGGATCCTCTCATCGCACCCTGCGCTTGAGTGCCTCTTCCCTCCACACAGCAGCAGAGCAGTCTTTGTGAAGCACAGACTGTCCCCCGGTGCCCCTGTCAACACTGAAACAGCTCCCCTGTACTTAGGATGGAGGCGCCCCATGCGAGGTCCTCCAGGAGGGACTGAGCGATTTCTCTGCTTCTCTCCTGGCCCCATTTCTCGCCTCTGTCCCTCACCTAGCCTTCCAGCCACTCAACCTGGCCAGGCGCTTTTCGTCCTTGAGCCCCTCGTCTGGACCACCCTCCCCACTCCCTACCCTTAGCTTTCATGGATGAGTTTCCCCTCCTCCTTCCAGACTCCATGTAAGAACATTTCCTCAGCAAAGTGCATGGCTGTCTGTCAACAACTCTGGCTTTAATCTCTTCCTTAATACACTAATCACAATTAACGACTGTCTCTTTTCCTCACAGACTGTCTCTCCAACTGTGAGCAGCATGAAAATCATGTCTTCTTGGTTCTGCATTGTCTTTGGTGCCCAGATCAGTGGCTGGTACCTGGTAGGTATGGATGAGGATTGCATGGATAAATGAGTTCTACCCTTTATGTATTTCTATCTTAGTACAGCTTTATCTTCTTTCCCTATAACTTTATTAAATCTTATTATATTAATGTATCCGCCTGTTAGAGCAGTGATTCTCAAACCTTAGTAGTACATAAGAAAAGAATCACCTGAGGTGATAATTAAGAATGGAGCTTCCTGGGGCCCTGGCTAAGATTCTGGGGGAGGGCCCAAAAGTTCACATTTTTACACACACCCATCATGGGGGACCACAGGAAGTCTGAGCGTCACACTTGGAGGAGGAGTTTCAGCAAGTATTGAATAAAGGATTGAATAAAGCACAGAAGACAAGAAATGGAGCCCTTTGGCTTACTAGAAAGTACTAGTTGGGACTTCCCCAGCACTCCAGTGGTTAAGACTTGGCTTTCCAATGCAGGGGGTGAGGTTTCAACCCCTGGCTGGGGAGGTAAGATCCCACATACCTCATGGCCAAAAAACCAAAACATAAAACAGAAGCAATATTTTAACAAATTCAATAAAAGACTTTTAAAATGGCCCACGTTAAAAAAAAAATCTCTAAAAAATAAAAAATTCTCATTCATTCCTTTACCCAACAGCTATTTGGGCCGGAACCTGAACTATTCACTGAGGACACAGTGAGACACACACCGCTCCTGCCTTCAGGACAAAATAGTTACTACAGCACGGCATGGTGTGTCCACATGTGCATGGCAGGACCGTGCAACTCAGCCTGGAGGGGCAGGAGGAGATGTTCAGGGAAAGGACACTCTTCCCTGGAAGGTTCAACTCAATACCCAGAATGACTTCCAAACCCTAAATTAAGAAGGGGTAGAGGTGTAGACAACGAGCTGGCGACAAAGAGGACAGGGCTGCATGGAAGAGCCCACTGCTTTGCTCAAAGCCAAGAGCACCCCGGCCAAAGGCCCTGAGATTCGGGGCAGAGCTTTTGCTCAGGGACACCCGGCCCAACAGGTGGGCCATATTTTACGGCCACAGCCCAGCAGACCCTGCAGAGCATTCAGGCTCGCTGAACTCATGGTTTCCAGATGGCCCATCAAGAGACAGGCCGAGGTTAGTGAGTGTTCCCCTGCGTTTCAGCATCTTTGCCGCCGTCCCGTGATTTAAGGCTCCTTGAAGAGGACCATGTGACAAGCTTTAGATCCGAAAAACACATGAACAGGAAGCTGTCTCCTGCCCACTAATATCTGTCTCCTTTCATTTTTGCAGAAGAAACAAAATAGCCTTAAAATAAAAATTTACGATGACACAGCAAATCACTAACAATTCCCATTCAAGGTCATATTCAGGGATTTAATACAAGGGAAAAAAAAGAAAAGCCTCTTTTCTCCAGTGAATTAACAGAGGGGTAGTTTCCCTTTGTCCCATGATTCTCCCACGTCACAGCTGGCATCAACTCCCCTCCATCTGCCACCGCCCATCTTTCCACACCTCTCCTAACATCTTTTCTTCTGTGCATCCCACTTGGGGCCTGATGGCATGGGGGACAGTAACACAGACCACTTCCTTCTGTCACGATGGTTTGCTCAGGGACATCAGCACGTGTCCAGGTGCCCCAGGAATTTTATTTTGTAACAAGAGATTGGAAATATTTCCCCCATCCCCATCCCAAAGAGAAGTTGCTATGGATTCAAATAATAGGACCTCTGATGTCAGGAGGCAATGGTACCTGTTTAAGTTGCCATGAGGGGTCCAGAGCTGAACTGGAAAGAGACACCTATATTCAAGGCGTAAAATGTGCCAGGAGGGGAATTAGCCCACCTGCAGCTCTGAGGCTCACTTTCACTAAAGGTCTGTCTGTGCGGCCTGATTCTCCCAATCAAAACAAAACAAAACAAAACACCCACAGTCCCTTTCCAGGGGAGGTTGGAGCCCATGACACTTTATCATCAAATCTGTATCATCAAATCTACATGGCCATTATAATAGGTCTAGGTCTTGATAACAACCATCACAGAAGCAATGAAAATAAAAGAAAGATCATATTCTAAAATGTGGACAAATGTTAATTTATTTTGTGACACAGTGGATACAAATAATTTTTTTCTGAACTTTGAAAATATTCCTTAAAATTAAAAAAAGAAACTTTAATTTTGGCTGGCTAAATCATTTGTTTTGCTTAAGTCTTCTAAAAGGCTGGAAACTCACTCTAGGGAGAAACATCTAGAGTTAATAAACACATGACTTAATAAACTTATTTTAACATATGCAAACATATTTTTTCATAGCATTATTCAAGGCAGAGACTTTTGCTCCATTCCCTTTTAGATTAGATGATGAAGAGAGACTTGTCAAAAAAGATGTCAATTCATCTTGTCTGTTAGCCTAAATCATTACTCAGACATTTGCTCTGAATTCAATATACATATTTTAAAGATAAATTTTGTCTCAATTACAACTGAAGGGTAGTGTGACTCATACATTAAATGGAAAATTATTCTATTTTCAATTGTACTTAATGTTATCCTTGAAATTTTAAGAGAAATAACTTTTAAAAACACTTGAAGACCTGCAGATAAAAAATACTGATATAACAAAACCAAACACAAAATATTGAGGGGAAAAAAAAAAATCAAGTTTCAAAGAAGCTTTAGAAACCCTGACCCAAAATGGAGAAGAGATCTCACATTCTAGAAGAGAACAGCACACATTTAAAAATTGCTTTTTGAAGACACATATAATCAAGGTGTCTTTTAGGTTGGTGCTTACTTTTTCCTTCTTTACTTTTTAATGGAAATTTTCAAACATAAAAAAGTAGACAGAATAGTATAAAGAACTCATTTGTACCCATCATCTGATCTCAACAATTACAAACTCATGGCTGGTCTTGAATCATCTGTTAACCCTCTTCCCAGTTATTTTGAAGCAAATCATAGATGTATCACCTTACCTGAAAATACTTAAACATTATATCCATAAAACACACACATTTTTTGAATACAGTGTTTATATTGATTGGTTGTTTATTTTGATTAAGATTGGTGTTTATATTGGTTTGATTTTCCTCCCTATATTCCTTCTCAAATTACCTATGAAATAATTCATAAAACTAGCTGCATACAAAAAGGTTAGTCTCTTTTGTTTTAAACATCAAATGGAAAGGAGTTTCTGACTCGTCAATATTAGTACTTTTTTTCTTTTTTAATCACCTTGGCTCTAACTCTTTAGGGCTACAAGTTCAAGTCTCTGCTGGGTACTTTACTTCTTGATGAGAATAAGGGGAGTAATAAACCGTGTTGGTGGTGAAGAGAGGAGGGGTAGAGAGCCCCCACTTTTATATTTACTGGTACTAGTGACATGACCTCCATGAAGGAATAATGGGGATTGGGAGTTGGAAGCCCCACAAATCAGAGGTCTCTTGGCCTCATCCTAGAAACAGAAAAGGGCTTTGCTTTCAAAACTGCTGCCACCTCAAGAATGATTATTAACAGGCTTCAAAGACCAAGGACATTCCCCTTCCCCATACCCCTACCTCCCACAAAATCCTGATAGAAACACTAAAGAAAGGGAAGGAAGGCAAAGACTCAAATTTCACTTTGAGCCAGAGGCCCAAACCAATTAGATTTCAGTTACCTTATAGCGTGTTTGTTCCACATCATAGATCTTTTTCTCCGATACCATTTTGGGGGCAAAGAATTTGGCTAACTTTGCAAGGTAAACTCCGTTCCGGAGTCCTTCTTCCAGTTCAGTGGTTGGTGGCAATTCTTCAACTAAGCAGACTTCCATCCACCTAGAGAGATTAAGAGAGAGAAAAAAAAAACAAACCTTAAAGTGAATCCAGTTTGGTATCTTTCTATAAATGAAGAGATGTGGTGTCTTACTATCAGTGGCAGGGGCATTAACCAAGGGGGTGGGATCTGAAACATCTTTATCGTCATGGACAGGAAGAGAGAAGCTTCTGGATGGAACAAGGATTCAGAACAGGAGAGGAACAAGGGGTTGATAAGCCCAGAGGCACTGAACTCACTCCGGCGCCAGAGTTTGTTGACTTCACCTTTATCTGAGTCTCTGCCAAGTTTCTTAAAGAGGAAAAAGGCCAATCTGTGCTTGTATGGGTGGAATGAGTCTTGCTGACATTACAGAAAAAGCAGTTCCCAGTTTACGAGCCTTAGTGGAGGACATTTTTGTAGGGGTTATGCCGTGGGGAGAGTGTAGTCTAAGGTGCGGTAAAATCTGCAGTTGCTTAGTCTGGAAATGACTACCAGGAGAGGCAGGAAGGCCCAGAAAAGGGAGATCGAAATCCAGAAAGCAGACACAGTCTTCCTTAAATAAGACACATTCGTTTTTCCAATGCCAGGAGCTTACTACAACACACTTACCTTTTGGGGAAGCTATTTTCTGGGTACTGAGGAAGTTGTTCAGGAAAAGATCAGATTCAATCTTAGGACACTCTGCCAGTATCGTAGAAAAGAGAGCACCAAGGTCATTACTGGCTCAAAGACACACAGTTGGAGGAAGGCCAGGCCAGTTCACATTTTACACCGGGGTGCAGAGAGTCTGCCAGAGCTCACAGGATATTGTGCTTCCTCCCCGTGCTTGAGGAACTCTTCCCTACTGTAAGACCCAAGAACCAGGGGTGCAAGCCCTCACCTCTCTGCCACAAACCCACCACCACATCAGCAACTTGAGTGTGAGCCCCACACCTATACAGTGAGGCCCCTCAGAAGACCAGTAACACAGCAGCACTGACTCCATCACACTTGGCAGGGAGGAGAGGGCTGCTCTGCACTAATAACAACAGATCTGGATCCAGGCAGTGAACACTGTAAAATGTCTCAAGTGCCTGTAGCTCTGGCCAACACTTTTTAGAAGCTCAAAGAGTCCCTAATAAGCAAGGAGTATTTATTGACCACTTGTTTAGGCAATGTGAAATATGGAGTTAGAGAAGGAAATGGCAACCCGTTCTAATATCCTTGCCTGGGAAATCCCACGGACAGAGGAGCGTGGTGGGCTATAGTCCATGGGGTCGCAAAGAGTCGGACACGACTAAGAGACTGAACAGAACTGAGAAAAGCTATGACAAACATGGACAGCATATTAAAAACCAAAGACATTACTTTGCCAACAAAGTCCATCTAGTCAAAGCTATGGTTTTTCCAGTAGTCATGTGTGGATGTGAGAGTTGGACTATAAAGAAAGCTGAGTGCCAAAGAATTGATACTTTTGAACTGTAGTGTTGGAGAAAACTCTTGAGAGTCCCTTGGACTGCAAGGAGGTCCAACCAGTCAATCTTAAAGGAAATCAGTCCTGAATATTCATTGTAAGGACTTCAGCTTCAGCTCCAATACTTTGGCCACCTGATGTGAAGAACTGCCTCATTGGAAAAGACCCTGATGCTGGGAAAGATTGAAGTCAGGAAGGAGAAGGGGGTGACAGAGGATGAGATGGTTGGATGGCATCACTGACTCGATGGACATGAGTTTGAGTAGGCTCCGGGAACTGGTGATGGACAGGGAAGCCTGGGGTGCTGCAGTCCATGGGGTCACAAAGAGTCAGACACAACTGAGAGACTGAACTGAACTGATGAGAAAAAACATAAATATAAGCCCTGCCTTCAAAGAGCATTTAACAAAACTGGGAAGGCAACACAAGTGTAAGAAAAAATCAGAGAGCCATGTAAGACAGGCTATGATGCCCAATACAACTATTAGTACCTAACAAGAAAAAATTGGGGAATAGTGTGGGGGCAGGGGGCACTGGGCTCAGTGGAGAAGCAGGGAAAAATGACAAGGTGGTGGGATCTGGATTCAGCTGGAAAGGGAGAATTTGGAAAGGCAAGGCAGGGGCACACTGGGAGCTGGGGGGCAGGACATACTAGAATCACGAAGGAAACATGGCTGAGGCATGGAACAAACCCAGAGAAGACCCAGGGTCCCTAGGGTGCATGGGGAGAAAGGAAGCAAGCTGAGCATACACAGGGAAAGCAGGAGCTGCTGTAAGAGAAGCGGTGACATTTGCTGCTACAGGAAGCAGGAAGCTCTTGGCAGACCCACAGCAGAGGAGGGACAGGCTGACAGTGGTATTTAGAGAAAATTCAATCTTGTATAATGGAGGCCCCAAAGACAAAGCACTCACCTTTCCCAATGCAAGGAGGTGAGGGACTGGATGAGACAGGAAGAAACGGGAAGGGTGGAAAGCAAGAGGCATTTCAAAGAAATGTAACAAGATGTGGTGACAGCTTAGAAAGTGGGGAGGGGGGTCAAAGGAAAGGGGATATTCCCAGCCAGGGAGAGGGGCTTCATGTGGAGGGACCTCTCTGTACCAGGAAGCAGCCCCACATCCACTGTGGCCCCAGGCATGTCCCCTGACCTCCCTGGGCCTCCGTGTTCTCCTCTGTTGAAGGGGCAGATGAGAAGGACAGGATGTTAAGCCTCCTGCAGCTCTAACATCCTAGGGGGACTGGGAAAACGTGGAAGAACAAGGAACTTTCCATAGTAACATGAGATGCGAAATTTACTTTCACATAACACACACAAGGTGAATAAGGATGATTTGGTTATACGGGTCTTGCTTCAAATGAATGTAAGAGTACCATAGGCTTGATGAATTTTTAAAACTGTGAGAAATCAATAACAATGTTGTCTTTTTGATTAAAAAAAAAGTGGGCAAATTAAAAGCCACTGCCCTAGACCAAGTTTCTAATCTAAGTAAACTACAAACTACAGCATCATGCTCTTTCACAGGAAAACAAACCTGTTTTCAAATAATTATCTTGAAAAAATTTACAAAATTGGTTTTTTGCACAGCAATATATAACTGCTGTATAATAATTTCATCACTGAGGGGTAGATTGTGAAGGGTCGGGGAGAGGTAAACTGACAATTTATAGCAGGAGAGGGAGGTGATAAACCAACATTTGAGACCAAGAAGTAGAAAGCTAAAACAAAAGCAACTTTGACCTATTTTAGAATTGGGTTTACTTTTTAAAAAAGATAATCACATTAATATTTGTCTGTGTTAGAATATATGTGCAGATGGCTGAAAACACAAATTATTCCAAAAACTTAGGTTAACTATTTCCTATTTAAAGTGGAGCTATTGCTAATGCTTACCACAACATGAAGTGCTCAAAGGCAAAAGCCATCTTTTCTTTTTGCGATCCCACTATACTGAAAATGTGTTTAGCAGTTCAGTTCAGTTCAGTCACTCAGTTGTGTCCGACTCTTTGCGACCTCATGAACCATAGCACGCCAGGCCTCCCTGTCCATTACCAACTCCCGGAGTCCACCCAAACCCATGTCCATCGAGTTGATGATGCCATCCAACCATCTCATCCTCTGTCGTCCCCTTCTCCTCCTGCCCTCAATCTTTCCGAGCATCAGGGTCTTTTCCAATGAGTCAGCTCTTTGCATCAGGTGGCCAGTGTATTGGAATTTCAGCTTCAACATCAGTCCTTCCAATGAACACTCAGGACTGATCTCCTTTAGGATGGACTGGTTGGATCTCTTTGCCGTCCAAGGGACTCTCAAGTCTTCTCCAACACCACAGTTCAAAAGCATCAATTCTTCGGTGCTCAGCTTTCTTTATAGTCCAACTCTCACATCCATACATGACCACAGGAAAAACCATAGCCTTGATTAGACAGACCTTTGTTGACAAAGTAATGTCTCTGCTTTTTAATATGCTGTCTAGGTTGGTCATAACTTTCCTTCCAAGGAGTAAGCATCTTTTAATTTCATGGCTGCAATCACCATCTGCAGTGATTTTGGAGCCCCCAAAAATAGAGTCAGCCACTGTTTCCACTGTTTCCCCATCTATTTGCCATGAAGTGATGGGACCAGATGCCATGATCTTAGTTTTCTGAATGTTGAGTTTTAAGCCAACTTTTTCACTCTCCTCTTTCACTTTCATCAAGAGGCTCTTTAGTTCTTCTTCACCTTCTGCCATAAGGGTGGTGTCATCTGCATATATGAGGTTATTGATATTTCTCCCAACAATCTTGATTCTAGCTTGTGCTTCTTCCAGCCCAGCGTTTCTCATGATGTACTCTGCATATAAGTTAAATAAACAGGGTGACAATATACAGCCTTGACGTACTCCTTTTCCTATTTGGAACCAGTCTGTTGTTCCATGTCCAGTTTTAACTGTTGCTTCCTGACCTACATACAGGTTTCTCAAGAGGCAGGTCAGGTGGTCTGGTATTCCCATCTCTTTCAGAATTTTCCACAGTTTATTGTGATCCACGCAGTCAAATGAGTTTATAGATAGTGTGTATTCATTGCTTTTATTTTTTTTTTCCTCTAATTTTATTTTATTTTTAAACTTTACATAATTGTATTAGTTTTGCCAAATATCAAAATGAATCCGCCACAGGTATACATGTGATAGTGTGTATTCAACAGATTGTTATTAAGTGAAAGATTCTGACTGCTTAAGAGTTTTCCAAGCATCACAGTTACAGCATAAAATCTTTTAGGATATTGCCAATGATTTGTAAATGTAGCATTTTTTGTAACATTATGCATTAATATTTCACTACCTTGAAAGTCTGAAGAAGATGCTGTTACCATCAATGGTAACTAATGTTTATTAAGCACTATTTCATTCTAGAGGGCTTCCCAGGTGGTGCTAGTGGTAAAGAACCTGCCTGAGAATGCAGGTTAGATGTAAGAAATGCCAGTTTGCTTCCTGGGTCAGCAAGATCACCTGGAGAAGGGCATGGCAATCCACTCCAGTATTCTTGCCTAGAGAACCCCATAGACAGAGGAGCCCGGTGGGCTACAGTCCATAGCGTCATACAGAGTCAGACATGACTGAAGCAACTTAACACATTTTATTCTAGAATCTGGATTTAATACTATATGTGGATTATCATTTAATCCTTGTGCCTATCTCATAAGGAAAGGTGCTATGGATAACCATTTGCAGATGTTAATCTAAAGCAAAATTAAAAGAATGCTTGCTCCTTGGAAGAAAAGCTGTGACAAACCTAGACAGCATATTGAAAAGCAGAGACATCACTTTGCTGACAAAGGTTTGTATAGCCAAAGCTATGGTTTTTCTAGTAGTCATGTATGGCTGTGAGAGCTGGACCATAAAGTAGGTTGAGTGCCTAAGAACTGATGCCTTCAAACTGTGTTGTTGGAGAAGACTCTTGAGAGTCTCTTGGACAGCAAGGAGATCAAATCAGTCAATGCTAAAGGAAATCAATTCTAAATATTCATTGGAAGGACTGATGCTGAAGCTGAAGCTCCCCTATTTTGGCTACCTGATGAAGAGCTGACACACTGGAAAAGACCCTGATGCTGGGAAAGATTGAGGGCAGGAGAAGGGGGTGGCAGAGGATGAGATGTTTTGATGACGTCATCAACTCAATGGACATGAGTCTGAGCAAACTCTGGGAGATAGCGAAGGACAGGGAAGCCTGGTATGCTGCAATGGGGTCACAAAGATTTGGACATGACTTAGCAACTGAACAACAACAAAGGGAAGAGGACTTGGAGCGTAGATACCAAATGGTTCACCGCAGGGCTAGAAGACAGCTGGGGTGGCTGCTGGCCAGGGTGGTCATTTCCCAGCCCTGTACTATCTGTGTGGGGCCAAGTAGCCAGGTCATGAGCACAGAATGAGACAGGAAATGGCATGCATCACATGGAGAGCGGCCTCAGGAAAGCCCCGCAGGGAGCTTCCCCTCCCCCATCTGCTGAAAGTGAAGTGGCTCGGTGGTGTCCGACTGTTTGCAACCCCATGGTCTGTAGTCTACCAGGCTCCTCTGTCCATGGGATTTTCCAGGCAAGAGTACCGGAGTGGGTTGCCATTTCCTTCTCCAGGGAATCTTCCCAACCCAGGGATCCAACTCTGGTCTCCTGCATTGCAGGCAGATGTTTTACCATCTGAGCCACCAGGGAAGCCCAAGACATACAGATGTGACATAGTGAAAATTGCGTCCGACTCTTTGTGACCCTGCATTCTCTAGGCCAGAACACTGGAGGGGGTAGCCTTTCCCTTCTCCAGGGAATCTTTCCAACCCAGGAATTGAACCAGGGTTTCCTGTATTGTAGGCAGATTCTTTACCAGTTGAGCCACCAGGGAAACACCACCCCACCCCCACCCCCCTAACCCCATCTGCAAGCAGGATGCTAAAGCCCATGGCCACCTTGAAAGAAAAGATGTAAGAACACCCTGGGTCCCTGAGTAACCTCTGTAGGTTACAGAAGGAACCTTCTGCATCCGCTCATCCTCGCCTTATGCTACTGAATCTTACATGAAAAGGAATTAAACTTCTACTGTCAACCTCAACCTCAGTGACTTACCAGTTACATAAGCTAGTGTTACCCAGCCAAACCAATAAAATTCAGTAAGTGTGATTTTTATGGTCTGTTGGGGTTAAACTTCCTGTCATAATCACAGTACAGAAAATGACGGGCCTGATGTTCAGGAAGTCTGGCTTTCCAATCACTAGCTGGTGTCCTGGAGCAGGTTACTTAAAACTCTAAGCTGAGTTTTAGTCCGGGAGTCTAAAATTATAAATGGAATTCTGTACGACACTAATTATGCAATATGCTTTTTTTTTAATAGCAGCTTTATACTGAGAGAATTCACACATCATACACTCTTTGAAGCTGTACCATGCAGTGATTTTCAGCAAACATTTTCATCACTCCAAAAAGAAGCCATATAACTAGTTAACAGTACTCCCCATTTACTCCCAAATTTCCAACCTATTAATCTACTCTTTGCTTAGAGATCTGTTTATTTCATTTAAATGGAACCCTACAACACACGGCCATCTGTGACTAGCTTCTTTTGCATGCTTTCAAGGTTCATCTATTATGTAGAATATAATTAGCGCTGCATTCATTTCCAATGCTGAATAATATTCTACTGTATAGATATATATCATATGTATCAGTTTATGAACATCTGGGTTTTTTCCCACTTTTTGGCTCCTATGAATAATGATGCTGTAAACATTAGTGTTTAGGTTTTTGCACGGACATATTTTCTCCTTTCTCTGGGTATATATGTAGGAGAAGAATTGCTGGGTCTATGTTTGATCTTCTTTGGAACTTCCAGACGGTTTCCCAAAGCAGCACTGAGGATTCTAACTTCCCCTCCTCCTTGCCACCACTCAGCTGTCTTTTTGAGTATAGCCATCCTAGGTAGATTCAAAGTGGCATCTCAATATGGTTTTGATTTTCATCTCTGTGATGGCTAATGATATTGAGTGGGCTTCCCAGGTGGCACTAGTGGTAAAGAATCCACCTACCAATGCAGGAGATATAAGAGACACGGGTTTGATTCCTGGGTCGGGAAGATGCCCTGGAGGAGGAAATGGCACCTCACTCCAGTATTCTTGCCTGGAGAGTCCCATGGACAGAGGAGCCTGGTGGTCTACAGTCCATGGGGTCACAAAGAGTCAGACACGACTGAGCATCTGAGCATGATGATGTTGAGCATCTTTTTGTTTTTTTCTTTTTGATACAGTTGTGAATAGGATAGTTTTACTTATTTCTCTTTCTAATGGTTAATTATTGGTGTGTAGAAATGTAACAGATTTCTGTGATTAATTTTCTATCCTTCAACTTTAATGAATTCATTTTTAAGTTCCAATAGTTTTTTGGTCTTAAGGGTTTTCTGTGCATAATATCACGTCATCTGCAAATAGTGACAGTTTTAGTTCCTTTCCAACTTAGTTTCTTTTCCTTCTTTGACTGCTGTGGCTAGGACTTCCAATATTATGTTGGAAAAAAGTGGGAAGAGTAGTCATCCTTGTCTTGTTCTGAGCATCTTTTTATTATTGCCTATTTACACATCTTCTTTAGAGACATGTCTTTTCAAGTCTGTTGCCCATGTTTTAGCCTTTTTTTTTTTTTTAAAGAAATTGGGTTATAAGAGCTCTCTATATATTTGTTATACCAATTCCTTATCAGGCACACAAGATGAAAATATTTCTTCATTCTATGGGTTGTCTTTTTGCTTTCTTAAAGTGTCTTTTGAAGCAAGTTGCTTGTACTTTTATGTCATATTTAAGAAACCATTGTTTAACTGAGTGTCATAAATATTCACCTATGTTTTCTTCTAAGACGTTCATGGTTTTAACTCTTACGTTTAAATCTTTTATCCATCTTGAGTTATTTTTTGTATGTGGTGAGTGGTAAGAGTCCAAATTCATTCTTTTGAATGTGGATATCCAGTTATCTCAGCACCATGTGCTGAAAAGACTCTGTGCCTGCATGCTAAGCTGCTTCAGTTATGTTCAACTCTCTGTGACTCTTTGGGCTGTAGCCCACCAGGCCCCTCTGTGCACGGGATTCTCCAGGAAAGTATACTAGAGTGGGTTGCCATGCCCTCCTCCAGGGGATCTTCCCAGCCCAGGGATCGAACCCAATTAACTTTCCTTGGTACCCATGTTGAAAGTCAACGTGACTGTAACTGTGAAAAATTACATCTAAACTCTCAATTATACTCAATGATTTATACATCTAAGATTTAATGAAGTGAAGTGAAAGTCACTCAGACATGTCCAACTCTTTGCAACCCCATGGACTGTAGCCTGTCAGTCTCCTCTCTCCATGGAATTCTCCAGGTCAGAATACTGGAGTGGGTAGCCGTTCCTTTCTCCAGGGGATCTTCCCAACCCAGGAATTGAACTGGGGTCTCCTGCATTGCAGGTGTGTTCTTTACCAGCTGAGTTACCAGGGAAGCCCAAGGTTTACATATGAAATGAAGTGAAGTGAAGTGAAATTTGCTCAGTCGGGTCCGACTCTTTGTGATCCCATGGCCTATACAGTCCATGGAATTCTCCAGGCCAGCATACCGGAGTGGGTAGCCGCTCCCTTCTCCAGGGGATCTTCCCAACCCAGGGATCGAACCCAGGTCTCCCGCATGGCAGGTGGATTCTTTACCAGTTGAGCCACAAGGGAAACCCAAGAACACTGGAGTGGGTAGCCTATCCCTTCTGCAGCTGATCTTCCCGACCCAGGAATCAAACCAGGGTTTCCTCCATTGCAGGCGGATTCTTTACGAACTGATTTACAAGATTTATTTACAGACAATATATCAAGTATGTACACATGAAATAAACCTAGAAAGACCTCATATGTTATCAAAAGACTGCCTTCAAATTTGACCTAAAAATCCACAGAAATGAAAACTGGAACGAGCCAGCATCTCCTGCTGCCCTTGCAGTTGCTCCTCCCCTGTTCCTTCTATGGGTTACTCCTTCCGAACCTCATGAAGACCATACCGAAGGCTGAGCACTGAAGAACTGATGCTTTCGAACTGTGGTGCTGGAGGAGACACTTGAGAGCCCCTTGGACTGCGAGGAGATCCAGCCAGTCCATCCTAAAGGAGATCAACCCTGAATATTCACTGGAAGGACTGATGCTGAAGCTGAAACTCCAGTACTTTGACCACATGATGTGAAGAGTTGACTCACTGGAAAAGACCCTGATGCTGGGAAAGATCGAAGGCAGGAGAAGAGGGTATCAGAGGATGAGATGGTTGGATGGCATCACCAACTCAGTGGACATGAACTTGGGCAAACTCTGGGAGATGGTGAGGGAGAGAGAAGCTTGGCGTGCTGCAGTCCATGGGGTTGTGAAGAGTCAGACATGACTTGGTGACTGAACAACAATAATCGAATCTCCACACCAATATGTGAATGTCTCGTCCTCAACCAAAGGTGAAGCAATTTCTGATGAGCATCTTCAAGGTGGTTGGAGAACCACAATTTCATTTCCAGTGGGGAGGACTCTCTCTTATTAGTATTGCTTGCTTTCTCTTTACTATGCAGGGAAAATCTGAATCTCTTATCAAAAACAAAATACAGGTAAGAGGAATTTTTATTCTATCACTCAAACATATTCTCCTCAATTTTTTTTTTTTTTTTGAGTTGAGTTGAGATAGCTTCCATAAGCAGCTCTTTGTATAAAAGTACAAGATCTGATTCAAGTGACATAGTGAGAAGAAGAGGGTGGTAGGAGAGGATGTTGGGAGAAGGATGAAGGGGATGAAGAGTGAAATTTTTCCAATTTTAGGTTAAAGCCAGAAAGAAAAACAATTAATATCATTTCGTCTTGCAAGAGATCAAAAAATACGCACACACACACACACACAACTCCCAAAAATGCCACCTCATAAAAACCCGGACACACACCATCAACTCCACTGTGCTACTTTGCGCCTTGCAGAACATATGAAAGTTGTTTCGCTGAGGCATTTGCTATTTGCCTTGTTATTCAGGAAATCACCAGCTATAAATCTTGGTCTCTATCATACAGCACTGTATGGAATAAATGTCCCAAAAGTAGAACTGCTGGCCAAAAAACAGAAAGTGTGTTTTTTCCTTACAAACCCTGCTTTAATGGAGTGCCCCGGTCCATGAACTTTCAAGCATTATAAGTCAATTTCTCTTCCTGAATGTTTTGAACATCAGCCTATGAAATATTTTACAAAAGAATAAAGGCAAAGACCAGATATTTTTTATGTGTACAGTGCAACTGGTCACCTTTTATGCCGATAGGAGGTAAAACGTTAGAAGTCAGTGCTAGATTAAGTTCTCACGGTAAACCTTTCTGTTCACTGGAGGCTGAGGTCAAACTGTCACCACGAGGAGCGGAGGGAATAAATTAGGAATTTGGAATTAACAAAGACACGCCACTGTACACTAAATAAACAACAAGGATTTACTGTTGGGAACTGTATTTGGTATCTTGCTGTTATATACCTATGATGGGCTGGAAAAAAGATGCAGACGTATGGAACGGACTTGTGGACACAGGTGGGGCAGGACAGCGGGGGACAAATTAAGTGTGTAGCATGGATATATATACACGACCATGTGTAAAGCATCTAGTAGGAAGCTGCTGTGCAGCACAGGGAGCTCAGCTCGCTGCCCTGCGATGACTTAGGGGGCATGGGAGTGTGGGAGGCAGGCTCCAAAGAAGCAGCAGATATGTGTAACACATAGCTGATTCCTGACGTTGTACAGCAGAAACTAACACAACATTGTAAAGCAGTTATATTCCAATAAAAAAGAAGTTAAAATGTATAGGAAAAAAGGAATATATATACACACATATATATCAGAAAAAAACTGAATCGCTTTGATATACACCTGAAACACTGTAAATCAGCTATATTTCAATTAAGAAATAAAAACAAAAATAATTGTCACCATAATTCTATCAGCATCATTAGCTCAAGGGAACAGGGATACAGAGAAATATATATTGCACAAACTGAGGCACGTATCCATCCTTCTTTCATATAAAACTTAGTTGGTTCATTATAAGAAAAAGAGGTGAGATGTTAAAATAATGCTAATTATTTTCTTTAAAATACGGACTTACAATACCATGAAAAGAAGCAGTATAGAACACCAAGGCCTAATGGGAATGGAGCAGGCTTTTGAGGCCCTCTTTCTCATTCTGCTCTTTAGGAAGGAGAGGAAACAGCAGCCCTCCACTGAGTTTGGCAAGCATTGTGTGAACTGTGTTGCACAGAATACTGGCTCAGTGAGATGCTAATACTGTCCTGGGGCCGGGGGCGCTGGGGGCGGGGGGGGGGGGGGGGGGGAGGGCCACGTGACCTTAGCCGATGTCGCATTCTACGTCCTCTCTCGAGGATTCATAAACTGCATTAGCATCCTGAAAGCTCAGAGAATTCCTGAAGCCAAGAACCAAGTTAACTTTTTAACTCAATGTTTCCCACATTTTTTGGCCATAGAACTCCTTTTTCCCAAATCACTTCGCAATATTTCATATGATGCATAGACAGGTAACTGGTAAAAGCAGTACAATTAGGTGACTAAAACCATGGCATTTGGGCTGACACTTTGTCAGTTCAAATCCTAGTTCCAGAATAATACCAGTGATTTCTCTGTAAAGTAAAGATATTTAAACTATCTGCCCTTGGAGGGCCTTTGTAAGGAGTAAATGAGAATCTGTGTAAAATATTTAGCACCGTGCCTGGCTCATAATAAGAGTCAGCAAACATTAACCCCAAGTATTGTGAGCATGTCCCCAAATGTGGATCTGGCTATTCCTTTACCAGACTTCATGAACTGTACTGCACAGAACACTGGCTTAGTGAGATGCTAATATTGTCCTGCGGCCAGGGGTGGTGGTGGGGGAGGGGGAGGGACAAGTGAACTTAGAAAATGTTGCATTCTACGTACTCTCTGGAGGATTCATAACTTGCATTAGCGTCCTGAAAGCTCAGAGATGGACTTCTGGACTTCCCTGGTGGCTCAGAAGGTAAAGCGTCTGCCTATAATGCGGGAGACCGGGGTTTAATCCCTGGGTTGGGAATATTTCCCTGGAGAAGGAAATGGCAACTCACTCCAGTATTCTTGCCTGGAAAATGCCATGGACGGAGGAACCTGGTAGGCTACAGTCCATGGGGTCGCAAAGACTAGGACATGACTGAGCGACTTCACTTTCTTTTCTTTCTATTCCTTTACTGGATGTGTAACCTTAACAGATTTTTTGTTGTTCAGTCGCTCAGTCATGTCCAACTCTTTGTGACCCCATGGACTGCAGCACACCAGGCTTCCCTGTCCATCACCATCTCCCAGAGTTTGCTCAAACTCATGTCCATTCAGTTGGTGATGCCATCCAACCATCTCCTCCTCTGTTGCCCCCTTCTCCTCCTGCCCTCAACCTTTTCCAGCATAAGGGTCTTTTCCAATGAGTCGGCTCTTCACATCAGGTGGTCAAGGTATTGGAGCTTCGGCATTAGTCCTTCCAAGGAATATTCAGGGTTGATTTCTTTTAGGGTTGACTGGTTTTATCTTCTTGCAGTCCAAGGGACTCTCAAGAGTCTTCTTCAGCCACAGTTCAAAAGCATCAATTCTTTGGCACCCAGCCTTCTTTATGGTCCAACTCTCACATCAATCCAATTAATATTTTTGAGCATCAAGTACTTTCCAGACCTGGTTCCATGTGATGAATCAGGTCAAGTCCCTCAGTTTCTTGGGCAATAAGTCTCAGACTCTCATCACTGTTAGGAAACCACTAGTTCAAAGAGGTTTTGAGGATTAAATGAAACATCACTAGTACAGAACCTAGCAGATAGTTGGCACCCAGACGTCACTCACATGGTTCCCTTCTCTTTAAACAAAATATTCAAAGAATCTCTGGTGAGTAACTTCTTAGAAAGAGATATTTAATCTTTGGTGAGTTACTTCTTAGAAAAAGATATTTAATGCATTATTTTAATCTTTCTTCCTTTATGTTCCTTAGACATGAGAAAAGGAAAATATAAATAAGTAGAATGGTGTGAAGCACTGATGGATATAAGAAAGCCTTCAAATTTTGTAGCCCCATCTGCAATAAGTCTGATTAACTTTGCAAATTATTTTGAAATACATTATTTCATAGACTACACTGTTGCTCAAAATATATGCTCAATTCATAATTCTTCCTAACTCCAGGCACAAATCAGATATTTACTGTATTATTTAGGTTTGGCCCAATTAGTCATCTACCTGTGATGTGCCATCTTGATATTAGAACATGCCTGGATAGACATGTTCATGTATACAGATACACAAATACAGACAAAAAATGTGTACATGTGCTAAAATTTCTAGACAGACACTGCATAATGCCTATAAAATAAAAAATGGAAAAAACCCAGAACATGTGCTTATTTTTAACATTACTGTGCACATTAGGCAAAAGACTAGTCATAAACTTCATTGGTTGGGTGGGGAGAGAGAGAGATAAACAACTAATGTTCAGTATTATGGTTTTTGGCTGATACCTTAATTCAAGTGGTTCAAGTGTTAAATATTTATTAGTACTTTAACAATACTTCAACTTAAACTTTTTTAAGAATAATATTCATATACTTGGGGGAAAAAGGAGTATACTCAGGAAAGCCAATACCTATTACCGAAATATATATGTTTTAAAAGAAATGTTTAAGCAGGAAAATGTAGAGACTTGAAGCCTTTGGTATCCAGAGACCCAGGGTGAGCATGAGAGAAGCTGTAAGTCACACACCTCTGGAATATTCTAATCTTTTATGCCCTCTCCTGGTGTCCAGTATCCAACCTGTAGGTTCTCTGCAGTCTTCTCCCCAATTGGATCATATAGTAGTCAGTAATTACTGTAAATCTATTAAGTGTAGGACATGAGTTTAAAAAAATTTTTTTATTTATTCTTCCCATAGCCCAGTGACTTATCATCTTTAAAAAACTGAGTCAGATATCAAGAAAGATGAAATATCTTGCCCAAGATCGTATATAAATAGGAAAAGCAAAATTTGACCTCTCCGAAATTTGAACCCAAATATCACTCTGGAATCTGCACATTAACCAACTCATTATACTGCTTCATGAAAGAGTATATCAGGAAATTTAGTATACAACCTAGACATTTTACATTGTAAGTATAACTTACTAAGCACAGCTATGGTCCAAGACTTTCGTGCTCAATGCAAGCATCTAAAAAGAATGTTTATTCATTGCACAGACTATTTATTATACAGCCACTTGAGATATTTTCATAGAATATTTAAGAAAATGGAAAAATAGCAGGGGTAAGTTAAGAGAAAATGAGAGGATACAAAATTTTATAGTAAGCTGATTTTATTTCTAAAATTATATATATTTAAATGGTTTTTCCTGTAGTCATGTATGGATGTGAGACTTAGACCACAAAGAAGGCTGAGGGCAGAAAAATTGATGCTTTCGAACTGCAGTGCTGGAGAAGACTCTTGAGAGTCCCTTGGACTGCAAGGAGATCAAATCAGTCAACCCTAAAGGGAATCAACCCTAAATATTTATTGGAAGGATTGATGCTGAAGCTGAAGCTCCAATACTCTGGCCACCTGATATGAAGAGCTGACTCACTGGACAAGACCCTGATGTTGGGAAAGATTAAAGGAAGGAAGAGAAGGGGATGACAGAGGATGAGATGATTGGATGGCATCATTAACTCAATGGACATAAGTCTGAGCAAATTCTGGGAGATAGTGAAGGACAGGGAAGCCTGGTGTGCTGCAGTCCTTGGGGTCACAAAGAGTCAGATACGACTTAGTGACTGAACTGCTGCTGCTGCTAAGTCACTTCAGTCGTGTCTGACTCTGTGCGACCCCACAGACAGCAGCCCTCCAGGCTCCTCCATTTCTGGGATTCTCTAGGCAAGAACACTGGAGTGGGTTGCCATTTCCTTCTCCAATGCATGAAAGTGAAAAGTGAAGTCGCTCAGTCATGTCCAACTCTTCACTGGAGTGGGTTGCCATTTCCTTCTCCAAAGTGACTGAACAACAATATTTACATAAATATACACATACTGGAAACATATAGCAAAGTATTAACAGTAGTTTTTCCCTGTGGGTTGGTAAGGTTCTTCATCTTTTCTTGTATCTTAATTTGTTATCATGAACATGTATTTTCAATAATAGAAAATGATGAAACTCAGTGTATTCTAAAATTCTTGTCTCTTTCCAGTGTACAGAAAGCAAGAACTTGTTTGCTGATAACACCAAGCACTTGAGTCAAAATAGAGTCTTATGGTAGCAAACATTAAAAGGATACTGATAAAGACATGGGTATGGGTGTAGATGGAGAAATGGTAGTTTATCACGAGGTGTAGAAGCTGGAGAAGACAAAAAGGCACTCTAAACTTTTTTTTTTAAGGTTATGGGTTGAGACATGCAACCAATAAAATGTTAAGGAAAATGTTAAGCATGTTAGGAAAAGAAAATGTTAAGGAAAGGAAGGAAAATGTTAAGTATGTTTATCTTTTTCACATACCTCTAACCATGTTAACAGCCTGGCTTTAAGGCTTAGAAAGTAAAGGTGGACTCCTCATTAATGAATACACAAAATAAATGAAACATTAATAAATCAGACATAGAGAACAAATATATGGATACCAAGGTGGGGGTGGAATGAAATTGGGAGACTGGGATTAGCATTTATATACTACCACGTATTAGCATAGATAACTAATAAGAACCTGTTGTATAGCACAGGGAACTCTACTCAATGCTCTGTGGTGACCTAAAAGGAAAGAAAATCCAAAAGAGAGGGGATATATATGTATATATAGAGCTGATTCACTGCTATGCAGTAGAAACTAATACAACATTGTAAGGCAACTAGACTCTAAAAAATTTTTTTTAAAAAAAATCAAGAGTGCAGCCTGGATCATCCATGCTGCTGATAGTAAAATATAAAAGTAGAGAGAGAAAACTGAGAAAAAAATTAAGCCAAAAAAAAAAAAAAAAGTCAAAAAGTAGAACCTGAAGATTTGGAAAATTTGCAAGCTTATCAATATTGCAAAAAATTTTCAAAAGGCTGATTCATGTTGAGGTTTGACAGAAAACAGCAAAATTCTGTAAAGTAATTATCCTTCAGTAAAAAATAAATTTTAAAAAAATATTGCAAAAAATGAGAAAAGGTGTTCTGAAGCGAACACAGAGGGTGTGGCTGGACAATTACTGCATAAAGAATGCAACTCATTGATTTAATCAGCCATCTCTGCAAAAGTCAGGACTAGGGATGGGGTTATACCATTTAGACTAAAGGGGACAGAGACAGGGTGACAAGGAGGGGAAGCTCTCAGACCTTTAAGATCTAGAAGATGGAACTGGCTTTCTGGCCGTGTTACCCGTCACAAGAAGGAAGAAGGATCCTGATGGTGATTCAGAGATCCACAGAGCTGGCTCCCCAACGACAGGCCCAGCGCCGTCTCTTCCTTGGTTGCAAAGGGAAAGACTATCTCTTCCTGGGTTTTGGTGAGCCAGGCTGCTGCCTCTGAGGGTCTGGAAGGCAGGGCTACCAGCCTAGTGAGCCCAAAGGACAGGCCACCAGGCAGATTATTCAAGAGCCTTAAAGTCAGATAGAATGAGTCCTGGTACACTTTAGAATTGCTGGGGATCCATCACTCCCTTTCTTCTTTCTAATTTCTTGACTTTAGAATGGGAATGTCTATTGTATATTGCATGGCTGTCCCTCCATCGTCTTTTGGAAGCACAAAACTTCCCTGGCTTCCTAGGATCACAGGAGAGGAATTTTTGCCCCAGGATGAATCATATCTCAAGTTTCAGGCATACCTGATTTGGATACTCTGATGAGATTTGGGACTTAGAGTTGATGCTAGAATGGGTTAAGATCTGGGGGCTTCTGGGATGTGGATGAATGTATTTTGACTGTGAGAAGGACAGACATTTGGAGAAGAATGTTGTGGTCAGAACTGTGTTTCCTCCAAGTTCATATACTGAAGCCCTAACCCCCAGTACACAAGGATGTGACTGTATCCAGAGAAGGGCCTTTAAGAGGTGATTAAGTTTAAATGAGACCATTTGGAGAGGCTTTAATCCAATGACTGGAATACTTATAGGAAGGGGAGATTAGGACAGGGACACCAGGGCTCTGCACGCACAGAGGGAAACGCAACGAGGACACGGTGAGCAGGCAGCCATTGGCACGTCCAGGAAAGAGGCCTCAGAAGAAGCCAATTCCACAGGCCTCCAGAGCCATGAGAAAATGACCTGCTGTTTATGTTACCCAGCCTGTGGTATTGTGTTACAGCAGTCCAAGCAAATAACACACTAGCCAAGCCATCAAGCCCCATCATCTTCTGAAACTCCTTACCCGACTTTATTTCTCTTCATTGCATTTCTTACTACCTGGCACATTATATCGTATTTATTGGTTTGACAGATTCACCTGCTTAGACCGTAAATGCTGTAAAAGCAAGGACCTTGCCTGCGTATAGTCCTGTGGTTCCAAGTACCAGCTCTGGAGACCAGTGCCTGAGAAAGAGCCCAAGCTCGGCCACTTACCAGCTGTATCCCTTGAGGAACTGATTAAACTTGACTGCATCTCAAGTTTCCTAATCTATATGTTGGAGACTGGGGTGCTAGAGAAGATACGTGAGAGTCCCTTGGACAACAAGAAGATCAAACCAGTCCATCCTAAAGGAAATCAACCCTGAATATTCATTGGAAGGATTGATGCTGAAGCTGAAGCTCCAATCCTTTGGCCACCTGATGCAAAGAACTGACTCACTGGAAAAGACCCTGATGCTGGGAAAGATTGAAGGCAGGAGGAGAAGGGGATGACAGAGGATGAGATGGTTGGAGGGCATCACTGACTCAATGGACATGAGTTTGAGCAAACTCTGGGAGATGGTGAAGGACAAAGAAGCCTGGCATGCTGCAGTCCATGGGGTTGCAGAGTTGGACACGACTTAGTGACTGAACGACAATGTTGGGAATAGTAGTAGTACTGTTTCAGAGGGCTGTTGTCAGTTGTTGGAAGAAAGCCTGAGAACAGTGCTTGGCACAAAATAAACACCCTGAGAAGTAGCTAGTACAGCTTTTATTACTCAGTGCTATATCCCAGACTATTCTGCCCAACTGCCAACACAAGTCATTGTTCGCATCTGTCCTTCAGCACTATTTGACTACCAAGCACACTTCAGCGGGGCTGCAGCTAAGCAAGCACTTTGCCATGTCAAACACGCCTTCTCCTCTTGTGACAGTCTATAGCATTCCCGTGACGAATCCAAGCCATCCACCTCCCAGGCCAGCCCGTCAACACACATACTCTGTTATTGCCTTACACAAGTTAGGGCTTCCATGGTATTTAAGGAGGGCTCTACACATATTGCTGAGAAGGCAATGGCACCCCACTCCAGTACTCTTGCCTGGAGAATCCCATGGGCAGAGGAGCCTGGTAGGCTGCAGACCATGGGGTCTCGAAGAGTTGGACACGACTGAGCAACTTCACTTTCACTTTTCACTTTCATGCATTGGAGAAGGAAATGGCAACCCACTCCAGTGTTCTTGCCTGGAGAATCCCAGGGACTGGGGAGCCTGGTGGGCTGCCGTCTATGGGGCCGCACAGAGTCAAACACGACTGAGGTGACTTAGCAGCAGCAGCTACAAATATTGATACGTGTTCCCAAGCCAGGTTTCCACTCTAATAGGGCTTCAGGCATACCAATAATGCCAATCACAAACAACAGCAGATCCCATGGGATTAGCACAATGTTCAGCCTTTACATGAATGTATTCACACACTAGCCTGATTTGATCAGGATGATTCCCCTCTATCAGGGAAGGAAAGAGGCTCAGAGAGTTAAGGAACGTGCTCACAGCTACACAGCTGAGATTCTCATCCAGATTGTGACCTCCATCACATGTGTCCACCACAACCCTATCTGCTCTGACAAACTGTCTGAGATGAACACGGTGAACAAGGCCTACATTCACTGTCCAGGAAGGTTCATTCTAAAATATTTCTTATTCATTTTTTATTTATTTGGCCGCACTGGATCTCAGTGGTAGCGCACAGGATCTTCCATCTTCATTGGCATGCTGGATCTACAGTTGTAGCATATGAACTCTCAGTTGCAGCATGGAGGATCTAGTTCTCTGGCCAGGGATCAAACCCAGGCACCCTGCATTGGGAAGTGTGGAGTCTTAGCCACTGGACCACCAGGGAAGTCCCAGAAGGTTCATTTCTTAAGGGGAAACTCACAGTGAAGCCTTTTCTAAAACAAGCCAGTTCAGATCTTCATAGACTCTGCTGCTATCATACAAGATGAAGGTGAACACCTTCTTTGGGGCTGGCTGAAGAGGCTGCTCGCCCTTTCAGACGTGTCTATGGGGTGCAGCTGTGCCCTGGACTGTGGGCTCCCAAAAATCTGGCTTCAGACCTGGTTCTACAATTCGTTGTGATCACCTTTGTGTGCAACCATCTCCCTGGGCCGCAGTTTCTTCTTTTCAAAAACTGGGTACAACTCCAGCTGCCCCACAGAGATCTCATGAGAATGAAAACAGATACCATCTGTGAAGTGAGTGGTGGTGGTGGTTAGTCCTTCAGCCGTGTCCGACTCTTTGCGACTCCATGGACTGTAGCCCACCTGGCTCCTCTGTCCATGGAATTCTCCAGGCACGAATACTGGAGTAGATTACCATTTCCTCCTCCAGGGAATCTTCCCGACCCAGGGATTGAACCCAAGTCTCTGATGCCTCCTGCATCCAGCAGGTGGGTTCTTTACCATCCGAGCCACCAGGAGAGCCAGATCTGTGGCATCACCTGGTAGAAAATAGGTGTTCAAGAAACAAATGTTGGCCAAAAGGAAGAAAAAGGAGGTAGGCAGGTGAGCATCTGTTTAGTGTAATGTTCCAAAGGATCCCAGATACCACATGTTCTCCAAGCTGCATCCTGAACACCTAAGCAGCCTGGCTACACCTACCTGAACATGTAAGACACAGAGTCCTCTGGATGGAGGCATCTGGGGCCCTCAACCAGCCTGCAGCAAAACCAGAGATCAAAGTGCCGTGGAGAACCGAACTCAAAAACTGGACTTTGTCACCTGGCTTCATCAGAACTTGCTACAGGTGAGACGAAGCTGGCGTGGTCATTTGCTCCCAACGCCACCCAAAGATCAAAAGCGAACACCCTGGCTTATCCATTGGGGATACTGCAAATAAATCAGATGAAATGTGGTCTGAGCAGTCAGCCAAAGATAAACAGCTGCATGAACAGAAAAGCGGCTAAGCTAAAGAAATAAGGAAAAGGATATTGCTGCGTACTGCGCCAAGGGCAAGAGCAATCTGGGAGAGAAGAGCCCTGGCAGGCCAGTGGGCTCCAAGAAAAAGAATGAACTGCAAGAGGAAGATGAATGTGAGGAGGAAGATGAGAAATAAATGGCTATCCTGTAATGATGTGTGTGTGGAGTCTGCCTGTGTGCTCAGACAATTGTTTTGCTAAGAACGCGGATTCAAGTGCAGCTCAGTATGAGCTTCAGTATAAAAACTGTACAGATTTTTGTATAGCTGGTATGATCCTTTTAGAGAAAATACTTTTTTAAAATTCAGGTTGTAGCTTTTTGAGGGGTTACTACATACAGTTAGATTTTAAAGCTTCTGATGTTGAATGTTTCAAAATATGTCATGGTTTCTTTAATTTCTTGACTTGTCTATGGCAGCAAAGCAAACTCTTAGAAATTAGTATTGATAGCAAATTTTGGGTTTTCTAGAATGAGAATGTTACAATTTTGCTTTTTTTTTTTTAATCTTGTAATAAAATTATGTATATTAAAAAAAAAATACCTTCCATTCTGCAAGATAACCATGAGCTGGGAACAGAGGAAAAGTAAAGAAGAAAGTACCAGAAGGACGCAGCAGCAGTTTCTTGGCAAGTCTACCCTCATCGGAGGCTTCCGCACAAATTTTGGCCAAAGTAACAGACTAAAGACTTGATGAAGCAGATTCTCCTTCCTGGGCTTGGCTGCATTGCGCACATGATCTAACCACAAAATAATCACTGTTCTTGCACTTTTAAACATTTTTTTGTCCCAACGTAGGCAGGAAAATGAAAGCAACAAGCTTAATAAGATCATTGTAAACTTAGCTAATTTACCATGCTTTTTACAGCCTTTTTCTACTTCCTAGCTAAATATTCAATATTCAGTTCTCACCAAGAGAATTGCATAGCTAAAGCCAAGCCCAATTTCAAAATATAAGACACAGAATTGGCCAAAATGGTATCCAGTATGGATTTCCTTCATTCTCTGATTCCCTTTAAACTATAAGTATCTTGTGATCAAAGTGAACCCTTTTCTGGCAATGGGGAATAAGATACAGGTATGAAGGCTGGTTCTTGTAGAGTCTAAAAGAGTGGCTCTTAGTATCCCAGTACAGCATGAGAAGACACTCATGGTAAGTTTAACTGTAAGAAACCACATTTCATGACCACATCAAGAGCCTCTTCCTTCCCTGGCCCAGCCCTTATTGATTTCCTCCTCCCCCCACTACCAGCTGAACCAAGGAAGCGACGAATGGGGACTCACTAGATGCCATCAATCATTGTCACCAGAGGAAAATGAAAAGAATCCAACATATGTTTTCACAAATGCTCCCTCTCTCTACTCCCACTGCTCCTCCTCCTCACCGAGACACAATCTTAATGAGCAGCCAGTCACTTGTTCACAGGCCTCCAGTGGAAATGGATAAGAAGCAGTTGGTAGAAGCTTCCGAGGCATCCCTGTTTCTCCTGTGTGTGTCTGTATTCATGCACTCCCGGGGAGATGGAAGCAGGGCTTCATACCAACTGGCTACAGACAACCCCGACCACAGAGAGGTGAACAACCGATGACGGTCGCAGCAAGACTGCACCCCGTGCCAGGAGGGATGGTGGGATAGAAAGAATGTGCAATACAGGTAGCAGATGGCACTCTCCTCAACGCATTCTCAAGTCAGGGAACCCAGAGTTCCTTATTTCTCTGCTGACCACGATGGTACTTAAGAAATCAATTCCTATGGCAACAGCTCTAAGTAAGATACTCTGAAAATAAAAGGATGTTTTAAATGAAGGACAGACACTTGCATTCATTCCTGGGCATAGAGAGGCAGAGCGTGGTAACTTGTGTCCTAAGTCGCAGGACAATCACGTTGCCAATTTTTCTCTTTGATGCCATAACCCCCTATAGCACATCTATCGTGGCTAAATAATATAAGAGAACAGAAGCAACAATAAAAGACCAGCTGTATACATGAAGATTTGCAATGATAATAAAAAATACACAACTAAAAAACATTTCATAGAAAAGATCATGAAGTTCTGGTATATAATACAGATGAAATACATAGCAAGTAAAATTTATTATGACAACCTAGCAAGAGGGAGAGATGTTGTTGCAGTAAACTGAACCACGCAATGATACAAACATAATGTATTTTTTGTTATAATGATGTCAGGAGTGTCTACATAGGAAAACTTTAGAAAATCAATACACTAGGTCGGTGGAATTTTAAGGTTCCTTAATTTTTCTTGAAATTCTTATAATAAAAATTAAGACAAAAGAAAAATCAGGGTAAAAGTCACCACAAACTTTTCCAAACCTCAGTTATGCTGCAACAAACTGGAAGGACATTTACCGGACAAGGATGGAACTTTCAGAGCCCAGGGGGAAAAAACTACAAGGGAAGTACACAGACACAGCATCTGCATTTACTAAAACTAGGTATGTACCAGACGCGATACATTGTAAGACTACAAACAGGCCTAAAGGATGCACTTGATACATATTTGAATGGTTGCCTATGGCAGGGAGGGGACAGGGTAAAAAAGGAAGTAACTCTGAGGTCCAGCACAAGCCAGGGGCCACCCTGTGACCAATCACCCTGCAGAAGGTGACTGGCTCAACCTGCGCACCCGAGGTCCTCAGGCAGAGCCAGTCATAGTTTGGGACAAAATGCTATGATTTCAGGCCACTAGACATGTCCTCTCCAGGACGAGTCCCGTGCTCTGAAACGGCAGTTGCTTTATATGGAAGTCCTGCTTTTCCACTCCAGGTTCTACTTTTCCTTCCACTTAAAACAAGATGAAAAGACTGTAGGAGAACATCATTACTGAAGACGATTTAATCATGTTGCCAACTGTGCACGTAATTTTGTTGCCAAATTGGATAACAATTGTGTAGTGACATATGTGTGTATCATTATAAATGTAGTAATATAACCATTTATAACTACTCGAAATGACCCGGTGTAGACTACAAAAGAAACCAGCAAAAGCGGCTACATCTGAAAAGGAGAACCAAGTAGAAAAAGGATATAATTTTCACTGCATACGCTCTTTTTGGATCTTTAAAATTTTGCATTGTTCATGTCTTTTCTTCATTTATGTATTAGGTGGTTCCTTCTGACCGTCAGATTTTAGGATTACATTAGATTTTAGGAGTATATTAGAGATGCTAGTCCTCTGTGATATAAATTTTCTAGTATTTTTGTCTTTTATATTTGCACTATAAATATTGCAAAATATTTATATTTTGTCTTTAATTTGACCAAATAAAAAATTCAAAGCACCTACTTAAGCACGCACTTATTCTGTACATCTAATATTACAAAATCAGCTGGCGGAGACAATGCCACAATTATACCAGAACCAGTAAGAAGCCAGCCCAGCTCTCTAAGCTTGATCCCAGCTTCCCACCCCAGGTTCCCACCGCCGGATACCTTGCCTCCCAAATCCTGGTGACCCAGCTAAACCAGAAGCAGCTCGGCAGAGGGCAGCCTTGCCTGCGGTGCTCACTGTACTTCCTTGATTTTATATGTATGTTAATAATTGATTCGAGTCCGGCCACCTAGAATATCTTCCCAGGACTGAAGGCAGCTGGGGACCGCCGTCTCTCACATTGTCCCCACCCTTAAGTCTTTACAGTTCTTGGCTCGGACCAGTACTGATGCTTCTGTGATCCAAAGGCGTGGCTGGGGGCTCCAGAATCCCCACACCTCAACAAACAAGGCATGTTATAAAGTTGTTTCAACTAAGGTTCTTTTCTTAGAAGCCAGTGTCTTTCCAGCCGGCTAGCTAGCTCCTGAGTCAGAACAGTATCTACCGGGGGTGCAGTGGCCTGTGAAGCAGGAAGTATGTGTGGGGGGTGTCTGCCAGGCCAGCCCCACTGTGGACCTGCTAGAAAGCAGAGCCTGCAGGAACCATCTCTACAGCATGTTCTGGAGCTGAGTACCCTAAGCGCCGTCCTCAGTGAACTCTCTGCTAAGAAAACCCCTGAGATGTGTAAGAGTTTCCAGACACGTAATTAAGTGCCGTTTCGCTCAACTAACAATTTCATCATTGTTCTCTATTGAAATTGACATCCGAAATAGAGACAACTTTTTTTTTCTATGGCAAAGTTCCCCTTTGCGGGGGTTCGGGGAATGCAAGTCCACAGGAATAATAGGCAGTCTTGTCCCACTCACCTTGGGGAAAAAGAAACAGACAAGTGGAGCTTTTAGGGGGAAAGGGCAAGAAGGAGCCAGAAAATGAACTTCTATGTAGTAAGAAAATCAGAATGCAAACTCTATAGCTGAGTATTACGTCCAGGTAGGAAAAAGTAGACAGACAGGGGAGGAGTGATGGACACAAAAAGAAACTGGCAGAAAAGCAGGAGAGGCACACACCATGGTCTCCCCTCTATGGGAAGCACAAACCATCGGGACCAACGACGTTTCCAGCTCAGTCGGCTGGACAGGCGGCCAAGAGAGTTTCAGAGGAGGAACTCAAGAGAGTGGAGGCTGGGAGGCAAGTCAGCCTGAGGCCCCCAGACACATTCTTCTTCTACCACCACGACGTTCACTGAGATGTTTCACCTTCAGTGAAGTCATTAGGGACCACACAGAGAGACAGGCTGAAAACCACAGGGTGAGTCACGCGAAGGGCTGGGAACGGGAGCTGGTTATAAGAGAACACTATTACACCCTGGCGTTCTTAGGTTTCAGGAAACGTGGCTTGACCGACAGGAGAGAGAGTCAGCTCTGTGCAGTCACAAGCCGTGCAGCGAGGGTGTTCTGGGGCTGGCTCGGGTTTCACGAGGCCTCCACCTCAGGGCCGCACCTTCCAGCCCTGATTATCTGGGAGACACAGGCCCTGAAGCTGGCTGTTAGCATCTTCACCATTTAATGTCTGCGGACAATGCTGTGTTTCCAGACCACGGGCAGGAACTACGCTTATGTCTTCAGCCATAATTCTAGCACATCACAGAATACTGGCACACACTCGTAGAAATCGAGCCCCTGCACAGGTGAAAAGTGGATTTCCAAGTATGATCACCAAGAACAACAGGCGGGAACTCCGAATGAGGGGTCAACACACGGAAGAAGAGCGCGTACGTGCCTTCTGCCCACACAGGAACACAATCTCGGAGGGCTGCAGCTAAGAGGAAGCACTCAAATGGAAAGTGACAGTGAACCGATAGGGACCGATCTGTTGGCAGGACCTATCCCCGTGGGGCTTGAGGCATGCAAGGCTAGATGACAAGGAGATTGCTGAACTTCCCCGGAGAGAAAGCATCCGTGGAGGTATTAAGTAGCCAGGCAGAGCAGAAGTGTTAGTCACTTCTAATCACCTAAATTATTAACATAAACTGGAAGAAATCCAGACTAGCTTTAGCCTCAGAAAATCCACTCTAGCAGGGCTGGCAAACAGATGCCTGCAGGCACGAGGCAGGTCCTGCCAAGGGGGAGCGGTGGGCTGCGGGGAGCTGGGGCTGGTCCAGCTCTTTGTGGGAACTTGGACCGCAGGCGCCCCACCTGCAGGATTTCCTTAGAAGTGGGAAATTCAGGTTTTTATGAGCTCCTGATTTTTAAATGCTCAAAACTAATTAAAAAAGAAATCCTGCATGTCTAATGAAACACATCTTAAACTTTTATAACATCTCGAAGGGAAGTGAAAATATGCCCTGTGAGTATGTTTTCAGATGGGTGAAGGTTGGGCATGAATTTGTAGGGTTAATAACTGCTCTTTCTCTGCATGGTCTTGCAAAGTAGAACTTAAAAAAAAAAAAGAAGTAAAGAAAAAGGCAAGGCACTATATTTATATAATGATTAAATTTATGGTAAAAATACACTAGAAGTCGGGACATTAGGGAAATGCAAATTGAAACCACAATGCTATACCACCACACCCTTTAGGGTAGCCACTGAAAAAAAAAAAAACACACACAGAAAATAACGAATATTGGTGAAGACGTAGATAAACTGAAACCCTCAATTATTACTGGTGGGAATATAAAATGGTGCAGCCACTGTGGAAACCAGTTCTGGGGGTTCTCAAAAAGTTAAAAAGAATTACACATGATCCAACAATTCCACTTTTGGATGTATACCCCTGAGGAATGGAAAACAGGGACTCAAACAGATAGATACTTGTCTACCAATGTTCACAGCAGCAGCCTCACAACAGCTGAAAGATAGAAACAACTCAAGTGTCCATCAACAAATGTGTAAATAAAATGTGGTTTATCCATACAATGGATTACTATGCACCCTTAAAAATACAATTCTGATATAAGCCACAACTTGGATGAACCTTGAAGACATTCTCCTAAAGTGAAATAAACCAGACCGAACAAAAGGGCAAATACTGTGTCCTTCCACTGACAGGAGGTACCTGGAATCCTCACAACACACACAGAAAGAGGATTGGTGGCTTCCGGGGTGGGGCAGAGCAGGACTGGGGAGTTCACGTTCAAGGGGGAGGGTTCAGGACTGCGAGATTAAACAGTGCTGGAGGCGGGAGGCAGCGAGGTGGTCCAACACTGTAAGCGGACTAATGCCCCTGAACTGTCCATTTAAGCTTGGTTAAAATGGTCACTTTTCTGTCATATATATTACCATATTAAAATTTAAAACATTAGAAAATTTAAAAAGTTGGAAATTAAAATTTAAAAAAATTAAACATTAAAAAAAAAAAGAAAGAATAATAGGAATATCCATAGAGAAGACGGTCCAAAGGAGGGGCTTTTGTTACTTGCTGGTTTTCTAAGCAACCGGTACAGAAACAAGCATCTCCCCACCTCCCTCGACCACCAACCCCTTGGCTCTCACAGCCCGGCCGTGGCCCCACGGAAGCGCCGTGACTATCAGAGTCTCGTTGCTCCTTGGAAACCTTCGACAGGGCCATTGCATCCGGCTGTACAGGTGGCACGCCAAGGAAAGGATCCTGGCCTCGGGGGCCAGCCTGGCCAGGCCTCTGTCTGGGGGAGGGCACGCCTTTCCCTCTGCACAGAGGCACTGCAGGCTAGAGGAGGCCCTGCTCTTCCCCACCCTAGAATCGCCCTTCTCTTCTAACTCCCTGTTTCTGGGCCTGACACCCCCTCCTCTCATGGACCCCAGATGGAGCCTGCAGCGTCACTTCCTGTTCTCGTTCTGATAAGCTATGGGCTTCACCAGCTCTGGGCTCTGTCTTTCCATCTCTCCACTCCCACTTAGCCTAGTCAGGCCCTTGACCTCTGACCTCCATACCTCCAGCCCCCGCCCCCCACCCAGCTGGACAACCCAGTGTCCTACACTGCCAGGCTGATTTTCCCCAGATAGGGCTCACCGCTCACTCGCACATCTCTCTTTCTCCTGTGTGCTGAATAATCAGGGAAGGAGCTTACTAGCCCCTACTGTCAGTTCTACTATTTAAAGGGAGACGGTCAGTTGATGGTGACTGTCTCTTAGTTAAATGAGTGTGAAGTAACAGCAGCAACGGTTCAAATCATCTCTCCAGCAGAATACACCTTTACATATCCCAGTTGCTATCAAGCAGTCAGGAGACTGAAGCGGAAGCAAATTTGAAGAACCTTGAACTTCCTATCCCTGCTAAGTCGCTTCAGTCATGTCCCTAGAGCTAATTAAAATGATGTGTTGCTTGGTTCTGGATGCTCGAAAGTCCAAAACCAGGGTGCCAGCATGGCCGGTGCGGATCTTCTTCCCGTGTCTCTTTGTAACAACACTCATCCCCTGTTCAAGAGGGCTCTGCTCTCAAAAATCAGTATTCTCCCAAATCCATCTCCTAATACCATCACTTCAGCCTTTGGACATCAACATGTGAATTGTGGCAACATTCACACCATAGCCATGTCCATGGAGACCCTGGCCACACCCTTCTCTACATCTCAGAGCCTCCACCAGGCACGAGAGAGCATTAACCTGCTTCTGTAGAAACTTGCACGGGAAAAACATCCCAGCACTCAATGGCAGGCGTTTACAGAGAGGGAACATTCCAGTATAAAGATATAGTTGAGTGGGATTTCCCCTTTATTCTTAGAATTACAGGCAAGGCCTACAGCTGAGGACAAGGGTGAAGTAGCCTACTTTTTGTTGTTGTTCAGTCGCTAAGTCATGCTTGACTCTTTGCTACCCCACAGACTGCAGCACACCAGGCTCCCCTGTCCTTCAATAACTCCTGGAGTTTGCTCAGATTCACATCCATTGAGTTGGTGATGCTATCGAACATCTCATCCTCTGCCACCCTCTTCTCCTTTTGTTGTTCACTGATTCCTAAGATGTTGGTGTTCATGCTTGCCATCTGCTTGACCACATCCAATTTACCTTGATTCATGGACCCAGCATTCTGGGTTCCTATGCAATACTGTTCTTTACAGAATTGGACCTTACTTTCACCACCAAACATGATCACAACTGAGCACCATTTCCTCTTTGGCCCTGAAGGAAAGAATGGCTGCTTCATTCTTTCTGGAGCTATTAGGAATTGCCTCTGCTTTCCCCCAGTAGCATATTGGATGCCTTCTGATCTAGGGGCTTATCTCCCAGTGTTGTGTCTTTTTGCCTTTTCATACTGTTCACGGGGCTCTCGCAGCAAGAATGCTAGAGTGGTTTGCCATTTCTTCTTCCACTGGCCCACCTCTTGTCAGAACTCTCTACTATGACCCGTCCGTCTTAGTGGCCCTGCATGGTACATCGCTTCACTGAGTTATGCAAGCTTTCGTCATGACAAAGCTGTGATCCATGAAAGGGGTACCCTACGTAGAAAGCCATGATCACGTATATACAGACACTGTCCCCTACTGCTTAGCAAGAGGTCACAAGGCCAGTCCTACTGGCTGACCACAGCCCTTCCCTCCACCCAGCCCCCAAGGAAAGGGAGAGTAATTGAAGGGGAGTGCATGTTCCTAGTGCAAGTTCCTACTGGCTTCCTCAACAAGTTAAGAGGATGGGAGGGTTCGAAGAGAATCTCCAGGAGAGACCGAGGTCCCTGCGAGAAGGGGAACCGGGCAGCCTGCTCCTCATCTGGCTGAGCTGCAGAAGAGCCCACAGACTCACCCGGGACTGGAGCTGCAGCAGAATGCAGTATGTTAGGGAGTTGGGAGAACTTGGCATCCATAATCTGGATTGAGGAGATACCTAGAAACACAGACTGGCACAGAGATTTTGGAAGACAGGAGGCCCGCTGCAGGAGCCCCGTGCAAAGAGAGATTAAAGGGATCCAGGTGCAGTACACCAGGAAAGAAGGTGGGAATATGCCCTTTCCATTCCAGTTCTTTAGTCCTTAGTGGGTGAGGACCCTCATGGTGTGCACAGTCCCTTCTGCAGGAGTGCTGAGGTTAGCAGGGTGGCAGCCCTAGGGAGCAGAACACTTGACCCCAAGCAGCTAGTTTCTGATGGGGGGCGGGGGGGGGGGCACCTGGCAATGACAACAGGAGAGCCTGCACCCTCCGGACAGGCCTGTGCAGAGGAGGCAGGGGCAAGCTAAGCCCAGCGGCGAGAGAGCCCCACTCAATCCACGCAGTGGCTCCCCGCAGCAGAATGAGCCAGAGGGACACACCGTCTTCACAGCTAGCAGACCCCTGCTCCCTGCGTCCTGTCACATGGGGAGAAGCTGGAGATCGGAAGAGAGCAGACAGGAGGTGAGGCGGTTTCCCAGGACTAAGGAATGCCGGCAGGAGCCCAGTATATCAGCCGGGGACGGGCATGGGGGATTTGACCGAGCGGGGTGCAAGCACAGTGAGGCTCCCGAAGAGTCCAGCCACACTCACGGAGGGTAAAATACACACAAACGAGGAGTTCCCCCTAAACACACTGTGTGCAGTTGAAAACCTGTATAGCTGGACGGTACACCTACTGTGGGAGCCAGCGTGGGCTCCTCGCCATCACTGCCTGAGCAATGGGCTTCAGCTAAAGGCCTCTGCCCATCCCCAGAGCCCAAGGGAAAGAAGGGCACGGCACTCGGCCTTACCCCTTCTAGGTGTTGTCCCGGGTGACTGAACGTGTATGCTCCCATCACTGTGTGGCAGCAACATGCCAGGGGCTTTACCCAAGAGCTCTGCCAGGCGCGGGGTGACCCCTGCATTACACAGGTTGCTCCATCAGTGGTCCAAGCGATGGGACCAGGATTCTAACTAAGCCTGACGCTAAACACTCATGCTGGCTCTCCCCAAGGCACCAAAGCACTAAAAGGCATGAAATGAACCACCAAACGGAGAGCTATGAATGTCCCGTTGGCAGCAGCTCCTTGGCAGTTTAAAAGGCAAACATTTTAATTTACATTTTTGAATCTATAAAACCTGATGTTGTGATAGGTTATTATAAACATAAAAACTAAGTCAATATGTCCACCCCCTCCCTACTAGTGCTCACAAAGGAACGCCAGGACTCGACAAGTGCAGTCTGACCTTTAGCGGAAAGACAAAAGCACTATTGAAAAAAGAGAAAAAAATTCTAGTTCTGAACAGAATGCACCAGAATTCAAACTTGCCAAGCTGTCTGCACTTTGGAATTCTGCAGTGTTCAATGTCAACTGTTCAGAACTAGCCTTGCGGGGCTGAGAGAATGTATTAATATTACCCTTAAGACCCACCGCTACAGGTAGCATTTTAGATCGCCCTGAAGCCCCTGGAAACCACTACTATACATTACTTAGAAAAGGCCTTTATTAACCTTTTAACAGCATTAACCTGAGGACTTACGGGAACCAAATTATCTCAGCAGCCAATCTCCTTGCTGGTTGAATCACTAAGCAAATATCAGGGCTGTGAGTCATTGAAAACTGCTGAAGGAGACTCAGCTTAAGTGTAGTCAGTATAAGCTCTTTTTCCTAGAAACTACTTTGCCCTCAAGTTATCTCCAGTACAGACTCAGCACATCAATGTAATACAAATGAAAATGACAGGATCCGATTTCAGAATATCTCAAATTATCACGTTCCACAGCCACTATTCTTCCTGCTGTGACATCAGCAAGTTAAAATATATATTAAATATATTATACATATATAAATATATATACACACACAAATATATGCATTATGCTTTCAGTTTTCATAGTCCAAGAACTTTGAAAATTTGATACCTCTAATGAAAAGCTTAGCTAGTTTTTCAAACCATTTTCTAAAGGTACATAATAAATGAAGAAGGATCATAATATTTAAAATGGATGTTAGAAACGGTATCCCACAAATTCCTAATGAGAAAAAATTAAAACAATCCCACGATTTGACAGAAAAATTTTTTGCCCAAGCCAGTGGTCCCTAAAACTATTCAAAAGAAAGCCAGTTAAATGCGTACATACTGGTAAGGAATAGTTCTAAGGGACAGATTTACAGTTAGCATTTTTCACTCTTCTTATTCTTAGCTATGTCTTTATCAACCACAGTGAATAAAAATAATATCACCATCTTTCCTACTGATCTCATCTAGTCATAATACTTACCCGTTTGTCTTCCAACACTCTCTGCAATTGACCAGTCACCACAGCTTAGGATAACAAGGACTTTGAGCTGCACAAGCTGCCTCTCTGCTTGTACTACAGGAATCACCCGCCTGTAACTGGAACAGGCCAAGAGAAGCTTCTTGGGCACTGACTGAAGCCTTACTGTCTTATAGACCCAGGGCAGTCAGAAGACAAGGCCCCACATTCGGTTTAACACTCTGCTGTCACCATTTTGAAATTCTTACTTTTTGAAGGAGGGGTCCATACAGCCATTCTGCAGGGGATTCTGCCAACCAAGGAACTCATCCTGCACAGATCTGATTTCTTTCTTTTTTTTTTTTTTAATGGCACTGAGCTTTGAAGAAAAAAAAAAAATTTTTTTTTTTTTTTGCCTTTTTTCAAATAGTGTACTTGTAGCTTATAGGCTTTTATTCTACTTTCAAAAACAAAGATGTCAATATTTTTCTACTCCCAAATACAATTAAGGTAAAGTATTCAAGTATCCTTGCCCTGGATCGCTGCAAAAGGTTCCTAAACTGCTTTTTTTTTTCCTTCCTGGATCCATTCTTGCCTACCACCACTCTGTCTCCGTGCAGTCAAAGTTCTTGTCTAATACGAGCCTGATCTTGTCACTCTGCCACAAACCCTTCAGTGACATCCATTGCCTTGAGTTCCAGGCCCAAAGCCTGCATGTGGCCACAAGGCCCTGAGCCCCAGCCTCTGACTACTGCTTGGCCTCACCCTACTCCTTGCCTCTGGGGCCTTTTTTCAACTTCTAGCATGTTCCATCCTCCATTCCCTCTCCTAACCTTTGCACCTGCCATCCATCCTCTCTACTCTAAGGTCAAATATTTCAATCTCTCTATGTCCAAGGATTTAGATAAAACCAGGGAAAAATTCTGGATTCTAACCAACGACCATTACTGTCTTTGATACTGGGAAAGAAACACAAAACACAAAACCTAAGTAAATACGCTTTTTACTCACACTGTACCTTGGACCACTTTCTCAGTGCTGAGGATAATGAGCCTCAATCTAACTATGAAACCTGGAACAATGATGGGGAGATCTAGGGAAGGTCAGTTCTTTTTTTCTTTTTTAAAATAATTAATTTTTAAATTGGAGTATGATTGTTTTACAATGTTGTGTTAGTTTTTGTTGTACAACAAAGTGAATCGGCTATATGCTGATATAATATACGCGTACATTAGAATGGCCAAGATTCAGAATGCTGACAGTAACAAATGGTAGCAAAAGTGTCTCTCATTCTTTCCTGGGAATGCACAATGGTACCGCCTCTTTGGTAGACAATTTGGTCATTTCTTACAAAGCTAAACATACTTTTACCATACAATCAGCAATTGCCCCCCTCTGGTATGTACCAGAGGAGTTGAAAACTTATGGCCACATGAAAACCTATATACAGATATTTATAGCAGCTTTATTCATCATTGCCAAAACTCTGAAGCAACCAAGATGTCCTCCAGGAGGCCAATGGATAAACAGTCTGTGGTACATCCAGACAATGGAATATTCAGGTCAGTTGAGTTCAGTCGCTCAGTCTTGTCCGACTCTTTGTGACCCCATGGACTGCAGCATGCCAGGCCTCCCTGCCATCATCAACTCCCAGAGTCCACCCAAACTCATGTCCATCAAGTTGGTGATGCCATCCAACCATCTCATCCTCTGTCGTCCCCTTCTCCTCCTGCCCTCAATCCCTCCCAGCATCAGGGTCTTTTCCAATGAGTCAGCTCTTCCCATCAGGTGACCAAAGAATTGGAGTTTCAGCTTCAGCATCAGTCCTTCCAATGAATATTCAGGACTGATTTCCCTTAGGATGGACTGGTTGGATCTCCTTGCAGCCCAAGTGACTCTCAAGAGTCTTCTCCAACACCACAGTTCAAAAGCATCAATTCTTCAACACTCAGCTTTCTTTACAGTCCATCTCTCACATCCACACATGACTACTGGAAAAACCATAGCTTTGTCTACGTGGACCTTTGTTGACAAATGTCTCTGCTTTTTGATATGCTAAGTTGGAGAAGGAAATGGCAACCCACTCCAGTATTCTTGCCTGGAAAATCCCATGGACTGAGGAGCCTGGTAGGCTACAATCCATGGAGTCACAAAGAGTTGGACACAACTGAGCGACTTCACTTCACTTTAGGTTGGTCATAACTTTTCTTCCAAGAAGCAAGCGTCTTTTAATTTCATGGCTGCAATCACCATCTGCAGTGATTTTGGAGCCCAAAAAAATAAAGTCTGACACTGTTTCCACTGTTTCCCCATCTATTTCCCATGAAGTGATGGGACCAGATGCCATGATCTTCATTTTCTGAATGTTGAGCTTTAAGCCAACTTTTTCACTCTCCTCTTTCACTTTCAACAAGAGGTTTTTTAGTTCCTCTTCACTTTCTGCCATAAGGGTGGCATCATCTGCATATCTGAGGTTATTGATATTTCTCCCGGCAATCTTGATTCCAGCTTGTGCTTCTTTCAGCCCAGCGTTTCTCATGATGTACTCTGCATAGAAGTTAAATAAGCAGGGTGACAATATACAGCCTTGACATACTCCTTTTCCTATTTGGAACCAGTCTGTTGTTCCATGTCCAGTTCTAACTGTTGCTTCCTGACCTACATACAGGTTTCTCAAGAGGCAGGTCAGGTGGTCTGGTATTTCCATCTCTTGAAGAATCCTCCACAGTTTATTGTGATCCACACAGTCAAAGGCTTTGGCATAGTCAATAAAGCAGAAATAGATGTTTTTCTGGAACTCTCTTGCTTTCTCGATGATCCAGTGGATGTTGGAAATTTGATCTCTGGTTCCTCTGCCTTTTCTAAAACCAGCTTAAACATCTGGAAGTTCATGGTTCACATATTATTGAAGTCTGGCTTGGAGAATTTTGAGCATTGCTTTGCTAGTGTGTGAGATGAGCGCAATTGTGTGGTGGTTTGAGCATTCTTTGGCATTACATTTCTCTGGGATTGGAATGAAAACTGACCTTTTCCAGTCCCGTGGCCACTGCTGAGTTTTCCAAATTTACTGGCATATTGAGTGAAATGGCATATTATTCAGTGCTAAAAAGACGTGAGTCTCAAGCCATGAGAAGGCCTGCTGTTGCTGTTTAGTTGCTCAGTTGTGTCCGACTCTTTGCGACCCCATGGACTGTAGCCCACCAGGCTCCTCTGTCCATAGGATTCTCCAGGCAGGACCACTGGAGTGGCTTGCCATTTCCTTTTCCATGAGAAGGCATAGACAAACCTTCAATTCATAGTACAAAGTGAAAAGAAACTAACCTGAAAAGGCTACATATTGCATGTTTCTAACCATATGATATTCTGGGAAAGGCAAAACTACGGAGACAGTAAAATGACTGGTGGTTGCCAGAGGCTGGGGGTAGGAGTGAAGGGAGGCACGAATGGGTCGAGCACAGAGGATTGTTAAAGGCAGTGACAGCACTCTGTATGAGGCTCTGATAGGAGCATCCTGTACTTAAATAATGGATACAGGTCATCATATACTTGGCCAAGTCTATACAAGGTGCAACACCAAGAACGGAGTGGAGCTAAACTGCAGACTTTGGGTGGTTATGATGGAGTCAGTACAGGTTCACAAACCGTAACAAGTGTTCCATGCTGGGGGGTAGCTGTTGATAACAAAGGAAGCTGCGCGTCTGTGGGAGCAGGGAGAACACGGGAAATCTCTGCCTTTCGCTCAATTTTGCCATGAACGCGACACTGTTCCAAAAAAATAAAGTCATAGTTTTTTAGAAAAGGTATTAATGGAGATGAATGAGAGGCTCACTTAGAAGAAAATATCTAATATACCTTCTTCAAAGCAACTTAACTATTTAGACTTGATAAAAGATTCACACAGAATATGTTTAAGTAAAAAATTGCCCTTGCTTAGAAAGAAATGGACAACGGTGAACAAGGTCCCTGCAATGGTTTTCTCACGAATCCAGAGACGGTGAAATTTCAGTCTATCTCTAGTTAAATGCCCTGACGGGACACTAGTCACGGGATCTTGGGTGTGCACTGCTACAAGGAACTTTTCCAGAACAGCAGTATCTTCTGGACAGAGAAGCCACCTAATCGTGCTCTGCAGGATGTTTAGCAAGAATCTGTCATTCTCGCTCAGGCCCAACATCCTTAACGAGTTTTTTGAATGCTCTTAACCCAATGGCCATGGAACATGCTGCGGGCTTTTCACAGAAAGAGTACTGAGGGAACTGGCTCTCCATTTGGGGAAAAAAATTGTTACAGTCCTACTGTTCACAAAAATATTCCAGATGGATTAAGGCTCTAACATTAAAAAATTTCAACTATGAAAGCATTAGAAGGATATATAGGGGACTATGTTTATAACCTTGAAGAAGGAAGGCCTTCTTAAGCCAGACACAACAACACCAGCAAAGGTCTTAGGGAGGAAAATTATTTATGGTGCCTTTAATGTACTCCAATTTCCCAAACTTAAAAGACAAGGCCAGGCTTAGAGAAAATGTCTGCCACATAACAAAGGATTAGTATTCCAAAAATACAAAGAATAACCAACCAATTTTTTTTTAAAAAAGATATGCTTTTTAATTGAGCAAAGGATATTAAGAAGCAACTCATGGACAGAAAAGAATAACAAAAAGGCCCAAGAGCTGCTTAGTAAAGACAAAGATTAAAATAGTGAGCTAAGTTTTTTTCTTTATGAGATCGTCAAAAACATAGAAAGCAAACTTACAGCTACCAAAGTGGAAAGTGGGGGAATGAATTAGGAGTTTGGGAATAGAGACACACTACTAAATATAAAATAAATAACAAAGACCTACTGTATAGCACCAGAAACTACATTCAGTATCTTGTAATAATCTATAATGAAAAGAATCTGAAAAATATATGTACATACGTGTGTGTGTGTGTGTATATATCTGAATTACTTTTCTGTATACCTGAAACTAACAAAAGTGTAAATCAACTATACTTCAATTTTTTAAAAAGTTAAAAAAATATTGTCAAAAAATTTAAAGGTCAACTTAATAAAGTGTTGCCAAGTGTGTGACGTGTACCCGAGACCCCACTGGTGAGCAATTTGACGGTGTCCCATCACACAACCAGTTCGATCCAATGACTACCCTTGTCTCTAGGGAAGAGCCGAATCCGTGTGACTAGGACACTGCACCGGAAGTTTTGACTCTAACACCAGACACCAGCAGTATCGGACATCACAGTGCGGCATCCACCAGTCCCCCCTGGAAAATGCGCCACAGCGAGATATCAGAAAAACCGACGTGAGTGTCTCTCCCATAACGAGGGCCTGGAGAAAGTCTGAGAGGATTTCTTTGGAAAGAGCTGCTCTGAGACCCGCCCCCGCCAACCCCAGTCTCTCTCTCTCTCTCTCTCACACACACACACACACACACACACACAGCCCCCTCTGTGCACTGGCGCAAGGATGGGACTTTCACCTTCTGGCCTCACAGAGGGGTTTTCAACAAGACCAGCTGGCGAGTTTCATAGAAGTCATCTGTCCACAGTGAGGGGGCACGTGAGCTGCTGTCTGCCTCCTTCCCTGGGCACCTGGGCCATGAGAGGAGTGGGGCTGACGGTCCTTGTGGCCAGTGAGGGAAAGAAAGTTCTGCCAGCATTAGGATGGCTCATCCTCTCAGTCTGCCAGAGCAGAAGGGTAGGCGTTCTCATGGGCCAAAGTAGAGGCAAGAATGAGCCCATTGGGAGCTTGTCTTCAGTTCAGACCTCTAGGTCTGTCTAGAGTGGCAAGCTGACCTCAGGAGGCAGAACTGGCTCCCAGGGGCCAGGAGGAAGTAAGGGATGGCCCCGATGGGCACCCCCCAAGAGTCGGCTTTAACTCTCCACTGGGCCTAGACAATGGTGGCCCTCGCATTACACAGAGACACTCCTGTCCCCTTGGCCATCTTCCCACCCCCATTCCCAGGAGATGTGGCAAAAGAAGTTACTCATCAGTGTTCTCCAAGACCTTTAAAGGAAAAAAAAGCAACTTTCATTATGATCTACACGGATTTAGTGCATAAAGAAACGCTTTATGAACAATTACGTATGTAAATACATACAAAATAGTTTAGAAAACAAACAAAAAAAATTAATAACATTGAGACTTCCCTGGGGGTCAGTGGTTAAGAGTCCATGCTGCCAATCCAGAGGCCTGGGTTTGATCCCGGGTTGGGGAACTAGATCCCGCATGCCACCAGTAAAGATCCTGCGTGCCAGAACTAAGAACTGGCACAGCCAAACAAATAAATAAAATAAATAAGTATTTGAAAAAACAGCAGTACTGGGCAGGGGGCAAATGGAAAGTTTGATTTATTCCTATTATTTTAAAAGATAAGAACATGTTCATATATTTCTTGAATAATTAAATGCATTTTAAAAAGACACTGTTCCCAGTAATGAAGTCCATCTGTGAGTCTTAACCTACTAACCTTGGGTTAGTTCTAGTCATCAGGACACAAGTGCACTTCTGGGCTCTTTGTAAATGTCCAAGTGCCACTTGGCTTTCTCTGCCACAGGCTCCCACTCGAGTGAATTCTGCACCTGGGGTTTGTACGTAAAACTGTGGACCTCAAACTCTGATTCTTCTCAAAGCGGACAAGGGCCACAGCTTGTTACTTTGTTTTCTTAATTTTATTTTAAGAAATCCTTTTTGTGGTTTCCTCTGGCAGTGAGAATAGGAAGAAACAGGACTTCATCAGAGAAACTAAGAAAACTAAGATGTACATTCAGAAATAAACCAACACTGGAGAATGAAGAACCCCAAAGTGGTGAATGAAAAAGAAAACCAGGAGAACTTGAAGTTGTTAAGATAAAGGGTGCTCCAATGTGGGGAGTGTGTGTGTGTGCGTATGCGTGCAAATACACATACTTGTGTACATACACAATTTGTTTTGAAATAGGAGAAACTAAGTACTAAGCCACAGCCTGTGAAATCTGACAAAAACAGTATTTTGGTTATAGACCAAATATCTTAGCAAAGTTGATAATCACTTTGAAGAACCCAGCTGAGAAACTCACCAGCTTTGACAACAACTTTTGAAAATGAATGAATGATCAGTCGCCAAGAAAACAGTGAATGAAGTAACCATTCACTCTACTGCAAACCTATAGCAACCTTTATTCTGCACCGTTTCTCTCCTAAACCTACACTATATGTTATACGCTGGAAATGGGTGTATCGCAGCCGGTGGGGCAAGGATATTTTTTATATTTTCAAATGGGTGGAAAACTTCGAACAAAGAGCAATATTTCATGATATTTAGTTTATATGAAAATCAAACGTGTGTCCATAAATAAAGTTTGGTTGGAACCCTGCTGCATGCACTGGTTTTCGTATTGTCTGTAAGTGCTTTCATGCTACCAGGCGGAGTTGAGTCATTTCAACAGAGACCCAGTGGCCTCAAAATCCTCCGACCCTTCACTGAAAAGGTGTGCAGCCTCTGCCCCGGACCAAGTGAGCTCTCCATCCTCCCATGTACCCTAGGCAAACGTCACGGCTGACAGTTGCAAAGGACTACCATCCAGCTCCTTTCATGTCTGAGTGAATATCAGTTGCTCAGACATGGCAAACTCTTCTATACTAGCCCATTAATTAGTGTGCATTCAACCAGATTTCCCCAAGCTCACGCCACTTCAAAACACCCCTTGACATCGTCCGTGGGACAAAGACGCTCCTAATAAATACACAGCTCTCAGCTCATAAAAATACTCATCAATGTGAAAAGGACAATCAGCAGTTACCTTAGGAATTAATCCCCCACAGCATCTACTGGCTTAGAGTATTATGAATTTCATATTAAATGATACTTTAAAAATAAGCATTTTATACCTATACATATTACTCTGTATTATTATTCTGTATACTGTACAGTCCCATGTAAAAATTATTCAGTTAATTTAGTTTGAAAACTAGTTATCTGCAGCAACCCTTATTCACGTGTAAACTGTCAGCCAAATTAGCTTCGGGAACAACAAAATAAAGAAACTAATCAGACATCGGTCATACTTAGCTTTTAAGATTCTGATTTCCCCTTAGTATCACTCAATACTCCCACCTGCCATCTTGAAATTGTCCTCTTCCTGCTCTGAGAAGCCCGCTTTCTTTCAGCTCAGTGATACCATTCATCTGGTCCTTGCATATCACTGAGTCACATCCCCAGTTACATCTTGGGCAATTCTGTTCCCTAGACTCTTGAAGGTTCTTCTACTTGTGTCTAAATTACCTTCCCTTTGCTTCTCCAGCAAATCAAATCTGACCTTGAGAATGTCACTGTCCAGTTTTCACTCCCAAGTCTGCAGATCAGGCCTTCAATTTTTAAAAGCAAAGAATCTTCCATAGAAGACAGGAAAATGAAGAGCAAAACCACGGCACAGTATCCCTTGAGTCTAGAGAGCGTAAGCCAGTGTCTCGGAGTTGCTTCAGACACGTTATCCTGGCCATCCACAGCCCTACAACAACCTTCTGGAAACCTTGCCCCAAGGAGAAGAATGTGCCGAGCAGCTGACAGACACTCCAGTTGCCCAGAAGATAGGAGTCTCACTGTGAATGAATGGGCGATCATTAACTTGGGCTTGATTTTTATGAATCAGCTCCCTGAGCCTGGATCAATGCGAAATACAGTAGGGAAAAACTGAGTTTCTGGTTCTGCAAAACAGATACACCTAATGCTGGTGACTACATCAAGGCTCCGTCGCCTCCTACAGAATGTCTAACTTGCGGCATCTTTTGTCTGTTTCTAAATACTTTGTGAACACTTACTGCGTGCTGGTGAGTTGCTAGGAATTGTTATACATAAAGTAAGTAAAGCAGAGTCCACTCTGTTGAGGAGTGTTAACTTGCAGGGAAAACAAACCGTAAGTGAAAAAACTCAAGACCAACGTAACACCAAATTTACCAAATAATCCCAACGTGTGGGAGAAGCAGTGAGAGAAGGATACAAGGATGCTGGTGAAGGATGTGGGCCAAGTTCTCATGGCTCCAGGCAGGAAGAAGAAAAACAGAACCAAGTCTGGGAGAATGGACAGAATTTGGCTGAGAGAGAATCCCCCAAGTGAAAGCATAGGAAGGAATAAGGGATACCTGATAATTAAAAAAAAAAAAACAAAAAACCACATTTTGAGGCCAGTGATCCACACTGGTGATCAGAGAATAAGGTGACTTAAGATGAAAGGGCTTCTCCTGAGGCCAGTGAACCTGAGACTTGATAGGGAAGCAAAGGGAAGGTTTTTAAACAAGAGAATGATATTATGGAAGCAGCCTTTAGGAATACACTATCTTCCTTCTGATGAGGAGGAAAAACCATGAGACGAGGAGGTGAGTTAGCAAGCTGCTACATGATAAAGCACGAGCTTAGGTACCCTGAAGTTTAGTTTAGGTACCCTGAACACGAGACAAGAGTAAAACACTGCAAGCACCCAAGATATGACCTGTGGTGAATACAGATAAGCTACTTCATTCCTCCCCTTGCCCATAATGCTAACTACCCATAGGCAGCCAGAAAACCGGTCAATAACAATAAATGACCACCACAATGGCCAATGCACAGAAGCCTCCTGGGGTTCTATTTATACCTTCAGAGGCTAACATGAAAATTAGGGTGTTTGGCTTGGTGACTTAATAAATTACTCTATGCTGAAAATTAGTATCCTATGGACAATGCATCTGCCAATTGCCCATAAACTGCACACCCTGTGTTTCTCATCACCCCAGGTAAAGCTGACAACGTTTGCTGTTTCTACCCCACTCCTGCTTCTGCATCAGAAAGGTCACAGATGAGCCAGAGAGGTGGACTGTGGGTGCCCAGGGTGAGCAGGGTCCGCGGCGGGGTGGGGAGGGCTTCAGGTCCCCTGGCTCTCCTGATCCCAGCCGCCCCCAGGAGGCAGGATGCGCCCGTGAGACAAGCAAGAGCCCACCTTCTCAGAGCTGTTGAGACACTGTCTCTGTCTGTTCCCAGGAACAGCTTCCTTCTGCTGGGGCGAAGCTCTCCCCTCTTATCTGGCTTGAGTTACTGCCAGTTTGTTTTCATAAAGATCACTATCTTGGCCAGACACTGGGAAATAAGGGAGACGACGAATCTGGTTTTGATGAAAAGGAGAATTTAAATGGGGTGTTAGTATTACCCAAGGGACAGGAAAACTCAAACGGCCTTGCCCCACAGACCTCACGCCTCACTCGAAGGGAGGGATCAAACGCTACAGTCTCCTGCCTTCAAAGCCATCAGAGAAAATGGACACTTACGTGGTGTGGTGCACACGCCAGCTTGCGGCTGCCAGCGAAGGAACTCACCTGTGTGCCCTGGAAGCACATTTGCTTAAGAAAACAGTCATTCAGAACCGGCTTCCCACCATTCTGAGCTCCCCCTCAAGCCAAGTAATAAAGCTAGACCATATCTTATGAATGAAAAGTTTAAGTCACTCAGTCGTGTCCGACTCTTTGCGACCCCATGGACTATGTAGTCCATGGAATTCTCCAGGCCAGAATACCAGAGTGGGTAGCTGCTCCCTTCTCCAGATCTTCCCAACCCAGGGATCGAACCCAGGTCTCCCGCATTGCAGATGGATTCTTTACTAGCTGAGCCACAAGGGAAGCCCAAGAATACTGGGGTGGGTAGACTATCCCTTCTCCAGCGGATCTTCCCAACCCAAGAATCAAACCGGAGTCTCCTGCATTGCAGGTGGATTCTTTACCAACTGAGCTATCAGAGAAGCCCTTATGCATAAAACAAGAATATAATAGTGTGACCAGATTGCGGGGCTCTGTAGGTGTAGAGTGTGTGACCCAAGAATGTGATAGACACTCCCCTTTCTAGAAGCAGCCAAGACATGCTCATATCCTCAGGAGATTAATCATGAGGGGACCTACTGGTGCCCAAATGGGCTGGGAGGCAAGGGTGTGTGTGTGTGTGTGTGGGTGTGTGTGTGTGCGTGCTTGGTTGCTCTTTGTCTGACTCTTTGCGACCCCATGAACTGTAGCCTGCCAGGCTCTTCTGTCCATGGGATTTCCCAGGCAAGAATACCAGAGTGGGTTGCTATTCCCTCCTCCCAGGGATCTTCTAAATCCAGGGATAGAATCCAAGTCTCCTGTATCTCCTGCAATGCAGGCAGATTCTTTTACTGCTGAGCCACCGGAAGGGAAGCCCTGGGAGGCAAGACTACTTCTAGATGAAATCTTTACAACCAGCCCAAAGCCATCTCTTTGCAAGGAAAGGCTTCAGATTACAAAGCAAGGAGGATCTTTCCTATTCAGATCCTTCTCACATATTTTATATTTTATAATGCTTTCTCTCCCTTACATTATACCATAACCCACCCCTTAAGGTTCAAGAACCGTTAAGGAAAACTAAAGGTAAAAGGAGTCTTTTGTTCTCTATAAAATCTGGTCTCTAGCGTTCTTCCCTAGTGGAAAGTCTGTCTTAGTCTGTCAGCAGATGCAGTAAGTTCATAATACAACTGCTAAAAGAAAGCCAGTTAGAGGAAGCAACATGCTTCAAGTCACCGTTTCCACAAGGAACTGGGCTAGTCAGGCTCTTCTGAAACCTTCCAGTAACTCAAAGTAGGTACATCCACCCTTTATAGATGAGGAAACAGACTGTATAAGGTGAACTTGGTCAAGGTCACATGGCCAGTAAATGGCCAAATTAATATCTGAGCCAAGTCCCTCTCACCAGGAGGACCTTAACCTAAGATCTACAGGCTTCTCTCTAGAGACTGGGACAGGAACATAATTACATTTCACTTTGTGTCCACTTCCACTTGAAATTTAATATTTTCCTTCAGTTATGAATTATGGGCTACTCTGTTGGCTCAGATGGTGAAGAATCTGCCTGCAATGCAGGAGACCTGGGTTCAATCCCTGGTTGGTAAGATCCCCCTGGAAAAGGGAATGGCTACCCACTCCAGTATTCTTGCCTGGAAAATTCCACAGACAGAGAAGCCTGGCGGGCCCCAGTCCATGGGGTTGCAAAGAGTTGGACACCACTGAGTGACTAAAACTTTTCAATTATGAATAAAAGCAACCCACCACAATAGTTGCTGGCAGAACCTGACTTTGTCACCAATAAATATATTTTCCATACAGTTGCTATCAATTAAAAAATATTATTTATGCTCATCATAACTTAAAAATTACAGTGGTCATTAGACCCTAGAGTTTTTTTATACATTAGTAAAGAAGCACATACTACCCTATCACACATTTCTTTTCTCAGATATTTTCATAACTGCTTTTCAATACAGTTGGCTTCCTTTGCAGTCCTATGTGTCTTATGTAAAACAATTATGATAGGAGTTCCATAGACTTTGATAGACTTCTCTGACTGCTAAAGGAGCTCCTGGCAGACAGAAACCCCAAGAACCCCTTCTCTTACCCCAGAGCCTATATCTCTCTTAATTTTCCTACCCAGCCTGCCTCACATGCTTTTCTTCTCTGATTCTCTCCTTTCCCAGAGTATCTTAAAATGCTCACCACCACCCCGTATCACACATAGAATTCTTTTAAAAAATCTTTCATTGAAGATTCAACCACTAAATCAACTAAGACACTGTCTGCTATTAAGGAGTACGTATACTTATAAATTTTCATGGCTCCAAAGTTTTAGTCTCAAATCAACTTTAAGTATGATAGGCCAAAAACCAACGTATCATTCGTCTGCCATGAAGAATGACACATGTATCAGAAATCCTAGAACTGCCTAACAATTGCCTGCTAGCAGGAAACCATTTCCATTAGCAAACAATGAAACAATTGGTTAAAACAAAGAAAAAAAAAGGCAGTCTTATAAAACAACAGTAAACGAATCCAGAGATGGCTGTTAGACTGCCGCCAAGATTCTCTGAGGATCAGGTAACATCTCTCTCATTACTGAAAATGCAAAGAAAGACACAGTTTTCCCCCAAATCCAGACTTCGGGGCAGTCTCACGGGAATACACTCAAGATGCCAGACTCACACGCATAACGGACAGGCATGGGTTTCCTCGATGAAAATAAGGCACAGGAAGTGAGCGCTTCCTCACTGAGTATGCTGGCACGGGGCATGCATTTGTGATGGGCTGGTGTGCAATCACAGGACGGCATCGTCCTGATGTTACCACAAGACCTGAGAAGATGAGGCGGAAAGAATAACTAATGTATCTCACACTTTTAATAGTGAGTTTTATACTGTAAAACTGTCCCTACCTCTTGAACGAGGCCATTTCTGTTAACTGTCTTTTCAAGTGAATTTTCCATTCAATACCCACAAGAATGTGAGCGCTACGGCTATAAGGGTAAAGAATCTTTTTAATAAAAAGTATTTCATAGCTGATTCAACTGGGCCATGATATCATATCTTCCTCTAGCTAGTTGAACTGCATTTTCTGATTGTTAACAAAGAGATTCTTTGTGGTTCTGCATTACAAGCAGAGTGAGAAATTGTGGCCTCTTTTCTGCCCAGACACGTGGGCTTGACTGGTCGACACTGCCTTCATTTCTGCTTTTCCATAATCACAGAGCTGTACTTTGTACGTCATCGGATTGGTATTAATCAATTCCCCCAAACAGGGTGCCATTGGAGAACAGAAGCCTCGCAGGAGCCCTGGATTATTATGAAAAGACTTACGAATTAGCCCAACTTCTGTGAATTTTTTAAAAAACGTTTAGGACGCATAGTGTAAAGTCCCAGGAAGTCAGGTACAGACTGGGAGGCAGGCTTTTAGCTAAGGTGCTTTTATTTCATCCAATTCCAAAGACTGATTCCCTACATTATCAAGGCCAGAATTCTGCTGGACACCCAGGTGAATCTGAGAGTGGGCTGTCCTGTGCCTTACCCTCCAGCCCAGTAAGTGACCCAACAAGGCCCACACCTACCTCAGAGCTGTGCCCCCTGATTTATAGATTCCTAAAACGATAGTATGGTGTGCAGGGTCCTGCTTGAGTTAAAGATTTCTTAAAACTATACATAAAAAAATCATTAAGCAAAGGGCAGTCAGATCTATCTAATCTTGTCTGCCTCAAAAAGCAGGTAGATATGCGCACTGGAGGTATAATCACCTGAATCAGGATGTATGTAACAAGTCTCTAAAACTCTGAATCTTTGCCCCAACTTTGTTTGCTCCTAATTATCCCAATTTAAGCCAATTAAAAGAAATGCAGTTACTGAGCAGGAGCTCTTCACTATTTACTAGATGAACTTTTTTTGTCTTCAAAGCACTTTAGAAAAAGTAGGTTCTGGACTAGACTGCTCGTGACTCTCCCACTCTATTCAGGGCTTGGTGATGAAAGCTGAGCTATTATTGCAGAGCTGATTGGACAGTAAGTGATTAGAAACTCCTTCCATGTATTATACTTGCAACCAGCTACAGTTTCATCCCCTTTTCAGCTGTGTCTAGTCTATTTGACAGACAAAAGTGTATGCTTTTTAGAAAGACGTGCAAATTCTCTATTTCAAGACAGGTTGCAAACATTTGATATAAGATCTCAAATGAGCAGAGCATAGAGTATGGTTCAAATATCCCTTCCTTTGAAAATTAATACTGAAAGGAAATTCATGAGTTTGCTAATTACATTTCTTCTCCTTTTGATATCAGGGTATTACACAGTTCTCAGAAAGGTATGCAGTTTATAATGGGGATGGACAGTAGTAAGAAAAAAATGCCACCATTTATGTAAGTTGGATGTAAATAGGAACCAAAAAACATAAAACCTCAAGGTCAGAAAGGAACTTAAAAGGTCACTTATCCCCCAAACTCCTGTTTCCTGACTAAACACTCAGAAACGTTAAACGCCTTATTCAAGGCCAGTTTACTGATATCCAAGGCACTAGGAATGCAGATTTCCTTGGTTAATGACTGATCTTTCCATTCTACCCTACTATCAATGCTCTATCAAGGGATACAGGAGTCAATCTTTCAGTCAATGATAAACATTTTAGAATGAACCACAGGTTTACCTTGCAAATTCCTTCTGAATACTGATGAATTCTTTCCCCTACATCCAAACTTTCAACCTACAAAATTTAGCATAACATTCTTTGACTAAGTCAAATGAACAAATTCAAACATCCTCCTACTGGCAAAAGCACCTGAGACTGACTCTTAAAGTATTGTTGTTCAGTCACTAAGTCATGTCTGACTCTTTGCAACCCCATGAACTGCAGCCAGGCTTCCCTGTCCTTCACTATCTCCCTGAGTTTGCTCAAACTCATATCCATTGAGTCATCCAACCATCTGTTAAATTTCAAAGGTTCTATCCCATCCTGTGTTGACCAAAGGAGAGAGTAGAACACGACAGGCCACAGCCTTCTCCCTTCCCTCTGTGTGTGCAACAGAGGAAGCTCCTAAGTGGAGAAGTTTCCGTTCCCATTAATAGCCCAACAAACCCATGCCATCACATGGGAGAATGATGTCACTGTAAACATGTAACATCTCAGGGAGATTCAGTCAGCTGTGTTTTTAAAAATCATCAATTCTTTTGAGTGACTCAGACAAGATAATCCAGAAGAATGGTTTTCAGAGTGCTCCCCAAACCAACAGCTTTCGTAATTCCTGGAACTTGTTAGAAATGTAAATTCTCCAGCCCATCCCAGACTTACTGAAACATAAACTCTGGGGGTGGGACACAACAATCTGTATTTCAATAAGCTCTCCAGGTGATTCTGAAGCAACATTCGAGAAAACCGAATCAGAACATTCCAAGCGCTCCAGTGATTTGTGCTGACGGCCTGATGACCCTGGCGCACAGGCATGCATATGATGGTCTCTAGTTCTCAGTGCTCTCTCTACAGGGGCCCTGAAACTTGTGCAAAGCATCAAGCTTATCCAAGTTAGATCATTTTCTGGCAACTATCTATGGCAGACGCTGCCTAAAAATGAGTCATTTTCCAAAAGTATGGAGGAGTCTTATGAAGACAGAATTTATGACTCAGTTTTCTATTGTTTAAGTGGACAACTAGTCCTAACCATTACAAATTAGATTTCGCCTGCTTTTCCCCAAAGATAGAAACTGCAACATTAAATGAAGAGGAGTGAAATACGATATAGTGCCATGAGCTCACTGTCTGCTGTGTTGTGACTTAGGAGAAGTGGGTTTGATTGATACAATTGGTTACACACGGGCTCTGCGCTATTGAAGAGGACATTCTATCATTAAGGGCTCAGGTCCAGCACTAAGTAAGATGGAAATCTGGACTAATGATTGAATCTCCTGGTGTTACTACTGTAGCAAAGGAAAATTGGATTACAAAATTTATTAGTAAGAAAGATTTAAAAATGCCTGAAAAAGGGGCATCAGAATCAATGAATGCTTCTACTTTAAAAATAGGTAAGAACTGCAAAACACTGAGGAAAGAACCCAAAGATGACCTAGATAAATGGATAGAGACCTTTCACGTTCAGAGACCGGAAGACTTAATATAGTCAAGATGTCAATTATCAAACTGATCTATTGATCTAACATAAGCCCCATCAAAATTTCAGGATTTTTTAGAAGTATAGACAAGTCAATAATAAACTTTATATGGAAAGGAAAGGGGGTTCAAGTAGTAAAACAATTTTGAAAAAAAAAAAAAAAAAGAAAGCTAGGGGACTCAGATTACCCAGTGTCAAGACTTTCTGTAATATTAGCAGAAGGACAGACACACAGATCAATGGAACTGAGTATAATTCAGAAGCAAAGGCATGACAATAGGATCAACTGAGTTTTGACAGAAGCACAAAGGCAATTCAATGGGAAAAGGGTAGCCTTTCCAACAAATGGTGGTAGAACAACTGGAAATCCACAACCAAACAAACGAACCTCAACATGAACTTTAATTTTATACAAAGATTAACTCAAAATGTTTCACAGACTTAAAACATCAAAGTATAAAACTATTAGGAAAAAAAAACCACAAAGAGCATCTCTGTGACCTTGGGTTAGGCAAAGGGTTTTTAGGTAGGACGCTGAAACACAAACATAACACGAGAAAAATTAATAAACTGGACCTCATCAAAATTAAAAACCTTATGACTCTGTTAAACAGGGTGGAAAGATAAGCTACTGACTCAAAAAAATTTGTTGATCATATGTGCAAAAAAGGACTGTATCAAAATGTATAAAGAAGTCACAAAACTCAACAAGAAGAAGCCTAATGGTTAACATGGGCAAAAGATACTGAACCAAAGAGCATGGAATAAGATTAGCCGTCAGGAAAACACAAAATAATAAACCACATCAACTTACTGCCACTCAGCCATTTGAATGGCTAAAACAAAAGCACAACAAAACAACAAGAAAATGACAATATCAAGTGCTAAGGAAGAGGCAGAAGAACTAATATTGTCATACATTGCTGGTAGGGATGCAAAATGGTACACCCTGGAAAATTCTGTAGCAGCTGCTTCCCATATGACCCAGCAATCTCACTCTTACATGCTATTATAATAATAGAGAAATAAAAAGCTTACATTCACACAAAACTCTGTACATGAGTGTTTATAACAGCGCTATTCATAATGCCAACAACCAAAGGTATCTCACGTGTTCCCCAGACTGTGGTACCTCCCTACGGTGGAGTACTTCTCAGCAACAAAAGGCATGAGCCATCATTACACACAACAACATCAGTGAATCTCAAAGTAAAAGCCAGTCTCTGAAAGTTACTACTTTATGATTCCATTCACATGGTGTCCTGGAAAAAGCAAAAGTATGGGTCAGTGCTTGTCAACAGTTACGAGTAGGGAGAAGGCTTGATTACAAAGGAGCAGTACAAGGGAGACTTTTGGGGGGTGATATAACCGTTCTGTATCCTTATCGTGGTGGTGATTACACAAATATACACAACTGCTAAAACTTATAGAACTTTACACTAAAAAAGTGAATTTTAATGTATATAAATTAGAGATAATAAACAGGTTTATTGGGTTAATAGACAATATCTTATGTCCTCTGGTATGTGAGTAGATCCTAAGTAAAATAATAAATTCCTAATAGGAATTTCCTGCTTTACAAAGGTTTAGACATGTGTAAATCAAAAACTTGAAACTCAATTATTTTAATTTACTAAATTCACATTGGATCCAAGTGTCATTCTGGTTAACTATATTCAAGTGCAAAATTTTAAAACTCTCCCAAAGAACTTTTATTTTTCTCCTAAAAACTGAGAATCAGATGGAGATATTCTAAGTGAATTTCTTCTGGGGTTCCATCAACTCCACTAATATTTTTTGGTAGGTAGCTAACAAATTCAAGATGAGTTTGGGCAAATCACCTCTGCCCAAAGAATACTAAGAATCAGCAGGTGAATGGATGTCTAAGTCAAAATGCAAAACTCTCCTTAGTTATGTCCTTTCTCCCACGTGTGCAGCACTAACATTTTAGTGATTAATGTCTACAATAAACTAGAAGCTTTCAATTTAACCCTTACAACAGTCTGTTTTCCAGTTGAGGAACAATTGTGTAATCACACAATTCAGTAAGCGATAGGTATAACTTCTGATTATCGCTACCCAACTCTCTTCCCCAATCCTGAACATCTCCAGTGATGTAAAAAGAAATGAAACCTTTCCTTCCATGGAGCAAGCATCTAATCTCCTTATAACAGATTAGACTGTCAGTTCAGTTGCTCAGTCACTCCAACTCTTTGCGACCCCATGGACTACAAGCACACCAGGCTTGCATGTCCATCACCAATTCCCAGAGCTTACTCAAATTCATGTCCATTGAGTCAGTTATGCCATCCAATCATCTCATCCTCTGTTGTTCCTGTATCCTCCTGCCTTCAATCATGCCCAGCATCAGGGTCTTTTCCAATGAGTCAGTTCTTCGCATCATGTGGCCAAAGTATTGGAGTTTCAGCTTCAGCATCAGTCCTTCCAATGAATATTCAGGACTGATTTCCTTTAGGATGGACTGTTTGGATCTCCCTGAAGTCCAAGAGACTCTCAAGAGTCTTCTCCAACACCACAGTTCAAAAGCATCAATTCTTCGGCATTCAGCTTTCTTTACAGTCCATCTCTCACATTCATACATGACTACTGGAAAACCATAGCTTTGACTAGATGGACTTTTGTTGACAAAGTAATGTCTCTGCTTTTTAATATGCTGTTTAGGTTGTTCAAAACTTTTCTTCCAAGTAGGAAGCATCTTTTAATTACATGGCTGCAGTCACCATCTGCAGTGACTTTGGAGCCCAAAATGATAAAGTCTGTCAGTTTCCATTGTTTCCCCATCCATTTGCCATGAAGTGATGGGACCGGATGCCACGATCTTAGTTTTCAGACTTGTTGAGTTTTAAGCCAACTTTTTCACTCTCCTCTTTCACTTTCATCAAGAGGTTCTTTAGTTCTTCTTCACCATAAGGGTGGCATCATCTGCATAAGGGTGGCATCATCTGCATTATCTGAGGTTACTAATATTTCTCCTGGCAATCTTGATTCCAGCTTGTGCTTCATCCAGCCCAGCATTTCTCATGATGTACTCTGTATATAAGTTAAATAAGCAGGGTGACAATAAAGAGCCTTGATGTACTCCTTTCCCAATCTGGAACCAATCTGTTGTTCCATGTCCAGAAGATCTAACTGTTGCTTCTTGAACTGCATATAGATTTCTCAGGAGGCAGGTCAGGTGGTCTGGTATTCCCATCTCTTTCAGAATTTTTCACAGTTTGTTGTGATCCACACAGTCAAAGGGTTCAGCGTAGTCAATAAAGCAGAAGTAGATGCTTTTCTGGAACTCTTGCTTTTTTGATGATCCAATGGGTGTTGGTTCCTCTGCCTTTTCTAAAACCAGCTTGAACATCTGGAAGTTCATGGTTCATGTATGTTAAAGCCTGGCTTGGAGGATTTTGAGCATTACTTTTGCTAGCATGTGAGATGAGTACAATTGTACGATAGTTTGAACATTCTTTGGCATTGCCTTTCTTTGGGATTGGAATGAAAACTGACCTTTTCCAGTCCTGCAGCCACTGCTGAGTTTTCCAAATTTGCTGGCATATTGAGTGCAGCACTTTCACGGCATCATCTTTTAGGATTTGAAATAGCTCAACTGGAATTCCATCACCTCCACTAGCTTTGTTTGTAGTGACACTTCCAAAGGCCCACTTGACCTCGCATTCTAGGATGTCTGGTTCTAGGTGAGTGATCACAACATCGTGATTATCTGAGTCATTAAGATCTTTTTTGTACAGTTCTTCTGTGTATTCTTGCCACCTCTTTTGCTTCTGTTAGGTCCATACCATTTCTGTCCTTTATTGTGCCCATCTTTGCAATGAAATGTTCCCATGGTATCTCCAATTTTTTTTGAAGAGATCGCCAGTCTTTCCCATTCTATTTTTTCCTCTATTTCTTTGCATTGATCACTGAGAGAGTTATTAGAGTGTAAAACCAAGTAAGTCCATTACTGCCGTTTACAAGTTTAACCTTGTAATTATGAAATGAAAAGATGACTCCAGTTAGAAGGAACTATATTTGGGGTAGCAGTAAGCAAATTCAGAAGGAATATGTAAGTGTGTGTACTCACCTCCCTGAAATCACATCTCATGACTGCAGCATATCGGTGCATGCATTCAGTGATATGTGAAATAAAGAAATATTCTGGAATAAAGGCATATGATATCTCTAACGTATTTCCTATATCCTTCAAGCATTAACCTGCCTCAGGGGAAAAACTTATTGTATTGTCCTTGATTAAACAGACCACTGAAATCATGACTGACAACCATTAGTTAGTTTTCTCTGGTGGCTCAGATGGTAAAGAATCTGTCTGCCATGCGGGAGACCCAGGTTGGATTCCTGGGTTGGGAAGATCTCCTGGAGAAGGGGATGGCAACCCACTCCAGTACTCTTGCCTGGAGAATCCCATGGACAGAGGAGCCGGGTGGGCTACAGTCCATGGGGTCACAAAGAGCCAGACACGACTGACAAAACCACCATCTTTCCTTGGCCTTTGGCTGCCATTTTCTCTCCTTAAAATTTACTATTTTTAACCGAAGGATAAGTGCTTTACCACGTTGGTTTGGTTTCTACCACACATCAGCACAAATCAGCCATGGGCAAATTCATGTCACTCTGTCGTGAACCTCCCTCCCATCTCTCACCCTGGCTGCCATTTTCTTGACCAACTGTTCCCTCTTCACTCAGGAATCCCACATTCACAGAGAAAGGAGCCATTATCTCACCTGTCTCTCTATGGGAAAGGGCATAGGCATGCCAAGTGGCCTGTGTGGGACCTGACCAGGGACGGAACCTGCCTCCTGCAGTCAAAGGGCAGAATCTTAAGCACTGGACCACCAGAGAAGTCCTTGTATTTTTTCTAGGATTTACAAATGGAAGCATTCTTGTCTATTTTTAAAATATAGTATTTTCTGGCACTGAAAACAATATTTTCAAGGTAAGAGAGCAATTCTTCTCGGGAAGGCAACGTGTACAAACAGAAGTGATCACATAATTTTCTTCTCTATAGAGAAACGTCACTTGTGAAGGAAGCCCAATTGTAAATGTTCTAAGATCTAGTTTACAGATGTCAAACACTCAACATCTTCCATGGCTACTTTCTGTGCTATTTCAAAGCACTGAGAATGTTATGGACAACTTCCCATCTCACTCATGTCCTCCCTTCCCCAATACTGTTTCTGCAATTTGTATTTCTATCATCCTAGAGAATTACAAAATAACTTTTAATTAACTAGAATCCAACATAGACCTTAAATTTAATGAGAGACAAACATCTTAAGCTACTTTTTTTGTTAAAGTTATGATTTTGGAGAGTCAAACAAACACAGTAGCCTAAAAAATATGTAGCACCCGAAACCCTAACAACCTAACCCTTTATTTCCTCAAGACAATAAAACATATAATAAGACAACCTAATATTTTGGTAACTTTTTGGCAGCCAAATTTCATTATTGATTTACACTGAGTTTACAGTCAACTAAAATCTTAAGTCCATTTCCTACATACTATTAAACTGTATCTCCTTTTGAAAAGATTATCCCTTCTTGTTCCTCAATGGGAACATTTCTATCTCTAAATCCACTTCTTGTCTGACTTTCCTGCTGATATCTCTCTTGACCTTTATTTTTAAACAAAACAAAACAAAACAAAATAAGACCATTTTTCTAAAAGCACAGCACATTCATTCTTTGGAGTCCTGCCATCTAACATCTGGACAACTCTCAAGTTGAAATTTAACTTGCTGAAATGTGCTTTGCTTAAACAATCTGGAAAGCAAATAAGACACAAATCTGGTCCTATAAATGCCTACTTCTTTATCTCCCTCTCACCTCTGCCCTCAAGCCAAGATTCTTCAAGCTGAACTCAAATGTTGAGGCAATAACTGAGCTACTAATAAGCTCTTCTAGCTCACTCTTCCTTGGTGGCTCAGTGGTAAAGAATCTGCCAGCAATGAAAGAGACACAGGTTCAATCCCTGGATCAGGAAGATCCCCTGGGGAAGGAAATGGCAACCCCCTCCAGTATTGTTGCCTGGGAAATCCCATGGACATTGGAGCCTGGCAGGCTATAGTCCATTGGGTTGCAAGAATCGGACATGACTTAGGGGCAAAACAACAACCTTTTACTTGTGATAAAGAAAAAGACCTAAGAGGTATAGACTATTGATTTTCACTCAGTTGAACATCTTTTACTGGAATTAAGCCACAAGAGGTTAAAAAAAAATGAAGTTTTATCGATAGAAGAATTACTTGGCAAACCCACAAGATTCCTTAGTTCTCAAAGAATGCAAATAGTTATTACAGCATTGTTTACATACCATTTTTAATATTCTAATAGGAAAGATAGCAAAGGTATTCATTTATTGTGCAACAAGGGTTTCTTTTGGAAAAGCATGTGGGCTTTTGGTTCAAAATGTACTGATTAAAAATTGCTAATGCCAATCAAAACTCTTTATTCAAGACATAGTAGGGCAGCCAAGAAAGTGAGTATAAACCCCAAATAAATCTGTCACTGATCCAATACCAGTACAACACTCTCATGTCAGAAACAGCTGTTTTCCTGTGATTCACATGCCTATCGCATGGGCAATGGGCTTCTTTTTCATTATACTTAACAGTGGGGCTTTGGATAAAGAGACTGGAAACAGATACACCGAGTTCAGCCGAATGCATTCTTCCAGGGCCTATTGTATTCAAAGCTCGACAGTGACTTGCAAACTGGTGGAGGGAACACATTGTCTTTGCCATCACATCACGTGGTCCGATTGTGCGGGGAGAAAGGCAAGTACAACGCAGTGTGGAATACGGGACTGTGAGAACAAGTGTCAACAAAACGTTACAGCGTGCTGACAGAGCTCCCTGTTGACTTCAAGAAACAACGGCTTCTAACAAGACTTCACGGTCTACAGGCTCCTCATGCAGATGATGGAGAAAGTGAGATGGAGCAGGTGCACAGAAAAAGGTGTGGGGCCCGGGGAGGGATACGATCAGGGCAGTGTTTCTGGAAGATTCATCTCATGGCAGCAGGCAGCAGGTGGGACAGGCTGAGAGTGGGGGCACCAAGTGTAAGCAGCTAGCATAGCAGCAGTTGGACGAAGACAGAGAAAGTATACATGGAAAAGCTCATCCACAGAGCTAGTCAAAGACCAGGTGTGGGGTGAAAGACACTGGAATGTGAAGTATGACTGATGTTTTAGCACTTGGGTCAGTAATTTTAAAAATGGAGAAAATCCTGAAATTGGAAGGAAAGTCTTGAGGATTACCTTTAAAAGAAAAAAAAAGACAATTTTTAAGAGCAGTTTCAGGTTCACAGGAAAATTAAGGGAACAGTACAGAGATTTCCCACCCCACCTCCTAGTTCCCCCTATTATTAACATTTTGAGTTACAGTGGCACGTTGACTACATTTGATGAGCCAACATTGAGACATCATTATTAACTCAAGTCCACAGTTTACATTAGGGGTCACTCTTGGTGTTGCACATTTTATGAGTTTTGATAAATGTATAACGCAAAGAGATTAAACCAGTCAACCTAAAGGAAATCAACCCTGAATATTCATCAGAAGGACTGATGCTGAAGCTGAAGCTCCAATACTTTGGCCACCTGATGCGAAGAGCCGACTCATTGGAGAAGACTCTGATGCTGAGAAAGATTGAGGGCAGGAGGAGAAGGGAGCAACAGAGGATGAGATGGTTGGATAGCATCACCTACTCTATGGACACGGATCTGAGAAAACTCTGGGAGATAGTGAAGGACAGAGGAGAGTGGAGTGTTACGGTCCATGAGCTCACAAAGAGTCGGATGCGACTTAGTGACTGAACACCAACCACAGAATGTATAATTTTTCTCCATATATTCTCTACTAACAACACCATACAGAATAGTTTCACTGCCCTAAAAATCCGCCCTCCCTCCCCTGAGCCCTTGGCAACACTGAGCTCACTGTCTCCATAGTTTTGCTTTTTCCAAAATGCCATCTAGCTAGAATATGTAACCTTTGCAGGCTTAACTATTTTCAAGGCCAACTTGCCCAACAGCTTTCACTAACTTTCACTATGCAGTTAATAACTCTGTGGCTTCTTTGAAAGATGGAAAGTTAATGAACTTGAGTATCACAAATCTACTGTGTAAGTAACTCCTAGAATCTCCACATTACATATGCTCACTAATGCAAGTGCTTTAATCAGATCAGATCAATCGCTCAGTCGTGTCCGACTCTTTGCAACCCCATGAATCGCACCACGCCAGGCCTCCCTGTCCATCATCAACTCCCGAGTTCACTCAGACTCACGTCCATTGAGTCAGTGATGTCATCCAGCCATCTCATCCTCTGTTGTCCCCTTCTCCTCCTGCCCCCAATCCCTCCCAGCATCAGGGTCTTTTTCAATGAGTCAACTCTTCGCATGAGGTGGGCCAAAGTACTGGAGTTAGAGTTTTCTTCTATTCCAGACCATCACCTTATTAAGAGTGATGCTTCGATGGCAGACAGACCTGAGCAGCAGAGCCTTCCCTGTCTGCTCTGATCTTGAGCAAGCTAATCTCTGGAAACTCCGGGATTCTTAAACCCTGGTGTTTGGGGAACAATACCATGCTCCTCAAAGGACTGCTATAAGGACTGAGATAATATATCTAAATATGTTTAAACAGTGCCTAATACAGAGGAAGCACTCAATAAGCAGTAACTTTAAATATTTCATGATCTCTGCATAAATTTTCTACCAATGAAGGAGCATTAAAACTAGCCAAGGCTATGAACTAACTAAGGCTATGAGATGGCTGGATGGCATCACTGATGCAAAGTAAATGAACTTGGGCAAACTCCAGGAAATGGTGAAGGACGCCAGGGAAGCCTGGCATGCTGCAGTCCACAGGGTCGCAAAGAGCTGGACACGACTGGGCATGACTGAACAGCAACAAGGCTATAACAGTTCAAAGGTAATATTTTATATACATAGTAAATAGCTATTAAAGGCAAAACAGTACTGTCATTACAAAAAACACTTTTCACTGAAAATTATGATTTATAGACTCTTGGTGAGTCTAAAAATCTGTGAATCACCACACTCTCAGTTCATGTTATAATAGGAGAGAAGCATCCCAGACTCATTGTAGCTTTAATGAACCTTTTCCCTAATTTAATAGATGATATCACACACCTTAGAGTTTGGTTTCTTTAGAGACTGATACCAAGAAGCCCAAGTTATCTCTTAAAGGTCACCAGTCAAGAGTAATTAAAAGTGTTTGATGTCATAGAATGGAAAGTTAGATTCTAGAAAAGAAAGGTTAGCATGTGCTTGCTCAGCAGGGAGAAGGGATGGGAACAGGAAGCTCCAGGGGTGCCTAGATATTTGTAAGTTTTCCTTTGATGATACAAAAGCCTTGCACAAAGAGTGAGTTCTATTCTTTGAACCTCTTACATTCTCTGTGTTGTGGATATCATAGTAAGTATCTCAGGGTAGGATTCAAGACTGTATGCATTAACAGCAAATTTTTTGACCAATGGCCATGTTCCACTAAAGTTTCTGTCTTTAAATAGTTTGTCTTTCTAACTTGGACAGACAATGGGAATGAGAATCAGAAGAATGCATCTCCAAAGCACCCTAGGGAGGGTCTGAAATGTATTATGCTTTTGCCCCAAGCATTTCTATAAAAGAAAAACAAACCAATCATCTCTATACATTCATTCAAGGTGGGCACTTAATCGCAGTTACCTACACTACATTGGGAAAAAAAATTTTTTTTAATTTTTTAAAATTTCATTTCTCATTCAATCAGGGACTTCCCTGCTGGTCCAGTGGCTAAGATCTGCACTCCCAATGCAGCAGACCCGAATTCAATCCCTGGTCAGGGAACTAGATCCCATATGGTGCTATCAAGACCCAGTGTAGCCAAATAAATAAAAATAAAGATTAAAAAAATTCAATCAGGTAGAGCTACATAATTAATAATGTAAATCTCTTCAATGTAAAAAACAGAGCTCTCCAAATACCATTTCCCATAATTTTAAGATACAAAAGATTGTTAGCAGCTCTTAGTGGGGAGAAAGTTTATTTATTCTCCTCTGCATATCTACCATGGGCAAAGCACTAGGATACAATTCTCATGTACTGTCGTATGAATCAGCCCATCTCCGCCCTTGGCATTCTGAAGTCTAAACAGAAAGACGGCCAAGTAAGGACAAGGAATTTCAACACCAGGTGACAAGAGAGGTAGTTGATAAAGTGCAATCATATTCTGTTTTTCCCTGGTGGCTCAGCGGTTAAAGCGTCTGCCTGGAATGCGGGAGACCCGAGTTCGATCCCTGGGTCGGGAAGATCCCCTGGAGAAGGCAGTGGCACCCCACTCCAGTATTCTTGCCTGGAGAACCCCATGGACGGAGGAGCCTGGTAGGCTACAGTCCATGGGGTCGCAAAGAGTCGGACACGACTGAGCGACTTCACTTCACTTTTCTCACTCAACATTATAATCCTATACATTTTCTGGTGTTAATATATAGTCATTGGTGATGTCCGCCCGGCTAGATTAAATATGGTCAATATTATGCTAAGACAAGCATGTGGCATTTATTGAATCTGAGATTCTTTCTGTAAAAGAGTGTAAAGAGAATTTAAAAAGATACATTAAGGCATTATACACATAATATAAATATTTTAAAATACATATGAGAAGGAAATGGCAACCCACGGCAGTATTCTTGCCTGGAGAATCCCATGGACAAAGGAGCCTGGTGAGCTACAGCCCATGGGGTTGCAAAGAGTCAGACACAACTGAGCGACTAACACACACATACACGTGTGTATATACATCTATACACACACACACAAACTGTTTACCAAGAGTTTCCCACAACCGCAGGGGGATCAGCGGGGCAGGTGGAGGCTTTCTGCTTCTGTGTTTACAGTTCGTTTTAATAAATTAATAGTACAAAAGGCATCTTGCTGGTTTGATGTCATTTTGTAGGTCTAAGCATGTTGGAAGCTTATTAATTTTCAGTGAACTGGCCCATTTTCTGGCCTGTTCTTTGTCCATATAACTACTAAGTTTTTAGTTTTTCTCCTATGAATTGTATGCATCCCACTTGGTCTTTTTCAGTTCCAGGACTCGGTCTGTAAATTGCTGGAGGAACTCGGAAGTCACCCCTGTATCAGTGCACTGTGCAGGCTTCCCTTTCTTCAATTCCCAACCTGTTTCCATCTTAACACAAACTGGTGCCAAGGCTGCCCCTGCCCTTGTATGCTGTGCCGTTCTTCTTTCATCCCCTCTCTGGGTTGGTTTGGACCTGTGTGCGATTTCTCAAAAACCAGACACATCCAAGGTTTATTTTGATAATATCTTACATGTATAATAGAACCTGTTTTTTCCTTCCATTCTCCTCCCCACTTCTCTATATAATAATCCAATAAAGGTTAAGACCCTTCTTCTACAAAAGAAGAAGCTATCTCCTCCCCAAATCCTGTTCACAGGCAAATTCCATTGTTTAGCAATGCTTATCAGCAGCAATGAAGAAAGGTGACTATTCTGCATCTGATCTCTTCAAACAATGGTCTCTAAATTTTCTGGATCACATACTAATACTAGTAAAAGTATCCTTAGTACATTAATTTACAAATTATATATGTACAATACAGCTTATCAGGGTGATTTACAGCACAGCTCTGGCCCCAGAATCCCTGGGTTTGACAGCCTACCGCTCAACAGTTACATTAGCAAGTTATCAAACATCTCTCCTCCTGTTTCCTTATCTGTGAAATGGAGATCATTAGGTTTTTATTAGAATTAACTAATATATATATAAAGAGCTCAGAACAGTGCCTGATAGAAAGAGCAACTTAAGTGCTGTTACTGCATACTCATATTATCTACATTTTAAAAAACAGACTTTATTTTGGAGCAGTATTAGCTTCACAGAAGGCACAGATTTCCTATCGGTCTCCTGTCCCAACACATGCAGTCTCCCCCGTTACCAACATTCCCCCACCAGAGCGGTACACTCTGTTGAGAACTTGTGTTTGCATGTACACACTGCTATATTTAAAATGGATAATCAGCAAGGACCTTCTGTATAGCACAGAGAACTCGGCTCAATGTTATATGGCAGTCTGGATGGGAGGGGAATTTGGGGGCGACGGATGCACTTTATATATACATACATGGCTGAGTCCCTTTGCTGTTCACCTGAAACCATCACAACATTGTTAACTGGCTATACCCCAACACAAATAAAAAGTTTTTTAAGAAAAATAATCCTATGTTGACACATCATTATCATCAAAAATCCACAGTTGAACTTTAGGGTTCACTCTTGGTATTGCACATTCTATGGGTTTGGATAAATGTATAATGACATATATCCACCATTATAGTATCATAGGACATATTTTCACTGCCCTAAAAATCCTCTGTGCTCCATCTCTCCGCCCCTGCCCCACTCCCTGGCAACCACTGATCTTTTTACTGCCTCCAGAGTTTTGATTTCACCAGAATGTCATATAGTTGGAATTACACAGCATCTAGACTTTCCAGATTGGTTTCTTTCACTTAGTAATATGTACTTAAGTTTCTTCCATGTCTTCTCATGACTTGATAGCTAATTTCTTTTTAGCTGGAAATACCACTTTCTACATTCACCTACTGCAGGACATCTCAGTGGCTTCCAAGTTTTGGTTATTATAAAAAAAGCTCTGTAAATATCACTGTGCAGATTTTTGTGTAGACATAAGTTGTTAACTCCTTCAGGGAATACCAAGGAGTGGAACTGCTGGGTTGTATGGTAAAAGTATGCTTAGTTTTGTAAGGAACTGTCAATCTGTCTTTCGAAGTGGCTGAACCATTTTAACTCCCAAGAGCAATGAATGGAGTTTCCGAAGCTTCACTTTCTTGCCAGCATTTGGGGTGTCAGTGTTCCACATTCTGGCCTTTCTTATAGGTATGCAGCGGTATCTCCTTGTTGTAATTTGTAATTCCCTAATAACACATAATGTGGGATATCTGTCTATATGTTGATTTGCTATCTACATATTTTCTTTGATGAGGTGTCTATTAAGCTCCTTAGCCTTTAAATTTTTTTTTTCTTATCGTTGGGTTTTAAAAGTTCTTTGCATATTTTGGATGACAGTCTGTTATCAGACATGTCTTTTGCACACAGTTTCTCCAGGTCTATGGCTTGTTTTCTCACTCTTGCCACTGTCTGTTGCAAAGTAGAAGCTTTTAATGTTAATTCCATGCTCAGTCACTCAGTCGTCTCCGACTCTTTGTGACAAGTCCAGTTTATTATTATTATTTTTTTTATTGGATCATGCCTAGGGCTTCCCTAGTGGCTCAGATGGTAAAGAATCTGCCTGCAGTGCAGGAGACTTGGGTTCAATTCCTGGGTTGGGAAGACCCCCTGGAGAAGAGAATGGCTATCCACGTATTCTTGCCTGGAGATTTCCATGGATAGAGGAGCCTGGCAGGCCACAGTCCACGGGGTCACAAAGAGTCGGACACAACTGGACGACTAAGCACAAGGGCTAAATGCTTTCACATGTTGGGAAAAGGAACTTACTGACAGTGAACTCGATGTACTTAGACAAGGGGTGAAGATGAGAGTGAAAGAGAGATTGAGAAAGAGGAAATAAACTAATCCTTCCTCCTCCCCGAACACGAGGTCTCTTAGTTTATTTTCTTAGGGCTAAGAATGAATGAAGACCTCAGAGGTGTCTAGGAACTTGAAAACCTACAGCGTTTTGGTGGATCACAGAAAACTTTGGACACTTTCTGACTTCACACTAGTTATCTGCCCGCTTATGCCTGGTTGCTGGCAGGATAAACAGACTGCAAGACACTGAGTGTGTCTATTCTTAAACTTGTCAGCCTAGCACAGCGCCTGGGCTTCCGCTTACTTCACGTTTAACAAATACTAAGGATCTGCACGTGTGCGTCTCAGAACCTCACTACATAACTAATAGCAGGTTCTGGTCAAAGCGTGGAGTTGCTGGACAGAGGAGCCAGGGTAAGGACGTGCTTACAAGGGATGGGAACAAAGTTGGGTCCAGTACAGTGCTCGGAATATAATGCTGGTCTGTGAACATTTCCTGAGTGCCCAAATAGACTCTAAAAAACTAAAACAGCACAGAGGAAAGGAATTCAAAGCAGTTTGATCAAAAGTTACAAGCTCAGAGGTCAGGAATAAACCTGTTTGACTCTGGAGGACAGACCACTGAGGAAGTGAAGAAGATGAATCTGGAATGTCAGTTAGAGGCTTGACAACAAAATATGCTGATATAATTCTACAGTTTCCCAAGTTTATTATTTAATAGGATATGTTTTTTTTTTTTTTTTTAACGAAATTACCCTAAGGAAATCAGCACCTATAAAATGCAAACTCTTCAAACCTCTCCCTCCCTATTCAGTTTCTTTTATGAGAAAAAGCCCTGCTCCTTTCACCTTTTATCATCACAAATGTATTATTAATGAAATATAACAGCAGCACCTACAGGTTCCTCCTTAAGAAAGCCAACGATGGGAGCACAAAGAGCTTGTACTTGGGTGACCCCTCCAACCCTGGGGTGACTCCCCACTGTGCCTTGTGTCCAGAGTGGCCTTGGTAAACTCCTTAAGCTGTTTGAGCACTGTTTTGAGGACTAAATGAGGTGACATATGTAAACTGATTGACACCGTACCATGCATTCATTCATTCACAAACCAAACACTTGTCAAGTGATTCCCTTGAGCTGGGTCTTGCTCTAGCCACTGAGCATGTACTTTGAGCAATGACACAGTCCTTATTTTGATGAAGTACAGCTCTTCTGAGAGAGCCATGCAGACCCTAAGAATTCACACGACAGAGAAGGACCTCATATGAGCATCAAGGGAAGGCTGCTCTAAGGACATGGCCCTTAACATGAAAGGATGGTGGGCAGTAGCCAGAAAGAGGGCACTTTAGCAACTAGGGGTTTATGTGAGGGCTCTAAGGTGGGATGGGTCCACCCAAGGGACAGAAAAGACCAGTATGGCTGGGGGAAAAGGGAGGTGCTGGAGATGAGGGAGGGAGGCAAGAGTCAGATCACGATGGGTTTTCAGAACCATTTTAAGGACAGAGATTTAACAGTCAGAACTGATGAAACGTGGAGGCTACTGAAGAGAGAGGGGGAGGGAGGCAGAGCGGTGGGAGCTCCTGCGCTGTGTGTTGAGTGGATGATCGCACAATTCATGTGCCAGAATCCCGGGGTGGGCTGCCATTTCCTACTCCAGGGGACCTCCCCAACCCGGGGATTGAACACAAGTCTCCTATGTCCTGCACTGGCGTAGGTTCTTTACCTCTAACGCCACTGGGAAGTCGAAGATAACACAGAGGAGACCAAACCTGTGATTTTGCTGTTGGAGTAAAGGTTTTAGTTGGGAGTTGTTACAAAGTCATGTGTTTAGATCTGAACATTTGAAATAGTACACAGAAATCCAGAATGCTGACCAGTGACAGATCCAGGACTGAGAAGTAGCCTGGGCCAGAGATTTTACATTTGAAGTGTCGTCAGGAAATCACACCCACATCTATTCATACCACAGTGAGAAAGTACAGATTGAGGAGAGAAGAAAGCTTCGCACTGAGTCTTGATAATTTCAGCCTTTAAATGCTGATGACCCAGAGTAGCACACAAATGGTGGGAGAGTGGTGGCAGAACAGTAGTGGTAACAAAGATTAGGATGGCAAAGGACTTCAGGGGCAGGCAACCCAAGCAGCCGGGACAGACAGTAATAGCTCCCCGGCCCTCGCTCACTTCAAAGTCACTCAGCCGAGCCTGCCCTCCATTATGAGAATAAGGCTTGTCAAAGGAAAGACAGCAGCAGAAGGCTGGGGGGATGCAAGGGTGGGCAGGACGGAGTGGGCCTGATGCCTGAACATCATCCTGATGTGATTTTGGCGAGGCCCACTCCTCTGCCAGCACTCCATGCTCTAAAAGTCAAGTTAAGTTCAGTTCAGTTCAGTCGCTCAGTCATGTCTGACTCTTTGCGACCCCATGAATCGCAGCACGCCAGGCCTCCCTGTCCATCACCAACTCCCGGAGTTCACCCAGACTCACGTCCATCGAGTCAGGGATGCCATCCAGCCATCTCATCCTCTGTCGTCCCCTTCTCCTCCTGCCCCCAATCCCTCCCAACATCACAGTCTTTTCCAATGAGTCAACTCTTCGCATGAGGTGGCCAAAGTACTGGAGTTTCAGCTTTAGCATCATTCCTTCCAAAGAACATCCAGGGTTGATCTACTTCAGAATGGACTGGTTGGATCTCCTTGCCATCCAAGGGACTCTCAAGAGTCTTCTCCAACACCACAGTTCAAAAGCATCAATTCTTCGGTGCTCAGCCTTCTTCACAGTCCAACTCTCACATCCATACATGACCACAGGAAAAATCATAGCCTTGACTAGATGGACCTTTGTTGGCAAAGTAATGTCTCTGCTTTTCACTTGATCTTAGCCAAAAGGCCGTGTCTCTGCTTTTCAATATGCTATCTAGGTTGGTCATAACTTTCCTTCCAAGGAGTAAATGTCTTTTAATTTCATGGCTGCAATCACCATCTGCAGTGATTTTGGAGCCCAAAAAATAAAGTCTGACACTGTTTCCACTGTTTCCCCATCTATTTCCCATGAAGTGATGGGACCAGATGCCATGATCTTCGTTTTCTGAATGTTGAGCTTTAAGCCAACTTTTTCCCTCTCCACTTTCACTTTCATCAAGAGGCTTTTGAGTTCCTCTTCACTTTCTGCCATAAGGGTGGTGTCATCTGCATATCTGAGGTTATTGGTATTTCTCCCGGCAATCTTGATTCCAGCTTGTGCTTCTTCCAGCCCAGCGTTTCTCATGATGTACTCTGCATAGAAGTTAAATAAGCAGGGTGACAATATACAGCCTTGACGTACTCCTTTTCCTATTTGGAACCAGTCTGTTGTTCCATGTCCAGTTCTAACTGTTGCTTCCTGACCTGCATACAGATTTCTCAAGAGGCAGATCAGGTGGTCTGGTATTCTCATCTCTTTCAGAATTTTCCACAGTTTATTGTGATCCACAGAGTCAAAGGCTTTGGCATAGTCAATAAAGCAGAAATAGATGTTTTTCTGGAACTCTCTTGCTTTTTCCATGATCCAGCGGATGTTGGCAATTTGATCTCTGGTTCCTCTGCCTTTTCTAAAACCAGCTTGAACATCAGGAAGTTCACGGTTCACATATTGCTGAAGCCTGGCTTAGAGAATTTTGAGCATTACTTTACTAGCATGTGAGATGAGTGCAATTGTGCGGTAGTTTGAGCATTCTTTGGCATTGCCTTTCTTTGGGACTGGAATGAAAACTGACCTTTTCCAGTCCTGTGGCCACTGCTGAGTTTTCCAAATTTGCTGGCATCTTGAGTGCAGCACTTTCACGGCATCATCTTTCAGGATTTGGAATAGCTCAACTGGGATTCCATCACCTCCACTAGCTTTGTTCATAGTGATGCTTTCTAAGGCCCACTTGACTTCACATTCCAGGATGTCTGGCTCTAGGTGAGTCATCACACCATTGTAATTATCTGGGTCGTGAAGATCTTTTTTGTACAGTTCTTCTGTGTATTCTTGCCACCTCTTCTTAATATCTTTTGCTTCTGTTAGGTCCATACCATTTCTGTCCTTTATCGAGCCCATCTTTGCATGAAAAGTTCCCTTGGTATCTCTGATTTTCTTGAAGAGATCCCTAGTCTTTCCCATTCTGTTGTTTTCCTCTATTTCTTGGCACTGATCGCTGAAAAAGGCTTTCTGATCTCTTCTTGCTATTCTTTGGAACTCTGCATTCAGATGTTTATATGTTTCCTTTTCTCCTTTGCTTTTCACTTCTCGTCTTTTCACAGCTATTTGTAAGGCCTCCCCAGACAGCCATTTTGCTTTTTTGCATTTCTTTTCCATGGGGATGGTCTTGATCCCTGTCTCCTGTACAATGTCATGAACCTCATTCCATAGTTCATCAGGCACTCTATCTATCAGATCTAGGCCCTTAAATCTATTTCTCACTTCCACTGTATAATCAGAAGGGATTTGATTTAGGTCATACCTGAATGGTCTAGTGGTTTTCCCCACTTTCTTCAATTTAAGTCTGAATTTGCCAATAAGGAGTTCATGGTCTGAGCCACAGTCAGCTCCTGGTCTTGTTTTTGCTGACTGTATAGAGCTTCTCCATCTTTGGCTGCAAAGAATATAATGAATCTGATTTCGGTGTTGACCATCTGGTGATGTCCATGTGTAGAGTCTTCTCTTGTGTTGTTGGAAGAGGGTGTTTGCTATGACCAGTGCATTTTCTTGGCAAAACTCTATTAGTCTTTGCCCTGCTTCAAGGCCACAGCCAAAGTCAGGGCCAGCTCTAATGGTTCAGGGGTTCAGCAGTGCTGGGAAGGCATTCGGAAACAATCTGGCAATCGAAATGCATCTTACGGGATGCAAGAATCTTAGGCAGTCATTTCCAGAGAGCTTCAATCAACAGAAGAATGCCTGTCCCACCGTGAAAGAATACCAGTCCAAGTGGAAAGAAAAGCAACCCTTGAGAATTCCTGGCTTTCTTAGACTCTATGCCAACAAAGGAAGGTCTGGCATCAAAAGTCAATCTGTACCACACTGAAATTAAGGGGAAAAAAAAATCTAAATTAGAAAATAAAAAATTTAACAACAAGAAATGGAAGCCAATCTGAACTTCACATTAGGTATATCCTATTTGAGTAACCTTTCCCAAGAAAGAGAATAAGCAAATTCTCCAACTTTCTAAAATAAGACAAATTATTTCCTACTTCAGATATGAAGTCAACATTATTTTTATGTTGCACTGGTCTCACAAACAAAGTTTTGAAAAAAACCTATTAATATTTTAATTCAAGCATGGTTTACTAAACCAAAACTGGTTACAGCATCATTTAGGTTGGACACCCACAGTGTGAGAATTCAAAGATATATACAAGTGGTGAACGCCTCCCTCCACTTCTTTTATTGTCCCCAGCAAGTGGTGGTGGCTGATGGCATTGAACGGCCACTTAGGGACATCCTAATCATGTTTTGCAATTCACTTGTCCCAGGCAGCGGATTTCCACACCTCAGAAAGACACTGTGGCAAACCTGAAGGTTATGTTTATATAGATGAGCAATTTATCAAGCTGAATCACAGCTGCTTCACTAAATGGAACAAGAGCGAGACCCCCACACATAAGAACTAAGTTATTTACAGGAAAAATGCCTTTTTACCTACACACACAACCCTTTATGCACATTCTACTGCTCTATACCTCTTAAGAGTTCACAACATGTAACCGAGGATACCACGGCGACTGTACCTGCAGAACATAAGGAGCAACCGGATCTCTGCCAAATTGAGCCTCTGCTCTTTCTACTCAGGAGCAGCCCGACTTTCGAGTCAACTTGGAGCTCCACGTTGTCGCTGCCACAGCAACCATAGCAACCATTTCATTCTTTGGGACTCAACCAGGCAAGGTCTCCCAGGTTGCGCCATAATTAGAGATACACAATTGGAGAAAACACAGCGGGAGGGCTACTCCAAACACAAGAGCTCTGACTTGACCACTGCAGTGTGGCGGTGGTGGGGAAGGAGCGGGAATGACCAGACAACCCAACACCACAGGCGCCTCCAGAGAAAGGCAGACCTCTCATAGGCACTACCGTTCAGATCATCAAATTCTCCTCTTTTATTCACAATTCTTGTTGAAGTTTGCCCTGGTTTGGATTTTTCTGGCACCAGCACTCCTAAAATCTAGAGCCAGTCACCTGTGTTCTTCTTGCTTAGAATTAGGCAGAAATACTACATTTACTGCTTCCCTGGTGGCTCAGTGGTAAAGAACCCACCTGCCACTACCGGAGATGTGGTTTCAGTCCCTGGGTCAGGAAGATCCCCTGGAGGAGGAAATGGCAACCCACTCCAGTATCCTTGCCTGGAAAATCCCATGGACGGAGGAGCCTGACAGACTACAGCCCATGGGCTCACACAGAGTTGGACGCAACTTAGCAACTGAGCACGCATGCAGGCGTTACACTTAATGACCAATTCCTTAAATGTGCATTGCACTTCCAATACACAGCCAGAAGGCAGCCTAGCAGGGGTGGACAGGGCAAGGAACTTGGAAATAGACTTGGGCTCAGTTCTGGTGAGTCTACTCCCTTGGGACTTACTTAAAACATTCCGAAACTCAATTTCTTCCATGAATAAAATGAGCAAATACTGCAGCTCATAGGGTGCTGTGAAATTAAATAAGATGGATATTTAAGGCAGGGTGCCTGTCATATATTAGCCAGTAACAATTAGGGTAAGGCTAGCCCATGATCTCTGATTACTTTAAGCTCCAAAGAGAAGAAAGCAACCTAAAACGACAACAACATAGGAAAATGCTCATGATACAGTAGGAACTAGAACACAAAGAAATAAATCAAGATTCAGGCACACAGGGGTTCAAAGATACTGGTAATGTCCTAGCTCTTCAACTGGGTGATGGGCACCCACATATTTACTATTCCTTAAACTGTGCATGTATGTTCTATGTATTTTGGGGGGCAAGACATGTTTACACAAAAACAGCTAGTTAAAAAAGAGAGGAAGAAGACATAAAAATGTATTATTTCTATAAAGTAAGGTTGTAAATGAAATTTATTTTCTTTTGCAAGCATTTCTACATTTTCTATAACAGGAAAAAAATGTTTTGTTATGACAATGCTACACCGACAAGTCCTTAGCTCGAGACACAGTCTAGCTATGGGAAGAAGACACACTCCCATTTCTCAAGCCACTGCCTCCACCAGTGAGCCAATGCAGCCACTCTAACCAGCATCTAGTCACCTCCAATTAATCAGGAGCTGTCCACAGTTAGGAAGCGGGGCGTGCAACCGAGGAAAGTAAAGCAAGGGCTCCCATTTTTTTTTCTTTTAAAGGAAATTAATATTTGAGTTGCTGTGAGTTTAATGTCTCAGCAACAATTCTGTGAGGCAGCTCTTCTTATTCTTATTTTACAGGTAACTTAGAAAGTGCAAGCAACTTGTCCGTGAGTTCAGTTAGGTGAGAAAGCAGACTGCTTTGTATATCTTGATACAGTCTTATCTTGAAATTATAGCCTTTCATTAAATGTTGGTGGGCATGTGTGTACATGTGTGATGCCATGCCTTTAATATAAACTGCACACATAACATACCAGTATTAAAATTTAGAAGAGCACAGAGAATTTTATTTTATGCAACATGTCTCAGATCTCAGGCAAAAAAGGGAGAGGGTTCTTTCCCCTTAAAGGGGTTGTTTTGTTTTTAAATGAGGAAAAGAAGATCCAAATACAGGGCAACTATGCTTTTCATGTGGTTTAAGAATACATCTGCTTCAAAGTCACGGGGTAAAGCTTCTTTCTGACTCACAGAGAGCCAGGATGAACACCCAGATGTTTAATTTCCAAAAGAAACGTTCCTTTACATACATAGAAAAGGCTTCGACCCTCATCACAGCAGGCTATCTGCCGGCATCATGAGATCGATTCTGAGAGTGGCTAAGAAGAGATGGCTTCTTGTGTTAGCACAATAATGACTATGATCCATTCTAATGGCAAATTAGAATCTAAGTTCCCTCCCATGTGGTCAGAACTCACATCTCTTTCTGATGCCACACTAAAACCTATCCCTACTCCATTTTTCTTTAAACAATTTGCTAATATATCTAAGCAGCAAATTCAAGCATTTGCCCCAAACCCACTCCACTAGATATGTATAAGTATTATGTATAAAAGATAAGCAATAAGGATATACTGTACGGCACAGGGAATATAGCTATTATTTTGCAGTAACTTTAAATGGAGTATAATCTATAAAATACTAAACCACTACATTGTATACCTGTAATAATAATTATTATATAAACTATATTTCAATGTAATAAAAACATAGCCACCCTCCTCTTTTTCTTCTCTTCTCTGCTCATCATCTTGCCTTCAGAGCTTCTCATTGATATCACAGCAACTCTCCGATGTAAGGGTATGACCTAGGAGCCCAGAGATCAAGTACTAACCAGTACTAACCTTCAGAATTCACTAACATTCTCTCTTTCACTGATTTCAAACAACCAGATCCAGTGCTTGAAGAAGGTACACCAGGTGAGCCCAACAAGCATCAGAGATGTGAGAAGAAGAGCAATGTATCAAATCCAGCATAAACTATATCAATAACTACCAAGTACTGAGAGCTTACCAGGTTTAGGGACTATGTGTAAATTGTCATTTAACCCTAAACAAATCTATGAGAAGATAGGTTTCTACCTTCATGAGAAAACTTAGGATTTGAATTTTGGCAATAGCCCAAGGTTACAAAGTCAAAATGTGGAAGATCTGGGATTCAAACTGATTCCCTGCTACTCATCACAGTTGGTTAATAAAAGGTGCCTGATGTTTGGAATAAGAAGGACTTGCTTTTGTCTGTGCATAACACCATCCTGGCAAGTCAAGTCCTTGAGCCTTGGTTTCCTTCTCTGTCAAATGGACATGGTACTACTTACTTCATCTTCACAACTTGGATGCATTCATTCAATTAAGAAAAGATATGGGGCTTCTCTGGTGGCTCCGTGGTAAAGAATCCTCCTGCCAATGCAGGAGACCTGGGTTCTCTCCCTGGTCCAGGAAGATCCCATATGCCATGGAGCAACGAAGCCTGTGCGCCACGACTCCCGAGCCTGTGCTCTGCAGCCCGGGAACCGCAACTACCAAGGCTCGTGCACCCTAAAGCGCGTGCTCCACCGCAAGAGAAGCCACCACAATGAGAGAGCAGCCCCCACTCACCACGACTAGAGAAAAGCCCGCACAGCAGCGAAGACGCATCACAGCCAAAAGTAAATAATTTTTTTAAATTAAAAAAAAAAGAGATATAAAAACACTCCGAAAAGTTATTACGTGCTACACAAATGTGTGGCATTAAGAGGGATGGGAATGTGTAGATACTTATTTACCCAATCCAGGGTTCTGGCAAACAGCTGGTCTAGGAGAATATTGAGGCATCTCTCCGGTCTCTGTTTGAATTTGTACACCATGCATAATCAGAATGTGTATCATGAGGACTACACAGTCTCTTTATTAAGAGTTGGGAGGTTTGGTTTTTCTTCATACAAGAGTTCCACACTGTGAGACAGCCCTTGACTTAACAATGCCTTGCTAAGTTTGGTCAGTCAGCCACTCAGGATATGCTAAGTAAGTGGAAGAGATAGAACATTCCAGAATCTCCAACTGCAGCCGCTAGAAGTACTGTAAAGTGGGAGCCGGTATGTCAGCTCACAGCATGAAAACAGTTCTGATGTTCATCAGAGCTTTCTATCCCTGATCAAGGGCGTGATCAATCACTTCTCCCCATCTTCTGGATTACAAGCGTACCTCCAAAACATCACAGCATTGCATTTGACTATAATCATCTCAAAGAGCAATCACATTAGCCTTACGGCTTTTATGATACCCAGAGAATTCTTAGCAATATTTATCATCATGTTTCTATTCAGAGGAGAGCTGACTAGTCACAATAACTCTGGGTGAGTGTAAGGCGGGGGGCTTGGCAGAGGACACGGAGTGCCACACTTCTCATATGAAATAGTTGAGAAGTTAAAACAAATGGCGTTTTTCAGTCTAGAGAACAAATGAAAATTTAAAGCTCAGCAGTGAATCTGGGCAAGACAAAGAACTATTTATTTTCACTGAAATGAGTACTTCTCATGAAGACAGCACAAATAATAAAAGAAAGCAGTACTACATTTTAGAAGAGATGGAGGGAAAAATCACCGTTGAAGGGATATTTCCATAACCCATTACTTACAGAAAAGTGAGTCGTGAGTCCCTGAAAAGCTCCCCAAGTTGGATGATCTCAGATTAACCAGGAAGAGAGCTATGTCCTCAAGCTCCAAAGTGCCAAAGACAGCCTGTGGGCCTTTCCCAGTTAACACTAAAGAAGCACGGTGTCACCTCATCTTGCTTTCCAATCTGTGCTGTTAAGCTATAAACCAGCGCTTTTCTCAACCAAATCACCTCCTAAAATATTAACAGTAATTGGCCTCTGAGTTTGAAACACAACACACATGAATGTGAACACCATTGTGGCCAACAGACCCCCTCCAAGCGATCCCCACTCACGGGGTTCATACTTTAGATGCTTAATCTCCCCAAGAGCACAGGTAGGACCTGGGATTGGCTTCTAACCCCTGGAATATGCCAAAGGGGACAGACTGTCATCTTCGAGATCACACTGCGTTATGGAAGATTACACTGCATCTCGCGAGCAGGTTTGTGCTCTCTTCTTTCCTCTCCCCACCTGTTGGCGTTAAAGCACCAAACTGCCATGAACCCCGTGGACACTGACCACTGACAACCACCACGCGAGGAGGGAAGCACATGCTTCCCGAGCCAGGCTCCAGCTGAGAACCAGCCCCAGTCACCACCATGATGGCAACTTCCAGAATCCCTAAGTACACAGGTAAACCACGCCTGGACTTCAGACCCACGGAAAGTGTTAGATGATCTGTTGTTGTTCCGTCGCTCAGTCATGGCTGACTCTTTGCAACCGCATGGACTGCAGCAGGCCAGGCTTCCCTGTCCATCACCATCTCCCGGAGTTTACTCAGACTCACGTCCATTGAGGCAGTGATATTATCTAACCACCTCATCCTATTCTTCTCTTGCCTTCAATCTTTCCCAGCATCCAGGTCTTTTCCAATGAGTAGGCTCTTCGCATCAGGTGGCCAAAGTACTGGAGCTTCAGCTTTAGCATCAGTCCCTCCAATGAATATTCAGGACTGATCCTTTAGGGTGGACTGGTTGGATCTCCTTGCAGTCCAAGGGGGTCTCAAGAGTCTTCTCCAACACCACAGTTCAAAAGCATCAATTCTCTGGCACTCAGCCTTCTTTATGGTCCAACTCTCACATCCATACATGACTACTGGAAAATCATAGCTTAAACAAGTGTTATTTTAAGCTGCTAAGTTTAGGTAATAAAAACGAATATACCACCACAACAGTCATTCTTTCTACAGTGAGCAGCAACTTCTAATTAATGGTCTTCAAGTTTGGTTCTCTTGAAGGAAACGCTACGCCCCTCCTGAGAGGTTTCTCCTCCTAAGAAGAGCCATCTGTGCGCTTAGTCACAGGTGGTGCTAAGTGCTGTGTACACACGACCCTCAGTGTTCCCCACAGCGGGCCTGTGAGGACAGGGACTGTGAATATACTCATTTCACAGGTGAGGAGACTGCGGGTTCAACACCCAAGGTTCCACAACAGCAGCCATGAACCCAACCCAGGACCATCTAACTGAAATGTTCTTGCTCCGACCGCTCCATGCTGCCTCTGTTTGTTTCTGTTTTAATAACCTGTAAAATAGTATATGTTAACATTAAAGCATTTAATCGAACTGCTTTCCCTTGTTCAATCACTGGGAAGGACCTTCAAAAGAAAATTATCAGCAAGGCATTACAGTGATGGGTATTCTATTAAGTAACTAAGACTTCCTCTCACTTCCATATACTACGCTTTGTACCAAATATTTTTTCCAATTATGGAAATGCTATTAGCTTATTATAAAAATTCAAGAAATTTTGGAAAGTATCAAGAAGAACTGTAACTTCTGATCCAGCAATACATATAATTAAGAAAATTCATAGACATTTTTCTGAATACAATACATATACTGAAGATATTATTTGATATGATTCTATTTCAGTTACACAATATCATCAAACTCCACAAATTTTTAATGATCCAAAACACCAAGATTCATCATTTCTGTTTACAACACTTAACAGTCACTTATTCCAAGTCATGCAGGTTGCTTAAACTTTCTCACTTTTGCAAACACTGTGGCAATAAACATTCTTGTGAAGGAATTTGCTAACTCATAAAAATACCTGTTGTTAAATCATCCTCCCAACATTAAATACTATTTATACTCCCACATAAAAGATATGAATGCCTGTTTCCCTTAAGCCTAGAAGTGGTGATGAATGTTTTCATTTTTGTCAATCTGATAAGGTAAATTATATAATCTGCCTTTCTTTGATTAATGAGTTTAAAAATGTTTGCTGCTCATGTTTTCTTAGAATGTGAAATATCTATTAAAGTAGGCCAAAAAGAATGTTACAAGTGAAGGTTCTTTCCTTATTTACTTCTTTGAAAAAGGCTCTTTATGTATTAAGGAGCTTAATACTTGACTTACATGTTGCAATTTTCTCTCCACTCTATCTTTTCTTTCAAAATTGATGCTCAGATTAAAAAAAAACAACTCATAAATATCAAGGTACAGGACTGAGGCTTAAGATAACAACTCTCCTGACTTGAGATAAAACAGAAGTTCATGGCATTTGCCTTTTGATGATGTTTGAATTTTCAGATTTACCAATCATCTCTTCCATGTGAATGACCATCTGTCAAGTCACAAAATTGACTAGAAAATTCCCATGTGTCAGACGCACTAAGTCCTAAGTGCTGAGAAAACAGAGATGAAGACAATTGCTTCCTCTTACAAGGTTTGCACAACAATCAGTCTCATGAGAGAGACCATCTCTGAGACTGAAAGTCTGGGCAAACTTGACCTTTCCCGATGCTACGCCATTAGACAAGCTATCAGAAGACAAGTTTTAAAATTCTTTATCCAAGTATGATGAAAGAAGCCCCAGTGGAAAACCTTCAGTGATGATCAACTAGGTCAAACACACCAGTTATGTAAGCCTCGTACTTTCAGGCAGGTGAAACTTCAGGACGCCAACCTCACCCTCAAGAAGCCATCTTCTGAGCGAATTCTGACCACAGCCCTCAGAGAAGTGACCCTGGGAAACTCCTCAGGCACAGGCAGCTGTGTCCAAATCATGTGTGACACCCTCCAGTCCCTAACGAGATCTGACCCAGCTGACCCAGGGCTGCTTGTCTATGAGGCCAGAGGCCTTCTGGCCATTGCCTTCAGCTCTGCTTAAATGAGGATGCAGGACTTGAGTCTTTCCCAGGACTTTGAAATGGAAATGGGGAGAACACTGGTGAGTTCGAAGAAGGAACTAAAGCAGGAAGAATCCTAAGAGATCAACGGAGGCTGAATTAATGGCAGAGGTCTAGAATAAAAAGCGAAAAACACACACTGCCTTAGGGAAGGTAACTTAAGCTGGACATTTCCAATACCTTTCACATCCCCAAACTCTGCTCCTGCCTACTGTCCTTAAAAGTGAAAGTGTTAGTCACTCAGTCGTGTCTGACTCTTCGTGACCCCATGCACCGTAGCCCTCCAGGCTCCTCTGTCAATGGAATGCTCCAGAGAAGAATACTGGAGTGGGTAGTCACTCCCTTCTCCTGGGAATCTTCCCAATCCAGGGATCGAACCTGGGTCTCCTGCATTGCAGGCAGATTAGTTACCTTCTGAACCACCAGACCCCAAGAAATTCTCTACTTAACCCTCCAGGATCCAAGGTACCCTGAGCAATTCTGTCCCTTCAATAAAGAACCTGACAAACGGATCAGATGGTGTGTGCTCCACCTAACGGATTCATGCCCTTGGAGCTCCTTATTACACAGCTCACTAGGACTCGACAAGCAAAACAACTTTTATTCTCTCTGCGTGAAAGCACACAGTTCAGAACACCATTCATGCCCTAGGCTGGTGCCGCTGAAGATAGGTTAGACAACCAAAATTTCATTACTGCAGCCGCCTCTAGGAGTTTTCTTAGATGTTTCCTCCTCATTGCCCTTCCATGAAATTTTAAAAGTATAGCTCTTCTGCCTATTTATTTATGTACTATGCGTATATCTGTCCTTTGGGCATTAAAAGATATTGTTGACCTCCCAAGAACCAATGTTTATCCCCTGGATATATAAAATCCCATTGAGAAATGAGTTCTATGATAAAAACGTCTAAAAATCGCACTTAGAAAAAAAGGAACATTCCCTGGGGAGAGAAAGCAAACCACTTCCATCATCTTCATGGAACCCTTCCAGTTGGGAATCTAAAAGAGGTCCCAATTCCCCTCTGGACGTTAACTGTTAGACTTTCTAATATTTCCTTCAACAGCTTTTTTTTTTGGATGGAGTAGGAGGGTGTGTATTAGCATGTTAATATGTATATGCATAGGAGAAAAACAGGTTAAGTGACAAAACAAAAACAAAAAAACCCCTAAAACTCTCGTGATCCTTTTATGCAATTATTGTTTCCTCATCTTGTATTCTAGCATGTATTTATTTTTCAAAAAAGGAAGTAATGAAATGAATGGTAAGGGGCATATATAATTGGATGGGAAACTGAAATATTCCCTAAGACATGATGGAGAATTCATCACTGTTGTCAGGAATAACTGAACTGAACCAGGAAACTAAGCCAGAGGAATGGAGGTGCTCACTTGTTAGCACTGTTAGATTTCAAGTGAAGTTGATTTCAGCCTTGCCAATCACAAATCCTCTATGGTGGGGCTTCCCTGGTGGCTCAGTGGTAAAGAGTCTGCCTGCCAATGCAGGAAACACGTGTTCAATCCCTGGTCCGGGAAGATCCCACATATCACAGAACAACTAAGCCCAAGTGCCAAGACTACTGAAGCCCGCACGGCCTAGAGCCTGTGCTCCTCAAGAGAAGCCACTGCGATGAGAAGCCCGAGCATCGCAACAAAGAGTAGCCCCCGCTCCCCACAACTATAGACAAGCCCACACAGCATGGAGACCCATGAGAGCCAAAAATAAATAAATAAAATAAAGTAAAATAAAATCAATCCTCTATGGTACAACATGCTTAGACCCAATTGCTGAGTAAATTTCTTTTATTTGAAAAGATGCCTTCATGTTTTTTCCTAATTATCGTACATATTTCATCAAACGTTGCACCAAAAATCTCAGAGAAAATGGGTCATTTGAAGAAAAACAAAAACTGGGTAAAACACGTAGAGAATTTAGGCTGTGACAGCATCAACTCGTCCTCCCATGGCCAAAACCCATTTAATAGGAAAAAGAAATCTAGGCCTTATGAGTCCTAGCAGATATATCAGAATGCACTGGAAAAACACTTACTACCTTCTACTTTGTACTCGGCACTGTTCTAAGCACTTGTGACGTGTCAGTTAACAAAACATGAAGATTCCTGCTTTTAATTGGAGGTAGAGGGAGAACAGTGTGAAAGGGTCTGACAAGAAATAATAAGTGACGTATCCAGTTTTTTTAATACTTATTTTGGGTTGCACTGAGTTTAGCTGTGGTGCAGGCTTAGCTACCCTGAGGCGTGTGGAATCGTAGTTCCTTGAGCAGGGATCAAATCCAGGTCCCCTGTATTAGAAGGTGGATTCTCAACCACTGGACCACCAGGGAAGTCCCTGATGTATCCTGTTGGAAGGCAATTAGCGTTCACAGATAGAAAAAGGTACAGTAGGGTCAGGGGGATGGAAAGAGTCAAGGGTAGGGTTTGGGGACAGGCTGTGATGTTCAAAGGATGGTCAGGTGACCTCTGAGCAGACTTCAAGGAGGTGAGAAGTTAGCCTAGAAGTCATAGGGCCAGGGTCAGGGCATCAAGGAGAGCATCTCGGCTGTTCTGAGGAACGGCCAGCAGGCCAGTGTGGTCAGAGGGGAACGGACAGTGCAGGAGGAGATCAGACCAGAGAGGTGGGATGCCTTTGGACAACTCTAAGGACTTTTTTATCTGAGATGGGAGCCACTGTGGGTTTTGGTGAAGAGAATAACATGATCTGACTCGTAATTTGGGCTTCCCAGCACTACTGGTAAAGAACCCACCTGCCAATGCAGGAGACATAAGAAATGCAAGTTTGATCCCTGGGTTGGGAAGATCCTCTGGAGGAGGGCATGGTAACCCACGCCAGTATTCTTGCCTGGAGAATCCCATGGACAGAGGAGCCTGGCAGGCTACAGTCCATAAGAGTCGCAAAGAGTCGGACATGACTTAGCATGCAGCACAACTTGTAATTGAACAGGATCACCCTGGCTGCCAGGTTGAGGATGGAATATGGTGGGGACAAGAGATGAAGCAGAGAGGCCAGCTAAAAGAGAGACCAGCTGAAAGGGCTTGCAGCTGATAGCATCAGAAAGGCTTCTGGCCGAAGCTACTGTGGCAGCACACAGAGGGCGTTGTTCATTTCATAGTGAACAGAGACCAACCCTACCGCTGTGATCTGAGCACCCTGCAGCCTGGCTACAGCTCCTACCAGCCGGGAATACCTACTGCCACTGGTGCGTCTTCCTTTAGGCTGCCATGTCTCACCACCATGTGACAGCTCAGACCCTCTGCCTGTGAAGGGACCCTACTTTCCTTACCTTTGAATCCCCACTGCCTGTCACACAGGACTTGCTTTTGTGAACTGAGTGGACAGTGTTGGGTTTTCTGGGGCTGCGAAGACTATTTCAAATGAACAGTCTCCTTTCCTGCCCCAAGTCTCCCTCCCCTCTCATCACTAAAGCTGCTTCTTTCATCTTGCAGCTTCAAAACCTTCACACTGAAACACATACATTACCATATGTAAAACAGATAGCTAGTGGGAAGGTGCTGTATAACATGGGGAGTTCAACCCAGTGAGCTCAAGCTGGTGTTCCATGACAACCTGGGGGGCGGTGGGGGTAGAATGGGGTGTGGGCGGGAGGGAGATTCAAGAAGGAGGGAATCATGTACACTTATGGCTGATTCACGATGTTGTACAGCAGAAAACAACACAACATTGCAAATCAATTAAAAATTAAAAATTTTTAAGGTAAAAATTAAAATTAAATTTTGAGAAAAAAAGGTGAAAGTGAAGTCACTCAGTCGTGTCCGACTCTTTGAGACCCCATGGACCCCACTGGCCTCCTCCATCCATAGGATTCTCCAGGCAAGGATACTGGAGTGGGTTGCCATTTCCTTCTCCAGGGGATCTTCCTGACCCAGGGATTGAATCCAGGTCTCCTGTATTGCAGACAGACTCTACCATCTGAGCCACCAGGGAATCCCAAAATTAAATCTCAAATTTCTCCAATACAAAAAAAAAAAAAACAAGAAAACCTTCACACACACCTCTATGCACAGGATAACACGGAAACATCTCAGCCTAGCAGTCAAGGCTCTCCAGGATGGGCTTCTTGCAGACCTTGTCCCTTCCCTCCACTACTAATTCTAGAACAGGAAATCTCTGCTCCAACCTTTTGCCCATATTACCTTGCCCTTTCTCAACACTGATCTCTTCCTTGTGCACCTTCCTCTCCTCCCCTCCGGTGTAAAAATATCCCATTCACCAAGGCAGGACCCCAGTACCACCCTTTCATGCTCAGACCTCTGCTACCGAGGTGACCTCTGCTACTGAAGTGACCGCTCCTACCTTGCCCTCCGGGGATAGGACAGGAGGCAGGAGCCACTCCCAGGGCACACACACAAGAGAGAGCAAGCCTGCACGCAGTCCCCAGGGTCAGGCCGCCCTGACTCACTTCACAGCACGGCAGCCTTCCCCCAGGAAAGGCTTGATTCCCAAATGCCATTTCATACTTCCTTGAATCCCTCATCACAGCTCAACCGATTCCCATGGTGAGTATATCTCCACGACCTGCTCTTGTGAGGTTCTTACTCTGGTGATGGATGGGGCTGGGTTTGACTGCAGACTTCACCCTGCGTTGAGTTGCAGGGCCCACGGGAATGGGGAAGGATGGCCGGGAACAAGCCCACAGGGACAGCCCAGGGCAGGAAGGGTGAGAAAAGGGCAGCAGGTGTTCCAGGAGTCACAGAGGAGGCAGGAAAGGCAAATCAGGGTAAAGGCGGGGACCCAACTCAAAAGTCCTAAGGGAGGTAGCAGCATTCGTGTTGCAAGAAGGATGGGGAGGGACACTCCAGGCAGAGGGAACAGTGCGTTTAGAGACGGACAACATAGGCGGAGGACACCAGGAGCTCCCATTGCCTGGAGGTAGGAGGCATGGGGCAGAGTAGGAAAGGGGTGAACCATCCAAGGGAATGGTATTTACTGACGGGAGTTGAAGGCTCGAGGGCCTTTCAGGAGACAGAGCCAAGGTAAGGAAAGAGGAGCAACACTCTTACAGTCTTGGGATCAAGCATAACCTCTCAAAGAGAGGGAAAGGCTCTAGGAAACTGTGACACTGACCAATTCTACTTCATCTACTTCTCCTTCATGGGTATTCATTGGGAGGACTGATGTTGAAGCTGAAACTCCAGGATTTTGGCCACCTGATGCAAAAAGCTGACTCATTTGAAAAGACCCTGATGGTGGGAAAGATTGAAGGCAGGAGGGGAAGGGGACGACAGAGGATGAGATGGCTGGAGGGCATCACTGACTCGATGGACATGAGCTTGGGTAAACTCTGGGAGTTGGTGATGGACAGGGAGGCCTGGCGTGATGCGGTTCACGGGGTTGCAAAGAGTCAGATATGACTGGGCGACTGAACTAACTGACTGACTACTTCATCCAACTCACAGAAACTGTGTTATATCAAATTGTTTCACAAAGGAAATATGAGGGAAAAAAATTCATTTCCCCAGTCTCTCCCATTATGTTCCATCTAACAAGACTTTGAGGTTTGGCCAACAAAAACACACAGATTCAGCGCTGACCTCTCGGGGAAGCAGGAAAACAACATGGGTGGTTTTCTCATGTCTGCGCAAACATGACATACAACACACAAGAGAGAAAGCAAACTCTGAGCAAGCACAGAAATGAGATCATTGTTAAAGCACATACTAGTCACACCATACTCACTACCGTATAAATACATGATAATGCCGCCAAAAGTTTCCAACTGAAAAACCCAAGGTCTTGAAAAGAGAGAAATCTCAGATGCTACGTTTCCTAAATGTCATATTCCTTTCTCTGGGCTTTTTCCTTTAAGGGGTGGTAAGGAATATACTTAATTTCTCTTTATTTTTTTGGCTGCACCAAGCAGAATTGGGGATCTTAGTTCCCCAACTAGGAATTGAACCACCGCTCCCTGCAGTGGAAGTATGGAGTCTTACCCACTGGGCAACCAGGGAAGTCCCTGAATCTACTTTTAAGCTTATTCCTGTAAAGAAAAATGCTCAGGGCTGTTGTAACACTGTTTGGTCCCAGAGCCTTCTTAATGTGATCCATGCATCTTAAATATTTTCTGCCACAAAGATTCAATACTATTTTTCAAACAGAATGGCCTGCTTGAAAGTCAGAAGAGGAATAAAGTAGTATTCAGTAGCAAAGTTTTAAAAGGACCTAAAATATATACAGTACCTTTTGGCTATTATAACAATAACAACAAAACAGCTTTTATTGTACAGCCTCTTTCATGCCTGAGGCCAGATTTTGGGTCACTTGAGTGGTACGCTGAGGTCTTATGTGGCCATTACTGAATCTTTCATTCCCTTCATGTCCACCTCATTGCTTACAAATCCTAATGCTCCCTAAAAGCACTCCAAAGGCAGGACATTAAGTTCCACAGCACTAATTTTTAGATTTAAATCACTACTTGATAAGTGTTTTAATGTATTCCTCGGTGACAGCAGCTTATTAACTGAGGAATTAAAGGCAGCAAAATCATCTTTTCTCCCTCAAATTACCAACAATCCTACAATGGTAAAATTTCTGACAATATTTTATCTAGTTAGAGATACAAAACTCTATAGTGGACCAGAGCTGCCTAAATCAATCATCTTCAATCGTACTGTGTATTTTAAAAAAAGACATGTGGGGAGAAAGTTTTCCTCTTCAATGTTTGCAACATAAAACTTGTTTTCTTTCTGGGAATTCTAGAAGAAACAGAATGAGTATAAGGGAATTTACATTTCAATGAAGAATGCAGCTTAGAATGAACTGTTACTTTTCAAGCAGTCCGCTAAAGTTTAAGGCACAGAGCAGAAAGACTAAGGCAGACTGCCAAAAAAGCTGCCTCCTAAAGGGATGTGAAGAGCTAAGAAGTGTCCTTGCAACCTCCTTTCACAGCGACTCATCTTGAAGGTGGGTGGGACAGAGTGTTGGGTGTGTATGTGGCATGTCCGTGGTGCATGCCTGTGGATGGGAGCAGGGGTGATAAGAGCTGTGAGATGGAGGGCTCAGAAATAATTCTCCTGGAAACAATAGCTTGATTTAACCTCTAACAGCTCAACCAAACTTTTTCAAGGTAGGGTGTTATTTTCAGAAATTATATGTGGAAGAGGCTGGAGAAAAATGTGAAAGGACATTTCCACTGGCAAAAGATGCTTTCCTACTAAAAGTTACTTCTTGAGCTGGAAGCGGGAGAAAACAACACAGAAGGCTGATGGACAAACTGTATAGTTTAAACCAGCAGAGAAGCAGGCGTCACTCCCAGAGAGGACCGTATGATGTTGGATCGAACGGGTCTTTCTTTTCCAGAACAGCTTATCCAGAGTTAAACTGTTCAGACGTGGGTTTCTTGAAGTCTGCTACTAAGAGGCAAAGACAGGGGCAGATGAAGCTGTAAGGATGAGGCCCAAGCTGAAAAGGAGCTTCGGACACCATGGAAGAGCTAGGAGACGAAGCCCAGCCTCACATCTCGGGGTCACTCTTGTCCAGTCATGTGACCTTGAATGACAGCAGAACCTCTCAGCATCAGTTCCTAACTGAAGTGAGGAATGACACCCACATCACAGGATTGCCAGGACTGAACGTCACAGTGGCTGTAGAAGCCCAGCCGGGTGCCTGGCATTTCAAGGTCTGTGCTATTTATTAGTTCCTGGCTGTTCTTCCCAAGCCCACACACCACTGGAAACAAAGACTGCCTCTGGTTTTGAGGCTAACAGATGGCTAATCTTACTAATATAGGCTGATGGATTAGTCTGGCATTGCAGGGCAGGGCAAACCTGCAACCTCTTCCTCTGAAGCAATCTGTCCCTCATCCCTTCACACCTCCCTTGCGGAGGCAAAAACCTCATCAAACTGTTCCCCTAAATGACTTCTATACAAATAAGATGGATTCCAGAAAGATGAATTACTGAATCTCAGTTTCTCTTTCCTTGCCCTAAACTGGAATGTTTTCAGACCAGCTTCTTTCAGGAAGTTGACCCTTTATTGTGATTCAGAACCTGAGACTCCTCTGTAGCGCGATTATCAAGTTAAAGCCTACCCTACCTCCTTAGGCCAGTCTTAAGACATAGGTGCTCCTTTTGATTTCTTCTGAGATTCTCAGTCATTGATTCCTAAAAAGAATACTCAGGCTGGACTTCCCTGGTGGTTCAGTGGTTGGGACTCTGTGCCCCCAGTGCAGGCTGTGAAGTTCGATCTCTGGTCAGGGAGCTAAGATCCTCATGGCACAACCAGAAAAAAAAGTTTTTTTTTTTTTAAAATTAATTAATTAAAAAAAAAAGAATGCTCAGTTTATAAGAGTAAAGGCTTGACTTTAGCTGTGATTAACAGACAAGCAACCAGTGTCATGGATAGTTTGATACTGAAGAGTAAACACATTACTCACTACCAAGAATTTCTCATTCCTTTCACCTCACATTTATAGTAATTTAAATGGGGTGAGGAACTGACAAGCATTGGACACAAAGTCTCTGAGGAAACTGTGTACAAACTGCCAGAGCTGTTTTATATCTGCTGTCACTTCCGGTCCTCACAGCAGTTCTGTGACATAGCTCTTAATCCCCACTTCAGTGGCTCAGACGGTAAAGAATCCGCCTGCAATGCAGGAGATCCCAGTATTCTGGCCTGGAGAATTCCATGGACAGAGGAGCCTAGCGGGCTACATTCCATGGGGTCACAAAGAGTCAGACATGACTGAGCAACTTTCACTTCCAGTGAGGAAACTGTTAAGAGGGTTGGTCACCCCTCAAGGTGGCATGGCCAGAGAAGGGTGACTCCCAGAAGTGAGGCCGGGCTCCTGTCTCCTTGCAGCTTCACCTCCTTGCTCCTTCAGTCTGCCCTTAGTTCCTGATACAGCTTCCTCCCTTCTAGACTCAGGACCCCCAGTATGGCGCCATCATTCTGAATTTTGAAAGCACTGGACACATTCCATGTGCTTGAGTGTTTGAATGTGTTTTCTAAATCACTGCTTCAGTTCAGCTTCGGGTTTTCTGTTCCCGAGGAAGTCACATTATGACGTCTCCTCACCAGGACTGAGGGAAAAACAGACAGATCCAGCAAATGGCCGCTCCCGCCTCCCCCCTGCTCCCAGCGACCCCAGCCCAGTTTCCCCATTCCCAGCCCTCGTACACAAGGGACAATCCTGAACTTTCTGAGAGCTGCAAGTCCATACACTTAATTCCTGAAAAGGAGGGAATTACGAACAACCAAGATTCTTGTGACCACATCACTCGAGTCCCTTTCTCTGTGCATAGCTGCCATCTGCTTACGGGATACTTGTGATTGCATTTACGGCTGACCCAAACGAGCCAGGAAAACCTCTCAACATCCTTAATTTAATCACATTTAGTTCACAACTTAGACCCTTTTCTGAATAGCATGACATGTATAGGTTCCAGGAACCTATAGGACCTGTTATCCGTGAGAGCCGTTAATGGACTGTAGCCTTCCAGGTACCTCTGTTCATAGGACTTTCCAGGGACAGAAGTGCCTGGCAAACTACAGCCCATGGGGTTGCAAAGAGTCAGATACCGCTGAGCAACTAACGCTTTCACTTTCACAAGACCCTTTTTCTGAATAACATGACATGTATAGATTCCAGGAATTAGGACCTGATATCTTTGAGAGCCATTATTCAGCCCACTGTACACCCATACTAACCAATGATTTAAAATATTATTCAAAGAAAAAAATGTTTTTAACAGTTAAAAGTAAAATTCACCTAAACATAACACAGTACCAGTTAAGAAATGCTTGCAAACTATTCTCATCTCTGCTGCTGCTGAGTCACTTCAGTCGTGTCTGACTCTGTGTGACCCCATAGACAGCAGCCCACCAGGATGCCCCGTCCCTGGGATTCTCCAGACAAGAACACTGGAGTGGGTTGCCATTTCCTTCTCCAATGCATGAAAGTGAAAAAGTGAAAGTGAAGTCGCTCAGTCCAGTCCGACCCTCAGCGACCCCATGGACGGCAGCCTACCAGGCTCCTCAGGCCATGGGATTTTCCAGGCAAGAGTACTGGAGTGGGGTGCCATTGCCTTCTCCAGCTCACAGCTTCTCCAAATTCTCTATCTTCCCAACATCTCAATGAGGGCAAATTTCATCCTTATTTCACACATCAGCAGCCAAGTGAATCCTGAAGACTCAGGGATCCGCATAGCACACTCTTATGTCTGTACATCCAGCTGAAAAGTGTTCCAACTGACATATTTGACTGAAATATGAGAAGGCTGGATTGGTAATACTTTAAGAGAAAACAAAGTCATGCATATAAACCAATTCAGGGCAGCTAAATGAGCTCTCTTTTGTTTTAAGAACATAAGCTAACTGAAGAATCGCTTGTTTTAGCTCACAGCGTTCTCTGAGGACTAAATGAACCATAAAGCTCTTTACAAACTGCAGTTATTACATCCAAGTGACCCGGGCCTGCTCTGTTTTTGCACTATAGAAGCCAGCTGTGGGTGTGACTGTAACATGCGAGGTAGTGGGTTAACGAGCATCTCAGGGGCTCATCTCTCAAACCTACCCCTACCAGCCATCAATTTTTAAACGTCCAAGTACGAGTCAGAGTTGAAAAACACGCTTTTTGATCGAAGCACACTGATCTTGCGAGTCTTCAGACTAATTTTCATAATAACTTAGCCCCTTCAATCGTCCCTTCGTTTGAATCATCTGGTCAACTGTTCACAGCGAGGTCTGAGAGGGCGGGCCATGCATGCTGTGCACGCAACACCCGGCCTCAGCCCTGGCACCTGGAGGCGCAGAGCGCGACCAGGCAGAGCTAACTGCCTACCTAATACCTATCTGCTCCCTTGCTCAATAAACACACTCTACACTTAAGTCCCCCACATATGAGCCTTAAAACCGCGAACCTCCACAGACACGCATGCGCCTTCCGCGCACAGAAGCGCAAGCAGAGCTGCCCCTGGCCTTCAGTCTCCTACCGCTGCGCATCCGTCAGCTCCGCCAGCCTCTCCCCGCTCCAATCAGCAACTCTTCTTGCCCGTTCACTTGATGCCAGCCCCTGTGCGCCAGCTGTTGTACTGTCCTACTGTGCTTTTCAAGATTCAGTACTGTAAAATTTAAAAAGTCTTACTTTGTTGTGTTTTTAATGTATTATTTATGTGAAAAGTATTATAAACCCATTACAGTACAGTACTATACAGTCGATTACGTTAGTTGGGTACCTCGGCCAACTTTGTTGGACTTATGAATATGCTCTCAGAATGGTACTGGTCCGCGTATAGGGACTTACTGTAGTTTTTAAATGAGCACAATGCTACTGTTGGAGATGACTCTTGAGAGTCCCTTGGACGGCAAGGAGATCCAACCAGTCCATTCTGAAGGAGATCAGTCCTGGGATTCCTTTGGAAGGAATGATGCTAAAGCTGAATCTCCAGTACTTTGGCCACCTCAAGCAAAGAGCCGACTCATTGGAAAAGACTCTGATGCAGGGAGGATTGGGGGCAGGAGGAGAAGGGGACGACAGAGGATGAGATGGCTGGATGGCATCACTGACTCGATGGATGTGAGTCTGAGTGAACTCTGGGAGTTGGTGATGGACAGGGAGGCCTGGTGTGCTGCGATTCATGGGGTCGCAAAGAGTCGGACACAACTGAGCAACTGGACTGAACTGAATGCTACTGAGAACCAAGGATACATTTTCCAGTCAAGATCACTGTTAGGTTTCCAGCCATCACAGATATATACTACATATAAACACATAATGTTCATTACTGTAAAAATATATTCACCGCCCTACCTCTATTCTAAGTTGCTTCCTTATCTCTTGGCTTACCTCAACCAAACTCAGAAAGAAGAGGAAATCAGGATTTTCACCTAATTTCCCTTCAATTAGCTTGCAGTCTTTACACAGAGTTCAGTTTAAGAATGTGAGATTCCTTCAGAGAAGGTGCACCGCCTTGCCTGAGTGCCACACACAAAGCTGGGTGGAGGGCTGGAGTTGGGCATGGAGAAGTGGGAGGTGGGAGACTGTCATGCGCTGGAGGCTAGCAATTCTAACCCTACAACAGCCCACGCACAATACCCTCCCTTTCAGATCTACATATGGTACATAAATAAAAGACAGCCCTAATTAATACATGATATCAATATTAAAAAGTTAAACCTTTGTCTTAGAGCGAAGCTAACTGCCCTGTCTTCCAACTGACAAAATACTAAATATAAACAAACACACACACACACACACACACACACACACACCAGTCATGGTGAATAAAAACAGCACCACTGTATTTATGGTGCGTAGAACAGTGTTTGGCATGGAGTAAGCACTCAATAAGATAAAACCTTGTGACTAATTAAAAAAGTAAACATCTTGTATTCCAGAGAGCTTTCAGGTTAAATGATTACTAGCCTGATAGTGAGAAAATGTGCTTGAGACCTGTACGAGAAGGAAAAACAAGGAACAGAAGGGAACAGCTCACTTATCACTTATAACTGAGCTTGTAAATGGTTACAGTGGCAAAATAGCATATTACTTTGGAGGAAGTTTAAATTCAGTCATCTTTTATATGATATTCATATATATCATCAGCTTCTTTTAAATGGGTGTTTGTCACTTCTAAGGCTGTGATAATATTCATTTTAGTAAGGGAATGCCTGTTAAAAACAAACAAACTGACTTATAATACTCTTCTGTACTATCAAGATCAGTAATACATCAAAATTTCAGATAACTGGCAAATATTCATTTAGAAAATTTTCACTTAATCATTTGATAGGTGTTCAGCAATACTTAGCCAAAGATAAACAGAAGCATCTAATATTCTGAAAACTGAGGCACAGGGGGAAAATATGAGTTTATCTCAACGTAAAACAGTACACAGATATAAGCGTGAAATATAAGGTAAGCTGATCTTTTATGGGTAAAATCCTATGGATGGGGGGAGATAAATTGGGCTGAGATGTAAATCTACATTTCATAGACCTGAGCAGAATCTACACTGAACTACTCCTGTACAGGACAGACATGTTGTAATCATATGAGACTTATTTTATTTAAAAGATAGCTTAAAACTCCCATGATAAACTATTCAAACTATAGACTTTTTGTATTTCTAGTCCTTATCAACTTTTCCCATGAAGATTCAGCAGAATGTCTTTATTCCAAAGCTAATTCTTCCTCCGTGTTTAAAAGCAATTTGCCCTTCAAGTACATTGGTCTTTGCAATAGTACACATTCTCAATTGCTCCAAAGTTACCATAGCAACCACTGCTACTTTGGCCTTGTCTAGATTTTTGAGAGGAGAAAATGATGAGCCTAAATATTAGGGACCAGACTTCCCTGGCCGTCCAGTGGTTAACACTCCATGTTCCCAGCGCAGGCGGCACAAGTTTGATCCTTGGTCTGGGAATTAAGATCCTGTATGCCTCGAGGTGTGGCCAAAATAATAATGATAAATATTAAGGGCCAAATTTTCATACAAATATCATACCACCAAAGATTAAAAGCAGAAAAAGTGTATATTCTGGAAGAATCATTGATAAATCTTCCCGTTTAGGCTTGAGAAACTCAGTGCTTTAGTCGTGTCCAACTCTTTGCAACCCCATGGATTGTAGCCTGCCAGGCTCCTCTGTCCATGGGATTTTCCAGGCAAGAATACTGGAATGGGTTGCCATATCCTTCTGCAGGGGATCTTCCCCAGCCAGGGATTGAACCTGAGTCTCCTGCAATATAGGCAGTCTCCTGCATTGCAGGAGGATTCTTTACCTACTGAGCCACCTGGGAAGCCAGATGATATTTAACATACTCAAAGTACACTTTACAGATTCAAGGTTAAAATGTACTTTAAGTGTGCTAGTTATCTAAAACGCAAATGGAAACGATCGGCCTCCCGCATGGCCCAGTTCAGAAGGTACAGCGAACAGAAGGTGGTTGATAGTGTACATCGCTGTCTCACTGGAGTCAAGACCAGGGTTGAGCAGAAGCCGGAGAGGACAGGGAGGTGCTCAGGGCAAGGGGTCCGCCCAGGGCTGCTCTGACACCCAACTCTGCCCCTTTCTCCTCTGACCACAAAGGCAGAGGAAGCATTCAACCCCCAGTGGGCGCTTGTATTACACCAAGAACTGATTTCTGTAAAAACTCCAAACACTAGGACACCACTCAGGGCTTTAAGAACTAACCAAATGCAACTAATGCTAGGCAGTCTTTACTACATGGAAACTCTAAGATTTGTTTACTCCTTAATGCAACTAAACTGTAGCAGAAGTATTCTTTCCTTACCACCCAAGGGGAATCAGAACCTACCACTAATGCAAAAGCATTTCAAAGCTACTCCAGATAGGGTTTTGTTGTAGACAGGGTTTTGTTGCACATGTCTCTGTGTGTATTTATTTAATAAATCTTTATACGTCAAGAGGGCTCAAAATACTCCACAAAAAGATATTTACACAGGAAACACCATCATCTGGAGAACTGGTTCTGAACTGGGCTCTGAAAATTAGTTTTCTTGCCCCTTTCACCAGCAGCATTCTACCTTACAGTGCTAAAGGAAAGGCAGGATCCAAACAATTTTTAAAAATTTAAGCGCATAGGACTTCCCTTGTGGCCCAATGGCTGAGACTCCATGCTCCCAATGTAGGGGGCCCAGGTTCGACCCCATGGTCAGGGAATTAGATTCCACATGCTACCACTTAAAGATTCCATGTGCTGCAACTAAGACTCAGTGCAGCTAAACAGATATTAAAACAAAAATTAAGAACACTATACGCCTGATACCTGGATCCAATGCTTCACAGAGTGGAGCAGAAGAGATGCCTACCAGGGGAGACGGAGAATACTCTGGAAAGGAACAAATGTGCAGAGCTCAGAATTGGGAAGGAAAGCATCAAGCAGAGGGAGGGAGACCAGTTAGTGCTGGAGCCACCCCTCCCCACCCGAGGGGCTTTCCAGAGCCAGGCTGACACCAGCCCCTCCCACATCTGTAAAGACAGCTGGGCTAGATTATTCCTATCAACCAAGGACATGTTGGCACCTGGCTGAAGCAACGCCCTGAAGCCTTCATAGCACATGAAATTACATGCTCCGCTCTGGGGTTTCTTTCTTTTAAACTAAGCTTACATTTACATTTTAAAGCAAGAAACCAACCAATGGAATATCTGGAATTGGAGCTGGAAGTCCTCTTAACCACCACACCTTTGATAAGAATCTGCTGGAAACCAGGTGTCCAATGGAATGATGAAATAAGTAACCATGACCAAAGAGATGGCCTCTGCCCTCAAAGAACTTGCACTCTGACATCCCAGTGTCAGGCAGGCGTCTCCCCTCTCCTCACACTGCAGCTCCCAGGTACTTTAATTAAGTAACCACAACACCAAAGCGTTTATTATTATTATTCCCTTGATCCTTGCCTATCCTGTGGCTCCTTCTGGCAGGCTTCTGAGGGGCTAAGGAGTTACCTATCTGGAGTCTTCTGCCTAACCTCTCAATTCCGCTTGGCAGGTAGGGGGTGGGGATTGAGGTGAAGGAGAGGCATTGGGACAAGCATAGGAGGATATTACGACAGGGGCCTGAGAAGAGAGGGGCACACCTATCATCATCTACAGGCCTGAAGCTGAAGCTCCAATACTTGGACCACCTGATGCAAAGAACTGACTCACTGAAAAAGCCCCTGATGCTGGGAAAAATTGAAGGTGGGAGGAGAAGGGGACGACAGAGGATGAGATGGTTGGATGGCATCACTGACTCAATGGACCTGAGTTTGAGTAAGCTCTGGGAGTCAGTGATGGACAGGGAAGCCTGGCATGCTGCAGTCCACGGGGTTGCAAAGAGTCAGACACGACTGAGCTACTGCACTGATACCGATTCAGGGCAGTAGGGGAGCTGAGCCTAAATGAGCTTGATTTCAGAAAAGGTACCGCCCTGCTGCACTGCTCCAGGTGGCCAGGAGGAAACATGCAGCCTTTTATACGCACCTGACCTGAAGAAGTCTGGTTTCCCTGCTGCCCAAGTTACCTACAGAAAGTGAAAGTGTTACTCGCTCAGTCCTGTCTGAGTCTTTCGACCCCACGGACTGTGGCCTCCCAGGCTCCTCTGTCCATGGGATTCTCCAGGCAAGAATCCTGGAGTGGGTTGTCATGTCTCATAAGAATGATATTTAAAAACTGGATTTGCTCTGCCAACATCAGTATTTCCTCAATGGATGCTTTACTATGAAAAGGTATAATTCACCAGATGTATATTTCCAGGTTTAAAAAGCACTTTCCTAGTCTCTCGCTGCTATCAAAGAGGGGCCTGTATGTGGTACTGAAAATATTGTTTACAGAAGGTAGATTCCACTGTGAGGCTGTCCAGACATACTCATCCATCCCCACACAAACCTATCCCACCTCTATTTATGCTAGATAGGAAGTAAATCTGCAAACAGCATCAATAAAAAGCAGCTGAAGGCACACATTCTTTGGCTAATTAAGTTGGGATGCATGATTCACAGCTGCTCCTACTCTTGAAAATGTTTTGTAATAAAGAATGGCATTTAAGAGGTACTTTGTTCTGTGTTTCAACACTTTATAACTTACACCAATACAGTGCTTGACTTTCAGCCTGCGTTTCCCATCGTAATACTATGATGTAGGTGTGACTGGGGGCCGGGACCCATTTCACAAATAAGGAGCCTGAGACATTGAGAGTGTGCTTTGCTCAAGGTCACTCAGGTGCTAAGAGAACCAGGACTAATGAAAAGCCATCAACTCTCATTCATACACTAAGAAGAACAAAGTCAGCATGTCACCTCCACAACTGACTTTCAGTTGAGGCCGAATTAAACATTGAGTCTGCTCATTTTATTTAGCTGCTCTGATAACTAAGAGACTATTTTCTGTTGCTTCTGCAGCTATACACAATGACTTGTCCTGTTAAAAAAAAAAAAAAATTTAGAAAATGTTGGCCTGGATAGAAAGACAGCATCCTTCCTGGCCTTTTTAACAGTACAGACTTTGTTTCTATCTCCAGGTATTAAAATGTCAATATTGGGCCTATTCTCCTCCATGCTTCTTTTAACCTCTACCTCCTCCCTCCATCACCATCCTTGTAATATTATCCATTGTGGACAGGTCTTAATTTAACCCTAAAAATAAGGTGGCCAATTTTGTTACAGTCCATCATTAAGTTCTTCATTAAGTAAGAGACAAGGGCAAAAGTGCCATGGATTTGCTGCCAACAGAGAGGCCTGTTGACTAACAGGTGACTTTCCAATCACCACCTTATCAGTGTCGATCTTGGTTACTTAACATCATGGGCAAAGCCAGGGACTGGAAGAAGCAGAGGCTGAAGTCAAGGGGCTGGTACATCACGCTTCTTCCTCCACCAGCTCTCCCCCTCACAGCTGTTGTGATATTATCCACTCACTCTGGGAAACGGTGAGGCAGCTGCACCGGGGCGAAAAGCACCAGAAAAGGAGAATTCGTCGCATGCCACTACGTATTCTTATAAGCATCCTGACAACTTCATTGCTGCTCTAAATGTGAATGTGGGTTTGCAACAAAATGGAGGGATGTGGAGGGGAAATAAGCCAGACAGAGAAAGACCAAGACTGCATAATATCACTTATACGTGGAATCTTCAAAAAAAATATTACAACAAAATAGTGAACCTAACAAAAAAAAAGAAGACTTGCAGATAAAGAGGACACACTAGTGATTAAGGCGAGAGAGGCAAGATAGGGGAAGGCAATTAAGAAGCACCAACTATCGTGTATGAAACAAGTTACAAGGATAATTGTACACCACAGGGAATACAGGCAACATTTTATAAGCATAGAGTATATAACCTTTTACAAGTGTGAATCACTATATGGTACACCTGTAACTTAGATAATATTGTACACCAACTATACTTCAATTTTAAAAATGTGAAGGCAGGAAGGAAACCAAGGGAGAAAATGTCAAGGTCACTTCATTGGTGAATTCTCCATCCCTACTCTCTTAAAGCTTTCCTTTGCTTCCATTGCACACACAGCACACCTCTGCACCCTTTCCTGTCTTCACTTGTCATGGTCAGAAGTTCCTTCAGGATCCCCCCTTGCACACTGACCTCCCTCCGAGGACTGAAGCAGCAAGCGTACAGAGCCTGTCCTGTCTAATGTGGTGGCCCCTGGGCCACGTATCTAAGGAACATATCCCATGCAGCTAGTCTGAACTGAGATGTTGGGGAGAAGAAAGATAGTGATATATGTTATTAATACTATGTACACTGATTGTATATTGAAATGATATTTTAGATATAGTGGGTTAAATAAAATATGTTAAAGCTACTTTCACCTGTTTCCATTGATTTTTTAATGTGGGAACTAGAAACCCTGCCATTCCCCAACCCACCCTGCCCCCGCCAGCCTCTGAGCCCATGTCCCCTTTGTTCTGTCTGTATCCAGCCTGGGAGGCACATCACGAACAAGAAAATAACACTCCATCGACCCCTTATTTATCATCTATCTGAGTCTCAAAACCAACACACAGCTCCACACGACACAAATGAATTTATTTTGTCTGATGTAGCCGCTGGACTTCCAAGAGGGCCCATTTATCATTCATGTTTGCTGAACCTTTGCTAATTCATCCTCAAGTCTGCCTTGCTGGTGTCTTTCAGACTGTAGGCAGTGCTGATCCACAAAAGGTCTGTTTCAATGTCGGTGCAGACTGCATCATCAGGGCTGGGGAGCTCTATCTGCACAGAGGCCCTTTAAAACTCCCATCCCATCACCTCATGAACACAGCGGCTGCTAGACAAACCACCTCAGGAGACAGAAAGGTGAGCGGCACCCCATCCCAGAGAATGCAGAACTGTGAGAGGTGTGGCACATGCCCCACTAAACATCTGGGGGTAACAGATCAAACACGAGTATCATCACTGGGGGACCACCATTTTCACAAAAAAATACCCAGGCACAGTCAACTGATTGGTGTTTCCCAAGGGGACCCATACAATTCAGAAGTGCAAATCAATTATTACCAAGAGCTATTTAACACAGAGAACTGATGCCCCTCACAAGGCTCCTCTAGGCCAAATCACACTGGAGAAGAAACCCAAGGTGGGACTCCTGAAATTATTGCATCATTCATGCAGGTAAACCAACCTCACCTCACCCTGTGCCTGGGGGGCTACTGAGAGCAAGAACATCTTCCTCGAGGAGTTTCCGGCTAGTTGGCAAAGGACAATAGGCGTTAAAAGTCACCATCAACTATCAATCTAATGAGTGCAACTGGAGCTGGACCAGGACCCAAGGCAAACCCCAGGAGGGAAGGACTCCCCCCATGAAAGGCTCCAGGTGAGTCATTTGTCTGAGTTCTACTAAGCAGTCCTCTTTATGCACAGGCCCAATCTATTTTAATCTAATTTATACATATTCCTTTACATGTGTCTCTGGAACTCTCAATCTGTTATAAAAACGTTAACTCTCCTATAGCCTCAACTTTCTGTTTACACTTTCCCCACTACTTGTCTTAGTGACAATGTGGCTTTTCCCTCACAGTGCCACTTCTCATAACCGGGGATGTTGCTGCTGTTCAGTCACTAAGTCATGTCCAACTCTTTGCGACCTCATGGACAGCAGATGGCGGTTCCCCGAATTTCCTTAACTCGCAGGACTGAGAAAGGGAGGGTCGTTCATCACCATTCCTGCTGAACCTTCTTCCAGGCCATGTCCATCATCTCTGTTTATAAGACCTCTCCCCCACCTCATTCTTCAACTCCTCTCCCTCCTAATCCAGGACTTTCCTTTCTTGATATCATCACTGTGTACCTCCCACACCCTCCTCTGCTTGGAGGCTTTAAGAAGGTGGATGATCTTGGGAACACCCAAAGGCACAGTTCAGAGACTTCCTCCTCTACCTAAGGACTTCACCTCCATTCTACTTACACTGCACACAAGCCCCACCACACCTTGGAGCTTATCACTACCCAGAAACACTCCACCTTTCAGAGTTGGACTTCCAAACCCCTGGTTGTGGCTTTCTATTTACCTACTTCTCCACTTCCTGATTCTTTTAGGTTCTGCCCTTCATTCCCCAGGGGGTGCTCAGTTCAGTTCAGTAGCTCAGTCATGTCCAACTCTTTGCGACCCCATGGACTGCAGCACACCAAGTTTCCCTGTCCACCAACTCCTGGAGCTTGCGCAAACTCGTGTCCATCAAGTCAGTGATGCCCTCCAACCATTTCATCCTCTGTTGTCCCCTTCTCCTCCCGCCTTCAGTCTTTCCCAGCATCAGGGTCTCTTCTAATGAGTCAGTTCCTTGCATCAGGTGGCCAAAGTATTGGAGTTTCAGCTTCAGTCCTTCCAATGAATATTTCACGACTGATTTTCTTTAGGATTAACTGGTTTGATCTCCTTGCAGTTCAAGAGACACTCAAGTCTTCTCCAACACCACAGTTCAAAAGCATCAATTCTAAGGTGCTCAGCTTTCTTTATAATCCAACTCTCACATCCATACATGACTACTGGAAAAACCATAGCTTTGACTAGATGGACCTTTGTTGGCAGAGTAATGTCTCTGCTTTTTAATATGCTGTCTAGGTTGGTCATAGCTTTTCTTCCAAGGGTGGCGCTAGTAGTAAAAAAAAAAAAAAAAAACAAACCTGCCAATACAGGAGATGCAAGACACGTGGGTTCGATCCCTGGGTCGGGAAGATCCCCTGGAGAAGGAAATCGCTGCCCACTCCAGTATTCCTGCCTGGAGAATCCTATGGACAGAGGAGCCTGGCGGGCTACAGTCCTCAGGGTTGCAAAGAGTTGGACAGAATGGAGGGACTGACACTTTCACTTTCTTTATTCTCATCAGAGATGGTTCTGTGACTCTTGCTAACTGCCCTCCGTTTTACGCATGCTGCCTTCATGAGCCTCCCTGATGAGTTGGGACCTCAAGGCCACAATGTCAGTGATGCTCACGTGGACCCTGAGGTCCCTCTTTCTATGCCTTGCTCAGAAGCAACATGCCAGTCCCTGAGCCTAGTTACCCCATCCATTTTCTCTCATCTTGGAAAACTTCCCAGTTAACACGCTGATTGGTTCTCTGGGGAAAATGGAGGACTTCTGTTGGCTCCTCAAAACTGCCCAGGCTTTCCAACCCTGGCTGATGCACAATCACTTTCTCTACAGCAGCTGTTTTTATTCCACTATTCTCCCAACTTTCTCACATAAGCAGATAACGACCCCCAATACACTTCCTTGTCCCATCTGATTAGAGGAAAGGATGTCCATGTTCTTTACATCTGGCAGCTGGGAAAGCTGGAGCTGCTTCGGCCAGAGATGAGAGCGTAATCCTGGAACCTCAATGCACATCAACCTTTACTTGAGTGATTTGGTTTTCTTAATCTGTTGTGTAAATTATTTGTTTATTTAGTGAAGAATAGTTGATTTACAGTGCTTCGGGTGTACAGCAAAATGATTCCATCATATATACATACACATACATATATATATATATTCTTTTTCAGAGTCTTTTCCATTATAGGTTACCTGAGTGGTTTGTTAAAATGTAGACTCCACGGCCCTAGAGATGGATTTACAGGGTCTGGAGCAAACCTCAGAAGCCTGAATTTACACGCGTACCTCTGTGAACCCAACGTAAGTGGTAACTGAATTTAGAATCACTGTCCAAACTCATTCTCTCACTCAGATGATGGAGCTGCCTCTTCTTTTGCCCTGTGAAATGCTGGAAGAAGGAACAGCTAGATATTACAAATTATTTGAAAGAAAAAAAAAAAACAAACCAATCAATCAACACTTAAGCCAAGCAAGACTGAAAGAGGAGAGTATGGAAATGACAAGAACTGTGAATTCTTGAATTCATATTCTAGCACCTAAACAGGTTCAAGTTTCTTAGCAAAAATGAAAGATATATGACAAAAATGTACACAAAGCTAATTCCTCCATACTAAGAATTCAATGTTTCACTAAAAACAAACTGAATTTACCAAACAACAAGCTTAATATTCAACTTTATTTCCATGTATTTTACCACTGAACTTTCAATGAATACTTTTTCTGATCAATATGACTTAGAATCATGGGAGAAAAGAGTTGTCAACAGCCAGGACATCTTTATACTAATCTCAAATCTGCCACTAATTCTACCATAGAATAATGAGTTGACAAACTTCTCTGCACCTCAGGGTCCCTGAATACAAAATCAGGATTTGCACTCTTAGAAGAAAACAAGTGTTCAGACCCAAAAGGCAATGGAAGACTGTCTTAAAAATGCAAGAAAAAAATCATTCTATAACAAGGGTGTGCAGTTATTTGGCCCCCACCGGCCTTGCTTGGAGTCCCTCTATCTCTTGAATGATGACACTGTTCTCTGACTTTTGAGCATCACAGCATGAGGCAGCCTCGGGTGGGGAGGTTCATACAGGAAGGAAGAGACCTCAGTGGTGTTGGCTCTTCATACCTTTTGATGTCTCAACAAAAAAGCAAAGCATTCTCTCAAACCAGTCAAAACAGTAGCAGAACCAAGAAGACGAATGATAAGTTGAATGTAGAATCCAGACATAACCAAGAGGAAAGATGCATCAAACTGTCTTGAGTGAGAATAAAATCTACACCACTGAAAAGTGTAAATTCCTACTAAAACGTTAAGAAGATGGATAGAAGAGAGACAGAGAAAAGACAAGGACGAACGGGTGGAGACCACAAGGTAAATTCTCCCCAGAACAAACTACTGGCAGTAGTCACAGTTAAAACAAAAGCAAGCAAGCAGCCAACAGAAAAGGGAAGAGAAAGAAAAAGGAAAACATAAAGACAATGGCTATATTTTGATAATTCTACCTAAACTCAGATAGTGAGAAGTGATCAAGAGTGAGAACAAAGTTAGTCCACATAGAACCTAGAAACCAAGATCACACAAACCAAAGTTTTGAACTTACAGTGAGGACATGATCAAAACACATTAAGAAATAAAGACATGAGACAGTGTTTGTTTTTTTAAGCACACAGGTTTTGAAGTCAGACAGATCTGAATTGGAATATAGTTTATGTCGCCAGCTGATCATGACCTTAGAAAAATTACTTAAGTTCTTCCAGGGCTCAGTTTTTCCATCTATAAAATGGGGATAACCCCGTGTAAACTGAGTGCTCCGGGCACCACGCCTGGTGACTGGACACTCTGTGTGATGATAACCCCTGCAGGAAGGAATGTTTGAGACCATGGAGAATTCCAAATACCTCCCAGCTTTCCAACTTCAAAAGCCTGAGAACCAAATGTGAACTCTGGGATCAGATGTCAGTTGCTAAACTTCTCCTTGGCTGGAGAAGATTCATATTGATTATTTGTATTTAAAAAATACCTGTGCTCTGAGAAAGTATCCTTTCACTTGTCAGATCACACCTGTCTGGCACCTTTCCAAGATATACCCAAGGCTAGAGCACAAAATATGTGAAATTAAAAGCAAAAAAGTCTCCCAGCTCTGGGTCCCAACCCTGGGCTTGGCTGATAGCAACCACACAATGCTTCCTGCTGAGTCAGATAAGCAACGCCTACGTCTGCCCCAAGGCATTTGACCTCTGAGCTCCTCTGATCCCTAAATCCAGTCACACGTCAAAGCCTTCGGCTTCTCCCTTTACAACCTTAAAGTCTGTGCCTCCAACTCCAGCTCCACATTCCCTGGACACCGCCCAGCTGAACCTCAGTCCCCAAGGCTCCAGCGCAAGCTCCACACCCTGGTAGGCAGGGCTGCCTTTACCCTGACTCCTCTGGTTCCGTTCCAGTGTTGGTTGCTCTGTTGTGGCCGACTCTTTGTGACCCCATGGACTGTAGTCCACCAGGATCCTCTGTCCATGGACTTCTCCAGACAAGAACACTGGAGTGGGTTGCCATTTCCTTCTTCAGAGGACCCTCCCCACCCAGGGATAGAACCCGTGTCTCCTGCGTTGCAAGCAGATTCTTTACCACCTGAGCCACCAGGGAGCTTCCACGTGTGTGTATTAGTCGCTCAGTCATGCCCGACTCTCCGTGACTCTATGGTCGCAAAGACCATGGCTCCTTGGTCCGTGGGATTTTCCAGGCAAGGATACTGGAGTGGTTGGCCATTTCCTTCTCTAGGGAGGGCGCTTCCAAGGAGACACCCTACTGAGTCTCAGTGTCTCCCAGGCTACCCCTGACGACCCCCTTCTTCTCACAGGTTACTCCCTCTCCCTACCTCTAGGATGTGCCTTGGTGGGACCAGTCCTGGCCTACCAGAAAGGTCTTGAGTCTCTCCAGCCTGACTTCTGAGGTCAGCTGGTTAGAAAGCAGCTCCAAACAGATCAGTCCTCAGAGGCAGGCCCTCCCCTCCTAGAAGACAGACCCTGAAAAGGGCCCCTACTCTCAACTCAGCTGTGCCTGCCCCTAGCCCCCAGCCCCCAGCCCCCTAGCCTGCCAACCACTGCACGGAGCAACTTCATCTTGACCCCCTGGACAGTGGAGGTGAGGGTAGAGCCAGGGAGAGGATAAGGAGGATGAAGGAGGAATGAATTACCACGGAAACATGAAAGCTATTTATGGTTTGAAAATACAATTAAGAATTCCTTAAAATTTCATTAATGTTCTGTATAGAGCAACAACATGTCTCTTAATAAACTGATTACCAAGAAAGATCCTGCCCTCCCAATTCCAAGTTCCTATTAGCTTTGCTTATGAACACAGTCATGGGCAGCACCCTTAGGAATAAAGAAAGTAAGGTCCAAAAGAGCGGAGAAAGTCCAGGGGATTCTCTAAAGCATCTCTAGTCCAAAGATTCTTTTTCTTAAAGTCAGTTCAGTTCAGTCACTCGGTCGTGTCTGACTCTTTGTGACCCCAGGGGCTGCAGCACGCCAGGCTCTCCTGCCCATCACCAACCCTCGGAGCTTGCTTTCTTAAAGTTCAGTTCAGTTCAGTCGCTCAGTCGTGTCTGACTCTTTGCGACCCCATGAATCACAGCACGCCAGGCCTCCCTGTCCATCACCAACTCCCGGAGTTCACTCAGACTCACGTCCATCGAGTCGGTGATGCCATCCAGCCATCTCATCCTCTGTCGTCCCCTTTTCCTCCTGCCCCCAGTCCCTCCCAGCATCAGAGTTTTTTCCAGTGAGTCAACTCTTCGCATGAGGTAGCCAAAGTACTGGAGTTTCAACTTTAGCATCAGTCCTTCCAAAGAACACCCAGGGCTGATATCCTTTAGAATGGACTGGTTGGATCTCCTTGCAGTCCAAGGGACTCTCAAGAGTCTTCTCCAACACCACAGTTCAAAAGCATCAATTCTTCAGCATTCAGCTTTTTTCACAGTCCAAATCTCACATCCATACATGACCACTGGAAAAACCATAGCCTTGACTAGACAGACCTTTGTTGGCAAAGTAATGTCTCTGCTTTTGAATATGCTGTCTAGGTTAGTCATAACTTTCCTTCCAAGGAGCAAGCGTCTTTTAATTTCATGGCTGCAGTCACCATCTGCAGTGATTTTGGAGCCCCCCAAAATAAAGTCTGACACTGTTTCCCCATCTATTTCCCATATGTAATCATATATACTCAGAGTGAAACAATCCCCAACTCAAGGCTCTCTCTTGCTTCAACATTTGCAACATTTCTCCTTTCAGAGCTGATTCTCCAGCTCAGGACTAGGTAAGGCCAGCACTAGAGGCTTGATCTAATCAATGAGGTGTCCTCTTGGTATCTGAGTTGTAAGCACTGACACAAAAGGAATCACACCCGTGTTTTGTTTCCTTTCCAGGGCACACACAAAACTGTCCCAGACTCGCTAATACAAAGAACAGCTTAGCTCACAGAAAGAGCTCTTTGAAGATAATATTTCTAAACAAGCCCATCACAGAGGCAAGGCTTTTTTGCTTTGTTTATTTTCAGAGGTAAGACAGAAAAAGTAAGCACGGCAAAAGATTTGTATGCATTTTTCTCTTTTCCCTAAAAAAGGAATATTATATTTCAGGAACTTTTCTTGGGAAACAGAATAGCAGCCCCATTCATAATTACTTGCTCAACTGCAATTTGCAAACTCCCTTTCCATTTCTTGCCAAGATTCCCTCTCTGTTTCCTGACCTTCATAACAGCTCCAGCTGAATTTCCTTCCTCAATCCCCAAAGAGAATCCACCATCTTAAATTTTTGCACAGTTGTCCTAAAAAACTGAAGAACTGAAGTTTGTAAAATAGACTTATTTTCAAAAATATTCAAATGTATTTTGCAGAGATTAATATGAAATCTACTCAGCAGTATTCTTTTGGAAAAGCAACTCCTTTAAACAGTGAGATGTTCCAGCACCAGAGAGAATTTTTCAAAGCCTGTGCATGTCTGCACAACCCCATGCCAGCAAAATTCACATAGCAAAGAAGCTATCAAGTTAGCTTTTAGGGCTTACCTAAAAATCCATATAGTATTATTTAATATGGTAGAGGAATGTACAATTTAGTTTAAGATGGCTCACAATTCCCAAAAATCAAAGCATAAATCACCTTGGTACCGTAATCATTTAGACCAAATCATCATCTAAGTCCCGACTGGGTTTCTGACAGTAACAAAATCTATCCTCCCCCTCCAAAGTACCCTTTCCAGGGTCAGTTTCAAAAGGCTATGTACATACCCTGGAGAAGGCAGTGTCTAAGGGGGCCCCCAGTGATCTTCACCCTCTTGAATTCATCCCTTTGTGTAATCCTTCCCCCGCTGAACACAAGATGGATTTAGTAACTTGATTCTAATGAATAAAATACAGCAAACTCCAGGCCATCATTTTTGAGAACAGGTTACAAGACTGGTTTTCACTGTACGTGCCCTTTCTGGCTCGTTCACTCTGATGGAAGCTAGTGCCAGGCTGTGAGCTGCCCTAGGGAGGGCCCGGAGGGCAAGCGAAGCCTCTGGCAAAGCACAGGAGGACTAGGTGAATGCCGTCGAAACACCCTGTGCGCTTGGAAGAGGGTCTGCCCTGCTTGAATCCCAAGAGGACCACAGGGACACAGAGCCAGGGGACCCAGGAAGCTCTGCAGATTCCTAACTCCCAAAAGTTGTGAGATAAGGCTGTTCCTGGCAGTCCAGTGGTAAAAAGTCGGTGCTTGCACTACAGGGGGCACAGGTTCCATCCCCTGGTGAGGGAACTGACATCCCACATGCTACCAAATGCAGCCACATACACACAAAATGCAGATAACTATTTGCTGTTCTAAGTCACTGGGTTTGAGAGTAAGCTGTTACACAGTCATGGATAACTAATGCATATGCCAGACATCCTCTGCCTCCTGACACAGTTAGGGTTAGCTCTCCAAGACATCATCTAAATCCTTTAGCCTGTACAGAAACATAGCTCCTGGAGGGAAGAGCCACTTCATAAAGGAATCATCTCTCTTTTTTGAGATATGCTCTAAAAATATCTTTCATTTTCCCTTCACTGCCATTAATATTAGTCATTTAAACTTAAGTCTCAAAATACTAATAAATTCTTAAACTTTTAACTTCTTAAACTTAAGAAGTCTATATGTACAGACTTCAGAATTTTATAAACTATGAGCAAAAATTTTAGCCACACACAATCATTTTAATACACAAGCTACTCTTCGTCTCTTCATTCATTCATTCATTGAAAAATACCCTCTACTCTTTTCTGGATACCTTCTAGTTTACTGTGGTGGCATTAAATTAACTCGAATTGCTAGTCTTTTAACTCAGTAGGAGCTTCCCAGGTGGTGCTAATGGTAAAGGACTTGTCTGCCAATGCAGGAGGTCTAAGAGACTTGGGTTTGATCCCTGTTTTAGGAAGATCCTCTGGATGAGGGCACGGCAACCCACTCCAGTATTCTCGCCTGGGGAATCCCATGGACAGAGAAGCCTGGCGGGCTACAGTCCATGGGGTCACACAGAGTCAGACATGACTGAGCAACTTGGCACTCAGGCACACGTAATTCAGCAGGTCACGTATAGGGCAGGAAGAATTTGTACCATCTGATTGTAACAGAGAATTTTCCACTGAGACAAATACCAAATTTGACCTCCAGGTTGGCAGTCTAGCCAATCATCTATAATCCTATCTACCATGAATCTAATTCATACCTTACTTGTTACCTCTAGGAGAACTAAAACATACAGGAAATAGAATACAATCAACCCTCATCAGTAACAAAAATTCAGTGCTGGGCACTAAGTAATTCATTCAAATATGGAGGAGATACAATGTCACTGAGAGCTTGTAACTGGGTTATTTGATTCAGATGTCAGAGATGGGGATGTCAGAGAAGGATTTCCTGAAAAAAGTGAGCTGCCATGGTGACTCAGTCAGTAAAGAACCAGGCTGCAATGCAGGAGACCCAGGTTCAATCCCTGGGTTGGGAAGATCCCCTGGAGAAAGAAATGGCAACACACTCCAGTAGTCTTGCCTGGGAAATCCCATGGACAGAGGAGCCTAGCGGGCCACAGTCCATGGCGTCGCAAGAATCGGACATGACTTAGCGACTAAACCAACAATCACCACCATCTGAAGACAGAGCAGAGTCTCACTCGATACAGAAGAGGAAACAGGATTAACACAGTGCAAACATCCTGTGTAGGAGAGAACACTGAAATGAAGGGGGGTGAATGTAGCTGGAAGATACAGCAATAGGGAATGGGCTCACGATCAAACAGGAGACGCTGTAAGGACTGGACTATGCAGAGCCTGTGAGTCCCCACAGGAGTTTGGGTTTCATCCTCAGAGTATTAAGAAACCACTAGAAGGTTTTAAACTAATCAGAATTTTGAAAAGATTCATCTGATAAAGGACTGAAGCAACCAGAGGAGTGGGGAAACCAGTCAGAGACCATCATAGTAATCTAGCAAGTGATTCTGGAAGCCGGCAGTGGACTGATGGTGGAACAGAGACGTGAATACGTGAGGGGGATTTAGGAAGACAGTGGGCTAAATATCGGGAGACACCTATGCACACACAAAGAGAGATGAATACAGTGAACATAAGTGAAGGACAGAATTTCAAACCCATGAGTAAAAGCTTTAACCTCACAGCAGTGAGCTTTTTTCGAGTAAGTGTTATTAGCTTGTGTGAGCTCCCATCTCTCGAAGTGACCCTATTCTGCCTGTTTGTACACAATGGATGCTCAAAAAAAAAAACCTGAAAAATGAATAGCGTTTAGACATCTCATGTGTGTTTGGAGTACCTTCTGTGTGCATTTTATCTGCTAAATATTGTATTTCACAGTTTTCTAAGGACCTCTCCAAGCCAGGCAGAGCAAGGGAACTTTTCTTTAACAAGAGCTTTAATGAGATATAATTTACATACATTTGACTCTTTCAATTGACTGAAAACAATCCAGTGGTTTTTAGTACACTCACAGCATTGTGCAACTATCGCCGCAATCAACCTTAGAAGATTTTAGTCCTGGCCAAAAACACTCACACCATGAGCATCACTCCCCAAACCCCTCAATCCTGCCAGCCCTAGGCAACCACAAGTCTACGTTCTGTCTCTAAGGATGTGCCGATTCTAGACATTTCATATAAGCGGAATCATAACAATGGATGTGGCCCTTTGGGTCTGGCTTCTTTCATTCAGCATAGTCTTGAGATCCACCCATGCTGTAAATATGTAGCAATACTTCCTTCTTTGTTTTTTAAGACTACTGTTTTAGGTTCACAGCAAAACTGAGGGGAAGGTACTCAGATTTCCCACATATCCCCTGCCCCCAGACACGCCCCAGGCCCCTCACAGTATCACCATCCTCCACCTGCGTGGAACATTCACTTGAATTGATGAACCTATATTGACAATCAGGCCTCCCTGATAGCTCAGTTGGTAAAGAATCCACCTGCAATGCAGGAGATCCCGCTTCAATTCCTGGGTCGGGAAGATCCACCACAGAAGGGATAGGCTACCCACTCCAGTATTCTTGGGCTTCCCTGGCGCCTCAGCTGGTAAAGAAACTGCCCGCAATGTGGGAGACCTGGGTTCAATCTCTGGGTTGGGAAGATCCTCTGGAGAAGGGAAAGGCTACCCACTCCAGTACTCTGGCCTGGAGAATTCCATGGACTGTATATCCATGGGGTCGCAAAGAGTTGGACACGACTGAGCGACTTTCACTTTCATAATGACAATCACCCAAGTTCATATCCACAAAATAACCTGTACTGACAACCACCCAAAGTTCACAGTAACATTAAAGTTCACTCTTGTTTCTATACATTCTGTGGCTTTGGACAAATCATGACACTTATCTACCATTGTGGTATCTCACAGAATATTCATACTGTCCTAAAAAGTCCTCTGTGCTCCCATACTCATTTTCCTGATATTTTTACTGTCTCCACAGTTCTGCCTTCTCCAGAATATCATATACGTGGAGTCATATAGTATGCAGATTTTTTAGATAAGCACTTTTCACATCATAATATGCATGTAAAGTTCCTCTGAGACTTTTCATGGCTTGATAGTTTCTTTAAGTGCTGAATAATATTCTGTTGTTTGGATGTACCAAAGTTCATTTATCCATTCACCAACTGAAGGACATCGTGGCTGCTTCCAAGTTGTGGCTATTAAGAAAAAAGCTTCTATACACATCCCTGTGTAGCGTTCTGTGTGAACAGAGCCTTCATTCCACTGGGCAAACACAGAAGGAGCACAATTTCTGGATGATATGGTAAGAATTAATTTTATTTTATTGGGCTCAAAAATCACTGCAGATGGTAACGGCAGCCATGAAATTAAAAGATGCTTGCTCCTTGGAAGAAAAGCTATGACAAACCTAGACAGCATATTAAAAAGCAGAGACATCACTTTGCCAACACAGGTCTGTAATAGTCAAAGCTAGACATACATTTCCAGGAGTCATGTATGGATGTGAGAGTTGGACCATAAAGAAGGCTGAGAGCCAAAGAATTGATGCTTTTGAACTGTGGTGCTGGAGAAGACTCTTGAGGGTCCCTTGGACTGCAAGGAGATCAAACCAGTCATCCTAAAGGAAATCCTGAATATTTATTGGAAGGACTGATGCTGAAGCTGAAACTCTAATACTTTGGCTACCTGATGAGAAGAACCGACTCATTGGGAAAGACCCTGATGCTGGGAAAGGTTGAGGGCAGGAGGAGAAGGGGACAACAGAGGGTGAGATGGTTTCTATGGCATCACCAACTCAACGGACATGAGTTTGAGCAAACTCCAGAAGATGGTGAAGGACAGGGAAGCTGGCGTGCTGCAGTCCATGGGGTCACACTTGGACATGACTTAGCAACTGAACAACAACAAATGGTGAGAATGTTTAGTTTTGCAAGAAACTGTCTTCCAAAGTGGCTGCACCATTTTGCGTTTCCACAAACGAGAGTTCTTGGTGTTCCACATCCTTGACAGCATTTGGTGTTGTCGTTGTTCAGATTCTGGTCATTCTGGTAGGTGTGTAGGGGTGTTCTGTCATTTTATTTTCCATTTCCCTGATGACATATGCTGTGGAGCACCTTTTCCTATGTGTATTTGCCATCTGTGTATCTTCTCTGGTGAGGTGTCATCTAAGGTCTTTTGCCATTTATTAATCAGGTTGTTTTCTGATTGTTGGGCTTGAAGAGTTCTTTATGCATCTTTGATAACATTCCTTTATCAGGTATGTCTTTTGCAAATACTTTCTCCCAGTCTGTGACTTATCTTCTTATTCTATTGACATTGTCTGTTGTTGAGCAGAAACTTTTAAATTCAATGAATTTAAAATTAAATTCATTTTTACCAGCTTACCAATGCTTTCTTTCATGGATCATGACATTAGTGCTATGTCTTAAAAGCCTTTGCCATACTCAAGTTCATCTAGGTTTTCTCCATCATCCTCTCAGAGTTTTACAGTTGCGCATTTTACATGCACATCTGATTCACCTGAGCCCATTTCGGTGAAGCATGCAAGGTCTGTGTCTGGACGCACTGCCTGTATGTGGATGTCCAGTTGTCCCAGCACCATGTGTTGAAAAGACCATCTTTGCTCCACTGTACTGCTTTGCTCCTTTGTCAAAGTTCAAGTGACTGCATCTACAGGCATTTCTGTGCTCGCAGTTCTAGCCCACTGATCTATTTGCCCATTTTTTCCACCAGTGCCACACTGTCTTGATTACTGCAGCTTTACATTAAGTTTGAAGTCACGGAGCATCAGTCCTCCAACTTTGTTCTCCTTCAATAGTGTTGGCTATTCTAGATCTTTTGCTTCTCCCTGTAAACTTTAGAACCTGGTTGTTGATATCCACAAAATACCTTTCAGGGATTTTGAGTAGGACTGCATTGTATCTATAGATCAAGTTGGGAAGAACTACCTTGACAATATTGAGTCTTCCTATCCATGAATATGGACTATCAGTTTATTTGGTTCTTTGATTTCATTCATCAGAGTTTTGTGCTTTTCCTCATATAGATCTTGTCTATATTTTGCTAAATTTATACCTAAACATAAAGCTATGACCAACCTATACATCATATTCAAAAGCAGAGACGTTACTTTGCTGACAAAGGTCTGTCTAGTCAAAGCTATGGTTTTTCCAGTAGTCCTGTATGGATGTGAGAGTTGGACTGTGAAGAAAGCTGAGTGCCAAAGAATTGATGCTTTTGAACTGTGGTGTTGGAGAAGACTCTTGAGACTCCCTTGGACTACAAGGAGATCCAACCAGTCCATCCTAAAAGAAATCAGTCCTAAATATTCATTGGAAGAACTGATGCTGAAGCTGAAACTCCAATATTTTGGCCATGTGATGTGAAGAACTGAGTCACTGGAAAAGACTCTGATGCTGGGAAAGACTGAAGGCAGGAGGAAAAGGGGACAACAGAGAATGAAATGGTTGGATGGCATCACCAACTCGATGGACATGGGTTTGAGCAAGCTCCGGAAGCTGGTGATGGACAGGAAAGCCTGGGCTGCTGCAGTTCATGGGATCACAAAGAGTCAGACACAACTAAGCAACTGAACTGATACCTAAACATTTCATTTTGGGGGATGCTAATGTAAATGGTGTTTAGTTGTTCAATGCTGGTACATAGGAAAACAGCTGACTTATATGTTAACCTTGTATCCTGCAAGCTTTCTCTAACTGCTTATTAGTTCCAGGATTCTTTTATTATTCTTTCAGGTTTTCTATACTGTCAATCTTGTCATCTGCAAACAAAGATAGTTTTTAATCTTCCTTTTCAAACCCTAGACCTTTTATTCCGTTTCTTGTTTTATTGCATTAGCTAAAACTTCCACTATAAAGCTGAAAAGGAGTGGTTAGAGGGAATATCTTTGCCTTTCCCCTAATCTTAGTAGGAAAGTTGTAAGCTTCTCACCAAGCAGTCTGATGTTAGCCGTAGGGTTTTTTGTAAATAGTCTTTCTCAAGTTGAGGATGTTTCTCTATATTCCAACTTACCTAAGAATTTTTATCATAAATAGGCGCTGGATTTTGTCAAATGCTTTTTCTGCATCTATTGATATAATCACATGATTTTTCTTATTTAGACTGTTAATCGGAGAAGGCAATGGCACCCCACTCCAGTACTCTTGCCTGGAAAATCCCATGGATGGAGGAGCCTGGTAGGCTGCAGTCCATGGGGTCGCTAAGAGTCGGACACAACTGAGCGACTTCACTTTCACTTTTCACTTTCACACATTGGAGGAGGAAATGGCAACCCACTCCAGTGTTCTTGCCTGGAGAATCCCAGGGATGGCGGAGCCTGGTGGGCTGCCATCTATGGGGTCGCACGGAGTCGGACACGACTGGAGCAACTTAGCAGCAGCAGCAGACTGTTAATGTGATAGAGCACATTTAATTGATTTTCAAATGCTGAACCAGCCTTGCAAACCTTGGATAAACCCCACTTGGTTGTGATTCATATAGTTCTCTTTATACATTGTTAAATCTGATTTGCTCATATTTATTTTATAGCTGAAGAATGCTTCATTCTATGGATGACTGTTTATTCCTTCATCAGTAGATAGACATTTGAGCTGTTTCTACTTTCTGCTCTAATGAATAACACTTCAGTGAACATTTATGTAAAGGTTTTTATATGGACATGGGTTTTCAATTTTCTTGGGGATATACCTAGTGGTGGAATTGCTGGACCAAATGGTAACTCTGTATTTAATTTTTTGAGGAGCTGCCAGACTATTTTACAAAGTAGCTCCACCATTTTACAATCCAACCAGAAATGTATAAGGGTTCCAATCTCTCTACATCCTTGCAAACAATTCTTTTTGATTATGGCTATCCTAGCATGAAATGGTATCTCATTGTGGTTTTAAATTGCATTTCCCTAAAGACTGATGTTAAGCATCTTGTCCTGTTCTTATGGTTCATTTGTGTATCTGATTTGGAAAAAATGTCTATTCAGAAACTTGGGCCATTTTTAAACTAGGCTATTTACTTTTTATGTTGAGTTATGAATTCTTTATATATTCTGAATATAAGTCACTTAGTAAGTATATGATTTGCAAATATTTTTTCCCATTCCATGGGTAGTCTTTTTAGTTTCTTGGTGGTATCCCTTTGAATCAAGAAAGGTTTAATTTTCATGATGTCTAATTAATCTTTTTTCTTTTTTTTTTTTTGGCTTGGGCTTTTGGTGTTGTCTCAAAAACCACTGACTCAAAAACTCAAGGTTGCAAAGATTTACTTCTGTTTTCTTCTAAGAGATTTACAGCTGTGGTAAATTTTAATTATCATAACAAACCATTATAATTATCATAACATTTTAATTATCATAATAAACCATTTTAAGATAATTTTTGTATGGTGTGAGGTAGGGATCTACATTGATTTTTATGCAGGTGTACATCCAGCTGTCTCAGCATCGTTTGTTGAAAGACTGCTTTTTTTCCCCCACTGAATTGTCTTGATCAAATGGTTATTAGGTTGAACTAGGCTTGCATTCCTAGGATAAATCCCACTTGGTGGTATATAAGCCTTTTCATATGTTGCTGAACTCAGTTTGAGTTTGTTGAGAATTTTTGTATTTGTATTCATAAAGGATATTGGTCTAAGGTTTTATTGAGGTATCTTTGTCTGGTTTTGGTGTCAGAGTAATACTGGTCTCAACAGAAAGAGTTAGGAAGTGTTCCCTCCTCTCACATTTTTTGAAAGAGTAGGAAGTTTTTTTTGAGTACTAACTCAATTTTTTTTTACTTGTTTTACATCTAAGATTTAGTTTTTAAAATTTCTTCTTGAGTCCGTTTTAGTAGTTTGTGTCTTTCTAGGAGACAGTACATTTCATCTAGGTTAACCAATCCATTGGCATATAATCATTTATAACATTCTGTCAACATCCTTTTTATTTCTATAAGACTGGCAGTGATATCCCCTCTGAATGAAGCACTTTTAAATGGTCTGAGATTAACAATTATAGAATCTTGAAATTATTAAAACTAAAATCAAAGATATATCTATTGGACTCTAACAATTCTGAAATTTAAAAAATTTTGAGTTACAGGACATATAAGCTAAATATCCTACCCGTTCTCACCTCTGGAAAGAAAAATAGAGGCAAAAATACAGAACCCAACACCTTTCTAGTTAAAATACACCAAAGTCAGTTCAACTGAAATAAACAAGAAACAGTTCCTGGCTAAATTTTCACATTCTAAGTACACCATTCAATGGAAATTCAATATTCTAAAGCAACTACACTCACAGGAACACACACATGCACGCACTATAATACATCCAATATAATAAATGCCTAATGCATTAACAGTGTAAGAGAATCAGGCAATAAACTATCTCAAATAAATAACTTTTTGAACAGAGACTAACTCACTCCATTTATGTTTTGAGTTTAGGGCCATCAGAATTCTGTATACTCTGCTTTCTGAAATCACAGCACATGTATTACTAGGCACATAATTTTTACATACTCCATAACCAAAAACCAACTTCCCAGAAAGTCAAAAGAAATGTTCAGATATTAATAAAAGATTCATAAATACATATTACATCTAAACCTCTACTTGCAAGGTAAGTTTAGGAAAACCATCTTAAAGGAAAAACTGTGTATTTTACCATCTATTCTTTCAGTTTCAAAGAACTTAGGCTAATTGTTACGCTGACTTTTTGAAACTAAAATTTAAGTACACAATTCTGAAAACAGTAAAGAAGATGACAAGCTTCCAAGCTATCCTGATACCACTTTGATACATTCAGGAGAAAACTATGCTTGTTATCACCATACACCTGACTGGCACTACAGGTTAAAGAACACTTACAACCTTCTTAGTTGATTTTTAGGGGAAAAAAAAATCCATTAAGTAAGTAGGGCAGGTAGTGGTAACATCTTTATCATCCCATTAGAGAGGAGACACAGAGAAGGCAATGGCACCCCACTCCAGTACTCTTGCCTGGAAAATCCCATGGACAGGGGAGCCTGGAAGTCTGCAGTCCATGGGGTCGTTGAGGGTCGACCATGACTGAGCGACTTCACTTTCACTTTTCACTTTCATGCACTGGAGAAGGAAATGGCAACCCACTCCAGTGTTCTTGCCTGGAGAATCCCAGGGACGGCAGAGCCTGGTGGGCTGCCGTCTATGAGGTCGCACAGAGTTGGACACTTAGACACAACTGAAGTGACTTAGCCTCAGCAGCAGCACAGAGGAGACAAAACTGAACTTCCCACAGGGTTGACCTGTCCAAGGTCACAGAGTTCAGAAATGGTGAAGCTGAGACCAGAAAATCCAGTCTACTGACTCCCAGTCAGACAGCTTTTCCTCTGTGTGACACTGCTCCCCACTTCTAGAAGCCTGGAGGCAAAAACCTAGAACGGACAGTGTGTATCAGGAAGAAGTTTCCACTAACTCTCCTGAAACTTTTTCATTGAAAGTATGCTTATTTTGAATGTCTGTGAATCCCTATCCTTATCTAACTGGAGCCACAATTTGGCTAAAAGCATGTTTTTAATAATCTTAGACATACAGTGAGTCTTCAGTGACTTGCAACCTGTCAACTTCCAGACATGTTAAATAACCTTTAAAACTTAGTCTTTAGAGCTTAGAGCTAAAAGGCACTGTGAAAACATTAAACAATCCTGGAAAACCCCCTTTTAAGCAATTTTGAGGCCAAATTAGTGCATGTGTCACTGGATGTTCTTCTACAAAGTACTGATGAAAATCCTCATTCTTTGAGCTCTGTAGGTAGTTATGTATAAGTGATCAGAGATAATTAACACCAACGACCATTAACTCCAGGTTTATTTTCTACAGAGATAAGAGAGCTGAAACATATCAGTCCATGGAACAATACTGTTGCTTGATCACAGTGCAAAGCATTAAGTCAGAATCTACCTCAAGGCATCCGGGCATTGCAGTATGCACCCAGCAAAGGACAAAGTTCTGATTCCCCTGATACAGAGGCCTAAGTGTAAATACTTTCTTTATCTCCACTTTCTCCTTGGAGAAGCCAACATTTCCTTGTAACATAAAAAGTCTAAAAGAGTCAGTGCAATTTTCAGAGACAACATACCTTCAGTGATCACACACCCATGAGTTAAAAAGGAGACTGCTGTCATAAACCTGCCATCTAGCTTAGTGAGCAATGGACTTCAGTCCAACATGCTGTGGGCATGTAGGAATATATAATTACACATTAATTAATAATAATAGTAATAATTATAATCACTGGGGTAGGGTTGGGAAAAAGATCTGAGGATACTCTGAGGAAAAGGAAGTTGGTTTAAGTCTCTGCAGCTCCCCCAACATCCATACCAGAGAGACGAGAAATTTTAAAATAATCTGTAATTTTCCAAGAGATTTCCTGGGAGGCTCTGAGGAAGAAAAAGGAACAGCTGCCTCCCTAGTGCCTTGATGCTGGCTGTGGGAGCAACTTTTTCTCAATTCTTCCACTGACAACACACAGGTTGATTCTTCTCCCATTACCTTAGTCCTAACAAGGCTGCAAATGAGTTATTAAAAATATAGTACCCAAAGCTCATCTCTAAGAGAAGGGGCACAAATAGACCAAGTCTGACTCTTACCTTTTGGCTTCCTCCAGGTGACACAAATATTCATAAGCGATATTCTGCCGCCTCCTCTCATCCATCTCCTCTGCAGAGAGTCTTTCATCATCTACAATAGCTGGAAAGAGAGGATAACATCACATCACTTGGAAGAACAGTGTTCAAATCATGAGACGACCAACTAGAAAAAACTCACATGCAGCTCAACACTGAACACTGAGAGATGGGAGTATTGAAACATCAACCACAGAAAGAGAATTGCCTTTGGATTTTACAATGTTATATTATTTCTAGCAAAAACTGCAATACTGAAGTATCAGTCTGTTCAGCTGCTCAGTCATGTCTGACTCGTTGCAACCCCATGGACTGCAGCACGCCAGGCTTCCCTGTCCATCACCAACTCCCGGAGCTTACTCAAACTCATGTGCGTGGAGTCGGTGATGCCATCCAACCATCTCATCCTCTGTCACCCCTTCTCCTCCCGCCCTCTGAAGTATACATGGACATTACACAACAGAAAGAGAATAGCGATCAGACCTCACAGATGTGATGCCACAGGATTTAGACAGCCTCAAACCAACTAGAGGATGGTCTACCAGCAACTGTCCTCAACAGGCTTCTAGAACTGGTCCAGTGGCTCAGAGAATCAGATTGTCCTGGAAATTCTGGGGTGGAACAAAGAATCTGCAAGGACTTGTGTTTTCCCACTCCTAGAGGGGATTGAGGCATCTCATTCAATCCCAATCCTATTTTACAGATGACAAAGTCACTAAAATCCCTCCCTTGCTTATGTCTTGGCCTTTACGAGGCTTTCATGGTCAACAGGTACCCAAAAGAAAAATGCAATGGAGACAGCCAGGGAGCAGAGTCTTCAGGCCCACACCCTTTATTCCAACACGAGCCTAGTTTATAAACTGCCACACTTCAGCCCTGCTTTTCTGTAGAGGACTCAGCCTCCCCGCTTCCTGACTGCACTTCCTCTGCTTGTGGCCTCAACAGTACCCGGCAGCCGCCAACAGTCACATCAGCCAAGTTTTGGCTGCCTATTTACAGGACAACACTTCTCTCTCATAAAAAGAATCCTTTCCCCCTCTTCGGTCCTGAGTGTCCATTCTGATGGCTGTAAAATGAATTTGGTTTCTCGCTGGTTAGATTTCTCATCTAATGAAGACAATGTGTGTAAGCAGCACAAGGGGCAGGACCGTCGGGGTTTGCTCTTTTGTTCCCCAGTCGCCAGCTCCAATCAGCCGTTTAAACGGGACCCCTGGGCTTCCCTTGTGGTTTAGACGGTAAAGAATCCTCCTGCAATGCGGGAGACCTGGGTTCGATCCCTGGATTGGGAAGATCCTCTGGAGAAGGAAAAGGCTACCCACTCCAGTATTCTGGCCTGGAGAAGTCCATGGACTGTATACTCCATGGGGGCGCAAAGAGTTGGACAACTGAGCGACTTTTACTTCACTTCACTCCCAAGCAGAAGAGAGGATATGAAGGTCACTCATCCATTCCCCAAGAAAGGCCAAGCACACATCCGACTAATGAGGCACCTGAAACATCAATCTGGCAGGCAAAAGGAGTTAGGAGCAAGATCTGAACTCTTATTGGGCAAGTACAATGCTCAACACTTAAGATCTAAAAATAATAACCAAATCCTCAAAGACTTCAAAAGAAAGGGGAGATTATGTTTTCATCAATATGTAGATATAGATACAGCGACCCCGTGGACTGTCACCCACCAGGCTCCTCCGTCCATGGGATTCTCCAGGCAAGAATACTGGAGTGGGTTGCCATTTCCTTCTCCAGGGGATCTTCCTGACTCAGCAATCGAACTTAGGTCTCCTGCATTGCAGGCAGACGCTTTAACCTCTGAGCCACCAGGGAAGCCCAGATATAGATATAGATATGTATAAACATATATATATATAATATACATATATAAAATACACACACAAATATATAAAAGACAGAATACCATAAGCATGGGAATATGTACTAGATGCTTACTTATTGAGCACTTAATTTCCTTCAAGCCTTAGGCAGAATTTAGTATGCAGTGTCTCATTTAAGTCTCAGGACTCTCTCTGAGGCAGGTATGTAATCTATCACACTTTACCTCTGAGCAAACAGCCTGAGAAGGCATTTGCCCAAATGAAGAGCAGAGATATTAGAGCTAGAAATATTAGTCTGGGAGGGAAAAAAGCGAGTAGAGAACTTCAGGAAATGTCTTTGTTTATGGGTGAGGAAGAAAAGGAAACAGCAGAAGAGGCAACTAAAGAGCCTCTTGATGAGGGTAAAAGAATAGAGTGAAAAAGCTGGCTTAAAACTCAACATTCCCCAAACTAAGAGCTTGGCATCCAGTCCCAACACTTCATGGCAAATAGAAAAGGAAAAAGTGGAAGCAGTGACAGGTTTCATTTTCTTGGGCTCCAAAATCACTGGTCATGGCAACTGCAGGCATGAAATTAAAAGACACTTGCTCCTTGGAATGAAAGCTATGATGAACCAAAGGTTTGTATACTCAAAGCTATAGTTTTTCCAGTAGTCAGGTATAAATGTGAGAGTTGGACCATAAGGAAGGCTGAGCACCTAAGAATTGATGCTTTTGAATTGTAGTGCTAGAGAAGACTCTTGGGAGTCCTTTGAACATCAAGGAACTCAAACCAGTCAATCTTAAAGGAAATCATTCCTGAATATTCCCTGGAAGGACTGATGCTGAAGTTAAAGCTCCAATACTCTGGCCACCTGACGTGAAGAGACGACTCACTGGAAAAGACCCTGATGCTGGGAACGATTGAAGGCAAAGGAGAAGAGCATAGCAGAGGATAAGATGGTTGGATGGCATCACCCACTCGATGGACATGAATCTGAACAAACTCCAGGAGACAGTGAAGGACAGGGGAGCCCGGCATCCTGCGGTCCATGGGGTTGCAAAGAGTCAGACATGACTTAGCGACTGAACAACAACAACGTCCCTCCCCCGCCCATTCTCCTCACTGTTACCAAAAGCCCCTTTGTAACACACAGTCCTACTGATGTTATTCTCTGTCTCCAAACCTTCGATGGATCTTCATTTCCTACAGAACACAGCTCTGGAAGAGAACATGTTTCCTCTCCTCCCCTACGTGAACAACCACTTTGCAGTGAACCTTCACAAAGTGGGCTAACCATCATCCCGAAAAGAATATACTTCAAAATTATGGTTTCCTCATTAGGGGTCACCTTAGAGGATACCTCGCGTGCCCACACAGCATCACCTAGTCCTCTCTCTTCACTATTCCTAACAGTTCATTCCCAGGACACCCCATGACTACTAGTTTCGTATTTTAATTTCCGTCTAAAGAATGCCTCCCACTTCTCACAGGATATTTTCATGTTTTGGTACCTTCATACATGTTAAAAGCTTGAAAGCAACAGCAAACTCCTAGTCAGAGTCCACCTGCTCATTTTACCCTCCTCAGGGGGTAAGGGAGGGGTCGCCTTCAAAAGGAGGCACTCTGCCTGCCACCTTCCTTCCGCCTCAACCAGCCCACCCAGGAGGAGGCGAGAAGCACCAGCAGGACTGTGCTCAGACCTCTGCCCCCCAACTGCCTCCATAAGCCATGCAAGATCCCACCAGCCCAGGGCTACGGGGGGCTCTCAAACACTGAGGTCACCACCCAAAGAGAAGATGTGACTTCATATTTGAATTAAAACACACACTCGCCACAAAGCTTTACCTTGCTACTACAATGTACTGGCTATAGCTGATGGAATTCTACCCATCCTTAAGGTTTAACTCCAGGACCACTTCCTTCCCAAAGTCTCCCCTGATGGATTCTATTCACAATGTCCTCTCTTCTGGTACCGAAACTGAGCAGGACCCAGTGGGGGCCTCCTGGGGACAAATTCTTTACATGTCTTTCGTTTCTTGTTTGCAGGGAAAAGGTTTCAGCCTCCTAGACCTTTCTTCCCTGAGTACCAAAGGACAGATTCCAACAGTCACTAATCAGGGAATGGAGGAGAAGCAGGAAAAAAAGGAGCAGTCAAGAACCAATAATGCATCTATAGGGCAGGATCCTGGTTTCTCTTCAAGGAATATGTTTAACAATATATTTGAGTTCTTCTGCAGAACCAAGGCCCTCGCTCAAGAGGATAACTTCAGGCAGAGAACAAGATTCCCGAAGCACCGCCCTAGTAGCGCATCAACAACCAATCAGAAGAAAGCCACATGCCCCTCAGCCCTCACCCCATGTTCTGCCCATAAAAACTGCTCCCTGAAAACCATGAGAGAATGTCAGGGTGCCGAGCATGAGCCACCCAATCTCCGCGCGTGGCCCTTTCGCTGCTCCAGACCCTCAGGTTTGGGTTTGTCTGGGCTCGCTGTGTGTCTTCCTGTGCGCATGAACCTGCATTCTGCGCCCGTGCCGCCTCCACGGCTTTAACAGTAAATCCTAGGAGACAGGCGTGTGTCCTCCAGGTGTCAGCACACCTCCCTGCAGACGCTGCACACTCCATGAAAGTACTGACGGGCTTTAAAATATCTACCTGGGGTACTCTTATTTGCCCATTTATGTTGAATAAAGGATGTGGTCACTGATGAAGGAAATACAGCACTGTTCTGTAGACTTCACTCGACTAACATTCAATTCACAGATTCTATGAGCCAAGCAAGAGTCAGAGCACCAGACACGGGGCAGTGAACAAAGCAAAAACTGCATGTCCTCATGGCACATTGTACACATTCCTTCCTTCCCTCCTAACCTGGCCCACATCCCTGGCCACTCCTCTTCCAACCACACACACTTCAACTTCACCTTCCTTCCTTCATGACCTATTGTGTCAAAGTGAACACCAAGGTTACGAGTGTGAGAACGTCTTAATTACAACAAAAGCAGATCTCTCTGGGCCACAGAGGTTGCCTGCAAATATTTCTGCATTACTCAACATTTACTAAGTAGCAACTTCTGATAAGGGACACAGGCGTGGATACTAACCCTGCCATTTAAAGAGCCTTCACAGAGCTGATAAAATACACCTCAGCATGACACTCCCACCTATAAAGCACTTTTCCATATTATTGTGTGGTTTTCGTCATCTCCCTGAAAGACAGGCGTTATCTCTTTCTTACAATTGAGAACAGGGTCAAGCCAGGGGAAGGGACTGCCATGGTTACTGCTGGGTCAGTGGCGGAGCCAGGGCTGCAGCTGAGGGCCCCCAGTACCCTGGCCCTGCTCTTTGCCCAGCGCCACGCTGCTGCTGCCGAAGTTGAAAGGGCCTTGTCACTGTCAAGCCCAAGGGAAGATCACTAAAGTGCCTTCAAAACTGCTTTTTAAATTGATTAACTGAGACTTCCTCTAAAGTCCATCTTTACTTGCTGCCTTGAACACTAAGAAACACAGGATATCGTGAAAAACTACTTCCTGAAGTATTAGCAACTCACAAAACACTTGCTGTAATGTTAGCCAACATTGGCTAAAGATGGTAAAGCAAGCACATTCTATGGAAATCACAGTTCAGTTCAGTTACTCAGTTGTGTCCGACTCTTTGCGACCCCATGAACCACAGCTCTCCAGGCCTCCCTGTCCATCACCAGCTCCAGAGTTTACCCAAACTCATGTCCATCAAATCGGTGATGCCATCCAACCATCTCATCCTCTGTCGTCCCCTTCTCCTACTGCCTTCAATCTTTCCCAGCATCAGGGTCTTTTCAAATGAGTCAGCTCTTTGCATCAGGTGGCCACAGTACTGGAGTTTCAGCTTCAACGTCAGTTCTTCCAATGAACATCCAGGACTGATCTCCTTTAGGATGGATTGGTTGGATCTCCCTGCAGTCCAAGGGACTCTCAAGAGTCTTCTCCAACACTACACTTCAAAAGCATCAATTCTTCGGTGCTCAGCTTTCTTTATACTCCAACTCTCACATCCATACATGACTACTGGAAAAACCATAGTCTTGACTAGACGGACCTTTGTTGACAAAGTAATGTCTCTGCTTTTTAATATGCTGTCTAGGTTGGTCATAACCTTCCTTCCAAGGAGTAAGTGTCTTTTAATTTCATGGCTGCAGTCACCATCTGCAGTGATTTTGGAGGCCCCAAAAATAAAGTCTCTCAGTGTTGCCATTGTTTCCCCATCTATTTCCCATGAAGTGATGGGACCGGACACCATGATCTTCGTTTTCTGAATGTTGAGCTTTAAATCAACTTTTTCACTCTCCTCTTTCACTTTCATCAAGAGGCTTTTTAGTTCCTCTTCACTTTCTGCCATAAGGGTGGTGTCATCTGCATATGTGGGGTTATTGATATTTCTCCCGGCAATCTTGATTCCAGCATGTCTGAGGTTATTGATATTTCCCCGGCAATCTTGATTCCAGCTTGTGCTTCCTCCAGCCCAGCGTTTCTCATGATGTACTCTGCATATAAGTTAAATAAGCAGGGTGACAATATACAGCCTTGACATAGTCCTTTTCCAATTTGGAAACAGTCTGTTGTTCCATGTCCAGTTCTAACTGTTGCTTCCTGATCTGCATACAGGTTTCTCAAGAAGCAGGTCAGGTGGTCTGGTATTCCCATCTCTTTCAGAATTTTCCACTTTGTGCTGATTCACACAGTCAAAGGCTTTGGCATAGTCAATAAAGCAGAAATAGATGTTTTTCTGGAACTCTCTTGATTTTTCGATGATCCAGTGGATGTTGGCAATTTGCTCTCTGGTTCCTCTGCCTTTTCTAAACATTATAGGGTTTATTCAGAGGTTTAAGGAACAGAATGAGTTGGTAGAAAAGCTTTCGAAATAGAACTATGAAGTCAGAAACAGAAGGAACCCTAAAGAGTTTATTTTCCTAAGAACACCCACAAAATCCACTGTGAAAAGAGACCCAGACCGTCTTGACTCATGAAGGAGTTGGCACGGTCACTTGTTCACTTCAGCTACTCTACTTGCCCCTTCACACAGGAGACCAAGGCCACCACCTCCTTTGCGTTAAAATGTATTCATTTGTTCAACAAATATTAGAGGGGTTGCTCTGTGCCAGTCTGTTCTAGGGAACAACACACCAAGTCCCTCATGAAGTTTTTATTAAACAACTGAAAGTCAAAGTGTTAGTGCTCAGTCCAATCTTTTTTGACTCCATGGACTGTAGCCCACCAGGCTCCCCAGTCCATGGAATTCTCCAGGCCACAATAATACTGGAGTGGGTAGCCATTCCCTTCTCCAGGGGATCTTCCCAACCCAGGGATCAAAGCCGGGTCTCCTGCATTGCAGGCAGATTCTTTCCCGACTGCTGGCATAACTACAGGATGCTTAGAGAAGTGGGGATATACTGGAAGGAGCATTAGCAAGAGTCACAAAACCAGGGATGGGAACCCCCATTTTACAAAATGGTATTAAGGAAAAACAGGTTGAGAATATGATATGAATCATCAGTTCATAGAAACATGCCACAATTTAGTGTTTGATGGACACACTGTTATTTTGCGTGACTCAATATTTCTGTAAGGAACTCTGAATATCCTCAGGTATATCATTCGACTCAAATGTGTACTGAACCATCTTGTAAGAGTTAAGACTGAGCTCACCTGGGTGATAGACCCAAAGCCTTGACATGGGAGATTCACTTAAATGGGTAAATCCTCACTCTCAGAACTTAGAGAATGGCTACCAGAAATGTGTACCCCAAGGAAGAGAACTGATTCTGAAAGCCTCAAACTGGGAAAAGGGGTGGGATACCAAAAATGAGAGCACCCCAAGTCTGAGATTTCTAGTAAGCTGATACTCAGTAAACTGACCCGTGATATATTCTGGCTTCCTACCAGCTTCCTGAAGCATTTCACAGCTACTTAATCTGAAGTTTTACAGGACCACATGATCAAACTTCCCTAAACTGAAGTTTCTTTTGAAAAACAGGCAAACCTGGGGTTGAAGTTGTTAGCAACCTGAAACACATTCCCAGGCACTCCAAAGAAATTGAAACGACAATAGAGACTGCCATCCTACCTGTTACAGACATTGAGTTTCACCAAGCCATGACAATTATGAGACCCTGAGTACACAGGCTGACAGTTCATCCATCTCCACATCTCCACCAAGTGCCAGGTAAATAGTAGGTGCTCAGTAAAGTCTGCTGATTGGTGTGCACTCAGCTTTGTGCTAACCCACTCCAGTATTCTTGCCTGGAGAATCCCATGGACAGAGCAGCCTGGCAGGCTACAGTCCACAGGGTCGCAAAGAGCTGGACACAACTGAAGCGACTCAGCACACATGTATGCAGTTTTGTGCTTGATAGACAGAGATGCTACGTCCTTCACAAGCTTAGTCCTACTAAGTCCAAGCCCTGATGTTAATACAGCCATACTGTTCAGATCCCAAGGGAGGGGGAACGAATTTGAAGCCTACCCTGGAACTTCTCATGCATCAGCCATTTCTAAGGACTCTCCAGAGTTATAAATCCACACACAACTTCAGAGGATATTCAAAGTACACGTGGCAGTAAGGGGCTGTGGCCACTTCCCAGAAAGCCCTAAATCTTCAAGTTCAGCATTCCAAGGAGAATTTCCTAGTGGAAAGAAGGGTAACCAACAAACTACAGTTTCCTTACAAGTGTTAGGGTCTCTGATGAGCTACCCATGTGTGCTTTTTCCAGTAAGGTTTGTTGTGGAGTCACTGAGCCATGTTCGACTGTTTTGTGACCCCATGGACTATAGCCCACCAAGCTCCTCTGTCCATGGGATTCTCCAGGCAAGAATGGAGTGGGTTGCCATTTCCTTCTCCAGGGGATCTTCCCAACCCAGGGACTGAACCCAGGTCTCCTGCATTGGCACTGATCCACCAGGGAAGCCCTCTAGTGAGGTTACTGAGGCTCAGAAGAGATAGATTTTTCATCATAATTTCTTAGAAAAATGAGAAACATTTCAGGCTTTGTGAAACGTTTATCCCTTTCTGCAAACACAGTTTAAGTATATATAGCTTTAAGATCAACATATGAAAAAGAGTTATTTGATCCCACTTTGATGCAAAAGGTGCCAAACTTTTCCCAAGAACGTGATCATACTTGAGTACCTAAGATGCCAATCTGTTTCTAACAAGCCCGAGATCTCAAAACCCAGGACAACTTTTCAGAACAGGACCTCATTCTACATCTCACACATGGGAAGAAAATTAATTTTGGTCCACTGTGCAAATTTGACCAAGAATGTCTTTTTTCTATTTTAAATAACATGGAAACTCAAAGCAGACCATGAAGATGTTAAGATCCATACACAGAAGTGGCCAACCTGAAGTCGAGCAGGTCTGTCTGGGACTTTGCTCAATTTGGGAAAAAAATTAAAAGCAATTATTGCTAGATTTGGTATTTTGTAGTCAATTATAATGGCAAAAAAGCATTTGGGGACAAAACCACCTCTTTAGCTACCAAATAGGCACAGGGAAAGTTCCATTTGCTCTCTACCTGCTCCTACACAGATTTCAGTAAGGAAGAATGGAGTATCAAGTTTCCAAAGCCAATATAAGACTTTTTAACCCTGATTGTTAAAATTACAGAAGGAATTATAAAAATCTTAAGCCTAGATGAGCTTCTAGTATTTTTAAAGGAGGGGAAAGGAATTCAACTTATCTCACTTGGATATGAATTTTTTATCCTTAAGATGGTCAGTGCAAAAACACTCCAATTTACAACTAGTCCTAAAATGATTCTCCCTGCTTTCCATAGAAAATGAACATTTTAAGGACACAGACATTTACTTACACTTTGATACTTCATGGAATGATATTTTACAACTGTTAAACAGACTTAGCAGGTTACGTAATGATGGCTCCTGGGCTGTTCTCAAGGAGAAGTCAGTCCCTGGTAACTTTCTGTCCTTGCCCTCTCAAACTATTCCAAATGACCTAGAATATCAGAGAATACGGCCACAAAGCTAGGAGTCTTAGAAGACAATAGAATAGGAAAGCGTGGCCTCATTTCTCCTTGACTACTAGCAGAAAAGAAAAAATAAATCACAAACAGTTCAAAGGTAAGAGCAGGAAAACAAAAGAGCTTCTTGGTTGAGTTTTTCTGTTTCAGGCGCATATGCTATATTTCTCTCATTCACGTGAGCGCTTCGTGATACACGCATGAAAGTAGCATACGGAAGGGATTAACACCTAATGATCACTTACCGCATGCCAGATACTTTACATATATTATCGCTTATCCCCCTTTAAGACAGGAATTTGAACCTCCACTTTTCTGATGGGAAAGAAATGCAGAGAGGTTGGGTCATTCTGGCTTAGGCAATTCTAAGATCACAAGGACAGTTCAGTGGCAGAGCTGGGATCTGAAACAACCCTGACTCCAAAGTTCTGGAATCTCTGGATTCCAGTTCTACCTTACCTAAGTGCCACTGCCTCCCTGTATGTAAATGTTTGATAACTGGCCCAGCGGCCATTAGACTGTTCTGAGGGTGCTATTAATGGTTATTACTGATATCTCATTAATCAGCAGATAGATTTACATGACTTTTATTTTATGCAGAGTACATCATGCAAAATGCTGGGCTGGAAGACTCACAAGCTGGAACCATGATTGCTGGGAGAAATATCAACAAATTCAAATATGCAGATGATACTACTCTAATGGCAGAAAGCTAAGAGGAACTAAAGAGCTTCTTGATGAGGGTGAAAGAGGAGAGTGAAAAAGCCAGTTTAAAACTAAACATTCGAAAAACTAAGATCAAGGCATCTGTCCCCATCATTTCATGCTAAATAGATGGGGGAAAAGTGGAAACAGTGATAGATTCTATTTTCTTGGTCTCCAAAATCACTGCAGATGGTGACTAAGTCCACAAAAGTAAAAGACACTTGCTCCTTGGAAGGAAAGCTATGACAAACCTAGACAGTGTATTAAAAAGAAACAACACTGTTGGAAAAGGTCCGTATAGTCAAAGCTATGGTTTTTCCAGTAGTCATGTACAGATGTGAGAGCTGGACCAGAAAGAAGGCTGAGCACCAAAGAATTGATGCTTAGGAATTGTGGTGTTGGAGAAGACTCCTGAGAGTCCCTTGGACAGCAAGGAGATCAAACCAGTCAATCTTAAAGGAAATCAACCCTGAATATCCATTGGAAGGACTGATGCTAAAGCTGAAGCTCCAGTATCTTTGACTACCTGATGTGAAGAGCCAACTAATTGGAAAAGATCCTGATTCTGGGAAAGACTGAGGGCAAGAGAAGAAGGGGGTTGCAGAGGATGAGATCATTGGATGGCATCACTGATTTAATGGACTTGAGTTTGAGCAAACTGAGGGAGATAGTGAAGGACAGGGAGGCCTGGTGTGCTGCAGTTCATGGGATTGCAAAGAGTCAGACACAACTTAGGGACTGAACAACAAAAAACACAATTTTCCCTGCTGGAAACCATATAAATTAATGCTATTATCTTGAAAAAGTACAGACAGTAAAATTACAGGCTTATTTCTCAGAGATGTAGAAACCTCAAATGTAGTCCAGCAAAGGAAAAAATATTAAGATAGTATTCAGTATTGCCAAGTTAGACTACATTAGGAATGCAAGAGTTGTAACAAGACCAAAATGAAAACCAACAAAAAATTAAATGACACCACTATGTCACGTCATAAGCAAAATGATATGGTCAATAAATGCTGAGAACACATTTGAGAAAATTTACCATGTTTTCTCTGAGGCACCCATCTGCATTTTACTCCTCTTTCCTCACAAAAGGTTAATTTCTATCTAACTTGTCAATCATGCCTGATTTTTATGAGATTTTTATTTTTATTTTATTAACTTTTTATTTTACTGAAGTACAGCCAATTTACAGGGCTTCCCTGGTGGCTCAGCAGTAAAGAATCCACCTGCCATGCAGGAGATACAGGTTGGGTCCCTGGGTTGGGAAGATCCCCTGGAGTAGAAAATGGCAATCCACTCCAGTATTCTTGCCTGGAAAATCCCATGCACAGAGGAGGAGATGGTGGGCTACAGTCCATATGACTTAGTGACTAAACAGGAACAAGAAGACAAACATTAATTTACAATATTGTGTTAGTTTCAGGTGTTACAGCACAGTGATTCACTTATACAGATATAAATTCTCTTTCATATTCTTTCCCCTTATCAGTTCAGTTTAGTCACTCAGTCATGTCCGACTCTTCGCAACCCCATGGACCACAGCATGCCAGGCCTCTCTGTCCATCACCAACTCCCGGAGTTTACCCAAACTCATCTCCATTGAGTTGGTGATGCCATCCAACCATCTCATCCTCTGTTGTCCCCTTCTCCACCTGCCTTCAATCCTTCCCAGCATCAGGGTCTTTTCAAATGAGTCAGCTCTTTCTCCTTATAGGTTATTATAAAATATTGACTATAATTCCCTGTGCTATCCAGTAGCAATGATTATATGTTAATCCCAACCTCCTAATTTATCCGTCTGCAAAGACTTGATTGTTTAAAAGGGGTGTGGCTGAGAGGGAAGAGCAGTGCTCTGGGAGCCTGTAACAATGTCATACTCCGTGTCCTCATATGTCAAATGGGAATAATGCCACTTAACCCCACGAAGCTGTTGTATGAGTGTTTTTTAGAAACATTTTATCATAATGTATATTTCAAACTATTTAATAGCTAAATTCTTGTGTAATCAATTACTAAATGAGTCTGTTGTCATTCAGTTGCTAAGCTGTGTCTGACTCTTTGCGACCCCATGGACTGCAGCATGCCAGGCTCCTCCATCCTTCACTCTCTTCTGGAGATTGTTCAAATTCATGTCCATTGAGCTGGTGATGTTATATAAGACAGAAAACTTATAAACATAAGTATAGTAAAGACAACAGATAATAGGATAGTTTTTCCAAGGATAATTGATTATATTCAATTTTTCCCTCACTTAGTCTCCCATGTAACTTGCAAACTGAATGTATTTGAAGCTATATAAATTTTTAAAAGCACCATTTTAATTTCACACACACATATACACATACTGTATACATATATATATGTGTGTATATACTGCTACAATAATTATATAACATTTTGTTATTATATAAACTATAATAGGGGAAAAAAATCCTAAAAGGAAACATCAAAATGCTAAAGCATTTGTTTCCAAAAGGAGAGCTCTGAGTTTCTTCCTTCACTTTTTGATTCTTACATATTCCAAATACTCTACCCCACTGATGTGTATTACTTTAATTATATAAAAAATAAGAAAGGATTCTATTTGTTTCAATGTTCAGTTACACAAAGATTTTTAAAATATGATGAGAACTAAGCCTTCATGCCAGTTCCATTGAGAAAGATAACTTTCATGCACCTAGCTGACTCATTTGAGCTTCAAGAAAGGGATCACAGGGATTAAAATTTGTGATGAATACTTAGCTTTAAGGTGTGAAGCACATACACACACACACACACACACACACACACAGAAGTTCAAAGACAGCAGAGAGGAAGATGATGCACCTCACCACTCTGGTGGAAGGTATGCTGAGCTAAGGAGAGAGAAGGCGGGGAAAGAGGTAAGTGAGAGGAATGAACAGGAGGGGACTGAAGCTGGAGAACAGTGAAGGCAGTGCTGAACCTCTGGGACTCGAAACCCTGTAAGTCTGAATAGAAGAGAACCTCGGCCACGCTTTACAAGAGCACAGCGTGGCAACAGAACGAACAGGATGAAGAAGAGCCTGGTACGGGGGAAGGACAAGGAAGCCAACAAAGAGCAGCCAACTCACTCAGTGACTTCAGACGGTGGAGGTGGAAACTGCACGTGGCCCAGCACCAGAAAGGCACCCCTTCCTGCGCCAACTTCCATAAAGTCAAGTTTGTGTAACGAACAAGGAAAACATCATGGAGGCGTCCCACTGTTGTGGGATATACGAGGAGTGAACGTTAAATCTACACATGTATTTGGCAGAGGAGTTTAATAAAACAGACTCAATCAGAAGGCTAGGATGGAGAACAGAAGGGTACTATTAATGCAAGCATATGCTGTTTGTTAGTGAGTGTGAATTAACACATGATTCAGGATAGTCGATTTTTAAAGCATGCCAAAAATTCAGCTCTCTAGTGGATCATACTATGCAAATGGAGGTATGTTGCCAACACAGTCATGGCTGCAGAATACATTTCAACTTGACTTTGGGCTAAAGCAGTTTAGGCTAGTTTTAATGAACAAGAGGGTCTTAATGGCATTTAAATGGGGTATGAAAGTCAGCATCAGCTCACACATTAAGGGCTTGGGGAATACTGGATTTGTGAGACGTCATCAAGCGTTGCAGATGAAGCCACCATCAAAGAGCAGGACTTCAGTCAGGCACTTTGGTTTCATAGACATCACGGAAGGGGAAAAAGTGGAAATGGTGACAGATTTTATTTTCTTGGGCTCCAAAATCACTGCGGACGCTTGCTCCTTGGAAGGAAAGCTACGACAAACCTAGACAGCATATTAAAAAGCAGAGACATCACTTTGCTGACAAAGCTAGTCTAGTCTAGACTGACTAGTCAGTCTAGTCAAAGCTATGGTTTTTCAGTAGTCATTTACAGATGTGAGAGTTGGACCATAATGAAGGCTGAGCGTCAAAGAATTGATGCTTTCAAATTGTGGCACTTGAGAAGACTCTTGAGAATCCTCTGGACTGCAAAGAGATCAAACCAGTCCATCCTAAAGGAAATCAACCCTGAATGTTCACTGGAAGGATTGATGCTGAAGCGCCAATACTTTAGCCATCTGATGGGCCAACTCATTGGAAAAGACCCTGATACTCGGAAAGATTGATGGCAGAAGGAGAAGCGAGAGGCAAAGGATGAGAGAGTTAGATAACAGCACCAACTCAAAGAACATGAATTTCAACAAACTCGGGGAGATAGTGGAGAACAGAGGAGCACGGCATGCCGCAGTCCATGGGGTCTCAAAGAGTCTGACACGACTGAGCGACTGCAAACAATCAGCACATCACTTAGCTCAAATGACTGACCCAGCCCTATCCGATAGATGGACAAGTATTATCTCCTCCACTTGACTAAGTGTTAAATGGGCTAAGCTATTTGCTCAAGACCCCAGAGCTAGTAGGTTACAGAGCTGGTTTGTATTTAAAACAAACTCTTGGCTTCTATTTAGTTTTTACTGAACTTTTGGAGGTACCCTATTATATTAGAGCAAACATATTTTTATTCTTTTAGGTCAACAATACAGGGAGCAGTAGGAGGAAATGGAATGGCCAATGTGGGAAGGGAGTTGAGTTGGCAAGAGGGGGTGAAGCCAATATCAAGCTTGCAGGCTGAAGAGAATGTATACAAACCGTGATTTTGTAAACCACTTGGAAAGTGGATGAAATACCCTGGGAACGTCTCTCTTGTGGGAAAGAATTTACCCCACTAGGGCAACAAAGCTGAAAACATTTTGGTTTTGGCTTGTTGTGTGCTTTTTGTTCCAACACACAGAACTACTGCTCACAGAAAAGTACAAGGACCAAGATTAGAAAAGTGGATGTACTTATAAACATCATGAAAGACACCACGGCTTTTAGAAATTACAATTCTTTAGCCCAAAACTCCAAAAACTTTATACAGCAGCCAGGACAGTAACCACCTTAAACATAATTCATGTTCTTCTGCTTTAGATTTAAAAGAATAACTGAGCTTCCCTGGCATTTCCTTTCTGCCTGGGGACTGGATCGCTGTTCTACATGTGAATGCCCTTGCACCACAGGTCTAACATGGATCAGAGGAGATAGCCGAATTGTGTACCAGCACTAGATCCTTAGAGGACCTGAATACAATTTCAGAATTAAGTCATTGTTTCCACTCCAGAGAGGAAAACCCTGCTAGCATTTGGGCAGCAGACACATCCACATTTATGAAGCCAAGTGAGGATGGAAATTTACTCTTGCAATTGATCCACTAGGTACAAAGTGCTGGCAGATAATTAGAGAGATGCAGTCTTCAAATGCCTTCCAAGCGGCTTATAATTAAAACCAATAAATACAACAAGAACAGAATGTGTTTCTTTTGGTAAGTGGCAAAGTCTCTAACGTGGTTCAACAGTCGCAGAGCACGTCAGGAGTGCAGGGAAGGCACTGGATGACGTGTTAGAAAGAATTCTGTGCCCCAGATGGCTGGTCATCTAACAGAGAACACGTAACATCGGAGAGAAGTTGGGAAAACCTTTGGAAAAAGGACCAACCAATGACGGGACAAAGAAAAGAAAAGCCAAGGGGAGGAGAGTATTCAATGTTAGGACCGCTCAGAGCCAGTTTCCCAGATCAAGTCTGAAGTCAGGTGATGAAGGAGGGAAGAGAAAGCTGGACCAGAAACACAACGAGAGAAGACAAGAAGGCTAACAAGTTGCACTTTCAAGAGGCACCATCGTGCTTTGTCTCTGCTCCCATTCCTCAGCCCTCCGAGTCTCCACTCCTGCCCAGTCCCTCATCCTTCTCAATCCGAACTTTTTAAGGAGAGGAACAGGGAGACGGTCCAGGATGTTGTACAGCTATCAGTGGTAAGACCAGATGATAGCTCATCATCCAGGAGCTGGGCAGACTTTCGTTCTATTGATAAAAGCTCTTTCAACAAGGTCCACGCGGCACATACACATAACTGTATATGTGATTCCACATATAGCTCATTGGACATCAGTTGTCAAATCTGTGACTTCAATCACTGTAATGACTGTTCATTTAAATACATAAGGGACTTGGTCCAATGGTTAAGCATCCACCTGCCAATACAGGGGACACAGGATCAGTTTCTGGTCCAGGAACTAAGATCCCACATGCTGAGGGGCAACTAAGCCTGGGCCCCATAACTACTGAGCCCACGCACCCTAGAGTCTGTGCTGTGCAACAAAGACCCAGCACAGCCACAAAAAATAAATAAATACATAAAATTAAAAAAAAAAACAACCCTCAAACCAAGGTCCTCATTTTACCAGTTCACCAGTATTCTGAGCCAACAACAGGGCATTTTCTTGGAACATGCAGAGTTGCATCCATGGGAAGCAGGGACGGAGTTTCAAGTGACAGCCCTAGATCTGCTCTTCAGCGTCCTTGCTTCGCCATTCCCTCCCCCAGGGCTCCATCCATCCACTACCGTTCTGAACGCTCCACACGTCAGAGCCTTGAGCAGCTCACATGGCTGCTTGCCCGCTGAGGTGGGCTCCGTTGGAATGGCCCTGGGCAGCTCCAAACTCTTCTCTACGCCAGTCTTCCCTCTCTCATGATTTCACAAGGGTGGCATGCCAGAAGGAAAGGCAGAGAGAAGAGGTCCAGAAAGAAAAGAAAGAAGCCCGAGAGTCTTGTGTAGTTGAAGCTCTGCTACACAAATGACTTAGAAGAGGGATAAGCAGAGGGGCTGGAGAGGCAGCTGGGGAGGCTTTGGCTTCTAAACATCCATACTTCCACGGCCCCAGAGAAATTTCCATGATACAGTTTTCCCCAGTACCAACCCATAACAATCCTGTGATATTAGTGTGATTCCCACTTTACAGATGCAGACAGGGAGACCTGGGGCAGCTGAGTCATCTGTCCCGGATCACAGCTGATGGGTGGAGAGCACAGTCTTGCGTCGTGCGCTCCTTGCCGCACACTGCTCTCAGGAGAGGCAGACCTGCCTGTCTGAACCCTCCTCTCTTGACCTGCACACAAACCTAGGCTTCTCCACTGCATATTAATGAGCTATTCTGCAGAGAAATAACCCTAGATGCAGAAGGGAAAAAAACACACAGAAAGAACTGGGGATAAAGACAGGTATAGAGGGGCATGGCTCGAAGCCCAAAAAGCATGAATAGTCTCATTTCAGACTCGCTCTTAAAGATAACCATCTATTTTGCATTCTACTCCCCAACTGATCTGTGGTTCAGGATTTAAAATATAAGAGTCCCCACCTCTAAACTTAGTGAAACTGGTATTCCAGGCAGATGTGTACCCTGCAGGCACCGGGTGTCACAGCGAGGGCAGCGTGGGCAGCAGGGCAGGCTCCCTGGCACCCACACTGATGCCAGCTTGGCTCACGCTTGGCTGCCTGTTGAAGAGGAGGTGTCAGGCCTGGGAAGCATCTCGACCTCTGAGGCCCTCCACCCACTATTCCTGCAGCACTGGAGTCTGCCTCTGCCCCATATCACCACCCCTTGCCGTGACCCACAACAACCTGACCCCTTTAACCCATCAGCGCCTGCAGACCCACTGCCACTGTGCTCCTGAAGCAGGGGAGCATGTCAGGAGGAAAAAAATGCAGAGCAAAGAGAAACCAGAACTTTCTCATTCCATCTGGTTTCCCACATCTTTTTTTCAGGGGTGGGCTGGTTTTCAGCTGGATGCTCCAACTCTGTTTGACATTCAAGTTGTCCAGTGCCCTTAGAAGGTAATTTATACCAATTTGCTAGATAACACTGAGCAAACCTGTTATGTACACACTCTGGCATGTAAACCCCCAGAGTTCTTTGATTCTAAATAAGTACTTGGCATGAGCCAAGGTATTTAGTCAAGAATCATAGAGACCGGAAGCAGTGGTTTTCAGGGGCTGCAGAGAGGGGAGAAGGCAAAGCTAGTGTTGAATGGGCACAGGGTGGGTTTGGGAAGCTGAAAAAGGTCTGCAGATGGACAGTGGCAATGGGTGCACAACAATATGAATGCACGTAATAAAATAACTGTATATTTAAAAAGGGTTTGTACATAAGGTACATTTGTGTATATTTTATGACGATTGAAAACAAATGCTTACATGGCACTTTCTATATGCCAGGTACTGCTCTCATTTCTTTGCAAATGGTAACACATTTAATATTCACAGTCTTCTGAGGATTATAATTGTTATCGTCATTATCCTGGCCCAGCATACACAGTTGGCAAGAGGCAGAGCTGAGACTTAAGCTGGCGTTCCAGCTCCATCACCTCACCCTTAAACTGCTGCTCAGTTGCTTCTCAGCAAGACAGAGAGCTGGGTTTGGGGAACTCACCCATCAACTCACACAGGTACAGAAGAGCAGACCCTATGGTCACAGATCATTGGGAGAGTCCTAAAGACAGCAGACCCCTACTGATTAACAGGAACAGATCTTAAATTGAATTTGGCCTAAAGAGGTAATTTCACAGAACCACAAAATTTCAAAGTAGCAAAGGCATCTCTCTGGTCTAATTTTCTTTTCAAAACAAAAACTACTGCTAAACTACAACAGAGACATTTTCTTTCTTCTATTTCTTATATTTATACTTTCTTTTATTCCTAGAAAGTACACAGAATTATGGTCTACAAAAGAAGCCAACTGTAGGAGGTCAAACAGATGAAAGTTCAAAGTCTGGGAGAAACCACCTGGGGCAAGTCACTTAATCTCTGGGTTTTACTTCCTGTCTGCCCAATGGGAGTGCTTTTAAATCTATCGTCTCTTTAATAGTATTAATGGCTTAATATTAGTTTAATTTATATAAAAACACTTCCAAATATTTAAAATACTCTTATCCTAATCCCATCCACTTGGAGGTTGCTCAAAAGAAAAACAATATTGAAATAAAGTACTTAATAGGTCAATAAAGATCACATCCAGGTCTCAAACACTGTTCCTAGAGTTCCCACCAGTTCTTCACACAATGTGATTCATCCATCTAAAGGTATGACATTCAGTGTATTTCACCTCTTTTCAAGGGAAATGCGTTTCCCTTACTGTCAGCATTCTGCACACCTCTCCCAATATCACAGTGGGCAAGAGTAAAGCCAACTAAAGAGCTGAGCACATCATGACCAACGTGAACCCCTCTAGCCCAGGGCTACGGTTTCTCTACCTTCCCTCTCATTATAGTTCATTATGTGTATATTTCTTAAGAACAAGGGCATTCTGTTACATGAACTTGGCATAATTATCTGAATCACGAAACTCAATAATTGATATGACACGACCATCCAATCCACAGTCTATATTCAAGTCTCACCCCTGTCCCAGTAATGTCCTTTACAGATTTCTCTTTGTCCCATGCGTTTCACTGCCCTGTCTCTCTAGCCTTCTTGCATCTGGAACTGTTATCAGTCCTTGTCTCTGTTGATCTTATATTTGAGGGGATTACAGACAATTAATTCGGTAGAACGTCCACCAGATTCGTCTGATGTTTCCTCCTGATTCAGGTTGTGAACCTCTGGCACTTAGACAACAAAACTCAAACTGTACGCTTTTAAGAGACTCAGATCAGGAGGCATGTGACGTTGGATTGTCTCAATATGTGTGCCTGCGAGCATGCCAAGTTGCTCGGTTGCGTTTGACTCTTTGCACGAGTGGCGCTGCCTTTAATCACCTGGTGAAGACGATGTATGCCAGGTTTCTCCACTGAATACTCACTCTTTTTCCCTTTGTGTTAAGTAATTGACTTGAGGGGAGATACTTTGTGACTATGTAAATATCCTTTCCTCATAAAAACTTTGTCCACCAAGGTCAGCATCTGCTGAGGATTTTCTAACTCCATTATTCCTTCTATCTTGAAGCCATCTACAGTAAGAAAGAGCTTCCTTTCTTATTTGTTTATATCTGTTTTGAATTTTATATTCAATTTGGTATCTATATTTAAAAATTTGACATATAAGGAAAAAATACCAAAGGAACTTTGAAAAAATTTCTTAAGTGTCAAGAAGAGATTAAAATTTTATACAAGTATCTCATAAATTATATCTCATAAAATTAGAGTCTGTCCAATCAATGTGTTAAAACTTCAGCCATCAAGCCTACAGCTGATCACCTGCTCTACGACAAAGCCCTACGTGCACTTCAGATATGGAATACTGGGTTGTGTAGCGGCTGGCATTTATATGTTAACTGACTAGGTTTTGTGCTAGTGGTCTGACACGGAGTTACTAAACTTCACCAACAACTGTGCTAGACAGACGACCTAATTTACCTAGGAGTAAAATAAGGTTCTACTTTGTCAACAAAGGTCCGTCTAGTCAAGGCTATGGTTTTTCCAGTGGTCATATATGGATGTGACAGTTGGACCATAAAGAAAGCTGAGCACCAAAGAATTGATGCTTTAGAACTGTGGTGTTGGAGAAGACTCTTGAGAGTCCCTTGGACTACAAGGAGATCCAACCACTCCATCCTAAAGGAGATCAGTCCTGGGTGTTCATTGGAAGGACTGATGCTGAAGCTGAAACTCCAATACTTGGCCACCTGATGCAAAGAGCTGACTCATTTGAAAAGACCCTGATGCTGGGAAAAATTGAGGGCAGGAGGAGAAGGGGACGACAGAGGATGAGATGGTTAGATAGCATCACCAACTCAATGGACATGAGTTTGGAGAGTTGGTGATGGACAGGGAGGCCTGGCATGCTGTGGCTCATGGGCTCGCAGAGTTGGAGACAACTGAGCGACTGAACTGCACCGAAAACAAGGTTCAGAGAGCTAGGGACTTGCCCAAAGCTCTAGGGCCAGGCAGCTCAGATTCAGCTGTGGTTCTAAACCACATGCTCTTCATGAACAGTTCAGTCCCCTTATATATATACAAGAGGACAAAGTTGAACCACAGTTGATCTTTAAAGTTCATGTATCACAGAAACCTTTGCTTCCAGTCATATAACTATTATACTGAAATGAAGTTCTACACGGAGCAGATGATTTAAAACTCCAGAAATTATTAACTTGTGTATGTCTTCTCACTCTAAATAGTGACATTCTCCCTGAACAGTCCCTGCAGAAAAGACTGACACGGTTTACTTAAGCTTCCACTGCATGTGTCTTTAGATTCAGGTAGCATGAATTCAGTCTTTATTCCTGTAATCATATTGCTAGACAATTGTAAGAGAAACAAGAAAGAGGGGCTATAGCTGAGTAGTGACTTGGGTGAGGAAATGTGAGAAGGTGTTTGCACACAGGGTGCAAACTCTTCACCCCAAGTGACGGTAGCACGAGTGGCCAGGTGTGTTCTCAGACCTGCCCTGTGACTCAAAAATGACACCATGCAGTCCGTTTACTTCGTGTGAGAAAGGATTCACACTCCTCCCCCCCTACACCCCCCCACAGCTTGCTTCCTCTCCCTTAGAGCTAGTCAGAGGGTTAAGTCAGTCCATAGGTCTATATTATGGCAAAGACTATAAATGTCACAACAGTTTTACTGTTATACTATTTTCATTCAAGAGAATCAGACTGTTGGAAGTTAAGAAAGACTTCTTCTAGTAAGTCATACCATAGGATTTTCTTTTCACTGGAAGGGTGGGAAGAAGAAAATTAACAACAGCCCCTACAGGGACTTCCCTGGTGATCCAGTGGTTAAGAATCCACCTGCCAACACAGGGGGCCCGGGCTCAATCCCTGGTCCGGGAAGATCCCACATGCTGCGGGGCAGCTGGGCCGGTGGGCCACAACTGCTGAGGCTGAGCTCGAGAGCCCCTGCTCCGCAACAAGAGAAGTCACAGCAGTGAGAAGTCCACGCACCGCAAGAAGAGTAGCTCCCACCTGCTGCCACTAGAGAAAGCCCGCAAGCAGCAACAAAGACACAGCCAACCCACAAAGAAAAAAAACAGAAACAAATGAAATGATCAAAAACAAAAAAATGATAGCCTCTACAGAAAATTTGACAAATAGAGTAATACATCATCAAGGAAGGCCTTACAGTCCAATCCCTTACTACAGCTCCCTTCATCTTCTCCACTGGCTTTAGACAACTTGGTGTCCATGGCTCGGATCATACCTAAGAATTCAACAACCTCATCTATGAGGAATGCAGGTTTTGGAACCCCATTTTTCACCAGTTCTTTCCCTTCCCCCACTGGCCATTCTGTAGCCAATGCGTAGGGTTTTGCCACTCCCTGTTTTCTGGGTGGAACAGCTCTGCTCGATTCCTGGAATTAATACAGGGAGAGCTGGGTGCAGTTCCCTACCCTCCCTAGGCCTGAGCTTCACTCCACACACACACTGTTCTAAGGCAACTCCTACTCAACACACAGGCTTTGAATACCCTCCATCTTTGTGGCGCACACAGGACTGTCTGTCTGAAATAGTTTGGTCCACCAAGTGAACCAGAAACTAGACAGGCAACAAGCATTAACAACACTTTGCAAGTGAAGACACAGAGGTACAAAAGGTAGTGGCTGAAGGACAAAGGGTACCTGGCTAGTTAACACCTGACCCACAGAAACCAGCCAAAACATGCATCTGAGCCTCACTGGTACTGGCTTTTTTAAGAAGCAGCATTATTGGAGTGGTACCTTCTTTTCCCAGCATGCTCCCTTTCACACCAAGCTTTTAATTCCTTCTTCCTCCTTTGGGTTGTTTCCTATTAGTCCACGACTTAGACACAACCTTGTCAAAAGTAGGCACTTCAGGGAATTAATCTCTGTATTCTTCCCAGTAAAAAACAAGTTTACTGAAATGTGCTGGATAAATGTAATCACAGAGAGGAAGAACTCAATGTGAGTCCCAAACTGTGAAGATGATGCAATGATAATCACAGTAATAAAAAACACACTCACCAAGACAGAGCTCATATAAATTGTGCTAGACATTCTTCTAAGCCCTTCACAGAATTTAATCCTCACAAGAGCTATGAGAGGTAGGCACTACCATTCCCACTTATGATGAGAAAACTAAACCACAGAGTGGTCATCTGTGGAGCTTGAATTGGCACCAACGTGCCTGGCTCGAGGACTTAGCTCTTAACTATTAGGCTGTGTTGCCGCAAAGACAGCCAAGTTAAGGCAATAAGGGGTGGGGTGGGGGGGATGCCCTCAAGCCTGGTCATTCTAGTCAGCCTTGAGGTCCTCTGCAGGTCAAGGAAATTAATACAGAGTCAGGATGCTCTGGGATGAGGCTTGGGTAACATGATTACGTTCTGGTATTTGTAAGTCAAGAGATCACACACAGAATCAATCCTCTGTCTTTCAAAATAGCCCCCTGAGAATCTCTATGTTCATTCCAATTTGGCTGTCATTACTGAGCACATTTTTAGTTGCCTCTTTAGGAATGTTCTTCAACTCAATCAGGTATTTCTTTGAAATACCCAGAAATTTGGTCCGCAAAGATGTTCACAAAAACTAGCAACCAACTTGAGTCAAACCAGGAATATAAGGTGGCGAATTGAATGTTTTGTTGCTTCCATTAATTATTTCTCCTTCCTGAGTGATAAAATGATCCTGGTGGAAATTCCAAAGGAAAGAAATGGAAGACTGTGAACTAAAGATGCCATTTATTTAAATGTGTAAGAGCTAGATTGTTAACTTCACAACCCCACAGTTTTATCAAACAGACTTTTTTTCTCGCTCGGGTTTCTCCTTAATTTGAGGAGAATGATGAGAATCTCCTAATCACTACAGGCAAACAGTAAAACACCAAGAATCAGGCTGTAACATAAAACAGCAGGGATTCTAATCCCAGTTCTTTACGGATCTCTAACCCTCCAACCCTCATTTGTAAGATGGGGTGTCATCTGATGAGTCAGGGTACAGGAAGGAAGACATGGGACTCAAACAGGTAGCTGAGAAGACTTTAACAGAAGTATTATCTGCTAAGGGTTGTGGGGCACCTGGAATCTAGCAACATCAGAGAGCCATCACTTCCCTGGGTCTGAAGGGTCAAGAGGAGGGAGTAGTTGTAGCAAGAATTGGGCTGCAACAGCAGCAGCAGGAGAGGTATCCCCAACGGGAACTACGGCTTTCAGCAAAGGAACCCAGCACCGCCTCCACCCAGAGCCTGCGGAAGGAGAGAGCACAAGGCAAATAAACGCCCTAACTTATCTCCCCAAAGCCAGAGTGCAAGGGAGCCCACATGACTGCCATAATGGTCTACCTCCCAGGGCACTGAGCGTGATGGATCAGAGGGGTAAACACCAAGTTACTGTGGGCCAGTCCTCTGCCAATCACTTCTTGGATGTCTCCGTCAGTGGTAACTGCCACATAAGGGCAGGAAGGATCCACTGAATTTACTGCCAGGCCAGGGCACAGCTCAGTCACCAACACACAGTAAGTCACTCTTACTAGCTCTCATTATGATACTAGTTGAAATAATATCATTGTTGACGTAGCACTCAGTTACTGTTTAACACAGAAAATAAGTAGAGGGCTCATCCCTTTAAAATACAGACATGGATCTCCATCCTTGTTCTATGAGCCTGAGAGGTATGTGATGCTCCAAAAATACCCACCTCAGAATATCAGCTCAGATTTAGATCAGTTTAAATCTCATTAAAGCCATAAATCTTTCCCAATGCTAATGAATTTCCCCAATTTGATTATATGAACATAGTTGATTCCATTTGGGAAATAATAGAAGCTTAAATATTTCAACCCAACATGAATATGTCTACTCTTCATTTCTACTAAAGCCATTATACAAAGGTCACTTGGAATTACCACGCATTTCAGGAATTGTACTGTCACCAAGGAGACTTCTCAGTCAAGAGAAGAGAAACAAAACAAAACAAATCAACAACAAAAAGACTGCCTTTCTCAAACCTCTCCAGTAACGACAGTGCACGCTAAGCAGACTAATGCCCACTTGTGCAAATACCATACCTGCTGTAGATGTTCATATAATAAAATACAAGGAAGGTACGAGGCAATAACAGGCCCAGGAAGAAAGCAATTCCCTCTGCTCACTTATAGATGTTTACCGAATTAACTTTCACATAGTTCAAAAGTTAAAATCTCAACATAGCAACTCCTAAGAGCAATATAGGAATATTAACTCATTAAAAAATTTAAACAGCATAGAACTAGAGAGAGTAACAAGTAAGTTCTCCTTCATACTAACAATCAACCAAGTCCTATTCTCATCCCCATGAGAAACCTCCATTAACAGTTTGGTGCAATTTATAAGACTGCTTCCTATATTTTAGCATATATATGTTACATTAAAATACTAATGGGTCACTGAATACATGGCTTTCTGTAAATAATTTTCACTTAATAAATGGACATACTCCCATGTTAGTCCATACAGAGCTACCTTATTTATTTTAAAAGCTGCACAGTATTCCTAGTATAAATAGGTTTTTAGTTTATTTAAGCCACTCCCCAGTTGCTAGGTACTTAGGTTAATTTCAATTTTTCTACTGACTTCACTTATTTTCATTAGTTATTCACAATATACACAGCTCATCTCCCCCCACCCCATTTACAATGAGCTCATTGTTTTATAGTTTTGCTGACTTCTACTCAAGTTAATTTTCTGTTGAATTGGTGCCATGATGTAGTATGGGCTAAATTAGTTTATGTGTTTTTTGTTTTTTTTTTTAAATTGGCCATACATTCTGATTCCTTCTATTAAGAGGTGGGGTCTGTGTCCTATTCTCTTGAATCTGGGCAGGCTCACAGTGGCTCTGACCAATAGAAGCGGGCAGAAGGGATGCTGTCCAACTTCTGAAGCTGGGTGGTACAAGTCCATGCAGTTTCCTCCCTGTCTCATGGAATCCTCTCTAGTGGAAGCTAACCATCATTCTCGGAGCAGCTCAAGCCACATGGAGAGTCTACACATAGGTGCTGAGTCCAGTCCTGGAGTCATCCCAACCCAGTTACCATAGATGTGAAGGAAGAAGCTTCCAGACAGTTGTGGCCCCCAAAAGGCTGAGGCTTTCACTGAGGCTTATTGATTGGTCTAGCAAATGGAGCTGGGACAAGACATCCCCACGGTTCCCTGCCCCGATTCCCAACTCGGAGAGTCTATAACCATGATAAGACGGTGGTAGCTTTATTCTATAAAGTTTTGGGGTGATTTGTTATTGAGAACTATATAAATAAGTCAGTGTAACATAGGTCTGCCTGCCTAACTCAGGTAGGGTGACCATTCTCGCAACCCAAATCTTGTTATTCTATTACTGCTTGCTGTAAAGACAAGTCTAAAGACACTGAGATCTGAACTAAGACCTCTAATTATTCTTTAAATCATTGTAACTCTCCTGTCCCCATATATAAACTAGAGAAAGTTACTCTCTATTCCTGGAGAAATGCTAGAAAGAACTAAAAAAATGTGTTAAAACCCTATACAATCAAAATAGTGTGTGTATGTGTGTGAGAGAGACAGAGAGAAAGAGCATTCATTCAGCTGGAGCAAAGATATTCAGATGCAAATCCTCAATAAACTTGGGGTCTAAGATTTACTCAGGATCTCTGGACTTCCAGGGACCGAAAGAACTCAATTCAGTTCTCCCACAAAGAGTTTAACAGACTGTCATTCTAGTTTTGAAAAATTATAAATAGCACAAATTTACTTTAACATTCTTCATCAGAAATATTAACTGGTTTTAACGTCACATCAAATAACGTTTTTTATTTAAAAAATAAAAACATACAGAAGGGAATAAAAACTAGAAACACAAACTAGAAAACGAGAAACACAAATTGTAAATGCTGTCACAATGGTTATATTTGAGAAATGAGATTAAAAGTTGTTTTGCCTTTATGTTTGTTTCGGGTTTTTTTGCTAGGATAATTACTTCTATAATTCTTTGAGTAAGTTGGTTTAATAAGCAATGTAAAGACAATGCTGTATACCTGCTGACTGATAGCGAAATTCCACTCCTGACACAGAACAGTGAGTGCAAACAGTCCTTTGCATCCATCACCACTTTGAAATGCTTTACTCACTTCCTACAGGACTCAATACCACCTCCCACTCCCACACCTGCAGAAACAATGGTTTCAAGGTAACCAGAGCAGCACCAACTGCTTGTCACATCACCCCCTACCCTGGGAGAGCCTCCCATGCCAGAAGAGCGTGTGCCTGGCTGCCCATCCTCCCTGCAGAGCTGAGCACCTGGAAAGTGGTGTCCAAGCCCTTCTTAGGGGCTGCTCTCTTGTGCCACTCTCTCTGCTCAGTCCAGACCCACCCAGGGAGCCAGCCAACAGCGGAGAGTCTACCCTGGTCCCACCTGCTGCCTTTCTGGAGCTGGCTTGCCCCTCCAGTGCCGATTCAGGGGGTGCAGCCATCTGTCTTGGGCTGTCCTGTTAAATCGCTTCTCACAGCATCAGGTAAGAGGCTGGGAGCATGGGGCCTCCTGCTGCCTGACAGCCTGAAAAGCTGCAGACTGGCTCCGCCAATCCCATCCCTCAACAGAAAGGTCTGTGGGCAGCAGATTGCCAAAATCTTAGGCTGCCCCCGCTCAGAGTGTTCTGGCATCCTCCTGGATCTATCTGCCGGTTTTGCTTTAACTGTCAAGAGCCGGTGCTCATTAGAGTCTCACTACTCCATGTGTGGGCTACAAACCAGTCACTCTGGCGTCACCTGGGAGCTTGTCAGACGTCCGGAATCTCAGGCCCCGCCCAGCCCACCTGAATCCCAGCCTGACTCCATCCTCAGACGACGAACTGGAAAGTGAGAGAAGGGCTGAGGCAGAGAGCCCTCGTGAAAAACGTACTTGTCAGTAATGAAAACCTGTCACACTAGATGGTAGAAATTTAGGGGGGAAAATTGTTTTAAATGGTGGGGGGAAAAAGCATAATCTCATTTCCAGCAAAAAGACCTCATTATTCACAGAGTCTTGAAAGGGGAGGTAAGAGAGCTCAGCTCACTTTATTTCAGAGCCAAATCCTGGAGCATGAAAGTGAGGCTATTTCATTTTAAATCACCACCCACCGCCACAAATGCTAATTGGGCCAGTAAATGGTATTATAAGAGCTTAAGATGGGATTTCAGCCAGAACAAAACACAGCAATGCAAAAAAGAAACATCTAGAAAACAGTCCTGCTGTTTTACCTATGGTAATGATTCTCAACAGGGGACATCTGGCAATGCCTGGAGATCCGTGGGACTGTCACCAGGGACGGGGGACAATCCTGGCAGCTGGTGGGTCAGAGATGCCACTGAACATCCTACAATGCACCTGGACCATCCAAGACTGGTCCAGGTCAGAAGTACTGAGGTGAGAAACGCTGACCTATGGGATTGTCCACAGCAGGGGTCCCCCACCTCCGGGATCTAACGCCTGCTGACCTGAGGTGGAGGCGATGTCACAATAATAAAGGGCACAGGACAGGTAAAGCACTTGAATCATCCCGAAACCCTCCCCTCCCACCCTGTGCCCACCCCCACCACCATCCGTGGAAAAGCTGTCTTCCAGGAAACACGTCCCTGGTGGCAAAAAGGTTGGGGGATGCTGATCTGGAGTGCTGCTTCCTCTCCCCTCTCGCTACCCCATCATCTACTCCTCGCTTCATCAAGAAACCCACTCTCCAGTCAAGGCCTGCACTCCCCTCGCTCAGAGGTTTTCCACCCTGGGCTCTGAGAGGAGCCTGCCATTGAGTGTGTGACAGCTGGGGACAGGGAGCCGGGCCCCAGGCTTTCAGCAGGAAGGGCCCGGCTTGTCCCCTGCTCATTAGCCATGCAGCCCCAGCCTGAGATCATCTATTATAAAATCACAGGCTGTGAGAGCGAGCAGGGGCTTAGTGAGCCTCTGGTCCAGCTCCTCCGTGTATTAAAGGGGCTGCGTCCCAGACGAGTCGGCCCACAGACGGATTCTTTTATAACACAGAGGAAAAAGGAGCCGGGACTCACAAGGAATGCAAAGAAAAGAAACAATGGCACGGACCCCAGCGTTTGAAGTGCCCCGAGCCACTGCTGAATGGCAGTGCTCTATTTTTAGCTCAACTTTCCTGAAAAGGCTCCCTGCTTCCCCTTTTCTTGAATGCCCGGCATCCTCTCCAACAGTTTTGGCTTCCCGTCTCCTCCAAGGGTTGCTGTGAAGACTCTGTCTAGGAAAGAGAAGTTCATTTCACAGAACAGATCAAGAGCCATCCTACTAGCCAGGGGACCATCCATCCTGGTTTGCCCAGACATGGCCCAGCAGCTGACATGGGAGGCTTTGGTGTAATGACTAGAACCCTCCCTCCACACCCCCCTCCCCAGCCACACCCCCCCACCCCCCCCACCCCCCACCCCCCACCCCCCCCCACCCCCCCGCCGCCAATAAAGGTGTCTAGGTTGGGGTGATGAATTACACTGTAACCTTTCTTCTGGGGCATGCTATTCCCAGGGAGAACAAAGCTCCGGGCCTGGCATGCTTCTGCAGAGCACAGTAAGCCACAGACCTGAAAGTGAAGCTCAGGAGCAATTATGTCTAATTTGGCCCTCGCTGGTGACGCGCCAGCTGACCAAAACTCTGCCCACTGGACACGACTGGACGCCAATGAAGGGAAACCCAGAACTGGGCATCCACGCTCTCATCTTGTGACTCAGGGGTCTTAAGAGCAAGGTTATTGGCACAGGCCATGGGAAAACCTGCTCTCAATCTGACCAGCAAAGGGAGTTACACAACAGTTTCCAATTCAGACTCAGTCCACCCTCCAGCTCCCGACACCAGCACACGCGAAGATGTCCTACTTCCGTGTGGGACACGGGCACCGACCCCACGAGGCCTAGATGCTTGGCTGGAGCCCCACAGGATCGGGGGAAAGGGGCAGAAAAGCCAGGCCAGCAAGGTGCTTTCACCGGCAATTCATTCTCTGACACCAACAGCTCCCACCCCAGAGGGTATTATCCCAAGTCAGTGAAGTCCAGACGGAGAACTACTACTTATCTCGCAGTCAACAGGGGTCATATGAAAACTATAATGCTGGGGTTCCCCCCCCTCATTTTTAATGATTACAGCATCTCTCTAGGAAAAAATGAAGACCACAGAGTGGGAACCAGTGCCAGCTAAAACAACTGTTAACAACGTGATGTGTTTCCTTCCCATGTTATCCCCCACAGGCATTAAGTTCTAACTTCCCTATCGTGTATCCTGCCTACTCACTTGATTTTATAAGCATTCCTCCACATCACTCAAAATCGGTTTATTTTAGGTTGTCTGTGGTTCTCCAATGACAACATTAATAGCTGTCTGCTATTCAGACTTCAAAAGTTTATGTGTAACAGAAGGTAGTAAATAAAGGGGATGGGGAAGAAAAAGGAAACTGAAGCGGTAAAATTCTAATGAAGAATCCATCTTCCAAAATTGTCTTGGTCACCAGGGTTATGAGTTTCAAGCCTTTCCTGGAATTCTGCTGGAATCAGTCAACAAGCTTGCTCTGTATAAACTTCAGACAGATCAAATACAGGGGATGAAACAGCAAGGCAGGCATAGGCTTGGAGTCACCGGAGATGAGAAGGAATGCTGAGGAGGAAGCAGCAGAAACGGTCCAACTGTTGGTACCTCTTCAGCATCTAAGAATCCTTGACTTCCTCGCTGTCAAGACACTCCATCGCTCTGGTCTCCTCCCTCTAATCAGTCCCACATGCGATGAGGCATATTACTCCGGTGGGTAGGGGAAGGCTCAGTTCACACTACCCCCTCTTCTGGAATGCTCCTTTTCCCACCCACTGAGCTCTCTTTACACACCAGCTACTATGCTAAGTACTTTATATTTGCCATCCCATTCTGTTCTCATGATGCCATCAGATAGGTACCACTGCTTCACTACCCCATTCTACAGAGCTAACTGGCGGTGAGCGATAGCGCCAGGGCTCTGAGACCCTGCGCCATGTCCCCCATCAGAAGGTCACCTCTCTGAGGGCAGAGCCCAGCCCAAGGGGCTCACTTATCAAATGAACATTTCACTTGCATCTTGCTTTCTTCCTAAAAGGATTTGAGCAGGTTAACAAAAAGTTATGTTGGGGTGGGGGTGGGGAATCTATAAATACCAAGAAATGAAGTCAGGTAAGGGAAAAATAAAAGCAGACAAGAATGATGAAGGCAGAAGGGTATAAATATACCAAAAGCAATGTACATGCCCTTCACAAAGTCTACAGATAAGCTCCAAAGTTGACCTTTTATCGGTCAAAGCAGAGAGGAAGTGGATATCCGTAAACTTATTATGGATTTATGTCAGAAAGTCTCATTGCCACAGAAATTATGTTGGAAGCGATGTATGTTTCAGCCATCCAGCCTGATCAACGGATTTCTAAATGAGCCTATTTTCTGCTTACCTGTTGGCTAAACCTGCAGGCATGGCAAAGTAAACGCAACAGAAACACCTCTAAGAAGAGCCACACGCTTCCCAGTTCTCTTATTCAGAACGCACTGAATAGATTTTAAGTCACTGAGAGAGGGTTTAAATTGCCATTATGAGGTGCTTGTTCCTAAACCACATGGTGATAAACTGCTGTCTTTCACTAGAGAGGGCCCATCCCAGCACCACTGCCTTCTGATGCTTCAAGTCCTTTCCTAGATCTCTGCTTCTTCTTCACTTTTCCTTCTTTCATCTGTTTTCGTGATGACATCTCAGTTTTGGTGATGACCAAGCATGGACTTAATAACAGGCGCCAGCCAACCCCACTAACCCACTGCCTCTCTTAGCTGTATAAGTCACTGTTTTTCGTTCTGGGTTTTTTTGGCCATGACTTATGGCTTGTGGGATTTTAGTTCCCTGACCAGGGATTGAATTCAGGACCACGGCAGTGAAAGCTCCAAATCCTAACCACCTGAATCCCAGGGAATTTCCTACCCATCACGGTTCACAACTAGCCTAAGTAGCTGTGCTAAAAAATTCGTATGTGTGAAATTCTTCCTTTGCCCAAATGTAATGGCTATATCGGGTTGAGCAGTTGAACAGTATCCCCCCAAAATTCATTTCTGCCCAGAATCTCACAATGTGAACTTCTTTGGAAATGCGGTCTTTGCAGATGCAATAAATTAAAATGAGGTCACAGTAGATTAGAGTGGCTCCTAATCCAATGACTGAAAAGAAAAGATGCCCCGGGATAACACCATATGACAATGGAAGCAGAGACAGGGCTGATACACCTATAAGCCGAGGAACTCTAAGGACTGTTGGCAGCAAGCAGCAGCTAGGAAGAGGTAAGGAAGGACCCTCCAGCAGAGCCTTTTGAGAGAGTGTAGCCCAGCTACCACCTTGATTTTAGACTTCTAGCCTAGAGAATTATAACAATAAATGTCTGTTGTACTAAGCCGCACAGTTGGTGTTAATTTGTCACAAAAGGACACTAGTACAATGATGAATATGCTTCACCCAGAAGATATAGTACCAACTGTGCAAGACTGACCTTTTAACTTCTACCCACAGGTACAGGAGGCACACCGCCTAGTTTCAAGCCCTGATTCTGCCACTTACTATCTGGGGGTGCTTGGGCAAGTTACTTAACCTCTCTGAACCTCAGTTTTCCCACCTGTAATATGGGGATAACATTAGCAACTTCAGAGAGTTGTCATGAGGATTAAATTGGGTGATTCACAGAAAGTGCTCAAAAGTCATGACTGACACATACAAGCACCCCATGTATTTGTTATTCTCAGCATCATTAGAGGTTAAACTGACAAAAAAAGGTAGAAATTGGTCACTTAGAGCTGTACACAACACGCACCTCTCATGGTCCTGTATCCTTATCGCAGGCACAAAAAACCATGGGAGATATCTCTCTCAGGGTTATGCACGGCAACCAGAGACCAGGGTTAAAATTAGGACCTTCCGCTGAAATAAGACTGTCCGCTGAAATAAGACTGTCCAAGTTTCAATCTTTCCACACTAATCTGCAAAGCCAACATTTTCTCTTGTTAAATAATCCTAGGAACTCCATAAACGATACTCAGCACACATTCCAAACTAATCACTGAAACACAGCAACCTGGTTACACAGAGGTAGACTACTTGTAATGCTCAGCTCATCTCCAACCAGAGAGCAGAGAGGACCAGTCTCCCAAAACAGCAGGCTGTCTAGTCCTGGCTCCACCTAAGCCAGATCCTCCAGGAAGACTTTCTTACTCTGGATTCCATGGCCCTAGCAGTGTATAAAAATGACTGACACTAGCCCTTAGGGAATGGCTTCCCTTACTTTCAGCCCATACTTGTTCTAGAACCCTCATACTCCCAGGTTCCTGCCGCTCTGGGTAAAAATCACCAAGTTAGAAGCCGCTGTCTGCTAGCCACAAGACAGCCAAATGGAGACGCCAAGTCTAGTACAATAGTCATAATGCATTTAAAAAATGTCAGCATTCCAGATAATACTTGCAAGGATGATTGCAATTATCTAAATAGCATCATTGAAATTGATAAGAAATGTTACATTAATTGCTTGCACTGAATGAGCCCCTTCGCAGTACCAGACACAGAATTTTTATGTAGATTAATTCATTCAAGTCTGACTATTATTATTATCTCCATTTTACAGTTGAACACCATGAATCAGGGAAGTTATGACTTTGCCCCAGGTCACACAGCTAATACAGTTGATCCTTGAACAACATGGGTATCAGGGCATCAACCCTCTGCACCTGAAAAATCGTATGTAACTCACAGTCAGCCCTTCTGTATCCATGGATTCAACTAACCAAGGACAATGTACTGCTGCAATATTTACTATTTGAAAACATCCAGGGACAAGGGGGCCAGACAGTTCAACTTGTGTTGTTCAAGGGTAAACGGTATTTGGAGGAGCCAGGTTAACAAAATAAAATAATATTCTATTTTAAAAATCCTACACATCCCAGAGAGGCAACCAGTTATACACTACTTAAGAGCTCAAAGACAGCCTCTTGTCTATGGACTGCTGCTGCTGCTGCTAAGTCGCTTCAGTCATGTCCGACTCTGTGCGACCCCAGATACGGCAGCCCATCAGGCTCCCCCGTCCCTGGGATTCTCCAGGCAAGACCACTGGAGTGGGTTGCCATTTCCTTCTCCAATGCATGAAAGTGAAAAGTGAAAGTGAAGTCGCTCGGTCGTGTCCAATTCTTAGTGACCCCATGGACTGCAGCCCACCAGGCTCCTCCATCCATGGGATTTTCCAGGCAAGAGTACTGGAGTGGGGTGCCATTGCCTTCTCCGTGTCTATGGACTAATACTATTTAAATTATCAATCAAAAACTATACTCTCTTAAAAGTTAGACATAATGTAAATGAAATACTACATGTGAACCGTTGTCCTGCATTCCACTTGCGCTTGCAAAGAAATAAATCTTGCCCCAGCCAGACCTGGTCTTTATCCCCTATGAAGAATACAAGGACCCAATCATGCCCTTGTGGTGGTGATCTGAACAGGAGCCTAGAGGCCTGAATTCTCACCGAGCTCTCCCTTGAACTTGAAGATACGTGACCCTGCTGAGGCTTCCTCAATTCACTTAACTGAAAAGTGAGAGATGTGGGGCAGTTCCCAAAAAATTTAAACATAGAAGTACCACATGTTCCAGCAATCCCATTTCTGGGTATACACACAAAAGACATGAAAGCCGGACTCAAACAGATACTTGTACACCTATGTTCATGGCAGCATCATTCACAATAGCCAAAAGGTGGAAACCACTCAGTTGCCCATGTACAATGGAATATTGTTCAGCCTTAAAAAGGAAGGAAATTCTAATACATGGTACAACTTGGATGAATCTTGAGGACACCGAGCAAAGTGAAACAAGCCAGCTGCAAAAGGAAACAGACTGTATGATTCCACTTATATGGAGTATCCAGGGTAGTCAAAACCAGAGAGAGAGAGAGAGGAGCTCCAGGCAGCGGGAGGAGGCGGGATGAGGGAGTTACTGTTTAATGGGGACAGAGTGTCGGCTTGAGAAGATGACAAAGTTTTGGTGATGGTTACTCAAAAATGTGAATACACTTAATACCACTGAATTTACACTTAAAAATAGTAAACTTTAACTAGTGTATTTTATGGCAAATGCACAGACACAGAAAGGGGTATTAATTAAATGAATTTCAAATCTTGGTTGCACCCTGAAACCTCCTGTGGAGATCTTTCAAAATATCTGTTCATCACCAGGAGTAAGAGGGTGGACACAGTGGGCCTCTGATGTACTGGGGGGCAACACTGATACTCAGGAGGCATTCATGCCAGGAAATGCGCCTGTGCTTCTTAGGGGATTCAACGTCACTGAAGTGATAGGGAACAGCACAGTGCCAGCATGGGCAAGGCTGGGGGACAGACAGGGTGCGGGGATCACAGCCAAAGGAAACAAACATGAGAAACTTGACCAGACCCTGGATCCTCCCCACCCCACCCACCCCCCCAAAAAAGGCTATTAAGTTCAGTTGAGGAAAATCTTCATGTAGAATTTAAAAGTGGATGGTGGACTTGAAGGCATGGTACTGGTGGTACTGAGGAGGGGGCTGTGGAAGAGAATATTCTTGTTGTTGGCCTGTGATGGGGTGAGGTATTTAGGGCTATGCTGTCAGACTGCAGATGCAATAGTGCGGCAAGACGTGGATAGCTGGTGAAGCCACGGGAAAGAGATGGACTTTCAAAACATTGTTCTTTGTGGTTTTGAGGGTTCAAAGATTTTTTAAATAAAAATATCTATGCCACTGCTCTACCCCAAAACAAACAGAATATCTAGGGCACAGGATTCAGAGAAAGAGTGTTTTCTTTGTGAAGCTCCCCTAGAGATTATAATGGGCAGTGAGGTTGACAACTAGGAATTAGATGAGCTCTCAACTGAGATGTGATACAGCATGTACAACAATCAAAAGATGTGCAATTAACCTAAGAGGGTGCCCCACTGTTGATACTGAGCGGCCCTGGGAGATTTCTTCTGTCCCAAATGATCCCAGCGGCCCTGCCTTCCACTCTTCCCATAGTGTAGTGTTAGCTGCTCGGTTGTGTCTGACTCTTTGCGACCCCATGGACTGTAGCCCACCAGGCTCCTCTGTCCATATGGAATTCTCCAGGCAAGAGTACTGGAGTGGGTTGCCATTCTCATTTTCACCCTTGCCCTCAGTTTCTCTCCCCAAAGGCAACCTCTAAAAACATGTTTGCATAACCTTCCAGAGGTATTCACGAGTACACAGGTTAAGTCCGTCTTCCTGTTTGGTTGCTGGGTCTTGTTTGTCCTACTCAACAGATCAAAGGTGCACATTTGCAGAGATTTCAAAACTACTACAGAGAAGCACACTATAAGCTCCATTTCTTTCTCAAAGGTCACTAGTCAAATGTGAAGAGTCACAATCGGAGCCTACTTTGAAGGATAACACATAAGCACAATCCTCCCAACTGCAGGCTGATTCAGACTGACAACACCATATATTCTATTGCAGAACGGAGGAGAACTCTGAAACTGTCCCCAGAAGCAATGCCAAAGCAAGGAAAGGGTTCTTATGTCCCTGGTTCTTGTGAACAGGTGACTGTCTCTTTATACATTCTCTTTAAATATTTTCTCCTTTGGAAAATAAAACTCATTAGTAGATACAGAACAAAACCAAGAGCCTACTGGTATCGGCTGTGTAATGATCATTTCTCAGAAAAACTTTCTAAGAGTTCAGTATGAGCAAGGCTTTGGATTTGATATGGGGAGGGGAGCAGAGTTTAGGGAGTGGGTGAAAGGAGAATTCATATTCCATGACACTGATGATGTGACTGACTTATTACCCCAACCTTGTGAAGCCTGCCTGGCCAGCCCCGGGCCGAGGCAAAGAATGTGGAAGTGATGGACATACCAAGGACCCAGGGAGGAAGCAGTCAAGTCTGGCTAATTCTAATACAGAAGGGTCAATAGGAAACATTGGTATGGGGGAAAAAACACAAAAACTGGTAGAAGAAAGCAGGGAAGGCAGAATGAACGAGTAATCTGACTGTGGGGCCACACAAGAAGCAGCCAAGATTTTCTACATCCAAGGCCTCCAGCATCCCAGTTATGCCCATAGGCTGAGCTTCACCTCAACTTTAGGCCCATGAATCTAAAGCTTCATTACCCTTCTAGAGGCAGTAAGGCCTAAGGGATGTCTAATGAACCAGCATACTTCCTCCTCCTCTTCCTCAACCCCTCTTCTAAATCCCCACAGCACTAGGTAGACCAGAAGGTTGGAGGACCCTCTCATTGAAGTCAGATTCCACGATGTGAATTAGGCATAAAGATTAACACTATTTCAAGCAGTTCCTTCCCATCTCAATACTGTCACGAACGTTTGGGCTCTCCAACCCACAGCAACGATCAACATAACCCTGAAGGGGATAGCAGGATGCCGAGTAACTGCAGAGCGACAATCCCTCACTCCGGTATGCTAGTGACAATTCCACAACCACTTTTAAGATGACAAAAAAATGCAGTGCAAAAATCCAACCCAGCATCCAACCTTATTTGGTAACATTCAACAATAGAGCATGTTAGGTTTGCTTTTGCTTGTCTTTAGTATACACGAAGAAGAATTTGGTCTCCAAATTGACAGACCAACTCCGCCTCCACAGAGATAATTATTTCCCGTGAGTTTATACATTCAAGAAAGCACAGGATGTTTATAGCATTAATTATATGTAAATTTTTAAAAATGTGTGTGGAGCCAAGATTTTAAATCCATTTTCTGTTAACTTGAGATGAGGGCAATGAGGTGGGAAGGCAGGCAAGAGGCAGCAGAGATGAGGGCGATACCCCTCCCCTGACATTCAAGTGCTGATGCCATGGAGACACATTCTGAAAGAGCATTAAATCATTTAACCCTCTGAGCACACACTTTCCCATCGGCACTTTACAGGACAGGAAACGGAGGCACAGAGAAATTAAAGTAGCTTGCCTAGGTTCCACAGAGGGTGAAGGCAAGTCTAAACTCAACATTAAATACTTGCCTGGCAGTCAAATTCTTGAGATTACCTTTAATTGAACTAAAGATAATAGAAACAAGTTCCTCATTCAGACCAGCAATGCAATGCTGACACTTTAAAGCAAAACCTGTAATAACAGCAAATATAGTCTGAGTGTCTTCCTAGGTACCAGGATTCCAGGTTACCAGTTAGGTACTAAACCTAAGCATTACTTAAGTATTTCAAAGATCTGCTGCTTCAATAACATGCAAATCAAGTCCATTTATAAGAAGACGACTAAGGAATTGCCTTAACATTACGTAAGACTGAGTTCACAATCAGGCAATAAAATAAGAGAAGTGAAGTGAAATTATTGGGAACTATTCTACCTTAAAAAGGTTGAAGGCAAAAGGGGCAGGGGGCAGCAGAGGATGAGATGGTGGGACAGCACCACCGACTCAATGGGCATGAAATTGAACAACCTTGGGGAGATAGCAGAGGGCAGAGGAGCCTGACATGCTGCAGCCCATGAGGTCACAGAGAGTCAGACACGACTTAGTGACTGAGCAACAACAAATATACCTTAATTTGCAAAAAAAAAAAAAGACATAAAAACGTCTTTCTTTAGAGATTCAGGAGGAACAGGAAAAGACGAACAATTAAAAGTCGTCCTCTTTGGGGATCCTAAGCAAAAAATCAGAGGACTGTCCTATGTTTAATCAAGAGCAAAAAAAACCCAGACCAATAGTTTCCTGTAATGGGGGCATGGTCTGAATGAACTAATTCCTATCAAACAGTATCTCTGCTAACATACTCAACTGATCTCAAAGTTGGGAATGAATGAAAAACACTTTTAAGTTGTCCTGGAGGGGGGGAAAAAAAACAGAACAAGAAGACATCTTCCAACCCTTACTGTCCAGCCCCACCCACACCTACAAGGACTGCAGTCCAGAATGGCCAGGGCTGAGACCTTCCTTATTACACAAACAGGTTATCCAGCTCACTCAGCCTTCCCCACGGCTCCAGAGAGCACCACCTACCCTTAGGCATCTCTGGGGAGTTGACGTCACTTAATCCCTAGTCAGTGGAGATTTGGGACTTTATCATCTAAATCACATTTGTTTCCCAGAAGGGAGAAAAGCAACCTTAAAGCCACACTGAAACAGATCCTATACAGTAAACACAAACCTGGACAGAAATCAATGCCAGGGTTTGTATGCGGTGCTTGTGTGTGCTCAAAATCAAACACTCAAGGAATACTGTAAACAAAGCATTCAGTAACGTGCTCATGTGTTTTTACTTACTTGACAAAAACCTGCCAGCCCTGTGGAAAGGGTAATCTGTGTATTAGGAATGCTTTTTCACCCTTGCACTGGAGCACCAGTGCGTCAGGAGTTACATCAGGAGTGCCTGGAGGGCTTCTGGAAAACGACTTAGAAGGTCTGGGTGGGGAAGGGACTTCACCTTTCCCTCAGGTTCTCAGGGGATGCTCTGCAGCCACGGCAGGAAAACCACTGCACTGACCGCAGAAATAGCTGTCAGTGCCTTTGGGCACCTTGGAAAGAAGGGCCACACACAACCCATGACTGTAAAACTAAGCGAGAGTCCAGGGAGAGCGGTGTCAAACGGGAGGGCCTGCTCATGAACTGGAAACACGGTATTTGCCACTTTCAAACTGAGATGTTCATCTTGTGGATGCCCTAAATCTCCAGTGAAATTTGATAAGAAAAATTATCGTTAAGTCATGGGAGGATGAGTTGTATAAATTGGGGAGAGGTGGAAGAAGCCCTACCCCCTAGATAGTCTGGTTGTCAAGGTCCTTGCCTGGCTATAACTACATTCTCTTTAAAAAACAACACCTGTTTTCAGAGAATTTAGAGAATCTGCCTTCTGAAATGGCTTAGAGTTAGCTGTCTACCTGGCTGGAATCTCCTGGGCACCAGCGAGGCTCCAGATCTACCTCTCTTTGGGTTCGCTGGATGCCACCCGTTCCAGAGCCGTCATCAGGATTTACGTCCATCGTATCCTAAGTGAAACTATAAGACAAACCTGACCGGTATAAACAGGAGCGCGATAAAGGGGCCTCTGAGCAACGAGAGATAGGGCACCCCCCCAACACATACGCAAACACACACACACCCAAACTTCACCCACCCTCTTGCTGCTCCAGGCCCTGTGCGTTCCAACCACACCCACATTCACACCATCCCCCACTTCACCAGGTCACCTGCCCATAAAACCTAATGGAAACTCTCAAAGAACAAAAAGATTCTTCAGGGAGAGACTAGATTAAGCTGCTCTCCTCAAGACAGCACTAACTGTCTTTTGTTGCCTACAAATAAAGGCTTCCATGATAAGTTCCCCTCTGGCTACCCCTCCCTCCACAGGACCTACCCACACCACCTAAACATCAACCCCACCAAACAGCCACGCAACAGGCCCACTGGAATGCCTTTCCATTTTCCTTCCTGACCTCCCTCAAGGCTGTGGTCACAACCTTCATGAGGCACCCCATTTCCCCATCCAAATCCGTCACTTGTGTCTTCGCTTCCACGGAACTTGGAAGCACACCAATAAAAGTAGAGGCATTACTCTTGAACTTCCAGACTGTCTTATAAAGTGTAAGGCTGTAACCATTTTCCTTCATCCCCAGGGTGTTGTGCGTGTCAGATACTCGATTATTGAAATCACCACTGTGTGTTTAGCACTATGTGCCAGACTGCACACTCTTGCGAGTCCCTTGGACTGCAAGGAGATCCAACCAGTCCATCCTAAAGGAGATCAGTCCTGAATATTCACTGGAAGGACTGATGCTGAAACTCCAGTACTTTGGCCACCTGATGCGAAGAGCGGACTCACTGGAAAAGACCCTGATGCTGGGAAAGACTGAAGGCGGGAGGAGAAGGGGACGACAGGGGATGAGATGGTTGGATGGCATCACCGACTCAATGGACATGAGTTTGAGCAAGCTTTGGGAGTTGGTGATGGGCAAGGAAGCCTGACATGCTGCAGTCCATGGGGTTGCAAAGAGTCAGACACGACTGAGCGACTGAACTGAACTGTACTGCCAGGAACATTGGCCACTGTCACAGGAATGCAAAACATCATCCTTCAAGGTATAGGAGAAAACCCCAAGGCTATTCAGGCAGTTAAGGGCCAAGTCAGGATTTAAACTCACATCTACTCAATACCAAACCTTGTGCCACTTCACTGACATTGTTCTGCCTTTTAAGGGAGAAAAACAGAATGGAATGGTAAAGTGAAACAGCACTAGCTCACTGGTTAGTCAACCCACTACAAACCTCTGTCTGATTTCTCATCAACCCTAGACTTTAACGCATGGCCAGTAGCCTGGCAGGCCACAGTCCATGGGGTTGCAAAGAGTCGGACACGACTGAGCGACTAACACAGAACATGTAATAAAGTGTTTTACAAATTATCCTATTTGGAATCACTGGAGCATACCATTATATTACGGAAAAGCCTTTCTTTCATTTCAGTGCCTCACGATGAGATGGCATGTCTCTACATATACATAAATTGGTTGGATGAAGCCAGGATATACTCTATAAAAAGCCCATGTATTCTTTGATGCTTTTCCTTGGGGGGGTGGGGGGAGGGCAGTTAAAGAGTAAAATAAACTTGAGAGAATCCTGCCCACCTTTTAAAAGAGTACTTTTAAAAGAGCACACTATCCAAATGGTCACAGGTTTCTGCAGTTTGATAAAATCAGGACAAACACCTGAAACAGACAGAAAGAAGGAAGGACACGTCCTTGGACGAGTCAGAGAAGGCAAATTGGCAGCAGCTGGTGAGAAAGACGGACGGGTCTGGAAGCATCAGCTTCCAACCCCCGCACCCCTACCCCCTGTCACGGGTAGCTGTGCGGTTTTGAGACAGTGTCATGGGCTTCGGCTTAGGGAAAACCACTGGTCCTCTCGGAGGTAATAACAAGGAATGCTAACAATGGCACACGAAGCACACAAGCACTTGGTAACTCCACCAACTTCAACTCCACACCAGGTGCTGGCGTGCCTACCCTGTAGGGCTTACCCAACTCAGATCAGAAGTCGAATAGCCTTTGTTTGTCTTTGGTTGCCATGTAGACTTGGTAGGCACCAGATTTGCTTGTACACTAGCCTTGTAAAGAAAATGAGCTGTTGAAAAGCTTATACCGTGGGAAGGTGAGGGGCAAAAGCAAACTAATGGTTCCTTTGAGAAAAAAGGGGTTCGCTAACGCCTGAAACAATGCTAAGTTCTCCAACAAACTGGGTATTACGAGCTTAAATGCTCCCAAACAAGTCACTGGGGCTGAGGACATATGTGATTAAAGTTAAAAGCATACTAAAAGAACACTTTAGCTGGTGACCTGAAAGCACCTTCTGAAAAGCTTAACCACATTAGTGCATGTAGGAGGAACTTCATTTTTTTGTCTATTACAGACTGCATCTCAGGGCAACAGTGCATACACCCCTCCTCCATCTTCGAAGAAAAACACAGACAGACTGTTAGAACCAAGCTGCCCAAAAGTGAAAGTGAAGTCGCTCCATCCTGTCCGACTCTTTGAGACCCCATGGACTGTAGCCTACCAGGCCCCTCTGTCCATGGGATTTTCCAGGCAATGGTACTGGAGTGGATTGCCATTTCCTTCTCCAGGGGATCTTCTCGACCCAGGGATCAAAGCTGGGTCTCCCGCATTATAGACAGACGCTTTACCATGTGAGCCACCAGGGAACTCCTTAAACACAGGTGTATTCAATCCTGTTTTATACACCTGAGATTAATAGTTCAGAACTTAACTTTCTAGTACTGGGAAAGCAATAAGAAGCTTAGTAGTGCCGACCACCGAAACACACCAGTCACCAGGTGATTTGGAAATCTCATCATGCGGACAAGAGCATCAGACACTAAAAGTACCAGCCAGAACCTTCTCCTGCAACACACACACAAACACACCCATGCTGGGCTTATGTTACACTTCTTTAAGAGAAGCAAAGAGTGAAACACTGATCATTTACAACATTTCTCATGATTTTGCAGAGGGTAGAAAACCACAGTTCCTGGCACAGATACATTGATTACTGACCCACACGAGGCACTTAAACTTTGACTGGATCATCAGTGATGAGCAAAATCATCTTAGTCACAAGACCCCTCTCTGCTATGGCTGGTCTTTTAAACTGTCAAATAACTGGAAGAAAACTTTTGACAGATCATGGTGGCAGCGTGTCCAGCAAATACATCATAGTTTGTTACAAGAGCATGAAAGTTATCTGCAAATCATTATCTAAGCATAAGTTCCACTTAAATTTAGTTTTGACTGTAGAAAGACTCTCTGGTTGTAATGTTCTACTCACGTCTGAATTAGTATAGCGGCTTCGCCCTTCTCGTTTCCACATCACCTCTACAGAATTGTGTTAGGGAGCTAATACTCCAGTTTAGTTCTGTAGTAACGTCTTAAAGGGCTTCCCTGGTAGTTCAGTGGTAAAGAATCCTCCTGCCAATGTAGGAGACTCAGCTTCTATCCCTGAGTCAAGAAGATTCCCTGGAGAAGGAAATGGCAGCCCACTTCAGTATTCCTGCCTGGGAAATCCCATGGACAGAGGAGCCTGGTGGGCTACATCCAAGGGGCTGCAAAAGAGCTGGACATGACTTAGCAACTAAACAACATCTCAAAAAATAACTTCATAGGTTGCCAAAGGAAGTGGCCAATGTGGAAGAAGCAAGGATCAAATAGAAGCCTATTTAGTTTTAATTCAGTGCGCCAATGTGCAAATCAGGAACACTTTAGCAATCTCTCATGTCAGAAATCTGAGAAGGGAACCTTGAAGAAGAACTCATTGAGAAATCCCTCAAGAACAACACACGATGTGGTATTTCACAGACCCTCAGCCTGGTAGAGAAGAGAGACATCATAACAGCCCTGAACTGAGTTAATTTACTTTGTACAAGAATTACTGAAATAAATGTCAATTCAAGGGGAGGAGAAATGGCAGAACATCAGCCCAGATCTAAAACAAATATAACAGCTTAATTCAAACTACCAAAGAGCTGTTTTTAAAGACCAGTCTCAAATATGTTTTACTAGGAATATGCAGCACTGGAATTTAAATTACTACAATATATATAGGATGTATATATTGAGAATATATATATCCCAATAGGGAGTCTGCTTATCTTTAAATGTTGGGGATGAACCCGGCTTGGTATAGTTCGAGGTTTCATTGAACCCATAACTCACCAAACCCACAAACAAGAAAAAGCACTGCCGTATAACACAACACAGCAAATACAATCCTGTATTCTCCTCTGTTCTTTCTGTGAAAAGCCCAAAGCACTATTTTCAGTCCTGTGTTGACAGAAGGCCCAGAAAGCCAGAAACCGTATATTCTAATACATTATGCCGTCCCCTTTTGCATGGATAGTTGATTAGGTAGTATCTATTAACACTAAGGTGTATTCCACTAGACATCATTTTTAAAATAAACTATGAACATCCTCACACATATAAGAATTTAGATCTTGCATCATTTTATATAAATGATGCTATGACTAAAAATATTTGTGAGGACAGACAGAACAGACTTGTGGTTGCCAAGGGGAAGGGAGGGTGGGGGAGGGATGGAGTGAGAGTTTAGGATTAGCAGATGCAAATTATTATATATATATGGATAAACAAGGCTGTAAAGCACAGGGAACTATATTCAATATCCTGTGATAAGCCATGATGAAAAGGAACACAAAAAAGAATGTATGCCGCTGCTAAGTCGCTTCAGTCGTGTCCGACTCTGTGCGACCCCATAGACAGCAGCCCACCAGGCTTCCCCGTCTCTGGGATTCTCCAGGCAAGAACACTGGAGTGGGTAAAAGAATGTATATATATAACTAAATCACTTTGCTGTACAGCAGAAATTAACGTATTATAAATTAACTGTATTTAATAAAAATATATACATACATATATTTGTGAAGTCGTTTTTCCATCTGTCCACTAGGAAAACTATTTCACTGCTTTGTGATCGCCCATCCCCCAGTTTGAACAATTACTTCCTTCAGTCTGCATCTGATGAGGGGAAAACCCAAAAGTATAGCCCCAAATAGTATCTGACCAGCACTAGTATCGTTGGAGTAAGTACACGGACTATCCTGAATGAAGGAACATAGCAACACAGTAAGCTCCCTGTGAGTTACACCTTGCGTGTCAAAAGCATTCAGGCTGTGGTCTCTAAGTGGTATTTGTCCTCACACAAAATAGAAAAGCCTGTTTGCTTTTCTAACTTCTCCATGAAAGAGAACGTCTGAAATATACGATGTGTATGATACAAATCTTCCCCAGTGGCACCGTGGTAAAGAATCTGCCTGCCAATGCTGGAGACACAAAAGACTCGGCTTTGATCCCTGGGTCAGGAAGATCCCCTGGAGGAGGAAATGGCAACCCCCTCCAGTATTCTTGCCTGGAGAATCCCATGGATAGAGGAGCCTGGCAGGTTACAGCCCACGGGGTCGCAAAGAGTAGGGCACGACTGAGCAGGCAGACACATTATACACATACCACCTTCAGCTCTAGACCTACTTGCAGGAAAATGGTGGTAACAGCAAGTGACCTCCTCTAACAAGACACTCAACTCAAACAGTGCCGTTTAGTTCAGGAGATCTCTAAGTGTAGCTGTTGATCTGAGGTTTCATTCAGCTGATGTTGTACCTTTTAAACAAAATAATGATATTTAATGCAATAAAAAGAATCCATGAACATACACCATTTATGAATCTGGTATCAAACTCATAGAAGTGTTCATTTTAAGGACATAATAGGCTATTGTGTTAAAGCCTTAAGAGTTCAGGGCGGTCATAAAGTCTGGAAATTGGCAACTACTTTCCATTTTTTACTATGTCATGTGACCAAAGAATGCCTTCCGGGGGGGATTCCAAATAGATGGTACACCACTCATTACATCAAGCTCCTAAGTAAAGTTAGACGAGGATTTCCAAAGCAAGTGGCTACACAGAATGCTCTTCACACTTACAGGATCTCAACCTACTTGACAGCCAAGTCTAGGAGCACTCTAAAACCGCAGGTGCGTTGAATGAAAACCAAGTGTCATCACAGATGCTCATGTAGGGAAATGGGTGGAAATGCAGCATTAACGCACTGCGTTCTTGTACGTTTGCCCAGCACACTCAACTAGCAAGGCACAACACCGAACAGATCATGGTTTAAGATATGACATCAAAACCCCTTTTTCAATGCATACTCGCCTAGTTTCCACACATTGTGATCATCTTATAATTTGACACAATGAAGCTGCCAGACACTCTGGGAGCTTGATGTATCCAGGACTTTCACCAATCTGATGAATGGCTGACATCCTCTGGATGAACACATCCCAGCTCAAGGAACTCTGCCCTCTGAGTGGTTTAGCAAAGTGCAAACTCAGGCTGCAGAGGGCAGGCCTGGGGTTAAGTGTTAAATGCATCTCCCTAGAGGCCAGAGGCCGCAGCTGACTCCTCACTGGCTGACACAGGAAAGGTCACCTGGGAAAACTCATCTCTGATGTTCCCTTCCAAGGCCCCAGAGGAGAGAAGCCAGGGTAAGCAGGCCGACTACTCCCTTTTTATGAGGCAAGCCTGTGGCCCTCACGACAAGTCAGAACCACAAAAGGTAACCTTGCAGCAGGAATCACCACCTTAACCCAAACCTGCTACCCCTGCCACCAAGGCCAGCCCGGGCAAAAGATTAACCTGTGATCCGCGACCATGGGTTCACCAACCTTGTTGAGAAAGAGGGAACGCGCCAACTTTCTGTTTGTTTTAAAGGAAATACTTCCTGGCACATGTTTGGTAAAGACTCTGAACTCTGCACATGAAGCCACGTGGTTGGATCTAATCTGGCTCTATCCACTGAACGATCAGCCAAAGCAACGTCCTTCTGACGGTAGCCCCTGGCGGGGTAATCGACAGGGTCTCATTCAAGTCACGCGGCTCCAACCGGATCCCAGGGAGCCCAGCGCCGCGTCCTGGTCCTGTCGGCGCTGCAATCCTCCCGCGCGCCGCACAGTCCCCGCAGGGCCCAGGGGAGGCGGGGGACGGAAGGCGGGGTGGGAGGAATGGACCGGAGGTGCAGCTTTAAGCTGCAGCAGGAAAGGACTCCCAGCTCCGGCGGCCCAGGTGAAGCTCTAGGGAGCCGCCGTAGAAGGAGATGCCAGGCCTTCCAGGAACGCTGACGCTGCCACTAGCAGGATGCGCGGGCACACTACTAACGGAGCCCACCTGTAGCCACAACAAGCAAACTTTCCTCCCCTTCTGAGTTGGAAGAATCGGGTCCCTAACGCCACCCCCTGGCCCGAGCCAGCAATGGCTGGGAGCTCCGCGGGATCCTCACCTGATACCCCTAAACCCCCAACTCGGTGTGTTTCAGGGCGCAGACCCAGTTCTGCCTCGCGCCACGGTGGAGTGTGCAGGGGGGAGGGACTGGGGTGCCAGCTGGGTATTATGACTGTGGGGAGAGCCGGAGGACGCCGCTCACCAGCCTTTGCAACTCCAACTCCCAACTTTGCCAGCCACCCAGCCGCTGCCCCCCTGTTCCTCTGCGGCGCGCACTCGGCTCCCCCGGCTTCTAAGCCTTCCTTCGGGGAGAAAGCCCCCCAAAGTCAGCGGATCCCCGCGCGCCCAGAGGACTTACAGCCATAGCGAGGTCTCTGCAGGGACGGCTGGTCCTCGTGGGGCATCCTGCGAGGCTCTGGGGGCCCGCCCGGGGCGCGCCCCCCGCGGCTCCCCTCGCTGGCCAGGCTCGCCGCTCCGCGCCCCGCCGGCGCGCTCGTATCCGGCTTCTCGCTGTGCCCGCCTGGCCGCCCGAGATAGGCGCCCGGCTGGCTCGGTGCGCCCTCGTCAGCGCCCGCAGCCGCCGCCGCGCGCTGACACCCGGGCAAAAGTGAACTCTCTTCCCTCGCTCGCTCTGGGCCGCCGCCGCCGCCTCCCGGGCAGGTTTCCTTTCTCCCTCCAGCCCGACCCCGTTATCCACCGCGCTGAGAGCGCGCGCCGCCGCGCAGCGACCTCTACCGCCCGCGGGGCGCAGCGCCCGGGCGCCTGGACCCGCCCCCGTCCGGCCCCCGGGCTTGGAGGAGGGGGCTGCGCTGCTCCTGGGCCGGGATCCCCTGCAGCTGGGGCCCGCGGCCGCCCCGCCTGCTTTTTCACTTGTGGAGCGTTAAGAGGGTGGAAGTGAACCTCCGCGGAAAAGAGCAAGAAAAACCGCAGAAGATACAGCCAGCCCCAGCCGTCCGGGGTGTTGCTCAGTTACAGAGGGACAAACAGCGTGGTTCCTTTTCCTCTGGGGAGATTGCGCCTTGACTTTTTTTTTTTTTTCGCTGCAAACGTTGTTTCTGTGACTCCTTTTCTATAAAATACAGGGTTCCCCTTTCATGACCAGAAACTGAGAGTGTGTGTCTGTTGGAGGGAAAAGATAAACACTCCCCGAGCAACCACTCAAAACCACAAAAAAAGCCCATCCTGGGCTCACCTTCGGCCCGCTCCCCTCCCCCAAGTACAGAACTATGGCCCAGCCCAGCTGGGGTCGACACCACAAAAACCTTTTCCGGCTAAGCTTTTAAGGAAATTAAACTGCATGTGGCAGTTTTTAAAGTTTGGTTTTTAGTGTTTGTTTTTTTTTTTTTTTAAATGCAGTCACCTGGAGCTGTTTTTCTGTGTGTCTCGGAGTGAAAAGATTTGGAGGCATGTGGAACTCTTCTATACTGGTGACCTCATGTGCTTGTCAAACGTGGAATGTATGGGTTGACCAGATGGCTGGTCAAATAAAACAACCTAAGTGGAGATACAAGAGATGATTTTGTTGGAGAAAAGGTGGCATAGTGACACTAAGCGTTTTTAAGTCTGCGAAGATCAGGGTGGCCAGCTGGTTCCTTCTCAAACGTGTGGAAACTCAGATTCCAGGGCCCCATCCTCAGAGCTTCCAGTTCAGTTGGGTCTGGAACAGGGCTCATGAATCTGCATTTCTAACAAGCTGCCCTGTGATGGTAGAAAAAAAGCAGGAGGGATCTCAGTTGGCTTCAGGGGAATGTGTTCTGATGGAAGAGCAAGGGGATTCTATCCCACTCTTCTCTCTTTTTTTTCCCCTGGAGTCATGAGATTCTCAGCGGGTTAGAATGGGTTGAGTGGGAGCTTTCTCCCTAAAAAGCAGAGGCCCCTTCTTATAAGAGCAGTTCACAGGTGAAATAATCACATTTTGAGGCACAGCACTCCGTCAGCGTTCAGCCAGACAGGGGCATATTCAAGGGGAATTTCCTGTGTTTCTGGACATGCTGAATTGGATATTTCAAGTTCATTTCATCTCAATGATTCCATGTATTAAGTACTAACAATTAAGCCCTTACTCACACATTATCAATTTTCAGGATGAGTGTATGATTTAGGACCCAAATAAGTGGGTAGTCTATGTATTTAAGGGTTTCCCTGGTGGCTCCGTCTATGGGGTCGCACAGGATCGGACACAACTGAAACGACTTAGCAGCAGCAGCAGCAGCTGGTGGCTCAGCACCTGCAGTGCAGGAGACCTGGGTTTGATCCCTAGATCAGGAAGATCCCCTGGAGGAGAGCATGGCAACCCACTCCAGTATTCTCACCTGGAGAATCAACATGGATAGACAAACCTGGCAGGCTACAAAGAGTCAGGCATGACTGAGGGACTTTTTTTTTTCTTTTTTTAATGTATTTAGAGGTGGGAGGAAAATCACTGTAAACCAGAATGGTCAAGGAAGATGATAGCATTTGAACATATGGTTTGAGGTGGACCTTGAAAAAATGGGTAAGAGTTGGATGCAGAATGTCTATTTCTGAAGGACAGGCAAGAACAAGGGAAATGGGGGTGGTACATGAGGCTGAGTGAGGGTGGGAACTTTGAAGCTGGTTTCAGATCATAGAGGTCACTGAAGGTGGGCATAAGAGGACTGGATATTATCAGAGAAGTAATTGAGAGCTCAAAGTTTTAGGGCGTGGGAGCAGCATGATGCAACAGAATTTAGGGAAGAGGAATCTTGCAGCAGATAATAGGATGGATTGGAGTGGGGCAGCTGGAGGTACTGACACCAGGTGGAAGGGGCTGTGGCAGAGCTGGAAGAAGGAAGCGAGGAGTTTCAGTGAGGTTGATCTGAGGCCAGCAAGACTGAAAAAGAGAGTTTTAATACAAAGCAGTTGGTGCCATCAATATATAAATATCACCAAATGTAATAAGTAAATATCTGTTAATGGTAGAAGGTGAAGATTAAAACAAAAATATGTGGTGTGCAGGAGAGTGGTTCTGAGTTCACATTCCAGCTGTCAGCTCTTCTCTGAAGGCTCTGGGGAGGTTTCAAAGCTCTGTCATGGCTAACGTTTCTATGGAAAACTTAATGCTAAGAAGAAATTGTAAAAGCAAATGCTCTTGATTTTTTTTGCAAGTGCTGAAATTAGTCTTTTGGATTTCAGTCTGCGTTCACTGGGTAACAGTACTATCTCACAGATCGCTTCTCTGCAGTATCTCAGGAAAGAAACCTTGTCTGCAGAATTCTGGGCTATTTTCTCTTAGGGTTTGACCCTGGAGGAGAGTGATTCAAATAAACACAAGGCAAAGTGCCGGCTTACTTTGCCATCTGACTATGCTTACGCAAATATTAAAACAAAACTGAGGCCATCTAATGAAAAATGTTTTTTTAATAAACCAAGAAGAGTTTTTTCTTTCATGTAAAACAAAAGATGACACTGGAAAACTACTAGACCTGGTAAAACAATTTTTTAAGCCTATTATTTTATTTTTCGAAATATTTTTTATTTACTCATTTGGCAGTGCTGGGTCTTAGTTGCAGCACATGGGATCTTCAGTCTTTGTTGAGGCATGCAGGATCTAGTTCCCTGTCCAGGGATCGAACCCAGGCCCTTTGTATTGGGAGCCAGCGTCTTAGTCACTGGACAACCAGGGAAGTCTCAACATTATTTTAAAAATGATTGTTTTCAGAGGCCATCTGTCTCAGGAGTAGTTGAAATGAGTTATCTGGAAAAAAAAATGCAACTTTGTTTTTATAACAAAACAGACTATTCACATCAAGAGCATCAAACAGGATTTTAAAAGTATTTTTGAATAAAGATCATGGCATTTAACATTCCAGCCACCTTTGAAATGATCTGGTCATTTTCCAATAATATCATGTTATGGATCATTTTAACATTTTTACCGAATAGTGACCAATGTGTTTTCAAAAGCATCACCCAAAGAAGTAAGTCATGAAGAAATGACAGGAAAGAAATCATTCCAGCCTTTCTCAAAGTCCTAGAAGACTTTGGGTTGTTAAAATTTTCTAACTTATTCCCTGTCCCAGAAAAAGATGCTTAGCAGGAGCAGGATCTGCGTTTTATTGCAAAAGAGACCTCTGTACCTAAAAAGGGAATGTTACAGTCCAAATTAGATTTCAAAAAAGAAGAAGAAGAATATGAACAGAAATAAGTGTAACAGCCAGTGTTTCAGTTCTCAAAAACAAAAGCCTGGTAGTAGTATCAGGGTAGGGGATAACTGTAGAACAGGTGGCCTCTACGCATCATTTTATGGCCAAGGAAACAGAGAGGCATAGAAAAGTTGCATGGTTTCCACAGAAGAAAAGAAGCTTAGTGACAAGTCAAGTCTTCTGACAGTCTCTGTCCATTGCCTGACTCTTACATCCCTTTGTGGAACACAGTCTTAATTGGCAGATGAGAGGCAGGTAAACTTCTAGCTGACCTAGGAGAGCTTGGCCATTTTGAAAGAAGCTTGACTATCAGAGAATGAACATGAAGATACCCATTGTGTTACTAACCTGGACTCTTGGATTCTTGAATCAATAGAGACCGATAAGAGGCCATATGAGAAATTCAGGCAAGGCTTTGTTGGGACTCATGCTGCAGCAAGAGAGAACGAAAACCAAAAACAGGTGCCCTTGTTCATAGCGCTACCTGAGGAGGGTGGGGTGGTTCCTTAAAATGCGATGAGGGCAGGGGCGGATTGGTAGATCAGGCGGAAAAGGGTGGTTTGGGTGGTCTGCCTACTGCCTTGGTGGAGCTGTGTGCAGGGATCATGCACGGTACCCTGCTTTTGCTCATGGCGCCTCGGAAATGGCACTTGGCCTTTTTGCCTCTTATTGTTCATAACTGTCCCGGCCATGCGTGCATGCAGGTTTTTCCAGCCCCTCATTATTTCTTTGCATTCTGTTGCTCTAGGAGATGTTTGTCCAGGACATTTGACCCTCCAGTAAAGGGTCCCAGGTCGCATCCTGTCTCAATTAGGTGACAAAATGATAAAGTATAACAAATGTGGAGAGTTAGGAGTTCTCATATGATGTTGGGAGAAGTGTCCTTTGGGTAATTATTTCTAGGTATAAGCTGGTCCTCTCTGGTTAAAGAGGTACATTTTGTGAAATCCAGCAATTCCATGTCTACTAAGATCCTTTAGAGAAACTCCCACATACAGGGAAACATATACAAAATGGTCATTCCAGGGAAAAACAGCCTAAAGGTCATCTAGTGGCAGAATAAATACATTGTGACACATAAAAATAGCAAATGATAAACATGTGATGCCAATTATATGCAGTTAACAAACATACAAAATAACATTACATAATAGACATAGAGACATATGCCTTTGGTAAAAGTATAACAAATGTACACACAAAATATGCCAATTTTAGAATAGCAATAACTTCTGAGAAATTAGGGAAAGGGATGGAAGCTGAAAAGGTAGACAAGGAACATCAAATATATATATTACATTTAATTTCCTTTTAAAACACTGAAGCAAAAATGGCATTTGTTGTATCCAGGTGGTATGTATGCACCTTCTTAATGTATTAAATTAAAACATTAAAATCTCTCTCTGTGTTTGGAATGCTTTTCAAGATATTTTTTTAAAAAGAAACAAGCATTTTGTTAGTAGAGTCAAATAGAATTAATGTCTTTGTCGGTTTACTGCTTTTTGAAATTCAGCTTAATTTTCTTGAGTAAGGCAAATCTATACTACTTCAAAATAAAGCCTCATTGAGATAAACCTTTTGATGATGGCAATCTGAATAAACAAACACACATATCCTTCAAGAAAGGTACTTATTATCTGGGTAAGGGATTGTGGCTCCCACCCCAAAACTCAGCTGCCCCCTAAGGCGCTGCTGGGACCCACTTCCTGGTGACCAGCTTCTCCATTTGAGGACTGGTTAATGACTCCTGGTCTTCCGGTTCAAACAGAACAAGGGACAGCTCTTGCCTTCATGAATGGGGGGAGGGTTGACCCTAGGTCTGGTCTGTTGTGTAAGCAGAAATTGCCACACTTTGACAAAGCACTGCTTAAATATTTTGGTGGGGCGGCCTCCACTTTAAAGTTTTTGAGGAGGGTTGGGGGGGGATTAGTCAACCAGCTGCTAAAGCTCAGTTACTCAGCTTGTTAAGAGTTAACTTCACATCTGGATCTAGTCAGTGTGAGGCTGAGTGCAAAAGCCAACAGAGAACCAAGGAATACCATAGCAAGGGAGGCAGACATGACCAGCGCCTGCCTTTTGTCATAAATACAACTGTCACCTCAAGCTCAGCAGGTAAAAAATCAGAATCACCCAATTCCGTGTCTCCCCCCATCTACCAATGGGTCTTTTCTCTTTCTACCTTCCTCTGTTAATACAAACATTTCCAGTCACTTAGATTTTTGAAGTTTTGATCTCCATCATTTTGGATTCCTCCAGGATCACAGCTCAGTATCCAGTTAGGCACTAAGGTGTGATGTTTTGTGTGTGTGAATATCTCTCTTGCTTATTAATGCATCTTCATTTTTTTTTTATTCACATAGTCACCACTACCACTCCACTTTGGTGCAATCTCTCAGCTGGGCTGTATCGATGGCTAGTCCTGCATCAGTTTTTTTCCTTCTTGCAATTTAACTTCATTTTTTCCCCTTCCTCTAAATTCCTATATCAAATATTTTTATTTGTACTCTCCTTTGAGCCTTTAGCAAATGCTACTCTAGTCACTATTTATGTTTTTATTGTTGTCTTGATTAAAAAAAAAAAAAGTTAGCACTTGGGAAACCCAGATTTCAACTTTAGTTCCCAAATAGTAAATGAAAGAAGTAACCCCGGAGGGCTGAAGATAGCAGTGTGGAAAGTTATAGCTGTTGAAAGTCTGCTGATTTTCCAGGTGTTTAATTCCAAGCTGGGATTTTTTTTTTTTTTTTCCTAGAGACTTTGACAGTCTAAAAATTGAGAGCTTTCATGGAGGTGGAATTTGACCTTTGTCTAACATGAAGCTTTTGACCTTTTGAACACAGTAGGTGTTCACAGTAGACAATCACAGTAGAAATCTATTTGGTTCTGGGCAAGTGCTGACATCAACAAATAGGGTCTGCCTACTACACATAAAGATTATCATATGATCTCTACAGTTTCTAAGCCGTGTCAGTAAAACCAGCTAGCTGGGGAAGGCTTCTGAAATCAGTTGGCTCTGGCTGCTATAACAAAATACCATAGACCAGGAGGTTTAAACAACAAACCTTGTTTCTCACGCTTCTAGAGGCTGGGAAATTCAAGATCAAGGTGCCAGCTGATTTGGTTCCTGACGAGAGGCTTCTTCCTGGTTGACAGACGGCCATCTTCCCATTAGGTCCTCACGTGGCCCTTTGGAACATGAGTGCAGGGAGGGGGCGGGGGAGAGGGAGAGACAGGAGGGAGAGATTTCCTGCAGCTTCCTTTTCAGCAGGGCATTAATCCCATCATGAGTTGTTATTGTTCAGTCACTCAGTCATGTTGACTCTTTGCTACCCCGTGGACTGCAACACACCAGGCTTCCCTGTCCTTCACCAACTCCCGAAGCTTGCTTAAACTCATGTCCATTGAGTCGGTGATGCCATCCAACCATCTCAACCTCTGTTGTCTCCTTCTCCTCCTGCCTTCAATCTTTCCCAGCATCAAGGTCTTTTCCAGTGAGTTGGCTCTTCACATTAGGTGGCCAAAGTAGTGGAATTCAGCCTCAGCATCAGTCCCTCCAATGAATATTCAGGACTGATTTCCTTTAGGATTGATGGTTGGATCTCCTTGTAGTCCAAGGGACTCTCAAGAGTCTTCTCCAACACCACAGTTCAAAAGCATCAATTCTTTGGTGCTCAACCTTCTTTATGGTCCAACTCTCACATCCATACATGACCACTGGAAAAACCATAGCTTTGACTAGACGGACCTTTGTCAGCAAAGTAATGTCTCTGTCTCTTAATACGCTGTCTCAGTTGGTCATAGCTTTTCTTCCAAGGAGCAAGTGTCTTTTAATTTCATGGCTGCAGTCATCATCTGCAGTGATTTTGGAGCCCAAGAAAATAAAGTCTGTCACTGTTCCCATCATGAGAGCCCACCTAATTTAACTCTAATTTCCTCCTTGCTTCCAGGTTGCTCAGTGGTAAAGAATCTGTCCGCCAATGCAGGAGACCCAAGAAAAGCAGGTTGGATCCCTGTGTTGGGAAGATCCCATGGAGTAGGAAATGGCAACTCACTCCAGGATTCTTGGCTGGAAAATCCCATGGACAGTGGAGTCTGGCGGGCTCACTGAGTCAGACAGGACTGAGCATGGGCACGAATTTCCTCCTTAAAGGTCCCACCTCCAAATATCACCACTCCATCACATTGGGCTCCAACTAACGAATTTGGGGTATTGGACGGGAAGGACACATTCAGTTCATGGTACCTTTTTTCATTTTTCTAAAGTGTCTATAAGTATGTTGGAGTGTCACAGTTATTTTACCAGATCTCATCTTCTATAGTTTTGGGAGAATTTACTATGAAGGAAGACCACGTAGGCAGAGTTGAAGCTTAAGGCAGGAACCTCCCGCTGGTCAGCCACAAGGTCCAGTGGGGGAGGGGAGGGAAGGCAGGACAGTCACGACAAAAAACACTGCCTAATGTTCTGTCATTTTAAGCTCTGACTGTTCAGCATGAGGTTTCACAAAGCCCTCAGCCCTTCTCCCCAAGTGTTACACACACTCCAGTGGTGTTTATTTAAATTATCTTAAGGTGAATTTAAATTGTTTTTACTTTGAGAGTGAATTCTACAGACACTTGAAAGAATTAAGGACATTCTTAGCAGCAAAATTAAACAAAATAGACAGAGTTAGGAATTTATCTTCTGCAAACTATAACGTTAACTTCAAGTGTCTTTTTTAAATGTGGTGAATTAAGCTCTTCTGAACGTCTGGAGTTTATATCTTCTCAGAATATCTGTTAATTAGTATAAACTTGAGTTCTAAAATAATGTTTCCTTGAAATTACGTGAGGTGCTTTGCAAAGAAGAAAGAAAGCAGTTAGCTGCCTCTAGCTAGAAATGCTTTGGAGAGAAGGATCTGTCCAGTAGGTGAAGAGCCCTTTTCAAATAACCAACAAAACCTTTGATGACAAAATTTTTCAAAATTTAGCCCCAATTCTCATGCAAATCCATTCCAACATTACCAAACATGTACCTAGGATGGTAAACTTCTCATGGACCAGAAGATCTGAGCTCATTTTAATTTTGTAACTTTTACATTAATTAGTTTGTAAACAAATTTACAAATACCTGTTTTAAATCTAAATGACTTTTTCAGTTTTCATTCTATTTTAACATTAGTAGGAATTTTTTCTAGTTCTTCTTTTTAGTGCTTCTCTATGATAATACAGATTTAATTCAGCTAAGCCTGGGTATCCACTCTGTGGCAGGGTCTTAAGCAGTTTTATAGTATTTGGCCTCAAAAATTGGGTTTTGGAATTTGACTCTTGTTAACTTCCCTTGATTGAGTTGTTCAGTCCCTTAAAAAAATCCCCAGGATATGGTGGCCAAGAGCCCACAAAGGGAAGAGGTCACACTTCCCCTCTCCTCCTCCTCTGTAACCTCACACCAGGAGGGCGCTGGCACCAATTCTTCTCCTATGATGCCTCTAGCAGGCTTCATTGGTGCCTCTGATGACGGTTCTATTTTAGAACATTTTTTAAAAAAAGAAAGAGAAGAGCTGATATATAAAGGTACTATTTCCAGGTAATTTTCATTTATTCTTCAAAGAGATTTTGGGTCTCTATGACTTGTGGCTCCTAAAAAAAATCATCTGTTGTTCTAGTTTAACAGCTCTTCAATTTTTTCCACTGCTTGTACACACGGTACTTGCATATAGGAGATGGCTAGATAGATGAGCTGTGATCAGTCGTGTCTGACTCTTGTGACTATAGCCCACCAGGCTTCTCTGTCCATGGAATTTTCCAGATAAGAATACTGAAGTGGGTTGCCATTTCCTTCTCCAGGGGATCTACCCAACCCAGGGATCTACCCAGCACAGGGATCGAACCTATGTTTCTTGAGTCTCCTACATTGGCAGGTGGATACTTTACCACAGCACCACCTGGGCAGTCCTGATAAATATGTGTCATATCCATGGATTGACTTCAAAAGTTAATCCAAAATTAATGTCTTAGTGCATCCTCATCACTTGCCTCTCTCAAACTGGGGTCCTGAAATCAATTTCTTGCCAGTCTCTGAGTCTTTGATGCCAACAAACCCTATAGTGAAGGGAAACTCAAGGAAAACCCCATATCTGACAAATGATCACACTTTTAAGCAGCACCTGGCTTTGGTAGAGAGTGAAACCTTGGTAGTAGACCTCTATGTAAAGTAGTAAGTGCATGCATTGCGAAATCTCTCCCCTAAGAGCAGCAGCATCACAAAAGTATACGTAATACTAGCACAGATTCAGAGGGCAGGTGGGCAACTGTGATGTCTCTGAGAAGGAAAAACGCAATGGCTTTCAATGCAAGGCCATTCATTCCAACCAGCCAACCATTTCAACTGCCAGCAATAGTCTCATGAAACAAAATGAAAGTATGCATTTGTCCTTCCTGAGAGCTGCCCATCATGGACAGGACCCTGGAAAAAGCCCTGTGGTAACAGTAGGTCATTGTGCAGCGGCTCCAGGAATGGCAGTAGGGCTCAAACGTTACCGTTCTAATCGCTCTGCTGTCTAGGGACCAGGGCGAAAGAGAAGAGGGGTCAGGAAAAACCCAAGCCACAGAAATAAAGGTAGAAGAATGACAGGTTACACCTCATAACAGAAAAAGAGAAAACACTCCCAAGCCCATAGGGATCATGGCAGGTGTTGAGATGAGTGTAGCATCAAGAAAATACTCTCTCCGGGCAGAGTGTGATACTGGTTTCCACTTGGTGGCTTGGAAGAAGAGAGCTTTGATGGAATTCACTGTCCTGTGTCCTTCTCTGTTCAGTTCAGTTCAGTTCAGTTCAGTCGCTCAGTCGTGTGCGACTCTTTGCGACCTTCTCTGTTAGCAGCTTCTAAATGACAGCAGGCAAAGCTGTAAGTATCGGAGGAGAAGCCAAAGAGAAATGATCAACATGGTTAGCTGCTTGGGGGAAAAGAGGCCAGGATGGGACCTTTAGGAGAATCATCCAGCTTCTTAGGATGCGACTGGGAGAGCCCCGCTTTCACTTGGGGAGGGGAAAATGAGTTGGGAACCATGACAAAACCATGCCCTGAAAAGAGTGTCTGTGAAAGAAGCTCCATCTCAACAAGTGAAACTTGGGTCAGAGGCAGGACGACGTGCCCAGAGCTGGACCAGTGGGGGTTCAGCTTGTGGACAACCTGTCAGCTACCTGTTGTTTGATTAAACATAAAGCAGTTGCTGGACTTCTTAGTCAATTCCCAAGCATAATTTCTCTTTTGTGGTGGAAACCATGCTAAACGTTGAGGAAAGAGAGAAAGAAAGGAATAGAAACCATGATCTGTGCCTGCCAGTCAGCAAAGGACAGTTCCATTTTGCTTTTGCCTGATTTTATGCAAATCTTTCATTCCAAAAGGCCAGCTAGATCTAATACACCAAGGCAAAGAACTAAGAGTGGGTTGGGTAGAGTTTATTCTATTCACCTAGGTGATATGGTGATATTCATGAAAATGTTGTTTACATGTTCCGTTTCACAAAAGAATGGTTCAAAAATGAAACAGTTGAATGGAGAAGACAACAGACGGAATTTTAGGCAAAAAAAAAAAACAAAACAGGCTCATTTTTGTCATCTAAATTATTACCTGTATTAGCCAAAACTAAGTCATTTTTATTGTTGAGCTCCTACATAGATAGAATTTAGTTAAGATAGCAAAAAATATTCAGAACAGAGAAATATGTCTTATTGTCCTAAAAGTTGTCTGCCCAGTCTTGCTGCTTTTAAAAGTTGCAGAGAATCACACTCTGTGAGTTCAAATACTTCCTTTTATGCTGAATAAATAAACTTGCTTCCAAGTCAGGATGAGCAGGCAGTTCCAAACACTGAACACTTACTGACATTCAGCATGAAGTCCTGGATGTGATCTGTAAAATCAGGGGTTAGTACATTCTTAACCTTTACAAACAGACAAAAGGGCAAAAATGTCTCATATAGTTTTTGGTATAAGTGTTGTTCATATGTCCATAATATTCTCCAGCTTTATATATGTATACATACACACACACACACACACACACACACACACACATGCATACCTTGCTATATCAGTTAGTAAAACACCAGGATTCTTTCTCAAGTGTCCTGGGGCATCCAGAGTTCAGCTCCAGGGCAACAGGTAAAGGGAGGTGGGATGAAGCTTGAAGAAGTCAAATGTTACCCATTTCACATTGTTGCCAGAGGGTCTGCCTGTGTTCCGCAGAGGAGAGTGGTGTCAGGGACCCTTCGCACCCAGTGCCTGCAGCCTGACCCCCTGACATCACGGAGGAGCAAACGGAGGCGCATGGCATCTGGAAGATGAGTGATCTGGCCCTCTTGGTTTTGTGCTCTGCCCCCTCCCCCATCCAGTATAATAGTTTTTCTTAACTAGGAAAAGAAGGAAATCAGATAGGCTAGATACTTTGCCCACGGTCATTCAGGGCTTTTGTCCAAGTTCAAAACATTGCTGGCTCGGGAACCCATCTGGAACCTTCTTGACTAATGACATGGAGGCAAAGGTCTTCTCTAGAATTAAGTGCTGCCTCTGCAGAGAGAGTTTCCTAGGAAGACTTGTGATTTAGTTTTGTTTGAGCTGGAAGAAGAGGGAAAAGAGAAAAGAATGGATTGAACTTTAAACTGTTTTCAAGGTCAAGCTAGGGAACTGAGCTGCAAAGAGGCTATTACTATTGTGGGTGGAACTCAAAGGGTTTGATTAAGCCCTCTCACTGTTTAAATACTCTGTGTTGAGCTGGCAATCCAGGGTTTTAGCTGCCCCGGAAGCAAATATGGCCTTGGCAGTCTCTTCCTTCATTTTTCTTGGTGGCTGAAGGGGGCCCATAGATATTTCATTTAGCTTGTACTGTGCAGGCCCACGAGTGTTTAAAAATTATTAAATTTGTTGCTGACATACAAAAAAGCTGGTTGGTTTATCCAAAAATAAAAAATAAAAAAGTCTGGCCAGTGAGGCCCATATTCCCCTGTAGCCGCCAAGGGCTGGGGGTAGTGCGAGGCCGCTGCCTCTTCCCTTGGGGCGCACACCCCTGGCTGAGCCAGAGATGTTGCTCTGCCTGTTCTGGCCTCACCTCCTTTTCCCTCCTTGGCTTCCTTCTTCCTGCCCCTTTGTCACAAGCAGCTGGTGCCAAGGGACCTCCTGACCCACCTCTGCTTTCAGACTCACCCCGCTGATCCTGCTCTGTGTCTCAAAGCCTCTTCTCCCAGGTGGCGTCAGCTAACAAGTCGGTCTTACAGGCCCATTACGGCAGTGCTTACACTTTTCACTCTCCAACAGCACTCTTTCGTTTTCCCATGGTCTTTTTTCCTGGACCTACTGGAGAGAGTAGTACGAATTTTAGGCCAGAGGATAGGCGAAGTGGAGGGATTTGGGTACAGGTGAGCTCCTGGTCATGCCAGCCTAGGGGTTTGCTGTCTTTTCTTGAGAGTGGGACCACAAGGTTGGAACACTGTAATTAGATGGTAGGGTGATGGAGCAGTTTACATCCTTCCCAAGAAAAGAGAGAAGGCCTCCCACCCCCACATCCATCTCCAGAGGTTCCCTCTAAGGAACCTCCCTCCAGCCCAGCCTCGACTAGGAACAGGACGCTCAAGCCCATCTGAGCCACCTGTGACACCTGTGGGGCCCCGGGCCTCCTGGCAAAATGTCAGGCACTGCTTAGGGAAGCAAACGTCTCCGCCTTCTCCTGCAGGTACAGCGCCAAGGTCGCACCTGGCTGGAGGGTGGCCGAGGTGAGGAAGGGCAGGGCTCCCGCAGCCCAGGGAGAAGGAGGGCTCCTGAACTTACAGTTTTGCCCCAGCCTTTCTCCTGTCCCCACAGCTGGCCCTGGATCGGTTCTGTACTATGGTCATCAGACTGGCAGCTGGTTTAGTTCTGACAGCTTTTCCTTCTCCTTCTCCAAACTCCTAGCTTTAGGAAGTACTTAACAGGTCTTGTGTTTAAACGAGAACATGGCAGGGGCCTGAGAACTCTCAGGAACAATAGGCAGGGGGCAATGACCTCCCTCAGACTCCCCTAGCCTTTGTTCACAGCCCAGAAGGCACGGCATGAACTTGGAAAAATCATATTGTCATGTGGGAGACTGCAAGGGAAGGGGGAGAGAGAACAAAAAAGTTTGGAAGTGAGTTCTTAAAGCAAATGTATCCCTGGCAATTTCTCCAGATTCATAGGAACAGGAGACTTAAAGAGCTTAATTTCAAATTATATAATGTATTATCACTCTACACGCATGGATTCACAGTCCAGATTTAGATCCAAGGGGGGAAAAAAGTGATAGGTTAAATTGAGAGTGTGCAACTCAATACTTAAAAATAAAATTGATAATTTACTTAAGTATGAACATTTTGATTCTATAGCAAAATTATTAGGTGTCAGAAATGATTTGCATGACATCAGAGCACATATTCCGAGAGGCTGATAAGTGTCATACCTCTGCTCTCAAAGAGTTTGCAGTCTAACTGGGTTAAGAAGGCATGAATTTTGGAAAGGTGTGATAAAAATGTTTGCTAAACAGAGTCAGAAGGTTTAGGAATGGCATTTCTTAGCAAATATCAGTGCTACGAGTTTTTAGGACAAAGGGAAAATGAAATCCATCAAGAAAGGTTTTGCTAAGTTTGTCATTTGCAATGTTTTACCTTCTACACAATGTCAATTTAGTGCTTGGCTGGACAGGGGCTATATCTTATTTCTAACACCTGGAACATGCTGACACAGAATAAGCCCTGAATTCATGCTTGCTGAATGAACAAGTGAATGAATGAATTCAGGTAAAGAAAGCAGACAGTTTCCACTGTTTTTAGGCATTCCTTGTGGGCATACTTCCCAGGAGAAGCAGATGCTTGTCAGAGTCACAAGCCTGCCCCATATTTGCCAAGACAGCACAAGCCTGGAATAGCAATTATGCGACTTACAGCCTTGGACCCTGGGCAAGTCCCTGCACCATCATCTGTCAAGGAAAATCCACTTCATAGGAGACAGTGCAGACCAACTTCTTACCCAGGTGCTATGACGACACATATACAAATGAACCTGCTTTTGTACAACGCATCCTAATTTGCACATAAGAAAATTACACATTTACCTGCCCTAAGAGACTTTTCTAATTACTTTTATTTCTTTTTATATGCAGCCCACATTTTTAAGCAGGAGACTAGAGTCTAGCCCCTGGGTTGGGAAGATCCCCTGGAGGAAGAAATGGCAGCACACTCCAGTATTCTTGCCCAGAAAATTCCAGGGACAGAGGATCCTGGTAGGCTATAGTTCATTCGGTGGCAAAAAGAGTTGCGTGTGACTGAGCACACACAAACAATTTTACAAAAAATAAACTAAATGAAATAAATGTCATCCTTAGTAATGAAATAATCTCTTTTTAAACTGAAATAGAGTTGATTTACAATGTTTCAGATGCATGCCAAAGTGATTCAATTGTACATAGATATATCTATTCTTTTTCAGATTCTTTTCCATTATAGATTATTACAAGATGTTGAATATATCTACTTTTTCAAAACTTTATTCGGTTTTTCTCTTTCCAACTTTAAAAGAAGTGTGTTCAGGGATAAAGGGAATTTTCTGGAGCAACATCCACTGGCATGGCAAGTCAGGAGAACCATCCTGAGGACTCTGGCTCTGGCTGGGGGGCCCTTGCTCCCCAGAGCAGGCCCGATGGCTCCCAGCACACCCAGCATCAGGGCGGAGTGGGTTAAGCCTTGAGGTCAACGCCGGGCAGCCTTCTGCTGGCAGCTGCCCCACTGTCTTGGTGCCCTGTGGCCCGGCTCTCCCCTCCTTCTGCTTCGCTGGAAGCAGGCCATTGAAGTAAGTGAAGTAAAGAGCACGAGCTTATCAGTAAAGAGAGATTTAAGTGGACAGGTTCAAAATGGAGCAGTACAAAGTCCAGGTAATTGGTCACGTCCCCATCTCTTCTCCTGCATGAGCTCCACTGTTAAGCTAGTTTGCTTCTCTTATGAAGTGTGTGTGTGTGGGGCGGGGTGGGTGTTAAGAAATTCTGCAGCCACGAAAGATGACGTTGCTCACTCAACCCAGAAGGCTTGATTTCCAGGGATATTCTCTCAGTCTGGGGAGCAGGGCTGTCTCTGGCCCTGTAGATGGAGGCCGGAAGGTGAAGGGGCTTTGCTGGGCAGGCAGACTTGGGTAGGGGGTAGTCTGTGTGGGGTGGTCTGGAGAATGCAGTGAGACCCTCCTGCCCCACTCCTTCCCCTGAAAGCTCCTGGGAATCAGATGATGCAAAAAAGCAAACCATCCCCACTCCCTAACCAAAATACTTCTGTTTAAAAATCAAATGTATGGAAGGAGGCACATGGTTTAGTTATTTTGGGGTAGGGGCAAGATGGAACACGTGCTGGGCAAGGGGAAGATCCGTCAGGCACTCGGTTGGGAGGTAGCAAGGGTGGTGGTTAAAATGCAAACTGTGGTTCCACCCTGTACTAACTGTGAGTAATTTCAGCCTAAGTATCTGTTTTCTCACTGTTCACAGGGGATAATAACAGTATCAGCTCACGAGGTCCTAGAAAGGATTAAACGCGATAATGTATGGTAAACCCTAGCAAGGTGGGTGGTGCACCATGAGTGCTCAACAAACAGGAGCCATTATTAGTAATAATAACACTACTACTAATGTATGGTAGAAAAATAATGATACATGTTTAGAACATTCTTGTTCGACTTCCCTCGTGGTCCAGTGGTTCAGAATCTGCCCACCAATGCAAGGGATGTGAGTTTGATCCCTGGTCTGGGATGATTCCACATGCCTCGGGGCAACTAAACCAGTGAGCTGCAGCTACTGAAGCCCACACACCCTAGCGTGTGCTCTACAAGAGAAGCCACCACAGTGAAAAGCCCATACACCACAAGAAACAGTAGTCCCTGCTCACCACAGTGAGAGAAAGCCTGTGCACAGCCAAGAAGACTCAGTGCAGCCAAAAAGAAATACATTTAAAAACAAATAACATTATTGTTCATCAAGTCTACCTGTTATGATGGCAGAGTTAGGAAACCCATCTCCCTGGGGGCTTCTGAGGACTCAGTCGTCAGATTGTATCTGGGCTGGCCGCTCCATGTTCAGACACGGAGACCATCCTACATGCCCACACAGCACTGGACTGCTCTCCGAGGGCACTGCCCGATGTGAGCTTATTTGCTCTTTACGGTAACTCTGTGAAGAGGTTTTATAGAAGAAATGAAAACTCAGAGAGGTGCCCCAAGTCTGCCCGCTTAAATACAGAGCCAGGACTAAGGTCTCCCGTGTTTCAGGCAGATTCTTTACCAGCTGAGCCACCAGGGAAGCCCAAGAATACTGGAGTGGGTAGCCTATCCCTTCTCCAGGGGATCTTTCTGATCCAGGAATTGCACTGGGGTCTCCTGCATTGCAGGCAGATTCTCCACCAGCTGAGCTACAAGGGAAGCCCCAAATTTAGTTTCACTCACTACAGATTCTGTGCTCTTCTCATCAGACCAGTGTTCAAAATAAAAATTCCATGGCCCTAAATCCCTAAATTCCACAGATTCTGATTATTGGCCAGGAATTTTTTTCTAAGTGCTAGGCAGCTTGGAGAATTTCCAAGTCACAGCTTCTTTGTTATCTTTGATTTTTCAAGTGAACTAAAAATTGGAAACAGGAATTTAACGGAGAGAGGAGAGGGGTGGAAAGAGGAGGCCAGTCTGAGCAGGAGGCCTGAAGCAGCCCAGGTAAGCCTCGGGGCCGTCAGCACGCATCCAGAGCCTGGGAGTACCGGCTTCTATCGTGAGGAGTATCCCTGGGCCGGGCACTACTCCGAGACCCCGAGCACATTCACACAGTTTCCTGCCATGCTCACGACCACCCTCTGATGTCATCCAGCTCCATTTTACAGGCGAGGAACCGGACGCGCACTCACTTAGGCAAGCCCACCTCTGTGCTCAAAGAGGTTGGTTAAGTACTGTTGGTTCTACTCATAGAACTAATTCAGCGCCTGGCTGAGGCAGGCAGCGAGGGTCAACTGAACAGGTCAGAGACCTCTGGGCAAGGAGAAGGGCAGGGCTCCCCGGGACCCGGAGCACACCTGTGCCTGCCTCCCTCCTGCCATCCCAAGAGCTGGGGTGGGCTACACTCCTGCCTAAGATTCATCCTCCCACCGTGCTTGAGGCTGCATGCTTTCTGGTCTCTTCTAGAGCTTTCTGGAAGCAATGCTTAGTGTCTTCTTTTCTTCACCATCTTCAACTTTTTCATCTATCAGTTCCTTCTCAGTGATCTGTGAATAGGGTTGCTGCTGCTACTGCTGCTAAGTCGCTTCAGTCGTGTCCGACTCTGTGCGACCCCATAGACGGCAGCCCACCAGGCTCCCCAGTCCCTGGGATTCTCCAGGCAAGAACACTGGAGTGAATAGGGTTAGGTGGGCCTATCTAACAATTCTCTAGCTTCACATGCCCTAAATCTGCTAAAACTGATTTCATCCCTCACCCTACCCCCAAATCTTCTCCCCTGTGTTCACCATCTCAGTACTGACAGCATTCATTTGGATGGCCAGGGCAGAAATTTCGGCATCGTTTTTGGCCCCTCCCTCTCAGTCACTTTGTCATGCAATTCATTGCCTCGTTGTAGCTGGCACCCTGTAAATGCCTCTCAAACGTCACATCTCTCCTCTGCCACCACCTTCAGCCATCCTCACGCTGGATCAGCGCTGTTGGGGTGGTTTTCTCCTTTTCTAGTTTTGTCAACCTCCCCCAGGTTCTCTGCACGACAGCAAGAGAGATCTTTATAAACAGAAAGCCGATCCTGCCATTCCCTTGCTTAAACCCTGCAGTGCCTCTGCTAAATCCTAAATCGAAGACTAATGTCTACATGGACGGACACAGACTTTGGTGATACGGTCCTGCTCACTTCTCCGGACTACTGTCCCTCTCCCCCCAGAATCCTCATCCCTCCCACCAGCCAACTGGGCCAGTTCTCCTTACCCTTCAGCGCAGTGTCACCTGGCCCAGGAATTCTCCTCTGAACTCTCCTATGTGCTTGGACCCTGATAGCATTTACTCACCACATGATAACTATCGACTTTTTTTTAATATCCTGAACTACAGAAAGTACCTTGTCTTTGAGGATAGAGACAGTGTCTTAGCTATCAGTATCTATTCTTCATCCCATACCTGGCATTTGGATAAAACTTGGGCTCCAAAATCACTGCAGATGGCGACTGCAGCCATGAAATTAAAAGACTTGCTCCTTGGAAGAAAAGCTATGACCAACTGAGACAGCGTATTAAGAAGCAGAGACATTACTTTGCTGACAAAGGTCCGTCCAGTCAAGGCTATGGTTTTACCAGTGGTCATGTATGGATGTGAGAGTTGGACCATAAAGAAGGCTGAGCATCAAAGAATTGATGCTTTTGAACTGTGGTGTTGGAGAAGACTTTTGAGAGTCCCTTGGACAGCAAGGAGATCAAACCAGTTAATCCTAAAGGAAATCAGTCCCGAATATTGGAAGGACTGATGTTGAAGCTGAAACTCCAATACTTTGGCCACCTGATGCGAAGAACTGACTCTTTGGAAAAGACCCTGATGCTGGGAAAGACTGAAGTCAGGAAGGAGAAGGGGATGAGAGGATGAGATGGTTGGATGGCATCACTGACTCAATGGACGTGAATCTGAGCAAGTTCTGGGAGTTGGTGAAGGACCGGGAAGCCTAGTGTGCTGCAGTCCATGGGGTGGCAAAGAGTCGGACACGCCCAAGTGACTGAACAACAACAACAATAACCATAGATATGGGTTGGATGAATAAGTGACCCAGCAAGGCCGTGAGGGGTAACCAGAAGCTCATCAGAAGGACTTTGGAGCTCAGAGTACACAATGTTTTCCTCATTTAGGGGCCAAGTTGGCAGCAGAGATGGACTGAAATGGTCCAGAGGAAGCCCCTGAAAGCTAATACCTGCTGAACTAGCCTCTTTGTAAGCCTTGTTGTTAATTATTTTCTCTTAATTTCTGTAGTGATCCTATAAGGTAGAGACTGTTCTTGCTCTCATTTTACAGATGAGGAAACCAAGGCTCAGAGAAGTTAAAGAATTGGCTGAAAGTCACACGGTAGTGATGCTAAGATTCAAACTCTAGTCTATGTGCCTTTCTCTATGTTACAATTTAGTTCCACAGCTTGCTCCTGCAGCTGCCTCACTCTATAACACATGTGGAATATTTAGGGAGTTCTTATGACTCCACATGCAGAGATAAAACTAGGCAACAGCTTGTAAGAAGGACAAATTTCCCACCAGACTTGGCACAGTCATGCTAAGAATCTGGATATCTTTGTTTAGCATCTAACTGGACTCAAGATTCTGTAATCCCGGAATTTGAGAGCTGGAAAGGACCTGAGAAATCCTTTTATCCAGGTCCATCCTTTGACACATGAAGGGGCCAGTGCTCTGCCCAAGGTCACTCTTTGAGGCTCCTGATCCTCCGGCCAAGCCGTGCATGCTTTGCCATTCTGATCCTTGACTGTGTGTATTTGAGTCTTAATAAAACAGCTCTCTAAAAATTTCAAACCGCACTTGTCAGATAAAGAATTTCAACTTCCCTAGTAGCCAGATGTCATTACATCAGTGGGCCTGGACTGGCTGGAACCAGGAAGTTCAGGGGAAAGCAGGACTTCGGGTGAAATGGGGTTTCGATGGTGAGGGCAGCCCAGGGGTGGGGCGAGTTGGAATTCTTTCCCCAGACGACCTTCCTTTTCACAAACATCACGGAAAAACAAGACGGGACTTCAGAAAGCTTTGTTGAACACATACCTGCAAGTAGGAACTGGAGAAGTTGTCCTCAGAGGCTTGTAATCCAAAAGGCAGATAGATGTGAGTGCAGCAATTAGACATGATAAAAATCTAAGGGGCTAATACTCGGAGGAGGGCACCAAGGGCCTTGCCTTGGAAGTCAGGGAAGGCGTCTTCCAGGAAGTGGCCCCAGCTGGGCTTTGAAGGAGAAACAGAAGAGGAGGCAGGTCATTTCAGAGGGAAGAGCAAAGCTGGAGGGGCTGAGAGTTAGTCATGAGAGGGCAAATGCAAGCAGCGCTGCTCAGAGTGTGGAAGGTGTACAAGGATCACGTGAGGGGAGTGTTGGAAATGCCATGATCCGGCCCCACACCTGAACCTACTGGATCGGAACCACTGGGGATGGGCCCTGCGACCTGCACGACTTAACAAGCAGTGCAGGCGATTCTGACGTTCCCTAGACGTTAAGGCCCATTGAATTGGAGCATTCCTAACTGGAAGTCGGGGCATCCTTGCTCCCGAGGTGGGGCTTTGGGGCAGAGACAGAGTGTGGGTGCCGGCCCTCAGGCTCCCTTCTGAAACACCCCTTGTGCTCCGGCCCTTCTCAGACTCAAGCAAGCACCATAGAGCGCACTGTGTACTTTCTGGAGGTTTTGCCCTGTCATCTGTGAGGCCCCAGACGGCCCGGCCTCCCTGTGATTCTAGGTGCTGACCGTGTCTCTATAAGCGTCACAGCCATGTCTCCAGGGACTTGTCATGTCTGCCAGGGCCCTGTGAGTGCTCCTTCTCGGAAGTCTCACTTTCTTTGTGTCCTTAATGACTCAGACGCCGTTCTCCCACATGGACCTTCCCAAACACCTCATCTGAAAGTGGCACATGCCCCTGTTTCCCTCACTCCCTGTACCCCAGTCTTGCTTTGTTTTCTCCACCAGCTGAATCAATATCTATCCTATGTTTTCCTTTTCGTTTCTTGCCAGTCCTCCCAGCCTCCAGTAAAACATGAGGTTCATGAAGACAGAGGCTTGTGTGGTTTTTATCTCGTTGCTGTAGTCTCCATAGAAGATGTGCTCCACGTGTCCAGTGAATGAACGGTTGACCCGTTCTGCACGTGTGGCTCCAGTTATAATTGATTGAGCCAGGAATGAGTCCCTAGTTCCGGGGCAGCTTCCCACTGCTGGGCCAATGGCCTTGGAGGGGGTCTGGCATGAGAGTCATGCTGACAGGCTGACCCCATCAGACTCCGCTGTGAGACACGGGGAGGGACACTACAGTAGGGTGAGACCGAAGCAAAGAGCCACAGAGACAAGGCCGCAGACGCTCAAGGCAGGGGAGTAACAGGAGTGGAGACAGGGAAGAGCTGCGTCACCGTCACGATGGAGAAACCTCGATTATCGGGTCTGATAATCCCAGAGAAGGACTCGGGAAACGCCGGGTGAGATGGGGTGGGGACGGGGTTGGGGAGAGCTACTCTTCTACCCTGGGTGATGTCCTAGGTGGCTTCCCTTCGTTCTCTGCACATCCTCCAAACAGCTTTCCATCAGCTAAGATAACCGGCGGGTCCCAGGCTCCTTCACAAAGGCAGCTGCTGCCCAGCCCAGCCCAGCCCCTGTCCGGGGAGGGATTCCTAGTGACCCAGAGGGCCTGGCCTTCCCTCCCGGGAAAGGCGCCTGCCCTGGGGTAAAGTGCCGAGGGCTGAGCTCTGGGGAGTGTCCTTGCCCCTCCCTGGAGGCGAGGCCCAGCTGAGCTGCTCCCTCAGGGTGGCAATATGGAGGGGGACCTCAGGCAATTGCACTTTAAACAGGCTCTTTCCCTTTATGACTATGCAGGGAGAAGGTCAGGGAGAGGCCTTGTTGCTCAGCCAAGTCTGCAAACAAAATCCCATGTTTGCTGTTCCAGGGTGTCCTTGGAGCGGCTCCTCTGAGGCAGGCTGGGGGGTGAGGCGCGGGGTGCCAGCAGTGGATGGTGTGGGGCAAGGAGCGTCACCCCTGCCCCCATCCCCACTCGGTTGTTACCTGATCTGTCACAGGGCCCGGGCCCTCCCCTCTGCCTGCCGGTTACCTTCCTGCGTCATTTCCCAAGGACATCTGTGGAAATCTGCCCGTCCACCCCGACGGAAGCCCAATTTTTCTAGAATTGCTAGCACAACTCTGAAAACATTTTATTTTGGCTCTGCTTAACACTGAGATTGTTGGGGCTCTTATCTTTTTCTTAAATGGAAAACATTCTGAACAGATGGCATGATAATAAAAGCTCATTTGTTCTGTGAATATTTATGAAGTTCCACTAAGTGTCAGGCGCTGGACCAGAAGTGGAGGAAACAGCAGGGACGAGACAGGAACGCCTGCGCTCCCTGAGCCTCTGTCAACGGGAGAGGCAGTAGTGAACAGGTAATGATAAACAGGGGGATATTATGAAAGGAGAAGTACAAGAGTCTACCGGAGCTTATCACAGTGGAGACTGGACTAGGCTGGAGTCTGAAGAAACTTTATGGAAGAATGAGCAGGTATTTTAGCCTACTAAAGAGGGTGTAGAAAGAGGGTGTGGAAACACAGAGGAACGTATTTGTAGGTCAGGAAAGACAGAAAGAGAGAGAGAGGAGATAGGTGTAAAGAAATATAGAAGTCCAATGGCACCCCACTCCAGTACTCTTGCCTGGAGAATACCATGGACGGAGGAGCCTGGTAGGCTGCAGTCCATGGGGTTGCTGAGAGTCAGACATGACTGAGCGACTTCACTTTCACTTTTCACTTTCATGCACTGGAGGAGGAAATGGCAACCCACTCCAGTGTTCTTGCCTGGAGAATCCCAGGGACAGGGGAGCCTGGTGGGCTGCCGTCTATGGGGTCGCACAGACTCGGACACGACTGAAGCGACTTAGCAGCAGCGTGGCTAAACTGAAGACAGGAAGATGGAAGCGGTGAGAGACGTTAAATACATTTTGAGGAAAAACAGAACAAGCTTTGCTCTTCACACCCCCCCAGAATGTGGCATTCAACAATCACATGAGCTTCCCTTTCCCCAACTCTGCATGACAAATGGTTTTACCAGTTCAGAGCAAATAGACAGACAGCTGACCATACTCTGAGTGTCTGTCCCTGTCCACAGTTCATCTAGAAAAGTTGGCCATGTCGTCTGTCCTGAAGGCCAGTTCCCCTGTCCAAGGAGGGGTGCCTGACCCCAGAGAGGCCAGTGTTTAGTCTTGTCAGGGGGCTATGCAATGGCCTGTTTCAAAAGCTCTGTGAAACAGAGGCAGCCTGTGCTACATGGTGATGCATGAACCAGTAAGAATCTGAATTCTTGTTTAAAGGGGCTATTGAACAAGACGCATCACACAAAATTGGCCAATAGCAGCAGAAGTGGGAGAAACAGAGGCAGGGAGTTGCCAAGACAACGCAAAGCTGAAACCCTTGCGTGTGAAGCCCAAAGCTTGCTGCAGTGTCCTCTGGGCCCCAAAGACAGTTCCACCTCCATGAGGCTTGGCTGTGCTGTCGAGGGTCCTGTCTTCCTGTCTCTCCACAGATCCCTTACAATGAATCTCACTCACCTCCTAGGTCCTGCTTCTTACCACTGGAGAGCTAGACTCCACAAAGTGGGCTTTGACATCTGACATCTGGCTAAATTTTCACTTTTACACCAATTGCTTGGGTTACAGCCTTAGATTCAAAGTTTTTGGGGCTTTCTCCATTTTCTACCAGTTTTCTTTTACTCATGTTTTGAGTATTAGATTAACTCACTGTTTAAGCAAATACAATTAATTTTCTCAATACGGAGAAGAGAGAAAGCTGTGTGTGAAGGATGTTAGCCCTTACTTTCCAAAAGTGGCAACCCACTCCAGCATTCTTGCCTGGAGAATCCCGTGGACAGAGGAGCCTGGTGGGCTACGGTCCGGGGGTCCCCAAGAGCTGGACACAAAAGAAGTGACTTAGCACACATGCATGCGTGCAGGAGACAGACTAAGCACCCGAACCCAGTCTCTTCCCTTTTTCCTTCAGCATTTTTGCTACACTGTGCTGCCTCTTTATTCATTAAATATATATCAGACAGTGTCTACTATGGGGAGGTATATAATTTAAGTCGAAATTGTTCTCAAGAGGTTTGTGGTCAAGGTGAGGAATCAGACAGGAGCATTAATGATGATAAACTGAGTGGCAAGTGATAGTCTAGAGGTGTGCCCTGGTGTCTTAAGAGCTCAGAGGAGGGGCCACTACATCAGACTTCAAGGGCTGCCCAGTGATAGTCAAGAACAATGTCTTAGCAAAGGTTACCTTTGACCAGAGTTCAAAGGATAAGCTGCAATTCAGCAGATAAAGGAGCAGGGAAAGGCTTTTTAGGTCAAGGGAATGACATAGGGCTGACAAGGCATGACCGGTTTGGGGAATCACAAGCATGCATTTTTCATTATGACTAAAGTAACTTTGAATGTTGTGTAGGGTTGCCACATAAAAAATACAGCTCACCCAGTTAATCTGAATTTCAGAGAAACAATAAATCCTTTTTGAGCATAAGTATGTGCCATGCAGATTTAACTGATATCTATGTTTTTATTTGCTAACTCTGGCAGCCCTAATGTTAGGGAATAGCAGAAAATAAGGCCAAGCTTGTAGGCACAAGGCAGCCATGGAATTTGTGCTTTCAGCCAAGGACTCACTCGAACTTTTTCCTGAAGGCCATCCGGTGCTCTCCAGGAACATGATATATGGGAGTGCTTTGACCGGACTCGCATTTTATAAAAGTTCAGAGACTAGATTGGAAAGGGCTGGGTAGGAAGCAGAAAACCAATTAGAATGTGTGGAAGCTTGCTACTTTTGCCCTTAAACACATTTCCCCTTTCCTAGTAAGACCCTGGCTGCTGCTACTGTTAAGTCACTTCAGTTGTGTCCGACTCTGTGCGACCCCATAGACAGCAGTCCACCAGGCCCCGCTGTCCCTGGGATTCTCCAGGCAAGAACACTGGAGTGGGTTGCCATTTCCTCCTCCAATGCATGAAAGTGAAAAGTGAAAGTGAAGTCACTCAGTGGTGTCCGACTCCTAGCGACCCCATGGATTGCAGCCTACCAGGCTCCTCCGTCCATGGGATTTTCCAGGCAAGAGTACTGGAGTGGGGTGCCACTGCCTTCTCCCAGTAAGACGCTGGTGTCCCAGTTAAAGACCGATTTCACAGTCTCCTTTCATGCCGCATGTGTTCAGTAGTCCTGAAGGGAAGGGCCATGTGCTACTTCTGAATTTTGCCACTGAAATGATTGGGCATCTGCGATCGGATCCCCTCCCTTAAACTAGAACCCGGATGTGTGGGAAGTCAGTTTTACCGAGTGGATAGGGTCCATGTCCTAGGGTCTAGGGATGATGAAGCAAGAAGACAGAAGTGACCCTTGGAAGCCCACCTGGACCCTCCCTCCTCAGCACTGTCATCTGAGAGAATACACTTCTATCCTATTTGAATCTCTGCAGTTTTGCATCTCTTTGTTTTGGCAGTTTTATTTGTATCCTAACTCTTACAAAAAGCATGTGTGAAGACTCAAGAAAACATTTTCATTGAGATTTCATAAATTCTCAAAGTTCTAAGTCTGCTAACATTTTAGTTTTGCGTCACCACATTTTAATTATTGACATTTTTAAATCATATTGTGAGGTTCTATTAGCTTTAAAGCTTCATGAATTTAACTGAAACTGGTAAGGTGGTGCTACTGGTAAAGAACCTGCCTGCCACTGCAGGAGATGTAAGAGATGCGGGTTCAATCCCTGGGACAGGCAGATCCCCTGGAGGAGGAAATGGCAACCCACTCCAGTATTCTTGCCTGGGAAATCCCATGGACAGAGAGCCTGGCAGGCTACAGTCCAAAGGGTTGCACAGAGTCAGACATGACCGAGCGACTTAGCACCAGAAACAGTGCAGGAGAGATGGAATTTACTTCAAAACTTTTCACTAGGGAGGCTTCCCTGGTAGCTCAGTAGTAAGGAACCCACCTGCCAATACAGGAGACAGGGGTGCAAGAGACATGGGTTTGATCCCTGATCCGGGAAGATCCCATATACCATGGAGCAACTGAGCCCGTGCCCCACAGCTACTGAGCCTGTGCTCTAGAGCCCAGAGCCGCAACTACTGAGCCCATGGGCTGTGGCTACGGAAGCCAGTGCACCCCAGAGCCCGTGCTCCGCAACCAGAGAAGGCACTGGAATAAGAAGTCTGCTACCGTGATTAGAGAGTAGCCCCGCTCACCACAACTAGAGAAAAGTCCTCACAGCAACAAAGACCCAGCACAGCCAGAAATAAATAAATAAAATTATTAAAGAAAAAAAACTTTTCAGGTTGGAAGGAAGAGCAATGTATTTAGCTGAACTATTTCATAACTATTTTGTATTAGCATTACCCAGCCATGACCGCTGTGATAAAGAATGGTCTCCCTTGCCCTTTTGGAATTAGTGAAAAATTTCAAGATCAGAGCTTAGCACATGAGAGTGAGCACAAGAGACGGTGAGTCTATGGCAGCTTGAAGCTTACAGGTGTAGAAATAGTGGTTCTCTATCACTCCTCAAACATGTTAAAATCAGAAAATAACAAGTCAACAAAGGCCTTCTGGGCCATGGTTTAGCTCCCAATCATTTAAGTAGGGCAGGGTTCTTTTTTTTTTAATTTAAAGAGTATGAAAAATGTGTATTTTAACCATGTATTAAAAATTGCTATATATACCCAAAGCAATCTCTAGCTTCAGTGCAATCCCAAATCCCAAAGGCATTTTTCACAGAAATAGAACAACAATCCCCAAATTTGTATAGAACTACAAAAGATCCCAAATAGTGAAAGCAATTTTGAGAAGAAAGGTCAAAGCTGGAGGTAACACGTTCCTTGGTTTCAAAGTGTATTACAAATATATACTCATCAAAACAGTAGGTAAAAACAGACACCTAGGTCAATGGAATACAATATAGAGCCCAGAAATAAATCCACACACATATGACACATTATTTTATACCAAATGAGCCACAAATATACAGTGGGAGAAAGTGGGGCTGGGAAACCAGCTATGTAACCATAGCCACATGTAAAAGAATAAAACTGGACCGCAACCTTATACCATGCATTACACACATATGTCTATGTGTGTGTGGGTGTGTCTTCAGTTCAGCCGCTCAGTCGTGTCCGACTCTTTGCGACCCCATGTGTATGTATAATGGAATATTATTCAGCCATAAAAAGAAGAAAATCTTGCCATTTGCAACAACATTCTTGGACCTAGAGGGCATTATGCTTTAGGTGAAATAAGCCAGACAGAGAAAGAGAAATACCATATGATGTCACTTACATCTGTAATCTAAAACAGAACCCCCAAACAAACAATAAACAGCTAAACTCGTAAATACAGAGAAGAGAGTAGTAGTTGTCAGAGTTTGGGGTTGGTGAAATGGACAAAGAGGGTCAAAAGTACAGCCTTCCAGTTATGAACTAACTAACTCAGGAGGACATAATGTACAGCGTGGTGACAACTGTTAACAATATCATATTGCATATTTGAAAGTTGCTAAGGGTACAAATCTTAAAATTTCTCATCACAACACAAAATACTTTATAACTACGTATGGTGATAGATGTTAATTAAACCTGTTGTGTGATCATTTCGCAATAAATAAAAATATTGAATCATTATATTGTATACCCCAAACCAATATAATGTTATATGTCAATTAAACTTCCATTAAATAAAAATTGCTTCAAAAATTTTTAACCATTTGTCTGTTTACATATAAATGGAAAGATATTTTTTCACATATCCAAAACACAGAAGTGACAGTATCACATTGGAAATGATGAAAAATGGTTTTATGCTCCAATTTTTAAAATTATACATAATTAACTGCCTACTCACCAAAAATGGCTTTCCATCTCTTTGACCAACTTTTAGTCACTTTCATTAGGTTTATACTCAGCTGAAAATGACAGGAAACTTTATCACCATTAGGGAGTCAAGTACCTTCTGGTCAGTCTCTTGCTTTGCCATCCTCGAACGGGCCTCAACCCCATGGTCTGAAATGACTGCTGAGATCCAGTCATCAAGTCAATGTTCCAGGCAGCCTGACCTTTTTGGATATTATACACATTTCCACTTTCATCCCCTTGGCTAGAACTTAGACATATGGCTACTTTTGTCTACAAGGGAAGTTGTTGTTTATTCTGTGACTATGTATCTAGCTAAGAGCAGGCCATCTATTGCTAAAAAAAGAAGAAAACAGATATAGGGGCCATTAGGAGTGGCAGTTAGGGACCTCAGGAGCTAGATGATATAAATATTCAGGAGGAAGTGCATTTTAAAATTATACCGTAATAATGATTCTGACTCCTCTAAAAAGGTCAAGTGACTTTCATTTACTACTACAGGGCATAACATTGCCACTAGCCTTAATGGAGAATAACTGCCCAAAGAGAGGCAATGCTAGCTGGAGGCAGGGAGAATGAACTTTCAGAACAGAATCAGGGCCGCTGTCTGGCCTGGTTAGCGTCAGTGGGCAGACAGAGGAGACACAGCCTGCTCTACGGCAGTTCCCAGCTCCAGCTGCTCAGGTCGCCTGATTCTTATCTCTTGGAATCAGGACAAATCATGGTTTGATGAGTTGAAATTTGGGCTATGGAAAATTTAAAGGAGCCTGCAGTTTAAAATCAGATGAGCACATTGAGGTAATAAAACAGTGTCCTCCAGAGACTGAGCGTCTAATCCTTCCTCATCTTGCTGGGCTCCCACCTCACATGGTGGGTCAGAGCTGTTATTTCATACCATAGAATTTATTCCATTGAAAATAAAGATGAGTGGTCGGAAAAAAAACGAAGCCTTCGGTTGCTAGTGGAAAGTGGCTTTTAAATGAAGCTTACGTTTCCCCAATTAAACTGTAATTTGAAAATGATTCATTCATTTGCTTGTTGATTCACTAGGTCAAGCATTGCTTGGATGACTCTGCACACTGGCAGGTCTACAGTGATGACCTTGAAAAGCCTGGTCAATTCTGATAGATTTGCATGTGTCCATGGATCCTATGGACTCTACAGATTACTTGGTTTTTCATTTAGCTGAAAAAGAGCATTGAGTTTGGAAGCTGGAGTTCAAGTCAGCCCCCATGTACTCTTGGGCAACTCTCTCAGTCATTCTGGAGCCCAGCTTCCTCAACTGCATGCTTTATGGTAGGTCTTAGGTCAAATTCCTGCAGTGGTTAGGCACATAACACAAGTAGGTGAAGTGGACCTTGGCTTAAGAAAATCAGAAGCAGAGGTCTGCTTTGCTTTTCTCTGAACTCAGGTTTAAGGAAAACAAGAATGTAAGCCTAATGATCAACGGTCACCATCACTCAGCTTCAAAACCAGAGGAGCTCCAGGGAGCAGCGGGAACTGGGGGTGCCTGCAGACGCCAGGCCTCTCCCAGGTGGGGCTGCCACTGCTCATCTTCAGGGAGGAATGTGCGCCAAGTGCCACTAGGCCTTCTGCATTTTCAACACAGTTGAGAAATATGGATGTTTTCCTTTTGTGAAATTTTCTATTTTCAGATTTGGAAGCAACTGGTAGGCTACAGCCCATGGGGTCGCTAAGAGTCGGACACGACTGAGCAACTTCACTTTGACTCCTCACTTTCATGCATTGGAGAAGGAAATGGCAACCCACTCCAGTGTTCTTGCCTGGAGAATCCCAGGGACTAGGGAGCCTGGTGGGCTGCCGTCTATGGGGTCGCACAGAGTCGGACATGACTGAAGCGACTTAGCAGCAGCAGCAGCAGCATTCAAATCTTTCCCAAAAACCTGATGCCAGTGAATCCTGAACAGGCTGAACCCCGCAAGCTTGGTTTGTAGGGCGGCCCACTTACTGTTTCTGGGTCCCTGGAGCAGCAATTCTAAAGTCAGGATTTCTGACCCACCAAGAGCTTCAGCAGGTCAAATTCCCCGTTAATTACACACCAAGTTTTGTGAGTATACATTTTACGGGAAGAGGACTTACAGGTTTCGGCAAAGTTAAGAACCCATGACTCGCAAACTTTTAAGACCTACCATGTTACCAGCACTTATTTTCAGAATGCCAAGCAGTTTGTGATAATGTAATCAGACCCTTGGTCCCCTCATTCATTCAGCAAGAGTTACTGAACATTTATGATGCACAAGGCACCTTTAAGGCACTGGGAATATAGAAACAAATAAAAGAGACAAAGTCTTTGTTCCCATGAAATGTACATACTAGTTGAAAGACACAGATAATATCTATAAAAAAGAAGATATCTATTATGTCAGATGGTGCTGAGGGCCACGCAAGTTAAGAGGAGAGAGAGTGACAAGGTGGGGCGGAGGGGCATTTTAGGGGGAGTAAAGTGGCAAGTCCTCTCGGTTAAGATTTTACCTGAGCAGAGACCTGGCTGACGCAAAGAAGCAAGCCGTGCACATTTCAGGAAAGAGCATTTCGTAGGAAGGTGAGGTAAGAATGAAGTCCCGAGGCGGGTGTGAACAGCAGTCCGTTACTACAGCAGCAGGGTTAACTATACCTACTAAAGGGGGTTAAAAATGGCTTTGAGAATTTTTTAAAATAAAACAAGAATTCCTTCAAATCGTTTGCAGCAATTTTATCTCTTTATATTGCTGAAGCCCAGTTTAAAAACCAGATCTAAGAAAAGAGGCCCACACCCACTAGCTGGCCGGGGCCATAAACTGGCTGCATTTTTCCTGAGAGCTGTCTAGTAAATTTAACAGGCATTATAAAACTGTTCACACCCATGACGTGGTCACTTCACTCTGTGGAATATTTCTACAAGGCGAAAGAGGGGGAGAAAGGTCTGAATCTACCAAAATGTTTTTAGCAGGGCCTGGTACAAGTCAAAAATTTCAACCAACCTTAACCCTCAAAAATGGGAGGAAAAGAAGCAAAAATAAACAAATAATGAATTTCACCATGCTTGGACTCTATAAAGCTGTTAAACGACAGGCAAGAACAACATTAATGAGTGGAAATGTACATGAAAACTGTAAAGTGGGAAAAACAAGCTACAGACCTATGGATTTATGTTCGTCCAAAGTAACAGAGACCAAGAGAGAATCTGGAGGGACACAAAGACATCTACGGTTCGGCCAGCTCTCTTTGGGTGGAGTTGCTAAAGCTCATGCTGAATCTTCCATTTTTTTCTGGTGTTGGGTTACGTGTCAGATTTTTTTTTAAGCTGAGGTTTACCACCTGTGAAGTACCTTCCCTTTCTAGTGATGCTGAAAGGCACGGGGCTCTCGTGCAAGCACCAGACTCATCATGTGATGGCGAGAACACTGCAAGTGGGGTCCACAGGGCACGGTCTGGCTGACACTGACTGGAGCGATGGGACGACACGGCGTGCTTTACTACAGTTTTAGTATCTGCTCTACAGAGAGAGTCACCAGGCAGGACGGAAGACCGACGGCAGCTCCTGGGGAGGCAGCGAGAACTGTCAGTCCCGCTGTGGCAAGGGTGAGGGAGGGCAGAAAGGCCTCCTGGCTGTGGCGGTCCCACACCCTTCCTGATTCAGCCCAGCATCTAATTTTGCACTTGTCTCCTCGTGGGGTGAGGGGGTGCCTGGTCGATAGGGTTCCAAGGAAAGCGTTGTCTGGTTGACATTGAGCTTTGAGACACGTTCTTGTCATTCAGGTCAATGGTCATTTCTTCAGAGAGGGCTTCCCAAGTCATCTGACCTACAGTAAGTCTTGCCCGGTGATGGTGGACACACCCCCTGAGTTGGGCTCTGTGTGTAGTTCTGTACACAGTCTTACAGAATCTTGTTAATTTAGTTGTGCATTCCTTTCTTATTGGTCTTTCCTCATTACAATGTGGGCTTCTTGGGACTTTCCTGGTTGTCCAGTGGCTAAGACTCCGTGCTCCCGAGGGAGGGGGCTTGGGTTCAATCCCCGGTCAGGGAACTAGATCCTACAGGCCACAGCTAAGAGTCTGCTTGTCACAACTAAAGATCCCACATGCCTCAATGAAGACTGCAGATCCTGCATGCTTCCCGGGCAGTCACATAAATAAATAAATATTAAAAACAAAACAAAATAATGTGGGCTTCTCGAGGACAGGGAGGACTATGTCTGTCACTTCCTACTCATGCCTACAATGATTTCCAGTGCACAGTAGTTCCTCAATATGTATTTATTTATTTTTTTAGGGAATTAACAAACAGACTTGAAACAATCAGCAATTTGAGGTCTCTGGGCCCCTCAGCTCAGCTCATCCGGATGTCGTTCCTTAAGCCAGCCTGGATGAAGGGGCTTACACTGGAAAATGAGAGGAAACTTGGCTGCTGTCTTCAGTAGCATCTTAGCAGGAGCTGTACCTTATCTGGGGCCCCAGGAAAAGGTTTGCTCTGGGGAGGGAGGGAGCCTGTCTCACTTCCCCTCATTGAGAAGCCCCCTGTGTCTCATATCCTCTCTTCCTTCTTCCGTTCCTTTCCTTTGCCCCTGGAGAAGGAAGGCCAGCAATCAGGTAAGCAGTGGTGGACAAGTGGGAACCCAATCTCTGTACCTGTACCTCCAGGAGATGGAGGGCCTCAGGAAGGAGAAGGGCATGCATGGAGGTTGGGGTGGGGAAGTGGTCACTCAGGACATGCAGATTTGTGGTTACTTAATTCTTGCATCATTTTAAACAGCTCACAAAATGACTCAAGGGAATAATGTCTCCTCGATTCCACAAAATGGGAACCTAGCATGGGAATGTCAGTTCAGTTTAGTTCAGTTCAGTTGCTCAGTTGTGTCTGACTCTCTGTGACCCAATGGACAGCAGCACGCCAGGCCTCCCTGTCCGTCACCAACTCCCAGAGCTTACTCAAACTCACATCCATCGAGTCGGTGATGCCATCCAACCATCTCAGCCTCTGTCATCCCCTTCGCTTTCTGCCTTCAATCTTTCCCAGCGTCAGGGTCTTTTTCCAATGAGTCAGTTCTTCGCATGAGGTGGCCAAAGTATTGGAGTTCCAGCTTCAGCATCAGTCCTTCCAATGAATATTCAGGACTGGTTTCCTTTAGGATTGACTGGTTTGATCTCCTTGCAGTCCAAGGAACTCTCAAGAGTCTTCTCCAGCACCACAGTTCAAAAGCATCAATTCTTTAATATACAGCCTTCTCTATGGTCCAACTTTTATATCCATACATCACTACTGGAAAAACCATAGATTTGACTATACAGACCTTTGTCAGCAAAGTAATGTCTCTGCTTTTTAATATGCTGTCTAGGTTGGTCATAACTTTTCTTTCAAGGAGCAAGAATTTTTTAATTTCATGGCTGCAGTCACCATCTACAGTGATTTAGAGTCCAAGAAAATAAAGTCTGTCACTATTTCCATTGTTTCCCCATCTATTTGCCATGAACTGATGTGACTGGATGCCATGATCTTAGCTTTATGAATTTGAGTTTTAAGCCAGCTTTTTCACTCTCCTCTTTCACTTTCATCAAGAGGCTCTTTAGTTTCCCTTCACATTCTGCCATGAGGGTGGTGTCATCTGCATATCTGAGGTTATTGATATTTCTCCTGGCAATCTTGATTCCAGCTTGTGCTTCATCCAGCCCGGCATTTCGCATGATGTACTCTGCAAATAAGTTAAATAAGCAAAGTGACAATATACAGCCTTGATGTACTACTTTCCCCATTTGGAACCAGTCCATTGTTCCATGTCTCGTTCTAACTGTAGCTTCTTGACCTGCATACAGATTTCTCAGGAGGCAGGAAAGGTGGTCTGGTATTCTCATCTCTTGAAGAATTTTCCACAGTTTGTTGTGATCCACACAGTCAAAGGCTTTAGTGTAGTCAATGAGGCAGAAGTAGATTTTTTTTAGAATTCTCTTGTTTTTTCTGTGATCCAATGGGTGTTGGCAATTTGACCTCTGGTTCCTCTGACTTTTCTAAATCCAGCTTGAATATCTTCCAGATGTTCACATACTGTTGAAGCCTGGCTTGGAGAATTTTTAGTATTACTTTGCTAACATGTGAGATGAGCACAATTGTCCGGTAATTTGAACATTCTTTAGTATTGCCTTTCTTTGGGATTGGAATGAAAACTGACCTTTTCCAGTCCTATGGACATTGCTGAGTTTTCCAAATTTGCTGGCATATTGAGTGCAGCATTTTCACAGCATCATCTTTTAAGATTGGAAATAACTTTGCTGGAATTCCATCACCTCCACTAGATTTGTTCATAGTGATGCTTTCTAAGGCCCATTTGACTTTACATTCCAGGATGTCTGGCTCTAGGTGAGTGATTACACCATTGTGATTATCTGGGTCATTAAGATCTTTTTTTGTATAGTTCTTCTGTGTATTCTTGCCACCTCTTCTTACTATCTTATGCTTCTGTCAGGTCCATACCATTTCTGTCCTTTATTGTGCCCATCTTTGCATGAAATATTCTCTTGGTATATCTAGTTTTCTTGAAGAGATCTCTAGTCTTTCCCATTCTATTGTTTTCCTTTATTTGTTTGCACTGATCACTGAGGAAGGCTATTCTCCAAAACTCTGCATTCAAATGAATATATCTTTCCTTTTCTCCTTTGCCTTTAGCTTCTTTTCTTTTCTCAGCTATTGTAATACCTCCTCAGAAAACCATTTTGCCTTGTTGCCTTTCTTCTTCTTGGGGATGGTTTTGATCCCTGCCTCCTGTACAATGTCATGAACCTCTGCCCATAGTTCTTCAGGCAGTCTATCTATCAGATCTAATCCCTTGAATCTATTTGTCACTTCCACTGTATAATCATAAGGGATATGATTTAGGTCATATCTGAATGGTTTAGTGGTTTTCCCTACTTTCTTCAATTTAAGTCTGAATTTTGCAACAAGGAGTTCATAATATAAGCCACAGTCAGCTCCTAGTCTTGTTTTTGTTGACTGTATAAACTGTCTGGCAATAGTAAACATCAACATTTGAGGAATCAGTGAACTAAAATGGACAGGAATGGGTGAATTTAATTCAGATGACCATTATATCTACTATTGTGGGCAAGAATCCCTTAGAAGAAATGGAGTAGCCTTCATAGTCAACTAGAGAGTCTGAAATGCAGTACTTGGATGCAATCTCAAAAATGAAAGAATGATCTCTGTTCGTTTCCAACGCAAACCATACAATATCACAGTAATCCAAGTCTAGGCCCCAACCACTAAGGCTGAAGAAGCTGAAGTTGAATGGTTCTATGATGACCTACAAGACCTTCTAGAACTAACACCTAAAAAAGATGTCCTTTTCACTATAGGAGACTGGAATGCAAAAGTAGGAAGTCAAGAAATTCCAGAGTAATAGGCACGTTTGGCCTTGGAGTACAAAATAAAGCAGGGCAAAGGCTAACAGAGTTTTGCCAAGAGAACGCACTGGTCATAGCAAACACCCTTTTTCAACAACACAATAGACGACTCTACACATGGACGTCACCAGATGGTCAACACGAAAATAAGCATATCTTTGGTGATCACTACTTACGTTTATTGAAAGCTTGGCATGTGTCTGGCATTGTGTTAAGCACTTTACATGAACTCACAGTCCTAAGAGGTAGTTACTATCTTTTTTTATTATGCTGATGAAACAACTGAGGCACAGAGCAGTTAAGCAACTTGTCTGGGCTCATTCAGCTAGACAGGATGGAGCCAGGAAGGAGATACAGAACATTTGACTTCAGCATCTCTGCTTTTAACCTTTAGAGAGAGGGTTTTACAGGGAGAATCCAATTTTCAATTATGTTGGCTTTTTATAAGGCTTAAATTATGTAAGATTTCAATAAAAGAGTGCTACCAGGAAAAAAATTAATAAAAATAGTGTATGTAAAGCACCAGCTACCATAGGTGGAGCCCCACCAATGGTGGCCATTATATTTTAAGGAAGTCTTAGAAAAAAGAAAAGAGAATGCCTCTTTTCCACAGAGATTAATTTTCTCTGTAACCAATTAAAAGCAAGTTGCCTTTTCTGAATTGTCTTTAGTGACTTTGCCATTTAAAGTCATACTTGTTTAGGAAACAGGTGAAATCGAATTTAGATCATAAATATGCTGGCAAAAAGGGAAAAGTCAGAAAAATAGGTAAGGAGTGCAGGAGGATGCGTGAATGTCAGAAAGAAGATTGGGAGGGGGAATAATCATTGTGACAATTATTGTGGTTGAGTTACATTCTTTTGAACTGACTTGTAGGAGTTCTACATCTATTCTTGATAAAAGTCCTTTGTTGGTTATTCAAATTGCCAATATCTTCTCTATGGCTTGCCTTTTCACTCCTTCAGTGATGTCTTTTGATCTTCTGATAAATACTAAATATACACAAAAATGAATTCCAGCTGAATATAGATCTAAATGTGAGATGAAAAATAGTAGAGAATCTAGGTGAGGAAAAAGTCTTCATGATTTTAGGATAGACAAAGATTTCTTTGATTCTCAAAAACAACCAACCTAAAATGGAAAGGTGGATAAGTCAGATAATATTAAAACTAGTAACTTCTGTTCACCAAATGACAGGATTAGTAGAGTGTACTTGGCTCGTGCATTATCTTGCCTTATATTCTTTACTCTTTTCAAATATCCCTGCATTACAGACAAGGAATTGAGGAACTAAGACCCAGAGAGGTTAATGAACTTGCCCTGGACCACAAAGCTTACTAGTGGAGGAGCTGAGGTTTGAACTCGGGTCTGATAGAGTCTAGAGACCAAGTTCCTAATTCTTGGTGGTGCACCTCTTCCTTCACTCCCTCCAAAACGTTCCCTGTGGGGCTGGCGCAGTGTCGGGCTCCGGACCTGTGCTGCCATTGGCTTCCCTCGGTGTCTTCCTGTGTGCATTCCTCCCTGTAAATTATTCGCTCCTCCACCACCATTTTGTGAGCGTGGTCTGCACTTGTTGGTCTTTTTTCTCAGTTCCAAGGAAGCAAGATTCCTGTGGGTGCGGTTCACTGCAGCTGCACCTGGGAGAGACGTGAGCAGCCATTCCGTGTCTGGAGCATCTCTGATCTGGTGGGATGAATGGCAGAGCCCTGGCGAAGAGGTGAAGAGGCGGCTCTTGTGGGTAGTGCCAGGACCGCCCAGCCCTGCTCTGTGTCCTCAGGGGCTGCGGGAGTCTGTGCAGCCCCAGCATCCTGGTGCATGTTTCACCGCTTCTGCCGCCTTCCCTTACTGGGGGCCAGAAGCCCTGGGCATCCGGGTGTTCAGGCAGGGCCGGGCGCAGCCTGCATCTGTGGGAAGTGGAAGCAGAGCTGGGTTTGGGGGTCGTGGGTGAGTCACTTGGAGTTGCGCCCAGGGTCACTGCAGACCCAGGCCCCTGCCATGCAGGCCGATGACAATAGAAGGTAGATGCTGCCTTGTCCTGTGAGAAGTGTGAGAATCGGGCAACGCCAGGGCTCCACCCTATCCTAGCATGCCCAGGGCATCTGCCTCGCAGGGTCACTGCCTCTCAGCAGCCTCCTGCAAAGGGAAGTGCAGGGCTGCCTCCAGCTGCAGACTTGAGCCAGTCATGCTAAGCACTGTGGTACCGTTTACTGAGGATTTAGGTGCCGGGCACTTTGCCTCAGCAAAAATGTATATAAATGTAAACTTTTTACGTACATTTTCTCAGTACATACAACACTCTGTGAAATACAAATGATCATTATTTCGAGTGTACAGCCGTGGCATAAACACTCCTCAGAGCTGCTAAGTGGCAGAGTCAGGATTCAAACCCACACCTGTGTGATGTCAAAACTCACAGGAGTGTTTAACACAACTTACCACAAGCTAATGAAGACCCAGCTTCAGAAATCCCACCTTCGTGGGTCCCTTCGAAGGCACTGGGAAGGTTCTAGCAATGTGTTCCCATGGGCATATGTTTTTTAAAAATTTGCCCAACAGAAAAATAAATTGCAAAACTAATAGATTATTTCCCTAGTTACCATTTCCTTCCACTTTGTCTTCCCTTCCTCAAACTTGCCCTGGTTTGGTATAGAGTTGGGCAGTGTGGGGATCTGACTGAGAGGAATTGGAGTTGGGATGTACTCAGTTAGGGTTTGGTGGGTTATTCGTTTTTTCTGTTTATTGTAATTGAGTTAATGGACAGGCAGGCCTGGCATGCTGCAGTCCATGGGGTCGCAAAGAGTTGGATACGACTGAGCAACTGAACTGAACTGACTCTTTTTCAGATTCTTTCCCCATACAGGCATAGGTTATGGGTTGTTCTGACGTGTCTGGACATCACTCCTGTGGCTGTTAAGTCCTCCCCAGCTGTTCCGATGAACGACTGGCTTCCAGAAATGCTCCTGCCCTCTGTGCCCACTCACCTGGCCTTGTGGCACAAACACACTGGCAGAGACTGGATTGCAACTATGAATGTGGCCTGTGTCTTCGGCACAGAAAGTATGCGGAAATGCAGAAGAAACAGGAAACTTTCAAGAAAGACTATTAGTAATCAAAGCTGCTTTTTATCTTTCTATTCCCTTTATAATGATATTGCAAAACTGTTGTCATATAGAAAGGCAATCCAAGAGTGCGCAGCCAAAAACTACAGACAAAAATGAGACAGGTGTGTCAGGCAGTGAATTAATACAAATGATTATATTATTTTTCTGGATTTTGTTATGGTTTGTGATATTTGTCAGTTTCTAAAAATGTAAAAGTTTTGGGGATTTCTTTTCTCATTCTAAATAGTTACTTTTGTAGCTAATTTTTTGTTTGAAATTTGGTACCATTTTTCTTAAAGAGGAGCCCCCCCCCCCCAACCCGTTTCCACCTGCCACAACCCAGGAACTGACTCTGCCTAAACTCACCCTGCTCTTAGCATTGGGAGGTCCCCTAGTCCTCAGTGTGGACGGAGAAAGGGGGGGTCTGAGTTCTGGAAAAACCTGAGCTCCCAGCACTTTAGAAAGTGCTACAGGCATCCTGTGATGTAGGTGGGAGGCTGCAGGTATCCTCAAGGGCAGGCAGGAGACTGAAGAGGCTGTAACAGCACAGTCAAAAGCACCTGAGAGGAGGCGGGCACCGGCCTGCAGCGGGATCCGTCCAATATTTGCATAACACTAAAGAGGGCTGGGGGCAACTTACAAGTCACCTAGCCTTTTGCAATGGGCAGCAGCTTTCCACACAGCCCCATCCAAAACTGAATCTCCAGCTGAGATGTTCTTGGACCTCCTGATCCAAAGGGAGCTTTGGTGCCCCCCGAGGAGCAAGGGAGCCGAGGTGAGCAGGTGTGAGAGTGAGACTGAGGCACACCTGGCCCGTTCTGCCACCCCACGGGCCCTCAGGCCCTGCAAGTGGAAGTAGGGCTGAAGACAGGTGGCAGCTGGTGCACCTGAGGTCGGGGTTGGAGCGTGCTGCGTGCTCCACGATCCCAGGTCACACCCATTCATCCACAGGGCTGGAGCGAAGCAGGGCCGGAGCGGGCCGCCTCTCCAGGAACTGTCTGCTTCACGATGTTCACTTCTCCACCTGGTGTCCGGACTGCAGATTACAGGCGATGAAGCTGCATCTCTTTCTCCACTGAACAAAGGGACTGTGGGGATAGCAGGCCGCCTGGGCTCCTCCTTCTCGCCTCCTGGCAGCCAAACAGGGCACAAGCTGGAGGAGGGTTCAGGGGGACAGCCCCACAGAGCGGGGCTTTGCTCGGAGGCTGCTGTGCTGGGCAGGAGCAATGAGCCCATGGACTCCAGGATCAGAGAAAATTGTACAGAGGCAACAAGACCTCATTTGGAATTCTAATGAGCAGAGAGGCTGCAGATGGCGGTCAGGGGTCTAAGAGCAGTGTGACACAGCCTGTCCTGGGGTGGCCCTCAGCTGGCTGTTTCTGGCCTAAGAGTTCCAGAATTGAGGGTTATTCCTCAACTTCTGTCTTTATGTTCCCTACTCTGAAGGGACAGCACACAAAAGAGTGAACACATCCACAGGGCCTGTGCTACCCTCCCCTGTGACCACAGGCGCATTCAATCCTTTCTGTACCCGTGTAGACACACAATACAATTCTACACACAATACACACACACTAAAATAAGCAGCACCAGGAATAATGTTATGGGCTGAATTGCGTCCCCCCGAAATTCATGTTGAAATCCTAAGCCCTGTTTCCTCAAAATGCAACTGCATTAGGGTTAGGGTCTTTAAAGAGGTATGAAAGTTGCGTCCGACTCCTTGTGACCCCATGGACTATACAGTCCATGGAATTCTCCAGGCCAGAATACTGGAGTGGGTAGCCTTTCCCTTCTCCAGGGGATCTTCCCAACCCAGGGGTCGAACCCAGGTCTTCTGCATTGCAGGCTGACTCTTTACCAGCTGAGCCACATGAGAAGCCCAAGAATACTGGAGCGAGTAGCCTATCCCTTCTCCAGTGGCTCTTCCTGACCCAGGAATTGAACCAGTGTCTCAGTTAAAATGAGTTACTAGGGTGAGTCCTAATCCAACATGACTGGTGCCCTTATTAGAAGGAGAGAGTAAGACGCAAGAGATTATGGGACCACACAGAAACACAGCCATCTAAATCCAAGGAGGAGGCCTCAGAAGAAACCAACCCTGTCCACACCTTAGACTTCCAGCCTTAAACACTGTGAGAAAATCAATTCATGCTGTGTGAGCCTGAGCCAACCTGTGGTGTTTTGTTAAGGCAACTCTAGCAAATTGATATAGATAACGATGGTGACTTCACTGCAATGGACTTCAGTAAGCAGGAAAAGATACTCCTTCAAGACACATGTTGCCTTGTTTTAACACACTGCCTGCTAGGAATTTCACGTATAGGACTTTGCAGCCATGGTCCAGGCCAGCTCTGTGGATACAAGATGCTCCTTGCCAAGCTCATCTGCACCCTAGCATCCTCTGGTGGGTTCCTGGGCTAGTCATCATCCCTGATAGCACTGGGAGTTTTTAAGCCTCTGGAGTCTTCTTTTCCGCCTCCTATAAGATGGTCATCACGAAATAGGAAGGAAAGAGGAGCAGAGGGCAACTTTTCTGCAATACTGACTAGGTTCCAGATCTGGTGGGCCGGGGGCCTGGAGAAGGGATGAAGACCTGTGAGGGGTGATGGGCTGGAGGTTTCCAGTCTGCTGGGGGGAGGACAAGGCGGGACACAGTTGCTGCAGCAAAAGAGAGAGTCTAGCCTCGGGGAGAGAAACTGGGAGAGGCGCACAGGGCCCAGGAGAAGGAACAGCCTGCAGAGGCAAGTGAGCGCGACCCTGATGAAGGGTTCTGTATTCCGCTGTTCAACACAGCGGCCACTAGTTCTGTGGTCACTGAGCTCCTGACATGTGACTAAGTGGAACTGACTGAGAAACTTAATTCTTAATTTAATTTTTGCCATTTTAAGTATAAATATTTATATGTGGTGGCAGTGTTGGACAGCACGGTTCTAGAGCTCATGGGCTTGCTGCTTGCACTCAACGTTACCCTCTTTCTCCCTTGCTTCCTGAGCCCCAGGTTTAATCAGGCAGTTGGAAGCCATGGACTGCAGGGGAGCGTGAGCTCCTGCCAAGCTCTCCATGTCCCAGGGGGCGCTAGTGGTAAAGAACACGCCTGCCAGTACAGGAGACATAAGAGACACCCATTGGATCCCTGGGTCAGGACGGTGCCCTGGACGAGGGCATGGCAACCCACTCCAGTATTCTCGCCTGGAAAATTCCATGGACAGAGGAGCCTGGCGAGCTACAGTCCATAGCGTCACAAAGAGTCAGACATGGCTGAAGTGACTTAGCACACATGCCAAACTCTCTGGGGGGAGGTAAATCTTGATTAGTCTAAGCCAGTTATGGTAATTATGTTCCCTTGTTAGTGATTAGTTTAGGAGCAGGCAAATGATGCAAACTCAGACAATGAGATAGAGGGGGAAGTCTGCTGGAGGGATCTGACAATGGTCTCCTTGATCTCAGAAAGGATCATCAAGAGGGCATGGTCCCTCTTCTGCCTTCAATTTTTGTGTGAGAATGTGATGTTTAGAATTGCTGGAACTGGAGCTTCGCTGGTGGTGCAGTGGTCAAGACTTCATGATCTCAATAGTGGGGACCTGGGTTCCTCCCTGGCTGGGGGACTAGATCCCACATGCCACAACAAGGATTCTGCATTCAGCAATGAAGATTCCATGTGCTGTGACTAAAACCTGGCACAGACAAATTGAAACAAGAAGAAAGGAAAAAAAATAATAAATAAAAAAAGAATAACTTTAAAAAGAATTAAAAAAAAAAAAAAGGATTGCTGGAACCACCTCAAGGGGACAAATGCCAGTATGCTGAGCATGCTAAGTTGCTTCAGTCGTGTCTGACTCTTTATGACCCTATGGACTGTGGCCCACCAGGCTTCTCTGTCCAGGGGATTCTCCAAGCAAGGATACAAGAGTGGGTTCCATTTCCTCCTCCAATGCTGAGCATGGCTGACCTAAAACACGTAAAGAACCTGGGTCTCAGTGATGTTGCCAAGCCACATCATACCCAACCTTAGGATGGTCTTCTCTCCTTTGTTATGTGAAATAACAATTCCCTTCATCAGTAAAGATATTTGAAGCTGGGTCTTCAGTTAAATGCAGTGAAAAGTATCCTTTGGGGATTACCAATCCACAGCTGGCAGTTTGTGTTTCAGCTTCCAATGCCAATGCTATAGAATACAGCATTTTTCCTCATCATGCTTCTCAAACTAATATTCCAAGCAGATACTACCAATCCATTGGCGTTAACGTGCTAGAGAAAATCAGTTTGCCATTCCTGCTCTGGGGCAGATGAACACCGCTTCTGCTCTGCCACCAACTCCCCCACAAATACTTTTTTTCCCATTGGCCCTGGCTAACAATTAGAATGTATTCCTGTGAAATCAAACAATACATCAGTACCCATGATACCAACCCACAGAAACAATTCAAATAAGCCTGAATCAAAGGAAACAGTTTTTCTTTATGCTCAAGACATTTTAAAAAGTACTTATTTTTGTAAGGGTCAGTTCACATTTGCAAGGGGAAGTCAGTCACACGGCAATCTTTATTTGAATATAATGGAGCAAAAAATGCTCTTTTATTGATCTGATGTCCATTACATATCTTTGCAGCTGTTACATGAATGTTGGTTGTCTGGCACATAAATGTATACACACGTCCACAGCTGATAGACTTACGCTGTACACGAGTCACCCGATGGAGCATGCCCTCACTCACACAAGGTCACACATGGCTGTCTTGGGCATTTGTCAAAACACACTTGGTCAAACATTTTGGCAATACGGGAATCAGACACAGAGGAGCATACCAGAAAGATGAGTTCACAAGAGGACCAGCTGTACTTAAGAGGAAAACTCCAAAAACCTGAAACAGAATTTATTGGGGTTCCCACATGCAGCACATGTATACAGTACACTTGGGGGTAAAGGGAACATTCATAGCAGGAAGGCTTACATAGCATAAAAACAGACGAGAAACAAGACATAACAAAACGCCCAACGCCAAAACCAAGAAGAGGACCACTGCCAAGATCTCATTGCAAAGGAGAGTGAATTGTTGGGTTTTACATGTCTGAAATGGAGATCCACCCAAAATAAAAAGCTCTTCGAGGACTTTATTTACAGGATGTTGACATTAATAAAGGATGTATGGTCTGTTCAGTGTGGATCAAGACAAGGATACATAACCACATTTTGGATAGTATGAAACACATATCAGGAAAGAACATTTCTTTTTTCTTTGGATTTAGGATATAGATTCAGTACAATAAATGTATAACAATAGCAGAGGAAATGAGATTAAGCCAAGCTGTCCAGTTCTATCTAGTCAGGCCTGTTGAATGTCAAAGGCAAGGAAGGAGTTGTAATTCTTCAACACCTACTTGGGTGCGAGAGCGGAGATGCTTTGTAACTTCAAACAAATTTATTCCTGCTTGCACAGCATAAATAGCCAATTTGTTGTACATTGCCCTGGAAGGAGCAATACTTAAAGGAGTGGTGGATTCTCTGCAATGAGGGTATTATTCTGAATCAACACAAATGCAGAAAGTAACATTTGCATACCGACGTGAGGTTGAACTTGCTGAGTTTTTCCTTCTCTTGGGTTGATGGGCAATGCTGACCTGCAAACCCAGGGGACTCAATTTGGTGTGGTCCAGGTCAATGGAGTGGGTGGCCACGTACTGGTCAGGGCTTTAGGTAGCGGTATGCAGACCACTGTCTGGTGGGAGGAGTCTGATTTGTAGTATCTATCAATATTTGTGGTGTAAGTACTCCCACCATGGCCGATTTCAAGTTACAAAGGTGAAATCATGGGACCTGCAGTTGAGAAGGGATGCTAAGGAACCCAGCATCACATGGTATTTCTATCACACAGACACAGTAGCCGTCGGTTATGTCAAGGGCATAGATAACACTAAAATGGAAGAAAATAATTAGGAAGTGATGAGTTCTGAATATTTTTTACCTTTGCTTGAAAATATAATGACTGTAAGTTCACAAGTGTTAATGTTTAATAATGGCTGTTTCTCAGACATATAGAACAGACTTTTGGATACAGTGGGGGAAGGAGAGGGTGGGATGATTTGAGAGAAGAGCATTGAAACATATACATTACCATAGATAAAACTGATAGCCAGTGGGAGTTTGATGTATGACGCAGGGAACCAAAGCCGGTGTTCTGTGACAGCCTAGAGAGGTGGGGTGGGAGGGAGGGGACATGTGTGCACCTATGGCTGATTCACGTTGATGTATGGCAGCAACCATCACAATATTGTTAAGTAATTATCCTCTAACTAAAATTTTTTTTAAAAAATGACTGTTTCTCAACTGGCTCACAAAATTCCTGAAATGATCATCTCTGAGGAACTGGTTTGCAGCTGCTTCAGCCCCTCCCTGGCTTTTGATGACCTGGCCCCTGTGAGTGGCTGTCAGTCATTCTCCAGGCACCTGAAATCTGCTTAGGACTCTGCACCCCAACTTCCAGGGTGGGCCGCTAGCTGCTGTGAAGCCCTGTGAGAGTCTGAGCAGAGGGCCAGGGTCTGCTTTCTCCTCCTTCCAGTTCTGGACATGAAGCCAGCATAGACATGGTAGGGTAGGCAGAGAGCAGGAACCCTCTGCAGCTTCAGCACTTAAATTCAGGACTTCCCTGGCAGTCCAGTGGTTAAGACTCAGCCCTTGCAATGCAGGGGGCATGGTTTTGATCCTTGGTTGCTGAACTAAGATCCTACATGTCTCAAGGTATGTCAATAAATAAATAAATACCACCCCCACCCCCACTTGTGTGGAAGGCACCCAGCCTTCTGCACCAAGTTTGAGAGTGTGTCTAGCTCCTCCGGGTCTATGAATTCCAGGCACCTCACTGCAAGCCTTCTTGCTTTTCAGGAGTCAAGCTTTGAGCTCTAAGACTTCTGCCTCAGAGATGGACCTTGCTCAGATGGACCTCGCTCAGATCTCATGCCAGTGGTGCCCAGCACATCGTGTGCAGGAGCTGGGAAGCAGCTGGAAATCTTGCCCAGCATGGGGAGCTTGTCAAAGCCAATGGTCAAGAGCTCACACCCGCTGACACCCACTGCCCTTCCCGGGGCCTCTCCAGCCAGCACAGCATCACATTCCTTAGTCCTAAGGGCCCCGGTCAAGCTCAGCCTCGATTTCTATGCCACGAGAGTCAAGAGGAGGCAAGAGTAGGTGGAGAAGAGAAGGGAGAAAGGAAGTGAGTGCTTCCTGTCTAGAGGAGGGAAGGAGGAGAAAGTCAGTGGAACAAAAGGAAGTGGAGACTCTGGGAGGGGAAGGAGGCGGGTGGCTGAAAACCACCTTCTCTGCTTGCACCTCGGGCCCCAGCCCCCAAAGGCCATTTGCAACTTCCAGACACTTTGCAACACCATGTGCTGGCCTTAAACTGAAGTCTGAACATCGCCCGCCACCGACTGTCAGAACTTGTTTTCTGGGTGGCTTATCTGATGAAAGTAAAGATGAGGAAAGCTGCTCTAGGGATCTGCAGACAGCTGACTTCATCACAAGTCTTCAGCATCAGAAGGGAAACACCCTGGAAAGCCGAGGCGGGACTGGCAGCAGCTGGGGGATTTGCTGACTCTGCTGCTCTCAACAGACTCCCCAGCACCGCCAGGAGTTTGGGCCATGAAAAAGAAGGCCCCAGAAGAAACTAGAACTTTACAGACCAACACCTCTATACAGATGGGGCCATCTTTGCTGCTGATTCTTTTCCTTTAACACACAGCTTCTTGCCAGGATATTTAAAGAAATAGCACATGTATGGCTCCACTTTCCTCATTTTCCAAGTAGGTACTAATCAGTAGTCCCTCCAACAAAGGCCAGGCAATTGTCAAAGATAGTGCCAATTTCTGAGTAGTTTCTGCACTGCCCACAGTAGGCTATTATTTCTTTTAAATTTGGAAAAATTACATTTTGTGTTTATGGGGAGGGGGTATCAACAGGTAATGGAAATCAATATAAGACATTCACCCTCCCCACCATTACAGATGTTTTCTCTTTCATTCTCCCTGTTTCCCTGTCATTATTTAAGTCCTGCAAAGGATTAACTACCTGCATACAATGCAGGGCCTCAACCTATTTAATAGCACATGCAAGTTAATAAATATTTATTCATGAGATGACAAGTGATCATGAATGTTCTGCCCAGGCCCTTCCTCCATCAGTGCTAATAACCTGAAACCAGGCCCATGAACTGTATCCTTGCCACTCAAATCCTGGGATTCCTAAACCGGATTGAGGAGGTCTTGTTGGAGGGAGATGAAAGTCAGTCCTGGAAACGGCTGTGTCTGGTTGGTAAGACACTGTGGATAGGAAGAGCAGTCAGTATTTAGAGCAAAAGAACATCACACGGAGAACTGTCACTCCACACCTGAAACAAGCAAGGGACACACAACGAATCAAGAAGCTACTGACAACTTTGTCTACATTACAGGCTGGGAAAGAAGCTTTACTCAAAACACACTTGCAGAAAGAAAAACTATAAGAAATGTACAGTCCGTTTCAGAGCGCCCTACTGTGTAGGCTTATTTTTGCTGTGGCAAGTTGACTGGTATTTCTGTAGGTTTGGTACCTGGACTAAGTACAGAGTGATATGGGAGTTAATGGAAATGCAAATATCCAGGCAACATGCCCTTAACAGTCAACTGATTGCCTTTCCATGACACCAGGTGAAGGCCAAATCCAGGCATTTCTGGCTTGAGAACCTTGAATACATGAACAAGTGAGGCGTTTTACTGAAGATAAATAGGTAAAGGCTATTTGGATATGAGACAGAAAAAAAAATTGGAGAATATCATATTCTGTTTTGATTGGCAGAGGGAGTCAGAAGCTATTTCCATGGAATGCTTTAGAAACGACCCCAGGCCTTGGGAAATCTTGATTCTGCCCTAGTCTCCTCATTAGAACCTTCTCAGTATCTTGGACTCTCCTTTGTGTCACTACATTTCTTTTCCCACCTCTTGCTTGATATCCCAAGACATCCAGAAGAGCAGTGACATAACTTAGTGCAAACCTGAACTTAGATTCAAGAGATTTGTAAATGAAGGTGCATCTGACAGCTCAGGTAAAATCACGTAAGACCATGTTTCATCAATGCAATGGAGTAGAGCCAGGAGAGCTTTGGGTGGCATCCTTTCTCAAAGGACCGATGAGCGAGGCTTCTAATGTCTGTGTCCCGCGGGGCGGGGCCCTTTCCTAGGCAGACACTGGGAACCATCAAACCAACAGTGAATGGAGATGACACTTGGGATTCTAAGAAGCTGCAGCACAAACAACACGGGAACCATCTCACCTGTCCCACAGGGCCTTCCCAAACAACTTCCTGAGCTCTTGCAAGCTTGCCTATTTTTTTCAGTTTCTAAATTCAACCTGTTTGGTGCTTGTAAAGATGAGTTTAGCATCAGAAGAAGGTAGACAGTAAGATGAACCTATTTTTGTGAGGGTCTTCTAGAGTCTTGGACTCGTCCCAGCAGCAAATTAGTCCCAATCCTTTGCTCCACAGATGGGGCAACTGAGGATCAGAGACGCTCAATGACTCACATCCTCCTCAGCGAGATCTGGGTCTCCCTGTTGGTTAGTGGGAGAGTTTGGGCTAGGACTCATCTGTCTTATCTCCCAGGGTTAGTCCTTAGGGTGTAAAATAATCCCTGGCTGCTGGGTTTGGCTTCCAAGGCAGTGAGATTAAATGAGAGGAGGGTAAAACCTATTACTGGGGGTATAATGTGGTTCAGGACTTACAGAGTGGAACAGCTGGGTTTATTTCCTACTGAGAGGACCAGTGATAACAACAGGATTTGGGAACATTCTGGATTGATTCAAAGCACGTGAGGAAATTTTAGATAGAAAAGGAGTTAGAGATCTAGGAGCCAGCGGGACTGTTTCCCAGGCTTCCATTTACACATGTACTCTCATTTTCTTTCTATTGCAGATGAAATGAGATGCTGGCTGCGCGTCCGAGTGCCAGCAGCCTGCTGCACTGGATAGAATTGAGAGTTTCCGTCTAATCGCACGGCTCTATCTTAATCCTGCTCACCCCACAACAAGCCAGACAGGCCACACCACATAGCTGGGGAAGAACCTGAGCTCTCTCATTGAAAATGCCAGTGTGGGTGGGGAACAATGTGAAGGAGGCAGGGAAAACTGCAGGGAAGGTGGTGACCAAGAAGGTTTGTGACCACAGACCGTCCAGGAGATTAGAAGAGATCCCTCTTGGGCCACCTGGGAGGTTTGGATTTAAGTGACAAGAAGGTCAAGAAAGGTCATTCCAAAGGGGATGCATGCAGGCAGGTCTCATCTGGTGTGGTTCTGCTGGTTAATCCTATTCTGATCCATCAAGCATTCAGATAAAATTCTATGTAAACTGTGCTCTGCATATTTGATGCATTTAAAACGATCACAGACATCCAAGACATTTCTAAAAGTAAAGACAGTACAGTAAGCAAAGTTGACTGTGGCAGAAGATCTGGAGATAGCAGCATCCATGCATGTTTCTATTTCTCTTTTGAATGGGTTGGTGGAGATACACTTGTCACTTGAGCAGTTATCACTGCACAGGTGACATTCAACTAAAAAATCTGCTCAGGTCCCCAGATATGTCTCTTTGAAAAAGATAAGCCAAGGGGTAGGTGGGGAGAAGAGTACATAATGAAGAACATCCAGGATATGTTCATGGGTTGTCTGACTTGTCTTTGTTTTCCAACAATATTCCAGAAGGCAGAGGTGAGAGTTCTGCTTCTTTCCATTGACAGCATTCTAATAGATTTGTTGATATTGTTCTACTAGATCCCGTCTAGTCTTTACCGGTTTGCCTTCTTCCAGCCGCCTTTGTAGTTTGGGGTTTGAGTTTTCCTGATATTCTGGCCCGGAGCCTGCATCCCCAGGGAGTTGCCCTCTTCCTGTGAGCCCCCCCACACCAGGCTGCTGCCCCATATAGGCCTGAATTACTTCAAGGGAGAGTCGATTAATGGCTTATGTTCATGAAAGCAGCTTTTCACAGTCTGAACTCTGCAGTCTGGAGCTCTAGGAGGATCAGGAGGAAGGGGAGAGAGAGGCGGAGTGCCCTCTGGGGTGAAGACAACTTTGAGAGTCTTGACTCTTGGAAACAAAGGCTCTCCCTTCCTGGAGGCCCAGGGCCATGACCTGTTGGAAATGCCTATAATAAGTAACAAGGATAACCCTCTAACAAGACACAGGGAATTTAAAAAAGGAATATTCTTTTAATATGGGATTTATTCCTGGCTGCTGGTCATCACTGCAAGTTGACTTGGAGGTTTCAGATTTCAAAGAAGATGAGTAAAAAGGGCCAGCATGGAGGAGGGGCGGCCCAAGGGGTGAGAAGGTCACATAGCTGACAGCCTGTGGGCATGTCCTGCTAACCTCTCTCTTGCAGGCCAGGAGGATTCCAGAGGTAAAGTGAGCAGCCAAAAGCTCCCAGGAGATGCAACCCTTGTCTGCCCAAGGGCTCCATGGAGCTCAGCGGGCTGCGATTTCACACAGAGGCAGCGGCTAGGAACACACTGACCGGCTCCAGCCAGGGGCACTGCTAGAAAGTCCAATGTCACTTCCCCAGGGATACTGGCCCCAAGACACTGGTCCCCTCGAGGTATCATTTGGCATTTACAAATGGCTTTAGGTCTGAATTTCTAACTCATTTTCACTTTACAACAACTTAGATGGCTAACAATCTGGAGAGAGAGTTTGCGTGAATGACGGAATCAGGTGGGCAGACCCAGTTAGAAAGTGGCTTTTTCCCATTAATTGTGTTATCTGGCAAGATGGATGGCAGCCGTGGGTGGGAGCAGGGTGGGGGTGAAGGCAGGCTGAAGATCTCAGTTCTGTTCATCTGACATTCTGAACCACGTGCCACAATCACAGACATGACTAACGGCCCTTTTCCTCGTATTTTTCAGAATTTCGTCAGGCTTCCTGGCAGAAATCTTGCTCATGTCACTCACAGATCTTTGTTGCTAACTGCAGAGCCTCTATTTTTCCTGTCAGCAGAGTCATCTTAATTGTCAAGCCTGAAAGAGCTCCACCCAGTTCAGTTTGGTGCCGCAGGGCTTTTTTTTTCTTTTGAAAGGCCCTGCTGTAACAGCAAGAATTGCTGGGTGTCCTTTTCTAAGTAAACAGGAAATATCACTGCAAAAAAAAAAAAAAAAGAATCTCTTCCCTCAGCACAGATGCACTAATACGCCGATTTATCTTTCCTGTGAATGCTGAATTAGGAGCAGGATTGTTTCTTACAGCAGTCCAGTCCTCTTCTTAGCTTCTGAACCTTACACTGAGGAGGATCTCAGGAAGGCTCGACTCACAACACACTTAAAAAATTCTGATTTCTGGAAGGCAGTAGCATCGCAGTTAGGAAAGACAACAATGCATGAAAAAAAAAAAAAAAACCCAGACCCTGCAAAATCACACTGAAGGGATGAGACGGTATGCATCTACATTGTCGTCACAGCAGGTTAGTGTTCTGGTATTTGACCACCCTTCTGGAGCCTTGAGTCAGTAAGGGGAGTTGACCCAGGGCAAGAGAAGGAAGTACAGGATGGATGGCTTTTTTCCATTACATCAGGACCTGGGTTCGTGTGTCAGGCAGGCGCAGCCCCACGAGTCCTCCACACACCAGCACGGTGGAGGCCAGCAGGATGGGGATAGCTTTGGTGATGCTGACCAGGGAGCCAAATATCAAGTTTCCCAGGACGGCCGCTGCTTTGCACAGTGCGTTCAAGAAGCCAAAGCCTGTTGCCCTGCAAAGGACAGAGACATGAACAAGGCTGAGAAAGTGTCTTCCAAGAGTCCAACTTTAGACACAAATGTCTCCTATAAGAATTTTCAGTGATCTTCACGTAGACTATTCTGTATATCCTTATTTAGTCGCTCAGTCGTGTCTGACTCTTTGTAACCCATGGACTGTAGCCTGCCAGGCTCCTCTGTCTGTGGGATTTCCCAGACAAGAATGCCGGAGTGGGTTGCCATTTCCTTCTCCAGGGGATCTTCCTGGCCCAGGGCTGCAACCCACGTCTCCAGCCTTGGCAGGTGGATTATTTACTACTGAGCCACCAGGGAAGCCCTGCATGACCTTAGAACAAGTAATCAGCTATCTATCAGCACATCTGGAAGCAGAGAACCCCAGCTGCTGGTATCAGTCCTTCAGCCCTCTTTTGACTTTCTTGCCACCTTGACTGATTCTTATTCGACCCATGAGCTTATTAGTGAACAGAAAGAGAATGGTCAGAGAGTCAGAAAAGTTTCTTCTCTCTTCCAGAACTAAATTAAAATGTATGACCATATATGTCTTTAAATTTTACTTTCTACTCCCTACTTCCTCTTAGTTTAGTTCATTTATGATGTTTTAAATAATTATAGAACATAGGAACTTTCAGAGAAAATCCAGGATGACTGGGTTGCATTCATTTTTCTCATACCATGGAGGTGAACTATTATGACTTCATCCCAAATGTTTTTGGTAGCAAGCAGAAACTCATCCCTGAGCTTGGTGGCCTCAAATGAGCTAGGGGGCCTCAAATGAGCTAGGGACACATTTCTTGCACCCTCGTCAGAGTTCTGGGTGGATAATCAAGCCCAAGACAGAGGAAAATCAGATTGAAGGCCCATAGAAAACCTTGCTTAATTCTGCTGACATATAATATATGCAGGTGGTATATAAATAAGACGTATCCCATTTCTTAAGAGATTCTTCAGAAAAGAAAACTTTTACTATCTTTATGGGTGTTGAATATAATTTTACTATGGTCTTCTAGGCAAGAAATTTCATCTTGTTCATGAGAGTACCGATACTGCTGACATCATGAGATAATACGGATTTCCTCTGCCTTTATGCCAGCTCACTGTTTTTTAGCCTGTCACTGGGTACACATGTCTAATAAAGGCACACTGAATGCAGGGTAACTGCTGGATACATTTTTTCCCCTCTAGAGAGAGATGTATTTTATATGCTGTAAAATGCAGTACTTAGTACACGTCTTTCTTTGATTGATTTGTAAATTTGTTAAGGGTAGGTTTTCCTTTGGCTAGTCAGGACAACTACTTATCATGACTTATGCTATTCCAAGGGATACTTTCTACAACGTGTAGGTATTTACTACAGGGATTATACAGCCATCCCCCTTCCCACACCACAGGAAGGGGAAGGGCACCTCTCTTGTGCTGAAGGAACCAAGCCCTTCATTTTGCTGGTTAGAACAGACCTACAATGGGCAGCAAGCGCTACCTTTGTTTTCTGGCCAAAACACCTAGAGCGTCAAGTAAGCGGCCTCTGCAGCATCGCAAAGTTGCCAACTGTTTGGAACTTGGAAGGGGTGTAACAGAATCTCTGATGGAGGAAAACAGGAACTTCTCGAGAAGAGGGTAAGCTCATTATGTATTCTTCTTTTTCTTTTTGGTTTGTTTTTAAAGAAAGAGACTAGCAATAGCAGCAACCACCAGAGAGGAGATTTAATGTACTGATAACTATTTTCAAATGAAATTGCTTGAAGGTTACATGTTGGGTACCACAGAACACGTAAGTAGAATGACACCATCATCTTCGGCTTCCCCTAGCTCCATGGAGATGCCATGAGGCCAAACTGCCTTTTTTTTTTTAATTAAAAGATTTTTTTGAGCAGTTTTAGGCCTCCAAAAACTGAGCGAAAAAAAAAAAAAGAGAATTTCCATATCATCCCTTGCCTTGCACCCCTATTGTGAACATCTTAGTGTGGTTAATTTTTTATAATTCATGAGTGCATGCATGCTCAGTTGCTCAGTTGTGTCCGATTCCACATGACCCCATGGACTATGGTCCACCAGGCTCCTCTGTCCATGGGATTTTCTAGGCAAGAACACTGGGTTGGGTTGCATGCCCTCCTCCAGGGGATCTTCCCAAACCAGGGATCGAACCTGTGTCTCCTGCATCGGCAGGTGGATTCTTCACCACTGAGCCACCTTGGAAGCCCCGTGTTACAACTGATGAGGCAAAATTAATATATTATTATGAATTAAAGTCCATAGTTTACATTAGAGCTCACTGTGTTGTGTGTTTTATGGGCTTTGACAAATGTATAATGACACGTATCCACAACTGCAGCATCATGCAGGACAACAGTTTCAACGCCCCAGAAATCCTGGCAACCTCTCATCCTTTTACTATCTCCATAGTTTTGTCTTTTCCAGAATGTCATATAACTCAAATTATATAGTATGCAGCCTTTTCAGACTAGCTTCTTCCACTTTTTTTTTTTTAAACTGCATGTTAGTTTCTAGATTCTAGGAGTATAAATTACCCAATGCATCTTAAGGTAGTGAGATAAGCTGTATTGTTCTGAGGAAAATGGCCGGGGTGTGTGTTACTGATTAGTGAATGGGAAACAGTCTATATGAAGAAGTCTCTTGATGCTAAAACTGCAGAGTGAGCCAGGGAGAATTTGTACTGGGGCTAAAATAACCGCATTTTGCCAAGCTATCAAACACTGGCACAACTCAGAACAGGGTATAAAATACAGGCAGCTATCTCCTTTTATTACTGAAACTATAACAGAGGAATAGATGACTTCCTGAGACCTCAGAGCAGCACTGAGAGAGACGTGTCAGGAGCATCTGGTATCTGAAGCCTCTAAATAAGACGGTCAAATTCTTATCTCCTAAGAATCTCTGCTTCCATTTATCAAGCAGAGGCAGTTGTTTGGATGACAATCTGGTGTGGCTACAAAGCACACAGCCTCCTTAGTGTTGGCACTCCAGAAAACATGACTGTGTGAAATAACAGGTAAGTTATTTCTTCAAATACTTGAAGCTGGAGGGTGTGATTTTCTACACACAGCAGACACAGTTGTATTAGAAAAATCATTCTCAAAGTGGCTCTCCCTTGGGATTATCCGTGTATAAGTAAAGAAGCTTTTCATTAGTTCATTTGTTTCCTTGTTCTTATTTAAAGGAAGCCATGAACTTCCACAAACACCCCAAGCACAAGTTACCTTGTGCTCAAGTCCTTGGAGGCTGGTGTTACGTAGTTAGAATAAGGAACAGGTGTCTAAAATAGTGGTGGCTAAAAGACAAAGAAAGGGAAAAGCACACGAAAATAGAACAAAGGAAGGTCTGAGGACCAGAGTGAGAACCTCAGGTGACAAAGAGCCCTCCTGGCTAGCCCAGTTTACACAGGACAGGCTCGGGGGAGGAGAAAAAACATATAAAAAGAGGAGCCAAAACTGAGCCAGGGGCTTCTCTACTCTTTGCCTCTTTTGGGTAGGCCCACCCTCACGCCTCGATGTATTTTCCTTTGCTTGCCAAATAAAACTGAGTCGGACGTGACTGCAATTCTTCCAGAAATATCTGCACTTTTGAATTGGTTTCGATTTACTGTTATGTACTAATGGAACCTTCAAAAGAAAAACATCCACTCCACCTCTCCAACAAATGTTTTTTGTTTCTGAATTCCCTTTAGTATCCAATCATATCCATATTTTTGCAAATCACAGGATTTCTACAGGTTTCCTTTTCTGCTTTCCCCCAATCAGTCATAAAGCTGCTTGTCTCAGGTTATTTGTGTTTTGATTAAAATGAAATGATATAGCACAGAACCATTATTTCTGTAACCATAACACTGGATAACAGAGCTTTCCAAACTTGGGGGAACATAAACAAGATTGCAATGAACACCTTTACATATATCGTGCGTGGTAAGTCACTTCAGTCATGTCCGACTCTTTGCAACCCTATGGACTGTAGCCTGTCGGGCTCCTCTGTCCATGGGATTCTCTAGGCAAGTGTACTGGAGTGGGTTTCCACTTCCTTCTCCAGGGATCGAACCCACATCTCTTATGTCTCCTGCATCAGCAGGCGGGTTCTTTACCGCTAGCGCCACCTGGGAAGCCCCCTTTACATACAGGATCTTCTTTGTTTGGATGTGTTCAGTAGGAAATATCACACAGTACAACACAGCCAAGAGAATACGTTCATGATGCGGCGTGGGGAGACTGAGGACAACGAGGCACACCATGGTCCTCAGGGGAGGCCACTCCAAAGGCTTTGCACGACCTCTTCTCCTGCCCTCTCCCTGCACCTGCTGTCTTACTTTACACTGCTTTGCACAGCTCATTTTCACTAGAGGTAATCAGTTTCTCATCTAACCTGCATCATTTCCTTTCCTTCCAGCAATTACCTGGACACTGGACAGCAGTGAAAGCTCTCCCTGCTGGACTGGCCTCCTTCCTGCTCCCCTCCTAAACCTCAGGGCTCTCCCTTTGGGGTCTAGCCTTATTTAGGTCCTGGCTACATCTCTAGGGTGGGGCTGTGGAGCCTTTACATTGACTCATCACAACTTCTTTCAGGACTGGCACAAGGATGCAAAGGATGCTTGTGAAATGAACTAAGGAATTTTCTGATATCTTCACAATACACTGGAAGTATATTTCTGTAATGGGCATTAAAAAAAAAACTGAAAGTTAATTTACAATGTTGTGTTAGTTTTTGGTGTACAGCAAAGTGATTCAGTTTTATATATATGCACGTGCATATGTGTATATACACACACACACACACACACATATTCTTTTCCATTATGGTTTACTGCAGGATACTGAGTATAACTCCCTGTGTGATGCAGCAGGACTTTGTTGTTTATTTTATTTATAGTAGTCTGCATCTACTGGGCCTCTCTAGTGGCTCAGACAGTAAAAAATCTGCCTGCAATGCAGGAGACCTCGGTTCAATCCCTGGGTTGGGAAGATCCCCTGAAGGAGGGAATGGCAACCCATTGCAGTATTTTTGCCTGGAGAATTCCACAGACAGAGGAGCCTGGTGGGCTGCAGTCCATGGGGTCGCGTCGAGTTGGACACAACTGAGCAGCAACTAACGCACCTGTATCTACCAATCCCAAATGCACATTTTAATGGACATTAGTTGGTCCATGTTTGTGTATTGATGCCAGACTATCACCTTGCTTTTGCGGAAGAAAAAAAACCAAGTTTCACATTCTTAAATCTGGAAAGACTGAATTCAACTGCTTTCTAGTTTTCAAAGGAAGAGAAAATTTGTCTCATCTAAGCAGTAAGTGTAGGTGTGTGGTGTGTGTATGTGCCCTCCTTAACTTAGAAGGGGGCATCCCGTATCACAGCAAGCAGGGCCTTCCTTACAAACAAGTGGAGGACTTTGCTGCAGCTGTGAGCTTGAAGGAATCCCTGGGCCCAAAGTGGGCCTCCATCTCCCTCCCAGCCTACAACCACCAAGGATTGTATTATTGCTTGTTCCTGTTTAAATGCAAATATATTCACAGACAGTTCATAATGGAAGCCTTTGTGTCTTATCATTTATCTGATAAACCTCAGCTAGGAAGTGAGTCCCTGGGCTGGGGTAAATAATGACAGAATGAAAATGAGCCCTGGGAGGCAACCTGGAGTTCATTTAAGGCCACAGTTGATGGACACGTCTGTACACCCCCAAATACCAGGTAAGCTTCTTAGAAACTGATTCCCAGAGCCCCACCCAGACCTAATGGGAGGTCACAGACCAGGTTTATGGGTGCTGAGAGCCACAGCAGACAGTCATACATCTGGGTTGTAACACAGACACTCCCAAAAAAGTTATTGAGTAAATAAATTAACAATATTAAAATTCATACTGAGATGGATACACATATTTTTCTTATTCTTCCTATTAAACATAGCTAAAAGTCCTCAATGTTATAAAATAAACCTAAGACGACTCTGGAAAATAAAGAAAAATGGCAGAGCTGCTACAGAGCTGGGTAATGGTGAGTTCCTGCATTTTCTTTTTGCTTCATAGATCTGAGACTTGGAACTTAAGAAGCTGGCAAAAGGAAATACCAACAGGTACAGATTTAAGTAACACCCGAACCAAAGCCTGCTCTCTCTACCCAAAGGGCCAGGATAGAGGCATCCTAGCAAGACAGAAAATATTTAGATGATAACCTCTCTTCTCCAACCAAATACCAGAAAAAAATTGTAACTCAACTGCCAGCCACACCAACAAAGGTCGAGTGGAGCATCTGGACTTCCACCCTCATGGGCCTGTAATGAGGGGCCTCAACATCACCACTGGGGTGGTGTGGGGGAAGGCTAAGCAGGAAGCTAGGATTTTCATCCCTCCTGGCCAGTAATGAGCTTGTCTCTTCTTTCCCTCCACAGTATCAATAATCATGAGGGGAGCCTGGACTCCCACCCCTGTGCAGCAGGAATGAGGATACCCTTTCTTGGGTGTCAATGGAGGTTGAATGGGAACCTGGACATCTACTTCCAGGCAGTAATGGGTGGCATCCCTTCTCCTCCAAGAGAGGTGTTTGGGGAAGCCAACCAAAACTAAAGGCTTAATAAGATCAGAATGACTGCTTTCAATTGAATACTACTTGTCATCTGAATAACCAGGAAGATCTCAAATAGAAAGTGACAATAAAGAGATGTCAACATTGAGATGACGGAAATGTTAACATTATCTGATGAAGATTTTAAAGCCATCATGATAGTAAGGCTTCAGTAGGCAATTATGAGGGCTTCCCTAATGGCTCAGATGGTAAAGAATCTGCCAGTAATGCAGGAGACCCGGGTTCAATCCTTGGGTATTATGAACATGCTTGAAACTCTTGAACACACTTGAAATATAGAGCACATCATCAAAAAATAGAAAAGATATAAAGTCTCAGGAAAGAAATAGAAGACATAAAGAAGAACCAAATTGAAATTTTATAAATGAAAATACAATAACCAAAATAAAAATCTTAGTGTTCAGGCTCAACAGCAGAATGAAGGAGAGAAGTGAAAGAATCAGTAAATTGAAGGTAGAATGATAGAAATCTAATTTGAAAAACAGAAAATAGACTTAAAAAAAGGGCATCAGCAACCTGTAGGACCATAACAAGAGATCTAATACTTATGTCACTGGAGTCCAAGGAGGAGAAGAGAAAGTATTCAAATAAATGATGGCTGAAATTTGAAATAATGGTTCACAAATTTGGCAAGAGACACAAATCTACAGATCCAAGAAGCTGAAGGAATCCCAAATGTGATAACCCAAAGAAATCTACACCAAGACAAAGAAAAAAATTTTGAAAGCAGCCAGAAGAAGCACTTTACCTATAGGGAGAAACAGTTAGGTTGCTAGATTCTCCCCTCCAAAAATGTTGCACCTGTTTTTAGAATTCCCACAACAGTCTCTAAGCAGTAATTTTACCATCACCCCTTCCAGTTAACATGAGTTTTTTTTTATCAGTCTTTAAAACCTTGGATTTTCTGCATAATAAAAGAAAATTATATATTACCATTGTTTTAATTTGAGGGCTTCCTAGTTTGCTTCAAGATGGGGTTGGTCTCTATAAAAACTAACCATATGATGAGAGGCCTGGAACTTTCAGCCTATCCTGCCCCACCTTAGGGAGGGGACAGAGGCTGAAGATTGAGTTCAATTACAAGTGGCCAATGATTTAATCAATCATGCTCACATAATGAACTCTTCATAAATCTAGAGAGCTTCAGACTGGTGAACGCATCCACATGCTGGCAGGGCAGTGCACCCCAAACTCTAGGATGACGTAAGCTCCTGTACTCAGGAGTCTTCTGGACCTTACCCTATGCACAGACATAGCTCATTTTACTGTACATCATTTTATTATACTTGAAAGATACTGTATTTTTTAACAAATTGACCATTTGTGGCAACTCTGGGTCTAGAAAGTCTATCAGCATCATTTTCCCAGCAGTATTTGCTCACTTCTTGTCTCTGCGTCACATTTTGGTAATGCTCACCAAATATTTCCATTACTATTATATCTGTTATGGTGATATGTAATTGAAACTTAGCAGGACCCTGTGGGGCTTCTGAGCACTAAGGCCTCTCCGTGTCCCCCATTCCTTGTTTGTAGGGAATAGACTCCAGCCTCCATGAGGTCTCCTTGAGTCCCAGGGGCAGATTCGAACTATTGCTAATCAGGGAAGGGAAGGGACGCTGAGACAAGGGAGGAGCCAAGAAACAATAAAATCAGGACCTGGGGCAGGTCCTGATTCTACCTCAAGGGATACACACAGACATATCTTTAAGGCTTTCTGGGTATGCAGTGGTAAAGAACCCACCTACCAACGCATGAGATGCAAGAGACTAGGGTTGGATCCCTGGGTCAGGAAGGTCCTTTGGAGCAGGACATGGCAACCCACTCCAGTATTCTTGCCCAGAAAATTCCATGGACAGAGGAGCCTGGTGGGCTACAGTCCATGGGGTCACAAAGAGTAGGACAGACTGAGCACAGACAACTAAAACCCCCAACAAATGGAAGATGTCAGCATTCTTCATTCCAGATTAAAGAACCCAGAGAAGCTCTTCAAGAAGACCACCTGAGGCCAGAACTCATTAGATTACCTGAGACCAGAGAATAGACACATGTGTATATATGGCTGAGTCCCTTCACTATTCACCTGAAACTATCCCAACATTGTTAAGGGCTATACCCCAATACAAATGTTTTTGGTGTTAAAAATAGAATAAAGGAGTGTAGGCCCTAATCACACACTCTAATCTAATCAGCAGCCCTGCCCTTAAACTATAATAACTTGCTATAATAACTCCTCACCAAATCTCCTGGGGTTGGGACAGTTTTCGAGGGTAAGAGCCTGTGTGTCCCTCTTTGTCTGGCAAAGCAATAAACTCATTCTTTTCTACTTCACCCAAAACTGTCTTGGAGATTTGATAAGGCACCGGTGTACAAAGGCTGAATTTTGGCATCATTACCAGAAAAGAGCAAGGGATTAGAGGTTGTTTAGAGAGTTGAGGACACAGGGCTGGAGATGAAGCTCTATAAAATCTCTTGAACAACAAGATTTGATGGGCTTCCCGGTTGGCGAGAGCACAGAAGCACTGGGAAGGGGTGGGCCTGGATGGGGCACAAAGCGCCGTGCTCCCCCTGCTGTTCACGCCTTGCCCAATGTGTGCATCTCTTCTGTCTGGCTGCTCCTGAGCGGGAATCTCTTATAATAAATCAGTAAATGCGAGGACATGTTTCCTTGAGTTCTGTGAACCGTTCTGCCAAGTTATCAAATCTGAGGAGGGGTCGTGAGAACTCCACTGTGCAGCCAGTTGGTCAGATGTACAGGTGATAATCTGACTTGTGTTTGGGGTCTGAAGTGAAGGCACTCTTGCGGGAATCGAGTCTTTCACTTGTGGAATCTGATGCTATCTCCAGGTGTGTGTGTGTGTGTGTGTGTGTGTGTGTGTGTCCGTGCACGCGCGCGTGTGTACGTGCGTATGTGTGCATGTGCGCACGTACTCGCACACACGCTTGTCACTCAGTCATGTCAGATTCTTTGCGACCCCATGGACTGTAGCCCACCAAGCTCCTCTGTCCATGGAATTCTCCAGGCAATCATACTGGAGTGGGTTGCCATTCCCTTCTCCATGAGTGAACTCCGGGAGTTGGTGATGGACAGGGAGGCCTGGCGTGCTGCGATTCATGGGGTCGCAAAGAGTCGGACACGACTGAGCAGCTGATCTGATCTGATCTGATCTCCATGGTAGATTATATCAGAACTGAGTTACATTTTAGAACATCCAATTGGTGTCTACTGGGAATTAAAGAATTACTTGGTATTGGGGAAAAAATAGCTCCATATTTGGTGGCCAAAAGTAAAGTATTGAGCATGGAGGAAAAAAAAAAAAAAAAGCCCAACTTTTCCTTTAAAAAAGTGTTTGCAGTGACTGCTCAGCTTTATTTTCTCTGGCACAGAAAAGGTGCTGCTCAATAAGTACACACAATTTTAATTTCAACATTTCCTGCCTCTTTATTATACAATTGAGAGTAGCTTATAAAAGACAAAGGGTTTCCCGGGTGGCTCAGCAGTAAAGAATCCGTCTGCAATGCAGGAGCCACAGGAGATGTGGGTTCGATCCCTGGGTCAGGAAGATGCCCTGGATAAAGGCAAGGCAACCCACTCCAGCATTCTTGCCTGGGAAATCCCATAGACAGAGGAGCCTGGCAGACTACAGTTCATAGGGTTGCAAAGAATCAGACACAACTTAAGTGACGTAGCATGCACACATGCATAAAAGACAAAACTAATAATACAAGAACACAAGAGAGCAAAGCAAGATGAGGGGGAGCAAAGCAAACATCTGGCCCCTGGAGATGTAACCCTGACACAGAGACTCTGTCTCTTGATGCACAGCAGGGAAGGGAATGTGAGGAATTACTAATTTCTATCATATGAAGTGAAGAGACAGAGCACCTCTTCAGAGTAGGTCCTGAAATGCCCTGCAGATCCAGTGGTAAGCTCTATAGAGATGAACGGTGCTTTCACAGTCAATGCAAATGTAACCCCTACTAAGAGTCAGAGGTATAACATCACAGACCAAGTCCGTACTGTGGGTGACAAGTGTGGCTTTCAAGTGTTACAACTTTCATAGCACTTAGATTATATCCTAAGTTATGTTCCCTGAATAGAATCATTTGCCCTGGGATTCTGATAGGAGTTGGCTATTAAATGGCTCATGAGGCTACTTTTTAGTCAGAGTGTTCTTTTCTGATCATTAAGGACAGATTCTAGAAACTGGGCGAGGAGCTGACAGTGCTAAAGTTCTGGTATGAAACAATAGAAGTGTTTGTTGGGATGTATTCTATTCTCCTGCCACAGGGAGAGGAAGCCAGAGGGTACCACACACAAAACACTTGGGGTTTACCTCTAACAGCTGAGCCACAGTTCAGTGGAGCCCTCCCATGAGACCCAGAGGACCGCAGCGGAGATAGAAGAGAAGGTTTTAGCCTGAAACAGCGTAGGTCGTGCCAGCTAACTCATTATGGTGCTGGCAATGCAGCTCTGGCAGATAAGTTATCTCTCCATCATTTAAGAAAGTGACTTCCTGTATATTATCTTGCAACATCAAATTAACTGGTAGAGAATATTTGCTAGCAGCAGCATGGTCAAAGTGAGGATGCACTTTGCCAATTTCTGAGCCCTGGTCCAGCTGCCATGCTCTGAAAATGCATTTCCAGGTTTCACTGCTCCAGTAACGGAATGTAAGAGGAACACTGTGGCAGGCTGGTGCCCCCAGGACAAGCAGGACCCCTCTGAAGCTGGCTTTTAGCACAGCAATGCCAAGCCTTCCTGAGACTGCTCACTGGTGGCCTGGAACACTTCCACACAACTGGTCTTCCTTCTTCACTCTTTCATGGGCTCAGGCTTGCATTGTGGCCAGACTACACCTCTCTCCCTGTTTTCTCTCATAACTTGCATTTCCTTTAACAAAATCTGTGCATGTTTAATCCCATTTTGTCTGCTGCTTCTCAGAGATCCTGAACTAATACACAGAGCAATTTCTATCTTTATCTTGCTTGATGTTTAACCTTTCTGAAGACAGAAACACAGCAGGTCCATGTTTCTCATGGACGACCTGCCCAGTTCATGGTGTTTTGTTTTTAAGCCAGGTTCTTGCCACAGGAGAGTACTCACCCTTTATCCTTCCATTCTATAGCAGAGGGATAGGGGGCTGATTTCATCTAAAATAGTATCAAACTTTTATAATGCAAAATTAAAAGGTTGCAGTCTATGAAATAACTTTGCTTTAATGAGGAGGGGCTTAGTTTAAATGTCTAGTTTAATCCACACCTGGGCCCAGTTTACAGAATGAGCATGAAATAAAGCTGCAGAGTCTTGATCTTGCCTTGGCAGCACCCTCGTCCAAGATCCATGACATCCATCCCAGGAGCTTGCCCACAAAAGAGAACTACTGTTGGTTTAAAGAAGGAAGGAGATGCTGGACATGGGTTGCATGGTCCCTTTCAGAGCCTAAGTTATCAACAGGAGGTTATTAATTAGAATATCTGATAAGGAGAAGTCCATCAGAGTTCCCAATGGTCTGCAGGGAGGTGGATACAGGAGAACATATAGGGTTCCTGTAAGCTTGGTAATAGAAATTCATGAAGAAGAAATATAAGTTAGAAAGTCTGGGCGTGCAGCAAATGTACCCCACTGTGGCCAATAAATAAAAGAAGGGACTCAGGATCAGTGAAAATTGATATCCCAAATGTCTCTACACTGTCCTAGGAAAAACCCTCCTCCACTTCAAAGTCCAGAGAATCCTGACTCCATGCTCTAGCAGACAGGGCTCCATGGTGACAGAGCAGGCACAAAATAAAAGGCAAAGGCCATTTGTCTTCACGTGTGGCAAACGGCAAAACAGGGCTCCTATTCTTCTAATGAATCGGCTGCTGAAGCTCCACCCTAAGGCCCTCCTGTTTTGTCCTTTTTATGATATGAAGTGCAGAGTCTTCATGTCTCCATTTTGGGAACAGACGCGTAATTATATTCTAATGGTGATCTTTTTGTGGTCACTGGAAATGTGTTGGGCTTCCCTTCAACAGACCGGCAAGGTCAAGAGGTGTGTTCTGGAGACCTCTCCGTGTTGCCTTAATGCAGAGCTCATCTAGGCATTTGCAAACATGAGGTAAAGACCTTCTCAGGACCAATGAGGGGTCCACAGAGGCTCTTGCAGCTGATCCCTCCCTGCTTCACTGTATCTTCCTCATAGCCAGCAAGCTAAGTCATGGTCATGGTTAACTCTCTTCACTGGCTTCATTGCCCGAGTAACTCCTGCTAGCTACTATATTCCCCAACATGTTCTTTTTAAAATATATGAGTAGATGTATAAAATAAACCAGCTGCAAGGACCTATTGCATAACACATGGAATATAGCCAATATCTTCTAACAACTATAAATGGATATAGCCTTTAAAAGTTGTGAGTCACTATGTTGTACATCTGAAACTTTTATACTTAACATCAACTATACCTCAAAAACACAATCAGGTTTAAAAAAAAAAACTTCAGAGCTTCCTTGGTGGCTCAGTGGTAACCAATCCACCTACCGATGCAGGAGACATGGCTTCAATCCCTAATCTGGGAAGATCCCACGAGCATCGAAGCTACCAAGCCCAGGTGCCACCAGTGCTGAGCCTGTGCTCGAGAGCCCGGGAACTGTGGCTACGAAACCCACGTGCTGCAGTGCTGAAGCCTGTGAGCCCTCCAGCCCATGTTCCCCAGCAAGAGAAGCCTCCGCAATGAGCAGCCCGTGCACTGCACTCTCTAGCTGCCCTCACTGCCTGTAACTGGAGAGCGCCCCCAACCCCCTAACTAGAGAAAAGCCTGTGCAGCAACAAAGACCCAGCACAGCCAAAATAAATAAAAATAAAACAAATACTCAAAGTGTTACTTCAATGTGTTATTAATGTCTAATAAATTAAATACTCATGTATACTCAAAAGCCTTCACAGTTCCTAGGCAAACCTGATTTTCCCATACCACATTATAGTTAAATGTAACTATAATATTTAGTATATATATTAATGCTAATACTGAATATATGTTTAACTATATAATACACATATTACATATAGTTAACTATATAATACATATATTGCTATAAAAATATCTAGCTGTAAATAAAATAAAGCTGTAAAGATCTGGGAACAATTTCCATTGTAACTATTCCAACGTAATATTTAGCACTGAATTCATGACTTTCCCTTCTCAGCAATCATCATGAATCCCCAGGAATGTTTTCAAATTGTGAAACTAATCTACAAACTGTTTTCAAAGTAATAACATTTTTATGGTACTGAGTGTAATAGTCAATGAAGAAGAAATCATGTTTGGCCTTATTAAAAAATGAAGAATAAATGAAAGACATGAATAGAACCTACAACTTCATAAGCCAGATTTTTTTTCTTTGGAATTTCGCTTTGGGGAGGAAATGACAGTTTGGCTGATTTTCAGTGGTCCCATGGGGCTCAGAGCACCTCTTGCTGGAGGCCCATTTCAACATACCTCCGATCTGTAGGGTACAGCTCCACGGTGACCACATCAAGAGAGTTCCATGCCGAGATGGTCAGCCCATTGTACAGACACAGCATGCCTATCATCATGGATTCGCTGGTGCCAAACCAAAGGAAGAAACAACTGATCCCCGAAAGCACCATAGAGCCACCTGCCAACGTAGCAGACAAAAGGTGGGGGTGTTTCCTGTTATCTCAGTAGAGCAAGGACCCCTGGTTCTCTGAGATCTCACAGCAAAACTGAATCCCAAGAGGAAACTGCACTCTGGGTTCAAAAAGCTCAGCTACCGGTACATTTATCTGTATATAAGCTTTACCTCTCAACTACCTTCTGAACACAGCAAGCATGAAACACACATCACCAATTACTCAGCTACCTAAGTAGAAGAATAGACATTAGTCACACATAATTAGTTTTTCAGTCTGTTAACTCACAGAAGTGGTTCAAATGAGATGTAATTAGACATATATATATATATATATATATATTTTTTTTTTTTTACTAAAATTTAGTCTTAATGAAAGGTCTTAGGAAATTTCTCCTCATTTCTGTGGGATGCAAATCCTAGGGGGGTGGGGAGGGTAGCAGGAGACAGGCTCCCTCTAGATCGCAAGGGCAGCTCCTCTGTTTTACACGAAGCCAAGCACATACCTAGCATCGTTAAGCGCCCAATTCTGTCCATCAGGAGAGCAGACACGATGTTCCCTGGCAACACTGCCAGTGTCCCCAGGAAGTTGACAAAATAAATCCAGTAGGCACTATAGTCATCATCAAAGGTAAACTGGCATCCTGTCTTGTTGTACAAAAATGTGCTGTTTTGAAATCTGCAGTTAATGAATTTATATGGCTCAAAATCTGCGGACACAAAGAAAGACAGTTCAGTGCATCAGGCTGGCACACCCATATGAGCAAGCTTGCCAAGAATTCAGAAAAAAACCATGGTATTGGAAGCTCCCTGAGGGTTTCAGAGCTGGCCAAGGCACAGGGTCTAGTCAAGTACCCTGGGTTACAGGGTCCCAATGCAGCTGAAGGAAGGAATCCCTTTATTGCATAAAGGAATAAATTAAGTCCAATTATTCTGATTTCTTATGGTTGGTCATTGCTAATTATACTGCTTGCTGACTCCTTTATGTTGTTACTTTGTTCTAATTATCATGTTACGTAAGGACCATCATTAGAGTACTAATAGCTTTTACACTACAATTACAAAAATAATTTGTTCTAAAATGTGCATGAATCAGCCTTACTACTGCCATTTTATAGGGCTCTGAGGCAGTGAGAAGAAAAAGGACTTCCCTTGGGTCCTTGAGGCTGAATTTGCAAGTGAAGGTTTAAATGAAAGAACCCACGGAGGAACCAGAGTTGGTCTCATTGGACAGTCACCAGCATTCACTGCTGATTTTTGTCCTGAACTTGGATCTAGCCAAAAGGCGTTGCAGATGATGGTGGGTTCTGCTGAAAGGTAACGAGGATCAAAACAGTTATCCTCGCTGATCAAAATCGGCCTAAAAAGCTGGTCTCCTGAGGTTGAATGGGTTGGAAGACAGTGAGGGACCACTGTTTAAACAAATCCTAAGAACCCTGACCCCATCCTCACTTGGAGCTAGGCAGAGGTGGCTCCTGTCTGAGCATCAAGAAGCCAGGGCTGGTAACAAAGTGGCGCTGGTCCTTCTGCTGGTGTTGGGCCATTATTTTGACCTCATGGGACAGAGCGACCAATGTGTGGGGTGATAGAGCAGGGCTGTGCGATCAGACGAGCCTGGGCTCATATGTCAGCTGTGACCAGCTGAACAACTGTGGCCAAATTACTGCAGTTTTTGAAGCTTCAGCTATCGTGAAAATTAAACAGGACAGTGAGTGTCTAATAACCTGAGGTAGGAACCAGCATATAGTCAGTGTTCAGTCAATGTTTGCTTCCCTCAACTTTTTCCCTGGGATGTTTCCTAGACTCCATTAAGTGGATTGAATTAAAAGACTGTATGTGACTGAGCATGTACTGTCCATCTCTGTAGACTGTAGTTCAGGCCAGCTCACTTAAGCTAACAGCAGAGTTTGAAATCAAGACTGTCAAATGACTACAGGTTAATTCTCTGCTTTAAAAATTATTCACCACAGGATTATTATTATTATTATTTTTTGCCAACTTTGAGCTCAGCCTGTTCCATCTGCATTAAATACGACAAAAACAGTCACTACAAGCTCAGCTTTGATCCAACCTGATGGAGGGAGTTTGTTCATTTATACTTTAACATTCACTTCCCCCATAAGCGTCTGCCCACACCTATCACCAAATAGGTATCACGTCTCTGCCAAGAGCCAGGGCTGTGAAGAGGACCCAGGCAGGGTTAAGTGGCACACCTACCTGTTTTGTTAAAAACGGTTTCAATAAATGTGCAGTTCTTGAAGTAGGTGTTGACTGAAGTCACATCCTCAAAGGTGCAGGACTTAAAAACTGAATTTTCGAAAGTTATGGATTTGAACCTGATCCCTGCAAATCTGTCCAACACACACAAAAAATTCATGTCAATGATTGTGTCTATCAGGGTACAAAGTTAAGTCAAACAGATTTAGAGATGTGATGTTCCCCTACGGGCTGTGCTAAATCGCTTCAGTCATGTCTGACTCTGCGACACGATGGTCTTTAGCCCACCAGGCTCCTCTGTCCATGGGGCTCTCCAGGAAAGAATACTGAAGAGGGTTACCTGAGGTTCCACTATGGACTCTCTTAATTAAAAAGGACAGTGGCTTCTGGGTTTTCTACACTCTTAGCTCTCCCCCCTCTTCCTCATGGAGCCTGTCCTTTTGACTATCTCATTGCTCCCAATATTATTTTCCACCAGAAAAAGAGATGGCATCCAAAATAACTTCATGTAGGCTTCAGCAATGTTGGTAAAAGGGTGTTTGTGGGGTATACAGTTGAAGGCATTGAGCTTGGAGATTACCTGTGGCTACCGATTCTTTGTTTTTTAATCCTATCCTCCCTCTTGCTCCTTCACATATGCCTTTATTTGAAAATTCTCTATTTGGGGTTAACAGCTGTAACTTGAGCATGTGTTCCCATGCTTACTTTTATTTCCAAAGCTGATAACCTGAAGACTCTTTATTCTAGTGTAGGGACTTCCAATTATCTTAAAGAGAGGATGGGAGAATCACTTATGTGACGAATGATTATCTCAAGGGTCAAGAAACTTATTGCTCACAGTCATTTCCAAGAATATTTTTCTTCTCAGTGCCAAGAGGTGTTCCTCAAACCAAGCTGAATGACCATAGCTCAGCCTATTTTTGGAAATGGTAGAATGATGAAACTTGCTCTGATTCATTTTGGGTGATGCAAGAGGGAAGGTGGAGATGATAATAGTCACAATCATTCTGACATCTTAGAAGAGTTTATGGTTCAGATATTAAGTGTTGATAAAGACCCTTGGGAGACATGTATACATATCTATCAATGTGTCTTGGTAATGTATTAAGAGACTGTGAATGTATCCTTCACCAGTCATTGAGAGGAAAATGCTTATTCAACTGGGGAAGAAGTTAATACACCATATACCAGTGTTGTTAGGGCAGAAAGGGACCAATCCTCTTAGGCAAGGAAGATGACTTAAAAGTAATTTACTATTGAGATTTTAAAAATTATCCTCACTCTAATGCCAGACTGCATTTGTCAGCTCAGAATGCGCTAAGTGCCTACGAGACCAACCTCCATAAAACATTCACCCCCTACTCTAGGAGTTCAGAGGAAGATCGCCTAAGCCATAAATCTATCTACAGAAGGAGGGTAAATCATGGCACATTTTAAGAAGATCACTAATTTTCTGAAGTGAAACTGCATTTGGAAAGGGGAAACAATTTTTCCTCCCCCCAGGGGATGCTATCTGCATAGAACACACATGGAGAACAATTCAAAATGTTCAAAAAGGAAAAAGTAAGTCTTTGCCCTCCCATCCTCAAGCTACCCAGTTCTTTTTCCCAGAGAGGACCACTATTGTCATTTGCTCGTATGCTCTTCAGGGAGCGCTCTGCAGACACTACTCTACACTTTGCTTTGTTCTCCTCAGAGTCTACTTCAGAGGCCACTCCTTATCAGTACACGAAGAATTGCCATTTTAGAAGGCTGAACAGGAAAACTATTTTTAAAAACTGAGTTAGTTAGTGGTATTTCAAATTTCCATGAAAGACAAAAAAACTTTTTTCTATCACCTTCTAAAATAAACTTATGGGCTTTACAAGGATTTTAATGTTATTAAAATTATTAATCATTACATTGCCAAAGTAAAGAATTTCTCCATGATTGACCATATTGGAGACCATATGACCATACTGTCATATTTTTTTTTAAATATGACATACTAGAAATTTCTAATGGGATTACAATAATTTTTAAATAATGAAGTCAATTTTCAACCTAGAATTCTAGAGCACTTGACTCCAAGATTTCTGTAGAAAAACAAGTACAGATTCAAGTCAGTATTTTGGGAGGGAGAGTAAAGGTGATCCTCTGTGGATCAGGCCTCCCAGTGAATTGCCAATCCATATAGCTACCTCCTAGTTGGTAACTCTCCTTTTCATTACACAAACCATAAGCATCCCACAGAATTAATTTTCATCTTTCCAAACTGGTTTTTGCCCAGAGAAACTTTTATCAATTATGTTTGATTTTTACTTTGATCTCTTTTTAAATTGGGAGGATTTCCTAAGAATGATGTAAACCAACAGAAAGTCATACCAGCAACCATTTGCTCAGATAAATAATGGGTAGAAACAAGGGCCTTGTCTGTCCTTTTCCATCTCCAAAAAAATAAACCAGACCATTTCTTGAATCAGTTCTTCCTCCTCATCACGAGGAGTTCCACACTCCATACTCAAAAATGTCCTTTGCTAACTTATCTTCTATTTTTAAAGCCCTTAACTTTGGAAAATCATTCCAATTCTTTAACTGAAACTTTCTCTGATACAACTTAACCCCAATTCTTGAACCAGCATAGTGGAGAAGGGAGGAATTCTGAAGAGTAGCAGCCCCCTTTTCCAGAGACAAAGAACAGGCGTGAAATTACATGTCAGATTTCCTCTTTGAGTTAAATAACACTATAACCTGTTTTCTCATAATCCTTACTCTTCCCTTCCATAACTTATTTTGCTCGCTTTCCAGGGCCTCTCTGAATTTTGTTTTCATACCAGTCAATTTCACTCCTTTACAAATGGGAAGTAGCTCAGTTTAAGAAGTAATTTAAGTGAATTCACTGATATACGTGTATCTTTTCTTTAAAGGGCATTTGGAAGCATTTGAATTCAGTCTGAAAATGACTACATGTACAAACTGAAAAAAAATTGTGCATACGCATATTTTAGTGTTATGAAGGCAAATAAGAAATACATTTTTAAGATGAGGTAGGATTAAATGATTTAAAAGTTTCTGGACCTGCCATTGTCACATTCCATTCCGGTAATAATCTGATTTGCCATTGTAAAGTTAATAGTTGCATTTGAAAATTTCACTTTTGGTTCATCTACATTTTTCAACACATTCGACTGCAGATGTTTAATGACATCGGGGAACCAAACAGATAATCCGTAGTACCTGCAAAGACAAAGAAATGTGAGTTTGTAAAGGTGTTTGCTTTCAAGGGTTTTGATCATCTTTACTATCATTATTCTGAATTCTTTTTCAGGTAGTTTGTCTATTTTCCTCTTCATTTTTTTTTTTTTGGACTTCTGTGTTTCTAGTTTGTTCCTTCATTTGTGTAGTATTTCTCTGTCTTTTCATTATTATTATTATTAAACTTATTGTGTTTGAGGTCTCCTTTTCCCAGCCTTCAAGGTTGAATTCTTTCTTCCTTTTGGTTTGTGCTCTCCTAAGATTGGTCCAGTGGTTTGTGTAAGCTTCGTATTGGGTGAGATTTGTGCTGGGTTTTTTTCATTTGTTTGTTTTTCCTCTGATGGGCAAGGCCGAGTGAGGTGGTAATCCTGTCTGCTGATGATTGGGTTTATATTTTTGCTTTGTTTGTTGTTTAGATGAGGCATCCTGCACAGGATGCCTCTGTTGGTTGGGTGATGCCTGGTCTTGTATCTAAATGGTTTCCTTTGTGTGAGTTCTCACTGTTTGATACTCCCTAGAGTCTAGAGTCTTGGAGTCAATGCTCCCACTCCAAAGGCTCAGAGCTTGATCCTTTTTAAAGAATGATCACATTTCAGGATTCCATATCACAGAGAAACCATCTTTTCCCGTCACTTCACCTGGAGCTGCTGCCGGAGCTGTGGCCATGGCCGTCACCTGGAGACCCAGTGGGTGCATGCTATAAAGGTGTCTCTAAAGGTGCCGGCACTCTAGTGGCCATGACCATCTCCCTGCTATTTTCAGAGAGGTAGTGGTTCCTGGAGAAGCACTGCTAATTAGGACTGTGCCCCACTCCCCCTACCCCCACCCCCGTCCCTTAGCATTATGGGTCATCAAATAGGAATCTCATTGGCCCTTCCTCATCACAGGTCTGCAAGAATCAAGCTAGAGGGATGGCCTGGGTTTCCCTGGAGAATCTCAGGTCCTGAGTCTCTCCTTGGGAAAGAGACATGTGTAAGAATTCTATCCTACACAGGCATATCCTGGCCCAGAGGTTTCTCCTCATCCCCTCAGGCTGCACTGAAGAATCCTATCTCCTAGTCTCTAGCTACAAACTCCTGGGGTCCCCAAACTGTGAGGGCCCTTAGAGAATGACCTCTTTATTAACGGATGATTTTTCTTGGTTCCTTCACTACTGTGGTCCTGTTAGCCTGGGGGCAGAGCCCATGCCCTCAAGGTTCAAGGCTGGGAAAAAGGCCATTTAAGTATTTATTGGAAAAGCCAGGTTATTGCCCACTTTCTACCTCTCGCTGGTAGTATGTTATTCTAACAGGTTACAGCTAAGCCACGCTGCCATGATCTTCAAAGCAGTAGCCACTAACCACAGGTATGAGCAGTTAAATGTGACCAGTCCAGATGAGACATATGTATGGGAAAAATGTAAAATTAGGTCATTAATCGTATTGATTAAATGTCAAGAAATGATAACATTTTGGACAAAACAAGTAAAATAAGATATATTATTAAAGTTTGTTTCACCAGTTTCCTTTTCCTTTTTTTCCACCCCTTTTTAAATGTGACCGCCAGGACATTTAAAATGATGCACGTGGCTGATGTTATATCTTCACTGGACAATGCGGCTCTAAACTGGTGCTTCCCACCCAAAGCAGGGTCTCTGGACCAGCACCATCAGAATCACCTGGGAACTTGTTAGAAATGCAGACCCTCGGGCCTCATCCAGACCTGCTGAATCAGAAACTGTGGGGTGGAGTCCTCCAAGGAACTCTTCTGATACTCAAGTTTGAGAACCACTGCTCTGATTTATCCCCAGTTACACTGAGCTACACAGCGGAAGAAGTGGTTATGAGAATCACTTGTGCATATAGACAAGCTAGGTTTAGAATCCTGGCCTTGCCACTTACCAGCCATGGGATCTTGGGCAAGTTATCAAAGCATCAGTTACCTGCCATCTCTAATATCAGAATGATGAGAGTAACCACCTCCCCGGGTAACTGCTTGGATTAAATGAAATGCAAAATACCCAGCACATAGCGAGTGCTCAAAAGGCTAAGTCGTTTTTATCATCAGCATTGTCAACAGGATTCCTGAACCATCTCTGCCTCAGGATTCCATAGATTCCAGCCTCTTGTCTTCACATATCATGAAATAATTACTGCAGGGGTATGAGTGGTGGCCACTGAATATGAAATGACTCTGGAGGCAGCAACTCTGCAGGGCTCTCTATTTGTATCCAGAGGATGTAAATCTTCAAAAATGTCAACAATGAGGGAAGCATGACACCCTGGAACATTCATCATCAATAACATGGAGGAGTTTCTGCTACGTTCCATTTCTTCAGCCAGTGTTTACTGGATAGCCACTGAATGCTACACATTGTGTGAAGTTTCAGGGACTTTATAAGGAAATTATAAAGCTTAAAATGTGGTCAATAACAGGTAAGTAAACAAAAGAAATCATAGATATTATCCTGTAACTCTTCATATTTCAAGAGCAAGACATTTGTTTTGCTTTTTCTTTGGATCTAGCCAGTGTTTAGCATATAGTAGAAACTTGCATGCGTCCATGCTAAGTCGCTTCAGTTGTGTCCACTCTCTGCGACCCTATGGAGTGTAGCCTGCCAGGCTCCTCTGTCTGTGGGATTCTCTAGACAAGAATACTGGGGTGGGTTGCCATTTTCCCCTCCAGGGAATCTTCCTGACCCAGGGACTGAACTTGCATCTCCTTGACTTCTGCATTCAGTTCAGTTCAGTTGCTCAGTCTTGTCCGACTCTTTGCCACCCCATGGACTGTGGCATGCCAGGCTTCCCTGTCCATCACCAACTCCCAGAGCCTACTCAAACTCATGTCCATCGAGTTGATGATGCCATCCAACCATCTCATCCTCTGTCGTCCCCTTCTCCTCCCGCCTTCAGTCTTTCCCAGCATCAGGGTCTTATCCAATAAGTCAGTTCTTCTCAGCAGGTGGCCAAAGTATTGGAGTTTCAGCTTCAACATCAGTCCTTCCAGTGAATATTCAGGTCTGATTTCCTTTAGGATTGACTGGTTTGATCTGCTTATGGTCCAAGAGACTCTCAAGAGATTTCTCCAACAAGTTCAAAAGCATCAATTCTTCGGTGCTCAGCTTTCTTTATAGTCCAACTCTTGCATCCATACATGACTACTAGAAAAACCATCTAATAAAATAGCGTTGACTAGATGGACCTTTGTTGGTAAAGTAATGTCTCTGCTTTTTAATATTCTGTCTAGGTTTGTCATAGCTTTTCTTCCAAGGAGCAAGTGCCTTTTAATTTCATGGCTGCAGTCACCATCTGCAGTGATTTTGGATAAATCAAGCCTCAATAAAGTCTCTCACTTTTCCATTGTTTCCCCATCTATTTGCCATGAAGTGGTGGGACTGGATGCCATGATCTTAAGTTTTTTGAATGTTGAGTTTTAAGTCAACTTTTTCACTCTTCTATTTCATTTTCATCAAAAGGGTCTTTAGTTCTTCACTTTCTGCCATAAGGTAGTGTCATCTGCATATCTGAGGTTATTGATATTTCTCCCGGAAATCTTGATTCCAGCTTGTGCTTCATCCAGCATGGCATTTCGCATGATATACTCTGCATATAAGTTAAATAAGCAGGGTGACAATATACAGCCTTGACGTACTCGTTTCCCAATTTGGAACCAGTCTGTTGTTCCATGTCCAGTTCTAACTATTGCTTCTTGACCTGCATACAGATTTCTCAAGAGGCAGATCAGGTGGTCTGGTATTCCCATCTCTTTCAGAATTTTCCACAGTTTGTTGTGATCCACACAGTCAAAGGCTCTGGCATCGTCAGTAAAGCAGAAGTAGATATTTTTCTAGAACTCTCTTGCTTTTTAGATGATCCAAAGGATGTTGGCAATTTGATCTCTGGTTCCTCTGCCTTTTCTAAAACCAGCTTGAACATCTGGAAGTTCACAGTTCACATACTGTGGGAGCCTGGCTTGGAGAATTTTGAGCATTTCTTTGCTAGCATGTGAGATAAGTACAATTGTGTTGTAGTTTGAACATTCTTTGGCATTGCCTTTCTTTGGGATTGGAATGAAAACTGATCTTTTTCAGTACTGTGGTCACTGTTGAATTTTCCAGATTTGCTGGCACATTGACTGCAGCACTTTCACAGCATCATCTTTGAGGATTTGAAAGAGCTCCACTGGAATTCCATCACCTCCACTAGCTTTGTTCGTAGTGATGCTTCCTAAGGCCCACTTGACTTCACATTCCAGGATGTCTGGCTCTAGGTCAGTGATCTCACCATCGTGGTTATCCGGGTCATGAGGATCTTTTTTGCATAGTTTTTCTGTATATTCTTGCCACCTCTTCTTAATATCTTCTGCTTCTGATAGGTCTATATCATTTCTGTCCTTTATTGTGTCCATCTTTGCATGAAATATTCTCTTGGTATATCTAATTTTCTTGAAGAGATCTCTAGTCTTTTCCATTCTATTGTTTTCCTCTATTTCTTTGCACTGATCACTGAAGAAGTCTTTTCTTATCTCTCCTTGCTATTCTTTGGAACTCTGCATTTAAATTTGTCCCCCACATTGGCAGGATGATTCTTTAGCACTGAGCCCCCTGGGAAGCCCTGACAACTATTTATTGAGCACTTATTTTGTCCCAGGACCATATATCAGTGAGCAAAACAGTTTAAAATCTCTGTTCTCACAGAGCTTCCAGAGGAGGAAGACACAGCTTTCTTTATTCCTACAGAATTAAAAAGCTTTTTGTCTATTAGAAGATGATAGAAGGCACAATGGGGAATAATAAAGCTGAGAAGGGGACAGGGAATCTGAAGGGGGACTGGGAAGCTGCAGTTTTAAAAAGGTATTTGGGGAAGTATCACTGTGAAGGTGGCATAGGAGGAAAGCCTCAAAGGAGGAGAGAAATGAGCTGGTCCATGTCTGAGGGCAGGGCACAGACCCGAGATGGGACATGTTCAAGAAAGTTCTGGCACATTGGAGGAAGAACAAAGAGGCCAGCGGGGATGGAGCTCCGCCAATGAGGAGAGAGTGGAGAAATTATGCGAGCAAATCATCCTTGGTCTTATTGAACTTTCCAAACACTGTTGGTTTTGCCATCCCAGCTTTATGACAACATACAGAAAATGATTGCTTGATAAAAACTCTGTTAGCAAATCTAAAATGAAAAAAAAAATATCCTAGAGTTAATAGCATCACACAGTATAAGAGAAGGAAGCAGCAAGTTTGGGAGTTATAGTATGGAAATTTAAAGATTTTGTTCGCCAAAAATGTAAGGACCACTTACCCAAAGGATAGCGTGAACCACACAATCGTGAGTTTTATGGTATTTTCCCTGACTGGGTAGGTGAAACATCTCATAAAAGTCAACCAAATCTGTAAAATATCAGAGAGTTAGTTTTCTTATGCCAGTCCCTAGGCAACTCTACTTCCCAACCCCCTCTGACAAATTATAAAATTGTTGCCTCTTCTTTGGGCTGGATTCATTTGGACTTAAAGTGTAAAAGCTAAGGGCTGCTGCTGCTGCTGCTAAGTCGCTTCAATCGTGTCCGACTCTGTGCGACCCCATAGACTGCAGCCCACCAGGCTCCCCCATCCATGGGATTTTCCAGGCAAGAATACTGAAGTGGAGTGCCATCGCCTTCTCCAAAGCTAAAGGCTACAGGACACCAAATGCTGGAATTTGTATTTATCAGCTTCCAACAGACAAAGTAACTCGAGATGTTGGTGTACCCGTCACTGGTAGGACTCCTTGTTTAACACCTGCCCTCCCCCCAAAAAGCAACATCTTGGCTACCCCGCTGATCTCAAGGGAATCCCATTACCTGGTCCCACACCAGGAGTCAGGTGCCCTGGGCAGGAGGGGGAAGAGCCCCACTCACGGGGTGGATTCTGCCAACCCTGTTTCTGACTAACCTCCAGCGACAAGCGAGCCCGCGAGTCAGAGGGGCTTGATACTTACTCCATACAGTTCTGTGCGGATGCGAACGGAGCACCTCCTGAACCATGTTCCTGTGTCGCTCTCAATTTCAATCAGTTCATCTATCTGTCTTGGGGTTTTGATTCTGTTTACCTGTAAGGAGCAACAGAGGGCAAAGTGCTGAGTTTTCGTCTCTGAAGTTGTAGCGTTTAGGCTTACAATTTGTTTTTAAAAGGAGTGAAAGCTGACGCCAACCAAAAGGAAGCAGGTGTTTGATACATAAGCAGGTATCCATAAATAGGAGACCACTGGTGTCAGTATACAGGCACCTAAGAGAACAGAATAAAGAATGAATGAGAGGGTGAATACCATAAAGAAGAGGGGGAAGAGTAAGTAGTAATGGAATTAAATGAAACGAAAAGCCCTTCTCTGAGTCACGACTCAAAAGGCACACATTGGGAGGTGGGGGAGGGAAGGATTCAGAGTTTGGGATTAGCAAACTATGACAAAGAGAAGGGATAAACAACAAAGTCCTACTGTACGGCACAGGGAACTGTATCTTGTGAAAAACCATAATGGAAAAGAACACGATAAAGAATGCATATACATGTAATGAATCCCTTTGCTGTACAGTAGAAATTAACAACATTGTAAATCAACTCCATTCCAATAAAATAAACTTTAAAAAAAAGGCACACACTAGCAGATAAAACTCCAGATAGAGTCACTTGTGGATTAAGAACTACTTTGCTTAGACAAAAGTGACTGAACACACTTTTCTTTGGAACCTACTTACTTGATGAATTTGGCTCCTAAACAGAGTTCTTAGAGCTTTCCCATGTAACTTCCATTCTTGACCCTTTCTTCCTTCTCTCACAGCCAAATAGTGTGTGTTCAGTCATGTCTGACTCTTTGCAACCCCATGAACTGTAGCCTGCCAGGCTCCTCTGTCCATAGGATTTCCCAGGCAAGAATACCGAAGTGGGCTGCCATTTCCTCCTCCAGGAGATCTTCCTGGCCCAGAGATCAAGCCCATGTCTCCTGCGTTAGCAGGCAGATTCTTTATCCCTAGCATCGCCTGGGAAGCCCAAGCCCACAGTGACTAGTCAGCAAATACCCACAGGCGACCTGAAGGTGAAGTCCAATGACTGAGTTTAAGTTGCAAGCACCAAGACTGACTCTTCAGTGACAGAAGGGGAACAAATGATGGAGGTATAGCCTGTATCCATGACTTAAGCTAGCCTCCTTCTCCTAAGGAAAAGAGCCAAGAGTCAGGAGAAGCAATACCTTCAGCACACAGAATGAAGCCTGAAAAGAGGTGGGGTTGGAGGGGGAAGGGAAGCGTTTTTCCTTTGTGGACCTATCCCATCTTCCCTTGTTAGTCATAATCTACCTGCTTTTGACAAAGCTGAGAGAGGACAGAAACGTGCACACACGCTATCCCTGCCAGGGATAACTTCTGAATAGATCTTTCTGGAGAGACTGCCAACATCTGAAGCAGTACTTCTACTGCACAAAACCAGGTACCAAGACTGGCTTTTGACAGAGGTGATTTGAGGACCCTCGGTATCTTTCAAATTATACCAGGTGGGCAGTAGCCTGTCCCTGACTATATAAAGAAAGATGTCTGTATTTAGTGACGATGATGTCTGAGTTAAAAGCAGGATTGCAAATAGGGTCAGCTACAAGCCATTCATTATTTTGTGACACTTTAGAGTTTTGTTTTCTTTTTAAATCACACGGGTATTCCTTTTTTTTTTTTTTTTTTAAGATAGCATCACTGACTCAATGGACATGAACTTGAGCAGGTCCCAGGAGATAGCGGAGGACATGGAAGCCTGGCATGTGGCAGTCCATGGGGTCGCAAAGAGTCAGACATGACTTAGTGACTGAACAACAAATTCTTGGACATGACTTAGTGACTGAACAACAAATTCTTTTTTTGTCCTGAATGAAAGATTCATTGAATTCTATCATGTTTTACAATTTTCAAAAATTCCACACAAATGATTTCATATGATCCCATAATAATTTGTTTTTTTTCTCCTGCGCCTTCACTGCCCCTCTCCTCTCCCCGCTTCCCCCTACTGCTAACACTAGTTTGTTCTGAATGCCTGTGAGCCCACTTCTGTGTTGTTACATTCACTAGGTTGCTGTGTTTTTTAGATTCCACATAGAAGTGGTACACAGTATTTGTCTTTCTCTGTCTGAATTATTTCATTTAGCACAATGCCCTCCAAGTTCACCCATATTGCTGTAAATGGCAAAATTTTATTCTTTTTTATGGCCGAGTAATATTCTACTGTTTATGATATCATCTTCTTTATCCATTCATCTGCTAATGGACACCTAGACTGCTTCTGTATCTTGGCTATCATAAATAATGGTGTGAACAATGGGTTGCATGGGTTCATGTATCTTTTCAAATTAACGTTTTTGAGTTTTTTGGGGGATGTATACCCAGGGGCGGGATTGTTAGGTCATATGCTGGTTCTATTTTCAGTTTTTTGAGGAATCTCCCTACTGTTTCCCACTGTGTCTTCACCAATTTACTCTTCTCACCAACAATGTACAAAGGGTCCCTTTTCTCCACATTCTCACCAACATTTGTTATTTGTGTTTTTTTTGACGAAGGCCATTCTGACTCAATATATTCCTTTTGAGAGGCTTCTTCTCCACTCATTAATGTTTGTTTGTTTGTACATTCTTTCATCGGCATCCATGGGAGCCAGGACTGGTATAGACCCTGGAGATGCAATCATAAAGCATCGTGCTCTCTAAGCAATTACCATAAAAATTAGAAAGTATCCCAGTGGCAATCTACATCAGATGGGAGAGACATACTGTACAGAACACCCAAGCTGACCTGGGAGTGAGAAAGAAGACTTGATGGACTGTGGAATTTGAGCTGGAGCTTATGGAGAAGTATGTCATTTGCCATGTGTTATCAATGATTTGAAGGGCATTCCAAGTGGGAGGAATACCACATGCAAACATCCAGAGGTGTAAGAGAAAAGACTGTATTGGAAACTACAATGAATCTTTGTGATTCCTGAAGAATGGTGCAAGGGCAGAGGGCAGTGAGTAGGGAGGAATGAACCAAATGAGCAGCAATAAGGGTAGAAAGTAAGAGACAATGATGAGAGATATTTAGGATGGAGAATAATAAGACATACTGGATTTTTTGGACATAATAGAGATAAAGGAAAGAAAGAAATAGGATAGTTTTCAGGGGTCTAGTTTTGGTGGTGCTGGTGGCACTTGCTGATAAGTCTTTGGACAAAGAAGAGATTTGGAGACTCTTCAGGTGCGAAGTTCAGATTTAGAAATTCAGAATTTGAAGGGCCTCTAGTACACAGGAGTATGGCCACAAAGCCCTTCAACATGTATGTCTGGAGCTCAGTTTGTCCATTTGGAGAAAAAGATCTGGGAAGTAGCTGAGATCAGCTAAGGAGAATGTGAATGAACTTAAAAGAGGAGTTTGCTGCAAACAATGTCCTGAAAAACAGTATTCAAATTAGGTACACAGGAAGAAGACCTTTGAGGAAGGCATGTGAATTCGCCGTGTTGTAGATATAATAAGAAAAAGATCAAATGTGTCATGGCAGAATCCTGTAATGACCTTGGAAGTCACATATAAATGATTGAAATGACCCATTCTTTTAGAGTGGTCAAATCTTATTCCCACCTAATCTTTATACAGTCATATTAATGTGGATGATCATGAATGAACTTGGTAACTCAGACCTTCTGGAAGAAAAAGCAGGTTAGCAGGACAATGAGGTTCTACAGAGACACCTTCTCAGAAATCTTGGGTAGAGGGTTTATTCTCAACCGGCTGAGAAGAGTTAGGTGACATTGAGTATCTACATGACACCTCAAGATTCCTTTTGCCGTATGATCCTTGAATTTACTCTTTCTCTGTAGTGCATCTACTCAAAAGAAGGGTTCACTCAAAGGATTCCAGGTCCTCAATGGTGGACATCCATTATTTACCTTTGTTCCTCCATTACACTGCAGAAAACATTTATATTAATTAAGAATCTGTGATCATTTAGACAGAGGCCAGACTGAATTATACCTTCATATTACAAAAAATCTGTTTCATATTAAAAATATAACAAGTCAATAAGTGTCAAGGGATTGTTTAATCAGGAACTATTTCACTTATTTTAAGAACTATAACTGATACTGTTTATAAGACATTGAATATTTTGCTTATATCACCTTTAAACCTAACTTAGACATTTGGCGTAATTACATGTTGCCTACATCAAAGGATTTAAAAACCACTCTTTTTTATTTTGGTGGAGGTTCTGAGAAAAAAAATACTGTTCTTTCCAAAAAATACTATGCGTTCAATTTTTTATTAGTTTAGGTGAGTTTTCCCATTGAGAATACATTTTGTAACTGGAGGATGGAAGACCATTCCATGCAGAGGTAAAAGCACGTACAACAGCCATGCAGCAGGTAAAACAGCAAGTATGAGATACTGAGAAACGAGTGGTTGGTGCAGCCAGAGGGGAATTTACGACCAGGCCTTTTCTGAAAAGGTTTCTCGGCCTTTGGCATAGAGGATTCACTGAGAAGCAGTACTCACCGTGAAGACCTTCTCAGGCTGACCCCGTGCTCTCATGTTTGTGTCGTGAATTAACTTCAGAATCATCCAGGCTTCATCGTGTTTTCCAATCTAAGAGATATGAGTAGACAGTGAATGGCCAGGAGGTGAAACACACATGCTCCCCGATTTTCCGATCACCATGTGATATTGTCAGATCCCATTGGGTGCAACAGTGCAAACGGTTTAGGTCCATCCCATTGGAAACACAGACTACCTGGATGCCCTGAGTGCAGCAGCAGCTCAAGGAATAGTGTTTCCTTTATAAAACAATAAGGCGCATTTTCTTCAACGAGGGAAACCACTTGCTTGAGGAGGAACATTAGCGCTTTCAGGCCATGAGGCAGCCTTTTCGCCTGCTGGTTGTTGAAAGTATGTCTCCATGAAACCAAACCCTCCATAGTTCTGTAGTAGGAAGGAAAAATGTACCTCCTGAAGAGGCAAACATACTCTCCTAGGGTTAAAAGGAACTTGTTTCAATGTCTCTGACTTCCTTGAGTATTTGTAATGACGAACGTTACCTCCAGCAAGAACCGTGGGCTTTCGGGCATGAACGTGAGGGCCACCACCGAGGAGGCACAGGGGAGCGCGCAGACGATGACAAACACACGCCAACTGTGGAACTGGTAGGCTGACCCCATGCTGAAGCTCCACCCTGGGGAAGGAAGACGGGAGGGGTGAGGGGGAGCGAGGACCCCACGCCACTGCGAGCGTCCACACCTGGAAGCTGGAATGGTCAACTCTTACCACGTCCAGAAGAGTGAGCTGATCTGGGCATTAGCCACAGTGACCAGCTCATCTTGAAGATGGCCAATAACAGTGCTGAGAAGAAAGGTGCTCGCAAACAAAGCGGGCTGGGGCTAGGGATGGAGGTGCAAGTATATTTCTGGACAAACTGCAAAGACCAAGGTCAGTGAATTTGGGACAGTGCTTTCTCCAGCAGACTCCCGGGCTGGGTATCCCCTGTCTGCTCCTTCAGATCACTCTGGACCCTTGTCTCTGCTGTAAGCCAGGAACCGGCCCTCGGTGGGCCACACCAACTGGCTGCCTTGTCCATTGGCTCCCAGCTGGGCTGGATGAAGGAAGCACTGGCAGGAGAACAGAGCGTGGGATCAGGGTTCACGGTATTTATTCCCCTTCCCTCCCTTCTCCCCTACCCCTGGTCGCATGGAGGTTTGACAGTGGGTGTGCTCATCCCTGGGAACCTTCTCATGGGACCACATCTCTTGTCAGGTTCTGGCAATCCCACTCTCCTCCTGACCTCTGAGGCGCAAGTGAGTACAGGAGGCCCTTCCGCTACGAGCTCCAAGATGCTGTATTATTCTGTGTGGGTTTCTCTTAACTGCTCCTGCACAGCTCTTTGCAGTGACTCCTGCTGAGGGTGTCACTGCTTTCCTGCCAGCATGCTGACCAGCACAAAGATTAAGAACTGGCATTTGCCAGCTTCCACACACATATTCCATACACTAGATTAAGAGAATTTTAAATTACTAGCTTCTTATTATAATATAATGTAAACAAGCAAATGGGATACCAACAGAAATCTCTTCAAGAACTAAAAGAAAACCAATATTCGAATGAATATAAGATGGTTGAAAGCAACATTCCACCATGATTATAAAGGAGAAATAATGAAGCATATCAAATCTAACTGAAAACAGAGATTTATGGTGGCAGAGATGAATTATGGTGAGGCAAAATTCTAATTTTTACAATGCTTGGTATTTAGAAGGCTGCTGTGAGCAAAAGTCAGAGAGTCTACATTCCATCCCCTGGAGAGCAGTGTAATTATTCACTGTTTGCCCAGGGGCCAAGAGAGATTCTGAAGGTGACATGAGCTCCTCAAGGCCAGGCAGCTGAAGTTATATACCAGAACCTTCTCCACTGGGGTTTGAGGTGGAATCTTATACCACATATGTCCTCATGCCTGTGCTCGCTCTTAGACATGGAATTTGTTGATAAATGATGTAAACACCAATGACATGTGACATCAGCCTTAGATTCATGAGCATTTTCTGGGAATTTAATACATGAGGACTCTGTGGACTGCTAAATTAACTACATCGTAAACTATGGGAGGGGATGTCTACTCTCAATGTTTTCTGTAGCAGAAGTTCAAACGTCTCAAATATCCAAAATACAGAGGAAATTCTATGATGGAACTAAGAAAACATACCATGTTCACTTCACATTGGATCTGAGAGCTTCATACAAAGGAATTCTTTTTCAAAAGGGCTGGAGTCACAGAAACGGGTCCCCGTGTGTCTCTGAGCTCACCTGCTGCTGGCTCCCTCGCTCCCTTGGTCCATCTCACCAACATGCTGCCAGCTCTCTGAAGGCACAAAGCTGAGGTCTATTTTAAGGCCTTTGCCTTACTTCCCAGGAAGCCCAGCCTTGCATTGAAAGGATGGTGGCTGTACGTCAGCCAGCCTTTCTGAGAGTGTTGAAGTGAGAGAATGTTCAGTATTTCTTGTCCTCAATGAAGTCCCCTCAGGGTCTTTGCATTTGACATTTCTGTGCCTGAACTGCTCTGAGCATTTGCACATGTGGATGCTTCCTTTGGACTTTCCAGGTCTCAGTTTAAGGCCATTTCTTCAGAGAGGCCCCAACCCTCAATTCCACTTTTATCCTCAAGGCCTGTCTTATTGTCTCTACAGCACTTACCATTATGTAAAGCTGTGTATTCACTGATTTGTTTATTTGTTTACTGTCTATCCCTTTCCACACCGTGAAAGAAGAAATTCTTCTTTTGTTGTTCATCAATATCTCTTCAGTGCTTTTAGCAAGTCCTAGTCCATAGGAAGTATTCTTTAAATATTTGTTAAACAAATGCACGCACACACACACTCATGCACATGCATACCTTTTTGTGTGTCTGTATGTATACATGAACATATACAGAATCACTGAAGGCTACTAAGACATTACTCAGGTTTTCTTTTGAACATTGTTTTCTGAATCTGCACTGAAAAAGAACAACAACCCTGATTTACTTTTTCAGTTAAATTTGCAGTTTGTATCCAGTAAAATTCATTCATACTTTTTAAACTACATTGTTCTGTGAGTATGATAAATGCCAGCATCATATATCCATCATCATAATCAGGATACAAACTGTTCCATCACCCCAAAACACTCCTTCCTGCTGTCTCTTTGGAGTCAGTTCAGTTCAGTTCAGTTGCTTAGTCATGCCCGATCTTTGTGATCCCATGAACTGCAGCATGCCAGGCCTCCCTGTCCATCACCAACTCCCGGAGTTCACCCAAACCCATGTCTACTGAGTCGGTGATGCCATCCAACCATCTCATCCTCTGTCATCCCCTTTTCCTCCTGCCTTCAATCTTTCCCAGCATCAGGGTCTTTTCAAATGAGTCAGCTCTTCGCATCAAGTGGCCAAAGTATTGGAGTTTTAGCTTCAGCATCAGTCCCTCCAATGAACACCCAGGACTGATCTCTTTTAGGATGGACTGGTTGAATCTCTGTGCAGTCCAAGGGACTCTCAAGAGTCTTCTCCAACACCACAGTTCAAAAGCATCAATTCTTTGGCACTCAGCTTTCTTCACAGTCCAACTCTCACATCCATACATGACTACTGGAAAAACCATAGCCTTGACTAGATGGACCTTTGTCGGCAAAGTAATGTCTCTGCTTTTCAATATGCTGTCTGGGTTGGTCATAACTTTCCTTCCAAGGAGCAGGCGTCTTTTAATTTCATGGCTGCAATCACCATCTGCAGTGATTTTGGAGCCCAGAAAAATAAAGTCAGCCACTGTTTCCACTTTTTCCCCATCTATTTGCCATGAAGTGATGGGACCAGATGCCATGATCTTCGTTTTCTGAATGTTGAGCTTTAAGCCAACTTTTTCACTCTCCACTTTCACTTTCATCAAGAGGCTTTTTAGTTCCTCTTCACTTTCTGCCGTAAGGGTGGTGTCATCTGCATATCTGAGGTTATTGATATTTCTCCCAGCAATCTTGATTCCAGCTTGTGCTTCTTCCAGCCCAGCGTTTCTCATGATGTACTCTGCATATAAGTTAAATAAGCAGGGTGACAACATACAGCCTTGATGTATTCCTTTTCCTATTTGGAACCAGTCTGTTGTTCCATGTCCAGTTCTAACTGTTGCTTCCTGACCTGCATACAGATTTCTCAAGAGGCGATCAGGTGGTCTGGTATTCCCATCTCTTTCAGAATTTTCCACAGTTTATTGTGATCCACACAGTCAAAGGCTTTGGCATAGTCAAAAAAGCAGAAATAGATGTGTTTTTTTTGGAACTCTCTTGCTTTTTACATGATCCAGCGGATGTTGGCAATTTGATCTCTGGTTCCTCTGCCTTTTCTAAAACCAGTTTGAACATCTGGAAGTTCACAGTTCACATATTGCTGAAGCCTGGCTTGGAGAATTTTGAGCATTACTTTACTAGCATGTGAGATGAATGCAATTGTGCGATAGTTTGAGCATTCTTTGGCATTGCCTTTCTTTGGGATTGGAATGAAAACTGACCTTCTCCAGTCCTGTGGCCACTGCTGAGTTTTCCAAATTTACTGGCATATTGAGTGCAGCACTTTCACAGTATCATCTTTTAGGATTTAAAATAGCTCAACTGGAATTCTATCACCTCCACTAGCTTTGTTTGTAGTGATGCTTCTTAAGGCCCTCTTGACTTTACATTCCAGGATGTCTGGCTCTAGGTGAGTGTGAGTGATCATACCTTCGTGATGATCTTGGTCGTGAAGCTCTTTTTTGTACAGTTCTTCTGTGTGTTCTTGCCACCTCTTCTTAATATCTTCTGCTTCTGTTAGGTCCATACCATTTCTGTCTTTTATTGAGCCCATCTTTGCATGAAATGTTCCCTTGGTATCTCTAATTTTCTTGAAGAGATCTCTAGTCTTTCCCATTCTATTGTTTTCCTCTATTTCTTTGCATTGAACACTGAGGAAGGCTTTCTTATCTCTCCTTGTTATTCTTTGGAACTCTGCATTCAAGTGGGTATATCTTTCCCTTTCTCCTTTGCTTTTCACTTCTCTTCGTTTCACAGCTTTTTGTAAGGCCTCCTCAGACAGCCATTTTGCTTTTTTACATTTCTTTTTCTTGGGGATGGTCTTGCTCCCTGTCTCCTGTACAAGGTCACAAACCTCCATCCGTAGTTCATCAGGCACTCCGTCTATCAGATCTAGTCTCTTAAATCTATTTCCCACTTCCACTGTATAATCGTTAGGGATTTGATTTAGGTCATACCTTTGGAGTCAACCCCTCCTCAAAGCCTAAGCCCTGGCAATCACTGGTCTGTCCTCCATCCCTATAATTTTGCACAATGTCATATAAATGGATTTATATTATACACATCTTTTAAAATCTTGCTTCTCACACTTAGCATAAGGCATCTGTGCAGACTGTTGCTCATATTAATAGCTTGCTCCTTTTCATTGCACAGTAACATTTCATTGTATGAATATTTCATTTGTTTGCCCACTCACCAGCTGAAGGACAACTGGAATTTCTCCATTTTTAGGGGATTATAAATAAAGCTGTTATAAATATTTCAGATGGGTTTTTGTGTGTTCCAAAGTTTTCCCTTTCTCTTGGGTAAATATCTAAGAGCAGGCAAATTCAGTCATTTAATTAGTTTAGCTTTATAAGAAATTGCCAAACTATTTTCCACAGTGGCTGTACCATTTTGCCCTCCTACCACTAGTGTTGATGCTTTTCAACTGTGGTGTTGGAGAAGACTCTTGAGAGTCCCTTGGACTGCAAGGAGATCCAACCAGTCCATCCTAAAGGAAATTAGTCCTGGATGTTACTTGGAAGGACTGATGTTGAAGCTGAGACTCCAATATTTTGGCCACCTGATGCCAAGAGCTGACTCATTGGAAAAGACCCTGATGCTGGGAAAGATTAAAGGTGGGAGGAGAAGGGGACAACAGAGGATAAGATGGTTGGATGGCATCACCAACTCAATGGACATGAGTTTGAGTAGGCTCCGGGAGTTGGTGATGGACAGGGAGGCCTGACGTGTTGCAGTCCATGGGATTACAAAGAGTCGGACATGACTGAGCGACTGAAGTGAACCAAGCCACTAGTGTATGAGAGTTCCAGCTGCTCCACACCCTTCCTACCACTTCTTTGTTAGTTTTTTTGGGGGAGAGGGGTAAGTTTGGGCCATTCTATATGTGTGTAGTAGTATCTCATCATGGTTTTAATTTGCACTCCCCTGATGTCTAGTGAGACCTTAATATACTCTCTGTTCATTCATTCTTACTCTTATTGAGTGCCTCTATGTGCCAGTCACAGTGCTGAGATGTGGAAGCGAACACTTATTCCCTGCCCTCAATGAGTCAGAGTCCAAAAGAGGAGGCAAATGTGTTAACAGACATGATAAATATTATGATTCATGCTAGAACAGGTTCTAAAAAGAGGGTAGAGGGAGTACAGAAGGGATAGAGGTATCAATCCGAAGGAGTCTTCTCTTAAGAGCTCTTGCCAAATTTCTTGTCTGATTCAGGTTTGCGAACACAGAGAACAAATTCTTAAATTTCTAACACTCAAGTGAGAGAAACAGTTCAAATCAGTACCAAAGAAGTAGGTGAGACCGGCCAAGACTAACTGTGCCGTGCCCAACCCCCAACTCTCTTCTACTACATGACAGCCCTCTGACTTGGAGAGAGAAGGAGAGCCCTTGACCCAAGTGCGAGTCCCAGAAAAGGAGCTCACCCCTCCTTGCCCTTCTGGATATGCCCTGGGCTGGGGCAGGGGGAGACTGATGGATGACCTTCTATGGTCTGAATGAGGGATCGACAGAGTGAGGGTTTTGAGAAATGACCCTGCAGATGCTTTGTAAAACTAAAGTACCACTATCAAGATTAAACACGAATGAAAGAATGATGGGGTGAAACACTGGCTGTTGTAACTCCTCAGCCATGAATTCTCAGGACCCCTCCTCTCTAGCTCCATTTCAAGATGAGTTATATTTGCATTTGCAAGGGACACAAAGCCCAGACCACAGACATCAGGAAGTGGGGAGCCATCAGCATGGAGTGAAGGACGAGACCGTGATACGAACCACATGCAACTGGGAGAGTGGTTGCTGCTTTAGGATACTCAGCCACACTTAGTAAAACGGATCCTTTTCTTCATGTTGGCACCATGCCTTTTTTGTCTTACCAAAAAAAAAAAAAAAAGATTCTTGCAGAGAAGGTGCTTCTAATTGTCCTCTGGACTTTGTTTAAAAATACCTATTAAAATGTCATACTGAGGGATTTATTTATTCATAATGTAAATTGCATGCAAGGAAGGACCTCAATTAGGGTATTACAAAAAGTAGTGACTGCACTGCACTAGTCAGTGCAGCACTAATAAGAGTGTTCTGTGTCTTGCATGATAATCAAGGCCATTTACCAGGCTCAAGCTGATATGCTCTGGGACTGCAGAAACCAGCTGCCTTCCCAGCTGCCTGACCGTCTGAAATCTTTGACGGTGCCAAGACAGAAGTGTGGGGCTCATGGAGAAGAATGCTGGCTTTCATGTTCTTTTCTGGGTTTTCTCCCTGAGCATGGGTGAGTTAGCACCTACTCTGTTGACTCACATTTGGTTGCTAGTTACCTGATATGATCAATAATCCAGTCTTTAGTAAGAAGGTAGATTTTAGGGATAAAACACAGATCCAATGTTCCAAAACATTACTATTAATTAATATTAATAAAGATAAATATTATAGGTCAGATCACTTTTCAATAGCTAAGAATTAAATCACCTATATTTATGTGTCAGTGGTGTTAACTCACAAGGCACATTGCCAGCTAAAGTTCTCTTTGGAAAAGTGGCTCCCAAATCCGTTTTTCTCAAGTGGTCAATAAGCTCAGGAAGTGAACAAGGATCAGATGAGTTTCTGCTTTTATTCTGATAGAAATAAAATGTTATCCCCTCAACCTGTCAGTGGTTTAAAGTATAAACACTGTCTAATCAGCATGAAACATTAGTCCTCAGCTAGAAACCTAGACTGTCATGCATCTAGCATCATCTGTGACGTCGTTAAGATTTAACCAGGTGCAGCTGGACAGTTCTTGTGGCCGATATCAACAGAGATTTTTCACTTTCTTCTCATTTGTTAAAAACAAAGTGGGTGGAGGCAGGAGAACGTGAGGATGTGTGAAATAGTTAAATAAACTATGGTACAGCCATGTTATGGAAGACCATATAAACACTGGCCAAGAATGAGGCAGATTTGTCTGAACTGATTTTGGAACTGTCCAAGTTACATTGCTCAGTGAGTTCATTTCAAAACTGTAAATAACAGTGGTTTCACTTTTATATACACATAGACTATATCATTATATCTAGAATACAAGTGGGAGGAAAAGACACCCAACCACTTTACGTGGCTATTCAAGGTAGGGAGTGGGAGCTCTTAGGGGCCTTTTGCTTTGGCATTATTTAATTTCTGAGTTTTGTATCACTTTGTATTACTTTTAACTCAAAGGGGGGAAAAAACCTTTTCAAAGAGTTGCAAGCCTTTGGTTTTTCTGAAATGTAAGGTCCGATGGGAGAAGAGAGAATACAAGGAAACTCGAATGATTGCCACGACACTATTTGGCATTCACCCAATTTTCAGAACTAAACTAACGTTAATTGTGATTGTGATGCATCCAAGTGTTGGCACCACAGGGCTCACTTACGAGAGCAGTGAGGAAGTGCACCAGTGTCTCTGAGTAGGAAAGGAAATGGTATTTACAGACTTTTCATCTTTACAACTGTAACCACTTATAGGTTGATTTTGAATTCTCAGGCCAAGGCCAGTTACATCTCAAGCAGTAATAGCATGAGCACCACTGCCGATAGGGATGCATAGAGCAATCTCACACACACGCACACAGACCTGGCTAGGATCTGCCTGCAGTACATAATCATGCCTTTAAGAAGAGAGAGTCAATTCAACTGGATTTCCACATTTGAGGAGGATGGCCCAAGGGGACCCATCTGTAAGAGCCGGCGGCCCACGCAACAAGCTGACCTTTCTTGCTAGTTTTCTCCATTTCTATTTCCAGGCTCTGGTCCCACCATTTAGAATGTACAGAGCCAGTGGTAAACAGCAGCAGGAAGTTAGATTACGGCCCTGGTTCCTGAGTCTGGCTTGTGATCCTAAACACACTTTTGAAGAAGCAAGCTTCCTAATGGCTTTTGCAACACAGAAATTCATGGGCTTATTTTTCAGGGTGTATCTGCTGTGAGTGAGCCAAAGATGAAAAGAAAGAATGAGAGGAACTTTCCAGAAAGAGTTCCTGGTAAAAGCATGTAAGACTCATTCAAGCGTGATGCTTCCCAAGCTTCACTGACTGAAATAAGTCCAAAGGCTTAAAAAAACCTGACAGCATAATGTGTGTGTGTGAGAGAGAGATATGAGTATGTGTCTGTTTCAAACAAAGGTCCTTTGGAATTTTCTTTGTAGACAGATAATAATATAGTACTAGTATAATGATGAAGAAGAAGTAAAGTGAAGTGAAGTCGCTCAGTTGTGTCCGACTCTTTGCGACCCCATGAACTGCAGCCCACCAGGCTCCTCTGTCTATGGGATTTTCCAGGCAAGAATACTGGAGTGGGTTGCGATTTCCTTCTCCAGGGTATCTTCCCGACCCAGGGATCGAACCCAGGTCTCCCACATTGTAGGCAGACGCTTTACCATCTGAGCCACCAGGGAAGTCAGTATAATGATAATGTAGGTCAATTAAAATTTTATCAAAGATTTTCATAAAAATATACACCACAATAGCCTATAGGATAGTCAAATCTTGACCATATACAAATGAAGCTTGTATCATAAATGCAGCTCATTACTCTGTAAATACACATTGACTATATTTCATATTTATTATCTTATAGCACATATAAGCACACATTAACTTTCCTTCTCTATTTTACTTACATAAATATTTATTTAAAAGGAACTGTATATGTTTAGAGACACATTAATACATAAACTCTTACATAAGCTGATGTTCATGGACAAATAATAAATCAACTGTGTTCATTTTGTGAACAGACATTGTCTTAGGAAACCGAAAAGCGAACAAAAATAAATATTGGGAATTACGTTGGTCGGAAGGTTCTAAGATCTGGTGCCTGCACCGGTTGAAGTCACAGGAAAACCTCTCCTTATAGATCCATGGTAAGAAATGGAACGCTTTCAAAACTGAACCTAACAAAACAAACTTGTAAACCACAGTTTGTACTGACACAGGTGCCCAAGGCTTGGTAGAAAACTTGTAGCAAAGTGATACCTACACCCTATATTAGCAAATCAATCTGCTTTCAAATTAGTTGTCTTATAATACTATTTTTTTCCTAAAAAAATTAGAAAAACATACATACAACTTCATGGCCCCTATTCTATTTCAGATGAAGATTTCCTTTTGTTCTTTGCACATGGTGTCAGCAAAATTTTGCTCATGATCAACAAAAGCTCTCTCTTCCTTCCCAGCAGATTTTTAATGACAGAGCACAGAAGGATGCTCAAGGAATCCATTCTTAGAAGAAAGTTTTTCTCCCCTGGTTGAGGATGAGGAAGGGGTTGTAATATTTCCCGTGTTATGACAACAGAGGTCAGCCCAAGTGTTCTCTGTTGCTGGTGCCAAAGGTCACCCTCATACATCTCCACTAACTGCTGGCCTCTCTACCTGCTCCTGTTTTTCTAGCCCTGTTTCTTGCCTTGTAGCCTCTCATCCAGAACAAACCATTTAACACTTGACAAGCGAAACAGCTGCTTAGCTCATGATTCGGGCCCCAAATGGCCCTTAGAGTTTTGTCATTTATGTTGAAAAAATTCCCTTTGCATTGGCTAGGAGATACATGTGATCACAGTGACCTGGGACCTTCGAAAGAGGACATCACATCATGCTTCCAGGCACACTGGGAGAGGTCCACTCCATGAGCCCCATAGCTGGATACCACTCGCTTGTATCCAGTTTAATCCCACCCCAAGAAGAGCCTACTGATTATCTCAAGTTCCTGATGTTCACGGTCATTAGATTGTTCATGAAAGACCCCAGCCTGAGTGGAGACACACAACCTCCCTTCCTCACAGCCTTCCAGACCAGGAACGTGGGTGCCAGCCTCTACTTCCCTCTCTCCCTGTGTCTAGTCAATCACTGAGATATAGGATGCTGTTTTCTGTATTTCTCCCAAATTTGTCTCTTTCTTTCCACCTCTGCTTTAGTCCAGGCCCTCATCCACTGCCCAGGTCACACCAACAGGCTGATCTGCAGCTGACATGGGTCCACAGGGCCATGCCCATGGCTGCAATACCGAAGCATGCCTGTCACAGTTATGCCCTGAGTCCTGAGCTGTGGACCTCGCTATGGACCAGCGACAGAAAGGTCTGCCTGGCCCCGCAGGGGCTCAGGACCTGGCTCCACTGCTTTGGCTTTCTTCTCCTCTTACTGGGAAAAGACCTGTTGTTACATGATTTTAGAATCACCTCTCTTTTTTCTTCTGTGGACATATATTAATTTTTAAAATTAGGTATAGCTGATGTACAATATTATAGTGATTCACAATCTTTAAAGGCTACATTCCATTTTTAGTTGTCATAAAATACTGTCTATATTCCCTCTGCTGCACAACATATCCTTGTAGCTTATTTATTTTATACACAGTGGTTTGTGTCTCTTAAAACTACTCGTACCTTGCCCTTCTCCACTTGCCTCTCTCCATTGGTAGCCGCTAGTTTGTTCCCTCTGAGTCTGCTTCTATTTTGTTATATCACCAGTTTGTTTCATTTTTTAGATTCAATATATAAGTGATATAATGTAGTATTTGCCTTTCTCTGCAAATGGGAAAATACTTTTTATGGCTTAGTAGCATTTCATTGTGTACATATACTACATCTTCTGTATCAATTCATCTGTTGATGAACACTTAGGTTGCTTCTATATCCTGTCTATTGTAAATAATGCTATTATGTACATTAGGCGTGCATCTATCTTTTCAAAATAATTGTTTCATTTTTGTTTTCTTCAGATATATACCCAGGACTCTAACCACTGGGTCATACGGTGTTACTATTTTCAGTTTCTTGAGAAATTGCCATACTGTCTTCCACAGTGGCTGCATCGATTCCACAGTGGCTGCACCGATTTACACGCCCATCAGCAGTGTACAGTTGTCTCTGCTCCCTCATCAGCATTGGTTATTTGAATACCACCTGTCTTTAACAGAGCTTTCAATCAGCTTCCAAACTGCCTAGTCTAGTCTGACTTCCATGTATCTTCCAAAGACCTTTCCATGAGAAAACTGAATCACAAATTCACTTACAGCTTAAACCCTTTCAGCAGTTCTCCATAAGCCTAGATTCTTTAGTGTGGCCACAGGGCCCTCCAACACTGGGTTCCTGCCCACCTCTCCCTCCTCATTCCTCAGAAATCCCTTCTTCCATCCTTTGCTACCTGCTGTGCATCATCTTTGAATCTTAACCCCTCCTCATCCTTGTCAATTTGGAGAACTCTTAAACTGCAGTCTTCTATTAACCAAGTAGAGAGGACCATCCTTTGTAAATTCTTATAGACACATTAAAAAGTATTCACTTCCCCCACTGAGCTATCTTGGGATCCTGTGAAGTCCCATGGTGCCGGACAGAGAGAGAAGTCACAGTAGAGAGTGGTCATTCATTTGTGAGTCTGTTCCTGGAGGGCAGGGACCATGTCTTATTCATCTTTTGTACAAAATGTGTCAAAGAATCGTCACTTGACAAATGCTTCTTTAATTCATTTATAAAAAGCCTGTTCTTCAATTCCTTTAAGATTAGAGAATTTGCCTAATACCTTCAAAAGTGACTTTTTGGAAACATAATATTATATTGCCTAATTTCCAAATATGTGGAGTTTTGCTCTTTTGTAACTGATTTCTAGCTTAATTTCCTTGTGGAAGGAGATCATGCTTGGTGGTTTTTTGAAACATGTTGGAACTGCTTTACAATAGAGTCTGTGGTCGAGTTTCATTTTTCTAGTTTTATTGAGGTATGGGTAGACAGTTAAAAAATGTATATATTTAAGGTATATAACGTATATATTTAAGGTATATAATGTGACAATTCGATATATGTACAGCTTGTGAAATGATTACCATAATCAAGTTAATACACATTTACTCACATTTAAGATCTACCCAGTACATTTCAAGTACACAATACAGAATCATTATGTATCGTCACTATGGCACATACAGAACTATAGTCACATTAGATCTTCAGAACTTATTCATATTATAACTGAAAGTTTGTACACTTTGCCAGTGTCTCTTTATTTTCCCTAGTCTCTAATGTTACATCCTGACAACAGCTAGATGGAAAGGGGGCTCCCTGCTAGGGCAATGTATATATTTTCTTTTGGACAAATGTAACAATTCCCCCACACAAACTGGACTTCCTTTGGAAAAAGAAAACTCGAAAGAGTTAATACACTAATATGTAACTCAGGTACTTCTTATGTGTTTAAAGCATGTTTTATATAGATTGTTTGAAGGTAAAACACAGCAACTGAAATCAGTTCAATTGTTGGCAGAAACCCAATTCACTCTTGCCCATCCCTGATTTATGACCCTGCAGGAGACATATAAATGCTATTTCTCCTCATCTGCCCCCCTCCTTCCCCTTCCCCTTTGTTTCAAAATGTCAGGCATCCACCCAGAGTTACATTTCACCTTTGCTCTCTGCAAAGGATGACTGCTTGGGTCATTAATCTTGGCCCAGAAAGAAGTTCCTTGCTGCTACCGACTGGGGAAATGATGGTCCTGGTGCATCCCAGGGAATGGTTTTCTAGGGCTATGGCGCCACAAAAATCAAACCCAGAGTGACTGAGTCTGGGATGAGCGCAGCAGTTTTTCATTCAATGTCACCCTCTCTGTTAGGAGAAACGACGTAATGACTCAGGACACTCAAGGCGACGGAGCACTAGAGCACAGCATACCACCGCCCCAGCAGAGTGGCCGTCACACCAGCTCTGACGGGAACCAGCACCTACAGATTCCCACGTGGGCTCCCCCTTTCCTCACGATGTCACACCCGCTCTCATTACAGCTGTGGGAAAGGATGGGAAGCTTTGAGGAGCAACTGAAGCCTCCTAGGGGGACGGAGATGAAGTGCATTCAAGGCTGTAGGAGATTCCAGGTTATTTATAGCACACTAGCCATGTGCTGGGCACCTCACACACACCACCTTGTTTAATACATCAATGTTCTTGTTTTCCCAGCCAGCCCCACTCCTATCCCCAGTCCAGGGTAGCCAGATAAAATCAGGTCATCAGTCAAACCTGACCTAAAATTTTTTAGTATAAATATGTCCTATGCAACATTTGGGACATACTTATACGAAAAATTATTTGCCATTTCCAATAATTTCAAAATTATTTGATATTTATTTTTTAAAAATTCAAGTATAGTTGATTTGCAATGTTGTATTAGTTTCAGGTATACAACACAGTGATTCAGTTAGACACAAATATGTATCTCTTCTTTTCAGATTCTTTTCCCTTATGCTGCTGCTGCTAAGTCACTTCAGTCTGACTCTGTGACCCCATAGACGGCAGCCCACCAGGCTCCCCCATCCCTGGGATTCTTACAAAATATTGAGTATAGTTCCCTGGAGGTCCTTGTTGATTATCTAGTTTATATATATTCTCATAGTGTGTATATATGAATCTAACTTAATTTATCTATATATATATATTATAGGAGTGTGTATATGTTAATCCAGTCTCCTGATTTATCCCTCCTTCACCTCTCACAGCTTTTTGGTAAACATAAGTTCATTTTCTATGTCTGTGGGTTTATAAAAGTCTCATTAATTAGGTACCCGAGTTGCACTGTTATTTGTAAATCTGGTAATCATACCTCAGGAGACATCTGGCAATGCCTGGAGACAGTCTTGAATACCTCGAGCTTGGAGGAGGAGGGGTTCTACTGGCACCTAGTGGGTGGAGGCCAGAGATGCGGCTAATATCTTATCCAATGCACAGGACCGCTCCTCCACCCCCAGAGAATTACCCAGTTCAAATGTCAACAGTGCCTATGATGAGCTCCTGCTGTGGTCACTGTGCCCATCTGTGGTACAAATACCCAAAGGCAATGTAGAGAGAATAAGGACATTATAAAGCTGGTTTTCAAACAGAGGTTTGAAAACTGACTTCAGAAGACTTTAGGTCTCATTCTTGTATGAATGCACTTTGTTTTTACACTAGATTTTGTTATTAAGTTATAAGCTCTCTTTTTTTGTTGTTATGAAATTGATCTATAGGGGTTGTCATTTTTTTCTCCTTGCCGACTTTTAAATACACGCTAAAGAACAAGTAAAGGCACATTGTAAGAACAAAGGAGAGTTTTGTTCCCTTGGGGTCTTGGTAGAGGGCAGCATTATCCATCAAATGCTTTCTGATAATACCTGCAGCTTATAAATGCCTATTACTACAAAAACGTAATGATCATCTTTCTTCAATGGGGCCTCCTGGTGGACCAGTGGTCAAGAATCTGCCTGCCGATGCAGGAGATGCAGGTTTGATCCCTGGGTCAGGAAGATTCCCTGGAGAGGGAAATGGCTACCCACTCCAGTATTCTTGCCTGGAGAATCCCATGGACAGAGGAGCCTGGTGGGCTACAGTCCATGGGGTCACAAAGAGTCAGACATGACTGAGCGACTAACACACACACACACACACACACACACACACACACACACCCTGTGATCCAGAAATCCTACACCTGGGTATTTATTCAAGAGAAATGACAATCTAAGCAGAGCTGAAGTTGCTCAAAAGACTCGTATAGGGCTTCCCTGTTGGCTTGGTGGTGAAGAATCCACGTGCCAATGTAGGAGACACAGATTCGATTCCTGATCCAGGAGGACCCCACATGCCGTGAAGCAACTGAGCCCATGTGCCACAACCACTGAGCCTGGGCTCGAGAGCCAGGAAGCTACAGCTACGGAGCCCAGGTGCCTAGAGCGTGTGCTCTGGTAGCCACTGCAACGAGAAACCCACTCTCTGCAACCAGAGAAAGGCTTGTGCAGCAACAAAGACCCCGCACAGCCAAAAATAAATACATAAAATCATTGAAAAATGACCTGTATAAAATTGGTCAGAAACAGCCTCTAGGAAAATGAAAATTAACCCCTCTCTTCCCCACTCTCCCAACCAAAAGCCCCACATAAAACCGGAGGCAAGTCAAATGTTCATGGACAGGACACTGGAGGAACATCTATACAATGGGATACCATTTTACAATAAAAAGGAATGAACTACTGACACATATAACAATGTGAAGTTTTAAGTGAACTTTTACAACATTATACTGAATTAAAGAAGCCAGAAAATTCCCTACTTTATTTATATGAAATTCAGCAACAGGCAGAACTATTCTTTGGCTATAGAAACCTGAACAGTGGTTGACTCTGCGATGGGGAGTGGAGGGACTGACTGAAAATGGATGCATTTATCTAGATTTGGGTGGTGGTTACACTTGGAGGCGGAGAAGGCAATGGCACCCCACTTCAGTACTCCTGCCTGGAAAATCCCATGGACGGAGGAGCCTGGTGGGCTGCAGTCCATGGGGTTGCTGAGGGTCGGACATGACTGAGCGACTTCACTTTCATTTTTCACTTTCATTTTTCACTTTCATGCATTGGAGAAGGAAATGGCAACCCACTCCAGTGTTCTTGCCTGGAGAATCCCAGGGATGGGGGAGCCTGGTGGGCTGCCATCTGTGGGGTCACACAGAGTCAGACACGACTGAAGTGACTTAGCATAGCATAGTATAGCATGCACATGGAGGTATATGCTGTGTTGCTGTGCTCAGTCGCTTAGTCAGGTATGACTCTGCGACCCCGTAGACTGTAGCCCACCAGGCTCCTCTGTCCATGGGATTGTCCAGGCAAGAATACTGGACTGGGTTACCATTTCTGACTTCTGGGGATCTTCCTAACCCAGGGATCAAACCTGAATCTCTTGTGTCTCCTGCATTGGCAGGTGGATTCTTTAGCACTGAACCACCTGTGATGTACACAAATGTCAAAATCCATAGAATGGGACACTTAAGAGGAATATTTCTGTATGTAAACTACAACCTCAATTTAACAAACAGCGGTCAGATGACAACAGCAACAAGATTGCATTATCAGCAATGTACCAAAGCTCCTGGCACAGGACTAGATACGTTATAAATTAATCTGATTTGGAAGCATTCAAATTAGCATTATGTCAACTGGATGCATCTGAAGAGGCAACATTCCTTTTGCTGTTCACACCCCAGGTGACCAACGGCCAGGCAGGGCTCATGCTCAGCACTGAAGCTCCTTCCATGCTTTTGGTCAAGCTCTCCTGGACACAGTTAACTCCTGCAGAGGAAATTCTAACCCTGGGGACTGAGGAAGCTCGGGTCATTCCTCCATGCTAAAGGGACACTTCCTGAGGCTGCTGCCCTTCTGACAGTGACCACGATGCTTGGAATGGTCTCTGGCAGCGCTCTAAATGAATCAAATGCAAGCTATAGCTTGCTTAGTGAATCACCACACAGTCCAGAGTTACTACGTCTTAGAAGTCAAACCACAGAAGGGATAGTTCTGATTTTGGTGACCTCAATGAGGACTTCACCTTGTACCATATCCCTCACAAACGCCACACACACACACACAAACCAAAGACCATATTTTGCTCCAGAGGCAAGAATAATTGTAAAATTATTGAATAAAATTATATGTTAATTAATAAGATCAATAAATAAGTGGAGAGAGCAAGGGATTTCTTTGTTTAACTCAGGGACTCCTGAAGTCTGGTGCCTGTGGGACACCTGTGGAGGTTTCTAAACACCACGGATATCTGGAGCTTGGTGTGCTGTGAAGTCTGACAACCAGCCTGGATAAACAAAGTGGAGGTGTGCTTTGATGTAGATTAAGGAAGATTACAAACGGTTTTCAGAAGTCGGGCAGTCATTTTCATTTGGCATGAGGCAGGTTGAAGAACGTCAAGTACAATTTTAGAGACTGACAAGCTTAGTACCAAGGAAGGGACTTGTTGGTCAAGTCTGTTTTATAAAAGCCTTTGCCTTCTGAGGGCACAGCGAAGATGTGAACTGGCCAGTGTTGGTCAGTTTTATGAAGGTCTTGAAAAGATCGACATAGTGACATTTTTAAAGCGGGGTGAGGGGAGGGGCAGGTTAAGAAAGGATTCAGGAGTGGGCAGGATTCTGGCCGGGAAATGAGTTTCTGTGGAAACTCCTCTCCTTCTATCAGAGTCTAGTTTGCAAAGGCAAATCAAAGAGAATTTAAAAGAATACCTCTTGGGTTCTCGGATAGACTGACTTTATAAAGGTGACAAAGGAAGGAAAAGTTTCTGCTGTTAAATCAGAACAGACATAAATATCAGAGCTAAAATGCATCCCTTATCCATTCTAGGGTGTTCTAAGAAACCTGTGACTAGACGGACCTATAAGCAAAGCTATGGTTTTCCCAGTAGTCATGTATGGACGTGAGTTGGATCATAAAGAAGGCAAAGCGCTAAAGAATTGATGCTTTTCAATTGTGATGCTGGAGAAGACTTTTTAGAGTTCCTTAGACAGCAAGGAGATCAAAATAGTCGATCCTAAAGGAAATCAGTTCTGAATACTCAATGACTGAACACTGAAACGCTGGACTGGAGGAAACACAGCTGGAATCAAGATTGCTGGGAGAAATATCAATAACCTCTGATATGCAGATGAAACCGCCCTTATGGCAGAAAGTGAAGAAGAACTAAGGAGCCTCTTGATGAAAGTGAAAGAGGAGAGTGAAAAAGTTGGCTTAATGGTCAACACTCAGAAAACTAAGATCATGGCATCCGGTCCCATCACTTCATGGCAAATAGACGGGGAAACAGTGAGAGAATTCATTTTTGGGGGCTCCAAAATCACTGTGGACAGTGACTACAGCCATGAAATTAAAAGATGCTTGCTCCTTGGAAGAAAAGCTATGACAAACCTAGACAGCATATTAAAAAGCAGAGACATTACTTTGCAAACCAAGGTCTGTCTAGTCAAGGCTATGGGTTTTCCAGTGGTCATGTATGGATGTGAAAGTTGGACTATAAAGAAAGCTGAGCACCAAAGAACTGATGCTTTTGAACTGTGGTGTTGGAGAAGACTCTTGGGAGTCCCTTAGACTGCAAGGAGATCCTACCAGTCCATACTAAAGGAAATCAGTCCTGAATATTCACTGGAAGGACTGATGCTGAAGCTGAAACTCCAATACTTTGGCTACCTGATGCGAAGAACTGACTCATTTGAAAAGACCCTGATGTTGGGAAAGACTGAAGGCAGGAGGAGAAGGGGATGACAGAGGATGAGATGGTTGGATGGCATCACCAACTCAATGGACATGAGTTTGAATAAGCTCCAGGAGTTGGTGCCAAGGAAGCCTGGCATGCTGCAGTCCATGGGGTCACAAAGAGTCAGACATGACTGAGTGACTGAACTGAACTGAACTGATTCTGAAGCTCCAATACTTTGGGCACCTGATGCAAAGTACCACCTCACTGGAAAAGACCCTGATGCTGGGAAAGACTGAAGGCAGGAGGAAAAGGGGATGACAGAGAACAAGATGGTTAGATGGCATTACTGACTCAATGGACTTGAGTTTGAGAAAACTCTGGAAGATAGTGAAAAACAGAGGAGCCTGGTGTGCTGCAGTTCATGGGGTTGCAAAGAGTCAGACATGACTAAACAACAGCAAAAAAACCCCCAAAACAAAATGGTAGACTGTGATTAACCCTAACCAACACTGGGGGGCACCCTGGGTTCACAGGATGCAGAGATGTGGTGTGATGAGGTGCTCTTAAAAGCCTTTCTCCTGCTGACTTTCACCTGCAAGTTTGAGCGGAAACTATCATCAATTCAGACACATTCCTGTCCTAAAAGCTAAGGCCACGAAAACTGTTGTGCCTTTTCTTTCCTGCAGGGCTCTCCTTCATGTGCATTCTAAGTCAACTGCTGCATTCCTAAATACGACCTGGCAAGATATCTCTCTGGCGGGATAAATCTATAGATTAGAAAGGCAGCGTGCCCTCCAGCTCCGAGGGCCAAAGACCTAGCCAGGGCAGTGGAAGCACAAAGCAGCCTCAGTGAGGGTTAGAGTATGAGATGGAGCCCTTCATGGCTGGAGGTGAGTATTGTTTAAAGCGGCCCCTGCCCATTATTTCATAAAAGTGAAGTGAAGTGAAAGTCGTTCAGTTGTGTCTGACTCTTTGCGACCCCATGGACTGTATAGTCCATGGAATTCTCCAGGCCAGAGTACTAGAGTGGGTAGCTTTTCCCTTCTCCAGGGGATCTTCTGAACCCAGGGATTGGACCCAGGTCTCCTGTGTTGCAAGTGGATACTTTACCAGCTGAGCTACAAGAGAAGCCAAAGAATACTGGAGTGGGTAGCCTATCCCTTCTCCAGCAGATCTTCCCAACCCAGGAATCAAACCAGAGTCTCCTGCATTGCAGGTAGATTCTTTACCAATTGAGCTATCAGGGAAAGCCTGATTTCGTTAAAGATCCAGCATATATTCTGCACCCTCACCTCTTTGTTAGGTTTTGAGTTTTAAAAAAGGGATCAGGAAAAACCTGAGAATGGACTTGAGGAGCTGAAGTGAGCCAGCCCCTCCTCTGTTGGCCCAGGGCTCAGCAGAGCCCTGGGGATGAGGTGGGGTGAAGATATTAATGAATTTCACTGGGCCAGGGGGTTTGGTTTTAATGAGCACAGCATGGTGCTGCCAATGGAAAGGTTATTTGAAACCAACCCACAATCTTGGATGTAGGTAGGCAGAGTTCAATAGAGCAAAGGAATGTCTATTTAGACACAGACCCAAGCTGGGACAGTGGGGCCTGAGGGCAACTCTGGAGTCACAGTAAAGAAGGAAGTGTGAATCTGTGAGGACTCATGTGAGAAAAGAACTCCAAAGTATGGGCCAATAGAGACACAGAGAACAAATATATGGATACCAAGGTGGGGAGGGCGGGGAGGGGGAACTAGGAGACTGGGATTGACACACACACGTGATACTGTGTATAAAGCGGACCACTAATGAGAACCTACTGTGTGGCACAGGGAACTCTACTAAAGGCACTGTGCGGACCTGAACGGGAAGGAAGTCCAAGAGGAAGGGGATGTAGGGATAAGTACGGTTGATTCACTGTGCTGTACAGCAGAAACTAACAAATTATAAAGCAACTATACTCCAACAAAAATTAATTGAAAAATAATAAATACAAAAAGACTAAAGTCAGGGCTGAGGGAAAGAAACAACATGGACGGGCTGGGGCAGACAACAGGGTTGGCACACACAGGAAATGGACCACGTGAGAAGACGCCCTTAAGACCCACTGGTCTGGCATCCAACCATGTGAAATAATAATTATAACCAAAGAACTGCAAAATACACTCATGAATCTTTGCCTGGGAAACAGAGACTAAACAGGAAAGACTGAGCTAGAAACATTTCTTAAGAGTTAAAGCTACAGTGAGTTTAGTCGCTCAGTCATATCTGACTCTTTGCCACCCCATGGACTGCAGCACACCAGGCTTCCCCATCCATCACCAACTCCCGGAGCTTGCTCAAACTCATGTCCATTGAGTTGGTGATGCCATCCAACCATCTCATCCTCTGTCATCCCATTCTCCTCTTGCCTTCAATCTTTCCCAGCATCAGGGTCTTTTCCAATGAGTCAGTTCTTCACATCAGAGAGACAAAGTATTGGAGTTTCAGCTTCAGCATCAGTCCTTCCAATGAATATTCAGGACTGATTTCCTTTAAGATTGGTTTGATCTCCTGCCAGCACAAGGGACGCTCAAGAGTCTTCTCCAAAATCACAGTTCGAAAGCATCAATTCTTTGGCACTCAGCTTTCTTTATAGTCCAACTCTCACATCCATACAGGACTGACTACTGGAAAAACCATAGCTTTGATTAGATGGACCTTTGTTGGCAAAGTAACGTCTCTGCTTTTTAATATGCTGTCTAGGTTAGTCAAAGCTTTTCTTCCAAGGAGCAAGCATCTTTTAATTTCATGGCTGCAATCACCACCTGCAGTGACTTTGAGCCCCCCAAAAATAAAGTCTGTCACTGTGTCCATTGTTTCCCATCTATTTGCCATGAAGTGATGGGACCGCATGCCATGATCTTAGTTTTCTGAATGTTCAGTTTTAAGCCAACTTTTTCATTTGTCTCTTTCACTTTCAGCAAGAGGCTCTTTAGTTCTTCACTTTCTGCCATAAGAGTGGTGTCATCTGCATATCTGAGGTTACTAATATTTCTCCCGGCAATCTTGATTCCAGCTTGTGCTTCTTCCAGCCCAGCGTTTCTCATGATGTACTCTGCATATAAGTTAAATAAGCAGGGTGACAATATACAGCCTTGATGTACTCCTTTCCTGAATTGGAACTAGTCTGTTGTTCCATGTCCAGTTCTAATTGTTGCTTCTTGACCTGTATACAGATTTCTCAGGAGGTAGGTAAGGTGATCTGGCATTCCCATCTCGTTAAGAATTTTCCACAGTTTGTGGTGATCCACACAGTCAAAGGCTATGGAGTAGTCAATAAAGCAAAAGTAGACATTTTTCTGGAACGCTCTTGCTTTTTCCATGATCCAGTGGATGTTGGCAATTTGATCTCTGGTTTCCTCTGCCTTTTCTAAAACCAGCTTGAACATATGGAAGTTCATGGTTCGTGTACTGTTGGAGCCTGGCTTGGAGAATTTTGAGCATTACTTTACTAGCATGTGAGATGAGTGCAATTGTGCAGTAGTTTGAGCATTCTTTGGCATTGCCTTTCTTTGGGATTGGAATGAAAACTGACCTTTTCCAGTCCTGTGGCCACTGCTGAGTTTTCCAAATTTGCTGGCATCTTGAGTGCAGCACTTTTACAGGATCATCTTTCAGGATTTGGAATAGCTCAACTGGAATTCCATCACCTCCACTAGCTTTGTTCGTAGTGATGCTTTCTAAGGCCCACTTGACTTCACATTCCAGGATGTCTGGCTCTAGGTGAGTGATCACACCATCGTGATTATCTGGGTTGTGAAGATCTTTTTTATACAGTTCTTCTGTGTATTCTTGCCATGTCTTCTTAATATCTTCTGCTTCTGTTAGGTCCATACCATTTCTGTCCTTTATTGAGCCCATCTCTGCATGAAATGTTCCCTTGGTATCTCTAATTTTCTTGAAGAGATCTCTAGTCTTTCCCATTCTATTGTTTTCTTCTCCTTCTTTGCACTGATCACTGAGGAAGGCTTTCTTTTCTTTTTTTTTTTTTGAGGAAGGCTTTCTAATCTCTCCTTGCTATTCTTTGGAAGTCTGCATTCAAATATATATATCTTTCCTTTTCTCCTTTGCCTTTAGCTTCTCTTCTCTTCTCAACTATTTGTAAGGCCTCCTCAGTCAACCATTTTGCCTTTTTGCATTTCTTTTTCTTGGAGATGTTCTTGATCCCTGCCTCCTGTACAATGTCATGAACCTCTGTCCATAGTTCCTCAAGGACTCTATCTATCAGATATACTCCCCTGAATCTATTTGTCACTTCTACTGTATAATTGTAAGGGATTTGATTTAGGTCATACCTGAATGGTCTAGTGGTTTTCCCTACTTTCTTCAATTTAAGTCTGAATTTGGCAACAAGGAGTTCATGATCTGAGCCACAGTCAGCTCCCAGTCTTGTTTTTGCTGACTGTATAGAGCTTCTCTATCTTTGGCTGCAAAGAATATAATCAATCTGATTACAATATTGACCATTTGGTGATGTCCATTTGTAGAGTCTTCCCTTGTGATGTTGGAAGAGGGTGTTTGCTATGACCAGTGCGTTCTCTTGGCAAAACTCTGTTAACCTTTGCCCTGCTTCATTTTGTACGCCAAGGCCAAATTTGCCTGTTACTTCAGGGATCTCGTCTTCCTACTTTTGCATTCCAGTCTCCTATAATGAAAAGGACATCTTTTTGGGGTGTTAGTTCTAGAAGGTCTTCAGAGAACCGTTCAACTTGAGCTTCTTCAGCATTAGTGGTTGGGGCACAGACTTGGATTACTACAGTTATATTATTGTGGTTCTGATCATTCCCAGCAGGAGAAAGGCTTTCTCATATCTGAAAAAAAATCTTTGGTCACCTTGCTGTATTAGAAATTAGTAACCAGAACCACAGACCTTAAAGGAAGCCTTGAATGATAGTAAGAGTGATTATTAATATTACACTGAGCATCTCTTTTTCCTCTTCCATGGGCTAGGGAAAAGCTAGATATCTTTGTTTAGCAGAGAATATTAAAGTGAATATTAAAAATTGTAGACAAAATCCACTGGGCAGGGAGGGGGTGCTTATAAAGCAAGTAAAATCCACCCTGAGAGTGTCATTTGTCTGGTATGATCTTGAAGAGGGTGGACTTGATTCAAAAGGATACTTTTGATCATTTTTCTTTATCCTCAAAGAGCATTTACTATTATTTCCTAGTTATAGAAACATTTGCTTAAGTGGTAAATGCAAGCAATGTACAATACAATATAAAAGAAAGCACATCATCCCCAGTCTCATTACCCAGAGATAAACATAATTAACATTTTGGATTTAATACAATTATTAGCATTTAATTAAGCCATGAGAAGGTTTAGTAAGAGTCTTGGGAAAAGTAGAAGCTTCACTCACTAAGGGTTTTAAAGAACTATGAATCTTGGTTTACAACATGTTGGGGGCAATGTGTGTATTTCACACAATACTCAGCCACATCTGCATCAGTCATGGCCTTTGTTAAAAAGGAGACAACAGGACTAAAGTGGATTCACCTGTGCTAAGCCCATGTTACCAGACCAAACTACTATCTAACCTAATGGCAGTTTCAACCTTCTCCAGGAATATAATCTAAACCGGTCAGCCTGGAATTTCCTGGTCAGCACTAGTGAGGTAAGGCCTAAAGACCCCTTCCATCCCCCAGAGGGTGACCTAAGCCTGAAACGATCCACTCTTTGCTGGAAATTTCCCTTTCCTGCCCCCCTTTCTGTCTATAAAAACCTTCCCTATTTTGCAGCCTGGCGGAGTTCCTTCCTATGGACTTGATGGGGTGTTGCTCAACTTACGAATCATTTAAAAAAGGCAATTAGATCTTCAAGTTCACTTGGTTGAATTTTTGACATTTAACACCTTATGTGCTGGAAAATTTCCATAGAAAACAGGTAGTTCATAAGGGCTGGGAGAGTGAGATCATTGTAAGGCTAAATACAGAGGTTGGAGTAATGCCTATGTTAATATTGTGCTCCAATTGGGCTTTCAGAACTTGCTTCCGCCAAATCTCTCAGGCATAAAAGAAAAAGGGTTTTCGTATTAATGCTATTATTCTGCCACATTGGCTGGCAAGAATTGTAGATGCATTACATTTCCACTTCCTGCCATGTCCGATGAAGAAAGCAATTCAGATTAAACAACAACCAACCAATGGGAATAGTCTGCAGAAGTTTTTCATCTTACACTGGAAGGTTAAGTTATTTTTCCCTTGTAACACGTGTTATAAGGGACTGTTTCTAAACTAAATTATGCCTGTGCACGTGTGCTTAGTTGCTCAGTCGTGTCTGACTCTTTGTGACCCCATAGACTGAAGCCTGCCAGGCTCCTCTGACCGGGACTCTCCAGGCAAGAATACTGGAGTGGGTTGCCTTGTCCTCCTCTGGGGGATCTTCCTGACCCAGGGATCTAACGTGCGTCTCTTAAGTCTCCTGCATTGGCAGGCAGGTTCTTTACCACTAGCGCCTACCACTTCCACCTGGGAAGCCCCAAGTTATACCTGTAGATAAAGCTTAAAGATTTCAACTTAGTGATTAAGGATCCCGATATCAACTCCAATGGAGGGAAGGGTGTTTCCTCACACATCCAAGTAATTCTCAGAGACCATCTGTGTGCTTTACAATTTAACTCAATTCTGACTCTATCTGCTTGGAGACAACATCAGATTCCACAGATTAAGGGTTCAGTCCCATAAGACTGCCCTCCCCACCCCCAACCTCAGAGGCCAACCTCAAGCCCAAGTTGTTGTCCTCTGTATCTGACCAATTGGCTAAAGATTGGAGGACCCCCTCTTTGGGTTTGAATAATTTACAGTGGCTCTCAGAAGCCAGGGGAATGTTCTATTCACCAGCTTGCCAGTTTACCATAAAAGACAGAACTCAGGAGCTGTTAGAAGAGATGCGTGGGGCAGGGTGGGGGTTGGGGAGGGGGGCTTAGTTCCACACTCTCTCCCAGCACCACTCTCCCAAAATCTCTGTGTGTCCACCAACCCAAAGCTCTCCAAACCCAAACATTTTTGGATTTTTAATGGAAACTTTATTACTTAAGCATGATTAAGTCATTGGCCATTAGTGATAGGACTCAATCACAAGCCCCTGCCCCTCCCCTAGAGGGTGGGGCAGGACAGAAATTTCCAATCACAAGTTGGCTTTACCCATCCTTAGATGCTGTCCAGTCACCTCACGAATACAACAAAAGATAACTTTATCACTCTCAAGAAATATCAAGGGTTTTAAGAACTTGGCGCCTGGAGCAGGGTCAGAGACCAAATACATATATATTTCTCATTCTAAATCACAATATCACAGTGATAGTAATTAACATTCATTTCACAAAGATAAAATCCTCATGGTTAGAATAGTTAAGATTTTGGGTGGCTGAGAGGAGATGTGGTGGGGAAAGGAAGAAACCTGTCCTAGAGGTATTCAACTCTGCTTGTGGATGCCTGCCATTCATTCCCTTCCAGGGAATCAGAGATAAATGTGGAACTGAACTCTACGCTCATCGAAACTTCCATATTTCTAAATTGATATTTACATTTTCACCATAGCTCTGTATATACCTAGTGCCAAGGGTAAATTTTCTGGCATACTGTAAATAACTGCAATGTGAAATAAAACCATGATGTCATTCCTAAAATCGAAGCCAATGGAATCTAAATACCATAACAATTTGGAGTTGTCAACAGTTGCTTAATAACCACAAGGACAAACTCTGAATTTAAAGGAAAATTTACATGATCTCCTTGAAGTTGAAATTCCATTTCACTTTCCCCATGGGATTCCAACCTAATGTAAGTACATTGTTATGCATGAATCATGTGGTTATGATTTTATTGATCAATCTATTGATATATATACTTCTCTGCAACAAATACATGTTCTAAATTGAAAATATCTAATAGCATTCTGTGTTTGCAAGTCTCTAAGTGATCAAAAACATCACATTGACTTAGCTATCGTTACAATTATTACACATTTGATCAATATAACAAAATATATCAGTTCGTAAATTTCTGACAGTTTTTAAACTAAAAAACAAAGTTTTACTGGAAGCATACCTTTTACTAACATGAAATGGTAGGTTTTTCCCCTCCAAACTGGTTCATGTATCCCTGGATGAATATTATGGCTAAAATGAGACTGTGCTGTGTGCTTAGTCACTCAGTCACGTCCGGCTCTTTGCGACCCCAAGGACTGTTGCCCACAGGCTCCTCTGTCCACAGTATTCTCCAGGCAAGAACACTGGAGTGGGTTGCCATGCCCTCCTCCAGGGGATTCTCCCCACCCAGGGACCGAACCTAGGTCTCACGCACTGTAGGCGGATCATTTACCATCTGAGCCACCAGCGAAGGCCAGTTTATCATTAATTCTTTTTCATATACATAAGTAAATGTGAATGGGGAGAGTTTTACTTCCAGCTCCATCATTCAATTCTATGAATTCTGAGCTTTCTTTTCTATCATCAGACATTGTTAATGATCTACTAGCTTACTTGGTTAGAGTCTTCAATTTTGTTAAAAGCAAAAAATTAAAACAATCTGACTGCAAAAAAAAATATATTATGTACTCATTAGAGTCACTTTCTCACCTGTTACACTAAGGGATTACCCGCTGAAGTTGCTAGCAAGTGCTACCCGTCTCTTGCAGAGCAGAAGAAGGGTGTGTTCTTGGGTAGATCAATTTAAGGAAAGGTTGCTTATGGAAGTAGAGCTTCTGAAAACTATCAGAATAACTTCACCTTGGACAGTGAGTTTGCATACCCTAGCAAAAGATCAAAAGGCTCTGGAGTTCGCCTGGAAACAGTCCTAATTCTACTACTCAGTGACCTGAAGCAAGGCACGCACACCTCCTGAACCTCAGTTTTCTCTAATGATAAAAAACCCAAAACTAAAACAACCCCCCACCCCCCAACAACCTTCACGATATCTGGAAGCCTGAACGAGGTAATGGAAGTAAAAAAGCTTTGAAAATTGTAAAATTTCAAGTCAGTGTTAGATGCTGTGGTTTTCATTACTGTTTGACACTGATGGCCCAAGGGTAACAGCTAAGACCAGGACGCAAGCCCACAAGTGACGCCAATCCCTGGAATCCTTGTTAATCAATTAAAAGCATTAGTCTCCTGAGCCTCCAACGATAAAATAATGAACACATACAAGGCTAGTTCAACCACTGGGTAGCGCTGGTTCTCAACTGTGGTCTCTGAACCACCAGCCTGGGCACCGCCTGAGAACTTGATCAGAGCACATTCTCTGGCTCCACTCAGATGGACAGAATCAGAATCTCTGGGAGTGGGACTCCGCACCCTGCATTTTAACAAGCCCTTCAAGGGACTGCTACATGCCACAGTCTGAGGACGGTGCTGTTCAGGATGCTTTCAGTGTGGGAACAGACTCGATTTTCCCAGAATAATGGCTGGTGGAAGAACACAGGAGGAAGCACTGAATGAGAATTAGTTCTGTATCGACATGCCAGCAAACTCCCCAGAGGTGGCAAGCGCTCTTTCGGTTTACAGACGGTTCATACGCAGCAATCGGTCTGCAGCTGGTCAGGGTAAAGAGAGGACCGCATGGAAAGGGATGCGGGGTCCACTCAGCTGTTTCCAGAGTGTAACCTGAAAGCTCCTATGATACACAGGCTGATGGCTGCTCCTCTTATGGGCAAGAACAAGAAATCCTTTTGGCTTTTGCTGTTTTTTCCAAGTGGACACATAGCTCCTTTCCCCCAGTACAACCTATTGAATGCATTTAGAAAGCAAGTGGAAACGGGTGGTTCAGAAACACTAGATGTCAGTGGGGTCTTGATGCTGTTTCCGCAGGATGCCGAAGGAAATAAAGTAAAATAGCAGCCACAGCACTAAGTCAGTGCACCTAAGTGGCAATCTTTAGATTACAGCCTGACAGGATGCCTTTAATGCAGTCTTTTCAAATATAAAGAATTTTTGGTTAACAACATAGGTAAGAAGTAAAAATTAAATTTTTGTTATCATATTTCTAACCTAAGTTGGGACTTATCTTGGTCAAATATGAAGAAAAGCAGGAGCTGAAACACACAAAGCAAACAAACAAAAAGTCAAAATAACTGAGTGAGGCAAAGATTGAACATCTGTGTAATGGATAAAGAAGAGGTGGCATCTACATGCAATGGAATATTACTCAGCCATAAAAAGAACAAAATAATGCCATTTGCAGCAACACGGATGGACCCAGAGATTATCACAGTAAGGGAAGCAAGTCAGAAAGAGGAAGACAAATCATATTATATCACTTATATATGGTATCTAAAAAAGATACACATGAGCTTACTTACAAAACGGAAGTAGACCCACAGACATAGAAAGCAAACTTATTGTTACCAAAGGGAACAGTGGGAGAAGCAGAGGGGAGAGAGAAATTAGGAGCTTGGGATTAACATATGCAAACTACTATATATAAAACAGATAGCCAACAAGGACCCAGGGCACTCTACTCAATTTTTTGTAATAATCTACAAGGGAAAAGACTGAAAAAGATTGTGTGATTGTGTGTGTGTGTGTGTATCTGAATCCTGTGCTGTACACCTGAACTAATAATAAAAAAAATTTGAGCATCTGTTGACATTTCTTTACCAAAGAAGTAATCTTGGAGCCATGGGGACACAAAGAAGAATTCGAGTCACTGACCACTCATTTTCACACCTGGTTTCTGCTTTCCCGAGGAAGTGAGTTGGGAAGACTGAAAGATCCCTCTGCAAACCAAGCCTCCTGAACAGAACGTTTCAGTTGTGTAGCTGAGACCGCAGTGGCCCACGGAGGGTTAACACTGAGTCGCTACCACTGGAAAAAAGTCTCATCATGAGAACTGCGGCACAGAATTGAGCTGCTGTCTGGCTGACAGAGCCGAGACTCGGGAGATTTATCCACCCCATGGCTCTCCGCAGGCTTCGATCGGGTCTGGCTCCGTGCGGCCACTGACACCGCACGTAAGCACAGCCAGCCGTGCGTGTCAGCCACACACCCACCCGCTGCCACTTCACGAGGCGGAGTGGGGCAGTGACGTCCTGTCCCTGCCACGGCTCTACCATGTCAAGGGAAATCTGAACAGACGCACATTTTAAAAACCCCAAAATATATTTCCAGTGTATTTTTTAAGCTATAAAGTAGTCATCTTACTAAACTAATAACAGCAGTTGCTGGTATTAACACAGTTATTCAAAAGCCTCAGCTTATGTTAAAACACACCTCAAGGGTACGTACTTTTCCAGTGCCAACGTGGAATGGTCAGTGAATAATGGGATACCATAACGTGTCTTTTCAGTTTACTTCTCATGGTGCTTTTTTTAAACTTTGTGAATATGAGGGCAAGGTAAAATTTATAAAAGCTTTGAATCTGGCACAGGATAGTTCCTGTTTGTGTGAGTGCATTAAAAATTTACAGTGAAACCTAGAGGAAACAAAATCTACCAGTGCTTCCAACCTAATGATTTTATAAGCTCGGAACAGCTGTTAACTGCTCCATTGGCTTTGAATCATAATATATGGTAGAAGCCAGCTTGCAGATTGCAGTTTGTGGTTTTGTTTGTGTCCCTTAAAGAGAGCCTATCCAAGTCCTTTACTCCTGCGTCTTTAGAGTTGGTCTAGAATTTAAGTTTAATTGTTGCTGTTCAAGTTGCTCAGCCGTGTCCGATTCTTTACAACCCCATGGTCTGAACAGTGATATAACTATTTTTAAAAGGTAGAATGCTGTGTTCTCTGGATGGACCAGCTGCAGTCACAGCATCACCACACTTCTGCTCTAAAACCTGTTCTTTCCTCTTAGCATACAGCTTCTGGAGAGTCCCTCTTCATTCGGTCATTCAGCGATCATTTACCGAACATTTACTACATGCGGGGCGCTGAGCTGGAAAGGTGGCTGCTCTTCACGGGCTTCATTGTGTCTTTCCCAGATTCGCAGGTTGAAGTGCTACCACCCAGCACCTCGGAATGTGTCAGTATTTAGAGAAAGGGCTTTTAAGAAAGTGATAAGTAAAAAAAAAAGATGGGGTTATTAGAGTGGGCCCTGATCTGACTGGCGCCCTTAGAAGAAAAGGAGGTTTAGACATAGCACAGACAGAGGGTGGGCACAGCAGCAAGGCAGCCATCTACAAGCTAAGGAGGGAGGACTCAGAAGGACCCAAACCTGCCAACATCTGGAACTCAAAGGAGTTTTAGCTTCCATAATTGTGAAAAAATAAATTTCTGTTATGCAAGGCCCTCAGTCAGTGGTGGTTTTCTGCGGCAGCCAGAGAAAATGAACACAACTGCTTTAGTACAAGTCTGCTCTTCATCTGAATGACTGCAGACGATCATCTGACGACAGAGGAGTGGGGAAGGCAAAAGCACAAAGACGTGTTTCCTCCCGTAAGAGCATTACCAGCGCTGCCGCATTGTGAAGGCACACAGGACATGCATGTGGCATTGCCATCAGTAGCTGAGCACCAAGAACTCTCCAGGCTTTGGGCGATTAATTTTCCACCTTCAATCTGGCTTTGCATTTCCGGGTACACAATCATTGTGATCATCAAATGCCCCACGAGGTGGCGAGGGACTGTCTGAGATCTGCTTTGAATTTCATGCTTTACTATTTATTTATTTATAAAGTACTAACATGTATGTAGTCTTTCATTTTCAAATTGAATTTTAGACACTAATGATAACAGGATTGGGTGGTTTGTTTTCAGTTTTAATACAGAAAGAAAACTATTTCTGGTCCAGTTTTGTTTTGTTTTGTTTTGTTTTTACAAATTCTGACTGAAATTCTAAATTCAAGTGGACATATTAACTGCTTCTCAATAGATGGTTAGAATCAACCTAGCTCCCAGATGCTGTTACTTTCCTCCCCTTGGTATGGAGCAATTTTTTTCTGTCACTTTCTGCATGTAGGCATGCAGTAACTGGAGAAAGGAACAGGCATCACCAGCAATAATAACTTATAATCTGAAATGAGCACACAGATAATAAATAATAACTTCACAGGAGAAAAAGAGCTGTACTCAGAAAAAGTTATTATTATTATTTTTTTGCTATTTTTCTTCCACAATTCACAGTACCCACTTCTATCTCTAGATGTGGAAAGGAACAATTGTTTTAATCGAGTGAGAGTTACAGATTGATAGGGAGTGAACATGGTGAGTGAGTAATGAACCTACAAATAATCACATCATATGAGATGGTGAAGGCAGGGAAGCCTGGCTTGCTGCAGTCCACGGGGTCACAGAGAGTCAGACACGACTGAGGGACTGAAAACAACAAATGCCACGGGAAAACATGACTCTGTTACAATGCTTACCTGCAAAATTTTAGGTCACATCTTTTGCACATGGCAGGTGCCACATAAGACACAACTGTTTTGATCTTGCTATTTCTTCTTATCTTTAGCATTTTCTTAGGTCATTCAGCACTCTGGTTATTAGAGCACCCTTTTCCAAGGTGCGTCAATATCTTTGGCCTCTATCATACCAATAAGGACACAAGGACAATGGTGCTTAAAAGATCCTGAGCTAATTTATCAGGTCTCGTCCTTCAGTTTCCATTCTGCAAATATGACTGGTGTTGACACCCTCTCAGCAAATCAATCATTTCTAATCATTCAAAGGAAAAGTAAGGGCAGCACTTGACTCTCTGAGAGTCACCCACGTCATCCTCACTTGACCACCCTTACCTTCCATCCATGGGTCCTGATTCTGTCTGTGTTTCACCAACTCAGGCTCCATTTTGCCAGCACAAGAAGGTGGTGACAGGGTGAAAAATACAAGTGTGCATCTGTGTTCGTGTGTGTGTGTGTGTGTGTGTGTGTGTGTGTGTGTGTGTATGTTGGAGTGGGAAGGGGAAGCTGAGAGTCTATGGGGAGAAGGGAGCAGAACCACTGTCTTGCTTAGTTGGGTCTAAACTGGGTCAATACCAATTACTTCAAAGCACTCCTTATCCCCTTCCCTTCTGTTCTAGTTTTCTAAGAAACATATTCCTTCTGCAGTCTGCAAGTCTCCCCACTCTGCCACAAATGCAAGTAAGGTGCAGAAGGAAGGTAAGTGGTGTGTGTTTGTGTGTGTGTGAGTGTGTGTGTGTTTTGCTATCTACGATTCTTGGAGCATACACCCAGAACAAGTCAGACAGATTTTCTTCTTGAAAAGGACTGAACTTGACCAGTTGTTTTGACAGTCTGTAGCAACTGAAAAAATATGTCTAGGGGCCTGTCAGAGTGAGGTTCAGTTCAGTCACTCAGTTGTGTCTGACTCTTTGCAACCCCATGAATCGCAGCACGCCAGGCATCCCTGTCCATCACCAACTCCCGGAGTTCACTCAGACTCAAGTCCATCGAGTCAGTGATGCCATCCAGCCATCTCATCCTCTGGCGACCCTTTCTCCTCCTGCCCCCAATCCCTCCCAGGATCAGAGTCTTTTCCAATAAGTCAGCTCTTCAAATGACATGGCCAAAGTACTGGAGTTTCAGCTTCAGCATCATTCCAAAGAAATCCCAGGGCTGATCTCCATCAGAATGGACTGGTTGGATCTCCTTGCAGTCCAAGGGACTCTCAAGAGTCTTCTCCAACACCACAGTTCAAAAGCATCAATTCTTCGGCACTCAGCCTGCTTCACAGTCCAACTCTCACATCCATACATGACCACTGGAAAGACCATAGCCTTGACTAGACGAACTTTCGTTGGCAAAGTAATGTCTCTGCTTTTGAATATGCTGTCTAGGTTGGTCATAACTTTCCTTCCAAGGAGTAAGCGTCTTTTAATTTCATGGCTGCAGTCACCATCTGCAGTGATTTTGGAGCCCAAAAAAATAAAGTCTGACATTGTTTCTCCATCTATTTCCCATGAAGTGATGGGACCGGATGCCATGATCTTCGTTTTCTGAATGTTGAGCTTTAAGCCAACTTTTTCACTCTCCTCTTTCACTTTCATCAAGAGGCTTTTTAGTTCCTCTTCACTTACTGCCATAAGGGTGGTGTCATCTGCATATCTGAGGTTATTGAGATTTCTCCCGGCAATCTTGATTCCAGTTTGTGTTTCTTCCAGTCCAGCGTTTCTCATGATGTACTCTGCATATAAGTTAAATAACCAGTGTGACAATATACAGCCTTGACGTATTCCTTTTCCTATTTGGAACCAGTCTGTTGTTCCATGTCCAGTTCTAACTGTTGCTTCCTGACCTGCACACAGATTTCTCAAGAGGCAGATCAGGTGGTCTGGTATTCCCATCTCTTTCAGAGTTTTCCATAGTTTATTATGATCCACACAGTCAAAGGCTTTGGCATAGTCAATAAAGCAGAAACAGATGTTTTTCTGGAACTCTCGTGCTTTTTACATGATCCAGCAGATGTTGGCAATTTGATCTCTGGTTCCTCTGCCTTTTCTAAAACCATCTTGAACATCTGGAAGTTCACGGTTCACGTATTACTGAAGCCTGGCTTGGAGAATTTTGAGCATTACTTTACTAGCATGTGAGATGAGTGCAATTGTGCAGTAGTTTGAGCATTCTTTGGCATTGCCTCTCTTTGGGATTGGAATGAAAACTGACCTTTTCCAGTCCTGTGGCCACTGCTGAGTTTTCCAAATTTGCTGGCATATTGAGTGCGGCACTTTCACAGCATCATCTTTCAGGATTTGAAATAGCTCAACTGGAATTCCATCACCTCCACTAGCTTTGTTCGTAGTGATGCTTTCTAAGGCCCCTTGACTTCACATTCCAAGATATCTGGCTCTAGGTCAGTGATCACACCATTGTGATTATCTGGGTCATGAAGATCTTTTTTGTACAGTTCCTCTGTGTATTCTTGCCACCTCTTCTTAATATCTTCTGCTTCTGTTAGGTCCATACCATTTCTGTCTTTTATCGAACCCATCTTTGCATGAAATGTTCCATGCTTCATGCAAAGATGGGCTCGATAAAGGACAGAGTGAGGTAGGCAACAGTAAATAAGATAGTCCCCTGGGTAGGAGGACTACAAGTCTCACTTAACTCTGATGGTACAAATCAACAATTATGCAAGACAGACACTTATATTATTGATGGTCATTTTTCTATTTAGATCGATACTAGGAAATTTTGACTTGTCTCCTGGTTTCCAGCAATTTGGGCCTTATAATGTGACAAAAGTGAAGGAATATTCAGGGAAATAGAAAGGCTTAGGCTCATACTGGGGTCTTAACTATAAATAAAAGGAATTGTTAGGTTTTTTTATTGTGCAGTTATCCTCCAAACATGCAGGAGCCCCTGGGATTCAATCATGGAGTCAAGAACTTGACATCTGCTGTTGGTATTGGTCAGAGTATAAGCAAACTTAAAAGATAAATATGAGCTCAGAGTGTAAGCAAACTTAAAAGACAAACATATGCCCTTGAAAATTCCCCAACCACAATCTCTATTTGCTGGAAAACATCCTTTTACGTTTTACATTTTATCTTAAACACACTCTTATCGCTCTACTCTCCCTGCCTCCCCACCCCACCTTGCCTAGTGGATGGATCTAGAGTCTTTTTTTCAGTTTTTACTGCACTGTTTTAGTGAGCCTTTTAGCAAATTGTCTTCTTTGATTAATCACACCTCTCTTCCTAGCTCTAATACTTCTATCCTTTAAGTATCCTTAGATCAGATGCCCATAAATCACACAACGCCCCAAGCCAGCTACGAATCAGTCACAGTTTCAGTTAGCATACAGATTTAACTGCTGTCATTAATAGGGACTGCAGTAACTAGAAGGACCACAGCTGACCCAACACTTAAGATTGGGTTATGTCCCTAGAACGCTGTGTACTCACAACACTTACAATATCTATTACTCTTAACTCAGGGATGCCAGGGAAATTCTGAAACAACAACAACAACAAAACCTGCTGAAAAAAAAAAATCTAGGTTTTTCGGACAGTCTCTGTTGACTCCTATTGAAACAGTCCCTTGGTTACTAACCTTGATAGCTTTTCTTAGCTCTCATCTGCTTAGATTCCCTGGAACATTCAACACAGATGACTCAGCATCCGGCATGAACCAAGCTCTTGAGTCACTGCCTTGTCACCTAGGAACCATCCCAGTTCCCTATTCACACGCTGGCTGCTCTAACAGAGTGGTCCTCTGCCACCACGGTTTGGCCATTCAGCTAATTCACTCATAACTAATTTATTCATTCCACAAACATGCACTGAGGACCAGACACTGGAGAATCAACAATGAGAGCTTCCTGACTACATGGAATTTATAAACTAGTGGGAGATGCAAAAATAAATACATAGATAGGAATTAGAACCTAGTGCAACAGACTGCAGGTGGAAGACACACAGCGTGCTCTCAGAGCGTTCAGTGGAGGGGATCTAATCTAATCTGTGCGTACCAGGGAAGGCTTCCTGGAAAAGTGGACAGAAAAGTTGAGTCCTAAAGAAACATACAAATTCTCGTCATGAAAAGGATGCGTGCAAAGTCAGTGTTTAGACACTGGATCTCTTCCTTGCATGAACTCTTCATGAGTGTGGTCCCTTTGTGTCTATATACCTTACCTATCCCAATAGACGTATGCTGTCCAAAATGGCAGCCTCTAGCCACATGTAGCCATCAAGTCCTCGAAAGATTGCTGGTGTGATGGGGAACTGAAAGAGGAGTTTTTAAATTCATTTAAACAAAGATGATGCTTGATTATTAGAAAACAAGTATGTTTGGAACAACTTGGGTGTGAGTCTATTTCAACTGTAAACTTCATGAAATCTAAACACCAAGCAAGCATTTCCAATAAAAACTTGTATCAAAATTGAGATTTGCTGTATACGCAAACTACATCTCAGATTTGAAGACTTAGTGCCAAAAAAGAATGCAAAAGATCTTGTTTTTGTAAACCTGTTACAAGTTAAAATCATATTTTTGGATATTAGGCTGAATAAATTTTAATAAATTAAAATTAACTGTATGGTTTTACTTTTTAATATGGTTACTAGAAAATTTAAGCTTCCACATGTGACTCACATTGTTTCTATTGGACAGAACTGTTAGACCTTGAGTGTTTGGAAGGAGGGACTGGGTCTCACTTATCTTTCAGGTTGGCACTATGTTCTGTGTATAAATACTTGTCAAATGAGTAAGACATTCGACACTTGGGCAAGTCCCCATCAACAAATACTCCATCCGACATCCAGTCCACATTTTTGGAAAGACTACCACAGCAGTCTTGTTCTAGGCCCAGGAGAATGCAGCAGTGTGAGACAAGGTACTTGCCGCCACGAAGTTTCATGCTGTTGATAACTAGAGATGCTATGATGAATGTAGAATGTATATCATAAGTCTGTGTAACAGGACAGAGGCATGGGCTGGGCATGGTTTTGCTAATTTAGGCCAGGAGGTCAGGAACGGCCCCTCCAAAGAGTGGAGACTGGAATGTGGTGAGAAATCAATCCCTCTGGGAGGGAAGACCATTCCAGGAGAGGAGACTGCATGCACAAGCACATCGGGAGGGAACCGCGCTCGGCACAGCGCAAGGCTGGTGTTGCTGGAGTGCCTAGAGTGGGAGAGAGCAGCAGGATGTGAGATGAGCCAGGGCCCCATCAGGCAGGGCCACGGCAGCCACAAGGACTTGAATTGTACTACCAAGTGAGACGAAAAAACACAGCAGCCAGAGGGTGGGAAATGGTTGGACAGACCTGTGTTTTTAGACTCTCCCTGGTCTCCTGGTTGAGTACGAACTGGAGGACACAAAGGGGAATCAGAACGTTCACTTAGGTGACTTTGACATGAGTCAACAGCAATTTATTGGAGATCCCAGGGCATGTGCAGCAGGGACAGAATAAGAGAAATCTGGACCCCCTGCTGTGTACCTTACTACAACTTCCAAACAATCATCTTTTAAAAATCCATCTTATAAAAAGTCACTCTTTATAGTCAAAGCATTACAGTCGACCCACAATATATTCACAAGGACTGTCTCTTCGCTCCTAGTCCTTGTCTTAGGCTCTGCCGAAGAAGCCTGAGAGGGAAGTCTTTCAGTTACATCACATAATCAAATCCCTTCAGTAAGTATTTGCTGACTGTAGAACTGACACAAGAGAATTTTTGTGGAATCCTTCGCTAGAAGATTGCAGACTAGTCATGGCTACAGAAAATATGCATTTCCTCAGTTTCTCAGTGCATTTCTATACTACAAACATATCTATACCTACATGCACACATTGCTATCACTTCTTGAGCTCTTGCAGTGGTGCCTTCACTGGTACCAAACACTTGATGTGGGTCATTTTATATAATTCTAGTAACAACCCAATGAGTAGGTGCCACCATTTTTATTTTCTTGATGAAGAACAAAATGCTTAAGGTCATGCAGATGGTAGCTGTAGAGTGTGGCTTCAAGTCAGTAACATCTGGGTTTAAATTCCAGCTCTGCATCCACTATCTACATGATCTCAGAGCCTTTTGTTTCTTCCTCAGTAAAATGAAGTGTGTTTAATCTGAAGCCACAAGACTCGTGTTCTTAAAGTGTGGTCCTTGGACCACCTACATCAGAATCATCAGGGTTCTCTTATTAAAAGTACAAAGAGGTATGTGATCTGAGAGTTTGCATTTTTAATAAGCAGAGAAGATATAATATATTAGCTGTCTTCTCTGCTTATTAAAAATGCAAACTCTCGGATCACGTACCTCTTTGTACTTTTAATAAAGGAACCCTGATGTTTCTGATGTAGGTGGTCCAAGGACCACACTTTAAGAACACGAGTCTTGTGGCTTCAGATTAGAACTGGACGTGGAACAACAGACTGGTTCCAAATAGGAAAAGGAGTACATCAAGGCTGTATATTGTCACCCTGCTTATTTAACTTCTATGCAGAGTACATCATGAAAAACGCTGGGCTGGAAGAAGCACAAGCTGGAATCAAGATTGCTGGGAGAAATATCACTAACCTTAGATATGCAGATGACACCACCCTTATGGCAGTAAGTGAAGAGGAACTAAAAAGCCTCTTGATGAAAGTGAAAGTGGAGAGTGAAAAAGTTGGCTTAAAACTCAACATTCAGAAAACGAAGATCATGGCATCTGGTCCCATCACTTCATGGGAAATAGATGGGGAAACAGTGGAAACAGTGTCAGACTTTATTTTGGGGGGCTCCCAAATCACTGCAGATAGTGATTGCAGCCATGAAATTAAAAGACGCTTACTCCTTGGAAGGAAAGTTATGACCAACCTAGATAGCATATTGAAAAGCAGAGACATTACTTTGCCAACAAAGGTTCATCTAGTCAAGGCTATGGTTTTTCCAGTGGTCACGTATGGATGTGAGAGTTGGACTGTGAAGCAGGCTCAGCGCCGAAGAATTGATGCTTTTGAACTGTGGTGTTGGAGAAGACTCTTGAGAGTCCCTTGGACTGCAAGGAGATCCAACCAGTCCATTCTGAAGGAGATCAGCCCTGGGATTTCTTTGGAAGGAATGATGCTAAAGCTGAAACTCCAGTACTTTGGCCACCTCATGGGAAGAGTTGACTCATTGGAAAAGACTCTGATGCTGGGAGGGATTGGGGGCAGAAGAAGAAGGGGATGACAGAGGATGAGATGGCTGGATGGCATCACTGACTCGAAGGATGTGAGTCTGAGTGAAATCCGGGAGTTGGTGATGGACAGGGAGGCCTGGCGTGCTGAGATTCATGGGGTTGCAAAGAGTTGGACATGACTGAGCGACTGAACTGAATTGAACTGTAGATTCATAGCTAGAATTTGATATATACTTTTTAAAAAAAAAATTGGTCATTTTACATTTATATGTTATTTCCCTGAAGTGCTTGAAGCTTCACAAAATCCTACATTTAGAGGCAATGTCACGGTTTGGTTTCCTTTGAAAAGAACCTGAGACCAGGACTTGAGTGCAAGTAGTTTATTTGGGAGATGAGCCCAGAACATAGGTGTGAAGGAGCAGGCAGAGTGAGAGAAGGAAGAAGGAAAAATAAAGAGTTCATTACTGAACTGGTTATTTCTAGCGGAAACAGGAGCTCAGTCCCACTGGGAACCCCTAGGGAAAAATGTAGAATGTGTCACAGAATGGTCCCTCTGTAAAAGGTGAGGCTAAGGCATTTTTTCACCACCTCCTGCTAGTAATTAGTTAGAGCTGTCCCCTAGGAGTTAACTTCCTTGTGTATTACAGCTGAGTCTGTGTGGGGCTCAGAGGTCTTTGGAGAGAACTCAGAGGTAAAAAGTCAGAGACCCTCAGTGGAAGCTTGAGCTGGAGCACTGGCAATGTGTGCTGTACAGTCCACACTGTGCTGATGTCAGGGGACCAGGGATGGAGAGCAGGAAACAAAGCACATCTGTTTCAGGCAGGGTTCACACAATTGCTGCTTAATCTAATTGCTTGGTTTTGGATAGGGGATCTGGGAAAGCAGTCTTTCACTGGCAGAGAACCAAAAGCATATTCTTCCCCACACATGCCACACTTTCATGCTGTGTTGGAGCTACCACAGCATCTCTGCAGGAAATGAAGACTCTTAAAGAAAAAGAAACTGATTCTGACATTAGGGGGACGTCTTGATGAAAGAGACTGCCTATTGCCAGAACATGCTACTCTGAGCCTCCCCCACTCTCCACCTAACTTAGTCAACAAGCACCCCAGTGAGTGAAAGTCGCTCAGTCATGTCCAGTTCTTTGTAACCCCACAGATTATACAGTCCATGGAATTCATCAGGCCAGGATACTGGCGTGGGTAGCCTTTCCCTTCTCCAGGGGGTCTTCCCAACCCAGGGATCAAACCCAGGTCTCCCATATTGCAGGCAGATTCTTTACCAGCTGAGCCACAAGGGAAGCCCAAGAATACTGGAGTGGGTAGCCTATCCCTTTTCCAGCGGATCTTCCTGACCCAGGGATTGAACTGGGGTCTCCTGCATTGCAGGTGGATTCTTTACCAACTGAGCTTTCAGGGAAGCCCTAGTACCTCAGAGGAGTAATATAAATATAGAATGAACAAATTCTTATCCACAGAATTTTCTGCCAGATTTCTGTGTTTCACTCTTAAATATGAACAGATAGCCGAAGATCTCCAGATACCTAAGGAAAATGTTCAACATGAAAAGTCAAAACAACAGAAAAAAAAGAAAAAGCTCAGAAGAATAGGCAATGCAGGAAAAAAACAAACAAATGAAAAACACTGCTCACCAGCTCTCCAAGCCCACCACCCCCAATCTTCAGAGCTGTAAAAGAACATGATACAGCCATGTAACAAGAAACGGTGGCAAAAAAAAAAAAAAAAAAAAAAAAAGGGCAAAGAACCCACACATATATTTTTTAAAAAATAGTAAGAAAAGACATGAAAAGTCAACAGAATGAAAACATGAAAAGTCAAACCTACTAGACAGTAGAGCAAAAAGATAAACACATGGACAGTAAGAAAGAGGAGATCAAAATATTAGAGGATTAATCCAGGTAATTCAACACCCAATAGACAGACATTCCAGAAACTGAGAACAGAAAAAGTGGCGGGAGGCAATCATGGAAAAGAAGAATTATGAGGGAATTCCCTAGGAATGAAGGGCATATGCTTTCAAATTGAAATGGCTCAGGAAGCCCCAGGAAAGTAAGAAAAAGAGAAACAAAAGGGACATGTGAAAGTATATTACAATCATGATATCATGGATAAAGAAAGAACTCACAGAAAGAAAATACAGGTTGTATACAGAACAAAGGGATTCTGAAAGGCATCAGATTTATCAACAATACTGCAAGCTAGATGACAATGGAGCAATATCCTCAAACATTCTGTGGCAAATTGTTGACCTAGAATATTATACCCAGCCATACTAACTATCTAGGGCACAGTATAACGACCAAAAAAAAAAAGGTGATGGTCAAAATGTCTATGGATCCTGAGAACTGGAATTAACTCAGGAGAGCAGTGAAGTCCCAGGATAGTAAGTATGCAGAAGACCCAAGAAACAGGATGACCAAGGACTGCAGGAGAAATGTTTTCAGTAAAGAGTACTGGAAATGATATCATCTAATAAATTTCATCATGCAGAAAACTACATTTAAAGGCTGTAGGTGTGGAAAGACTTCATGAAACATATACAAATCCAGGTGAATGAAAATATAATACACCTATTAACTCCAGGAAAGAAATCATACTCCAAACACTATTTGACTCAGCAGAAATCAGAATAATGTAAATTCTGATTACAGATTTAACCAAACATCATGAGTTAACTTTATTGAGAGTGCAGAAAGAGAATTTTGGGGTGGGTGGGGAGTCTAAGAATACTAATTCTCAATTTCCATGCCAGTCAACAGATAATATGCAACATAGACACAGCAAGGGAAAAATTATATATCTATATAATTTAGAAAAAACTAGGCAAATAGAGGAAATAACTCTAACAGTTGAAAGAAATTGCTCTTAGAAGAAATAATGGAGGGTGCAAGAGCAGGATATGGGACTGTTTTTTTATTGTTGTTATCATCTTAGTGGTGTCTGCTTTTTAGGACTATGGATAAAATTACTCTGATTTTAAAAATTTAACTAATAAAATCTACTCTGAAGCTCAGAAGTAACTTTCACATGCCATCTACTGTGCCAGAAAGCCAGTTTATTTTAATATCCTTAGAGGATTGGTTCCAGGACCCCCTGAGAGTATCAACATCCATAGATGTTCAAGTCTTTACAAAAGATGGTACCGCATTTGCATATAACTACACATGTCCTCAGCTTCCCAGGCAGCTTGGTGGTAAAGAATTCATCTGCCAATGCAGGAGTTATGGGGTGGATCCCTGGGCCAGAAAGATTCCCTGGAGGAGGAAATGGCAACCCACTCCAGTATTGTTGCCTGGTAAATTTCTTGGACGGAGGAGCCTACTGGGCTACAGTCTATGGCATCACAAAAGGGTCACACATGACTGAGCATACATACATATCCTCCAATATGCTTTTCCCCCCATATACTTTAAATCATCTCTAGATTACTCATAATACCTAATACAACATAAATGCTATGTAAATAGTTGCTGGTATGTGGCAAATTCAAGTTTTGCATTTTGGGATTTTCTGGATTTTTTTCCCCAGATATTTTTGATTTGAGATTTGTTGAATCTGAAGATGAGGATACTGAGGGCCAAATGTAATTAAAGAGTTATATATATTAAAAGTCTTTGGGCATGCTGCTGACATGGTGAGTGGTATATCTGCCGCACACACAAAAAGCGATCTCATTTTATTCTAGAGGAAAATGGATCAGCTGAGACAAGGGATTTAGTTCTGTAAGAAAACATGGGTCTCTCCACTGAACTCTGCAGCAGGTACTTTCTAGGTTGAGATCATTCTGTCTTCCAAAATACAGAAATCCTTTCATTTCATATAGGATGGGGTGGGGTAAATAGCTCATATCACCAACTGTTTCTTTTCCACTTTAATCAATTTAGATGCAAGAGATATCATGCTCATCTGTAGGATATACAATTAACTAAATATATTCATTGTATCTGTGAGCTAAATACAAAAGAAACAAATGTGGACTAGTACAATCATGACTTTTCCTCTGGATCTGAAAATGGGTCAACAGACATTATATTTATATATATATATATAATATATATACATTTGTATATCAATTATATTATATAATTATATATTTATATTAATTAATATGATGTCTTTCTCTGGATTTGAAAATGGATCAACAGACATTATGTTTATATATATAAATAAGTATATTTATATAAATATGTTTGGGTGGGCTCTGGGAGTTGGTGTTGGACAGGGAGGCCTGGGGTGCTGCAGCTCATGGGGTCACAAAGAGTCGGACACGACTGAGCAACTGAACTGAACTGAATTAATATACAAATAATATGAAATATATAAACATAACATATTAATTTGAATATTAAGTATATTATACAACTATATTAATTAACATATGCCAATTAATTAACTATATATTAATTAGTCTGCTGCGCTAAGCAAATGCCGTGTAGAATTGACAGACTTCCCTGGTGGATCAGTTGGTAAAGAATCCGCCTGCAGTGCAGGAGACTTGGGTTTGATCCCTGGGTTGGGAAGATCCCCTGGAGGAGGGCATGGCAACTCAATCCAGCATTCTTGCCTGGAGAATCCCCAAGGACAGAGGAGCCTGGCAGGCTGCAGTGCATAGGGTCGCAAAGAGTCAGATATGACTAAGCGACTAAGCACATAGTAATACTGTTTGCACTTAAAAGTTTATATTCATTGGATTTTAATTTTTCTTTTTAATTTCACTCTTTCCCTCCATAGATATATTTAGCATCATATTACGGTTGTCCCTAGTTAGAGATATTCTGTCTCAGCACTATGATACTGAATGCTTTGCTGGGTTTCCCACCTAATGTATATCATGTCTTAGAAAAATCCATAACTCTACAGGAAAAAATCTAATGAAGCCTTGTTTACCTTGTCAAGACATTTCATGGCATCTTTGCATTTTACTAAAAATATCCATTTATTCCTTCACTATGCAGCTTTTTAGATACTGTAAAATATCTCATTTTTAAAATCCACCCCCCTTTCTGCTTGGGTAACTCTCCCTTTGTTTTGTCTTTTTTCTGACACTTCTGTAGAAAAATATCACTTTAAATCAAATTGCACTTAGGTGATTTGATCTTGAAAAGCCAAATGAATAGCCATAGGCAAATGATTAGCTGGTTCTAAAAGTAAAATAAACATGAGTGTACTGCCATTCACCTATGCTAGTTCTTCCATCTCAACTGCTCAAATACCCCCACCTTAGGAAATACAGTAAATGATTCTGATGGTGTTTGGCTAGCACATGTATTTGCTCTAGCTTTTATCTCTTGATTACTGTCACTGAAGGATGAGCAGTGTGAAATCACTCACCCAGTCACCTTTCATTATAAATCAGGTAAGTACAGGTCACCCTTTTGATTGGCTATAATACACTGAGTGAAGGAAGCTTCAATTTCCCACTAAAGTCTGCACCAGAGGGAGAAGAGAAAAAAAAAAAAAAAGAGCAAATCAATAACCTTTTCCCTCCAATGAAACCATGATTTATAATGCTCCTATGGAATGTCAGGACGCTTTTTTTTTTTAGGACAATGACAGCAATATTGCAGCTAACCAATGACAATAAAAGTCTGAAATCTGGTGATTATCTTCTGCTCAAACCACTGCTTTATTGAGGAAACCAAACAGTACATCAGAATAAAACATCATCTCTTTGGACCCCTCCAATTTGGAAATCACAGTATCACAGGCATAAAACATCTGGTCCTTTTTGAGTTAAAAACCCCAAATAACTTTCCTCTGAAAAGCTGCTGCACCTTTCATATAAGCCCATTGGAGGCCAGTCTTGAAAATTCTGTGCTGAGTTTGACAAAATAAGTATTCTATTTGGAATTGTGCTTTAGTATTTGAATCATAATTTTCTTCAGAAATGTGCATAGACTAGTATAATAGGGACCATGGTGATTACTGTGGATTTTTGTTACCTACATTTAATTTTGTTGGAGGCAAAAAGGGCAAATAAGAAACCACTGTGGTGAGGAAGTTCTAGAAACATATAGAAGGTGCTTCTAAATTACTGGCTCCATTAAATATTTATTGAATAACATGTCACAGTCATACAAATCAAAGTGATATGCCACTTACACCCTGGTTTCTAACAATGCACAACACTTGAAAGAAATAAAACAGCATTTGTTTAAAAGACTTATAATACAGAACCTGCCTAATAGAGCTTGTCTCTCCTATTGTGAATTAATGCAGCTCCACTGTTCTGACATGAAAGTTATTTCACTCACTGGCTCCAGGACCGGAAGAAATAAAGTCGGCCTTGAGCTGCAGCGGTGCCAGCATGTTAACCACTGTGGCTTTGAAGACTAGAAGAAAAGTAGCTGAACCAAAGGCAGGTGTTTTGGAACCTTGACAATGACTCTGATTATACTATCGTCAAGGTGCTAGTTAGCCCTGCAGATTCCTGCCTTAGGAGATTCGTTCTGAGAGCTCTTAATCCATTCCCCGAGCTTTACCAGCTACTCGCCACAGGGCCTCAGGATGTTGGAATTAAGGGGCGTAGCAAACATTTTCTGGTGCTGTGTGTCAGGGACTGAAGCTTGCAGGACCTGTGGGCGCGGGGATATAGGTCAGGAAAGATGGCACCTGAGTCTCAGTGTGGAACTCTTTGTGCTACTGTCTCTCTGGTCCTCACATATCTTATGCTCAGAAAATATTTAGTAAACCATTAAAATGAACTCCAGTGAAACTTTTTGACATTTTCTTTTCTTTTCCTACCTTAGGTGTGGCGGGTGGAATTAATTACCCTCCCACCAACACATTAGCAAGAGCACAATGCAGATCACGTGCACCGTTATTTCCCCCTTGCGTCAACATGTCCCATCAACTGCTGTCCGACCAGCACCCCAAGAGTCAGTATGGTTTCATTGAGGATTTGAACCTGAGGAAAATCCTTGGAAAATAAATACGGTGCCTTGTCACATAATATGGCAACATGGTGGTGCCCTCATTTTGTCCTATTCTCTTCACTCAGCACTGTTCGATCATCTCTCACGTTGTCATTACTGCTTCTAATCGATGCAAAGTATTCCATCACCTTTGGCATAGCCATTACCCTCGTGCTGGATAGAGATTGCTCCCACTCCCTCTTCTTACAAACATCACTGTGAATGGTCTTACGCATGACCCCTCACTGACACATGAAATTTTTCAGGGTATAAGCCAGGGATGGAGTATGCTAGGACAGAGTGTCTATCTTTACATATTCGGATAAGCAACGTTTGAATGTTCTTTAGAATGACTGCCCCAGTGCACACTTCTCTACACGCATGTGTGCCAAGTCACTTCAGTTGTCTCCGACTCTACATACTTCAGAACTGTACCAGTTCAGGCCCCCACCCCCTTCTCCCCAATTCTCTCTTCCTCCTCACTTCCAGTTTTTAGCCACGGAGGCCCCAACCACAGGATGGCTTTGAAGAGGAGGGAGGGCTTTGTCTCCTGCCGGTTGACCCCCATGGGATGTGGGCACTGTCCCACACATCACTACTCAACACACACTGGGCACCACCTTGCCCTCTCTTAACGGGAAAAGGTAGGGGCTAACATTAGATCTGGAACTCAAGTGAAAGAACCGGAAAAGGAGGAATGTGCATGTAGATGAGTGGGAATTGGACAGTCTGCTTTGGGAGGGTCAGTTGGCCTGGCTCGTTGGTAACTAAACTTCCTGGAGGATTTGCCTCCCAAGTCCAAATGGAAATAAGAAATATGACTCCTGGAAGGAGTAGTTGCTCTCCATTTTACAATTTTTCTATCGATTTCTAACTGTCCAGCTTGAAGGAAAAAAGAAACGAACTTGAAATCTGGAAGCCAACCTCTTCTATCCAGAGGAGATTCTCAGGTTCTAAAGCAACAAATGGCATTGCCAAGTCGAGTGGCACGGGGAGAACTCTGGGCGGCCGAACTGCCTTTTCCTACTAGGAGGGGGTTCCTCAGCCTGGCATACACAGGGATGGGAGTAGGAAGGGCAGGAATCAATGGGGTTCCTGTTTTCCGCCAATTTATACAAATGTTGGTTCTAGAAATTTCCCTGCTCTCCTGGCTAGGCCATTTGGAAGATCCATCCTGGAAGGAGGAGGAGGAAGGGAACTGCCCCTGAGTTGAAGTCTTTAACGGAAAGCTGGACATGAGCCAGAGTGGGTTCTTGAGTGTCAAGAACTTGACATACGCAGCTTCTTGAGTGTCAGCCCAGGAGAATTGGAACCCACACAGTGAAGCCACGGAGTGTGGAGGCACGCTGTGTGGTTCCGGATTCCTGCTCCTCCGGTTTACTAGCTGAGTGACCCTGGGGAAATACTTAACTTCTCCGGGTCTCTGTTTCTCATCTGTAAAATGTACATAATGATAGTGCCTCTTCATGGGATAGTTATTAAAAAATCAAGGATTAATATATTACTAAATATATTTAAATATTTATTCAAATACTTAAAATATTTTATATATAACCATATATGGGCTTCCCTGGTGGCTCAGAGGTTAAAGCGTCTGCCTGCAATGTGGGAGACCTGGGTTCAATCTCTGGGTCAGGAAGATCCCCTGGAGAAGGAAATGGCACCCCACTCCAGTATTCTTGCCTGGAGAATCTCATGGACAGAGGAGCCTGGTGGGCTACAGTCCATGGGGTCGTAAAGAGTCAGACATGACTGAGCGACTTCACTTTCATGTATATTATATATACATATTTATATTACATATATTACTAAAACTAGTAATACCTGTTAGTGAAGAGACCAACACGACGTCTTTCCAGGAGGTGAGTGGTGGGTTTTCCCTCACACCCACCTCTCAAGTTCCTCCTATTCTCTCCCCTGGCAAGGTGACCTCAGCCTCAAACATGAAACCACAGAAGTCTGGAGAGCAAGCTGTCAGTTTTCTTTCCTTAACAATCTGGATTTTTCCATCCTCCCCACTCTGCCAAGTCCTGAGTGCAGCACAAAATGATCCTTCTCAGCATGACAGTTAACTCTTATTCCTGGAGCCACTCCCCTGTGAGGCTCCTCTGCTGTGAACCACAGACTCCCAGGCCACTGCATACCCCCTTCTGCTTGGTGTTTCTTCCATCAGGGGTCTCGGTGCTCATCAAATCATTACCATGTGGACAGGCTTTTCTTTGAGAGACACTCAAGAGGATGGCATTTGGCTGGAACTGATTCTCAGTAGGGGGACAGTCTCCCTGCCTTCGTCTTCTTCTTGTTCAATCACTCAGTCATGTCCAAGTCTTTGTGAGTGACTCTATGGACTGCAGCACGCCAGGCTTCCCTGTCCTTCACTATCTTCCAGAGTTTGCTCAAATTCATGTCCTTTGGATTGATGATGCCATCCAATCATCTCATCCTCTGTTCTCCTCCTGCCTTCAATCTTTCCCAGCATCAGGATCTTTTCCAATGAGTCAGTTCTTCGCATCAGGTGGCCAAAGTATTGGAGCTTCAGCATCAGTCCTTCCAATGAATATTCAGGGTTGATGTTCCTTAGGACTGACTGGTTCGATCTCCTTGCGGTCCAAGGGGCTCTCAAGAGTCTTCCAGCACCACAGTTTGAAAACATCAATTGTGTGGTGCTCAGCCTTCTTTATGGTCGAACTCTCACATCAGTTCTGGGAAAACCATAGCTTTGACTATACGGACTACCTGCCTACACATTGTCTAATGAATGGCTAATACTTCAATAAACACAACAGTCTGGATCCCTCAAGCAGCCTGCAAAGGCTACTGAAGACGCTTTAGAATTGGAATGTGAGTTATGGGCCAAAAGGAAAAAAAAGGAGAGACAGTAAGGGAGAGAGGAAAATGCCAACAACCTAGAAGCTTGAGAATCACTTTCAGTTACAATAATGAAGCAGAAGCTTAGCAACGGCAAAACCTGGGGCAGCCAGTTGGCTACTTGCAATTCTGGAGTTCTGAGTAACAGCTCCTGCTGAGGTCTGAGCTGGCTGAAACATGATGCAACAAACCTCACTTCGAACCCCAACAGCCACAACTGTCATCAGGATGGAAATCCATTTCTAAAAATGCTGGGTCACAAAGGAAGAAAATAACCTCACAGCATAACTTTGTTTAATGAAACTCATGAGAACTGGGAGCAGCTGTCTTGGCTCAGACATGTGGAGGGGTGTAACATCACTGTTGAGGTCATTTATTCCATCACCCTGTGACTCAGTCAAAACACTTATTATGGGCTAAATTGGGCCAGGCACTGTGATTGGTACCATGGAGGCTATAAAGATGATGAAGTTTTTTTTATTAAAGTATAGTCGATTTATAATATCATCTTAGTTTCAGTTATAAAGCATAATGATTCAGTCTTTTTGCAGATTATTTTCCATTATAGGGTATTTAAAGATAATGGATATAATTCCCCATGCTATATAGTATATCCTTGTTGCTTATCTATTTTATATATAGTAGCTTGTATCTGTTAATCCCATATCCTTAATTTGTACACCTACAAGCCTCTCCCCTGTATTATTTTTTAACATTTGACAAGTGATATTACAGAGTATTTTTCTTTTCTATCCAACTGGTTTCACTAAGTATAATATTCTCTAGGTCTATTCACATTGCTGCAAATGGCAGTATTTCATCCTTTATAGGTGAGTAATATTTCATTGTGTGTGTGTATGTCCATGCACACACACACACACACACTCCACATCTTAAGCCAACTGTTGATGGACACTTAGGTTGCCTCCCTGTCTTGGCTATTGTCAATAGTGATGCTATGAACATTACTCATATTGATTCAGAGTAGTGTGTGCATGGGTGCTTGTGCTCAATCATGCCAACTCTTGGTGACCCCATGGACTGAAGCCTGCCAGGCTCCTCTGTCCACGAGATGGTCCAGGCAAGAATATTGGAGTGGGCTGCCATTTCCTCCTCCAGGGGATCTTCCAGACCCAGGGATCAAACTCTCGTCTCCTACATTGGCAAGTAGATTCTTTACCACTGAGCCACCTGGGACATTGTGTGTATGTAAAAGATGACTAAGTCTTGATCTCTGGCCTCAGAGTCCAGAAATTGCTTAGAATACTAAAGAAACATTTTTTTAATTGAAGGTATGAAAGAATTCTAAAAACTAGCCCCAGAAGAAGGCAGAGATGTATACCAGGAAGAAGAAGGGCATGGTGATCTTCTTTGTGAAAAGAAAACACTAAAACACTGCACCCAGTCAGTACATTGGTTTACTGTACATGGGTGAGTGGACCCAAGTTTGGTTCATTAACAACAAGATGAAAGTCTTCATAAACCACCAAAGATAATTCTCCTGTGTGATGATGATGACTGCCAATCAGGTACTCTGCATCCCACCCTTCCCTCAGGAGGTCCCTTCGGGACCTTCTTCCTTCTCACTAGACCATGCTAAGGCCCTGCATGTCTGGCATCACTAGCTCACTTCCAACCTCTAAGCAAAACTATGCCCTCACTCTCTGGTCACTGGGACTCCTCCAGGGACCCAATTCCACTCCCCTTGGCTTAATGGCACAGTTGCTCTGTGTACCTGATGAACAGGAGTCCCACCTGCCTTTCTCTTCATTACGAAAATCTTCTTCCCACACAGACTCCCAGAGATGTGTTGTCTTACCCGTGAGCACAAAGTAATTACCTGTCTTCTCCCTTCCAGGTCAGCTTAGCTCTTTGGCTTCAGTTCAGTTCAGTTGCTCAGTCTTGTCTGACTCTTTGCGACCCCATGAACTGCAGCATGCCAGGCTTCCTTGTCTATCACCAACTGCTGGACCTTGCTCAAACTCATGTCCATTGAGTCAGTGATCCATTCAACCATCTTATCCTCTGTCGTCCCTTTCTCCTCCTGCCTTCAATCTTTCCCAGCATCAGGGTCTTTTCCAACGAGTCAGTTCTTCACATCAGGTGGCCAAAGTATTGGAGTTTCAGCTTCAGTCCTTCCAATGAATATTCAGGACTGATTTCCTTTAGGATTGACTGGTTTGATCTCCTTGCAGTCCAAGGGACTCTCAAGAGTCTTCTCCAACATCACAGTTCAAAAGCATCAATTCTTCAGCACTTAGCTTTTTTATGGTCCAACTCTCACATCCATACATGACTGCTGGAAAAACCATAGCTTTGACAAGACAGACCTTTAAACCAGGTGGTTCCTAGGCCAAATTCGGCACCTCGCTTACAAGTGCATGCTATTTGGTTCATATAGTGTTTTGAAAAATTTTTGAAAAAATTGGTTCATTATGATAGAACCACTTTGGAAAACACTTTGTTTCTCATCAAGTTACCCACACTTACCAAACAACCCAGGAATCCCTCTCCTAGGAATTTACCCAAGAGAGATGAAACTTCATTCACACAAAGATTTACACTCAAATGTTCACAGCAACATTATTCTTAATAGCCCAACTGTAAACAATCAAAAAAGTCCATCAATTGGTGATTGGATCAATAAACTATGGTCCATCCGTAATGGATGCTACTCAGCAACAGAAAAGAATGAAACCCCAAACACCCAACTAGTATGTGGAGGAATCTCAAGGACACTATGCTAAAGCAGAGTCCAGAGGTGAAAGTTTTATACTATATGATGTATTTCATTTACATAAAATTTTACAAAAGATGAAAAGCATATCTTTGCTTACCAGGTGCCAGGCATGATGGGAGGGACTGCAAAGGGGCATGAGGTAACTTTTTGGTGATAGAAGAGTGTTTTATCTTGATTGAGGTGGTAGTTAGAGCTGTATCCTTTTGCCAAATCTCATCACTTAAATCGATGTATTTTATTCTAGCTGTATTTGTTTTCTGTTGCTCTGTAACAAATTATTGCACTCTCAGGGGCTTTAAAATCACAAAAATTTATTATCTGAAGTTCTGGAGGTCAGAAGTCCAAATGGACCTCATTGCACTCAAAGTCCAAATGGACCTCACTGCACTAAAAGCAAGATGTCAGCAGGGCTGTATTCCTTATGGAGACTCCAGAGGAAAATATATTTCCTTACCTTTTCCACCTCTTGAGGCTGCTCATATTCCTTGGCTCAGGGTCCCCTTCCTCTATCCTTAAAGCCAACACCACTAAGCCAAGTCTTGCCCATACAACTGCTTACCTGGTTCTTCCCACTCCGTTTTCTGCTTTTACGGACCTTCGTGATGAGATTGAGCCCACCGGTAATCTCTCCACTTTTAGGTCAGCTGATTAGCAAACTTAATTGCATTTAACCTTAATTCCCCTTTATCCTGTAACCTCACATACTCACAGGTTCTGAGGGTTAGGGTGTGGATGTCTTTGCAGACCATCATTCTGCTGACCACATGGCATATTATATCTCTATAAGGATACAGTTAAAAATTGGTAGACTGAAAGTTGGAGAGACTTCATATAAATATCCAGAATACTGCCTTCTCTTGGTAAATCAGATCTGGCCACACCAGGCTTCAATAGTTGTGTGGCTAAATCTGCTGCAGCTGAGTAGCTGCCAACAGTCATATCTGACCCTGTGCGACCCCATAGACGGCAGCCCACCAGGCTCCCCTGTCCCTGGGATTCTCCAGGCAAGAACACTGGAGTGGGTTGCCATTTCCTTCTCCAATGTATGAAAGTGAAAAGTGAAAGTGAAGTCGCTCAGTTGTGTCCGACTCTTAGCGACTCCTTGGCTGCAGCCTACCAGGCTCCTCCATCCATGGGATTTTCCAGGCAAGAGTACTGGAGTGGGTTGCCATTGCCTTCTCCAGAGAGGACACAGACACTGTCAAAATTTGTTTCAGTACTATTTCTTGCCAGCTTCACCTATTTACATCACCTGCTTGGTCACTAAGATATTTACACTGGCCATCTCAGTCTTAAACTGTTAAGTCAAATGAAACCAAGACTCTCTGACTCTTCACATGTCCCCTTCCCTTTTCGCTCCACTCTCTCTCACCCTCCACTTGATCTGTCAGGCTGACGTGTTCTCTCCATCCAACTTGTAACACCGTCTCTATGTTGAAAAACACAGTGGAGTTCAACCTGGCTCCAGCAAGGCCGAATTCCCAAATCCATCACAGCATTTGAGAGAGGGGTTCTGTGAACTCACACACTAAACAGCGAAGATGAAAATTAAAGCTTGGATTCAGGATTCATCACTGTTACTCAAGAAGAGATGTTTCCCTACACCTCCACTTCAGCCTAGAAGCATCTCTAGCTTCCAGCTTGGGGCCAGGCACAGGGTAGATACACAATACATGTACGCTACCCCCAAAGTTCAGTGTAATATCTCATAGAGCAACTTAAATAAAGGCTAAATCTCAGTTTAGGGGCGATGGAGGAAAAGTACTGAGATCCATTTCTTTGTGGGATAACTTAAACTTGAAATCAGAAAAATTACATTGCTCCCATGATTCTCAACTGATTTCCTAACCCTTGCCAATCATCTCTTCAAGATATGCTTTGAATCATTGAGAAGATGGGACAAGGGAATATGCCAATGGCTGAAACAGCAAATCTCTTCTACTACTATTGGATTAAGCAAGTAACAAGAGTGCTTTCTAGTTAGGATGCTCATTTGATCAAGATCTACAGTAACCATCCCACTCTGCTCCAGCCCACAGCATTTTCTCTCACCATATCTTGCCCCCTTTAATTTTGCCAGATTTAGAGTCTGACCACTGCCATGTCCCCACTACACAGTTCTCAGGCTCACTGTTTTCCAGCCTCTTTGCAAGAGTCCTCCCAAAGCCTCAGGGCTGCTTTCTGTCCTGTATACTCCAGAGTGTGAGGAGGAGCACAGCAGATGAGCAGATGAGCTCACTGGGGAGTGAGCGTAAGAATGAGGAATACGTGGGCAATGCAATTCAACCTGTCCCCAAGGGGAAGCATACACCAACAGTAAATAAAATACTGTGTGAGTGTGCTCAGTCGTGTCCGACTCTTGGCAATCCCATGGACTGCAGCCCACCAGGCTCCTCTATCCGTGCAATTTTTTTTCAGGCAAGAATACTGGAATAGGTTGCTATTTCCTACTCCAGGGGATCACCCAAGCCAGGAACCAAAGCCGCGTCTCTGGTGTCTCCTGCATTGGCAGGTGGGTTCTTTACCACTGTGCCACCTGGGAAGCCCATATGAAAAATCAGGCACTTCCTAAAGAAGAAACACCTATTAAACTTGAGAAGACTCCATTAAGAATTACTAAGATACCCCCATCATGGCTTCCACCTCAAATCCTGTCCTATTGAATAATCTATTCTAACGAGCTCTCCTAGGCATTGATTGTGTATCTTCAGGAATTACATAGCTATGCTCAGTGTTCAGTCGTGCTGAATGGTCACACAGGCTAGGAGGCCACACCTGGGTCTTTAACTGGGCTTGCCTTGGGACCCTCCAAAAGCAACTCAGAGAAAATCTAAGCTCAGTTTTGACAGAAAGACAACTGCACAAAATATAAACATTCAATCAACCCATAAGAGAACAGAAACTTCCAGGTCATTCAGCATCAATGCCTCTGCTGGTAAGTTACATAAAAGCTGAAGTTTGACTTACTCCTTACAAATGAAAGAATATTATACTTGTAGAAAATAGATGGGCAGCTCTATGGCCTTTGGCCTTAACAATCTGGGCAAGCGAATGGAGTATTCCTCTGGGGACCCCGATATGCATATAGCAGAAAAATGAAGTCCAGATTGTATAGCTTGTATCTTGAGATATCAGGGAAGCCTTCTCTACCTTCCCCATGAAACTATAAATTTCTCTTGCCCTCTAAGCAAGTTTATTGACAGAAATCTGGGGAATAATTATATGCTCAAACAAGGAACATTTTAGAAGATGACAATTTTTATATCCCCCCAGGTGACAGTTCATTTAAAGGCACAGCAGTTGGTTTCCAAGACTTGGTAATGGTGCTAATTGTAAGGCTTGGATAACAGACCTAATTAGGTTAATGACAAACTCAGCCCAGCAGGGGTATTTTCAGGACTGTGCTTTTCAAACACACACACACACACACACACACATTTTGTCTAGTTCATAATATAGAGATGTGCAGAGAAATGAGGCAGGAAGTTCTTATAGAATCATAAGGCTATCATTTAGACTTTATTTATACTTCAGGGAGAAAACAGGGTAACTGTTTTCAGAGTTAGATTTTATAGTAGGCATCCAACAAGAAAAACAATGGAAAAAAGGAATAGTCTTCAAATGCGTTCAAAGCAGGGGTGATTTTGATGGCTGGAAGGCCCCTTTTTCGCTAAGATCACAAAGAGTGGTGCTGTGGACTGAACTGTACCTCCCCAAATTCAGAGCTACAACCCTAACTCCCAGTGTGACTACATCTGGATGGGATCTTTATGAAGTACTTAAGCTTAAGTGAGGCTGTAGAGTAGGGCCCTAGTTGGATGGAAGAAGGGGAAGACAGCGATCTCTCTCTCTCTTCCACATGAGGACACAGCAAGAAGACAGCCAGAAAGAGAACCCTCAGCCAGAAACTAAACTGACCGGCCACTTGGTCTTGGATTCCCCTACTTTCAGAACTGTGAGAAAATAGTTTTGGAGTGTAAGCCACCCAGTCAACGGTATTTTGTTATGGCGGCCCAAGCAGAGCAGTATATGCGGAGTATCCACGTTTGGAGCTAGAAGCTGGGCAGGGCTGAATTTTTCTCCATAAAAAAAGGAGAGTGGGGTGGGCAGCGCAGTTAGGTTCCCGGGGGAGGAGACAGAAGCCCGTGAAGCTGCTTGCTGTGTGGGAAGGGGGAGAGAGAAGACACAAGATAACCCTGGAAGGAAACACAAAAGTCAAATGAGGATTTATGAACTGGGATAAAAAGTGTGTGATGTAAAAGCCTCTTAAGACGGTTTCTTAGATATCTTCAGTAAGGCAATTTTTATAATAGAATTCTGGGTGTGGTCGGCTTTTCTTATGCAAATGATGGAGGCTGAGCACTTAGAGCTCGGCAAGAGCTGAGATACATCGCTCAGATACACGAGGTGATGGGTGGCTGCCATATGGGTCATAAACACACACTGTAGGGACCACACAAATGCTTCCAAATTAGCCTCTGCGTTGCTCTTTGAGGACACATCTTAGTTTTGCCATGTCTGGAGAACATTTTGAAGAAATGAGAATCAGAAGGCTGGTTCTAATTCCCAATCTTCCATTTTCTGTGTCACTTTGGGAAATGACAAACTTTCTATACAGCAGGCTCTCCATTCCAAAAATGAGAATGACACTGCTGCTTTTGTTCCCAAGACTATTAGAATAAATAAGGTGGTAAATGTGGAAATGCCCTTCAATTAATTTTGTTTTCTACTTTTTATTTTGAATTCGAATCACAGAAAGTTGCATAGGTAGTCCAGAGAGATCCCAGCTACCCTTCTTCACTCAGTCTCTCTCAGTGCTCGGAAATGAAGATCTTAAACAGCTGTTGTACAACACCAAAAGCAGGAAACTCACAGTGGAATATGTGTATAGGTCTTTGTCATTTTATCACATGTGTGGATTTACATACCCACTTGCATTCAAGACATTAATCCATCAATACAAAGATCTCTGGAGGCTACTCCATTAACAGTCATACCCTCGTCCCTTCTCCGTCTCCCCTAGTCCCACCAACCAATCACTAAACTGTTCTCCATCTCTTTGTCATTTCCAGATGTTATATAAGGATATCTTTTGAGGTTTTTTCTTTTTTTTTTTCACTCACAAAATGCCCTTGAGGTCTCTCCTGGCTGTTGTATAAACTGTTCATTTACTTGTATTGCTGAGTAGAATTCTATAGTATTGCAGACATTTTGGTTGTTTCCAGTTTGGGGCTATTACAAACAAAACTGTCCTAAATAAGCATGCACAAGTGTTTGTGAGGACATATGTTTCCATTTCTCTGGGACAACGTTCAGGAGGACAACTGCCAGTTGTACGTTAGGTGTGTCTGGTTTTTTTTTAAGAAAACTCCAAATTACTTTACAGCATGGGGCACTGTTTTGTGCTCCCACCAGCAACAGATGAGACATGCGATTTCTCTGCATATTCACTAGCATTTGGTATTGCCATTCATTTCTTAAACTAATTTTTATACTCTAAAATGTACTTGTTATTCCATTTCAAGGCAAACTCTAATATCAATAGCTCTTGCAGGATAAACCTCTATCTATAGTAAATATACCAACTTTTCTGTCTTTATTTATTGTAGATATAGGTGCTATGATCCCTACTGGAGACCAACTTCTCCAGGATCTGTGGAAGACATTCTGCTAGTCAGGCTGGGGTTCATATCCCAGCTTTGGGGAGAAACCCAGGGGTCTAGTCAACTGTGATCTGAGGATGGGGGAAGTCTGGCCCACTGAAATGCTACCAAGGGCTCACCTGTCTGAAGCTTGCTACAGCCTTGTACCTACATTTTCTGAAACCGGCATATAAGGGTCACTCTAGCCCTAACTGTTGTTTCTGTAGTCGCTATGTCATGTCCAACTCTGTGATTCCATGGACTATAGTGTGCCAGCCTCCTCTGTCCATGGAATTTTCCAGGCAAGAATACTGGAGTGGGTTGCCATTTCTTTCTCCAGGGGATCTTCCCTACCCAAGGATCGAACCCGAGTCTCCTGCATTGGTAGGCGGGTTCTTTACCACTGAGCCACCAGGGAAGCCCAGCCCTAACTGCACCCACCTTCATATGGGCTCAGATTCTCCTTCTGACACACGTCAGTCTGTGCTAAGCACCTTATCTGAGTGAGGGCCTGGGACACCTTGTCTATGACACACGTTGGTAGCTATGACTTTCTAACCACAGGTGGTACCCCTAAGGATTGCATCTTGCAAAGAAAACAACTCTTTTTAATATTCCCGTTCCTTCTTCCTCCGTTAGCTCAACCGCCCTCAGCCCCATTTACGGAAAGAAAGCTACACTTAACAAACACTTATGTCAGGCACTGTGCTAAGTAACCACTTTTTGAAAACTGTCCTCTAGTACAGGAACCCTATAAGGGCATTTTGCCCATTTTATAGATGAGGCCACTGAGAGTCAGAGAGCCTAAGTAACTGTCCTAAAGGTGACAGAGCTGGAAGAGTGGCAGAGATGGCTTGGAACCAGGGCCTGTCTTTTGTCAGCCCATGCTGCCTGCCTGCATCCAGAGTACAGGATACCTTGCTACTGAGACAGAGCTTGGTTCTGGGGATGTCCATGTAATGCACAGGTCAGCTAGTGATGCATGTCAGCAGGTAAGGGCCATGGGCTCTTGTGCCACGTACCTGGGGGGTGGCACCACGCCTTTAAAATGGATCTTTATATGGGATGTGCCCTTTGGTTTGTTTTCTCCAACAAACACGTGGATGGAAAATTCTGATTCACAGGGCTGAGGGCTACCAAGATTGTATGGTATTGTTTATTCCTTGATTCCCTCTCATTATCTTTACATTTTTTCTCATTTTTTCTCCTCTCTGCTTCCTCTGATCTCACTCTCTAGCTAAGGTTTACACATTTTGGCTCATTTTCCCTCTTTCCTGTAACTCTGAGCTCACACTGGGCTGTGCTGACAAAGTCCAGGTTTCCCATACAGGATATGAACCTGATAGCAATAACAGCTACCATTTTCGAACACTAGTTATGAACTAGCTATTCTAGCATGATCATTTCACTGACTCCCCAAATGCTGACTTAGGAAATGGGACTGGGGGGACTGAAAAGCTTGACAAAGCTCACACACCCAGAAGCAGCGGGGCTAAGACTCAAAAATCAGCTTTCACTGTTGTCTCTTGCTGTTGGCTGCAGTGCCTTCCTTCTTGTGCACAAAATGAACATGGCCTTCCTTGTTTCCTTCATCAGCCAGACAGCTATTGGACTATCCCCTCCTACCTTCATCCCAGTTTCACCATTCGGGAGAAGAAATGCATTAGCTTCACGCTTCTTGTAACTAAAGGAAGTAGAAGACATCTTGATAATTCAGACAACCTCAGGACTATCTGTGTTTTTAAGCCCAGACACCCAGACACCCTTATAGCTGGAAGGGGAGAGATGTATGGGGTTTGGGCTTTGTGGGCATCCCCAGCTTGGTCCCTGAGGTCTGCAGCAAAGGGTTGGCATCGGAGGCGGTAGAGATGCTCCAGTGCTGAGCACAGCCTGGGTGCGTACGCTTTAAGAGCTGAGGCATTTCATGCTGAACCGATAGCCTTCTCACTTAGCTAACTGAATCCCTTGCTGTGCACTGTCACGCATCTGGGCAGGGGACAGCACCTCATCTGACATGCACGCGAATTTCAAAGAAAATGACGACATAGAGTTTAATGGAGCAGAAAGCACAGCAACCCTGCAAAGACTCCAAAGCCCGGGACGCAATGAAAGCTCTCAGCCAAGGAGGCAAAAGACCCAGGATTCAGTTCCCTGTCCCATTTTCTCCTTAAGGCATCGGGGCTTGCATTCAATGCTGATGTGTCCTAATTCAGAGGGGGTGTGGGGGAGGGGAGAAAGACTGCATGACAGCCTTTGCATCTTTGCCATCTGCTCTCACACTGTGCTTGTTCTTTTGTGAATCAGAAGCCAGTATCCACTGTGGGTCAGAAGTCAGAGGTTTGAAAAGGGGTGTGGGTCAAGAGGAACCATACTTTTTAACCCCTGCTCTCAGCTGCTGTGGGCACCTGAGCTTTGAGGCCAGGGCGTTTCCTTCTGGGCAGGGTCTTCTCCCCACTCCCTAGCTTTATGCGAACTGCTCTTTGCCACAGGTTGAAAAAGTCCCGAAGCTCCTGGCTGGAAGGAGCTGGTCCCAGGGAGATGGTGGCAGGAAAGCTGCCTGGAGCAGTGACATCCTGTACTCTGCCTCCTAACACCTCCTCAGAACCTTCAGGTGCTGGCGACCATCTGTCTCCGGGGAACACACAGCACATCGTCATCTGATGCTGGTACTGAAACTCAGCCTCGGCTGCAGGCCAGGTGGATCCGAGGTCTGTGAGCAACTCCTGGCACAGCCTATATCTCAACTGGTAGCCGTCCAAACATCCCTTCTGGAGGTTGTGTCTAACTTCCTAAGAGTCCTTCCAAGTTTCAACATCCTGAGTGACCAGCTCAAGGTTGACTTTGCATCAGAAGCTTGTCAGGAGTCAGAATTCAGGTCTCATGGCATCAGGCTCAGGTCTTGTGCGTGGACTGCTCTGCCACAAATGCAGAAAGGTGACATCCAGAAATACAAGCCTGACTGCATTCCCCGTGACTATGTATATCCTTTATCCCTTGATAATCTTGCCATGTGGATGCCAATTACTAATTTCTTTCCTTCAGAGCAAATCTTATTACTAGCGTGGGAAGGGCCAGTATCTGGTTCTGGGTCGCTTTATTCTGCCCTGACTGCCTTCCCTGCCAGGGGAAAATTCAATCCACTGTACAGGTGGCAGTGGTCAGAGGTCCCCCAAATGAAAGAGGATGCAGGGGCAAGGACCCCTATACCCCTGTTATTTCTGTGGGCCATGGCACCATTTATACCCTGCAGAATTTCAGAGGGAAAACAGAAAGCTTCTTATTTTCTCAGAGGCTGTAGGGAAAGTGGATGGACTACTTTTAACCTTTAGCCATTTTTAAGTAAAAAGATGTGTCATCGCAAAGACACATGTTAAAGTTACCTTTAAAGTGTGATTCTGAACCGGATGTATGAAAAGGTCCTTTAGCCTGGATGAAACCAACAATATTAAAACTCTAACACCAACTGAGTAAGTCAAGCACACAGGTCAGGCTCACTCTTTGTTCCAATTCACAGCTGCCCTGTATACACATGAGGCAGTCCCGGGGGGTTTTGGCATCACCCACCAAGAGAGGTACAGGGCTGACAAGTCTCAAAACTGACTGCATGTGAGAACCACCTGGGCGTGTTAAAAAAGATATATGCTGAGTCCCCGTCCCAGAGAATCTGACTCAGTTGATTTGGGGTAGGATCCAAGCATGGGTATTTTCAGTGCGTGGGGGAAGTGGTAAACTTCCATTAAAAAGTGCTTATGAAGAAGTATAACCACCATATAATGACATGCACAAATCTAGAGCACCCAGCTTAATGGATTTTTATGAATAAATCCTGAAACCTGGGCTTCCCAGATGGTTCATATGATAAAGAATCCGCCTGCCAATGCGGAAGATGTGGGTTCGATCCCTGGATCAGGAAGATGCCCTGGAGGAGGAAATGGCAACTCTCTCCAGTATTGTTGCCTGGACAATCCCATGGACAGAGGAGCCTGGAGGGCTGTAGTCCATGGGGTTGCAAAGAGTAGGACATGACTGAGTGAGCACACACGTGCTCTTAAAACCCATCCCCATCAAGATACAGAAAATCACCCCCAGAAGCTTCAGCATGGGACTTCTAAAATTTAACTCTTTTATTTCGAAAAAAAAAAATTAAAACTCTTCAAGCTGCAAGAGTATAAAATGAACTCAGCAAGGGTATTTTAAAAACTCTCCCCTGTTGATTCTAACACAGAGACAGGATTAACAACAGTAATTGGCTGGGTTTTTCTTTTCCTCTTTTTTGGCCACACCTCTGGCCATGGAAAACCTTCAGTAAAACATGGGCATAAGGTTTTAATTTTTTGTTACTAATTTCTTAACCAGGTCATTATTGGTTCCTCCAATACAGAAATTAATGTTGGCCTCAGATCCATTTGATTCTGCTGTAATGTGATTATCTTTGTAACTTTTCAAGCATTGTTTATGGTTTACAACCTCCCTCTTTCTAGCTACATATGATCTGGGGGGACTTTTTGCTCTAAATAAGAATATTTTATGTGTGCTTGTGGAAGAAAAAGGTGGGGATCACGCTCATTTTTCGTAGCTCAGCCACGGACAGTTGGCAAGGCCAGAGGCAAAACCTGGAGTCCTCCAAGGGCTATACAAGGTCAAGGGCAGGAATGTGTGAAAGGCAGGAATCTGGAGCGAGTGAGGAAGTGAGGAAACAAAATCAAAACCAAAAGCAGTCATGTCCAGGCCCAGTAAATACACATAGACGACAGAGGCCAGCCAGAGCTATGAGCTGAGGGAGGCCAGCAGGAGGCATTCTGAGGTTGAGGCGTGGTGGGGAGGGAGGACTGGAAGCAGGAGGCAGTGAAGCCGGCAGTTAAGGGGCTGTGCCGCCACCAGAGGCTGAGATGCAGAGCACGCTGGCCTCAGGAGGGGCCCAGGTGCCAGGCTGCACCCTGCACGAGTCCCTGGCAGACACTGCCAGTGAGGCTGCAGCTGGGACCACCCAGACCCACCAGCTTATTTCAATTTGCTCAAAGGCTGAATTGACTTAACAGTGGCTCTGGGGGCAGTGCTGGGTACAGCTGGACTCTGCCCAGGTCCTTCATCTCCTTTTTGTCTCCTGATACATGTTTCCTAAGAAACAATTCCTTACGTGGTAGCTAAGTGACTTTTCCATTTGGAATAGCGGTCTGAGTGGAGTGGGGGTTAGAGGCTGCCATACAGGGGAAGTTCTGAGCATGGCTGAGGTCCTTAGGACCCAGATGAAGGAGGAGAATCTCCTTAATCCCTCAGATGGTGGCAGAAGGCAAGCCTCGTGATAGATATGAGCAGACAAGCCTCATGGTGGATATGGGTAATGGCCTGAATGAGGGCATCACTGGCCCAAAAAGTGACCGAAGAGTCTAAAAATGAGAACCTATCACACTAAAATGTTTGACAAAGAAAAGTTCTCTTCGGGACCAGTAACCAATTTCTTAAGTCTTGTGGGTGTTCTTTTTTTTTTTTTTTTGGTACTTGTGTTGTTAAATAAAGGTTTGGTTTGCATATAACTTTCCAGGTTTATTACAAGGATGAGTGTGACAACATGAATTTTAAAACTCAGTATGGAAAACAAATCACAATGCCTCTGAACCTTGAAGTCCATGTTGTCTTTGATTTTAGCAATGAGTTAAATTCACTTAAATTTGTTTCCTAACAGAACCACGCTTTATAATGAAAAGTTGTTCTGTTCTTTTTTTTTTTTTTTAAAAAAAAAAAGGCAGAAAAATAGAAAATGAGCAAATAGTAAATTTTTGAAATCTAATTTTTTTAGATTTCAGATAGAACAAAGAGTGAGTTTTTGAAGCCATGGTGGTTTAAATATATCCAGTGTTCATGCTTTGTCAGCTTCATCCTGTTCTCACACACACACATGCACACACACTCATACACACATAAATATGGCCGGAACAGCTACCTTTCCCTCTCCTTCTATATCGAATTCAATTCCTAGATTCTGTTAACCTCTCCTGGCATTTCACGGTTTATGGGTGAGGCACCTGGGAGCTGTGGCTTCTGACAGCGTGAACACTGCTCAGAAACACGAAACCTTCAGGTGCCTGAGGTGGCAGAACAGTGAGTGCTCAGGGGAGACTGAGGAGGGGAGCGTGGAGGGGTGTAGAGTCACTTCTGAAGCTCTGCAAACTGATGGTCCTTAAGAAGACGGGGCTCTCCCTGCTCCCATCCCATTTCTGAGCTTCTGGAAGAGATGAGGCTGCCATGGGCTGAGCCATGGACTAAGCCGAGAGGAGATGAGTCAAGGTACTCGCAGTGTCTCACATGCTTGAGGAGCCCAAGAACCACTGTAAGTCAAGCTGCCTTATAGGCTACGATCTGTGCATCCTTTCACCTCCACTTACACGGGAGCCCATGTTGACAGCACAATGGGAACACAGGAAAGTGGAGACATTGAAAACAGCAAAATGAAAAGTCTTCCCAAAGGATCGCTGGCACAGTCCTACCTCATACAGATCTCGTAAGGGGTTGGGAATGCGAATCCTAGACATTACAAAAGGGAGAGACATGATGATGGCACTGTTCTCCAATCAGCATTAACAAGAGAGGAAACGGGTGGAAATGGAAGCTGAAACGAAACAAGGGGACTGCCCGGCTGGGGCAAGGCGGGCCTCTTACCGTAGTGCGGGATGATGGCCCAGGCCATGGCTGAGGCGTAGATGCCGCCGATCATCCAGAACATGCAGAGCCAGCTCAGATGCTCGCCCCGCTTCTCTCGGGCCAGCACTTCCGCAAAGTAGGAGAACACGGTGGGGATGGCTCCTCCAATCCTGCCAAGAGGTAGGGACGGTATGTGATATCAGAGCTCATACAGCCAATGTGAAACACGAAGGGCAGAGCTAACGCAAGCTCTATCAACACATGTTCTCTTTCTTTTCCAGCATATCAAGGAAGGTACATTTTCTACAACTTAGTAACTTTAATAGTGGCTCAGATGGTAAAGAATCTGCCTGCAATGCAGGAGACTGGGGTTCAATTCCCGCGTTGGGAAGATCTCCTGGAGTGGGGCATGGCAACCCACTACAGTATTCTTGCCTAGAGAATCCCCATGGACAGAGGAGCTTGGCGGGCTACAGTCCGTGGGGTCGCAAAGAGTCGGACCCGACTGAGCAAATAAGCACACAGCATGTTCAAAATAGGTTTATTATCCTCCCCAAACTTGAACCTGCAATTAAACCATGTTACCAAAAGGTGGGAGTGGTACCCTACTCATGTGCTTTATATAGAGCCCTTAGCTTAAGATCTCCATGGACTTTCTGTTTCTTGTTGATGTTCTACATGGTGTTTATCAAAAAGCACAATATTTGGTATGATCTAGGAAATACTTTAACACATTCAGTTCAGTTCAGTTCAGTCGCTCAGTTGTGTCCGACTCTTTGCAACCCCATGAATCGCAGCATGCCAGGCCTCCCTGTCCATCACCAACTCCATATATATATATATATATATATATATATATGATGATTATGTCTTGTCCATGACATGGGGACTTTGGAAAGAGATTCAAACACCTCTAGAGGGCTGACTGCAACTGATCCTACTCCGCAGCATTGGTCCTACAGCCCTGTCTGAGGGATATGTTAACACAGGACCCACAGGGCTGCTTCCTAGACTGGCTCTGGTCCCAGTCCAGCAGATACTGCTGAATGAGTACATGTGAAAGGGGCACTGGGACAATCACATAAAGAGCTGCTGGTTTAGATTACCAACAGCGCAATGCTTCCTTCCAGTCAAGGTGATTTTAAGAGACACTGACTGATCTCTGGATAGAAGGTATGAACAGTGACCTCTTCTCAGGTTAAGGTTCTCAAATGAGGGTCTATGGAATCAAAATTTTGTTCATTCTAGGGAGATGGGCCATAGAACTCATCAGAAGGTCAACTTGGCCTTGACCCCACAAATTTTAAGACACTGTCTAAGAAAGTAAGGTAGTATGGGAAATAATTACTATCATTCTAAACAATATGTGAATTCTTAACATAATTATTTTTTTAAGCGTGCTACAATATAGTGAAAGTGAAAGTCGCTCAGTCATGTCCGACTCTTTGCAACCCCATGGGCTATACAGTCCATGGAATTCTCCAGGCCAGAATACTGGAGTGGATAGCCTTGCCCTTCTCCAGGGGATCTTCCCAACCCAGGGATCGAACCCAGGTCTCCCACATTGCAGGCAGATTCTGTACCAGCTGAGCTACAAGGGAAGCCCAAGAATACTGGAGTGGGTAGCCTATCCCTTCTCCAGGGATCTTCCTGACCCAGGAATTGAACTGGGGTCTCCTGCATTGCAGGCGGATTCTTCACCAACTGAGTTATCAGGGAAGCCCTCAACATATAAGCAAGTTGTAAAGACAACAAACATGTACTGATTCCTTTATGTTCATGTTTCTGTAAGGAAAATTGCGATTGATATTTCAAGTAAATTTGATGTCAAGGAATGACACTTGTATTTATCCATTTAGCAATAACTGATTTCCTGAGTGCCTTTAATATGATAAAGAGTGACAGCGATCTTAGCAAATGCAATGAAGAGAAAGGCCACATCTGCAGCAGATGTACCTAATGAACCACGGAGCTGATAGTGTCACTCTGCACCAACTGGTAGGCATGGCACCGTTTCATGAGTCTGCCCCTGTTTATGGGGTAGTCATCTGTGGCTGGATATGTGCAGACCACCTAGAATAGTGCTTTTCAATCTACAGGCTACAAAATTAATTTAGCAAATGTCAATAGCATTTTAAAAATTGAAATATACATGAAATATTTGAGTGACATTCAAGTAATAAGTATCATTTCATACATTTCATTCACAATAAACATTTATAGTGTGTAATATATATTCATATGTGTATATATGTGAGTATAAATATACATAAATATATAACTATATATATGCATGTGTGCTAAGTTGCTTCAGTCATGTCCAATTCTTTGCGACCCTAAGGACTACAGCTCACTAGGCTCCTAGAATCCATGGGATTCTCCAGGCAAGAATAATGGAGTGGACTGCCTTGCTCTCTTTCAGGGGATTTTCCCAATCCAGGGACTGAACCTATGTCTCCTGCGGCTCCTGCATTGCAGGCAGATTCTTTACTGCTGAGCCCTGGGGAAGCCCATAATTATATATATACTTATATATATATGCTCTTAGTAAGACCTACTGTTCAAAGAGTTTGAAAATCACTAACTTAGAGCATCTATATCTGTTCCTCTGGGGTATGAATGTGATGGTTCTACCTAAAATCTCCATGGGATTTCAGACGTAGCACATGGCAACTCAGCACCATCACATCAAGGGTAGCCAGCCAGGTCCAAGTCCATCAACCAGACCCCCAAACAAGAAACAGATGTATATGATGACCAGTCAGAGCTGGCTATAAACCACACCACAGAAACACACGGTTCTCTGCCTGGCTTCCTGAGGACCTCACACCATGCGTGGACAGCTAGCTGAATTTAAAAATTCAACAATGCTTCAAACAGGTTTGAAATGGTTCCGTTACAACACACAATTTTAATGGGAAATAAAACATCTGTGTCATAAATCATTTAATGCTGTTCCTTTTGTCATTTGATGTGAGGAATCTGTTTCTCTGGACTATAAAGTCCCAGGTCCCTAATCCGTGTCTTCACTTTTCGATGCAAAGGAAGAGCCTCAGTTTTTACTGATTTTTAACATCCTAATTAATGTTTCATTGGTTTTCTGGACACTCTGTATGTATGAGTGGTAACTCACACTTCAGGAAGGCACAGTTGTGTGTCAGGGGATGCCAGGTTGCTCTGAACCAAGATGAATGTATTCCAGGTGGCTACCAATGCAGTTGCATAAAAGAACACCAACTTTAGGGGCTTTTAAACAATCCTTCTGGTTTTAATTCAAAGTCTCTTTTTCAAGTTTTTTTTTTGTTTGTTTTGATTTTTGCTTTTTGAATTTCTTTTTGCATGGATGTCTCTCAATGTTTGTAAAGCAGACCACAAGGAATTCTAACATCAAGGGCTAAGTGAGTCTGAAGAAGGAGGGAAGGAATCTATTTAAATCCCTCGCAAAGTCCTTCAGACTCAGAGACCTAAAAAACAATCCAAGCATTCACATTTCTTATTGTGAGCTGATCATCTATTTGGGGGAAAACATTAACTCCTCATCATACGGTGATATCCTTCAAGCAGAGAAAAAACATTATAGTACATTGCAGTGTGCCGTAATATTAACTGTTCCTGGAGTTTCATAGCCGATCAGAGTGGTTACATGTTGTTTACACTAGACCAGAGGCTCTTGGAAGGTGACGACTATAACATATCCATCTTTGAATCCCCCTTACTTGGCCTACTGGGCTTGCACTGTTTACTCGTAAGAAACGAATTGCCCCGAGACTCTCTGATGATGGAGGGAGGAGTAAGCTGCTGTGACGACCTAACCTCTCGAGTGAGTGGAAACATACACCTTATGTCCTGGGCCAACATGACCGGAGAAGCTGGGGGTGCCGGCATGGCAGTTCTGACAGCAGCAGAGCCCCCACGGGGTTCGTGAACTACTCTATGTCTTAGTGGTCACCCTCCACCACCAAATCTTATTTTAAAAGCTCCCTATTACTATTCTACCTCACTATTTTGTATGAGGGGCTAATATATCTCCTTATTTGTTTTATTGTACTAAGATACAATTTCTGAGAACACTTGAAGGGAGAAACATATCTGAATGGAGTTTCTCAAATTCTCTATGGTTATTAAATAGGGTTGATTTTGTGCCCCTCTCCCAGCAGACATTTGACAATGTCTGGAGATATTTTTAGTTATCACAGCTCAGGGGTTGCCCCTGGCACATTGTGGGCAGAGTCCAGGCACACTGCTAAAAATCCTATCATATTCACAGCAGCCCCTCACAACAAAGACTTATCCAGCTGCCAATATCAATAGTGCTGAGGTTGAGAAACTCTTGCCATGGGGATGTAATAGAGGAAATATGATACTTTAAACAGCCAGGATATAAGGCATACCATGGTTATCTTTTACACAGCAGATAGGCAGTAAATGTCTAAATACAGTTAACAGGGAGACCTCTTTATTGTTCATTATCTACTGATCAAGTAGCTACTGTTGCAATGTGCTCACGATTTCATTTTTGACAGAATATTTACACAAATGAAACAATGAGATCAGGGTGGTTTATAAAGAATTTTTCTTACCGTAGGATATTAAGTCTATTTTATTAGCTCCCATCAAGGACCATATCTTCATTGTCCATGGTAGTAGGAGGCACAAAGGGAATAATAATTGAAATGCACACTCTATTATGGGTAGAAGATTAGCCAGATTCAAAATAATTGAATTGACACTGATGAAACAGAATGTTGACATGTGGAATTTCAGAGTTGGAGCTATTTTCCCTAAGTACTGTTAATGTTAGGTGTTTACAACTTTAATTACAGAAATATAAAGAAAGTAAAAAAGAATCTGTATTAAAACACATCACTAGAATAAGCTGGCACCCCTCCAGTACCTCGTTGCATGTGTGTGTCCACTCAAGTGTGGGAACACACATAACATGCCCCTCAAAAGCTCTGCAATACTTCTCGCAATACTCAGTATTAGGCATCAAGTAAATGTCATAAAACATATTTTCCTCAGTAAACTAAGACAAATTCACAAATGAGATATAGTATAAGGCGAAGACTTATATCAGCTTTACAGACAAAATTTCTGTGTTGGAAACACGAGACATGTAAATTGAATGAGATTAGCAAAGTGGGAAGAAGGAGAAGGCCAAACATTCCTGTCTCCACAAACCTCCTTGAAAAACCGGGAAGCCTGACTGATTTAAGTCTGCACATTTCACAGGCACAGCTCGCATCACTCCAGCCTCGATGACACCTTCGTGGTGGATTACGTCTGTCTCCATACCTTGTCACTCGGATGTATGCTGGCTACTGAGAAGATGAGGAGGAGGTTTCTATGGTGAAAGAAGGAGGTTGTACGCAAAAAGGCCAGTTATACTTAAAATGGCTCGAAGTATGATGTTCAGGGGAGAAATTATAGAATGATGACTTCCTGTCCTGAAAAGAATTGAATAATTCTGTTGTGCTTTAATGCTTCAGTAAGCATGTATTGATAATAATGAGTAATTTTATTCTTACTTACTTCACCACGTGATTGCCAGCCAGTGCCGTTCCTCAAACTTCCCTTTCCATTGGGAAATGAGGTATTACATGAGAATGTAATTAAGCAGGAAGTTGAATAAGCATTGTAAAGTCATGTGTTCCTTACAGATAGTAAGCAGGTGGCAAAATCCACCAACAGCTGACTCTGGTGGCTTTATTACAAGTATTATGGGTTTATAAAAATGACTAATGAATGCTGTAGTCTATGCCAGGAATCACAATCACAAATAATTTTCATGAAAAATATCCTTTTAATCCTTGCTCAGAATCAGCAACCAAAAAAAGAAAGAAGACACTGAACTGCCAGGCAAGTCGGACAGCAATTCGGAACCAGTTCACTGTGTTTTCAACTGGACCCAGAAGTAAACAACTAAAGCTGCTGCTGCTGCTGCTGCTAAGTCACTTCAGTTGTGTCCGAGTCTGTGCGACCCCATAGACGGCAGCCCACCAGGCTCCCCCGTCCCTGGGACTCTCCAGGCAAGAACACTGGAGTCGGTTGCCATTTCCTTCTCCAGTGCACGGAAGTGAAAAGTCAAAGTGAAGTCGCTCAGTCGTGTCCGACTCTCAGCGACCCCATGGACTGCAGCCTACCAGCTAAAGCAGCAACTCCAAAGATGGACTTCCTTTTCATGATAGTAACAGAGTATCACAGAGGAGGCTGCTCAGAGGCTTAGATGAAAGAACACAGATCTAACATCTCTGAACAGGCTAGGCTGGCACAGAAAATGAGATTGCTGTATTGATTAGAAGGCATATGTCTACTGTGAGTAATCAAGATAGAGACAGGAAAAGAATGTTTCCTGGTAACAAAACCAATCATCAAATTAGGAATAGGGATCCCTCATGCCCAGCTTTGATGCTAAAGCGTGGGGGGTTAGGGTAGCTTTAGTCTTCCCATCTGCAAAGCCGCAGCTTAAACCTGACTATTTTGAGAATATGGAGATGCACACATACAATCTGAGTAAAAGTTGTGTTTCTAAGAAAACATAATTTCAATTCCCCTAGCCCTTGTTTGCAACCATATTGGTGCCCTAAGCCCGTCAAACCTAAACAACTGCAGGCAGCAGCTAGTGGTAAAGAATTTGCCTGCAAATTCAGGAGATGCTGGTTCAATGCCTGGGTCGGGAAAATCCCCTGGAGAAGGGCACGGCAACCCATTCCAGTGTTCTTGCCTGGAGAATCCCATGGACGGAGGAGCCTGGCGGTTCCTACAGTCCATAAGGTCACAAAGAGTCGGACACGACTGAAGCAACTTAGCAACGCAGCATGCATGCAAAGCCCCTCAAACCTAAACAGATCTGCATATCCACAGCAGCAGACAGGCTGCCATGGAGGGAGAAGATGTATTCAGAGATCAGAATCCTCATGCTGTCTTGGAAAAGAATCATCTCACTATTGAGACAGCTGGAATCATGCACTCCCACAGCACCTAAATGATGTTGTGAATAAAGATGGTGATGACCGTTAGGATGATCTGTAAGAAGTGATGAAAAAAGACATGCAGACTTTTCCAGTCACTTGCTGTATATATCTAATCACCCTTTTCTCCTCAGTCTCCCACTCAGCTGCCATTTACCAATCCATCCATCATCCACCCCTCCCCCGCACCATCCAGCCCCTCACCCAGCCAAGATCTGGGCCAAGGACCTGGTGCTGGAGGGACAGGCACGAAGAATACATATCCCTACCCTCACGGAGCTCACAGAGTCAGTTCTTAAAAGTGCATGTGGCTAATTTTTCATAATTATACATTATGACTTTGGGAGAACTTTTCCTCTGTTACTTCTTTCTCCCTTGGAATCTATAGTTCTTTCGCCAAAAGGTATACAGGGAAATAAACTGTGTCTGAATGGCCCACTGTTGTTGGAAATTCTCATAAAAGGCATTGTTTAAGGCAGTGCTTTCCAACAGAAATACCATGTGAAGTATGTATAAAATTTTGAATTTTCTAGAAAAGATATTAAAACAAGGCTGCAGTTAACTTTTAATAAATATTCATTTAACCCAATGTATCCAAATACTATCATTTTAACATGTAATCAATCTAAAAATTATTAATGAGATATTTTATTCTCTTTTGCATGTATTAAGGCTTTGGAATCCAGTGCTATGTACTTTATACTTTACAGCACATCTAAATTTGGCCACATTTCATATACTTCGAGGCTACATATGGCCTGCGGGACTGCACAGGCCCAGGAAAACACTGACTCACTGTTTATAACTTGGGTTTGCAATTACTTTTGGATTAAAGGTAATTTAGTCTGTTGCCTCATCTTCCATATTGGAAACAGTCTTTCCATTCCAATTCTTTGGGTCAGAAATCTTGAACGGATCTGTTCAAAATGTTTATTTGGTGTCTGTCATGGATCAGACATCGTGTGGTATGAAATCACAGACATTTCTCAATGAATCTGAGATAACACAGGCCTGGTGGTTATAAGCATGAAGCCAGACTGCCTGGGTATGATTTTACCATTAGCCTCTCTGTGCCTCATCGTTTTCATCTATAAAATGGGTAGCATAAATATTATCTTCCTCATAGGGTCACCATGAGGCTTTAATGAATCAATATTTATAAAGTACTTAACACAGCATCTCTCAATAGGGCAACTACTACATAGATGTTTGATAAAACATGTTTAAAAGTTGAAAAATTTTAAACAGTTCTGCATTTTTCCAATGCAGGAGGTATAACCTTACAGTTTGGAATTAGACTAAAACTCAGAAGAGCTGGGAGTCTACTGAACACATGGAAGTCAATCTATCCGTGCCCCAATGTTCGAATTTCAAAAAGGCAGGGTATTTTTGCATACTCAATTATTTTAGAAATGTTCCGGACATAAATGAGGTTCTACATAGTTTGAAGAATTTCAGTTAGTGGTGATCATTTCTATCAAGTCAAGGTATTCCGGTTATTGTACCCTGACAACAATGGATTGATATCAGTGAATGGATAGATATTGTTTAGCTATGAAGGATGCATTTATGAGGCTCCATTTGCAGAGGGAGAAATGGCCAGTCATTCTCCTACCATACACAGACACTGAAATTTCATTTTAATTTCTGTTGCTGGTGTAGTTTTCTCCTGACCTTTACGCTTAGCAGTGCCAGGCCTTCAGCAAGACGCTCCCAAGTTTGACATTGCCCGGCATCTGAAGCATTCCCATTCTCATAATTAACGGTGACTGGAAACAAATAATTTAATTCTGGGCAAATGAAAATGAATCAATGGTGTCAACTCCATTTCCCATCTTTCTAATTTTCTGTAACAAAAGAGGAGAGGGAAATGTCTGTTCCCCGATGTGAGACTCACTTAGGAAACTGAGAGACAGATGAATAATTGCTGATGCCTTACTCCTCCTTCCCATAAAACACTGCTGTCCCTGGCAGGAAGAGTGTGCCTTGTGCTGAATAAACATGTAAAGTCATACAAAATTTGGCACCTGGACACATCTGTTTCTAAGAAAATACACTCATGACTTAGTGTGGTGAATAAAGAGGAAAGCACATCTATCACAAACCCAGCCATCAGGCTCCTTTATATGCAGAGCAGGAATATAACACAGTCCTGCTAATGATGCCTCAGAAACACAATAAGACAGGGCAAGAGGAAGCCTGTGGCACTTGCAATAAAGTCAACACAAGGCATCTTAACCTTGGATTCAGAATGCACAGTTTGCCTGTTCACAGAGTGGCCAGTTCAGAAGGACTTCACTGCACCTAAGTCCTGGCTGTGTCCTTCCTGGTCCCATCACTGAACCTTAACCTGTGCAATGAGGGGTTTGGACTGTGACCCAGAAATTCGCTTCCTCCTCTGAAAGGCCCAGTGTGAGGAATTGGTAGACAGGCACCATACCAATGTGGAGATCCTACCAGTGCTCTGTCCATTCCAATTATGTATTCTGGAACTGGGAAGTGACCACAGGATGGATTCAGGGACCTCCTGGACTCACTGTGAGATGGATCTGAGATCAAACTCCATTGAACACCCGACCTCTGTAAGTCCTTAACTCTGAGTGGTGAACCACAGTGACATTTTGGGTCCCCTGGAATTAATGTCAGTTCAGAGCCAGTGCCTAGTAAACTCTGAAAAGTTGATTATTTCCTTTTCTCTCATTCAGTTACCCTGGTAAAAGGCTACAGGTCCTTTTGGGGAAGACTGGGGGAAAGATGAACAGCATAAACTTCCAGCAATGTAGTAGGGTCTCCCCTTCATTCAAGGGGTTCTGGGTCTGTAAACTGGCTCAAGTCTGGAAATTGACTGAGGGCCATGCCTTTTTGTTTTTATGATGCAAGTTCAACTTTTGGTCATTTAATTGAGAACTCTTCCCCTTACACAGACCAAGTAAGACTTTATTAAGCTTCCTGAGATTAAGCAGTAAAGAGTGGACAGACCTATCCTGTCAATCTCTTGGAATTTACATGCTGGTGGAGGAAAGACATATAAGAAGCAAATATTTTGGTGTATTGATCAGTGCAACCAAAAAGACCAACCAGGGGTCTGTGGGGAGAGTCCCTGGGAGGGGTGGTCTGAGGTTGTGAGTGCTGAGGGCCCAGGAAGAAGACCCCGTGAAGCTGAAAGGATGGTGAGAGTGATGCTCCTGGGAAATGCGTGGAGCGTTGCAGGGTCTGAGCACCAGAGTTCCACAACGGGAAAAAAGTGCCAACATTCTGAAATTGTCCTTCCTTGTTCACCGAGTTCTCTTCAATTTAAAACCAGATCAGACGTGGATAAGGGAGCTGCCTGGTGCATAGAAATAACAAGATCTCCTATTTAAGGTCTCTAGGATCAAAGTCTTAATTCTTTGACTCAAGTTTTAACTAACAATGTTTAAATAAAAGGACTATGTCAAAACTTCAGCTGCTTATGTTTTCAGTGTGTAAGTGATGGATGTGGAAAGGGTTTGAACATTACACGCCTTTTAAACAACAAGAGCCTTCACGCAGAAACTGGCTTTTCACTCACAGTTTTGTCACCGTTTTCTCTTCATCTATGAGCCTCCCACACCCCTTGCTGCTGCCCCATAAAGGACACTGACTAGTTCTTAGCATATAGAGAATGGGAGTGCTTTTGAATTGTGGTGCTGGAGAAGACTCTGGAGAGTCCCTTGGACAGCAAGGAGATCAAACCAGTCAATCCTAAAGGAGATCAACCCTGAACATTCATTGGAAGGACTGATGCTGAGGCTGAAGCTCCAATACTTTGGCCACCTGATATGAAGAACCAACTCACTGGAAAAGACCCTGATGTCAGGAAAAATTGAGGGCAGGAGGGGAAGGGGACGACAGAGGACGAAATGGTTAGATAGCATCACCGACTCGATAGACATGAGTTTGAGCAAGCTCTGGGAGATGGTGAAGGACAGGGAGGCCTGGTGTGCTGCAGTCCATGGGGTCACAAAGAGTCAGACGCGACTGAACAACAACGGGAGGGCTGTCTGTGTACCTTCCCTCTCCAAGCAGACAGGAAGCATCTAGGGGCCAGGTCTCATCTATAACTGTGAAAGGTCCTCCATGGTTTCAGGAGAAGAGAAGGTGTGAAAGAGTTTTGTTTTTGAGTTGGAATGGAATTGGAGAACATAGAGACTCAGCTGAGAGTGTCCAGATGAACCCTCGCTGCCGAGACAACCCCTCTGTCATCCGGGCAGCTCTCCATATGTTAGGAGAAGGCAACAAGGCACCAAACTCATCCAAGGAAGAGAGACCGATTTCTTCACTTCCCTTAACAGCTGTGTTTCTCAGGTACCCTCAGCTGCTGGATCCTACAAGGTCCTGAGTGTTTCGCTACCTGGGCCCAGGTGAGTAAGCTCACATGGCTTCCCCGCAAGCCCCACTCCCAGCTGAGGGACTCTCCAACTATTCTGGAGAGCAGGGATGCTCCATTTTACTTGCCTGTTTTCTTCCAAGTCTTTGCCCATGATTAGTCTTTTCTGTTTCCCTCTGGGAATCAAAGTCGGAAAGAAGCCTCTTTTCCCCTCTCCATCTGCTGTCACTTTAAGACAAGATTCAACACGCAATCTCACTTGATCCTCATACTCAAAGGTAGGATGCAAAGCACTATTTTCTCCCTTTCACAAAAGAAGCAGCAGGCTGGAGGGCCCGCGGGACTTTCCCAAGGGCTCACAGTAAGGCCAGGGGTAGGGTGGACTTGAATTTCTGGACTCCCCATTCTGTGCCCACTTTGCAAAGGCATTCAGTGCATTAGTCTCTCGGAGCACAATTGATAGAGTGTAGCTGAATTAGCAATGCACAGTCTGTGCTTTGCCAGGTAAATTATCCTATTTAGAGGTCTGCAGCCCTGAGCTGCTGGTTGAAAAATGATGTGTTGGCAACAAAGAAGCAAATGATGTCATGAATATACCCAAGCCGTCTCTGTCTCTGTGCTGCCCTTGAATTAGCTTCTGGACAGCCCCTTAGTCTGGAGTATGCTACAGCCACCAGAATGGCCCTTTTCTCTGCAGTCAATGGAGTTGCCCATGTCTTCATCTAGACTGGCAATGAAAATTGCCATAATCATCCAAACCCGGCCAGGTACTTTTGAGTCTATGGATATTGTTGATATTTTCTGGATAAGGCTGTGAATGGAAAGGACTGGAAAGTTCAGAACTTGGGTTGTTAGGCTTCTTCTGACAGGCTAGCGGTATTATGTACATAAAAGAAAAAGCAGGAGGAAGTTCTCCTGTGGCAAGAATGTCTTATCCTATGGACCCTGAGATGGTCCTTTAACAAGCAGCTTTAATCGCACCTGCTCTTCCTCAGGTATCTCAACTCACTCAGCACTGGCTTGGCTGCAGCCCTCTGAATTCATGACCCAGAAATCCTCCCCACAGATGACGTGTGCAGCCAGTCTCACACAGAGCCTTGAACACCAAGCATCCCCTCTGCTAAGGAAAAGCCCTCTTTCCCCATCGATACAAAGCAAATGATTGATTCTGATCATTTTTCTCCAAGGAAAAAATATTTTCACACTTTCCCAAACTTTCCAACCCTCCTGCTTTACTGCAGTGTCTTCACTCTAAGGAGAACTCCTGAGATTCCTGCAACTTAGTCACACATTTGCCAAGTGCCCCCTGTGTGAAGAATATGTCAAAGCAGGAAATGCAAGAGACATGGGTTTGATCTCTGGGTCGGGAAGATCCCCTGGAATAGGAAATGGCAACCCACTCCAGTCTCCTTGCCTGGAAAATTCCATGGACAGGGGAGCCTGGCGGGCTATGGTCCATGGGGTCGCAAAGAGTCGGACACGACTGAGCAACTGAGCATGCACACACATCCTGTGTGTAGAATGTAGCACAGATGAGGTTCCAGAAGATAAAAAAAAAAACATCAGAAAAATCTGTGGATCCACCAATCTCAATATGTGAACAAATCTTGTGGCAGAAAACAATATAAAAATGTAAGTGTTTTGAATGAATTATGAAAGTGAACCATTAGTCTGCACGGGGAAACCTTTGTACTCTTAAAATAATCCACTTACATAGTCTTTCTCTTTGATGTCTTATATTCTGGTTAATCTTAGCTCTGATTTTAAAGTACTACTATATGTAATTAAGAGAGATGGGCTGCAGCTTTTTGACCTCCTCTTTGGGCAAAACTGGGCTTTGCTGTGTGGTGACCAACATCATCAACCACAACTGATCGGCTTCTCAAATTCATAACCCAGCACAGATTCCTGCCCCTTCTTCATTCATTTTTCTTTTATTTTATATTATTCCTATAGATTCATCTTATGCTAGACTCCCTCAGAAACAACATCTCTAAACAACATCTTAAACAGAGTTCTTAAGCATGAATCAGAAATTTTATATTTACACTATTTTTTTTTCCTATTCAAGCAGTTTCTTGGACTCTCCTAATTGAAGTATTGGGTTTTCCTAAGCTGTGGATTTGCTTAATTTAGTAACGAGTGCTTCAAGTTCTTTAACAAAAACGACTAACCATTGGTTATACTATGCCACTGCACTTGTCAATAGCACAACTTCTGTTGATTCACCAGAAGTTAGGAACCTATAAAAAGAACCTATTGCATCTCATGAAGCAGGCTTCCTACTTAGTTAAATATGCTATTGGTGGTTTAGTCGCTAAGTCATGTTGCAACTGGTTGCGACCCCACGGACTGTAGCCTGCCAGGTTCCTCTGTGGAGGGGGTTGTCACTTCCTTCTCCAGGGGATCTTCCGGACCCAGGGATCAAACTCAGATCTCCTGCATTGCAGGTGGTCTCCTGCAGTTACCATGGATCAATTAAACAATATTTACTTGAGACCCTCTCATCTTGGATTTAAGAGCATTGTTGAATGGTTCAAACCTTTAATTAGTTCATAATAGGTAGGACTAAAGCTATTTCTGGCTTAAATTTTTAGAAGAAAAAAACATCCACTCATAAATGTGCACTGCCACAGATATAGCATTCCTTTGAAAACAACACCCATTTCCTAGACATAAAGCACTAAAAGAATCAGCCACGGGAACACAGATGCGTATTCCCTTCTCTTCTGGATTTAAAGGTTGATAATTATATTTCTAAGAACCAGCATTATGGCTCCTAAGGCTGACACAAAGATGGGAAAGGAAATGCATTAAGGGATAATTTTTTGGTAATGAGAGCCTCTAGAGTGGAAAACACGTACATTATGTCTTTATGTAGAATAAACACATTACTATAAAATCCGAAAGAGAAAAGCCTTACCCGAATCCAGAAAGTAAGCGACAGAAGAGAAAGAAGCCATAACCTTGGACAAATGAAGACAGGAAGGCAAAGAATCCGTTGATAGACATGCAAATCAGAAGGGACTGCTTCCTTCCCACTTTGTCTGCCAGGCCTCCCCAGAAGAATGCCCCCACCATCATGCCGAGGTACACTATGCTGCCTGCAACACACAGAAAACAAAGAAACACGTCAGAGCGGGCAGGAACGACACTCGGAACAGCAAGTGAACAAGGGGCAGGAGACGTCCTAGAATTCTGCGTGGGAAAGCAGCTCCTTTACAAATAGATTCTGCAGGATCCATGAATCCGCTTTCAAGCTGGAAAACAAGCTCTGTGGGTTTCCTCAGGCTGCCATGGGTGATGGTAAGGGCAGAAGATGAGACGGTCACGTTCTCCCCAGCCTTGTGGGGAGGGTACCCCCAGTGGGCAGGCATGAGGAGTCCCCATAGAGAACAACCCCACACTTTGATTCATGGCTGTGTCATCTTTGGTCCAAATGCCCAGCTTAGCACCACAGGAAGGCCGAGATGGGAGACTGAGTCAGGGGCTCCCAGGTCAAACGGATCCTCTAGCCTGCTTCAAGCCTGCGCTGCAGCAGATGACCTGGGCCACAGCCAGACTCCTAGGAAACTTCTACAAGATCGCTAGGTTCTTTCTCTCTGGTTCTCCTGAAAACCCTGGCCCTTCCTTGAAAGGAAGGGATGTTAGGGAAGGTTAAGTTTACAAGAGTTAATCTCAAAATGGTCTCTCCCAAATCCTGCTCAGAAAAGAAAAACTTTTTCTTGGCATCAGGAGCTTAAGAAGAAGGAAAATCGCTGCTTGTGGTTTGGGGTTGTTCAACTCACCATGGTTGGCTTTGCTTTCGTAAAGGAAACAAATGGAAAAATCAAGAGTTAAATAGATGCCCCTCTTGGTATCACTGAGCAAACAGCTGAATTTTCCAATTCACTTGCTTCTTCTAAAAAACCAAGCCCTCATAAACTCTGTCCAGAGTTTTCCATAGGATGATACAATATTAGGTATGGCAAATGTTATTTTTTGGAAGGTTTTCAAAAGGGTATGCAAGGTCTAGGGGAAATGGCATAATTAATAAATAAGAGTTTTGGCTTTAAAAAAGCTGCCTGCTACATCTTTTACTCAATTCTGCTTTTTTCCTTTGCTTCACCAAAGCACCATTTGAGTAGTCCCTTCTCAAACAAGTGTTGAAGGTGCCCAGCAGCATCTAGGTTACAAGCTGAGAAAACACTACCTTATTTATTGCTTTAGGTTAGGGAAATATCCTCCTTAAACATTCACATGAATTCATTTGCTAACAGTTAATAAATTAATGAGACCCAGAAGGAAAGCACTTGGCAAGGTCTGGTGACCCCACATCAATGACATGCAGATGCTGCTCTGCAGACAGACGAGTCTAGACAACTAGAGGGAATGGCGAATGTTGGAGCAATTATACAATAAGACACAACAGAAGCTGTTTTTACTTAGACTGGGCTGCTGAAAGGAGATGGGCGGTTATCCTTTGCCTGGGTAGGGACGGCCTACTTTTCTCTGTACTATGTGGCTGACCGTAAAAAGACCATCCTCCTCAATAAAGAGGTTACTCATATCATGAGGCCCAACGCATGTCGAGAAGACAATTTAAAGAATGTATCAGCACAGTGCACAGGGATCCGCAGAGCAGATTCACCCAGGAAAATGAATATGGGGCGTATCTCTTATTTACAGCCTAAGAGGCTTGAATTTGCCACTCATGCCTCTCAGAAGACTAATCAGTAAGCTAAGCTGCTTGATGGACTTCCCAGGTTAGAACGAAAGAACCTGCTTGCCAATGCAGGAGACATAAGAGACGCGGGCTCTATCCCTGGGTTGGGAAGATCCCCTGGAGGAGGTCATGGCAACCCACTGCAGTATTCTTGTCTGGAGAATCCCATGGACAGAGGAGCCTGGCAGGCTGCAGTCCATAGGGTCGCAAAGAGTTGGACGTGACTAAAGTGACTTAGCATGCATGCGTGCAAGCTGCTTGATAATAATGTCTGTCTTTAGAAATGCCTACAGGTCAGAAAGTGAGTTGCATCGACCGGGAGCAGCCCATGGCTGTTGCCATCTAAAGACTTGGGACTCTTTCTTGTGGCTCTGGCCCCAGGAACAAAAAATGGTCACTGGCACTTGTGGAACCGTTACCAGTTCTAAACTTTTCTGTGAATTAACTTGCATAATCCTCTCTACCACCCTTTGAGGTGAGTACTATGGAAACACCATTCATTGGTGGGAAGCTGACATACAGGGACATTAATGATCTAACCACAGAGAAGTGAGTGCTGCCTACATCCCAGTCCGTCTCTTTGTACAACGTGGTGATGATTCCTTTAACCCTCCTGGCTGCCCTCCTGGGAAAACATCCCAGTTTGTCCAGGCTCTTGGGTGGAGGTAACATCTAAAATTGAAAGTGGTACCTCAAAAGTCTCAGAGGTGCCTTCTCCCTGGACGCCACCCTCATAGAATTAGAGCTAAGTCTTGGGTAGTGGAAAATGACGGATGGGAGCTCGGGGGACACGCTGCTTCGTCCCACCCAAGTATGTGACCTGGGATGCACTGCTTACTCTCTGGTACTCCAGATGGGTACATCCCTGACCCTTGGTGGGGGAGGTAAGGGAGCTGATGCTGCCAACGGCTGGGTGGTGCTAGAGCAAAAAGGAAAATCCAAGTTCTTGCTACGAAGAGCAGCACAGACGTGCTAAGTCACTTGAGTCGTATTCAACTCTTTGCAACCCCGTGAACTGTAGCTCTCCAGGCTCCTCTGTTCCTGGGATTCTCCAGGCAAGAATACTAGAGTGGGTTGCCATTTCCTCCTCCAGAGGAATCTTGCCGATCCAGGGATGGAAGCTGTTATGTATCCGGCAGTGGCAGGCAGGTTCTTTACCACTAGTGCCCCCTGGGAAGCCCAAAATGAGTCGGTTCCTGTGCCATGCTCTGAAGGAGCTATAACCCCCTCACTTTTCCAGTTCAGAATGGATGATGGTCCTTCTGGGCGGGTCTCCATGTCCTGTCATCCCCTTCTGGGCCATCCCTTGCAGCTACATCTTCCCTAAACCAGGTTAGAGCCTTACAGAGTAATGATTCTAGCATTTTCAGGGCTCATAACCGGATGCTACATTCCTCCGCTCAGCAGGAGTGCAAGGACTTAGCCCCACCTGGGAGCTTTTTAAACCTCAGGGGTAGTAACGGCTAAGAGCTCATTCCTGCGAGGGCGACGGCTTAGTGACTTGAAAAGGGACAGGAAATCTGCATTTATTATTAGCACCCTGTACTTAAGCCCCTTGCAAATAAAATTTAAAGATAATACTTATGAGATTTTAATATATAAAAAAGAAAAATAGCCTATTTTTCAATTCCCCCAGATATCTATTTATCTATCTATATATATATTTTTTAACTCAAATGTGCCCCCATGGCCAATAATTCAAACCACACAGAAAAGTATAAAATGAAAATAAAAGTCTTCTTCTCCCTAATCCTTGATCCTCTTCCCAAAGGTAACCATTAGCAATTTTTTTCCAATTCTTCCAGAAAGCTCATACATATAAATATACAAAATGGATATCCTGTAGGAACTACTTGTTAAATATAGGTTTTCTTCCCCCACCCTGCCCCTGTGCAGCATTCATCATATCTAGTCTTCCTTAAAAATCTTTCAGATTTTTAAGCTTAAGCAAACCAGAAATAAATCTCTGTCAGGATTTTAATTACTTTTTCAAAACACATTTCATGTATTTCAGAAGAGCATTCCCTATCAGCTAGTAGGGGAAAAACAAACAGTTATTTCTCCATCTCTATTATTTCTATGCCTAAAATAAATACACCCAATTTCCCTAAATGAGAGGCTATTAAATCCAGTTTTAAAGAATTTACAGAGCGTACCCACTATGTATGACTTTTCCTGAAGGCTAGAAATACATGGATCTATAAGTCATGATCCTTGACCTTAAGGAAGGAAAACTTGGCAAATCTTCCTCTGATGCCTACTCTAAGCCAGGAGAGAAAGGAGACAGTTTCACATCCATTATTCCACAGAACCCCCGACAGCCCACTGCCCAGGGCCAGTACAGAGAGGGGCACCCGGAGCAGGACCTTCCATGGCCTCCTGGGGACACATGGCCAGACAGAAAGTGCCCTCAGGAACCAGGCTAGAGTCCCTGAACTCGCATTTACTCCATCGAGATGGCTTAAGGCGCTTGTAATTCAGGGAGGGAGACCATCACCCAGTGAGCCCCGCTGTGAGGCCTGTGTTCCGGTGGAGGGGTGACTGGGGCCGAGGGGCGGGAGGTGGCCACTAATTCTGACTGTGGCTTCTGAAAAGGTTTTGCTGAGAACGGAACATCTGAGAGGACTCTAAAGGATAAGAAAAATTTCAATGTAGTATTAAATTCCTCCACCAAGTGACAGGTTTAGAGAGAAAAAAAGTAGCATCTCAATCTGACTCTGACTAAAAATGTTTCAGATCCAAACATAATAATAATCTTTGGTGTCTACAGTGGATTACTACTGGTAATTAGACCAATTGTAGCTAGACTTCCGCTGGGCACGCTACGGACAGGATGACGCCTACCCAACAGTTTATTCCAGACAAACAGCACAACTAGGAGAGGCATGTTTCAGTCACGTGATCTAATTAAAGCTGAAACCTCTGAATATTAGCAAAGGCACACACTTGAGGGGGAGAGATGTGAATAAGAGTGGAAAGGCTAGGCTGCCTTGTTTTCATGACTCCATTTGTCTTCACCGTGTTGAGACAGGGAGTCCTTGAAAATTGAGAGGCGGGATAAGCTCTTAACATGGACCAGCCTTCTCTGGTCACCACTTCTCATGAGGCTACTGACAGAATTTAAAACTATTTTAGTCCATTTTACAGGTGGGGAAACTGAGGTTGAGAGAGGCCAGCAGTTGAATTCAGGTCTTCCAGATCCTTGTTCCCCAGAGTATGATCTCTGGATCAATAGCACTGGCACCCTGGGGTCGGGGGGTGGGGGGGAACCTGCTAAAAATGCAGACTTTAAGGCTCCACTCTGGACCTACAGACTCAGGATCTGAATCTGACTAAGGTTCCCACATAATCTGTGTGCACTTTAGAATCTGAAAGCACTTTTTAGGCTGCTGTGCTTTCCATTGAAACATATAACTTCTCTGATACTTTTTTTAACTTAAAGTTTGTATTTCTCTAATACATATTTGAGCGGGGGAGATGCAGACCCCAGAATATTTAATTCCAAAGACACAGAACAAGCAAGATCTTCCTACATGAGCTGGAGATATCCTAAGGGTGAGCGGAAAGTCTGTGCCTCTCCTAGGACCTGCTTTCTTTATAGAAGTTAGAAGCAGACCGGCAATGTAGAGAGAGGCCAGGCTGCAATTCTCAGATCCTTCCTGAATCTAATGAAGACTGTCATTCAGCTGGGCTGTCAGGAGGTTGAACTTGGCCTGAGAAATAAATATAATCTGAAACTCACTCTCCTCCCATCGCAGTGGGGGCTCAGGACATCCTTGGCTGGCCAGCCTCTTGGTCCAGGTTTCTCAGAAGACAGAAAGAGGCTTCAAGCATCACCTCCCCATTAAGGGATTTTCTAACATGGGAGCTGATTCCACTTTATTTAATCATACCCTCATTTCCCCCAACAAATACCACATTTCCATTTCTGTCTCTTTGCTAAGCTGCTTTTGATTCTTTCTGACAATCCCTAAGGGGCACACATCTTTTCCCCCAGCACCATCTAAACCACATTTAAATGAAACAGAACAATTTTAAGAAATGGAATAGAATGGTTTTTCTCATAATAATTTTAGCCATTAGTTTAAAAAAAATTATTTTAAGCACTTCCATTATCTATGGCTAATACATTACCCTATAATTCATTCCACCATTTATTTATAGATTGATTTTCAATTAAAAAAAACATTTTGTGATAGTGTTCTGAATTCAGTGATCAATAATCTCCATGGGGCAATGCTCACACTCACCTTTTATAAGTGGATTTTCTTAGGTTAAAACAAAATTATAAGTCAAAGTAAAATAAAAATAAATCTTTAAGAATAACAATGACAGTTCTAGAGATAGTTATTAAAATGAATAATATAACATCACTCATCATATTCACAGGATTGAGGGAAAATGAGTTACTCCTTAAATTATTCTCATTATTTTTCAGATGTTACACAAGAGGCAGGTGCATTTACTGTCCCAAGGATAGGATTTTCTACTATCAACTTGTGTTATATCCATAATAGACACCCACTTAGCCAATTCTTACTGAGCCAACACAATGGATTAACAAACCCACCCACAACACACTGAGAATTATTTCCCATCTTACTTCTTCTTCCAATAAATGCTTTAGGTTTACTGTTTTACACCCAACCTTTATGTGAGTTCTGCTCTTATTAGTTATGAATCCAATTAAACAGCAGTCACATAAATAATGAGATATGAGTGTGAAAGGAATGGGAGCTACTCCTATGAAACTAACTTAAGAAAGACATGGGGAAGATGGGGTGCAAAAGTAAATATTTATTTAATACACTTATTAAATAAATGTATTAAATAAACATCTTTATATTAAATATTTGTTAAAGAAATGTATTAAATTATATCAAATAAAATTTATTAAATAAATGTGAGCAATCCAACTCAGACTGAGAAAAATCATAAAGATGAAAGATTCTGTGCTTAGATAGAGGCATATTAAGTTAAAACTGAAAATCAAACCCACCTGATGGCTATGGAGATACAGGAAAGACAAGGGGGTACTTCATTTCAAAGATACCTACTCAAAGGGTACCTTTGCTCCTGCGCCTGAAGATGGTTGAATGAATACAAGCCCATGTGTTAAAACAAAGTATTTAAGTCTCTACGTAGATCTGCATGTTTTCTTGCTTTACCAACTTTTCCATTAACTGACCAATTACCAGACTGGATTTAATTAGGTAGTGGGATGTCTACCTTGCCTCAGAGGACCCCTGAAGACAAGTTTTGTGCTTCAGGAAATCAGGTTTGCATAGCCACTGAAAGAGGCGACAATTACCCACTCTGTGGTTTATCGCATCACTGAAGGCAGCACTGAAAGAACATCTCCTTAAGGGCAGTTCCAGAACTCACAACCTTCCTTTCCTTACTTTTATTGAAGATTCCTTTTTTTTTCACTGTGTACTGGAAAAATCCCTGGAATGACAGTCAAGACCTTCAGGACTAGTTCCAGTCTCCTTAGAACTAGCTGTAAGCTGTTCGGCTAATCTTCAGCTTCCTACATGTCAAATGGTAGGTGGTGGTCAGCCCTGTAAAGCTGAACCAGGCTGTCTTCTGTCTGGGGTAGCAGGGGACTTCTCTCCCTTGCTGGTCTCTTATGCATCCTCCCCTTCCACCCACTAATGCGGGAGCTCTCACGGCTGCTGCCCTGTGCTCCTCCTCCAGGGCCCCCAGAATGGTGGGCTACGAGTGTGGCCGACCCTTGGCCAGACCACATCGTAGTCCATCAAAGGCTGACTCCAGGGACCACTGTGCCTCCCACTGTGCCTTTGCTCCCACTCAGTTCAAAGAAGGCTGCAACATCCTCAACTACAGCTTGCTATTTCTGATTATTACTGGTTTCAAGTTCTGCTTTTGAATTAGAAATGATAACATAAAATCTCAAGTTCAGTACTTATTCTATTGGATTCTTCCATTGGATGTGCTGAGAAGTGGACCCATTATTAATGCAATGAGGGGTTGAATGGGGGAAGCAGAAAAACTGTTTTTGTTGTTCTTTAACCAAATGCAATACTCATCTTTCAGTTCAGTTCAGTTCAGTTGCTCAGTTGTGTCCAACTCTTTGAGACCCCATGAATTGCAGCACACAAGGCCTCCCTGTCCATCACCAACTACTGGAGTTCACTCAGACTCACGTCCATCGAGTCAGTGATGCCATCCAGCCATCTCATCCTCTGTCGTCTCTGTCGTCCCCTTCTCCTCCTGCCCTCAATCCCTCCCAGCATCAGAATCTTTTCCAATGAGTCAACTCTTTGCATGAGGTAGCCAAAGTACTGGAGTTTCAGCTTTAGCATCATTCCTTCCAAAGAATACCCAGGGCTGATCTCCTTTAGAATGGACTGGTTGGAATACTCATCTTTATCCCACTACTATTTACCACTCTGAACTCTGGGTCAGGCAGCAAAGAGTGAAGAGCCCAGGCTCTTGGAACATAAGGACTAGATCTGAATTTTTGCTCTACCCTTTACTAGATATTTGGTCCTGGGTAAGTTTCTTTCTTTCTTTGTGTCTCAATTTCCCCCTCTGTATAATGGAATTAATAACGATACCTTCCCACATGCTGTTTTTGAGAGATTAAATGGGTTAAAGCACTAAGAACTATGTGAAACACAGCTGTTCAGTAAAAAACAACAACTAATATAACTCCTGGTCTGAGGAAGAGAGTGAAAAGGGGAGAATAAAATGGTGATGGAAAAGAGACAAGAGGAAAAAGGGGAGGGGCCCCGGGGTGATGTAGAAAGTAAAATTACAGATCGGGGCCTCCCTCAGCTCATGTTCTGAATAGAAGCCAACTGAAACAGCTCTGGAAATGTGAGTTAATTTTTCCAAAGACTTATTCTTCTGCATCTTGAGATTATTTAAATAAATAACCAATAGTCTTCTCCTAAATCCAACCCCTGACTTTTCCCAATCACTACTATTTTTAGTAGCCACAGGTAAGGACCATTGGCGCATTCAAATGCATTTGTGGATTTTTGGAAAATCAAATAAAAGTAAAGGAAGTAATAATATTAAAGGCATATGAACAAATAAAAAACTCTTTCCAATTTGCAATAGAGAAACATTTGCAACAAAAGTCAGCTCACCTTTGCCAGAAAGAACTGTAAATATCAGATGCAGACTACAGTGCATCTCTGACTTTTACATTTGGAAAGTCTGACATTTAAGTCCGTTGGTCCAGGCAGACTGATGTAGCTGCTTGTATAGGCAGGTAATTCCATATCAAGCATTATTACCACTTATTACTTAAGTCCACCTGGGCACTAAACAGCCTCTGAAGGCCCAAAGACACTGCCACTGAATTCAGAGAGCCAAATGCAGAAGGGGAGTCTCGACATGGAAGACCAACCTACTTTCTAATATTTTTCCTCAAATGGCCAGGATAGAGTACGTCCACTGGATAGGGAAAGAGGTATTTAAATAATTTTGCATGGAAAAAATCATTTGCATATATAGTTCTGCAGAAAAAAGGACAACAGCCCCCTTGGTATTCAAAGCAATAAAGAAACAGGTCTTGGGGGTTAACCTGTGGTGCATCACAAATATCACACATCAATTTCACACCAGTGGGATCCCTGTCGGGCTTTCCTGGTGGCTCAGTGGTAATGAACCCGCCTGCTAATAGCAGGTTTGATTCCTGGTCTGGGAAGATCCCCTGGAGAAGGAAATGGCAACCCTCTCCAGTATTCTTGCCTGGACAATCCCATGGACAGAGGAGCCTGACAGTCCACAGGGTCACAAAGAGTCGGACAAGACTTAGTGACAACAACAACGGGATCCCTATCTGCACAGACGTCCTCCACTCCCAGGCCTGTGCTGAGGGAGCAAGGTGGTAACTGAGTCCTTTCATGGATCACTAGGCCAACCGATGGAGCAGAGGATCATTGATCCACAGCTCTTAGTTGAGCTCCTGTGAAAAGCCAGACATCCTTCAGGGTATGAGGGAAGGGGAGGGCGGAGGACAGGGCTGCAAACAGGGAAGGGACTAGGTGCCCCCTCTCAGGAGCTCAACTCACAGCCTCGTGCAGTGGTTCCAGATCGTGGCTGCACATCAGATTATCTGGGTGATTTAAGGGAAAGAACACTGATGCCTGGGCCACACCTGGAGATTCTGGTTCTGGGATAGAACTGAGGCAACAGTACTTTAAAAACAAACTTTCCAAACTATTCTAATATAAAGCCTGGGCTTTGAATCTTTGGTTTCCTGGGAATTGAAAAATCTGAAAAAAATTACCATTAAATGAAACACATGCTATAATTAAGGTGAGAACACTCTGCTTAAGGGGGAAAAAGAAGGAGAGACTTAATTAATTCCAGGGAATCTGGAAAACTCCGCATAGAAAGTCATGGTGGATGGTGCTAAGTTCTGAACAATGAATAAAAATTCTCCAAGTAAGAGAGGAGAGTTCCAGGGAAGGGAGGAAGATTGAGTACAAAGACCTGGAGATGTGTCACAGCACCACAGACAAAAGTGCCTCTAAGTGGTTCAGGATGGATAGACTTCAGAGTTCACACGCAAGGGTGACAGTGGTGAGAGATGGGGCCGGAAGGCAGGTTGAAGGCCATGCAAAAAGTCAGCCTTTATCCTCTGGGAAACTAAAAAACAGACTGGACATCATCCATGCTGAAAAGATCATTTCAATAGCCCTAGGGAGCATAAACTACGGGGCAGGGGTGGGGGGTGGGGGGTGGGGGGAGACAGAGGGGTGGGGGCGGGAGGGCAAGAGAAGGGAGAAGAAGGAAAAGTCCAGACCAGGGTGAGGCAATCAAGCTCTGAGATGCCCTGAGCACAAACTTTAAGGAAGCACTCACCCTCGAGTGCTAACTCTGCATCTGCACAACCCTGAGAGTGACTGCTTCCTTAAATTTGTGCTCTAGACACCTTACTTTCCTTACCCTGGTCCTGGCCCTGGAAAGAAACCAGCTGTTGCAATATTACTGAGAGATAGCCCAAGGAAGGAGTGAAGGTAGTCTGATCTAAGGCTGTGGCATGGCAGACTCAGAGAAGTGGGGTAAGGCTTGAGGTACTGTTAGTAGTCAGAGCCCACAGTTCTTGGAATTTGAGGGGTGAGGCAAGGAAGAGTGGGAGCTGACACTGAGGAGTTTGCCTTGGGATGAGTCACAATGAAATGAATGAAGAAGAAGGGTCCAAGACGGGGGCAGGCCTGACAGAGCCTCACATGTTAAACACTTGGGAAGAACTTCGTATCAGTAACTCTTACTGTGTTATAGCAACAAGGCAGAACAGGGCAGGCAATACAGGTATCACAGCAAATCCATAAAGTAATGATCAATATGATTGATAATAGGATATATTAATACTTCATGAAGGAAGCAGGGCTTGAGTTGAGCTTCAGAATAACACCCAGGAAGAATGTGACTCAGAAGATGGGCAGAGTGGCATGTCTGCTTATGCTCAGATATACAACAGTGTGGGAGGAGGTCTGGAGTGGGAAACAGCACGAGTGGGTCAGAAGGTGAGCAAAGTATCCAGCCTGGTTACAGTAGACAGGTTGGGCATGCGGAGAACTACAATTAAACTGGATAAGTAAGAGAAAATCCTTAAAAAGCAAGTCAATGCAATTTTAATTAATAACATAGACAAATGCTTCCCTGGTGGCTCAGTGGTAAAGAATGCATCTGACATTTTTCACAGAACTGGAACAAAAAAAGAGGGTCTCACAATTCATATGGAAACACAAAAGGCTGTGAATAACCAAAGCAATGTTGAAAAAGAAGAATGGAACTGGAGGATTCAACCTTCCTGATTTCAGACTATCCTACAAAGCTACAGTCATCCAGACAGTATGGTACTGGCATAAAAACAGAAATATAAACCAATGAAACAAGGTAGAAAGCCCAGAGATAAACCCATGCATCTATGAGCACCTTATTTTTGATTAAGTAGGCAAGAATATACAGTGGGGCAAAGACAGCCTCTTCAATAAGCACTGCTGGGAAAACTGGGCAGCTACACATAAAAGAATGGAATGAGAACACTTCCTAACACCATGCACAAAGATAAACTCAAAATGGATTAAAGACCTAAATGCAAGACGAGAAACTTAACTAAAACTCTTAGAGAAAAATATAGGCAGAATACTCTATAACATAAATCATAGCAAGATCCTCTATGACCCACCTCCTAGGGTAATGGAAATAAAAACAAAAATAAATAAGTAGGACCTAATTAAACTTAAAAGTTTTTGCTCAGCAAAGGGAAACTATAAACAAGGTGAAAAGACAACCCTCATAGTGGGAGAAAATCATAGTAAATGAAGCAACCGACAAAAGATTAATTTTCAAAATATACAAGCAGCTCATATAAGTCAATATCAGAAAAACTAACAACACAATCAAAAAGTGGGAACAAGACCTAAACAGACATTTCTCCAAAGAAGATATACAAATGGCTAATAAAGACATGAAAAGATGTTCAATATCGCTCATTATTAGAGAAATGCAAATCAAAACTACAATGAGGTATCACCTTGTAAAGGTCAGAATGGACATCATCAAAAAGTCTACAAACAATAAATGCTGGAAAGGGTGTAGAGAAAAGGGAATCTTCTTACACTGTTGGTGGGAATATATATTGATACAGCCACTAAGGAAGACATAGTGGAGATTCCTTAAAAGACTAGGGATAAAACTACCATCAGTTCAGTTCATTTGCTCAATTGTGTCTGACTCTTTGGGACCCCATGAATTACAGCATGCTAGGTCTCCCTGTCCATCACCAGCTTCTGGATTTTACCCAAACTCATGTCCTTTGAGTCGGTGATGCCGTCCAGCCATCTCATCCTCTGTCGTCCCCTTCTCCTCCTGCCCCCAATCTCTCCCAGCATCAGGGTCTTTTCCAATGAGTCAACTCTTCACATGAGGTGGCCAAAGTATTGGAGTTTCAGCTTCAACATCAGTCCTTCCAATGAACACCCAGGCCTGATCTCCTTTAGAATGGACTGGTTGAATCTCCTTGCAGTCCAAGGGACTCTCAAGAGTCTTCTCCAACACCACAGTTCAAAAGCATCAGTTGAAAAAAAAGTTCAAACCACTGTATGACCCAGCAATTCCACTACTAGGCATATACCCTGAGGAAACCAAAACTGAAAAAGATACATGTACCCCAATGTTCACTGCAGCACTATTTACAATAGCCAGGATATGGAAGCAACCTAAATGCCCATCAACAGATGAATGGATAAGAAAGCTGTGGTACATATATACAATTGAATATTATTCAGCCATAAAAAAGGAATGCATTTGAGTCAGTTCTAATGAGGTAGATGAACCTAGAGCCTATCATACAGAGTAAAGTAAGTCAGAAAGTGGAAGTGTTAGTTGCTCAGTCGTGTCCGACTCTTTGCAACCCCATAAACTGTAGCCCACCTGCCAGGCTCCTCTGCCCATGCAATTTTCCAGGCAAGAATACTGGAGTGGGTGGCCATTCCCTTCTCCAGGAGATCTTCCTGACCCAGGGACTGAACCTGGGTCTTCTGCATTGCAGGCAAATTCTTTACTGTCTGAGCCACCAGGGAAGTCAGAAAGAAAAAAACAAGTATTGTATACTAATGCATATATATGGAATCTAGAAAGATGGTACTGATAAAATTATTTTCAGGGCAACAATGGAAACACAGACATAGAGAACAGACTTATGGACATGGGGGTGGGGGAGGAAGGGGAGGGTGGGATATATGGAGAGAGCAACATGGAAATATATACTACCATATGTAAAATAGATAGCCAAGGGAATTTGCTGAATGACTCAGGGAACTCAAACTGGGGCTCTGTATCAACCTAGAGGGGTGGGGTAGGGAGGGAGACGGGAGGGAGGGTCAGGAGGGAGGGGACATATGTATAGCCATGGCTGATTCATGTTGATGTATGGCAGAAACCAACACAATACTGTAAAGTGATTATCCTTCAGTTAAAAATAAATAAATTTAAAAGAAAAATAAAGAAATGCATATCCTCATCTGCCTGCCAATGCAAGAGACGTGAGTGGGGAAGGTCCCCTGGAGAAAAAAATGACAACTCACTCCAGTATACTTGCCTGGGAAATCCCACTGCGGAGGAGTCTGGCAGGCTACAGTCCATGGGGTCGCAAAGAGTTGGACACAACTGAGCACAATAGAACAGTAACATGGACAAGGGGAGCCATGATGGGTTGGTTCTTTCATGAACAATTAATGCCATCAAAGTATCGATACTAGTATGAAATTACGAGGACACTTAAGAGCAGGATGGCTCTACCTAAAGGGCCAAACGGTAACTGTTTTAGAGCTCGCAGGTGATAGATTCTCTGTTTCAGCTATTCAACTCTGTCATCACAGCACAAAAGCAGCCATAGATCTCATGCAAGCAAATGGGCAGGGTCGTGTTCCCATAAAACTATGGACAGAAACAGGGGAAGGGTGAGTCAGCCTACAGGCTGTAGCAGGCAGATCCTTGTGTTGAGGAAAAGTTTTCCTGTAGCCATGCCGGGAACTCAGAAAAGCTGTGAGCTTGTCTCGGAAGAGGTCACGGTGGTCCCTGAAGGGGCCGTCTCAGTGCAGCAGTGATGACGAGAGCAGAGGACAGGAAACCAGAGCTGGGGACGGTGAGGACACGGAGGCCGCAGGAGGAGCCAGTGCCGGTCACAGGAACAGAGGGCAAGGCATGCTGGACGGGGAGAAACGCTAGAAGCAGCACACCAGCATGGGAGAGTGGCGAAGAGGGGCAGAAAGAAAGCAGCCACGCGCGCAGGGACACGACTGCTCTCAGACCACGAACAGAACAGAGAACAGCAATGGCTTCTGCTACCAAACGGTGGGCTGCTTTGGAAGAATGGTGCTACCCGGTGTCTTATTTCCAGAAACTCTATGAAGACAGACTTACGAGAAATTCATTAGTCTCAACTTTAGGCATAACTGCAAGCAATAAAAGGATTTTTTTCAGGACTGTCTCTTGAACATCAGCACAATGAGCAAATAAAGCATAAAAATCCGAAAGGAAGTGGTGTTTTAGAGGAACAGAACAAGAAAGTAATTTTGAACGGATGTCTGTTATTACATCTTTTGATATTTTAAGCAACAGAAAGGCCTGAAAGAGAAGGACTCCTGAAGTTGATCTCAGGCCATTTCTAGACCCTGGGGATGTGACTGTGCGTGGCAGGAAAATAGGTCTGAAAACGGACTCAAAGATTGCACTGTGCTTAATCAATATTGATGAAGGTGATTACATAAGTCCTCCAAAACGCTCTCCTGGAAAATTACACGTACGTTTTCTTTGTTGCTCTTGGTTTAAGTTTAGGCGGCAGATATGAAAATAAAAACCAGAATAGCTTGTAATTGACTCCAATAAAATCTAAAGGAAAAATTCAGTAGGTGACTTCTGATGCTCCAACATGACCTTCTGTTTCCTCAAACAGGTAGATACCTAAGCTGTCAGCCCAGGGACGTGAGTGAATAAACACTGATTTGCTTTGGACTAATGGATATTGGTCCTAATCCATTACTGCTGGATTCAGGGGTGAATTCAGGACAGCACTTTTTGACATTTGAGATTTATTTTGTCATTAGGGATGAAACATCATACAAGGGCTCCTCAACACAAACTGTCAGAAGGACACTTGGGTATTTCAGGGAAAGTCACCCAAATATTCAGGTGCTGATCCACAGTATTGAAGCTATTATTTACTGGCTGATTATTCTTATTATTATTATAAATGATTTGTGTTTAGCATGAGAAGTCAGCCATCTGCTGCTCACATTAGGAAGGAAAAAAATGTGATCACTTTGAGAGTAAGAAAAAAGTAGGAATTTTAGTCAATTACTGTATAAAGGTTCAAAAACAGAACAAAGTCAAAGAACGTTGAATCCATTTTATTTTCTTCTCTAGATAAGGCATGTTAAAAATTGACCTATCCCCCATCCCTCAATCTCTCTTTTTTAAATTAATTATTTTAATTGGAGACTAATTACTTTACAATATTGTGATGGTTTCTGCCGTACATTGACATGAATCAGCATACATGTGTCCCCCATCCCTCTGGGTCATCCCGAACCCCCCTCCCACCTCCCTCCTCATCCTATCCCTCTGGGTCATCCCAGTGCACTGGCTTTGAGTGCCGTTTCATGCATCAAACTTGGACTGGTCATCTGTTTCACATATGGTAATATACATGTTTCAATGCTATTCTCTCAGATTGTCCAAAACTCTGTTCTTTATATCTGTGTCTCTTTTGCTGTCTCACATATAGGGTTGTCGTTGCCATTTTTCTAAATTCCATATTTAAACGCCTCGTAGTCATTCTTCTCTTTGTACCCTTGTCCACCTAACTTTCCCTGAAATAACCTTCTCTTGCCTCCCATCCAAATCCTGTACCTTGCACTCTGCCTACACATTCTTTGTAAGGATGCCCCAAACTAGTTTTCATGAGTAACTTCTGTAAATTCTCACCCACATTATGAACTGTATTCTTTTGTCAGTATTTCATGTGCCTCAGTCTTATCTCTAGAACTAATCTGCAATTTGAGTCCTGCTAGGTATCAAATCTTCTAGCATCTCATTCTGAAACTGCGTGAGACTATATTGTTCTAGGCACTTTAAATAATCAGCAAAATCTAGTTAATTTCATTTGAGTTTAACATAGGTTTAATTGAGAGCCAAGTATCTCTCACATACAGCTGTGCAATTAATGAAACTAATGTAAATCTGGAATTCTAACCATAAGATCTTGAGTGTCCCAAGAAAATGTGGTAAATGGCATACTTGAGAGCTTTTTCTGGAAGAGTGATCCCTAAATGTACATACAGAGAGCAGGTTTCATGAGAAAGTTTCCACTAGCCTATAATAAATGAGAAAAATTAGGAAAATAATATGTCTTTTTCATTAATTTATTCAACTTAAAGGAAGGTCATATATTCTAAGCATAATCCATCCTGTTATTTTGATTGAACGTGTCTTTTGTTTTATGAAGTGGTATGAGTAGAATGAGTAATATGTGCTGTTGCAATTATTTTTTAAATGACCTTCTCTAGTAAAGTGAAAAGTTGCTTTCTCTATGTCAATCCACCTATTTTAAATTTTACTTCAAAATCTAAAAGACAGGGAGCCACTAGTATAAAACTTGAAATAGTGAGAACAATATTTTGGACATATTGCACTCTGAAAAAAGGCTAGTGGAAGAAAATTAGTTTACTAAGCCAGGGCTCATGAAATGAATGTCTAACATGGAACAGAATAGGGAGGTCTCCTTCGTGCATGTGAGATGATCGATCACACGAGGTGACCAGAAGTCCTCAACATTCTTCCCATCAGGAGGTGAAGTCTATGCTGCCTCTTCTTGATCCTGGGTAACCACTTAACCAACAGAATATGACAAGTTATGCTGTGTGACTTCCAATCTTGGATCATAAAGGTAACGTAGCTTCCACCTTGCTCACTAGAACACTCACTCTTGGACTTGTGAGGTACCATCTAAGAAGTCTGACTCCCTTGAGAATGCCATGCTGGAGCAGTCACAGACAGGTGCCATCCTCCACAGACCCAGCTGAGCCCTGGCAGGATGGCAGCCATCTGGGACCCTCCAGAACAGTCCGTCTGCCAGCTAAATACCACTGAGTAACCTCTGATGGTACCCCGAAGAACAGAAGGATCTCCCAGCCACCCCAGTCCAAATTCCTAACTTGTGAAAACATGAGATATAATAAAATGGGTTCTGTTTAAAGCTACTAAGTTTGGGGGTAGTTTGTTACACAATAACACATATCTGGAATGGTATATTCCCATATTTAAAGAGTGTTTTAAAACACTTTTAAAAACATCTCATTCACTGAGATACTTAGATTATAAGGAGTATAGTATTAAGGATCATAAATATTTCTCCACTTTCAGTTTGAGGGGGATCAAAATGGTTTAATCGTTAATAATGCTTTCAGTACTGCAAATCGTTTCAAAAGAAGAACATAATATGCACATCCAATAAGGCATTCCTGTTCCTCTGTTTAATTCCAGTGGTGAACGGTGAGGGGTGGCAGGGGGGAAAGAAACAAGCTAGAACATTCTCTGTCTTCCTGTCAAGTCTTTTCTTAGAAAATTACAGGAAGGATTTTTTTGGCAGTTTTATTTTGTTTTGATGAGTGGGTTTTCAAAGTAGGAGAAAGAGAGAAATTAAGTAAATGGGGAGCAGGAATGAAGAACAGGGTGTTTTATGGGTGGTGGTGGTCGTGGGTGATTTGGTTCTAGGGTGGGAGACTTGACCATAACTACAAGGAGGGAAAACAGGGAAAGAGCACTTTCTCCCCAAGGAAGTATATTAAATAGCTCCTAGCAGCAGCAGCAGCAGGAAGCACAAAGACCTAAATTCCACATCCTCTGGAGCATGCCCGCCGCACTGTGGCACATTAATAAAGCTCAGGGGCAGGATGGAAGAGAATCACAGCTCTCCTCTGGGAATGGGATAGCAGATTCACTTCCATAGTTTTTTCTGCACAACCACCCTCCCTCAAACTGAGACCCTCCAGGATCCTCCGATTTTCCTATCTTGAGACCCTGCAATATGTTACATCAGTGATCACTTAAATCTCACAGCACAAATAAGACTAAACGTGTTAAACTTTGACTCTCTGGGAGAGTGGGGAGGGGTGGGGGAAAAGGCCATCCTGCACACAGGGCTGTCACAAATAACAAGCTGCTCCTTGGGGCCAGGCTGGAGCTGCCCAGCTGTGTGTGAAGATAAGCAGAGCAGTGTTGCATGCTGGGATCTGAGGGACTGGCACCATATCCCTGCTGATTCAGACCTCAGGATGACGCCATCACCCACCCACCTGCAACCCCACCCATCCCAATGGAGAGATGCTTACAAAGTTTCAGGACTGTTGTCAGATAAACTTGACAGAGTTTGACTGTTGCCTTTATTATTAATTCCAACTCTTTCTCTCTCAGTGGCCCAAACACTGAGTTTCCTAAAGAGAAGGACTCATTAAACTTCTGGGTTGTATTGAAAAGTTCCAAAGTCAGCTTTTTTAAATAATACATACTATGCAGGGATTTCCCAGGTGGTGCTAGTGGTAAAAAATCCACCTGCCAATGCGGGAGATGCAAGAGACCTGGGTCAGGAAGATCCCCTGGAGAAAGAATTGGCCACTCACTCCAGTATTCTTGCCTGGGAAATTCCACGGACAGAAGAGCTGTCCATGGCTACAGTCCATGGGGCCGTAAAGAGTCAGACACAACTGAGCACACACAGACGTAGACACATGCAGGCTTTAGGTCTTAATTGTTTAGCAACACAAAATACAATTGTAGATCATTTTTCTAAAGCACAGAACACTCAGGATTAGAGTTAAGAGTATCACATCAGTAAATCAAGTCCCATGGTAATAGGGAAGAACAAATCTGACTCATATTAGATCTGTTTCTTTTACTTTAAGCTTTGTTTTATTGCTTTTGCTTTGAGGTAAGCATGTTACCTTTAGCCTGAAATATAAGGGACAGGCCATTTTCAAGGCTCTGACCTTTAAGGGTATAGGGTATAACACTTCTCCATTCACAAAGAGATAAAAGTTGCAGAACAGAGAATAACATTTGTCTTGCTGGAGGTTTACAGGAATATGGGGACTGGACCTATGTGGACAGCTGCAAGAAAGAGAATTCCAACACCACGAAGTCTGAAACAACCAATCACACCCCGTCCCCTTTTAGTATGAAAGAAACATGAATTCTGACATGGGTAAGATGGTTCTCTAGGACATTAGTCCACCACCTTCTTGGATTTGGGGCTTCCTGAAGAAAGTCACTATTTGTTGTCTCAACACCTTACCTCCAAATTAATGGTCTGTTGTGTGGAAAGCAGAATGAATTTGGACTCAGTAATATCAGAAGCCAAGTTTTCTAGAAGGTAGGGGAAACTTTTAATACTATTTAACTCTTTCATGTTAGATCCAATTTTTCCTCTGCACTTCAACAATTGTGACTGTCATGAATATCTGAACATTCACAAGTATATTGTCAATTTTTCATATATATGTATATATACACACACACACACACACACACACATATATATTCCCTCCTACTTTAAAGGATAAATTCTCTTTTTTACTTTATTATATCTAATCCCTGGGTCATGTGAGTAAAACCTAGTCATGGTCAGATTTCCTTTTGCTTTATAACAAAGAATAACAGGAGATTACAATTTATGTTTTAGGTATCTAACTGTACTTAGACAGACTAACATAGACAGCATATTAAAAAGCAGAGACATTACTTTGCCAACAAAAGTTCATCTAGTCAAAGCTACGGTTTTTCCAGTAGTCATTATGGATGTGAGAGTTGGACTATGAAGAAAACTGAGTGCCGAAGAACTGATGCTTTTGAACTGTGGTGTTGGAGAAGACTCTTGAGAGTCCCTTGGACTGCAAGGAGATCCAACCAGTCCATCCTAAAGAAAATCAGTCCTGAATACTCATTGGAAGGATTGATGCTGAAGCTGAAACTCTAATACTCTGGCCACCTGATGCAAAGAACTGACTCATCTGAAAAGATCCTGATGCTGGGAAAGATCGAAGGCAGAAGAAGAAGGGGACGACAGAGGATGAGATGGTTGGATGGCATCACCGACTCGAAGGACATGAGTTTGAGAAAGCTCCAGGAGTTGGTGATGGTCAGGGAAGCCTGGCGTGCTGCAGTCCATGGGGTTGCAAAGAGTCTGACACGAATGAGCGACTCAAATGAACTGAACTGTCCTTGGCAAACTGCAGCCTGTAGGGGGAGGCAAAGACTCTCCCTCATTTCACTCAGCAAGGAAGAGCTCTGATTCTGTGAAGGACAAAATGAAAACTTCAGAGACTTAAAAATGAGGCCATGTGCTGGGTGGAAAACGATCCCTTTATTTGGACCATCTCTCTTCCGTGGAGTGTTTTACCTTGTATCATCCCCTGCTCCCACAGCCCCACTGCCCTCCTCTCTCTCCCCTTCTCCAGCTTCTCTCAAGAGCTGTGAGATTTTACCTTGCTTGGAAGCCACAGCCCAGTGGTTTCATGGATGCAAGTAGAAACGCAAGGCTCCTAGGTCTGACACAGAGGACACTCACACTCCCAGCAACAGCACAGTGAGCGTGTGCGCTGACCAGGAAGGAGTGGAGCAGGCAGCTACAGCCTACCTCTAGCCTTAGTGTTGTGCTACATGAGGAGCAGCCCAGCTCAGGGAAGGAGCCCACATCCACATTTGGAGACCGGGCTTCCCTGGGGGCTCAGTGGTAAAGAATCCACCTGCCAGTGCTGGAGACATGGGTTTGCTCTCTAGGTGGGAAAGATCCCCTGGAGAAGGGAATGGCAACCCACTCCAGTATTCCTGCTTGGGAAACCCCATGGACGGAGGAGCCTGGTGGGTTATAGTCCACGGGGTCACAAAGAGTTGGACATGACTCAGCAACCAAACAACAACAAATCAAGAGTGTACAGGTCTATAGCAGGGGTAGACAGACTACGTTCTTGTAGAGCAAGGACTGGTGAGTTAAGAATTTTTTTCTTTTACATTGAAAAAGGGTTATAATAAAGAAGAATATGTAACAGAAACTATGAAAGTGAAAGTTGCTCAGTCGTGTTCAACTCTTTGCTACCCCAAGGACTGTATAGTCCATGGACTTCTCCAGGCCAGAATACTGGAGTGGGTAGCCTTTCCCTTCTCCAGTGGATCTTCCCAACCCAGGGATCAAACCCAGGTCTCCTGCATTGCAGGCAGATTCTTTACCAGCTGAGCCACAAGGGAAGCCCCCAAAGCCTAGCGTATTTACTGTCTGGCCCTTCACAGAAAAAGTTTGCTGACCCTGGTCTATAGCATCCTCTGTGCTTAGGGACTTATGGGGCTGCAGGTGGCAGGATGGCAAACAGAGGATTTAGGGCTTCTCCGTCTCGCCCCTCTTCCTTTCCATCAGAGCTACAAAAGGCAGGCCTAGTGGAGCAAGTGCGTTATGAAATTATCTTGGTCTTTCACTATTACCTCCCATCTCCGACATCCCCAGAGGCAGGAGGACTTCACAAGGAGAGACCAAGATGAAGGCTCACTGTCGCATCAACATTTGCACGGGCAAGGGTTTTCTGACCAGCATGCTGCTGGTGTGGTTGTTTTCTAACAGCTACCGCCCAGCCCTCCAGAGGACGTCTCAGACTCTCTTGGGAAACCTCTTCTTTCCTACCAACCAAAATATTTCTCCACAAACCAACACCACTCTTTCACCAGCCTAGTCATCTCATTACCTGGAAACCTGATTCACCTGATACCTTCTTTCTTAAGTCCCTGAAGCTCCATGTGCTGTGGTCATCAGGACAGGTTTCCAAGCAGTATCAGCATCGTCTGGTAGCCTTTCGGTAAGTGGATCCACAAAAAGGGACTGATTACGAACACTATTATCGCCAGCCTTCAGTCAGCACAGGGTTTACCTAAACTCTGGCTTATTGGGTGATGGTTTGATACAGGTGATGGATTCCCCTGCTGTGGCTTATCTGTTTTGTTCTATCTTCTTTGATCCAGCAGTTCTCTCAGCTTAAGAAACAAAATCCTAACTGACAAGCCTGGAATAAAATACATCTATTTAAGTTTTTGTAAAACCCTTAATCCTAGTCTGTCACCACCCTGCCACACTTTTTAGCCAACAGCTAAGACAGGTCTTCTGAAAATTACGTCAAGTTGAAATGCTAAGTACAGAGCACAGTCACAGAGATCTGGGCCAATCTCGTCACACCAGTAAATTGGAATGACAACCATCATATTGCCAAGTAAGTCTGGGAATCAGGATGCTTCTAAATGGAACCACTAGCTGAATCTGGCCACCTACTAACCAGACACCTTTCCTGCATTAATTCATTTTTAATGTACATTCAGAGTTCTCCCTTAGACAGTATGATGGGACAACTCTTCATCTTTCATCTACCTTGTGCAATAAAATGGACTTTATGTTTCTCTTTCGTTAAGTTTTTCTTTCACACGGTTACTAGAACTGACATGAGAACCCTATGAAGTCAGAAGGAGTTTAAATAACAGTTCATTAATTAATAGTGAAAAACAGGGGGAAGCTTGCTAGAGTACTTTCTACTTCAATAGCACCAAAAAGGTTTCTCAAGATTTACATCCCACCAGAATTACTGAAGCACTGATGCCTAGAGGGCAGACTCAGTCACAAAGGAGCAGAACAGGGGATTTCTCTTCCGGGTTAAATTTGTTACTGGAGCAGCCCCGGAACATCTTTTCAGAACTACTAAAACCCCCAGGAAGCTCTTCCATCAGGAAGCTCCCATGAGCCTCTTATCCTTCTCCATCAGAGGGCAGACAGACTGAAAACCACAATCACAGAAAACTAACCAAACTAATCACATGGGCCACAGCCTTGTCTAACTCAATGAAACTATGAGCAGTGCTGTGTAGGGCCACCCAAGATGGGTGGGTCATGGTGGAGAGTTCTGACAAAAATGTGGTCCACTGGAGAAGGGAATGGCAAACCACCTCAGTATTCTTGCCTTGAGAACCCCATGAACAGTATGAAAAAGCAAAATGATAGGATACTGAAAGGTGAACTCCCCAGGTCGGTAGGTGCCCAATATGCTACTGGAGATCAGTGGACAATTAACTCCAGAAAGAATGAAGGGATGGAGCCAAAGCAAAAACAATACCCAGCTGTGGATATGACTGGTGATGGAAGCAAGGTCTGATGCTGTAAAAAGCAATATTGCATAGGAACCTGGAATGTTAGGTCTATGTTGCTGCTTCTAAGTCGCTTCAGTCGTGTCCGACTCTGTGTGACCCCAGAGATGGCAGCCCACGAGTCCCCACCCTCCCCCTCCCCCACCGCCCCTGGGATTCTCCAGGCAAGAACACTGGAGTGGGTTGCCATTTCCTTCCCCAGTGCATGAAAGCGAAAAGTGAAAGTGAAGTCGCTGAATCAAGGCAAATTAGAAGTGGTCAAACAGGAAACGGCAAGAGTGAACGTCGACATTTTAGGAATCAGCAAACTAAAATGGACTGGAATGGGTGAATTTAACTCAGATGACCATGATATCTACTACTGAGGGCAAGAATCCCTTAGAAGAAATGGAGTAGCCATTATAGTCAACAAAAGAGTCCAAAATGCAGTTCAGTTCTGTTCAGCTCCTCAGTCGTGTCTGACTCTTTGCAATCCCATGAACCGCCGCATGCCAGGCCTCCCTGTCTGTCACCAACTCCTGGAGTTTACCCAAACTCATGTCCACTGAGTTGGTGATGCCATCTAACCATCTCATCCTCTGTCATCCCCTTCTCCTCCTGCCTTCAATCTTTCCCAACATCAGGGTTTTTTCAAATGAGTCAGCTCTTCACATCAGTTCAGTTCAGTCGCTCAGTCGTGTCCAAATCTTTGTAACCCTATGAACTGCAGCACGCCAGGCCTCCCTGTCCATCACCAACTCCTGGAGTCCACCCAAACCCATGTCCATTGAGTCGGTGATGCCAACCAACCATCTCATCCTCTGTCATCCCCTTATCTTCCTGCCCTCAATCTTTCCCAGCATCAGGGTATTTTCAAATTAATCAACTCTGCATCAGGTGGCCAAAGTATTTGAGTTTCAGCTACAACATCAGTCCTTGTAATGGACACTCAGGACTTATCTCCTTTAGGATGGACTGGTTGGACTTCCTTGCAGTCCAAGGGACTCTCAAGAGTCTTCTCCAACACCACAGTTCAAAAGCATCAATTCTTCAGTGCTCAGCTTTCTTTATAGTCCAACTCTCACATCCATACGTGACCACTGGTAAACCGTAGCCTTGACTAAATGGACATTTGTTGACAAAGTAATGTCTCTGCTTTTTAATATGCTGTCTGGCTTGGTCATAACTTTCTTTCCAAGGAGTAAGTGTCTATTAATTTCATGGCTGTAGTCACCATCTTCAGTGATTTTGGAGCCCACAAAAATAAAGTCTGTCACTGTTTCCCCATCTATTTGCCATGAAGTGATGGGACTGGATGCAATGATATTAATCTTCTGAATATTCAGCTTTAAGCCAACTTTTTCACTCTCCTCTTTCACTTTCATCAAGAGGCTCTTTAGTTCCTCTTCCCTCTCTGCCATAAGGATGGTATCATCTGCATAACTGAGGTTATTGATATTTCTCCCAGAAATCTTGATTTCAGCTTGTGCTTCATCCAGCCCAGCGTTTCTCATGATGTACTCTGCATATAAGTTAAATAACCAGGGTGACAATAAACAGCCTTGATGTACTTCTTTTCCTATTTGGAACCAGTCATTGTTCCATGTCCAGTACTTGGATGCAATCTCAAAAACAACAGAATGATCTCTGTTCGTTTCCAAGGCAAACTATTCAACATTACGGTAATCCAAGTCTATGCTCCAACCAGTATGCTGAAGAAGCTGAAATTGAATGGTTCTATGAAAACCTACAAGACCTTCTAGAACTAACACCCAAAAATGATGCCCTTTTCATTACAGGGGACTGGAATGGAAAAGTAGGAAGTCAACAAACATCTGGAGTAACAGGCAAAGCTGGCCTTGGAGTACAGAATGAAGCAGGGCAAAGGCTAACAGAATTTTGCCAAGAGAACACACTGGTCATAGCAAATGAACATAGCAAACTCTCTTCCAACAACACAAGAGAAGACTCTACACATGGACATCACCAGATGGCGAATACTGAAATCAGATTGATTATATTCTTTGCAGCCAAAGGTAGAGAAGCTCTATATAGTCAGCAAAAACAAGACCTAGAGCTGACTGGCTCAGATCATGAACTCCTTATTGCCAAATTCACACTTAAATTGAAGAAAGTAGGGAAAACCACTAGACCATTCAGGTATGACCTAAATCAAATCCCTTATGATTATACAGTGGAAGTGAGAAATAGATTTAAGGGACTAGACCTGATAGACAGAGTGCCTGATGAACTATGGACAGAGATTTGTGACATTGTACAGGAGACAGGGATCAAGACCATCCCCATGGAAAAGAAATGCAAAAAAACAAAATGGCTGTCTGAGGAGGCCTTACAAATAGCTGTGAAAAGAAGAGAAGCGAAAAGCAAAGGATAAAAGGAAAGTTATGCCCATTTGAATGCAGAGTTCCAAAGAATAGCAAGGAGGGATAAGAAAGCCTTCCTCAGTAATCAGTGCAAAGAAATAGAGGAAAACAACAGAATGGGAAAGACTAGAGATCTCTTCAAGAAAATTAGAGATACCAAGGGAACATTTCATGCAAAGATGGGTGCAATAAAGGACAGAAATGGTATGGACCTAACAGAAGCAAAAGATATTAAGAAGAGGTGGCAAGAATACACAGACAACCTATATAAAAAATATCTTCATGACCCAGATAATCACTATGGTGTGATCACTCACCTAGAGCCAGACATCCTGGAATGCAAAGTCAAGTGGGCCTTAGAAAGCATCTCTACAAACAGAGCTAGTGGAGGTGATGGAATTCCAGTTGAGTTATTTCAAATCCTGAAATATGATGCTGTGAAAGTGCTACAGTCAATATGCCAACAAATTTGGAAAACTCAGCAGTGGCCACAGGACTGGAAAAGGTCAGTTTTCATTCCAATCCCAAAGAAAGGCAATGCCAAAGAATGATCAAACTACCTCACAATTGCACTCATCTCATACACTAGTAAAGTAATGCTCAAAATTCTCCAAGCCAGGCTTCAACAGTATGTGAACCGTGAACGTCCAGATTTTCAAGCTGGTTTTAGAAAAGGCAGAGGAACCAGAGTTCAAATTGCCAACATTCACTGGATCATCAAAAAACCAAGAGAGTTCCAGAAAAACATCTATTTCTGCTTTATATGCCAAAGCCTTTGACTGTGTGGATCACCACAAACAGTGGAAAATTCTTAAAGAGATGGCAATACCAGACCACCTGACCTGCCTCTTGAGAAATCTGTGTGCAGGTCAAGAAGCAACAGAACTGGACATGGAACAACAGACTGGTACCAAATAGGAAAAGGAGTAAGTCAAAGCTTTATATTGTCACTCTGGTTATTTAACGTATATGCAGAGTACATCATGTGAAATGCCAGGCTGGATGAAGCACAAGCTGGAATCAAGATTGCTGGGAGAAATATCAATAACCTCACATATCAGATGACACCACCCTTATAGCAGAAAGTGAAAAAGAACTAAAGAGCCTCTTGATGAAAGTGAAAGAGGAGAGTGAAAAAGTTGGCTTAAAGCTCAACATTCAGAAAACAATGATCATGGCATCTAGTCCCAACACTTCATGGCAAATAGATGGGGAAACAGTGGCTGACTTTATTTTTCTGGTCTCCAAAATCACTGAAGATGGTGACTGAGCCATGAAATTAATAGATGCTTACTCCTTGGAAGAAAAGTTATGACCAACCTAGACAGCATATTAAAAAGCAGAGATATTACTTTGCCAACAAAGGTCCGTCTAGTCAAGGCTATGGTTTTTCCAGTGGTCATGTATGGATGTGAGAGTTGGACTATGAAGAAAGCTGAGCGCCAAAGAATTGATGCTTTTGAACTGTGGTGTTGGAGAAGACTCTTGAGAGTCCCTTGGACTGCAAGGAGATCCAACCAGTCCATCCTAAAGGAAATCAGTCCTGAATATTCATTTGAAGGACTGATGCTGAAGCTGAAACTCCAATACTTTGGCCACCTGATGTGAAGAACTGACTCACTGGAAAAGACCCTGATGCTGGGAAAGATTGAAGGTGGGAGGAGAAGGGGCGACAGAGGATGAGATGGTTGGACGGCATCACCGACTTAATGGACATGAGTTTGAGTAAACTCCAGGAGTTGGTGATGAACAGGGAGGCCAGGCGTGCTGCGGTCCATGGGGTTGCAAAGATTTAGACACGACTGAGCGACTAAACTGAACTGAACTGAACTGAAAACCCCCAGAGCCAACATATTTTCAGGAGAGGGAGATTGTTTTATATTTTATGAGACAATCTATTGAGAACCATTGTTCTCTGAACTTTACAGTGCCCACTTATTAGAATATAATTTAGGAGAGAGAGAGGTGAGGTCTGACGAGAAAGGGAAGATATATTCACCCTAGGACACCAAGAAAGCAAGGAAGTGGTTGGCAGAGTGAGTGGGCTTAAGAAATAATGGGAAGAGAAACAGCCACCTCCTAGGGCGGACCTGTGGATGAGCACTAGGCTTTGGCCAGAGAGATCTGTTAGCCTCCACAACACCAAAGGAGATGAGGAATTCAGGAATACATTTTTACATAATTACTTTTTATGGATATAGAACACATGAGCATTTCTAACATTTTATGGACTCTTCTACACTTCCTGCTTTTTTTGCCCGTCTGCTTTTGTTTCTGGCCAATGTGATTACAGGAGTTTTAACCATTATTGATGACCTGTATCCAAGGTGAGAATGGGACCCGGGGTGAGTAGTTGTGGTAGCCAGGAGGGGGTCTGGTAGTTGGGTAAGCAAGGGGGTGAGTCTGCTAAAGCAGGGGGTTTCAGGGCCATGGGATGTAGAGTCCTGGAGGTCAGGGGGAGCCAAAAAAGGCTGCACTGGCAGGAACCCTCTAGTGAAGGGCAGTCAGATCTAGGAGTAAGAACTCTGAGCCCAAGGATTTTGATTCTACCTAGAAGAAACCCATGATTCATATGCAGGGTCAGGAAGCCCAGGGGCACTGGGAGCATTTACACATGAAACTCAGGGACTCTTTTACCAATATGGCCTACCAAGACTTATTGCCATCCATTTCGAGCAGAAAGCAATTAGAGGAGATGTAATGGGTGGATGACATCACTGACTCAATGGACATGAATTTGAGCAAACTCCAGGAGATGGTAAAGGACAAGGAAGCCTGGAGTGCTGCCGTCCACGGGATCACAGAGAGTCAGACACAACTTAGCTACTGAACAACAACATATCACCATCATGTGAATTTTAAGAAAGGGTCTGGACACCATGAATGTGGATTCCATGGATTCTGCCTCAAACGTAAAGGCGGTTTTCTCTGTCCCACAGTGACTTATTTTTCCTCTATCATTTTAGAACCCAAAAGTGGTGTGAAGTGCATTGTCTAGGTTAGGATTTTTTTTTTTTTAAGCCTAGGAATGACTCAGTCAGTAAAGACTGACTCCAACTCCTGGGCCTAAAGACTCTTCACCACCAGCCACTCAATGGAGGACTGCATGCCTTCTAGCCAGATGACACTTATTAGTCATGTGATCTTGGAGAGACTAATTAAACCTATCTGGGCATCAGTTTCATTGTCTGTAAAACAGGGATAATAATACATTCTTCACTGGGTTACTAATAAGATAAAATCATGTAAATCTTATAAACTCCTCAGAATGATTTCTGGTGCATAGTAAAACCTATGGCATCTGGTACCATCACTTTATGGCAGATAGATGGGGAGAAAGTGGAAACAGTGACAGGTTTTATTTTCTTGGGCTCCAAAATTATTGCAGATGGTGACTGCAGCCATGAAATTAAAAGATACTTGCTTCTTGGAAGAAAAGCTATGACAAACCTAGACAGTATATTAAAAAGCAGAGACATCACTTTGCCAACAAAGATTTGTGTAGTCAAAGTTATGATTTTTACAGTAGTCAAGTTAGACATGAGAGCTGGACCATAAAAAAGGCTGAGCACCAAAGAATTGATGCTTTAGAACTGTGGTGCTAGAGAAGACTCTTGAGAGTCCCTTAGACAGTAAGGAGATCAAACCAGTCAATCCTAAAGGAAATCAACCCTGAATATTCAGTGGAAGGACTGATGCTGAAGCTCCAATACTTTGGCCACTTGATATGAAGAACTGACTCATTTGAAAAGACCCTGATGCTGGGAAAGGTTGAGGGCAGGAGGAGAAGGAGATGACAGAGGATGAGATGTTTGGATGGCATCATCGATTCAATGGACATGAGTTTGAGCAAGCTCCCAACAACTATTGGGACATGGTGAAGGACAGGGAAGCCTGGGGTGCTGCAGTCCATGGGGTCACAAAGAGTTGGACAGGACTTATCGACTCAACAGCAACAAGAAAACCTATGCAAGTATTCACCACTATTATTATCTGGGTTTTCCCACTTGGAAAGACAAGTTAATGCTGTCTTCTTCTAGCGCACAGAAACAATATGAATGCATGCACTCAACTTTGCAAGTCGTGGCAACTTGGGGCTTTTCCCTTTACACTAATCAGTCACATTCAAGGCCACCAAGACACAAGGTCTAGGAGGATATAGAGGTGGAAAGGACATGAGATATAGAGTCAAATTACTCATTTTCCAGATGAAAAACTTAGCCCAAACTTGATGGTCTTAAAGTTAGTTTGGTAACAGGACTAGAATTCCATAAAGTAAACTTGCTAGGTTCTGAAGGTACAGGTTCAATGCCTACTGTGTCAGTATTACCATTGTTTATTTGGTAATAAAACAGACTGATCCCCAGTCTGTTTTTCTTTTCAGTAATATGATCAAATGTGAAAATATCTTAAGCTCTGCAGAAGAGGTTACATGTAATTATGGGCTTCCCAAGTAGCACTAGTGGTGACGACTATACTTACCAATGCAGGAGATGAAGGAGATGCAAGAGACAGGAGTTCAACTCCTGGGTCAGGAGGATCCCCTGGAGTAGGGAATGGCAACCCTCGAGTATTCTTGCCTGGAGAAGTCCATGGACAGAGGAGCCTGAAAGGCTGCAGTCCAGGGAGCCACAAAGAGTCAGACACGACTGAGTGACTAAGCACACACACAGGGCTGGCTGAGGGCTGGGCCTGACGGTACTGCACAACTCATTCACGTGCCTTAACTTCCTTCCAGTGTTCTAATTTTGCATCATGTACATCAAGTAGAGAGACTTCCTGTGTCATGGAACTTCAGGCCCAAGCATGTCCTTTTAGAAAAACCTTTTGATTGGCAAACTTGACTCTTGATTATTGAACTCTATAAGTGGGCCAAGAGCTCTGCTGCAGAAAGCTTGGCCAGTGGTGTCCAAAACAGTGAGTCTGTTGAACAATCAGGGTTCTGTTGTTAGTGCAAATCCAAAAGATCTCTGCCATCTTTTGGAAGGAACATAAATGGGGCCCCCCACACTGCCACATTCCAAAACTTGAAAGTGAGGGGCAAGTAACCAATGAAGCATTTTCTGAGACAGCATTTAATAGGTGCAGCTGTCTAACGGTTGGACCCCACCTCATAGATACCTGCAGGATTGACTTACCATAAGATCAAATGATGACTCCACAAAGGTGCCTTTTATTTTAACTTGTTGCAAGCTCCATTCCTTCTATTACCTTACAATCAGATCTGGGCTCAGTAAAGAGATTTAACTACTCAAATACGGGTTTGTTGGTTCTAATTACAAACTTGCAATTAAGAAACCCAGTTTGCACTTTCTTCCTCTTCCCTGACTTTAAAAGACTTTGGAATCGCCTCAGATGCCACAGTGCAGGGATGTGGAACACTGTTGTGCCACCTGTGAGGTCAAATGATAAAAATTTCCTTTACTTTGAAAAAAAAAAAATGCCCAAAGCTCTTACCCCTGAGGGTATTCACACCCTTATCATTTATCTTCCTTTCTATTCTGGGCCTGATATGAACCCAAGATACCGCAGGGCAGAAACAATATCAGGAAACTCAGGGAGAACAGTGGGCTTGAGGCCCTGGGGTTAGCTAGGGACAGGTAGAAAAGATTTTAGGTTACCAACCCCCCACCCCCACCCCCCACCCCAGTCCCCCAATCTTCCTTTCTGATCCTTGGCGCATCTCTGCACAGCGCTCACTCTCCTGGTCTGGGCGTGCAGAACAGCTTCTACTCTGATCGGGATTCCCTTCTGCTTTCTACCCAAGAGTCTGCCCTGCTGCCCATCCCCCTGCCCCCAGGCTCAGCGCAGCTGCTCCCAGTTCTGGAACCTACTCAGCTACTGACGTGGTCTTTCTGAGTTTGGTCTTAAGAAAAACCGAACAAATCAAAAAACCCCAGCTCAACAGATACTACTCATGCTATTCAGCAATAAATAGGAACATATGATTAAAACATGAAACCACTGATGATGGGCATTACTGCTGGGGAGGGGATCAATCTCAAAAAGTTACAGACTGGAAGATTCCCTTTCTAAAATGTTCTCAAAATAGCATCATCACAGAGACGGAGCACAATGGTTGCTGGGGTTAAGGGTTAGGGAGATGTGTGGCTATAAAGGATGTAGAGGAGTAACGTGAGGTGATTTCTTTGTGGTGATGAAACAGGTCTGGACCCTGATTGTGTGGGGAGGCTATATAAATCCATATATGTAATAAAATTTCTTAGTGCGTGCTAAGTTGCTTCAGTCATGTCTGACTCTTTGTGACCCTACGGACTGTAGCCTGCCAGGCTCCTCTGCAATGGGATTTTCCAGGCAAGAATATTGGAGCGGGTTGCCGTGCCCTCCTGCAGGGAATCTTCCCGACCCAGGGATTGAACCTGCATCTCTTACGTCTCCTGCATTGGCAGGCAGGTTCTTTCCCACTAGCACGACCTGGGAAGCCCAAATTTCTTAGAACTATCCCCAATTCTCCCCTATCCCACCACTACCAAAAAAAGAGAGAGAGAGATGTTTAAAAAAAAAAATGAAGAAATCCAAAAAAAGTCTGTCTCTGAGTTAATATCACACCAATGTCAATTTCCTTATATATATTAAGGTTTTGTAAGATATTATCCTTGAGAGAGGCTGGGTGAAGGGTAAACAGGAACTCCATGTACTATTTGTACTATTTTTGCAACTTGTTACAAGTCTTAAACTATTTAAAAAACATATATACAACTCAATTGTAAGGTCATGAGTTCTAGCCCCAGCAACAGCACATCCCAAGAAAGGACAAAAAAAGACATGCAGAGTGTCAAAATCATACCTCAGTTGTGTGGCATTCTTAATGAAAATATCATATGGAATTTAGTGTCAAGTTGAAAAGCCTTGGTATTTAAAAACACGAAACAAAATGGAGTAAGTCACATAATTTAACCAATGATTTGTCTTTAGTGGCAGCAAAAGAACGGGCTCATAAAGTCAAGGTGTCACCAAACATTTTGCATTATTCAAGTCTGGTTGGCTTTTCTTCCGTCAATTATTTGCTACCACAGAGTCCTTGTTCTACAGTGCAGATCATAAATATCTTCCTAACATGAACTGCGATCCCTAACACACAGACCCTATGTGTATCTTTCCCAACACCACCAAGCAATGAACAATTCTGGCACTGTCCACCCAGAGACAGCACCAATCCCATAGTGCTGGGTGGCTCATCTCCTGCATTTCAGACCCATATCACAGGGTTCTGCCACCTGTGCTTCTGACCAACTGGCTAGTCAGGTTCCCACAGCCCCTTCCTAGGATCCAATTACTGTGCTAGAGAGGCTCACCAAACTCAGAGATACATTTTATAAAAGGAAATTACTCAGGAACAGGCAGATGGAAGAGATGAATAAATAGGGCAAGGCATGGGAAAGGGACTAACTTTACCAAGCAAGCCAGACAATTTCCCAAGCAACCTGACATGTCTATTCTTTTTAGAAAAGATCTTTATTGAGATATAATTCATATACAATCCAATTCTCCCATTTAGAATAGAAAATTCAATGTTTTTATTTTATTCACGGATATACACGATCATCAATAAAGTAGCACATTTCATCACCAAAAAGAAACTCCATACCCTTTAGCTCTCCTCACTGGTGACCAGTAGTTTTATTTCTATATCTGTAAGTCTGTTTCTATTTTGCTAATACACAGAAGAACTATACAAAAAATATCTTCATGACCCAGAGGACCATGATGGTGTGATCACTCACCAAAGCAAGACATCCTGGAAAGCGAAGTCAAATGGGCCTTAGGAAGCATCACTATGAACAAAGCTAGTGGAGGTGATGGAATTCCAGTTGAGCTATTTCAAATCCTGAAAGATGATCCTGTGAAAGTGCTGCACTCAATATGCCAGCAAATTTGGAAAACTCAGCAGTGGCCATGGGACAGGAAAAGGTCAGTTTTCATTCCAATCCCAAAGAAAGGCAATGCCAAAGAATGCTCAAACAACCACACAATTGTATTCATATCACACTAGCAAAGTAACGCTCAAAATTCTCCAAGCCAGGTTTCAACAGTATGTGAATTGTAAACTTCCAGATGTTCAAGCTGGTTTTAGAAAGGGCAAAGGAACCGGAGGTGATACTGCCAACATCCGTTGGACCATCAAAAAAGCAAGAGAGTTCCAGAAAAACATCTACTTCTGCGTTATTGACTATGCCAAAGCCTTTAACTATGTGGATCACAAGAAACTGTGGACAATTCTGAAAGAGATGGGAATACCAGACCACCTGACGTGCCTGAGAAATCTGTATGCAGGTCAAGAAGCAACAATTAGAACCGGACATGGAACAGTGGACTGATTCTGAATTGGGAAAGGAGTACATCAAGGCTGTATATTGTCACCTTGCTTATTTAACTTAAATGCAGGGCACAACATGTGAAATGCTGGGCTGGATGAAGCACAAGCTGGAATCAAGATTGCCGGGACAAATATCAATAACCTCAGATATGCAGATGACACCACCCTTATGGCAGAAAGCGAAGAAGAACGGAAGAGTCTCTGGATGAAAGTGAAAGAGCAGAGTGAAAACGTTGGCTTAAAGCTCAACATTCAGAAAACTAAGATCATGGCATCTGGTCCTATCACTTCATGGCAAATAGATGGGGAAACAATGGAAACAGTGACAAACTATTTTGGGGGGCTCCAAAATCACTGTGGATAGTGACTGCAGCCATGAAATTAAAAGATGCTTGCTTCTTGGAAAAAAAGCTATAACAAATTTAGCAGCATGTTAAAAAGCTGAGACGTTACTTTGTCGACAAATGGCCATATAGTCAGAGCTATGGTTTTTCCAGTAGTCATGTATGGATGTGAGAGCTGGACTATAAAGAAAGCTGAGCACCGAAAAATTAATGCTTTCAAATTGCGGTGCTGGAGAAGACTCTTGAGAGTTCCTTGGACTGCAAGGAGATCCAACCAGTCCATCCTAAAGGAAATCAATCCTGAATATTCATTGGAAGGACTTTTTTTTTCAATATTCATTGAAGCTGAAAGTCCAATACTTTGGCCATCTCATGCGAAGAACCGATTCATTGGAAAAGACCCTGATGCTGGGAAAGATTGAAGGCAGGATGAGAAGGGGATGACAGAGGATGAGATGGTTGGATGGCATCACCAACTCAATGGACATGAGTTTGAATAAGCTCCAGGAGATGGTGAAAGACAGGGAAGACTGGCGTGCTGCAGTCCATGGGGTTGCAGAGTCAGTCACGACTGAGCAACTGAATTGATACATATTCACATTTCATTTTTTAGATTCCACATATAGGTGATATTATACAGAATCTGTCATTCATTGTCTGCCTTATTTCAACAAGCATAGTATTCTCTAGGCTTGTCCACATTGCTGCAAATCGCAATATTTCATTCTTTTTTCTGGCTGAGTAATATTCCACTGTCTATATACATCACATCTTCTTTATCCATTGGTTTGTTGATGAACACTTGGGTTGCTTCCATTTCTTGGCTTTATAAATAATGCTGCTATGAACACTGGGATGCATGTACCTTTATGAATTAGTCTTTTCTTTTTTTAATATATGTATATCCTGAAGTTGAATTCCTGGATCATATGGTAGCTCTGGTTTTTAGTTTTTTGAGGAACCTGCATATTCTTTTTCCACAGTGGCTACACCAATTTACATTCCCACCAACACTATATAAGGGTCTCTTCTCCACATCCTTGCCAACATTTGTTATTTATAGACATTTTGATAATAACCATTCTGACAGGTGTGAAGTGATATTTCATTGTTGTTTTGATTTGCATTTATCTAGCATTTAGTGATGTTGAGCATATTTTCATGTGTCTGATATTCATCCATACATCTTGGAAAAATGTCTATTCAGGTCTTCTGCCCATCTTTTGATTGGGTTATTTGTTTTGTGGATAGTGAGTTGTATAAGGTGTTCATATATTTTGGATATTAATCCCTTACCAGTCATAGCATTTGTAACTATTTTCTTCTATTTCATAGGTTTGTCTTTTTTTTTATGACACTTTCCTTTGCTGCAGAAGCTTTTGACTTTAGTTACATCTAATTTATTTTTGCTTTTATTTCTTTTGCCTTAGGAAACAGATCTAGAAAAATACTACTACAATTTATGTCAAAGAGGGTTTTACTTATGTTCTCTCCTAGGAGTTCTAAGGTTTCAGGTCTTACATTTAGATTTTAATCCATTTTGAGTTTGTTTTTGTGTGTGGTAGGAGGAAATCTTCAAATAGCATTTATTTTACATGTAGCTGTCCAGCTCACCACCACTTGAAGAGACTGTCTTTTCTACACTATGCATTTCTGCCTACCTTGTTATAGATTGACCACAGGTGCATGGTTTATTTCTGGCCTCTCTATTCTGTCCTATTTACCTATATGTCTGTTTTTATGCCAATATCATGCCATTTTGATTACTGTAGCTTTGTAGACTAGTCTGATAAGAAGTCAGCTGTCAAATGGATCTTTTTCTTATAATTGAGCCTGACAATCTCTGCCTTTTGATTGTATTGTCTAATTCATAAATATTTAATGTCATAAATATAGCTAACTTTACCACTTTTTACTTTTTGTTTTCTATGACTCATGTCTTTTCTCCTGTATATTCCACCTTTATTATTTTCTTTGAATTATGTTAATATATTCTAATATAACACTTAAACTTCTTTAATGATTTCTCACTACATTTAAAAAAATTATTCCCTTAGTGATTGCTCCCTTATAAGTGGTGAGTCATTTTTCTTTTGTTGCTTTCAATATTTTTTCCTTTTCAAATATTTGTAAATTACATATCTGATAAAGGGTTAATATCCAAATTATATAAGGAATTCCTACAACTCAATAGCAAAAAAAAAAAAAAGAAAAAAACCCAGAAATGATTAAAAACAGGTAAAAAAAGTGAGTAGATATTTCTCCATAAAGATATACAAACTCCCAAGAGGTACATTAAAAAATGCTTATCATCACTGTCATCAGGACAAGGCAAACCAAAACCATAATGAGATATCTCACATCTATGAGGATGGCTATCATCAAAAATCAAAAGACAGATGCTGGTAACAATGTGAAGAAAGGAAACCCTGCAACCTACTGGAAAAACATAATGGAATGTTGCCCAAAATTTAAAAATAGAACTATCATACGACCCAGCAATCCTATTTCTGGGTGGTGGTGGTTTAGTTGCTAAGTCGTATCTGACTCTTTACAACCCTATGGACTGTGTAGACCACCAAGCTCCTCTGTCCATGGGATTCTCCAGGCAAGAATACTGGAGTGGGTTGCCATTTCCTTCTCCATATATCTGGGTATATACCCCCAAAGAACAAAAATCAGTATCCCTAAGAGATATCTATACTCCCATGTTCATTGCATTATTACTTACAATAAAACAGGATACAAATTAAATATCCACTGACAGGTGAATGGATTTTTTAAAATGTGGTACACACATACAACGGACTATTATTCAGCCTTAAAAAGGAAGACAAGCTTGCTATTTGCAATGACACAGATAAACTTATAAGACATTATGCTAAATGAAAGAAGTCAGACACAGAAGATCAAATACTACATGATCCCACTTATATCAGGAATAAACTACTCAAACTCAGCAGCTGCTGCTGCTGCTAAGTCACTTCAGTCGTGTCCGACTCTGTGCAACCCCATAGATGGCAGCCCACCAGGCTCTCCCATCCCTGGGATTCTCCAGGCAAGAACACTGGAGTGGGTTGCCATTTCCTTCTCCAATGCATGAAAGTGAAAAGTGAAAGTGAAGTTGCTCAGTCGTGTTCGACTCTTCGTGACCCCGTGGACTGCAGCCTACCAGGCTCCTCCGTCCATGGGATTTTTCATGCAAGAATCCTGGAGTGGGGTGCCATTGCCTTCTCCATCAAAGTCAGCAGAGAGTAGATAAGTGGTTACAAGCAGCTGGGGCAAAGGGAACTGGGGAGGTGTTAATGACAGTACATAAATTCACTTATGCAAGATGAATAAGTCCTAGGGATCTACTGTTCAGCATGGTGCATATAGGAAATTTTATTGTATTGCATACTCTAAAATGTGCTAAATTTGTCAGAGATGGGGAGGTGAATTTACTAGTACTGTCCTCCAGCGCCAGGTGCTTTTCACACACACTCTCTAATTCTCACCACAACTCTTTAAGGTGACATTTTGTACTAGCAACTGGCTGTAAGCTATTGCACTTGGCTGGTACAAGGACAGAAGAAACATTTCTGGGCACCTAAGGTCAGCTTTAAGAAGTCCATGACTACTAGAAAGTCACTAAAACAGCTTGGACGCTTTCACCCCACTTATTCTTATCTGCCTACTGACACCCCCAAATCAGGAACAGAGGATGAGAAGTTATGGAAAAGTGATAATCACAGTGAAGAAGAAAAAGAAATTTGTAAGACAAAGATATCATTTACTTTCTCTTTCCAGTAAACTAAGCTCAGAGAGTTTAAGAAATACCCCAAAGTCACACAACTCCAGATGTAAGATTCAAATGCATCTCTACATCAAAGCCTTTGTTCATCCTGAGCCTCTTTCCTTCACATCCTAACTGTTGCTGTTGTTCAGTCACTCAGTTGTGTATGACTCTTTGCAACCCCAGGAACCGCAGCACGTGACTTCCCCGTCTTTCACCATCTCCCAGAACTTGCTCAAACTCATGTCCAATGAGTCAGTGATGCCACCAACCATCTCATCCTCTGTCACTTCCTTCTCTTCCTGCCCTCAGTCTTTCCCAGCATCAGGGTCTTTTCCAGTGAGTCAGTTCTTTGCATCAGGTGGCCAAAGTATTGGGGCTTCAGCATCAGCCCCAATATTCAGAACTGATTTCCTTTAGGATGGACTGGTTGGATCTCCTTGCAGTCCAAGGGACTCTCAAGAATCTTCTCCAACACCACAGTTCAAAAGCATCAATTCTTCGGTGCTCACCCCTCCCTATGGTCCAACTCTCACATCCATATGTGACTACTAGAAAACCATAGCTTTGACCATATGGATGTTTGTTGTTAAAGTAATGTCTCTGCTTTTTAATATGCTGTCTAGGTTTGTCATAGTTTTTCTTCCAAGGAGAAAGCATCTTTTAATTTCATGACTGCAGTCACCACCTAATGGAACCATCTAATGCACCATCTAATGCATTCACATCCTAATGGAAACACATAAGGCATCTTAATACATGGTCTGGAAATCATCAGCAAAATCTAGGGTTGCTTCTATTAAATCTTTCTAGTCCTGCATTCAGAGCACTGTTCCTTCTGTTTAATCTTCCTGCTGGAGCATCTGTAACCAATTAGGTGCCCTTATCTGACACATGTCTGTCTCCTTCTCTGGCCTAGAAGTGCCCCCAAAGCAAGGACCACATCCTTGTGACTCCAGCACCTGGTCTGGAACCCAGCACAGAGAAGGCACTAAGAGTTTGCTAGATGACTGAGCAAAGAAAGGTAATTCATGTTGTGAACAGAGGTAAACAAAGTCCCGAGAGCTACGCCTTGGGAAAGCCTTCTTCAGCAGACAGAGAGTAGAATGCAGGTTTCCCAGGTGGCGCCAGCGGTAAAGAATCCACCTGCAAATGCAGGAGACTTAAGAGATGCTGGTTTCATCCCTGGAGGAGATCAATACCCACTCCAGTATTCTTGCCTGGAGAATTCCCATGGACAGAGGAGCCTGGTGGGCTATAGTCCATGGGGTCACAAAGAGTCGGACACGACTGAAGCAACTTAGCATGCACAAGTAGAATGCAGGAGGCATTTTAGAGGGGCTGAGAGATGTTCAGGAGGATGCTGAGCTGCTGAGGTGACAGGAAGATAGTTTCAGTAAGAATGGGATGGTTCACATTGTATCGAGTTTAGCTTCCCAACCAGTTCCCTCCAACTCATGTCAATCCATGTGATGAAAGGATGCTTAGGGAAAGAGGCCATGCAGAGGAATTCCTCTCAGGCCCAAAGATGGGGGAAGTGCTGGGGGTCTCTACCAAACAAGAACAGCTCAGGATGCCCAGGGCGGGGGGCAGAGGAAGTACTTTCCTTACCCTGGGAAGAACCTGGCAATCCCATGGCCTTTCTTGGGCTTTCCCAAGGGCTTTGCAGTGATCCAGCCAGCATGTGCCTCCATGTCACAGCTATATAACTGATTTCTCTCTACCGGAGTGGGGCGGCATCTCTAGGAGAACAATGCATGCTTCGTGATCCTGAAAACATATGATCTGTGATCACACACAGTGTAAGATGTGAAGCAGGAATCTGCAGGGGCCACCATCACAGAACTGTTAACCACATCTCTGCCAAGGTCCTTATATTATAAATGTAGTATGTCCGGGGCAGAGCGGGGCAGCAAACAAGAGGTTTCTTTACTCATCCAGCAATCCACAGGACAAATGTGTGGTGTGTAGTCTTAGAGGATCCTTTGACTGAGACAGTTCACCCCTAGGGATGGTCAATTGGAAGCTGCCTCTCCCCCTCTGCCCAGCTGCTCTGAGCAATCCTCTACCATTTCATCACTGCTTTTTGACTGTTTAAATGGGAACAGTAAAAGTACATTTTACTGTTAAATCTAGAGGTACCAGTAAGTGACAGAGTTTTCAACCTGGAAATATAAATAAAATGAGATAGCAGCAAGCTAACCCAGTATGCTCCTGGTTGGCCAATTTATCTCCTATAGACACTCCAGATATGATTATTGGCATGAGCTGATGCAGAAGTACTGGATAATGGCTACAAATTCATAATTATTTCTTTGCAGAAGATGAGTAATGTTTTTTTCAGCTGCTCTAGTCTATAATATAATTATGTTATTAGCAGTATTATACAAAACAAATAGACCACAGTACCTTATGAACAATTTTTAAACACCGATTTGTTTCCTTCTCTTTAAAAACATACATTAAAACTCCATTTAGCAATTAATCTGACATCTGTCCTTTCCACTCTCTAGAATATTTTTCTCTCTGCCACAGCCAACGTCCTTAGTCAGTTATGACCACCTACTCCATCCTGAAACACCCCCTGGCCTCCAGGTAAGAGACTTTTCCTATCTTTCAAACCATTTGTTTAATGCCTTTTCTCCTCTCCCCTCCTAAGCATTCATGAAAAGTCTGCATTAGCCCCTCTCTTCCTCATGCCTGCCCCTCCAACACACACTCCTTTCCTGTATGCTCTGCATCTCTGTTCAAAGATGTCTTCATTGCCCAACTCTAGGGCCAGTTTCTGCATCAAGCCCCAGAACCTACTTCCAAATGCCTTCTTTTACGATTTCTCCTGAGCAGCCTAGTTGGCATTTCAAAGTTGACAAAAGGTCACTGGGTACCGCTCACCTGCCAGACTCTGTGCCATGGGTAGTCTGTGAACGAGACACTCAGCTCTTGTACTTATAGTACAAATAACTAAATTCATCTTCTTTGGCTCAGACAGTAAAGCGTCTGTCTACAATGCAGGAGACCTGGGTTTGATCCCTGGGTCGGGAAGTTCCCTGGAGAAGGAAAAGGCAACCCACTCCAGTACTCTTGCCTGGAAAATCCCATGGACGGAGGAGCCTGGTGTCCATGGGGTCACAAAGAGTCGGACACGACTGAGTGACTTCACTTTCACTTTTCACTTTTCCTACACATGGGCTCCCCCCAACCTCCCCAACAACTCTGGAGCTCCAATTTGTTTAAAGCACCGCTTCAAACATAGCACCTGGGCATGAAGCCTCAGTACCTATGATATATTCCTTTTTCCTGCTCCCACAGCTAGTGGGTTGTAAAGGGTCAGAAATCCTCTTGAAAAGGCCCTCTCCCCTCTAGTCTCTCTGCCATCACCCACAGTCAGGGTCTTGACATGTATTGACTGCACAGTTCAAATGCATCTCAGCCCCCCCTCAACTCGCTCCTCAGTCCAAACACCCAGTCTCCTAAAGCAGAGTTTGCACCTGGTCACTCCTCTGCTAACATGCCCCTGGTTCCCCCAGTTCCCCCCACACCAAATAAACTCCTGGAAACTTCTCCATGAACAGATATGTCCCTAGCTACCTTTGCAATCTCTCCTCTCTGTGTATGTTCCACTTCAACAAAACTGAACATTTAATTTCCAATACTCAGTATAAGGTCTCCATGCCATGGTGCCTTTGCTCAGCCTGTGCTCCCTCCCAGAGATAGTCTTTTTCCGCTTACATCTCTGTGAGCCCAAATTCTAGCCACCATTCCAAGCCTGGCTCCGATACCACAGTCTCCTTAAGACTTTTCCCTATCCATGCCTCCCTCAAACAGGATTCATCTCTCAGTCCTCTGCTTCCTGTATCACTTCGACGTCTTGTGTCTTATGCTCTGGGTTTTGTCTGGTTGATCTTCATATCTGCCATGATAGAGGGCACAGTGCAACATCTTGGGAGAATCTAATATATGATGGATAAGCCTCTGTGAGTGTTCTTTCTGGGTGAGAACTGCTAAATTTTGAAAGGCAGCCACAAAGACATCTCTAATCTATTAATTAGAAAAACAAAGAGATAATGAAGTAGACAGACAGATGGCTCTGAGAAGCCAACCGCCTCACATATACAATCTGCCTCCACTCCGGCATCTATGTTTATGGATGAACTGACTCCCACAGCAGGATTTCTTTTCATCCCTGTTAGCAGTCTGGCTAACTCTTTCAGCTTTCAATCAGTTCTTCTGACACAGTAGCATTTTTTAATATTTTTGACTTAACTAGATTCTGCTGAGAGAACTAAGCTACTCTCAGAAAAACTATTAAATTTTCTATACATAAGAGGGGGAAAAATCTGTAGTCACATTATAAATTTATCACCATGACTCTGGCACTGAGAAACTATTTCTACAAAGCAGAGTCACGCTGCGCCCTGCACATCCAGGGTCCGTTCTGGGATGCAGAGCTGTAAACATGGTTAGGGACTGTCATGCCCCACACCACGTAGGAGAAAGACGAGCCTAAAGAAGCCAAATGCCCATCTTGGTGGGGGAAAAAACAACTGTGCATCCTTCAGCTATCAATAAGACATTTCCTTTTGGGGGGAGGAAAAAAAAAACCTTTCTTTCAAAAATGGCACATAAAGCTTCCTTGTCCATGGATGTTATTGTTTACTCATGAATAAAGAAATCAGTCCCATTTCCATTTATCCCTTCCATGGTTTGAAATCTTGATATCATGTACAACCTTTGCTATCACAGCTGTTGGGAATGCTGCTGCTTCTTGTTTAGGGGTGTCTAGGACACAGCTACTCAATGTGGAGTTTGGAACTAACACCGATGCCAAAATCACCTGGGAGCTTGTAAAAGTATCTCAGACCCCACTCCACACCTGCTCAAGCAAAACCTGCTCCTCTGTTGACTTGTCTGCATTTTTATGTCTGAGAAGCAATGGTCAAGATCATGGTGCTTCTTCACATGGACTAAGAATAACTTGAGGCACTTAAAAAACATATACAGTTCCCAAGGGTCATCCCCTAGCACTGACTCCGAATGTCTGGGATCAGATATAATTTTGGTTAAATGAGATAATGAAATTATATGACATACATGATGCCTGACAAACAGAAGGCAAAGAGCAAACTCTAAGCCCTCCTGTTATCACTACTACCAGTAAGGTTGTCAGATTCAGCAGATAAAACCACATGGTGATCCAGGTAAATTCGTATTTTAGGTGAACAGATAACTGATAAATATAAGTATATACCAAATACACTACCCTTATGGCAGAAAGTGAAGAAGAACTAAAGAGCCTCTTGATGAAAGTAAAGGAGAAGAATGAAAAAGTTGGCTTAAAGTTCAACATTCAGAAAACGAAGATCATGGCATCTGGCCCCATCACTTCATGGCAATTAGATGGAGAAACAGTGGAAACAGTGGCAGACTTTATTTTTTTGGGTCCAAAATCACTGCAGATGGTGACTACAGCCATGAAATTAAAAGACGCTTACTCCTTGGAAGAAAATCTATGACCAACCTAGACAGCATATTAAAAAGCAGAGACATTACTTTGCCAACAGAGGTCTGTCTAGTCAAGGCTATGGTTTTTCCAGTGGTCATGTATGGATGTGAGAGTTGGACTATAAAGAAAGCTGAGGGCCGAAGAATTGATGCTTTTGAACTGTGGTGTTGGAGAAGACTCTTGAGAGTCCCTTGGACTGCAAGGAGATCCAACCAGTCCATCCTAAAGGAGATCAGTCCTGGGTGTTCATTGGAAGGACTGATGTTGAAGCTGAAACTCCAATACTTTGGCCACCTGATGTGGCGAGCTGACTCATTGGAAAAGACCCTGATGCTGGGAAAGATTGATGGCAGGAGGAGAAGGGGACAACAGAGGATGAGATGGTTGGATGGCATCACTGACTCAAGGAACATGAGTCTGAGTAAACTCCAGGAGTTGGTGATGGACAGGGAGGCCTGGTGTGCTGCGGTTCATGGGGTCGCAAAGAGTTGGACACGACTGAGCAACTGAACTTAACTGATACAAAATACTGCGTGAGACATATTTATACTAAAATATTATTCCTTTGTTATTTATCGCAAATTTAAATTTAACTGGCCATGTTGTATTTTCTCCAGTAATCCTAACTATCCCTGACTTTGTAATACCTGGGGCAGAGAAGTTAGGTAGATAGGTGGAAAAATAGATTAGGCTCAGATTGTCGAGAGCTTGAATGCCATTCTAAGGAGTTTGAATCAACCTGTACTCAACATTTTTGAGTAGGGACATGACATAACCCAAGTACTCCATCCTTTACTCCCAGGAATGAGGAAGACAAAGTCAAGTGGGCTGCTGGGGCAAGAATCCCCAGCTCAAAGATTCTTTAGGAAGGGAGACCAGAAGGTCATAGTCATGGCCAGTGACGAAGTCATAAAAAACAAAGAAGTTAAAATTTCAAAATCTTAAATTTCATTCTAAACTCTTAAATTACTTACACCCCACTTGACCCATAACAATAATTTAAACTAGCTACTTGACTTTTCTTTTTGAAGGAATAGCTGGTACACAGCTGAGCCCTAGCTTTTACAGAGAGATTTTTGTAATCAGAGAAAAAAAAAATCTAGTAACACATCAAAAGCCAAACTTCCAATATCTTTCCAATGCCTACTCTGCCAGAACCCAGAACTTTGCATCTGGATATCCCAAATACTTAGTACAAAGCTTCAGTTATAAAATCAATCAGTGTTCCTACTCACAGTCCATTTGCTCTTATTTAACACACAATTATTTTTTTAATTTGAAGTATAGTTAATTAAATGGCAACCCACTCCAGTTGCCATTGTTCTTGCCTGGAGAATCCCAGGGACGGGGGAGCCTGGTGGGCTACCGTCTATGGGGTCACACAGAGTCGGACACGATTGAAGCGACTTAGCAATAGTTAATTTACAACAATGTGTTCATTTCAACTATAATAACAAAGTGACTTCAGTTGTGTAGTAAAGTGATTTAGAATCTTTTCCAGATACTTTTTTGTGACCATGTTGTGTGACTCGTGGGATCTTAGTTCCCCTTTGTTGTTGTTCAGTTGCTCGGACATGTCTGACTCTTCACAACCCCATGGACTGCAGCACACCAGGCTTCCCTGTCCTTCCCCATCTCCCAGAGCTTGCTCAAACTCACGTCCATAGAGTCGGTGATGCCATCCAACCATCTCATCCTCTGTCATCCCCTTCTCCTCCTGCCTTCAATCTTTCCACCAACAGGGTCTTTTCCAATGAATCAGTTCTTCGAATCAGGTGGCCAGAGTATTGGAGCTTCAGTATCAGTCGTTCCAATGACTATTCAGGACTGATTTCTTTTAGGATGGACTGGTTTGAACTCCTTGAAGTCCCAGGGATTCTCAAGAGTCTTCTCCAACACCACAGTTCAGAAGCATCGATTCTTCAGTGCTTAGCTTTCTTTATAGTCCAACTCTCACACCATACATGACTACTGGAAAAACCGTAGTTCTGACTATATGGACCCTTGTTGGCAAAGTAATGTCTCTGCTTTTTAATACACTATCTAGATTTGTCAGAGCTTTTCAAAGTAGTGATCAAACCAGGACCTTCTGCAAAGAAAGTGCAGTCTTAACCACCAGACTACGAGGGAAGTCCTGTGGATTCTTTTTCATTATAATTATTACAAGATTCTGAATACAGTTCCTCATGCTATACAGTCAGTCCTTGTTGTTTAGCTATTTTATATAGAATAGTGATATCTGTTGATCCAAAACTCTAATTTATCTCTCTCTGCTCCTCTCACTATCCCCTTTGATAACACTGCTACTGCTGCTAAGTCACTTCAGTCGTGTCCGACTCTGTGTGACCCCATAGACGGCAGCCCACCAGGCTCCCCCGTCCCTGAGATTCTCCAGGCAAGAACACTGGAGTGGGTTGCCATTTCCTTCTCCAGTGCATGAAAGTGAAAAGTGAAAGTGAAGTCACTCAGTCGTGCCCAACTCTTAGCAACCCCATGGACTGCAGCCCACCAGGCTCCTCCGTCCATGGGATTTTCCAGGCAAGAGTACTGGAGTGGGGTGCCGTTGCCTTCAAACAAATAACACTAGTTTGTTTTTAATGTCTGTAACTGTTTTGTAAATAAGTTCATGTGTATAATATTTTTAAAGATTCCACATATAAGTGATATCATATGATATTTGTCTTTCTCTGACTTACTTCAGTATTTCTTTTCATTACTTCTCCTCTCACGATCTTAAAGGCCAATAAGAAATCTCAAAGTGTAAGGTAAGACTGTCAATTTGCAAATATGTAGGTTGGGAATACTTACATTAGTGATTTATCAGACTAATTCTTCAAGATGAATGTAATTGTTTCCTATATTCTGAAGCTTTATGCAGGAAACTTAGGTCCTGTAGAAGTTCTTGTTATGGAAGAATATTCGAGACATTAGATTTCCCATGAACACATGGTGTTTAGAATTGGAACCTACAAGTCTGTATTACATGTATTTGGCTTGATCCAGATATTAGATGATCAATAGTCTGACTGCCTTATTTAAACCAAAATGCACAGTTAACAAATTCCCTAATCCGATAACACTTTCCCGAGTTCTTCAGGGCCTTCCTGGTGAGTCCCAGACTGCATTAAGATATTAAAGCCAGAGGAGCAGAATCCCCACCCAGGAGTAATCTAGGACATAGGAATACAGGTGTTCAGCTGCAATAATCAGCCTTCAGGTTCAAAGCTATATTGTGAGCAATCACCCAGGGACCTTCCAGACAACAGAGGGCATTTACTATCACACTTTCACAGCCCAGAATGTACTTACTGGTGAATTTCATGAATGAAACACAGAGTTTCCCTTCTCTCCTGTCCTGTGGGCTCTGGATGGAGGAACCTTTTCAGGCTACTTGGTCCAACTCCATTTGGATGCCAGAAACCTCTCTTCCCAGAAGGATGTGAAAGACCAGAGAGAATAAGACCCAGGAATATAATGGCAATGAATTATTGAGTCTTCTTTTCCAATTTGGCAATAATGAATCCAAATAAGATTTTGCTAGTGTTCGTGGACAGGATATTCTCTAGGAATCAATAAGTATTTAATTCCAATTAGAATCACTATGACAGCGAGAGGCTAAACAGAGCCAGAGGGCACACCCACAGCAGAGATCAAACTTCCCTCTAAGACACAGAGGACAATGGCATTGAGCAGGCTGCAGAGCTGCTGATCCTGAAGCCTGCAGCACACACTTTTAGGGTACAAAGCTAAGGATCTTAAATTTAGAGTGCTGCTAAGCTGCTAAGTCACTTAGCAGTCGTGTCCGACTCTGTGCGACCCCATAGACAGCAGCCCACCAGGCTCCCCTGTCCCTGGGATTCTCCAGGCAAGAACACTGGAGTGGGTTGCCATTTCCTTCTCCAGTGCATGAAAGTGAAAAGTGAAAGTGAAGTTGCTCAGTCGTGTCCGACTCTGTGCGACCCCATGGACTTCCGCCTACCAAGCTCCTCCGTCCATGGGATTTTCCAGGCAAGAGTACTGGAGTGGGTTGCCATTGCCTTCTCCATAAATTTAGAGCGCACCAGATGCCAAATGATAAAGCTCTTGGAATAAAGTTCAAAGAGGAAAAACTCTGCATCACTCTTTGTTATCAGCTGGGATATCCTGGTCCACCTGGCAGCACTGGGCAAGAGCGATACACGCCCTGAAAAGATGCTCAGCACACAGGAACACAGTCGCTACACTCTGTCTGTAGTCCAGGGGCAAATAACAGTCAATGGGACTGAAAAAAGGGACTCTCAGAAACTTGAAGCTGTTCTTTTCTTTCCCCCAAAATACAAACATCCAGACATAAAGCAGCTTTAGAAATCTCAGCAGAATTTTTCTTCTTTTGTTAATAACGAAAGGAATAAGGGAACAAATGGAGGGATGGAGAAAGAAATTAGGTATGCGTTCAGGTCATATTCATCCAGCCCAGGCTTTAAGGAAACTATTCTTGCTATAAGTGGTTAAAAAAAAAATGAGCGAGAGAGAGAATTCTGTATGTTCCAAGGAATTCTACACCATCCAAATAAAAACTATAGATAGAGAGGTTAAAGAGATGCTTAAGGCTTCCCCAGTGGTTCAGTGGTAAAGAATTCGCCTGCCAATGCAGGAGATCAAGGTTTAATCCCTGGGTTGGGGAGATTTTTTGGAGAAGGAAATGGAGCCCACTCTAGTATCCTTGCCTGGAAAATCCCACAGACAGAGGAACCTGGTGGGCCACAGTCCATGGAGTCGCAAAGACAATTTAACAACTAACAACAACAATCCGGCTTTGGCCTGCCTACACTATCAAAACTCTTGCTCTGAAAATCACCAAGGCATGTGGAAATTAGGTGTTACAGTTGATAAAAGACAGAAGAAACCTATAGAGGATGTTCAGTTATCACTCAGTTCAAGCTGAGTTCTCAAGTATGTCTTGGTTTAGAATATATTGTCTTCTATCTGTTTTGTACTCGTCAACACTTGGCCACGATAATGTTTTAGTACCTAAAAATTACTCCACTCTACCACCCCCAACCAGAAAGCAGGTGGCCCAACAACGATGAGGCTCCCTGCTTCTCCAGCAGGAGACAGAACAGTCCAGAGGAAGAGCAGGAGGAAGGGGAGCCAGCGAGGCACTAGCTGGGCTGTGACAGGCGAGAGCGGGAAGGTGGCTGAGCCTGGTCGTGCTGTGAGTCTGAAACCGGCACACATCCCTCCCTGTCTGGAGGCTTTCTTAGAACCCAAACTGGTCCTCAGCAGCTCTTGGACCAGAGGTAAGATGTGGTCGGAGAGGGTTCCCTGCGAATCCACTGTGAGATGCAGCCCTGTGAGGGGAGAACGCTGGAGGCCCGGCCCCTGTGCAGGGGGCTGGGAAGCTGGAGGGCATGCTGTCACTTCACTCCATACATGGGCTCGTCCCTTCAAATGAACGTCCTAGCCTGGCACAAACTGGAAGAACCATTAGTGGCGGCCAAGATCTTCAAGGGCCAGACCCGAGGGGCCCGTTTCAACCTTTACAAGACTCTTCCGCACCTACGAAGGAAGCACATCCCTTCCTTCTTCTAGCAACTCCCAGAGCTGCCCTCTCTCTCGGCTGCTCCTTCTCAGTCTGCTCCGTGACTTCTTCCTCGCCACCAGTCCCACAAATAGTCTTCGGCAGGAAACTGCCCTCTCCCTGGTTACGGTCTTGGGCAGCTTCACCTTAAATGAGATGGTTCTCAAAACACTCAGCGCTTCAGTTCACGTGGTGGCAGGAGCCCATCAGGTGCTCCTCTTTGGATGCCTCCCCCCAAATCTCAAAGTGATCGGTCTAAAACTAAACCGGGCTTCCCTGGTGGTCCAGTGGTTGCGAATCTGCCTGCCAGTGCAGGGGACGTAGGTTCGATCCCTGGTCTGGGAGGAGCCCACAGGCTGTGGAGCCTGTGCCCTCGGGCCAAGGGGCTGCACCTCCTGAAGCCTGAGTGCCTGAACCCAGAGCTTGGCGACAGAAGCCACGCCAGTGAGAAGCATGTGCACTGCCCCTAGAGAAAGCCCACAGCAATGAACACCCAGCAAAACCAAATTTAATAAATAGATCTTTAAAATAAAATAGAAAAACAAACCCTTCTCCTTTCTCCTTCATGCTCAGACCTATCATCTGCCTTACCTAACTTGATGAACTGCCTGCCTTCCACTAACTGTCCTGTTCCTTCTGTTCCAAACTACCAGTGACCCAACCCTTGCTGACTCTACCTCTGGGCCAGCTCTCTGGTCCATGCCTTCCTTCCACTGCCTTAGTCAGGTCCGTTCCCCTCACAGGGTCTCCCTGCTTGAAGTCTCTTTAGCTACACTTCTCTTCTGGTTATACACTTCTCTTCTTGGACTACAAGGAGATTAAACCAATCAATCCTAAAGGAGATCAGTCCTGAATATTCATTGGAAGGAGTGATGCTGAAGTTCCAATACTTTGGCCACCTGATGTGAAAAGCAACTCATTAGAAAAGACCCTGATGCTGAGAAAGACTGAAGGCGGGAGAAGAAGGGGACGACAGAGGATGAGATGGTTGGATGGAGTCACCAACTCGACGGACATGAGTTTGAGTAAGCTCTGGGAGATGGTGGCACACAGGGAAGCCTGATGTACTGCAGTCCATGGGGTCCCAAAGAGTTGGACATGACTGAGCAACTGAACAACAACTTCTGGCTGTGGATATTTGTTTCCTTGACTTGGTGGTGCACAGACACTTGTCATCTCTCTATGCTAGACTATGACTTCTTTGGATACACAAACCTTGTTTTGTTTTTGCTATTTCTCCTATGTTCCCGTGTGGTAACATCATGCTTTGCACATAATAAATACTCAATAAGTAGACTTTGGCAATAGAAAATGAATTTTCTTAAAATGATGGTACTTATTCCCCCAAACAGCAGCTCATTAGATTAACCTCTTTTCAGTTAACAACACTATATATGCACACAGACTGTGCCCACAAACACATGCACACAAGGGATGCCCTTAACTGTCTGGAAGTCAATCTTCCAGCAAACACAAAGATGGGCATTGTTTCCTAAATAATTAAAACATAAATTGGCTAATATTTTTCATTCCTAGTTTTCCTTGAGTGAAATGACACAATGCTCAGTGGCAAGTGAGAAACAATTTTGCAAACTTTTCTCCTCCCAAAAGCCACCAAACATGGGTTGTGCATCTTCCTGTCTTGCATTTTGATCCCATTGCTATGACTTAGTGTGGTAATTATATTACAAAGCTATTATTTGCTGAAATGAAAATGGCAAAACAATTTACATGCTTGTCTAAAAAAAGACTGTGTTAGAATGCAATTGTCAGTAAAATTACAATGGCAAATAACTGAAAGGCAAGTCTGGAAGGCGCAGTTGTGAACCCATCACAAAGTTTCTGTGGGGGACTCAGAGCATACACTCCTGGGCACACACTTTTAATTCACAAAAGCAGGCAGTGTTTAGGGAGAGATGAAAATGTCTGTGCTCCAATAGTTCCCCAGCATTATCTACACTTGTGAACGCCCCCGGGGGTGTGTGACACCATCACGGTTTATGGGACAGACTGGTAAGAGCACCGTGTGGGCTACTGCACCTCCTTCAGCACCAGGAAGATAAAAGGGAAGCTCAGCTTCGACTTTTCTGCTTCCGATATAAAAGCGAGGATCATAACATGAAAAGACTGCTAGTCTATATTCAAGCCTGAAAGTATTAAATATTGTGTATTAAAATAGATGTGTTTCTAAAGATCTGTTTTCTTAAAACATTCTGCTGATATATTCTGTTAGCAAAATCTTGATAAATATTTTAATGCCTGGTAGGTAGATTTACTCACCAAAGGAAAAAAATTAAACAAAATTAGAGTGCTATCTATGAAATAGATATGCTGAAATGATGAACTTAATGACTTTATACCTTCCTCCAACCCCTATTCTGCGTTTTGACGAGTGAACACACAGATGAGCCCACCAACAAAACCCGTGCAATCTATGCCCCTGTGCTCCCCGCTTCATCCCCCTCCCAGACTGCATCTATGGGTCTATCTCTTCCAGTTGAGCAATTAAAGAAACAAATGAGCAACTCAGACACAGAAATACAAGTATCACATTATATCACTTACATGTGGAATCTAAAAATGCAATACAAATGAACTTCTTTACAAACCTGAAATGGACTCACAGACACAGAAAACAAACATATGGTTGCCAAAGGGGAAGGGAGAAGGAAGGGATAAGTTAGGAGTTTATATTATATATAATAATACATATTAATATAATTATTATATTATTTATGATATATATTATATAGTATAAATTAGGAGTTACTTACTAAACCACAAAAAGATCTGTATACTTTTGTTTTTCAAGTTTTAGTTTTAAAAAGTCCGTTGGAAACAGAGACACCAAGTATTCTTACTCTCTTTCACAGACTCTGAAACACATAAAGGTTTGCTATGCACACAAACGTGTTCTCTGAGCAGAAGGGCTTGAAAGGTCTCCTGATTTAATGTACCACATGTCTGATGTGGACCTTACGTTTTGGGGATAGTCTGCTGTGGGCATGCTTCTTGGCCTTCTTACTTTTTCTCCAAGAGGGAAGGTTAAATACAGCGTTGTAACAATATGAATGAACCTTCAGTGCAGTAGTAACTTTAAAACAAAAGTAAAATTTGCTCTCTAGATACTTTATAGCAAGGTTATATGGTTTTAATACATATAATTGAAACGTTAATATGATTTGAAATTGATTTTTAAGTCCTATGAGGAAAGGAAGCTTTTTCATTGTAGGCACAAAGGTACAAATTTGGAAAAAGCCAAAGTCATCTAAAGAAAATGCTATAAATAAGGGTAATTGAAAAAACCAACAGACATGCACATAGATTATAGGAAAAAATGAAAATTCACAGGTCCCAAAAGTGTTTAAACCACAATATTACACATAAAATTTGGAATCTGAAATCACATTTATCAGAGTTTTGAAGAATTAATCTCTATATTTAGAAAAATGTCAGGTAAGTGTCACATAATAGCTTTATTAACTTCCAAGGGCATGTCTTTTGAAGTTAATTAAGGAGAACCTAATGCAACATTTATAACAGTGTAAGTTAAAAATATATTGCTCTAACTTACCTTGAAATGCATAAAAATAAAAGTGGGATTGATGGATAGATAGATAGGTGGCTAGGTGATAAAGAAAACACAGTAAATGTTAACTATAGAATCTAAGTTAGAAATAGGTAGAAATATTTGGGTATCACTGCACCATTCTTTTGATTCCTTTGCATGTTTTAAATTGTTCAAATGTTGGGAACAAATGCAGGCCTCCATATGGAAAGTATGTATTCTATTTGTTAACTGTCCTCAACAAATAGAGCAGTTTCAGAGTGTGTCTCTCTGCTGGGATGCACTCACCTAGCCATCCGGATCCCGAATTTGGTATGCACAGGTCTGTCTCAGCGCTTGGCAACACGAAGCCCACGACAAACACCTCCACGCCATCCGCCATCAGGGCCATGCCCAGGACAAAGAAGAGGGCCCACTGAAAGCGGCCATGGCCACACTCTTGGATTATCAGCTCATACTGCTGGGCGAGCTCTTCCTCGTCAGCTTTCCTCTCAGACTCCAGCTCCTGGCGGTCCTTATACTCATCGCCCTTGGGCTGCCCTACTGACACGATGCTGTCTTTCCCTTGGTTCATGCTGGGGATGCCCTGATACTCCCCTTCGTAGATTTCATCATCTTCATCGTGACCCTCAGTAGCTTCACTGGAGCCTTCATCATCATTGGCCTCTCCATTATAGGTTTCCCCTGGCGGATAAATGTCATCGTCCTCTTCCTCGTCTTGGAATCGACTGTAGGACCTCTGGGTGTATTCATCCTGGGCCCGATCCACTGCTTGATTCACCTTCTTTACGGTCTGTTTCTTCACCTCTCTGGCAATGTCCTTGGCGCCCTTCATCAGTGAAGTCCTATCCTTATAAGAGTCTTCCATCTTATCTCAACTGATGGCCAGTGAGAAGGCGGGAATTGTTCACAGACTGGTCAGTGGTTCAGTCCTGACAGCATCATCCACTTTGAGTTCAGAATGGAACTGCAAAAGAAGAAAACCCACAGAAGATATTTATTATTTGTTTCAATGCCTTTTCCACCATCTATTTCTTGGTCTCTTTTCACTGACCCCCACAGATTAACATACAGAATTAGCTTTTCCTTTCTTCTGAGCACACTGTTTGCTGGTTCTCTACTCAAGTGTCATCAGAACTTAGAGTATTTAGGGTTTTGCTGTTATTATTACTGTTTTGTTTTTAAGGAACTCTGTCTCCTGGGTAACCTTGCATATAATGCACAAGCATTCCCCTGAAAATACAATGAAATATCTTGCACCTTCATAAGTACATCCAACATATTCTGAAAGTGCTAGAAAGACTCTGAGAAAAATAATATTGCTTGCAGGTATATACATATTCTGCAAAGGCAAACCCAGAATAATAAAAGAATCCAGTCCGACCTCATTTCCTCACAATGAAAAAAACGAAAACAAAAAGTGCAAGCAAGTGTCCCTACATATAATGCTATCAAGTCATATACAGGCACATCTCATTTTACTGTACTTTGCATTATTGCACTTTGCAGATACTGCATTTTCAACAAATTGAAGGTCTGTGATAATCCTCAGTCAAGCAAATCTATCGGCACCATTTCTGCAACAACATTTGCCCATTTTGTTTCTCTGTTACATTTTGGAAATTTCTGTAATACTTCAAACTTTTAAATTATTATTATATTTGTTATGTGATCTGTGACTGGTGGACTTTGATATTATACCATGACTTACTAAAAGCTCAAGTAATAGCATTTTCAGCAACAAAGTATTTTTAATTAACATTATTTTTTTAGATATAATGCTATATCACAGTTAATCAATTACAGTATAATATAAACATAAATTTACATGCACTGGGAAACCAAAAAATTTGCATGATTTGCTTTATTGCAATATTCACTATACTGTGGTGGTCTGAAACCAAACCCGTAATATCTCTGAGCTATGCCTACAAATATTTATAAAACATGCTTCCCTTCTACCTTTTTTGTATCTCCTTTCAATAATTGATAACAGAGACTCACATGGCACCCAAAACAGACAATGAGTATTTCCCCCAGTATGGCAGTCATATCTGTAGGAAATTAGCAGCGTTTGTCAAATGACTTCACATACACTTTGATAGTCACTGAACTAAAGACATGGATTGTCCAGTATGGATGTGCCATTTCAGGATCCACCCCCAGGCCAGCAGGGACAGGTAAGCCAAATGTGGTATCCCTTCCCAACATGCCCTGTAAGAACCCTAGGCTTTGTCCCCACCATCTTCATCTCTAGACCGTCTCACACACGCGGGTGCACACACTCCCTCCCGCCTTGTCCAACTGCAGTGATCTGCCTCCTTGGACACAGAGTCAGCAGCCTCCCCTGACCCATCACTGGGTTTCTTTTCTCACGGACAGCCCCTCTCTGTCTCAGCTCATTATACTCAGGCTGACTTCTTTCACTTGTCTGCTGAGTTGTCCTCTCTGGTGGCCAATATCAGGCCCACCTTCTACAGAAATGATATGAAAGTGAAAGTCATTCTCCTGCATCATTAATCTGCCAAGGCTTGGACTGCAGCAGCATAGTAAACACTGATTTATATAATGGTCATTTTTACTTTGTTCTTTTGCATCCCGTGTGAAACACTTGGTAAGTGGCTATTACAAACATACATTTAAACTACTCATCCAGACATGACAAATAAACTTAGCAAAACAGAAAAAAGATGCTTATTTATCAATGAATTGGGCATCATTACTACCAGATACCTACAAATGGCTAGTAGGCAAAACAGAAGCATGGCTCTGCTCAGGCCTGTATTTTGGAAGATGAAAAAATGAAATGAACATAAACATATGATTATAAGGCTTTTTTTTCCCCCAAATGTATTCATGAAGGATGTTCCTGTTTGTTCTCCCTTATATTTCTTTTTTTTTCCAGAGAGCTGAGAGGTGAGGGGGAGGGAAAGATGGAAGGATCCATGAGAGAGCAAGATGCAAAGGGAGTGGGAAAAGAGGTTGAGGGTGGAGCATTCCAAAACTGAAGGACCAGGCAGGAAAAGAGAAAAGGAAGAATGATGATAAATGATGCTGGCAATGGACACAGGTTTCCTACTTTTAAAACAAGACACAAAATTAAAACATTTTACACAGTAAGTAAAGCCAACTGGTCTACCATCCATAAATGGATGATTATATCAGACACCTCATGCAAAGAGTTGACTCATTGGAAAAGACCCTGATGCTGGGAGGGATTGGGGACAGGAGGAGAAGGGAACGACAGAGGATGAGATGGCTGGATGGCATCACTGACTCGATGGATGTGAGTCTGAGTGAACTCCGGGAGTTGGTGATGGACAGGGAGGCCTGGCATGCTGCAATTCATGGGGTCGCAAAGAGTCGGACACTGAGTGACTGAACTGAACTGAACTGAACTGATATCAGACACAGCACATCAGCTGTTTCCTGGGCACAACAGCACCAAAAACACAATTAAAGGAAAAGACTGGTGAGTATGAAAGCAGAACCCAAGCCCCTATAACATGCTACCCGTGAACAGCCTGCCTATTAGTAATGGGAAGCTTCTACAATTGCTTCTTCTAATAAACAGTAATTAATGTGACTAAATGAAATCAACTCTGAATATTCATTGGAAGGACTGATGCTGAAGTTGAAGCTCCAATATTCTGGTCACTGTCAGGAGCCATGTTAGGCATTACTGACAAAATGGAGGCACGGCCCCCAGCCCCCTCTCCTCATTCCACAGGCACAGATCCTGGAATGAAGGAGTTAGGCCTTGTAATTCTGACTTGTCTTTTCCTGTCCTCGGCTGAGTTGACTGAAAAGGAATACTAAGGTGCTTATTGTTCTTGAGAGGAGCATGAGAAGGCACAAAGCCTTCTGCAGCTGTGCTCAGAAAATTATTCATAAGGTTAATCATTGACATTTGTTCAAGGACTTTTACACAAGAGTGTTCCAGGATGAGCACATAGGCTGTAGCTTGAGGCCATGGGAGGGATTGATATCTGAAGCCTATTTGTGAGGAGAATGTTTATGGCAAAGGAGTTTACTGAATTTAGGGCTTGCTGCTGCTACTGCTAAGTTGCTTCAGTCGTGTCCAACCCTGTGCGACCCCATAGACGGCAGCCCACTAGGCTCCTCTGTCCCTGGGATTCTCCAGGCAAGAATACTGGAGTGGGTTGCCATTTCCTTCTCCAATGCATGAAAGTGAAAAGTGAAAGTGAAGTCGCTCAGTTGTGCCCCGACTCAGCGACTCCATTGACTGCAGCCTACCAGGCTCCTCCGTCCATGGGATTTTCCAGGCAAGAGTACTGGAGTGGGTTGCCATTGCCTTCTCCGGGGTCTAGTCATAAAAATATTCAAAAGCGAAGTCGCTCAGTCGTGTCCGACTCTTTGTGACCCCATGGACTGTAGCCTACCACGCTCCTCCGTTCATGGGATTTTCCAGGCAAGAGTACTGGAGTGGGTTGCCATTTCCTTCTCCAGAATTTAGGGCTTAGAAATAATTAAAATATTTAGAAGTTAAAGATTTAAGGAATGTTGTAACGTTAGTATATTTTACTATAGCTTATAGAAGTTAAGAATTTTTAGAGACACTGTAGCTAGAAGCCTTTTTAAGAGATAGTGAGCTCAGGATGTTGGGGAAAACAGGATTTAGGAAGATAAGTAGTAAACTGAGGAATGTAGCATGAGTTACAATGTAATCACAAGTTAACTATAGGACACATTAGAGGAGGTAGATAATAGATGATAAGGCTGATTCCCAGAGAATCACTGAAGCAGAAACTCTGTTTTAAGAGCAACAATGATTTATGGAGATAATAAATCTGGGAGAGGGGGAACTGAAAATGTCAAACCTCTGGCCTAATGTTTTTGTAAAAGTATAAAAGAGAATCTTAAACTTGAAATAAATAGGCAGTCCAAAAGAAAACTGAGAGGCTGCCTCATTTCTCTCGCCGACATCATTCATCTTTTCAGGTTGAATCCCTGCTTGCTGGAGTTGGACTCCGGCAGGTCACCAAAGATTGAAGGCAAAAGAAGGGGGTGGCAGAGGATGAGATGCTTAGACAGCATCACTGACTCGATGTACATGAATTTGCGCAAACTTCAAGAGACAGTGAAGGACAGAGGAGACTGGCATGCTCTGGTCCATGGGGTCACAGAGATGGACACGACTGAGCAACTGAGCAATAACAACAATAATGCGTTACTCCAAACTAATACACATTTTAATTAATGATTAATGTCAGAAAGAAAGGAAATATTTCATATTCATAACCACCCACACTATATGCAGAGTTGATTGTAAACAACTAGATACATCTTTCTGTTTCATGTGTCTGAAAATGGTGATTCTCAAAAAATCTTAAAATCATTTTTATTGAGATATAATTTACATTCAATAACATGCTCTATTTTTATGCATATTAAAAGAATATAGTCCAAGAGATCTGATGCTGTACACCATGTACTTTATGTTTATTCTGGCAAGAAATGGTTGTTGAAAGGCTTATTCAGCACGGGTTTGAAACTTCTGTCCTTTATATTAACAATCTACAAAAAAAAAAAAAAGATCAGCATACTGAGCTCCAGATTTCAGTGGCCTGGAGCCAGGCTCTGGAGACAGCAGAAAGATTAGAAGATGGACATGACCTTGTAGAAGCTCTACTTGCTGTGTAAAAACATCCACACTGCTACTTTCTATAGCCTAGCCTTGTGAAGTGTAATGATATTTGAAGGTAACCAGCATTAAAATGCACAACCCCCTATCTGCACTGAGACAGCATTCTGAAAAGAAGATTTTGGGAAAGAGAAGAACACATTTTGAGCTGAAGGAATAGACTCATCATCCCAGCCTGTCCAAATTTTTGACGGCAGACTCTAGTTACTTAAGGATGCCTCTTCCTCTCCAAACTTCTGAACTTATGTGTATATTCCCACTCTTCCAGGGGCAGGTCAAGGCCACCTCTCTCGTGAAGTTTTTTCTTTTATTTTTTGCTTAAACTATCACAGATTCCCAGTTCAGCATGGTCGGTTTCCTCCTGACACGCAATCATGTCTTCCTTTATGGTTTTACCCATGAATGCTGAAGCTCCAATACTTTGGCCACCTGATGAGAAGGGCTGAGTCATTAGAAAAGGCCCTGATGCTGGGAAGGATTGAGGGCAGAAGGAAATAGGGACAACAGAGGATGAGATGGTTGGACGGCAACACTGACTCAAAGAATATGAGTTTGAACAAGTTTCAGGAGATGGCGAAGGACAGGGAAGCCTGGTGTGCTGCAGTCCATGGGGTCACAAAGAATCAGAATGAATGCCATGGTCTTCCCTATTGGAGTGTCAGCTCCTTGAAAACAGGAACCCAGTAAACTAAAACACTATAAAGCAGCATCATTTATTATTAAATTAATTAATGAGGACACAAGCACCATAAGCGGGCCAGCTCTCTAATTTCCCACTTCACAGGGAGTTGTCTGTATTAGCAGACAACTCTCCCCAGAGTGCAAGTGGATCACGTGTTCTCCTAGGTGCTGTAAGAAGAAAAAGTTCTACAGCAAATCAATTGGGAAATTTCTATTTCTGACTTCATATATTCTTTTCCAGGAGCGCCACAGTGCAAAGCTTATTATAAAGAACCTTGTATAAATGTGTTATCCAACCATTTCCCAAATCTTCCTAATAACAGAATGCCCCTACCCTCAAAATGACACCAAAAAGCAGCCTTAATTATACACCATGAGGAATACTGTGTTAAGATAAACACCAAGATCCTTTAAAATTCTAATGTCTCTATTATGAAATATCATAAAACTCAGTAATTAGAGTTAATTGAGGGAAACAGGATAAAACCATAAAGTCTACACTAAAATAACATTTTAAAAATGAAACAGTGTTTCCTTTAAGTTCATAAAAAACTGAAACGAAGTTTTCAAAAAGTAATCCTTATGATTTTTATTTTTTTTTAAATAGACTATCTACGAAAATAGAGTATTTAGCATCAGATCAGATCAGTCGCTCAGTCGTGTCTGACTCTTTGTGATCCCATGAATCGCAGCACACCAGGCCTCCCTGTCCATCACCAAATCCCTGAGTTCACTCAGACTCACGTCCATCGAGTCAGTGATGCCATCCAGCCATCTCATCCTCTGTCGTCCCCTTCTCCTCCTGCCCCCAATCCCTCCCAGCATCAGAGTCTTTTCCAATGAGTCAACTCTTCGCATGAGGTGGCCAAAGTACTGGAGTTTCAGCTTTAGCATCATTCCTTCCAAAGAAATCCCAGGGCTGATCTCCTTTAGAATGGACTGGTTTAATGTCATTCAAAGAGCCAGAAAATTTTAATTATGTTTAATATTCCTTTTATGCAGTTTTGACACAATAAACTTGCTCTATGAGGAACAGCCTCTCTAAGCCAGGATAAACTCAACAGTTGTCTAAATCTCTACAAATTTCACAGCAGTGAAATCTAAAGACTTTAACCAAATAACAAACCTGCTTATATACATGAACTTTTCTGAAGGTCCTAGACCTCTTGTTAGAAAGAATATTCTTGAGTCAAAGTGAGCAGTACCCTCTTGAGGAAGTATCTTAATTCAATTTAATGCAACAATATTCTTTCTGATCTCAAAACTAAAACACACAAGAAATAATTGGAAAATTCAGAAAAATGACAAAGAATAAAACAGTATATATTTTTACAACCCAGAGATTCCTAATTTCAATCTTTAGGCCATGAAGATACCTGAGCTTGTGATTAACTTAAATCTTACGGTACACACAGACTTGAAGCCCTTCTCAGACTACTCTATTAACTCTGACTCTTCAGCTATGACTTTTCTGCATTCATAGGGTTAGAACATCTTAAATACTAATAGGACTCTATTACATGTTTAGTAGTTCTTGGCTGGGAGCCTATCTTCTCAAATTTGAGAAGTAGTTCTCAAATTTCAATCTGGAATCACCAGGGGACCCCCAAGAACATTCAAGGAAACTGTGAGGTCAAAATAATTTTCATAAGAATAGAAGATGTTATTGAACTTTTTCACTCTCAGTTTTTCATGAGTGTATAGTGTGATTTTCCAGAGGCAACAAGCTGTGCGATGACATCATTTCTCTGATGGTTAACAAGACTGTGTACTTGTAGTTTCCTGCATTTTAAAAGTGTCACAGTTTTAGTTTCTTAATATGGTAAATATCAATAGATACAATCTATAAAAGTTAAAGTTCTTGTCTTTAATAATTTTTAAGAGTGAAAAAAGGGTCCTGAGGCCAGACCAACAATTCAGAACTCTGGTTCTATAGGGATCCTCTCCTGCTTGGACCTGGAGTTGTGGAGGCTTCCCTTTAGAGTTTGCTTGTCTGGTTTTTTCCTACAGACTGTGGCTCAGATGGTAAAGAATTGTGCCTGCAATGTGGGAGACCAGGGTGCGATCCCTGGGGTGGGAAGACCCCTTGGCAAAGGGAATGGCTACCTACTCCAATATTCTTGCCTGGTGAATTCCATGGACAGAGGAATCTAGTGGGCTACAATCCATGTGGTCACAAAGAGTCAGATACAACTGAGGAACTAACACTTTCACTTTTCACTTTGAGCTTGCCTCTGCTACAGCCCCATCAGGCTCTCAATGATCTGAACTAATTTTTCCATCATTAGCTCAGCTCTAAATTTCCATAATTGCAGAGATATGGAATAATGTGGTAATGTGCATCACTGTGGTAGATCTTACTGGGAATTCCTGAGGTTAAAGAGAGGGCCTAGTTTTTATATATATCACACTGTCCTTCGGAGAGGTTGTGGCCATGTATAACTTCTAAACGCATGTAGGAAAGCTATTTCTATGATTTTTGCCAAATTAAGAAAACAGTGCTTTGTCATTTTAAGTTGCATTTGATTACTAGTGAAATTAAACATCTCTTTCTTTGTGAAATCTTTATCCTTTGCCCATTTTTGTATTAAAGTTTATAGTGAATTCAATGGTGGCTCCCAGAAAGATACTAAGAAGAACTGTACAAAAAAGATATTAATGACCAACATAACCACAATGGTGTGGTCACTTACCTAGAGTCAAACATTCTGGGGTGTGAGGTCAGATGGGCCTTAGGAAGCATTACTACAAGCAAAGCTAGTGGAGGTGATGGAATTTCAGCTGAGCTATTTCAAATCCTAAAAGATGATGCTGTTAAAGTGCTGCACTCAATATGTCAACAAATTTGGAAAACTCAGCAGTGGCCACAAGACTGGAAAAGGTCAGTTTCCACTCCAATCCCAAATAAAAGCAATGCCAAAGAATGTTCAGATTACTACACAATGCGCTCATCTCACATGCTTACAAGGTAATGCTCAAAATCCTGCAAGCTAGGCTTCAATAGTACGTGAACCAAGACCTTTCAGATGTACAAGCTGGGTTTAGAAAAGGCAGGGAAACCAGAGATGAAATTGCCAACATCCACTGGATCATAGAAAAAGCAAGGGAATTTCAGAAAAACATCTACTTTGCTTCCCTGACTGCGCTAAAGCCTCAGACTGTGTGGATCACAAGCCACTGCTGCTCACCAGGAGCTCCGAGCCTCCCAGACAGAGCAGCAGGAGCAGCAGCCACAGGTGGGGACTGGCAGGGAGTGGACTCCGGGAGGGGTGACGAGAGAAGAGGCTGGGGACAAATCGCCAAGGCTTTGAGACCACAGCAGGGACCTGAAGTTTTACTCTAAATGGGATGGGTTCAAAGTATGAGATCTAGGTGAATATATCTTAATAACACCCTGTTGGTTTTATTAAACACTGGAAATACCTCTTTTCTTTCACTATATCTCTTCAGCCCCACTCTTTCACATCTGTTGTGATCTTTATTCTGACTACAGCCATTTGATCATGGATATGACAACTTCAAAATAAATGCAGCATTTATTAGATGTCTTTGAAGACAGGTTTGAGGAAGGAGGAGGACAGCTGGAAGACAAGTTCCTCAGTACAGAGTCATCAAAGAGAAAAATTCAAGTCATAGATGTTCTGTGTGTGTTTTAAGTTGCTTTAGTCATGTCTGACTCTTTGCAACTCTGTGGACTGTAGCCCACTGGGCTCCTCTGTCCATGGGGTTCTCTAGGCAGTAATACTGGAGTGGGTTGCCATGACCTTCGCCAGGGAATCTTCCCAACCCAGGGTTCAAACTTGTGTCTCTTGTGTCTCCTGCATTAGCAGGCAGACTCTTAAGCACTACCACCACCTGGGCTTAATAACAACCTGTGATCATTTACCCTTCTCCTCCACATTCACTCAATCTCTCATCACATATTACAAAATGAGACTAGTTTCAGTTTCCTCTGCTTGTCCATCACCAGAATTAGAAGGAAGAAAGAAAAGAAAAAAATAGACCCAAGCAATTTATAAATAAGTTTAAAATTGCATGTTTAAAAATTGGCTATAGAGCCAGTCAAATACTAGTATCAGGCAATTACTTAGACAAAAAGATGAATCACATAAGAGAATCACATACATCATCTCAGTGGAACAAACACCGGGTCATTCCTAAAATTATACAGAACTCCACAACATCTCTTGAGCAAACGGGAATCCTAGGCAAATTAGAATGACCTAAATGATTAGATATAAACAGTCACCTTTTTTGTGAGTTAAACACACACCTGGGTTCCCTGATTGCTCAGTTGGTAAAGAATCCACCTGCAATGCAGGAGACCCGAGTTCGATTCCGGGGTTGGGAAGATCCTATGGAGAAGGGAAAGGCTACCCATTCCAGTATTCTGGGGCTTCCCTGTGGCTCAGCTGGTAAAGAATCTGCCCGCAATGCAGGAGACCTGGGTTTGATCCCTGGGTTGGGAAGATCCTCTGGAGAAGGGAAAGGCTACTCACTCCAGTATTCTGGCCTAGAGAATTCCATGGGTCTCAAAGAGTCGGACACAACTGAGCAACTTACACTTTCACTTTCACACTTGCACACTGGGTTCTAATCCTGCTTTTGCCACTTACCACTTTTTGTGACACTAAGCATGTTATCTGTGTTCTTAACTCCTCAACTGCATTACCTGTAAGATGGGGAATAAAAATGCTGTTGGAGGGGGATTAAACAAAATAACATCAAAAGCCAACACTTGGCACATGGTACCTTCTCAGTCACTGCTGCTTTACTTTGAATTAAAGAAGAATAAAAAAATGTCATTTATAATATAAGTCACTGTCCAGCAGGAAGAACGCTGGCAATTTCCTGTTTTGAAAGGAAAAATGACCATTAAATGAAGGTTGGCTGCTCTCTTCTCCAGCCAGGAGCATCGGCTGGGGAGTCATCAGGGCCAGCAACTCTTTCAGAAAAGACTCACCCTGGGTGTTTGTGGCTGTTGCTAAGACACACGCTAAGGTTTCTCTGCAAGACAAGCTCCAAAAAGAATGACTGTCTTCCTGTCTCTTCTTGCGCTTTCTGAGTGAGTCAGGCAATGTGATTAACATATTTGCAGTCTTAATACAATTTAAAAGCAAGACGGCCTCATTCACATTACACTGATAACAGCAAAACACCTCTCCTGGACCTCAGTTAGCTCCCTTGGATGTCAGCAGGCACAGAGGACAGACGCCGTCCCACCCAGACTCACACAACGCGCGCCTTAACGCCTGGAGATGACCTGTTTGCTCTTTCTGCCGTGCCCATGTTTCGCTTCATAAATGCTTCATTTTGCAACGTCCCTTGGACATGGTTACAACAGTGGCAGCCTTTGTTTACTTCAGCACCTCCCTCCGAGCACAGGATGAAACTCCCAGGGCGTTACCCCGAGGGACGCTGTACTCACTGTTTCCGGGGCTCGTGGTCCGGAGACATCCTCACTGCCTCCACCCATGCTCTGTGGCACAAGGCAGGCACACTTTTGCAACCAACCAGGTGTCTTTTTAACAGTTTTTTTTTTACAAAAACTAAACCTTATCAACCAGGTGTCTTGGTACACAAGTCTCCACAGCATGATTCATGAGGCAAGAGGACTGGTCTATTCACCGACTCAGGGTTCCACATTTGCCTCTTGGTACAAGGTACTGCCGAGTGCTCAAGGCAGCCCCTGCAGGATGGGCACCCTTTTCTGTTGTCCAAAAAGCACCCTCTTATGTGGTCACTGGGGGAAAGAGTTGCTCAATTAATTCACACACAACATTGTAAATAAGTGGCTATGGAGTTCCTCTTTGAATTCCTTGGTTCAAAAGGAAATATGTAAATTGTGGAATTTGGGTGGATAAGTTAGATACTGGAAAGTCAGAATTCATCCATCCACCCATCAGACCAATAGGTCTGTAAACAAAGAATCTGTGGTTTGGTTCCTCTCTTAATCTTGGTGCCCAAAGCAATCCTGGACACTCACTTGTTCACTACAACCAACACCTATTTCTCATGTGCTCAACAGAAGGGTCCAGACTCTCCCTAGACTCTGCATATAGAAACGAAAGGCACAGCTCCTCACCAGCAAGGAATATGGCCAACAATCAAACATATAATTGGCTTACAATGTGATAAAAGCTATGCGTTGCCACATGGTATTATGATATATTGAAAGGTTGTTGCTGAACCACGAAAAGACCCTGGGATTCTTGGCCTCCGGAGGAGAAGAATTCAATCTGGGACCAGAGACGAGGCTTGATCGCTCAGAGCTTTTGTGTAATAAAATTTTATTAAAGTATAAAGGAGATAGAGAAAGCTTCTGACATAGGCATCAGAAGGGGGCAGAAAGAGTACCCCCTTGCTAGTGTTAGCAATGGAGTTATATACTCTCTAATTAGTTATTTTTGGGGGCTCCAAAATCACTGCAGATGGTGACTGCAGCCATGAAATTAAAAGACGCTTACTCCTTGGAAGGAAAGTTATGACCAACCTAGATAGCATATTCAAAAGCAGAGACATTACTTTGCCAACAAAGGTCTGTCTAGTCAAGGCTATGATTTTTCCAGTGGTCACGTATGGATGTGAGAGTTGGACTGTGAAGAAAGCTGAGCGCCGAAAAATTGATGTTTTTGAACTGTGGTGTTGGAGAAGACTCTTGAGAGTCCCTTGGACTGCAAGGAGATCCAACCAGTCCATTCTGAAGGAGATCAGCCCTGGGATTTCTTTGGAAGGAATGATGCTAAAGCTGAAACTCCAGTACTTTGGCCACCTCATGCGAAGAGTTGACTCATTGGAAAAGACTGTGATGCTGGGAGGGATTGGGGGCAGGAGGACAAGGGGACGACAGAGGATGAGATGGCTGGATGGCATCACTGACTCGATGGACGTGAGTCTGAGTGAACTCTGGGAGTTGGTGATGGACAGGGAGGCCTGGCATGCTGCGATTCATGGGGTCTCAAAGAGTTGGACATGACTGAGCAACTGAACTGAACTGAACTGAATTAGTTATTATAGTGAATCAAAAGAATGTCTGGAGGTTGTAAAGACCTCACTAGACCTACTCCCATAATTCACATTTTAAGATAACAGGATTATTCAGAAGGTTTTTTCCAGAAACTGTCCTCAAGCAGGATACATTATTGTTATATAATCCTAAGGAATGTAGAGGGGAAAAAATGTTTGTCCTTTCTTTCTCCTTGAGAATTCCAGACCCCTCTCTCCTTGGGGACTCCTAGACTTTTTATCAACTTGCCTAGGAAATGACTCTCTCAGCATTATGATATTATGGGATAGAGCAGGGTCTAAACTGAGTTAACCAGGCGAAAGATGGACAAGTACAGCATTCACAGACCAAGGACTCACCTGATCAAAGGCCATACTATGAACTCATTACACGCTGAAAATTTTTTTTAAAAAACCACACAGAAAGATGTAGTGAGGGCCTTTCATAGACCTGCATCTGTGTGCAGAATACAGGTGCAGGTGTGCAAACAAAAACAACAAATAAAAGTAAAAGCAAAAATGGATTTCCAGTACCTCCTGTCGCGCCTCTAAGGCCAACAGTCAAATTCAACCTTGACCGTTCTTGCTCAAATTAAAATGCTTAGTTTCCTCCACTAGCCTTTGGATGCCTCACCTCTTCGACATTGGTACCCACTACAAAGTATCACGGGGAGGGAGGTATAAGAGTACTTTCATGATTGACAGAAATATATGATCAACACCTGTCTATACACGTTTCCCAAAATGCATTCCAAGAGCTATTAAAAAGTGTTCCTCAAAAAGAGATTTTATGGACAAGTAAGAGGAGGTTAGTCACTTCCCTCCACTGCCTGTTACCTGATTCCAGCCAAAATCCCATCACACCAGGACACTGCAATGGCTTCCTCGCCAGTATTCCTGGTTCTACCTTTGCCCTTTAGAGGCTCATCTGCACAGAGCAGCCAGAGAAATCCTTTCCAAAAGTAGGGCAGGAATAGCACTCCCACACCAAGAACCCCCAGGGGCTTCCTCCTTACTTCCTTTATTTCTACACAGCCAGGCCTGCCTCCTCTCTGGCCTCATCTTCCATGTACTTCCTTCCCTCCACCCAAACCACTCCAACAAGCCAGGCACTCTTCTGCCTTAGGGCCTTTGCACTTGCTAGTCTCTCTGCTTGGATCACTACTACCGCCCCATCCATCCTATCTCATCATAGATGTCACCTCCATGCAGAGCTGCACATGTACTAAGACAGTGCCCCCACATTACCATGTTCTGACCTTTATGCTGTTTTTATCATCTATCACCATCTAACAACAGACTATGTATTTTTTATTTGCTTATTGTCTGGCTCTCCTCCAAAACTATACTCTCCATAAGAAAAGGGTCTTTTTCTGTTTTGTTCTGGCTCAATTCCCAGCACATAGAAGAGTGTCTGGCACGTTCCAAAATTATTTGTTAAACAAATCAACGAATGGAACACTAAACGAAGCAGAACTGAATTTCATTGTTGTTGTTTTTACAGACCTTCTCAGAGCCTTTGCTTGGCTGGCACATGGTGTGCATTCTCCCTCCAATAAGGGGAAAGAGCATTTTTACCTCAACTTGTCTGACCCTGCTGCCCCAAATGCTACAGAAGAAGCATACTCAAGACTAGTCTTGGGGAACCCTCTTCAGGGGTGAGACGCATCTGGAAAGAAAATATTTTTTTCTGGTGCTTCCAAAAGGAGAAGTTTCCCTCGAGAAAAAGAGAGAGGTCTTTTCTTGCTCTCAAATGCAATTTCCACAGCACAGAAGCAAGATGAACACAATGGCTTCTCAGCACGATTCCAAGAAAGAAAATTAATTTCCATGTCTCTTGGTCTAATCTTGGGAAGGCAAATTAGTCTGATGTTCTTGCTGGGCTGTGTTCTGCTGTTCACATGGCCTATGTGGTCAGTGGAAAGATGCTTGCCTTGGTCTTCTAGTCTCCATCAGCAGCGATGGAATCTAATTATAACAGTCCCACACTTCAAATGGAGCTACACTGCTGGAAATATTCAAGGTGAAGGGAGATGGGCAAAATACATTTCCTTTCCAGAAAAGTGCCTCACTTTACCCTCTATCACCCCTCACTCATGTAATTCACAGTTAATAATTTTAAGTCTTCAACTTTTTTTTTTTTAATTTTAAATTAAAACCAAAAATTTTTGGCTGTGCTGCACAGCATGTGGGATCTTAGTTCCCCACCAGGGATGGAACACACACCCCTGTATTGGAAGCTTGGAGTCTTATCCAGACCAGCAGGAAAGTCCAAGGCCTCAACATTCAATCGTCACCTCTGCTCTAGTCATAAGGAAATCACATGTGATTCTTTTAAGAAAGAGAGGTCTAAATTCTTAAGAACAGGTCTAGATAAAAAAAAAAAAAAAACAGACAGAGTCAGTTGAAAGAACGTATCATTTAAAGGGCCAGTAAAGAAAGAACTCCCAGGCCATGGTAACATTAGGAGATTTGTGAGTGCCTGTGGCATGCAGAAGCGGATGGGCGGGAGAAGGGCGCAAGAGAGGGGTGAGGTGGGGACCCAGGAGAAGGGCTTGCAGCCTCTTCCCTCTGGATTCACCTCCTGCTGGGGCTCCAACCCACACAACTAGCTGGAATCCAGGGCACACTGTACCCACAAAGGGCTGGGACAGGAGGAGGGATGGGTCATTCCACTCGCCTTTTTGAAGGCACGAAGGGCTAAGGCTAGCATGGACTTCACCTTCCAGTGGATTTTAAATCAATACCAGTAGGTGCATGAACCAGATTTTGAAAGATCTGTGATGAAAAGGACAAGTGACTTGGGCTTTAACAGAATATCTGGGATGTCTGGGCTCTGAGGATCTGCCCAATTTGTCTGAAAAGAAATAAACAAATGCAGGAAGTAGATTATTTTCCCCCGGCTGGAAATGGGTCCATCTGTTCTAAATTGAAGTTTTTGCTTAAGTGAGAGCTTTGGGTCCTAATGATTTAAAAGATCCTAAAAAGCTCTCTAAACACAAGCAGAATCAATCAGGCTCATCTGCTCCCTTCACCTGTCTCTTGCAAGTTTCCTCACAGCACATGATAAGGAATCTGCAATACAGGCTTATTCAGCTCCCAGCCCTTGCCTTCAGAAGATGCGTTTTGGTGTGTCCCCTGTACAGCACATGGAGAAGGCGATGGCACCCCACTCCAGTACTCTTGCCTGGAAAATCCCATGGACGGAGGAGCCTGGTGGGCTGCAGTCCATGGGGTCGCTGAGAGTTGGACATGACTGAGCGACTTCACTTTCACTTTTCACTTTCATGCACTGGAGAAGGAAATGGCAACCCACTCCAGTGTTGTTGCCTGGAGAATCCCAGGGACGAGGGAGCCTGGTGGGCTGCTGTCTCTGGGGTCACACAGAGTCGGACACGACTGAAGAGACTTAGCAGCAGTAGCAGCTGTATAGCACATCAACATTTATAAAGTAATTTCTCACTGGCTCCCCATTTACCATCTGAGTCACCAGGGAGGCCCATACTCAGAGCAGCTCTATAGATAAAAGTTGAGGTTGAGGTGAGGGCTGTACTGGGACTAGCTGGTTTCCATGAAGCCAAGGCTTAGCGTCTTGCTCTAAATCCTGTTCTCTTTCATCTGCAAAGTCACACTGAACCTCAAATACAAGATCTTAGCACCTCTTCACCAACCAGGCACACTTTGCCTGCTTTGTGATATGTTTCTTCCCAGTCTGGCTTGCCGAATTCAATTTCTTCATAAAATGCACAAAAGGAGGTAAAACTGAGATTCAACTGAGCTCCAGGGCTTTGCCAGGATTGGCGGGCTGACAGGATGGCTTGTGCCCCATAGCTCATTCAGGCACACCTGCCTCAAGCCCTGTGACCCATCAGAGCACAAGTGACCACAACTCAGGGGCCCTTGCATGGCTCTTGACTGTCCACTTCCAAATGTTAACTCCACAAATCTTGAGGTCTGCTAAGTTAGATCGATAGTTCAAGCAGGAACGTGCCTTTGCTTGAGAGAGTGCCCAGCCTTCTGACTTCCCAGGGAAGTAGAGTAATTCCACCAAGTGATGCTGCCCTGCTGGAACTCTCATGCCCCACGCCCTGCAGTTTCAGAGTACGCCCACGAGTGATACTCCGTGTCCTCGGTTCCAATCAAAGGGCACCTCTGCGACAAGCCCTCTAGAAAACACTTTGATATTTAGTAAGGAGACACCAAGTACATTTGTGAGTTGATGAAAAATACTGTGGGCAGTCATTCTTCTGAAGAATAGATGGTAACAACATGGAACCCCTAACTGTTATCCTATTTCTATGGAAAATCAGAACTTAAGTCATCGTGTCTTGAAATATCTCTTCTGGGCACAAATCATCATGTCGGTTTCTTAATACATCTTAGACAGAGAAAATTCTAGGGACTCCACTCAAAAAAAAAAAAGAGTAAACTAATGAAGTGCAGAAATATATTATAGTTTCCTAGGGCTGCTAGAGGGCTTCCCAGGTGGTGAGGTGGTAAAGAATCCACCTGCCAGTGCAGGAGAAGCAGCCCGAGGTTCGATTCCTAGGTCAGGAAGATCAGTTGCAGAAGGAAACGGCAACTCCCTACAGTATTCTTGACTGGAGAAATCCCACGGATAGAGGAGACTGGTGGGTTACAGTCCATGGGGTCACAAAGAGTTGGACACAACTGAGTTTGTGTGCGAGTACACACACACACACACACATCCCACACACCCACACATCCACACACCCACAGGGTTGCCATGTGGCATAAAACAACAGAAATGGATGAATAGTTCTGGAGACTTACAGAAACCGTGGTGTCGGAAAGAGACGCAGAACATCAGGGTTTATGCAGCACCAGTGCGGGCCCAGCATAGTCACCTCTGAAGGCTGAGCACCCCAGCTTTGTTTTGGGTATCTCTTATACACGGTAAACTTCCCACTCAAACAGCTCAGATCTGTCCCCTCCCCAGGTAGCCCTCATTCCCGTGGATGAAAGAGCAAGCAAGATCTCAGAAGCAAAAGCAGTACTGAGCCCCAGCAGTTTAAAACGAGATAACAGAAGGGAAAGCAGAAGGTTGTTACTTTAACTGAGGGCTTTGATCTCGCTCCTATCTAACTGAACATCGGAAATCAAATGTTCGTAGGGGCCGTGCCTCCTCTAAACTCTGTAGGAGAGAATTGCTCCATGCGTCCGCCTAGTTTCTAATGCTGGCCAGTAATCCTCGGCTTGCAGCTACATCGCTCTGATCTCTGTCCTGTATGTGGCGTTCTCCATGTGTCCGTGTCCAAACTTCCCTCTTCTCATAAGGACACTAGTCCTACTAGGGTCCACCCTGATTTCCTTATCCTAACTTGATTACATCCGTAATCAATCAAGACTCAATTTCCAAATAATGTCACATACACAGGTCCTGGGACTTTGGGCTTTAACACATTTTTGGGGGTGGTGTGTGTGTGTGCAATTCAACCCATAAGATTCATTCTATTAGAAAACTGATTGTAATTAAAACGAACCTGTATTTGACCAGACTTAAGAACTACAACATATCTCATTAGTGTTTTCCTATCATCATTCCCTCTCCGATTTCCAAAATGAGGTTGGCACATATTTCAAGCCTCAGAGAGATACTGACCAGACATAGTAAGTGGCACAATTTTTGTAACCTCAGAGGTTTAGCCCTTTATATCTCCTGATAATAGCACAGAAAGAAGAAAAATAGAATATTTATGGACATATATGAAACACTCCTATCCCTTTCCTTTTCTCCTTTCATTCCTCCTTCACTGAAGCCGTCATGTAACTTCAAGTCATATGTAATGAGACAGCAAGTAATTAAGACTTGAAAATTCGTTCCTGAACACAAATTCTTCTTTGGAGTTTCCCCCTCCAAGGGGCTGACATAAATTCACAAAGACCATCACAAGGAAAAGAAAGTCAGGCAGCCTGCACTCGTACATTTAGTTTGCCAGTTACTGGCTGGGGGATCCTGGGCTAAAAGTCAGCAGGACAAAGGTGAAAATCCCAGGAAAACAGCACAGGCACACAGCACATTAGCTGAGCAACCTCTTCTTCATCTACACAATACCAGACACCATAGCTTTCTTTTTTTCAGCACAATCAACCAAATTAACAAGTTGTCTCCATTTGCTTGAGGATGGGAATACTGAACTCACATTTTATTTCCATTTGATCCCTAGGTCAAGGTGCAGAAGATAATTAAGGCTTCAGCCTGAAAACACAGTGTATATACACATAATTTTTCTAGAATAGAAAGCTATTTTCCCCCTTGAATATGGTGAAGAATAAAATTTCAACAACACCTGTGCTTAAAAATATAGATATATATTAAAACATTTCTTTAGAGTAAGTTCTGCTAATGTTTCCCACGTCTCTCATTTCTGATAAGCCTCATGTCTGAACTGGAAACTCTCTGCTCCCTTATTCCTATCTTTGCCTCTCACTGTGGTTCTTCCAAATTTTTTCTCAGTCCTCTTCATGTCCTCCTTTATCCCTTCATAGGAGACATCACTCCCTTATAATGGACTACATTACAGAAGTTATTTTACTATTTTCATATTATTGTTTAATCATACATCTTTGTTATTACTTGTTTAAAAAAAGTATTTTTTTAAATGCCTTCTAAATACTTTAAAAAATTCTTAAGGTGCTTTCACATCACACGATTTGTTGTTGAGTCCTCACCCTCTCTTTGTCAGTCATGGATTAGTGACTCTTTTAAAAAGTTCCCTACGCTCAGTGTAGACAAATAACTTCCAAAAAAAGAATCCTGTAAAACAAATATATTCAACATTTGCCTGCAGTGTTGTATAGACTAAATGTGAGTGATCTTTTCTTGAAATGTGTTTTTTTGCATACTTAGGTATAAAGTAAAGTTTAAAAGGATCTGTAGACATTTTACTGATTTCAAGAACTAAGCATTATTCTAAAACAGCTGATCTTAACAAAATATTGCAAAAATTCTTTTGAGAAAATTGCTCCTTTATGGGTCTTCAAATACTCCTCATATATCTTATGTAATCAATTCTTAAATGCCATAGTGCCAAATGGAAGTACAGTTAAAAATAATCTGAATATTCCAAGGTACCATTTGCAATTATATATAAATGTATATGTAAAAATATGACTCTTATATCAGTTCATTATTCTACCACAGCATTTCCTGAATGGGTTCAGTAAGTTAGAGAAATATTAATAGGTGTTATTGTATATTAAACATTTAGGATTCACAAAAGCAACACAAGGTCTCATTAATGAAAACGTTTCAAATCCTCACCTTTTGCAACGTTCCGTTGCTCTCAAATTAGAATACTTCAAACTTTGTTACTGACGTCACTTTTGGATCACTTACGGATTTTCCTAAGAAGTCCAATATTGGAGGTGTGTATTTTCCCATTGGATTATTCGGTCGTTTCTGGCAGCATTTAATTCTGTGTGTTCTTATTTTTGTGGTCTACTTTAAACCAGTCTGTGGCACACTTCTTGAGCTTCTACTGGTGATCTGGACATACATTTATTCTTTCAACTTTCAGCAGATATTCACTGCCTTTCTGCTGTGTGTCAAGCACTGTTCCAGGCACTTGGGATGGAACAATGACAGGCGAGGTCCTTACTGTGGGGAGTGTTCATGCTCGCAGGGGGAGAAACACAATAAGTACACTACAGTAAACCACATGGCTTATTAGAAGATAACCTATCACATGAAAGATAAAGAGCAAGGTGAGGGGGATTGTGAGCGGGGAGGGGTGTGTCCTAGTAATAACTGGGGTGGGCGTCACTGATACGAGATTTAGGAATGAATTAAGGGAGATGAGTGTCATCCGAGAGGACACACAGAGAAAGAATTTCAGGGGAGAGAAGACAGAACAAAATCTCTAAGTCACAAATGTGCTTGGTGTATTAGAGGAATAGCAAGGAGGCCACTGTGTTTGGAACAGAGTGTTAGGAGAGTGGCAGACAGACTCAGAAAGATAACAAGGGGTCAGCTAATGTAAAGCCTTGTGGACATTTGCAAAGACTTTAGCTTTTATTCTGAGTATGATGAGGACCATTGCAGGGACTGGAGTAGAGAAGGAAAATGATCTGACTTCCTTTTACAAGATTCCTCTGGTTCCTATGCTGAGAATGGGTTCTACAGGACAAGTAGAAGCAGAGACCAGGTGGGAAGCTATTGCAGTAATTCAGATGGTTCAGACAGGGGTTGGGGTGGCAACAGCAGAGATACTAAGAAATGGTCAGATTCTGGATGTGGTTTGAGAGCAGAGGCAGACACAAGGACTTCCTAATGCGGAGTGTAGGAGGAAACAGAGCAAAGGGAAGGATGGATTTTCCACATACTGACATGAAGCAGGCTGCAGGAGCAGCAGGTTTTGCTTGGGGGTGGGGAGACGGGGTCAAGAATTCAGTTTTTGGACAAAATCCACTTAATACATTGATTAAGCATCCAGTGGGGATGCTGCGTATGTAGTTGAAGTTCAGGGACACAGTCTATACACATTGGGGGAGTCAACAGCATCCAGGTGGGTTTTACAGCTGTAAGCATGGATGACGGAGAAGGCAACGGCACCCCACTCCAGTACTCTTGCCTGGAAAATCCCATGGACAGAGGAGCCTGGTGGGCTACAGTCCATGGGGTCGCGAAGAGTCGGACACAACTGAGCAACTTCACTTTCACTTTTCACTTTCATGCACTGGAGAAGGAAATGGCAACCCACTCCAGTGTTCTTGCCTGGAGAATCCCAGGGATGGCAGAGCCTGGTGGGCTGCCGTCTCTGGGGTTGCACAGAGTTGGACACGACTGAAGTGACTTAGCAGCAGCAGCAAGCATGGATGACATCATCACCAAGAGAGTGATGTGAGTGTAGGTAGAGAAGAGAGGAGAAGAGAGGGAAGGACCGTACCCTGAATCACTGGAAGCTGATAAGCTTGGAAAGAAGAGGATCCATTAGCAGAGTATATTGAGAAGTAATCTATGTAGCAAAAGGAAGCTCAAGACGATGCAATTTCAATGGAAGTTAAAACTAGGGAGGTATGAATCAGCCAGGATCCAGTCAGGAGACTGAACTGAAAAATCAATGTAAATAATTGGTAAGCATGAAATTGCTAACCAGGTAACAAAGAGGATGAAAGGAGAACTCTAAGGTATCATGAGGTGGAAATCACACACAAAAAAAAACTACCACCTCTAAGGCTGACAGAATAAAGAATGAGGTTTGAAATTTTTGATAAGCTTAAAGGAAGGGCCCCACAGAGCTGAGCTCAGTCCCCCGAGAAGCAGGTGCTGCTCAGCTGGTGTAGGTGTTTCTGACCTCAAAAGAGGGGCTCCATGGGTCTAGGAACCCTTTTTTAAAAGAGCTGTCAGCCATCTGGTGCTTACGTCTTGAAGAGGGCTACGTGAGGTGGTATATTAGTTTTCCAGGGCTGCTGTACACGTTACCTGTGTGCAGTATTACCTGTGCACAGGCATTACCTGTGTATGTTAATGTGTACACAAACCCGGTGGTTTGAAACAACAGAAATTTACCCTCTTGCAGTCTGGAGGATTGAAACCTTAATTCAAGGTGTCAGCAGGCCCGTGCTCCCTCTGAAGGCTCTGAGGGGGAAATCTGATAGTGGCCCTCCTAAATCCTGGGGGTTGACAGCAAGCCTTGCTGCTCCTTGGCTCAACACATGACTCCAATCTCTGCCTCGTCTTCACACAGCCTTCTTATAAGTACGCTAGTCATCAGGTTCAGGGTCCACTCTAATCCAGAATAAGTTCAGTCGCTCAGTCGTGTCTGACTCTTTGCGACCCCATGAATCGCAGCACGCCAGACCTCCCTGTCCATCACCAACTCCCGGAGTTCACTCAGACTCATGTCCATCGAGTCAGTGATGCCATCCAGCCATCTCATCCTTTGTCGTCCCCTTCTCCTCCTGTCCCCAATCCCTCCCAGCATCAGGGTCTTTTCCAATGAGTCAACTCTTTGCATGAGGTGGCCGAAGTACTGGAGTTTCAGCTTTAGCATCATTCCTTCCAAAGAAATCCCAGGGCTGATCTCCTTCAGAATAGACTGGTTGGATCTCTTTGCAGTCCAGGGGACTCTCAAGAGTCTTCTCCAACACCACAGTTCAAAAGCATCAATTCTTCGGTGCTGAGCCTTCTTCACAGTTCAACTCTCACATCCCTACATGACCACTGGAAAAACCATAGCCTTGACAAGATGGACCTTTGTTGGTAAAGTAATGTCTCTGCTTTTTAATATGCTGTCTAGGTTGGTCATAACTTTCCTTCCAAGGAGTGTCTTTTAATTTCACGGCTGCAATCACCATCTGCAGTGATTTTGGAGCCCCCCAAAATAAAGTCAGCCTCTGTTTCCCCATCTATTTGCCATGAAGTGTCGGGACCAGATGCCATGATCTTAGTTTTCTGAATGTTGAGCTTTAAGCCAACTTTTTCACTCTCCCCTTTCACCTTCATCAAGAGGCTCTTTATTTCTTCTTCACTTTCTGCCATAAGGGTGGTGTCATCTGCATATCTGAGGTTACTGATATTTCTCCCAGCAATCTTGATTCCAGCTTGTGCTTCTTCCAGCCCAGCGTATCTCATGATGTACTCTGTATATAAGTTAAATAAGCAGGGTGACCATATACAGCCTTGATGTACTCCTTTTCCTATTTGGAACCAATAGGTTGTTCCATGTCCTGTTCTAACTGTGCTGACTGACCTGCATACAGGTTTCTCAAGAGGCAGGTCAGGTGGTCTGGTATTCCCATCTCTTTCAGAATTTTCCACAGTTTATTGTGATCCACACAGTCAAAGGCTTCAGCATAGTCAATAAAGCAGAAATAGATGTTTTTCTGGAACTTTCTTGCTTTTTCAATGATCCAGAGGATGCTGGCAATTTGAATTTTGGTTCCTCTGCCTTTTCTAAAACCAGCTTGAACATCTGGAAGTTCACAGTTCACGTATTGCTGAAGCCTGGCTTGCAGAATTTTGAGCATTACTTTACTAGTGTGTGAGATGAGTGCAGTTATGCGGTAGTTTGAGCATTCTTTGGCATTGCCTTTCTTTGGGATTGGAATGAAAACTGACCTTTTCCAGTCCTGTGGCCTCTGATGAGTTTTCCAAATTTGCTGACATATTGAGTGCAGCACTTTCACAGCATCATCTTTTAGGATTTGAAAGAGCTCAACTGGAATTCCATCACCTCCACTAGCTTTGTTTGTAGTGATGCTTCCTAAGGCCCACTTGACATCACATTCCAGAATGTCTGGCTCTAGTTGAGTGATCACACCATCATGACTATCTGGGTCATGAAGATCTTTTTTGTACAGTTCTTTTGTGTATTCTTGCCACCTCTTCTTAATAACTTCTGCTTCTGTTAGGTTCCCTTGGTATCTCTAATTTTCTTGAAGAGATCTCTAGTCTTTCCCATTCTATTGTTTTCCTCTATTTCTGTGGTCCACTGGAGAAGGGAATGGTAAACCACTTTAGTATTCTTGTCTTGAGAACCCATGAACAGTATGAAAAGGCAAAAAGACAGGACACTGAAAGATGAACTCCCCAGGTCAGTAGGTGCCCAATATGCTACTGGAGATCAGTGGAGAAATAACTCCAGAAAGAATGAAGGGATGGAGCCAAAGCAAAAACAATACCCAGTTGTGGATGTGACTGGTGATAGAAGCAAGGTCCGATGCTGTAAAGAGCAATATTGCATAGGAACCTGGAATGTCAGGTCCATGAATCAAGGCAAATTGGAAGTGGTCAAACAGGAGATGGCAAGACTGAAGGTTGATATTCTAGGAACCACCAAACTAAGATGGACTGGAATGGGTGAATTTAACTCAGATGATCATTATATCTACTAATTCAGAATAATCTCATCTTAACTAATCACATCAGCAAGAACTCTGTTTCCCAACAGGGCACATGCTGAGGCTCTTGGGAGACATGAATTTTAAAAGGATAGTAGTCAATCCAGTGCAGGCAGGTTCTTCATGTGCTAGAAAACCTGTAAACTGCATCATATGCAACCACAGAAAGGCACTGCCACTTCTGGGGTGAAGAGGCTTTTCTAAGCCATGACACTCACAAGAACCACATATAGACAAGAAGCCCGTGGGATGCAAATGAGAAGGAGAAAACCTTTCTTTCTCCTCTAGCCTCTCAGACTTCCTCCAGTATCCTCTACTGCAGAGCCTAACAAGTAGCCATCCCAGAAAACTAGTTTGCAGTCTCATCTTCAGTAGCTCAAACATAATTATAGAAAGGTAGGTTTGGTGCCAAGAGACAGTATTTCAACAATTGGCACAAGGAGGGAATGATCAATTGTGTCAAAAAGTTGCTGATAGGTAAAGAAAAATGAGAATTGATCTTTGCCCACTGGAGTTAGCTTCAATTGTTCCATGATCATATAGGTTCAGCAAGCGCAGTTTGAGGACTCTGTTGGACTGGCCAGGCTTTTCAGCACTGTGGCCAGCTCCTTTCCAAAAGGGCTCAGCTGATTCTGACAACAGAACAGTTAATAGCCACCATACAAACGTGTTTATCTGCCAAACGCTCACACTGCTACCCACAGCCACCACAAATCCTATCACTCCTTCTGCTGAATTTTACTTTGATATTTGCAAAAGAGTTAAAGTCACCTTGGAAATGAACTTATTCATAAGGCCAACCATAGACCACTAGAGAGGTTACCAAGGAAAATTAGGCAACAGACCTAGAATAAAATGAAAATTCAGTTCTCTTCCTCTTTCTTCCACTTCTCTAATTTCAGTAGGAAGTCCACGGGTGATTGAAAGCAACTGCTAATGTTTTCTTAGTCTGTCTCTTTGGAGGGTGACAGAAGCCAGTAAAAGTAGTAGAGAGAAATTGTTTTGGTAAATATAGAGCGAATTCAGTGCACACTTTAGGGCTTTAGCTGCATCCTTGATATCTCATTGATTTGGGGGGAATATCTTTTCTGCTTTTCTTTAAAGTAAAATTCATAAAACATTCTAATTTCCTGATTATTTAAAAGCACATAATACAAAATGAAAACAAAGAAAAAACAACATAAAAGTAGCATTGAACTGTGAATGAAGAAGTCTGCATTCTAAGGCCATCTTTGTAATTAACTGGCTATATAGCTTTGGGAAACTGTTTTAATGGCTTTGGTTGGTTTTCTTTATATATTAATGATATTTATAAAGAATCTCAAAAAATTCTCAGCTTTTGACCTGTATTGCCTAACTACTAAAACTAGCATGTATGGTTATCAGTATTATGATCTGATTACAATGAATTTTGATGGTGGAAATTACTTGAGAATTTTACTTCAGTATCTGAATTGCTACTTTTTTGCATCTTTCATAGAAAATGACAGTACTCAACAAACGTATAAGCTAACAGGAAACTAAAACATTGAAAATCAAATTTGAAAGAAAACGCCTCAGTTGTCTGACACTGTTACTTCTTATTTAACATTGATGATTTTCTCTTCTTTGACATTAACCCGTTATCTAAAATAGATTATAAAACAGACCCAGAAAGCACTTCACGTATATCTGCTTGTGTCTAAAGCTGATGAAAGGTGGCAACACTACGAAGAGTGCACATCATAATAAACGTGGGACGGGCGATCAAGCTAAGTTAGCTCTATGAGGAAATACGGAATGCTGACTTCTTGGTATTATTTCTGTGTGTCCAGAAATTTCAGGTTTTACATTTGTGATACATCTCAGAGTCCAAAACCATCCAGAAGAGCTTCTGCTAAATGCAGAAAGTATGGGGAAATTCAATTAACTAGAATTGCATTAGAACACATATCTGGTCAAACAAAACTGATACAGAAACAGTAACCATGGGTATTACTTAAATACCTTAATTTGCAATAGTATGTTGTTGCTGATTAATATTACAAAAGAAAACCACTAAATTTGGTAAAATCTAAAAATCATCTAAAAGAAGGGAAAACAGGACTTCTGCTAGATTCTCTTTGGGGTGTGTGTGTGTGTTAAGCAACCATTCCATTTGGTGATATTTATCAACTGTCAACGTAAGGTTGTAATAGAGGTTATATTCTCATTTAATATTTGAAGCAGGAAAACATTTTCCTTAAAATTGAGAGAGATTTCTTGCAACAATCCGTTTTGTTTCTTGTGCAGAATATAGCTGTATTTCTCAAGCTTTCTTACACTAAAGAAAGGCAATGAATGGTCTTATCTGTCTGTGGCTGCAGAGATATCAGAGTCAAAAAGTACAGAGTGCATTTTTTCCACTATTTTTAAAAATATGTATTTAGTTGGCTGCTCAGGTCTTAGTTATGGCAGGCAGGATCTAGTTTCCTGACCAGAGCCTTGACCCCCTACATTGGGAGCTCAGAGTCTTAGCCAGCAGACCACCAGGGAAGTCCCTTTCCCACTATTTTTATTGGGCCAAAACATTTATTAATTACTATGAATTTACAGATCTCCATTTCAGTGACTCAAAACTTGAGTGTCTAGCAATCAGGTGCTTTGTGTCACCAACAATCCAAGTTCCCAAGCTGGCCAAGGGTTGTTAAGGTTTTCTCAAAGACGAGTCTGTGCACCAGCAGTGTTGGTGCTACTTGGGACTTGTTAGAAATGCAGAAGCTCAGTCCCACGCAGACCTAGTCAACCAGAATCTGCATTTTAATAAGATCTTCAGATCATTTGGATGCACAGTAAACTCTGAGAAGCACTGCCCTAACATATCAATACTCACATTTGTTTGTATCCTGATACAGCTTTTTGAATACAAAAAAAAAAAAAAAATTACAGGTACTGATGAGGAATACTAGCTGTGTACGCCCAAAGCAGTGTACCACACAATCCATAACAAAAACAGATGAACTGCTTTATACAAACACTTTTAACTTAACCATCTTAAGAGTGAATATGAACAACTATTGAATATCTGTATAGAATAGGTGTGCCATGTAGTTAGGGTCACCCCAGATTCCTGGGACAGTCCTAGTTTACATCTGTTATCCTGGAATGAATTATTGACAGCACCCCACCACCTTTTAAACGAAAAAGCCCTCATCTGAACAATAAATTATATGGTCATCCTACTTAAAATGTGCTAAAAAATGCATCATTACAACCTCCCCAAAAGATTTAATTATAAAATACATGATATTTGGGCTTCACTAGTCACCAAATGCTGAAGAAGCTGAAGTTGAAAGGTTCTATGAAGACCTACAAGACCTTTTAGAACTAACACCCAAAAAAGATATCCTTTTCATTACAGGTGACTGGAATGCAAAAGTAGGAAGTCAAGAAACACCTGGAGTAACAGGCAAATTTGGCCTTGGAATACGGAATGAAGCAGAGCAAAGACTAATAGAGTTTTGCCAAGAAAATGCACTGGTCATAGCAAACACCCTCTTCCAACAACACAAGAGAAGACTCTACACATGGACATCACCAGGTGGTCGACACCGAAATCAGACTGATTATATTCTTTGCAGCCAAAGATGGAGAAGCTCTATACAGTCAGCAAAAACACGACCAGGACCTGACTGTGGCTCAGATCATGAACTCCTTATTGGCAAATTCAGACTTAAATTGAAGAAAGTGGGGAAAACCACTAGACCATTCAGGTATGACCTAAATCAAATCCGTTATGATTATACAGTGGAAGTGCGAAACAGATTTAAGGGCCTAGATCTGACAGATAGAGTGCCTGATGAACTATGGAATGAGGTTTGTGACATTGTACAGGAGACAGGGATCAAGACCATCCCCATGGAAAAGAAATGCAAAAACGCAAAATGGCTGTCTGGGGAGGCCTTACAAATAGCTGTGAAAAGAAGAGAAGCAAAAAGCAAAGAAGAAAAGGAAAGATATAAGCATCTGAATGCAGAGTTCCAAAGAATAGCAAGAGGAGATAAGAAAGCCTTCCTCAGCGATCAATGCAAAGAAATAGAGGAAAACAACAGAATGGGAAAGACTAGAGATCTCTTCAAGAAAATTAGAGATACCAAGGGAACTTTTCATGCAAAGATGGGCTAGATAAAGGACAGAAATGGTATGGACCTAACAGAAGCAGAAGCTATTAAGAAGAGGTGGCAGGAATACACAGAAGAACTGTACAAAAAAGATCTTCATGACCAAGATAATCACAATGGTGTGATCACTGACCTAGAGCCAGATATCCTGGAATGTGAAGTCAAGTGGGCCTTAGAAAGCATCACTACGAACAAAGCTAGTGGAGGTGATGGAATTCCAGTGGAGCTCTTTCAAATCCTGAAAGATGATGCTGTGAAAGTGCTGCACTCAAGATGCCAGCAAATTTGGAAAACTCAGCAGTGGCCACAGGACTGGAAAAGGTCAGTTTTCAGTCTAATCCCAAAGAAAGGCAATGCCAAAGAATGCTCAAACTACCACATGATTGCACTCATCTCACACGCTAGTAAAGTAATGCTCAAAATTCTCCAAGCCAGGCTTCAGCAATATGTGAACCGTGAACTTCCAGATGTTCAAGCTGGTTTTAGAAAAGGCAGAGGAACCAGAGACGAAATTGCCAACATCCGCTGGATCATCGAAAAAGCAAGAGAGTTCCAGAAAAACATCTATTTCTGCTTTATTGACTATGCCAAAGCCTTTGACTGTGTGGATCACAATAAACTGTGGAAAACTCTGAAAGAGATGGGAATACCAGACCACCTGACCTGCCTCTTGAGAAATTTGTATGCAGGTCAGGAAGCAACAGTTAGAACTGGACATGGAACAACAGACTAGTTCCAAATAGGAAAAAGAGTATGTCAAGGCTGTTTATTGTCACCCTGCTTATTTAACTTATATGCAGAGTACATCATGAGAAATGCTGGACTGGAAGAAACACAAGTTGGAATCAAGACTGCTGGGAGAAATATCAATCACCTCAGATATGCAGATGACACCACCCTCATGGCAGAAAGTGAAGAAGAACTAAAAAGCCTCTTGATGAAGGTGAGAGAGGAGAGTGAAAAAGTTGGCTTAAAGCTCAACATTCAGAAAACAAAGATCATGGCATCTGGTCCCATCACTTCATGGGAAATAGATGGGGAAACAGTGGAAACAGTGTCAGAGTTTATTTTTCTGGGCTCCAAAATCACTGCAGATGGTGACTGCAGCCATGAAATTAAAAGACGTTTACTCCTTGGAAGGAAAGTTATGACCAACCTAGATAGCATATTCAAAAGCAGAGACATTACTTTGCCAACAAAGGTTCCTTTAGTCAAGGCTATGGTTTTTCCTGTGGTCATGTATGGATGTGAGAGTTGGACTGTGAAGAAGGCTGAGCGCCAAAGAATTGATGCTTTTGAACTGTGGTGTTGGAGAAGACTCTTGAGAGTCCCTTGGACTGCAAGGAGATCCAACCAGTCCATTCTGAAGATCAGCCCTGGGACTTCTTTGGAAGGAATGATGCTGAAGCTGAAAGTCCAGTACTTTGGCCACCTCATGCGAAGAGTTGACTCATTGGAAAAATCTCTGATATTGGGAGGGATTGGCATCAGGAGGAGAAGGGGATGACAGAGGATGAGATGGCTGGATGGCATCACTGACTCGAAGGACGTGAGTTTGAGTGAACTCTGGGAGTCCGTGATGGACATGGAGACCTGGCGTGCTGCGATTCATGGGGTTGCAAAGAGTCGGACACGACTGAGCGACTGAACTGAGTCACCAAATTCCGCTCCTGTTTAACAGTAATAAGCAGGGAAAGAGACATTCCACTGCAAAGACAGCAAGGCAACCATTTTCCTTTGCGTGGACAAACAAGAAAGTGGTGGTAGTAATCCTCTCCTTTTAACTGTTCAGCAATTTTTTCTTAAGTCACTAGTGTTAGATTTGTGACTTATCTTTACTAGAATCTAGCATAAGGTTTAGGACAAATCTACATTTATTTATTTTATTATTATTTTTTAATCTCAAATCTTTTTATTTAGCAGTATAGCAATAGAAGCATGCATTTTATAGTCACCTAGACCTAAATTAAGTTTTTTCTCTATACATCTACTACTTTTAACACAGTCAACTCCATTTCTGTGTGATCTTCATCTATTTTCAATTTTTTAAACGTACTTTATATTGGAGGATAGTTGATTGACAATGTTGCATCAATTTCGGGTGGAGAGCAAAGCGGTTCAGTTGCACACATACATGTAACAAGGACCTACTGTATAGCGCTGGGAACTCTGCTCAACACTACGTAACAACCTAAATGGGAAAATCATTTGAAAAAGCATAAATAACATTTACTTGCTTTAAGTTTAATATATGTTTACAGTGTTGCAGAAAGGGCACCATGATTTGGAACTATCAGAACTGTTAGGGGAATCTCAGTTTTAGTCTCCCATGAATGAAAACACCGTTCAACAAATGCCCCACCTCTATGTGCTAAATGGACAACAGGCACACTAAAAACCTAGATAAAGAACAAGAAAACCAACACCATCATCATTCAGTGTTGTGGGTGAGCCTGTGGAAGGAAACAAAGGCCAAGGAGAAAGGTGGGAGACACAGGTACAGAGGAAGACCGCGCCATCCGCTGGCTGTGGGGCAGAGTGTAACGAGGTCAAAACACGGGCTTGCTAGGAATCAGCTCTGGGAACGTCAATTCTGCCCGGCTGATCACCCTTGTAGAGGTATAGTTCTGCAAGTTTTCACAAATATACCACACATCACAATTAAGACCTGGAACAGGTTCTACCACCCTCCGAATTTCCAAGACCATCTGTAGTCAACCTTTCTCCTAATTTCAGCCCCTGACAGCCATTTTTTGCCATTTCCAGAATGTCACATAAATATAATCATACCGTATGGTACCTTTGTTTCTGACTGCTTCCACCTGCATTTGAGATTCATCTTGAATGAGCTTAGACACAGATAAATGATAAAACGAAATTCCTCTCTACTCTGCATTTCCATGACTACAAATAGGCATGAGGGCTAAAAAAACGGTCAATACTGAATCAAAGGCAATGTAATTTTAGAAATCCATTAAACAACATATTTCAGTGTTCTCAATTATACATTACTACACACTCCATAGTTTCTCCACACAGTTTGGCAGACTGACGTTATAACAGAATTGGAGGGGGTGGGGAGTGAAGCATACCAGGTGATATGACAAAAACTACTTATGCAAATATTAACAAGTCAAACAGATGAAAAGCAAAATCCACCTCTTCCAAATGCTAAGCCTTCATTAGCTGTGGACACAGATGACTCAAGCCTTGGCCTTCCTGGGCTGGTGATAAGCATGTGCTCAGTCGCTCAGTCGTGTCCAACTCTTGGCAACCCTGTGGACTGCAGCCTGCCAGGCTCCTCTTTCCATGGAATTTTCCAGGCAAGAATACTGGAGTGATCTGCCTCTTCCAGGGGATCTTCCTGATCCAATAGAAGTACACTGATGAAATAGACTGCTAAAGTCAAGATCTTGTTTCCCATTGATTAATAATAAACATTTATTGAACACCTCTCAGGAAAGCTACAAGCGAACCATCTAAGCCAAAGAGTCTCTATAATGCTCTTACAGAACTCCACAGAATACACAGACTCCTTGGTGTATGGAGAGAACCTGGATTCTGAAGCCCCACAGGTATAAATTCACTATTTACAGTTCCATGACCTTAAGCAAGTAGCATATGGTCTCTGAGCTTCAGCCTTTTCATTTCTAAAATGCATTACCCTCTACTGTCATCCACAAATATTCCTTGATCATGCTAGGCCCTGGGTCATCTCTAGGTCCACAAGGATGAACCTTCAAGATGTAAGACAAGGAAATGAGCACTCACAAAACCATAGCAAATGCTGTCACTGGATAAGGAGAAGGTGGTTCCGTGGTATGTTGGAAGGGTGTCCAAATTGGACCTCGGAAGATCAGGTTAAGACCTCCCTAAGAAATCTATTAACACCTCCAGGGAGTCCTGAAGGATTCATGGGAGTTAGCTAGGTGAGTGGTGAAGTAAAGGGTGACAGTCAGTGTAAAAGGCTCAGAGGAGGCAGGGGGAGGGCGTGGGGCCACCAAGACCTCAGGCAGTTCACTGCGGCCCTAAGAAGGAATTGCTGATAGAACTCAAGGCCTTGAGGAGCCACTGGAGACTTTTAATATGAAATGAACACGGTCTTTTTGTACTTGACAACAAAATCTGGTAGAATAAAGAACTGAAAAGGGACAAGACCAAGGGGCCTGTTAGGAAGCTATTACACTATTCTAAGTGAGAGATGATGGAGGCCAGGATTCAGATTTTGGTAAAAGACAAAATAACAAATGTCCGGCTTCCGTGAGCTGGGAACTCGGCAAATGGTAAGGGCCTATTAGCAAGCTGCTGTATTATTCCAAGTGAGAGATGCTGGTGCCCAGGACTTATGCATGATGAAAACTAAATAACGAATGCCTAGCAGCATGGCTGGCATGTGCTGGGAACCCAGCAAAGGTTTGTTACCTTTTTTTTTTCCTTCTTCCCTTGTAATCTATCCATTGTTCCAGTGGCCATGCAAGTAAAATCCTCTTCCAAGGAGTAAATTTACAAACAAATATTCTTCTTAACAGATATTTTCAGATGTCAACAGGGAAGAAATACATTATATTTCACCTCTATTTTTAAGGGATGAGATTTCCAATAAATGTTGATGTAAATGCAATTTCTTTGCAACCAAATTATTAGCATATCTTAGTTCACTGTAATAATGAGTTTTTAATCACTAATATTAGCAGACTCTCCGATCACTGATGATCACATTAAACTGTTTAATGTCTTCATAGAGTTTAAACAACTTAAGACTCAGCCTGCAATACAGGAGACCTGGGTTCGATACTGAGTTGGGAAGATTCCCCTGGAGAAGGGAAAGGTTACCCACTCCAGTATTCTTGCCTAGAGAATTCCATGGACTATATAGTCCATGGGGTCACAAAGAATCGGACATGACTAAGTGACTTTCACTTTTTTTTAAAGATTATTTTAATAGTTTCATTTTTATTTACTGTTTGTCTTCTCCCCCACTAGAATGTAAGTTCCACAAGATCAGGACTTTATCACCTGCCCCCAGTATGCGTCACCTCTGCCTCCAATACCATGCCTCCCTCTCTCCTCGCCTGATACAATCCTGCCTGCCCTTCAATTTCATCTCAAAAACCGTTGCTTCTGAAGTTTTCCTTTATTCCTGAAGTCCCCAGTTCTCAGCTAGGATGACTCTGAATGCCCACCACTCCTACCCTGAAATGTCTCACAAAGTTTGGATGTGTTTCTGCTTGTGACAACTGGAGGGGAAAACACACCGCTGGCTTCTAGCGGGTAGAAGCCAGGGATGCTGTTGACCACCTTGCAGTGCACAGCGCAGCTCTCTAAAGAGAAGAACCATTTAGTCCAAATATCAATAGTGCTGAGACTGAGAAATGCTGCCTTAAGCAAACGTCTTTCTGCTGCCTTTCAAGCATCGTGGGGTTTGGAACTGCTCTCACTGCACTCCCATTCTGCATTGTGCAGGATGTCCGTGTAACTTGTCAGAGCCACCCTCCCAGGTCTGTATGTTTGATGCACATCTCATTTTTCCCAATGAGCACAGCATAACCCTTGCTCAAGGGAGACATCGATTTGTTGACTGGAATTGAACTGAAATTTCCATTTCATTCAGTTTTCTACTTAAGTCTATTTTCTCCTGTTTCCTGTTAATAAAAGAAAACGTAGGCACCGTGTTTTGTGCATTTAACCTTTGAAATACATGAAGACTGTTATTAAATAACTTATCTGTTTTCTTACCTCCAGAAAAAACTCCAAGGCCTTCTATAATCTCATCAGGAAGAGTACACATGAAGGGCAATAACTGGGTCTAAATTGGATTAAATTAGTTTTGATGCTAGTCTCATTACATACTGTGAATCTGCATTTATTTCATTTAGCACATCTATAGTTTTTAGCCAATGGACAAATAAATAAATATCCAAGCTTGACATCCAGTTGAGGCAGCTTTTCTACAATCAGGACTAAATAATAAATGCCATGATTTATCTAAAGCATCTTTTTTTCTTATTATCCTAATATTTAACAAAGTTAAAACCATTTGCTGACTTTATAGTTGACTGACCTTATAAATATCCAGTAAGCAGTTTCCAATAAAATATTATGGTCAGTCTGCTGAAAGAGCTACACATCTTGAGACTTTCAGCACATTTTAAAAGCTTGACTGAGGCAGGATTCACATCTGATCACCAAGTCCAAATTTTACCTCTTCTGAGATATGAGAAATCTATTGAGCTAAGGAGAACATACAAATATACCCTGGTTCTTAGAATTAAGTTTGAAATTTTGAATCAAAGACTCAGCTTTCACTGAAAAGAGGGAAAATCTCATACAATCAGAAAGATCATCATAAATCCTTCTCACTTTTACAAAAGCTGAACTGTCTTGAATATACACCCAAATGGCCTCCAGGCTACGGACGAGCACAGTGGCTGGTGTGACAGCTGTCACGCTGAGAAGCTGGACATCCTGATTCTCAATGCTGTCAGTCACCAGGAGATGGTGAAAACCATCATGAAAGAGCATTTATTTTGCTGTCATATGTCAGCCAGACTGAAAACCAGCGGCTAGTTAGCCTTTTCTTCCCCTCCAGGCAGAAAAGCAGAATGTGATCAGAGGACCCTGAGAAGGCACGTAATTAACACTGCCATGGTCTGAGTGAAGATGTCACAACCATTACCATGGGAAAGAGGAAATGAGACACACACACACACACACCCACACTCCATGAGACATACACATGCCTGCTAATGTGGCCAGCAGGAGGTGCAGAAGTAACTTCAAAAGCACCTCTGGGAGCCCCAAGATCTCAGACCCACACTTTATTACACTCTAATCTGAGACAAAGACAGGTCATCATCTGACTTTTAAAATTTCACAGTACCCAGTTTCAAAACCATCTACTAAGTGGAAAAAAAATGGCACGCCACTCCAGTACTCTTGCCTGGAAAATCCCATGGACGGAGGAACCTGGTGGGCTGCAGTCCGTGGGGTCGCTGAGGGTCAGACACAACTGAGCGACTTCACTTTCACTTTTCACTTTCATGCATTGGAGAAGGAAATGGCAACCCACTCCAGTGTTCTTGCCTGGAGAATCCCAGGCACGGGGGAGCCTGGTGGGCTGCCGTCTATGGGGTCGCACAGAGTCGGACATGACTGAAGTGACTTAGCAGCAGCAGCAGCAACGCTATCTAACGTGAACCATTCTTTTCCATCTTATTTAGGAGCTTCACGCAATGGAATACGATGCGATACCAAACGCCTGATGCAGTCATCAACAGAGCAATCTGTAACACAGCAATAAGAAGGGAATGTATAATGCCAAGAAGTGGGAGTAAGTGAATCAGCTATGCACCACAAAACTGATTCATCACAAAACCTTTTAGTCTTGGCTCAGGCCCCATCAGTGAGCAATCTGGGTGGGGCTCAAAGGCCTCCAAATTTTCCATGGCCAGTAGGATTGATTCATCAGTATCAGCCCTTAAGAAGAATCACATCACCCTCCTGATGTTAAATAAAGCTTCAGGCATAAGATGACCTGTGTTCCTGAGTCTCACATTCAATTATGTTAATTATTGGTTTTCTCCTTAGATTTGCTAGGAAGTGGATGTTAATCTTTACAGAGTTGGATTTTTTTTAATTTATTTACTGCCTTTGAATGTAATCAAACCTTCTTGTGCACACACATCTGTATCCCAAAAGGCAGACATGATCATTACATACTCAGGTTCACAGTAATGAATGTTTGGGACAACAATTAGCTGTAATGTATTCATCAATAAATGAGGGGAGCTCTGCCCCAACAAGTCCCATGCTCACCACAGATAAAGAGTGTGATGCCCTTATCAATATGCAAACTCTAGATTAAAAAGCACACAGAGAAGCATGTAGCATCTAGTCCCAGGTCACTTTTACAATGTCCTCTGATTTCTTCCTTCTGAATTACTCTTACACCAATTTCAGTTGGTAGGAAAATATTCTTATCTTTGAAATCTGGACCAAAATAGGTCACCAAGCTTTCACTCCCTCTTTTGTCAGTCTCTTCTGGAAGCAATTCAGAGGGCTCCCCCTCTCATACACAGAAGACTCTGGCAGGGCACTCACAGTGTCTGGCAGCGGCCTCAGAAAATAATACGTTTTAAAAACAGGTTTAGAAAGAAACCACCAGATTCCTGCTGGGAATCTCTCATGATTGTTGGAACAACCATCTTGGAACACATCTCCTTGTCTCCTCCATGCCTCCCCTGGTCTTACCTAGCACTAATCAAGATTAGAGCGGCACAGCAGAAACCCAGTGCCTTCACAGCTAAAGTCCTGGACTGCTTGAATTTAGGGTAAGCCTCAGAAATAGAACTATGATACAGGCTTGTATGTGCTCTACAAACACACCATTTTTCTAGGGAGGTCCAGCTCACACCCCACCTCCTTCACAACCACTGTTAGAGAGAGAGCAATGTGACAGCTGTCACAGAGCGAGCACACTCCCCTCAGGTACAATGCTAAGATGGAAGAGGCCGCCCTGTGTTACAGCTTGCCCCTCCCCACCCCCGAATATAAATCTTAGTACACACAGTGCTAAAACACAGAGAATCTAGAGCAGTCCAACAGTGCCTACTAATTACATATTTTGCAATGCCTTATTAAATATTTTTCACAGATGAAATAACCTGCCTGCACACATAAATTTAAATATCTATATAATATCCTAACAGTAATAAGTAAAATTCAAAGAAATAATAAATTATGCTTTAAAATATGTAAATGTCCCAGTGTAGTGGCTCTAGAATACAAAATGAAGACAAGGGATGCTTGCTTCTAAATGTGGTCATCACGAATGCAAACAATACCAATGTAGACAAATAGAGGTGAGCTTATTAGCAACTTGGGCTTCCCTGGTGGCTCAGTGGTAAAGAATCTGCCTGCAATGCAGGAGACACAGGAAGTTGCGGGTTTGATCCCTGGGTCGGAAAGATCCCCTGGAGAAGGAAATGGCAACTTACTCCAGTATTTTTGCCTGGGAAATCCCATGGACAGCAGAGCCTGGAGGGCTACAGTCCATGGGGTTGCAAGAGTTGGACACGACTCAGGGACTAAACCACCATCCATTAGCAACGTAAATATCACAACTAGTGTTTTGTTAGTACTGGTGATGGGACCTTTGAAAATGATGAACAACTCTTGGTAAAATTTTAAATAAAACAACATAGAATCTTCCCTTGATTTACAAGTAATTTCACTCCTGGAAAATATACTCTATGTAAAAACCATATAAAATACTTGTAGATCAGTCGGTAAAGAATCCACCTGCAATGCAGAAGACCTGGGTTTGATTCCTGGGTGGGGAAGATGCCCTGGAGAAGGAAATGGCAGTCCACTCCAGTATTGTTGCCTGGAGTAATCCCACGGACAGAGGAGCCTGGCGGGTTACAACCTACGGGGTCGCAAGAGTCGGACACGACTGAGCAACTAAGCACACACAGCAGGCTTAAATTACAAGAAACAAAATTTTCACCTACGTAGGCATCAATGACAGTACCAGAAAGTTGTACAGTGTGTGAGGCAATGCTTTGTTACATGGAACTCTCCTGTCATCCTGTCTTTGGTCAGCAGAATGCGGACTGAAGGGACAAGCTACCAGTTCTGAGCCGAGCCTTAAGAGGCATCACGTGTTCCCACTTACCTTTCTTGTATTTCAGCTGTCTCCATGCAGAAATACGAACTGACAGCCAATTATTCCAAGGAGGATTAAAAGCCTGAACCTAACCTGCAACTTGGAGAAAACCCAACAAAGGTCAACCTAGATCAGCCAGCGCTCAGTCAATCTACAGATGCATGGGTGAAAAATGATTATTACTTTCAGTTACTAACTTTTAGAGTGGCTGGTAAGGCAGCGTGACTTAGTAATAAATGTCTGGCACATACTTGTCCACCTAGCACAGGGGAGGCAAAGAGGGTTAAAACAGAAATAGAAACGTCAATAAGAAACTTGTGATGTTGGACAGAATGTGGAAGGAAGACTGGGTGGAACCCAGGGAACCGGCGGAAGCTAACTGGTGCTATATAAACACAGTGCTGCTCACTGGCTGTAGGGGCCACTGGGTATGGGGAGAGCCCTGCAATAAACCACGCCGATGCCAGTCTCATGAGCTCTCTCCCCTGCAACCACCCTGAAGGACAGAATAGGCAAGTCTGCCATAATCTGACAAATTCACGTAAAGCAGGCAGAGACATGATGAGGACCGAATAAGGCCCATGGCTGTCACAAATAAAATCCCTGTCCTCAAAACTCAAGTTAAGGGGTTCCTTTATCCTTTCAGATTACAAACACAGATATCATTAAATAATCAGTAGGCCCACAGAAAGCCCATAAGTATTTCATTTTTGCCAACATTTTTGCCTTCAGAGAACTTGATATCTTCTATAAACCTCTCTATCATTTACACATTTTAAAAATTAATTAAATGTATCTATCATTCTATCTACTTACTAACCTTCTGAATTTTTAGGGCTGTTATTCAATGATAAATAAAAGAAATAGTGAGCTTTAAAAACTGTATATAATCACAGGCAATGATTACAGGTTCAAATGGGCTAAAGACTCATTTTAAATAATTCATATATATTTTTTAAGATCTTCAGATAACACTGCATGACTCTGTAAAGTTTCTAGAATCTTTACAAAAAAACTGACTAAGCCTATACTAGCCAAGGGAGTGAAGAAAATACAATTAGATACAAGAATCACAGGGTTCACAAAATAAAAACAAAGCAGTGATTGTAAAATTGTACGTAACTATGCAATAAATTTGACAACCTGGCTAAAATTGACAATTTTTTTTTAAGGCTGCTTACCAAAACTGACACAAGAAGAAATAGAAATTCTAAAATTCTAGAGCCTTTATCTATTGAAAATAAATGATTTTGTAATTAATCAGAGGCTTAAGAGCAGAAGATGAAGTTCCATACACGTTCAATTTCAGCAAGTTAGAAACAGAAGGAAGCTTACAGAATCCGGTATGAGTAGCTGTCAAATGGCAGAACCTCTCTATCATCTACTTGGGGGATGTAGACCTCGGGCAGAGCTGCCCTGCGGCCAGCAGTGTGGAGCAAGCCTTCTCTGACTCCAGCACACTGTAGACTGGACGTCTGGGAGTCTAGAGTCAGCATTCTGGCACAGCCGTGACATTCTAAGGTACTTCGGCAGTTGTAAGGCTCTGTCAAGCACTGTCTCTGATGGTGGGCATGAAAAAACAAGGCATCTGGGCAGGTTAGGGAGAGTTGGGGCTTCCCTGGTGACTCAGGCAGTAAAGAATCTGCCTGCAATGAGGGAGACCTGGGTTTGATCCCTGGGGAAGGGAATGGCAACCCACTCCAGTATTCTTCCTGAAGAATCCCATGGACAGAGGAGCCTGGTAGGCTATAGTCCATGGGGTCACAAAGAGTCGGATATGACTGAGCAACTAACACTTAAGGGAGAGCTATGTTAAGCACCTCCAAAGGACTGAAATCAGAACAGCAGAAGTGGGTTATGACTAAAATGGACATCCAAGGAGCTTCTGGGGCACAATCTCCTCCATGATCTGGGTTTTGTTTAAAAACATGTGCTCAGTTTATAAAAATCAATTCAGCCATACCCTTCTAAAAAGCACACTTTTCTGTGTATTATACTTCAATTTAAAAAAGATTTTTTAATAATTAAAAATATTTTTAGCCCCTATGTGTACAGGGCCAGGAGTTACAAAGATCCCAAAGTTTTGGGCTCTTGCCTTGAAGTTCAAGGGACTCAGAGTCTAGGAACTCCTGAGTTAAGGGACTCAGCTCCAGTGGAGGGGCCACGGTGACACAGGATGAGAAGCACTCATGTTGTATGGCTGCAAGGGGACTGGGAGAGGCAGAGAAAGGGGCCCTAACTCTGCTGTGGAGGGTCATGACACGTGATTTTTAGGCTGAGGCTTGGAGGACAGGTAGGAGCCTTTGCCATGAACCAATGTGCGGATGTTCAGAGTTGGGGGAGGCAAGATGGTGGGAGGGAGGGCATGCCAGGTCCACAAGAAGAGAAGATAAAAAAAGTGCTGACCTTCAGGCCCATCAAATACACAGTCACAGTAGAGAATGAAGATCAAGCCAGTCAATCCTTAAGGAAATCAACCCTGAACATTCATTGGAAGGACTGATGCTGAAGCTCTGATAATTTGGCCACCTGATGCAAAGAGCTGACTCATTGGAAAAGACCCTGATGCTGGGAAAGACTGAGGGCAGGAGGAGAAGGGGATGACAGAGGATAAGGTGGTTGGATGGCATCACCAATTCCATGGAAATGAGTTTCAACAAACCCTGGGAGATGGTGAAGGGCAGAGAAGCCTGGCGTGCTGCTGTCTGTGGGGTCGCAAAGAGTCAGACATGACTGAGCGACTGAACAACAACAGTAGAAAGAATAATGTTCCTCAAAGTAAAATGTGCAGCCAGTTAATCTAGCTTATGACAGCTACTGGACACATAAGAGTTACTGATAACAAGGGTGGAGGGAGGTGGGAGGGACTCAGCTTTAACAACCTAGGTCAGCAACCCGGAGTCCTTCTCACAGGCTACTGTATCGAACATTGATAGGTTTGTGCCTTTGTTCTCTCAAAATGAAAACTGCTTTATACAGTACCAAACTAACTTATGTTCTCAAAACTTTGATTATCTTACTGGTATTATGAACTGGAAAGACATTCACAGGAAAAACCAGCATGGCTTCCTACCACTTAAACATCGGGACATATTTATATTTATTTAGATGAGAAATAGCATCACAGGGACATCTTGAAATTAACCTTTACCACCTTTACTGATGCCTTAATTACAAAAGGTAATATGTGTCTATTGCTGAAAACTCAAAATGATTGAGAAATATATCAAGTAAAAGTGTCAGATCCTCTCCATCTTTTTCCCCAAAGATAACAGTTTGATCTCTTTATCCTTCCAGACTTTTTAACATACCTTAATTTTTTAATAGTGACATGCTGCATATTCTGGCTAATATTAATAAATTCTATATTTTTAACTAAAACATAATTTCAAAAATAGTTCCAATAACATCGGTTCACCTCAGTTGTTGCACTGGCAGTGTAGTGTTTCACTATTTAAATGCACCATAATTGACGTGATCATCCTCTGATGCGCATTTAAGTTGTTTACAGCTTTTCACTCTTGTAAGTAATGATGCCATAAACAGCGTTACAAAAATGAGAAGATTTATCTGAACATTCTGATACCATGAAGTATGTCTGAAAGGGAAGGACTAAAATGTCTCCCAGGAAAGGACTCATCCCAAGCAAAAGGCAATTTCAGATCCACTGTTTATAATCTAGGACAATGGGCTGTCATCAGCGGGGGACGAGAGAATGTGAGCACAGGACACGGTGTCACTGGGAGTGTCCGCTTGCCAGCCATGTGCTTTCACATACTCTCTAAACTCCCCAGGGACAGCGAGAGTACCTGGCGGAACCAGCGGATGCTGGGATGCTGGAGCCAGGGCATCCTGGGCACAGGGAGGCGGCTCTGGCAATGCTGCAGTGATGTTGCTGCAGGGCACTAGGGATGAGGACCGAAGGAGTGTCCCCAAGGATGCAAAGAAACAGTGAGAAATCTTTAAAGGAGGCTGGGAATCCACAACAGGGGGGAGGAACAGGACCAGAGAAATGGCTGTAGATGTTATTGTGGGTCTATAATTCTACCCTCACACTGACGTGGCCCACAGGAAACCCAGGCCGCAGATTCAATTGGATACTTCAAAAAATAATAATATTTATACTTAAATTACTTGTGTGTTCAATGCAGCTCATACTGTATTTAATGGGTGTAAACTGGGGCAATGCTGTCACATGTTGAAAATAAGAATATGAGGGCAAATTTGAGAATGGCTCCAAGGAATCACTGGACAGTCACTTCTTAAACACAAACACACATAAGCAGAAAAAGTGGCATGAAGAAAAAAATGGTATGCTTAGAACTACTAAAAAAAAAAAAGTAATATTAAGATGAGTACATCTTAAATCAGGCTGTGAAACTGAAAGTCACTCAGTCGGTGTCTGACTCTTTGTGACCCCATGGACTATACAGTCCATGGAATTCTCCAGGCCAGAATATTGGAGTGGGTAGCCTTCCCCTTCTCCAGGGTACCTTCCCAACCCAGGGATCAGACCAGGCTCTCCCACCTTGCAGGCAGATTCCTTACCAGGTGAGCCACAAGGGAAGCCCAAGAATACTGGAGTGGGTAGCCTATCCCTTCTCCGGCAGATCCGCTAGTCAGAGCCTGATGTGACAAAGTGGGTCACCTTCTCTACCTACTGCCAAAATGCGCGGCTGTTCCTTGCTGCAGAGGCCCCAGTGCTGTGTGACTCATCTGGGTAATTGAGAGCAAAGAACAACATCTCAGATACTTCTCTTAGAAAAACTGCAACCCTCCAAGATGACTATTTATCTTGGGTGAACCTGCAGATTTTAAAACCTGAATAGTGGAGGAGATACCCACCTAAAACAGCTGCTGGTGGTCCTGGTTTTCCCGAAAGGCAGACCTGGAATTTTGAGACCCTGGTTCAGCAACTGCAAGAGCAGCGATGGGGAAGAGAAGGTGACTGAAGGATAGGAGACCTAAGACTAGTTTCTTCCAAAGCTCCCGGTGCTTAGTTAAAGATATGGTTACACCTTCTGGTCATAACCAGGTGAAGACAGTCAGGGAATAGTGCAAAGAACACTGAATTTGGTTCAGTCAGTTATAAGCTATAGGTAAATCACAAATTCTCTGAGTAATGCAAGGTCCTAGGGTCATTATGAAGACAAAATATAATACTCCCGATGTCCATGTTATATACAAACGTGCGTGGGTTACCAGGACACACAACGTAATGGCAAGGTCCAATGTGAAGGGAAAACGGGGCATGCTTTGTTCAAGGAATTTTAAAAGGTGAGGGCAGAGCATAAATCAAACAAAAGACCCTTCCTAGGACTTCCCAGGTGGCTCTGCTGCTACTACTGCTAAGTCACTTCAGTCGTGTCTGACTCTGTGTGACCCAATGGACGGCAGCCCACCAGGTGGCTCTAGTGGTAAAGAATACGCTTGCCAATGCAGGAGACACAGGAGACGTGGGTTCAATCCCTGGGTTGGGAAGATCCCCTGGAGAAGGAAGTGGTAACCCCCTCCAGTATTCTTGCCTGGAAAATCCCATGGATGGAGGAGCCTGGCAGGCTACAGTAGATGGGGTCACAAAAGAGTTGGACATGCTTAAGCACACACACACATACACACACACGCACAAGTGTGAGACCCTGTTGTGACTACATACACCACAGGCCCATGAACCAGCCTCAGGAGTCACTGCTCACCAGATGGGTGCCCTGCTGTAACTGCATAGGTGAGTCTCCAGAGTACCCTGCATTTGGTCAATAGTCCAGAAACATTCAGGATTGCATTGCAATAAAAGTAAGTAGGATTTCATATATTTAAAAGGACCCTTTCATTTTATAAGACAAACATTGGGAGAAGAGAAAAGGTACCTTTTATTGTATACTGCCTACAAGGTAGGAGCTTTATGTATATTTTTCCTATTTAACCTCCACACACAACCTTAAAAAGTAGATATAAAAATCATCTTTTCACAGCTCAAGAAATTAAGGCTCTGAGAGGTTAAGAAACTTGTCTATGATTACACCATTTTTCTCAAACAGCTCATTAATTCATCTGATAATGTTTACTGAGCTCCTTCTAGGGAAAAAACAGGAAGACAAAACAACCACCTCGCCCCAGTCCTGTCCATGGATTCTTGGAGTTTAACAACTTAGTCAGGAGAGAGAGCTATTCATGAAAGAATCTCATTTTTTTTTTTTAAAAGGAAATGTAAAATTAATGAACTTTATAAACAGAGTTGCCAGATTTAGCAAATAAAAATACAGAATGCCTAGATAAATTGAAATTTCATATAAATAATAAATAATGCTTTAATATGTCTCATGCAATATTTGAGACATTTATGTTAAAAATTAATTGAAATTTAACTGAGCATGCTCTTTTTCTCTGACAATCTTATGGAGAAGGAAAAGTACACTGTGATTGGGGAGGGCATTTTAACCTCACAAAAGAGGTTCAGGAGGCTTCTCCAGAAAGGGAAGATTGGACTGAAACCTAAATAACACCAGGCATTAATGTGAGGAAGGCAGGCTGGAGCAAGTGATGAGCTTGCCGTGGCAGGAGAAGACTGATGTTTGAAGGCTGCTAGGATGGGAGAGGTTCGGGGGTTAGGTAACCCGAGGTTACGGAAGTGAGCTGGGGCCAGACCACCCAGAGCCTTACAGACTTTGAAGGCCAAGGTTTTCAGTCTTTATGCCAGTAGACAGACCTGTCTATGTCACGCTCCCTCTGCCTACGCCCGTCTGTCTCCACAGAGTCCTTCCCAAACACAGACTTCACTCTGCCTCTGCCTCTTACCAAAGAAGCCAGCCATCTTGAAACCTGCCTTGCCAAGCTAGAATGTGATCCCTCTGAGAGTTTCAAGCAGACATTCCATCAGTACCAAACAGAAAAACACAGCTTAGAGAGCCCACGTGTTCTGGGTCCCTGCTGCATGGCCAAGTACTATTTCAAGTGTTCCTGCAACTGTGGTCCCCAGACGACAGCATCCAACCCATGGGACAGAACCTGAGAAACTGCACACTCTGGGCCACACAGGAAACCACGCATTTGGGACGCCTGGGATGGGGTTCAGAAATCTCCACCTGGACAAGCAACCTGGGGGAGCACATGACTATTCAAGAATTCTGATCTATTAGACTCTTCTAGGATTTCTAGTTCACAGGGTTTTCAAAGAATAGTAAATGACAGGAGAAAGCACTCTAACTTGTCATAAATCTCATTGTGCTCTTAAATTATAAGAGGGCCTGAGTGCTATACAAAGACGAAAACCCATCAATACAGTTTACAGTGTCTGGTCTAAATCATTTGTATCACCTACTGTCCACAGGAAAAGATACAACAGGCACGGTGCGCTTTAGGTGGTCAAGAGAAAACATTTAAAGTGTCATATTAAAGCGAACTCAATATTCACTTTACATTAAACTGAGATTATTATTTTTCAACTCTGGTCTTTTTAAAATGTTTTAACTCATACCCCTCATGGCATAATACAAAATCTAACAGACTAATTACAAATACACAGCCATGGTCCCATGTAAAATTGCAATGAGTTAATTAAAAAAAATCTCTTATATTCTATTTATAAGAAAAGTTCAAATTTAAAATATTATGTATTATATATTTCTTATATTTTATGGAGGGAAAGAACATTAGAATCAGAAAGGACCAAACCATCCAATCCAGCCCTCTTAGTTCATCTCATTTTGTTTACTTCTTTCCAGGGAAACCACTTGATATATAATGGCTACCAACCTTTCCTAATTACAAGGGGTGTTTCAGATAAACTATATAGTGTCTTTATATCCTCATTCCAGCAAGAATTAAAACAGTAACTTCATCCCCCCTCGTTATTTCAGCTATGTCAAAAAAAAAAGAAGCTTCCAATTTTATCCACTGCAACATTTTACACTAGCTACTCAACAGAGATGGAATTTAAAAAGTAAAACTCTAATTAATTTCGCAACGTTGTACCAAAGCTGCATGGAGTTGATGGAGGGGGGCTGCCTCTCCTAGGTTTACAGACTTTATCGAAATGATGAGTTTGTGTTAAATGAATAATGGTATCCATGTCATAAGCCATGGCTCAGACAGAAACCTCAGCAACATGGAACCAAGAAGCAGTGATGATCATAGATTTTCTCCTGATACAGCTGCATAGAATTAAAAGGACATTTTAACTTTTACTCTTCACGGGAATCTACCATCATGCATGAGTAACATGAATAGCAACATAGTGACCTGATTCGGAAGGCATTCTGACACATCAGATACTTTTATTCATGAAACATGTCATCAAGAAGTCTACCTCAGAATAAGAGCTAACACCCCTAATTACAGGAAATGGATTTTCTGGTACTTGTGGTCAGGTAATATACTGCACATTTTGATGTCTTCTGCAGTAATTGCCTGTGGAAACTACATTCTGTTTTCTGAGGGACCTTCCACACTTACAGAATATGACAGTATCAATAATGACTAGGATTTTTACCTAAAAGCTCCTAGGCTAGTGTGCTGCTCAGACCCAATGCTACTTTCAAATGTCATTGGGTCATGAAAAATAAATTTAATTTCTCCACTACATCATCAAAACACTCAGATGCAATCCAGAGCTTTCCCTCCCCTGCCCCCCTCCTCCAGACAGCCAGCAGCTAATGGCATTTGATTTTATATTAGACTGCTAGGACAAGTCTATTGTCTGCATTTGCTGACACTGAAGGCCAAATTTCATTAAAGGAACAGTGCCGGAGGAAGTCGCCAGACTTTTTTTAAAAATATGTTTTCTCTTTCCTTAAAGGGATTTTGTTTTATAATATTTGCCATGCATACAGAATACGTACGTCCAGAACTCTGAGACGCTCTCTTTTGTCCTCAAAACAACTTTTTAATAAGAGCTAGTCTCAGCTATTTTTCACATTTCTCAAACACGGAGGATGAACCCAAAAGGGTAAGTCACCTGCCCATAACATAAGGTGGTGACATAACACAATACTTGGGGGAAATGAGACTAGGACCTTTAACTCTCTTCTCTTTAATAACTACGTTCCCTCCTTTCTCCCGTTAACCCAAATCCATCACTCCCTTCATTCATTTTGCCACACATCCTGCCAATGTGGGCTCATCCAGGAAAGCCGGTAGAAAAATCTTTGCCATTAGGTTTCCAGAAAGTGGGGTCCTTTTTTTGTTGCTGTTGTTAATACGTAGAATGAAATGTGGATTGGCCTTTTTATTCTCTACCAGAGAATGCACTTGGAATGCACTTGGAATACGGTTTTCAACACATTTTTAGGAAGAATGTGGGCACATTGTTTTGCAAGCCTTTCTCAAGCTCCACTTAGAGGCCGGGCCTCCTAACAAAACTCCTGAAGAACGGTGAAGGAATGGATCAGCGCTACAGAATCCGAAGAACCTCAACATCAAAGCTTTCACAGGAAAACTGGCCGTGAGCACGAGGCCTTTCGGAACTGACCACTGAAAATGAGCGGATGCCGGATTAATACCCAATTCTCCCCCAGGGTTAAGGATAGCAACGGAACTGAAGCAACTTTCCTTCTCGCCCTGTCAGTCGGTTAAGAATGAAGGGAGGAGGCCCAGAGTAGGAGGAGACCGTCAGGGAATCCCTGTCGCAGCGCCTTAAAAGACGCTCCATCTTCTCGGTCCCCGGGGAGCTTCCGGCCTCTGCGGCGCCTCGGCTGCACTGCGGTGCACTGCGGAGCCGCCGGCCGGCCCGCGGCCGGGGCCCTGCGGGGCTTCCCTCGCCGCCCGCCCCCGCCGCAGTCCGCCTGTCCCCGCCTCCGCCCGCGCCTCCCCTAGTCGCCGCGCCCCGCGCCGGGGCCGCCGCAGGACATCCATCCTCCGAGAGCCTTTGACGCACACACGCGCGCTCCCAGACGGAGACTCCGCCGCCTCCCGCATCCCCAGCCCTCGCCCCCGCTCGCGGGCCCGCATTTGCATCACTAACGCACGCAGCCAGTGACGCGAGCGCCCTCCATCACCCTCCACCTCCCCCGCTCCGCCGCCCCGACTCCCCCACCCCGGCTCGGGCCGTCCGGCGGCACCTCCAGCCCGTGTGACTCAGCCCCTCCCTCTCCGTCCCCGCGCGCCGGGCGCCGCGGGTCCCCGCACGCCCACACGAAGGCTCTGCCCGCTGCCCCCAGCCAAGTTCATCACCGTATTTCGTAGTCCTGGTGGGCCCAGCCCCAGGCTGTCCCTTCGGCACGCTGGAAGAAAGTCTTCCCAGTTCTAGAACCCAGAAGCGGGGGGGGGGCGGGGGGGGCGGGGGGGGGGAGAGCCCGCCAAGAGAAAGGGTCACTGAGGTGGAGGAATCGCCTCCACCGCCCTTCTCAGCACCTGAAATCATTTCGGTAGTTTATTTAAAGGTGACGGCCCCTCTCCCCGCGGAGCTTCACACCAGTGGAGCTCTCTCGCCGCGCCTGGCACACAGTAGGCGCTCAGTAGGTTTTTACTAAATGAAGGCACAGTGTGGTTAAGCGCAGACACACACAGCCCCGCGGGGTTCCGGGCTCTCCAGCCCTCGCTAGTTCTCGTGCGGACACTAGACTAGACGGGGGCTTCGAAGATCTGGGGAGCGGGGAACAGTCCTTACATCTCAGGTGTTTCTTTTAGACTTCCGCAGGGCCCACTGCGGCTGCCTCTGATCTCCCGCCGCCCGCCCGTCTGCAAAGGGATTCCCGGCTAAAAAGTTGAGCCCAAGGCTGGGTTGCGGTACAGGGGTACCGGCGAGGCGCAGTCGGACACCCGGCCAGGGTTTCGTAGCTGCTCGTTTTAAATCCGCCTCCTCCTGCCCATCGAATCACAAAAGCAAAGGATAGTAGAGGTCCCTGCAGAACGAGGGCGCGGCCCCCGCAACCGCCGCAGCTGCCCACCTACCTCCGTCGAGAATCCGGGATAAAGCGCGCCCGCTTCCCCCAGACCAAGCCCAGGCAACCGGGGGTCACTCTATCTGCTTTACCCCTACTTCCTCGGTCCTGCTCCTACAAAGGCATCCGGCCGGCCGGGCAGCACCTCGCACCTGCAACCACCTCCCCGTGGGCGGGTGGGGCAAAGTTGCTTTTTCTAAAAGGCCACGAAAAGTTCCCCAGGCTGCAGCGCCCGGCCTGCTGGTCCCGGAGGGACAAGAAGTAGCGGCGGGAACATCCGCCCCCGCTGCCAGGGTCCCCTACTCACCGCGCCAGCCGCCGGACACCCACTTCCTAGGACAGAGTCAAGCCTTCAGCCTTCAGCCTCGCTCCTCCGGGGCGCCTCCGTCTGCCGCGCTCTCCCGCAGCGCGCGGAGTGGCGACTCCTCGGAGCGGCGACTCCTCGGAGCGGGTCAGCCACGAGAGGCGGGGCGGGTGAGCGGCTCGGGGCTCGCAAGCTGCGATCCTCCTCCTCCGCCTCCGCCGCCTCGCCTCCGCCCCCCGGTGCTGCAGTGCCGGGCGGCGGCGTGGCGAGAGTACGAGCGGCGCGCGAGAAGGGAGTCACGGCGCGCGGGGGAGGCGGCAGCCGCGCACGACTAGCTGCGGGGCGGGCCAGCGCGCTCCGGGAAGTCGGCGTCTTGGGCGCTGCGGCGGCGGCGCGGGATGGGGCGGGTAGGGTCACCCCCAAGTCGCAGGTACTTTTGGAGAAGTCAGGGCTCCGAGTTCGCAGTAGGAGGGTGAAAAGGGACCCATTCTTTAATTAGTCACTGCGTGTGACGGTGCGTTGCGCACCTGGGGGCGGCGCCCGGAGTCTGTCCGGTGGGACCACAGGGAATCCCGAGTGTGGGAGCCCGCGGGTGCCTAGCGGGGAAAGGCGCACCTCCTGTTTCTGGGGCCTGGGGGCTGACCTGTTTAACTTTGACTCGGCTTCCCCGGGAGCCACCAGGCCGGGCTAGGTGCCCCCACCTCCCCCTCCCCCACGCTGACATACAAGTGGAGGCGAATCTTGGGCGCAGCAGGAGCAGACGGGGAGGGGGGAAACTTTGCCAGTTGCCTAGGGTCACCCCAATGCCAGGTAGGGCCAGGCAGCCGGACTCACAGGCAGACATCTGAAATGGCCTTTGGGGGGGAAGCTACCTAATATTTTTTTTTTAATTGTTTTAACAGCCAAGGGAATTTTGTTAGTATTTTCAGTAACATTTCGCCCCTTGACGTGCTGGGGACGCCAGCAAGAGTCCCCCCTCATTTCAAAGTGGCGGGGTTCAGCAGCTCCGGAGAAACCTGCCCCGACAAGGCCACACCCAGGGCTGGAGGGGCCACCAACGCAGCGCAAAGGAGGGCGTTGCTTCCCTTGGACCTCCAGCCGCTGCCCCTTCTTCCCCCCCATCTCCGATGCTGCCCGCTAGATGCTGCGGGAAGGGGGGCTTCGCCTATTCCCGACCCAACCAGCTCTGGGCTCATACTGAACTAAAGCAGGGTGGGAATCGGCTGCAGAGGCAGGTGCCTTCCCAGTGATCACTCCTCGGGGGAAGGGTGACCTGAAAGGAGACAAAGCACAGTGCTTGTGTAGGCTTCTGTGAGTAGAAGTCACACACACACACACACACACACACACACACACACAGAGTCTATCTGCCAGTGTGTTCTATTCGTGTAAATGTGCCTGGATGATTGAATGGACGAATGTGTGGATATAAATATAAATACTTCATGAGGGGAAAAAAGGTCTCTGGTACCTAAGGCAGCCTGCGGCCCAGAGAGGGTGATGGGCACAGGAGGCTGTTCACCCTCAGCAGTGCGGTAATGTGAGCGTTTTGCTGGTCTGTGCCACTACGCCTGATAACTATGGAGGGAAGAAAATACAATCAATCCTTGGCCTGTCACTTGCCTTTCTCTCCATTTTGGGTACTCTAGAATTTAAGATACGATTCCCGTGTACCATAGAACCTCACCTGCCGCACTGGTCCTGAAAACCTCCCTGGGTCTTGTTTCCGTTAAAGATTTTGCAATTTGCAACCATACGTGCTCCTGAAAAGTAGTCAGGCAACATGAAAGTCGGGGAGCATACTCATTTCATTTCATTTCATGGATCCTTCTGCATTAAATAATTATTTAAGTTAATTATGTAGGCTAAGGGCTTCCCTTGTGGCTCAGCTGGTAAAGAATCCGTCCTCCAACCCACTATGTGGGAGACCTGGGTTTGATCCTTGGGTTGGGAAGATCCCCTGGAGAAGGGAAAGGCTACCCACTCCAGTATTTGGCCTGGAGAATTACACGGACTGTATAGTCCATGGGTTGCAAAGAGTCAGACAGGACTGAGTGACTTTCACTTTACTTCACTTCATATAGGCTAAGGGGCTTTCCAGGTGGTGCTAGTGGTAAAGAACCTGCCTGCCAATGCAGGTTAAGAGATGCCATTGGATCCCTGGGTCAGTAAGATCCCTGGAGAAGGGAATGGCAATCTACTCCATTCTTCTTGCCTGGAGAACCCCATGGACAGAGGAGCCTGGTGGGCTATAGTCCATGGGGCTGCACAGAGTCAGACATGACTGAAGCAACTTAGCATGACATATAGGCTAAAATTATTGTTGTTACCTTCAGAAGGAAAATATATCTCATGAGAGTGCCTATAAATCCAGTATTGGAAATAAAATTGCAAAAATTTAAAAAATCACGTCTTACCCAGATTGCCTATGTATTACATATGTGTGTGTGTGTGCACATGTATAATTTTGAGCTCCCATTTGCAAAATGTACTGGTAATTCATTGGGTTTCCAAGTGGATACCCTGTTGAGGACTTCTCCCCAAATGTTATGGTATAATGGGTTATGTCCCCAGTGACAGAAGTTCAGAAAACTGTGAAACAAACCTTTAAAATGATCAATGTGCTCTGTTATTCTCTCTCCCTTAAATCATTCCCCTGTGCTGTCTATGGAAGATATTTAAAGGAGTGTATAAATTTTTCTTGCTGCTGAATTTTCATGTCTTGATGCACTTGAAGATAACAGCTCCTACAGGAAAATTCCTGAATGTATGTTTGCAGGAAATAGCCAATTTAAGACCAGGTCGTGCTGGAGGATTTTTTCATGTTGTCTCTCTGGAGCACAGCTTGTCTGTTTGGAGCGCATGATGGTCTGCAGAGGCTCTTTGGCTTATCCTCATTTTGGGGTCGCACCTAGTGCACCGCTTGGCCCCAGGCCTGTTGGATCAGGCACTCAGAACTGTCATCTTCACACCTTCATTATCAAAGACATGTTTCTCTCCTTAAAGCACTTGTCCTGTAGGAGCTGATGGAAGGTAAAGTGAACACCTTCCTTGTCCCCAGTGTTCTAAAGTTACTGCTAAGTCGCTTCAGTCGTGTCTGACCCTGAGCGACCCCATGGACTGCAGCCTACCAGGCTCCTCCGTCCATGGGATTTTCCAGGCAAGAGTACTGGAGTGGGGTGCCGTTGCCTTCTCCGTCTAAAGTTACTACACACTTACAAATCAGGAATTGTGTTCCTTCGTGTAGTGGCTGCTTGTGATGCTACAAAGCAAGCTGTTAAAGACACCTAAGGAGATCAAAGATCCATCCTCACGTCTACAAAATGGGCTCAATAAAAATAATTCTTACTCAGCACAGATGCCATATTGATTAAAATTGATAGCATAGTCAAGAAGCACAGTGCATAGCACATGGTGGGCACAGAATAGTCCCCTTTCTCCTTTTAGCAACCAGAGTGAGGCTTTCCACAGGCTCTGCCCTGGAGCACTAGCTCTTATGATGGTGCTCCTGCAAGCTCTAGCTTCCAGAATTGGAGTCTAGAGACAGCCTCACACACTCGGTCCAAGGCCACACCTCTGCAGTTCTCCTTACTTTCCTCATCAGGGTCAAAAGCAAGGCATAGACACTTACCCTTCATACCTCCAAAACTCAGAGTTTCCCCAACACTGTATATTTTGAACCTAATATTAATCTCATTAAGCCTTTCAGTTCAGTCGCTCAGTCGTGTCTGACTCTTTGCGACCCCATGGACTGCAGCACACCAGGCTTCCCTGTCCGTCACCAACTCCCAGAGCTTACTCAAACTCATGTCCATTGAGGCAGTGATGCCATCCAACCATCTCATCCTCTGTTGTCCCCTTCTCCTCTGGCATCAGGGTCTTTTCCAATGAGTCAGTTCTTCATATCAGGTGGCCAAAGTACTGGAGTTTCAGCTTCAGCATCAGTCCTTCCAATGAACATTCAGGATTGATTAAGCCTTTAATGCCTACTTACATCAGTTATCACAAGCAGTCCCAGAATTCCAAGTGTGTTTCTCTCCCCTACACTCTAAAGCTCACAAGGCTCAGCACATGCTGTATTTTTTCCTTTCCTCCCTCAGGGCTTATGGAATGCACAATCCACCATTAGCCAGATGTTCTTTATCCTCACCCTCTTCTCTGAATGTTCCCTTCACTTCCTGCTCTCATGGAAGCCTGCATCCCCCTCAAGGAGGCTGCCCCTCCACAGCCCTCTCAAGTGACGGCTGGTTTTTTTTTTTTTCCTTCTCCAGTTCTTGTATCACTGTCAGGAAGTAGGGAAGTGATATCCTTCTTGTTCTTTATTACTGCTTCCAAAACATTCTTCATCCCTTCTCTCTAAAACCTGCAACTTTGAATCTTACCTTATCAGGTTATTTCATCCATTACTTTTTAAAATTGAAGTACAGTTAATTTACAATGTAGTGCTAAGTTTCAGGTGTACAGAAAGTGATTCAGTTACATATATGTATATATACATATTTTTTTCATATTGTTCTCCATCATAGGTTATTAAAAATATTGAATATAGTTCCCTGTGCTATATCACCCATTAGTTTTAAATGTTACTTTCATGTTCAAACCTCCAGGTCACTTTGCACCTTTCCTGATAATTTTAGCTCCTAGCCTGATGCCACTCCATAAACGCTAATCCTACCTTGAAAGTGAAAGTGTTAGTTGCTCTGTCATCTGACTCTTTGCAACCTTTGTGACCCCATGGATAATGGCCCACAAGGCTTCTCTGTCCATGGAATTCTCCAGGCAAGAACACTGGAGTGGATAGCCATTCTCTTCTCCAGGGGATCTTCCCAACCCAAAGATCAAACGCGGGTCTCCTGCATTGCAGGCAGATTCTTTACTTACTGAGCCAGCAGGGAAGCCCTCTAAACCTGCCTTATCTTTGCCAGTTTAATATACACAAAGATGTTCATTCCAATCAGTAGTACTCTTAGTCCTGAGCAAGCTTTGGTGAGGGGCCTCTGTGCTTTAGAATGCTTTACTTGAAAGGAAAAAACTAAATTCAATTTAGTATTAGACTGGTAATTTCCCAGGGCACTGGCAGAAGGAAATGAACATAGTTTTTGGAGGAGCTCTTCTTCCTTCTAGACTTTAAAAAAAAAAAAAAAAAAAAAAAACCTCTCTTAAGTAAGTTTCTAATGAAAATCAGAGGCACATAATGAACACACAAGGAAGGATGGCACCATGAGGGAGAGCTGGAATTAACAGAAGAAACTTCAGTCCTTCCTTTGAAAAAAGACTCCAAATGTTGCAGTTATTGGTCAAAATTGTTTTTTACTTGAATAAAATGCAAGCTTAAAAATATTTGTAAGCAATAAGAAACTACAAGGAATGACCAGTCCTATTTGAAAAGGTACCAATCAACCTTCTATCCAACTTTGCGTACACACACATCTTACTCCCTCCTGTTAGAATCCTGATTTGATTTAGGGATCCATCTTTTTTTTTTTTTAACTGCACTCAGATGTTGAACAACACAGTTTTACACAGAATACTAACTAAGCACTTTTCTTTGTATTTTACATATGGGCTTGGAATTCTATTAAAATTCATACCATCACACTACCAAATCTAACTCCTAAATAGATGAATTACAATTTGTTTAGGTTTTAAAGCCTTAATGGCAATAATCATTATTATGACTATTATATTAATAATTGTATTAATAATATGATAATTATATAAAATGATAATAATATGATGACTATATTAATAATTATTGATTGAAAAATAAATTCAAGAAAGAGCAAATAAAATTTTACGTGGTCTTATGTGCCCTGAAGGAGGTGGTGCCTGATTTGGAGCAGTTTCTCCTATGTCCAGGTAATCTCCTATTTTGAACTTCCATGACTTCAGCTTCATGAGCCATAAGTCTCCTTTCTGCTAGACATTATGCTACCAATTATTTTTATTTGATGGCCAGGTCTTTTAAGATCTGTAAGAACAATTTCAAAATTGAGGTGTAAGCCCCTCTTTCTAGGTTCTGGGTAGATTTCTTCTGCTGATCAGTTCTGTCAAGGTTGCATCCGTTCAAGTGTAAATCTGCAGCTGGGTGGGCCTTGGGAGAATGAGTCCAGGCCATTCTGCTGTTATTGGTACTGAAGTTCCATGGTGGTGGCAGCCCACACGTTTTCTCCCAGGGAATCCACTGCTCTCTTCTTCCTGCTGCCGGCAAGAGAGATGCTCACTCTGACCTCTGATCCCTGCAAACAGCCAGCAGCCACCATTTTTCACATGGACACATGCTTTCGGGGTTGATCTCAGTATATCTTGATTGGTCCAAGTTCAGTTCAGTTCAGTCACTCAGTCATGTCTGACTCTTTGCAACCCCATGAATCGCAGCACGCCAGGCCTCCCTGTCCATCACCAACTCCTGGACTTCACTCAGACTCACGTCCATCAAGTCAGTGATGCCATCCAGCCATCTCATCCTCTGTTGTCCCCTTCTCCTCCTGCCCTCAATCCCTCCCAGCATCAGAGTCTTTTCCAATGAGTCAACTCTTTGCATCAGGTGGCCAAAGTACTGGCGTTTCAGCTTTAGCATCATTCTTTCCAAATAACACCCAGGACTGATCTCCTTTAGAATGTACTGGTTGGACCTCCTTGCAGTCCAAGGGACTCTCCAAACCAGTCATGAAATTCCATTCCCCTGTCCAGTGGTTGGTTTTTGGGCACAGACCTGTTGCACAATTCTGACCAGTGATATGTGAAGGGAACACACCTCTAGAGAGGTTTTGGGAATGACTTCTTCACTTCTGAAACTATGAATGAAGAACAGAAGTCTCATCGCTGTTTGCAGACATTATCATGCCTAAATGTGACCTATGGAACTTTTCCAAACGTCCTGTAATCAAGCAGGGGAGGCAGTCTAGTGACAAAATGCATGAAGGACGTAAGAGCCAAGTGAATTTGAGAGAAGTGGAGCCAGAGCCTTGTGCCACACCTTGACTAGCCCCACCTCTGCTGTCTGGTAATGAATTTCCTTATTTTTAAAAAAAGCCACTTAGAGTCTTTTCCTCGCAGCTTAAAGTGTTCTTATGCTGACACTATTCCCAGCTCTAGAAGAGTAGCTGGCACATGGAAGATTCTCCGCAAATGTCTGCTGACTTAAATTGAGCTGTGTGTCAAGTTCATTTCTACTTGAGAAAACAAGAAGGACGTCTCCATCTGTCAGTCCCTAGATCATAGATTGTGTTTGGTAAACATTTGCTTAAAGCCAGAATGGCTTCAGGATCTTAACAGGCAAAATGGAAGTCCAGATGGAAGGCTGAACATAAAAAAAGAAAATTACCTCAGTGAAAACTCAAGTTCTGGAAGAATCTTCTGCTCAAATTGCCAGGGAAGGAGCTGCTCCAGGCAGGGTCAGAAAAAGGGAAGTTTAAGACATCGCCAGCCTCCTCTTTTGGCTCCAAGGGGAAAGCAGTGTGTCCCCCAGGAGAGTGTGTGAGGGCGGAGATGTGGAAGGGAGTGGAAATACCCACAGGACACATCCCTTGGTAAAAAGAGGCAGAATTTGATGTCTGGAAACCCTGCTTGTTAAGAAGCGAAGAGCTGTAAGCTATTCAGGGCTGATCCCTGGGTATACTCCACGGGTCCAGAAACGTCCCCTCTATGTAGGTTTGCTCCCGTATGTGTCCACGTGTCTAGAATAAACTATCTTTGTCACTCAGAAAACGTCCAGCTTCAGTGGACGTGACTACTGATAAGACACAGTGTGCAGTCTGCGTTCCTGAGGTCTCAGTCCCAGGAAGAGGAGCCCCCATATCTGAACAGAGGCCAAGAAAACAGAAGCCACCTCACACAACATCATGGGTGCCCCCCCACCTCCAGTCATAGTTAGCAGATACCTGGGAGAATCACTCCTGTGAATAGGCAACTCGCCTGGTCCAAACTGCCCTCAGTGACTGCACAGTGCATGCCTCAGCCTAGCCGTGTGTCCCATGTCCATTCCCACTGGGGGGCACAGAGCAAGCGCTGAGTGACGAAGTGGCCAGGGTGACTCAGCACGTCTCTGACTTAGCACCCTGGTGCTCATACACCGGGCCTGTGAATCCTCAACCTCCGAGGAGAGGGAGTGGGTGGCGCATATTCTGTCCCATGGAGGGACAGTTCTGAGGACTGTTGCATATGCTGGGATAGCACCCAGGTGCCCGCAGTGGTGAGCAGCTTATTTACCAACAGTTGGCTGACTTCCCCCTTCCTTGTCTGACTTCCCCGCCTGCTCAGCGTACTTCACAGGATCATCTCTTCGTTACCTACAGGTACTCATACCCTGAAGTGAAGCCAAAGTGTTAGTTGCTCAGCCATGTCTGACTCTTTGCAACCCCATGGACTGTAGCCTGCCAGGCTCTTCTGTCCATGGAACATTCCAGGCAAGAATACTGGAATGGGTTGTCAGTCCCTTCTCCAGGGGATCTTCCCAAGCCAGGGATCAAACCCAGGTCTCCTACATTGCAGGCAGATTCTTTACCATCTGAGCCACCAGGGAGGCCCACTCCACACTAACCCCACAATAAGACAAACCTCTGGGCAAAACCGGCCGTAATCAGGCCCACATTCTCACCAGCTTGGTTCTCAGGAAATCCACCTCATTTCCTGTAGCCCCACAGCCTCTTGAAAGCCCACCAATTCCCCCAACACAATGTCTTCTGTATGAGAGATGCTATTTCGAATAATTGTTCAAACATTTAGTTAGCCTTCTATATCCTTTCTTGAGCATCTCTGTCCAAAATGAGACTTGTCAAGGGTCTTTCCATATGCCACAATGCCAGACTCAAATCCTGCAGTGCCTTCTGCAGAGGCATAGCACCACTACCACAGACTGGGAAACCTCTAGCAGTCCTACGATTTTAATATGTGTGTTTTAATTTAGAATAAAAAAACAAACCCAGATGCCCACTTTGTGGCAAGGGGAATCTCTGAATATTTTCCTTCTCTTTCTTTCAGTGACTTCTGTTACTTCCGTAAGCTCTATGGCAGGTGCTCTAGATCATCTATATCTGAATGCTTTATAGCTCAAATATGAATATTCTCTTTGGGTCTTCTGTTTATCACTGATTACATTTTCTTTTTTAACATTTGACCACAGGTTTGTTAATACATTGAACTCTATTAAACTATTTTCCCATTGCAGGGAGAATTATCATTTCCATGTCCAGAATTTGTCTCGCATAATCTTCATGTTCCAGATTAGTGTTCTAAGGCTCAGCTTTTCCTTTTTTAATAATAGACATGCTGATTTCCCCCATATGATCTAGCTATTAAAAATGCATGTGGTATGCTTTCAGGAAGTTAGATTCACTTCTATTTTTAGCATGACCCATAGGTATTGATGCTGACCAACTCTGGGCCACATGGCTTTTTATTTTAAGAGGCAGCAACACCATGAATGTTAATGATGGAAAATTTTGGTATTAATTCATGTTTTAGCTTTCTCTACACTTAGACTAAATCCATTCCTGCTGATAAAAACCATTTTAAAAATGACCTATCCTTTTGCTCCATGCCTGCTACCAAGAAGAGTTTTCTGGGCACCATATTAACCATTTCCTGCATAAAAATGCACCCTATGTGAACAGTAGCTCTCCCATGATACAACTTGAGCTCATTTCTGTATTCGATGGCAACCTGGAAGTAGAAGTTCTTTAGTAATGGGATCTGAGAGATCAGGTGAAGTTTCCCCTCACTTGCCAGAAGTTGTCTGCAAATCCCAAGAACATAGCTTCCCACCTTCTGACTGATGCAAAGTCAAATAGAACTCATCCCAGGCTATTGTCAATTTCAAGGGAGGGAGCAGGAAGTCTCATTTTGGCATTAGGACCAAGTGACAGTTTACCAAATACTCAACATTTGCAGCTATGAGGCACTTGCTTGCTCTCTGAAGTGCTGGGAACGAGGCTCCTTTCCTTCTTTCCACTCCCTTTCAGTCTGTGGGAGGCAAAGTCAGGTTACTAGTGTGTGCCCTAAAAGTACGGTGGCTTCATCTTGTCCCTTTGACTCACTATCTGAGATGTCACCTTACTGCTGTGAAGTTCCTGTCTCCAAAAGAGGAAGCTTATGACTGAAGCTTTCTGGGGATGTAGGCTCAGGCACTGTTTGGAAGAACAGATGTTGGCCCAGGATTTCCACTGAAGAGACCTCAAGAATACATTTCTTTAGGTTACCACAGGCAAAGCAGACATGTACAGTGGGTAGAGGTGTTCCAGAACACTGATTCTCAGAATGCTCAGTAAAGAAGCTGACTTGGCATGTCATTCAGGCAGGTTAAGACCAAGAGGTCATAAAACACAGTTTTCATAAGGCACCAGAAGATGGCTGCAACTGAACACATGGGCCAGATCTCATCTTGGTAAAGTACAATTTCCAATGTCACCTTCCATGAGTCACCTTTCCAAAAGAAGACAAGATCCAGACACTCTGGAACAAAGAGCTTAGTGACCAGGGGGAATGGTCAGTGGTCTTAGAGGTTATTATGTTGAGACCGCAGGATCCTGGAGAAGCCTGGTGTTTGTATTCTTACTTGCAAAGGACATCATCATTAGAAGAGCCTGAAGTGCTACCATCACAAGCTGCTATCTGTGCAGATGGCCTTGGCCATGGGCACGGTAGATCCTGGCCTGGTAGAGCTAGGCTTGGGCATGAGATCACAACATAGTTGTCTCTATGGTGGGAAGTGAGGGAGCCTCCTCTTCGTCTTGTCTGGAAACATGTGTGCGTGCTAAGTCACTTCAGTCATGTCTGACTCTGTGACTCTATGGCCTGTAGCCTGCCAGGTTCCTCTCTCTGTGGGATTCTGGCAAGAACACTGTATTCGGGCAAGAATACTGCAGTGGGTTGCCTTGCCCTGCTCCAGGGTATCTTCCCAACCCAGAAATTGAACCCACGTCTCTTATATCTCCTGCCTTGGCAGGCAGGTTCTTTACCACTAGCACCACCTAGGAAGCCCCTATGCACAAACAGAGCACTTGCTGAGGATCCTCAGGGCAAGGGTAGTAATTTGGCAGAACTCTGCTCAGAACATGGGCAGGTGGGCAGCAGAGATCTGATGGGAGTTCAGGTTGGTGACGTCTCCTAGGAACTCAGGGCTCTATGCCTGGTCTTCTCTGCCAGGATGAGAGAAGCCTAGGACCCTAGGTCTGGGCTGGGGCCCTAAGGCCCTGCAGTCAGTACAACTGAGACTGTGCTCCAAATGGGGTGTACAGATGTAGAATCCAGCTATGAGGCCTGGGACAGTGTGGGGTCTGCATACCACAGAAAAGGAAGCTAACTTAGGCCAAAAAACAAATAAATAAATAAAAGTACCAGATTGGGAGAGAAATGAATCAGTCAGAATCCAAGGAAGAACCGAAGAGCTGGGTATGGAAAAGACAGAGCCCAGAGATGGCTGAACTTTGAGAAGCATCCTTTAGAGTTTTGTCTTTGGAATGTTTCAGCTGCCTCTGTCTTTTGCTCTTTGTGACTAACCTGGCATTCTCAGGAGAGTCTGAATAGGTGCCTCAGGTACACACTCTCTGAGATTCACAGGGCCATTTGGAAAAAGGAAAGTAGGGCGCAGCTCCCAGAGGAACAGAGAGGAAGAGGTTCTGTGCATGACAAACAAGAGATCTCCATGTCCCGGCAGCCGGGTGGCACTCAGGGGTGTGGGGCTCGACTGGAAGGTAGAGTGCAAGGTGGAGAGCCTGGGGGCAAGGCTGGTTCTACAGGCCCAGCCAGGTGCAAGGAGGGGGTGCTGTCCCGACACATGAATGCTATCAAGTCAGACAGATGGCCTGGAAGAAGACAGTTGGTTGAGCCTCAAGTCATATGGTGTTGATACAGAAAATCTGCACCCCAGATTCTTGGCAGAGAGTGATTATAACTGCTCATTTCTTATCAAAAGTTCAATTGTAACTAAAATATAGATATTTTAGGAAGGGCCTAAAGACCAGCAGTGCATCCATCTGATACTTTGAATGTATCATCCATTTGATACTTTGAATAGTATACTTGTATTATGTCAGACCATCTGGGAAAGCTATTAATATATACCTGAGATGGTTTCTTTTTTTTTTTTTTTTTTTTGCACTTTACCTTTTGCTGTACTTTGCTAATTTTCCTAATTGTACTTTGATAATATGCCATCAGCCTACATATCAGGATATTATAGGAAACAGTCTCATTAGTGTTGGCGGGGAAAGGGACGATGGTGAGGGCTTTGGTCACTAGGTCAGTCAGCATAGCCTGTAAGTAATCCCAAGGAAAGTTTCAATTTTAAGTATCCGTAAAAATTGTGATTCTTCTTTACAAATTGCTTATTTTTTTCCTAGTTATACTTTATCCTCTTCTAGAGATTTTGGGAAAAGTCTACAGTTCTTAGAGTGTTTCAGGATTTAAATAAATAAGAATATAAACATAATCATTTTTTCAACCTTTTTGGCCAGATAATTGTTATTATGTTAACTATTTTGAAGGGTTAAAAAAAAAAAGCAGAAGCTATCCAATTATGAAACTAGAAAACCATGACATAAAAACTTCACAGCAATAATACCAAAAGGAAAAAAAACTACAGACCAATCTTAATCATAAATATAGATATAAAATTCCTAAAATGCAAGCAAATTGAGGAATTTGGCAATTTAGCCAGTGGAAAAAAAGGGTAAACCGTGAACTCATAGGTTTTACCAAAATGAAATTATGGTCCAATATTAAGAAATATGTTAATAATAATCATATGGTCACATAAGAAAAATCCTATTATTTTATCTCAGTATGTATTGAAAAGTTAATCCTTAAAGTTTCACACTCATTCTTGACTTATTAGAAACCTAAGTATAGAGAAATACATTCTTGAAGATATATTTATATTAAACTGACAGTCATTATTATTCGACAAATCCTATTAAACTCACGAATGAAATTTAAAAAGCCCATTATCATAATCATCATTTATGTTGGTTTTATAAACACTGAAAGTGAAAGTTGCTCAGTTGTGTCTGACTCTTTGAGACTCCATACAGTCCATGGAATTCTCTAGGCCAGGATACTGGAGTGTTCTCCAGAGGATCTTCCCAACCCAGGGACTGACCCAGGTCTCCTGCATTGCAGGCGGATTCTTACCATCTGAGCCACCAGGGAAGCCCTTTATAAACACTAGCCATGGAATGAAAATATGAACCAAAAATTTGAGACATAACCACATGAAAAAAGTAGAAAGAACTATCATTATATGCAATTGCTAAGACTGTGTGTATATAAATATCAAAAAAAAAAAAAAATTAAGCAAAATGGCAGAATGTAGATAAAAGTCCAAAAGTTCACAGGTAACAAAACAGAGATAAGAGTTACAGGTGTAGAAAATAAAGGTAATGCCATAGTAAAGAATCTGCCTGCAATGCAGGAGACCTGGGTTCGATTCCTGGGTCAGGAAAAATCCCCTGGAGAAGGAAATGGCTACCCACTCCAGTATCCTTTTTTTTGTTGTTGTTGTTGTTAATATATAATGTATTTCTGTTGTAGGCATTATACTGAACCACTCCAGTGTTTTTGCCTGGAGAATCCCATGGACAGAGGAGCCTGGTGGGCTACAGTCCATGGGGGTCACAAAGAGTCAGACAAGACTGAGTGACTAAACAACCACCAAGACAGACTATTAAACTTCAAAAACTATAAATGTATCCATTTGCTGAGGCTACATATACTGAAGTTTCAGAACAGTATTTTGTTCCTCCTTAAAATCTTGTTTTTATATTATAAACAATAATTCTGGGGGACCAAAACATTCAGAGAATTTTTTTAGTGAGATTTAAAATTTGATATTAAATAAGATCTATTAACAACATCAAAACCAACCTTTCAAAGACAGTAATAAATTACAAGATTTTGTTTTCCTTTTAAAGTTCCTTTTAGATATCATACTTATGAGACAAAGTAGAGGTGAAAATAGCTTTCCATATTGTTCCTTTGATCATTCATTAAGTCCATTATTCTTAGAAGTTTGTTATGTTTGATCTTAAAAATAACTTTAACAAAACACTAACAGTAAATAGAGCATTTTGATGTTTTCAGAAAGCTGACATATTTAAAGGATAAAAGGTTTGGCAAAGGTGATCTCAATCTTCTAACCATCTCAGCTTAGTTCTTGCCAAGAAATAAAATGGGTTTCCACTATGAGGGGTTCAGGGAAGGTGGGGAAGGCTGAGGCCCTCCTTGAGATCTGTACTGTAAACTCCCGGTAGGCAGGAACAATTTCTTCCTGATTTGCTCTGAGTAGGAACTAGTGAAATACCTCCAAAAGAGCAGCGTGTAATAGATGCTTTGGGGGAATGATGATGGAAAAAGTGACATCCACATCCCAAAGTAAAACAGAGCTCCAAGCCCAAGGACTCACTTCCAGGAGAACCAGCCACTTACATTACAGGCGTAAGGCACATATTGTTGACTCTGTATGGTTTTGTTTTTGCTAAAGTCACATTTCAAATGGACGGCTCCTGCAGCCTTAGAGGGGCCCTATTGAAGGCAGGACCCCTCCTCCTCTTCCATCCAAGACCCGAGCTCCATGGTTTCTCTGAAGAAGGCTCTTACCTTGAGATTGATGGTCTACATATTTCTATTCCATGCTCTCCTCACCTGTCCCGAAGTCTAGTGCTACCTTTTATCTCCCCTCCCCATTGTGCAGTGGTTAGGGCTTATCACGCACTATGCAAAATAGAAGTGTAGAGTAACAGCACGTGTAGTCATGTTTATGCTGTAACACTATTCATGCTATTTCATACTACCCTCTCTTATCATCTCACTTTTTAATTATCATTATTCACCTTATTCTTTTTTTAATTGTCTATGTATGTTTTGATTAAGAACATTCAGGGGCTTCCCTGGTGGTCCAACGGTTAAGAGTCTGCCTTGCCATGCCTGGGACACTGGTTTGAGCCCTGGTCTGGGAGGATCCCACATGCTGTGGAGCAACTAAGCCTGTGCACCACAACTACTGAGCCTGTGCTCTAGAGCCCGGGGATTCAACTAAGGAAGCCTGCATGCCAGAGCCCATGTTCTGCAACAAGAGAAGCCACCACAATGAAAGGCCCGTGCACCACAACTCCAGAGTAGCCCCGCTCTCTGCAACCAGAGAAAGCCCTCGTGCAGCAACGGAGACCCACCGTAACCAAAACAATAAATAAATCTTAAAAAAAAGAACACTCAGAAGTATCCAGGGTTACATCTGCCTTTCTGAATCACTCCCAGGATATCACAGATAACCGTTTAAAAATTGTTTATATCTCTTCAAATGTGTTTTAGAAACAGAGTAAAAAAATAAATACATCCTTTAAGAATTAAATGCAAATCTCTGGCATTTGCTTTTAATTGTAAATTATGTACACTCATGGCTGATTCATGTGAATGTATGGCAAAAACCACCACAATATTGTAAAGTAATTAGCCTCCAATTAAAATTTAAAAAATACTAAAAAAAATCATACTATTGAATAAAATCATTACAAATGAAAATTGTCCATTCCAAATCTCCTATAGTTCTTAGCTGTAAACAAAGAGCATGAGGCAATTCAATGAGAAAAGGAATCTTTTAAAGGAGACTCTTGAGAGTCCCTTGGACTGCAGGGAGATTCAACCAGTCTATCCTAAAGGAAATCAGTCCTGAATATTTATTGAAAGGACTGATGCTGAAGCTGAAACTTCAGTACTTTGGCCACCTAACGTGAAGAACTGACTCACTGGAAAAGATCCTGACGCTGGGAAAGATTGAAGGCAGGAGGAGACGGGGTTGACAGAGGATGAGATGGTTGGATGGCATCACCAACATAATGGACATGAGTTTAAGCAAGCTCCAGAAGTTGGTGATGGACTGGGAAGCCTGGCCTGCTGCCGTCCCTGAGGTTGCAAACAGTCAGACATGACTGAGCGACTGAACTGAAAGGAGATTAGGTAGCTCACAGTATGTCTAGGATCAGGTAGACAGTCTACAGTGCGAGTTCATGTCCTGACCACACTACAAGATGCTCCAGTGGAGACTTCACGGCGGCCAACGTGGGGACTGATACTATGGATGATACCACCATGGATGGAAGGTTAGAACCTTCACCACTGCTTTTGCCCAGAAATGGCTATCCTAGCGTCTGCTGTCTCATTTCCTTTTCTTCCCAATAGAAGGCTTCCATAAGGACATCCTGGGACTGGCAGAAGGGAAGCTGGGAAAGAATTTCCCTGGGGAATGGAGTGGGGGAACACAGAATATAAGGACTCTTACAAAAACATGGACAGTAGAGCAAGACAATTCAATAGGGGTAAGCAGTTCATCAGCTCCAGGAAGGGGCGGAGTTCTGCAGAGGGATGGTCACTTTCTGATTAGATATAGGCAATCGCGTTTGATGATGCAGGGACTGATTTTATCATCCAGCAGAAAGCAGATCAGTCTGATGGTTTGGGAGAAGTGTTCAGAGAGCTACATGAACTACAGAGTGTGAAAGAATCAGTCCCCTTGTTGGAAGGCAAGGAAACATGGCGGAGAGGTGCGATGACTCTTGTCTTTCCCCTGGTGTGTAAATCTGAATGCCTGCTTCCTGGTCAGAGAAGCCCATGCAATTCAAAGGAAAAACTGCTTTGTTCTCTGTGCCTCTGCAACAGCTTGTTTAGGCTCAATTAAAAGCAACTCCAGTAACTTGGCTGGCTGCTGTGGTAGGAAATGTAATATTACTTTTGATACTTTCATCTTCAAATTGACAAGCACGTGACATGGTCCTCAATAAAGAGACTTTCATATTTCTCAGGATTTTTTGCCAAGTCACTAGAGTAAAGAGCAAAGTAGTAATAGAAATTGAACACAGGAAAATTGTGTGTGTGTGGTTTGTTTGTTTAGGTACATAAATCCCTGATACCCAAGCTCACATAACCACCAATCAGACCCCTCCCTCCCACTGCCTCTTTGAGCCTCTAAAAATTACATCAAATAAAGAGCTTGCCCAGTTCTTGTTAGACAAAGATGGCAGCAGATTTTATAAATATTTCAGAGGCCATTAAGGTACTTGCCTCAGGGACAAAGAAAACTCAGGAACATTTGAACTATTTCAGTTCAACATTCCTTCCTGGATTCATTCACTAAGAGAGTAAAAAAAAAAAAAAAAGAACCAAAATATATACATCTCCTTAGTAAAGAAAACATTGTTTTTGTTCTGCATTTGACATGGAGAGCATTCTGTAGATTACTAGAGCCCTGTTTTGCAGTTCTCCTGATGTATGTTTATTTCAGTGTCCATTTTAGAAAGTCGCAAGTGAATGAATCCAGTAGCATACAATTTAAGGGCAGATTCCCATGCTTCTTTGCACTCTGTATAATCACGCATGTGGCAGGGCCTCTATACATACTAACTAATGAAAATAATGATGATTGAGTCTCTGTCTCAAAGAGAAGAGTATAAAGGGAGAAGGTATGGTCAATTATTACACACATTTAGATATAACTCTTACCCAGAGTACTGTTCAGGGTAGAGGGAGGGTAGTATTTCATCCCTTTCTGACACAGTTATCCTTAGAACCAAGCTAAGTTCCTTGTTGAAATAAAGATGACAAATCTAGTCTTTGAGAAATTAGTAGAAAATAATATGGGAAATAATTTTAGCTATTTATGGTAATAAAAATAATTAAAAAAAAACACTTCACTAACCCAACATTCCATTCTTTATCATAAGTCAGAATATTTGTGATTGCTTACAGAATATTGAGAATGATTTAATACATTTATACTAAGGCATTCCAAACTTGAATAGATGCATAAGATCATGAGAGAGTATTATAAAGGGATATTCCAGTTTTACAAAACTTTTATAAAATCTACATATACTTATCTTAGTATTTTGAAGTGTCTTGAAGCATTTTTATTTATAAACTGTGATTAGATTTGCTTTGTAATACTAATATCAAATTTCAACTTCTAGTCACACTCATAAGGCAAATACATAACCTTCCAATTTATTGTTTAAATTTGCTTTTGTAATAGAAAAAAATAAAATGCTCAGTACTTGTTGGAATATTTATTCTCCTTCAACTCTTAGGAAGTTTCTAGTCTGTATCTATATTCTAATAGGCACTAAGAAGTATGTCTTTCCCAATACTTATCTCTCTTCACTCTAAGCTGTTTCTCCACAGACATGAGCATTTAAATGGCTATGACAGTTGGAACAAACAAACCTGCCTAGGTTCCAGGCTGGCTTCAGGTGTGTAATGGGGTTGGACAGGAGACGGTTAGGGTGGTGTTGTCCTGGAGGTAGATCACCCAAGTGCTACAATGAGCTCAGGGCTGATGGAGGGGATCTGGTGTACCCCAAGACAGACTGAAGATCTGCAATGGGCTCCCCTTGGAACCTGAGATCCAGAATGCACCAGATTTATTCATGGTCACGTTGGTGGAAGTAGCTTAAGGGAAGGGACAGTCTCAAGGATCTCCTTAGTACCTTTCTCCTCACCACCCCCAATTTCCTGTCTGCATTTGCACTCCTGGCAGTAATCTAGACATAATGCCTGGCTCATGGCAGATTTATACAATAAATAAATGCCAAGAAGAGGAGAAATCAAATATGCATAACAGTACTTCTGTGTGGAACAAACTTCAACCATAACTAAAATAAATATTCTCTCTAAAGATGTAATCACTAAATAGTCTTTATAAAGTACTTCTCTAAAGGATACAGGAAAAAAAAAAACAATAAATAATTCAAATCACTCCTAAATATTAACCTTGCTTCAGGGAAAAAATATTTTTTGTTTGCCATAATTTTCCAGAATGATGATAAACCTTGATCAAAGTGATTAGACCAATTAGTGAGACTTTAACTTAACTCAAAAGAATGGTAAAGGTAATTTCAGCCTTCACATAGATCTATAATTCTACATTCATTTATAGTCCTTGACACTCACAAAAACCCTAGTGATAGGCACTGATGTGTACAGGTGAGTCTCAGAGATTAAATAACTTGTTCAAGGTCACATGTCTAGTTAGCTACAGAAGCAAACTTAAAACCTATTATGTTAACACATAAGTGAAGGACTACAGTTCTGCTTATACAGTGAAGCTAATTTTATGTAGAAATTCCTTCAGCTTTTTCTCTCATTAATAATGATTAATAGTTTCCATCTCTATGGTGTCTTAACTGGTAATACTGCGTTTGATCCTCACCACACCCTATGAGGTTTGTAGGGCAGAAAGTAGGATCTTTTATCCGTGGACAAGGAAAAGTAAAGTTCAGAAGTCTGGACTTGCTAGATCACAAAGCTGGCACAGACTCAGAATCCAGTGATCTTTTCATAACACACATGGCCTCCCATAAGCACATCTCAACATGAACAGACAGAATTGGTATTAATGAGGCAAAACTGAATTACCCAAAAACTAAACAATGAAACCAAATAAAAAACACTGTGGGTATTTGATAAAATGATAGTTCTCGACCAGAACTAGTGATGGAAATCTACTGTTTTATTATAAAAGACAAATACATGGTAAAAATTATTTCCTGCAAAATTATTTTGGACAGTGAAAATGTCACACTTGATTTTTGACTTGTTTAGCATAGATGTGAACAGATCAACTTCACAGCATCACACACCAATCAATCAACCTTCTGCCGGTCCATGACTGAAGACTGAATGATATGTGACCTCTGAACCATAGAATCAAAGGTCTGCTATGTGACCCAATGGCTGGTATATTCCAGACTAAAATATATATTTCTCTCATTTCCATTCCAGAGACTAGCATTGTATCACAGAGCTTGTGTCAATCAGGGAGTTTCGTTGAGCAATGTGACATAGATGCATGACCTCAAGTGTTGAACTGAAAAGAAAAATGACATCTGAAACCAAAAAAAAGGTCACGTTTCTTCAGGCACAGATGCTTGCCATAAATTTTAGAATCCACAATAGTCATCTGAAATTCTTGAGTGTTCCACTTTTTTGATCCATATTGAAAAATTAGGAATTAAAATATCTCATATGGTCTACACCCTAAGTCAGCCTTATACATCAATGGAGTGTGAGAGAGAGAACATTGCTGTTGTTTGGTTGCTAAGTCATGTTTGACTTTTGTGACCCCATGGAGTGTAGCACACCAGGTTCCCCTGTCCATGGGATTTCCCAGGGAAGAATACTGGAGTAGGTTGCCATTTCCTTCTCCAGGGCATCTTTCCAACCCAGGAATCGAACCCACATCTCCTCCAATGGCAGGTGGATTCTTTACTGCTGAACCACCCGGGAAGCCCTACAGAATAACAGGAAGTCCTAAAGTCTCTCCACTACTGAGTAACAACAGTGCCTGAAACTCCATTCAAATGTTTTATTTTCTAGGACTAATATTTTAAAATTAGAATATTATTAATGCATATGGTTATAGTAGTTCTGTGTGGTATTAATATATTCACCTATAATAGTATAGTATGTTATGCATAACATATGCTTTAATTTACAATAATATAAACTCTCCAAGACAGGAGAATAAATAATAAATCAGAATTTATTTCCTGTATTTTATTTTGAAGTAGTAGCTACTCTAGAATTAGACTCTGTTGGAAGAAAGAGGATTTCCAAGGGAGAAATTGCAGGGATTGAGTTTTAATAAGAACCTCTGGTTGGGACCTTATTTTGAGAGCCTGAGAAGACAGCAGCATGATGAACCAGTGCCCTGGTCTTGAGATGAGCTGACAAAGATGAAACACAATAGACACGCGCTCTTCTTGGTCCCAGGCCCCAGGCTGCCGGTAGCCATGGCACTGGGGCTTCAGGATCTTAGGAGATTTGGATGACATACAGAGCCCAGCATTCCATGGAAGTCAGCCTAGACCCTTTTACAATCCAGTCACCAGCCTTTTATAAGTTTTAAAACTGCAGTACCTTCTTCATTCACCTCCCAGTAATAGCCTGCCCTTGGTGAAGGCAACTCACAAAAAAATTAGACAGGAGAATCTTACCTCTTGCTCACAATCCTTAATATGAATATGCTTAAACCTTTCTCAAGCATAGTGATTTCAAAAATCAAAAGGTACGTAATCAGTTACATAACTAATATGATTTAATGTTTTGGAAAAATGAATTTTAAAATTTTCTCAGACTTGACTGGAGGAAAATAAGTTTTCCATGAAAATCAAGTACTAAAACATTTGGGGTTTACTCTTAGTCTTTAATGTAGCCTCCAGTGGCTTGACTACTTGAACTTGCAGGCCATGAAGCAATCACAGAGGGAAACTTGGGCTGGGAAGAAACAAGGGGAAAAAAAAGAAAGCTCCTACATTTTTGTTTCCTCACACATTTACTTTCTCAATGACCAAAAAATTTTTTTCAATGTAAGAGGTAAGCATCCTCTTACAAATGAGCTATAGCTCATTTGGATAATGTATACAAACTTGGATAAACTGAAAGTAGGAAAACCTTAGAGCTAGTCCTACCACCCAGAAACAACTGGTTAGATTCTCTTTTGATATATTTCATTTGTCTTTTTGTGTCATGCCTAGATTTTTTTTTGAACTTTGCTTGTAACGTATGTACCTAACTGAAATCATGGTGTACTTTATAACCTGTTTCCCTCACTTAACATTGCTACAGAATTCATTTCCATTATATTACAAATTATGTAAACATTGTTTTTCATTGCTGTGTTGAACAAAATGCAAAATCAACCTGCTAATTTTGGGTGATTTCATATGTTTCACTATCCAAGTAGTGTTATAAAGGATATCTTTGTTGACTAAACTTTACTAGATTTTTGAACACTTAAAATGAATTTCCAGCAGTGGGTTTATTGGATCCAAAGGTATAATCACCTATATGACACTCATTGCTGAATTAAATCCTAATGGATTTTACCAATTTAGTTTCTGAGTGACACCTTTATACCCTTCCATTTTCAACAGCTCTGCTGCTGCTGCTAAGTCACTTCAGTCGTGTCCGACTCTGTGCGACCCCATGGACGGCAGCCTACCAAGCTCCCCCATTCCTGGGATTCTCCAGGCAAGAACACAGGAGTGGGTTGCCATTTCCTTCTCCAGTGCATGAAAGTGAAAAGGGAAAGTGAAGTCGCTCAGTCGTGCCCGACTCTTAGCGACCCCATGGACTGTAGCCTACCAGGCTCCTCCATCCATGAGATTTTCCAGGCAAGAGTACTGGAGTGGGGTGCCATTACAGCTCTGGGTATTATCATTTAAACACTTGCTGTTTTGATAAAGAGAGATTTATTTGTTGTTTTTATTGGTATTTCCATTAGTAGTGCAGCTGAACATTTTTGGTATGTTAACTAAGCAGTTATATAGCATTTTCTGTGAATTTCTTAATTATTAATTTCTTAATGAGAAATTATAATGATAACTTTTTGTTACATTTATTATAAACTTCTATTGTTTAATTTATCTTTGTGTTGATTGTGCTTTTTATTTTAAAAAGTAAAAACATTTTAAATTTGCATGTAGTCATATGTGTTTATACTTTGAGACACAGCTTTCATATTGTTATTTTTTAATCCAGACAAGTAGTAAGGAAGTTTAGATCGTTTACTCCCTATTGCTTTCCCTTAAAGAAGTAAATTATCTAAGTTTGATGAGTGGGGAGGAAAATCACATATTTCCAAGTTTACGGTTTATCGAGTTTAATCTATGAATTGTTCTGAATTGTTACAGATCACTTTCTTTTGATCCTTTAATTCCAGTGCATACAGACAAAAAGTCATCAGTGAAAATAGGGACTTATAAACAGATTTAAATGCCAAAGTTTTAAATGCTCTGGAGGATTTTGATCAGGAATACTGGGGGAGGAATACTAAGAGGTAAGTCCTTAACAGAAAAAAAAAAAAAAAAGGAATAAAGGAATGGGGCCTGGTTAGTGAACAAATGAGGAGAGGAACACTGCCTTATCTATGCAGATTTTATCATTCTTCAGACCTGGGTGAACTGCATTTTCACCTGGGACTCATCTCCTCTGGTTCGGGATCCCCAAGGCTCTGACAATGGGGATCCCCTGGAGACAATCCCCAGGACTTTTTCACCTTCTTTCTCAGTACTTGCCTGTGGTATCTTTCTGCTGATTCTATGGACTATTCCTCTCCAACCTTCCTACCTCCAAAGGGCCACATGTTTTATCGTGGAAGAAAAGAAACATCATGGTCCCTGCCCTGCACTGAGACTAAATAGATACTACTACTTACAGCATCTCTCCAAACCTAAACATTTTAATAAATACTAATTGAATAAGATGTGCAGCATTTAACCAACATCTACAATGTGAGTGATGGTACCCATAACAAGAGCGAATACTGATCAAGTGCTTGCTATACATCAAGCATCATTTCAAGTGCTTTATATATATACCAATTCCTACGATGACTCAATGAGGTAGGTACTGTTTCTGGCCACATTTTACTGATGAGGAACCCAAAGCACAGAAAGGCTGGATAAGTGGCCCCAAATCATGCAGTAATAACTGACAGAACCAGGCAGGATTCGTCCTGGGCTATCTGGCTCCTGAATTTCCGTTCTGTAGGGTTATGCTGTACTATTTGTTGGAGAATTCTGTTCTACCTTGAGTAGAAAGAATAATATCATTAAAGCCATTTGACATAAGGATTGAAGCCTTTGTTACAAAATAAACATGAAAATTAAGCAAAATAAATGCATAGTGAAAGTTGCTACTTACTGAAACACCAGCCTCCTCTGCTGCTCCTGGGAAATTATTTAATGCAGCAAAAATATCCAAAACAGAAAACAAAACTCCGTAAAAACCAGTAACCCCAAAGCAAAAAATAAAACAAAAAAATGTGTTTCCTCCTCTTCTATTAAATTTCAACCCCAAACAAAATTATTTATGTAATTAAAGTGGCAGATTTTATTTTCTTGGTCTCCAAAATCACTGCAGATGGTGACTGTAGCCGTGAAATGAAAAGATGCTTGTTCCTTGGAAGAAAAGCTATGACAAACCTAGACAGTGTATTAAAAAGCAGAGACATCACTTTGCCAATAAAAGTCCATATAGTCAAAGCTGTGTTTTTTCCAAAAGTCTTGTATGGATGTGAGAGTTGGACCATAAAGAAGGCTGAGCGTCAAAGAATTGACGCTTTTGAACTCTGGTGCTAGAGAAGACTCTTGAGAGTCCCTTTGACAGCAAGGGGACCAAACCAGTCAATCCTAAAGGAGATCAACTCTAAATATTCATTGAAAGGACTGATGCTGATGCTGAAGCTCCAATACTTTGGGCACCTGATGCAAAGAACTGACTCATTGGAAAAGACCCTGATGATAGTAAAGATTGAGGGCAGGAGGAAAAGGTGATGATAAAGGATGAGATGGTTGGATGGTATCACCGACTCAATGGACATGAGTTTGAGCAAATGCTGGGAGATAGCAGAGGACAGAACATCCTGGCGTGCTGTAGTCCATGGGGTCACAAAGAGTTGGACACGACTTAGTGGCTGAACAACAACAACAATTACAACACATTAAATAGAATCCTAGCATCTTAGAATTGGGTCTTCTACTTGCGGAGAAGGCAATGGCACCCCACTCCAGTACTCTTGCCTGGACAATCCCATGGATGGAGGAGCCTGGTGGGCTGCAGTCCATGCGGTCGCTGAGAGTCAGATACGACTGAAGCGACTTAGCAGCAACAGCAGCAGCAGCAGCAGCATTACTTGCTCCCAACCCACTGCAGATATTCCTTTGGCAGTAGCCCTGCCCAACAAACGTTCAACCTTAATGACACACCCACATTGACATAAGTTCATCAATAGTAAGATGGCCTCTTTGGTGGGTAGTTTTCTTAATTAAAGATAAAATGTGACTATTTGTAATGTTCATTTATACTTTCATCAAATGTCTGTTGAATCCCTCTGTATGTCAGCCCTCAGCAAAAAAAAAAGGCTCTGGGAATCTACTGGGGACTAAAATATACACATTGTTCTCAAGGTGCTTACTCTCTAGTACAATATCCTTTAAGCTTATACTTTTGCTTGCAATGATACCCATTAACAGCATAATAATTGTTCTTATCAAGCACAGAGAAGTTTCATAAACGTAAGTTTCACCAACTGTGTTTAAAGCAATCAGCTAAATGCTTTCACCCCATATTGGAATAACCCAAATGCCATCAACAGTAGAATGAATAGGAACAAGGTGGTCTAACCACTGTGTGGATACTCTATGGAATAGTGCACAACCCAAGAATGCACAAGCTGTTACAGCCACGGGCACCACGTGGGTTTATCACACAGACGTAACGTTGAGCAGAAGCAGCCCAAGGAGAAAGAGTATATTCTATGTGATTCCATTTATCATTATACAATGTTCAAGTCCGGTAAAACACGCCATAATTATTAGAAGTCAGACTGTAGTTATCCTTGGGATAACCACTGTCCCTTTGGGGACAGTAACCGAGAGAGACATGAGTGGGTTTGGAGGGTTTGGTAAGGTTCTGGTTTTTTTAAAATATTTATTGTATTTATTTGGCCATGCTGGGTCTTAGTTGCAGCATGCGAATTCTTAGTTGCGGCATGTGGGATCTGGTTCCCTCACCAGGGACCAAACCCAGGCCCTCTGTATTGGGAGCATGGAGTCTTAACCACTGGACCACCAGGGAACTCCCCTGAGGTTCTGTTTCTTAATCTGGGTACTGGTTACTCGCATATGTTCATTTTGTGAAAATGTGACAAGCTGAACACTCAAGACTTTCATAGTTCTCTGTATGTACATTACACTCTAATCAAAAGTACACAAAAGGAAAACCATTACTAGAAACATTGGATAACAGTCCATCAAGCGTAAGAACATAGGTCAGAAAATGGAAAAAATTCAATTTACATTTTTCAGTGGTATGCGTATAAGCTCTCCATTCAGAAGATGGATTGGAAGAGAGCCAAGGCATTACCATTAATAAATACAGTCTTGGGAAAAATATAGCCCCAATTTCTGTAATGGGAAAAGTCACCGGCAGAGCTCTGCCACACATAAAGAATGAACAAGGGCGGTCACATTCAGACCTTCCATGAGCTCTGAGGAGTTATACTCCCAGAGGCCATCTGCAAGCACCTTGGGCAGGCTTGGGGCCCGAGGCTTGGGTCCAGGCCATCCCCTCTTCAGGGAAGGTCTCTCTGGCTCAGAGCCATGGGCTTTTTTATTTTAAAAACGCTGACTAGGCAGCGCCATTCCTTATTATGAGAGAACTGCTTTGTATTCTTTGCATTTCATTTAAAGGTTGTAGTGCTACAGAGGGTAAGCTGACTTTTTTTTTAAGGACACGCTGCTTACTTTTTAAGACCCAAATCAGGTGCCCCCTCTGGAGCCTTCCACAAAGCCCCTTCAGAATTCACTGCTTTCTCACTTCCTTCCATTGAACTTTGTTTGCATCTTTTTTTTTTTTTTTAGTTTTTCTAAAGCAAGATAACATGGTACAGTGGTATGGAGGCCTTCAAATTGTAAAGATCAAAGTTACTTAATTCCTCTGAGCCCAGATTTTCTTATTTTTCAAGTTATAGGACTGGATTATTTTGATGATCAGGAGCATCTATAACACACCTGAAAACAGAACTGATTAAAAAAAAAAAATATATATATATATATATATTCTCCCTCACCCTGTTTTATTATTTTCAGCTAACAGCCATCATCTTTAGCTTTCATTTATTAAGCTTATTCTTTAGTATCTGTCCCCACATAAGCTCTACAAGTCCCAAGTGTTTCGTTCACAGATGAGTTCCAAGTGCATAAAACAGTGCCTACAATGATGCAGATGCTCCAAAAATATTTGGGGAATGAATGAATGAATCCCTTCTCACCCCTCCTGCTGTCCCAAGAGAACCTGAGAGATTTATTAGCATCACTTGTTCAGTCACTCAGTCGTGTCCGACTCTTTGCAACCCCATGGACGACAGCACACCAGGCTTTCCTGTCCTTCACCATCTCCCAGAGTTTGCTCAAACTCATGTTCATTGAGTCGGTGATGCCATCCAACTGTCATCCACTTCTCCTCCTGCCTTCAATCTTTCCCAGCATCAGGGTATTTTCCAATGAGTTGGCTCTTGGCATCAGGCTCCTCTGTCCTCCAATATCTCCTGGAGTTTGCTCAAATTCATGTCCATCTAGTCGGTGATGCTATCTAACCATTTCATCCTCTGCTGCCCCCTTCTTTCATCGTTTGCCTTTAATCTTTCCCAGTATCAGGGTCTCTTCCAGTGAGTCAGCTCTTTGCATCAGGTGGCCAAAGTACTGGAACTTCAGCTTCAGCATCAGTCCTTCCAGTGTATACACTCGTTTTAAGCTTTTTGAGGGCAGGAAGCCTCCTCAATGCAGCTTCTTTTAGCCCCCATAGATCATGACCTAGCCTTGTACATAAGAGGCTACTGAGAAGTCAGCAGAAAGTTACCTTAATACTCAATCGTAAAAGCAACATAAAATAGATTTAATAGATGAAATTTAGAGAAAAAAACCTTGGCATTAGCAGCATAAAAGAGAATTAATATCTTAGCCCAAAGGCAGCATCCTGGGGCACAGTGGATGAATGGGTGTGTTATTTGGTTTAAGATTGCAGCTAAGCCTCTCAATGCATATCAGTAAAGAAATATGAGAGGAGAGGAAGGAAATCAGAGACAAAGGAGAGAATTGCCTGGCGTTATTAAATAAAACTTTTTTCTACTTTGTTTTATACTACAGAAGAAGGAGTAGCCTGCATGTATGCATAAAGAAATGAAACAAAATATTTGGGCAAAGCATGGGGAACAATAAAAATAAATAATTAAAGTGACCATACTGGCTTTTTTTTTTTTTTTTTGGCTTACACCTAATGAACATTTGTGGTATAATAAATCTCATGCAGTTTCACTTAGAAAATGAAATATGCATTGGCTCATTCATAGGAGTAGGGTGGGGGTTTGGGAGTTGACTTCCCTGGTGGCTCAGATGGTAAAGCGTCTGCCTACAATGCGGGAGACCCGGGTTCAATCCCTGGGTCAGGAAGATCTCCGGGAGAAGGAAATGGCAACCCATTCCAGTGTTCTTGCCTGGAAAATCCCATGGATGGTGGAACCTGGTAGGCTACAGTCCATGGGGTCGCAAAGAGTCGGATACGACTGAGCAATTTCACTTTCACTTTCACTAAGCAATAAGACATGTATTTTCAGATCAGATCAGTTGCTTAGTCATGTCCGACTCTTTGCGACCCCATGAATGGCAGCACGCCAGGCCTCCCTGTCCATCACCAACTCCCGGAGTTCACTCAGACTCACGTCCATCGACTCAGTGATGCCATCCAGCCATCTCATCCTCTGTCGTTCCCTTCTCCTCCTGCCCCCAATCCCTCCCAGCATCAGAGACTTTTCCAATGAGTCAACTCTTCGCATGAGGTGGCCAAAGTACTGGAGTTTCAGCTTTAGCATCATTCCTTCCAAAGAAATCCCAGAGCTGATCTCCTTCACAATGGACTGGTTGGATCTCCTTGCAGTCCAAGTGACTCTCAAGAGTCTTTTCCAACACCACAGTTCAAAAGCATCAATTCTTTGGGCTCTTGTAAATTCTAGGTGAAGAAGGTGTAGTAGTGGTTAATCATTTGGGCTTTGAAATTCTGTAGCCTGAACTTGAATTTAGGTTTCACTGCTTCCTCCCCGTGAATGACTTTTGTCCACTTACTTAAGCTCCATGAATTTCTCTAAAGTGATGGGAGAGAAAGATGAAAGCCACAGTCTTTGATATCTGATTCTCAGAAGTGACATACCAAAAAGTCATTGGTCACACAGACAAATCCTAGTTCAAGAAGACTACACAGGAGTGTAAATACCCCAGCTGGGGATCGCAGGGGACCACCCTGGAGGCTGGCACACAGATGGCTGAAACAGCTGCGGGTTGGCAGGAATCTTTGTCTCTCCAAATGGGATTTCTGTGTAACTGACTTGGGCTTCCTTATGGAATGGCAATCTCAAGATGATCAGGCTTCTAACAGGGGAATTTGCCTCACTCAGAGTGAGCATTCTATGGCAAAACATGGAAGCTTCCTGCGTTCCTAAGGCATGGGCTCAGAAATACTGGAAATTATATCTGACTTCATCTTACTGCTCAAAGCACTCACAGAGTCTTCCCAGTTTCAAGGGTAGGAAAATCCTTTTGCAAGAAAGGATATTGGATCAGAGAGGTCAATTGCAGTTATTGTTGGAAACAATCTTCCACATTGGAAGAGGAGAGTGGCATTGGTTCTTTGGAAGAGGTTAATACCAAACTAAGTTTGGACACAAATTGAAACCTGGAATTGGAGAAAGGAGGTCCAATGCCAAAAGCTGCTCGGGGACTGAACACACTGTAGCTGTAATGACGGGAGCAGAGCCGTGGAGGCTGGAAAGTGTGAGTCACTTGTGAGTATGCATGGAAATTTACTTGGCAGAAACAGGAAAGTCACATCAGGGACAGACAAGAGAGGAACAAAGACAATTTCCAAAGGCATTGAGAACCCAGACTTAGAAGGAAACTCTATAGATTTTGGAGGAAATTATGCCATGAGAAATACTTTTGAAGTAAGAACTTAGACATTTGCCAAACATTTGCCAAGAGCCATGCACTTTTACATACGTTAGCTCGTCTAATTCTTATACTGAGCCTACATGGTGAGTATATCTCCCTCATTTTTCAGATGAGGAAACTGAAGTTTAGGGAATTTGAGTAACCTGCCAAAGTTCACAAAGCTAGTGAGTGGCAGATCTGCGCTTCCAACCCAAGTCTGTTTGAAACTCCATCCCCTCAATTGACTTATTTGTTGTCATTAGAAAGTCCCAAGAGAAAGAAAGCTTTCAGGTGTCATTAAGGAGAGGCACCTGAATGAGGCAAACCCAAGGGACTAACTTGCAGTTAAGATGGCCATGACATCCAGAGTAACCAACGACCACTCAGCACCATGGACAGAAGTGGGTGCAGCTATGGGTAAGTGAAGTGAAGTGAAGTGAAAATCGCTCAGCCGTGTCCGACTCTGTGACCCCATGGACTGTACAGTCCATGGAATTCTCCAGGCCAGAATACTGGAGTGGGTAACCTATCCCTTCTACAGGGGATCTTCCTGACCCAGGAATTGAACTGGGGTCTCCCACATTGCAGGCAGATTCTTTACCAACTGAGCTATCAGGGAAGCCCTTATAGATATGCAATATGGACAGATAACCTGGTGTATCACCCAGGGCACGGCTCAGCTCTCCATGGTCGCAAGGTGGGACACAGGTGCCTGTGTGTGTGAAATGGGCTGAGGGAGCCAGTAGAAGTAACCAGAGGAGCTGCCCTGGGTGCAAAGGCAGAGCAGGGGCATTCTTCTAGATTTGGGAGGAGTTCCCATAGGGGAGGAGCCTAGAGCCTCCTCTATCTGTGTGGTCTCATTTGTTTAATGGTGCAGCTTTAGGAGGGCTTCCCAGAGGCTCTAGCAGTACAGAACCCAACTGCCAAAGCAGGAGACACAGGAGACAAGGGTTCATTCCCTGTCAGGAAGATCCCCTGCAGGAGGTCTTAGCAATAGCCACTCCAGTGTTCCTACCTGGAGAATCCCATGGACAGAGGAGCACTGCCAGGCTACAGCCCATAGGGTCGCAAAGAGTAAGACATGACTGAAGTGACTTGGCACATACACAGCTTTAGGAAGACCTTATACAGAGCAACGAGAAAGGACAAGATCCCCACCAGAGATCCAGATCAGCTGTGCAGATGCCTTTAGCTGGCCTTTAGGGTTTCCACAATCCTCGTATCTAGGTCCTTCTTTTCTTCCCTGTGGTGAATTCTACCAGTGGTCTGTGCACCCTTCCAACGGAAGGGTGACCCAAGAGGCTCTGGTTTAGCTGGCTAAGGAGGTGTGAAAAGAACTTGAACATGCAGACTAGGATGTCCACACACATGTGCCTGAACCCTTTTCAAGGAAGCATAAAGCCAGAGGTAGGAAGGCAAGGGGCTCTGACTAGGGACTGGGGCAAAGCTCCCAGAACTTGAGGTTCTAAATTTGAACCTGATCTTCTAGAATCTGCTCTGATATTCTGAAGGTCTATTTATGAAGATAGAAGGATGGGGTATATTTTACCTATCTTTGGTTAGCTTATCTATAACTTTAACTTTTTGGATGTACGAGCATAGGACTCTGTCTTCTTGCCCAAGCCCCAGAGGAATGGACCTGGGAATCCTGGCCCAAGCTTGAAGGAGCTATTTATGAGACCTGCTCTCTCCCGTCTCCCTCTCCCAGCCAGCTCCTCTTGCTGGTCACTCTGCCTGACAGCACCCCTCCAGTTCCCCAGCATCACTCCAGTTCCCCAGGCGTGATGATGGCAATTCTTGACCATAAGCTTCAAGACAAGTAGAAAGTTGCCTATTTTGGAAAGTTATACTATCACAATTTCCCCGCTTCCTGAAGCAGATGATTTTTAACTGCGCTACCTCCCTCGTTTCTCAGTTTGAAAATCCGACCAAAAGAGCAGCATTCAGAAGTCTGCAGCCTTTCCAGGTAGGCAGCGTTGTGAGATCACAGAGCTGTGGACCAGGGCTCTGCCGTTGCCACCTCAGCACTCCTACTGCAGCCACTTTCCAGAGGCCAAGGGAAACCCGGCTCCCACACTCAGTGCTGCAAATGTTCCGAGTTAGCCCACATGCTCTGAAAGACACATCTGGGATTTAAAATGTTACTTCTCCATCACATCATTCTTCCTCCCCAGACTTGCTTTGTTTGTGCCAACTTCCTTATGCCAGCCTACAAATGTAATTCCAAAAAGTCTTCATGGGATTCCATACTGTAAATATTTACAGTTAAATTTTAAAAAACATTTACCAAGAAATTCCAGAGAAGGCAATGGCAACCTACTCCAGTACTCTTGCTTGGAAACTCCCATGGATGGAGGAGCCTGATGGGCTGCAGTCCGTGAGGTCGCGAAGAGTCAGACACGACTGAGTGACTTCACTTTCACTTTTCCCTTTCATGCATTGGAGAAGGAAATGGCAACCCACTCCAGTATTCTTGCTTGGAATCCCAGGGACAGAGGAACATGGTAGGCTGCCGTCTATGGGGGCCCACAGAGTCAGACACGACTGAAACGACTTAGCAGCAGCAGCAGCAGCAGCAGCATAGAGTTCATGGAGAAAGCAATGACACCCCACTCCAGTACTCTTACCTGGAAAATCCCATGGGCAGAGGAGCCTGGTGGGCTGCAGTCCATGGGGTCGCGAAGAGTCAGACATGACTGAGCAACTTCACTTTCACTTTTCCCTTTCATGCATTGAAGAAGGAAATGGCAACCCACTCCAGAGTTCTTGCTTGGAGAATCCCAGGGACGGGGGAGCCTGGTGGGCTGTCGCTATGGGGTCGCACAAAGTTGGACATGACTGAAGCAACTTAGCAGTAGCAACCAAAAAAAATACAATTAAATAACTACATTAATTAAAATTAAATTTTGTAAAATATTCAATTGAATGTTTTAATTTGGTACCACTTCTGCATCTTCTACCTGATGATATCAAAGGCGCTTTCTGTTACATTATTCAGTACCCTTTGCAGAAAAACCCATGCAATAAATTCCTCTTACAATTCAGTGCCAGGAAGAATTGGAATTTTACTGGAAGAGCTGAAATGATTCATTTAGAGAGATAACAATTGACTTTTTTTTTTACTTTAATTTTATTTTATTTTTAAACTTTACATAATTGTATTAGTTTTGCCAAATATCAAAATGAATCCACCACAGGTATACATGTGTTCCCCATCCTGAACCCTCCTCCCTCCTCCCTCCCCATACCATCCCTCTGGGTCGTCCCAGTGCACTAGCCCCAAGCATCCAGTATCGTGCATTGAACCTGGACTGGCATCTCATTTCATACATGATATTTTACATGTTTCAATGCCATTCTCCTAAATCTTCCCACCCTCTCCCTCTGCAACAGAGTCCATAAGACTTTTCTATACATCAGTGTCTCTTTTGCTGTCTCGTACACAGGGTTATTGTTACCATCTCTCTAAATTCTATATATATGCGTTAGTATACTGTATTTATGTTTTTCCTTCTGGCTTACTTCACTCTGTATAATAGGCTCCAGTTTCATCCACCTCATTAGAACTGATTCAAATGTATTACTCAGCCATTAAAAAGAATACATTTGAACAATTGACTTTTAAACCATTATTTTTCCTTTTTTTCATTGGCTGCTAAGAATCTCAAAGTTAAATTTTAATACTCATTGTAACTATCTGATTCTAGTTTCCTGAATCACTTATCTCCCTTGTTCCTTAGTTGATATACTGGTCTCACTTATTTCCCCTTCAGTTTTTAACCATTCTATGTGTTTTACTGTTAAAAGTTTTTTTTATTAAACTTTTTCTCAATTAACAGGCTTCCCAGGTGGCGCCAGTGGTAAAGAACCCACCTGCCAATGCAGGAGACATAAGAGATTCGAGTTCAATCCCTGGGTCAGGAAGATCCCCTGGAGGAGGGCACGGCAACCCACTCCAGGATCCTTGCCTGGAGAACCCCATGGACAGGGGAGTCTGGTGGGCTTCAATCCATAGGGTTGCAAAGAGTCAGACACAACTGAAGTGACTTAGCACCCATGCACACATAGCTGATTAACAATGTTGAGATAGTTTCAAATGGGCAGCAAAGGGACTCAGCCATACAAATACATGTATCCATTCTCCCTGAAACTCCCTGAGTAATCCTTTTTAGAAGCAGGTAGATGTACACATGTTATGATAAATAAAAAACATAAGTTTATGCATTCTTACTTTATTAGGTTATCCATTGTATAAAAATGCTATTATTATAACCAACTCTAACGAGAACATGCAGCTTGAATTTTGGTAGCCATGAGTTGAATAGTGATACCCATTTTCTCTTTCTGTTTCCTTTAAGTTATAAAAGTCTGTAGAAAAGCGGACATACATCTGCATGACCTAGCAGAGGTACTGACCCTCCCAGAAGCAGTTGCCCTTTAGTTTCTTGTCAATACAGGGAGGGTGTTGGACCAGTTAAGATCCCTTCTAGATTCAATGTCTTCCATTCCATGCCCTAAAACTTAACGGACTAGAGGTAGCGGACAGCATACGAATGAGATGACCTCTGGCTTTCCTGTTTGGTCATTTGATATGCTCCTGGATGGTCAGCTTTCCCAGGGAGGAGACATGAGCAGTGTTTCCAGAACTGGGACAGCAAGAGTTCAGCTGAGTCATGTCACAGACAGCAACCGGTCGTCACTGTTGAGGGCTACTCCAGAAGCTATGGTTAGCACAGGAGCCTGTGCTGATCAAGCTGGGGTGGTAAACTCGGGGCCTTATCAGTCTTATTGCCTTCTCCAGGGTGTGCCCATATCTTCTGCTGACCTGAACGCCTACCCCTGTCTAAAGCAACCGCTTAAAAAAATAGCCAACATCACGATAGAAACACTAAAACGAGAGCCTTTGAGAAATGAATCTGTGTATAGTATCTTGTGCTGCTTGGAAAAGAGGCAACCTAATTGAAGTTTCCGAGGTGTTATCTGAGCATTTACAAAGCAAGCTGCGTATGGACTCAATCATGTGATTCTTCTGAGCTGTTAGAGTTCTTCATCAACACAAAAGGGAGGTGAGAGATATAGCCTAAGCTTCCTTCCAGAAAACTTTTATCTTCTCAGTGATATTTCAAAGCTATTTGAGAATTACGCAAAACACGAAAGTTATGCCATCAGTTCAGGGTATATTGAGAATATTTCCCCTCGTATCCTGAGAGGGGTTGGGCTGCTCTTTACGACTCATATTTTCAGTGAAGGATGTGACTGACCAGTAATGTGATCCAGTTTCCACACTGTTATCACTTACTATGTGCCTGGAGCTTTGTGTGCCTTATTTATCATTTATATGACAACTCTGCAATTTAAACATTATTACCATCACATAACCCTCATTGCACAAATTTTGAAACTGGGGCCTATAAAAGTTAAGTGGCAAGCTGAAAGCCACATGACAGGTAAGTGCTACAGCTGGGATTCTGGCCAAGATCTGCCTAGCTCCAAAATGCATGCTATTTCCACTATGGAGCACTTTCTCCCAACCCTTAGTCTGCTATTTCCAGACTAAGAAAGAACCTTTCACTCATTCACTCATTCATTCAAATATCTGCTTTGCACAACCAGTGTACCAAGTCTTCTATACAATGCAAGAAGAAGATACAGTCCCTGCCCCTAGAGAAACCCCTCTATTTTCTTTCATGCAACAGTTAATCATTAATAATGAAATAACTGTGCTCTTTGAATATTTAAAATTAATTATATCACTTAATATGTTTTTATATTCCATCTCATCCCTAAAGAAAGATTTTAGGAGGCTCATTTCAAAAACAGAAGCAAATATTTAGATATATAGGGAAAGACTTCCCATTTCACGAGATTTGCTTTGGGTCTTATGAACTGATGAATAAGCTAACTTTTGTCTTGCTCAGACTGGGATAGAAGGGTACAGTCCACATAACATCTCAGGAAATTCAGGGCAACAAGTCAGCTTTTGGGAGGCTAAAAACTAAATACTTGGAAAAGGTTCTGGGTAAGTTTCTTAACTAATGAAGTATTTCTCAGTTCAGTTCAGTCGCTGAGTCATGTCTGACTCTTTGCGACCCCATGAATCTCCGCATGCCAGGCCTCCCTGTCCATCACCAACTCCCAGAGTTCACTCAGACTCACGTCCATCGAGTCAGTGATGCCATCCAGCCATCTCATCCTCTGTCGTCCCCTTCTCCTCCTGCCCCCAATCTCTCCCAGGATCAGGTTCCTTTCCAATGAGTCAACTCTTCACATGAGGTGGCCAAAGTACTGGAGTTTCAGCTTCAGCATCAGTCCTTCCAATGAACACCCAGGACTGATCTCCTTTAGAATGGAGATCCTAAAGGAGATCTGGTTGGATCTCCTTGCAGTCCAAGGGACTCTCAAGAGTCCTCTCCAACACCATACTTCAAAAGCATCAATTCTTCGGCACTGAGCTTTCTTCACAGTCCAACTCTCACATCCATACATAACCCTGGAAAAAACCATAGCCTTGACTAGATGGACCTTTGTTGGTAAAGTAATGTCTCTGCTTTTGAATATGCTCTCTAGGTTGGTCATAACTTTCTACCAAGGAGTAAGCATCTTTTAATTTCACGGCTGCAATCACCATGTGCAGTGATTTTGGAGCCCCCCAAAATAAAGTCTGACACTGTTTCCACCATTTCCCTATCTATTTCCCATGAAGTGATGGGACCAGATGCCATGATCTTCGTTTTCTGAATGTTGAGCTTTAAGCCAACTTTTTCATTCTCCTCTTTCACTTTCATCAAGAGGCTTTTTAGTTCCTCTTCACTTTCTGCCATAAGGGTGGTGTCGTCTGCATATCTGAGGTTATTGATATTTCTCCTGGCAATCTTGATTCCAGCCTGTGCTTCTTCCAGCCCAGCGTTTCTCATCATGTACTCTGCATATAAGTTAAATAAGCAGAGTGACAATATACAGCCTTGACATACTCCTTTTCCTATTTGGAATTAGTCTGTTGTTCCATGTCCAGTTCTAACTGTTGCTTCCTGACCTGCATACAAATTTCTCAAGAGGCAGGTCAGGTGGTCTGGTATTCCCATCTCTTTCAGAGTTTTCCACAGTTTATTGTGATCCACACAGTCAAAGGCTTTGGCATAGTCAATAAAGCAGAAATAGATGTTTTTCTGGAACTCTCTTGCTTTTTTGATGATCCAGCAGATGTTGGCAATTTGATCTCTGGTTCCTCTGCCTTTTCTAAAATGAGCTTGAACATCTGGAAATTCATGGATCATGTATTGCTAAAGCCTGGCCTGGAGAATTTTGAGTATTCCTTTGCTATCATGTGAGATGAATGCAATTGTGTGATAGTCTGAGCATTCTTTGGCCTTGCCTTTCTTTGGGATTGGAATGAAAACTGACCTTTTCCAGTCCTGTGGCCCCTGCTGAGTTTTCCAAATTTGCTGGCATATTGAGTGCAGCACTTTCACAGCATCATCTTTCAGGATCTGGAATAGCTCAACTGGAATTCCATCATTCCATTCGTAGTGATGCTTCCTAAGGCCCACTTGACTTCACATTCCAGGATGTCCGGCTCTAGGTCAGTGATCAAACCACCGTGGTTATCCGGGTCATGAGGATCTTTTTTGTATAGTTCTTCTGTGTATTCTTGCCACCTCTTCTTAATAGCTTCTGCTTCTGTTAGGTCCATACCATTTCTGTCCTTTATCGAGCCCATCTTTGCATGAAATGTTTCCTTGGTATCTCTAATTTTCTTGAAGAGATCTCTAGTCTTTCCCATTCTGTTGTTTTCCTCTATTTCTTTGCATTGATTGCTGAGGAAGGCTTTCTTATCTCTCCTTGCTATTCTTTGGAACTTTGCATTCAGATGCTTATATCTTTCCTTTCCTCCTTTGCTTTTCGCTTCTCTTCTTTTCACAGCTTTTTGTAAGGCCTCCTCAGACGGCCATTTTGCTTTTTTGCATTGATTTTCCATGGGGATGGTCTTGGTCCCTGTCTCCCGTACAATGTCATGAACCTCTGTACATAGTTCATCAGGAACTCTATCAGATCTAGTACCTTAAATCTATTTCTCACTTCCACATAATTGCACTGTATAATCATAAGGGATTTGATTAGGTCATACCTGAATGGTCTAGTGGCTTTCCCTACTTTCTTTAAGTCTGAATTTGGCAACAAAGAGTTCATGATCTGAGCCACAGTCAGCTTCTGGTCTTGTTTTTGCTGACTGTATAGAGCTTCTCTATCTTTGGCTGCAAAGAATATAATCAATCTGATTTCAGTGTTGACCATCTGGTGATGTCCATGTGTAGAGTGTTCTCTTGTGTTGTTGGAAGAGGGTGTTTGCTATGACTAGTGCATTCTCTTGACAAAACTCTGTTAGCCTTTGCCCTGCTTCATTCTGTACTCCAAGGCCAAATTTGCTTGTTACTCCAGGTGTTTCTTGACTTCCTACTTTGGCATTCCAGTCCCCTATAATGAAAAGGACATCTTTTTTGGGTGTTCGTTCTAGAATGCCTTGTAGGTCTTCATAGAATCGTTCAACTTCAGCGTCTTCAGCATTACTGGTTGGGGCATGGGCTTGGATTACGCTGATATTGAATGGTTTGCCTTGGAAACAAACAGAGATCATTCTGTCATTTTTGAGATTGCATCCAAGTACTGCTTTTTGGACTCTTTTGTTGACCATGATGGCTACTTCATTTCTTCTGAGGGATTCCTGCCTGCAGTAGTAGATATAATGGTCATCTGAGTTAAATTCACCCATTCCAGTCCATTTCAGTTCGCTGATTCCTAGAATGTCCATGTTCACTCTTGCCATCTCCTGTTTGACCACTTCCAGTTTGCCTTGATTCATGGACCTGACATTCCAGGTTCCTATGCAATATTGCTCTTTACAGCATCGGACCTTGCTTCTATCACCAGTCACATCCACAGCTGGGTGTTATTTTTGCTTTGGCTCCATCCCTTCATTCTTTCTGGAGTTATTTGTCCACTGACCTTCAGTAGCATATTGGGCACCTACCGTCCCGGGGAGTTCCTCTTTCAGTATCCTATCATTTTGCCTTTTCATACTGTTCATGGGGTTCTCAAGGCAAGAATACTGAAGTGGTTTGCCAGTCCCTTCTCCAGTGGACCACGTTCTGTCAGACCTCTCCACCATGACCTGCCTGTCTTGGGTTGGCCCCACACGGCATGGCTTAGTTTCATTGAGTTAGACAAGGCTATGGTAGTGTGATCAGATTGGGTAGTTTTCTGTGATTATGGTTTCAGTGTGTCTGCCCTCTGATGCCCTCTCTCAGCACCTACTGGCTTACTTGGGTTTCTCTTACCTTGGACGTCTAAGGCAAGAGAAACCCAAGTAAGACGGTAGGCTGAGAGGAGCTACCCCACATCCGAGGTCAGGGGTGGCGGCTGGGAGGACCTACCCTACATCCAAGGAGCAGCGGCTGCATGGGTGCAGGAAGGCCGAGTGGAGCTACTCACCGTTCAAGGTCAGGAGGGGCGGCTGTGAGGAGATAACCCTCGTCCAAGGTAAGGAGCAGCGGCTATGCTTTGCTGGAGCAGCCGTGAAGAGATATCCCACGCCCAAGGTAAGAGAAGTATTTCTACCCCCACTGTAAAGAACATTACAGTAGCTGAATCAAGTAGTAGATGTAATTAATAATATAATTTTCAAATGTCAACTCATTAATTCAAGCTGACTGTCACAGAATGTTACTTGAACCATTAAACAAATGGGCCTCATGTTGCAGTGTGACCTAGGTAATAATAGAGATATTGAATATATTAACACCTCAGGTAGTCTTTGGTGAGTGAGGCAATTTTGAAGCATAATTGCTGTTTGACTAGATAGGATAGTCATATTGCTGGATAGGATTCAAACCTTGAAAGACAAGTGCCATTTTACACCTACTGAAACTGCACTTCGCCTGATGATACTGTCCAACTGCAGTCAGGTAAAGCAGATCGACCTTGAATACTCGTTGGAGGGGCTGATGCTGAAGCTGAAGCTCCAATACTTTGACTACCTGATGTGAAGAGCCAACTCATTGGAAAAGACCCTGATGCTGGGAAAGGTTGAGGGTAGGTGGAGAAGGGGGCAACAGAGGATGAGATGGTTGGATGGTATCACTGGCTCAATGGACATGAGTTTGAGCAAACTCTGGGAGTTGGTAATGGACAGGGAAGCCTGGCGTGCTGCAGTCCATGGGGTGTAATGAGTCAGACACAACTGAGCGACCGAACAACAACTGGGCCTGGGAGTATCCCTCAGCAGGCAGGGGAGACATCAAGGTGACAGTCAGTCAGGGCGAAGGCAGGGCTGGCCTGCTGTTTCAGAGCTAGGCAGCATTGCTGGGGCGGCAGCCCAGACACAAGGGTTGGGGACATGGGAAGTGGGTGCCATTATTGGCAGAGTCAGAGATGGCGTTTCTCTGAGTCCAGCCTGTGTGGAAAGCACTGGCATCAAATGTGTACCTAGATGAGATGTGCAGGCAGGGTGCCCAGTGATGGCAACAGAGCCCCAGAAGGCAGGACTGTGAGATGGCCAATTTAATGGGGGAGTTATTGGAAGAGCTTAATGCAATCCCATCACCAAATGGTGCTTCAGACAGGCCACCATTTAGCCAGTAACAGCCAGATCAAAAGGCCACATCTGCAATTTTTAAAATTAAGCAAGTCATTTCAAAAATATTACAACAATTTGATGAATCATTTGCACAATTTATTTTGCTTGGTGAGCAGTTCCCTGGTGGCTCAGATAGCAAAGAATCTGCCTACAATGCAGGAGTTCAGTTCATTTCAGTCGCTCAGTCGTGTCCAACTCTTTGCGACCCCATGGACTGTAGCATACCAGGATTCCTTGTTCAATCCCTGGGTCAGGAAGATCCCCTGGAGAAGGGAATGGCCACCCACTCCAGTATTCTTGCCTGATGAATTCCATGGGCAAAGGAGCCTGGCAGTCTATAGCCCATGGGATCATAAAGAATCAGACACAACTGAGCAACTAAAACTTTTACTTTCACTTACACCACTTATTTGGCTTGGTGAAGAATTGTATACTACATCATTCCATTGATTTAGAGAATATAAAACAATTTTATAAATGTTGGATTTATATACTCATTTATATTTGAATATCACTCATGGGAAGGCCCCACAGTGGGACCAGCAAAAGGCCCCGTGGCTGTCTGCACTCCAGAAGGGGGCACCTTTCTAAGCAAGACTGCCCTGAGAGAGCCAGTCAGAAGAGGACTGCCAGCCAGACATGCTTCCCAGAATTATGCAAAGTCATGGCTCTGAGCCATGCATGTATCCAGATTGTATCCTTTCCTAATGCTTATTACATCATTGTTAGAGCAAACGCATTCCTTTCATTGCTAAGGTAGTAATTCGCAGATGGCAACTAGCTCTTTGAATCCTTGAGCCATTACTTTTAGAATGCTCTGTGGCCAGTGAGTCTGTGACCTGCTTCAAGGCTCTTTTCTTCTCCAAAAGCTCTTGGGTGTGTGAGCAAGTGATTCCTGTGTGTGTGTGTGTGTGTGTGTGTGTGTGTGTGTGTGTGTGTTAGTTGCTCAGTCGTGTCCGACTCTTTGTGACCACATGGACTGTAGCCCCCCAGGCCCCTCAGTCCGTGGAATTCTCCAGGCAAGAATACTGGAGTGGATAGCCATTTGCTTCTCCAGGGGATCTTCCCAACCCAGGGATCGAACCTCCGTCTCCCACATTGCAGTCAGATTCTTTACCATCTGAGCCACCAGGGAAGCCCTAAGTGATTCCTACTCCTTAGACATAAGGTAGAAAGTTTTTTAAAGAGAATTCTACAAGGATAAAGAAAACCAAATCTCCGAGCAAAGCAATCTGTCTTGCTGAAAAATTATTAAACCAAACCAAAATATATAGACATTCTTTCCTATATAGGGTCCCTTGACAGTTAGGAAATAATATTTTTTGGTTACACAGAATTTACTGGAATTCTAAAAAGAAATAGGTAATCATAAAAATCTTTACCCTTAAAGTGATTTTTGTTGACCCTATGAAGTAATCACCTTAGAGATGGGAATTGAGGTCGCCTGAATGGAAATCTGACTCTGGAACTGAAAGACTCTATTCAGTCAAGTTCTGAAAGAAGTGACTGATGCAGAGACTGAACCACTTCAAGGACTTGCTCTGATTACAGACTCTGGTTGATGGTTCTATCCATAGCTCTTGTTAAAATATGCAGAATTGAATTATTAGCTAAAATTCTAATTTTTATCCCAGAGAAACATCACATGGTAAAAGGCATTATAATGGACAGTTGCAGGTTAAGCTGAATATTTTTAAAGCAAATTCTTCTTGGACCCATAGAGGAGTCAAATATTTGATTATCTGCTCTTAAAATTACGTATACTTATTGAGTACAGCTTCTTTTAGGTCCATACCATTTCTATCCTTTATCGAGCCCATCTTTGCATGAAATGTTCCCTTTGTAGCTCTAATTTCCTTGAAGAGATCTCTAGTCTTTCCCATTCTGTTGTTTTCCTCTATTTCTTTGCATTGATCGCTGAGGAAGGCTTTCTTATCTCCTCTTGCTATTCTTTGGAACTCTGCATTCAGATGCTTATATCTTTCTTTTCTTCTTTGCTTTTTGCTTCTCTTCTTTTCACAGCTATTTGTAAGGCCTCCCCAGACAGCCATTTTGCGTTTTTGCATTTCTTTTCCATGGGGATGGTCTTGATCCCTGTCTCCCGTACAATGTCATGAACCTCTGTACATAGTTCATCAGGAACTCTATCAGATCTAGTACCTTAAATCTATTTCTCACTTCCACTGTATAATCATAAGGGATGTGATTTAGGTCATACCTGAATGGCCTAGTGGTTTTCCCTACTTTCTTCAATTTAAGTCTGAATTTGGCAATAAGGAATTCATGATCTGAGCCAAAGTCAGCTCCTGGTCTTGTTTTTGCTGACTGTATAGAGCTTCTCCATCTTTGGCTGCAAAGAATATAATCAATCTGATTTCGGTGTTGACCATCTGGTGATGTCCATGTGTAGAGTCTTCTCTTGCATTATTGGAAGAGGGTGTTTGCTATAACCAGTGCGTTCTCTTAGCAAAACTCTATTAGCCTTTGCCCTGCTTCATTCTGTACTCCAAGGCCAAATTTGCTTGTTACTCCAGGTGTTTCTTGACTTCCTAACAGAAGCAGAAGATATTAAGAAGAGGTGGCAAGAATATACAGAAGAACTGTACAAAAAAGATCTTCACGACCCAGATAATCATGATGGTGTGGTCACTCACCTAGAGCCAGACATCCTGGAACGTTAAGTCAAGTGGGCCTTAGAAAGCATCACTACAAACAAAGCTAGTGGAGGTGATGGAATTCCAGTTGAGCTATTCCAATCCTGAAAGATGCTGCTGTGAAAGTGCTGCACTCAATATGCCAGCAAATTTGGAAAACTGAGCAGTGGCCACAAAACTGGAAAAGGTCAGTTTTCATTCCAATCCCAAAGAAAGGCAATGCCAAAGAATCCTCAAACTACCGCACAATTGCACTCATCTCACATGCTAGTAAAGTAATGCTCAAAATTCTCCAAGCCAGGCTTCAGCAATACGTGAATCGTGAACTTCCACATGTTCAAACTGGTTTTAGAAAAGGCAGAGGATCAAATTGCCTCATCTGCTGGATCATTGAAAAGCAAGAGAGTTCCAGAAAAACATCTATTTCTGCTTTATTGACTATGCCAAAGCCTTTGACTGTGTGGATCACAATAAACTGTGGAAAACTCTGAAAGAAATGGGAATACCAGACCACCTGACCTGCCTCTTGAGAAACCTGTATGCAGGTCAGGAAGCAACAGTTTGAATTGGACATGGAACAACAGACTGGTTCCAAATAGGAAAAGGAGTATGTCAAGGCTGTATATTGTCACCCTGCTTATTTAACTTATATGCAGAGTACATCATGAGAAACGCTGGACTGGAAGAAGCTCAAGCTGGAATCAAGATTGCCAGGAGAAATATCAATAACCTCAGATATGATATCAATCAACCTCAGATGAAACCACCCTTATGGCAGAAAGTGAAGAGGAACTAAAAAGCCTCTTGATGAAAGTGAAAGTGGAGAGTGAAAAAGTTGGCTTAAAGCTCAACATTCAGAAAACGAAGATCATGGCATCCGGTCCCATCACTTCATGGAAATAGATGGGGAAACAGTGGAAACAGTGTCAGACTTTATTTTTCTGGGCTCCAAAATCACTGCAGATGGTGACTGCAGCCATGAAATTAAAAGACGCTTCCTCCTTGGAAGGAAAGTTATGACCAATCTATCTATATTTAATATAGATAGCATATTCAAAAGCAGAGACATTACTTTGCCAACAAAGGTCCATCTAGTCAAGGCTATGGTTTTTCCAGTGGTCATGTATGGATGTGAGAGTTGGACTGCGAAGAAAGCTGAGCACTGAAGAATTGATGCTTTTGAAGTGTGGTGTTGGAGAGGACTCTTGAGAGTCCCTTGGACTGCAAGGAGATCCAACCAGTCCATCTTAAAGGAGATCAGTCCTGGGTGTTCATTGGAAGGACTGATGCTGAAGCTGAAACTCCAATACTTTGGCCACCTCATGCGAAGAGTTGACTCATTGGAAAAGACCCTGATGCTGGGAGGGATTGGGGGCAGGAGGACAGGGGACGACAGAGGATGAGATGACTGGATGGCATCACCAACTCGATGGACATGAGTTTGGGTAAACTCCAGGAGTTGGTGATGGAGAGGGAGGCCTGGCATGCTGCAATTCATGGGGTCGCAGAGTCGGACTGACTGAGTAACTGAACTGAACTGAACTGAGTATAGCAGAGAAAAATGGCTAGAGACTTTGTAATCGGTATAAGGGGAATAGTGGGGTTTTTTCCCCCTCTAATAAGGCTTTTTAACACTCTGGTCAGACTTCGAACTTTCTCAGATTCTGGTTGAGGGATCACTGTGATGCCTGTTAAAATGAAAACTCCTGTGCCCCACCTCCCATATACTGAATGATCCTCTGAGAATGGAGTTTGGAGAATATGCATATTGAAAAGAATAGACTAACTATTAAGAATAGTGAGATTTGAGAACATCTGTTCTTGAGACAGGGACTGATGACATTCATTCATTCATCTATTCATTTGTTCACTTGTTCAACCATTTATTGAATGCATTCTCCTGAGTATTGAGCATATAGAAATAAATAGAATACATTTTACGTTTTTAAGTAGCTTAAGATCCAGATTTAATTTGCACCAGTGTTTCTCAGCTGAAAGCAATATCATCCCTCAGGAGACATTTGGCAATTTCTGGAAACATTTTTCCTTGTCATGAGTCAGGGTAAGGGGTGGCATCCAGTGAGTAGAGGCCAGGAAGCTGCCATAAATCCTAGAGTGCATAGTCCCCTCCCTGGTTGAAGCAGGAATGTTCCATCCCAAAGTGTGAGTAGTGCTGAGGCTGAAAAACCACAATTTTCACTGTCCTGTTTCATTCTCCCAAGCCAAGCATCAGAGTTACCTAGAAGCTTTGCAAATACCCACATCCTCCAATTATTGTCTAACAAATGTACATCTGTATGTAAAAGTGGAGCTGGAACATGAATCTGTGGGCTGTGATCCTTAGATGCTAGAGTTAAATAAACCTTGCTTGACGATGTGGACAACAGAAGGCATTTTCATCTGTGCCATATAAATGCCCCATTAATACGATACAGTTACTCTACCAACATGATTTTATAAATAAAGACATGCTGTCAAACTGATTTGGTTTATCTCTACATTCCCACTTAACCAACAGTCCAGATATACTGTTTAATAGACAACTTGCCATCCTTAAAAAAATCCTGTGACCTTCCAGCCAAGATGGCATTTACAACAGGGATTTGGATTTATCTTCCCATCTGAAATAATGACAACAACAAAAAAACCCAGACCAAATATATGAAAAAGCTGTTTTGAAGACACTGAATACTAGGCAACAAAGGACAGAGATCCTGGTGGTAAAAAAAATCACATGTGATGAGTCCTGTGACTGCTCCTACCTTGCTGCCTGGAGAGTTTCTAAGCTGTGATGTAGGGAGGGAAAATGCAGGTGATACCTAGCAGATGTCTTGAATTGAGGAGACATTGCTTAGAGTTCAAGAAGACCCAAGAGGCTACACTTTGCAGGATAGAGTCCCAGAGAGGAGACTGCTGCTCAGAGAGAGAACTGTAGACATCTACTCAGGAGTCCCCTCAAGGATTCAGCTGAGTACTGGTCACAACATGGAGGCTGGGCAAGGAGCCACCTGAGAGGATTAGAGGCAACAGTACCTGAAGCTCACAAAGCACGTAGAACAATGCTGGTTCCGACAGGCCAGAGTAGAAACCCCCATGATTCATGGGACACTGGGGAGAGCATACAGAGGTGCTTGTCTCAACAGCAAAGAATAATTAACCCTAGAAGAACACTGGACCATTCCCAGTTACCACATTTTTAAAACAAAATACAAAAGGATCAAACTGTTCCTAAGTAACTTAACTGCATCCCTAAACAAGAATACTTACTAACACAGATATGGTAATTAGTAGACAAGAAAACTAAGAGACTTACTATAACTGTGTTCTGTATGTTCAAGAAGTTAAATAGAGCTCTGGATGATATAAATAAAATTATACAATAATACATTAAAGGGCTTCCCTGGTAGATCAGCTGGTAAAAAATCCACCTGCAATGTAGGAGACCGTGGTGCGATCCCTCGGTTGGGAAGATCCCCTGGAGAAGGGAAAGGCTCCAATATTCTGGCCTGGAGAATCCCATGGACTGTATCATCCATGGGGTCGCAAAGAGTCAGACAGGACTGAGCCACCTTCACTTTCACTACATTAAAGTGGAATTTATCTTGGGAATACAAGGTAGGTTTATCATTTAAAAACCAGTCAGTGTAATTCCCCGTGTGTGTGTGCGCTCAGTGCTCAGTCGTGCCCGACTCTCTGCCAGGCTCCTCTGTCCACGGGATTTTTTCAGGCAAGAATACTGGTTTGCATCTCAGTTCATGCAAACAAAGGCATTTAACAAAGTCCAACATTCATTCAGGTTAATAACTTTCAGCAAATTAGGATTAGAAGGGAACTTCCTAAACTCCATGTAAATGGCATCTACAAAATCCTACAGCTAACATCATATCTAATAATAAATGTCTTCTTCCCAAGGTCAGAAACAAGTCATTCTCACCACTTCTGTTCAGCATTGTACTGAAAGTTCTAGCCACTGGGAAAAGGAAGGAGAAAGTAATAAGATGCACCCAGATTAGAAAACAAGTGCAATTGTCCTTCTCACTGAGGACACAATCATGTAGACTACTGACGTAATAAACTATGGAGACTCTCCAAAGTTTGCAAACTAAACATTATCTAATTATAAGACTTACTTTAAAGCTACTCTGTTCAAGAGAGTGTGGTATTGGTGTCAAGTTAGACAAATGTATAAATGGAATAGTCTAGAAACAGACTTATCCACATGTGGAAAATATTTTGACAAAAGCATAGAGGCAAATCAGTAGAGAAAAGATAGCCTGGAACAATATGACAGTCTGGTACTGGAAAAATCAGATACCTATAGCAAAAAATAAACTTGAAAGCATAACTAATATCTTATGGAACAATTAACACAAAATGGATCATACACCTAAATGTAAAACCTAAAATTGTAAATATTCTTGAAGAAAACAAGAGAAATCCTTTCTAACCTTGGGTCAGACAAGATTTCTTAAATAGATCAATAACATCAAAAGTATGATTCATTGATTTTGCTTTGAGTTCACCTTCTGGGTTTGCTTTTGTTTCCTTTACAAGTTAGGTTACTCTGTGTTAGTCACGCAGTCGTGTCTGGCTCTTAGTGACCCCGTGGCCTGTAGCCCGCCAGGCTCCTCTGTCCATGGAGTTTTCCAGCCAAGAATACTGGAATGGGTAGCCATTTCCTTCTCGGAGGATCTTCCCAATCCAGGGACTGAACCCACATCTTTGGCTTTGTAGGTAGTCTCCTCACTGCAGGAAGATTCTTTACTTCTGAGCCACGTCTCCTTCATAAGCCTAATTTAACTTCCAGTTGTGAAAGTATTTCCACTTAATTTTTGCTTTGATTTGATTCTGCTAAGGGTTACAGCATTCTGCCTGGTAAAACTAGGTTTCATTTGTTTGTTAGGGGTACAGAACTGATGTTTCGATTTCTCACAGGATACTTTTTTCCCACTAAAAGCCCTACAAAAGGTGTATTTCTTTATCTTTTATCTGCATTGATGGGAATATGAATTACTCCTGTTGCTGAGGGAACACTGCCCAGATGCCCAGCTTTCCTCAGATGGTCTTGGGTCCAGCTTCCTATCCTGAGCAGCTCCAAGTCAATTTTTAGCTACCCATGTACTTGTAAAAGTCCTGTCCTCAACCACAGCCCCAGCGGTCAGGGCAGCTGTCCACATCCAACTCCAGGTCCCCAAAGCAACTGGTCACAGCTATAGATTTAAGGTCTTTCTTTACTTTTCAACCAGAGATTTCTGTCTCTTTTGCATTATCTGTCTTTAAAATATTTCCTTTGTTATATTTGAGCCAGTATTTCTATGTGTTCCCAGTGGGAAGGTTAACAGTGGCAGGGCGTTTCTTTTGTCTCGTTACTCTGTGTATTTGTCCAAGTTCCTCAAGGAGATTATAAGGCCATCAGAGGGTAGGGTAGAACTTTTACCATTCAATCTCCCACCTAACATATCTTCAATAACTATTTTATGGTGAATAGTGCTGTGTTAGGCTCACAAATGTTCACTGGCTGAAGGTTGAATGAAAGTAAATGGAAAAAAATCTTATTTTGTACACTTCACTGCACCTAGCACAGTACCACCTACAGCCTCTTTTTCATAGCACTTAAAATATTTTAAAGTGAAGAGGGACTAAAATGCTTCTTGATGAAAGTGAAAGAGGAGAGTGAAAAAGTTGGCTTAAAGCTCAACATTCAGAAAACGAAGATCATGGCATCTGGTCCCATCACTTCATGGCAAATAGATGGGGAAACAGTGAAAACAGTGTCAGACTTTATTTTTTGGGATCCAAAATCACTGCAGATGGTGATTGCAGCCATGAAATTAAAAGACGCTTACTCCTTGGAAGGAAAGTTATAACCAACCTAGATAGCATATTCAAAAGCAGAGACATTACTTTGCCAACAAAGGTCCGTCTAGTCAAGGCTATGGTTTTTCCTGAGGTCATGTATTTATGTGACAGTTGGACTGTGAAGAAAGCTGAGCGCTGAAGAATTGATGCTTTTGAACTGTGGTGTTGGAGAAGACTCTTGAGAGTCCCTTGGACTGCAAGGAGATCCAACCCAGTCCATTCTGAAGGAGATCAGCCCTGGGTGTTCATTGGAAGGACTGATGCTGAAGCTGAAACTCCAATACTTTGGCCACCTCATGAGAAGAGTTGACTCATTGGAAAAGACCCTGATGCTGGGAGGGATTGGGGGCAGGAGGACAAGGGGATGACAGAGGATGAGATGGCTGGATGGCATCACCGACTCGATGGACATGAGTTTGGGTAAACTCCAGGAGTTGGTGATGGACAGGGAGGCCTGGAGTGCTGTGATTCATGAGGTGGCAAAGAGTCAGACACAACTGAGCGACTGAACTGAACTGAACTGAATCCTAAATTAACAGTTTTCAATTTTTTTCATCCCAACTCACCTGAGGTACATTATTATTTCCAATTGTATTCAGCTTACCTAACTGTCACTTTGGGTGGGGGCAGATAAGATGCCTTATATCAGAATCCTGGGCCAGGTGTATGGTTTTAAAATTCCTTCTCCACCCACCTCCCACCATCCTGGTTGCAAATCACTGCCTTAGTCATTCAGACAAACTTCTGAAAAGCACTTCTCAACTAAACTAAAATTTCCCAAAGTTCATTATTCATTTTCCATCAACACACGTTTGGAATGGTCAGGCATGAACAACCATTAATGCTTTAACTGGCTTCCCCAAAACCATACAGAAGCCTAATGGAGTGATACAGCACATATGGGCCACTTGACTTCCATTTTTCTCAATGTGCTATTAAGCATGCAAACTTTCGGTTACCATACTGCATTTATCTGGGTATCCAGCTGCAAGTATGTACTAAACTGTGTTGCAAATCATGCGTGTAGAAATTAATAGGGCCAGGGTCTTGATACAGAGAATAAAGGCTTGGATTTTTTTCCCCCAAAACACAGAATTTTACCAGACATGATATTTCAGGGAGTGTTTTCCTAATACAACCATTCTCTTACAGGGAAGGCATTTCCAATGTGCTATGATGCTTAAAGTGTTAGGCAGAGCTTCTAAAAGCCCTGTTTCCTTCTGCCATGAATAAACAGCCCAGCAGTTTGTAAAAAGGCCTTATGCCATCTGAACATATTAGTCTCCTGGCTGTCTTTATCAGACTATGCATGCACTTCCTTGCTGAGTATTCACTGGCATAATTCCCAGCCAGGAAAGCCTCACAGCCATCTGCTCTATCTCTGGTACCCTGCCTATGTGCCAGGGGGATAGAAATCTTCCCCTAAGTACTACTTAGGTGTTTGGACTACTGTTAAAAAAAAAGGAATGTAGAAAAATTATGTGCTCAACACATGTGGGCTGTTTCTGTGTTATGATATTTTATTACTCTTTGCTTTCCTGCATTTTCAAATTAATTCTACTAGCTATAAACATGCAGAGATGCAGGGTGGAGGGATGAAGGAAGAAGAGGTGCCTGAAGGCAATGATGGGTAAGGGAAAGCCCTGGGTAAGGAGATGGCTGTGTCTTGTCTCTGTTCTACCTTTAACTGAAGGTGCAACCTTGAGCAAGTCACTTCTACTTTTCATATTAAAAAGGAAAGGCTTCCTACAAGCTTGAACTTATAACACTGGTAAAACAAAAAAAAAAAAATTAGAGCATGAAAAACAAATCCACAGCTTCCCTGGTGGTCCAGTGGCTGAGAATCTGCCTTGCAATGCAGGGGACACCAGTTCAATCCCCGGTCCAGGAAGATCCCACATGCCGCAGAGCAACTAAGCCCATGCACCGCAACTGCTGAAGCCCTAGAACCAATGCTCTGCAACAAGAGGAGCCACCTCAACGAGACGCCCTTGCACCCCAAGAGGAGCACCCACTCGCCACAACCTAGGGAAAGCCTGTGTGCAGCACCGAAGACCCACTTCAGCCAAAAAATCAAAATAAATAAACAAAGCTTTAAAAAAATCCAAATGATACATGATTGACTCATGATTCAAATGAGTCAAAACCCTCACCTACCAAACCATTTGCAATAGTTACAGAAAAAGGCTAACATCCCCAACAAAGAACTCCTACAGATTGATGGAAAGAAAAAACACAGATAACCTATAAAAATAGTCAAAGGACATGATAAGTTTCAGAGAACATGAAAAGTGAACGACCAATAAATGACAACATGCTCTCAGATGGTCAAAAAATTAAAAAATAAAAGCAACATTGGGACACCATGTTTTTATGCATCTGACTAGCAAATAGGAAAGAAATAAAAAAGAAAAACACCAATATAGTATACTAACGCATATATATGGAATTTAGAAAGATGGTAACGATAACCCTGTATGAGAGACAGCAAAAGAGACACAGATGTATAGAACAGTCTTTTGGACTCTGTGGGAGAGGGAGAGGGTGGGATGATTTGGGAGAATGGCATTGAAACATGTAAATTATTATATGTGAAACGAATCGCCACTCCAGGTTCAATGCATGATACAGGGTGCTTGGGGCTGGTGCACTGGGATGACCCAGAGGGATGGGATGGGGAGGGAGGTGGGAGGGGGGTTCAGGATAGGGAACACATGTACACCCATGGCTGATTCATGTCAATGTATGGCAAAACCATGACAATATTGTAAAGTAAAAATAAATGAATAAATAAAAATTAAAAAAAAAAAAAGAATACTTAATGCCTGGTGCTGGTGCGCATGGAGGGACACTTTCCCATGCTGCAGTGGGGTGTATATTCATACAAACTCTTAGGAAAGGGATTCAACAGTGCTTACCAACTTCCCCAGCAATCGCGTTTGCGGCAGTCTACCTTACGGAAACAGAAGCAATGTTGTATAAAGACACGTGTATGGACACTTTCATTGCAGATGGCAGGGAGGGGAAACAGAAGATAACCTGACTTCATCAGCGGAGAAATGATTGAATAAATTACTCTATGTCAATGGTTCTCAACTGGGAGGGATTTTGCTCCTCAGGGGACATTTGATTGTCACAACTCAGGGCTAAGTGCTACTGACATTTAAGGACTGGAGGCCCACAGGTATCACTAAACATCTTTTAATGCATGGGACAGTGACCCCAAACAAAGAATTACCTCATCCAAAATATCAATAATTCCAAGATTAAGAAATTTTTATTGTGTGTATATATAAAAGCTGGAAGTGAGTCCTTAAGTTAAAAAGTTACAGAGTAACTTATAATATTTTATTTTTTTAAATATTAGAAAATAATGCCACACACACACACAAACACACATTTATTTGCATGAGCATGGTATAAAATATGGAAGTTTTTTACCATACTGGTAACACAGCTTACCTTGGGAAGCACCAGGAGTAGTTGCATGGGAAGAAATATATCCCCACGTGACTTAGCAACTGAGCAACAACAACACACACACCCAAACACACATGGCTCCTGTATTCTGGTTCTGAGACAGCTGACTGGCTACCATGTGGGATTGCTTTAAAATGTATATATTTCCTTTGCAAATAAATTCATTTGTACCACTTTTTTAGAGCCCACATATAAGCAATATTATTCAATATTTGTTATTCTCTTTCTGACTTACTTCTACATGGCAATATCTAATACAGTTTCAGATGTAGAGAACAAATTTATGGTTACCAAGAGGTGGGGGAGGGAGACAAATTAGGTGATTGGAACTGACATATATACATTCAGTTCAGTTGCTCAGTTGTGTCCGACTCGTTACAACCCCATGGACTGCAGCACACCAGGCTTTCCTGTCCATCACCAACTCCCAGATCTTACTCAAACTCATGTCCATCGAGTCGGTGATGCCATCCAGCCATCTCATTCTCTGTCGTCCCCTTCTCCTCCTGCCTTCAATCTTTCCCACCATCAGGGTCTTTTCCAATCAGTCAGTTCTTTGCATGAGGTGGCCAAAGTATTGGAGTTTCAGCTTCAGCATCAGTCCTGCCAATGAATACTCAGGACTGATTTTCTTTAGGATGGACTGGTTGGATCTCCTTGCAGTCCAAGGGACTCTCAAGAGTCTTCTCCAACACCACACTTCAAAAGCATGAATTCTTTGGCACTCAGCTTTCTTTATAGTCCAATTCACATCCGTACAAGACTAGTGGAAAAACCATAGCTTTGACGAGACAGACATTTGTTGGCAAGGTTATGTCTCTGCTTTTTAATACGCTGTCTAGGTTGGTCAAAGCTTTCTTCCAAGGAGGAAGAAACTTTTAATTTCATGGCTGCAGTCACCATCTGCAGTGATTTTGGAGCCCAATAAAATAAAGTCTGCCACTGTTTCCACTGTTTCCCCATCTATTTGCCATGAAGTGATGGGATTGCATGCCGTGATCTTAGTTTTCTGAATGTTGAGCTTTAAGCCAACTTTTTCACTCTTCTCTTTCACTTTCATCAAAAAGCTCTTTAGTTCTTCACTTTCTGCCATAAGGGTGGTGTCATCTGCATATCTGAGGTTATTGATATTTCTCCCGGCAATCTTGATTCCAGCTTGTGCTTCATCCAGCCTGGCATTTCACGTGCTGTACTCTGCATAGAAGTTAAATAAGCAGGGTGACAATATACATCCTTGATGTACTCCTTTCTCTATTTGGAACCAGTCTGTTGTTCCATGTCCAGTTCTAACTGTTTCTTCCTGACCGGCATACAGGTTTCTCAAGAGGCAGGTCAGGTGGTCTGGTATTCCCATCTCTTTAAGAATTTTCCACAGTTTGCTGATATATACATTACATTATTAATATATACATTACTATGTATAAAATAGATAACTAGTAAGAACGTACTGTGTAGCGCAGGGAACTCTACTTAATGATCTGCAGTGACCCAAATGGGAAGGAAATCTAAGAAAGAGGGGATATATGTATATGTATCAGGAGAACCCTGTTCAATTCCTGGGTTGGAAAAATCTGCTGGAGAAGGGATAGGCTCCCACTCCAGTATTCTTGGGCTTCCCTGGTGGCTCAGCTGGTAAAGAATTTGCCTGCAGTGTGGGAGGCCTGGGTTTGATCCCTGCATTGGGAAGATCTCTTGGAGAAGCAAAAAGCTACCCACTCCAGTATTCTGGCCTGGAAAATTCTATGGACTATATAGTCCATGGGGTCACAAAGAGTCGGACAAGACAGCCACTTTCACTTTCACTACGTATACGTATAACTGATTCACTTGGCTACAGAACAGAAATTAACACAACATTGTAAAGCAACTATACTCTGATAAAAAAGAGTTGCAGTTATGATTAACAACAATTTTGTCACACTATATATTATGTATAAATTAATAGCTTCAACATTGATATAATTAAAATTTTTTTTCAATTTTTATTTCTTGACCATAGTCCAGATTTCTTGGATCCAGCACCATGGATCTGAACATTTAAAAGCTTTTGAATTTACACCCCACCCCAAATTTTTCCTTCAGAAAAGAAGGGGCTGATTCTTATTTAAATTCTTACAAAGTACCTCTTGTCATGGGGGCTCTCTCAATTACTTTATTTTGGCAGCAAAGTAACGTTTGGTAGAAAATATAGTAGTCTGAAAACCAAGAAGAGTGTTTATGGGGATCATCTGACAGAATCCTGTTATCTCCTCAAGTGGCAGACAGAGCATACCCTCAGGAGAGCACCCAACCCATCATAGGGCCCCCACTCCCATGACTTGCTCCAAACCCAATCAACACTCAAGGGTCCCACACCCAAATCCCATCAAATCGGAGACCAGGGCTTCAGCATATGAACTGGGGAGGGACACAAATGTTCAGTCCATAACAATGGCCCTGTGTGTGCGTGCTAAGTCACTTCAGCCGTGTCCAACTCTTTGTGACACTATGGACGGTAGCCCACCAGGCTCCTCTGTCCATGCGATTCTCCAGGCAAGAACACTGGAGTGGGTCGCCACGCCCTCTTCCAGGGGATCTTCCCAACCCATGGATCCAACCTGCATCTATCAGGTCTTCCGCATTGGCAGGCAGGTTCTTTAATCCTGGCACCACCTGGGAAGCCCCAACAATGGCCCTGCAATGATGAATTACTTCATGCCTTTGCCTTCAGAGAGAAGATGAAGTTTCTCAGCAGAGGATTATATTTTAGCAGGTGTAAAGGAGAGAGAGAGGAACTGACAAGCGATAGATCTAGCAGGTGATACAGTGAAAGCACTCTGCAAGGCTGACTCAATTTGTTGTACTGTGTGAGACTGCATGGGTGAAACAAAATATATTGAGTAGTGTGGATCAGAGGCTGGGCCTTGTGATGCCAGAGTATGTACTGTTCTGATCTAGCACCTGCCACTCAGGAAAGGTCACACACTTGGGAAGGTACTTTGATATTTTAAGGCCGTGAGGGCATCTGTCAATGCACCAGGCATACTGAGAAAAGCGCATCATCTTTCAGCGCACTCAGTAACACGGGTGAGCTAATGCAGCTGTTAGGCATTCGGTACCAGGGAGAGAGCAGGACGCAGAGGAGAGTTGTCTTAGTGAGCAGCTACAAACAGCTACAAAATGGTCTGGAGTGAATCCCTGTAACCTTGGCTCTGGGTTGTGTTCAGTGGGATTGTTAATACCTGTTGTAAAGAATGAAGACAAGAAATGATCCAAGAAAGGTTTAAGAAGACATAACGTGGCTTTAATAATTTCAGTGATTTTAATGATGCTTATTTTTGAGAGCAAGGCCAAATAATGTTTATTCACCTACAAGATCTCAATGCAATAAAAGGCCAGTTAAAAGCTTTCACTGTCTCTTTTGCTGTCTCGTACACAGGGTTATTGTTACCATCTTTCTAAATTCCATATATATGCGTTAGAATACTGTATTTATGTTTTTCCTTCTGGCTTACTTCACTCTGTATAATAGGCTCCAGTTTCATCCACCTCATTAGAACTGATTCAAATGTATTCTTTTTAATGGCTGAGTAATACTCCATTGTGTATATGTACCACAGCTTGCTTATGAGAGGGAGAGGGTGGGAAGATTTGGGAGAATGACATTGTAACATGTAAAATATCATGTAAGAAACGAGTTGCCAGTCCAGGTTCGATCCACGATACTGGATGCTTGGGGCTGGTGCACTGGGACGACCCAGAGGGATGGTATGGGGAGGGAGGAGGGAGGAGGGTTCAGGATGGGGAACACATGTATACCTGTGGTGGATTCATTTTGATATTTGTCAAAACTAATACAATTATGTAAAGTTTAAAAATAAAATAAAATTTAAAAAAAAAAAAAAAAAAAGCTTTCACTGTGATTCAATACCCATGCACTTTTGAATATTAAATTATGAAATGAAAAACTTCCAAGGCATTAATGGAATGAAATGAAAGACAGAGACGTTTCAAATGATTCATTGGCAAAAATGTCCTTTCTGTTATAAAATGACTTTTCCAGGAACACGACAAAATTTTTATTACTAGGACAAATAAATAAAAGATCTTTAGACTTGTCCTGCATCACTTGTAATTTCATATTTTTCAATTAAGTTCAATTTCCTGAATATTAATTAGGCTCTTACTATGTATAAGGGATCTTGCTAGGTGCTAGAGATAGTGAGATAAATGTGAAATGGACAAAGATGGAACATGAGAGCTGCCATGAAGGCAGCTAACAGGATTGATAAAAATCAATCTGTATCATGGTAACTGAATAGAAATATGATGTACTAACAATAAAATGCAATTTGTTTCTAAAATGAACATTTGTTTGTCAAAACCAAATATTTCCTTTTCTCTGTGCTTGAAAATGTTGCTTCAAACTCATATACTTCAATATTCATGTTTCATAAAATAGAACAAATCAAGTCATTGAGTATTCATGGTAAATGTAAGAATTCAAAATTTAACAATTCAACATAAGTTGTATTGCTGTTTATTGGGGTAAATAAAGCTTGCAAACAAAGAAATCTAATTAATATTTATATTAATCTTATTAAGAAATACTGCTACCTTATTCCCTTTTTGGCCAGATACCTAACCAATGACCTCAGGCCATTAGGTAAAAAACCAAGCCAATCATTGGAGTAGACTAATGATTTCTTCATGCATCCACCCATACTCATTGTATTAATTATATTATCATTTAGCTGCTGAAGAAATAAATCCTAAAATTTTAGTAGCCTGACACAGTACAATTTCATTTCTCGCTCACTTTCCAGTCCAACGTTAGTGTTCCTGGTTAGTGGTTGCCTTCAGTATGGTCATTCAGAGAACCAGGTTCTTTTCATTCTGTGGCTTGCCCTCCTCTGTCATCTTGGACTCTCCCACATTTAGCAGGCAATGTGAAAAGAGAGAGGCTGGAAAAGGCACATGTGCTTTGTTAGCCCTTTTGGCTGAGAAGCGACTTCTCACATTCCACTGGAAAGCTCTCAGTTGGCCATACCTAACTGCAAAGCACGTTGGGAAATACAGTCTAACCCAGAGCCCAGGAGGGGGAGGAAAGAATGGGCCTGGTTCACAGTTATGCACACTCCATCCTTTGGGTCCTCCTGCAAAGAGAACACCTTCAGTCCTTCCACAAGGGAGACAAAGTCACATTCACAGTCACTGATCCCAGGGCTAAGTTCAGAGTCTTCAAGTGACAAAGTACCCTCACCATCAGACCTGTATGTGCCACCCAGTGATCTTTCTGACTAAAAAGACATTGTCTGCCACTCCACGCTCCCACTCCCAATACACAATGACTGAGCAAGGACAGGAGGAAAAACTCCTATACAGAAAAATTAAGCATGGGAAACACACAACAGCCTCTGGTCCACAGCAACGATGACATTCTTCAGACATTTTGAGGTTTTTTGTGACTTGTGTAACGGGGATTCCCTTGATTTGATGCAGATTCCACATTCTGGAAGGAACTCCCTTCCCACTATTCTTCCTGGCCCCTGAATCTTCCCTCCAGGAAGTTCTTCCTTTTCTATCATCCTCCATAGCCACATCTGAGACAGGCACTGAGCACTATGCCCCCTAGAAATCCATCCAGCCCAACTGAAGCCAGGGCAAGCTTAGAGACCCAAAGCTTGCTTTAAAACTGTAACAGCCAAAAGGTTTCTATTCTGAGCTCAGAGGTTTTTTTGGCAATACAATTTCCACAAAACCTCAGTAGGCATTTGATTATTTACTTTATACCACTAAGTTCTGGGTTGTTACATTGCCTGGTTAACTGGAACACTATCAGAGACTTACTAAAGATGGGCACAATAAAGGACAGAAATAGTATGGACCTAATAGAAGCAGAAGATATTAAGAAGAGGTGGCAAGACTACACAAAAGAACTGTACAAAAAAGATCTTCATGATCCAGATAATCATGATGGTGAGATTACTCACCTAAAGTCAGACATCCTGGAATGTGAAGTCAAGTGGGCCTTAGGAAGCAAGACTACAGACAAAGCTAGTGGAGGTGATGGAATTCCAGTTGAGCTATTTCAAATCCTAAAAGATGATGCTGTGAAAGTGCTGCACTCAATATGCCAGCAAATTTGGAAAACTCAGCAGTGGCCATAGGACTGGAAAATGTCACTTTTCACTCCAATCCCAAAGAGAGGCAATGCCAAAAAATGTTCAAACTACTGCATAATTGTACTCATATCACACTCTAGCAAAGTAATGCTCAAAATTCTCCAAGCCAGGCTTCAACAATATGTGAATCGAGAATTTCCAGATGTTCAAGTTGGATTTAGAAAAGGCAGAGAAACCAGAGATAAATTTGCCAACATCCATTGGATCATTGAAAAAATAAGAGAGATTCAGAACATCTACTTCTGCTTTACTGACTATGCCAAAGCCTTTGACTGTGTGGATCACAACAAACTGTGGAAAACTCTTAAAGAGATGGGAATACCAGACCACCTTACCTGCCTCCTGAGATATCTGTATGCAGGTTAAGAAGCAACAGTTAGAACTGGTCATGGAACAACAGATGGGTTCCAAATAGAGAAAGGAGTAAGTCAAGGTTGTATATTGTCACCCTGCTTATTTAACTTCTATGCAGAATATATCATGTGAAATGCCAGGCTGGATGAAGCACAAGCTGGAATCAAGGCTGCCAGGAGAAATATCAATAACCTCAGATATACAGATGATACCACCCTTATAGCAGAAAGTGAAGAAGAACTAAAGAGCCTCTTGATGAAAGTGAAAGAGGAGAGTGAAAAAGTTGGCTTAAAACTCAACATTCAGAACACTAAGTTCATGGCATGTGGTCCTATCATTTCATGGCAAATAGATGGGGAAACAGTGGAAACAGTGAGAGACTTTATTTAGGGGGTTTCCAAAGTCACTGCAGACAGTGACTGCAGCCATGAAATTAAAAGATGCCTCCTCCTTGGAAGAAAAGCTTTGAGCAACCTAGACAGTATATTAAAAAGCAGAGACATTACTTTACCAACAAATGTCCATCTCATCAAAGCTATGGTTTTTCCACTAGTCTTGTATGGATGTGAGTTGGACTATAAAGAAAGCTGAGTGCCAAAGAATTGATGCTTTTGAAGTGTGGTGTTGGAGAAGACTCTTGAGAGTCCCTTGGACTGCAAGGAGATCCAACCAGTCCATTCTGAAGGAGATCAGTCCTGAATATTCATTGGCAGGACTGATGCTTAAGCTGAAACTCCAATACTTTGGCTACCTGATGTGAAGAATTGACTGATGGGAAAAGACCCTGATGGTGGGAAAGATTGAAGGCAGGAAGAGAGGGAATGACAGAGGATGAGATGTTTGGATGGCATCACCAACTCAATGGGCATTAGTTTGAGTAAGCTCCGGGAGTTGGTGATGGTCAGGGAAGCCTGGCATGCTGCAGTCCATGGGGTTGCAAAGAGTTGGACACAACTGAGCAACTGAACTGAACTGATCAGACACTTAGTTCAATGACATGGTTAGTTCAATGACATGGTTCATACAACCTTATATTCTATCACTAAAAATTTTGCATCATTCCACAGTATGCAAAGAGTTTGCAAGGACATCTAATTCATTATCAATGGCAACATTTCTTCAAATCTCTTCCCCTTTCCTTCCTACTATACTGTGTTTTAAATTTTCTTCCTTACCCTCTTCTCTTTACCAATGTGCTGTGTGTGCTTAGTCGCTCACTTGTGTCCAACTCTTTGCAACCCCAAGGACTGTAGCCTGCCAAGCTCCTCTGTCCATGGGGATTCTCCAGGCAAGAATACTGGAGTGGATTGCCATGCTCTCCTCCAGGGGATCTTCCCAACCCAGGGTTCAAACGCAGGTCTCTTGCATTGCAGGCAGATTCTTTACCATCTAAGCCACCGGAGAAACCCTCTTTACCAACAGTCTCTTCATTTTCCTCATTTGCATGGCATTCTTTTCTTCTCTTCTGCTTCTTTTTCTCTCACTCATGTAAAAAAACATAAATCCCTCATCCAGGTTCTTGGATTTTCTTACTCAATCAGCCCAACATACATAATGAAGCCCATATATATTACAGTGGTAGGAATATGAGGCAGATCAGTTCAGTTCAGTCATTCAATCGTGTCTGACTCTTTGCGGCCCCATGGACTGCAGCACGTCCAGCTTCCTTGTCCATCATCAACTCCCAGAGCTTACTCAAACTGATGTCCATTGAGTTGGTGATGCCATCCAACTGGCTCATCCTCTGTCGTCCCCTTCTCCTCCCGCCTTCAATCTTTCCCAGGGTCTTTTCAAATGAGTCAGTTCTTCCTATCAGGTGGCCAAAGCATTGGAATTTCAGCTTCAGCATCAGTCCTTCCTATGAATATTCAGGACTGATTTCCTTTAGGATGGACTGGTTGGATCTCCTTGCAGTCCAAGGGACTCTCAAGAGTCTTCTCCAACACCACAGTTCAAAAACATCAATTCCTTGGCACTCAGCTTTCTTTATAGTCCAACTCTCACATCCATACATGATTACTGGAAAACCATTGCTTTGACGAGACTGACCTTTGTTGACAAAGTAATGTCTCTGCTTTTTAATATACTGTCTAGGTTGCTCAAAGCTTTTTTCCAAGGAGGAAGCGTCTTTTAATTTCATGACTGCAGTCACCATCTGCAGTGACTTTGGAGCCCCACAAAATAAAGTCTCTCACTGTTTCCATTGTTTCCCCATCTATTTGCCATGAAGTGATGGGACCGCAGGCCATGGTCTTAGTTTTCTGAATGTTGAGTTTTAAGCCAACTTTTTCACTCTCCTCTTTCACTTTCATCAAGAGACTCTTCAGTTTTCTTCACTTTCTGCCATAAGGGTGGTGTCATCTGCATATCTGAGGTTATTGATATTTCTGCTGGCAATCTTGATTCCAGTTTGTGCTTCATCCAGCCTGGCATTTCGCATAATGTACTCTGCATAGAAGTTAAATAAGCAGGGTAATCTTGCATAAGTGCATCTGACTGGCACCTAAGTCACATTCAGAAGCTTAGATGCAAGGAAATGTGAGGGAGGTAGATGTTAGCCTTCCCCTTATCCTCTTATCCACTCCAGCAGAATAAGATAGAAATAAATTTGTAAAGTGAGGAGCTGTAGTTGGATGTTAAATGGTTTTTGTACCAGCTAAATATGAAGTTCTGAAACACTAAAATACATTATGAAGATTAATCAGGAAATGCTAAAGTCCTGTTTCTAAAATCTCAATGACAGAAAGTACTTTACAAACATTAACCAGTTAGTAAAGTATCAGGCCCAGTAGAATGGCAAGTTGTGATTAGGTCTCAGATGACATATTCAGTGGAAAAGCAAAACAATAGTAAAAAACAAAAATTTTATTTTATTTTAAACAAAGAAATACTGAAGGTAAAGTCAGAGGCCAATGGAAAGTCAAGGAAATAACAGCAATGAGTGCTGCATATGGCTAATGTCAAGTTCATTTTTTCCTGATGAAATTATAGGGGATATATTTACAACAAAATGAACTGTAACTCTCCACCTCTCAATAATGAGTGAGAAATTACTGTGGAAGTGTTGGTGAATTACGATAATAAACACAGCTGCTTTGATGCAGCTAACGCAGGTGTGTGTCTTAGTAACTCTAATGACACTCACCGACTTGGCTTACTGAACCAGGCAAGGAGGTTCCCTCTGCGAATAGTGTGGCAAAGAAAGCAAGCCATACCCTTAAGGTTTCCTACGTAATGGCCATTGGAGCTGTGTGGTGTTTCATATAGTTATTCAATACCAAGTGAACGGGATTCAGGATGCCATATATTGAGTACCTTCTTCAGTCCACATTGAATAAGGTGTCTTACTCAACATTGTTTTACTCATTACATCATCACAAGAATCCTGGCTGGGTGGCATTATTTACCATGTACACTATTTCACAGATGAAAAACCTCAGGTTCAGAAAGGATAAATAATTTATACAAGGTCAGGGAAATCATAAGATACTGAGCGATTTCAAACCCAAACATGTCTGAATCCATAGCAGAAATGTGTTGGTTTTGTTTACCCAGCAATCTTCCCCATTCTTGTGGTTTGGTTGGATTAACTCTACCAACCTTCAATTGGTGTGGGATCCAGGCATGGTTCATCAGGGCATTGTGTCCTTCAGGGCACAGTGGACAGAAGTGTCATGTGACATGACCAAAGCCTATCAGAGAGAATGCATGGCTTTTTCTGGAGAAAGGAAAAGAGGCCTTTTCCCCTTTCTTGCTGCACTAGGATTTTGAAGGCCTGCACCTATAATAGCCGGCAACCTCTTGCTACCAGAAGGAGAAAGCCTGCCAAGAATGGGCCAACACGGGGGAAAGAAGAGAAGAGAGATACAGAGATACTAGCCTTAATGATAATCGTTATAAGTGTCTAAATCCAGTCATCCCTGAACTCAGAGAATCCATGGACTTCTCCGGTATCTAAGGCAATCAATTACTTTACTCTAAAATCTATTTAAGCCAGACTCTGAAGCTCATACTCTTTCCATTGGGTCACACTATTTTAAATATCAGAGAAGAAACAACATCCTAAAGGAAATAAAAATAAGATTTAATATAGTATCAGACAGTAAAGAATCTGCCTGCAATGCAGGAGATGCAGATTCAATCCCTGAGTCAGGAAGATCCCCTTGAGAAGGCAATGGCTACCCACTCCAGTGTTCTTGCCTGGAGAATTCCCATGGACAGAGAAGCCTGGTGGGCTACAGTCAATGGGGTTGCAAAGAGTCGGACATTACTGAGCAACTAACCCTTTCACTTTTTCACTAATTATACACATAATTTTAGGATATATTCTCTAGTTTATCTGTAAAAGTAATTATTAAAACCACTGAAAAGATTTTGAGTAAAAAAGATTTCAATAATTTTGCCACAAGGTAAATTACAGTTCCCTGGTGGCTCAGATGGTAAAGAGTCTGCCTGCAATGCAGGAGACCTGGGCTTGATCCCTGGGTCAGGAAGATCCTCTAAAGAAGGAAATGGCAACCCACTCCAGTATTTTTCCCTGGAAAATCCCATGGACGGAGGAGCCTGGGCTACAGTCCATGGGGTCGCAAAGAGTGGGACATGACTGAGTGACTGGCACTTTCACTTTCAAATTACTTTAATGTGTCATAAAATCTTATTGGGGAATTTCCTGAGAGAGTCTATTATACACTAATAATAGCTTACCTCCTAAAAATTGTTTTCTACATGCTTTCTTCATCACAAGCCAACAATAAATGATATAAATGAAAGGTCTTTATAAAACTAAGAAAATAATTAGTCCATAAATAGAAACCACACATCTTTAAGATTATTTCTAAGAATTGGACTTAACTGGCAATTGTAGTATTTCTCCATAGAATGTGTCTCAAAACCGTAGATTAAGGATAGGCAAGGCAGAGTGGCCCCAAGGTGCAGTAGGGAAGAGAAGGTCTCCTCCTTACTCATTCTAATTATTAACAAAGTACATGCATCAGGTAATCTAGGCCAGATTAGGTCAGTAAGTTAAATAAGAAGTCTCAAATTTCTGGGCTTTTTTTTCGCTCAGCTTCATATTTTGCTCCTGTTATATGTGCAACATGGCTCAAGACTCTGCTCTATAGAGTCACTCGGGGTTGGAGGCTCCCCCAACTTGTAGCTGAACCACATAGAAAATTTAGCTTCTTTGTCTGCTGTGGCAGAGCAAGAGAGGATGAGGACTTCATATTTGTTAAGTACTCTGCTGGAAGAAACACACATCACTTCTTCCAATCTTAGGCAAAACTGGTCATGTTGCCCCAAACTTCAACAAAAAAAGCTGAAAAATGACAGGTAAACACATGGAAGGCTTGGAGAGCAGCACTGTCTTCTATGGTGTCTGAGAGTGAAGGATGGAGTGGAAAACAAGGTAGTGAATTTCCACACGAATCAGGTGGTCTGCAGGAAGCATAAACATGAACAGAATCAAGGATTCTGGAGTCTATGCAGTTACATCTGATAGCTTGCATTGGGGTGAATATACCTGAGTTAGGTAATCAAGTAGCTAGAAGCACTGAGCTGATAAAGGGCAATTACATATGTGTTCTGGGGAGGCAGCCAGTGTTTAGTGGGTGTCCACCTCAGTCTTAGGAGAATGTGGGTATGCCTACCTGGTCTGCCTCATCTTCACGGATGGGAGGAAAGATGGAACATTTAGAGTGATTCACGAAACCCTATGATATGTTTTACAGAGCTCTGGGAGACAGAAATCTTTGTTACATAGTCTGAACTCTTCAAACTGGATTGAATTTTGTCAATAGGTCATAAAGATGGTGCCACCATTTACGGAGTGTTTCTAAAATTTGTGGTGGTATGCTTTGCGAAGTAAATTTTTTCCGTTGGTTTTAGTTTTGCTTTTGTCTATTAAAATATTTGGGAGGTCGCACTGGCTGGTGTTTAGTAGACAGAAGTTCTGCATCTCTAAACATTCAGAAGTATCATCTAGCATTCATGTTTATCATCATCCAGGCCTAGATAGTTAAAATATACTTTATCTATAAACAGAAGAAAATACTTGGGATGTGGATTTTCACTTTTATTAACAAGAATGCAATTGTTGTATAAATGGAGGGGCAGCTGCATTTTGTTATGCTGAGTCTTATCAAAAATTGTTTTCTATTTCAGAAATTCATGTCTCCCCTGGCAACACTGCTAATAATATTTGCATTCATAATGATTCTTCACATACACGCAGACACCTGAGAGCATTATTATATTTTCTTATACAGTCAGTTCAGTTCAGTTCAGTCCCTCAGTTGTGTCCAACTCTTTGCAACCCCATGAACCGCAGCACACCAGGCCTCCTTGTCCATCACCAACTCCCGGAGTGTACCCAGACTCATGTCCATTGAGTAGGTGATGCCATCCAACCATCTGATCCTCTGTTGTCCCCTTTTCCTCCCACCCTCAATCCTTCCCAGCATCAGGGTGAGTCAGCTCTTCACATGAGGTGGCCAAAGTATTGGAGTTTCAGTTTCAGCATCAGTCCTTCCAATGAACACCCAGGACTGACCTCCTTTAGGATGGACTGGTTGGATGTCCTTTCAGTCCAAGGGACTCTCAAGAGTCTTCTCCAACACCACAGTTCAAAAGCATCAGTTCTTCGGCACTCAGCTTTCTTCACAGTCCAACTCTCACTTCTATATATGACCACTGGAAAAACCATAGCCTTGACTAGACAGACCTTTGTAGGCAACGTAATGTCTCTGCTTTTCAATATGCTATGTAGATTGGTCATAACTTTCCTTCCAAGGAGTAAGCGTCTTTTAATTTCATGGCTGCCGTCACCATCTGCAGTCATTTTGGAACCCCAAAAAATAAAGTCAGCCACTGTTTCCACTGTTTCCCCATCTATTTGCTGTGAAGTGATGGGACTGTATGCCATGACCTTAGTTTTCTGAATGTTGAGCTTTAAGCCAACTTTTTCACTCTCCATTTTCACTTTCATCAGGAGACTCTTTAGTTCCATTTCACTTTTTTGCCGTAAGGGTGGTGTCATCTGCGTATCTGAGGTTATTGATATTTCTCCCACCAATCTTGATTCCAGCCTGTGCTTCTTCCAGCCCAGCGTTTCTCATGATCTACTCTGCATATAAGTTAAATAAGCAGGGTGACAATATACAGCCTTAACGTACTCCTTTTCCTATTTAGAACCAGTCTGTTGTTCCATGTCCAGTTCTAACTGTTGCTTCCTGACCGGCATATAGGTTTCTCAAGAGGCAGGTCAGGTGGTCTGGTAATCCCATCTCTTGAGGAATTTTCCACAGTTTATTGTGATCCACACAGTCAAAGGCTTTGGCATAGTCAATAAAGCAGAAATAGATGTTTTTCTGGAACTCTCTTCATTTTTCGATGATCCAGTGGATATTGGCAATTTGATCTCTGGTTCCTCTGCCTTTTCTAAAACCAACTTGAACATCTGGAAGTTCACAGATCATGTATTGCTGAAGCCTGGCTTGGAGAATTTTGAGTATACCTTTGCTAGTGTGTGAGATAAGTGTAATCGTGTGATAGTTTGAGCATTCTTTGGCATTGCCTTTCTTTGGGATTGGAATGAAAACTGACCTTTTCCAGTCCTGTGGCCACTGCTGAGTTTTCCAAATGTGCTGGCATATTGAGTGCAGCACTTTCACAGCATCATCTTTCAGGATTTGAAAGAGCTCCACTGGAATTCCATCACCTCCACTCGCTTTGTTTGTAGTGATGCTTTCTAAGGCCCACTTGACTTCACATTCCAGGATGTCTGGCTCTAGGTGAGTGATCACACCATCGTGATTATCTGGGTTGTGAAGATCTTTTTTGCACAGTTCTTCTGTGTATTCTGCCACCTCTTCTTTATATCTTCTGCTTCTGTTAGGTCCATACCATTTCTGTCCTTTATTGAGTCCATCTTTGTATGACAAGTTCCCTTGGTATCTCTAGTTTTCTTGAAGAGATCTCTAGTCTTTTCCATTCTATTGTTTTCCTCTATTTCTTCGCATTGATCACTGAGGAAGGATTTCTTATCTCTCCTTGCTATTCTTTGGAATCCTGCATTCAAATGTGTATATCTTTCCTTTTCTCCTTTGCTTTTCACTTCTCTTCTTTTCACAGCTATTTGTAAGGCCTCCCCAGACAGCCATTTGCGTTTTTGCATTTCTTTTTCTTGGGAATAGTCTTGATCCCTGTCTCCTGTACAATGTCAGGAACCTCCATCCATAGTTCATCAGGCACTCTATCAGGTCTAGTCCCTTAAATCTATTTCTCACTTCCACTGTATAATCATAAGGGATTTGATTTAGGTCATACCTGAATGGTCTAGTGGTTTTCCCTACTTTCTTCAATTTAAGGCTGAATTTGGCAATAAGGAGTTCACGATGTGAGCCACAGTCAGCTCCCAGTCTTGTTTTTGCTGACTGTAGAGAGCTTCTCTATCTTTGACTGCAAAGAATATAATCAATCTGATTTCGGTGTTGGCCATCTGCTGATGTCCATGTGTAGAAGTCTTCTCTTGTGTTGTTGGAAGAGGGTGTTTGCTGTGACCAGTGCGTTCTCTTGGCAAAACTCTATTAGCCTTTGCCCTGCTTCATTCTGTACTCCAAGGCCAGATTTGCTTGTTACTCCAGGTGTTTCTTGACTTCCTACTTTTGCATTCCAGTACCCTATCATGAAAAGGACATCTTTTTTGGGTGTTAGTTCTAGAATGTCTTATAGGTCTTCATAGAACCGTTCAACTTCAGCTTCTTCAGCTTTACTGGTTGGGGCACAGGCTTGGATTATCGTGATATTGAATGGTTTACTTTGGAAGTGAACAGAGATCATTCTGTCGTTTTTGAGATTGCATCCAAGTACTGCATTTCAGACTCTTTTGTTGACCATGATGGCTACTCCATTTCTTCTAAGGGATTCCTGTCCACAGTAATAGATATAATGGTCATCTGAGTTAAATTCCCCAATTCCAGTCCATCTTAGTTCGCTGATTCCTAGAATGTTGATGTTCACTCTTGCCATCTCCTGTTTGACCACTTCCAATTTGTCTTGATTCATGGACCTAACATTCCCGGTTCCTAACCAATATTGCTCTTTACAGCATTGGACCTTGCTTCTATCACCAAAACAACTGGGTATTGTTTTTGCTTTGGTTCCATCCCTTCATTCTTTCTGGAGTTATTTCTCCACTGATCTCCAATAGCATATTGGGTGCCTACCGACCTGGGGAGTTTATCTTTCAGTGTCCTATCTCTTCACCTTTTCATACTTTTCATACTTATGCACTCACACCTCCTTATTTAGATATTTGAAAGATATTATTATAAAATACTTCCCTCACCTTTTTGTTATATTTGGAATACTGGGTGTTTCTCAAAATTATAGGGTTAGTCAACAGAAATATCCATGAATTTCATTTTAGAATAATAAAGGAACATGTGAAATGTGTGCTGTGAAGGGGCTGAATCTGGAAAGGTTGAGAAGCAATGTGGCAGGCCGTATAGCATGATGTTCAAAAGCGTGGTGTTAGAGTTAAATAGATCTCAGCTTAAGCCTAGTTCTATATAACCTCAGGCAAAAGTTTTAACTTGACTAAACTTTAGTTCTCTCATTTCCAGAATGGGAGCACTATCTATTACATTAGTTATTTTGAGAACTAAATCAAAGAGTTAGATGCCTATCTTGGTGCCTAGCTCTTAGAAAGCAATAGGTAGATTATGGCTATTATTTCTAGTTATCATTACTAACATTTATACTAACCTCAGATATATTAACTAACCTCAGGTATGCAGATGACACCACCCTTATGGCAGAAAGCAAGGAGGAATTAAAGAGCTCCCTTATGAAGGTGAAAGACGAGAGTGAAAAACCTGGCTTAAATCCCAAAATTCAAAAAATGAAGATCATGGCATCCAGTCCCATCACTTCATGGCAAGTAGATGGGGAAACAATGGAATCAGTGAGAAACTTTATTTTCTTGGGTTCCAAAATCACTGCAGATGGTGACTGCAGTCATAAAATTAAAAAACGTTTGCTCCTTGGAAGAAAAGCTATGACCAACCTAGACAGCATATTAAAAAGCAGAGACATTACTTTGCCAACAAAGGTCCCTCTAATCAAAGCTATGGTTTTTCCAGTAGTCATGTATGGATGTGAGAGTTGAACCATAAAGAAGGCTAACGCCCAAGAATTGATGCTTTTGAACTGTGGTGTTGGAGAAGATTCTTGAGAGTCCCTTGGACAGCAAGGAGATCAAACCAGTCAATCCTAAAGGAAATCAACCCTGAATATTAATAGGAAGGACTGATGCTGAAGCTGAAACTCCAATACTTTGGCCATCTGATGCGATGAGCTGACTCATTGGAAAAGACCCTGATGCTGGGAAAGATTGAAGGCAGGAGAAGGGAACAACAGAGGATGAGATGCTTGGATGGCATCACTGACTCAATGGACATGGGTTTGGGTAGACTCTGGGAGTTGGTGATGGACAGAGAGGCCTGGTGTGCTGCGGTTCATGGGGTCACAAAAAGTTGGACACGACTGAGCGACTGAACTGAGATAGAATCTCTGGGTTTCTCTGTCAGTATTTTTCTGCTTTCTTTTTTCCTCTTAAGAAACAGTTATTTTATCTAAGCACAAGCTACCATCTAACAGTACAATGCACTGTCCGCCCACACAGGCTGTCGTTTTGGTGGGTGTGAAAGGATGGTTCTATTGTTGCCCATCTTTAAGAGCTGATTCTTTGAAACTAGGCATCTCTTCTCTTCAGGCTGGAAATGTGTTCCTACTTTGCTTTAAGCTCACACATAATACACGGTTTTAATGATAGTGTCAGTAAAATATGCTTCATGAGATTAGCAGTCTAGACTAAATTGGGAAATTCTCTTTAGAATCTCCCTCTTCTTCCTAAATTTAGTTTCATAGTGTGGCTACTAACTGCACAAAAAAGAGACATTTTCAACTTCTGTCTGACTTGAGACATACCTGGACCCTTTTTTCTGCTCTGGTTACCTAAAAAACTATATGAAGTCATAGAAAATACACTGAAGATGAAGTTTTTCAGTTTTTACCCAATTTTAGTATTAGACTCTAAAAGAGTTTTAATGTCACCAAAATAGCTAAAATCAATCTCTTAAATTTTTACTTTTTTCTCAAAAGTTAACTGGACATTATAGGGTTAAAAAATCAAAAGTGGGAGGAGTAGGAGGATTTCTTACAAGAGAATTTTGAAGGTCATTTTTCTTTCTACCTGAAAGCTGTTCTATAAGCTCCCGTAAGACTGAAGTCTGAAATTATGTAAGATTCATTTTGTTGGACACTCACATTAACTAGTTCTGAGAAAACTGCTGTGTTTTACAAGCAATATCATAGTTCAACCATCTTTTCCCTGAATAGTTACAGTCAGTGATCACCTACTTCGAGAAGCAAGTATGATGCCCTGGTTGAGCCCACAGCTGGGCTCCCAGCAGTTATGAACTTCTCTGGCTTCCCAGGCGGTGCTAGTGGTAGAGAACCCTTCTGCCAGTGCAGGAAACATACAAGATGCAGGTTCGATCCCTGCGTCAGGAAGATCCCCTAGAGAAGGGTATGGCAACCCACTCCAGTATTCTTGCCTCGAGAATCCCATGGACAGAGGAGCCTGGCAGGCTACAGTCCATAGTGTCACAAAGAGTCGGACATGACTGAAGTGACTTAGCACACAGGCACCCTGAAAGGAACTTGGAAAGAGCAGGTCTGAGGCTGGCTTGATTTGCATACTGGAACTGAATCCCTTCTGAAAAAACAACTATTCATTCAGCACTTATGTCCTGAGCTCCTCCTATTCCGTAACAGGTGCCATTCTAGGTACTCAGCATACAGCAGTGAAACCCAAACCAAACTAAAATCTTTGCCTGCGTATAGTTTATAGTCTAGAGAGAGAAGACAAACAATAAGCCAACTATATAAATTTGATATTGTATTAGATTGTATTGTATGGTTTTGTATATTGTATTAGAAGGTGATAAATCCTAATAGACCAACCTAGATAGCATATTCAAAAGCAGAGACATTACTTTGCCAACAAAGGTCCATCTACTCAAGGCTATGGTTTTTCCTGTGGTCATATATGGATGTGAGAGTTGGACTGTGAAGAAAGCTGAGCGCCAAAGAATTGATGCTTTTGAACTGTGGTGTTGGAGAAGACTCTTGAGAGTCCCTTGGACTGCAAGGAGATCCAACCAGTCCATTCTGAAGGAGATTAGCCCTGGGATTTCTTTGGAAGGACTGATGTTGAAGCTGAAACTCCAATACTTTGGCCACCTCATGCAAAGAGTTGACTCATTGGAAAAGACTCTGATGCTGGGAGGGATTGGGGGCAGGAAGAGAAGGGGATGACAGAGGATGAGATGGCTGGATGGCATCACTGACTTGATGGACGTGAGTCTGAGTGAACTCCGGGAGTTGGTGATGGATAGGGAGGCCTGGCGTGCTGTGATTCATGGGGTCGCAAAGAGTTGGACACAACTGAGAGACTGAACTGAACTGAACTGAAATCCTAATAGAAAAAGCAGGAAAGGGTGTTGGGAGTGGAAGGGAAAGGGAGGCAGTTTGAGGAGGGTGGACACTGTGTGGGTGAGCTGAATAAAGACTGGAAGGAGCTGAGGAAGTGCCTCAGGGAGATCTCTGAGGGGAGAACGCTCTGAGCAGAGGGTAGCTGCCATGGAAAGGCCTCTTTGGAGCATGATGCGTAGTCCGGTGTGGCCAAAGGGGCGCGCGAGGGGGTTGTGAAGGTGAGACTAGGCAGGTCATGGGAGCCAGATCCTCTGGGGACGGCAGACCTTCCTAACCATGTTGGCCTTCACCCTGACTCAGATGGGGAGTCATTGCAAAGACTCGATTAGAGGAGTGACATGATCTGAATTAAATTTTAAAAGGACCACTTTGGATAGAAAAAGGCCTGTTCAGCTTCCAGGACCTCACCTTCAGGACACCATACCAGAGGGCTGATCACACAAAAAGTACTCAACAGGCCAATAACCACATCTTCTTGGTCACCAGTGTTACCAAGAAATCTGTTGTTGTTTAGTCACTAAGAGTCATGTCTGACTCTTTTGCAGCCTCATGGACTCTAGCCCACCAGCCCTCTCTGTCCATGGGATTTCCCAGGCAGGAATATTGGAGTGGGTTGCCATTTCCTTCTCCAGGAGATCTTCCCAACCCAGGAATGGAACCTGAGTCTCCTGCATTGCAGGCAAATTCTTTACTATGAAGCTACCAGGGAAGCGTATCAAGAAATCTAAGGACACCATTAACTGCCAGATAGAAGCCTCTGGTGATTAGCACAAACCTTGGGACACAGGCCTCAGGATAACTAAGAGCAACACAAATACTAACGCAAATACCATTTCTGATGCTGAAAGCAACGCACATCTTGTGCCAAGGACTCACCTGCATGCTTTGGGCATCTCATCTTAGTCCTCACAGTAGCCCGATGAGGCAGTTCTCACTTTACAAAAAACAACAAAAGGAGCAGGCTGACACTTAGCTTGTCTTCCTGCACATTCACCTCCTGTGCTGATATAACCCAGCCAGTCCATGGCCAAGGTCAGAAACAGGTTTCACAGGCAGCAACCATGCACTTTGAAGGAAGAATTTTTTGGTGGTGAGGGTGGTTTAGCAGTGCTCTGGCTACCATCCCAGGGGTTATGAAACATCATTCTCCTTGGAGATTTCGCTGACTGCCTGGCTGGTGAAACCACTAGATTCCATGATTCTCTGATTTGGTCCAAGCAAGAGTTAAGAAGGAACAAGGAATAGGGAGTTTGAGCCACGAACACTTCCTTCCCCATCCTAGCCTCTCTTCATCCAGCTTGAAAGCACTCACAGCTCTCTGAAGTCCCCCGAAGCTGCCTCTGCTTAACCCCAACTCCACCCTCTGCTTCAAACCTCCTGTCTCAGGGTTTTTCCCCGAGCCTGTGCGTTCCGTTCTCCCTCACGGCCCGGCCTCTTCTCATCAGCCACTGACTTGAACAATTTGCCCAACTTCTGCTTTGGGTTCTCCCCGAGGCACCCCAGAGTTCTCTCAGCTCCACCCCCACAGCCCCAGGAAATGCGATGTCTTGACCCAGATGCCCAGACTTCATATCCCAGCTGGCCCCTGCTTTGTCCCGAGGAGTCAGACAGTTTGGTTCTATTTTTTGAGGCTCTCAAGGTTGTCTATTTAATAGTCACCTCTTGTTGTTTGTCCACCCCTTCTCCCATCCCCAAGCTCTCAGGGGTTTGGGGTGACACTGTTTAAAGGCAGTACTGTCTCCAAGCCCTATAAGCACAAACAAACTGAAGCAGAGGGCTTTGAAGTCCCTGAAATATTAAGAGGCAGCAGGGATACAAGCTAACAGTCACAGCTGCCTATTTATGAATTGCTGTTTCTGAAAATTCAATTATTATAATAACAGTACATGAACAATCTCACTCATCTCAATCCACCCACATCATCTCAGTGCCAGCTCCTATGAAATGCAGCATATTTAAAAAATAATAATATATGAAATTTTTATGGAAATGCAACTCACACTCTCACCTCCTCTTTATGTTCCCTCTGGTTACTTTGCCAATTTAAAAAATACAGAAGTAATGAGTAGGTGATGCCAGAGAAATAGGTCTTCTTTTTTTTTTATCATTTTTATCTATGCTTCTTGAAAAGTTTCATGATTACTCTCCTCCCAACTTGTATAACAATGTTTCTTGCAATTTGTCCTTAGCCTTTCAGATGCTTAGCCTTTGATCCCTGGCCAGAGTCAGATTATAATTCACAAGCAGGCCTCACTCTCCTCTGATATTTGTTCCTCTAGATGTTTCCAGTGATTTAAAAAATACATGCAGTATTACAAGCTTTATGGAGATACAATTCACAGACCATACAATTCACCCATTTAAAGGGTGCAGCTGGATGGTTTTTAGTATATTCACAGAGTTATACAGCCATCACCACAATTAGTTGAACATCTCCATTAAACCCCAAAATAACTCCATGTCCACTAGCTGTCACTCCATCCTCTCCTTCCCCCAGGGGTTCTTCACTTGTCACAGATGAGTACCAAAGATTACAGAAATGGTATTACATTATTGATGATCTCTTCACTGAGATCTCAACCCCCAGTGTCCCTGATTGAGCTGGGGGAGTGGTATTATTTTCCCGGAGGCCCACGGGACATTGCATTATGAGAAACTCCAGTGCAAATGACTAAGGGTGATATTCTCGTAGCCATAATCAAGCGTTTGTCCATATGGACTCAGTTATTTACAAATAGAGTATTACATTTTTTTTCCTTTTTTTTTTTTCCCAGGAACAATTCCTGAACTGGACAAGTTTTTACAACTACCTGCCAAAAGTCTGCATGCAGTTATTTTCCTATGGCCCTCTAGCCCACCCTTGGCACCTTCCTCTCTTAGCGCTCTCAAAACTCTGGGCCCTCTCATGACCCCAGCTGACAAGGTCCCCACCAGGCTCAGACGTAGTTCCACACTTCTTATATATGCTTTCTGTCTGTCCATTCCTCAACACTCATCAGAGCTGAATTCCTCCTTATTTCCGCTAGGCACTAGTTTTTTTCATTGCAGTGGATAGTGTTAGGTGAATACGCCTTCATCCTAGTTAATGTAAAATCTTAACCCCGTGTAAAGAAGTCACTCTGAAAGCTGCTGTTCTATTTAAACACGAAAAACAACGTTCTGAATAATCGTGTGGGAGAACGAGAGTGGGTAGAGAAAGGGAGAGAAGGAAGCTGTGATTCTTTTAGGAATTAAATGCATTTGAGTCAGAGGTCTGTGTCAGAGGCCAAACTACAAGTTTGGTGGAATAGCAGTGGATGAAACAGCTTCCTCGCCAGGGAGCATTTTCTCCCTGGATGTGTTGTGTAAATTCTAATGTAGCCTGCTAAGTGCTAAGTAATGTTCATACTAAATGCCTATTAGGGATGAATTTGTTGGTGATAACCGTGGAGTAAGTGCTAGAGCAAGGCTGAGTGTGCAAAAGAATCCCAGATAGCTTGCTAAGATCCCAATTCTTAGGTCCCACCTCCAGAGTTCCAGCAGGTATGGGGCAGACCCAGTATTAATCAGGCTCACAAGGCGTTCCTAGGTCACACTTTAAGAAACACCATGCCAAAGAAGCTCCAGACTGGCATAACAGTTGCACGATGCAAACTAGGAATTTGCAGGTGACACAAGCTTCCCTGTTATCTTCTCCTCTGTGCTTGCCACGGAGAGAACGTCTACGGAGGGCTGGGTACCTGGCAAATGTTACCAGAGACTTTTCAGGAGGCCACTAAATGTCTCAAAGGCGTAAGGAAAGATGCCTGAAATTCCCTTTGGAAAAAATTTAAGCCTGCAAAATGGTTGATATAAGTGTATACCCCACACTAGACTCAACAGCTGTTAATCTTATCATGTCCACGCCATCTCTCCCTGTTTAGAGACTTACTTACCTTTGGCCAAATCACCTGAAAACACACTCCAGACTTCATGTCAGTTCACCTCTAACTTCTCCATTCATTCCATGCATCTCTCATGAATGTGGGTGCTCTCATACACAACCATGTCACCATTGCCACTTCTAAAAAAAGACCAACAATAATTCAATAACATTGCTGTTGTACTGAAATTTCCCTCCCCTTGTGCCAAGTGGTCAGTGTAGCTTTGCACTCATCCAGGCTTCTGTCAAAACTCATATATCATATTAATATTTGATTACTATGTCTCACTATTGCCTCCAACCTGAAACCAGATCTGCACTTCCCTTGGTTCTTCATGATGTTGAATCCTCTTTAGAGTCCAGGTCAGCTGTCCTACCGAATATCCATATTCTAGATTCTTCTCCTTCCTGAAATTCAATCGCAGTCAGACATTTATGGCAAGGATTCCACACAGCTGAGACTAAGGAGCTTCCATTTCATGACTTGAGGGGACATGTGATGAAAAGTCATCATATGAAAGGTGACAGCATGGGTATAGCGTTCTCAGTATTTCTCCACTCATGGGGAGGGCGGCAGGGGACCATCTTTTCATGGGGGGAGACTTTACCATCATTCCTCCACCATTAGTATCTGCCTACCTCTCCAGTGCGACAGAGCTCACAGGGTGGCCCTGCTGCTTTCAATTTTCTACTACATTTGAATGGCACTATTTCCTGTCTCCTAGTTATACTGCAGGCTTGAACTATAGATTTTATTTATTTTCCTTATTGTGTTAGTCACTCAGTCGTGTCTGACTCTTTGCGACCCCATGGACTGTAACCCACCAGGTTCCTCTGTCCATGGGATTCTTCAAGCAAGAATACTGGAGTGGGTAGCCATTCTCTTCTTCAGCGGACATTTCCAACCTAGGTATTGAACCCAGGTCTCCTGCATTGCAGGCAGATTCTTTCCCATCTGAGTGACCTGATATACATGCTTTTTGAAAGAGTGTGGAAAATTAGAGGTCCTATCATTTTTCTGTAAGAAATTGGAAGTCCTGAATGAGCTTTTAGGGTCAAATTTTCTTAAAACCTCTATGAGTTTGAGCCAAACATAAACTATAACCAATTAACTTTGCTTCTGTGAAAATGTTTATAGTGAGTCAAAGTTTGTTTTTTACCTACAGTTGAGATGAAAATAAAGGGTAGATAGGCAGTGATTGATAGATCTTAAAATGAGTATGAAGGTAGTTATTTGTGTTTTTATTTTTTCATGTTTTCTTTTAAATTATTTAATAGCTATTTCTATTATGTGAATGATGTTTTGTATTTAATATAGTCTATTTCTGTAGAAAAATCTTAATCACCTGTGAAAGTGAAAGCCACTCAGTCATGTCCAACTCTTTGAAACCCCATGGACTATACAGTCCATGGAATTCTCTAGGCTAGAATACTAGAGTGGGTAGCCTATCCCTTCTCCAGGAGGTCTTCCCAATCCAGGAATCGAACTGGGGTCTCCTTCATTGCAGGCAGATTCTTTACCAACCGAGCTATCAGGGAATATTCATGCACTAATCTGTGCTGCCAATCAATCTGTGAAGCAATCTAAAATACTCTTGAGAACCTCTGAAATCCCAGACTGTGTCACACTGTAGTTGAAGGTGGCAGCCATGGTGCAGGGCTGGGTCAAAAATGTCCTCATGTATGCAAGTCCAAGAAATAAAGAGATGGCAAGACACCTTAAATCCTTTCTGGAACAAGTCTGGGTTTTTCATTTCATTTTTGAAATTCATTATTGACACCAGATGTCCATTCAATTAAAAGCATTGCTCATGAACTGTAAAGAGTCACAAAGCAGTTGCACATCTTAGAAATAGCCTTCAATCTTCTCATTTTGCAGGTGAAGAAGCAAAGGCTGGAAAAAGATAAGGAACTAGTGCAAGGTCATACTGCTCATCCAAGGCAGACTGAGAAAGACTCTTAAGAAGTCCAGATAAAGGCAGGAAGTACATGAACTTGCCAAAGACATATATCCAATGAGACAGATCTTTGGGTTTCTCAAATTACACCTCAGAGCTATAGGCAGAACATCTATAAATACGGCTGGCTCTGTCTTTCCTGTACCTTTCTCCCCTGGAAAATGTTAACCATTCTATCAAGATTCCATCTCACTGGCTGGCTGGCTTTCTTCTTAAAACTCGCTCTCTAAACTGATCACATTATAGACATGATTTACCTTTTTAAATTTTCTCATGTGTACCACCGCAGACTCCTTTATTGGGCCCAAAATAGCAACAGTCCCAAGTGAGGCATTAGAATCGAATGACCTTGTTAAGCACAGCTAGCCCTTCCTGGCTTTATAAAACACTTTCACAACATTGTACAGCATCATTGAGATTTTAAGGAAAAATCCTCACTTAGAGCCATTGACAGAAACTGTATTTCTTTTTTTTCTCTTGTTTCTTCCTTGACTGGAAAAAGTCTTTGTGCTTTCCTTCTCCTTCCAAACCAGGACATCAATCCATTTCTGGCTATCAGCCCAGGAAAGATGTGCCTGAATCCATTAGGCTGAAAGGGCTTCACTGTGTCACTGTCCTGGAAGATTAAGTGGCCAGGATGACGTCACACAAAGAACTGGAGTGAGAACTCTACCCGCTCCCTGACACAGCACGAAGACAGCAGACATCCTTGACCTCAACAGTCTCATCTCCTGAAGAAAAGGAGCAAGGAGCACTCGGGCAACCAGGACCAGAGTATAAGCAGAAGCTTCGGAGATACTCATGACGTTGAAATAAACCGATTATCGGGAAGAACCTTACTATCTTGCAGTTTTGTTGAGATCTAATTGACACAGAGTATAACTCTGAGGTGTCCAGCATGACTTGACTTACAGATATTGTGAAATGATTACCAGGGTAAGTTTAGTTAACATCATCTCCTATGGTTACAGAAGGCAAAAATGTTTTCTTTGTGATGAGAACTTTTAGGATTTACTCTCTTAGCAACTTTCAGACATACCATCCAGTAATATTAAGTATGGTCTTCATGTTCTATATTCTGTCCTCAATACTTACTTATCTTCTAACTGGAAGTGTGTACCTTTTGACCACCTCCATCCAATTCTCCTACTCACTAACCCCTGCTCTAGTCAGTACATTCTGTTTTCTGTATTTAGGAGTTCAGGGTTTTGTTTTTTTGGTTTCACTTATAAGTGAGATCATACAGTATTTGTCTTTCTGTGTCTGACTTATTTCATTCAGCATAATGCCCTCAAAGTCCACCATGTTGTCACAAATGGCAAGATTGCCTGCTTTTTTATGGCTGAATCATATTATATTGTGTATACACATACATATACATGCTGCTGCTGCTGCTGCTAAGTCACTTCAGTCGTGTCCAACTCTGTGTGATCCCATAGATGGCAGCCACCAGGCTCCCCTGTCCCTGGGATTCTCCAGGCAAGAACACTAGAGTGGGTTGCCATTTCCTTCTCCAATGCATGAAAGTGAAAAATGAAAGTGAAGTTTCTCAGTCGTGTCCGACTCTTAGCGACCCCATGGACTGCAGCCCACCAAGCTCCTCCATCCATGGGATTTTCCAGGCAAGAGCACTAGAGTGGGGTGCCACTGCCTTCTCCAACATATACATGCATGCATCGCATTTTCTTAAGGTTTCCCTGGTGGTTCAGATGGTAAAGAATCCGCCTGCAGTGAAGGAGGCATAGGTTCAGTCCCTGGGTCAGGAATATTCCCTGAAGAAGGGAATGGCAACCCATTCCAGTATTCTTGTCTGGAGAATTCCATGGACAGAGGAGCCTGGTAGGCTACAGTCCACGGGGTCGCAAAGAGTCGGACACGACTGAGTGACTAAGCACGCACACGCACCACATTTTCTTTACCCATTCATTTACTGATGAACACTTCGGTTGTTTCTGTCTCTTAGCTATTGTAAATAATTCTGCAGTAACTATAGGGATTCAACTATCTATCTGACATAGTGATTTTGTTTTGGGAAGAACCTTTTGGAGTGTCAGTGTGCCCACATAACTCAGTTGTAGCACATTTATCCTCTAGGCCAGTGGTGGTCTCATGGGCTTTTTCTTACCGAGATGCAGCTTTTTCTTTTCCTGCCATCTGCTCTGAGCTATGGGATTTCCACTTGCTTATCATTCTTTCTCACCCTGCCTTCTTGTTTTCCGTAGTACAAACTGTGCTCACTTTGTGTGATAGTGCATCAATGTAGAAAGTGACTGTACAAGCAGAAATCATGCAAAATGATCTTTATCAATGGAAAAAAATTACAGTTGTTTTGTGAGCTTTACAAATTGTTGTCTGACAGATAATAAAACATATATATCTGTCTCTGTTCCTGGTTCCTGATACAGAACTCCTGAAACCTTTCTAATTTCCTAAGCAATAAGAGCACTGGGAACATTTTCTGTTCTGTTGCAGTGACCCTGGATGGGGACTGGTCACCAGAAAGACCAAGCCATGATTAGAAGCTTGGAATTTTCACCTGTCTCTATCCTCCAGAAACGAGAGAGAAGCTAGAAAGAGAGTTGATAATTGATTGCGCCTGCCTGATGAAGCCACCATACAATACATGGTTTGGATGGATTCAAGGTTAATGAACACATCCACACTGGGAGGGGGACACACCCCAACTCCACAGGGACAGAAGCTCCTGTGCTGCGGACCCTTCCAGGCCTCACCCTATGTATGTCTTAATCAAACTGTTCATCTTTATTCTTCAATAAACTGGCAAACAAGTGTTTCCCTCAGTTCTGTGAGCTGTTTTAGCAAAGTAATTGAACCCAAGGAGGTGGTCATTGGAATTTATAGCCAGTTGGTCAGAAGGACAGGTGATAACATGGGATTGTGATTGGCCACTAAAGCACACACGCACGTGTGTGTGTGTGTGTGTGTGTGTGTGTGGAGCTGAGGAGGTGGGGGAAGCAGTCTTGTGGGGCTGAGCCCTTGATCTGTGGAGTCTGACACTATCTCCAAGCAGATGGTGTCAGAATTCCATTGAATTGCAGGACACCCAGCTGGTGTCCCAGAGAATTACCCATGTACATACATGTTAAGTCACTCAGTTGTGCCAACTCTTTGTGACCCCATGGACTGTAGCCTGCAGGGTTCCTCTGACCATGGATTCTCCAAGCAATAATACTGGAGTGGGTTGCCATGCCCCTCTTCAGGGGATCTTCCCAACCCAGGGATAGAGCCCAGATCTCCTGAGGCCCTTACATTGCAGGTGGATTCTTTACTGCTCAGCCACTGGGGAAGCCCTAGAGAATTGCCTGGTGTGGGGCAAAAGCCTCCACACATAATGGTGATCAGAAATGTCAGAAGTGTAATGTTTGTGTGAATAGTTAAAGAGACTAAGGAAGGAAACTCATAGTAGGGAAAAACCCATTTTCCCTTCTGTGTAGGCACTCTACACAGAAGGGAAAAGTTGGAGTTTTTAAATTTACCATTGTCCAAGCATTAAAAACTCTTGCTGTTGGTAATAAATGTATAAAGAAGTAGAATTTAGTACACTGTAATTTGGAATATTAGAAACACTGAGAATGAAAATGCTTTATTTCATTTCTCTTTATACCTCAAAAATACTTTCTCAATCGTAATTTGAACAGTAATCTCCTTCTTCTTGTATAATTTATGATAGGAACAAGCATCTTTCATTTACTTTGGCAAACTGTCATACTCCTTTTAAAGTTCAGATCAGCTTCCAATGTTTTATCCTTTGCATTTTCAATGCTGTGAGATGTCTCCAAGGTTTCCTTTAACTTGAAGTTTTTTGCCCCCGTCCCTTCCAGAGACACACAAATCCTTTTTGTCACCACCACTTGTAAAATTTATGTCAGTTGTTATTTGTTCCTCTGACTACAGATGTAGTCTTTTGAAGAGCAGCAGAGTCAAGGTTCCCAGTCACTACTGCTTCTATAATTCTATGTACATTCAATTCAAATTTCAGCATTATCACTTATTTAGTATTTTTTGCTGCAGCTTCATCGTTACCTAATTCCTTCTTTTGATTATCCATTTTTATAAAACATCATACAGGTGTATCACTGAGAGATAAGTTAACACAACTACCCTTTGCTACCTGTGGTTGAACTGAATAATATGCAATGACCGAGTACTGACGGACATTAAAGGAAATGATGTGATAGGTCACTGATCAATGTGTTGATCTGTTATGCGTGCAGTGATCTGTAGACTGAAGACCTAGCAGTAAGATATGTACTTTACGCACTCATCATAGTATACAACAGTAACTAAAATTTGAACTGTATTGTTAGAGACATGCTATTAACTAAACCATGTTAGTATGAAAACCATGATGTAAGGTGAAGACTATGCATGTAACTTAAGTGTAAGTACATGTCATATTTTATACAGTTTTCACAGTCCTGGTAAATACATAAGGGCTTGTTTTGCTTGGGCAAAATGGAAAAATGATGTCAACAATCTTCTTGCTCTTCCTCAATTAAGCAAGGTATTTACACCCCTGTCTCATTGAAAACCAGCCCAAACTAATTAGACATATAGCTAAAGGTAAATGCATAAAAGGCAAGAAAAAAAATGCAAAAAAAGGATAATGGGAAAAGGTCCAGTCCTATCAGATATTAAAATAAAGCATAAAGCTATAATAATTAAAATTATGAGGAACCAGCACCAAAATAAGTAAATTATCTGATAGAGTTGGCATTTCCAATTAAAACAAGAGAGGCAGACCATGCAACAATTGCCTCATTTAAACAAATCATGGAAAGCTGGTCCATTTCCCCGGTAACCAGTAAACAGAAACTGAAGCGATGAGAAATCATGATTAGCTGCCAGACTGTCAAATATTTGACGAGAACAATTCCCAACATTGATGAGCTGCGGTAATGGGCAAACTGTCACCCTTCTGAACAGTATTATGTGCAAAAGCCTTTAAAAAGTGCATATCCCTCTGACCCAGCATTTATGAGAAGTTGGGGGCTCCTAGATAAAACCCTTTGTGTGGTTTTTCAGGCCTGGCCACAGGCAATTACAAAGGCTTTACCTGGCAGGCCTCACCAGAACGCTGCCCTCCTAACGCCAGAATGGGGTCACAGCTGTGCATCGCAGTCTGAAGGAGGATGCACTCAAGGACCCAGGTCCTCTTTGCTGCTCACATCCTTCACATATTTCCATCCCAAGCCTAACACCTTCACTCCCAGGTCCTGAGGCTTGGGGTGAGGTCCTCAGATGCCCCTGCAGAGGCCCCCTTATGAAGGAAGAAGCGGAAGCCAGGAGGACACTTTCCCTACTCTGGTTTGGTACCCAGTACTCTTCCACTCCCTTCCCTCTCATGCCCCCCACAATCTCAGAGTCTATAAAACTGCCGGAGTCATTTGTTCAGGGCCCCCTGAACAGTGAGATGATCCCCAGGTTTGCACTGACTGAGCTGCTTCTTCACCAGGGCACAGCGCCACAGAGAAAATTAAAGAGGCAGAGTCAATGCTTTCTCCAGCTCTAGGGACGGGGGAGCCTGGTGGACTGTCGTCTCTGGGGTTGCACAGAGTCGGACACAACTGAAGTGACTTAGCAGCAGCAGCAGCAGCAGTCTTTTACTTGAATTATTGTAGAAAATAAGTAAAGCCTTAACTGTAACTTAGATTTTGACTCGTTGTTTTAATTGACTCTAACACTTAACAGACAGCTCAACTGTCTCTCCAAATCAGCTAAGCTCCTGGGAACTTACACCCCAAAGAAATACTAAAACAAATGTGCAAAGTGCTGTGTGAAGATGTTCAACACAGCTGTATTTAGAATAGGGGGAAGCTTTAAAAAAAAAAAAAAATCTAATTGCTCATCAACACGGGAATGGTAGGTGTTACTGTGAAGGTATTTTGTACACGTGATTAAAATCTACAATATGTTTACTTTAAGAAAGGAAGAGTATCCTAGGTAATTTGGGTGGACCTGCTTCAATCATTTGAAAAGCCTGAAGTGGAACTAAAGCTCTCCTGAAGAAAAAATTCCATCTGTGTATTGCAACTTAAAGCCCAAAAGTTCCAATCTCCCCTTTCTGATAGCTCTAGTAGTCTGCCAGCTCTCACAATCACATAAACGGATTTTTCCCTAGATTTCTCTCTCTCTCTTCCCCTCTGTTCCTTATCACTTTCTCTCTAATTCTGATGGAATCCTGGCTAATATACTGAGTAAATTACCACCTCTCTGATTTTTAATTTCTTCATCTGTAAAATGGGCACAGTAATAACCTCACGGGTTTGCTGCAAGATTTTTATTTGATAACTTGGTAAGTGAGGTAAAGCACCTAACATGACTGGCATATAGCAGGCCCTTAAGAAATGGTGATCCCATAGATCCCCTCTGCTTTCCTAATCCACAAATTCTAATTCTGCCTCTGCAACTGAAAGCAGTGTGTCTCTTCCTTTGCTCACACAGTTCCCCTTCGAATATCTGAACCCACCTATTTCACATTTATTTAGCTCTAGGTAGGTGGGCAATTTAGGAGGGGCTCAGCCAGATACGCTTCTCCTCTGGGCTTGTTTCTCCCACTTGACTGTTGGCTGATTGAAAACAACCTCAGCTGGTCTAGCACTGCTGGCTGAGCTGGCTGGGACAACTAGGCATTTGAGCTCTCCTCTGCTGTCTTCTCTATGGCTCCTTCAGACTAACTCAGGAGTGTTTTTATGGCCTGGGGAGAGAATCAGAGTAAACAGGTCAATCATGCAAGAAGGGAAGCAGGAAGCACAAGTGCTTTGCAACCTTCCTCTTGGATCACATTTGCTAACATTCTATTGACCAAAGCAAAATGTGAGGCCAAGCTTAGAGGCGGGTGGGGGACTATACAGTTATAAACACCAGGCATGGATATGGGGAAGTCATTTAATGAGGCCATTAATACAACTAATCTACCACCGTCTGCTCTTTAGCCAACATTGTTCACAATCCCTCCTACATGCTAAATACATCCATCACCTGTAAAGGCCTCTCAAAATCTTATCCAAGCATGGCATCTGGCTCAAAGCCCATGATTTTGTGATCTGTATCAGATTAGATATGTCTCTTCTTTATCTTGAGACTTATGAGCAACTGGATTATTGATAATATAAATAAATGTGGCCAAGCTCTCTGGCAAGAGCAATTACTTCACAACCCTTGCCTGGATGACAAAAATTATAAGATAGCATGAACTGTAAGACACAGCCCAATTTCAGATAAAGTAAAATGTGAGGGGAAAGAGTGTCTTAGAATTGATAGAATATGGTAAGTTTGAGAGCAATCAGCCTCGTAGAACTGCAAACAGCATGTTGAAGCCATGGGACTATTTGACATTGCCTAGGTAGTGAGTGTGGAGAAGGCAATGGCACCCCACTCCAGTACTCTTGCCTGGAAAATCCCATGGACGGAGGAGCCTGGTCGGCTGCAGTCCATGGGGTCGAGAAGAGTCGGACACAGCTGAACGACTTCACTTCCACTTTTCACTTTCATGCATTGGAGAAGGAAATGGCAACCCACTCCAGTGTTCTTGCCTGGAGAATCCCAGGGACGGGGGAGCCTGGTGGGCTGCCGTCTATGGGGTCGCACAGAGTCGGACACGACTGACGCGACTTAGCAGCAGCAGCAGCAGGTAGTGAGTGTGCAAAGAAAAAAGGCTGTAGAATTGAGCCCTGAGACATGCCCATAATTAAATAGTAGGAAGGCAAGGAATATTCGGCTAAGAAGAGCTACAACGTACAAGTAATGGAGTAGGAGAAGAACCAAGAGAAATAATGTCACACAGCGAAGTGGAGAAATAATTTCAAGAGGAGGGAATCAGGTGCTGACTCAGCTGAGTCTGATGCTGTAGACAGTAAGACTAGAACTGAGAGCTGACTCTTGGCTTACAGTAACACGGGGGTCATTAGCGATGACCTCAGCAAGAGCTGTTTCAGTGAAGTGGTAGAGGCGAAAGCTTGGTAGGCATGAGTTAAGAAAGAATGGGAGGTAAAGGAGTAAGGTGAGTAAGGAGAACTTTTAAAAGTAGTTTTGCAGGGGAAAGGGAGCTAAGCAGTGGGCAGCAGGAAGGTGAAGCCAGGCCAAGGTATAGCCTTTTCAGATGGAAGATTCTTAAGAATGTTTGGATGCTAGTAGGAATGATCCAGTGTAGAGGGTGAATCTGATATTTGAGAGAGGAGGGTAAGTGCAAGAGTGATGTCCTTAACTAAGGAAGAAGGATAAGAGCCAGAGCATAAGTGAAGGGGTTAGTAGTAGTAGTGTTAGTCGCTAGTCGTGTCGGGCTCTTTGCAACCCCACAGACTGTAGCCCGTCAGCCTCCTCAGTCCACGGAATTCTCCAGGCAAGAATACTGGAGTGGGTTGCCATTCCCTTCTCCAGGGGATCTTCCCAACCCAGGGATCCAACCCAGGTCTCCTACGTCTCCTGCATAGCAGGCAGATTCTTCACCATCTGAGCTACAGAGAAGTCCCTAAGTGAAGGGGTTGGTCACGGGTAAAAGCCAGGACCCCACATCCATCATAATAGGCATGGAGGTGATGTGTGCGGGTTGGTAGATGTGCTAGAGAGAGTGTCACTTCCAATGGCTCTGTTTTCTGAGGCAAGCTCTCCTTCAGTCTGCCAAGGGTAATATGGGGGGCTGTTCTGTGATAGAAACAGAATACCAAGCCTCCAATAATTTTTGGTAGATTTTCTTGGGTTTGGTAAATAATCTATATTTGTTATTTATGTGGAATATCATTAGACTATAAATAATAATTTTCTTGTCCATGCCAATGCCCATTTCTATCATTGCTGTTTCATTTTTATTGCTTTGCCCAGAACTCCTATGATAAGGTTAAGCAATGATGACTTCTAGCAAGCATCCAAGAATTGCTTAGAAATTAACAGAAATGTTTCTAGTGTTTCCTCCATGGACTGCAAGATAGCTGCTGTTTTAGAAGACAGCCACCATTTCAAATTAATTGGAGACAAGGGATTCTTACTAAATACTTTCTGGGTATCTATTGATCATATAATTTTTTTCTTAAGTTCCTGCTATACTCTACTAACAGATTTTTTTTTCCCTTAGGTAAGTTTCTGGACTTGATCTCAAATATTAAGAAATGCCCATGGAATGGAATCTGGGAATGGAATGTAAGTTGGAAAAAAGAAAAAAAAAAACATGGTGTTGTCCAATTGGTCATGATGCTTTTGTTGTAACCTCTCAGACAGACATGAGGAAGAAGAAATGCAACCACCAAGATTGAAATCTGGCAGAAATCCTGTTACTGTTACACAGGCTACATCCTCTCTGCACAGTTCATTTCAAGCTAATTGTAGAGAAAATGATGAATTAACAGCAGTTAATGAAGAGTTTAAATTCCATTTTCTTCTCTTGCAGGCTCTCAGGCAAGAAACAACTACAGCTGTCCCTCTGTATCCACAGGGATTGGTTCCAGGACCTCCCAGGGATACCAAAATCCATGGACGTTCAAGTCCCTTGCATAAAACAGCAAAGAATTTGCATATGACCTACACACATCCTCCCATTTACTTTAAATCATCTCTAGATTACTTAAAAATACCCAATAAATGCTATGTGAATAGCTGCCAGCAAGTGGCAATTCAAGCTTTGCTTTTTGGAATTTTCTGGAAAAAAATTTTTTTTTCAGAATATCTTTCATTCACTGTTGGTTGAATCCATGGATGCAGAACCCACAGATAAGAAAGGTGACTGGAGAGGTCTTTTTCTGTACTCAATAAATGGTCTTCATATTTCTTATTTTGTGATTATCCCCACTCATTCAAGAGAAGGAGAAAAAATCTGCAAGTGTCTATTTAAAGGAAAAAATGGTATGAGAGAGAGGAAGTAAAGAGCAACTTGGCAACGAATCTACTGTTTTTAAACAAGTCAATATTAAACAAACACATCAATTTTTACTCTATTTTTCTCTTTGTATACAATTTTCAATTAATCTATACCTGCCTTTCCAATGTGTTCTTCAAATGAGCCATTTCACTATAATTTCTGCACTGTTTCAGTAAATACATTTGCATCCTAGCTCTTCTGCAGTGTTGATTTAAAATTAATGACTTGAGATTACAGTTACTGACATAAAACCCTTCTCTGTGGGGACAGAAAAGCACAGTATAAGCATCTCCCCTCTTTGTCTATTTCACAGGACAGTTTAATGCAGAGTTTTAAGGGATAGAGACATTGACGCTCCCTGAGCCTCACTGCTCTCCTGAGTTTACTGTGTCACCATGAAAAGACATCTGTGTTCTGATGCTTTTCCTAGAGCCGCACCAATCCACCCCCTCTCTATTTTACAGAGCTTGTGATGCATGCATACCAAGACTCTGCATATAGAGCATAATTAAAACAGGCTTTCCTCCTGGAAGCCAGAATGTCCTTTCTATTGCCAGTCCTTAAGACCAGAGGGTGAGGTCTCAGGATGCTAATCCCCTTCTGAAGGGTCCATCTTGCCATAATGAAGCCTGAGAATGCTTAAGAGATCACCTCCAGTGCACATCATTACCATCTTCAATACAAGACACTGGAAATAGGTTTCAGGCATCCTGTAAGTTTTAAATAAATTCCCACATGAATTGGAAATAAAACTTGCCTTTAGACATGTAGTCAGGATTTTGACATATTCAGTTCAGTTCAGTTCAGTTCAGTCGCTCAGTCATACCTGACTCTTTGACACCCCATGAACTGCAGCACTCCAGGCCTCCCTGTCCATCACCAACTCCTGGAGTTTACCCAAACCCATGTCCATCGAGTTGGTGATGCCATCCAACTATCTCATCCTCCTCTGTTGTCCCCTTCTTCTCCTGCTCCCTTCTATCATTCCCAGCATCAGGGTCTTTTCAAATGAGTCAGTTCTTTGCATTAGGTGGCCAAAGTATTGGAGTTTCAGCTTCAGCATCAGTCCTTCCAATGAACACTCAGGACTGGTCTCCTTTAGGATGGACTGGTTGGATCTCCTTGCAGTCCAAGGGACTCTCAAGAGTCTTCTCAAACAGCACAGTTCAAAAGCATCAATTCTTCAGCTCTCAGCTTTCTTTATAGTCCAACTCTCACATCCATACATGACCAGTGGAAAAACCATAGCCTTGACTAGATGGACCTTTGTTGGAAAAGTAATGTCTCTGCTTTTTAATATGCTGTCTAGGTTGGTCATAACTTTCCTACTAGGGAGTAAGCATCTTTTAATTTCATGTCTGCAGTCACCATCTGCAGTGATTTGGGAGCCTAAAAAAAATAGTCTGCCAACTGTTTTCATGGTTTCCCCATCTATCTGCCATGAGGTGATGGGGCCGGATGCCATGATCTTAGTTTTCTGAATGTTGAGTTTTAAGCCAACTTTTTCACTCTCCTCTTTCGCTTTCATCAAGAGGCTCTTTAGTTCTTCTTCACTTTCTGCCAGAAGGGTGGTGTCATCTGTGTATCTGAGGTTACTGATATTTCTCCCAGCAATCTTGATTCCAGCTTGTGCTTCATCCAGCCAAGTGTTTCTCATGAGGTACTATTAGATGTGATCATTAATATCCAACTTCAGTGGATGAATTCATAAGTCCACCTTTTCAATTTTAGACAGACATCAAATTGACTTGAAGAGAGACAGATGCTACCATCATTTAACAAAATTCCAAACCATCAAAGTGCACACAAATACTGTTTCATCAGGTGTACTCCTGTGATGTTTTCTGAATTTATGTTCTAGCAAGCCCCCTGATTTGTATTTGAAAATCACCAACCTGTAGTGCTGTAGGAGTGAAACAGGAGGGAAGGTGGAAGGGCACAACCTTTAAAAGAACGACATAGCCATAGGACATGATGAAAACTGATTAGAACTAACTCGGTCCCAGATGGTGGAAGACCTCACTTCCAGTGGACCCTAAGCCTCATTATATGCTCATTGTAATACATTAGCATATGCTAAGTGACGCACACATCAGTGCCATGACAGTTCTGAGGCCAATCGTCAAAGACCAAAAAGTGGGCGGTGGCCCAATTCCTGTAAATCTCTACCCCTTCCCCCAAATAGTTGAAATAATCCTCCCTCTCATTAGCCTATGAAATTACTCAGCCCATAAAAACTAAACATGGCCATATTTAGGGCCTCTCACCATCTGAGATGGCCCACACTCTGTGTGTGTGTGTGTGTGTGTGTGTGTGTGTGTGTGTGTGTGTGTAGTGTGCTTGTCTTTAAGTAAGTCTACTTCTTATCTATCACTTTGTCTCTCCCTGAATTCTTTCTGTGAAGAGACATCAAAAATCTAAGCTTCCATCCTGACACCAGGTGTGTGATCTCAACTAAAAGACCATGTGTTCAAGTCTCAATCTGAGTTTTTCCTTCTTTGCTATACTTTTCCTTCCCAATTTGTATTGAAGGCAGGTAATTAACAAAGTGGAAAATACTTGGCTTCCAGAAGTCATATAGAGTGCAATTATAACAGGGTCTTTGCTTCCATAGCTGTTGCACATTGTGTTCAGAAGCTCAACACAGTGACAACTGTAGCTTTTTTTAAAAAAACTGCTCCATGAAGCTGATGATCTGGAAAGATTTAATATGGGCTTTAATCTCTTGCCTTTATGTGTGAACATTTTTGACAGTCAAATACAGCTATGCTTGGTAATTGATTTTTATTATTTCTTTGGAAAATTGAAGATAATCTTCCAGCATTTGAAGAAGCTCTAGTATTTTCTCTTCCTGTATCTCTAACAATAGAGTAGTAGGTAGAATTCAAAGACTCAGTCTAGAATAAATGTGTAAAATTACATGATGAAGACCAACTCTCATCCATATTAGGACAGCTACTATCAAAAAAAAACTCAAACATGGAAAACTATGTGTTGGTAAGGATGTGGAGAAATCAGAATGCTGTGCACTGTTGCTGGGAATGTAAACTGGTACAGCTGCTGTGAAAACAGTACAGTGGTTCCTTGAAAAATTAAAAACAGGTTCACCCTACGATCCAGCAATTATACTTCTAGGTATGTACTCAGAAGAATTGAAAGCAAGACCTCAATTTTATATGTCTATACCACGTTCAAAGCAGCATCATTCACAATAGCTAAAACACTGAAGCAACACAAGTGCCTATCAATGGAGGAGTGGATGAACAGTGTGGTATATTCATACAATGGAATATTATCTAGCCTTAAAAGGGAAGGAAATTCTGACATATAGTACAGCGTGGGTGAAAGTTGAGGACATTACATTAAATAAGTAAAATAAGCCAACCCCAAAAGGACAAATACTATATGATTCCATTTATATGAGGTACTTAGATTAAACATCATAAAGACAAAAAGTTGAATGGTGCTTGCCAGGGCCTGAGGAGCAGAGAAATGGAGTTATTGTTTATTTGGTATAGAATTTCAGTTTTTGCAACATGAAAAGAATTCCAGATATGGATGGTGGTGATGGATGCAAAACAATATGAATGTACTTAATACCACTGAAGTATAAAAAAAAAAAAATTCTCCCAGGAGGAGAGAAACCAACCTGTTCTACTTTCTTACTCCATAACGCTCTACAAGCACAACAAATAACAAGTTCACTTTGTGAGATCTAGTGTCTCTGAGGCCGAGGTGGCTGGTTTAATCTCCAGGTGGATGGTGAGCCCCCATCTCTCATGGTCACCAATGGTGCCCTTCTTCTTACCTCCTGCTCTCACGATGAGTGTGCCCTTGATCATAAGCAAGAATAAGTGAATGTATCTACAGACTCACAATCTCTACATAAAGACAACCCTGTGCACCTGTCCCTCAAATACTGGCATCTTAAATATTAAAAGGAAGAGTTTTTATTTATATTTCATATTGGGCTGCACTAGTGAATATACTATTGTAATTATGGGTTTCACTGGGAAGCTGAAGATTTTTAAATCCTCTTATCGTCTTTTTTCTTTTAACTAGTTATAAAAATTGCTTTTGTTCATGCAAAAGAAACATAAATTTCCTGATGACAACTGAATACACATATTTACTAACCTTCTTTCCCCTCTTCAGAACCCCATTAAAATGTGAGGAAAAGGATAAAAGCAGAATAAATGCATAACAGTAAAGACACTAAGAGTGGAGCCATGAATGGATTAGAGATTCCAACAGATTTCTGAAAGGAAGTAGAGGAAACATGTTGATTGGTAGAACATGCTGGAGAGAGTCTTACCTAAGAACATTCTGCAAAGAGCTTTGATGGAAGAGATGACCAGAGAAGCTCTTATAAAGGTTAAGAATGAGAAGGGGGCTGAAAACAGGATGGGAGAACTTGACTGAGAGGCTGATGACAAAGCAACAAAGCCAATGGCTTCCTTATCTCGCACAACAGTTACAACAGTTGCATATAATAGTCAAGAAGCACCTCATAATATTATATAATTTACATTGCTTTCAAATTTGCACTTATATAGAACTAAATGTAATACGTTTGCAAATCTATACTAATTCTTTACATTGGCAACAAGATGGCTGTTGAAAACTAAAAATGAAAATCGTTTATTTAAAATAATCTAATGTTATGTAACTAAAATATCAAAACAGAGATTAAATTTCAGGTTTTAAAAATAATTTTATATAATAATTTGATATTTATTAATTTTATTTTGTCATTTTAAGGGAAAAGACACTTTAGAAACACATTAGTAACTTGTTTCAATCTTATATTTCCTTTGATTTACATTTTAAAAACATTCTAATTATGTTTTCATTTATATACACATACTTTTGATTTTTATCCCTTTACATCATTTCTTTCAAGAGAATATAAATAATCTAAAAATCTTGATTATAGCAAGGCCATCAGTGAATTTGCTAAAATGAAGGCAAGAAAAAATCAATTTAATGGAAAATACATAATAATTTATGAATTATATATACATCTTTATTATTCACCCAAATAGTGCCAGCCCACTGACATACAAAAATAATTAAAATATAATTAAAATAATTTAAAAATAATTAAACCACCTAAAGGCATATACTAAAAATAACTAATCAAGTCATCTTGATATCTGCTGTCTTTTAGTCATGTAGAAAATATATGTATTTTTTCAGTTTTACAGTTATGAAAGTATATTTACAAGGTAAGATGAGAGACTATATTTTATTTAGAGGTGTGATAGCTTAATATTTAACTTTAAACTATTTATATGTGATACAGGGTGTGTGGTACATGGGATTCCACTTGCATTCTTGCCCATTCCTACAAATATTAAGAGAGGGCCTTCAAAGAGGCACAAGACACAGTCCCTAGGAGTCAGATCCATCGGTTGAGCAGCCTAGAGGGGGCGCTTGTGGTTGTGTGAGCACAGAGAAGTGTCACAGCACGAGGGGCAGGGCCCTGTCCTTTTATCTTTGTGTGTCTGAAATGAACACTCAGGGAATGTTTGGGGATGGATAAATGAGTGCATGCAGGCATGCATGAGGAACTTATAAATACAATAAATAACAGAGCTATAAATATTAGAAACAGGTTGTAAAAAGTCATAAAAACAGCAGAGCAATAGACAGTGTTTGGCGCTTGACTTAACATGGTTATTATATAAGACACTCATGAGTCTGAGTTCGTTGATATATGATTGACCTTAAAGATCATATAAAAATAGCATCAGGAAGAATCAGAATTGGGGTGAGGGGTCATGCTAGCAAGATTTTATAATCCCATGAAGCCACTCTTAAGCTTGGATATCATTTTTCACTATAACATCTTTTTTTGCAAATTCATTCTGCAATAAAAATGTGATGTAGGAGCATTGCCGCTAATTTTGTCTGAGGAAGCAGTAATGATGCTCTGAGATTTTAAACGAGTATTGATTTTTAGTGCAATTTCTCATTTCTCTGTGAAGAGAACTGGTCTTACATTTCTTTTTCCCTCTACAAGAAAGAATGACATTTACAAAATCAGGTATTTCTGTCTTTGGACTGACAGAAGACAAAGAGTGAGGATGTGAGCAATGGACCCCACAAAGTAACAATGAAACAGTGTTGTCTGAAGTGTATATTATGTCATCTCTGTGATTTTATATAATTGATATTTCTCCCAATAATGATAGAAGCTAGACTAAATCTTTGAGCAGCTGCTGCTGCTGCTAAGTCGCTTCAGTCGTGTCCAACTCTGTGAGACCCCATAGACGGCAGCCCACCAGGCTCCCCTGTCCCTGGGATTCTCTAGGCAAGAACACTGGAGTGGGTTGCCATTTCCTTCTCCAATGCATGAAAGTGAAAAGTGAAAGTGAAGTCGCTCAGTCATGTCCGACTCTTCGTGACCCCATGGACTGCAGCCTACCAGGCTCCTCCATTCATGGGATTTTCCAGGCAAGAGTACTGGAGTGGGGTGCCATTGCCTTCTCCACTTTGAGCAGCAGTATGATTTTAAGAATGTTGTGTGTGTGTGTATGTTTTATTGATAAGCTTCAACCCTAGCTGCATTTTAGAATCACTTGGGGAGCATTTTAAAATTACTATTAGCACAGTCCCCACCACCAAATACGAAGAGAGTCAAAAACTACTGCGTTAAGTAGACAGGACTGATCAGTTCTAACTACTTAACACACTGAAATGTTAAACAGGGTAAGTGTGGAGGCAATCGATTGCCTCCAGATTGTAACTGGAATTTCCTTTGAAGAAGTTTCAAACAAAGGACAGAAGTTCCAAAAAAGGGCTGTTCTATTTAGGTGGCAGGCAAGGAGAGCAGCTGTCCTCTAAGGGGAGCCTGCACTCAGCCAAATAGCAGAAAATTAGGAAAGAGGCCCTTTATCTGCCTGCCTTCAAGGTATAATTTGTTAAAATCTAGGCTTCTTAAGTCAGAAACCCTGTCTTAACCCTTGAATCACTAGCAGCCACCATGGTGCAAAGAGCAGGTATTTAATAAATGGTAAAAGAATATACACATGAATAAATGAAAACTGATGTTAATAAAAGACTCACAGTTTTGGTGTGAGATCTGAAAAGGGAAGGTATCAAAGAAGTAGATAGAAACTGGCCCACGTCTGCCAAAGGGAACTGCCAAATGACCTATAAAAGAAGTGTTTTGAAACTCTTATCCTGATATATACTTCAAGAGTATCAAAGGGTTAAGGGTGAAGAGACCAGGGAGAGGATTTCCTTGGAGAGAAGTGTGGATATGCTGTGAACACCCCACCTTACTATGGAAACACTCCCACCCACTTTAAGAGTAATGAGAGATGCTTCAGAGAGAACCATGGGAGCCCGATATATACCTCCTGAGCCTAGGACGCCAGTGGAAATCTATACCTGAGAAATCTCCAAGGCCAGAGGCAGTGACTGGAACCTGCCCATCTGAAGAGTGAGGATGAATGGCCAAGTTGGAATGGGTCTGCACTCAAGAGTTTGTCAGGGCAGTGGATGCAAGAATGTCTTCTGGGAACCAAATGTGGCCCAGCTGAAAGCTGCCTTAAGAGGACTTCCCAAGAGTACATGCCCAGGAGGACTTCCTGCCAGGAGCAAGTTTGCCTGAATAGAAGGAACAGGAAGATATCAACAGATATAGGTGTCTAGGGGTGAGGGGTAGGAGCTTGCCAGTTTGGAGAGAAATGTTTCCTCACATTTACAGAACTTCAGATGAAAACTTACCAGCTACACAGTGTCTCCAAAGAATCCACAAATGCATTGTGAGAGAGTTTTGAAGGTCTCCCAGGCCCATTGAGAGTTTTGAAGATCTCCCAGGCCCACTGAGAGTCAGTTTCAACACCCCCAAAACCCAGAGGGTGCCATCTCAGGTCACGACAGTTCTGCTGAAGAAGTCCTTTCCTGGCCCCCACCTTCCCTTAAAAAACCTCCCGTGTGGGAACTGGGGGCGGATTTGCCTTTCTAATTGCAGGCCCAAGCTATGGGAGAAAAGACACTTTAACTTCAAGTTTAGAGTTCTCATTATTACATAAGAATGGATTTTTTAATTTCTGCAGTGAAATTGGTTTTTGTGTATGTATGCATATGTGTGTGACCAAGGGTACCTGGAAGACTCTTATTATCTATGAACAAGTGTAAAAAACTCTAGGTCTACCAGAGATTGTGTCCAAGGGAGAGAAGGAATTAGCCCACCAAGTGAGTCTGATCAGGCAAATAAAATTGCTTTACAATTACGCTCTATCACATGACTTCTGTTCTGTGTAATAGCTACACTGGTTGCAGTCTGAACTCAGAAAGCCACTGGAGGTTTAAAAGAAAGAGAAGGTTTTCTAAATTTTAAGTATGTATGCTATCTAGATATGCTCTGTGCTTCTCAAGCCATTTCCAAGGGTATCCATGAGTGGTTTCCAAGTCATGCAGACTATACTTCGACATCTTTCCATTAATGGTTGAGAGTGAATAGGCAGGCAATGCCATGTTTGAGAATGCTGGTTCTGGACTCAGAGTCTAGGGGGTGAGACAATGCTTCCCCACTGGCTCGGCAACCACTCTCTTGTTTTGCCATTGGTGATTCATTAGGTGGCACCTTAGTTTCATAGGGGAGTAGGGAAGTGAGGCAGGGAAGGCAGCCAAAGAGGGTGTGTTACCACAGTAGGCAGCTGGGAAGTGGTATAAAACACCCATGCCTAATGATACCCTTGAGGGGTGAGGGACCTGGGGTTCTTTGCACCAATTACTGTCAGTGTCTAGTGAGGGTTGCTCCTGGGGATGTCAACTCCCCTTCATTTAAGACCTGGTGTGCATGAGGGCAGACTGGTTTGGGTGTTTTAGAGAAAGTCTCCAGACACAGAGATGCAGACTGGAAGTGGCCGCTGTGGTAACCCCAGGGGTAGTGAATCTGAGGCACTGGCCAGCATCTGGTATAGCATGTCTCTCTCATCACTCAGTTCCCTGGTTCCCTCTGTCATATCGCTGATTCTTCAAGGTGGTAGCTGGTCACAGGTTCTTGAAAGAAAGACTTCCAATGACCAGAGGGGCAGTAAGACCAGATACAATCCATACTGCTGCAGACCTAAGGCGGCAAGGGACATTCATCATCTTCTTCCCTCCCTCCCTTCTAGATTCACCTCATTCTCAAGCAGCCCTTCTGCTGGTCTAGGTTTCTTGCTCGTGGGGATGACACACACCTTCACCCATGAAAGGTCCCAGCCCTGGTGCCCAACCCAGGCCACAGTTGCTGTAATTGCCCATCTATGGACATAGAAGCACCAAGAGGTGCCCTGTGAGTCTCCTGTATCTCGAGCTTTCATGAAACATTTTCTGTGTCTCTTAGGAGATGTGTCCCTCTCCTGAGAGTCAGGACTTCTGATCACATAGAGCCTAGAGTTGCAGGTATGGAAAGCAGCAATTTCCCAAGTGGGCCACTGAGAGTAATGGCGAGTGGGTCCACTCCTACTTTAACCTCTTGTGTTCCACCTACTAAAAACACAGCACCATACACTTATGCAGAAGCCTTCTGGGCAATATAAGGTAGGATAAGAGGCTGCTGTGACTGTAAGTCCACTGTTGGACACCTTTTATCCTTACCTGGCCCCTGGGTCACAACATGGTTAACAGGCTTCCATAAGAAATCAAACATTCCATGTGCCTGGACTGGCTGAGAAGCTGCAGGGCAAGGAAGGCAAGCACACCTTCAGAACGTGTCCGGATCCTAGGAAGAGTAATTCGCTGTCCCATCCAGGGAATCAGATGTAATAAACCTGACACCACATTCTCCTCAGTGTGGTCCCATATCAGCATCAGTCTCTGTTGTTTACATGTCAGACATTCAGCAAAGGCAACTGCCAGAGCATCTTTGGGGATCCCATGACGTGGGCTCATGAGTAGCCTTCATCCCTACTACAGGGCTTCCCTGTAGCTCAGTTGGTAAAGAATCTGCCTGCATTGCAGGAGACCCAGGTTCGATTACTGGGTAGGAAAGATCCCCTGGAGAAGGAAATGGCAACCGACTCCAGTTTTCTTGCCTGGAGAATCCCATGGACAGAGAAGCCTGGCGGGCTACAGTCCATGGGGTCACAAGAGTCGGACACGACTTAGAGACCAAACCACCACCACCATTGCTACCGTGGCTTCTAAATTCATTGGCCTGTTGTACAGACACTGGAGTGGACTGACTAGACTGCGTAGCTAGCTGACTTTCACTGGACAAGCTGTCCACTCTATCTCATTGGTGTCTCTTCTGTAGTGGATGGCCTCCGGTTGGTATTGATATGAGATCTGATGGGAAAGGAAAACAAACATGGAAGAAGAGTGTATTGGAAATCAGAGAAACTGAAGAGCTTCAAATCCAACAATGCAGATGACTTATCTTAATCAGGGTTATTTCAACTTTCTGTCCTTCAGTTTCACTAAAAGCAAGTTGGAATATCAATCTTTATTCCACTTTTACTGGTATACTTCCTGAGAGGAATATCAATCTTTATTTCACTTTCACTGGTATACTTACTGAACCATTTAGGTTATAATAAAGACTTGTGAGTTCTTTAGGTCACATGAGTATGATTCCTTATTATTTTTACTACTGCTCACCAATCACTTCAAAAGATTTCCTTGCTTATGGGATAAGCAGGAGAGATAACAATTAAGTTTTTTTATATTACCTTACTTCCTTTGCTATAAAATGAGCTCCTTGGTGAAAAGAAATTTTATGTCAGATACTATAACAGTGTACGAAGCTTTCTGTAAGTCTACAGATAGTGCTGTTGGGAGAAATATGGTGATAGGGAAGATATATCCATATCTATACCCATAACGAGTGTCTTTTTCAGTGAAAACAAATCACTGCCCTCTCCTTGATGGATGTGTGTGTAAATATATATATTCCCTCTGTGTGGAGCATCTCTATATGATCAGGTAAATCCCTGTCCCTGAGACAGTTATATTAAATTGGAATCTCCTTTGTTACTTCCTTGTTTGGCCAAACCATACCCCATGAAGCACAAGGGTTCCTTGGCCTGGAATACAATTTAGAAAGGTTCCCCAACCTTAAGAAATTTGTTAGCCTTGGACCTGAGAGAGGCTTGCTGAAATGGAATAACTTTTTCATTCAGCTTAAGAAGCCCTCGCAGTTCCCATTTCCCAGCAGGCTAAAACAGAGCGATCAATTCTGAATAGAATCTTTACTGAGAGCATTTTAATCAACGAGAATGAGTACAGAGGGGCTGGCTCACCTCCAAAAATTCACAGACGTGTTTGCACCCAATCAGAAAACAGTAAACAGCAGGCACCGGGCCAGGTCCATTTGGTGTATTAATTTCTTAGTCTAAAATAGATCTTTGAGGCAAATGTTTTTCTACTCTCATACAAAGGAATACTTATCCCTTTCTTTCTACCATCTAGACTATCTGAACAGAACTAGCTCCAGCCAAGCCTGCAGTAAAGACAGTTTTAATATCCTATAGCACTTTTTGTATAAATTTATAGACCAAGAATAAAAATGGACAGAGAAGATAGGTGCTGAGAGTTAACTTAGGGGAATTTAATTTCACATTTTTACATTTTACCTAATCTTTAAGATAATTAGAATTATTAATTTGACTTTGAGCATGTGGGTATAACATAGAGTCTTCAACAGCAAAGCTTAAATATCTAAATGAAGGCAGACACCATGGAAGAAACATTATTATCAAAGGGTTATTGTCATTGTTCAAAAAATATTTTTGAATTCCTTCTTTGGACTGTCTCTCAAGGCCATCAGAAAATTCAATCTGATAGACCCAAGTCACATTTAAGAGTCAAATGTTTCCCAGTTTATTCATCCATTTATATCTGGCTTGACTCTGAGTGATCTTTGGCAGTTTTAGAAATTAAAATTCACCCTCAAAAGACATCCTGCCATCTCTAAGTATTCTCAAAGCAATATGCCTACGAAGGATAGCCCAAGGATCAATTCCAAATACATCTTGACCAACTGTAGTATCATTAAACTAAGAATTTAGCTATTTAAACAGACTACTTCAAAAGAGGGAGTATTCTTTTGAATGTAGAAAATTCTCATGTTTGCTTAAAAAATAGTCATATTACTTTACTAGTACTTAGTAATTTAATGTTTAATAATATTTATAATATTAGTAATGTTAGTAAAACTAGATAAAATTAATAATACTTATCATTTTATAATTTATCAAAATAGGAAATAACTTTCTAAGTCTCCTCCTCCATGTGCAGTCTTTTTGAAAACCATAACACATGTGAGTGTGGTAAATTATTAAACTCATTGGTAAAGGCCTATTTCTCATTTCAGTTCAATTGTGTTTAGTTCTTAAGTAGGTATCACGAAACACTAGACTCATAAGATAAAGCACAAGTTCTATAATGGAATAAATGTAAGCGATGTAACTTGAGGTATTCCCTCTTAGATATTCTCAATGCATGTAAACACATTGAAGGTGCCTCAAAGCTCAGTTATAGCTAATATTTAATGGGGTGGGAAAAGACCTTCCACTCTTGATAAGAACTTGGAAAACATAACGAACATAATTTGTGGCCCCTTTTAGTAAAAGTAAGATCAAGGAGGAGACAAATGTTTCTTAGCCCAATCATGCTCAGGGTGATTATTTTTTAAGAAAAAGTTTAAAAGAAATGTTAGTAAGAGGTTGTACCTTTCTTATTTGAGATAGGATGTTTCTATGTGCCCGATAGTCAGGTACAATGTGCCCTTGGGTGACTCAGGGAAAAATGAGCTCTAGCTGCCACTGGTAACATCAGGACACTCATTATCTTCCTTTTACTCTACAGACTGAAGCACACGTCCTCATCTGGCCCTCCCACCCTTGTATCCAGCAAAGCCTATGGAGAAGAAATCTCTCAGCATCCAGAGTTTGAGGCACCAGACTTTTTAAGATATGAGCAGAGTCCTAGGACTATGATGACCTCCCTAGTGTGGAAAGGGGTAGTGGGAGGGGGGGGGGGGCGGGGTGTTGGGACTTTCCAAGGGCGAGGATGGAGAAAATAGATTATAGGTTGTGGGTTCTGAATTGAGACTGCAGAGAGAGAAAGCCAAGGAGAGATAAAGAGGAATATGGAGTGAGTGATCAGGCCAAAGACAAAACTTGGGGCCTTCTCTCCTCCCAGAGGACTTTCACCACTCCCACATCACTCCCAGAGGGACTAAGTTGGATCAAGACACAACTCCTGACTCTCATGTTTGCACTGATTAAGATGTCCCAAAGGACATTTATTCCCACTGACACTTCCAAATTCTTCCTATTTCGGGAAGTTCCCAATTGTATGAAACTTTGTGGGTGTCCAAAAGGGACCAAGAGAAACCCAAGGCCACTTCTCCCCACCCATGGAAATGAAGGCACGGTCCCTAACCAGACTCAACAAATCTCATACTTGGATCTTTCAAGACACCTTGAGTGAGATATGAAAAAATAAAAGATTAGTAATAAAATAAAATAAACTGATGCTGACTGCAGCCATGAAATTAAAAGACACTTCCTCCTTGGAAGAAAAGCTATGACCAACCTAGACTGCATATTAAAAAGCAGAGATAGTACTTTGCCAACAAGGTCCATATAGTCAAAGCAAAGGTTTTTCCAGTAATCATGTATGGATGTGCTGCTGCTGCTGCTGCTGCTGCTGCTGCTGCTGCTGCTGCTAAGTCGCTTCAGTCGTGTCAAACTCTTTGTGATCCCATAGATGGCAGCCCACCAGACTCCCCCGTCCCTGGGATTCTCCAGGCAAGAACACTGGAGTGGGTTGCCATTTCCTCCTCCAATGCATGAAAGGGAAAAGTGAAAGTGAAGTCACTCAGTCATGTCTGACTCTTAGCGACCCCATGGACTGCAGCCTAGCAGGCTCCTCTGACCATGGGATTTTCCAGGCGAGAGTACTGGAGTGGAGTGCCATTGCCTTCTCCGGTATGGATGTGAGACTTAGATTATAAAGAAAGCTGAGCACCGAAGAATTGATGCTTTTGAACTTTGGTGTTGAAGACTCCTGAGAGTCTCTTGGACTGCAAGGAGATCCAACCAGTTCATCCTAAAGGAAATCAGTCCTGAATATTCACTGGAAGGACTTATGCTGAAGCTGAAGTTCCAATACTTTGCCACCTGATGTGAAGAACTGACTCATTGAAAAAGACCCTGATGCTGGGAAAGATTGAAGGCAGGAGGAGAAGGGGACAACAGAGGATGAGATGGTTGGATGGCATCATCGACTCAATGGACATGAGTGTGAGCAAGCTCCAAGAGTTGGTGATGGACAGGGAGGCCTGGCTTGTTGCAGTCCATGGGGTCACAAAGAGTTGGACACAACTAAGCGACTGAACTGAACTGATGGTGGAAAACAATATGGCGGTTCTTCAAAAAAACTGAAACTAGAGCTACCGTATGACCTGCAATTTCACTCCTGGATATTTATCCAAAGAAAATGAAAACACTAGTTAGAAAAGATATATGCACCCCTATGTTCACTGCAGAATTATCTACAATAGGCAATATATGGGAGCAGCCTAAGTACCCATCAGTAGATAAATGGATGGAGAAAATGTGTGTGTGCATGCGTGTATATATAGCTGTATATATATGTATATACACACACACATACATATGTCCATACAGAGGAGCCTAGTGTGCTGCAGCCCACAGGGTCATAAAGAGTCAAACACAGCTTAGTGACAAAACAACAATACACACACACACACACACACACACACACACACACACAAAGAATATTACTCAGCCATAAAAAAAAGAATGAAATCTTTCCACTTGTGACAGCACAGGTGAACTTAGAGGGAATTACACTAAATGAAATAAGTCACTCAGAGAAAGACAGATACTATATGATTTAACTTATATTTGGAATCTAAAAGTCAAATTAATGAACAAAACAATAAAGCAGAAAGACCTACAAATACAGAGAACAAAGAAGTGGTTATCAGAGGGGAGAAAAATAAAGGGATGAGAGAAATAGATGAGGAAAACACAAACTTTCAGCTCCAAAATAAATGAGTCACGGGTATGAAATGAACAGTGTGGGGAATATAGTCAATAATTATGTAATATCTTTGTATGGTGACAGGTGGTAACTAGACTTACCATGGTGATTATTTTGAAATATACAGATATACTGACTCATGACACCATACTCCAGAAACTAACATAGTATTTTAGGTCAATTATACTTTGACAAACAAACAAATCCATAGAAAAAGAGATCAGATTTGTGGTTACCAAAAGTGGGGTGTGGGGTTTGAGCAGGGGGAATTGGATAAAGACAGTCAAAAGGTACAAATTCCTAGTTATAGGATAGGTAAGTACCAGGGATACAATGTAAATCACAAATATAAAATTTCTTTAATATTGTATCTATATGAGATGTTGGATATTCACTAAACTTATATAGTGTTAATCATTTCATGAGGTAAGTCAAATCATTATGCCTTGCACCTTAAACGTAAATAGCGCATGCTCAAGTCACTTCATTTATGCCCAACTCTTTGAGACCCTATAGACTGTAGCCTGCCAGGCACCTCTGTCCATGGATTATCCAGACAAGAGTACTGGAGTGGATTGCCCTGCCCTCCTCCAGAGGATCTTCCCGACCCAGGGATTAAACCTGTGTCTCTTACATCTCGTGTGTTAGCAGGCAGGCTCTTTACCACTAGAGCCATCTGGGAAGCCAACCTATACCGTGCTGTCCATCAGGTGGGCTTCCCAGGTGGAGCAGCGGTACAGCATCTGCCTGCCAATGCCAGGAGATGCCAGAGACACAGGTTGGGTCCCTGGGTCAGGAAGATCTGCTGGAGTATGAAATGGCAACCCACTCCGGTATTCTTGCCTGAAAAATTCCATGGACAGAGGAGCCTGGCTGCCTACAGTCCATGGAGTTGCCAAGAGTGGGACACAATTGAGCACATGCGCACACTCACCACACCACGTCAATTATATTTCAATGAAACTGGAAGAAAAAAATCCTCTGGAGAAAGTAATTTGTTTAACAGACAATCAGCCTGGTTTGTTTTAAACTGTAAAGTCTATCTTGTCTTCTGCGGGTTCCAACATCAGTTCATTTTTGAAGCCTTCAGTATGCTGTTTGGGTCTGGCTGGCAAGGACCCAGAAGTTAGACCTGGTCAATATCTCACAGGGCAGTTTATTTCTGGGAGCCCTTTCTCTCTTTCTTTGGGTCTTGTCTCCATGTGCCCACCTTGGAGGTAAGCCTGGACCTAATGTTGGTTCATGCAGATAAGCCCCAAGGGATCCTCACTTCCAGTCTTTTCTCTCTGGTGTCTCAGTCACACTTTGGTTCACAGTGGCCTGTTTTTTCCCAGTTCCTGCATAGTTGCTCATGTCATCCTGCCCTCAGTCCAAAGCCAACAGTCAAAAGAAAGAGAAAGAAAAACAACAACAACAATAAATAAAACCCCAAACCATGAAATTCTTGCTACAGGTTATTAATCAATTTTGACTTCAGTCTCTATTTTTGTATTATTGTTTACTTCTCAGAGTCCTCCAGTAATTATCCTTTCTATGCTGTCCTAAGTTTTAGTTGTGGCCAGTGAGACGGGCCACAATAGTCTACATACCCCATCTCGACCAGCGTGAGAATTTCAGTAACATCTGTTTATCCAATCAACATGGAACAATTTAGTTGGCCTGCTGACACACATATTATTGATGAAAACATTAGTAACAACTTGATTACTGAATACTAACATCCCAGGATACATGAATTAAGCTATACTACACTCATAAAGCCATAAAAGTGGATGCGGACAAACCATTACAGTAAGTGGGTAAGCAGTTTCCAAGTCTTTAGTCAACCATATGAATTAGTTCTCTGGTTTTGGGTTTTGTTTTGTTGCAACAATTCATGTCATGCACCTTGTTTTCAAGAAATAAAAACATTGATACACTTCTGCTCAAATAAGTTAATTCTTCCATCTTCACAGACCTCTTTGGTAGCAATAAAAAGTTCTCTTGCTAAAGCAGATAGAGAAGGGTGAGGAGGATAAAGAAAAGGATAGAGGAATCATTTGGGCTTCCCTGGTGGCTCAGCTGGTAAAGAATCTGTCTGCAAAGCAGGAGACCTGGCTTCAATCCCTGTGTTGGGAAGGTCCCCTAGAGAAGGGCATGGCAACTCACTCCAGTATTCTTGCCTGGAGAATCTCCATGGACAGAGGAGCCTGGCAGGCTAGAGTCCATGGGGTCACAAAGAGCTGGACCCGACTGAGTGACAACAACAGGCTCCCTGTCTCCACAAATGTCCTCCAATCCTAGGCCTGTGCCAATATTATGCTTTAGTCCCCAGAAACAAATTATGAATGATGGGAATTTATGCATCAGTTAGGATACAGTTGTAGGTCCAATTGTAGAAAAGGGCAAAGAAACAAGAGCTTAAACAAGTTAGACTTTTTTTTCTCAGTCACAAAACTGACTGAGGTAGGCAACTGAAGCCATTAGAGTTGCTCCATGGTGCTGGAGATTCCAGTCCTTTCTGTCTCATGGCTTGGCCATTCTCAGCACACAGCTTTTATCTCATGATCCAGCGTGGCTGCTCCAGCGCTGCCCATCGCATCTAAATTCTACCTTGTGGGTAGAGGAAAGAAGAAGGGGAGACCACATACCTCTCTTTTTAAATGAACAACCCCAGAATGCATGTAGGTTCATAAGCTGTACCAAATATAACACTCTGGTGGGGGATGTTGATAGTGGGGGAGGCTGTGTATGTGGGAGGCAAGAGGTATGTATGTGGGAAATCCCTGTATCTTTCCCTCAATTTTTCTGTGAACCTAAAACCTCTCCAAAAAGTAAAAGTCTATCAGTGAATGAAGTACAGAAGGAAGGGAAGCAGAGAGAGAGGAATGGAAGGTAGGAAAGAAAGGAGGGATGGAGAAGAGGAAGAAAGGCAAAGAGTACAATCAACCACAAAACAAAAAGAAAAGAAAAAACAGCTGCAGGTCTTAGAAAGTAATAAAAAAACAAACACAAAATTACATTTGAAAAATACTCTGGTGACCTAAGGGTTACCCACTTCATTTATAAGTAACAAAAGATTAAGAATCTCTTGCAATTTAAATCCATTTAGTCACTAAACCTTCCAATCTTGTTTTCTCATCATGAAGTAGTGCTGTAACTACTATAGGATTATTTGCCCTTTCCTTTAACTCTCTTTTAAAGGTTTGGTACAAGGCAACTCTAATAGGCAGAAGAGCAGTCACACTTTGAAATAAGAAACACACCCATTAAGCAGTAAATCAAGTGTGGCAGAAGCTCTTGTCTATGAGATATTAGAGTCTCTGTGGACTGTGCATGGCCTGCAAATTTCGTTGTGAACCAAGAAGACCATTAACTGGTAGGAAACAATTTTAGTCCCGTCAAAGCAAAGGTTATCAGATACTAACAAAAGCAAAACCTGAAGACACAGGTGAATGAAAGTGCCAAGCATTATTTCAATATGCTTGTTAAATAAACATATATAGAATGCCTATCATATGCTAATACCTTTTATATGCTAATACCTATTTGTTATATGCTAGTACTGGTATTTGGAATCATACAGGTGAACAAGCAAGGTTTTGCTCTTTGGGGAGCTTACAGTCTTGAGGTGGAAACATTTTTGCACATGTAATTTCAACATGGGATGATAATTATAGGACTAAATTTCAGTTCCCAGGGAAGTGACCTTAGGTGGAAATAAGGCAGGAGCAAGGGAAGGATTGTTGGAAGAGACGAACCTGAATTCAGACTTGAAGTAAAAGACAAAGGAAGACAGGTAAAGGAGAGGAGGAAAGACCTAGGTCGGGGGATAGTTGAGTGAAGACATGGAGACCTGAACAGACATGGTACATACAGGCTGTGTGCAATTGCTGGAGCAGGACAGAGGTCAGGTTTGGGAGGGATAGATTTGGGAGTCAACTGCTTTCAAAGCCAAATATCCAAGGGCATCAACTTCCTGCTCCAGGACTCCCAGGCTAGGGAACCCAAGGCCGGCCTCAGAGCCCTCGGACCTTGGTGAAAACCGCTTCCATTGTAATTATCCTCCTTTTGGGGGTCACCTACCTAGGGTATGGATCTTGACTCTATCTCCACCCTTCCTACCCTTCTCGTTGTGGTTCCTTCCTAATACCTTTATCTGTAGAAGATCTTTTTGGTCTTTCTCCTTAAGAGTTGCTCTGTAAATGGCAGTAATTTTGATACGCCCATGGCAGGAAGTGAGCTCAGAGTTTCATTCCTCTTCCATCTTGACCACTTTTCTCCTCAATAAACATTCGTATGCATATCCTTTGATGAACACATGTGTGCATTCTTGTTAAGCATACACAGGTAGCTCTCGATTTGCACAGTACTCATATGCACACATTTTAGATGCCACAGTTTCGTTCAATAACGCCAGTCCCCAAAGTACACTATTTGAATTTCAGTTAAACTCTACATTAACTGTGAGCAATTGCAGAATATATAGACTTCATTACCAGCCCCTCAGTTCACAAATCACTATGTAAAAAGTAAGGTGGACATCACGATCAGAGATGAAGCCCACTCACAGCAAAGCCTATCGCTATGTTGCCTATTTGTTTCCCAGTGAAAAACCCACATGACATTTTATTAAAATGGATACCTGAAAGAGGGAATTGGCCAATTAAAAAGAAGGTGCAAAAAAGTGACAAAAATGGTAATGGTAGAGGTGAAATTTGAATCAAACATAGAGTTATAGAAGAACTAGTCGATCATGGCAATGTTGACACTGCCATCACTTGAGACACTAGATATGCGACCAGAGGGACTCAGCAAAGATGAACTCATCCGCATATACGAAGAAAAAGAATTACAGTGAAAAGGATGAAGATGTCCCAGAGGACGTGACATCAGCAAAAAATTTTACATTAAATGAATTCTCAGAGGTACTTAACAACATTCAAAGAACAAAGAATTAAACATTGGGAAACAATCCAAAACTAGGTGGCACAGATGGTTAAGAACCCACCTGCCAATGCAGATAGATGTAAGGAACATGGGTTCACAATCTCTGGGTTGGGAAGATCCCCTGGAGGAGGGCATGACAACCTCTTCTTCTTGGATGGAGAATCTCATGGACAGAGGAGCCTGGAGGGCTGTAGTCCATGGGGTCACAGAGTTGGACATGACTGAAGTGACTTAGCATGCACGCACGCAAGGCATAGGAAAGATACTTGCTTCATAATGTATGTAACGTGACAAGAAGGCAATCATTCTTCAAACTACCTTTGATAAATTTTTTTACAAAGAAACAGAATGCTTTAATTCTCAATGTGTCTAATGTAGTCATTTATAGTATACTAGATACAGATTAGCTTTACTATCTTTTTTATTTCCCTATAACAATGTGACAGGAATAATATCCCATTAAGGTAGCATAATTCAAATACTATGTGTAGCATGCAGAGAGCTCAGTTTTTAATAGAAATCTATCATTTTAACCTAACTACAAATTTGTAGATTCGCACTAATAACTTCATTTCTCTTATAAAATTACAAAGGTATTTTGTGTTTGGATAGTCAGTGTAAAAGAACTAAATGATACAGAAATGCACACATAAACCGTGAGTTGGAAAAGTCCTATACTTCCTCCCAAAGACTCCCTCCCCATGTGTTCTCCAGATAAAAACTAGTAACAACCTTTCTGATCCTTTGTATGTGTGTATGTGCTCAGTCGTGTCTGACTCTGAGACCCCATGGACTATATAGCCTGCCAGGCTACTGTGTCCATGGGATTCTCCAGGCAAGAGTACTGGAGTAGGTTGCCATTTCCTCCTTCAGAGTATCTCCCCAACCCAGGGATCAAACCCAGGTCTCTTTCATTGCAGGCAGATTTATGTATATGAATGTCACCTATCCCTTAACATAAGCAAGATAATACTACAGTTACTCTTTTATAACTTGCTTTTGCAGGATTCCCTGATGACTCAGGGAGAAAGAATCCACCTGCAATGCAAGAGACACAGGAGATGCAGGTTCGATCCTTGGGTCAAGAAGATTCGTGGAGAAGGTAGTGGCAACACACTCCAGTGTTCTTGCCTGGAAAATCCCATGGACAGAGGAGCCTGGCAGGCTACAGTCCATGGGGTCACAAAGATTCAGACACAAATGAAGCAACTTAGCAGGCATGCGTGCAATATATCTTAGATGCATTTGTCAGTCAATTAATATCTGCCTGATGGTTTTTAACAGTTCTAAAATGGACTGGAATGGGTGAATTTAACTCAGATGCCCATTATATCTACTACTGTGGGCAGGAATCCCTTAGAAGAGATGGAATAGCCATCATGGAAAAAAAAGAGTCTGAAATGCAGTACTTTGATGCAATCTCAAAAAAGACAGAATGATCTTTGTTTGTTTCCAAGGCAAGCCATTCAATATCACAGTAATCCAAGTCTATACCCCAACCAGTAACGCTGAAAAAGCTGAAGTTGAATGATTCTATGAAGACCTACAAGACCTTTTAGAACTAACACACAAAAAATATGTCCTTTTCATTATAGGAGACTAGAATGAAAAAGTAGGAAATCAAGAAACACCTGGGGTAACAGGAAAATTTGGCCTTGGAATACGGAATGAAGCAGGGCAAAGGCTAATAGAGTTTTGCCAAGAGAACGCACTGGTCACAGCAAACACCCTCTTCCAACAACACAAGAGAAGACTCTACATATGGATCACCAGATGGTCAACATGGAAATCAGATTGATTATATTCTTTGCAGCCAAAGATGGAGAAGCTCTATCAGTTTAGTTCAGTTCAGTTCGGTCACTCAGTCGTGTCCAACTCTTTGCGACCCCATGAATCACAGCACGCCAGGCCTCCCTGTCCATCACCAACTCCCGGAGTTCATTCAGACTCACGGCCGTCAAGTCAGTGATGCCATCCAGCCATCTCATCCTCTGTCGTCCCCTTCTCCTCCTGCCCCCAATCCCTCCCAGCATCAGGGTCTTTTCCAATGATTCAACTCTTCACATGAGGTGGCCAAAGTACTGAAGTTTCAGCTTTAGCATTATTCCTTCCAAAGAAATCCCAGGGCTGATTTCCTTCAGAATGGACTGGTTGGATCTCCTTGCAGTCCAAGGGACTCTCAAGAGTGTTCTCAAACACCACAGTTTAAAAGTATCAATTCTTCGGCACTAAACTTTCTTCACAGTCCAACTCTCACATCCATAAATGACCACTGGAAAAACCATAGCCTTGACTAGATGGACCTTTGTTGGCAAAGTAATGTCTCTGCTTTTGAAAATGCTATCTAGGTTGGTCTTAACTTTTCTTCCAAGGAGTAAGCATCTTTTAATTTCATGGCTGCAGTCACCATCTGCAGTGATTTTGGAGCCCAAAAAAATACAGTCAGCAAAAACAAGACCAGGAGCTGACTGTGGCTCAGATCATGAACTCCTTATTGCCAAATTCAGACTTAAATTGAAGAAAGTAGGGAAAAACCACTAGACCATTCAGGTATGAGCTAAATCAAATCCCTTATAAGTGGAGTGAGAAATAGATTTAAGGGACTAGATCTGATAGATAGAGTGCCTGATGAACTATGGATGGAGGTTCATGACATTGTACAGGATACAGGAAGCAAGACCATCCCCATGGAAAAGAAATGCAAAAAAGCAAAATGGTTGTCTGGGAGGCCTTACAAATAGCTGTGAAAAGAAGAGAAGTGAAAAGCAAAGGAGAAAAGGAAAGATATACACATTTGAATGCAGAGTTCCAAAGAATAGCGAGGAGAGATAAGAAAGCCTTCCTCAGTGATCAATGCAAAGAAATAAAGGAAAACAACAGACTGGGAAAGACTAGAGATCTCTTCAAGAAAATTAGAGATGCCAAGGGAACATTTCATGCAAAGATGGTTGGACAGAAATAAAGGACAGAAATGGTATGGACCTAACAGAAGCAGAAGATATTAAGAAGAGGTGGCAAGAATACACAGAAGAACTGTGCAAAAAAGAGCTTCATGACCCAGATAATCACTATGGTGTGATCACTCACCTAGAGCCAGACATCCTGGAATGTGAAGTCAAGTGGGCCTTAGAAAGCATCACTACAAACAAAGCGAGTGGAGGTGATGGAATTCCAGTTGAGCTATTTCAAATCCTGAAAGATGATGCTGTGAAAGTGCTGTACTCAAGATGCCAGCAAATTTGAAAAACTCAGCAGTGGCCACAGGACTGGAAAAGGTCAGTTTTCATTCCAGTCCCAAAGAAAAGCAATGCCAAAGAATGCTCTAACTACTGCACAATTGCACTCATCTCACATGCTAGTAAAGTAATGCTCAAAATTCTCTGAGCCAGGCTTCAGCAATACGTGAACTGTGAACTTCCAGATGTTCAAGCTGGTTTTAGAAAAGGCAGAGGAACCAGAGATCAAATTGCCAACATCCACTGGATCATGGAAAAAGCAAGAGTTCCAGAAAAACATCTATTTCTGCTTTATTGACTATACCAAAGGCTTTGACTGCATGGATCACAATAAACTGTGGAAAATTCTGAAAGAGATGGGAATACCAGACCACCTCACCTGTCTCTTGAGAAATCTATATGCAGGTCAGGAAGCAACAGTTAGAACTGGACATGGAACAACAGACTGGTTCCAAATAGGAAAAGGAGTACGTCAAGGCTGTATATTGTCATCCTGCTTATTTAACTTATATGCAGAGTACATCATGAGAAATGCTGGGCTTGGAAGAAGCACAAGCTGGAATCAAAATTGCCGGGAGAAATATCAATAACCTCAGATATACAGATGACACCACCTTTATGGCAGAAAGTGAAGAGGAACTCAAAAGCCTCTTGATGAAAGTGAAAGAGGAGAGTGGAAAAAGTTGGCTTAAAGCTCAACATTCAGAAAACGAAGATCATGGCATCTGATCCCATCACTTCATGGCAAATAGATGGGGAAACAGTGGAAACAGTGTCAGACTTTATTTTGGGGAACTCCAAAATCACTGCAGATGGTGATTGCAGCCATGAAATTAAAAGATGCTTACTCCTTGGAAGGAAAGTTATGACCAACCTAGATAGCATATTCAAAAGCAGAGACATTACTTTTCCAACAAAGGTCCGTCTAGTCAAGGCTATGGTTTTTCAGTGGTCGTGTATGGATGTGAGAGTTGGACTATGAAGAAAACTGAGGGCCGAAGAATTGATGCTTTTGAACTGTGGTGTTGGAGAAGACTCTTGAGAGTCCCTTGGACTGCAAGGAGATCCAACCAGTCCATCCTAAAGGAGATCAGTCCTGGGTGTTCATTGGAAGGACTGATGCTAAGCTGAAACTCCAGTACTTTGGCCACTTCATGCGAAGAGTTGACTCATTGGAAAAGACTCTGATGCTGGGAGGGATTGGGGGCAGGAGGAGAAGGGGACAAGAGAGGATGAGATGGCTGGATGGCATCACTGACTTGACGGCCGTGAGTCTGAGTGAACTCCGGGAGTTGGTGATGGACAGGGAGGCCTGGCGTGCTGCAGCTCATGGGGTCGCAAAGAGTTGGATACGACTGAGCGACTGAACTGAACTGATGCTATCTACAGTATTGATAATTATATCCTTAATTAACCCATAATTATTACCCTTTCCTTTATTGATGGTTGTTTCTAGTTTTGCAGTATTTAAAATTATGCTGTAATGATTTATACATCAGTTGCTCTGCACATGAGTATTTCCAGAGGGTAGATTCCAAGAAATGGAATTGTCCAGTCAACTTTCAGAGATACTTCCCTCCTATCCCACCACATAAAAGAACATGCTTCTCTTACATTCTTATCAGTACCAGACACTAAACATTATCAATTTTTGACGAAAAAGCTGGGTAAAGTTTTTACCAGTATGGTAGGTGAAAAACTTCATTTTTTGTTGTTTCAATTCTTATAATTCAAAGATCAAGGACAAAATGAATTTTTAAAATTTTATCTAATTCACACTGGAGTATCTAATTTAGAATACACAGTTTTATATTGGAAAATCAGATATCAAATTTCAACCATGTCTGAGAAAAATTAGTATATAAACTATTAAATTATAGGTAAGATATATTTAAAAAAAAAAAACAAGGAACCCTGAGCATTTTTTATAAGAAAACTTGCTACATGTTTAAATACATCAGTAACACTTCTATATGTCAGTGTTATATGCTTTTTTAAGCAGATGGCATTTTTCCACAAAGTAACCAAAGCTACTACACAAGATGGAGAGCACGAGATGGCTGAAAATGGAAAAAAAAAATCGTTTTCCTCGGTCTGCTCTTGTCCATCAAACCAGCACCAATGGGTGCTCACTGCTTCTTCCCTGATCCTCTCCACCCTTGAGGAGGAGAGGACTTAAGTGGGAATGGCTTTACTGTGATCATGGACACTCCCCCCCCATAAGCAGATTACAACTCAAAAGCAAAATTAATAAAACAATGACACAATGAGACGGATTTCTCTAAGGTCTGAGTCATTCTGATTTTCTTTTTCAAAATCTTTATGTTTTAAAACAAAGAAAGAAAGAAACCAAAGCAGATTTTAAAACAAAATCTGCTTCCTAGGAAATAAAGCAATGTCCTTTGTCTCTATGGAGTGAATTATATAATCATAGTCTAATGAGATGGAGTATTAAGACTATAGGTTGGCCCTTCAATCAGATCAGTTGAGTTTGAATCCCAATGTCTTCTCTTATCCTGAGGAAAATCACTTTCATCATCTAAGCTTCATAAAATGGAGATAATAACAGTAAGGACTCAACAGAATGGTTGGGATTGAGTGAGAATTGAAAGCAATCAACCTTATAACCTTCTCAGCCTCTGTTGGGTACAACACCTAAATACTAAGTAATAGTCTAAGTTTCAATGGAGTTGAATAGTGATTCCATGTTTTCTAGGAAGGCTATGTGTAGCCTAAGATGAGAGGACCTCCTCAAAGGCTATGAACACACAGGGGAATGAGGTGACTTTACTGAAGTGGATACAGCGGTATGTACAAAGCCAGGTAGGCAAGGTGAGAACAGATAGCATAAGGGAGCATAGAAAACTAGAGATGACATCTATAGGGGAAAGGAGGTGAGTGAGGCAGGAGAGGGAGAGAAGGCAGGCATGGTAGCAGCGGGCCCGGATCCCAGATGGTTCCCCACTAGAGGAAGAAGGTACTTCCCCACATCAAAACCTCCAGCTGACCGCTGGCTGTGGTGGTGCTGGTCCCACCCCAGGGCAGCCCGCCCCAGTCTAGCTTCCTGAACAGTGATCTAAGGATAAAAGTGGCCACGGGCTAGCGATATTGAGGCCTTCCCTTAAGCATTCTCCAGGCCATTCATTCATTCAGCCATTATATTTGCTGAACATCTACTAGGGGCCAAGCACTGGGAAAAATGTCAAAGATACAGTGGCTATAAAGTGTTGAACAGATTATATATTTATGATAAATATATAATCACAAATTGTGAACAGTTTAATGGAAGAAAAGGGCAGAATATGAAAAAGAATATGAGGAAAAATCTAATTTGTATTGTTAGGTTAAAGATGATGGTGAGGGCAGGCCTAGGGTACGCTTCTCTGAGAAAGTAATATTTAGGTTGAGAACAGATAAGCAAGAACGAGAGTAGGAAGAAGAGCTTTCATGAAGAGGAAACATCAGGTACAAAGATCCTAAGGTAGGAAGGAACAAGCCAAGAACTGCAAGTAGACTGGAGTACAGTGTCTCAGGGCACCAAAGGCACGAGATAAAGTTGGAGAAGTAGGCAAGAACCAGATAATATAGGGCTTTGCAGGCCACTGATACATGCTGAGTTCTGAGATGGAGTTTAGTTTGCAGGATGGTTATTAAAGAATTCCCTCTGGATCAACACGTATGGAAAGAAGGAAGGAAGTAAGCAAGATGGGCAGAGCAAGAAGTGAGTTGAGGTTCCAGCCCAAATGACAGGCGGAGCCAATCCCATCTGGAGCTAGAATAGTCCTTCAGGCCAAGATAGCCAAGTCTTTACCCACTGCATTGACCTGTGATTGGATGTGAGCCACCCTGAGAAGAGTGGGATTTAGGGCAAGGCAGCTCCCTACCACAGAAGGGATTGACAGCTGAAGGTATCCATCAACAGCATTCCCAGTAGCCAGAGCAACGGGTCCTTTTTTAGAGGGATCTGGGCAAGATGGTATGAGGTTTCCCATAGCCATAGTCTTAGAAGTTGGGATTTTATGTTTATGCAATGGGAAGCCACTGGAGGAGGGGAGAGAAGTGAATGACATGACTCAACACACAACCAGTATGACTGCTATGTAGAGAATGGATTGGTGGTAAGTTTGGAAGCAGAGAGACTAGCCAGGAGGCTGTTGTCCAGGCGAGAGATGATGAAGGCTGGGAATAAGGTAAGAGAAGTGGAGAAGGCAAGTACCAAGAATGCTTGAGTGGAGCCTGATTCCTCAGAGGTCTGGGAACTATCTCAGTAGCCCTGGAGCTGGGGGTTCTTTCAAGAGGTCATCTGGTGAGGGACTGATATAAGCACTGCCCCGCAGAAAGGAGGTGATCAGTGGTAATGATGTGTTAAATGAAAAAGAAAAGTTAGCACTTGAAGATTTGCTTCAATTTGCCTTGGAAAAAGTAAAAAAAAAAAAAAACAAAAAACTGGAAAGCCATGTTCAGTTCAAACTTAGAAAAGATGATAAAGATGATAGAATTAAATTCTTCTATTCAATATGAACTCCACTGACACATTATGGAAGTAGATATGCAAAATCAAAAGTTATACAAAAAAATAATATTCTTCAAAACATGAATTTGATTTATCTAGGCAGTTTTTGCAGGGTATTTCAAAGAGAATTTGACTGTTTGGGGGAAATCGCTTTAAGCTTGCTTCCTTTCAATAGCAAATTAAGTTGAATGTGGCCTCAGCCTCCATTTGACATTAATATAATGCACAATGAGCTAGTGCTCAAACAAGAGAGCAAAGCAATATCAAAAGGCAGCATTGCTTTTGGAACAAAGATTTGTCCGTGCACTACAGTTTCCAAAAAAAGAGACCAACATCACACAGTATTATCAGGGCACTTCCAGTCATCACCATTTTGAACCACAGCATGTTATAGGTAGAAGGGACTGGTAAAGAACATATGATTCAACTATTCCATTTTACAGACTGGGAGTTTGAGACTCAGAGCAGCTGATGGATTTATGACCACATAGGAGATTTGAACCCACTCCAGTGTTCTTGCCTGGAGATTCCCAGGGACAGAGGAGCCTGGTGGGCTTCTGTCTATGGGGTCGCACAGTCGAACACGACTGACGCGACTTAGCAGCAGCAGCAGCAGGAGATTTGAGACAGACATAAACTAACATCCAGCTTTCTTATCTGTGCATTTCCCACTGTGCCATGGCCCTTCAAATGATTAGAGATGAAGGAAATGCTGCAGGGTGGAGCCCTCTTAGCCAGTTATTCCTAAAATGAGGATTCTGTCTCTTAGGACATGACAAAGAGCGTTTGCTTACTGTGACTCTTAACCAAAAGAAACTGATTGTCAAATCAATATAAACAGTCCATAAAATATTTAACATATTCTCATAACACATTCTCAAATGTGTCTTTCTTTCAAATGTAGATTCTACTCACAAAAAAATTTCCTGAAAACTCTCTCAAGCTTTAAATGTGTCATTAGAATAAAGCTCACACTGATGAATTTCCAACTTCATACCATCAGTTCACAGTGTCTTTCTTTTTCATAAAGTTCAGAGAACAGAAACTGCATTCTGAAATGCAATCTCCTTGGTTACAAACCTTCTAGAGAATTCTGTTTTGTGTCCAAGTCATCACACACACTGTGGAACCAATTGCTGACCCATGAAGGAAACAATATGTCATAGAGACCTTTTTGTACAATTCCTTTTGTTAACAGAATCAGTGAGCCTCAACTAAATTCAATCTTAAATTTCCAATACACCACAGCTGGACATCCTCTCTGCAGAGGAATATGTGCCTTTCCAGGATATTGTAAAACTTAAAGTTGGTAACTTTTGTTCTTTTCCAGAATAATGTGAGGAAGCATGAAACTTTCTGCTTTCACTTACAAATGTTTCCCTTCCCAAATGTCTCCACATTGCACCTGAGACAATTTAACGGGTGTTGCTAGACTTAGCAGGGAGAGAGGACAGAGAGTGGAGAGGAGGAGAGGATAAAGGAGTGGAAGCAGAGGAGAAGGGAGGAGAGTGGAAGGGGAGAACAAAAGGATGTGGAAGAGAGGGGAGAAGACAAGAGGGGAAGGAGGGAGGGAGAAAGAAAGGAAGAGGGAATGCTTATGAACCAGCTCTCATCAAACATTTTCTTTAATTGCTTACTGTTGGAGGCCAAGAACAATTTGGGGACAATCCCATAAAAATCTATTTTTGTTGGTATGACAGAATTTTGACAGTAAAAGTTCTGATAAATATGAAACATATACAACGAGTCTGTACTCAGGACTTTCAGAGTTTTAGGATCCAGCCAATTATTTTATAAAATGTAAACAAACAAAAAATAAAATAAGTTTCTTTTATTTAAAAAGGTAGTTTGCTTCTCTTAAAATATAAAAGATGGACCATGCTCAATAAGCAACCAAAGACTGACAGCAGAGTATGAGGCTAAATAAAGTGCTTTACATAAAGTCATTAGCTTGATACATGCACTGAGAAGGCGCTCAGTAAAAATAACGTTATTATTACTATTGTGTAACAGTACAATCCAGTAAAACTTACAACGAAATTAATTGGACACAATTACCTGCATACATAAACATTAGTGCATGTGGTAATTAGCCACAAATAAGTTCTCATATATTCTTATAATTAATAAATATTACCTTTACAGAACCAGATATAGTTTTTCTCCCCTCTGTTTGAGAGCTTTGAGGTGTTATACAGTGATTTATATTTTTCCCTAACTGCAAATTAATCCTCTTTCTCCATTCCTGATAATCATGTTCCTGAAAGTCATAGAGGCCAAAGAGTATAAGAAGGTGCCCCTGATTCCCCACACTTGGTCTTATGCAAAAATTCCCTGGTTCTATGGAGCAGGCTTGCTGACTGTAGAGTGTGGAGCGTGTGCAGCACAGAGCATGACAGCACCAGCCCCCTGAGAAAGGACGGGTGTCTCGGGGCAGGAATGCTCAGTCAAGACAAAGGATGTCAGTGATCCATTTCATTTCTCTGCAGAAATCTTAGAGGCTAGGAGAGAGTGGGATGATACGGTCAAAGTTCCCAAAGAAAACTCAAGCCAAGAATACTTTAACCAGCAAGGCTGTGCCTCAGAAATGAACGTGAGATAAAGATTTCCCAGACAAACAAAAACTGAGGGAGTTCACCGTCACCAGACCCTTCTTACAAGAAATGCTGAAAGTTCTTCAAGATGAAATGAAATAATACTAACTAGTAGTATGAAAACACATGAAAATACAAAGCACACTGGTTAAGGTAAGTATATAGTTAAATTGAGAATATTCTAATAAAGTAATATTATATACTGGCGTAATATTCTGTCATATACATACTGGTGGTATGTTAATCACTTAACTTTACTATAAAGATTAATGAACAAAAACATTAAAAATAGCTATAGCTACAATAATTTGTTAATGTGGTGGTGGTTTGTTCGCTCAGTCATGTCCGACTCTTTGTGATCCTATGTACTGTAGCCTGCCAGGCTCCTCTGTCCATGGGATTTTCCAGCAAGAAAACTAGACTGGGTTGCCATTTACTTTTCCAGGGGATCTTCCCAACCCAGGAACTGAACTCAAGTCTCCTGCATTGCAGGCAGTCTCCTGCATTGCAGGCAGATACTTCACTGCTGAGCCGTCAGGGAAGCCCCAAGTTGTTGATGGACACAGTATAAAAAGATGTAAATTATGACATCAAAAGCATGAAATGGAGGGGAGTAAATGGATAGAATGTTTATATAAAATTGAAGTTAGGTTGTCATCAGATTAAAACAGACTGCTATACCCACAGGATGTTTGGGAATACCCTGGTGGTCCAGTAGTTGGGACTCAGTGCTTTTACTACCAGAGCCCAGGCTCAAACTTTGGTCAGGGAACTAAGATCTAGCAAAACACACAGCACAGCCAATAAATAAATAATAAAGGTATTAAAAAAAAAAACTATTGGATCTCTTATGGAAGGCTGCCTCATGGTCACCATAAAGAAAAAGCCTATAGTAGACACAAAAGATAAAGATAAGTAAGTTAAAGCATCCTGTTACAGAGAACCATTAATTCACAAAGGAAGACTGTAAGAAAAGGACAAAGGAAGTACAAGACAGCCAGAAAACAATTAATAAGACATCATTAATAAATTTTTTTGCTATCAATACTTACTTTAAATGTAAATAAATTAAGTTCACCAATTAAAAGATACAGAGTGACTGGATGGGTAAAAAAAAGTATGCTATCTACAAGACACTCATTTCAGCTTTAAGTAAACATACAGGGTGAAAGTTAAGGAATGGAAAAAATATATTTCATGCAAATGGAAACCGAAAGAGAATAGGAGTAGCTATAGTTATCTCAGATAAAATAGAATTTACATCAAAAAGCATAATAAAAGACGAAGATAATTATATAAAGATAAAGGGTTCAATTCTTTAATAGGATTTAATAACTGCAAATATTTATGCATCCAACATTGGAGCACCTAAATATATTCAATTTGAAAGAAGAATCAGACCACAGTTTAGTAGTAGTAGGGGACTTCAATATCCCACTCTCAAAATGGATGCATCATCCAGACGGAAAATCAGTAACAAAATATTGGACTTTAAATACACATTAGAACAGATAACCTAACAAATATATACAGAACATTTCATCCAACAGCAACAGAATACGTTCTTTTCAAGCATTCACGGAACATTCTCCAGGATGGCTCGTACATTAGACTACAAAAACAAGTCTCAACAAATTGCAGAAGACTGAAACCATAATAACAATGTTATAAAACTATAATAACAGAAGGAAAACTGGAAAATTCACAAATCTACAGAGATTAAACAAATGCTCCTGAAAAACCAAATCAATCAAAGGTGAAATCAAAAATATCTTGAGACAAAAGAAAATTACTGATGAACATAGATGTAAAAATCCTCAGCAAAATATTAGCAAACTGAATTCAAAAACACATTCAAAAGGAACATATATCATGATCAAGTGGGAGTTATTCCTGGGATGCTAGGATGGCTTAACATACACAAGTCAATCAATGTGATACACTACATTAATAGAATAAAGGACAAAAATCATATGATCATTTCAATAGATGCAGAAACAGCATTTGACAAAGTTCAACATCTTTTCAGGATAAAAACTCTCAAGTAAATTGGGTATAGATGGTATGCACTTCAACAGCAAAGGAAACCATCTCAAAATGAAAAGACAATGAGAGTGGCAAGAGCAGGCCTCCTTGGTGGTGGATGGCCAATGTTCAACACAATACTAGAGGTCTTAGCCAGATCAATTAGGCAAGAAAAGGCATCCAAATCAGAAAGGAAGAAATAAAATTGTCTCTGATTGTAAACAATATCATATAGTATATAGAAAACTCTGAAGACTGCACCAAAAAACTTTCAGGATAAATAAATTCAGTAAAGTTGCAGGATGCAAAATGGTTAATGGTTAACATACTAAGATTGCCCTGATCCTCAGCTGTGAGGACTGCATACCAGAGGACTTTGGCTCTTGGTAGCCAGTGAACACTCAGCCTGGCAGGACTGCAGCTTATACCTACTGCTCTCCCATATCAGCCTTTTCCCCCTTACTTGTTGGCAATATCTGGCTATATACAATATATGTTCAACAGGAAATTTTGGTCTCCAAAATTATTCAAATGACTTGGATTCAGAGCCATCAGATCCACAGAATATGCAGATAAAAAGTAGAGACAGCCTATTTAGCATATTGCAGTACAAGCCAGGAAAACTCTGGTGCTCAACAGAAAAAACAAAAACAAGAAAGATATACGTGTCTAAGAATCATTAATTATCACTCTTTGAAGCAAATATGATTGCAAAAATTATCAGTAGCAAAGCTCATTAGTTCTTTCAATGTCAACTGAAATGCCAAGAATCCCTTCTGTCTTTCCAAAAATGTTTTGTTATATGTGGTTCATTTTTTTATTGAAATGAACTAAAATAACTCTGAAAGAAACTTCTATTATACAGCTTCAAGCCTTGGAGCAGATATAAATTTGGATAAGCTCAATGAGGATAATTTATATCTATGTCAAACTACCCTAGCTTGTAACTCTTTTCCTAAATTACATAAAACTTTGATTAAAGTGAAGACTGCTATTTTCTATCAACCACTGTTAAATGGGACCTATATGAAGTTTCAACCTGAAACTCAAAGACACTCCGATGTCAGTGTTTCAATAATTCCAATATTCAGTAACTTATACAGAGTCTTGCTATCTCTGGCTTAGAAATGAGCCAAAGAAAGAAGAGTAAAAGAAACCCAAGTGGTTCATAGAGCTCTATGATTAGGAGGTCATCCTGTTCATTTAAAGGATTACATTTCACCACCCTAGGGGATGATAAATCATCCTATTCTGAAAAACTATAGCCTCCTCAAATAGATTATTCTGAAGTCTATGTTCTTGTGCTTTTTGAAAAATCTTCCCTGTTTATAAAATTAATGTATTTTTAAACTGTACATAATAGTGCAAGTAATGTCCTCATTATATAATGTCTCCATCCTCATGATACAGACACCCAGTGCTAATCACTGAAGCACAAGCAGAGTTTGAGCCCTTGAGTCCAAGGTACACTCAAGTGTACCTGGGGTTTATCTGCTCAACTTCCGGGGCTGCCCTCCAGCACCCTTTTGGTTGAAGTTTGAGAAAACTTTGGGAGATAACTCTCCTGGAGAAGTGCCCATGATGAGACCAATCTGCTGGTCAAGCCCTTTGTTTGGAGAGAAAGAGTGGTTCTGTGTGTTGTATACAGAGTACTGGACTTGCCATTTCAGCCCTGTGAGGGGATGGGGGGATTTGTAAATAAAAATTGTGAAAACAGTTCCTCTGCACACTGCCATACAGGGGCCCAGCCAACACAGCCTTGAGATCCATTTACAGACTATGGCAAAGGAGATGGAGGCATCCTTCTTGGGGCCCTAAGACGGCGTGAGTGCATGTACGATGAGCCTGGTGGAACAGAGGTCTGGGAGCGGCCTCACTGTGGTGAGCACGTATGAAATTCTCTTACGTGTACAATGGTCCCTGATTCTGTTTTTTTACAGGCTTAAAAAATAGCTTCCTGGGTATTATTTTATTGAATGCTAACAGCAATCTTTGGCATAGGCTTGTTAGATACATGAACCTCTGAAACAAAATGCTGGGGGAGCCCCAAACATCTGTCACCCTCTGTTCTTTGCTGATTGTGTCCTTTGCTGTCAACAGATAAAAGTGGACTCAATCTTTAAGCTATAATGTTATTACCACATTCTTGTTCTCATCTCCTAGACAACACTCTCCTTTATAGCATTACCAGAGTCTACTCTCTGGATACCTCCTATACCGTCAGCCCCCTTGTAAAGAAGTGATATCCACAGATTTTTTCCTTAAGAAAGTTGGTGTAGAAGAGAACAAGATGGCAGAGGAGGAGGTGGATGTGGAGTACATCTCTCTCCAAGGATACATCGGGAATACACCTTCAGACACAGAACTGCATGAAGAACACCAGCGGAGAGTGGACAGGAGAGCCTGACCAGCAGAAAAGAATATATAGAACCATGCAAAACCTGGTAGAAGGAAGGAACTGGGGGAAAAACAGGAGTGTTAGTAGGCCTGGACCTGCCCTCGGTGGGTGGGGGAACTGAGGCAGGGGTCCAATCCCCACATCCGGGCAATTGTCTGAGTCAGAGGAGAAGCATTTAAGGCTGAGAGTGAAACAGCTGATCTGTGGCAGCCTAAATGGAATGAGAATCAGACAGTCCTTGCCACAGTCATACATACCCTGGACAGGGAAGCAGGTCCCCTGGAAGGCGCAGCGGCTGGGAGCTGGAGTTTAGGGATTTTGGAGCAATCCCAAGGCGAGGGCTGCTGTTGACTGTGGAGAGACGGATCGAGGGGAAATGGGGGAGGAGACTGTGGTGGGAAATACCTGTGGAGGAAAGCCAGGCAGCCATGGAAGCAAGGCGATACTGCTGAGTCACGTACGGGGGATGGAGCCATCACCATAGCCTCTCTCTCTCCCCACACACCAGCATCGGCAGCTGAAGAATAGAGAGGCTGGCCCATCAAATGTCTGACTCACTGAACTACAGAGTAGGACCCCAGCCAGGGGGACCCCTCTATGTGCCTGATGTGCCAAACAACAGAGACAGACCCCAGGCAATGGAGCCCTTAAGTGCCTGAATGGGTGGAGCTACAGAGAAAGACTGGCCAAAGAGGCCTTCTGATTGCCAACTACAAGAGGCTTGAAAAAAGACTCCGATAGGGCCATAACTCCTGCAGCGGAGGCAGTCCATGTCCCTGCACACTTGGTGCCACCAGGGTCCCCACAAGCCAAGTAGCTGCATCACTGTCTTGCTCAACCCTCACTGGGGCAGAGCTGCCACAGGCAAAAAAAGTCTTGCATCTATGCCCACAGGATCACTTCGGTCCTGTCCAACTCTTTGCGACCCAGTAGACTGTGGCCTGCCAGGCTTCTCTGACAGGCGGCTTCTCCAGGCTAGCGTGTATTGGCCCATACTGGTTGCCATACCCTTCTAGAGCACTGTATTTCCTGCTACCCTAGCCGTCAACTTCCCTGAGTACCTGGTGCTGCCAGAACCCCTGCGACCCAAGCAGCAGACCACCTCCACACCTGGCCCTCACAAGGGCAAACCCAAGTCCTCCCAGGCAGCCTCAGGAGCAAACTCCAGTGCAGAGGTGGAAATAACACCATAGGTTTAACCCAGGGGCAGTGTGGCTAAAAACCTTTCCACTAGCTGTAAAAGCTGCAGATTAAATCCACACGATCAACTAGCCAGACTCTATGTCTATGGAATATATAAAAGGTCATTGAGAGCTCCCACAAAAGAAAACGCACTAGTTCTCATAGCTGTGGACACTGAAGGCAAGTACGCAGAGGAGAAGGACCAGATTAGAATCTGAGCTGCCCCCACAGCAGGTCCAGAAATCAGCACAGTGTTGGAGGGCATCCTAGGGAGGTGAGGTGGACTGTGACTCCCAGCGATGGACAGGACTCTGACAGCAGTGACTCAAGAAAAATATTTTTTATTCTTATGTTTTGACTTGTTCTGTAGATTCTTTTGGATTCTTCCTCTTTTTTTTTTTCCTTTTTTCTTTCCCCCCTCTGTTGTAGTTGTCAATTTTATTGGCACTATGAAATCTAATTAAGTTTTTAAGCTTTTTTTCCTCAGTCACATTTTTTATTGATGGTATAAACCTCTGCCTCTACGTTGGGCTTTTGCAGTTGTGTTATTTTTTTCTTTCTTCTTGCTTTTTTTCATTATTTTTTTCTTTTCTCTTTTTCATAATTTAAATTTTTAATTTTTTTAAACCTATTGTATTTTTCTACATTTATATCTCTGTTTGCCTTTCCTACTGTTCTTTCCCCTTTGCAGTTAATCTTTAATATATATAAATCTTCTTCATCTACCCAATTTAACTTTGCATATCTATTCTTTCTTTTTCTTTCTTTCCTTTCCTCTCAACATTATTTATTAGATTTGCTTTCATGGCTTTATTCCCCACATGGCACCTTGCTTTAGCTTTGTTTTCCAGCTTGTGCTTTAGTTAGTTTTGTTCTTAACTGGTAAATATAATTTTTTATTTCCTTTGTTCTCCAGGTCAATTTACTGTACTTTATTTTTGTTGGACTATTTTGACTTTGCTTATGGGTATACATGTATATGTGTATATTCCATTATTTTAATTATTATTTGCCTGATTTTACAACTGCCATTGGTCTGGGGTTCCTCTGGTATTTGCTTTAATTTCACTTAAAGCCATAACAAACCACTTGTGGAATCTTTGTTCCTGACCAGAGATCAAGCCCTGAGTCTTTAGAGTGGGAGCAGTGACTCCAAGACCCTAGACTACCAGAGAACTAACCTAGGGAGTATCAAATAGTGAGAACTCACACAAAGGAAGTCACTTGGATACAAGACCCGGCATCACCCAATCACCAGTAGCACCCTGTGCAGGACGCCTCATCTAAACAACAAACAAAACAAAAATACAAACCCAGCCATCAGCAGACAGGATTACCTCACTCAGCCTTGCCTGTCAGAGGAAAAACAAACAAACAAAAAACTCAGCACAAATCTCACCCCATATGAAGCTTACACAAACCACTGGACCAACATTCGGTTCAGTCCAGTTCAGTTCAGTCACTCAGTCGTGTCCACCTCTTTGCTACCCCATGAATCGCAGCACGCCAGGCCTCCCTGTCCATCACGGACTCCCGGAGTTTACTCAAACTCACGTCGATTGAGTCGGTGATGCCATCCAGCCATCTCATCCTCTGTCGTCCCCTTCTCCCCCTGCCCCCAATCCCTCGCAGCATCAGGGTCTTTTCCAATGAGTCAACTCTTCGCATGAGGTGGCCAAAGTATTGGAGTTTCAGCTTCAGCATCAGTCCTTCCAATGAACACCTAGGACTGATCTTCTTTAGGATGGACTGGTTGGATCTCCTTGCAGTCCAAGGGACTCTCAAGAGTCTTCTCCAACACCACAGTTCAAAAGCATCAATTCTTCAGTGCTCAGCTTTCTTTATAGTCCAACTCTCACATCCATACATGACCACTGGAAAAACCATAGCCTTGACTAGACGGACCATTGTTGGCAAAGTAATGTCTCTGCTTTTTAATATGCTATCTAGATTAGGAGGGCAGAAACCAAAAGGAAGAAAGAATTCAGCCTTGAAGTCTGGGAAAAGCAGACCTCACACAAAACAAGTTAAAAAATAATAATAATGTAAAGGCAGAGAAATACTACACAAATGAAAGAACAAACTAGAAACACAGAAGTCCAAACAAATGAAAAGGAAATAGGCAAACTACCTGAAAAAGAATTCAGAATAATAATAAAGATAATCAAAAACCTCAAAAACAGAATGGAGAAAATGCAAGAATCAATTAACAAAGACCTAGAAGAATTAAGAAATGAACATACAGAGAGAAATAACACAATTACTGAAATTAAAAATACTTACAAGGAATCAACAGCAGAATATCTGAAGCAGAAAAGCAAATCAGTGAGCTGGAAGATAAAGTGGTGGAAATAACTTCTGAAGAGCAGAATAAAGTAAAAAGAATGAAAAGAACTGAGGATAGTCCCAGAGACCTCTGGGACAATATCAAATGCACAAACATTCAAATTATAGGGGTCCCAGAAGAAGAAGAGAAAAAGAAAGGGTATGAGAAAATTTTTGAAGAGATTATAATCGAAAATTTCCCCAACATGGGAAAGGAAATAGTCAATTAAGTCCAAGACACACAAAGTCCCATACACGATAAACCCACAGAGAAACACACCAAGACACATGCTAATCAAACTAACAAAGACTAAACAGAAAGGAACACAAAAGCAGCAAGGGAAAAGCAACAAGTAACATTCAAGGGAAACCCCGTACACTTAACAGCTGATCTTTCAGCAGAAACTCTGCAGGCCAGAAGGGAATGGCAGGATATATTTAAAGTACTGAAAGGGAAAAATCTACAACCAAGATTACTGTACCTGGCAAGGATCTCATTCAAAATTGATGGAGAAATAAAAAACACTTTTCAGACAAACAAAAGTTAAGAGAATTCAGTACCACCAAACCACCATTACAACAAATTTTAAAGGGACTTATATAGTCAAGAAATACAAGAAAAAAGATCTACAAAATCAACCCCAAACAATTAAGAAAATGTCAATAGGAACATATATATTGATAATTACTTAATTTTTTTTTTAATTTTTTTTCCTGGGGTTAAGTTTTTGTTTTTGTTTTTTAACTTTACAATATTGTATTGGTTTTGCCATATATCAACATGAATCCGCCACAGGTATACACGTGTTCCCCATCATTAACCCACCTCCCTCCTCCCTCCCTGTACCATCCCCCTGGGTTGTCCCAGTGCACCAGCCCCAAGCACCCAGTATCGTGCATTGAACCTGGACTGGCGACTCATTTCATATATGATATTATACATGTTTCAATGCCATTCTCCCAAATCATCCCACCCTCTCCCTCTCCCACAGAGTCCAAAAGAGTGTTCTGTACATTAGTGTCTCTTTTGCTGTCTCGTATACAGGGTAATTATTACCATCTTTCTAAATTCCATATATATGTGCTAGTATACTGTACTGGTGTTTTTCTTTCTGGCTTACTTCACTCTGTATAATAGGCAGTTTCATCCACCTCATTAGAACTGATTCAAATGTATTCTTTTTAGTGGCTGAGTAATACTCCATTGTGTATATGTACCACAGCTTTATTATCCATTCAGCTGCTGACGGACATCTAGGTTGCTTCCATGTCCTGGCTATTATAAACAGTGCTGCGATGAACATTGGGGTACATGTGTCTCTTTCAATTCTGGTTTCCTCAGTGTGTATGCCCAGCAGTGGGATTGCTGGGTCATAAGGCACTTCTATTTCCAGTTTTTTAAGGAATCTCCAGACTGTTCTCCATAGTGGCTGTACTAGTTTGCATTCCCACCAACAGTGTAAGAGGGTTCCCTTTTCTCCATACCCTCTCCAGCATTTATTGCTTGTAGACTTTTGGATCACAGCCATTCTGACTGGTGTGAAATGGTACCTCATAGTGGTTTTGATTTGCATTTCTCTGATAATGAGTGATGTTGAGCATCTTTTCATGTGTTTGTTAGCCATCTGCATGTCTTCTTTGGAGAAATGTCTGTTTAGTTCTTTGGCCCATTTTTTGATTGGGTCATTTATTTTTCTGGAATTGAGCTGTAGGAGTTGCTTGTATATTTTTGAGATTAGTTGTTTGTCAGTTGCTTCATTTGCTATTATTTTCTCCCATTCTGAAGGCTGTCTTTTCACCTTGCTTATAGTTTCCTTTGTTGTGCAGAAGCTTTTAAGTTTAATTAGGTCCCATTGTTTATTTTTGCTTTTATTTCCAATATTCTGGGAGGTGGGTCATAGAGGATCCTGCTGTGATGTATGTCGGAGAGTGTTTTGCCTATGTTCTCCTCTAGGAGTTTTATAGTTTCTGGTCTTAGGTTGAGATCTTTAATCCATTTTGAGTTTATTTTTGTGTATGGTGTAGAAAGTGTTCTAGTTTCATTCTTTTACAAGTGGTTGACCAGTTTTCCCAGCACCACTTGTTAAAGAGATTGTCTTTAATCCATTGTATATTCTTGCTTCCTTTGTCAAAGATAAGGTGTCCATAGGTGTGTGGATTTATCTCTGAGCTTTCTATTTTGTTCCATTGATCTATATTTCTGTCTTTGTGCCAGTACCATATTGTCTTGATGACTGTGGCTTTGTAGTAGAGCCTGAAGTCAGGCAGGTTGATTCCTCCAGTTCCATTCTTCTTTCTCAAGATTGCTTTGGCTATTCTTCACAGAGCCAGAACAAATAATTTCACAATTTGTATGGAAATACAAAAAACCTTGAATAGCCAAAGCAATCTTGATAATTACTTTAAATGTAAATGGATTAAATGCTCCTACCAAAAGACACAGACTGACTGAATGGATACAAAAACATGACCCATATATATGCTGTCTACAAGAAACCCACTTTAGACCTAAAGACACATTTAGACTGAAAGTGAGAGGATGAAAAAATATATTCCATGCAAATGGGAAGCAAAAGAAAGCTGGAGTAGCAATCCTCATATCAGACAAAACAGACCTTAAAGAATATTGCAAGAGATAAGGAAGGACTCTACATAATGACCAAGGGATCAATGCAAGAGAAAGACATAACAATTGTAAATATCTATGCACTGGCACCCCACTCCAGTACTGTTGCCTGGAAAATCCCATGGATGGAGGAGCGTGGTAGGCTGCAGTCCATGGGGTCGCTAAGAGTCAGACATGACTTAGTGACTTCACTTTCACTTTCCACTTTCATGCATTGGAGAAGGAAATGGCAACCCACTCCAGTGTTCTTGCCTGGAGAATCCCATGGATGGAGTAGCCTAGTGGGCTGCAGTCCATGGGGTCACACAGAGTCGGACACGACTGAAGCGACTTAGCAGCAGCATGCACCCAACATAGGAGCACCTCAATACATAAGACAAATACTAACAGACAAAAAAGGAGAAATTGACAGTAACACAAGAACAGTAGGAGACTTTAACATCCCACTCACATCAATGGAAAGATTATCAAAACAGAAAATTAATAGGGAAACCCAAGTATTAAATGATACATTAGATGAGATGGATCTCATTGATATCTTCAGGACATTCCATCCAAATGCAGAAGAATACACCTTCTTCTCAAGTGCACATGGAACATTCTCCAGGATAGACTACATCTTGGGTCACAAATCAAACCTCAGTAAATTTAATAAAATTTAAATCATATCAAGCATCTTTTCCAACCAAAAGGCTATGAGACTAGATATCAATTACAAGGAAAAAACTGTAAGAAACACAAACACATGGAGATTAAACAACACATTTCTAAATAACAGGTTACTGAAGAAATCAAAAGGGAAAGAAAAAAATTTCTATAAACAAATGACAATGAAAACACGACAACCCAAAACCTATGGGATACAGCAAAAGCAGTTCTAAGAGGGAATACAATACAATCCTACCTCAAGAAACAAGAAAAACATCGAATAGACAACCTAACTTTACACCTAAAGCAGCTGGAGAAAGAAGAACAAAAAAGCCCAAAAATTAGTAGAAGGAAAGAAATCATAAAGATCTGAGCAGAAATAAATGAAAAAGAAATGAAACAATAGTAAAGATTAATAAAACTAACAGCTGTTTCTTCGAGAAGATAAACAAAATTGATAAACCTTTAGCCAGATTCATCAAGGAAAAAAGAGAAAAGAATCAAATCAACAAAATTAGAAATGAAAAAGGAGTGGTTACAACAGACAGTGCAGAAATACAAAGGATTATAAGAGACTATTATGAACAACTATATGGCAATAAAATGGACAACCTCGAAGAAATGGAAAGTTTCTTAGAAAAGTTCAATCTGACAAGACTGAACCAGGAAGAAATAGAAATTATGAACAACCCAATTACAGGCACTGAAATTGAAGCTGTAATCAGAAATCTCCCAAAAAACAAAAGCCCAGGACCAGATGGCTTCACAGGAGAACTCTGTGAAACATTTAGAGAAGAGCTAATGCCTATCTTTCTAAAACTCTTTCAAAAAACTGCAGAGGGAGGAACATGTCCAAACTCATTCTATGAGGCCACCATCACCCTGACAACAAAACCAGACAAAGACAACACCAAAAAAGAAAACTACACGCCAATATCACTGATGCACACAGATGTAAAAATTCTCAACAAAATTTTAGCAAACAGAATTCAGCAACACATCAAAAAGCTCATATACCATGATCAAGTTGGGTTTATTCCAGGATGCAAGGATTCTTCAATATACACAAATCAATAAATGGGATACACCATACTAACAAATTTAAAGATAAAAATCATATGATAATCTCAATAGATGCAGAAATAGCCTTTGACAAAATTCAGCACCCATTTATGATTAAAACTCTTCCAAAAATGGGCACAGAAGGAACCTATCTCACACAGTAAAGGCCATATATGATAAGCCTACAGCAAACATTATTTTCAATGGTGAAAAACTAAAAGCATTCCCCCTAAGATCAGGAACAAGACAAGGGTGTCCACTTTCACCATTATTATTCAACATTTCTGGAAGTCCCAGCAACAGCAATCAGAGAAGAAAAAGAAATAAAAGGAATCCAGATCAGAAAAGAAGAAGTAAAGCTCTCACTGTTTGCAGATGATGTGACACTATACGTAGAAAACCCTAAAAATAGTATCAGAAAATTCCTGGAGCTAATTAGTGAATTTAGCAAAGTTATAGGACACAAAATCAATACACAGAAATCACTTGCATTTCTATATACTAACAATGAAAAATCAGAAACAGAAATTAAGGAATAAATCCTACTCACCATTACAACAAAAAAAAATTAAATATCTAGGAATAAGTATACCTAAGGAGACAAAAGAACTGAACACAGAAAATTATAAGACACTAATGAAAATCAAAGATGACATAAACAGATGGAGAGATATTCCATGTTCCTGGATAAGAAGAATCAATATTGTGAAAATGATTATACTACCAAACAAAAACTACAGATTCAATGCAATCCCTATCAAATTACCAATGACATTTTTCACAGAACTAGAGCAAAATATTTCACAATTCATATGGAAAGGCAAAAGACCCTGAATAGCCAAAGCAGTCTTGAGAAAGAAGAATGGATCTGGAGGAATCAGCCTTCTTGACTTCAGATTATACTACAAAGCTACAGTCAAGACAGTATGGTACTGGCACAAAACAGAAATATAGACCAATGGAACAAGATAGAAAGCCCAGAAATAAACCCATGCACCTCTGGGTACCTTATTTTTGACAAAGGAGGCGAGAATATACAATGGGGCAAAGACAGCCTCTTCAATAAGTGGTGCTGGGGAAACTGGACAGCTACATGTAAAAGAATGAAATTAGAACACTTCCTAACACCACACACAAAGATAAACTCAAAATGGATTAAAGACCTAAATGTAAGACCAGAAACTATAAAACTCTCAGAGGTAAACATAGGCAGAACACTCAATGACATAAATCAAAGCAAGATCTTCTATGACCCACCTCCTAGAGTAATGGAAATAAAAGTAAAAGTAAATAAGTGGGACCTGATTAAGCTTAAAAGCTTTTGCACAGCAAAGGAACTATAATAAAGGTAGAAAGACAACCCTCAGAATAGGAGAAAATAATAGCAAATGAAAGAATTGACAAAGGATTAATTTCCAAAATATACAAGCAGCTCAATAGCAGAAAAATAAATGATCCAATCAGAAATGGGCAGAAGACCTAAACAGACATTTCTGCAAAGAAGACATACAGATGGCTAACACACACATGAAAAGATGCTCAACATCACTCATTAGTAGAGAAATGCAAATCAAAACTACAAAAAGATATCACCTCACACCGATCAGAATGGCCATCATCAAAAAATCTAAAAACAATAAATGATGGAGAGGGTGTGAAGAAAAGGGAATGCTTTTGCACTGTTGGTGGGAATGTAAATTGATACAGCCACTATGGAAGACAGTATGGAGACTCCTTAAAAATGTAGGAATAAAACCACCATATGACGCAGCAATCCCACTCCTAGGCATATACCCTGAGGAAATCAGAATTGAAAAAGACACATGTATCCCAGTGTTGACTGCAGCACTATTTACAATACCTAGAACATGGAAGCAACCTAGATGTCTATCGAAAGATGAATGGATAAAGAAGTTGTAGTACATGTACACAATGGAATATTACTCAGCCATAAAAAGGAACACATTTGAGTCAGCTCTAATGAGGTGGATGAACCTAGAACCTATTATACAGAGTGAAGTGAGTCAGAAAGAGAAAGATAAATATAATATTCTAATGCATATATATGGAATCTAAAAACATGGTACTGAAGAATTTATTCACAGAGCAGCAATAGAGAAACAGACATAGAGAACAGACTTATGGACATGGGGAGAGGGGAGGAGAGGGTGAGGTGTATGGAGAGAGTAACATGGAAACTTACATTACCATATGTAAAATAGACAGCCAATGGGAATTTGCTGTATGGCTCAGGAAACTCACACAAGGGCTCTGTATCAACCTAGAGGGGTGGATAGGGTGGGAGGTGGGAAGGAGGCTCAAAAGGGAGGGGGTATATGTATACCTATGGCTGATTCATGTTGAGGTTTGACAGAAAACAACAAAATTCTGTTAAGCAATTATCCTTCAATAAAAATAATTAATTAATTTAAAAAAAAAAAGAAAACAGCAGAAGAGATCCTCTGCCTGGAAAAGAAAAGAAGAATTCAAAGTGGATGTAGCTAACGCATTAAATTTCTACGGCTATGTCTGGTGCCATGTACCTCCACCACCTGACTCTATGTTTTGGACCAGGAGAGGGACCTGACTCACAGACAATAGATCCCTGAACTGACAATCATCCCGTAAGAGGCCTGACAGTTCAGTTTTGTCCAACAAGGATGACAGAAGTTAGGCAGACAACAAATTCTTAGACTTCTGGAATTTGGAGTTTACAATACAGAATTTGGAATGGAGTAAGGGAAGCTGAAGCAGAAAGACCCAGAGAATACAGGGCATAAGGGCCACTGCTAAATACTGGCTCCCCAACGTATCACCAAAACAACCTGCTGATGAGACAAAGCTGAGCGTGTTCTTTACCTACTGGGAGAGAATACTACCTTGGTAACACCTTAAATGACAGTCAGGATATTGAATGAGATTCTAAACTCTGGTTCTTTTCATGAGTGGAGGGGCTTATAGCTCCTCACACACAAAATGGTACCAAGGGCTGTCGCACACCAGACATCTCTGTGACGATTAAGTTCTTCCTCTTACTTCTCCAACTCACCTTTTTTTCCTTAGAGCCTCCATCTTTCACCAATATATAACATTTGCTTAATTTAAAAGTTACAGAAAATTGTTTATCATTGAAATGACAATACATACGCCCCTATCATTCTGTTTGCTTGCCTATGAGCATGGCACCCTACTCCAGTACTCTTGTCTGGAAAATCCCATGGATGGAGGAGCCTGGAAGGCTGTAGTCCATGGGGTCGCTGAGGGTCGTACACAACTGAGCAACTTCACTTTCACTTTTCACTTTCATGCACTGGAGAAGGAAGTGGCAACCCACTCCAGTGTTCTTGCCTGGAGAATCCCAGGGATGGAGCATCCTGGTGGGCTGCCGTCTATGGGGTTGCAGAGAGTCAGACACAACTGAAGTGACTCAGCAGCAAGCTACATAGCACAAAGAAAAAAAAAAAAAAGTCTAAACTCCAGCTTTTATTTATTCCAGGGACATGGAGAAGAATTTTGTTTGGTTCACTGTATTTACCAAAGTACTGGAGTGATGTTTAGGGCAACTGATAGAAGGTTACTGTTCCTTGAGTAGTGTGACACTGTATAATCCCAGCTCTACAAATAATTGGCTCTGTGGCCTTGCATTAACCACTTAAAATGCCATCTGTTCATTTATTAAATAAATTTTTTTTTCAAACTATGCCTTATCACAACAGTATGAAGATTTCTACTGTGTTGCGTATTTTAGTGGTAGATACCCTGCAAGGCCTGTTCTAATTCTCTAGCTTTTTCAGAAGAATCCAGAATCTCTCTCTCTCTCTCTTTTGGCAAATGTTTGGGTTAGCAATGGTTCTGAGAGCTCTGTTCCTGAAACACGGGGTGAGAATGGTTCACCAGTCTTGGTGTCCTCCAACTACTTCTGACACATCCAACCTACAATCCTGGAACCTAGGAAGTCCCTGGAAGTGCAGTGGGATCGTTTCCCATCAGATGATGGGGCTGGAATCAGTCTTGCCATCCTATATACAACTACATACACTGTACATGTAGTGAACTCAAAAGCTTTCAGAATGACAGCCCCCCCTCTGACCCCAAAACTACTCCCATGTCTGCTTAACCCCCAATTTTCCCAAGACTTTCTAACTATCTCCCTATTTTCCAGTACTTAGACTTAAGCCCATTACAAGCTTATTTTCTGGGACCCTGAGATGTATCTTGCTCTAATTTATACCACCCAGTGTAGGTTGGATCTTTTCCTCCAAATACAATGGATTATCCAGAAGCATGATACTGTTACCTACCTGACTGCAAGTATGGTCAATTTCTGGAGACTCTTGATTCATAAATAACTCACTAGATTAGATATTGGGGACTTCCAATACTTTCACTCCACTCCTTAAGACACCATCATTTGGGAAACCCTAAATTACTAGGTTGGGCCCAAGCACCTGATATCTCTCTCTCCCACTGGCCCATTCCTATGGCCCAGTATGCCTCATAGAAAACCTGGTTTGCATTTGCCAGGAATGAATCGGGGCCTGGTTTGGACTGACCTAAAATGGATCAGGGCCATTCTTGGATTTTCACCTTTATGGCTTCCACTGTATCCTAAATCAAATGTACTCTTCCACCATATGGGAAAAAGAGAATTTGGCCAACTGAGAGTTACTCCAGCCCACCTGGCTTGATCTTCCTCTTGAGCGATGTAATCTCAGCAAATAGTCCAAAACCAATTAAGCTAAAGTACATTACTTTGGCTTTATTCTGAAATAATTCTGCAAATATTTTCTGTGGAAAACTTTTATACATTCCTCTGTTTCTGTTGGTTTCCTCTCTTCTAATTGGCTCACTATTACTTAAGGGTGAGAAGAAAAGTAATGGGGCCTTGCAGAGTTTTTAATCCAGGGCCCTCCATTGAATTAAAGTCTAAAGTGATGTAAGGTAATGCAAACAAAAACAAGGTCCCAGTTGATCATATCCCACACACTGTTTATACTTGCTCCAACTGTATCATGATTCTTGACATTTTTTGTAGCCAAGGATGTGTTCTTTTTTCTATTTAAAAAGAAGATGAAGCTATTTTAAGCATGCAATAAGATGGAATCAATCAAATATCTGTTGAGCCTAGTACGTACATTGGTTCGCTCATTCCACAGCTATTTCTGGAGTGCTCTACAACAGGCATCATCAGGGCGGCAGCAACAAACAGCAAGGCATAATCCTATAGTTCTGGAGTTCCCCCGGGAAGGTGGTGGTAGTATGAATCTTTGTGATTTTACGTCTTTTGTGAGGGGGATGGGGGGAAATGAGTATAATTTTACCACCTGTTATTTTGGGAAGTTGAGAAGGATAAATGAAAAACATTAATTAGTTTATGGATTTAGGAGAGTGACATCACCAAGATGGTAGTATTGGTCATTACCAACTCAGCTTTCTCTCATAAGAACAATGTGCAACTATTCACAAGATAACATTGAGAAAAAAATCCTAGAACAAACTTGGCAGTAGCTTGGGCTTCGAGAGAAAAATAGGCTAAAACTAAAGGCCAACACATGTATTTATTGCTACCTATGTTCTCCTAGAGTCCCAACAGGGACTTTATGGAAAGAAACTGAGAGCAGAAACAATTTTACCACTCAACAGGGATATTAAAAAAAACAACAGCCTCTAAGAACAAAGCCGCCTCCTCTACCTTTAGCCCACTTGTTGTCTCATTCTTGCCTCTCTCCCACAGACATACCATTTTCTAGTCCTCACACTCCCACAGTACGTCAACAGAAATGAGAGCGTGTACTCAGCAACTGCAATTAGCCAGTCACTGAGACAGTGCAAATCCATTCACCTCCCCCGTTTAAACTAAGTGACATTAGAGCAGCATCTGTGGTACCAGAGAAAAGGCAAGCAGAATCACAGATGCCTCTGCCACCTCCAGATAAAAAGGGCGATTCTTAGTGTCTTATCAAGGTAGCAAGCCTCTTGATGAAAGAGAAAGAGGAGAGTGAATAAGGTGGCTTAAAGCTCAACATTCAGAAAACTAAGATCATGGCATCCGGTCCCATCACTTCATGGCAAATAGATGGAGAAACAGTGACAGACTTTATTTTGGGGGGGGCTCCAAAATCACTGCAGATGGTGACTGCAGCCATGAAATTAAAAGATGCTTACTCCTTGGATGCAATGTTATGACCAACCTAGACAGCATATTAACAAGCAGAGACTTTACTTAGCCAACAAAAGTCTGTCTAGTTAAGGCTATGGTTTTTCCAGTAGTCATGTAGGGATGTAAGAGTTGGACTATAAAGCAAGCTGAGCACAGAAGAATTGATGCTTTTGAACTGTGGTGTTGGAGAAGACTCTTGAGAGTCCCTTGGACTGCAAGGAGATCCAACCAGTCCATCCTAAAGGAAATCAGTCCTGAATATTCATTGGAAGGACTGATGTTGAAGCTGAAAATCCAATACTTTGGCCACCTGGTGTGAAGAACTGACTTATTGGAAAAGACCCTGATGCTGGGAAAGATTGAAGTTAGGAGGAGAAGGGGACAACAGAAGATGAGATGGTTGGATAGCATCACTGACTCAATGGCATGAATTTGAGTAAACTCCGGGAGTTGGTGATGGACAGGGAGGCCTGGTGTGCTGAAGTCCATGGGGTTGCAAAGAGTCAGACACGACTGAGCGACTGAATTGAACTGAACTAACTGAAGGTAGCTAGCAGGGAGATCATTCAGGACTCTGACACATGAGGATGGGCTGTCATTTGCAGACCGATTCAGCCACATCTTGCTGTGGTTAGCAGTGCACTGTGGACATCAGCATGCACCCTTAGGAGGGAGGAATAGAGAGCTGGTCAGCAAACCACTGATTCTGGAGCCAATGCTACCGCCTCTGGCTTCTGAGTGTCAGTATCTCTGCCAAGTGAGGACAGTGACATCCACCTTCCCACAGTCAAAAGGCATGATGCCTATCAGAACCACAACCACTGAATGACATTGCTGAATGTCAAAGGGGGATTCAAGTACAAAATGAGGCAACTTCGTAAGAGGTTATTATACAAGATGATACTGAACTGCTGGAGAGGTTAAATAGCACTTGAAGAAGGACTGGCAGAGACTGGTGGGATCAAAACCACTGGCAAGGATAAATCCACCGAATTGGAGGAACAGAAAAAACAGGAATGGATGGAATTGTGGAAAAGGCTGAGTGACTGGCATAACCAAACCCAGATGTCCATGGATGGAGAGAACGGGGAATTGCTGGGACTGGAATACACTAACAGGCCCTGGGTCACTGGGTATGTAAGAGTTTTCTTCATAACTCCATAGACAGAGTGGGTTCTGCTGCTGCTGCTGCTGCTAAGTCACTTCAGTCGTGTCCGACTCTGTGCGACCCCATAGACGGCAGCCCACCAGGCTCCCCCGTCCCTGGGATTCTCCAGGCAAGAACACTGGAGTGGGCTGCCATTTCCTTCTCCAATGCATGAAAGTGAAAAGTGAAAGTGAAGTCGCTCAGTCGTGTCCGACTCTTTGCAACCCCATGGACTCCAGCCTACCAGGCTCCTCCATCCATGGGATTTTCCAGGCAAGAGTACTGGAGTGGGGTGCCATTGCCTTCTCTGAGAGTGGGTTCACTGGTACCCAAACCAAGAAGCAGATTGGAACTCATCATTTCCTTTGCTCATCTGTCATCCAAAAATAATTAATACAACTTACTGCTGGAAAGAATCCAAACATCTACCAACTGATAAATGAGCAAACAGAAGTGGAACATCCATTCAATGGAATATTATTCCACTATAAAAAGGAATGAAGTACTGTTACTTGCTACAACATGAATGAAGTTTGAAAACATTACACTAAGTGAAAGAAGCCAAACCAAAAGACCACATGGTGTATGATCCCACCTGTATGAAAAGTCCAGAACAGGCAAATCCATAGAGACAGAAAGATTAGAGGCTGCCTACTGCTGGAGGGAGAGGGGAATGGGAAGTGAATGTAAATGGGTAGTCTTCTGGAGGTGATGAAAATTCTCTCAAATCAATTCACATATAATCTGTGAGTACACTAAGCACTATTGAATTGTATGCTTTACATGGGTGAATTGTATGACGTATTCCAAAAAGCTCCATAAAGTTGTCATGGAAGAAAAGTCATACTCCCTTTCCAACTCATTCCCAGCTGACACTGGCATTCTCTGGTCAAGGCCAAGAGCACCACCCAGTTAAATCCCCCTTTCCCGGGAATGTGCCTGCCAGGAGGTGAGGAGCAGAGACAAGGCTGTCCATGTAGGGACAGGGCTCAGAGACCTCATCAGAGGTCCATGGTGGTGGTTCTAGGGTCTGGCTTCTTCAAGGCATGTTTAATATTCGGTCTTCCTTCAAACCTCTATTGCATTAGAACAATTTAGATATTCTGCTTCACCTGTTTTCTTACCTGGTTACTCAGAATCAGAATAAAGAAAAGAAAATTAACCATCTACCTGCCTTTCCAAATTTATGATACTTTAAAGATCTGTCTCGGTTAGGGCCAACCTTGGTCTGCACCAGCGACCACATTTCTGCACAAACCCGTATTTACGTCTGCCTTTGAATTCCATGGACAGAGGGTAGGCTACAGTCCATGGGGTCGCAAAGAGTTGGACATGACTGAGCGACTTCACTTCGTCACTTTGGTGGCTCATACAGTAAAGAATCTGCCTGTAATGCAGGAGGCCTGAATTGGATCCCTGGGTTGGGAAGATCCCCTGGAGGAAGGCAGGGCAACCGGCTCCAGTGTTCCTGCCTGGAGAAGTCCATGGACAGAAGAGCCTGGCAGGCTACAGTTCCTGGGGTCGCAAAGAGTCAGACATGATGAAACAACTAACACTCACTTTTCACTTTTGCTCTCACATATGCCAGATGACAAGTGTCCCACCTACCCAAGATCAGTCATTCCTATTAAGCTCTCTCCAAGGGCCATTTTCCTTCTTAGCACTTATCTCAGTTTTACATGGGTGTTTGCTCCTATCTATCTCCTCCATTAGCCTTGTAAGTATCACCACAGTGTAGCAACCTGACAGTAAAGTTCACCACCTTGGCTCCTGCATCCTGCACCTGGCACAGAGCCAGGCACAGACAAGAATTTCTGTGGGCATTTGCTGAAGGAATCATCAAGCCCTGGTACGCTCCTTTGGAGATGTGCCGTGATCAAGATCGCCTTGTTTCTTTTCAGTAATACTTCAGTCAAGAGAGTCAGAGCACCTCTACTTTCTCCTTTATGAGCATGCATTTCCCCCCAAGCATTCTACCCTTTGGGGACTGCCCCTATTTAATGTGGTATAGATGGGGTTAACCATGAGGCCCTAGCGGTTACTATTATGGCCAATTTGATTGGTTCAAAGTTGGGTGTGTGCTGTGCTTAGTCCCTCAGTCATGTCCGACCCTTTGCGACCCCCTGGGCTGTAGCCTGCCAGGCTCCTCTGTCAATGGGGATTCTCCAGGCAAGAAAACTGGAATAGGTTGTCATGCCCTCCTCCATGGGATCTTCCCAACCCAGGGACTGAACCCAGGTCTCCCTCATTGCAGGTGGATTCTTTACTGTCTGAGCCGCTAGGGAAGCCCTAGTTGGTACATGACCCAAACTGGGCCAATCTGAATCCCCCAGAAACTTCTCCACCAGCATCTTCAAAAAAAGATGCTCTAAGGCAGATTTTTCCAACATCAGCCCTATTTACATTTTAGTCAAGATGATTATCTGCCCTGTGCATTCTATGATGTATATTGTACATTGCATGCTCAGGCGTGTCTGACTCTTGGTGACCCCACAGGCTGTAGCCCCCCAGGCTTCACTGTCCCTGAGATTTCGCAGGCAAGGATATCTGAGTGGGTTGCCATTTCCTTTTCCAGGGATCTTCCCGACCCAGGGATCGAACCTGTGTCTCCTGCATTGGCAGGTGGATTCTTTACCACTGAGCCACCATGGAAGATATTTATTAGCATTCCTAATACATTCCAGTAAGAAGCCCCAGCTGTGACAGCAGAAAAATCCTTTTCAGAGATTGCCAAAAATCCCTTGGGAAGTGCAAGATTAACCCGTTAAGAACTGCTGCTGTACGTTGTGCCGGTGAAAACAAAATAAACTGGGTTTGCCTGCATCCGTGTTCCCTGGGGCTTCCTGGAAAGAAGCTTCTGTGCAGAAGCCATGTGCAGGAGGAGAGGCCAACAAGAGTCTGCAAGCTGAGAGGTGGAGAGAAGCCTAATGACAGCTAAATCTCATTTGGGTGTGATTCTTAGTGATTCTAAGGTTATCTTCAACTAAAGCAGATTCCTGACACGTGTCGATAATTAACTATCTTCTGTGAAGCCAGGTGTGACCACAGTATCTCTTGCAGAGTCATAGTTGCCGATTCCAACCACAGGTGACCTGGTTTTAAAAGGTTAATAATCAGCCAAAAACAGACACAAAAAGCAAAGACACAAAAAGGGGGCATCTTTTACAACTGTTGCATTCTTTGTATCTTTTTCAGTACAGGGTGGGACACAAAGCAGCTATGCCTAGAAGTGGTTGAAGGATAGTGGGGGAAATTTCTTCTTTCACAGTTCTAGAGTCCAGAAGTCTGAAATTAAGGTGTCAGCAGCATTGTTTCCTTCCAGAAACTCTTAGGAAGACTCTGCTCCATGCCCCTCTCCTAGCTCCTGGTGGATGCCAGCAACCTTGGCATTCCTGCACCAGTCACCGCATCACTCCAGGCTCCGCTGCACACGGCCTTCTCCCCTGTGTGTCCGTGTATACAAAGTCACCTCTTACAACACTGGTCATTGGATTTGGGGCCCACTCTAATTCACTATGACTATCTTACCTAATTACATCTGCAAAGACCCTAATTCCAAATCAAGTCACATTCTGAGGTCCCAGGTGGATATGAATTTGTGGGGGACACTATTCAATCCACTACAGATGGCATAACAATATATTAGAAAGCTGTACAGCTTTTTCAGCATTTTCAAGAAAAGAAATAGAGCAGACTGGCATGCAAGTTTTTTGTTTGTTTTTTCAAGGATGCTCTGAAGAGAACTCTTAAGTTCCACAGAGTAAGTTAGAAAATCACCTTACAGCATCAGCTGGGAGACTGGAGACAAGCTGGATTGCCTGTCCACAGACCATTATGCTTTTCTTTCCTGCTCTGCCTCAAATTTTATCTGAAGCCTCAGCATAAGGATCTAAATGCTGGTTATATTGTTTCAAGAACCATCTCAGCTTATGTTCCAAAGACCTGTTTTAAGCAAACAAAGTATCCTAGCCAAAAGACATAATAGGCAATAATTGAATCACCCAAATCAGAAGAGAAAAAAAAAAAAAAACAAAAAAACACCTCATCTCTCCCTAACCTTCTGAAGCTACACCAAACTATATAAAAAATCCCACCCATAAGAAGTGAAGAACACATATTTGGTCTTGACCTGTAATGTGTAATTCAGGCTTTCAATATCCCACGTGTGCTTATGCAAACCTCTTTAACCATTCTCCCCAGATAATTGTATCCTATGAGTGTGCCTTCCATAATATTAATTGATGGCTTTTTATCCTTTGAATAAAAGAATAATGCAAGTAGCAACCTGAGCTGTAAACAAAAACTTAAATCTCAAAACAGAATTCTAAAGCTGAAGTTGATAATTCTACTTGTCTTGGTGGCTTCAACCCACACAGTTCCCCTAACATCCAGTCAATTGTACTAGTTGCCAGAGATCCAAAGTCCTTTTTATCCTTGGCAACGTCTCTGGGCTCTCAAACAAGAATGTTTCTCTTCCTCTATCTTATTTCCTTTCAGCATATTTCCTCTATGCCTTTCGCATGGCAGTTGTGAAGTAATTTTGTTGACTCAAATTCCAGTGTTAGAAGTTAGTCAAACCCACAGAAAATTTTATTGACCTCATGGACCACAGCCTTGTTGTGGCGAAGGGGCTTGTGTAACTCAGTGAAGCCGTGAGCCATACCATGAGGGCTACCCTAGAGGAGCAGGTCACAGTGAAGAGTTCTGACAAAACACGGTACCCTGGAGGAGGAAATGGCAGCCCACTCCAGTGTTCTTGCCCAGAGAACCCCATGGATAGTATGAAAAGGCAAAAAGATATGACACCAAAAGGTGAGCCCTGCCCTCCCCAGCTCAGAAGGTGTCCAATATGCTACTGGGGAAGACTGGAGGCCAGTTACTAATAGCTCCAGAAAGAATGAAGTGGCTGGCCAAAATGGAAATGACAACTGGGGCTGGGGCTGTTTCTGGTGATGCAAGTAAAGTCCGATGCTGTAAAGAGCAATATTGCTAGGGAATTTGGAATATTAGGTCCTCGAATCAAGGTAAATTGGATATGGTCAAGCAGGAGATGGCAAGATTGAACACTGACATCTTAGGAATCAGTGAACTAAAATGGACAGCAATGGGTGAATTTAATTCAGATGACCATTTTATCTACTACTGTGGGCAAGAATCCCTTAGAAGAAATGGAGTAGCCCTCATAGTCAACAAAAGAGTCCAAAATGCAGTACTTGGGTGCAATCTCAAAAATGACAGAATGATCTCAGTTCATTTCCAAGGTGGTCCTGAAGTAAGGACTGGCATTTTAGGCAAGGCCAAAATCAAATCTAAAGAACAAAAGAGGTCAAACATTTCAAAGGCAGGTAAAAGAGTTTTAACTTGGAGATGGAGGCTGAAATTCAAGATTCTGAAAAGCACATAGAGCAGTAAGAAACAGGCGATCAAATTTTGTTATGCAGGTCAGGGGTTATCAGGCCCTAAACTGTTTTTAATGGACCAGCATGCTCAAGACATTCTGGGTCTGTGTCTTATCATAGATCCCTCCTAGCCCCACTCAGATCTCTGCAACACAAAATAGGCAGTGCCAGCTCCTAGTCTAGACACAGCCTAATAAAGATGAAAAGGGAGAAGGAAATTTATTCTACAATTCAATTATGCCAGTCAGTGGCACGTTTCTTTCCCAAGTCACAAACACATTTACATAGTCTGAGATTGCAAGGCAGATACCTCAAAAATAAACTTCTGGAATAAAAGAAAATGGATTTTAAATTGCAGAGATAACATTTCTATTTCATGCCATCTGTTATAACTCAAGTTTCCAGCAAATAGATTATTCACCAGAAATGATGAAAAAAAAAATGGAGATCAAAATTATGTTACAGGAAAGAGATTTTAAAATGATGATAAATAGATAATTTTTAAAGTACTGAATAAATTTTTTAACTTAAAAATGTACTTAGAGATTACTGATTATGCATCAGTGTTCTTGGATGGACCAAAATGATGATATATTAAACCCAGAACAAGCCTGCACATCATATCTATTTTACAGATCTCCCAGCACTAATATAAAGTATGGGCATGTGCCTTATGAGTGTCCTACTCTGCAGAGTCCCTGAAATCTGCAACAGTAGATAAAGGCACCTGGTCAAGGATTACGAGTTCTAAACATATCTTGTTTCTCCACCGCAGGCACAGGTAAACCCAGTGTTTGAGTCTGATCAATAACCAAAGTCTCAAAGACCCTAGTTTTTAGTGCAATCAATATCAGTTACTGATTGGTGTCAGATGAGATGGTTAGATAGCATCACCAACTCAATGGACATGAATGTGAGCAAACTCCAGGAGACAGTGAAGGACAGGGAGCCTAGCGTGCTGCAGTCCATCAGGTCACAGAGAGTCGGACACGACTAAGAGACTGAACAACAACAACAACAAAATTAGGGCTGGGACAGTACCTCAGAATTAAAAAGGCAACAGTCAGTCTACCACACAGCATGCTAAAGAATAAGGAACAACAACAATTGTGTGAGACCCCACCATCAGCTACCCCCTCATCCACACAGCAGTGCTGTTCAGAGAAGCAAAGAGCCCTTCAGTGCCATCCTGACTCTGATATCTACACATGCCCAGCTAGAAACAAAATGAGGGAAGGCTTTCTTAACATGAGAGGAGCATCACTGGGAGTCCTGCACTCTGCTAACACTGATGCAGAGGCCCTGGCCCCCATCAGCAACAGGCCTCTCCCCATGCAGTAGTCAGCAGGCCCTAAAGTCCAGGGCAAAGGGTACCCGTGGTATTCTCACTTAGGCCAGTTCTTATTCTTGTTTCAATGAACCTCACAGGAGCCTCAACAGGGGAGCCTAGGCAAAGAGGTATACACTCTGTAGACCCCCAGTTCAGAAGACAACATTCATACCTTCCTCCAAGCAGGGGATCGACCTGGTGGCATATAAGTGTTATCATCATGCTACCATCTTGTTTTTTTTCCCTTTCTTTAATCAGTGGTGGAATAATGGAGGTTTATAGAAATAGGGTGAGCATTTGGGATAGTATGCAGGGAAGCATCAGCTTTGAAGGCAGCGAGGCTATTGCCACATACTCTCAAAAGCAACGGCTAGCCGTCTTCCCCGCTCTGCCCAACCCAGGGTGAGAACAAAGGTGGCTGTGCACTATTCTATAAGCCTTCACTGAGTTCTATATATAAAATAGATTTGCCACAATGGGAGGAGGTTTGCTAACACTCACGGCTCCTTGAACAAGTGTACCTGCTTTGCAAAACACTGACTTAGGCAAACAAAGGAACAGTGGCACCCCTTGAATGTTGACTTCATTTTCATATATAACTTAAAGTCTAACGAGTGTATGATTTTCATTAGAAGGAAGGTGTGCAATGTATTAGAAAGCACAGAGGAGGCCAGGCATCTCAGTTTATATATTAGTTTTATTGTTGTTCAGTCACCCAGTTGTGTCCGACTTCATGACCCCATGGACAGCAGCACGCCAGGCCTCCCTGTCCCTCACCATCTCCGGAAGTTTGCCCAAGTTCACATCCATTGCATTGGTGATGCCATCCAGCCATCTCATCCTCTGACATTCTCTTCTCCTTCGTGCCCTCAATCTTTCTCAGCATCAGGGACTTTTGCAATGAGTCAGTTGTTCACATCAGATAACCAAAATACAGGAGTTGCAGCTTCAGTACTAGTCCTTCCAATGAGTATTTAGGGTTGATTTCCCTTAAGATTGACTGGTTTAATCTGTTTGCTTTTCCAAGGGACTCTCAGGAGCCTTCTTCAGCACCACAGTTCGAAGGCATCAATTCTTGGGTGCTCTGCCTTCTTTATGGTCCAGCTCTCACAACTGTACCTGACCACTGGGAAAACCATAGTCTTGACTCTGTGGGCCTTTGCCAGCAGACTATGATCTTATATGATCTTGGGCAAGTGCCTAAACTTTTGAGGCCTTCCTTTCTTCAAAATTAGGGGGACTAGAATGGATTAGTAATACTTAAAGACTATGCATTAGAAGAACCTATGGAGCCTATAGAAACAGAGATGCCATTGGCCAGTCCAAGCCCTTAAACTAGCATCTCTACAACACGACCCTCAGACAGGCATTAAGCTTCCTTCTATTTTACAGTCCTTGAATGCCATGATAATTGTGAAATCATTTATTCATTCTGTATATACTTATTCAGTGTCTACTATTTGTCAGGGTTTTAAACAGGCTGAATTATGTCCCCACAAGTCATATGTTTCAGTCCTATGCCCTAAAACTCAGGATGTGACTATATTTTGCAGATTAGATCTTAAAGAGGTAATTAAGTTAAAATTCAGAGAAGGCGATGGCACCCCACTCCAGAACTCTTGCCTGGAAAATCCCATGGACGGAGAAGCCTGGGAGGCTGCAGTCCATGAGGTCGCTAAGAGTCGGACACGACTGAGCAACTTCACTTTCACTTTTCACTTTCACGCATTGGAGTAGGAAATGGCAACCCACTCCAGTGTTCTTGCCTGGAGAATCTCAGGGACAGGGGAGCCTGGCAGGCTGCCGTCTATGGGGTCGCATAGAGTCGGGCATGACTGAAGCGACTTAGCAGCAGCAGCAGCAAGTTAAAATTACGTCATTAGGGTGTGCCTTAATTTGACTGGTGTCCTTACAAGAAGACACAGATATACAAAGAGGGAAGACCCGGTGAAGACATGAGGAGGACATAGTCCTCTGCAAGCCAAGGAGCAGGGTGTCAGAAGAAACCAACCCTGAGGACGCCTTGATCCCAGACCTCTACCCTCCAGAACTGTAAGGAAATGAATGCTGTTTAAGCCACCCAGTCTGTGGTGCTTTGCTGTGGCAGCTCTAGCAAATGAATAATAACAGAGTAATATGCAAAACTCTGGGTGCTGCACAGGGAAAAACACAGAAATGGCCCCAGTCCCATGGAGTTTTTGGTCCAGTGGAGGGTCAGAGAAGAAATCCTATGTTGTCGTAGGTCCTAGGAAGCTCACATATTGGTTGCTGGAATCAATAAAGACAGGTGGGAGCTGACCTACTTTAGATGAAGTCGACAGAAGAACTCCCCGAGGCACTGACCCTGGAGCCATCAAGCCGACACCTGCAGGAAGAGAATGAGGCAGCCACTTGAAAGCTAAAGGAATTGAGCTGTAGGAGTTGCTGGTATATTTTTGAGATTAGCTGTTTGTCAATTGCTTCATTTGCTATTATTTTCTCCCATTCTGAAGGCTGTCTTTTTACCTTGCTTATAGTTTCCTTTGTTGTGCAGAAGCTTTTAAGTTTAATTAGGTCCCATTTGTTTATTTTTCTTTTATTTCCAATATTCTGGGAGGTGGGTCATAGAGGATCCTGCTGTGATATATGTCAGAGAGTGTTTTGCCTATGTGCTCCTCTAGGAGTTTTATAGTTTCTGGTCTTAGGTTGAGATCTTTAATCCATTTTGAGTTTATTTTTGTGTATGGTGTTAGAAAGTGCTCTAGTTTCATTCTTTTACAAGTGGTTGACCAGTTTTCCCAGCACCACTTGTTAAAGAGATTGTCTTTAATCCATTGTATATTCTTGCCTCCTTTGTCAAAGATAAGGTGTCCATATGTGTGTGGATTTATCTCTGGGCTTTATATTTTGTTCCATTGATCTATATTTCTGTCTTTGTGCCAGTACCATACTGTCTTAATGACAAACCACTATGAGGTACCATTTCACGGCAGTCAGAATGGCTGCGATCCAAAAGTCTACAAGCAATAAATGCTGGAGAGGGTGTGGAGAAAAGGGAACCCTCTTACACTGTTGGTGGGAATGCAAACTAGTACAACCACTATGGAGAACAGTGTGGAGACTCCTTAAAAAACTGGAAATAGAACTGCCTTATGACCCAGCCATCCCATGGCTGGGCATACACACTGAGGAAACCAGAAGGGAAAGAGACACATGTACCCCAGTGTTCATCGCAGCACTGTTTATAATAGCCAGGACATGGAAGCAACCTAGATGTCCATCAACAGATGATGGATAAGAAAGCTGCAGTACATATACACAATGGAGTATTACTCAGCCATTAAAAAGAATACATTTGAATCAGTTCTGATGAGGTGGATGAAACTGCCTATTATACAGAGTGAAGTAAGCCAGAAGGAAAAACACCAATACAGTATACTAACGCATATATGTGGAATTTAGAAAGATGGTAATGATAACCCTGTATATGAGACAGCAAAAGAGACACTGATGTATAGAACACTCTTTTGGACTCTGTGGGAGAGGGAGAGGGTGGGATGATTTGGGAGAATGGCATTGAAATACGTATAATATCATATATGAAATGAGTCGCCAGTCCAGGTTCGATGCACGATACTGGATGCTTGGGGCTGGTGCACTGGGACAACCCAGAGGGAGGGTATGGGGAGGGAGGAGGGAGGAGGGTTCAGGATGGGGAACACAGGTATACCTGTGGTGGATTCATTTCGATATTTGGCAAAACTAATACAATATTGTAAAGTTTAAAAATAAAATAAAGTTGAAAAAAGAAAGAAAGAAAGAAAGAAAAATGGCAACAAAAATAATAATAATAATAATATAAACTCACAGGAAAAAAAAAAAACAAAAAACAGCTAAAAGAAGAGGCTTCCACTCTAAGGAAGGACCAGATATAAATACCCAAAGGGGAGAAGGAAATGTGCTTATCTGGGGAAATGAAATGGCCTAGCGGTCAATTTGTGATGAAGGACATGACATGAAATGGAGTTGGGTAAGTGGGCAGGGGGAAGCGGTACCTTTAAAATCCACAGTAAAGAGCTTAAATTTTATTTCCAAGTACCCAAAAAATAAAACCCAGAAAACAAAAAGCAGATGATTTAAATTTTATTTTTTCAATGCAAAGTAGTTTTGAGTTCAGCCTCAAATAAACCAAGCCCCAGCATAATTTTTTTTTTGGAGTCACAAGTTTGTGATCAAAGTGTCCCTCCCTGCTGGTTGCAATGTACTAAAGTGCCCCTTTAGTTCTTTTAGTGGTAATAATAATGGTAATTATTATTATTAGTGGTAATAATCCTCCTTTGACAGGTTCAAAATTTCCATGATGGACTGAGATGAAATGTTAAAAGTATAAAGAAATGTAACTTTTAAAATTTGCTATCAGTTCAGTTCAGTCACTCAGTCGTGTCCGACTCTTTGCGACCCCATGAATCACAGCACACCAGGCCTCCCCGTCCATCACCATCTCCCGGAGTTCACTCAAACTCACATCCATCGAGCAGGTTATGCCATCCAGCCATCTCATCCTCTGTCGTCCCCTCTTCCTCCTGCCCCCAATCCCTCCCAGCGTCAGAGTCTTTTCCAATGAGTCAACTCTTCGCATGAGGTGGCCAAAGTACTGGAGTTTCAGCTTTAGCATCATTATAGCCAAACACAATTTCTGAGATTCTTTTTTTCAATTACAGTCAAATAAAAGTTTATTCTTATTTTTTAAAAACCCCACAATTGAATGCTTTTGAGCAGAGAACTAACATTTAAGAAATGAGAAGTAAGATGAGGTTCTTGCTACCTCAGATTAGGCTGCAGCATCAAGAAAAGAGACACCATATTTTGAAGTCAGATCCATGCTGAGAGTTCAAAATAGGTGTCTAAAAAACTGGTTAGATGAAACCAATATTTTGTATACATTTTGAGTATAAAATGATTAGGATCTAGAGATTAAAGAAGAGGGTTTTTTAAAGGATTTCTGGAGAGAGCTGTAGGAATGCCCTAAATTCCATCGTTGATTGCCCAGACCACCACATTAGTCCACGATGTTAATTTCACTTTGACCAGATGAGCGAGAAGCAACAAGTATATTGGAAGCCTTCTTATAGTACTGAATTCCAGAGAATGAGAGATAAACTGACAAGATGCAAGGTCCTGCCCCATCTGTGAAGATTTTAGGGTCCAGCGCTCTGTGACATGCCGGGATACCCCCTCTAAAATGAAGGACAAATTGCTACATCTTGCACTTTCCACCACTAAGGAGGAAGCACCATGCCCGGTAGGTGTAGGCTGACCAACCATCTCAGTTTGTCCAGTTCTGGGCCATTTTCCGGGGCACAGACTTCCAGTGCTAAAACTGAACAGTCCCAGGCAAACTTGGATGGGTAGTCAGCCTAGTAGTCCTCTTATATTTTAAAAGCTTCCGGAGTCAAGTCTTTGTTCCCTGCAGCTATAAACATTTTAACTTAATACTACTCCAGAGTCTCAAAGAGACCTGGGCACAAAGTAGGAACTCTGTTAAGTGTCTGCTGAATGAAATGAGCTCAGAGTTGAACCATTACTAAGCAAGTGAGAAGAACACCTCCATCGATTAGATCCTAAGTGTCTGGCACAACCGCTAGACCAGAAAAAGTGTTTGGTAAATATCTACTTAAAGTCAGAATGGCTTCAGGATCTTTGCAAGCAAAAGAGAAACTTTAGAAGTCTGGATGAAGGCTGAAGATGAGAAAAGAATTAAGTGAAAACTCAAGTGCTGGAAGAATCTTTCTGCTCAAATGGACAAAGAAGGAGCTTCCCCAGACAGGGTTAAGAAAAGAAAAGCTGAAGAGGTCTCTAGCCTCCTCTCGTGACTCAGAGGGGAGGCAGTGTGTCACTTAGGAGTCTGTGCAAGGGCGAGGTGGGAGTGGAAATAACCCCCCGAGACATCCCTTGGTAAAAAGAGGCAGAGTCTGATGTCTGGAAACTTCCTTAGAATGGAAACAGATGAATGAAAGGAAATTCCAAACTGTCTTGCCTATACCCGCTCCATTAGCTCGTGGCAGCTGAGAGCTCTCAGCTGGGTCCATCTCCTGGACTTGCCCTCAGCTAACTAGAGGGGACTTACTCAAGGTCAAGTCCCCTTCCTGAGGGCCACTCAAATACAGACTTGTCCGTGCAAACAGCATACAGGCCAAACCCTTCTCTCGAGCTGGGACAACAGTGAAAGGCCATCCTGGCTTCAGAACAGGCCATGGAATTGACTGAGGCTTGTGGCTGCACTGCAATCCAACAGCTTAACTTTTCCATCAGCCCAGCCTTCTTTCCTTGATCGCCTTCTTTCCAAGATCACCTCCCACTGACTTTGTGCTTGCCAATCTCCTCCCAGTCTGCTTCTCAGTGTCAAAAACTGAAGGGTCTGAAATCTTTACCTGAAAGCTAGCAAGTTAATCTGCCACAGGCTCATAGATTCTAGAAGAAGACATAAGACACCAGGGTCAAAGACAAAGACTGTTGTTACTTATGGCCCAGTGGGCAGAATGAACTTCACGTTCACAGGGTCCTTGCTCTCCAAATCCTACAGGGTGATACAGAACACAGGGTAGGTTTGCATCACAGCCAAAGAACCCTGAGTTTAGGAAACCCTATCTTTTATTTTATTATTTATGAATATAATCAAAGGTTGTCATGTTTATTTTTAAAGTCTTGAATGAAGTTGCTAGATTTTTTATATTTTTATTTTATACTGGAGCATAGTTGATTAACAATGTTGTGTTGCCACAAGTTGTGGGGGGAAAAAAAAGAAACTCTATCTTTTAAAAGGAGTAACTAGAAAATCTTAAAGCTCAACATTCAGAAAACTAAGATCATGGAGTCCAGTCCCATTACTTCATGACAAATAGATGGGGAAACAGTGGAAACAGTGTCAGACTTTATTTTCCTGGGCTCCAGAATCACTGCAGATGGTGATTGCAGCCATCAAATTAAAAGACGCTTACTCCTTGGAAGGAAAGTTATGACCAACCTAGACAGCATATTAAAAAGCAGAGATACTACTTTGTCAACAAAGGTCCGTCTGGTCAAGGCTATGGTTTTTCCAGTGGTCATGTATGGATGTGAGAGTTGGACTATAAAGAAATCTCAACGCCGAAGCATTGATGCTTTTGAACTGTGGTGTTGGAGAAGACTCTTGAGAGTCCCTTGGCCTGCAAGGAGATCCAACCAGTCCATTCTGAAGGAGATCAGTCCTGGGTGTTCACTGGAAGGACTGATGTTGAAGCTGAAACTCCAATACTTTGGCTACCTGATGCAGAGAGCTGACTCATTTGAAAAGACCCTGATGCTGCGAAAGATTGAGGGCAGGAGGAGAAGAGGACGACAGAGAATGAGATGGTTGGATGGCATCACCGACTCAATGGACATGAGTTTGAGTAAGCTCTGGGAGTTGGTGATGGACAGGGAGGCCTGGCGTGCTACAGTTCATGGGGTCGCAAACAGTCAAACACAACTAAGCGACTGAACTGAACTGAACTAAACTAGAAAATCAGCTTACACTTTGCCCTGCAAGGAGACATTATATTTATTCTACTGGTCAGGAAACAAATCCACTGCCTTCTGTCCTGGAGGCAGAATCTCTCTCTAGCTTCTGAGTCGGCTTGCCATATAAACATCCTTTAAATTTTTAAAAAATGTTTATACAACCTTTGGATATGTACTATTCCATTGTATATAAATGGGCTTCCCTGGTAGCTCAGCTGGTAAAGAATCCATCTGCAATGTAGGAGACCCCAGTTCAATTCCTGGGTCGGGAAGATCCCATGGAGAAGGCATAGGCTACCCACTCCAGTATTCATGGGCTTCCCTGCTGGCTCAGAGTATAAAGAATCTGCCTGCAATGCAGGAGACCTGGATTCAATCCCTGGGCTGGGTAGATCCCCTGGAGGAGGGCATGGCAACCCACCCCAGTATTCTTGCCTAGAGAATCCCCATGGACAGAAAAGCCTGGCAGGCGACACTCTATGGGGTCTCAAAGAGCTGGCCATGACTGAGCAACTAAGCACAGCACATTATATGTAAATATCACATCTTCTTTATCCATTCATCTGCTGATGGGCATTTAGGTTACTTCAATATCTTGGCAATTGTACATAATGCTGCTATGAACATTGGGATGCATGTATCTTTTCGAATTAATATTCTTGGGTTTTTCTGGATAACCCCAAATGGAACTACTCCAATCTTCTGTCTAAGAGGTATAGCATTCTCAGAGCCAAGAAGAAGAGACTGAGGATGGGGCTCATCCCTCAGCTTATGGATTTTCATTTAATTCCCTTGCCTTATTTTCAGTACAGTGCCATGCCACTGTACCCATCTATGTCTGGTCTCCTTGACACCTGACTTCATATGGCTCAATATCTCTAAGACAGTGAACATCCAGCCTTCTGCTATGGGGAGAATTGGCTGAGCGTGCTTACTGATTAGCTGAGGGGGTTGGAAGAAGGAACCTGGAAATCTAGCTGACTCTTCAAAAGGCTTTCAACTAGTTTTCTGTTTGGGGTTCTGCCCTGTAGTCTCACCTTTAGGAATATCTGGTTTCTCTAATTCCTGAAATTTTCTAGGGTTCAGTGATGCAAAAATTACTTTCTCTGTATTGATTTCTCCCCTACAGTGTCACAAGTTTCAGCTTTCTTTGGCAGGCTAACTGTTTTTACATTTATCCATTTGTTTTCCTTAGTCCAAAATGGCAGTCATTCTCTCTCATCTGCTGCCATAATTTCTTCCATTCTCAGCATCTCTGTGGTTCTTCACCTTTGTTTATCCTTTGATTGCCATGTTAGTAGGAGAGGGAGTCGAGAAGAACTAATGTGCTCACGCTATCATGTTTAAGAGGAAGGCTAGGGATGCCATCATCTTTTCGTATCTTATGATCTCCAAGATTTGTGAACTAGCCTTGAGGAGATTTTGTCAAAGCAAAAACTACTCATTAATCACTTACAGCCTCCCCAAAGGTTCAAAATAAGTTGGTCTGGTTCGGAACACATATTCATGTCTTATAAGGAGGAAATAACTAAAGATTATATAAGCTAGGAAATAATAACAACATACTCCAACTGGATGATACAAATAAAGACAAGACCAAGGGCCTCCCTCATTCCACACGTCTTGGAGAAGATCTGTGTGGTACTTGGTGTGAGTTTGCAGGAGAAGACAGGGGACCGGTCCTGAAGACTCTCAGAGAATACTTGGAAGCTCTATCTCCTGGGAGATGTGTAGGAAATAAAATAAATTTTGAAGAATTAAAACCTCAGAAATCTTAGAAGCAGAAGCCTATGATAAGATAGCCCACATATGCAAGTGTTTTAAAAAGAATTTACTGAGTAAAGAGGCTTCCCTGGTGGCTCAGTGGTAAAGAGTCCACCTGCCAAGCAGGAGATGCAAGTTTGACCCCCTGGTCGGGAAGATTCCCTGGAGAAGGAAATGACAGCGCATTTCAGTATTATTGCCTGGAGAATCCCATAGACCCAGGAGCCTGGCGGGCTGCAGTCCATGAGGTCTCAAAGAGTCGGACGTGACTGAGTGACAAAACAATAACCAACACCTGAGTAAATAGTACAGCTGCAGAAAGAAGGCAGCTAACAATAATTTTCATCTTTGAGCAATGACCCACTCACTTTTAATCCTTCTTTTCTCTTATTAAGACTTGCTAACTTCTAGCGCTCTATTCCCTCCCTCTTGAGCACAATGTTATCAAAGAAAATCATATTTCTTTAAGTGAAAGTGAAGTCACTCCGTCATGTCTGACTCTTTGTGACCCCATGGACTGTAGCCTGTCAGGCTCCTCCGTCCATTGGATTCTCCTAGCAAGAATAATGGAGTGGGTTGCCATTTCCTTTCCGGGGATCTTCCCAACCCAGGGAATCAAACCTGGGTCTCCCGCACTGCAGGCAGACTCTACCATCTGAGCCACCAGGGACTCCATATTTCTTTAAATATGTTGTATTATTCAGATCACTTGTTAGCACAGGCTGATTTTCTCTGCTCTTCCATTTCCTGCCCGTTAATAACTTTAAAGCCAGAAACAGAAGTGGAATTACCAGGGGCAGAGGGCAAAGGTCAAGCAGAAGAGAAAGGTAGGCTCAGAAAGTGACAAGGACACAGGGAATAAAAAAGGACTCAGAGGAGATGATTGATATAAGTGGAGAAGGTGGGAGTTGCAAGAAAAAAGGGGAAACAAAGGGATGGAATAAGCAGAGACACAGAACAGGGTGAGGAGCTAGCACAATGGGAGATTCCCCTGCAAAAGGAAGACCTCAGAGCAGTTGTTAGACAGGAAATGCAAATGTTCCAAGCTCCATCCGTCTTCTGAGAAAGTCTGTGGATTTCAAGGGTTCCAGGAATTAAGTGAGGAACACTGATTTATGAACATCAAGTCTTATGAAAATGTCTCTTAATCATGAATTATTTTTGCACAAAAAGAGGTTTTGATTTTTATCCATTTTTAAGTTTTAAATTTTCATAAAAATAAAAATACAATGTTTAAAGAACCTGACAGAACTTGAGCCAAACACCAATTTGAGAGATTGTTGTGGCAGAAGGCCAGGCAGAGGTGTTCACAGAAGTGTCACCTAAAGAAGGCTCTGGAGTGTTGGGCAGAGAACACAGCACACCCTGACATCTCAGTGAAAACAGACCGGTGGTGCTGCCTGCCTGACTTATCGCTTAAACAAAGCATGAGTGTAAGAACAGTGATGACAGAGGCCAAGGCAGGGAAGAAAAGCACACACAGAAAATGAGTATTACTTTCTCTAAGGATTTACCGAAGTCTCCAAAAACGTGGTCACTAATGCCCACAGCCATAGGCCAAAAAGGACTCAACAAGGTTGTTTAACCTGGCTCTTTGCTTCAGATATTCTGGTAGTCAAACTCCCAGGGAGGGAAAAAAAGGTCAAGTCACAACAGATTGGCAGCTATCTAAATGTGAAATTCTGCTTTCTTTACCAATGTGAGCAAACACTATTATAAATACAGCTTGTTTAAAAGCCTTTATTTGAGAGTGCCTTGCAATAAACAAAAGAAATCTGCAGCCCAGGGCACTGAGTCAGAGCTTGTATGCTGTACTATCTAATTGCAACCAAAAGCAAGACTGGGAGACACTGGACTGTTTGTCCACCAGCCACCCCTGCAGCCACACTCACACTTGGTTTGGTCGTGGAGCAGGGAACACGCACTACGAGTAGATACCCACAGGGCACTGCTCCAAGGAGGTGTGCTAGGCCTCCAGAGTAAACTGCCCGAGAGCCCCGCCTCGAGTCTGGCGGGCCCTGGCTTGAACTCTGACTCTGCAACTTAGAGCTTTGTGATTCCAGAGGAAGTGCGAAGACAGAGAAGAAGGTAATAAGTAAGAAATAACGTTACGTGCCTCCTAGGTCTATTGTAAGGGTAAAATGAAGAAATGTGTAAGATACTAAGAAGAATGCCTGCAAACCCCTCCAAAAAAAAAAAAAATGTCAAACGCTATTAGCATTAGCAGCAGCAATAGCACCAGTATCACTAGCAGCTTTAGAATCTGTATATTAAAAGATTTCTATATTATTGTAAGACTTAGAAGGGGCAATTTAATTAGAAACAAAGGGAGTTTGGTAGGATGGGATCTTAAGCTGTACTTGTGTAATAAGAAAATTAATATGTGTGTGTGTGTCTGTGTGTGTGTGTTAGTCACTCAGTTGTGTCCAACTTTCTGCGATCCCATGGATTGTAGCCCACCAGGCTCCTCCGTCCATGGGATTCTCCAGGCAAGAATACTGGAGTGGGTTGCCATCTCCTTCTCAAGAAAAAAATTAACAATGTGTATTTATTTGGAATGGTTTAGCAGGGAGACAAATCGCTCTAGGCACTACCACCTAGCATTATTATTTTGCTTTGTGCTTGTAATTACCACACTGACTACTACAATGTTTGATACCCGAAGAAACATACCTGGGTGCCATGTTTGGAGAGAAATGGCTCCCGAGGATTGATGCTTTACATCAAAGCCCTCCATGGTCAGTGGTGGAACACAGGGAAAGAGAACTCAAAGGGAATAATCAGGCACTGAGCCACACAAGAAGTACAGAAAAATCACAGACATACACACAAGTGCATTTGTGTACATTTGTGTACATATACATTACAACAAACCCTCTGGAGTCCTGGGAACTTTCTATAAGATATCTTATTAATTCTCTGAATAGTTCTGTGATCCAAGTATTCTTAGCCCCATCTTTAGAGAGCCAGTCTTCCTGGCTTTGCTACTTATTAGTCATTTGACCTCAGCAAGTCATGTACCCACTTTCTGCCTGTTTCTTCATATTTAAAATGGGGACAATAATTTACCTATCTTGTAGTGTTCTTATTGAGGATTCAATGAGTTAAGGAATGTAAAGCATCCAAATAGTGTCTGGCACATAACAAATGCTATACTAGTTGAGGTGAATATTCTTTTAATAGCTAAGTCGACACAGAGAAATTGCAGAATGTCCCATCAGTGCAAAACATTAGACATCCCTAGACTCTAATTAGGGCTTCCCGGGTGGGTTAGTGGTAAAGAATCCGCCTGCCAAGCAGGAGATCTGTGTTCCATCCCTGGGTCAGGAAGATCCCCTGTAGAAGGAAAAGGCAACCCACTCCAGTATTCTTGCCTGGAAAATCCCATGGACAGAGGAGCCTGGAGGGTTATAGTCCATGGGGTCGCAAAAGAGTAGGACATGACTCAGGGACTAAACAACAACAAAGACAGACTCTAATTAGGGTTGGGGGTGCAGGGGTGATAGGATGATGAGGGGAATATTTACTTGGTAAATCCCTATAATTTTCTTTGTCACAAAGAGCCACGCTTTGGAACAATGAGCACTAAATTTCTTGTATGTGTCACATCTCTAGGATAAACAAGCCCTGTAAAACCTTCACATGTTGAGTCACAAATGCATTACGGGCACTCAAAATAGCCTCTCTTCTATTGTTTCCTTGTTTTTGTTGCCTTGAATTTCAAGTATTATTTAGCATCTTAAATGTCACAAAGGTTTTTATTATTATCACTAATTGTGCTGTGAAGATCTAATACTGTTTGCACACTAGAATGAAGTATGTTGTTATTGAGTTCTATAGAGTTTTTTTTACAATGTGTTTTAAATTCATTATTTAGGTAAGTCTGCAACATACTCCGGAGAAGGCAGTGGCACTCCACTCCAGTACTCTTGCCTGGAAAATCCCATGGACGGAGGAGCCTGGCAGGCTACAGTCCATGGGGTCTCGAAGAGTCAGACACGACTGAGCGACTTCACTTTCACTTTTCACTTTCCTGCACTGGAGAAGGAAATGGCAACCCACTCCAGTGTTCTTGCCTGGAGAATCCCAGGGACAGGGAAGCCTGGTGGGCCGCCGTCTATGGGGTCACACAGAGTCAGACACGACTGAAGCGACTTAGCAGCAGCAGCAGCAGCAACATACTCAACAAGCACACCTCAACCCAGTTTTACATTGTGAAATAAGAATAAGCAAGTCCATCAACCCTATGAACAGTCAGAAAAAGCAGGGCTTCCTTGAATGGTTATATTAAACCATTATTCTAGAACGTAAGGATGTGGCTTCTGTAGGATATTATTTAGCCATATAAAAACAAAGTGTATTATTTATTATTAGAGTTAAAATAGTCTCTTATTATGCACAGTTTGAGATCAATAACCTAAAAGCAATTACAGTGCAATCAAGCAAAATGGCATTGTTGGCAGGTTCCACTTATCATTCCAAAATTACCACATTAACAAAAGTCAAGCATTTATGAGGCTACTGAAAGCCAATCAGACAGTCCATTCGCATGGCCCCTTTGGTGTTTCTAAAGTTGTGCTCACACCTGTGGAGCATGATTAAGTCAGAGTGTTATTTTTCTGTTTGCCCTCCCCAAGAAAATGCCCCAAGATTGGAGTTAATCTTTCCAAGTTTAGCAGAACCCAAACGCACTTTTGTTGAGCCCCAGATTTTATTAATTTCTTTATTAATCAGAATTTTTATTTTCTTGCATCTTCCATTATTGGAGTGGCTGGTAAACAATAGCATCGTGAAAATGCCTTGAATAGAATTTCAGACAAAGCTCAGCTCTAGTGAATGCTATTTCCCAGTTAACAAACCAGAAATATACCTGAAACAATTCAGTCTGTTGAAAATTTTTCTAAAATAATATTATGTACTTTCAAGATTTAATACATTTACTAATAAAAATAATACCTCACACTATGTAGTACTTACCATGGGCCAGTCACTATGCTTTACACATATTAACTCATTTACTGTTCAAAGTAAACAATGAGGAAGCTACTACTTTCCTCTTCATTTTACAGAGAAAATGACTAATTTCCTCAGATCAGTTGACTTACCCAAGGTGAAATGAATGGTAAGTCTAAGGGAGGATTTGGACCCAGCACTCTGGCTCCACTCATTTAGGCATTACAGTATATGGTATGGCCAGTGTAGGGTTTATGTTTATGTTTAATAGCTCTAAATGATTTATTATCTTATATTATGTCAAGACCACTAATTATGGACATGAATTCTCACTGCTGTTGTGGTTCAATTGCTCAGATGTGTCCAACTCTTTGCAATCCCGTGGACTGCAGCACGCCAGGCTTCCCTGTCCTTCACCATCTCCTGGAACTTGCTCAAGCTCATGTCCATTGAGTCGGTGATGCCATCCAACCATTATCATCCTCTGTGGTCCCCTTCTCCTCCTGCCTTCAATCTTCCCCAACATGAGGGTCTTTTCCAATGAGTCAGTTCTTCACATCAGGTGGCCAAAGTATTGGAATTTTAGCTTCAGCATCAGTCCTTCCAATGAATATTCAGGACTGATTTCCTTTAGGATGTACTGGTTGGATCTCCTTGCAGTCCGAGGGACTCTCAAGAGTCTTCACCTACACCACAGTTCAAAAGCATCAATTCTTCAGTGCTCAGCCTTCTTTATGGTCCAACTCTCACCTCCATGCATGACTAATGGAAAAACCATAGCTTTGACTATATGGACCTTTATCGGCAAAGTTAATATCTCTGCTTTTTAATTTTTTAATTCTGGTGGTGAAAGAATTCTCACTGAGAACCTATGTGCTAGGGAAGGAGAGGAAGTGGTTTAGGGCTTGAACTAAGTTAATCTGGGGATTTAAAAATTGTTGAAGCTTTCTCTCTGAAATAATACCAATCCATATTGATTGGGGAAAATAATAAAAATATAAAAAAAAAGAATTACCCATTTTCCTGCCATTATAGTATTTTAAAGGATATTTTATCAGTCTTTCTATGTATTACATAGATGTATTTAAAGAAATTAAAGGAAGTAGATTCTCAAAAAGAGACAGACCTTTTCTCCTCTGCAAAATGGGTATAAGACTTGAACCTACACGCAGTGAAGGATAGGCAGATGTTTCAGGTGCAATATAAATATGATGCTTGGCATTTGGCAAGCCCTCAACAGATGTTATAGACAGTTATTAGTATCAGCAATACATAACACTGTCAGTTTGCCTTCCACCCAAATCTAGATTGTGTCTTCTCACTTTATTGAATATTCTTCAAAAATATTTTAAAATGTTCATTAGAGATTTAATTGGTCCTTCCTTTTTTTTTTTTTTTTTACATTTTAAATATGCTGCAATGAACATCCTCATAAATAACTCCTTTGTGATTGTCTGATTCTTTTTCCTTAGGATAAGATTCCAAAAGTGAAATGGCTGTTTCCAACATAAACACAAATGTTTTGAGACTTTTAATGCATATTCCCATAATGCATAAACTGATGTCTAGAATGAGTATGTCACAACAATATTATCTCGGGTATGAGAACACAGGACTCTGTGGGATTAAAGTACTAGGATTATTTCTAATATTTGCCAATTTAGTTAAGAAATGGTGACTCATTTTAACTGGATTTATCTTATACTAATGCAATTGAATTTTTTATATGTATGCTAAGCACTTGTATTTCTTTTGTGAAATTGCTTTTCATGCCCTTTGCCCTCATTTCCACTGGGACTTTACTGTCTTTCTCATTGTTTCCTAAAAGTGCTTTTCATTTCCACTTATTGATTCATATATTCAACAAGTATTTATTATTGGCACCTATTGTAAGCCAGTTTTATAACCTCTTTCACAGATTATGACATATTTTGCTTTCATTACTTTCATGTTTTGTACATAATGATTTTAACAGATAATTTTAATTTTGAGGTAGCTAGAATATACTAATGTTCTCCTCTGGTTTCTGACTTTGGTACTAAATTATATATTCATCTACATCTTTCTAATTTTCTTAATGACTTTACTTTTCATATTTCTATATTTTAACTACCTGGAATTTATTTCAAGGTAATGGAGTAGGAATCTAACATAATCATTTTTATTTCTAAATTAGCTGTTGTTTGAAACCTATGAGCTTTATTTCTCTAAAATACTTACATCAAATATGATATTTTTCTGGTTTGAAGTTCTCTTCTTTGAATCCACCTATACCTTCTCATTCCATAGAGAATGAGCAGATATTTATAGATGTTTTAATTATTGTATTTTTTAAATTATATTTTGATATCTGGTTTTCCCCCCATTATATTGTTTTTCCTAGAAACTACTCTTCCAGAGAAACTTAAGAATAATTTTGTTTGAATATAAAAATAATCAAATTTGGGTCTTAATTGGAATTGACTTCACGAGGTATAAATTAATTTGGGAAGAATGTGTATCTTTTTGGGAAGAATGTATAATTTTTATTCTTCCCAACACTAACCATGATGTCTCTTTATTTATTCAGATCTTTTTCTTACTACTAATAAATTTAATAAATGCTCTTATATTGGTCCTACACATTTCTTATTATGATTTTTACAAGTTATTTATTTGGTGTTTTTGTCCTATCATGAATGAAATTTTCCCTTTGTAATTTCTAACTGGTTGTTTGCAGCATATAACAAAACAATCTTATTTTTATATTTATTTTTAAACTAGTAACAATAAGTAGTGTTTCCCTTATTTGGGGAGGTTTTCTAGGTAAATAGTCTTGTTATTTTCAAATAAAAATAATTTGTATTTTTCTCTTCCAGTATCTATATTTCTTAACTCTTTTTCTCACATAATTGTAATAAGAACTTCCCAGAAAAAAACAATGGTAGTATCAGGAATTCTTGTCTTGTTCTTATTAATAGGAATCCCTTTACTGCTTCAGTATCAGGCATGATAGTAGATTTGGATTAAAAAAAAAAAAGCTTCTATTTATTATTCATTATAAACATTTTAAAGCCAGAAGTTGGAGTTGAATTGTATTAAATGCCTTGTTTTCTCTATCTGGAACCTTTTTTTTTTTTCCCCCCTTTGGCCTCTGATGACATACTGCATGAATAGATTTCCTAATATTAAACAGTCCTTTCAATTCTGAAATAAACCCACCTAAACTTGGCATATTATTTTCACATTATGCTACTGAATCAATTTACTTATTTCCCCCCCACATTTTAAAATCTATATTTATATGAAGCTATCCTGTCATTTTTTTCTGCTATATCCACCAGATTTTGACATTAGGCTTATGCTAAACATGTTTAAATAAATGGAAAAGATTTCCATCTTTTCTATGCTCTACCATAAGAAAAACAGAAGAAAAGTAACTGTCCTCTAGATGTTTAATAGAACTTGATAACAATATTTATGCACGTGACCTTCCATTTTCTTAAAATGTAGCATTTTATTTTTAAATTCCTCTCTCAATGTCTATGTAGTAAAATCTTTGTGTCACATCTTTCTCCCTCAGAAGTCTGTAACAGTTACTCCTTTCTCTTTAGACATTTGGTAGTAGAGAAACCCTGGGGCTTTTCCTTCCTGCTGCTGCTAAGTCACTTCAGTCGTGTCAGACTCTGTGCGACCCCATAACGGTAGCCCACCAGGCTCCTCCGTCCCTGGGATTCTCCAGGCAAGAACACTGGAGTGGGTTGCCAGTTCCTTCTCCAATGCATGAAAGTGAAAAGTGAAAGTGAAGTCGCTCAGTCGTGTCTGACTCGTAGCAACCCCATGGACTGCAGCCTACTAGGCTCCTCCACCCATGGGATTTTCCAGGCAAGAGTACTGGAGTGGGGTGCCATTGCCTTCTCCATTTCCTTCCTAGTAGATAACTTTTTATGAATAGGTGTAGATTTTTCTCTCGGAGAAGGCAATGACACCCCACTCCAGTACTCTTGCCTGGAAAATCCCATGGATGGAGGAGCCTGGTGGGCTGCAGTCCATGGGGTCGCGAAGAGTCGGACATGACTGAGCAACTTCCCTTTCACTTTTCACTTTCATGCACTGGAGAAGGAAATGACAACCCACTCCAGTGTTCTTGCCTGGAGAATCCCAGGGACGGGGGAGCTTGGTGGGCTGCCGTCTATGGGGTCGCACAGAGTCGGACACGACTGAAGCGACTTAGCAGCAGCAGCAGCATAGATTTTTCTCTAATCTTTGAAAGTCAAAATATTTTCCAGGCTCTGTCTAGGGGTTGATCTTATTTAATTTTACCAGAACTTGTTGACCTCTTAATCTGAAAACAATTAATGTTTAATATTTGTTCAGCTCCAGGAAGTTTTTTAATCTATTTCCTGGTTATTTCTCTTCCTACACCTACTGTACTGTTCTCTTTTTCTGAGATTCTTGTTCAGTCTTTCATTACTTATCTTTAAAATTTTTTCACATTATTTCATCTCTTTATTCCTCTGAATCCTGGATGAATTCCAGGGGTTATCATTTAGTTCACTAATTGAATTTTCTGCAACCCCAAACCTGATCTTCATTTAGGCTTTAACCATGACAATCAGTCGTTTTTCTTCTGTTCTCTTTTTTCCAACCTCAGATTGTTCTTTGTGACCACTTTCTTTACTTTTGTAGACTCAGTAACCTCTTCTCTATTATGTGAAGATCATAAATTTAAAACTTGAACTTCCCCCCTGTATTCTGAACAGTAACTGCAGTTCATAAGAAGGCACTTGCTTTGGCTCTACAGCATAGCTCCCTCTTTTAAAACAGCAATATCTTTTTACATGTCAGATGGATCTTTCCTGTTTGCTCATCCTTAAAGAGGTACATCTGTACTTGTTCGGTTGTGGAGGCGAGAAGGAGTCTGTCAAAGATTACTTGGATCTTCGTCCAGATCTCTCAGGCCCAGATAAAAAGTGAAGCGTAAGGTTGGGATTTAATATAATTTTCCATTCAGAGTGTAAATACTGAACTGCCTGGGTCACTAAGCCAGAGTCTAAGCCAAAGGCAGTCACAGCACGAAGAACAGTGCTTAGGCTGGCGCTAAGCTCTGAGTTTACTGAGCAGCCAGGAATTAGCTGCAGCAATACCCTGAGTCCTTGTTTGGCATGTTTCTCCTCACGAGGAGCCAGATGAGGCCTTTGTTGGGGACAGATGTCTGTGTTTAGTACACACCGGGAACAAAATCGCTCCTGGCCCCACTCAGTGTGGCGTGTCCCAGGGGCACAGGCCCCACTTGTCACCCACTGCCAGACCACGATGCCAGGCATCCTCCTAAATAAGAGAAGGAGAGGAAGTTCTGCTGAGAACTGTGTGCCTCGACTCCCCGGGCTCCAAGTTGGACAGCCTTGATTCACCTTAGTCCAGCCTTCATTTCAGTCTCATCTGCCCAACAACAGACTGACTTCCTGGCAAACTGGGCCACCCTTTCATATCTTCCATGATCAGTTTTTAGTATTTCTATTGGACTGTTTTGTAGGTGTGTAAGTGCAAATCTACAGAACCTGTGGTCTTCTTGTCTGTGCTCCACTTGTTTCTTACCCAGGGATCCCTTATTTCTTTTCTTTTTTTTTTTTTTTTTCCTTATTTCTTTTCTAACCTGCACTGAGGAAAGTGCTATTGTACACTGCTAACGGGGAATGGGGAGAAAGCCATGACAATTTTATTTACAGACAAAGGGGAAATTACCTTCTTTACTTAAGGAAACTAGCCATACTCTTAGTATGGTGATCTTCACAAGCTGTTTTTTTCTTCTTTCTTTTCTTGATTGAACGAAGCAACACAGAAAAACTAAGATAAAAGAGTGTCATGTGAACTGCACAGACTTTTCTAATTTGCTAAACTTGCTAAAGATTAAAATTTAATTCATTTCTTCAGCCTAAGCCAGTAAAAAATATTTCCTTTGGCTGAGACAACAAGTAACCACTGCTGAAACTACACAAATCTGGTTTTTTATAGAATTCATGGTGAGTTAAAATGAAACATTATTAAAGTAGTCCAAGAACAAAATTGTTAAGAGGTGTGAAGGATTAAGGAGGAACATACCCAAACGTGTTTGGCATTTCTTTCTAATTAAAACTTATAAGAAAACAAATGCTTGCTTGGCTGCTCCTTTTTAGGTTTGTCTTAATAAAATATTGTCTCAGATAAATAAAGAAGGAAAACTCAGAATTCTGAGAGAAATCTCTCAAGCAAAACCTGTACCTTGCAATTCATGCCATGAACCAGAGAAGGCTTGTCAGGGGAATGCTGTTGACAGCTGTGGCCGTGCAGTAGTGTTGGCAAACCAGTCTGGTGAGCAGGTCCCAGGAGCAGAAGGGTGCTGGTTTCCAGTCTGCCTTCCTTTTGATGCTGGCACCACCCAGCCCTGGGCTCTGTGTCTTCACCTCCAGTTCCCTTCTCAGCCCTCAGCAGCATGACTCTCAACTCACAGCACAACAGCTTTTTATTGATGGGCTCGGTGAAGAGAAGGTTTTTAAGTGAGTCTTGCTAAGCAAACTGCTTCAGTAGTTCTATTCCAGGAACAAGTATTTCCTGGTCTGACTGTTTAACACAGAGATTCCCTCCCTCCAGTCTTCGCCCCTCTCTGACCCACTTCACATACAGCAGACAAACTGCTCCCTTCAGAGAACAAATGTGTTCTAATATGAACACTCCTGGTTTTGTTTTTAAATACTGTCACAAATGGCAGAGAAAAAAAAATCAGTCCCTGATGAGTTTCATATTCAAGTGTTTTATGAATTGATTCCCACCACATCACTCCTAGGGGAACTTTCCAGGCCCTGCTGGTACATGCTAGTTAATTCTCGCTGGTCCTTCAGAGTGTGATTTCTTACCCCCCTTAACAGCTGGTTATGCCAGGATTGAATCCCTGGCAGCCTGTAGAGGAGGTGGTTGGGTTCTTGAGGAAATAGTTTTTTTTTTTTTTAATAGTTTATAATTAGCTGTAAATAATATAACTTTGAACTCTAGTGCATGCCACTAGGCTCGGTGGGACTCCAACAGTGTGGACTGAGACTACAGGGGAGACCACAGAGCCAAATTCCCCAGGGACATGCACCCACATGGCCCTCAGCCTTATTTCAAGGTCCCAGTTTTCCAGCCAAGCAAGGTCGATGTAACGGATCTGTCTTGGCTGTCAATTTCCATCTTTTTGGGAAACTTGATTCTAACTATCCAGCCTGGAATCCAACCCTCACCTGTGTCAGCTTTCACTGAAGGAGCTCAGAGCAGCTACACAGTAGGTTCTGTTTGGTAAATAAATAAGTGAATGGCACTCAACAAGAAGTAGTTTGGAAAACCAGAGATGTCATTACAAAACTCAGTTTTGTATTATTTCTAAACAAAGCAGAGAATATCAGAATCAATTTTTCTAGAAAGTCCTCTTGTCCTTTATTTTCTCTTATTATATGATAAACATAACCACAAATTATTAACCAGAATGTGTTTTTTATATTGCTTCTCATCTCTTTGGCAAAATGAGAAACTGTAAATAGGATGTTTAGAATATTACATTAAAATTGTTTTAGAATAATTCAAATTATTGTGAATTCAAACTTATATTATTTAGGACTAATTGTAAACTTCTTTCTCTATGTAATGGGCAGAAAGTTGAGTATGTCCAAATTTATATTAGCCATGTATTGAAAATTGAAAGCCATGTATTGAAAATTAATATATTTTAAAGTTTCTCTAGTAAGCAAATTGAATCGGCAGAATAAATCAACAGAGGAAATGTAATTAGGGGTTCTGGAAAACAATAGGAAAAAGTGACACTCAGCTCAGAAAGATATCTGGGCACAAAATCTTGTTTGGTAAATGAGCTATTTCACTATCAGAATATGAGTCTTCTAAAATATCTCAGACACTAATGTCACCAAGTGAGTCAGAACCAAATAGTTGAAATGTGAAGCCATGATATGGCATAAAAACCCTTCCGAACCAGAGCAGCTGAAGGTAAAGGACAAGTTAGAAAAGCCACAAGTAAGGGAAAATGGTCCCAGAACCTCAAAAATGTTCTACATAAATAATCAGATTATTTGCAAATAAAAAGACATTTACCTCTACATTTCCAGTATTAAAAGCAAAGGCAATCAATACTCAAAAATCATAACTTTCCAGTTTTACAGCTTTTTGTTCTCTATGCCCTTAAGATATCTGTTGTTCAAAATGGCTTAAAGAGTTAAATATAGACATGACATCATAAAACTCCTAGAAGAGAACGCAGGCAAAATATTCTTTAACATAAATTGTACCTATGTTTTCTTAGGTCAGTCTCTCTCAAGGCAGTAAACATGGGAGGAAAAATATAGAAACGGGGTCTAATTAAACTTACAAGCTCTTGTACAGTAAAGCAAGCCATTAAAAAAAAAAAAAAGACAACCTATGCAAAGGGAAAAAATATTTGAATGATGCAACTGAAAAGGGCTTAATTGCCAAACTATACAAACAGTTCATACAACTCAGTAACAAAAACAGCCAACCTAATCAAAAACTGGGCAGAAGACCTAAATAGATCTTTCCTCAAAGAAAACATACAGAAAGCCAACAAATGCAAGAAAAGATGTTCAGCATTGCTAATTATTAGAGAAATGCAAATCAAAACTACAATGAGGTACCACCTCACACTGGTCAGAATGGCCATCATCAAAACTTACAAATAAAAAATGCTAGAGAGGGTGTGAAGAAAAGCGAACCCTCCTACACTGTTGGTAGGAATGTAAATTGGTGCAACCACTATAGAAAGCAGTATGGAGGTTTCTCAAAAAATTAAACATACAGTTTCCATACCATTCTGCAGTCACACTCCTGGGCATATGTCTAGACAAAACTATAAATCAAAGAGATACATGCATCCCGGTTCTCACTGCCACATTGTTTATAATAGCCAAGACACAGAACCAACTTAGGTGTCCATCAACAGACAAAGATGTGGTAGATATGTATGTACAACAGAGTATTACTCAGCCATAAGAAAGAATGAAATAATGCCATTTATAGCAACATGGATGAACCTAGAGATTGTCGTACTGAGTGAAGTCAGTCAGAAAATCAAATGCCATAAGATATTAGTTATCAGATCAGATCAGTCGCTCAGTCGTGTCTGACTCTTTGTGACCCCATTAATCCCAGCACGCCAGGCCTCCCTGTCCATCACCAACTCCCGGAGTTCACCCAGACTCACGTTCATCGAGTCAGTGATGCCATCCAGCCATCTCATCCTCTGTCCTCCCCTTCTCCTCCTGCCCCCAATCCCTCCCAGCATCAGAGTCTTTTCCAATGAGTCAGCTCTTCGCATGAGGTGGCTAAAGTACTGGAGTTTCAGCTTAGCATCAGTCCTTCCAAAGAAATCCCAGGGCTGATCTCCTTCAGAATGGACTGGTTGGATCTCCTTGCAGTCCAAGGGACTCTCAAGAGTCTTCTCCAACACCACAGTTCAAAAGCATCAATTCTTTGGTGCTCAGCCTTCTTCACAGTCCAACTCTCACATCCATACATGACCACTGGAAAAATCATAGCCTTGACTAGACAAACCTTTGTTGGCAAAGTAATGTCTCTGCTTTTGAATATGCTATATAGGTTGGTCACACCTTTTCTTCCAAGGAATAAGTGTCTTTTAATTTCATGGCTGCAATCACCATCTGTAGTGATTTTGGAGCCCAGAAAAATAAAGTCTGACACTGTTTCCACTGTTTCCCCATCTATTTCCCAGGAAGTGGTGGGACCAGATGCCATGATCTTAGTTTTCTGAATGTTGAGCTTTAAGCCAACTTTTTCACTCTCCACTTTCACTTTCATCAAGAGGCTTTTGAGTTCCTCTTCACTTTCTGCCCTAAGGGTGGTGTCATCTGCGTATCTGAGGTTATTGATATTCTCCCGGCAATCTTGATTTCAGTTTGTGTTTCTTCCAGTCCAGCGTTTCTCATGATGTACTCTGATATTAGTTATATGTGGAATCTAAAATATGACTTTTATAGAACTTTCCCACAAAACAGAAACAGATTCACAGACATAGATAACAGACTTGTGATCGTCAAGGGAAATGGTGGGCAGGGGAGGATGGATTGGGAGTTTGAGGTCAGCAGATAAAAAATACATTAGAATGGATACATCAGTTCAGTCAGTTTAGTCGCTCAGTCGTGTACGACTCTTTGCGACCCCATGAATCGCAGCACGCCAGGCCTCCCTGTCCATCACAAACTCCACCCAGACTTGACCGTACATGACCACAGGAAAAACCATAGCCTTGACTAGACGAACCTTTATTGGCAAAGTAATGTCTCTGCTTTGGAATATGCTATCTAGGTTGGACATAACTTTTCTTCCAAGGAGTAAGCGTCTTTTAATTTCATGGCTGCAGTCACCATCTGCAGTGATTTTGGAGCCCAAAAAAATAGTCTGACACTGTTTCCACTGTTTCCCTAACTATTTATGGATAAATAAGGTTATTCTGTATAGCACAGGATTATATTCACTATTCTGTGGTAAACCATAGTGGAAAATAATATGAAAAAGAATGTATACATGTACAATTAAATCACTTTGCTGTATAGTAGATATTAACACAACACTGTAAATCAACTATACATCAATAAAGATTTTTTAAAAGTTTATGTCTGTTTTGTCTCTGTTGTGGAAATGCTACTTCATGTTGTTCCACCATGCATCTCTACCCAACTTCAAGTTCATTAATATTACATTGGTAGCTTGAAATCAGCCATGTTGGGAGTATCTACATCACAGAAATTGGTAATAGTATAATGCTGTTGGAGTTTGTTCTTTCTTCAGAGACCTGGTTGGTAAACACTTACCATCACACCCTGGCAACATTCTTCACCAATCTCCCCTCATCTCCATGTTTGACACCCTGCTGCTAAACTGCTAAGTCACTTCAGTCATGTCCGACTCTGTGCAACCCCACAGACGGCAGCCCACCAGGCTCCCCTGTCCCTGGGATTCTCCAAGCAAGAACACTGGAGTGGGTTGCCATTTCCTTCTCCAATGCATGAAAGTGAAAAGTGAAAGTGAAGTCGCTCAGTCGTGTCCAACTCCCTGCAACCCCCTGGACTGCAGCCCACCAGGCTCCTCCGCCCATGGGATTTTCCAGGTAAGAGTACTGGAGTGGGGTGCCATTGCCTTCTCCTAGAAGTTCTCCAAACCCATCCTTCAGGGGCTTTATGGAGGACTCACTAGATAGGCATGATTGATTAAATCATTGGTCACTGGTGATTGAACTCAATTGCCAGCCTCTATCCCCTCCCAGGAGATAGGGCAGGGGGACAACTGAAAGTTCCAACCCTCTAATCCCATGACTGATTCCCCTGCCCGTGAGCTCCCATCCTTAGGTGTGGGTCCAAAAGTCACCTCATTAACGTAAACACAGTTTTTGTGGAAAGGGGCTTATCGTGACTAGCAAGACCCCATCTCACCTTTATGGCTCTGAGTGATTTCAGAAAGCGAGGACAAGAGACCAAATGTTATGACAAAAGATGCTCCTATTGCTCTTATTTTTCAGAAAATTCTGAGCATTTTGGGGACCCATGAGCCAGAAATCATGGGCTAAGGCCAAATTTATATTTCTTATAAACCACAACATCACACTTTTACAACCTAGCCTGAAGTGGAAGTGCCTACACCAGTTATTTTATTTTTAAATATAGTCTTATGCGAATAGTATGGGCTTTTTGATTCAGACAGATACAAATTTAAAACTTGGGCTCAAAGTTTTTATAGTAATTCAAAACTATACTTACTAGCAGAATAGTTAGCAGCTAATATATAAAATATTATCTAGTTGGTAAAAACCATTTAAGATATCTCACTGAAGCATCCTTTATATCAAACGGTCACATTGTATGCTTTAAATATATTCCAATTTTAGTCATCAGTTACACCTCAATAAAGCTGAAAAAAGTCAACTTTGAAAGATTAAGAAAAAAGATATTGCATAGAAGAAGAATGAACTCCTGTGAGAAAACAATTTCTGCTGAAATTTCCTGGGTCACTTTGCATAGCTAGAATTGAAACTAGTGACTCAACCAAAACTGAATACTAATCTGTGTGACAGCCTGGGATTTAACAATTAAATTCTGACTAGTGTTAGGTAGCCATGGTAACAAATCAGTCATTTTGATCTCAGAAATGAAAAGTAATGGTCCACTCCAAAAGTTGATTTCATATTATCGATTAAAAAAATAAGAAGCTGCAGTTTCAAAGCCTATCTTTAAAAGCCTAATAAAAACATGTCTTTTGTGTTTGTTAAAACGAATACATTCCAGAAAGTGTCTTCTTTTTTTGCATATGTATATCACAAAGCAACAGAAAATCAACTTGCCTCAAAGGTGAAAAGCATGATCACATCAATCATCAGAGTGGACAGAGCTTAAATATATTTATAAAACCCATCTTTTGATTCAGAGCATATAACTCAGTAAATAATTCTGCAACAGAAAGAAGTACTTAATAATCATTTTGGCCTCCTCCTAACATATGATTTTATCTATTAAATCTGCTTAATAAAAATCTGCAGTCAATAGGGAAACAGCAAATGTTCTACTCAGAGTAGTGATCTCTGAAGTTCTAATTCCACCTTAGTTAGGACAGGGCTCAACTTCCATTCACTGGTAAGTTTTTTGAATACCTTCTGTGTGTCAGACTCTGTGTTAGAACTGGGGGTACAGCCATGCGTAAGAATTTTGTGGCCTCTGTCCTTTAAAAATATACAACGTTCCAGAAAGACAGACATTACTATGGTGACAAATGCCACAAAGACATACAGAGAACTGCAACAGTATTACAACAAAGGCTAACCTAATCTGGAAGCTCCCGTCCAGGAGATGAAGTTCAACCAAGGCCTGAGGATACCCTGAGGTTAACAGACTCCTGTGAGCATAGAACACTCAAGGCAGCAGAAACAGTCAAAAAGGAGAAAAAGCAATTCAAGCTAACTTCTTGGTTCCATTCTTGCTCATCTTCAGCTATCCTAAATAGTTTGATGATCTAAATTTATTGCATTCATCTTTTCATGGAATATCCCTGAATTGGATTTCTTTTTCATTTAAATTTGCCGCATCTACTAAATCAGTTCTATTCAAATCACAGTCCACTTACCTGAGCATCTGCTTGTAGGAAATGCATGTTCTTGATCTACACCTGTTTTAGTAGCCTAGGGCTGCTGAAGCAGTTTACAGTAAAGCAACAAAAATTTATTCTCTTACAGTTCTAAGGGTCAGAAGTTGGAAACAGAGTTGTCAGCAAGCCTGTGAGTCCTTCCAAGTTCTGGGGAAGAATCACTTTGCCTCTTCCAGCTTCTAGTGGCTCCAGGTGTTCCCTGGCTTGTGGCCACAAAACTCTAACCTCTGCCTTCAAAATGGCTGTCTCCCCTCTGTGCCTTTTCCTCTTCTGTGTATCTCTTATAAAGACCCTTATCTCTACAGATTTAGGGCCCACCCTCATAATCCAGGATGACTAAATAAGGTCATATTCACAGATTCTGTGGGACAGAATGTGAAATATCATTTTGGAGACCACCATTCAGTCAACTACACTATCCAGTAAATGAAAATCTCTGGGTACAGGGCTTAGAGATTTGCAGTTTAACAAATTCTTCAGGTGTTTCTCATAACACTAAAGTTCGAGAATCACTGGACCAAATCCTTCCCACTCAGTTGGATTCTATTAGCTTCCCCTAAATAACTCTTTCCTGCTATTGATCTCAGAAAAAGATCTTTACAGAAGCATGAAACGTTTGTTCTACCTTATTCAATGATGACATATTCAAATAGTTATTTTCAAAGAAAAAAAGAATCTTTTCTCACAAATAAAAGAGCACTTATGTATAGCTTGATGGAATTGTCATAATATTAGGGCAGACCACTTGTACATAGGGCATTCCTTATGTGGCAAAGAATATGGAAATCAAATGAGGAGGATTTTCAAGAAAAACAGTGTTAAACAGCATCACTACGTCAAGGGTATTAAACCTCTTTAAATATTAGAAACATAAAATTTTATTCCTTTTGAAAACTATTACCCATAATTTCTGGCAATTATGATAAAATAATAAAAACTCTAGTTTCTAAGGGTTTTATATTTTTACAAAAGGAGAAGAAAGAAAGAAGGTACACTATGTCCTAATCCCATTAGCCTTTACAATTTTGCTCTTATTCCAAGGTCAATCCTGTTACCCATTTTATAAATGAACCAGGTCTAAGGGCTAATTATATTCTAAAAATTTACAGTGGTCTTGAAGTGTCAAATGAAAATCTTTTCAAATCTTCTTCATCTTTACAAGCTCTTAAAGCTTCTTAAAGCCATGCTGCTGTTGCTGCTAAGTCATTTCAGTTGTGTCCGACTCTGTGCGACCCCACAGACGGCAGCCCACCAGGCTCCCCCGTCCCTGGGATTCTCCAGGCAAGAACACTGGAGTGGGTTGCCAGTTCCTTCTCCAATGCATGAAAGTGAAAAGTGAAAGTGAAGTCGCTCAGTCATGTCTGACTCTTAGCGATCCCCTGGACTGCAGCCTACCAGGCTCCTCCGCCCATGGGATTTTCCAGGCAAGAGTACTGGAGTGGGGTGCCATTGCCTTCTCCTCTTAAAGCAATAGAAGTTTTTTTAAAAACAGATTCTTAAAGTGTTAGTACTGATCTTGTGATACGGTTAAATTCTATTGTTTACATTTTTCATGTAGAAAAACCCATTTTTCCTAGGACAGATGGATAAATTAAATAGATATAGAGATCTAAAACAAGCAAGTCAGACTGAAAAATCTAGTCTAAGTCTTTTACAGACACTCAGAAACACACAGTAGAAACAGACACAGATGCACGTCCCCATAAAGAGGAAAACTTGTTGGAAAATACAACCATGCGTGTGCGCTCAGTCGTGTCCAACTCTTTGCGACCCCATGGACTGTGGGACCTCCAGGCTCCTCTGTCCATGGAATTCTCCAGGCAAGGATATTGGAGTGGGGTGCCATTCCCTTCTCCAGGAGATCTTCCCAAGCCAGGGATAGAACCCACCTGTCCTGCATCAGCAGGAGGATTCTTTACCACTGAGCCACTGGGAAGTGATGAAAAATACAACAGTGGTCTATAAAGGTATCATTTAATTGCTCAGGAATTTTTTGTCCATGCACACCATGGATAAATGTTCCCTTTCTATTGAATACATATGTGAGCATATGACCATGCTTATTTTCTGTGTCCTTCCCTTTGATTACAACCTGCTCTCCTGAGACTCATTCACAACCATCTGCTCTTTCATTTACCTCACTGAAGTCATTTGGGACTTATCCAAGGGCTTCCCTGATAGCTCAGTTGGTAACGAATCTGCCTGCAATGCAGGATACCCTGCTTTGATCCCTGGGTTGGGAAGATCCACTAGAGAAGGCATAGGCTACCACTCCAGTATTCTTGGGCTTCTCTTGTGGCTCAGTTGGTAAAGAATTCACCTGCAATGCAGGAGACCTGGGTTTGATCCCTTGGTTGGGAAGATCCCCTGAAGAAGGGAAAGGCTACCCACTCCAGTATTCTGGCCTAGAGAATTCCCTGGACTGTATAGTCCATGGGGTCACAAAGAGTCAGACACGACTGAGCGACTTTCACTTTCAATAGGGAGAACCCACTTTAATACATTCAGCTATCTCTCCAGACTCCTTTCTAAATTATTCATTCAACAGCTATTTATTGGGCATCTACTTTGTGCCAGACACTGTGGATACAGATGTGAATAGGGAAGAAGTTCTACCTGTGTGGCACCTTCTTTTATGCTGAGGGGTGGGAGGGCTTGGGGGTGGCATGAGGATGAAGGAGCAAACTGGAGGTCAAGAATATGATACTGTTTCTCTGTTGATGGACACTGACGTTGCTTACATGTCCTGGCCATTGTAAATAGTGCTGCAATGAACACTGGAGTGCCTGTATCTTTTCAAATTGTGGTTTTCTCTGGGTATATGCCCAGGAGTGCAATCTCTGGGTCATGTGCTAATTCTATTTTTACTTGTTTAAGGAACCTCCATACTGTTCTGCAGAGTGGCTGGACCAATTTACATTCCCACCAACAGTACAGAAGGATTCCCTTTTCTTCACACCCTCTCCAGCATTCACTGTCTGTAGGTGTTCTGATGATGGCCATTCTGACCAGTGTGAGGCAGCACCTCACTGTAGTTTTGATTTGCATTCCTCTAATAATTCGTGATGCTGAGCATCTTCTCATGTGCTGTTTGGTCATCTGTATGTCTTCTTTGGAGAGGTATCTATTTAGGTCTTCCACCCATTTTTCGAGTGGCTTATTTGTTTTATTATATTTAACTGCATGAGCCGTTTGTATATTTTAGAGATTAATCCCTTGTCAGATAAAGAAGATGTGGTACATATGTACAATGGAATATTACTCAGCCATAAAAAGAACAAAATAATACCATTTGTAGCAACATGAATGGACCTAGGTATTGTCATACTTGTTTGAGTGAAGTAAGTCAGACAAAGAAAGGCAAATATGATATTGCCTATATGTGGAATCTAAAAAAATGGAGGGGTACAAATGAACTTATTTACAAAACAGAAGTAGAATCACAGATGTATAAGTATGGTTACCAGGGGATGTGGGGGGGGTGATAAACTGGAAGACTGAGATTGACATATACACACTACTATATATAAAATAGATAACTAATAAGAACCTGCTGTACAGCACAGGGAGCTCTACTCAATATTGTGCAATGTCCTATTTTGGAAAAGAATCCTTTTTTAAAAAAGCAGATATATGTATAACAGGTTCACTTTGCTGTACACCTGAAACTACTACAACATTGTAAATCAACTTTAATAAAAATTTTAAAAGAGAATATGTTACTGTGATTTTATTCTAGACACTGTGCACCAAAAGTGTGGTATATTTCATCTCATAACCTCCCAACAGCCCTATGAAGTTGAACACTTCATATTTCTGCTGATGAGAAAGGCCAAACTGAGTAGAATCAAATAATCTGCCCCTAAACAGAAAACTAGTTTTCTGTTTCAAATTGTTTACTCTTAATCACAGCACCAAACTATTCCATCTAGGACAGAAACTTCACCGTCATCCCCTCAGCCTCTGCCATCTTGACACAATAGCAGGCTGAGCACACAGATACAGGTTAACAGGGTACAAACATGTTTGCTCTATTTGTATAACAATTAAATCTGTTTCCCCTGTCTGTACAAAGGGAGGGAACTTAAAACAAGAAGTTCCTGGATTTTCTTGGTCCAGCAGTGATTTTTCACTCAATCAATTCCAACTTGTAATCAAATCATTTACCAAGTTAAACTTTGGCAAACTGAATGTTCAGTCTTCCTCCATCCTTGTCTCTGGGGTACTATCCGAGTCCATGCAGAAGCATTGCAACATCGGTAGACTGGATGTCACCTCTCTGAGTTTGCATCTCTGCTGATGTCTCCTGGGGATGTAACTTGTCTGTCCTCTTGAAGTGTTCAGTGCTTCCTCAGACAGAGCTCAGGTTCAGTTCTGCAATCTGCCTTGTTCTTGGCTGAAACTGCAAACAGCATTCTTACTGTGAAGACCTTCTCAACCCTATGGGCTTCCCTGCTAGCTCAGGCAGTCAAGAATCTGCCTGCAATGAAAGAGACCCCAGTTCAATATCTAGGTCAGGAAGATTCCCTGGAGAAGGGAAAAGCAGCCCACTCCAGTATTTTTGCCTGGAGAATTCCATGGACAGAGAAGCCTGGCAGGCTGCAGTCCAAGGGGTCGCAAAGAATCAGACACAACTGAGTGACTAACCCTTTCTTCCTTCCTTCCTATTTCTCAGTCCTGTAAAGTGGCCTTCTGGCAGATGGTTCATCAGCTCTCACTCAGCACTAACTTCCGTGTCCTCATGCTGGGGACCCAGGAATAACTGGATCCCAGGAACCATGGGAAATGTGAGTGTTCTGCCATTTTTTTGAGACAGCATGGACCAAGGTATTTCTCTGGCAGGCTTGCAGCTGTTTCAAACTTTCCTGAGACTCTCTTCCCTGTGATCTTGAAATGTAAGGAAGATTTGAGAGGGTGGAGACATACGCTTGGGTGTGAAGTCACTACGTTGATTCTAATTTCCATTGTCCCCTCTCTAACTCTCTCCTTACCTCTAGCTTGGATGTCAATTATTGAGTTTGGGGATTAACAGGCAGAAATATAAACATATTGTTTCAGCTCCTCAAATCCATTTCTGGTCTCTTCTATCTCACAATCACCTCAAACTCAGAATCAAAGAATAAGTCGGCTTTGACCTCAGCTGTGAATTATTCCTACATCAATAGTTCTTCCTGCCACATGATAAAAAGTGGGCAGCTATACAAGGTGGACTTGAAATCAGATCAGATCAGATCAGTCGCTCAGTCGTGTCCGACTCTTTGTGACACCATGAATCGCAGCACGCCAGGGCTCCCTGTCCATCACCAACTCCCGGAGTTCACTGAGACTCACGTCCATCGAGTCAGTGATGCCATCCAGCCATCTCATCTTCTGTCGCCTCCTTCTCCTCTTGCCCCCAATCCCTCCGAGCATCAGAGTCTTTTCCAATGAGTCAACTCTTCACATGAGGTGGCCAAAGTACTGGAGTTTCTGCTTTAGCATCATTCCTTCCAAAGAAATCTCAGGGCTGATCTCCTTCAGAATGGACTGGTTGGATCTCCTTGCAGTCCAAGGGACTCTCAAGAGTCTTCTCCAACACCACAGTTCAAAAGCATCAATTCTTCGGCCCTCAGCCTTCTTCACAGAAATATTATCCTCAAACACTAGCAATAAGTGTTTAACAGAACTCTAGCTTTGGCGCTTTCCTCCTTCAAGTCAGGGTGCATATGCAGACACAACTGTAAAAACTGAAGTTACATGCCAGGTGTCCGCTTAGACGCCACATTTTTTTAAATAGCAATATAGACATTTGATTAATAACAAGAGGTGGAATGAGGGACAGAAGCAAAGAGAACATTCATATGGTGCACATTTTAAAACATGGTTAAAGACTGGTGGTGTGTGAAAGCATTTAGAATTATTTGGAATGGAACCGAAGATTTTCATGATTCTTCACAAGTTTCTACCCTCAGCTGTTTAAAAAAGGCAATATGAAAAGATATACAGAAAAACAATGAAGGAAATGACAATGTACAATCATTTGGAAGTCTCATTTTGTTCAAAGGCAAATAGTGGTCACAACAAAAGTGGCTTACCTTAACAGAATTTAAAAAGGCAAATAATTTGAAATTAAAAAAACAAGGGTGTTTAATATGTTGAGTTGCTTAGAGAGTGGTTCAATGCAGATTAGCTGGATCAATGTTTCCCTGGAAGAGAGGCAATTACACTTAAGAAACTTTTAAAAGGTGGTTACTAAGCAACGACATTCAGCCTACCCACATTGTTCATCATCTCTGGTAAATTACAGAAAATGACAGCCTGTCATTATAGAACAGAGACATACAAAATTAAAGCACTGTTACTCTATGTTCCCCTACAGGAGAAAGATCAATTATATCTTTGGCACAATGGTTAGGTTAAATAGCTACAATAAGTATTAAATGTTAGTGTGTCATGGTGAACATGTGTAAAAGGCGCAGGAGTTTTTCAAAGAATGACCCTTGTTAGCAGGTACAACCCTCCCCTTATCTGACTTCATATCATACAACATCTATTAGCATTATTCACAACTCAGAATTCTTTACTCTTTCTAATAAGAAGATGATATTCTTGGTGTCAATGCTGTTTCAGTAGTGGTACCTTGCTGCTGCTACTGCTGCTAAGTCGCTTCAGTCGTGTCCGACTCTGTGTGACCCCATAGACGGCAGCCCACCAGGCTCCCCGGTCCCTGGGATTCTCCAGGCAAGAACATTGGAGTGGGTTGCCATTTCCTTCTCCAATGCATGAAAGTGAAAAGTGAAAGTGAAGTCGCTCACTCGTGTCCGACTCTTAGCGATCCCATGGACTGAAGCCTACCAGGCTCCTCCGTCCATGGAATTTTCCAGGCAAGAGTGCTGGAGTGGGGTGCCACTGCCTTCTCCAAGTGGTACCTTAATGATTGCTTAATTATTTAAGGGAAAAATACTAATACATGCCTTTTTCTTACAGATCTCTTTGACCACAGACTCAGAATTCTGCCAATAAAGTTGCACTTTTTGAGCTGCTCTTGCTGTGAGAGTAAGGAAATAATCTGAAATCGGGTCAGGGGAAGGTTGTACCTGCTAGCAAAGATCATTCTTTGAAAAGCTCCTGGGCTTTTTACATACTTTCACATGACTCACTAATATTTAATACTTATTTTAATTATTTAAAATAATCATTGTGCTTAACTATCCCTTTAGATAAGAGGGTCAATATATACCAGTAGCTGAATTCCAAACACCCCATTTAAGACTACCCTGGGAACATCTAGTTTCTTGGGTAGCAAAATATTTCTTTGAAAATTGTGTATCACCCACACATCCAGACAAAACTTGTAGTTCAAAAAGATACATGCACACCTATGTTCACAGAAGCACTATTCACAATAATCAAGATATGGAAACCTAAATGTCCATCAACAGATAAATGGATAAAGAAGATATATATATATATATATATATAATGGAATACTACTCGGCCATAAAAAAGTGAAATCACGCCTTTGCAGCAACATGGATGGACCTAGAGATTCTCATACTAAGTAAAGCAAGTCAGAAAGAGAAAAACAAATACCATATGATGTCACTTGTATGTGGAATCTAAAATATGACACAAATGACCTTATTTATGAATAGACTCATAGACATAGAGAACAGACTTGTTGATGCCAAGAGGGAAGCAGGCAGGCAGGGATGGATTGGGAGTTTGGAGTTAGCAGGTACAAACGCTTCTATGTAGAATGGATAAACAACAAGGCCCTACTGTATACAGCACAGGGAACTATACTCATAAACCACTATGGAAAAGAATGTGTATAACTGAATCACTTTACTGTACAGCAGAAATGTAACATTTTAAATCAACTATATTTGAATAAAATAATTTTAAAGCATATGTCACTGAATTAAATAGTCATGAAACCATCATACCAGATAATGCAAATGTTCTCGAATTTCAGGAAAAGCCTATTGAATAAATATATTTTGAAGTTTTTTCATTTCTTATTTACAAATATAATCCCTGTGGTTACATAAAACCAGATTTCTACTGGTTATTCACTGCCATTTCAAAATGCATTTGAAAACGATCCATCTTTAGAAATAACACATTATTTTCTTGTGCCCACTTCCTACTCCTCTTCCTAGCCTCTAATGATCAACTTTAGGTGGACATAATGAGCAGAGTGGCTCTTTCTCACCACTCAGCAGTACCACTTCACACAGTAATTTCTCTCTAATGGTGCTTCTCAATCATCATGTCAGTAACAACTCTGAGAAAAGAGGAAACTTGTTTCCCAACCTCATTCATTTCAGCACGTCTTGCCATGTAGCACACTGTTATTAACTGTGACCTAGAAAACCGGGTAAGAAAGATAATCCCATTGTTAAAAGCAACGCATGAATTGGAACTGAACAGGAATTGCCAGACAGGAGGCCATTCTAGACAACCCCTGTCTTATTATGGCCCTTCCCCAGGGCACATGAATTTTACTTCATTTCTCCTTCTCTCTTCATTGTATCTCTACTCAACAGACGTTCTGCTGTCTCATGGTTTCTGCTTCTTCATAACCTTGGTTTACCCTTGGCCTTGTCTATTTGTCAAGTTATTCTTTTCATCTCTACCTCCCAATTCTAACTATATAATTCCCTTATATTACTCAGTTTAAATTTTCAAAAAAGAGAAAATAATTAATCCAGTTCATCTCTTTGAACCAGGCCATGTTACAGATCAATACCTAGACTACGGGTTGTGTGATAGATGGTAATTTAAGTGCATCCAAAATTCCTGAACACCCCTCCCATCCAAAGATGAGACTGTATGTCTTTTCCCCTTGAATTTAGGATGTGTGACACAACAGAAGTGACACTGTGCAGTTTTCCAGGCCTTAAGAAACTATTAGCCTGCTCTTGGAATCCAGCCACCATGCTATAAGGAAGCCCCAGGCCAGGCAGAGGAGCCAGATAGGTGCCCCAGCTGAGGTCCCAGCCAAGAACCAGAGTCAATCACCGCACATGTGTGGGGGAGCTGCTTCCACACGATGCAAGACCCCAGCCATTCAATCATCCCCAGCCTCCGAGTCTTTCCAGCGTATGCATCAGATATCATGGAGCAGTGACAAACCATCCTTACTGCATCTGTCTAAATTCTTGATTGACAGTATCTAGGGCTTCCTGGGTAGCTCAGCTGGTAAAGAACCCACCTGCAATGCAGAAGACCCCAGTTCAATTCCTGGGTTGGGAAGATCCCCTGGAGGAGGGCATGGCAACTCACTCCAGTATTCTGCCTGGAGAATCCCCATGGACAGAGGATCTGTCTATTCTCATGGGTCTCAAAGAGTCAGGACACAACTGAGCGACTAAGCAAAGCACAGCATATTAACATAAAAGAGTGCTTTATACCACTAAGCTTTGGAGTAGTTTGTTATCTACCAATAAATTTTTGGAAAATATTTTGGTACTGTAAGTAAACTGTCTATAACTGTGTCAGTTAACAATATACTTTAGTGGCTTAAAACACCAACCATAATTTTCTTTTCTGTCCTGTTTCTGGGGGTCAAGAATTTAAGAAGCACTCAGCTGGAGAGCTGTGGGCCAGGGTGTCCATGCAGTTGTAATAAGATGAAGGTGGAACTAGAAGACCACCAGGCGTGAAGCAGCTGGTAGCTAGCCAGGCACCTCTCTTTGTCCTGAGGTTTCAGGGGCTCTCTGTGTGGTCTCTCTATATGGATTGTTTGGGGTTCATTGCAGAATGGCAGCCTCAGGATGATAAAATTTTTACATGGTATGCAACAGCCTAGTGTGACCATTCCAGTGAACCAGGTGAAAGATACATGACCTTCTCTGACCTAGCTTCCTAATCATATAATATCATTTCTACCATGTGTGTGTGTGTGTTAGCTGCTTAGTCGTGTCCAACTCTTTGCAACCCCATAGACCACAGCCCACCGGGCCCCTCCGTCCGTGGGATACTCCAAGCAAGAACACTGGAGTGGATTACCATTTCCTTCTCCAAAAGAAACTATAGAAAGAAAGAAAGTGAACTCACTCAGTCGTGTCTGACTCTTTGCGACCCCATGGACTGCATTTCTACCATACTCTATAGGTTAATTGATCACTAAGTTCAGCTTAGACTCAAAAAGAGGGGACACAGACCCCATCTTTCAAAAACAGAAGTTTCAAAGAATTTGCTAATGTCTATTAAACCACCACAGTTTAGTTCTAGGTCAAAGTGAATTCCTCTTCTAATGAGCTATGCCCAGGGTGGGATCATAGCATACCTACCAGTGCTCTTGTTGTGGGCTAGGGGCAAGGAGGGCTCCCTTAGAAGGAGCTCTGTTGGCCTGTTCAGAGCATGACACCCCTTTCCCACCTGGTACCTAGGATCCTTCTTCCTCTTCTGTATGCCCTCTGCCCTCTACATCCTATTGATGCCATCTGTTGGAATTCTCTTGAACTTCTTTTCACTGGCATTTATAAGACAGTCTTTACACAAAATTTGGAGAACACAGAAGACTGAGAGGAAATACCTCATTGTACATCCCAGCATGATCTGACTGACATGTTTACAATCATAAATAGGCTGAACTTCGATAACAGAGGAAAGCAATCCAAAGTCATAGCCAGTTATAGCAGCCAGAAAAAAAACTATCAAGGACTGCTTTCAAAGCTGCTTGCCTGTCAGAGTTCCGTGTCTGCAAAGGTATGTAGCTCTAGTCTATTCTCCTTTGGCTCTGCTTCCACCCTGATGTTATTTCTTACCCCTTTATAGACTCAATCTGACTATTGGTAAACATCAAAGCACTGTGAATACAATGAAGAAAAAGTAAATAATATTTACAATAACAATTTTTATTTGAGTATGGAGAGAAAATAAAGAATCATCTTTTAATCTTGACATTCTAGACTTACATATCTGGGATTGAGCAATATCTACAAATTTGTACTCTGCATTTTCTGAGTATTTTAAGTTTTTTATTATTATAATCTCTTGCCATCTTCTCCTTATTTTCTTTTTTTTTTAATTTTATTTTTAAACTTTACATAATTGTATTAGTTTTGCCAAATATCAAAATGAATCCGCCACAGGTATACATGTGCTCCCCACCCTGAACCCTCCTCCCTCTTCCCTCCCCATACCATCCCTCTGGGTCGTCCCAGTGCACCAGCCCCAAGCATCCAGTATCGTGCATCAAACCTGGACTGGCAACTCGTTTCATACATGATATTATACATGTTTCAATGCCATTCTCCCAAATCTTCCCACCCTCTCCCTCTCCCACAGAGTCCACAAGACTGTTCTATACATCAGTGTCTCTTTTGCTGTCTCGTACACAGGGTTATTGTTACCATCTTTCTAAATTCCATATATATGCGTTAGTATACTGTATTGGTGTTTTTCTTTCTGGCTTACTTCACTCTGTATAATAGGCTCCAGTTTCATCCACCTCATTAGGACTGATTCAAATGTATTCTTTTTAATGGCTGAGTAATACTCCATTGTGTATATGTACCATAGCTTTCTTATCCATTCATTTTCTTTAAATAAATTAGTCAAATGAAGAGAAAATTAAATATCTAATAATGTAAGCAACTGTTTCCATTTTTCCTCATCATCTTACTATTAAGAGCAAAGCATTTTAAGTTGAATTAGGCATAAAATTAATTTGCCTAACTATAACTATCAATAAAATCATTTCTTCTTATAAGTTCTTTTCATTATTTAAAATGTAATAATGTGACATTGTGATAATACATAAATATGTGAGTAAACTTGGTGGATTGAATATAATTATTTTTTCCTTGTTTCCTCTGAAATCCTACTAAAATGAGAGGAAAGGGAATTTAAAACTATACATCCACAGGGAAGAAAATAAAGGATAATTATAGCATACGAGTATCCCAAAGAAAGACAATGCCAAAGAATGCTCAAACTACCGCACAATTGCACTCATCTCACATGCTAGTAAAGTAATGCTCAAAGTTCTCCAAGCCAGGCTTCAGCAATACATGAACCGTGAACTTCCAGATGTTCAAGCTGGTTTTATAAAAGGCAGAGAAACCAGAGATCAAATTGCCAACATCCACTGGATCATTGAAAAAAGCAAGAGAGTTCCAGAAAAAACACCTATTTCTGCTTTATTGACTATGCCAAAGCCTTTGACTGTGTGGATCACAATAAACTGTGGGAAATTCTGCAGACCACCTGACCTGCCTCTTGAGAAATTTGTATGCAGGTCAGGAAGCAACAGTTAGAACTGGACATGGAACAACAGACTGGTTCCAAATAGGAAAAGGAGTACGTCAAGGCTGTATATTGTCACCCTGCTTATTTAACTTCTATGCAGAGTACATCATGAGAAATGTTGGGCTGGAGGAGGCACAAGCTGGAATCAAGATTGCCAGGAGAAATATCAATAACCTCAGATATGCAGACGACACCACCCTTAGGGCAGAAAGTGAAGAGGAACTAAAAAGCCTCTTGATGAAAGTGAAAGAGGAGAGTGAAAAAGTTGGCTTAAAGCTCAACATTCAGAAAACGAAGATCATGGCATCCGGTCCCATCACTTCATGGGAAATATATGGGGAAACAGTGGAAACAGTGTCAGACTTTATTTTTCTGGGCTCCAAAATCACTGGAGATGGTGATTGCAGCCATGAAATTAAAAGACGCTTACTCCTTAGAAGGAAAGTTATGACCAACCTAGATAGCATATTCAAAAGCAGAGACATTACTTTGCCAACGAAGGTCCATCTAGTCAAGGCTATGGTTTTTCCATTGGTCATGTATGGATGTGAGAGTTAAACTGTGAAGAAAGCTGAGCACCAAAGAACTGATGCTTTTGAACTGTGGTGTTGGAGAAGACTCTTGAGAGTCCCTTGGACTGCAAGGAGGTCCAACCAGTCCACCCTAAAGGAGATCAGTCCTGGGTGTTCATTGGAAGGACTGATGCTGAAGCTGAAACTCCAATATTGTGGCCACTTCATGCGAAGAGTTGACTCATTGGAAAAGACCCTGATACTGAGAGGGATTGGGGGCAGGAGGAGATGGGGACAACAAAGGATGAGATGGCTGGATGGCATCACTGACTCGATGGACATGAGTTTGAGTGAACTCCGGGAGTTGGTGATGGACAGGGAGGCCTGGTGTGCTGCTATTCATGGGGTCGCAAAGAGTTGGACATGACTGAGCAACTCTACTGACTGACTAGACAGCATATAAGAGATGTCAACAAAATCTGAATATTGAAAAACAATAAGTGAAAAATAGCCTAATAGACCAGAGAAAAAATACACTGGAATCTGTAATGAAAACTCCAATAAGTAAGCTAATTATGTGTCAAAAACTTGATTAATTATTGAACCTTGGGAATTTTCAAGAACTGGATAAGCCAGATATCACTGAGTCCAACAGTTTAGGTTGGGCTAACAACAAGAGGATTGATTGAAAGTCTTTCTAAGTAGATAGGACCCCAATGCCCAGAGTACTTCACCAGCCCATTCAGACAAGGTGTGAAGAAGAGCAAAAAGACAAGAGATCAGAAGATCTCTCTAGCCTGGGCAAGATCAATCACAATTGAGGGCATGGATGGGGTGAGTTAGTAAAAATATAACACTGTTAAAATGTCAGTACTACACAAACAATCTACAGACTTAATGTAATCTAAATCAAAATCCCAAAGGAGATTTTTTAGAAATTTAAAAAAAAAAAGAAAGAAATCTGTCCTAAAATTTATATGAAATCTCAAGGGATCCTGAATAGCCAAAACTATCTTGAAAAAGAAGAATAAAGTTGAAAGTCTCACACTTGTAGACTTCAAAACTCATTACAAAGCCACAGTAATCAAACACTGTGGTACAGGCATAAAGAGAGACATACATATCAGTGAAACAGAATAGAGATCCAAGAAACAAACCCTCACATATATGAGCAAGCAACTTCTGACAAGGGTACCAAGACCATTCAGTGGAGAAAGAACAGTCTTTTCAACAAATGGTATTTGGAAGACTGGATACCAACATGCACAAAGAATGGTTTTGCACTCTTAAACCATATGCAAAAGTATACTCAAAATGGATCAAAGACCTAAATGTAAGACTTAAATCTACAAAACTCTTAGAAGGAAATATAGAGTGAAAAGTTTCATAACATTGGACTTGGTAAGGATTTTGGGGGAATCATACCAAAAGCATAAACAATAAAAGTAAAAATAAATCACTAGGCTACATCAAAACAGAAAACTTCTTTATGTCAATCAGTGAAATGAAAAAACAACCTATTAAAGAGGATAAAATATTTGCAAATCACATATCTGATATAAGGGACTAATATGGAGAATATGTAAAGAATACCTACCATCCAACAACAAAAAACAAAAAACCTAATTTAAAAATGGGCAAAGGACTTGAATAGACACTTCTCCAAAGAGGTTTTAAAAATACCCAAGAAGCTTATAACAAGATGCTCAACATTACTAATCATTAGGGAAATGCAAACCAAAACCAGAATGAAGATATCACTTCACATCCATTAGGATGGCTGTTATAAAAAAGACAACAGAAAGTAACAAGTGCTGGGAATTCCCTAGAGATTAGGACTGTGTGCTTTCACTGTCATGGCCAAGGTTTGATCCCTGGGGGGCAGGAGGACAAGGGGACGACAGAGGATGAGATGGCTGGATGGCATCACCGACTTGATGGACGTGAGTTTGAGTGAACTCCGGGAGTTGGTGATGGACAGGGAGGCCTGGCGTGCTGTGATTCATGGGGTCACAAAGAGTCAGACACAACTGAGCGACTGAACTGAACTGAACTGAGAAACAAAGATCCCTCAAACCACATGGCACAGCCAAAAGAAAAAGAAAGTAACAAATGGTGACAAGGTTGTAGAGAAATTAGAGCCCTTGCGCACTGTTGATGAGAATGTAAAGTAGCGCAACCACTATAGAAAACAGTATGGTTCCTCAAAAAAAAACTAAAGATAGAAATACCATATGAACCCACAATTTCACTTCTGGATATTATATCCAAAAGAACTGAAAGCAGAACTCAAAGAGACAGTTGTACATGCATGCTCATAGTGGCATTATTCACTATAGTCAAAAGTGGAGCAACCCAAATAAACAAAGATGAATGGATGGACAAACAAATACAGTACATACATACAATCCAACATTACCCAGTCTTTAAAAGGAAGGAAATTTTGACACAACATGGGTGAACCTTGAGGACATTATACTGAAACAAATACTGTATAATTCCATTTACATGAGGTATCTAGAGTAGTCAAATTCATAGAAACAGAAAGTAGAATGATGGATATCAGGGGTTGTGGGGAGGGGCAAAGGGGGAGTTTCTGAGTATGAAAAAGTTCTGAAGATTGGTTACACAACAATTTGATACACTTTACACTACTGAGGGCTTCCCTGGTAGCTCAGCCAGTAAAGAATCTGCCTGCAATGCAGGAGACCCTGGTTCAATTCCTGGGTTGGGAAGATCCGCTGGAGAAGGGATAGGCTACCCACTCCAGTATTCTTGGGCTTCCCTGGTGGGTCAGATGGTAAAGAATCTGCCTGCAAATGCGGGAGACCTGGGTTTGATCCCTGCATTGGGAAGATCTCCTAGAGGAGGGCTTGGCAACCCACTCCAGTATTCTTGCCTGGAGAATCCCCATGGACAAAGGAGCCAGAGTCAGACATGACAGAGTGACTAAGCACAGCAGAGCACACAACAGAACTTAAGTGTACACTTTAAAGTAGCCAAGATGGTGAATTTTATGCTATGTGTATTTAACCATGCCAATGCAGGAGACATAAGAGACACAGGTTCAATCCTTGGGTTGGGAAGATCCCCTGGAGGAGGGCATGGCAACCCACTCCAGTTTCCTTGCCTGGAGAATCCCATGGACAGAGGAGCCTGGCAGGCTACAGTCCATGGGGTTGCAAAGAGTCAGACACGACTGAAGTGACTCAGCATGCACACACGTATTTAACCACTGGGCTTCCCTGATGGCTCAGCTACAGACAGGTACATACATATTCATAATATTGTAGCACTCATTTATTTAGACAAAAACTGTGATATAACTACATTTATAAGATATAGGAAGCTTAGTATGGAGAAGGAAATATTCCATCATTCTATATTTCATCCTTCAGCTACTATGTTCTATCTAATAAGGGAGGTAATTTGATCTCAGCAGGTTACATTCTCCATGCTGTCATGTCAGTTGAAAACAGCTGGTTTGGCCAATGGGTGGCATTGTCAGAAAACTGAATGGAAGAGGAAGAGAAGATAGTATTTTTTTTTTCTTCTCCAATGTCATAAAAACCATTTCAAGCAGTGTTTGTGTTATCCCTATGGCTCCAGCTCCCACCAGACAAGCTCCCCCACCCCCCCAATGGTTTCAGATTCTGCTTGGTTACCCTAGCTACTGGAACAGCACCTCCTCCCTTCATGTCCCAGACTAGGCTTCCTGACATTGCAAATCTTTGATTTGCTCACCAACCCCTATTAATCGGCTTCTCAGCTTTTCCATTATAGATTCCTGTATTAAAATTCCTCTATTGTGAGAATTTTGTTTCTGCCTAGCAAGTAGCTGGAAAGGTATCATTCTCATCCCAAGAACAACAACCACCACCACCACCAAAGGATGAATTGCTAGTTTACAACTTTTTAAAAACTCATCAGAGAGCTGAGATCAAAGGCCAGTGAAGCAGTTTGAAAGCCAAGGAAAGACAGGAGCCTCCAAGGAGGTAGAAAACGTTGGCTTACTTGTGGCTGAGTATGGGAGAGAGAGACGCTAAACGCAATACAAGTGGGCAAGAAGAATTCAGCTAAAATTCTTAACAACTTGCTTAAAGGCCCAGTAGGGACTAGTGTGATATCACAGACTTCGTGGGAGCTTCAGACACAGGCAGAGTTCATATTCACTTGCGATTCTTCCATGCAGACCTCCAAAGGGTGCTCCTGAGAAAGACTAAGCAGGGGGAGAGGCAGGAGAGGGCTTCCCTCGGTCGAGTGGGAAAGGCACAAAGCCCATCTGAACCTCATTTTCTGTTGAAGTCACTGGGGAAAGAGCAACCAACCGTGTGCATGCGTGCTCAGTCGTTTCAGTCGTGGCTGACTCTTGGCAACCCCATGGACAACAGCCCACCAGGCCCCTCTATCCATGTGATTCTTCAGGCAAGAATACTGGAGTGGGTTTCCATGCCCTCCTCCAGGGGATCTTCCCAACCCAGGAATTAAACCCGTGTCTCCTGCAATTCCTGCATTGCAGGTGGATCCTTTACCGCTGAGCCACCTGGGAAGCCCCTAACAAATTCTGCCACCTGTCAATGGAGGGTGACAAGTAAAGGTGTGCATTCTAAACTAGAAAATAACCTCTAAAAACAAACAAATCAAGGATAGCTAATAAGTCAATTGTGGAAATAAATGAAATATTAGAAAATACTCTGTCCACGGAATTCTCCAGGCAAGAGTACTGGAATGGGTTGCCATTTCCTTCTCCAGGGGATCTTCCTGACCCAGGGATCGAACCCAGGTCTCCCACATTGCAGGCAGACTCTTTACCAACTGAGCCACAAGGGAAACCATATAAAATACTCACTTAACCCCCAACAAGAGGAACAAAGAACACAGGAGATTAAAAAAAAGATTACAAAATAGTAGTTTTAAATCCAACCATATCAATAATCACACTAAATATAGATAATCTGTACATTCTAATTAAAAGGGATTATCAGAGTGAATTAAAAGAATTGTACAAGAATGTTGTTAGAAGTTCCATTCATAATAGCAAAAATTGGGAGAAATCCAAATCTCCATCAACAGGTGAACAGATAAACAAGTTGATTTGTTCCTGCCCTAGTGCCATCGTGCTTTAATAACTATAGATCGTGGGACTTTCCTGGTGGTACAGTGGTTAAGAGTTCCTCTGCCAATGCAGGGGACATGGATTCTATCCCTGGTACAGGAAGACTTCCACTTGTCCAGGAGCAACTGGGCCCCTGCACTGAAGTTACTGAATGTGCCTAGAGCCTGTGCTCCACAACAAGACAAGCCACCGCCGTGAGAAGCCCGAGCACCCCAGCAAAGTGTAGTCCCACTCACCGCAACTAGAGAAAGCCCGCACACAGCCACAAAGATCCAGGGCAACCGAATACAAATAAGTAAATTATTTAAAAAATAACTATAGATTGTAATGTATTTTCATACCTTGTCTGGGAACTCTCCACTGCTTACTACTCTTTCAACTATGTGTGTGTGAATCCCTATATGTTTTCCTTTCAAATTAACATTAAGACACTCTTTTCAACTCACCCTTCACACCTACCCAAACTCAAGTCTTGATTTAAGGGGAAAAAGTTTCAGACAAGGTTAAATCTACCTACCCAAGGTATAGATTATTTTTTCAGGTGCATCTCAAGAAACAGAACTGCCTTTACTGGTTACCTGCTAAGCTATAACACACCTCACTCCTAATATCCTATCTAGGATACTTTAATTTTTTTATTAACAGAGCTGTTTTAAAGAGTTTGGGGCTATGGAGATGAAGAGATTTGCTGTCATCTTAACAGTTCTTCATGGGCTCTGAACCAGTTCTTCACAGACATGATCAGAATTAGAAAGCAGGATGTTTGTTATTTTATTAAATTCAGTTTAACGTAATTCAGTGATCATATGTCATCCACCTATTTGTGCCAGACAAGTCGCTAGTATCTGTGAGTGTCACAGATGAACTAGCCATGGGCTCTGCTGTCAAGGATCTTCTGCAATATGATGGTAGCAACCACATGAACCAAAAAGCTTCATGGAAGGCAGAAACCTCCTAAAGATGCAGAGAGGCTGTGTGGGCACAGAGAAGAGACTTCCTCTTTATGTAATAAAGAAGCAACACGATGAACTATAACATTCTGTGTGAAAATACTGATTCAGCTTCTTGTATCTTCTTCCTAACAAACTCTAAGTCCAGAATTTTGCTGAACCTGGTGCTTTGGTGACTGAATCCAATTTACTTCACTGCTCTTCCAACTCCAACGTTTACAACATCCTGAGCTTGTCTTTTGTTTTGCAATCATATTCCTCACATTACCTGTTTAGGTGATAATTTTTTTTTTTTTTTTTTTTAGCTAAGAAAAGAACTTGCCAAAGAAATTAAAGAGAGAGAGTAAGGTGGGGGGGGAATGAAGGGACAACTCTCCATTCAAAACTTTATTGTTAATTATAAATTTGCGGCATAATTTCAGTTCCTAAGGAAGCTTAAATTCTGTTCTAATTACAAGAGACAAGTGGTGTGTATCAGAAGCAGCTGCTCCAGAGAGGTTTTGCTAATAGTCATTTTCAAATTGCACACATGCCAATGATTCAGCTTTGCTTCTTTCCATTTCAATCTTGATTGAAATGTTTGAATTTTTCATTTCATCACATACAATGTAAGAAAATTGGTTAATCTCTCAAGATTTTATTATACCTATTCACTTTATTTTCTCAAATCTATAAATAACTGTGTAGGATAACCCAACTAAAATCACTTTTTAAAATACAGGGATAGAGAGAAGAAGAAAGGGAGGGAGAAAGGGACTAAGGGAGAGAAGGAAGAGAAAAGACGAAGGCAGCAAAGGATAAAAAGAATAAATGGAAAGAAGTCTGAAGAGAGGGCAGACTATGGGAGTTTATGCATTTTAATAACACATCCAGGCCTGAGTCAAGTGTTAGCTAAAATGTTATAGCTTGGAATTGAGTTTCTCCAGGATCATTCCTGACTTCTTGTCCTCTACTAAGTGTGAGGCCTTGGACAAATTATTTTCTAAGTCTTACATTCTCCATCTATAAAATGGAGTTGATAATAATACCTGCCACCTAAGTTTGACATCATGTGAGGAATATAAGAACTATATTCAGTCATACCCATCAGATAAGCAAATTGTTAATATCCAATAATAACAAGTGTTACTGAGGAGATCAGGAAATAAGATTCTCATACGGTTGATGGGACTATAAAGTGGAAAGCAATTTAACAATAGAAGAATTTAGAAATGCACCATACTCTGACTCAGTTATTCCTCTCCTAGGACGTAGCCTAGAAAAACTCTTGTAAAAGTGAATCAAGAGACACACACAAGAATATTTAGTACTGTATTATTTACAATTGCCAAAAACAGAACAATTCAAATGTCCCTCAGCAAAATGGGCAAATCACAGTATATTCATAGTGAAAAGGAATGATTTAGAGCCACATGTCAATATAGAAGATTTCTTCCATACAAATTAAATTAAAGAATCAAGTTTGAGGTTTTAGAATGTCAAGGCAGAATCATAGTGGAATGAGAAGAGGGATGAACTCCATCCAGAGAGCCTAAACTTGAAGCTTAGGTTATTAGCTTACAATAACTAATGTGTTCTTGGTCTTTCATAAGATATTTTTAATATTAGGATAAAGCATTAAAAATTCTCCCTGAAAATCCATGTGAGATGTGGAGGGAAGGGAAATGAGCCTAAAAGTGGTATTTGTTCTTATCTACCCAGGATTCCTAGCCTATTACTTGTTAAACACACTTTTTGTTCCTGTCAGTCATAATTCCCCTAAAACCTGCACCCCAGCCAGTGATTGATGTATTATTAACTAACGTCCAGAGTTGCTCAGATGGTAAAAAAAAAAAAAAAAAAAAAATCTGCCTGCAATGCAAGAGACCCAGGTTTGATCCCTGAGTTGTGAAGATCCCTTGGAGTAGGGAATGGCAACCCACTCTCGTATTCTTGCCTGTACAATTCCATGGACAGAGGAGCCTGGTGGACCACAGTCCAAGAGGATGGCAGAGAGTCAGACATCACTGAGGGACTAACACTTTCACTTTCATCGTTAATTCAGATTCCCTTACTTTTTACTTAATGTCCTTTTTCTGGTCTAGAAGCCCATCCAGAATACCACATGACTTTAGCCGGCACGTCTCTTTAGGCCCTCTTGGCTGAGACAGTTTCTCAGACTTTCCTTGTTTTTGATGATCTTGACAGGTTTGAGGTGTACTGATCAGATATACTGTAGGAAGTCACTTCATTTGTCTAATATGCTTCTCACAGATAGACTTTTGGGGAGAAAGATCATAGAGGTGAAGGATCACTCTCATCATATCATATTAAGGGTACATTTTGTCAGTATGATTCGTGGCCACTGACACTGACCTTGATCACCTGGCTGAAGCAGTGTCTGACAGCTTTGTCCACTGAAGTCACCCTTTTCTCCCATCACTTTCCACACTGTCCTCTTTGGAGGAAGTCACTATGTGCAGCCCACACATAAGGAGTGGGGTGTTACGCTCTCCCATTTTTAGGGCAAGGTACTTACATAAATTATTTGGGACTCTTCTGCATGGATGATCCTTAATTATCCAATTCCAGTATACATGCAGAGTAGTAATAGAATTGCTAACCTGCACCCCCATGAAAAACAATTTCATCCACTAGAGTAAGCACTCATAGACAATTCTTTTTTCATTCATCTTACAAACTCCTCTCATTTCCAACGTGATTGAGGTCTGTTCATCTCCCTTTACTCACTTGGGTGAGATTGTATAAAATATTTGAAATACATTCAGATTCTCTTGTCCCAGTCTGCATTCTATGCTGAGATCACCTGACCTCCTATTATAAATGATTCTTTCTTAATTTTTATACATTAAGAATTTGTGCTGCAAAATTTTATGGGTTTTGACAAATGTATAATATCATGAATCCACTACTATAGTATCATACAGAACAGCTTTACCCCACCCTAAAATCTGCATTTCCCCTACTAATCCCTCACTAACCACTAATATTTCCACTATCTGTATAGTTTTGCCTTTCCAAAATGTCATATAATTGGAATAATGCAGGATGTAGCCTTTTCAGACTGGCTTCTTTCACTTGGCAACATGCATTTCAGTTTCCTCCATGTCATCTTGTGTCTTAATGGCTCATTTCTTTTCATCCCTGAATAGTATTCCATTGTATGAATGTACCAGTTTGTTTATCTATTTATCTACTGAGGGACATCTTAGTTGCACAGAACTCTTAGAGATTATGAATACAGTGCTACAAATATTCATGTACAGGTCTTTGTGTGGACAGAAATGCTCAATTCATTTGGGCAAATATCTAAGCAGGTGATTTCTGGGTCATATAGTAAGACTACATTTAGCTTTGTACGAAACTGCCAAACTGTCTCCCAAGTGGCTACAGCAACCACTTTACATTCTTACCAGTAATAAATGAGAGTTGCAATGACAGTTCTTATAGAAACTGCAAGTACTAGCAAACCTTCAATTACATAGACTCTCATTGCCATAAGACAGGTCTGGGAATTAGGTAGACATTCAGTTTCCACAGTCACGCCTTCTTGGGGGTAAACCTGCACTTCTTGCTATAATTGTGTGTAGACAGGATTTATATTTGACGGAACACAAAGGTATAATTCTTTTCCTCTCCTGCACAGAAAACACATTCTACACACATCCACATTCACAGTTTTCCCCAGAACTGCCATAGCAGCATACACTGGCTAGCTTCTTACTGTGAGGGGCTGCTGGGAGAACTGAGCAAATAAATCTAATCCCAAGCACACTGGTATTTTATCAAGAAGGGAAATGATGTACTGTTAACATCACCGTTTTAAGTTTAAGAAATTCCAACAATTAAAAGACTGATTGTCACCAGGAAACTAAAAGCAAGACAAGCAGAAAAGGATATTCCCTGGGTTTAAACTCTTCTTTTCCTATATACTAACCATGTGCCTGTAGGCAAGTTTCTTAGTCTCACTAAGCCATGATTTCTTAATTGTTAAATAGGAATAACAGTAGTAATACCCTTCTCATTGGGTAATAATAATCAACCAATATATAATGACTATCACTTCCCCGCTTTCTTGCTCAATTCAGGACAGCTCTGAAGGGTCATCCCAGCTCTGTAAAATCAGCAGACTCTTCTGTTGCAACTGTATCTTATTTTCACATTTCCCTCTGCCCAATCTTGCCTCCTTCAATCCCTGACAAGTGTTATTCCTGAGAGCTCTTCCTAATGAACTTCCTGCATACAAATCTCCAGCTAAGAAAATCTGGCCTAAGCAGCTAGCATCACACCCACTATTGTTGTCTATTCCAAGGCCCTGGGTCTACGGGGGTAAATGTACAAGCTTCGGTTCTTCATTTGAAGACCCACCTCTTCCTTGAGGACAGAGTGGTCCTCATATACCCCAAAATGATGCTGCACCTGAATTGTTCAACCTACTCTTAAGCGTTAGTCATCTCCCTACCATAGCTAGTAATGGTGGAGGATGATGGGCAAGGATGAGCAAAGAGAGCAGGAAAGAGACTAAATCAATAGAAGAGGATAAAATATGAGATTTCAAGGAAGTTTAATGGCAAGAGGCAATTTATCAGAAACAAGTCCCTTACCAGGAAAGCTGAGCTGTCCGGAAGTGAGTTATACAAAGAGAGATTAATAATAAGCTCCAGGAGGTAGCATTTCCAGAGCTCTGTTAATGTGCACACAGCCAAAGGCCCAGGGAAAAGTCCCCGAGAACTGAACCCATGCCTTGGAATGGCAGCAACCTTAAGTGGGAAATTAAATGATTCCTAATGGTACTGGGGTCCAACTGGACCATACAAAGAGAAAATTGTATTATTAAATGTCAGAGTTCAGTGATTCCTTTTCCTCCCATCCAGCAATTTATAGAATATACATATATTGTCTATATGAACATGCAGATATGTTTCCTTTAAAAAAATTCAGAGATATTTATAGTAAACTTACCTTTGGCCATCCTGTTTATTAGTGTATTTCCCTAAAAAGTATATATTCACTCTTAAAACTATGGTCTTTAAAACAATAAGGCTTCCCTTGTGGCTCAGCTGGTAAAGAATCTGCTTACAATGCAGGAGACCTGGGTTCTATACCTGGGTTGGGAAGATCCCCTGGAGAAGGGAAAGGCTACCCACTCCAGTATTTTGCCCTGGAGAATTCCATGGACTGTATAGGCCATGGGGTTGCAAAGAGTCAGACACGACTAAGCGACTTTCACTTTTAAGACAGTAATAAAAGGGGCCTCAACACTAGCAGTCAAACTGTCAAGAAATCTTTCTTATTAAACTTGGGATGTTGGCTTCTCCTTTCTGCAGAAAGCTTTAATTATCTGATGACTACAGTTTGCAGATTTACTCTAAATGGCTTTCAGGAATAGTGGCTATGAGGGCACAAACAGTGGGCCCTGGGCAAAGCTGTCCAACAAAACAAACATATTTGGAGACCTCGAGGAGTGTACCACTTGCAGTGAACCCATTCCAAATGTATAAAACATGCTGTCCCTCATTTCACATTTTCATCTCAAATCTCATTGCAAAAGATACTTATGTTTAAACTACTTATGAAAAAAAAAAAGAATTGCAAGAAAATGTAGGGACAGATAAGAGATTCAATTAAGGCAGCTCTGCTACCCTTGAATTCACCCAGACATGAAAATTACCCTTTCTCAGTTAGCCAGTGTGCTAAAGGCCTAGCTCATCAATCAGGTTGTGTCTACTGATGAACCAAATGCACATTTGCCAAGTTCAACTCTCTCTATAGAGACCAAAAGGAGGACCACGACTAAGGGCAATCAGAGATCTGAAGGGTGTGTGCTCTGGGCTCCCGGGGAGCCAGCAGAGGTAATGAATGCCCCATGACCCTGAACACCACTGGGGACACCGAGACAACTGGACGAGCAGACACATGCTGAGACTGAGGCCACGCTCAGACAGCTCACTGGGCCCTGAGGTGAAAACCAGACTAGAATCTGATGCAACTCAACAGTCGAAAGGAAAGGCGCTGAAGACAGAGTGACACACAAGAGTATTTGCTATACACCATGCAAACATCAACCAATGGAGAGAATAAATAGTAAAGAACTTGTTTGTAACTTTAAAAGAAAAATAGCTGGAAATCATTTTTTTCCCTATGATACATCTTCCTCTGATGAAGTCAGAACAATTAACACACCTAATAAGTCTTCACAGTTTGAGTTTCTTCATAATTGAGAAGATTTTCCAGGGATTCTATCCACTATTCCCAGAAGAGATTCTGAAGGAATGCTTTTTAAAAGCAAAGACACGTTTATAAACCTAATCAGGTCACTTCTGTCCTCTGTCTGGTGGCAGAAATAATGGTCAGTCTGGAGTTCTCCTGAGTGTTGTTAGGCCCAGCACACCCTTGGTACTGGGTTTGAAAACCTCTTGTGTGATGTCCCTCATTTGGCAGTACTGGGAGCTCTGAATAGAGAGGCACCAAGATATCCAATCACAGCTTAGTGGGGAAGGATGATATGGTAAGTTTCTATCTCATGTGAACAGAGAAGCAAAAAAAAATATCTGAGAGCAAGCTTGACTGGAAAAGGTCAGTTTTCAATTCAGTCCCAAAGAAAGACAATGCCAAAGCATATTCAAACTACCACACAATTGCACTCATCTCACACACTAGCTAAGTAATGCTCAAAATACTCCAAGAAATGCGTCAACAATACATGAACCATGAACTTCCAGATGTTCAAGCTAGATTTAGAAAAGGCAGAGGAACCAGAGATCAAATTGCCAACATCCATTGGATCATCAAAAAAGCAAAAAGAGTTCCAGAAAAACATCTATTTCTGTTTTATTGACTATGCCAAAGCCTTTGACTGTGTGGATCACAACAAACTGTGGAAAATTCTTCAAGAGACGGGAATAGCAGACCACCTGACCTGCCTCCTGAGAAATCTGTATGCAGGTCAAGAAGCAACAGGTAGAACCAGACATGGAACAACAGACTGGTTCCAAATCGGGAAAGGAGTATGCCTGCTTATTTAACTTATGTGCAGAGTACATCATGAGAAATGCTGGGCTGGATGAAGTGCAAGCTGGAATCAAGATTGTCGGGACAAATATCAATAACCTTAGACATGCAGATGACACCACCCTTATGGCAGGAAGTGAAGAAGAACTAAAGAGACTCTTGATGAAAGTGAAAGAAGAGAGTGAAAAAGTTAGCTGAAAACTCAACATTCAGAAAACTAAGATCATGGCATCCAGTCCCATCACTTCATGGCAAGTAGATGGGAAAACAATGGAAACAGTAACAGACTTTATTTTTGGGGGCTCCAGAATCACTGCAAATGGTGACTGCAGCCATGAAATTAAAAGATGCTTGCTCCTTGGAAGAAACGCTATGACCAACCTAGACAGCATATTAAAAAGCAGAGAATTACTTTGCCAACAAAGGTCCATCTAGTCAAAGCTATGGTTTTTCCAGTAGTCATGTATAGATGTGACAGTTGGACTATGAAGAAAGCTGAGCGCCGAAGAATTGATGCTTTTGAACTGTGGTGTTGGAGAAGACTCTTGAGAGTCCCTTGGACTGCAAGGAGATCCAACCATTCCACCCTAAAGGAAATCAGTCCTGAATATTCATTGGAAGGACTGATGCTGAAGCTGAAACTCCAATACTTTGGCCACCTGATGCAAGGAATTGACTCATTAGAAAAGACCCTGATGCTGGGAAAGATTGAAGGTGGGAGGAGAAGAGGACGACAGAGGATGAGATGGTTGGATGGCATCACCGACATGACAGACATGAGTCTGAGTAAGCTCTGGGAGTTGGTGATGGACAGGGAGGCCTGGTGTACTGCAGTCCATGGGGTTGCAAAGAGTCGGGCACGACTGAACTGACTGAACTTGCCCTAAGATCTTCCCTAGTAGCTCAGCTGGTAAAGAATCCACCTGCAATGTGGGAGGCCTGGGTTCAACCCCTGGGTTGGGAAGATCCCCTGGAGAAGGAAACGGCTACCCACTCCAGTATTCTGGCCTGGAGAATTACATGAACTGTATAGGCCATAGCGTTGCAAAGACTCAGACACGACTGAGCAACTTTCACTTGCCCAAAGAGGCTCTGCTAGAGAAGATGAGTTTCAGAACTGACAACTTCTCCATGTTACCATGCTGCCAATGAGAGCAACTAGATGGTAAGGGCACATTACCCTTACCTAGCTTCACAGAAACTGGGCCAGGACCAACACTAACGTAAAGAAAAGGTATGGAATGATGGGTGTCCAGGTGCCTCACCTTGGGGCAGGGTGGAGTTTTAAAATCCCTCCATCACATTCCTTCCCAGGAAGTTGGAAAGCTTTCAGTAAAGCTATTACACCATGAAAATCAATCCTTATTAACAAGAGAAACATTTGCTTATGATTTGGATGCTCCTGTTGTGACGAAGGACTTGAGGAAGCTGCTGACTCCAAAGTGAAAGTCGCTTAGTCCTGTCCGACTCTTTGCAACCCCATGGTACAGTTCAGGGAATTCTCTAGACCAGAATACTGGAGTGGGAAGCCTTTCCCTTCTCTGGACTCCAAAAGCCTACTGCTATCTGTTCAGGATATGACCACTGGATTCACTCCCTGTGGCTGTATGTATCAGCACAAATTGGTACTCAAAGTAGCACACATGCTTTCTCAGCACTTACAGTTTTGGAGGCTTAAATCAGTTTAATTTAAACTGATTTAAATTTATTAATTTAAACTGATTTAAATAAAATTAAAAGTCTTAAATCAGTTTCATTAGACTGATATGAAGGTGTCTCAGGGCTGCTCTCTCTTTAGAGTCTCTAAGGAAGAACTCATCTCCTTTCTTTTCCAGCCTCTAGAACTGAGTCTTTGCATCCCTTGGCTCATGGCCTCTTCCTTCATCTCCAAAGCCAACAGAGTGTTGTCTTGCTTGTCTTCACATTGTCTTCTTCTGGACTCAAATCTCCTTGCCCCCCTCTTATAAGAATACTGATGATTACATTTAGGGCCCAGCAGATAATCCAGGATGATCTCCCCTATCACAACATCCTTAACTTAGTCACATCTGCAAAATCTTTCTGCCTTGTAAGGTTCCAGGGATTAAGCTCTACATACCTTTAGGGATCATCATTCAGCCTACCACAGCTAGGAATCACGACTCCCCCGCGTTCACCACACTAGTAAAATAAAGCTAGGCATGTGGGGAAAGGAAGAGGATAGGAAAGGGAAATGAAGGGCCCCAGCACAGGGGGACTGTCATCTGAGACAGCGATTTTAGGGCCTCAAATTCCCACCTCTGGACTCCATATTGTTATGGAGTGAACCCACTTGCTCTTGTGTATAGATAGCAGGCTGCCATTTATATAAAAGGGAGAAAAAAGAAATAGAAATATGAATGTGATTTTATACAGTTAAAATATCTCTGAAAGTATACAAACAAAACTGGTAACACAGATTAATCCTGGAGAAGGTACTGGGGAGCAGAGGGTCAAGGGTAGGTGAATGAATTTCCTCAGGATACTCTTTTTGAATATTTTGAATTTTCTACCATATGCTGACCAATCATGCTTTATGTGTTTAAAAAATTAACAAAAATTAAAACTTGGACATCCTGGAAAGGCCATTCTAGTTCGAGTTCTTCATAAACTCAGGGTAACAATTCAACTTCTCTTTCTGCCCAATCTTGCCTTCTTCCATTTCATCCACAGGTGTTGACCCCAAGGGCACTCAATAATGAACAAATGCACACTAAACTCCTTCTCCGAGTGTGTCCAGGGAAGGAATCTTATATTCATTTTTTCAGCAAATTTGTAAAATTTTCAAAAGTCAGATATCTTAGCTGTAATTGATTAAGGTTACTAACAGTTAGAACTGGACATGGAACAACACACTGGTTCCAAATAGGAAAAGGAGTACGTCAAGGCTATATATTGTCACCCTGCTTATTTAACTTATATGCAGAGTAAATCATAAGAAATGCTGGGCTGGAAGAAGCACAAGCTGGAATCAAGATTGCTGGGTGAAATATCAATAACCTCAGATATACAGATGACACCACCCTTATGGCAGAAAGTAAAGAGGAACTAATTAAAGCCTCTTGATGAAAGTGAAAGTGGAGAGTGAAAAAGTTGGCTTAAAGCTCAACATTCAGAAAACGAAGATCATGGCATCCAGTCCCATCACTTCATGAGAAATAGATGGGGAAACAGTGGAAACAGTGTCAGACTTTATTTTTCTGGGCTCCAAAATCACTGCAGATGGTGATTGCAGCCAAAAATTAAAAGACACTTCCTCCTTGGAAGGAAAGTTATAACCAACCTAGATAGCATATTGAAAAGCAGAGACATTACTTTGCCAACAAAGGTCCGTCTAGTCAAAGCTATGGTTTTTCCAGTGGTCATGTATCAATGTGAGAGTTGGACTGTTAAGAAAGCTGAGCGCCGAAGAATTGAAGCTTTTGAACTGTGGTGTTGGAGAAGACTCTTGAGAGTCCCTTGGCCTGTAAGGAGATCCAACCAGTCCATTCTAAAGGAGATCAGTCCTGGGTGTTCTTTGGAAGGACTGATGCTGAAGCTGAAACTCCAATACTTTGGCCACCTCATGCGAAGAGTTGACTCACTGGAAAAGACTCTGATGCTGGAAGGGATTGGGGGCAGGAGGAGAAGGGGATGACAGAGGATGAGATGGCTGGATGGCATCACCGACTCGAAGGACGTGAGTCTGAGTGAACTCCGGGAGTTGGTGATGGACAGGGAGGCCTGGTGTGCTGCGATTCATGGGGTCGCAAAGAGTCGGAGACGACTGAGCGACTGAACTGAACTGAACTGAATTGACTCTCCATCTCAGCTTCTGCTCCTTCATGTTTCCCATCATGCTGTGGAGTGCTGGAGGGGCTATGGCTCTTGAGGACTCCATTAAGTTTAATTGGGAATACAACCAATGAGGTTTAAGTCCATTTTTCTTAGTTAAATTACATTTATTAATTTTTCCTAATGATAATATCATTTTGGAAACTACAGAAAATAAAAATCACCTATGACACCTCTACCATTAATCATTCTGTATATTTCAAGCCATCTGCACCCACCATACTTGAACTAAGTCAGTCCTTGGATCATTTCAAGTTCAGTCCTGTCAAGAAATTCTTATTCAGAAAGTCAAAGACAATCTTTAAATATGTAGTTTTGGGATGGAAACACCAAGATAACAAAAAAGTGAAGTGCGTCATCTAGAATCATTCAATAGAATCAATTCTAAACAGTGAGGCTTCAGCCTCTTCCTTCTCACTACTGTCTTCCAGTTGTCATCAAAACCTTCCTGTGTCCCACACACAATTAAACATGCGTCAACCCCTAGTCAGGATCTCAGTGGTTCATTTGTTTATACATGTTGATAGCCCATCAACAGTTTAACCATTTTTTCCCAAGTCATAAATCAATATCCTCCTTTTTCCAGTCAGAAGCTCCACTGCTATTCTAAATCATAAATTGGGACACAAACTGATAGATTATTTAGCCTGTCAAATCTCTAAGAGAAGAGCAAGAATAAACATAAAGCAATTATTTTACTGTTGTCGAGCGTGCTTTTAATGGTGAGAAAACAAACAGGTGTTTTCCTTCTCCGCTAGTCAATTTGAATCTCACCCACAAATAAGTAGAATCAGCCTTAGCTATTAGACAACAAATCAATCACCACAGTGCTGTTACTCTTCAGGGTGAGTTTTTTCCTTTATTGACCAAAGGAGACTCACAACAGAGGGAAGAGTGCTTAATGAGCTTGAAAATGAAGCCATTCATTTGAACTGAACAGATCACCACATTCTCCTTCACCTCATATTAACCTGCTTGCTCCTGTTATGGAGAAAGCCGGAGGCACCAAAAACGTAGAGGGCCCACGTCTGCACACTCTCTGAGTGCAGTACCTTCCAGGTCTCCAGCGCTGCTGGATAAACACTAAGCAAATTTTCCTTCAGTGACTCCTCACTTCCTGAAATCCTCACAGATAGATTGCAGTATGTTTCTGTTTTATTCCATCCTATTTTGTTCAGTATAATTCTGATCAGACTGCTAGGATTTAAATATTCCCAGAAGTGGATTCAGACATGGGCTACCAAGCAGCAGTCAGCTATAATGGGCATTAAAACAGATCTGAAGTAAAGCAGAAATACAGTGCCACTAACTCAAGCCTCCAGAATCAATTCTTTACATAAGTGGCAAAATGTAATTTGGCCCCCCTTCCTCTAAAGGAGGAGTAACCGTGAGTGATGGAAAAAATGCTCTTTGCCAGAGCCAACCCATGTTCCTTGAGTATTTTTGTGACGTACAAGTTGTTTGGCCCAACACTTAATAGCAGCGACACTGAGACTAGTCATTCACAGGAGCTTACAAGCTAATGAAACAACTGAGCTAAAATGATGTACAGCGTAGTTTATTTATTGAGAAAAGAAAGAAATTTTAAGTTCTGTAATATACCTCTCAAAGACTTGTTTTGTTTCTTGCTTGCCTAAGAGAACAGAAGGGAAGACAAGATGCACAGACAAGTGGGAAAAAATAGCTTTAAAACATGAGTAAGACTCCCACCAAATCCTGTTACCACTATCATTAGAGAACTGGTTACAAGACACAATAGGAAGAACTGGTAAATGAAAGATAACTTAAAACAAGTATGAATTTTTATGAATAGTCAATATATATTTAGAACATGAAAAAGTATAACATTATTATTAACAGAAAATCATCTTCTTCATAACCCCATGAAAAAAAAAATTTTTTTTTTAAAGAAATATCTATTGGCTTTAAGGGGGCCAAAGGTGTCAGGTTGCCTAGGATACTGACATGTCTCACTCTAGGCTGTCCCCATGTCTGGATCTTTCCTCTGCCCCATAGTTACACAGTCTCTCTCAGTTTTCATTTATAATGACTAATCCTACAAGCACAATTGCTACAGCCAAATCACTGGACCCAGATCTAGACTTGGCCACTTTTTACTTCTATGACCTCGGTTACATTTCTTAATCTCTGGATGCTTCAGTCTCTTTATCTGTAAAGTGTGATCATCACAGTACTGCTTCACATGGTTAGTGCAATAACTGAATGTCCATAAACATACAAAGTGCTTAGAATTCCCGGGAGGGTCGTAAACACTCAACAAATTATAATGTTGAGCATTATCATGACTTTGGTGATGATACATGGATTTAATTCTACATTAATTTACTATTTATTTAGGTGTTACTATTTTAACAAAATAGCTTTATTGGTGTATAATTGACATATAACAATTACATATATTGAAAGTGTATAATTTGACAAGTTTTGACATATATATACCCTAAACCATCACCACAATCAAGATAGTGAACATATTCATCACCCCAAAGTTTCCATGTGTCCCTGTGTGATCTCTCTCCTGTATCCAAATTCCCTGGTAGCTCAGACACTAAAGAACCCGCCTGGAATGCAGGACACCTTGATTCGATCCCTAGACCAGGAAGATTCCCTGGAGAAGGGAATGGCTACCACCCCAGTATTCTTGCCTGGAGAATTCCATGGATGGAGGAGCCTGGAGGGCTACAGTCCATGAAGTCACAAAGAGTGGGACGCGACTAACACTTTCACTTTTACGCCCCCAACACAAGACGACCACTATTCTGTTCTCTGTCACTATGCATTTTTCTATATACTATTGGCCCTACAGAAATGTTTGTCAACCCATGACAAAGGCTATCAAATAATCTGACTCAATATAAAACATCAGCATATCCAAACTCCAATTTGGTTGCTAACATACTAGCCAGTTGGAGAAAACTCTTAATCTTGATGACTGGTTTCTGACATATTTTCTGTAAGAGAACATTTATTCTCTTACTCATGTCCCTCAATTGCTACATAATATCCTGAGTTAAGAATGTGATAATAAAATATAGTTTATTATTTGTAATATGTGATATGGCTTTCACACATAAAGCATAAGATAAGTGTGAAATATCATTTGTGGACTTGCTAGAGTATTTTTTCTGAATTGCTTTTTAGAGGCACTTTTTGTTTTGACAGGAGGAATCCTCCTAAATTATTTATATAAAATGTATTATCATCCTTTTGTTGGATCAGTGAACTAGATGACAGCTCAATTTGAGGCATTAAAAAAACCTTTAGGGGAACCATTTGTGGTCTTGGCAAAAAAAAAAAAAACTGCCTTTCAGAATAGATATCATGTGATACTGAATAAGAAAACTGTAAAAGAATAAATACTTGTGTGACAGCAACATGCCTACTCACTGAAATGAGATTTTTTTTAGTAAGCAGCAACTGAGGAAAATAAAAAGGGAATGCAAATACATTTTCAATCAATTTGCTACAGTCCATGAGGTCGCAAAAAGTCAGACACAACTGAGCAACTAAACAATGACAACAATGTATTTAGAGTCTTGAAAATATTCATACCTTTTAAACTCAGTTAGTTTCCTGTGGAAATAACCTACAATGTGGATGGAGATATTGCACAGGGATGTTAATTGCAGCATTACTCATCAGCAAAAATAGGAATAACATAAATTAATTAAATGTCTACTATAGCTCAGGCATTGTGCTAGATGTTGGTGATTGACTACAACGGGCTTTGGTGAGGGAGTAACATTTCATCTGAGACCCAAAAGAACTAGAAATTAACCACCGACGATAGTGAAGAGAGAAAATGTGTGTCTTTTGATGACTGTTCTGTTATATAAGATGTTAACACAAGGGGAAGCTGAATAAAGGTACATGGAAACTCTGTACTATTTTTGCAACTATTCTGTAAGTCTAAAATTAACTCAAAACAAGTTTTTAAAAAAAATGAAGAACCTAGTGTATAGTATGCTGCCATTTGTATACAAGGGAGAAAAAAAGAAATAGAAAATTGAAATGTGATTTTACATGCTTAAATATCTCTGAAAGTACATATACAGAAGTTACACCGGTTAACTCTGGAGAAGGTACCTGGGAACTGAAGGTCAAGGGTAGGAGAATGAATTTCCTCTGGGTACTCTTTTTGAATATTTTGAACTTTCTACCATATGACTGTTTTACCTCTTTAAATAAATAATGAAAATGAAAAGCTAGACAACTTGGAAAGGCCAAGGACTCTTCGAAGGCTCCAGAGTTCTTCATGAAGTCAGCAGAGGCAACTCAACTTCTCTTTCTGCCCAATCCTGCTTTCTTCCATTTTACCCCATAGGTACTGACCCTAAGGGCACTCACGAATAAACACACTGCATGCAAAACTCCTCCACAGAGTGTATTTCCAGGGAAGGAATCTTACACTCACTCTTTCAGAAAATTTGTAAAATTTGCAAAAGTAAGCGATCTTGGGTGTAATTGGTTAAGACTATGACTCGCCATCTCAATTTCTGCTCTTTCATGTTTCCCATCATGCTGTATAGTGCTGGAGGGGCTGTGGCTCTTGGGGACTCACCTAAGTATAAGTTCATCTGGGGATAAATTTCATCTGAGTTGATGGGATACATTTATGCAGTTCACAGACAACTCCTGTATAAGCAAGTTATGGATAGCTATCCTCTTGTGGGAAAGGTTTCCAGGAATACTACCACAACCCACTGAAGTGCCAATTCAGCATCAGGACACAGTGGTGCAAGTACAGTCATTGTATTGAGATGTGACTGTGTCCTATGGCACATGACACTGAAATTCTGTAGGCAGTGGTAGGAAAACAGTATGATAGGTGAGGATCCAGCTGCTAGTCTGTGGAAATCCTTTCAACATCAGACATATACAATAACAAGTAAAAGATATTCTCATCAATGCCTAGACAAAAGGGAAGTTCTCTCCTGTCAGATAATGTAAAACTTGTAATATGCTAGGAAAATTAGGACAACACTTGATGACCTGGTAAATGAGTGTTAATGACTACTTTCTGTCAGTTCAGAAAGTACTTAAGATTCATTACTGCAGAAGAAAACTTAAAATGAGATCTTATAGCTCATATGTAAAAGAAGTTTAACAAAGATTTTCCAAAATTTAACAAGAACCCTAAATACTACCTGATATTACCAAGAATGAGTAGTCAAAGACACATTTTTTAACTATTACAAAATAAATTCTAATCAACTACAAGTGAAAAGAACTAAAGAGCCTCTTGATGAAAGTGAAGGAGAAGAGTGAAAAGGTTAGCTTAAAGTTCAACATTCAGAAAACTAAGATCATGGCATCACTTTACCATCACTTCATGGCAGATAGATGGGGAAACAATGGAAATAGTAACAGACTTTATTTTGGGGGACTTCAAAATCACTGGAGATGGTGACTGCAGCCATGAAATTAAAAGACGCTTGCTTCTTGGAAGCAAAGCTATGACCAACCTATACAGCATGTTAAAAAGCAGAGACTTACTTTGCCAACAAAGGTCCCTCTAATCAAAGCTATGGTTTTTCCAGTAGTCATGTATGGATGTGAGAGCTGGACTATAAAGAAGGCTGAATGCCCAAGAACTGATGCTTTTGAACTGTGGTGTTGGAGAAGATTCTTGAGAGTCCCTTGGACTTTAAGGAGATCCAACCAGTCCATCCTAAAGGAAATCAGTCCTGAAAATCACTGGAAGGACTGATACTGAAGCTGAAACTCCAATATTGACCCCCTGATGCGAAGAACTGACTCATTTGAAAAGACCCTGAGGCTGGGAAAGACTGAAGGAGGAAGGAGAAGGGGACGACACAGGATGAGATGGTTGGATAGCATTACTGACTCAGTGGACATCAGTTTGAGTAAACTCCGGGGGTTGGTGATGGACAGGGAGGCCTGGCATGCTGCAGTCCATGAGGTTTCAAAGAGTCAGACATGACTGAGCAACTGAACTGAACAACAGAGGAAAGATTAAATTATCTTTCTATTTTTTCTACAGAAAACATTACAAAGTCTTTGCCATATGAAGAGGCAAATACTGGTCAAATACTGTGTAGACAAAAAAAAAAAAATGTAGGGGTAAAAAGTACTAGAGAGGTTATGTTAAACATAATGTTATATACTTTTCTGGATTTTTGTGATACCTGTGTATTTGCCACCTTTTTAAATTTATCAATTGTCTTTATTATCTTCTCTCATTATAAGTAAGTTTTCACATTTACATCCATTTTATATTCTCTTCTTAAAGAAGGCCTGTTTTTTTAACTAAGTTTCAGGTCCTGCAAAACCTAGATCCACCCATGAGAGCCATACTTTGAAAATGTCTTTTTAAAATATATAAAATAGCATTATTACTACATGAGAATTCTATAATGGCTCTCAGAGTGCCTTTCAAAACAGAAATTTTGGTAGTGAGAAATCATATATTCCCAGGGGATGGTTGTGGAGGAAACTAACAGAGCACTTTCCTGAGTATTAGTGCACACCACTGCAGTTCATGCTGACAACAATAATGCTCACTAAAGAGATTATTAACATCTCTACTGAACATCATTTATATGCTCATTTTATTTTTCAACCATATCTTATAGGCAATAATTGGGCAGCGAAGTACTAACCATTGCTATTTAACAGCTAAATGCTGCTGTGCATACTTGAGAAACTTCCCTTATCATCCCCATTTCCTTTGCCCCATTTCTATCCAATTGACAATCTCTAACTCCTGTGCGTTAAATAAAATGACAGAAGTATGCCACAAATATCACCAGGTAAAATGTGAAAACCAAAGAAAAGTTTAGGGTTCCCCAATGACTGTACACACAAAAGACAACAGATACCGTCATTCTTACTGGGAGCAGTCATACGATTCAGCTCACGTATTTGCATACAAACTGGTCTCCACCAAAATGGTGATATGAATTGAAGAGTGTGAATGCACAATGATGTTACACTGAACAAAAAGAAAACAAGACATTTCTGGTCCCGTCATTGCAAAACTATGCAAGAACAGGACAGTGGCATACACTGTTGGTTATCTACTGATATCTAATCTTCTTCCTTATGAACAGTATTCTGATTTTTAATGGGCTGGCAACTGTGCAGCTGATAAACTACATCTCCCAGCTTTCTTGAAACCAGAAGTATCTATAAGATAGACTTTGGGTCAACTAAATGAAAGCACAGGCCACTGGGCAAGGCTCCCAGAATGCTCTGTAGAAGAAGACCAATCAGCTAACATCTTTTGCCCTTCCCTTACCTGGAATTCAGAGATGATACTGTAGTAGAGGGCTTCCCAGGTGGCACAGTGGTAAAGATCCCACCTGCCAATGCAGGAGACATGAGAGACAGGGGTTCTATCCCTGGGTTGGGAAGATCCCCTGGAGAAGGAAATGGCAATCCACTCCAGTATTCTTCCTGGAAAATTCCATGGACAGAGGAGTCGGGAAGGCTACAGTCCATGGGGTCAAAAGAGTCAGACATGACTGAGCATGCACACACACACATATATATACTGTAGTAGAGGCAGTCATCTTACAACCAGAGGCATCAAAAATGAAGCTTAAAAGCAGCATGACCTGCAGCTATGAAGGCATGGAGGAAGCATTTGACCAAATGATATAAAACTAGACATATGAGGTATTGGGGGAAATCTGAAAAAGAAGGGACTAACTGAAATCTAGCACCTCCACAATTAAAACATCATGTGGTGGCGGTGGTTTAGTTGCTCAGTCATGTCCAACTCTTGTGACCCAGTGGACTGTAGCCTGCCAGGCTCCTCTGTCCATGGGATTCTCCAGGCAAGAATACTGGAGTGGGTTGCCATTTCCTTCTCCATTAAAACATCATAATTTTCCATTAACTTGGCCCAGACTGTAAAGAATCTGCCTCTGAGGCAGGAGACTTGGGTTAGATCCCAGGGTCGGGAAGATCCCCTGAAGAAGGAAATGGCAGCCCACTCCAGTATTCTTGTCTAGGAAATCCCCTGGCCAGAAGAGCCTGGTGGGCTACAGTCCTTGGGAGTCACAAAGAGTTGGACATGACTGAGTTACTTTCACTTATAAATATATGACCATCCAAGACTAATAAACATCAACTAATGGAACAGATTAGAATACTGAGCTAAACACAAGTATAAATAAAAATTTAGCTAATGATAAAAGGTGGTATTTCAAATCTGTGAGGCAGAAATATTGGAGCAACAGGCTAGCCATTTGGAAAAAATAGCTGGATTCCTAACCCACTCCTTCCACCAAAATAAATGTCAAAGAGATCAAAAATTATAATAATTGCAAATGGCACAAGGACTGTTTTGGGGGTAATGGAAATATTCTGAAATCAGACCACAGCAGATGACTGCATAACTCTGAATTCACTAAATGTTATTGAGTTGTACACTTCGGGCTTCCCTTGTGGCTCAGCTGGTAAAGAATCTGCCTGCAATGTGGGAGACCTGGGTTCGATTACTGGGTTGGGGAGATCCCCTGGAGAAAGAAATGGCTACCCACTCCAGTATTCTGGTCTGGAGGATTCCATGGACTATATAGCCCATGGGGTGGCAAAGAGTCGGACAACTGAGTGACTTTCACTTCACTTCACTTCAGTGGGGGAACTTGGTAGTATGAAGGCAACACAAATTTCAAAATGTATGTGTGGATAAAGGCACTAAACAAAATCCAAAGAAAAAGGCAAACTATGGAAAAAATGTGAATATGTATGACACAGGACTAATTTCCTTTGTACAGTCAATAACAAAACCAACTCAGTAAAATAACAATACAAATAATTCTTGCATCCACCCTGTCTCCACACATGATAAATTATCACTATATTATCACCAATTCATACCAAGTTTTACCAATCCAATAGCCCTCAAAATCTTTTTTTCTCCTAATACAGCATTGAACAAAAACAGCAAAATTACTATTCTAGGTTCAATTCCATGGTGTTCTTAGTCATCTCTGCAGTCAGTTTACAGCTGGGACGAACATAATTGACTTTCAGACTATTATATGTCCTGTGTGTGGGCAAAATGTACTTGACAAGTGAGTCACAAAAAAAGAGGAGATCATATGCCCAGAAAAACACAAGAAAGGTTGGTTAGATGCTTGTCCAAACATAATGGACTTCTTTTGTGGATTCCTGTTTTGGCTCTAATCTATCCCCAAGGGGCCATTTCATGTGAAACAGATTATGTCACCCAGTTCTCCAGCAAAACCTTGTATTAGATGACTGTGCAAAGAGAGCATGATCTCACGTGGCTTCCTTCCTTTGGGATTTTCATGTTCTGTACAATATCCTCTCAGATTTATAGACAGTGGCATAGCATCATTAAGTAATTCCAGAAGCACCGAGGACTTCCCACATATAAATCAATCACTTGATGATAAAAGGATCTGCAATGTTCTATTTCCATTGCCAAGAAATGGATTCCGAAAGTATTTCCAAATTATTTATAAGAAACCTTTTTCAGTAAATCTTGTTTTCATCACTGTCCGCTGGCAGCCACTCACGCTGCACTAGCCTTGTTCAACTGGCAGCCACAAGTATTGCAAAGGTGAAAAATAAAGAGGAAACACTTTTTAATTCTGTGTAACCGTCCAGCTGCACTTCCACACAGTTTGTTCAGAATGCTTCTGGGTGAAGTATAATAAATACACTGTTCTCTTGTGCTTCCAGATATGCTCCCAGAGGATAGCTTTCCAAATAGCTTAGAACATCAGTGTGGCTCATGACACATCAGCATTACCCAGGAGCATGCAAGAAATGCAGAATCTCAGGCCCTACCCCTGCTATGCTCAACCAGAATCTGCATTTCAACAAGATCCCAGGTGATTCATATGTTCATTCACATTTCAGAAGCACTGCCTCAAAGTATCACATTCCTTTTCTGCTGGACAATTTCTGCTTCAAAGGTAAACTTCTCACCTAACAGTCTTTGGGGTCTTCTAATTTAGGTATACTGCCTTGGAATTGATCATTAAATGTAGAAGGGAACCAGGAAAACATCACCTGGAAGGTTTCTCTGAATAGACCAGCAAATGTGTGTTCCTCTCCATTGAGCTGAACCAAGAAGCCTTGATGAAAAAATAAATCTATTTCACAGGAACAATCTAGACTTTTGGAGTTTTTCTTAAAGTTCCAATCCTACCTACTTTACTGTAACCATCAAGACTCTGAACAGACATTGGCAACATCAAATCATTACTAGACACAGTTGTTTCTGACCATGGAATCATAATTTCTTAGCTAAGTTTAAAGAACCTATGGTCAGCACCAAAGAATTGATGCTTTGGAATTGTGGTGTTGGAGAAGACTCTTGAGAGTCCCTTGGATGGCAAGGAGATCAAATCAATCAATTCTAAAGGAAATCAACCCTGACTATTCATTGGAAGGACTGATGCTGAAGCTGAAGCTGCAGTACTTTGGCCACCTGATGCAAAGAGCCAACTCATTGGAAAAGACTCTGATGCTGGGAAAGATTGAAGGCAGGAGGAAAAGGGGATGACAGGATGAGACAGTTGGATGGCATCACCGATTCAATGGACATGAGTCTGAGCAAACCCCAGGAGACAGTGAAGGACAGGGAAGCCAGGCATGCTGCAGTCCATGGGGTGGCAAAGAGTTGGACATGACTCAGTGACTGAACAACAACCACAACCTTATGAGAACCATCACCATTCACGCTTCATCACCTTCAAGTAAACAGTCAAGCTAAGCCCTAAGGATGGTGCAGACGTCTACGGAAGAGCCTCAGGAGCAGACTGTTGGAGTAGATTCTGCAAGAAAGGTGGCCAGGTTTCTCTCCACTCAACTGTCACTCCATGTACAATCAGTGTCATTTCTACCAAAATACTAAAAGGGTAGTTTAGTCTGTTTATTTCCCTAGATTAAATCCTTCTATACTTGAATTGCAGATTCATAAAATTATTCTGTATGCTATCCTGTCATCTACCTTTCATTAAATTCCTTAAATAGCATTGTTTTTATTTAAAAATAAAAGGTAACACATTCAGAAAAACTAACTTTGTTAAAGTAGAAATCTGGAAGAAGAAAAATTACTGGGTTTTGCTTGCCTTGGGCACCAGAATTTGGGCTCTGAAGTACAGGTAGACTATATTCAGTTCAGTAAGTGAACAGCAGCAGCATATATAACACTACCTACATGGATTATCTGAGTTGATCTTCACAGAGCCAGCAAAAGCTTAACTGGAACACCCTGAGCCCATGGTGTCTAAAGGCTGATCCATAGAATGCTTCTGGACTGGCTCATAATTACTACCAGGGAAACATTTTCAAAGTACAGATCATAAGACCTGATCATCTGGATTCAGATTTCTTAGATTAAGGATGAGATCTGAAATGGGCATTTTTTACAAATTTCCAGATGACCCTGATGCACTAGAGTTGAGTACATTTATCGGAATTCTGGATTCTGATATCCAGTTCTCACGGCTCTACATTATATGGTGATAACCACTACCGTGGCATTTCCATAATGTATTCAACAGGACACACTTTCCATTAGATATAAACAGTCAATATCTAAATAAGGTTTTATATTCAAAAAGTTTGAGAAACACTGGGTTTAAATGAAGTTAGAATGCTTTTTTACTTCACACAACTCTACAGTGTATTATACACCTCCACCTGGGAGGGTATGATAGGAGGTATCTCCTAATTTATTTGATCATGGAATCCTCTTTTTGGTGTGTCCTATCTAAACAGAACTGGTATTCTGTAGAACACAGGAAACTACCTTAACCAGAGTGATCAGGAAATAGTATCTGGGATGCAGCTGTCTAGATCCTCTACTATGAGCCCAGTTGTTCCTGTCCCTTCTCCCCTCTTTCTCTTCAGTGTTGTGCTGTCTCCTTTCCCCAGAGCCCCTTGTGTCTGATCACAGACAGCCCTCATTCTTGTTCCATGGACTTCATGGTGAGGATTAAATCCACACCATTGATTAGCATGAAAGCATGAAAGTCTCTCTTCCTTCTAGTCAGCTCTGCAGTACTGCTGTGGCCATGATGGTTAGAGCTCACTGCATGTATGTGTGTGTCTATCTGTCCATCTCTGTCTCTCTTTCTGTGTGTGTGTGTGTGTGTGTGTGTGTGTGTGTTCCTGTTTCTCTGTGTGTCTCTCTCTCACTGGAGGGCACATTCTTTCTTCAGGTATCAGCATTCTTGCTGAAAGAGTAGTTGGAAAGGGGTCCTCCAGTTGAGATTCTCCATTGCAATTCTTGCTTGATACCATTAACACCCTCAAACAACCACAGGACATTACAGTTTTCCTTCTTCGTGGCAAATGTATGAGTAAAACTAAAACAGCATTACAAATGCAAGAACATATTCCCCATCAGCCACAATCTCTAAAGTCCTGAGAGGATGCAAAGGGACTTTTTTAGAAGATGGTATTCTTCACAGTTACAATAGGAATCAGCCAATGTCCAAGTCAGAAATAAATTTCACGTGGATTTTATAAGTTCTGGTCCTTTCCCAATTCTACTCCCTTCCTATCACCATGGCAATTCATGAAACAGAGATTAGAGAGGTTTCTGATCCTATCTTGACCAGCGGTCCTTATATTACTTTGATGATGAAAACAGGTGGTCACTATACATGAAAAATGTATATTCCTTGTATTTCCTAATCCTAATACTCTACAAGTATCTAATGTAAAGAATCAGAAGAGAAGAAAAAAAAATAAAGCGACCCAGAAAAACCACCATGAAAGTATACAGCCACTCAAAACCAAGTTGCCCTGGGGAGGGAAGGTCAGATAATGAGAGAGAGGAAATTTGAAAGCTTTTTACCCCTCAATGCTATTTCAATATCAGACCTCTGTATTATGACTATTAGTGCTCTATGTGATTGATTCATAATTACATATAAAGAGAGTACAAGCCTGGCCTAAAATCAAGGTCTGTGAAGTCTGGGTCACCTCAGAGTGAGAGTGAGTATTTACCCATGTGGCATCACCATGGTGACCACGCTTGAAACTGTTCCTCCAAGGGTGTCTTGACAAGGATAGCAACAGTGCCATTAACAAAACTCCTCTAGGGGAGAATGGAATTGATGATTTAATTGTAACTGCTGAGGACAGATGAAACTCCAAGGAGAAAACAGGAATTGATCTTCTCCAGCCTTTACAAGTGCTTATTATCCCTAGGTCTTTACATTTCTCCAAAGTAGAACTCACTGCCAAGTAATAGTGATTAGCCACTGGAACTGGAGGTGCTTTTATGATTAAATATTTCTGAATTTCTGTTCCTTTGAATTCTTACATGTTGCAATATTTTGGAAGTGGCTGTGCCTAAGAACTTTAACAACAGTGAGGACGGTTCACTAAAGTCCTATCTCTATTCCTCATTTTTTTAATTGTTCTTTAATCCAACATTGGAATAACCAAAGACCAACCTGTCAGTTCCAAGCAGTAAATGCTCATGAAGAAGTGAGATCCGTATTGTCTGGAATATTCAGTAAGCTGATGGCAAACACAAGTTAGGCCAAGAAGTTTGGTAGCATTATTGAATGAACTCAGTCAAATTCATGGAGGAACATATATGTCATTAATTACAAACTAGTCAATAAAAATAAAAAAATATGGGCCCTGCCCCCAGCACTGTGTATAGATAAACTACAGTATGTTGGACAGATGATACACTTCTAGATTTCTGGGTGTGAATGCCATGTGAATGCACCACTCAGCTCTCCTGCTGGCATGAGCACAATGGATCAACAGCCTCAACTGCATCCCTTGGGATCCACCACCATGTTTGCACCAAGGTCTCGCTTTCTTTCCCCTGGGCCCTCCCCAGTCTTGGTTCCACATGGCAGTGGTCCTAGTGTAGGTCCATCTTGCAGGATATGAAACTCCTCTAATGGGTAGCAGGCTGGAGAACTCTTCATTGATTTGCTTGGCACATTCTTAGACACATAATGAAGTCAGAGACTTTTCTGTCAAATTCTCCTTCCTTTTCGCTGTCCTTCAAAAGTGTCCTAATTGCCTCACAGTCTGAAGAATTCCCCACCTACTCCAGCTTTCTCCCCTTTATATTTAATATACATTTTCCTCAAAAAAATCTCCTGCAAATCTGAACCCATTCTGGTGACTGCATCTCAGAGAATTCAAAGTGTTGCAGAGAATTTACACGGACTAGCCAACATCTGAGTAATTATTTTAACACCTTGCAAGTCTCTTTATGTATGTAATCTTTATTGGATCCATGGAACTATTTGTGAAGTTTTCTTGAGATCTTTCATGAATATAGAATTTCTTCTTCCTTAAATGAGTAATAATACTCTACCAGTATCTGTGACACATGCAGATATTAAGAATAAGCTGTTGTTATTCAACAAATATTCACTTCAATAAACACTGAGTCACTTCTATGCACCCACTGACACAGAGTCTTTGCTTGACCAAACTTTAGTCAGGCTTCTAAACACTTCTCAAAGGCTCATCTGTGTACTCCTTGTAAAATTCAGTTTTAAGAAGAACTCTGCTAAGTCACTGAAACAAGAACACCCCACCCACCCAATATTTGATGATGCTCCTCATCGTCTGCCAACCACCAGGTGGTAACTGATCACCCTGGCCTATCTTCCATAAGACCCCTGTTATACAGGTGTAGCCAGAATTCCACCTTGCTCTTGGCATTTTCCTTAGGGATTTTTCATCCACTGACCCCCATCCTAAATTCCCACTTGCCCATGCTCTATTCAGAGCTGAGCCCAATCTCTGTTCCCACTGAAAAAGTCTATCAATGTGGTCCCTATATTTGTCACAACAAAACTAAATAAAATCTGCCTTATCATCTTTAACAAAAGCCATAAATAATTTCTTTTCACTGTCTTTAACACCATCTCTGTGCTGGACTCTCTTGGCAATACAGCAGTGAGCAAGATGGAACTGGTACTTGCCCTAAAGGACTCACAATAAATAAATAAATATATATATATTCAAATTTTAAAGTTCTAACTGGCATAAGAGATACTCAGGAAAAGATTAAGGTGTTAAGCTATTAAAGAGAAGTCTAGGGAACCTACTTTTGAGAAATGACTTAGAGAAGGCTTCTGTAAGACCTTACACTGGAGTTTGGTTCAGAAGGATGAGTGGACATCATCTGGCTAAGGGTAGTTGAATTAGTATTGGGGGCAGAGTGGTGCCATTAAGTAGATAAGGAAGGAGGAAAAATCCTTAGGCAGGAAGCAACTTGAAGCATCCAGAGAACTAAAAAAGAATCAGTGAGCTTTGGAAGAAGAAAGTAAACAAGAGGAAAGCACCTGATAAGGCTGGAGACAGGCAAATGCTATGACAGTCAGTGCTTCTTAGCCAGAGGAGTTTCCAAGATTTACTTATATTTCCCTTCAAAATAATTATGAAAAACTATGTACCATTCACCAGGTGTTAATTCACACCTAAGTTATTTCATTTTAAGTTTGCATGGTTGCTGTAATAGGGTAGTCAGGTATAGATTTTTTTAATATTATTTTAGCAAGAAATTGAGGTCAGAACACTTCAAATACTGGAGAATGAAATGGCAACCCACTCCAGTATTCTTGCCTGGGAAATCCCATGGACAGAGGAGTCTGGCAGGCTACGTCCATGAGGAGGTCACAAGAGTCAGGCATGACAGCAACTAAACCACCCCCATCACACATCAAATATAGACTTCTTCATCTTCTATATCTCCACAAAATGTATGTAATGAACTTTATAATTTAATCATTTAGAATAATGATGCAGAATTTCTACAGGATCTTAAATTATCAAACATTTCACCATGTTCACTTAAAGTGAATATAAACTTCAATTGAGAATTTCAGTCAAGACTGTAATAAAACAGAGTTTCTGGACAAAAAAAATTTACATGGTTGCAAAGGATTTGATTTTTGGTATGTTGTAAAGTTGACATTTTAAAATAATTGAATAATTAATATATCAAAAACATATAAATACCAAAGCTGCTGTATTAATACCCAAATACCATGCATTGAAATATATATATTTATATGAACAATCTGATCATCAACACTTGTTGATATTGTAGAAATGTTGTATCATTCTTTATTCTCCTTGAACTTGTGTTTCCATTCCAGCTTTCCTACAGAGTATCTTTATGTAAAATATTTTCATTCTTGAAAATCTTTTCCTGATGTGGTTTCATCTTTCCAGAATCTTTCCTCCTAGATTGAATCATAATTATCATTATTACTAATATAGAGTTTAACAAAAGCAATATAATATAGATTTTAAACATAAAAGAATTTAGAAATTCTTTCATTAATGGAGTAGATGAGGATTTTTTTTATCTCAATACACGTTTTAGTGGGTGAATATTACTTATTGCTACAATGAGACTGGGTTCAGTAACAATTATAAAGTGTTTTTTGTGAGCTCTGAGAATCTTTGTTCACATGTATAAATAAATGGAATTGGAGAAAAATTTGTTATGGAAATGTCATTCATCTCTGAACATCTTTTACTTTATATTCCAAAACCACACAATGGCACATCTTCAAATATTACTTTTGTGATCCACGAGTTAACAACTCAATTAGACATTCCTCAGTTTTGTTGAAAGCAAAGAAACAGAAATCATCCTGAATTGTGAAGAGATTTGTTACCTATCATTAGAGACACCAAAAAGTTTTTTCTAAGACTGATCAAATAACTATTAACTATATCTCTTAAGCTTTCATTTAGCATCATTTCCTATAGCCTAAGAACAAACTGGGAAAACTAAGACATTGTTAATTATATTCAATATTGTCAGTATTGTTAATATATATTGCTTTTGTTAAACTTTCAATAAACTGACTTAAGTCTTCAGCTTGCATATTTTTAAGAAAGGTATTAACAAAGTATATCAAAAATACTCATCACATAACCTAATTATCAAAACTATTTGTCATTGTCAAGCCAATAATCAATAAGCATCTGACTCTATTTTTCATTTCATAGAACTCTGCCTTCTGAATTTTAATTGTAGGTGTATAGGTAAACAAGTCCTGGAGTCCTGCCTGAGTCTGTCATCTGGATATGAGAGAGGTGTGGACAGCCTCTGCTCTAGGAGCAAATACGGCTTTTGATGTGAATCTTAATTTTTGAACAGGTATCATATTTATTGTACTATGTAAGTATAAAGACATTTACTGAGAACTTTTAAAATTGGCATTTGCAATAAAATATTTACATTATTACTGACATGTTATATTCAACTAGGAATGCTTAATGATTAGGTTGATGGCATAGTTACAGAGTATGATCAAATAGAAAATCTTTTTAGATTCAATTTTTTAAAGTGGGAAAGGACAAAGGATGAAATGGATGAAATATTTATCATCTGCTACATGAAAAAGGCTGCAGTAGATTCCTGTGTGGTGATCAAGAGCAGGGAGAATTTTTCATCACCTCAGTTCAATTTAATTCACTCATAAAATATAGTTGGTTCTCACCCAGCACTGCACCAGTATTGCATACAGAATAAGCTATGGTCCATGTCCTAGCAGAACTTACATTTTTACTGACTGGACAATACATATCCTTATCAATTTGAATTTTAAAAGCCAAAATAATGGTACAGAATACATGCTATCCTCCAAAAAAACAAAAGGAGTAACTATAAACCTGTATAGTTAGGACAGGCTTCAGGGATCTTGATCTGTGCCTTGAATGTTCAGTGGAAAGTCAGCATTCCAGGCAGAAGGGAATATATTAAAAAAAAAAAAAAAAAGACTTGGAGATAGTTCAATGATCAGTGAAGAAAGCAAACAGGCTGGCATTGTGGCTTTTGATTGGGAAACAATGTAAGTGGCTTATGAGAAGCCTGAAGTGAACCCATAAAGACTGGGGCTTGCTTGTATAGGCAGTGGAGAGCCATAGGAGCTTGCTGTACCAAGGAACACAAAATACCTTCTGTTCCGTAGATGAGGCTGTACAAGGGGAGAAATCAAAGACAGCTAAGAATGTATTGCAATAAGCCAGGTCTCTGGCGGCAATGGCACCCCACTCCAGTACTCTTGCCTGGAAAATCCCATGGATGGAGGAGGCTGGTAGACTGCAGTCCATGGGTGGCTAAGAGTCAGGTACGACTGAGCGACTTCACTTTCACTTTTCACTTTCATTCACTGAAGAAGGAAATGGCAATCCACCCCAGTGTTCTTGCCTGGAGAATCCCAGGGACGGGGGAGCCTGGTGGGCTGCCGTCTATGGGGTCGCACAGAGTCGGACACGACTGAAGTGACTTAGCAGCAGCTGGTGGTGATAGCAATAGTTATGGGTGATGGATCCAAAGGGCTCTAAATTGTAGCAACTTCTAGTCTCAGCTCTGCACTAGCTGTCTTAATGATCTTGGACAAGACACTTAATCTCTGGACCTTTGTTTAATAAAGTATCTTTGAAGGTGACAGCAAGCCAAGAAAAATGGACCAAACAGATAGAGGTCTATGACCTTCCTGTCTACCCTTACTTCAACCAAATCAGACTTAGCAGTAGTAACAGTGGTAACAGTAAATTGGGGGCTTCTAGGTATCATTCAGAGAAAAGGTTCTGTTACTTTAAACAAGTCTTGAAAAAACTGGACTACAGAAACTTCCTTCTAAGACATAAAAATCTGTGATTCTTTGAAGGTTTTTCTTTTTAAAAGAAAAAACTTAGAAAAAAATTAAAAAAAAAAGAGAAAACGTAGAACTATATTCAATATCTTGTAATAAACTATAATGGAAAAGAATCTGAAAAGAGCATATAAAAATATATTCATGTACATATAAATATATGAATCACTTTGCTGTATACCTGAAACTAACACAACACTGTAAACCAACTATACTTTTAAAAAAATAAAAAGACGACGACTTGGTAGGACATGGTAACTGATTACATAGAGAAGGAAAGTATAAAAGGTCTCAAAGAAGATCCAATAACCGGAATATATTAAGTAATAATGATCAAAAGGAGCAGGAGTCTGTTCCTGGGAGAAAACATTCAGTTTTGCTTAGAGCTTGAAGGAATAAACTAATATAAAAATATGTGTTTTCCCTTCAAATATGTTACATCTCAAAGTAGGTCTTTCTCTATAATATTCAACATCCAAAAAGAGAAAACTTATATTCTAAACATACTTTAATATACTAGATATGATGCATTTTATTATTAATTAAAAATCAATACAATCTCCAATTAAAGATAAATTTTCTTTATTGTGTATAGAGGCAAAATGCTTTTGCTTCAGTAATATAGGTATTTGCAGTAAACCTTTCGGGCTTAAATTATTGGCTCTGTTTCCCACATTTAAACAAACTCACACTCTCACAAAGTATTTTTCTCTTAAGATAATTCTGTTAACAAAGAAGGAATATTAATTTGCCATATCCTTTTTTGAAATGTTACCTTTGCCCTGGGTTTTCATACTATATTCTAGAAGGTATAATATAGTCAAGAATGCTTTGAACAAGTGAAACTATAATCCTTCCAAATGTAAAGTCAGCATATATTTTAAATTTTCTTTCATAATCAACAGTGTCACACGCAACTGGGAACAAAAGCTGCAGGGAACAAAGTGTAATGGATCGTGATGACTGTTTTAGAACAGCTTGAACCTCCTTACAGCCTACAAGACGGCTATGTGAGCTGAATTCTGAAGTGCTCAAAATGGATTTTACTGCAAGCTACACAGTTTCAGGGGCAAATATGCTTTTTTTCAAATATGCTTTTTTATAACTTATAACTATAGAAAGATTCTCAAGCAAAAGGATCATATCATGCCAACGAAAACATGTTTTATTCCCTCACATCCTTCCATTTTATGTATTTTTCCCTTAACACAAAGCACACACATAATTACTCACAGAATGATTTCTAAATCAATGTTTTGTTCCAATTGCTCACCATTAATGCAATAAATTGCATTTTACGTGCTATTGTTCCTGAGTCTTGTGAAGGGAATTATTACTGTTACAGCAAATAAATTAGATTTCAATGCTTTGAGGCAAAAGAGAGGTCAAAGAGTGATTTTTGATTCATTGTCTCCATCTTCTAAATGTATCATACTTACATTTGAAATAACTGTATTAAGCACAGAAAGAAGGAGGAAAGAAGAGAAATGTACCACACTTCCATCCTATTCCAGCTTTCAATATCCTCAAGGTATACTGCCCTTGTCCTATATCCTGGGAAGTGACTCCCACTGAGTTCAGGGTCATTATGTTCAGATTAAACTCATCAAGGTACACTCAGCTTCAGCTTAATGAACAGAAGGCTCCCACATCCTGGAAAATCATGTCTTTTCAGTGAGACTGGATGACATCCTTCAACTCCCCACTGAGGGATTAGACGAATATGTATATGGGGAAGACTATTGACCAAGGAGATGTGACATTTGGTAATGCTGTTCTGCCACTAAGGTGATCCTTCCCCCAGCCTACATCGCCTGCCTAAGAACCTGGTATGCTCGAACGGAATCTTCCATCAGGAGAGAATGCCACTGTTAAAAGCTATTTGGTTGTTTGAGAATTTTGACACACAGAGATTTCACAAACATTAGTTCATTATTTTTTTTCCTAGGAAAACAATGAAAAACTCTCTTAGTTAATCTCATTTCTACTAATCCAGCCTTTTCAGGCAGAATCCTCATACTCCCATTTTTCCCCCTGTGTCATGACTCTCCAAACTATTTCTTATAGGAAGACTCAAGCAAGCGTTTAATGGTGCAGAACAAGCAAGGCAGCTCTCTCTGCAGTGTACCCCATCACAGTGAGAGTGTGCTCCCCATGACTCAGAATGAATCAGATGGGGAGGGAAAAACAGCAGCACAAAACTGCAGCTTAAGAAATAAAGGGCAACCTGTGATCTTAAGAAAGAAGCCTGCACTGCCGATCACAGTTACCCAAGAGCTAGTTGCCCAGGCTTCGACATTCTTCAAAGAACAGGTCGAACATAGAGCAGGTTTCTCTTCCAGAGGAAATCAAAACTTCCTGTTGTTTTAAACACACTCTGGAAAAATCAATCATTTATCTCTGTTCTCCCCAACTATGTTGTATCAAGAGCAGAGATACATGTCAAAAACCTGTTCTTTACATTTGTATTTTTTATTGCCTCAATGTTCTGCTCTTTGTACTAGAAGTTTATTATGTATACACAGACATATACACACACTCAAATACAAAATGCATGTGTGTGTTGTATATATGTGTGTGTGTGTGTGTGTATTTGCATTTCAAAATATTGGAAAGGGTAAGTTCCTCAGGTTTTACACCTACTTTCCTTTTCATTATTTCTTTTTTTTAATTTTTTGTATTATTATTTTTTTTACTTTACAATATTGTATTGTATTAATACAATATAATATAATACAATACAATATTGTATTATTTCTAATTGAAACACATTATTTCTAATTGAAACACAGAAAGTTCTTCACCAGGAAGAGCCGGCAAATTTGCTTACGTGCAAAGCCTTTGACTGTGTGGATCACAATAAACTGTGGAAAATTCTGAAAGAGACGGGAAAACCAGACCACCTGACCTGCCTCTTGAGAAACCTATATGCAGGTCAGGAAGCAAAAGTTAGAACCGGACATGGAACAAAAGACTGGTTCCAAATAGGAAAAGGAGTACGTCAAGGCTATATATTGTCACCCTGCTTATTTAACTTATATGCAAAGTACATCATGCAAAATGCTGGGCTGAATGAAGCAACAAGCTGGAATCCAGATTCTGGAGAGAGATATCAACAACCTCAGATATGCAGATGACACTACCCTTATGGCAGAAACTGAAGAGGAATTAAAGAGCCTCTTGATAAAGGTGAAAGTGGAGAGTGAAAAAACTGGCTTAAAACTCAATATTCAAAAAACGAAGATCATAGCATGTGGTCCCATCACTTCACGGCAAATAGATGGGGAAACAATGGAAACAGTGACAGATTTTATTTTCTTGGGCTCCAAAATCACTGCAGATCCAAAATCACTGCAGATAGTCACTGGAGCCATGAAATTAAAAAATGCTTGCTCGCTGGAAGAAAAACTATGATAAACCTAGACAGCATATTAAAAAGTAGAGACGTCACTTTGCTGACAAAGGTCCATATAGTCAAAGCTATGGTTTTCCAGCTGTCATGTATGGATGTGAGAGCTGGACAATAAAAAAGGCTAAATGATGAAGAACTGATGCCTTCAAAATGTGCTGTTGGAGATGACACTTGAGAGTCCCTTGGAGTGCAAGGAGATCAAACCAGTCAAACCTAAAGGAAATCAGTTCTGAATATTTATTGGAAGGACTGATGTTGAAGCTGAAACTCCAATATTCTGGCCACATGATGCAAAGAACTGACTCACTGGAGAAGACCCTGATGCTGGGAAAGATTGAAGGCAGGAGGAGAAGTGGACGACAGAAGATGTGATGGTTCGATGGCATCACTGACTCAATGGACATGAGTTTGAGAAAACTAAGGGAGATGGTGAAGGACAGGAAAGCCTGGCATGCTGCAGTCCATGGGTTTGCAAAGAATCGGACATGACTGAGCAACTGAACAACAACAACAATCTCAAAATAAATTAGAATATTGGAAACTCATATTCTCTACCATGAGCTTGTCAGCTTCCCAATACTTAGATTTTTTTCTTATTTTACTTCTCAAATGGTAAATATAAATAGATATAACACACATAAGCAAAAGCTCTTTGGTTTGTTCGATAATTTTTTTTTTTTTAGTTTTAGTTTTTTAGTTTTTTTTTTTTAATTTTATTTTATTTTTAAACTTTACATAATTGTATTAGTTTTGCCAAATATCAAAACGAATCCACCACAGGTATACATGTGTTCCCCATCCTGAACCCTCCTCCCTCCTCCCTCCCCATACCATCCCTCTGGGTCGTCCCAGTGTACTAGCCCCAAGCATCCAGTATCGTGCATCCAACCTGGACTGGCATCTCGTTTCATACATGATATTTTACATGTTTCAATGCCATTCTCCCAAATCTTCCCACCCTCTCCCTCTCCCATAGAGTCCATAAGACTGTTCTATAATTTTTAAGAGGGTAAGGGGTCCTAAAAACAAAAAGTTTGAAAATGGATGATTTGTCCCAATTATTTTGTTACCGTTCTTCTGCTGTACAACCTTAACTACTCCCAAGAGTATGTGACACAAGAGAATACACTTAACCCTTGCACTTTCACACTAGGACCCACTGGCACTCTAAATCATTTATTTTTGTTGTACAACTAAGGGTTGTTTTTAAGGTAGGGCCTCTATAACTGAGATCATTGCTCAGTGGGAGGGGGAGGGGCTGGTGATCAGGAGAGACCAGGGATTTGCTCTAAGACTCACCAACCCCAAATGAACTTCTGAGGTTTCTAAGGCCAGACATTATCTGATACCTCATGATTTTCAGACAAATTCCCAAGGGAATACCAAGAACCACTTGATTTACTGTACAGAGTAAATATAGCAGATCAACAAGTGCTTTTCAAGCTTGAAGTTCACCTCAGACCCTAATTCCCCAACCCATGGAAGTAAAGTTGCATGTACAAAATAAAACAATAAAATTTTATATATATATATATATATCACACACATGTATATATACATTCGCAAACTAATTTCGAATTGGAGGCTAGGAGACAAAAATATCTGAATATCTGTCACCACTGAGCCCACTGAGTTTCCCTGGAAAAACAAGATGAAATCTAGATGATAAAGTTTAACCTCTTCTTTTGTGCTTAGACTAGTTCCACATACCTCTAGGGAGCCATATGCAGAGGCCTTAAGAGTTTCCGGTACAGAACTGCCACACCAACACCCCAAGTCCACGAACAGTGTGCTGAAGAGTTGCTGCCCGCACCTCAATACAACATGGCTGCGCCCGGCACCTCCGTCGGAAGTGCAGAGAGCAAAGCGCCTGCGCAGCAAGGGCAAAGGCCACGGCCCTCTCCGCTCCCGCCACCACAAGAGCGCCGCAGAGCAGCCCTGCGGAGGGCTTGTGTGGAGAGGCTGTGCTCAGGTACCAAGCTCCTGCCTCGCCAATACTAGAACTTTTCTTTGCTTCTGAACCAGACTCGATCTTATCTTACTGGAGTGAGTGACAATGGGCAGGAGGATTCTTGCTGGACTTCGACTCAAAACAGTCAGTGACATCCAGGAGTAATTTTCTTTCCTGAGTGCTTAGTCGCTCAGTCTTATCTGACTCTTGCAACTCATTGGACTGTAGCCAGCCAGGCTCTTCTGAACCTGGGGTTTTTCAGGCAAGAATACTGGTGTGGGTTGCCATTTCATTTTCCACGGGATTTTTCTGTCCCAGGGATCAAGCCCGCATCTTCTGTGTCTCCTGCATTGCAGGTGGATTCTTTACCTGCTGAGCCATCCAGTTAGTTAGCATAAATATTAACTATCCTTTCCTCTCAGGGGTGTTGTAATGCAAGAGCCATTGAAAGCATCTGTTATAAAAAGATGCGCCGACAAAAAGCTTCCCACCTCAACATGAGACAGAATTCCTGCTTATCTGTACTCACTGTTCCCACAGTTGAACATCATCTTATAAAGACAATAATGAAGTTTTTGTAAATCTAATGTGAAGAACTGACTCATTGGAAAAGACCCTGATGCTGGGAAAGATTAAAGGCGGGAGGAGAAGGGGATGACAGAGGATGAGATGGTTGGATGGCATCACCGACTCAATGGACATGAGTTAGAGCAAGCTCTGGGGAGTTGGTGATGGACAGGGAAGCCTGGCATCCTGCTCTCCATGGGGTTTCCAGGAGTCGGACACGATTAAGCAACTGAACTGAACTGAGTGTTTGACTTATAATATTTTTCAGAATTATTACTCTATAATTTTAAAAGTTGTCTGATTTGAAGAACTGGAGTAAACTCACACTAGAAAATAAATTTCCTCTTGCTTATCCTATCCTATCTGACTATTCAAAAGAGAAGAAATTCAAACTGGCAGTAAACTGTTACAAAAATGGAGACAAGGTTGAGTTAGACAATTCACTGGATAACTTATGTGAGAAATAAACCATAGGTAAGTAGAATGTAAGGGTTTCCCAGGTGGCACTAGTGGTAAAGAACCCACCTGCCAATGCAGGAAATGTAAGAAATGAGGGTTCGGTCCCTGGTTAGGAAAATCCTCTGGAGGAGGGCGTGGAAACCTACTCCAGTATTCTTGCCTGGAGAATCCTATGGACAGAGGAACCTGGTAGGCTATAGTCCATGTGTTTGCAAAGAGTGGGACACAACTGAAACGACTTAGCATGCACACACACAGGTGGAATGGGAATAGCAATTAGGTTTTTTTCCTCCAGAAACATTGTAGACTAATGTTTCCAGATGTTAGTATAGTTAAAGTCATAATTGTCTCTTAATTTTGTGAAAGGATTTCAATCCAAACTGGAACCAGAGTATGTGAAACGGAAAATCTCACGCATGGACCCTCAGGAAAATGAAACTTAATAACAGGAATAATGATTTCCCCTAGAAGCCTGATTTACAGAAGAATGGAAACTTATTTTCTGACCAATAAACATGCGCCACGAGTCTCTCCTCATACTTAAGCCAATGGACTTACTGCTTGGACTTTGGCTGGATGACCTGCTCTTTATATACCTTTTCCATAAATACAGTCTGTCCCAAATCCTCAACAGACATGCTTAAAGCTAGCTACAATTTGCATTTCCTAAATTACAATTCCTCTTCTATTCCAGAGTAAACTCTTTGGCCATTTAAACTTGCCTTGGTTTACCTCTTTATTTAGGTTGACAATTTGTTCTCAAATGCAAGTCTACAGATCATAGCATTCCCGTGTGATGGTCTCCAGCTGCAGTGGACACTGCTGGTGGCCCACCCACATCCCCCTGCCAGCGTCACTTCAGTGCATACAACCTGTTAAATTGATTAAGCAAGGAGGCCATTAGACTAAGGCTTTAATGCCATGGCAGCCGGCATAGGCAAACCAAAATCTAAGCCTGTAACCATCTCAAGGTTACGAAGTGGAAACCTACAGACAGCAGATCACAAACAGCTGAAAATGCTTTAAGCCATAGCCAATCAATAATGTCCTTAGTTAGCTTCTGCCTTTCTCCATAAAGGTCTCTCCTCCAGCTCCAGCTGGAGTGGTTAGAAAACCACTTGCATTGTCATTGCCATATCAATTTTTCGCTCAAACTCTTTAATTTTAACAGGGCTCAGTTTCTCTTTTAACATGACTTACTTCCACCTTACCAGGACCCCCATTTCTGTCCCTAAGGGCCTTCTCCCGCCACTTATGCACACAGTGCCCCACGTGGGCAAGTAGAAAGTACAGAGATGCTAGCATTTCATCAACTTCATCAGTAATGCTCGAGATTGCGGGGACTTTGCTGGCATGGGGTCAGCTGTGGACTGAAATTCAGCTGCCCAGGGCAGGGATGGGGAGGGTAACCAACTCAATAAACACACGCTCTTTTGATCACCTTCAGCTCCTTCTCTCAAGCCCATGTGGCCCTGCCTTCACCTGCCAATTAAACCGCAGTAAGTCCTCCTTCAATATGAGGGGATTGGTTTTAGGACCCTTGCAGATTCCAAAGTCCACAGATGCTCAAGTCCTTATGTAAAATGGCATAGTATTTGCATATAACCTATGCACACCCTCCTGAGTACTTTAATTCATCTTTAGACCACTTATAGTATCTAAAACAATGTGGGGGCTTCCCTTGTGGCTCAGCTGGTAAAGAATCTGCCTGCAATGCGGGAGACCTGGGTTCGATCCCTGGGTCGGGAAGATCCCCTGGAGAAGAAAATGGCTACCCACTCCAGTATTCTGGCCTAGAGAATTCCATGGGGGTCACAAAGAGTCGGACACAACTGAGCAACTTTCATACAAAAACTAAACTAAACAAACTTTTGGGGCTTCCCTAGTAGCTCAGATGGTAAAGCATCTGCCTGCAATGCAGGAGACCCAGGTTCAATCCCTAGGTGGTGAAGATCCCTGGAGAAGGAAATGGCAACCCACTCCAGTATCCTTGCCTGGAAATTCCCATGGACAGAGGAACCTGGTGGGCTACAGTCCACGGGGTCAGAAAGAGTCAGACACGACTGAGTGGCTGACACACAATACAGTGTGAATGGTATGTACGTCATTGGTGACCTGCAGCAGATTCAAGTTTTGCTCTTGGGAAGTATCTGAAATTTTTTTCACATATTTTCTATCTGAATCCATGGATACAGAGGACCAACTGTACTTTTATTGAGTCCTTAAATCTCAGGATCGGCTTCAAATACAAGAGACAAAAAGAAAAGAAATAAAATGCCAAATTTTGAGTTGGCCAACTAGGTTTTTCCTACACTTTTAAGTACACAGAACATGCCCCCACATCTTTATGAGGTATAGTTGAGAAACAAGTATATAAGGCGTGCAACATGATGATTTAATATTTGTACACACTGTGAGTTAATTACCAGAATCAAGTTATTTAACACATCCATCACCTCACACAGTTACCATTTATGTGTGTCTGTGTGGTGAGACCATGTAAGATCTACAGGTTCATCAAATTTCAAGTTTATAATACAGTATTATTAACTATTAGGGGCTTCCCAGTTGGCATGATGGGAAAGAATCTACCTGCCAATGCAGGAGACACAAGAGATGCAGGTTTGATCCCTGAGTTGGGAAGATCCCCTGGAGAAGGAAATGGCAACCCACTCCAGTATTCTTCCCTGAAAAATTTCACGGACCGAAGAGCCTGGCCAGCTACAATCCATGGGGGTGCAAAGAGTCGGACACAACTGAGCAACTGAGCACACACACATTATTAACTATAGTCACCATGTCACCATACTGTACATTCAGATCAGATCAGATCAGTCGCTCAGTCGTGTCCGACTCTTTGCAACCCCATGAATCACAGCACGCCAGGCCTCCCTGTCCATCACCAACTCCCAGAGTTCACTGAGACTCACATCCATAGAGTCAGTGATGCCATCCAGCCATCTCATCCTCTGTCATCCCCTTCTCCTCCTGCCCCCAATCCCTCCCAGCATCAGAGTCTTTTCCAATGAGTCAACTCTTTGCATGAGGTGGCCAAAATACTGGAGTTTCAGCTTCAGCATCATTCCTTCCAAAGAAATCCCAGGGCTGATGTCCTTCAGAATGGACTGGTTGGATCTCCTTGCAGTCCAAGGGACTCTCAAGAGTCTTCTCCAACACCACACTTCAAAAGCATCAATTCTTCGGCGCTCAGCCTTCTTCACAGTCCAACTCTCACATCCATATGTGACCACAGGAAAAACCATAGCCTTGACTAGACGAACCTTTGTTGGCAAAGTAATGTCTCTGCTTTTTAATATACTATCTAGGTTGGTCATAACTTTCCTTCCAAGGTTCCCAGAATTTATTCATCTCATAACTGCAAAAGTTTAAAGTACACAGATCTAATCCAGTAATGTACCCTGTCTCCAGCAGCTAGGCTTTTGCTATGTTTAATTAACTGGGAGACCTATAGGAACAAAATTGAGAAAACCTGTGATTATTATCACTTGACTCCTACATGAAAGCATTTAGGGTCTCCCTTGAGCCCCTCTTCAAAACCAAAATGTCAAAGAACGTAAAGTGAAGCTAGTAATGGGGTCACCAAGTCTATCAGGTTCCCTGAATCAACCCTCAATCTAACCTCAATGGATAGGTTAGAAGCAAATGGCTGTGGGAGGGCGGAGGACAGGAGGAAAAAGGAAGATTCGCCATTGAGAGTAGGGCCCTAAGTTACTATGTTGCTCCCTCCTCTGATCACCTTGGTCTCCATGAATTTTAACAAATTTCAAGGACAACATCTCTGGGTGAACTGATGTGCATGATTATCACTTGTAGGACATGTAGATTATATTCTATATGTTCTACTAAGATGGCAGGAAATCTAATATTACATTTTTGATTGAAGAATAATTGATTTATAATATTAGTTTCAAGTGTACTGGGCTGCCCGGTGGCTCAGACGATAAAGAATCCGCCTGCAATGCAGGAGACCTGAGTATGATCCTTGGCTTGGGAAGATCGTCTGGAAGAGGGCATGGCAACCCACTCCAGTATTCTTGCCTGGAGAATCCCTACAGACAGAGGTGGCTGGTGGGCTACAGTTCATGGGGTTGCAAAGAGTCAGACTTGACTAAGCAACTAAGTATATCAAGGGTACTACATAGTGATTCAATACTTTCATAGATTATACTCCATTTAAAGTTATTATAAAATATTGGCTATATTCTTTGTGCTGTGCAGTACCTCCCTCTAGCTTTTTAAATTTTATACATAGTAATTTGTACCTCTTAATCCCCTCCCCGATCTGGTCTCTCTCCCCAAGTTTTAAGTTTAAAAAGAGTATTGTATCACTTGTTAAAAGAAAAAAGGCAGCTCTTGAAGATATAACCTTGAGGTGTTCAGAAAACTTATTCTAACAGATTCTTCCCCCCAAAGTCATAGAAGATATTTATATTGTGCTCTAAGATCATATTCCCTCCATTTTTTATTTCCTCTTCTCAATTAAATATTTTAAAGCAAGTCATTAAAGCCCTTGTGTTTTACATATAATGTTACATCTAAGTGATGTTTGGCAAGTACTATTCTAAATGAGCTGTTCTAAAACAGAAGGTATTTTACTCACAGTTGCTCATAGATAATCAGTATAAATATACAAACAAAAGCCTAAAAATATTGTACCCCTGCCACAAATAATCACAGACTTTAAAATACCAATTTACCTTAATTGTCCAAGCAACTCATGAAAATTCATTGTTGGGGAGAAATGAAATGAGCCAAGAGAACAATGTGTTCTTTGTCTTTTACTTCAATTATCTTTATGTAATTTCTAATTTTGTTATGAGACATTTTGGAATCTTGATTGCTTTCTTAAAAATTTGCTGATTGACTCAGTACAGCTGAGTATTTAAGTATACAGGAAAGAGCGGTTCCAGTAAATTAATTATAAATCTTAACTCGGAAAGATGGCAATCTTCTATATCTTAATTTTGATTGTAATTACGTAAGCATTGTGTGTTCAGTCACTCTGTCATGTCCAACTTTTTGCAGCCCCGTGGACTATGGCCCATCTTCTGTCCATGGGATTCTCCAGGCAAGAATACTGGAGGAGGTTGCCATTTCCTCCTCCAGGGGATCTTCCCAACCCAGGGGTAGAACCCATGTCTCCTGCATCTCCTGCATTGGCAGGTGGATTCCTTACCACTGAGCCACTTGGCAATTACATAGGTGTATATATTGGCCAAGTCATCAACCCACATACTTAAGATATGTGAATTTTATTATAAGTTATATATATATATATTATTTAAAGAAAGAGTATTATTGAAAATGGATGAATAATATCTTTTTTTTACCAAAAAGCCTTTTTTTCATCTCAATGCCAGTGATTCCATTCTCTGACGACCACTTTCTCCCATTCACTTTGTATACTACCTGTGCACTGACACCAGTGGGCTTTCCAGCTTTTCATTCTCCCTCACCTACCTCGTGTCCTGCTTTTCTCCCTTATCACACTAAGAGTCCATTGTCTGTCTTTAGAATCCCTCTCTCGCATCCTTCACTATATTTGCCCTGCACTTCAACTGGCTAAACAGTATCCCACACTAAATTATTCTACCTGCTTCACACCCACACCTAATCAGCTGAGCATGATTGGACAGAAACCACATAACTAGAAGGACTGAATTCATTTTAAATTCATGACACTGTGCTGGCCCATGGTACTGCCTCATGGCCTTGGGTAATCCTTTGCCTCACTTTCTTCAACAGTTATTTCTTATCTTCTCATAAATAATCCCATGCCAAGCCTTTCCTATAATAAAGAGGGATTCTGTAACTAGAAGAAAAACGGGGTACTGGTCAAACAAAAGCAAGTCTTCTATTTTGCTCTGCTAAAAGACTGGTACTTTGCTAAATTACTCTTTGATATCAAGTTAGAGTGTTTCCTAGTACGAACATTAAAATTCTTAGTTCTGAACATTAGGGTTATTTCCCCCTTATTTTCTTTTCTTCAGGTAAATTTCTATTTGTTCAACTCCTCCCAAATCTACACTGAAACATCAGAAAAGAACATTTTTAAAGGACGCAAAACCACAAGGACAAAGAAAAAAAGGGACAATTGCAGCATAATTTTGAAAGCTAGATAAATGGGAAAGAATCTAAAGAAAGCTCAATCCTAAACCAGTCGTGGAGGAAGCCAGGAAGAAACTGAATAGATTTGCAGAATCCACAAAGATTCTGGAATTGGCAACATTAGGTCCTCTATTTCCTTCTTATTTATAAAAAGCATTTTACTTATAATTATAAATATTAAAATGACCTCTTGTTAACTCAGTTTTGGTTGCTCTATCTCACTTGTTAGATCTTTATCAGTTCCAGATTATAATATTATATTGTATTATATCATGATATTGTAGTCTTTCTGTTTTCCTTTCTTGGTTTCATATAAAACTTTCCCTGGACTTACAAAACAGTAAAGTTTTTACAACTTTTCCCAAAATTTATGTCTAGGAAAAAAATGAAAGTGTTGTCGTTCAGCCATGTCCGACTTTTTGCAACCCCATGAACTGTAGCCCACCAGGCTTCTCTGTCCATGGGATTTCCCAGGCAAAAATATAGGAGTGGGTTGCTATGCCCTCCTCCAGGGGATCTTCCTAACTCGGGATTGAACCCATGTCTCTTACATCTCCTGCATTAGCAGACAGGTTCTTTAAGACTAGTACCACCTGGCAAACCCCAAGAAAAAAAGAGTATGTTCTATCATTCCTTGTTTCTATCAGGATTTTTTAAGTGACAAACAACTTAAAAAAGGTCACCCTTTTTTAAGGGCCCTTAAAAAAAGCCCCTTCCAGGGTCCACCTTGGAAGGTTTAAGTGGAAAAAAATTAATTAAAGGCTGTATGAATCTCTCAGGCTTCGCAGGTGCTGCTAGTGGTAAAGAACACGCCTGCAATACAGGAGACATAATGAGACATGGGTTCAGTCCTTGGATTGGGACAATCTCCTGGAAGAAGGCATGGCAACCCACTCCAGTATTCTTGCCTGGAGAAGCCCATGGACAGAGGAGCCTGACAGGCTACAGTCCATAGGGTTGCAAAGAGTCGAACACAACTGAAACAACTCAGCACTCATGCATGTGAGCACAGGTAGCTCACAGAAGTGTCAAGAGGGTTTGAGAACCAAGTCTGGATGCTGAGCAGACAGGAACGATGTCCAGTTACTCTGCAGTGGCCCCTGCAGCTCAGACACCCCTGGTACCACTGGTTGGTGCCTCCACCTTGACTTGCACAGATGTCCAACTCATGCTGGTGATGCTCAGTAGATGCCAGAAATGGCAGCGATGCCCCTGTAGAACCCAATACTACTGTTGCCATACTTGCCAGATGACAAGTTCTACAAGCCTCCTTCTCCATTGCTTGCTGCTGATCAAAGTCATGTGCGAGACCATCCGATTGTTGGAATCCAGGCCATACGCACCAGTGCCGTTACAGCAAAGGAACCTGGCAAAGTTAGTTTTCTACTTCAACCTGGGCAAGGGGAACTCATAAGACAGGACGTTTTCCTAACATTAGAAGAATGCTCATAAGTGAAAGTGAAGTCACTCAGTCGTGTCCGACTCTTTGCAACCCCATGGACTGTAGCCTACCAGGCTCCTCTGTCCATGGGATTTTCCAGGCAATAGTACTGGAGTGGATCGCCATTTCCTTCTCCAGCGGATCTTCCCGACCCAGGGATAGAACACAGGTCTCCCGCATCGTAGACAGACGCTTTACCGTCTGAGCCACCAGATAGGTAATCTGAAATGCCCTACATAACAAATGTCCACGATAACACCTAATAACAAATGTCCACAATAACATCTAAAGGAGAGACTTCTCTCTGTTGGTGTGGCTTCCTATATCTTATAGTTGCAAAGAGTACTCAGAAAACCAACCGAAATGTAGACATGATAATAACTTGCCAAGCATTGCACACTCTGCTACTACATGGAGGAATATGGTAGATACCAAAATAATCCAATTATCCCTTATCCCACTATATCCCACATTCAGAGGGACTTCAGTTATAATCCCAACTTTAAGACAATAATACATGCATGGAAAACATTTTGCAGAAATCATTAACCTGCACCAGAACTCAACCATTTTATAACTTAAAAAAAAAAGACTTCTTGACAATCAGATTAATCTCTTAATTTTTGATAGGTAGCATAGTCCTGACAACTTGAATCCCAAAGAATAACTGTGCCTTTAACAGCTACTCTCATATTTAAAAAACCATAAAATAGCAATAAATTTCAATATGATCACTTTTATTCCCTTATGTAATACAAATATTTACTCTTGTTTGCTAGGATACATATTTATTAATTCTCTGTGTACCTGTTGGCAGCACAAATAACAAACTTCCTTTTTTCACTTTTCCCTGTCAGCAGCTATCATATAAATCACACACATCTTGGAAGCTCTGATAAAAATATAGAAAGTTGAGTTCAATTATCCCTTTTGTGTTATATTATTTTCAAACGTTTTCTTTGTGAAATCACTGCATTGTTTTTCCTCGTACATGAACCCTGATGGCCATGCAGCCGTGGCCCACACTGCCACCTGGCGTGGCTGGGACAAACTTCCTTCCGCTTTGTAGAAGCTACCAAGCCTGGACAGCTTTGCTGAGTCATGTCAAGCTACCAAGCCGGAACAGCTTTGCTGAGTCATGTCACAGGCTGAACTTCGCTCTGGAGTTTGTGGGTCTACATGAAATGAGGAGAGAGGTTTACATCAGTAGACACCACAAATCCTTTTATAGAGGAGGGGAAAACTGTACATATTCAGCATTTTTGATTCAGCAAGTGTTTATTTAGGTAAGATAAGGTATTTACGCAGGTAAGGTCTGTGCTTAATCCCACAGGTGACACAAAATTGAGGAAGGCACAAACACTCTTCCAGAGGATTTAGCAGCATATGACAGAATACAATATGAGTTAAGCGTACAAAGTGCACAAGTTGGGAAGAGATCACAAGAAATAATACAAAAACAAAAATGGACTTCTTAAAGAAGTGGTGTTTGGCATAGGCATTGAAAGAAATTTGGGTGTTTACGGGCTGCGACAGGAAACTGAGGAGAAAGGAAAAACACATACCCAAAGTAACAAAATGATAAATTAAAAGCCCTTTTTATGTATTCATTTTTTAAAAAAGACTCACTTAACTTTTATTTTGACATTCTATCATAGGCAAAGTATAGAAGACAAAATTTATAGTTTTCACAGACACTTGTGATTAGAATTTTATTATTAGAAGAGTGAGTTATTTAAATAGAAATACTGAAATATTTTGCTTTCCCTGAAAAGTAATTCTTAAATGATAGTGTTGGATAACAATACTTCCATTAAGTTTTCTTCAAATCTATTTTACATCAAAAAAAAAAAAAAGACAAAACCCTTCCCATACAAATGTTCCATAATTTTAAGACAAGGTTATTTAAAAAAATTTTTTTTAATTTAAATTATATACTTATCATATTTATAATATTATATATTCACTGACCATAAATGAATTAATAGTTATTTACTTTTAAAGCTTTTTAAGAAAACAGTGCTTAGGGGAATGACTTCCCTGGAGGTCCAGTGGTTAGGATTCAGTGTTTTCACTGGTGGGGTCCAGGTTCAATCTCTGGTCAGGGAGTTAAGATCCCACAAATCCAGCAGCTGTGGGGGGTTGTACTGGGTGGGGGTCAGGAGGCCTAGAAGATGTTTGAGTAGTCAATGTTACTTGACTTAAAATTCAGCATAACCATTTCATTCCCTCATTTACTTACATGGTAAAATTAATACTTTTATACTTCACACATTTCTTTCCACAGCTTCAGCTGAATTTCAATTATAAATTAGGCAGATCTATCATGATATTTAGCAATCTCGAATTTAAATTTTGATTTTATAGAACAGCATTTTCTTAACATTTTCCTTTTAGAATTCTGAGGTGTTTACAGAAATTTTGTAACTGTTCAGTGTCATAAAAATAAAAAATGACTTGAATTTTTACTAGAATAGTCTCTAAAGTCATGTCCTCTAATCTTGAAAAAAATGATTGAATAAAGTTGAATAATAACTAAAGCAAAATGATTTTAAATATAAAATTCTATCAACCATAACTTTTAATGTTTTATTTTATTATTTGTTTTATTTATTATTAATTTGGCTGCACTGGGTCTTCATTGCTGCCACCAGGCTTTCTCTAGTTGCAGCCCCAAGCAGGGGCAACTCTTTGTTTCCCCACGCGGGCTTCTCATTGCAGTGGCTTTTCTCATTGCAGAGCATGGGCTCCAGACACAGGGGCTTCAGCAGTTGCAGCACATGGGCTTCAGTAATTGTGGTTCATGAGCTTAGTTGATCAGCAGCATGTAGAATCTTCCCAGACCAGGGATCAAACCTCTTTCCCCTGCCCTGGCAGGCAGATTCTTATCCACTGTACCATCAGGGAAATTCCTCAACTCATAATTTTTAAAATGAACTTTCCATTTTTATATTAGCAGAATTATATATATATGTGTGTGTGTATATATATATGTATACACACATATTTTAAGGTATATGATAGAGCATGCTTTATATAATATTAGGATTACGTATCTTACATATCTCAAGTGGGTAAAAATGACACTTGAAGAATATTATAAAATCTCAGTTTTCAATATCATTTCTCTTCTAGGAAATAAACAATCTTTAATTGACCTGGTTTTATTCGTTTGCTTTTTTTTCTTACTAATAAAAATTCTAAAATGCAAATAGCATTCTAAAAAATAATTCTATACTTTAGGGATAAATATACAATACAATACTGTAAAATGTAATAGTGGTTAATATTGCATCACATTTCCCCATATATAATCAAATTAAATTTTCGGTTCTTCTCCCATGGCTTAATTATGCAGAATTTTATAACAACTAATAGCAAAATATACATTACATGGTCCAGCAAATTGCTTGATACATAACAATTACTCAAGTACTTTGGGGGTTGAGTACTCCAAAAGATAAGAATCTGCCCTTACTGTTTGAGTGGAAATTACATCTGTTATTAATGTAACATTTTCTATTTTGTAGTAAGAAGCTCATCTCAAACTTAAATTATCTACCCAAGAGTCGTCTATATGTGGGTAGGACTGGAGGTGCTATGAGGTATACTATCAGTAGTATCAGAGTTAAAACTTAGGTAGCAGCGATGTGTGCTCTAGCCAGGTGTGTGTACTGTCTCTTTTGGTCTACAGAACCCTCATAAGAACCTTTGAAAGTAAGTAATGCTATTGCCCCATTTAGAGGTTAAGACAACCAAGACACACAAAGGTTAAGTAACTTGCCCAAGGTGACACAGCTAGTAAGAGGAAGAGCTGGGTTCAAATCCAGGCACCTTGTCCTGGAGTCTTTGAGCCAAATCACTATTCCAGAATAACAGGAGTGTTTCTAGAAAGGTCTTTGAAGATGTGCTAAGGGAGTCCAGGCACAGAAAAACTTGCCAAGGACAAAAGGCCAATGTGAAAAAAGAAGTGAAACTTGGAGTGTTGCCCCTGATACATTCTGTGCGAGAGTTATACCACGGTTCTAGGAAATGAAGTCTCAAATAAAACAACTTTAGGGAGTTGAGAGTCAATTTGGGTAATGGTAGCTGCTGTACAAGTAAACATCAAATTTTCAATAACTTATCACAGTAGTAATGTATTTTTTAAATTGTGGTAAACTATGCATAACATGCAGTTTACCATTTTAAATGTTTTTATGTGTACAGAAAATATTGGGCTGGCCAAAAAGTTGGTTTGGATTTTTCTGTAACATCTCATGGAAAACTATTTTTCTTGCTTACAGCAGAGTCTGAGGCGGATGTCCTGTTTCCTTCCATCCTACACTGTGACATTCCCTGAGGTCTTAGAGCCAGCCCGAGGGAAAAGAAAGAAGAGAAAGGAGGCACGCCTACTTCTTAAACTCCTGGGCCTGAAAATGATGTACATCACACTCTGTTCACATTGTGGGCAACCAGTTCCATAACTCCACTGAATACAAAGGCGGAGCAGGGAGTTCAGGAAAGTTTTAAATTTCTATGCAGAGACTTCTTGGCACTAATTCTACACAGTGGAATTCTGGGAGGCGGACAGCCATCTCTTCCAAAGGCTCCTTCACTGAATTCTCTCCTGTCACAGGGCAACATCAGGAAGCACTACCTGGGAACCCAGGTAAAAGGCACTGGGCGATAGATACAAAAGGATCCTTCCCACTTTATGGGGACTTCCCTGGTTGTCCAGTGGCTGAGACTCTGAGCTCCCAATGCATGGGGACTGGGTTTGATCCTTTGTCAGGAAACTAGATCCTACAGGCCTGCCGCAACTCAGAGTTCTCATGCCACAACTAAAAAGGATCCGAAAGGACTCAGTGAAGATGCAAAATCCTGAGTGCTGCAGCTAAGACTGCAGCCGAATAAGCTAATTAAGAAATAATAAATATTAAGGCTCCTTTCCACTTTAGCAGAGAACCTATCGTCTTTATCACATGAAAGCCACCATCTTTTTTCGCATCAAAAAAGCAACTCTGGCCGCAAGAGGGCCAGTGCATTCAGCAGAGACGTTGGCAGTTTTGACCAGCGCTGTTTTGCCCCTGCTGTAGCAGAATGGCCAGCAGTGCCTCAGGGGTCTGAGAGAGCAGAGCCACCGTGGGAACAGATGGGTGTGGGGGGTGATGGCATGCTGGGCTGCAGCAGTGTCTCTGGGAAATGGGAGGTCTCAGCTGCAGGCCATTTGAGGACAGGGATGGTGGAGGCACGGGGAGAAATCCTGAGTGAGAAAGGAAGAAAATGGCAAAACCCTTCACAGGACCTGATGGGAGGCTGTTTGTGACTCACAGAAGGCAACTAAGAAGAAGGTTTTGTCATCAGGTTTGTGGGGACCAAACAAAAGTAATATTATTGAGATTTTGGCTTTACTCCAAGGCTGCTGTGGGCTTGAAACTACAGCTCTGAAAAACCACTTCTCTGAGAGAAAGGTCAACGAGTGAGTGATGAGACGTGGGAAGTATTTGAACTTATCAGGGAACCAAAGCTGTAGAACTAGTCTCCCCAGAAGCCAGTTCACAGCTTCTATTACAGCAGCTCTGAGGCAAGGGACAGAAGTCTGGCTAAAAGCTATTGGAGGGAAAAGAGGTGACATAAGCTGGCTTTCAGGATCACATATCTGTCACAGACAGGATGAATTAAGACCTGGTGCTACTTAGAAGAGGTGGCAAAAAGCTGCACTTCAGCAGAGCAGATTTGCTAGGGGTTGGATGTGCCACAGACAACTGAAAAGAGCAGAGGAAACTGGGGTGAAGAGAGAGTGAAACTTCCAAGATTCAGGACACCAGAGATCTCCTAGGTGAACAGCTATCAGAACTGGGGCTCCACAGTCTTTAGTCTGGAAAGGTATCTTTGGGACTTGGGAAGAAAATGACCTTCAACCTGCAGAGGATCAGATACAAAGCTTGGAAGGTCCAGGGCAGAGCCAAAGAAATGTCTGACTGTGACAGGCTGGGAAGGCTGAAACTTGTACCCAGAGAGCATGCGGCTCACAGGGAGGGGCAGGACAGGTCTGACCCAGGGCAAAGTGTGGCCCCCAGATCCGCAGCATCACGTCGTCACCTGCAAATGTGTTTGAAATGTGAATTCTTGCCTCCCCGCCCCCCTGCCCCTTAGCCCACTTAATCAGAAAATCTGAGAGTTAAAGCCCAGCAAACTGTGTTTAAGGAAACCATCAAGTGATTTTGATGCAGGCTAGGAGAAGGCAATGGCACCCCACTCCAGTACTCTTGTCTGGAAAATCCCATGGACGGAGGAGGCTAGCAGGCTACAGTCCTGGGGTTGCTGGGAGTTGGACATGACTGAGTGACTTCACTTTCACTTTTCACTTTCATGCATTGGAGAAGGAAGTGGCAACCCACTCCAGTGTTCTTGCCTGGAGAATCCCAGGGATGGGGGAGCCTGGTGAGCTGCCATCTATGGGGTCAACTCACGAAGTATTTTGTATGAGACCAGCACTCACAGATGCTCACAAGGGCTAGGAGCAGGGAAGCTTCCGGTATTATCTTAGAGCAGAAAACATACATCTGTTTCATGCTAATTTCACCATGTCTTCTCCTCTCCTGCCATCCCCCATCAATTCCCCAGGCCTTCAATAATATTTTCCTGTGGCCGTCTTCAAAAAAAGTGCATCCTCACATCCACCATATCACCCTTTTTCTTTCTCATCAGCATTCAATATAAGAACACAATAAAATTGTCATTTGGTATTATTTCTCCTCTTTATTACATCTACTAGTGTTGCAAAAATGTTGTTTTCTACTCTTTTTTTTTTTTGACTTCTGAACATTTCAGCCCTATTATGGACTCAAAATGGAGCTGACCTTGAAGTTAAAAAACAGTTTCATTTTTTTGGTAGAAAAATGCATTTCAACTACAAACAATAAATTTGCAGTTGAACTTTAGAACGTGTACATAGATAGAGGTGGACTGATTGGCATGACCCATCACATACAAACTGGAACAACAACAAAAATCTATTCAAATGGTACTATCAAGGAGATGAAACAAAGTCTATGACAACAGTGTTCAAATCTGCTTCGAAATGCTGGCTCTAGCTTCTCTCCCCTTCCCTTCATAAAAAAAAGGGGGGGTGGACAGGAAAGAAGGAAGGCAGGAGAGAGGGACAAAAGGAGAGAGTCATAATTTAGAATTGCATAGATTTTCATAAGATCTAAATAGACATATCTCCAAAGAAGACATACAGATAGCCAAGAGTAACATGAAAAGATGCTCAACATCACTGATTATTACAGAAATGCAAATCAAAACTGCGAGGTGTCACACCAGTCAAAATGGCCATTATCAAAAAGTCTACAGATAATAAATGCTGGAGAGGGCATGGAGCAAAGGGAACCCTTCTACATTGTTGGTATGAATGTAAATTGGTGCAGTCACTATGGAAAATAATATTGAGGTTACTTAACTACCAAAATAGAACTACCATATAATCCAGCAATCCCACTCCTGGGTATATATCAGCAAAAGATGAAAACTTTAATTTGCAAAGACATAGGGGCACTATTTACAATAGCCAAGACGTGGAAACAGCCAAAGTGTCCATTGACAGATGAATGGATAAAAAAGGTGTGATAGATACAGATTAAAATGGAATATTACTTACCATAAAAAAGAATGAAATAATTCCATTTGTAGCAATGTGGATGAACCTAGAGATTATCACACTAAGTGAAGTAGTCAAACACAAATGCTATATACACTTATATATGGAATCTAAAAAATAGTATAAATGAACTTATTTACAAAATAGAAACAGACTCACAGACACAGAAAACAAACATGGTTACCAAAGGTGTTGGGGGGTGGAAATTAAGAATATGGGATTAACAGGTACACACGACTATATATAAAATAGGTAAATAGTAAGAACCTACTGTATAGCACAGGGAGCTACATTCAATGTCTTATAATAACCTATGATGGAAAAGAATTTTAAATAAGAACATATATGTATAACCTTATCATTTTGCTGTATACCTAAAACTAACACAATACTGTGAATCACCAGAAGGTGAAAATGAACGTCGCTCAGTTGTGTCTGACCCTTTGAGACCCCATGGACTATACAGTCCATGGAATTCTCCAGGCCAGAATACTGCGGTGGGTAGTCATTCCCTTCTCCAGGGGATCTTCCCAACCCAGGGATCGAATCCGGATCTCCTGCATTATGCACTAACAAAAAAATTATGGATTGAAAAAAATAATTGCACAGATTCCTATCACTGAGCTGAATTACTCTCATCTGCAAACCTACCCTCAGAAGCCCTAATGACTCAAGAATACAGCATCTGTATAGTACTCAAAATACCAGTGGGACTCAGTAATACTGTGCTCTGAAAAACTAATTAATCTACCTCTCGCAGCTAGTTCTAGATTGTTTTATCAGAAGAAAGAAATGCTAAGGATAAAGAAGTTTTTATTTGACTAGAGAATGCTAACTGAGAGGTTCAAGGGCATGTCTTCATAATTAGGAAAAACAGAAGGCAGATAATGAGGGCTAAGAAACAAAAGGCCATTAAAAGGCCATGGAATGCTGTGTTGCAAAATGCAACTATGGATTCCAGGAAATAAGATATTCTGAATAAGCTCTTATTGCACTACAAATACCTGCCTTGCACAGCGCTGCCACAATGCCTCGTCGGCGCCCATGATGCCCACCACCTCCCTTCATCTTCGCTTATTGACAGTCTTTCTCCCTCTTCTCTCTCTCAGTTAAATGTGTTCAATAAATCCATCTTTTCGGCTTTCAGTGTGCACAGGCATTCTAAACAGATTGTGTAGTCCAACTACAGAACTTCTATGTGGGGACACGCACTGTAAGCCAACTGCCCAAAAATAGTCTACCATGTTTTTTGCAAACCTTCCTGAGGAAACTCAGATTTCACCAAGTCACGGTGTTTTAGAGCATTGTTTCCAGAAGGCCAGTACTCATAGTTCATAAGGAATGGACCTCTCTGGAGACGCCACAGATGGCCTCTCACATCTGTGGAAGTTAATTTGCTATGCCAGCCACTTATAACCTGAAGAAACAAAGCCCAGCCTGAGAGGCTGTGACAAAAGCAGGTTCATTTGAATGGAGGAGTAGATGATGAAAAAGAAGGGAGGGAAAATCTGTGAGCCAGCAGTCTTGTTGGAAAAAACATCCATTGGGCTATCTGTGATACATCAAGATCTCGGGGCACACCATGGCACTCTCACCCAGTATAACCCTAGCAAAGGTTCTAACCCTGAAACCTCTCCCATCTCCACCCCCTATTCGTTTTCCCTGGACTTCTCTTTATTTGCCTCTTTCTCCCTCTCTCTAGATTTGCAACTCAAAGAAAGCAATTCTTTAAATACTCATCCTTCAGGTCTCAGCTAAAATGTACTTTATCACACAGGCATTTCCTGATTTCTCCTCACTTCAAACATAATTCATAATTATTTATGCATTTGTGAGGGAGGTTTGTCGTTGTTAACTTTGTTTTTTCCAGTTAGACTAAGTTCCATGACAGCAGAGTATGTCTATTTTGCTTACCATTATATTCCTAGTACCAACAGAATGCTTTGTACATGATGACTGTTAGATAAATATTTGTTGAATGAATAAGCATACAGGGTTCAAGCTGGCAATTCAATTTTTATGGATTTGTGGGAGTACTAGTCTCCTCTCTTTGGCTCCCCCTGTAGGAACCTTGGAAAAGAGTCTGTTCTAAATTAATAACATAGAGACAGGTTTGTTCTCTTTTAAATGTGGCTTCATGGAAGAGTGGTGATGGCTTACCCATCAATTTTCTATGAAAATCTGCCCCTCAAAGAGATAGAGAAGAGAAACATGGAGCCAAGTACAAGAAGGCACAGGGATAATGAATCAGAAACAATTACCTTGTAAGGGGTCACCATATGGCAATCCAATTTAAAAACAGATTTTTGAACCAGTTGTGAATTTTTATCTATCAATAGGAATTTGTCCTTATAATAAGCATGGAAAAGATGGAGGGCGGGGAACAAATATAGCTTGTGCCAAAGAAACTGCTGGTGCTCTTCTTATTTCATTGCTTGCATAAATAGAAGTCTGGCTCTACTCACAGGTAAGTAGGTGAGATCCAGGTTATGCCACTTCTATCTACAGAAAAAGAAACGGATACTTCATCCTCTAGGTACCACAGGGAGCCTGAAAATTCACCAAGATCTCTTTACTTGCTCTTCAGCCTGGAACATTCCCTTTGCAATGTGGATCCTAACGTACCTCTAGCAGTTATGCCAATACAAGCTGAAAGGCTAGTTTTTTGATGTTTGTGTGATAGGTATTTTTAAATATAGTAAGTCATTTAATCCCCCTACAACCCTATATGTGGATAGCATTATCCAAGGTGACAGTAAGTAGGTGATACAACCAGGATGTACTTAACAATGACTCTACGGGCAACACTCGCTTCACCAGAAGGGCTTGCCTTGCAATCTGACACGTCTGAAGTCATTAATATAACCTAGTCTAGCAGTTTCGTAAAGTGTGGTCCGCAGACCCCTGCAATCATAATCACTGTTCAGTTCAGTTCAGTTGCTCAGTCGTGTCCGACTCTTTGCAACCCCATGAATTGCAGGACGCCAGGCCTCCCTGTCCATCACCAACTCCCAGAGTTCACTCAGACTCATGTCCATCGAGTCAGTGATGCCATCCAGCCATCTCATCCTCTGCTGTCCCTTTCTCCTCCTGCACCCAATCCCTCCCAGCGTCAGAGTCTTTTCCAATGAGTCCACTCTTCACATGAGGTGGCCAAAGTACTGGAGTTTCAGCCTTAGCATCATTCCTTCCAAAGAAATCCCAGGGCTGATCTCCTTCAGAATGGACTGGTTGGATCTTGCAGTCCAAGGGACTCTCAAGAGTCTTCTCCAACACCACACTTCAAAAGCATCAATTCTACATTTGAATCAGTTCTAATGAGGTGGATGAAACTGGAGCCTATTATACAGAGTGAAGTAAGCCAGAAAGAAAAACACCAATACAGTATACTAACGCATATATATGGAATTTAGAAAGATGCTAACAATAACCGTGTGTACAAGACAGCAAAAGAGACACTGATGTATAGAACAGTCTTGTGGACTCTGTTGCAGAGGGAGAGGGTGGGAAGATTTGGGAGAATGGCATTGAAACATGTATAATATCATGTATGAAATGAGTTGCCAGTCCAGGTTCGATGCACAATACTGGATGCTTGGGGCCAGTGCACTGGGACGACCCAGAGGGATGGTATGGGGAGGGAGGAGGGAGGAGGGTTCAGGATGGGTAACACATGTATACCTGTGGCGGATTCATTTTGATATTTGGCAAAACTAATACAATTTGTAAAGTTTAAAAATAAAATTTAAAAAAAGCATCAATTCTTTGGCACTCAGCCTTCTTCATAGTCCAACTCTCACAGCCATACATGACCACTGGAAAAACCATAGTCTTGACTAGACGAACCTTTGTTGGCAAAGTAATGTCTCTGCTTTTCAATATGCTATCTAGGTTGGTCATAATTTTCCTTCCAAGGAGTAAGCGTCTTTTAATTTCATGGCTGCAGTCACCATCTGCAGTGATTTTGGAGCCCCAAAAAATAAAGTCTGACACTGTTTCCACTGTTTCCCCATCTATTTGCCATGAAGTGATGGGACCAGATGCCATGATCTTCGTTTTCTGAATGTTGAGCTTTAAGCCAACTTTTTCACTCTCCACTTTCACTTTCATCAAGAGGCTTTTGAGTTCCTCTTCACTTTCTGCCATAAGGGTGGTATCATCTGCATATCTGAGATTATTGATATTTCTCCCAGCAATCTTGGTTCCAGCTTGTGCTTCTTCCAGCCCAGCGTTTCTCATGATGTACTCTGCATATAAGTTAAATAAGCAGGGTGACAATAAACAGCCTTGACGTACTCCTTTTCCTATTTGGAACCAGTCTGTTGTTCCATGTCCAGTTCTAACTGTTGCTTCCTAACCTGCATACAGATTTCTCAAGAGGCAGGTGAGGTGGTCTGGTATTCCCATCTCTTTCAGAATTTTCCACAGTTTATTGTGATCCACACAGTCAAAGGCTTTGGCATAGTCAATAAAGCAGAAATAGATGTTTTTCTGGAACTTGCTTTTTCCATGATCCAGCGGATGTTGGAAATTTGATCTCTGGTTCCTCTGCCTTTTCTAAAACCAGCTTGAACATCTGGAAGTTCATGGTTCATGTATTGCTGAAGCCTGGCTTGGAGAATTTTGAGCATTACTTTACTAGCATGTGAGATGAGTGCAATCATGCGGTAGTTTGAGCATTCTTTGGCATTGCCTTTCTTTGGGATTGGAATGAAAACTGACCTTTTCCAGTCCTGTGGCCACTGCTGAGTTTTCCAAATTTGCTGGCATATTGAGTGCAGCATTTTCACAGCATCATCTTTCAGGATTTGAAGTAGCTCAACTGGAATTCCATCACCTCCAATAGCTTTGTTCGTAGTGATGCTTTTTTTTTTTTTTTTTTTTTGTAGTGATGCTTTCTAAGGCCCACTTGACTTTACGTTCCAGGATGTCTGGCTCTAGGTGAATCACTGTTGGTCTTTGTTAAAAATTCAGTCTTGCCCAAGATTGAAGTAATCAGCAGGTGGCGGGGGTAGTGATTCTGTCGTGGTGCACCGGAGGGAGACAACTCATATGCCTGAGGACCACACGCATAGACTACGGGCATTTTCGAAAAGACAACAGTATTCCACTCTAGCTGACTTCAGTCCTGCTTGGCAGTCTAACCAAATCGGTTCTCAGGGTTGCCCGGTAACCCTCAGGCCAGAACCGCACTGATTTCGGGCTTCTGACAGCGGGGCGGAGCTACCTAAGACTGCGCCCTCTCCGAACCAGCCATAGCCAGGCTGCTTCTCTCCGGAAGCAACTTCACTCCGGCTTCACTCTCCCCCGGTCCGGAGCCCCGCCCCCGACGCCCGGACCAATCAGACGGCAGGTTGCTGAAGCTCGCGGCCAATGCCCAGGGCCGTCTTTACTTCCTCTTTGCAGTTTGAAACTGTCAGGTTGCTGCTGGGGAAGCTGTTGGACTCGCTGTTGTTGTAGCGGCGACGAGGGGAGAAGACACGGAGCGTGGAGTTGGGGTTTGCAGAGAGCCTCGGAGGTGGGTAAGCGGCGCCCCTGGCGGAGGCTCTGGAGTGGGATTTAAATAGCCTCGGCCGGGGTTGCAGCCCCTGGGGATCGGACACGACGGGGTTGGGGGCGTCTTCCTCAAAGTAGGGCCCTTGAGCTGCTGCGGGAGGGCAAGATCGAGAGATTTCCCCTCCTCCGCGTCGGGGAAGAGAGGGCAGGAAGGAAAGTTGCCTGAAGTGTAATAACGGTATTGCAGCTGTAGGTTCGGGTCATTTAAGACGTATGGGGTAAAATGACCGTGTGTGACACTTCATTGTATTTAAATAACAATTTGATGTGACACAGCGGTAAGAGAACTTGTAGCCCTGTGCTTGCTCGCAGCTGCCTTTTCCTCTGCCTGTAGTCCGTGGCGTGGGGAGGGGCTGGCGCACCCCCTTGCCTGCTTTTAGGACCGGTCAAGGCCGCAGAAACCTCACTCAGCTGCCAGCTTGCACGTTAATTCACTCTTCCAGTGCCTCCTGGGGATTAATTTGAATTCCTGGACCCCGCTTCCAGTAACAGCCAGGTAATTACCAAGATCTAATTTGATTTCTTTGGCCTTAGACAAATGCTCAGAACTTTTTATCTCGTGATTTCTGAGCTCTTGGGTTAGAGAATTCTGAAAATTTGATTGTCTGATGTCCATCTGCTTTCCATCAAAGCAAGTTTGATTTTCTCTTTTGTCTCAGAACTAGAAACAATAAGGAAATACTACTGTTGTAGGGTTTTAGATAAATTGTCATACTTTTGATGTCATCAAAGCAGGACAGATGGAAGATTTATAGCATATTTTCTAAAAGTATACTGTTTTGCATCTGCAGGATATATATATATATAAAGAAGCTCTTTTTGAGATGTGACCATGATTTTCAGCTTATTTGTGTACCCCCAATCCCAGCCCCCTTATTACCAGTCTTCAGACACATCCTAAAGGAAGACGTGAATGGAAATAGAAAGGACAAAGTTACCACAGTGGTGGATTTGAGTCCCTTAAAGCAGCCTTCCTTGCTGCAGATGCATGTGCTTATTTTATCCTCCCTAATTGGCTTAACTAAAGTCAGTCATGCTGAGATTTAGTTTACTTATCTTGTGTCTACACAGTAATGCTCATTGAATACAGTTAATATTTCCTTTCCATAGTCTAGCCTCAATCTGTATTTCCATTCTAATACTGCACTTCTACCTGGATCTGCCCTTTCTCCTTCAGTTTCTTCATCTGGTAATTTTCAGCCTACTTGATTAAGATTTGTTCTACTTTCCACTGAAATTGTTCAGGCAAATGCCCCAGCGACTTCTGATTACCAAACTCAAGGGATTCTGCCAGATTCTCATCTTCCTTTGGCATCTGTCTCTGACCATTCCCTCCTGGAAGTTTTTGTGATGCTGTTCTCAATGTTCTATTGTTCTGACTTCCTTTTCCATCATTTTTGGTTCCTCTTCACTTATCCTTTAAATATTAGCAGTTCTGATTTTAATTTTGCTCTTGTTAAAGTGGTGGTGGTGTAATCACTAAGTCATGTCCCACTCTTGCGACCCCATGGACTGTAGCCTGCCAGGCTCCTCTGTCCATGGAATTTTCCAGACAAGAATACTGGAGTGGGTTGCCATTTCCTTCTCCAGGCATCTTCCCGACCCAGAGATTGAACCAGTGTCTTCTGCATTTCAGGTGGATTCTTTACCTAGTGAACCACAAGGGAAGCCCATCCCAGCTACAGTAGTGGTCCTTAACTTTACTAAGGCTTTAGTACCCTCCGGACACATACTGGAAGATGAGGAGCCTCTTTCTAGAAAAAATGTGCATGCGCTAAAAAATACTGCACATGGTTTGGGTCTAGGGACCTCAGAATAAGAACTCACACTTCTTTTCCTAGGTGATCTTAACATCTACCTTTTATCAGCAGTTCCCATTATGCTGATTCCTCAAAATGAATTTCCAAACCTTTACCTCCAGTGTAAGGCTCCCACTTTGCTTAACTCCATGAAGCACCTTTCACCTTGTAGCCATTGTGAGTGGCAGTACTTGGAGTTGTGCGTCAAATAACTGGCATGGCCAGATACTGCATACATGCAGCCTCACTTCAGTGCCTTAGAGTCACCTCACCCCAGTAAGTCTGATAATGAGACCATATTACCCTTCCCCCAGCCTACTCATTCCTGTATTCCTTGCCTTGGAGAGTATCACTACCAACCATCGTTGCCAGCCAGAAATCTGGGCCAGACCAGCAATTCTTCCCTTTAACCCCTTAATCGATTATTGATCACAGTCTCGAATTTCCACTGCCACGACGCAACTTAGAGTCATACCTCTGACCCCGTTTATCTCCTCGGATTACTACCAGAAGGAACATATATGTCTTGGACTACTGCAGTTGGCTCTCAGTTGCTCTCTCTTTAGTATCCCACCTCTCAAATCCATCCTGAAAGCTGCCAGAGTGATCTTTCTAAAAGACAAGCCTGATCATGTTATCACTTGTTTAATTAAGAGTTTAATAACTTCTCCTAGAAAAAAGGCGAAACTTTTTAACATGATGTAATTGTGATCTTCCATGATCTGGCAGCTCCTCACCTTGCCTGTTTCATCCTTAGCCAAACCCTGATCTGTGCCCTTTGCTCCAGCCTCACAAAATAGTTGAAGTTCCTGGCATATATGTCTACATCTCTTTGTCTTTGCTTATGCTGCACTGTTGCCGCACATATCCTTTAATCTTTTATCTGTCTTTCAGGTCTCAACACCCCAGTCGGCTCTTCCCATTTCTTCACACCCTCACTGTCCTACCCCATGAAACAGGCTACTCCAACCTTTCTACTTTGTGCTTCTGTTGTTTTAGTATTTAACAGCACTTTTTTCAAAAGTAATTAAATTTACAACATCCTTAAAATCATACTGCTGCTCAAAGCAGAGAAGGCAGTGGCACCCCACTCCAGTACTCTTGCCTGGAAAATCCCATGGACAGAGGAGCCTGGTAGGCTGCAGTCCATGGGGTCACTAAGAGTCGGACACGACTGAGCGACTTCACTTTCACTTTTCACTTTCATGCATTGGAGAAGGAAATGGCAGCCCACTCCAGTGTTCTTACCTGGAGACTCCCAAGGACAGAGGAGCCTGTTGGGCTGCTGTCTATGGGGTCACACAGAGTCGGACATGACTGACGCGACTTAGCAGCAGCAGCAGTATATGCATGTCTAGCCCTTCTTCTAGATTGCAAAGTCCTTGAGGACAAGGACTTCTTCATCTTACCTTTCTCCCCAAGTCTTACATATAACTGGTATTCAGATCATTCTGAATAGTCATTATTTGCCTTTTAAATAATTTATGTACTTGTCACTAATAGTACTTATATCATTACTTATTTTTTGGTTAAGATCTTAAACAGTGTTTCTTTGCATGGTATTAGAATTTGTTGTTCTGTATAATCTTGCTTTTCTTAAAAGAGTATTCCCCAAAGGTCAGTTCCCCAAGCAGAGAATTTACACAAATCGTTCATTCTCTCTGGGTTCAGTGTCTCGTAGGAGAAGACACAGCATCTAGGTGCTCATGCGTTGTTCAACATCAGTCATACTCTATGATGATCCACAGCCCCCGCTGTGGCTGTTTCTGAGGAGCTTCCATTTTCCTTTAGTCTTTTCATGTGTTTACCTCATCTCCTTGACCACATCATAAGCTCCCTACTTGGGAGCTGAGTATTTTTTTCTTACCCAGTGATTTTTGCCTGTGGGTGTTCAGTATGTTGAATGATTTTAACATGTTGAATGATTATTGTTTCCAGGATAGGATGTTATTACACACAATACACACACACACACACACACACACACTCATATTTAGAAAGCATTTTATTTTAGTTTAAATATTGCAAAAAAATAAACTAAAGTTAGCTTTTACTGTTTTATAGTATTTATACAGAATGTCATCAGACGGGGAGATGTGCTCACCTCCGGTTTTGCAAAAAGAGTCCGACCGAGGCAGTTCTGTCTCCTCAGATCTTCAGGTAGGAAGACATGTCTAAATTTACTATGACTTTCTTATTTCAAATACATGACAGTATGAGGAAAAACTAAGAATACATTTCTCATTCGTTCATGCCATTTACATTCATAACTATAATATGTTTATAATGTGTGTAAAATTATAATGATATCAAAAGTTGGGAATTATTTTACACACTTGGAAAAATACCTTGCATTGTTTTAATTAACCTTTCAGAAAATAATCATGAACTCTTTTAGCATTCTCTGTACCAAAGCTCCAAAAAATAAAATGAGAGGAGAAGCTGAAAATCTGAAGAAACACTTTTTTGGTTGAAATTTTCTCTTTGTAGCTCTCTCTCATGAGTGTTGCTTTCACTTTAATGCAAATCAGCCTGATGTGGAAACTGTCCAGAGTTCTGGGGCCCTAGACTCCCCAGTGTTCCACTCTTGGTTCTGGCCCCTGTTGCCGCACCATCGAGCACCCGCTGGTGCCCAGGACCTGGGCAGTGACAGGTACACCGACTATGCAAGGTGTGGCTTTTATACGAAATGTTTTAAATTCCTGTTAATTCTAAACGTTTTACCATCAAAAATATGGATTAAGATTTCTAGAGTAGATTTTAAATGGGAGAATACTGACATGGTCTATCTTGGGTTTTCTCCCTCTTAAGAGGGGAAAAGCTGGATGGTATGTTTATGCCTAAGTAGAATAAGTGGCATTTGACACCATGGAAGATGACAGAAGCTTTAGGGAAATATTTTATGAAACAAATGTGTTCCTTTAATTGAAATTACAGGTTGAGGAATTGGGAAGCTATTGGAAAAGTATCCGTGAGTTTTTACTAGGGTAAAAGTGGTCTGAAATTGTGACATAGATGTTTCATCCTTGCCTTCCCTTTGAATGGTATCTCCCCCATTTCATGCTTTCTTTTTAGGTGACAGTGCTTTACTGCATCCTTCATCTTTTCTGTATTCCAACTTCTTCAAAAGAGAATGGTTTAACTTAGGCATACCAGTGATACTGTGATTTATAATAAAAATATTTGGTCATCCTCACATTTCTGGCACAGAGCTCCTAAAAATATTGGCATTTCCTAACTAGTGAGGAAATGAAGGTATTTTTTGTTACGTTGATGACATGACTTTTGGACTTCAGCCAAGGATGAAGACTGGTTGCCAGGAGAAGGCCAACCACATGATTAGCTGGTTGGAAATTGCCATCACACACACTCCCCCACTGTGAGGGAGGGGAGAGGGCCTGGAAGTTGAATCAGTCGCCAGTGGTCAGTGATTTAATCAGTTGTGCCTATTAATAAAGACCCATAAAAACCCAAAAGGACTGGATTTGGGGAACTTCACATTGGAGAACACGTGGAGGTGCGGAGTGACTGGCCTGTCAGGAGAGGGCATGGAAGCGCCACACCCCTTCCTCGTACCTTGCCCTATATATCCTTTCCCTCGGGCTGTTCCTGGAGTACAGCCTTTTATAATAAACTGGCGGTCTAGTATTATGTTTCTCTGTGTTCTGTGAACCCTCTAGCAAATGAGTCAAACCCACTCTGGTCCATAGCTGGTTGGTCTGAAGCACAGATGATAATCTGGCCTTGGACTGGCATCTGAAGTGTGGGGCAGGGAGGGCAGTCATGGGACTAACCCTCAACCTGTGGAATCTGATGCCGCCTCTGCTGGAAAGTGTCAGAATTGAGACACCCAAGTGGTGTCGGAGAATTGCTTACAAATCACACTTTGTAATTGTTGGGTCCAGAACCCTTATAAGACCTTATAATGTGAACACCTTGTAAGATCTCGTGTTGTCATTTTTGTCGAGAAACAAAGCTTTATGTCAAAAGAAATCTCTAGAGTAGAATTTTAAGAGATGGAGGGGGAAGAATCTTCTAGACATGCCAGAAATCATTTTGTGTTATTGGTTACCTGTGCTTAGAATGCTACCCTAACTGAGATTCTGTTTTTAGTAACCCTCAACTTATGACTCTACTGGTCCTTGACAACAATTGAAAGCCTTCCCATATTCCATTACTGGAAACATTTAAAAATATAAATGCCAAAAATAATGTTTAAAATAACATAAAGTAACTATATACTTTGACATATATAGTAAATATTTAACACCAGACACTTAGTACAAAAGCCCCTCATAAATCAGTATTCCCCGTAAGGGCATTTTCATTACTGTTTCCAACATGTGAATGCTTCATAAGACCGATGATGATAAATGCTGAAGGATGGGCAGCATCCGTAGTACTTATTGACTTATCATTTCCTCTAATCACAACTTTGAAGTGTCAGCCAGTTGCCCTGACCACACTTGGTAGGCATGGGTTTAGCTCTATTATAGGGTCACATCAGTCCAGCGATTGAGGGGGGAGGCAGAATTACAATTTTTGGTCATTAGGGTTCTTTTTTACCTTAAGGCAGGTTATCTTTGACAGTTAAGGAGAGATTATTAAGCTCAGCTCAGTGCTCTGTGATGACCTAGAGGTGTGGAACAGAGGGGTGGGTGGGAGGGAGGCTCCAGAGGGAAGGGATGTATGTATACCTATGGCTGATCCACGTTTCTGTACAGCGGAAACTAACACAGCATTGTAAAGCAGTTGTACTCCAATCTTAGACACAGACTTAGGGACATGGGGTTGGGGCAGGGAGGGAAGGAGAGGGTGGGTTGTATGAAAGAGTAACATGGAAATATACGTTACCACATGTAAAGCAGATAGCCAAATGGGAGTTTGCTGTATGACTCAGGAGCTCAGACTGGGGCTCTGTAACAACCTCGAGAGGTGGGATGGGGAGGGAGGTGGGAAGGAGGTATACGAGGGAGGGGACATGGGTATACCTGTGGCTCATTCCTGTTGATGTTTGGCAGAAACCAACACAATACTGTAAAGCAATTAACCTTCAATTAAAAATAAATAAATTCATAAAAATAAATTATACTCCAATTTTTTTTAAAGGTACGAAAAAGGAAGATGATATTATTTATATTTATCCTAAACTAAAAAATAACCCATTTGGCCTGTGTCTGCATATATGAAATGTAAATAATTGTTTAAATGACTAATTTTTCCATTTTTTCCCTTAAAGGCAGTTAAAATATATATGTATATTAAACATTATTAATGTATACGTATTTACATTCCCTTTAACTCATACTGATTGTTGTGGGAACTTAGAAATATGTGTTTGGATCTTTCTCCCTTTTCTGAGGTCAAACTAGGGAAGCCTCAAGTTAAAGTCATTGACTGTCCCTTCCCCTCCATTCCTTGAGGCACAGTTTATTCCTGTGGTAATAAGCTAACTGAGCAGAGCTGATGTGGCTGGCTAGTTGTTACTGCCTCCAGAGGAAGTAGATTCTAAAAAGTTAAAGATAGCAAAATACTTGGGTGTGTTTAGTTAAGTATTCTTACTCACAGAAACCCATAGGGAAACAATAAGGGTTACTAATTTTCAAACACCCATACTGTATCCTAATGTTCTTATTAAAGGTGGGGCTCTTTCTTTGATGTAGACAATCTCTGTTAATTCAATTCAGCACGTAGTTACTGTGACATTTCAAGGAGGTAATTTGGAGCATCACTTAACTCTTCATCCTGATGGTGAATCAAATAATAAGACACTTATGACTAATGATGATAATGGAATTTTCTGTATCTGAACTTTTTATGGAGAAAAATTAATATTAAATAATAGAGTAAGACACTTGATAGCTTTTAAACCTTCCCCCAATTCCTAATGCAAAGACGTTCTCTAGGTCCGTGCCATAAGACCCTTAGAGGGACTTCAGCTAGCTGCATGTGCAACTAAAAATCCTGCATGCCACAACTAAGACCCAACGCAGCCAAAATAAAGAAATTAATTAAAAAAAAAGACTCTTAGAAGTCCTTAATAGGAATATATGTGGCCTCAGTGACCAGCCCCTTTTGAACAGAGACTAAGTTCCAGTACTGAGAGAATTTTTTTTGACTTGGCTAAACAAATATCTATCTATCTGTATCAGGAAATTCCTTTTTGCTTTAACCTTGAGGAATATTCCTGTAGTGCCTACCCTTGGTGACCTGCCATTTTTTAATCCTCTTTTCTCATGTGCCATGATGTTGCCAGCAGGTAGAACTGAACAGGTTGGCATTCGTGTTCTCTTTTTCACCTTATTATTCTTTCTCTACCAGTATTTCTCTTAGACTCTTTCCATGCTTATATATGAAAAGAGACTCAGGGTGGTTGTAGAATTGGGTGGGGCAGGAGGCGATAAGAGCCAAAACTACTTTTCATCCCTAGACCCTCCCACTGTAGAGTCTTTGGGAACAGCATCATGGAACTAAATTCCAAACAGGCATGACTGGGTCTTTTTCTCCCCTGCAAGCAGTTGCCAGTTGAGAGAAGGTTCTTGTGTGTTGTAGCTGCTGATAGGCTTCAGGAAAATGCCCCAGTAATCTTTGTGTCACTGCTTTAAATTGACATGCTGAAAGCATATGGGTGCTAAAGCATTATCACCAGAAGAAATTGGGGTAGGTCTATTTGTTGAATTTCTTGCTTGTTTTTAAGAAATTTCACTTACTACAAGAGAGTAAGTAAATGATGAATGAAAAACATAAATCCCAAGTACACATTTCTTTCTGTTGTTTGGGCATACTGTTTTGGAAACTGGAGTAGAAAACACCTTTGTGACCATTCCTTTACCAGAATGTCCATTGTGACAGGGGTATAATGCATTTTTGTTGTTGCTGGCTTTTCATAGGAAGAGTATGAAGAACTGCTTCGTTACGCTATAGTGACTCCAAATATTGAAGCAGGTGTTTCACAGCCGTCTCATTCAAAGGCAGAAGCAGTGCCAGATATTAAAATTCCTGCTATAATTGATGATATTCTTCAAAATTCAGGTTATGTATATTTTTCAAGATGTCCCTTAATTTAAGATGTTTACTGAGCTTTTTAATTCTGTTGATTTATGATAGTGAAAATACTTCTGTAGTGCTTCTTCTCAATCAACAGTATATGTCTGTCATCTGGGGGAGAGTTTACATTTTAATATGTTTTTCTTGGCTCTTACATGACAGTTGAATTTTTATTTGAACTTCGTTTGACTGTCTTATGAAAAATCATAAAATTAAAGCAAACACTGTAGCAATTACATGTCTCTTAGTGTAGGGTGTTGCATCTCTTTCAATACAATGGTTTTATGCCGAGAAACACTGGAAATGAAATGCCCAAGCCCCCAAACTGGAGATAGTCCATAGATAGCCCGCAGAACCCCTTAAGTTCATGACCACGTGATCGGACTTTGTCAGCAGCATTTATCTGGGCCTGGAGGACTGTCTGGATTGTCACCACGAGGATGAACCCACTTGGGAACTGTGTTACTGAAAGAACTGAGAACTAATACAAACCAGGATGTGTGTTGATAGATGAGTGAGTGAAAGGTGGAGAAAGGAGGATGAAGCTCCTTTTACTGTCTGTTCCTTATTCAATACAAGATCCCAAACAGCTCACTCAAAATGAGTGTTTTTCAAGGGGCACAGACTACCCTCCTGAATCGGCCCTGATAATGATCAGTTATTAGCAGTAGGTAAACCCCAAAGACCCTCCTCCAAGCGCACAGCACAGCCAGCTCAGCCACAGGCTCTCGGGCGCCTCGGGGGCCACAGCCCTGCTGTCTGCCATTCCTCTCCCTCCGTAGTCGTGGAGTCTCATTGCTTCTCATCCTACAGCACAAGATCAACGAACAGGACCAGAACCTCAAAACATGTATTTCTTCTAACACTGAAACATACTAGCACTGAACAGTTTCTGCCCAAATTTTGTTGGTCTTCAAGAGATATGACCCTTGGATTTATTCATTCTCTATGAGTGATCTTGACCGTGTTTTAATTACGTGCATTTTCTACTGAGCAAACCCAAACCCAAATACTCTCCTACAGCAATCACTTGGGGCTTTCCAGGTGGCTCAGTGGCAAAAGAATTCGCCTGCCCATGCAGGAGACATGAGTTCAATCCCTGGGTCGGGAAATCCCCTGGAGGTGGGAATGACAACCCACTCCCATATTCTTGCTTGAAAAATCCCACGGACAGAGGACCCTTGCAGGCTGCAGTGCATGGGCTTGCAAAGAGTCAGACATAACTGAGTCCACATGCACATACACAGAGTCTTTGGGACCTAAGAATGCTGGTCTTTTCTAGCATCTACAATATAGTCAAAGCTATGGTTTTTCCAGTAGTCATGATGGATGTAAGAGTTGGACTGTAAAGAAAGCTGAATGCCAAAGAATTGATGCTTTTTACTGTGGTGTTGGAGAAGACTCTTGAGAGTCCCTTGGACTTCCAAGGAGACCAAACCAGTCAATCCTAAAAGAAATCAATCCTGAATATTCATTAGAAGGACTGATGCCAAAACTGAAGCTCCAGTACTTTGGCCACCTGATGTGAAGAGCCGACTCATTAGAAAAGACCCTGATGCTGAGAAAGATTGAAGGCAGGAGGAAAGGGGATGACAGAGGATGAGATGGTTGGATGGCATCACTGACTCAATGAACATGAGTTTCAGCACGCTCTGGGAGATGGTGAAGGACAGGGAAGCCTGGTGTGCTGCAGTCCATGAGGTTGCAAAGAGTTGGATGGGACTGAGTGACTGAGCAACAATGATAGTATTTGTATTTGCTCTGCCCTTTCCAAAAAGTATTTGAGATCAAAATGCATAAATTCAGTGAATTTAGACATTCTTATTCATACATAGACTTAGTTAGAGTGAACTTTGTAAATTTATCACCCCATTCTCTTTACTCTTGGTATTGCCATTGCTTGGTGTAAAGAAGGTTGTGTTGAAGCTGGCAAAGTATCTAAGCGTCTGACAAAGCCATCCTTGTGAGGTTCTTTTCCAGTTTCCTTTTTGCCATGTATTGACTAAAGGTTTCTGAGGTAGAAGTGAAGAAGTCCCTATTTGGAGGGAACCAGTGTCACTTAGGTTTTAGTAGAGCTAGTGAAAAGCAGCAGACCCTAGAAATGTCCAGTGTTGTAGGACATGACACTTACACTATATCAGTATGAACTGAATGCCACTAGTAAACTGAATTCTTTTTCATCCATATTTGTTGGGTGAATTAAACTTATTAATGATGCAATAAGACTTTTTTAAGTCTCACAGTTTTTCCTTCCTTCTTATTCTTTGTCTTAGTGTTCCTGTCCCTAACCTACTGTATTTTCCTTGTTCTAAAATCTTACTTACGCACAGCTACCTTCTTCTATTAGGTATGTGTGATTAGGTATTTTATATAAGACTGATTAGGTTTAATTAAAAGAAAAACCTCTTTCTTTTCATCAGGAAATAGCCCTGCAGTGAGAGAAACAAGGATGGAAGTTGGAAAAGGATGTGATTTAAATACTTCAAGTCATTCAAAGACAGATGGTATGACTTTTCCTTAGCTTGTTTTTGTTAATATACAACATTTTGTGCTTTGGTGAATATTATCCAGGTAGTGAGGGGAATAATTTCAGCATATTACTTACTGCAAGGATTTTTAAATGCTACTATGGATAATTTGTTAAGCAGTACTTTTAAAAATAATTATATAAGATGCACAGTACACTTAAGACAGATTTAATGCATTATAATGTGTGGCGTTTTTTCTTAAAACTGCTGGATTAGAACGCAGATTAGATTACTCCAACTTTCCTTTTCTTCACCAGCAGCAGCATCCCCAAGGAAGCCGCCTCACCCGGTCATGGATTTTTTCAGCTCAAATCTTTTAGTTGACTCTTCCTCACCAGGGTCTAATTCCAGTCCTGTCGATGCCCATGAAATAATTGTGACCGATTTTCTTATTTCTGATGAAAACCTTCAAAAGATGGAAAATGTGCTTGATCTCTGGAGTTCAGGTCTTAAGGTATTACAGTTGTTTAATATGTAATGTAGCAGTTTTGCTCGAGACCACTGTTTATTCTTCATTTCTTTGAATTAAAAAGTTCAAAACGTAACAAACTGTAGCTGCCAAAGGTCAGTCCAGTGTTGTAAATCTGTGCTTCTCAGTCGTTACTGTCCATATGAGTCACCTGGGGATTCTGATAAACTGCAACTTCTTAGTCAGTCCTGGTTCAAGATGGAGCACTGCCTAACAAGCTCCCGGGTGACAGTTCAGAAGCCATACTTGGAATAGCACAGTTTTAAATAGTTGCTGGAACAGCTCTGCATATTCCCCTGAACTTCTCCAATATTTTGAATGGCTCAGCCTATGTGTGACTGAGAGAGACACTTGTTGAACCTTTCCCACGTCATACCTATGACTAATGGAATTGTCTCGTTTTATATGAAGCACAAGACCCAATCTTAGCAACATATATTCATTTTATAGCCACTTACAGCAACCACAAGGTATAACTGATAAATTGATAAGAACTTATTTTTATTTTGGTGATGTTAGTAATCCCTAAGTAAAACAAAGTATTCCAGAAATGGCAGTTTTTCTGCAGCTTAAAATATAGTGGAGAAAATGACAGTTTTTTCTGAAACATAGTTTGAGAAAACTAAACTGAGTATTCACATACATGGAGAAATTATGATCATCAGAGTTTTGTGGCATCTATATTTTCTCCAATATTTGAAACCTTAAATTCTAGAAGTAAAATTTTGGTATAATTTTTCTCCATGGAACAGGTTTCATGCTTCTAACCATGGTGTAAGTCCACTGAGGTAGTACACCACCAACCATTTCAAGACTGTCACATGTTCAGTTAACCCTACTGTTATCCCTACTGTTTTTTGATAACATGATTATTTGGTCTTTTTACTTATGCCAGTCAGTAGGGTAAAAAGCGATCAGTCTTAGCAATTCATTGTAAGGTGCCCATTGTGATGAATGATTTGCAGGAAGAAAACATCAACTCTGATGGTCTCCACTGTTCATCTCTGTCTAAATACCATCCCAGTCCAGTGGCTTGACCTCAGCCATGGTCCTGCATTTCCTTTTTCTCTCATTCACCTAAATATGGATATTTAAGTCCTTGACTTTATTTGTCCTAGTTATTAATGAATGAGACCTAAAAAATTTTAATGACAGTTGAGTTCAGTCGCTCAGTCGTGTCCAACTCTTTGCGACCCCATGGGCCGCAGCACGCCAGGCCTCCCTGTCCATCACCAACTCCCGGAGTTTACCCAAACTCATGTCCATTGAGTCAGTGATGCCATCCAAGATTTCATAAAAGTAACTTAAAATGGGAGAAAAAAGTATGTACTTAGTATGGTGTGTGAACTAAGAAGAGCTGTGGCTTGTTGAACATGCAAACGTTTTCATTAGTGGATTTTTTTTTAATAGCTCTTATGTTGAATGCTTGTTTTGAGTTTTTTAACTTTTTTCCTAATTTCAGTGTCATTTTATGAGGAGCATTAAGGAGCAAACTACTTAATTGTCAGCATATTTATTTTTCAGACAAACATCATATCTGAACTAAGTAAATGGAGACTGAATTTTATTGACTGGCACCGAATGGAAATGAAAAAAGAGAGAGAGAAACATGCAGCAGATTTAAAACAACTGTACAGCCAGATCAACAGCTTGAAGGAGCTGCAGAAAACCTATGAGGTCTCCATTGGAAGAAAAGATGAGGTCTTCTTTTTCATACTGCTTTTTAAGTGAGAGTCAGTAAATGTCTTGTTAGGTAATAAATGCCAGGAACTGAGTGTTTAGATTGTACAAGATACAAAGGGAAGATCACTTCAGAAACTAGTAGAAAAGTAGATACATAAAAATAAGATTTATTCTTCATATTAAATGTGCTAGGATCATGTCATTTTATCTTGGCCACCACATTCAGTGTGCTCAAAGAGTGCTATATTGAGTGTGGGAACACTATTTTTTTCTTCCCCATCTTTTCTTCCTAACTGCCCTAAAGAGAATGTCAGGGACCCAGCATTACCCACCATCCTTTTAGAGGGGTATAGATATCCCACGTTCCATCTGTGATATTTCTTTATTCATTCATGAAGTCCTTTCTTCATTATGTTGATAAGCACAAGAGCGCTGTGTGTTTTGCTTTCTGTTAGCCTCTTAAAGAACTTGAGAGTAGGGTTCTGCTGCTGCTGCTGCTAAGTCGCTTCAGTCGTGTCCGACGCTGTGCGACCCCATAGATGGCAGCCCACCAGGCTCCGCCGTCCCTGGGATTCTCCAGGCAAGAACACTGAGTAGGGTTCAAGTCTGTGCTAATCTGGGGCTTCCCAACAGCACCTTGAACAAAGCAGATGGGCAGCAAACCTACAGCTCCCCTAGGAGGACGGTGGCTTTTGGAGAACAGCAGACAGCTCAGCTACTTGTCTGCAGATGCAGCCCTCACTGTTCTAGTGAACTAGATAAGACTGTGGTTATTTTTTAAATACATTTTTTGAGAGTGTCATAGGATGCAGTGTAGAATCAGTCATTTTACATAACTTGCTTGCTTTTTTGAAACAATGATACTAATGTCAGTCATTTTCTATATTACCCTCAAAACCCTGTCCTTGACAGTTTTAAAATATTTTGTTAAATTTTTTTGTTTCAAAGTGTATCACACAAAAAGAGTATACATGCATATCTAGTTTTTGAAAACAAAGTGAACAGCTATGTGCCACTACACAGCTTAATAGAATACTACTAGTATCTTAGAATGCCTGCCCTTTTCCACTTTTGGAAATTATTTAAAGAACCAGAATAAATATCTCTCAGCAAATATGCCTAATTTACTAAATCTCTTTTAATGGGCCCAGTTGTTCAGTTCTTTATAAGAGAGAATATTGTCTCAGGATTTAAAAGCCTTCATAGATTTTTTTTTTTAAGAGAACAGGAATACTATCGCCGAAAAAGTACACCAAAATGTAACTATTAATTATTTACTTTTATGAGTTTGTTGAATCCAGAAAATCATTAAACAGTTATTGAGGAACTTCTAATCCAAGCTATTAAAGGTACTTAGGGACTAGAAATATATTTTAAAACTGGTCTCTGCCCTCAAGTCTAGTGAATAAAAACATTTTGTATACGTAGCAAAACTCTCCAATGTATGATGGTTTTTCTTGAATTAAATGCCAGTGATCATATTAATTTTCATACACCTAAACATTTTATTGATTATTACTAGGATACACATAATGAAGATTTCTTTCCTCTTTTGTTCCCCTTCATTCATTGATAAGTAGTGTATTCACATGGGGAAGTTTTTTGGTCTTTTTAAAGATAATGAGGTTACCTAGATGAATACAGTAATGATCCGTAAGTATTCTTTCTAGCATTTTTTGATATATGAAAAAGTCATTTTACTCGTTGCTGTTTACAGGTGATTTCTAGCTTGTCTCATGCAATAGGCAAGCAAAAGGAAAGGATAGAGTTGATGAGAACATTCTTCCACTGGCGAATCAACCATGTCAAATCAAGGCAGGATGTAAGTGTGAAAAACAAAAGCTGATTGATATTTATTAGACTTCTGAACTCAGAAGCATTTAGAATCACGTATTAGAACTCTTGTTCAAGTCAGAGAAAGACTTGTTTTTTAATAAGTCAAAATTAATTAATTTAATGTTACTCTTATTTTAAACTTGATGTTGGTACAGTTTGGGGAAAAAATACTTCCTTATATTTTGTTGACTTGTTGATACACATTTTCTGCCTCATGGTAGGTTAAATACAGAGTGTACCTAAATTACATATGTCCTGGTTATGGAACCCCTTTAACTAATTCGACCTCAGATTTAATTACATGAATTTATCATCTTTAGCATATCATAAGCTTCCTATATTGTTTCTACTTCTAAAATGCCTGAATTATCATCTTTAAAGAGGCAGTACTATATTTATACATTATAAAGTTGCATAAATGTTTGTTGTGTAATTTGCCTCAATAAGAATTTTAAAAATCCATGTCCATAAAGATTTTTTAAAATTGTTCTGAGTTTATGTATAATTTAAACTTGAATATGTTTTGTTTTAATTGCGTGAATATGTTAAATTTTAATTAATTTATTAAATTTTAATTAATTTATTTTAATTAAGTATATCAGTGTAAATATAAATTGAAAATAGTAGATTATTGTATCAGAAGTAGAAAAGTATGAAAGTATATATGTATCCCACAAGAAGACAAAGACTCAAGAATGTAGGGGATGGAGATACATACGTATAGATGTATTTTATTTATGATAATCATGTGAGTCATGGAGTAATCTTTATGCATTTAGTTCCAAGAGAGTAATATTTAAGGAAAAGGCTGTTACTGTCATGGAGTACGATTTCTCCTTTAAGAGTGCTTCTTAGTGCTTTCCTTTATTTCCCAGTAGATTAAATCTACATTAACCATATTTAAAAGGGCTATTTAAAATTGAGTCCTATTTGGAAGGTTATTTATTGGGTGACATAATGGTAATATATTATATTCAAATGTTAGTTGAAAGAGTTTAAGTTGCCATCACTTTTTGAATAAAAATTTTTTTTAAGAAAATTGAAAATTGGAAATGCTTCTTCAGGAGACTTTAAATTCTTTGATAGAAGAATAGCATGTGTTCCTGCTAGGATCAATTTGCTATAAAATATGATGGCAAAAGTTTGCTGTAAAATATGATGGCAGAGTGTGTAAACTCATCTGCTTACGGTGGCTGCCAAGCTGGAGAGAAAGGGCCGTCTCGAGCCACACCGCCACCCTTTCTGCCATCCAGCTCCTAGTCCTGTTCTCAGCCAGAAGGTCATCAGATTCATAACCAAGATAGCATGGGCAAGTCACTCATTTTCTTCCATCGGGTGTTTTGTGTCTCCCCTACCTTGATGAGTTGCATGAAGCCGTGATGTAATGGATAGGAGCTTAGACTCTGGAATGAGGCAGGGCTGGCTCTGCACTTTCTGCCTGTGTGGGCTGGGCATGTCGCTTAACCTCCCGTCCCGTCTGCACATGAGAAGAGCGTGAGTACGCGCTGTGAAGTGGTAACGCAGGCACCCCGCTTACCCCACAGGCTATGTTCTGTATTGCTGCTGCCAGTGTATTTACCAGTCCACTGTGTTTTGGGTTTGTATATTACTTTCACTCAGGTTTATGAAAGTAAACTAGCTGACCAGTATTTTCAGCGAACTTTACTGAAGAAAGTCTGGAGAGGCTGGCGGGCCGTAGTACAGAAGCAGTGGAAAGAGGTGGTGGAACGAGCTTGTCAAGCCAGAGCTGAAGAAGTCTGTGTCCAGATTTCCAATGACTATGAAGCCAAAGTTGCTCTGGTAGACATTTTTTGCTTTATTTTCTCCTTTTTAAGTAAAAATTAAAAAGTTGAGTAGCCATCACTCAATGGCGAAGAAACCTGTTTCTCAAGTTTCATTCACTGTGGTGTGGGTTCAGATAGACTGTTGGGAAGGAGCAGCGCTGAGTCAGACTTACAGACTTTATTCTTTTAGCCAGTTATAATTTTGACCTCCAGACCTGTGTAAATCTCTTGTATGTACATTTCTCTTGGAAGTGTAAATCACCCACAGATCATTACCTCTCTAAGAAAGTGTACTTTATTAGGCTTCTTCTGGCCTTTATTTAGCTAAAAATGAAGACTAAAAACAAAAATGTTTACACCCATGGCAGATCCACGTCAGTATATGGCAGGAACCGCCATAATATTGTAAAGTAGAAAGTGAAGTCGCTTAGTCGTGTCTGACTCTTTGCAACCTCATGGACTGTAGCCTGCTAGGCTCCTGCATCCATGGGATTCTCCAGGCAAGAATACCGGAGTGGGTTGCCATTTACTTCTCCAATTGTAAAGTAATTAGCCTCCAATTAAATAAGTTAGTTAAAAAAAAAGTTTATCCTTATGTTATTTTAAATAAACTGTGTTTTTATAAGTTTGATAAAGCAGTTATATATAAATTGAAGTTATTTAGACTTATAACAATAATATAACATTGTTTCCAAGTGAAAACATTTGAGACACAAAATGAAAATAAGCACCATATTGAAGAATGCAGTAGGCCTCTTGAAATCAAATATTAAAAGGAAAATTTTTTTCATCATTATAATACTAAATTCTTAAAAGTTTTATTATGCAAATAACATTCTGTGATTGACAGTGACATGCAAAAAAACGTAGTCCCTTTAGATTTGGTCTGTGGGTAGGTGTTGTACCTAATGCCACTTTGCACTTTAAATTCTGTAGATAACACTTAGCTAAAAAAAAAAGAAAAGAAATCAGGTACTGTTGCTGGCAGGATATTTTACTATCCAACATAAAAGTATATGGTAAGAAATAACAGCCTTTTGTATAATTAGAATACACCAGTCCTGATTGAAGCCAGTATGAAATTCCCTTTGTTTAAACCTTGACCTTATAGTTAGGAATGAAAATGTTGTGTTGATGGAGACACTGGAGGTAAAATGCATCTTTTAAAATAATTTGAGACTCAGTGGAAGAAGTATGCTAAAGTGATTTTAGTATTTCATACGAAAATAACTTCACAGTATAAGAAGTCTCTTTTTTAAAACAATAAATGATATTCTTCCTTGTAGCTCAGTTTTTTTTCTTCTCTTTAAAAATTCTCCTGATTTTAGTTAACTGGAGCTTTGGAAAATGCAAAAGCTGAGATCCAAAGGATGCAGCATGAAAAAGAGCACTTTGAAGATTCCATGAAGAAAGCTTTCATGAGGGGTGTGTGTGCGTTAAATCTTGAGGCCATGACGATATTTCAGAACAGAGGTGATACAGGTTAGTGTTTTATTTAAGATTCTCTGCCTACTTTCAAAAAGGATTTGAGGAGATTTCAGTGATTGGTGTGGTCTGCAGCACTAATTTTCTTATCCAGTATCTTATCTAAACACTATTTTAAATATCATAATGTTATATCCAGTTTTAAATCTGCCATGAAAATTCTCTCTGTCATGGTTACTTACAGTATCTTATATCTGATCCAGTAAACTGTTAATATTTAGGCTCAGTGCTGTAATAATGCTTTGAATATATAACATTATTTTAAAGCTCTTTTAACTATAATGGTAATGCCTTTAAGTATAAAATTTCTGTTTTTTCCCTAAGTAGCCAAATGCCTTGAACTGTTTTGTTGATTAAATATTTCTTGTCTATTCATGGTTCCCCGTTTTTGCTTGTCTTCCAGTGTAAGAGAGGCCTCAACTAAAACTCATTTCAACAAATACAAATATAGGCCTATCTGTAGAAGTCAACTAAAATAATGCTTTGTCAAGAAAAGTCCATGTATTGGCTCAGATCTGAATGATTCTTATCATCCTCATGACATAGAACAGCTTTGCCACCAATTTACAATGGGGCCTATTTTGCTCACTGGGTTTTAGAAAACTAAAATTTCTTCTATGAACAAAGAAGATAATATAAATCTTCATTACCTGCTTTATAGCGGGTTCTTGTGAAAATGCAATGAAATACAATTGCAAGCACTTTAAAAGACAAAAAACACTTAACATGTAAGAGGCTAGTAATGATATAATTGTTGCAGTCTTAAGTTGGCCTCATAAACTTAATGTATATAAATATGTGAACATTTTTGCAGTATTTTTAAATCCTGCTTGAAAATCAGATTATTCATCAGTGACACAATTTTATTTTGTAACATCGTTAATATGATTTCAATCCTGTGAACAACTTGTCTGTGCTTGTTATGCCCTCATTTCAAAGCACCAGCAAATATTTTTTATTTCAAATGTGTGTGCTGTGGATGGTGGTGAGTTCAGGCAAGTTGTGTTCTTTCTAAAGCAGTCGTGGTCTGTGGCCCCCTGGCAAGTTAGAGCCTTAGACTCAGATAGACCCTCAAGACTGAGTCTTTATCTTGCTGATACCCAAATGAGTACTTGATTTCTCCAACAAGTGGTCTTTTAATTGAGTAGTAATGCTGGAAACAAATGTACCATGTCCAGTGATTGAAGAATCTGCTTTCAGTTTTAATTGTTAGCAAGTTGAATATATTAAATTGAAGAAGTTAACTATCTACTTATAAAAACATGTACTGGGTTTCACAAGTGCAGTGAGAACTTAGAATCATTAGAACTTGCTACATTCGATTACAAGAAGTCTATTTAACATAACCTACTTAAGGTTGTGAATTGACTTAGGATACAGTGTTTTACCACCTCAATATATTTGCCATCTTAAATTTTTAAATTCAAATACAGCAGTGTCTCCTACGGGCAAATATGCATAGTAGGATTTCTGATGTGTATTTTGATCGTTATACAATGTGACTTATTTTGCTCCTGTTGCCTTGAAGTCTATTGTCATCTGTAGCTAATGCCAGGTTCTGGAATCTGAGAGGTTTTGCGTGGCCGTGTGCTTTGTTTATTATAACAATGGAAGAAAAAGATGGCAGGAATAGTAAGACACACATCAGCAGTACACTCTAGTATTGATGAAGCTACCAAAGGCAAAAGCTCATTGTAATCTAATGCTGGGCTTGCTCTGTGATAATTAAGTCTTGTGGCATTTTAATAACAGCTATTAAAATAGAATTTTTAAAATTCTCAAGAGAAAAGAAAATTATTCCTGGTCCCCTGAAGATAATTGTTTTTTATAATTTTTTTAATTTCTTCCAATAATTTGCTAGCCATAATCCTCAGTGCATCATATTGTACAGTGTCCTAATAAATCTTATAGTTCAGATAGAAGTTTCTGCTGCTGCTGCTGCTGCTGAGTCGCTTCATTCGTGTCCGACTCTGGGACCCCATAGACAGCAGCCCACCAGGCTCCGCCGTCCCTGGGATTCTCCAGGCAAGAACACTGGAGTGGGTTGCCATTTCCTTCTCCAACACGTGAAAGTGAAGTCGCTCAGTCGTGTCTGACTCGTAGCAACCCATGGACTGCAGCCTACCAGGCTACTCCGTCCATGGGATTTTCCAGGCAAGAGTACTGGGGTGGGGTGCCATTGCCGTCTCCGAGAAGTTTCTGTGAGGTAGACAAATTGTGACAATACAAATGGCCTTTAAAAGGATTCCTGCCAATTTTTAAAGTAGTTTTAGGAACAGTATAAAAATACTTTCTAGCTGAAAAATGTGTCCAGTTAGAATAATTACGATACTGGTTCCATACCTGATAAGTCTGCCGCCCGCCTAAAAGTAGACAATCAGAGTCACGTTATGAAAAACATGTTAAAACTCAGTGTGTATGTGTGTTTTCAAAGCAAAAGCAGTCTTTTTATTTATTTTTATTTTTTTGGTTGGAAATAATATTTATTATTCCCTCCCGCCATGTGCAGATTACTTTTCAGAAACATGAACATATTATCCATGTCTTCATCAATAACAGTTTGTAGAAAATAAACTTAATTCATATCTTGTCAACAATATAGTTCTATCATTTTTTTGAAACAATAGCCATTTTATTTTTCCATGTTAGTTCAAGAATAGCTTCAAGTTTTACATTTCAGATCAAACCAAGACAATCTTTGTTTCTAGGTAATTGCCTCACAGAGCCCCCCCCCACCCCCTAAAAAATTCTATACCCTAAGTGATAAACTCTTCTTGTACATTCAGCAAACTTTATATTGGAAAAGAAAAAGAATAATTGAGATAGGTACTTACTCTCGTGCACAGTAATAAATCTAGCTGAGCTTCTACTCCTTGCTTTGCAATGATGTTTACATAAAATAAATCGTATCTTATCAAGTTACAATGGTAATTTCTTGAAATGTGTTTATGGAAGCTATACACTTAATCCACTGAAATTTCCTTCTGATTTTTGAATCTGCAATTAAACCATTGCCATAAGGAAAAGCTTCATCCCAAGAAGCTTTTCTCTCTAAAGGCTTGAATCGTCTCTCAGATCATGTAAAGAGATACGTTAAAAGCACAAGAAAAAAATGTTTAGCTTGCTGACATAATGCCCTTAAGTTTGCTGACATAATGCCCATGTCTTAACTTTTTATATTGAATTAGTCTCTCCAAATTATTTCAAAGGACCTAGGCATTATAATCCTCATTAAACTTTGTTAATGAAGTAACTGTTGCTCAATTTTATATAAAGATATTCTCAAGACAAGAACTTACATAGTAGCCCAAACTTCTAGATGGAAAGAGGACAACATAGAAAACCATTTAAACATAGGGTTACACAATGCCCTCTATTCAAATATTCTGAAACATCTCAGTGACTGAATATTGAAATCCTCACCTGATGTTTGATATCAGGTATATATGGATTTCCCTGGTGTCTCAGATGGTAAAGAATAAGATCTGGGTTCATTTCCTGAGTCAGGAAGATCCCCTGGAGAAGAGAATGGCTACCCACTCCAGTATCCTTGCCTAGAGAATCCATGCACTGAGGAGCCTGGCAGCCTACAGTTCATGGGGTCACAAAGAGTCAGATTTGACTGAGCGACTAAGCACGCGTGCATATACAGTCTCAAATGGAAATTTTAACCAAATCCTCATACTGAGAGGGGAAAATCTAGAATAGGACCCTTCATCCTAGCTTCTGGAAGCTGACATTTTATATTTCTTTAATCCAAGACTAAGTTTCAGTTCTGAGAAAAGGTTACTATATATGTGTCACTAAATCAGTTGTGTACAAATATGCTCTTAATTCATGACATATAATCTACCTGCAAGAATTCATTTCTTCTACAGTATCAAAAGTAAAGATTTTAGTGTTACAAACTGATCTATTACTGTTTGCTGAAAAAATCAAGAATTAAAAATACATTGGTTTTTAAACCACAAGTTGTGAGTGACAGTGATGTGTCAATGTTGGTTAATCGACTGTAACAAATGTATCACTGTGTGCATAATATCCATTGTAGGGGAGGTTGTGGGTATGTGGGAACAGGGAGTATATGGGAACTCCATACTTTGATTCAGTTTAGTTGTGAACCTAAAATGTCTCTAAAAAGTTTATTTTAAAAAAAATTCATTGGTCTTGTTAGAATAGCAGTGATAGATGGTAAATGAAGAGGGTAGGGTGATTATCAGAAAATTATTCTAAAGATCTAAATACCAGGCCATTTATCAGGGTAGTTGTATGAAATAATGGAAAGAACATAAATCCTTAGGCACAGTGTGACCATATTATTGTAGTGGTTGTAAGGTCCCAGGTGAGTACCTAACTTTTTTTTTCTTTTCACATAAAAGCAAATCACTCATTAACTGTCATGTGTCAAAGTGGTCTGAAGTCTTTAATGGTTAATGCTGACATTAACCAGTCAACACTGACATAGTGTATTCACTGAACCCTATTGACATATCCAGTGATAACACATTTCTGTATTTCTGTGGGACCAAATTTTAGCTAGGATGGATTTTCCTTGTTGGGAAGAGAAAAGTAATCTTAACTTGGAAACGTGTTAATGGAATTAATGTGTGGTTTCTAGGAACAGATTTCACAACCAATAAAAGGGAAGAGTATGGGCCTGGTGTTCAAGGGAAAGAGCCTCCTTCTGCTCATTTGGATGCTTCAGCCGCTCCGGTGCCCTCAGCGGGCGCAGTGCCGCCGTCCCCACCAGCAGCGGCCCTCGGAGCCACCTGCGCGGCTGCCTTTCCCTCGGCGGCTTCCGTCACCTCTGCCGGCGCCACTTCCTCTTCCTCAGCCCACGTCTCGGTCTCTGCCCCCCATGGCGCTGGGCTGATAGCTACAGCTTCTGCTGCACAGGAGGAAATGGTCAGTACAGTAATGTAGGTGCTTGTGCTGGGAAGAGGGTTCCAAACTTCTTTGTATAGTGGATATTTTGAACTCAGAACCTATTTTGCCATGGAGAAAAAAAAATCTAGATGGTCTTTAGGCCAATCCACAGAAAATATTTAATATACAAATTAACTGAAACATTAATTTATAGTGAAAATAATACCTGACAATTCTATTACAGGAGTGATAATTAAAAATGAAGAACGTTTTAATTTTAAAGGAAAGAAAGTTTCAAGGGTCTAGGAGGCTAATGGCTCTTCTGTACATTTTCTGTTCAACTGTCTGTGTTAGTCACTCAGTTGTGTTCGACTCTGTGATTCCCATGGACTGTAGCCCACCAGACTCCTATGTCCATGGGATTCTCCAGGCAAGAATACTGGAGTGGGTAGCCATGCCCTCCTCCAGGGAATCTTCCGGACCCAGGGATCAAACGTGGGTCTCCCACGTTGCAGGGAGATTTTTTACTGCCTGAGCTACCAGGGAGGCCTTCCCTCTTCATGGATGGCAGATACTAATGCTACTCTGTAGTGACTCCATCTTAATTTGATTAGGTTTTAAGTTTTCATTTATAATTGGAATGAAGATAGCAATTGTTTTTCCTAAAGTCACTAGCTGCTAATAGAGGGGTCCATAGAGGGGGAGGAGAAGGCAATGGCACCCTACTCCAGTGCTCTTGCCTGGAAAATCCCATGGACAGAGGAGCCTGGTGGGCTGCAGTCCATGGGGTTGCTACAAGTCAGACACGACTGAGCGACTTCACTTTCACTTTTCACTTTCATGCATTGGAGAAGGAAACAGCAACCCACTCCAGTATTCTTGCCTAGAGAATCCCAGGGACAGGGGAGCCTGGTGGGCTGCCGTCTATGGGGTCGCACAGAGTCGGACACGACTGAAGCGACTTAGCAGCATAGAGGGGGAAGAGTACTGAAGGAGGATGGAGTATTTGTGGGAGAATTTACCTGAAGTTCAATTAGTCAAACTATTTATCTGCATATCATGGTTCTGACTTCCTGGCCTCCTGTTGTGAAACCTGTATTCTTCAGTGTCTCTCAAAGGGCATAAGGATACTGGCAAAGTTTATCAAATTCAACTCTGCAGGGCTTTTTAAAAATAACCATATGCCCTTCTTCCCTACTCTGGCTTGGATCTGGCACAAAGCCTTCTATAAAGGCACTGGGATGATTCTTATTTGCTTGTCTCCCTCTCCTCCCTGACCCTAACCACTTACATGAAAGGAAGAAAGATGGCCGAGTAGGTTTTAGGTTTTAAAAGAGTTAGATTGGAGATGTGCTCTCATAGTGCTCGGCAGCTCTCTGTAGCTAAGGGAACATATTGAGTCAACTGGACGATTAGTCATCTGAAGTATTCCTGCTGACTTGAATTTCTGCCTTTGGAAAGCTACTAACTTTAGGGGGAAATTTTTAAAATCTATTTTTGCAAATCTCAACGTATTTTTGCTCCTCATTCAAAGAGGCTTAAAAAAAATATGACTTAAAAGAAATTTGAATGTGTCGGGGAGTTTTGATTTAGAAAGATACGACAGTTCTACTGCCATGTGTTCAGCTGTGTTTATTTCTCATGATTACACATTTTGAAGTGAGATCCTATACTAATGATCTCATTTAAATAAACATGGTGGTTTGTCATTCATATGCATATCCAGATAACACAGAGAGCTCGATTTTTCAAAATTCCCTTCTAAAATATGACTACACGTACATTTGTACATCTGGGTTTGTATCTGAATCTGAATGTGTGTAGGAAGAACCCAATGAATGAGTCTGTTTACCACCCTTTTTTATTACTTTTTGAAACAGTTTGGTTACCTGAGACAATTTTGAAGTCTTTGAAACCTAAAAAACACAATATTAGATAGGCCTTTTTCTTCCCCCATCCCTCCAACTACATTCTCCTTTAGAACAGTCACACATTCCATTTCATTGACGTAAGTACAGCCTTTAGAGAGAAAGGAGAATGACAAACTAATCTGTAGGTATCATGCTAGTTTTCTTCCTTTTCTATTTAATTAAATACTCAGTTCAGTCGCTCAGTCATGTCCGACTCTGAGACCCCATGGACTGCAGCACACCAGGCCTCCCTGTCCATCACCAACTCCTGGAGCTTACTCAAACTCATGTCCATCAAGTCAGTGATGCCATCCAACCATCTCATCCTCTAAATTAAATACTCAGATTTACCTCAAATATGTCTTCTTGCTTTTGGAAAGAACCATAATGACAAAAGCAGGAACAAATACACTACTTGGGTTACTTTCCTTACATGAAACCATTGTTGCTGGACACAGGAAAAGAAGAGAGATTTGTGATTCAGGACCGGCTGTCTTTCTCTTCATTTGAATCACAGAAACTTCCTTTCCTTCCAAAACGTTTTCTAGTCTTCCTCAATATTTCCAGGACCTGAAGGAGGTGTGTATAGAAAGTAAACTGCAGAGTATCAGGAGACAAATAACTGAGGAAGGGAGGTATACTGTTCTAGTGAAAGAACGTTTTCATCTGTAAAATTATTTCATTTCTGCAGACATCATCAGTGTGTTAAAATATCATAATTTCATGATGAAAATAATTTTCAAAAAATATATGTGCTCGCTTTGACAGCACGTGTACTGAACGTGTGCTGTTTAGCAAATGTACTATTGTAGTTCACAAAGTGGAACAGTAGATGGCACTTGACTTTTTATAACTCCAGTTGAAATAATTGGAAGAGTTGGAATTAGATTTTTAAGCTGTTCAGTAAGGTTTCTCTTCACTCTTCATCTGAACGGAAAGTGAAAGGCTAGCATTAGTCAGCTGGGGCTGCTCTCCCTGTTTCATAAATGAGGAGGCTGAGGGCTAGGGAGAATAACTTGCCAGTGGACACAGTTACTAATGCAGTTTGAATTCAGAGTTTGAAAATCTGGCTTCAGAGCCCTGTACTCTTGAGCAATAATCTGCATTGTTTCCATGTCAGATACTAAATACAAATATTAGAGTTGTCTAAATATGCCATTTCCCTTTTTTCTTACTCCTTTTAATTTTTGCCCAGCTGGAGTATTGTCCAACTGTAAGCAACAAAAGCTGTAAAACCTGGCATTACCTTTTGATATGATCATCCCATTTTTTTGCAATACACTGCAAATAGCTCTCAAAGGAAAAGGAAGGTCCAGTGGTTAGGATTCCGTGCTTTCACTGCTGAGGGACTGGGTTCCATCGTTGGTCGGGTAACTAAGATCCCACAAGCCACATAGTGCGACACCCCCCCCCACCACCACCAAAAAAGAAAAACCTATTTGTGAAGAAAAATTATATTAACAATGCCATAAGGAAAAGGGGAAGACAGAAAAGCATATGTGTACTGGTAATTTATCCATAAGGGTCGTTCATTAAACAGATTAGTGGTTCTGAAGAATAGGGATTGTTTGGGAAGGGAGACGGATATGACTCTAAAGAAAGGACAGTGTGAGGGAGAGCCTTGTGGTGATGGAACAGCTGTGTATCTTGATTGCAGTGATAGTTACGGAAGTCCACATGTGATAAAGTGGCATCCGTGCCAGTGCTGACTTGCCGGCTTTGCTGCTCTAAGTATGCAGTAATTGTCTAAGGTGCAGTCGTTGGAGGAGGCTGGGTGCTGCACACGTGGGGCCTCTCGTGCACTCTTTGCCGCTTCCCATGAATCTGTAGCTGTTTCAAAATAAAGCTTTAGAAGTTCCTAAAATCCTATAAAATAGCTGGAATACCAAGGTTAAAGGGGTATTTGAAATGGTTGGTTTTATGTTAGGTTTTTTGTCTTGTTTAAAAAATTTTCCCCATGTTAGAGTTGGTTGAATATACAATTATTTTAAGCGCCTGTGTATTTTCAAGTTACAGAAGCAAAAGTACCGTAGATTTTGCCATAGATTTTCTGCCAACCAGATATTTCTTTTACAGTATGGGCCCAGGGTGGTGACATCAGCGCAACAGAAAGCTGGGAGAACAATCACGGCCCGGGTCACAGGGAGGTGTGATTTTGCTTCAAAAAACAGAATCAGTAGCAGTTTGGCTATAATGGGAGTTTCTCCTCCCATGAGCTCCGTTGTTGTGGAAAAACATCATCCGGTCACAGTGGTGAGTCTGCTTTTGATAACTTTTGGTCACAAAACCTTTTTCCTGAGAGATGATAGACTAATAAGCACTTAAATGCCATGTTGAGGAGAAGATCAAAATCCATGATAACTGGTACTTGTTGTGCCTTTACGACCACAGTCTTTATATACTTAAATGGTCACATCTGCTTTATATGTGTACCTTTCCTATTTTAAGAGATGAATTTCAGAGACTTGTTTCTTGTCAGTTGTGTGCTGTGTGTGTGTCACTCGGTCGTGTCCGACTCTTTGCGGTCCCGTGGACTGTAGCCCCCCAGATTCCTCTGTCCATGCGATTCTCCAGGCAAGGATACTGGGGTGGGTTGCCATTCCTTCTCCAGAGCATCTTCCTGACCCAGGAATCGAACCCAGGTCTCCAGCGTTGTGGGCAGATGGTTTACCATCTGAGCCACTAGGGAATGAGGGTAGGGGCTCATCCGGGATAGTATAAAAATTATCAAATACAAAAAGTAATCCAGGGAGTTGATGGCCAAAAGGGTAAAATACATAAATGATTTCTCAATAATTTTTTTAAAAAGACAAAAACTGTTTACTCATTAACTGCTATCCATATAGCATATTTTTTACCCTAAGAAAAACTTATCTACTTTTATGGTGTTTAATTTTTGCTCCTTTTTTTTTTTTTGGAAGTCTTCTTCCAACTTTTTCAAATACAATTGTCAACATATTTCTAACTTGGGGAAAAAATCAGGTTGCAATAAATTCATGGGATATAAAGAAAAGTACATGGAATTTAAGCAAAAATAAATGAGAAAACCTGAGTTAATGCCTTAGTTTAGCTAATTACTTCCTTTGTGATCATATACAAATCAAAAAATATTAGAGCCTCCATTTTTTTGATGTGTAAAACAGGAGCAATAAGAGTACTTAGCTCCTAGAGTTACCTGTCAGGATGCAAGATTAAATGAGGTACTGTGAAAATTAAATGAGATGCATAAAGGCACTTTGTAAACTGTAAAGCCATAAACAAATTTAATTTAATAAAAATTACTAGAGAAGGACACATGGGATATCTCCTGTTATTTCTTACAATCATACATGAATCAACAATTATCTCAAAAAGTTTAATTTCTAAAAGTTATGAGAACACATCCCTAAAGAGAAATAAAGATTGATTTTATTATAACAGAGAATGCCCTCTATATAAACTTGCAGTCTTAAAAAACATTCCTGTCTACTTAATACGTCAAAAAGATGCAAGGAATGATTGTAAATGCTTTTTTTTGTGGATACTAGATTGTTGCTAGATGATTAAGTCAAAAGAAGCTGGATTGATTGTTTAAATTTAGCCTCAGGTAAAGTTCGACAGTGAGGCTGCAGACTGAGATGGAAGTACCGAGTCCAGACTGAACACGTGGCGGGTGGAGAATCATCTTAGCCTCTGTAGGTTGGACAGACTTTGAAAGTCCTTAGATGAGTTCTCTACGTATTTTTGAAAATGTGAGCTTAGTTATCAAAGATGAGAGGAAATGAACTCATTTCTGTTTTGATCAGCACATAGGATATTTATATAGAAATGGGGGAGAGAGACTGTCCATTTGTAAGATAAGATGTAAAGAGAGCACATGTGTTTATTTTTAATTCCGACAAACTGTGGTTTTGTACTGATTGGAGTGATACTTTACAGAAAAAGAACCAAGAAACTATAAAGACTTAAAACCCCTGTTTGATATTTATCTAACTGCCTTTTGTTTATTTAGTATGTCCAATGACTCTTCAGTAATTGGCCATGAATTAAATAGCCATAAACTGCTTCCATTATTACCTGCTTTGGATTGTGTAACAGGCACAGTGGCAGTCCTCTGTACTATTTTTCATTTTATTCCAGGATCCCAAGAACTAGAACTATTAGAAACAGTTACTTACTAATAAACCATTCTCCAGACTTCTGACACTGGAGCTCCGTCTGCTGGATAATTGCTTACCCCTAAGGCTACTTGGAGAGAAGGCAATGGCACCCCACTCTAGTACTCTTGCCTGGAAAATCCCATGGATGGAGGAGCCTGGTGGGCTGCAGTCCATGGGGTCGCGAAGAGTCGGACACAACTGAGCAACTTTACTTTCACTTTTCACTTTTATGCACTGGAGAAGGAAATGGCAACCCACTCCAGTGTTCTTGCCTGGAGAATCCCAGGGATGGTGGGACCTGATGGGCTGCCATCTAATGGGGTCGCACAGAGTCGGACACGACTGAAGCGACGCAGCAGCAGCAGCAGCAAGGCTACTTGGTTCTGTGCTATGTTTTGTAGACACGATGCCAGTGGTGCCATGGTCTGTTTCTGCAGTTCTCTTGCCTATCATCCCTAAGGAGAAATAGCTCTTTTTTTATGGTCAGATCAGGTGGTTAGCAACTAAAATTTCATACCATTTGCAAAAATCTCTTCCATTTGTAGCGGTTATCCAGTTATTTATGTACAAAGAAACATTTATATAAAATACTTCAAGAAAGGAGCTTATTTTTTATTTCTTTAAAGAGGAACTCTAATTAAATGGAATCTGACATGAGGATCTTTGTTTCAAGAGGTTTTGTCCATTTCCTAAGCAAAAGCTGTATCATAGAGCTTTTGAAATGCACAGTGAATGTTTTGATATGATATGTATAATTTTACGTCAAGTATTTTAAAGATGACTTTTCTAAATGGAAGACCCTAATAGGAATCTACATGTACTAATGTTTGTTGGGTTAAACTGTAGATAATGAAATAATATTGAAATAATATTTATTATGTATAATTTTATAGAATTGTTTAAAGTATATTTTTGCTTTTCAGCAAACCATTCCTCAAGCTACTGCAGCAAAATATCCGCGGACCATTCATCCTGAAGGTAGTACCTCAGCTTCCAGGTCTCTTGGAACCAGATCAACTCACACCCAGTCTCTCACAAGCATTCAGTCCATAAAAGTGGTTGACTAAAATGAATATGTTCATGTAGAGGACTTTTAATTCTGGCTTTACCAAGAATTAGAAGTCTTTAGTTTTTAAAATTTCATATTCTTAGAACATTATGGATATATCATGTTCATTTTTTCAAAGTTACAAGAGACTTTTTCAAGCTGTACCATCCTTTGTAACTATATGTAGAATTATTTTAATGTTATTTTTTATTTAAGCAATTAAGTAAAATGTTTTTTTTAATTAAAAAAGAAACTGGACTTAATTTTTTTAATAGGGTCAACGTGTCACTGATTATATCAAAGTGCATAAATCCTGTTTTTGTAAAAGGCTAAATCATTTCCAGTGTTACCAAGTAAACTTTGAAAGAGAACTTGATTTTTAAAAATTATTTATACTAATAGAGACTAAGGTATTATTTGAAAATTTAAAAGATAAAAGCCAAGAATAATAATACCACAGAGTTTTTTTGTGACTTTAGTATATTAGTCCTCATTTTTCTAGGATTCTAACAATTAAAAATAGGGGAAATAGCAATACCTATGAGTAAAATTTTTAATGTTAAAAGAGGAAAAACATTTTACTAGCACAAAAACAGAGTCACCGAAACATCAAAAAGCGGTTTCCTAGTAGAAGGATTCTATTTCTCATGTTCTTTCTCACCTTGTTGAAACTCTGTACCTTTGAACCCTTTTTTGCTCTGAACATGCAGACATTGTCCTGTGGTGGTATAGCCCTGGACAATTCGGCGAGACTTGTCCTTCCACGCCTGGCAGAGACTTGTCCATGGCTGGACTAAAGGAAGAAGCCATCTGGACAAACAGATTTGGGAGAACAGAGACCAGGCTTCTGATGGTTTTACTGCTGGCTGACTGGGCTGTCTTGAGCCAGATACTTAATGGCAGGATCCTCACCTCTGAAGTAATGAGATCTACCTACCCCACCACTTTCCCAAAGTTCTTAGGCTTACATAAAAATGAGCAGATTCCAAAGAACTTGTGTAGAGCCTAGGTTTCTGTATCTTTCATAGAAGTGGGTGGTTTCAGCCTCTTTCTGTCTGAACATGACCTAGCCCTGTGCTCTAATTTTACCACTGGAAATACAGTTTTTCTTACTGCCTCGTGTAGTAATAGGACTAGAGAATAAATGTGAGGTCAGTAAATATCCCATTTTCTAAAGGACACACCAAGGCTTTTTTGAACTATAAAAGCATCTGGCTGTGTCTTAAAGAGTGTTCACCAGGGAAACCCAGGAGAGTATTAGAGCCTTCTCACGCAATAGCATACGATCCTCCCTATACTTGCTGTGGGTTCTGGCTGACGACAGCCAGCTTCTGCTGTGGCAGGCGGCTCTTGGTCTCCAATGAGCACAAACCCACAGCACCTCCTCTCCCGCCGCCTGCACCACAGGCCTGTTCCTCCCAGGCCTTCCCTGCCCACCAGAGAGTCGAGACATCTGAAGTCTCTGCTCACCTGCAGCGTGGAGTCAGCACCCCACTGGGGCAAACATCCGTTCTTAACTTTCCAAACCCTGTATAAATTGTCCATCCTTGAGGTCAAACAGTCAGTTGTACTTGATACCAGGTGTTGGCCAGTTAGATAAATCACGCTGGTCTCAGCTCTCCCTCCTTCCCCATCTCACTTCCTTTTTCCTTCACTCCTGCTTCCCGGATTTCACTCCTGAGAAAAGCAGTTGCTCATTACTTTGGTCTTGGGCTCTGCTTTTTAAGGAACTTACATGACAGCTAGGGATGGTCTTCAGTATCAGAGCCGCAACCACATAGACAGACTAACGTCAATATTAAGAATACTGTAATTAAGAATATTATAAACATCTTTTAAAGCTTTAAACTCTAGAAATTGTATATTGTCTGCAGCACCAAGTAATTAGTATTAGCCCAATTCAACTGAAATTCAACAGTTAAAACACTTAAACAGTAAAAATATGTATTCATCTTTGTTTATGATTGCATAAAGAGGTGACCCAGATTTTGAAGCACGATCCGTGGAAACCATGGTCTCAGGCGGCAACAATGCTCTAAACTTTTTAGCATCATGTGAACATCGTACCTGTTTAAAACCTGTTTTAAAAGTTAAATGTACCATTTACAATCAGCATGAGATGAAATGTAGAACTATAAATTCATGATACAATAACTGGAATTGCTCACGATTTTATTTCTGGCCTTACAGACTTAGAGTCAGAATTTGATAATGGAGAGCCTTAAGTTATAATGAATAGGTACACATAAGCTGATAGAAATCAATACTTGATTTCATATTTCAGAACTGTCTCAGATTACAGAAATAATGCATGGTCATTATGAAAAAAAATGAAAAGTACTGAATCACCTGTAACTACATCACCAAGAGATTAAAAAACATTGGTGTATATACCTCTGGTTTTAAGTAAAATATTATATTACATATAGGTGTTATTTAAAGGCAACAGCTACAAAATTTCCAAAGCAAGTTTCTCTTGTGGACTAGAAATCAACAGTTCATTTCAGTACTATAGATACGAGGTTAGGCATTTCACAGGCATGGCACCCTCCATCATCACTCAGCTTTACAGAAGAGACAGCCCTTTCCCCCAACCTATGGAGAAGGAAATGAAAGATCTGCGAACTTGAATATTAGACCAAAGGCTCACAGCTAATAAATTGCAAAACCATGTCTGTCTGTTCTAAAACCCTTGGTTTTTTTCATATACCATAATGTTCCCACCATCATAATTTTTAAAACATGATATACAAAATCGTAGATTATTCTATCACTAGATAAGCTATCAGGTATTGCATCAAATGACAGAAATGGGAAAATCGTATACAACTTGCTTTAAGCAAAACCAAAATTTTTTTGACTTCAGTGGTTGGAAAGTATAATAATACCATTTCATCATCTGTTAGAGAATCCTGTCACTGCCATCTTCATAGTTGAAAGGAAAATGAATACTTCTGCTGAAGAACTTGATGACATTTAAAGAACTGAATTTAAGAGGATTGAATACTGAATGGAAAATCATTTTAGTTTCATTTCTTTAGGCATTTATGAAACTGCACATTTCTTGGGCCTTGAGTCAGCTTCACTTTTAAATTGACGAATCTTTTCTGGAAAAAATCAGATAGCATGATTAATAGCTGACCTTTATTAAGCACTTGCTACAAGTCAGGCACTATCACTCAATCCCACAACGGCCCTTTGACACAGACGCTTTTCTAGTTAACAGTTGAGAACACTGGTGGAGTGAGTTCTCTAGAGAACTTGCTCAAAATCACACAGCCCACTATCTGTCGGAGTTGAGCTATAAGCTCACACAGTCTCACCTAGAGTGCATGCCCTCACCCACTGCAGTGGGCCGCCTCTGAGGGCTCTTGCAGACACTCTTTCAAAGAAACCAAATTCAAAGCATAGGGAACAACCCGGAGCTAGGAGGATAAGACCATGGAAGGTAGACATCATCCATGCACTATTCCTTTGTACCTGCCACTGCTTGAAACAATACTGGATTCGTAACCTGATGTGCTTTTATGTTCTCAGTTTCAGGTAAAACTACACCAGCAAAAATAATGGCAGATGTCCCTATATTCTGCTTAAATGATTATTACATGAATTATAAATAACACCTCTAACATGCTGATAAGGTTTCAAACCATCTTCCCTGACAGTACGGTCCCTGGTAGAGTGCTTTTTAGCTGTTAATCCCAGCTGGCAAAATAATAGCCCATGAGCTCTCTTTTCTCAACGCAGAGAGAACTTCTTCAAACACGCGAACCTGTAGAGGTCCCAAGAGGAAGAGGCATTCTGAGTAAGACCATTCGTAGCTGTGGGGCACTGTCCTGTAACTGCATGAGACGGTTCAGCTCTCTTGCCCACCTCCCATCCCACACCCACCGTGCCCCTCACAAAAGTTCTACACTTTTCAAATGCTCAGCTGGGGAATGACACTGAACCGTCAGGCTGACAGTGGGACCAGAGTGACTAAGTCACCAAAGGAGAAGCTGCGTGTTCAGACACCTAGCTGGCACTGCCGTGGCTCAGGGGAGCACATCTGCCAACTGTCCTCGACCATTTTAAGGGAGCAGCGGTTTCCACCTGTTTGTTGAAAAGTCTAACTCATCAGCTGGTTCTGGAAAGTCTGTGCGCACCAGCTCCTTGTCTAGGTGTTTGACCGGCGTGGCCTGTGTCGCCAGGGCCCCATGCAGCCAAATAAGCAGAGCCCTGTGGCCGTGTTTGCAGAAGCTCTCCTTTCCAGAGCCAAGCACAAAGGGCAGATGCTGACGCCTCCTTCCTGGGAACTCAGTTCTAACTCAGTTTCCACATGGCTGTGGTTGCAAGTTCATTCCCCCTCTGGCAGCTGTGAGATAGGAAGCCCAGTGCATGAAAGCCCTTCCTTCACTGGTTCTTCTAGGGGGCACCAGAGTTTGGAGTTCTTGTCACACACCTACTGTGCTTAACACGGATCAAAGCTGAGGAGAAGGGAGGGAAAATCTTAAAGCAACGTGGAGCTTTTTCTTCAGCGTTCAGATGGCCCTGGGATAGGCTGGCGCTTCTGGTTCAGCCAGTCTGGAGTGAGGATCCGCAGGTCAGTAAGCTCCCAGGTCCTGCTGCTGCAGCACATTAACCACAACCTGAGCAGCCAGCATGCACCCACCTGCCAGGCCAGCTTCCAGAAAGCTCCTCGGATGGAATCTGCAGCTCCTGGCCAGGCAGGACTCCACTGGGCACGTCTCAGTAGACTTTCTACCCCTAAGAGGTGTGGGGGAAGTGCTGGGTGTAGAGATGAGAAGCCATGGGCACTTCTGCCTACAGGTCACAGTTACAAACCCCTGCCAGATGCTGAGGAATGGGGGGCCCGAGCTCTGGGGAGGAAGTCGACTGTTAGACGGACAGGCATTTCAGGGGGAGCAAACTGTACCCATAAAGAATGTACCCCTAGGTGAATCCGGTGCCCCTCCTTATCCTGCTGCCTCCAGACTAATTTTTCTTAAATACCATAATCAACATGTCATTCCTTTGCTCAAACGCCCACCGATTCCTGGGCTTCCCTAATAGCTTAGTAAAGAATCCACCTGCAGTGCAGGAGGTCGAGGTTCAATTTCTGGGTCAGGAAGTTCTCCTGGAGAAAGAAATGGCAACCCACTCCAGTAGGCTTGCCTGGGAAATCCCACGGACAGAGGCTACAGTCCATGGGGTCACAAGAGTCAGACATGACTGAACAACTAAGCCACCACCACCACTTCCTTCATGCCAGCTACAGTGTAACTGGATTGTGACTGTTACCATTGATACTGTCATGCCAACCTGATTATCAACTCCATCAAACACGCACCGCAACTGACAGAGCTGACGTATGGATCCCCTCACAGCACTAGACGCATTCTAGGCACCCTGTCATGTGTAAATGCAATACACCAAAACCTTTATCCTGACAGCAAGTACTCCGAAGGCATAATGCATTTCCAAATCAATTTTTTAGGTCGAGAGAAATTTCCAGAAGGCAATTCCATTTTTCTGAAGACTTTGCAGAACACTATATGACTAATTAGCAACAAGGAGAAATCTTAACAATACAAAAGAAATCTTTTTAGAAACTGTAATCAATATTCAACATTTTCAATGCATTATCTTCCTTTTTTTTCACATGAAAATGTATCCTTAGAATTAGCAATAAAAGTGCCATAATGTACTTGTATGTGGTGTAAGTGAACTGACTGCCTCTTGCCCACATGGCCTGGACCATGCTGACCTGACCACTGCTCCTCGATGGCTCTAATCTGGGCGTCCGTAAAGTTCTGCAAACGGGCAGCCTCTGCCGCTCGTTGGCCTTCAGCTGACATAACCAGGTGCCAGAGCAGACTGCGAATGTGCCTGGTCTCCGGGTTGTGAGCCTGCTTGATCTGGTAGAGCTGGTTGATGTATCCCTTCATGTTCTCGCTCTGCTCCTAGATTAAAAGGAACCATATCAGATGATTTCAGATGTTTTCTGCTGATTGCCTCATTTCAGAGTATATATGAATGTATTTTTTTCAGATGGAATCCATAAGGTGGTAACCAAGACTATGCTTTCAACATTAACTGGATTGATGTTTTTTGTCATCCAACATAGAGACAAATGTCTGAAACAAGCTGGGGTCTGTCTGACTCAGGAAGCGTGAGGGACTTTGCCACGCTGTGTCCCATGCCTCTACCCCAGCCTGCTTACCACTCCTAAGGAAACAGACGGGGATGCCTTGGCTATGGGAATGTCACCACAGCACATGCACCTTTAAATGCCTTACTTCCAGCCAGTATTGCTTTTTCTTCTTTGGGGTGTTTAATTTTCTCCTGTCAACATTTCCATGGGGCCCAGATAGGATATATTCTTTATGAAACCCCATAGTCGATGCTTCTATCCCTCCTGCTCTCTGATGACTGTGGGGAGAGTGAACGGGCACCCTGACTCTCAGGGCTGCAGAAGACAGGGCTCCTCCACGTTGTATGTAATACAGCTGCACAGTACATGACACAATCATGTATACAACACAACTGCACTCTATGTAGTACAATCACGTTGTGTGTAATACAACTGCACTGTACGTAATACAACCACATTGTGTGTAATACAACTGCACTCTATGTAATACAGTCACATTGTGTGTAATACAACTGCACTCTATGTAATACAATCACATTGTATGTAATACAACTGCACGGTATGTAATACAATCACATTGTATGTAATACAATCACATTGTATGTAATACAACTGCACGGTATGTAATACAATCACGTGTGTAATACAGCTGCACGGTATGTAATACGATCACATGTGTAATACAACTGCACTCTATGTAATACAATCATGTGTGTAATACAACATGTATTACAGCACTGCAGCCAGGCTGTCCAACAGTACCATGCCTGGATTGAGTCTTGTTTTCTGACTTGTCAAAGTTCCTTTTGTCCCTTTTAAGAATACACACACACACAAGAAGATTCCACCAGAGTCCTACAGAATCCAACCAGAACAACTGGAGGAAATCACAAAGTGGAAGCAGAGGTCATGGTTCCCTACGACTGCACCTGCCGTGCATGTGCCATCAGGGCTCCAGACAAGCCTCCCTCCGGAGGGAGGGAATACGGGACTCCCAGGACACACAGCCCACCAAGAGGCCTCCTTCCCTCTTTTATGTACAGTGACTTCTATTTTTGTCTTTCTTTTTAATAAAAGTGAATCTTAGTGAAAGATATTCTGAACAGCAATCTGGAAGTCAATGCTGGGGCAGGAAGTGGACTAAAGGGGTGCGGGAACCTGGTTTTCAAAACCTACGAGAAGAAAGTGGGGGGGCTTGTGCCCCAGCCTCCAGCATGGACCAGCCTGCACCCTCACAGCATCAGTAAACTCCTCTGGAAGGTCCACAAAACTCGCGGGAAACTTGACCTGGGGCACGGCAAGACCTTTTTCTAGCATCTGGACGCTGGCATCTGAACAGACGCTGGGATAAGAATGGGAGGAATGACTGTGCCATAATTGTTTAAGGTTTTAGAATGCAGGGTCTTTTTCACCCCAGCCTTTCTCTACCTAAAAGAGGTAAGGGTGGGGGTGGCGGACTCCAACAAACAGGAGTGGGGGCTGCCCTGTTCCTTTTCTTGTCATCCCATCTCCTGAAAATGGGAAATCGAAGATGAAAACCCCAAACACCACCAGTTAAAGAGAAGGCTACAAAACGCCTCTGCTCTCAACTCTGCACTACAGCACTTTCATTTCTCTGGAAGCATGCCTGCTGTGTGCATTCCAGGACTGGGCTGTCCTTCAGGCTTCCACAGAAAGGGCCAGGGATTTGGAAAGCCCAGGTCTTTTTCAACAGGCTGTAAAAGCATTAATAGCTCATCCATAAAGCACTGCACTATTTGCGGGAATAACATAAGCCAGAACTGGTGGAAATTAAAATAGCATAAGCCAGATGTTAGGAAGCTCCCATTTGAACCATTGAATTTAATGATGATGATTAGGTGGTTAGGTAGATGAGTAAATGGATATGAGACAGAGAGGAAATTTCAATGGTTTCTCTAATTTTCTCATTAGGAACCATTTTATATTAGGTCAGGATATAAACTTAATAACAAAAAGTTTAAAATAATAAAATAACAATAAATAACTTTGGTTTAAAAAAGGTTAAGGATATATATTAAAAAAAATAAGTCTTCCTCCAACTCCAGACTTCAGGATCCCAGTTGTCACCAGGGGTTAACAACTCTTAGCATTTTCTGTGGGTCTACATCACCAGCTATAGGCGTGCATTATTTATGATTTTCAAAGTTCATCTAATTCTCCAATCTTAAAGATTGGCAAGGAAAGAGGCCTTATTCTTCTGGTAGAAAAATGATTTATTCTCATCTAGGAGAAAGAATCTAAAAATGCTAACAGGAATTAAAAATAGAACCAGTGAATATTACTATTTTTGAAGAAAATGTGAAAACAACCATTTAAAAAACAAGCAAAAAGATGGAACCTGGGAAAGTCATCCTCAATTAAACATAGTGATGATCTAAGAAAGTGAGAGTGAGGCTAGACAAAGAGGGAGAGGAAAAAGAAGAGGGAATAGAAATCAGAGGAAAAAGAGCGATTAAACAGAATTCTAATTGTCAAGCGTTGTCAACTTTGTCAAGTTTGCTTTGTCTTAAAGGCAAATAAGAAAAGTCTGGGGAGGACAGAGTGGACTCTGAAATAATCCCAATGTACCAGGATTATTGAGCCAATTAAACAGTACTGTGAGCAAAAAGGCAAATCAGTGCATTCTGCCTTAAAAGGCCTTAAGGGGACATTTCTCAGCATTGGCAAATTAGACATCAATCCAGGCATGAGGTTCTTCAGGGGAAGAGGGACTAGGACCTAAATTCTGGCTCCAGCCTATTGGACCAGGGATTCAGTCTAGGACAGTGGAGGGTGGTTGTGGGTGGGGTGGGGGGGTGGGGGTGGGAATTCTATTGAGATGCTACATGAGTGGCAGCTATCGGAGGGAATACTGATGCAAGAAGGCAGAGGAATGTCCTGGAGACCAGTTTTTGTATTCTCAAGATGAATAAGGTTTGCATGACCATTGCAGAATACTTGAGTACTGAACAGCCAGCACAGTGGTATGTTGCAAACTGCAAAACTCTAAGTAGGAATAATACCTAATAAAAATATAAAGCAAAAGATTTGATTTTAACAACTTTTAACTTAGGATTCCTAAGGTATCTGAATAATCACTGGCTGCTATTTCAGCTCTTCTATCCCCACCTAACAAAAGCTTCACCATTTCTGTGCAGCACATAAAAATGTCAAACATTTGAGACGTGGATAGGACTGACCTTTACTAATGGTCACAATCATTTTCATTATTGGTTTCTTACTAGAATACATGTATCCTCAGTAGTATAGTTCATCAATGTATTTCTCTAAGATTGGCAGGGGTCACTCTGGCTCACTGCACTGGGAAGTCCTCAGCAAATAAATAATGTGATCACACACATTTCTCCTCCAAAAGCTAACTCCACCTGTGGCACAGACTTTAGCTAATATCCCATGCCTACTTCCCCCACCAAATTGCCTTTCCTCCTTTCTTCTAAAACAGATCTCCTGATTTTAGCTGGGCATTTGGCCACCCGAGTATTTCCGTATGTGAACTAAGTACTGGCCAGCGTCATGTAAATGAAGCAGCACATGCAACTTCTGGGAAGTATCCTTAAAGAGAAGAGGGGTGTCATTCCCCTTCCTTCCCTCCTCCTCCCCAAGTGGAATGCTGACATGATGCCAGGAGCCCAAAGAGCCACAGTAGATCAGCAAGTGAAGGCCATCTATTGAAGAGGCCATCTATTGAAGGAGTAATAAAACAGAAAAGGGATGAATTTTATTCAGAATAAATATCAATAATGGTAACACTAAAACAATGTAGAATTCAACTTCCTGGACTCCTATCCAGAGATTTTTCTATTCTATCATATCACCTTTAAACAAAGATGAGGGTTTGGAATCTTAACCAAATCATTCATGCATGCTCAGTTGCTCAGTCATGTTGGATCCTTAAAGACCCTATGGACTGTAACCTGCCAGTCTCTTCTGTCCATGGAGTTTTCCAGGCAAGAATATTGGAGTGGGTTGCCATGCCCTCCTCCAGGGGATCTTCCCAACGTAGGTATCAAACCCCCATCTCCTGTGTCTCCTGCATTGGCACGTGGATTCGTTACTACAGCGCCACCTGAGAAGCCCTTGGAATGAGCAATAAAGGATGTTTTAGACATAGTTTGGGGGCATAAATCCTTGGAGCCCATATGGCGCCTCATACAAATTACAAATGGCATACCTTTGTCAAGGTGGGTATAGTTCAAGTTCCCCTAGATTTTGTGCAGTGCACAAGCCACACATCTATACTGTTTACCCAAGCAAAAGATGCTGGTTCTCATTTGCTTTCCAAAGGACCCGTGGAAAGTCTGCTCAGAGACCCTGAAGATGATTAAAATGAATGGTCAGAAAGAATCTCAGAAGGCACTTCCCTGGATGTCCTGAGGCTAGGACTCCCCGTCCCCAATGCAAAAGGCCTAGGTTTGATCCCTGGTCAGGGAACTGGATCCCACATGCCACACAAAGACCCAGAACAGCCAAATAAACAAATAAATATTTTTCCTTAAAAAAAAGAAGAAGAAAGAAAGAAAAGAAATAACCTCGGAAGAAGTTCCAACCTCAGAAACCCATGTTTCTATGCTTAGAGATCCAAAAACTTATCCTGATAAGTCTCTCATACGGCTGAGTATTTGTGAAATGCAACTCCCACCAATTCAAATGATTTGTCTGCTAGTCCAGACACTGAGACCCAGGTGAACCTGAAAATTAGAGCTGAAAGTAATCAGCTTCTAATCAAAAGAGATAGTAATGAAATTAAGAAGAACTTCATTCTGCAGGCATTTAGCAAGCATCTAATTGTATGCTCTCTAAATTCTGGCTTGTAAAGCCGTCTGAATCACCATAATTAGCCTATTTGGGAAAGGCAGCATTCTGAGAGCCAGAGGTTTCAAGCTCATAGGAAAACCTTTGCAGGGAGCATGGCTGGAGTAGAAATGCAGATACTTGTGCTGTTGAGGGTGCGTGGCCCTCTTGGGAGCTTTGTGACACCAAAGGCTGAGAGGACAGGGAAAGTCAACTTTACCCCAAAACTTGGCTCCTTCTTTTCCATCCAGTGTGTGCATGTGTTAGTCACTCAGTCGTGTCTGACTCTTTGTGACCCCATGGACTATAGCCTACCAGGCTCCACAGGATAGACCAGGCAAGAACACTGGAATGGATAGCCATTATCTTCCCGACCCAGGGATCGAACCCAGGTCACCTGCATTGCAGGCAGATTCTTTACCATTTGAGCTCTAGGGCCAGTCCAGACCTTCATTCAGTCTTAGAAACAGTCACTTATCTTTGGTAAAAATCATGGGAACAGGGAGAAAAGAGAGTTTTTATCATTAATTATATACATCCTGGATGCCAACTAGGCACCAGACCTGATGAGAAAAGAGGGGGGAGGAGAAAGGAAACCTGGAAAACAGATCATGAGGCCCAGGAAACTGTGGCTTTTGTTTTGAAAAGAGAATCGAGCTGTAGCAGAGACATGTTCACTGCAATATTCAATCCACTTGCGTTAGGGGCCCAACGTAAGTTCCCTGCCCAATGCTATGGATTCTCTACTCACCAGACTGCCCTGGAGGTGTTGTTAACGAAAAAGTAGAACAAAGCACACAAAGAAAGCACGAGAAGCTACTAACGCTAAATGTTAATATCGGGCTGGACAAAAGTTCCTTTGGGTTTTCTGTAAGATATCGTGACAGAAGAACCTAATTGAACTCTTTGGCCAAACCAATACTAGCACTTAATGTTAATGGAAGTTAATGAGCCACCACTGGAATTTCACCTAAGTGATGGAAATATGGCTGGTTTTGTTTTCCTCCACAAACTGTAACAAACATGTTTTCCAAACTGTATTACTTTTATGTTCAGAAAAAGAAAACTGACATACAGAGACAAGCAAAATAACATTTCACCACTTCAGAATCCGCAAACATGAAATACGTGGTCCTGAAATGGACTAGGGAGGATGCAGGCTTGCAATGGGAATTAGGGATGCCCTGAGCTCATGACCAGTGAGGGTACAGATCTGGAAGGAAAAACTGCAACTTCTAGAAGTGCTGGGGAGCCAAGCAGCCAGTAGCTTTGGCTTTGATGCTCAGCCGTGCCTCTTACAATGGCCCTGATGTCATCAAAAACCTCCCAAGTCTTCTCTTAAAAACTGGGATAATTCCATCCACCTCACAGAAGAGATGCAAGAATTGAACAAAGATGTGATTGTGAGTGAGTGTGAGTACCTAGCAGAGCTGCCGCACAATGACTTCTTTATATCTTTTCAGGAAAGCTGGGGCCTAACAGGTGGTCACCCGAGCCCCTCCATGGTTGAGCCTGCAGAATTGCGTCACATGCAAGATATAAAGCTGGCCATCTTTAAAAACAAATATACAACACGGCTTAATGGTGCAAGCAACCCAAATGTCCACTCACGGATGAGCAAAAGGTGGTATATTTACAAGGGAAACTTCAGATCAGATCAGATCAGTCGCTCAGTCATGTCCAACTCTTTGCGACCCCATGAATCACAGCACGCCAGGCCTCCTTGTCCATCACCAACTCCCAGAGTTCACCCAGACTCATGTCCATCGAGTCAGTGATGCCATCCAGCCATCTCATCCTCTGTCGTCCCCTTCTCCTCCTGCCCCCAATCCCTCCCAGCATCAGAGTCTTTTCCAATGAGTCAACTCTTTGCATGAGGTGGCCAAAGTATTGGAGTTTCAGCTTCAGCATCAGTCCTTCCAAAGAAATCCCAGGGCTGATCTCCTTCAGAATGGACTGGTTGGATCTCCTTGCAGTCCAAGGGACTCTCAAGAGTCTTCTCCAACACCACAGTTCTAAAGCATCAATTCTTCGGTGCTCAGCTTTCTTCACAGTCCAACTCTCACATCCATACATGACCACAGGAAGAACCATAGCCTTGACTAGACAAACCTTTGTCGGCAAACTAATGTCTCTGGTTTTGAATATGCTATCTAGGTTGGTCATAACTTTCCTTCCAAGGAGGAAGCATCTTTTAATTTCATGGCTGCAGTCACCATCTGCAGTGATTTTGGAGCCCAGAAAAATAAAGTCTGACACTGTTTCCACTGTTTCCTCATCGATTTCCCATGAAGTGATGGGACTGGATGCCATGATCTTCATTTTCTGAATGTTGAGCTTTAAGCCAACTTTTTCACTCTCCTCTTTCACTTTCACCAAGAGGCTTTTTAGTTCCTCTTCACTTTCTGCCATAAGGGTGGTGTCATCTGCATATCTGAGGTTATTGATATTTCTCCCAACAATCTTGATTCCAGCTTGTGTTTCTTCCAGTCCAGCGTTTCTCATGATGTACTCTGCATATAAGTTAAATAAACAAGGTGACAATATACAGCCTTGACGTACTCCTTTTCCTATTTGGAACCAGTCTGTTGTTCCATGTCCAGTTCTAACTGTTGCTTCCTGACCTGCATACAAATTTCTCAAGAGGCAGAGTCGACCCTAAAAAGTAAGGAAATTCTGATACATGTTGCAACTTGGTTGAGCCTTGAGTACACAGTCACAAAAGGGACTATATCATATGATTCCACCTAGATGAGGTGCCCAGAGCCATCAAATTCAGAGACAGGAGGTAGAATGGGGCTAGGAGAGGAAGAAATGAATGTTATAGTTTATAGAGTTTCAGTTTTGTAAGATGAAAACGTTCTGGAGGTTGGCTATATAACAAAGTGAATATTCTTAACACTACAGAACTGGACATTTAAAAATGGTGAATGGGGACTTCCCTGGTGGTCTGGTGATTAAGATTCCATGCTACCAATGCAGGGAGTGTAGGTTCGATCCCTGTTCAGGGAACTAAGATCTGACATGCTGCACAGAGAGGCCAATAAATAGCTAAATAATTTTTTTTAATAAAATAAGAAAATCAAAATGGTTAAGATGTACATCTTATATTGAATATATTTTACAATTAAAATATCTAAATAAATTTAAAAAGCAAGTTTAGACACATATAAATTTATTCATTGTAGTTCTGTTTATAATAGCAAAGGGTTAAGAACAATTTGAGCTTCCCAGATAATGCTAGTGGTAAAGAACTCGCCTGCCAATGCAGGAGTCATAGGAGATATGAGTTCAGTCTCTGGGTGGATCGGGAAGATGCCCTGAGGAGGGTATGGCAACCCACTCTAGTACTGTTGCCTCGAGAATTCTACAGACAGAGGAGCCTGGTGGGCTATAGACGAAAGGGTTGCATTGAGTTGGACACAACTGAAGTGACTTATCATAAGCATATAAGGATAATTTAAATGCCCATTAGCTGGAAACTAAACAACTTGCGTTATGTTCCCACCACAGTCCATTATGTAACTGTAACAAAAGAAGAAACTCTCTCCATGTGCTTATATTCTTATACATAAAGTATACTGCTTTATACTGGTACGGGGAAAATGCTAAATATAGGACAATGTGTTGTTGTTCAGTCCCTCAGTCATGTCCAACTCTTTGCAACGAATGGACTGCAGCACGCCAGGCTTCCCTGTCCTTAACCATCTTCCAGAGCTTGCACAAACTCATGCCCATTGTGTCAGTGATACCACCAACCATCGCATCCTCTATCATCCCCTTCTCCTCCTGCCTTCAGTCTTCCCCAGCAACAGGGTCTTTTCCAATGAGTCAGCTCCTTGCATCAGGTGGCCGAAGTATTAGACTTCAGCCTCAGTATCAGTCCTTCCAACTAATATTCAGGTTGATTTCCTTTAGGATGGACTGGTTAGATCTCCTCACAGTCCAAGGGACTCTCAAGAGTCTTATCCAGCACCACAGTTTAAAAGCATCAATTCTTTGGTGCTCAGCCTTCTTTACAGTCCAACTTTCACATCCATACATGACTACTGGAAAAACCATAGCTTTGACAAGAAGGAACTTTGTAGGCAAAGTAATGTCTCTGCTTTTTAATATGCTGTCTAGGTTGGTCATAGCTTTTCTTCCAAGGAGCAAGTGTCTTTTAATTTCATGGCTGCAATCACCATCTGCAGTGATTTTGGAGCTCAAGAAAATAAACTCTGTCACTGTTTCCACTGTTTCCCCATCTATTTGCCATGAAGTGATGGGACCAGATGCCATGATCTTCATCTTTTGAACGTTGACTTTTAAGGCAACTTTTCCACTCTCCTTTTTCACTTTTATCAAGAGGCTCTTTAGTTCCTCTTTGCTGTCTGCCATAAGGGTGGTGTCATCTGCATATTTGAGGTTATTGACATTTCTCCTGGCAATCTTGACTCTAGCTTGTGCTTCATCCAGCCCAACATTTCACATGATGTGTCTGCATATAAGTTAAATAAATACTTATATTTATATATATATATTAAATAAATACTTATATTTAACAAATACAGCCTTGACGTACTCCTTTCCAGATTTTGAACCAGTCCATTGTTCCATGTCTGGTTCTAACTGTTGTTTCTTGACCTGCATACAGGTTTCTCAGGTGGCGGGTAAGGTGGTTGGTATTCCCATCTCAAAGAATTTTCCACAGTTTATTGTGATCCACACAGTCAATGACTTTGGCATAGTCAATAAAGCAGAAGTAGATGCTCTACTGGAACTCTCTTGCATTTTCTATGATCCAATGTATGTTGGCAATTTGATCTCTGGTCCCTCTGCTTTTTCTAAATTCAGCTTGAACATCTGGAAGTTCTCAGTTCACATGCTGTTGAAGCCTAGCTTGGAGAATTTTGAGCATTACTTTCCTAGCATGTGAGATGAGTGCAATTGTGTAGTAGTTTGAACATTCTTTGGCATTGTCCTTCTTTGGGATTGAAATGAAAACTGATGTTTTCCAATCCTGTGGCCACTGCTGAGTTTTCCAAATTTCCTGGCATATTGAGTGCAGCACTCAATATAGGACAATATATATATATACTATTGTAAAAAAAGGATGGAGGAATAGACTAAAGGTATAATATATTTATGTTTGCTGTTTATACATAAAGAAACTCTGGGAAGAAAAGAAGAAATTTATAATAATGGGTATGTATCGCAAGGATAGCATGAGAACCAGACAATAGAGGGTATGGGTGGATGGGAAATGTTTACTGGAAAACATTTACTAATTTGTAAATTCTTGGACCATGTGAATTTATCGTCTTTTCAAAAAAATAAATAATTTGCATTTTAAAATATATTTTTTATTGTTGGGAATAAACATTATTAACAACTTATCTCAATTAAAATTGGGATGTTAATATCAAGATACAGGTTTGTCCAATTTAGGTCCATTTCAGAAAGGATAGTCTACACAGAAGAACTGTACAAAAATGATCTTCATGATCCGGATAATCAAGATGGTGTGATCACTCACTCAGCCATCCTGGAATGCAAAGTGAAGTGGGCCTTAGAAAACATCACTATGAACAAAACTAGTGGAGGTGATGGAATTTCAGTTGAGCTATTTCAAATCCTAAAAGATGCTGCTGTGAAAGTGCTCAATATGCCACTCAATATGCCAGCAAATTTGGAAAACTCAGCGGTGGCCACAGGACTGGAAAAGGTCAGTTTTCATTCCAACCCCAAAGAAAGGCAATGCCAAAGAATGCTCAAACTACTGCACAATTGCACTCATCTTACAGGCTAGGAAAGTAATTCTCAAAATTCTCCAAGCTAGGCTTCAACAGCACATGAACCGTGAACTTCCAGATCTTCAAGCTGGATTTAGAAAAGGCATAGGAACCAGAATCAAATTGCCAACATCTGTTGGATCATAGAGAAACCAAGAGAGTTTCAGAAAAACATCTATTTCTGCTTTATTGACTATGTTATGTGTGAATATCCTGTTCATTATACATAGACATCCTAGAAAGAGTAGAAAAATGGCAAATTTTTACAGCAGAACAATTTTAGGAACAAAAAAGAGGAAAGGAAACAAGAAAGGAAGGGAGCAAAAGAAATAAGCAAGGATCTTTGAAGGTAATGCCTAGATTAACTGTTGAAAAAGTAAAGCAATAATCATTTTTCTAAACAGCAGGAAATAGATTTTCCAATGTACCTTTCATTGTACCTTTCAATAACCCTTTGAAAAATTTTCCATATAACTTTCTAATATTTTAAACCATACTTTTATATAAAAGTACTTAATACAGGGGCCTTGTTCACCGAAACTTGGTCTCACCATGTCGTTCTTTCTCTTACCTTCTGTCTGAATTATTCAGCCTCTTTTCTCCACTGAATTTCCTCACTGAGCTATCCTTATTCTATTACTCTTTATATCCTTAATTAAAGTTTAATTAAGCAGTTATTTCCTGATCCTCGCTGACGCCGTCACCACTTCGAATTCCCTGGATCCACTGGGGTGGACCCCGGCAAGTGGTGCCCGGAACAGGCTAATTCGAAGGATGCAGATTCTCCAATTTAGATCCAGGACAGGTTGATTCGCCATGTTGCAGACCCCCAGACATCCAGTTCCCCCATTGCTTCTATCACAAAAGAGGAGCCCACCGGAAGGGGAGGCAAGATAAACATCGAGATCCCAGCGAGACCGACGGGGCTGCTGCAGCGCGAACTCCAACCAGAAAATAATTCTACTTATTCTGTTTTGGCTCATCTACCCTCTCCTTATGTTTTTCTCTTTACCAATGATTCTGGAAAACTTAATGTACATGTGACTTTCACTGGTGGACCCAATGTAGTGACTTGTGAACAATGCATGCTCTCATCTTGTTTAAACCCTCAATATAATGTTTGCTCCTTTGTAGTGTTACAACGTCCACCTTATCTTATGATGTAACCACTTATTCATATAACTATAGTCTTGCTGTGTTACAACAACTACAAGATTAAATGTGATCATGACAATTTGTGGGTACTTATTTTAGGAATATCAGCTTTAATAGCAGCAATTACTTCTGTTACTGTGGCAGCAATATCATTGACTCAACAAGTGCATACTGCCCAATATGTTGATGCTATGTCTAAAAATGTCTCTTTAACTCTAGCAACACAGGAAGTTATAGATAGAAAATTGGAGATGAGAGTAGATGCCTTAGAAGAGGCAATAATGCATATTGGGACCGAGTTACAGGCTTTAAAAGTGAAAATGGCTCTGTCTTGCCACGCTGATTACCGGTGGATATGCGTGACATCTTTAAAGGTAAACGAGACAGATTATGAGTGGGAAAAAAATCAAAAATCATATCTCAGATGTTTGGAACAGCTCTGACATTGGCCTGGACTTAGGGAAACTTCATAATCAAATACAGACCCTGGAACACTCTCAACTGGATTTTACCGCCGCTGGAGCAGCTAATGACTTTTTTCACACTTTCTCTAACTTCATTTCAGGAAAAAACATTCTGTCTAATATCCTTGGATACATCGCTGCTGGCCCTTTAATTTTGCTTCTCATAATCATTCTTCCTTGTATTGTCAGGATTCTTCGGCAGAACATTCAGAAGCTCGCGACTGAGCTGCATCTGGCTCTTTTAAGAAATAAAAAAGGGGGAGATGCGGGGAGCGAGCTCTGCCCCTGGCAAAGGTCTTGAGGAAGGAGGCTTGGCATATGCAAAGGCGGGATCAAGCCTCAGGAGTCTCCCTGGAAATTCTCAAGCATCTACCCCCAAAACCAGAGTCTGCCTACTTTCTGCTTTGTGCTTTCACCTACACCTCTGACTTTACGGGGGGCTGTCCCCCACTACCTCTCTCTGAAAAAAGAGTTAGCTTACAGCTCCAGTTAATAATTCCTGGGTGTGACAGTGTTTCAACCTACAAACTCCTTTGGAAATCCTCTAGCCTGCCTGAATAGGTTTTTCCGGCCACATGTGATTGCTCAGAGCCTCCCAACTGTGAGAAGCATGAGATGTTCTAAACTGTCTAAATACAGATTCCTTTGAGCAGTTAAAAGATTGATTAGAAATTGTATTGGTGAAGGGATTTTCACTTGTTGGGCCAATGTTTGCTGCTAAGTTTCCATATCCCTTACCTGCTGTGTCCCTGGCAGTGTATTGATTAATATAATTGGTGTAAGTAGTAGCTTTAATGTTTGTAACCTGGGACCCTTGAGTTAATTCTTTTTCTTGTTATAGCCCACCACACCTTTGCTCTGTAGGAATGCAACTTTATCTAATGCTTTTGGAGGGTGGCTCCTGACCAATCACCTTTAGAGAAAAATAAGTTTTCTGAAGAAAGGGTCTTAAAATGTTAACAGGCCTCCGGGCCAGAAGATGATGCAAATCACCTAAGCTTTTGCATATGATAAGTTTGCAGGAAGAAAGCCTGGCTTGCTGCATGACTCTACCCCGTCTCCCATTATCCTCTATGCATAACTTAAAGTATAAAAACTACTTTGGAAAATAAAGTGCGGGCCTTGTTCACCGAAAAATAAATAAATAAATAAATAAAAGTACTTAATACACTAAAACTAACAGCCAGTGTAGCAAGTTATTATAAATTCCTGATGAATTTTATTATAGTTTCTAGTGACATCTTTTTTAGTCCTGTTTACAGCAGATTGCTGACATGGTTGCTTGTAGAGTTCTTTAAAATCGGTGATGACAAAGATGAAAAAAAAAATGGAAGTGGTTTTACTGACTTACCTTGGATGCTATTTTGGTTGTATCCTTATTCACAAATAAAGTTAAAGGGGAGTTTCTAAGCCCAAATTGGACATACTAGAATGTAGCTCTAGACTGCAAACTATAGCAAGGGTACCTCATGTTTTATCAAACCTAGTTTATCCATGATTTAGCTACTAAGGAAATCAGATGTTTAAATAATTCTCAATGGCTATATTTTTGCAATAATTTATTAATGAGAAGCAAAGGATAGTAAATTCTTTGGAAGCAAAATCAATGTCCAGAATGTGGGGAACATGACATGTGTTTTACTTAGAAGCCAAACGTCCTTTGTCCGAAGCACATCAGACCGTCCCCAGACATCCTGGGGGCACCAAGTTGGCTTTCTTTGCAGCAGAAGATAGTCATGCTTTTTCTTCTGCACGTGTCTTTCCTTCTTTCCTTCCTCTCTCCCTCCCTTCTTTCTTTTTGTTTCTTTCTTTCTCTTTCTTGATTTGTTTGATTCAATACAATTTACAGTCCAAAAAACTACAGGGGAAAGAGCCACATATGGACTGAACTTCTGGGAAAATTTTTTGTTATGCATTATGAGTATATCCTACCATTATTAATGATTGCATACAGGAAAAATACAGCTTTTACACTCTAGTTGAAATCTATTATATTGTTACAATCAGTCATAGGTTATGCAATGGATTTCAGCTTGATGTATACACTCCAGTTGGTTGCTAAATTCTCTGATGTTGTCTAATAGTACAAAAATGTAAGATTATGCTGGATACAATTCTCACTGCTTTTAAAGAAAAGGCAAAGAGTAGATAATTAAAACACAAACACCAGGTAAAAAAAAATTGTGGCCACTTCAAGAACCAGGAATCTTAAGAAGGAGAAATACTAATCAGATGACTGAAGACACAAATTATGTTTCCTCAGAAGAACCTCACAGTCTTGCATTTTGCAGTGGGACAAATCGTTTATCTGCTGTGGATTTCTTGCTTAATCACAAGGTCAGGGTGGTTATTGCTGATAAAGTAAGCCCATCATTTGGTAGAATGGATTCAGTTCAGTTCAGATCAGCTGCTCAGTCATGTCCAACTCTTTGCAACCCCATGGACAGTAGCACACCAGGCCTCCCAGAGTTTACTCAAAGTCATGTCCATTGAGTTGGTGATGCCATCCAACCATCTCATCCTCTGTCGTCCCCTTAACCCCCTGCCTTCAATCTTTTCCAGCATCAGGGTCCTTTCCAATGAGTCAGCTCTTTGCATCGGGTGGCCACAGTATTGGAGTTTCAGCTTCAGCATCAGTCCTTACAATGAACTCCCAGGACTGATTTCCTATAGGAAGGACTGGTTGGATCTTCTTGCAGTCCAAGGGACTCTCAAGAGTCTTCTCCAACACCAGAGTTCAAAAGCATCAATTCTTCGGGGCTCAGCTTTCTTCACAGTTCAACTCTCACATCCATACATGACCACTGGAAAGACCATACTCTTGACTAGACGGACCTTTGTTGGCAAAGTAATAGCTCTGCTTTTTAATATGCTATCTAGGTTGGTCATAATTTTCCTTCCAAGGAGTAAGCGTCTTTTAATTTCATGGCTACAGTCATCATCTGCAGTGATTTTGGATCCCCAAAAAATAGTCTGACACTGTTTCCACTGTTTCCCCATCTATTTCCCATGAAGTGATGGGACCAGATGCCATGGTCTTTATTTTCTGAATGTTGAGCTTTAAGCCAACTTTTTCACTCTCCTCTTTCACTTTCATCAAGAGGCTTTTTAGTTCCTCTTCACTTTCTGCCATAAGGGTGGTGTCATCTGCATATTTGAGGTTATTGATATTTCTCCCTGCAATCTTGATTCCAGCTTGTGCTTCTTCCAGCCCAGCATTTCTAAAGATGTACTCTGCATATAAGTTAAATAAGCAGGGTGACAATGTACAGCCTTGATGTACTGCTTTCCTATTTGGAACCAGTCCGTTGTTCAATGTCCAGTTCTAACTGTTGCTTCCTGACCTGCATACAGGTTTCTCAGAAGGCAGGTCAGGTGGTCTGGTATTCCCATCTCTTTCAGAATTTTCCACAGTTTATTATGATCCATACAGTCAAAGGCCTTGGCATAGTCAATAAAGCAGAAATAGATGTTTTTTCTGGAACTCTCTTGCTTTTTCCATGATTCAGCGGATGTTGGCCATTTGATCTCTGGTTCCTCTGCCTTTTCTAAAACCAGCTTGAAGATCTGGAAGTTCACGGTTCATGTGCTGTTGAAGCCTGGCTTGGAGAATTTTGAGCATTACTTTCCTAGCTTGTGAGATGAGTGCAATTGTGCAGTAGTCTGAGCATTCTTTGGCATTGCCTCTCTTTGGGATTGGAATGAAAACTGACCTTTTCCAGTCCTGTGGCCACTGCTGAGTTTTCCAAATTTCCTGGCATATTGAGTGCAGCACTTTCACAGCAGCATCTTTCAGGATTTGAAATAGCTCAACTGGAATTCCATCACCTCCACTAGCTTTGTTCATAGTGATGCTTTCTAAGGCCCACTTGACTTCACATTCCAGGATGTCTGGCTCTAGGTGAGTGATCACACCATCGTGATTATCTGAGATAACCCGTGTTAACTGCTAGCTGGTTCCTTTCACACTTGTCTGCCTGCTCCTCTGGTGCACAAGTCTGAGTCCCCCAGCATCACTGCAGGTCAGTAGGTCTTGAGCAGAATCTCAGCCTCTCTTACACACATGTATGTGTATACACACACTTATATGATTTTATATAGTGAGTGTATTTTAAATAATTTATATATAAGAAGAATTCTTTTTTGGAGAAGGCAATGGCACCCCACTCCAGTACTCTTGCCTGGAGAATCCCATGGACGGAGGAGCCTGGTAGGCTGCAGTCCATGGGATTGCGAAGAGTCGGACACGACTGAGCGACTTCACTTTCACTTTCATGCATTGGACAAGGAAATGGCAACCCACTCCAGTGTTCTTGCCTGGAGAATCCCAGGGATGGTGGAGCCTGGTGGGCTGCCGTCTGTGGGGTTGCACAGAGTCAGACACGACTGAAGTGACTTAGCAGCAGCAACAGAATTCTTTTTAGAACTTCAGTCTTCTCTGGTTTTTCTTTTTTTGTGTAGCCTCCTCTTCTCCAGTAACTTCATTTAGTAAGTAGGATCTGTGTGTTTATTTCTGTGCTTTTTCTCTTGCTCATATAATCATATCCACATTGCTATCTTTCCACCTACTTACCCACTTACAATAGATATAGATACATACATAAACACATTTGAGTTTTTTTGGTCATTGTTTGTTTTATAAAAAATGGGATTGTACTATATTTTATCTGCATCTTATTTTCCACATTTGGAAATCTCTCCAATTGTTATAGCCCTAATTAATTATTTTTAATGCTTACATGATGTTGTGTGACTGTTCCCTGATCTGTTCAGTGTTCCCATATTGATGCACATTTGCTTACCTTGCTGTCAGTTTTAAGGATTGCAATTAATAACCTCGTTTAAATAACATTCAGTTCAATTCAGTCGCTCAGTCGTGTCCAACTCTTTGTGACCCCATGAATCGCAGCACGCCAGGCCTCCCTGTCCATCACCAACTCCTGGAGTTCACTTAGACTCACGTCCATCGAGTTGGTGATGCTATCCAGCCATCTCATCCTCCGTCATCCCCTTCTCCTCCTGCCTCCAATCCTTCCCAGAATAAGAAACTTCTCCAATGAGTAGATCCAGAAATGCAGGAGACATAAGAGATGCGAAGGGTTGATCCCTGGGTCGGGAAGATCCCCTAGAGGAGGGCATGGCAACCCACTCCAGTATTCTTGCCTGGAGAATCCCCATGGACAGAGAAGCCTGGTGGGCTGCATACAGTCCATGGGGTCACAGAGCTGGGCATGACTGAAGCAACTACACACCACTTACTGAATGTGTATCAGTGGGCTTGGCCCAGAAGAAAGCTGTGTCCACACATTATTTCAGTGAGAGCTCTAGAGCTTGGCACATATGGATGCTTCACAAATCATTGCTGAAAGACTTAAACTGTTAATCCCCATAGTAATCCTATAATGAAGAAATACCTTTATTTATATTTGAGGAAGTCGAGGCTCAGAGACACTAAGTACCTGGTCTGAGGTCCCAAACTGGAAGGTGGCAGAGCCAGGCTTGAATTCTGATCTGGTGACTCCAGACACATTGCTGTACTGTCCCCCTTCTCAGAGGACCACAAGGCAGTGCCCTCTGTGGGGTGGGCATCTGGATTTCAAATGGGACCTCCTCTTCACTGTGCCTGTCGAACTTCATTCTCCATTGAAGACTCTCTAGAAGTTAATCAGTAATATTCATTTTATTTCATCTCTTTTAGGAAACTTTCACATTTTTTTTACCTCAATCTTAAAAATAATAACAAAAGCTTTTGACAAATGAAGTCTATACATTTCTTTTACTTCCTCTAAGTACGACTGAGCAACCATACATTTTATAGCCTGGAGCAGACAGACTTGGCTGAGGTCTGGGCGTATATTAAATATGAGGGTTGAGCAAGTCCTGCAACTGCTGAAGTCCTCAGTGCTTGCCTCTGGGCAATGGGAAGAATAAAACCTATTTCACGGTGGCACCAAGGCATGATTTTGAGGGATGTCTTGACCTGCATGTCTCTTTCGATCAGCAATATCTCCATTCTTTGATGTAAATGATTTTCATACTTCCTCAATCTTATGTACAGATACCTCTGCCTGTGAGCCAAATGGCAAGCCATTCTCCCACCCCTTTCCAATCCGACACCAACCCTAAGCCATTCCCATGTAGCAACATCAAAGCAGTCATTGCAGGGATGCTTAAATGAGTTAATGATGACAGAGCACTCAGCAAAGAGCCTGGCCCATGGTAAGTGCTCACTGAATGGTAGTTGTTATAACAATTATGATAGGGTGAAATGCTGTCTTGTTTCCTCAGACTGACAACCATCATCAAACAGCATTTAATGTCAGGATGAAGAAGTCAGACACTCCAGTTTGATCCATGCTAACTACGAGTGTGGCCTACGATTGAATTCCATTCAAATCAGCAGATGTGTGTTCACAGCTGGTTTTGTAAGAGACACAGGACTGTCTTCCTTTTCAGTGGGCTCTGGATGCTTTCATGGGAGACAGCTGTGTGTGGGGAGGATCAGACAGGCTGAGGGGGCTCAATGACCAAAGCAGGTTTACGGGGCGCCTTCCCCACTTCTGCAGCTTCTGCTGGGCTTCCTGTCTGTTATCTCTTTAGCTGGCTCTAAGTTTGCCCTGTCCCACTCCTCTCCCTCCAACTCTGACCATTTGCTGGGGAAAAGGCTGAAGAACCCTGACTATGCAGAGCCAGGTGTTCAGCTGAAAGATCCTAAAACGAAGCTGCAATGAGAACCATATGCAGAATGAGCAAATCATGAGTCCCCTGGGTCATCTAGGGAGCGGAGTCTCTGAGTCCCATTCCTAAAGAAACCTGGATTCATCCATGGGAGAGACAGTCTGTCCTTTTTCTGAGATCTGTGAATGGGGTCAAGGATATTAGCCAAAGCCAGTGGGAACTGGGATCCAGAGCTCAGGGTCCGCTAATTCATTGTTGGTACCACATTTGTATTTGCTTAAAGGTACTGTGGAGCTCATGAAATTCACTGAATGGAAAAGACTGCTCCACCTTCACAACTGCCTTTCTTGCCCAGTTTCTTATCCACAGAAAGTGACTGAGAGCCTGTACACCTGCCCAGAGTTACTAATTCTTCTCATTAGCCTTGGAGGGAACTCCAAAAGCTCACAAGAAAAGCCCAACAGGGAGGAGGTTTTTATTAATCAAATGGATGTAAGTAGGCCCAGAAGAGATTGGGTAGGACGGCAGAGATGGAGGGCACCGGGAAATATTTTGAGGTTTCTCCCAACTCTGTAGCTGTAAAAAATATGTGGCCCCTCCAGAGGAGAGAGATTAGAGCAGCCAGGAGAAGTTAAGCATTAAGTAGTCTAGATATTTTGACTCTATGTGTAACTTCCACCCAGTGATCAAAAATAAGTACTCAGACCAAAAAGTTTGGAGAGGGAGGGACACTGAAGGGAAGGGCCTCAGAGGCCACTCATGTATCTGGATATTTACAAAGTCTGGTGGTACAACATGAGGTTGGTTCCAGCTGTGTAAAGAGAGGAACTTCCATTGGTTTAAAGGACTCTTTACAGGAAATCTCTAGAGGTCCAAATGCAAAGAAACTCATCCTTGTTGAGAAGGCTGGAGATAATGGGCATGAGGGTCTGAGAAGACAGCTTCTTCTGTGGACCTGTGGGCCACACCTCACAGCCTTAGATTTCATCAGACCTGTTGCCTCTCGTCTGGGGAGAACTGACCCAGAGGCTCCCATTCACAGCATTTCCATGACTTCAGAAGCAATGTACTGCTCTTTCAAGCACTTTGTGCTGAATGTTCTTTTTCTCTCTCAAATATCCAGTTATGTAGGGACCCACTGCTTTCCCCTTTTGCTGAATTCAGCTGTGAATTCCTCATAGCAGGGTGAAGGGAAATTTCAGGAGGAAGATACGCCCAGGAGGCACCAAGCTCCTCGTGCTGCTCTCCACCGGCCTCCTCTCCTGGGAAGCCCTCCAGGACACCCTCTCTGGGATCCCTGTGGGAAGGGATGGTCAGGTTGGACTTTGGGTGCCCAATTAATGGCTGTTTGTGAAACTTTTACTCAACTTGGTAACTTGTCAAATAACCCTGCTGCTGCAAAGTCGTTTCAGTCGTGTCTGACTCTGTGCGACCCCATAAACGGCAGCCCACCACGCTCCCCCGCCATTTTTTTTTTTTTGGCCTGCGCAGTTTGAGGGATCTTAGGTCCCCTACCAGGAAAGGAACCAGCAGGGAGTGAAAGCTAGAGCCCAAAGCACTGGACCCCCTGGGGATATCCAAAGCTCCAATTTTAAACAGGACACGGCTATGAATTTTTCTCAAACGGCAGAATATTCCAGAGTGTACATCTTGGAGGTGCACGGTACAGACAGACAAAGCACCTGTGCGCCCACCACGCAGTTCAAGAAAAAGGAAACTGTCAAACTTTGATAACACTCAACCCACCGAAGGGAGGAACCACGGTCATGAATTTTGTGCCAGTCACTTGCTATTTTTTTTTTCTTTTTCAACTTAACAGCAAATTCTGTAACAAATCAAATTCACACATACACAAAACATCTGAAACCCGGGTCTCCGCTCGGTGCGGCGTGTGAACGCCAGCCAGCCAGCCCGCCGCTTCGCCCCCTAGTGCTGACACAGGGGCGCTGCGTGGAGACAGCTTTCCCAAGCGGAGAGGCCGCCCACTTGCCTTATTTGCATACCCACCGTGCTCTGCACACCATACACGATTAAAATTATAAAACTTCAAATTTTCTTTTACCTATGTGTTCTGAAATTAGACCCTTGTTTACAGAGTAATCTAGAAATTTTTGCTCAGCCACTGGCTCTCGGTGTTATCTAGTCACTCTCACTGTTCTAGGAGTTTCTGTTACCCGCGCTATGAATTGCAAGGCTGTAGGCCATGCTCTGGTTTCTCTTCAGACCGTATAAATCTTTCGCCTTTTACTAAAGATTTCCGTGGAGAGAAACAATTCTGAGTCTAAAACTAATTTTTTGAGGCCTTGCTTCGGCAAGGCTACTTATATTGGTTAATGAAAGACTTGTGATGGTTTATTAGAAAGGTGGCTCAAATAGTAAAGGGTCTGCCTACAATGTGTGAGACCTGTTGATCTCTGGGTGGAAAATACTCAACCCACTCCAATATTCTTGCATCTAAAGTCTCATGGAAGGATCCAGATAGGCTTTATATAGTCCATGAGGTGGCAAAGAGTCAGACACGATTGAGGCACTTCCTTTCTTTAGTGAAAGTGTTTTGTTTATCTTTTACGTTGGTTTTGGGGGGTTATTGTATAATCCCCGGTGGTTAAAGTAAAAATGTATGCATGTTATCTTTAACTTAGTTCGTTTTGTCAATGAGTCGGTTCTTCACATCAGGTGGCCAAATTATTGGAATTTCAGTTTCAGCACCGGTCCTTCCGATGAAAATTCAGGACTGATTTTCCGTAAGATGGACTAGTTAGATTTTCTTACTAAGAGACTCTGAAGAGCTTTTCCCGACACGTGAATTAAAAAGCATCAATTTTTCAGTGCTTAACCTCCTTATATAGTTCAATTCTCACATCCATACATGATTATTGGGAAAAGCATGTGTTTGACTAGTGGACCTTTGTTGGCAAGGTTAGTGTCTCTGCTTTGTCATATGTTGTCTAGGTTGCTTATATCTTTTCTTCCAAGGAGTGAGCGTCTTTTAATTTCATGGGTGCAGTCACCATCTGCAGTGATTTCAGAGCTCCCCCCGCCCCACCCATATATTTGCTCTGAAGTGATGGGACCAGATACCATGACCTTCGTTTTCTGAATGTTGAGCTTTAAGCCAACTTTTTCACTTTCACTTTCATCAAGAGGCTCTTTAATTCTTCATTTTCTGCCAGAAGTGTGGTCTCATCTGCATATCTGAGATTATTGATATTTCTCCCACAATCTTGATTCCAACTTGTGCTTCATCCAGTCCAGCATTTCTCATGATGTACTCTGCATATAAGTTAAATAAGCAGGGTGATAACATACATCCTTGACCTACTCCTTTCCCGTTTTGGAACCAGTCTGTTGCTCCATGTCAAACTGTTGCTTCTTGATCTGCATACAGATTTCTCAGGAGGCAGGGAAGGTGACTTCCCATCTCTTGAAGAATTTTTCCACAGTTTGTTGTGATCCCCACAGTCAAAGGCTTTGGCGTAGTCAATAAGGCAGAAGTAGATGTTTTTCTGAAACTCTCTTGCTTTTTTGATGATCCAATGGATGTGGGCAATTTGATCTCTGGTTCTTCTGCCTTTTCTAAATCCAGCTTTTCTAATCACAAGTGATTAATGAGAAAGCATATGTTTATTTTCCTTATTTGAATATCAGATCACCTGACCTGCCTCTTGAGAAACCTATATGCAGGTCAGGAAGCAACAGTTAGAACTGGACATGGAACAACAGACTGGTTCCAAATAGGAAAAGGAGTACGCCAAGGCTGTATATTGTCACCCTGCTTATTTAACTTATATGCAGAGTACATCATGAGAAATGCTGGGCTGGAAGAAGCACAAGCTGGAATCAAGATTGCCTTGGATGAAATATCAATAACCAATGCAGGTCAGGAAGCAACAGTTAGAACTGCACATGGAACAACAGACTGGTTCCAAATAGGAAAAGGAGTAAGCCAAGGCTGTATATTGTCACCCTGCTTATTTAACTTATATGCAGAGTACATCATGAGAAACGCTGGGCTGGAAGAAGCACAAGCTGGAATCAAGATTGCCTTGGAGAAATATCAATAACCTCAGATATGCAGATGACACCACCCTTATGGCAGAAAGTGAAGAGGAACTAAAAAGCCTCTTGATGAAAGTGAAAGTGGAGAGTGAAAACGTTGGCTTAAAGCTCAACATTCAGAAAACGAAGATCATGGCATCTGGTCCCATCACTTCATGGCAAATAGATGGGGAAACAGTGTCAGACTTTATTTTGGGGGGCAAAATCACTGCAGATGATGATTGCAGCCGTGAAATTAAAAGACGCTTACTCCTTGGAAGGAAAGTTATGACCAATCTAGATAGCATATTCAAAAGCAGAGACATTACTTTGCCAACGAAGGTCCGTCTAGTCAAAGCTATGGTTTTTCCAGTGGTCATGTATGGATGTGAGAGTTGGACTGTGAAGAAAGCTGAGCACCAAAGAATTGATGCTTTTGAACTGTGGTGTTGGAGAAGACTCTTGAGAGTCCCTTGGACTGCAAGGAGATCCAATCAGTCCATCCTAAAGGAGATCAGTCCTGGGTGTTCATTGGAAGGACTGATGCTAAAACTGAAACTCCAGTACTTTTCCACCTCATGCAAAGGGTTGACTCATTGGAAAAGACCCAGATGCTGTGAGGGATTGGGGACAGAAGAAGGGTCCGACAGAGGATGAGATGACTGGATGGAATCACCGACTCAATGGACATGAGTTTGAGTAAACTCTGGGAGTTGGTGATGGACAGGGAGGCCTGGTGTGCTGCAGTCCATGGGGTTGCAAAGAGTCCGACACGACTGAGTGACTAAACTGCACGAATTCTAATACTGCCTCTCAAGGCTTTCATCCAACAGGGAGGACTCAGCAACCAGCTCAGTTAAACAGAGTGAAATCCATGGACTGACCTTGTAAACAATCTTCAAGTTATAGCCAGCCTTCAGCACGGTTTCAAGTTCCATGTTTCCAAAATCAGCAGCTACATGCAAAGGAGTCTGCAAGCCTCTGCCATGAGAAATTTCAAAAATATAATTCAAGCATGTTAAAGAGAGAAGAAAGCTACATAATGAAAAGACACAGGAAAGCAAAGGTGTCCTCCACAGGCATAAGGGAAAACAGATAAGCTTATTTTTAAACAGGAACAGGAGACATTAATTGCTGTTTATTTATAACAATGAAAGATTGAAAGGAAGTTACATGCTTAATAAGGAGACTCATGAGATAAATTATGGTATATACACATATTGTAAAAGTAGGCAACCATCACAAACGACTTTTTAAAATAATTTCAATAAGGGATACCTACAGTAGTAAGTTCATAGAGATACAGCGAAATGGTGTGTCGAGGAGAAGGGAATAAGGAACTACTGTTTAAAGAGTATGGAGTTTCAGTTTGGAACGATAAAGCTCTGGAGACAGTGTGAGAGTTATGTACATGGTCAATATGCTTAATGCCACCAAACTGTACACTTAGAAATGGTTACAATAGTTAAGTTTTATGTTACATCTATTTTTCCAGAATAAAAAATAATTTCAGAGATTTGTAAAAATGAAAAAGTGCTTGTAACATTTAAAACCTTAGGAAAAAAACACTATCTAGCTGAGCTCAATTTATATATAAAAATAGAGAAAGAGAAGAAAATGCGTTGGTGATGTTAAGAATGATAACATCTAGATTGAGGGATTAGAGGTTGTTTTTATTGCCTTCTTGATGCTTTTCTCTATTTTGCAAATTCCCTACATTATAGTGTATAGAAGGAGTGTCAGCTTTTAATTCCTTTCTGAAGTAACTATTTTCCGACAAAAAGGACAAGAGTGTCTGAGAGAAATAGATGAAATCTCAAGAAAACCACCCATCTTATACCTCCCACCGAAAGAAATTCTGATGTGAAGACATTTCTAAAATATTAACACAGAAAGGGACACTGGTTGCGACCCAGCCCAACTACTAAACCGGAGGGAGGAAGCAACTCCCTCAGTGTCACACAGCTGGGCAGTGCCACCTGGTTCAGGACTCTTCCTCCTAGCGCACAAGGCCAACCTGCTTGGGATGTTAGCAGAATTAATATCAAAAGGCATTCACTAAAGACCCACTGTAGGTGGCAGTGTGCCCCTCTGGCGGCTCAGTACCTAAGACACGGAGCTTACACTGACAGACTGATCAAAAGTCTATACCAACATGGAACAGAGACTAGTGTCACACACCAAATACTCACAAAACCTCCCTATGGCAAAACTGCTAGAAGTCTAGAGGGCAGGAAATGCACCAAAATATTAAGAGAGCTCTCTTTTTGGGGGGGGATTAGAACCAAATTGTAAGTTTTTAGCTTATTTATGTTTTCTTACTTTTATACATTGTGTGTATTCTTAGTCTAACAAAAACCATCAATGATGAAGAGTTTGATACCCTGGGTGGCAGTCTAGTAAGCCTCATTCGCTGGAGTGGAGCTAGTGAAACCAGAACCACTTGTGAGTTCTGTCCATGTGGAGAGAAAGATGCTGCCCATAAGAAAAGATCTGGGGCATTAACATAGCTGAACACACATGTATGTTTAATAACAAGGGGGATTTTTCTTTCCCTCACTTTTGGGATAGTAAAAGACCAGGGAGGAGAATGGTCCCTGGGGAAGGAAGGGACAGACAGGGAGTTAAGTCCCCATTCACCTCAGGGCACCAGTGACCTCACAGGTTGGAGCTGGAGCAGAGATGGGCATCAGTGCTCTGGCTTCACAGATGAGGAAACCGAGGACTGCCCAGTGGGTAAGTTCAGGCATCCTCACCAATCATGGCTGCTCCTGACCTTGGAGGGGGCAGCCAGGAAGGAGGGAGAGGTCCCGAGGCTCATGGGTTAAGACCCCTCTCTCTGAGAGTTTTCCTTCCCACTCCTGGCCTCTGGAGGAGTGCAGCCCGTCCCACAGCAGGACGCAGTGCAGACAGCACCCACCCCCATCCTCTTAATTCTTCCGCCTCAACATTTCTATTTCTAGCCAGTGATGGATGCCTTCTATGGAGCATTTGGTTCTGCTCCAATGACTGAATTCATGGTGATTTAAAAAAGATTTTTTTTCAAGAGATCTCTTTTGCCTTTGGGCAAAAAGAAGATACATTCATTTACTGTCTGTCATACAGAAACAAAGCTTCCTTCTGGGGGAAAAGGGTTCTCTGCCAACTACAACATTTCACACTGGGGGAGTAGCTTTTGATTTAAAGAGGCTCTGGTGATTTACCGCCGAGCTACAGTTTATCTATCTGAAGCACTGGGCCTGTTAAACGTGAACAGTTTAATAATGCACTGGCTGAATCCCAGTTGTGCATTTGAAAAAGACAGAATATGTGTGTGCAAGTGGGAGTGAGGGTGAGAGGAGGAAAAGGATAAAAAATAAATGTGCCTGTTCCTCCCAGGAACCTTGAACTTGATCAAAACTACCCCTAAACACACTGAGTTGAAACAAGAAAATTGACTCTCCAGGTTCTGACTTGCTGGCTTACCTGATTTAAGATATCAGTGTCATGCTGTGCACTTAATAAGCTGTTCACCACTGTGACATGGTTATTGAGAACAGCTAATGAAGAGGGGACGCCTTAGGCTGCAGAAACAAATGACAATGTCAAATTCAAAAAATTCTGGCTTCAACATTCAGATCAAAAAGTGACTCATTTCAGCAGATAATCCCCTGAACACTGACACTGCCCAGCGTGGTGGTGAGTCCTTCATTAAGTCTTCAGCAATCATTTGCCTGCCAAGGCCGCACAGCTAACCTACTCACCAGCAACCCACCCTCCTGCATCATTTATTCTAGAACTTGATTCTGAGCACCTACTATTAGCCAGGCTCTTTTCAGGACGCTAGGGGTTCAGTCAGCATCCTGAAAAAGAGCCTGGCCTATGAATGAATGGAAACTATGGCTTTTCCAGTAGTCATGTATTGATGTGAGAGTTGGACCATAAAGAAGGTTGATCACTGAAGAATTGATACTTTCTAACTGGGGTGCTGTAGAAGGCTCTTGAGAGTCCCTTAGACAGCAAGATCAAATCTGTCAATCCTAAAGGAAATCAGACCTGAATTTTCATTGGAGGGACTGATGCTGAAGCTGAAGCTCTAATACTTTGGTCACCTGATATAAAGAGCTGACTCACTGGAAAAGACCTGATGCTGGGAAAGACTGAGGGCAGGAGGAGAAGGGGATGACAGAGGATGAGACAGTTGGATGGCATCACTCATTCAGTGGACATGAGTTTGAGAAAACTCTGGGAGATAGTGAAGGATAGGGAAGCCTGGTGTGCTGCAGGCAATGGGATCACAAAGAGTTGGACACGACTGAGCGACTGAAGAAGAGCAACACGGGGTTCAATGGTGAACGTGGCCCAGCCTCAGGAATCTTTCATTGAGTAGGGAAAGTAGACATTGATTTTTTTTAAGTCACAAAATAAATATACGGTTACTAATTGTGTTAAGTACCTTGGAGGAAAACTGCAGAGTAGTAAGATAACATATGTTGGGGTGGGCTGAGGGCCAAACTTTCTGGAGGGCAGAAAAAAACTTTCTTGAAGAACTGACGTCTGAGCTCAAATATGAAGACTAAGAAACTACTGAATACCTTAATTGCAGGACTTTGCAGAGCCTTCAAAGAGCTAAAGTGCAGTGGGAGTAACCACAAGGAGGAAATAGCAGTCATATTCCATATTTCCTAACTTGCCTTGAACTAGGGCTTTTTCTCCCTCGAGCGGGTTGTGGGACTAACACCCCCTCACCTAGGGTACGGTCCATGCTCAGCCCTCCCACCTATGTAGTCTGACCACTGTGTATTCACTAGGCCCGACAGTCTGCTTTCCTCCCACTTTTGTGGCTAAAATGCCTGTCTTCCGGCCACGCACTACTCACCTCCACCGCGGGCTCCTTACCAGCTCTGGCAAGCTCAGTGCCCGCCTCCACAGTCACACACAGCCTCTTGCTGCCTTACTCCCACCCAGCTGCCCCTGGTCCCGGGGGCTCAAGAGAAAACACCTCCCTGGGGGTGGACAAGGCAGCTGCAGGGAGGAAAAAAGGCGAGGAGAACACAGCTAAGGTGTGAGAGTGAGGTGAGGGGCATCTAGTGGGGAGGGGCGGGGTTGGGGCACAGGGAAGACAGAGCAGCAAAGGGGATGCAGTGAGACCCTGTGGACCACAGAAGCTGAGCTGAGAGGAGAGAGAGTGGAGAGAAGGGGTGCAGATGCCTCGAGGGTGGGTGCAGAGGACGGCGCAGGGTTGCTCAAGCAGAGACGATGTCGTTAGTCTGCATCAGGAAGGCACATAAAACACATCCTCCTAATGGCACCACTACACACTCACGGCCCCAACAGTTCAGTTCAGTTTAGTCACTCAGTCGTGTCCAACTATTTGGGACCCCATGGACTCCAGAATGGAGAAGGCAGTGGCACCCCACTCCAGTACTCTTGCCTGGAAAATCCCATGGACAGAGGAGCCTGGTAGGCTGCAGCCCATGGGGTCGCTAGTCGGACACGACTGAGCAACTTCACTTTCACTTTCCACTTTCATGCATTGGAGAAGGAAATGGCAAGCCACTCCAGTGTTCTTGCCTGGAGAATCCCAGGGACGGGGGAGCCTGGTGGGCTGCCGTCTATGACAACACGACTGAAGCGACTTAGCAGCAGCAGGACTCCAGAATGCCAGGCCTCCCTCCATCAGCAACTCCCAGAGCTTGCGCAAACTCATGTCCATTGAGTCAGTGATGCCATCCAACCGTCTCATCCTCTGTCATCCCCTGCCCCTCCCACCTTCAATCTTTCCCAGCATCAGAGTCTTTTCGAATGAGTCAGCTCTTCACATCAGGTGGCCAAAGTATTAGAGTTCAGCTTCAGCATCAGTGATTTCAATGAATATTCAGGACTGATTTCCTTTAGGATGGATTGGTTGGATCTCCTTGCAGTCCAAGGGACTCTCAAGAGTCTTCTTCAACACCACAGCTCAAAACCATCAATTCTTCAGTGCTCAGCTTTCTTTATAGCCAACTCTCACATCCATACAGTTAATACTCTCATATCCCCAACAGTTAATACTGTTTAAAAACACGAGGCTGACAGCTTTTCATTCACAACCACCCCAGCAGTTAGGTCTTCTATTCCACACTTTACATACTGAGAGAGTCAATTCCTAGGCAGGTTGATAAGAAGTCCAGGTCCCTGAGGAGGAGAGAAGGGCCTGGGGCTCTTGAAGAGGAGATAGGGGTCTGGAATTCTCAAGGAGGAGGAAAGGACAAAGTCTTTTTTTTTTTTTTTTCTCTCTCTCTCTCTCTACATTCCTTAGTCTTAGTCACATAAAACATTTTTTTCCTTAAGCCCAGAACTGATGATTACACAACAAACAACTCAGTTTAAACTCTGTACTAAGGATTATATCGGAGAAGGCAATGGTACCCCACTCCAGTACTTTTGCCTAGAAAATCCCGTGGACGGAGGAGCCTGGTAGGCTGCAGTCCATGGGGTTGCTAAGAGTCAGACACGACTGAGCGACTTCACTTTCACTTTCCACCTTCATGCATTGGAGAAGGAAATAGCAAGCCACTTCAGTGTTCTTGCCTGGAGAATCCCAGGGACGGGGAAGCCTGGTGGGCTGCCGTCTATGGGGTCGCACAGAATCGGACATGACTGAAGTGACTTAGCAGCAGCAGCAGCAAGGATTATATAACAACAATGTATCCTGCTTGAGGACAGTTTCTCCTTGAAAAACCTTCTGACTAATCCTGATACCTTAAAATGTATATCATGGGAGTGGGTCTGGTAAGATCTTTAGATTGTTAGTTCTAATCCTGTCATCTTAAAACGTACATTGTGGGAGTGGGTCTAGTAAGATCTTTACAACCTTGTATTCTTTTGATTCACTGTGAGTGAGTGAGTGAAGTCGCTCAGTCTGATTCTTTGCCACCCCATGGACTGTAGCCTGCCAGGCTTCTCCATCCATGGGATTCTCCAGGCAAGAATACTGGACTGGGTTGCCATTTCCTTCTCCAGGAGATCCTCCCAACCCAGGGATTGAACCCAGGTCTCCCACATTGTAGGCAGATGTTCTTAAAAAGTATATAACTCCCTTGCTGACACTAGCAAGGTGGTCACTCTCTGCCCCCTTCTGATGTCTATGTCAGAAGCTTTCTCTGTCCCTTTTTATACTTAAATAAAACTCTGCTACACAAAAGCTCTTGAGTGATCAAGCCTGGTACCTGGTCCAGAAGCTAAATCTTCTTCTTTGGAGATCCTGAATCACCTAAGCTATCAATTCAGAGGTTAAATCACCTCCTGAGGCATCTGAGCTAGGAAGTGGAAGAGACAGGATTCAAACCCAGATCTTCCTGACTCCGACATCAACACCAGCCTCCTTCCCACAGGGGTAGATGGATGGAAGAAAGGTGTAGTGATTGAGCAAAGAACACAGCAGTACTCAGAGGAGGAGGAAAGGAGGGGCAGATGGGACCTAAAGCTGTGTGCATCAGACTGTCCAAGGGTGAGCAAGGGCAGTCGGAGACAGATGGGGTGGAGGGGCAGGCTTTCCGTACAGACCTCTTCTGCTCTGGGAGGACCTGGTCTCTATGACACCAAGCATGAAAAAAAAAAAGAACAGATCCCTAATCCCAGTGACACAGGGAGGGCCCTTCCTGCTGGGACTACCAGCCTTGCTGTGGCCCCAAACCCTCCTGAGAAACAGGGGGCATCCTTGGATAGACCGGACAAATTCAGAGCCTCTCGTACCATTCTCCAAAAACTACCAATCCTGGTTTAAATCACATCCCTTCTCTCCAGTTAACACAATAAATAGCAATGGCTTAAACAAGAGCAGAGGAAAGAATATTCTCCCAGGAGAAATGAAAGTAGAGTGAAAAATAGCATCTAATTCCAGCACAGATGGCCTTTGTTAATTCTGCCAGGGCCAACTTCAGAAAACCTAAATCAGTACAAATGACTGACTTTCAAAAGAAAAACAAAATCGGTCAGCGAAGGGCGAAAAATAATCCTTCTCCTTCCTATTAACAGCAGTGTCATCATTTTCCCAGACTGATAAATTTAATACAAGAATGGCATCTCCAGACACTTGAGAAAGTTTAACTGCGGCAAATATAAATATTTAAAACACAAAGATTTCATTTTGTTCAGGAACTGCAACAACTTTCTAAAATTCAGCCCTCGGATTCTATTTCTCATGATTAAAACTCAGTCTGCAAAAGGAGTTGGTCAGCCCTCCCAGAAAGAATTCCTCCTTTGTGGTCACCTGTTCTTCCCTTCCCTCTCCCCAGCATATCTGCAGGCAGCATCTTACGGCACACAGAGCCTCACAGAGCTGGGATCAAAGTCCATGTTATCGTAATAGACTCACTTCCATCTTCTGGTGCAGATCAACGTTCTCATTGAGAAGAAAGCTGACCAATGATGCATGGCCATTCCGAGTTGCTGTCTGCAAAGCACTGATATTGATCTGTAACAGACAGGTGGAGAGAGAAGGCAGGGAGGGATTTCCATTAGAATCCAGCATGCTTTCTGGTGTTCTTCTCATGGTTATCAATGAATACAATGAAACCGTATGACTCTTTTAAAGAGAAAATCCAATGTGTTTCTTATTATTGGGTGGGGGGTGCTCTTTGCTGCTTCTAGGTAAAGAGTCAGGTCCTAGGCATGCCTCAGGCAAACATGAGCTAAAGCCAGGAAGTACCAAGTGAACTGGGGCCAGGTCTTCTCTCTATATACCCTGCTAACCCTCTCCTTGACCCAGAAGAAATGAACTTGCTCTTGGCCCCAGAAATGTCTCAACCCTCTTTCATTCTGTTTACTAGTAACTGTCCCCTTGCAGGTACCACCTCAAAACAGCATGAAAGTGTTAGTGGCTCAGCTGTGTCCAACTCTTTGCGATCCCACGGACTGTGGTTCACCAGGCTCTTCTGACCATGGAATTCTCCAGGCAAGAATACTGGAGTGGGTTGCCATTTCCTCCTCCAGGGGATATTCCTGACCCAGGGATCAAGCCCACGTCTCCTGTGTCTCCTGCTTTGCAGGGGGATTCTTTACCACTCGGCCACCTGGGAAGCCCCTGATTATCCCATCCTCTTGCAAAAGTCCTTGCAAGAAGAAAAGCTTAAAGATAATAGTGTATGGTTCTAAGCCGCTGTGCTTTGGGTTGGTTGGTTTTAAAGTGATAGGCAAGTGGAACAAATACTCACAGAACTGATACACACTCCAACCAATGGGAATCTAGCTTGAGCTGATACTAAATGCCTGAATGACCTTGAATAAATGGCCTCATAGAGGCTCAAGGATGGGCCTCTATGTCTTCCTCTGTGACAGTAACAGAACCACCTATATTATTAGTTTTCTATTGCTGCAAATAACAAATTACCACAAATGTAAGTGCCTTAAACAATACAGATGTATTATCTTACAGTTCTAGAGGTCAGAAGTCTGAAATGAGTCTCACTGAGTGAAGAGAAAGGCCTATAGGGAGGCTTTCAGGAGAATCCATTTCTTTGCCTTTTTCAGTCTGTGGAAGCCACACACACCCCTTGGCTCTCAGCCCCCTCCTTTACCTTCAAAGTCAGCAATGGGGTGCTCAGTCCTTCTCGTGTTACATCCCTCTGGCCTCCCTGCTGGCCTCATTGTTCTGCTTGAAAGGATCCTTGTGATTATATTAGGCTCACCTGGATAATCTCGTTGTAGGGTCAGATGATGATCAACCTTAATTCCCCTTCGCTCTGTAACTTCACAAACTTACAGGTTCCTAGGATCCTAATGTGGACCTCTTTGGGGGGCTGTTATTCTGGCAACCACAGCATCCTACCTCTTTTCCTGAAACCATCACAGTACTTGGGAAATACATGAGCTAGTAAAGGTGAGCAATGATCTTCAATATCATCTCAATAAAGCCACAAAAATTTATTGAGCACTTATTATGTATCAGACCCTATGTTAAATAGTGGGGGCGTGGATATGATTAGACTGACAATATCTCTGACATTACATTCCAGTAGGGGTGGACAATCGATATATAGATCAGTAGACTGGTAAATCAGTAAATCAACAGATTTAGAATAAATCCATCTATTAGATTCTAGATGTTATTAGAAGAATAATATCAGCTAGTGGTAATGAGCATGCTACAGTGAGAAGTGAAATAGTGTGACTGGATGATTATTTTCCAGTGAGTGATCAAGAAAACCTTCTTGGATTGGGTGACATCTAGACTGAGATCAGAATGGTAGGAAATGCCCCCTAGTGGAAGGATGTGATGCAGAAACAGGTTTGTAAAGAGCCCAAAGCCAGGAACCCAAAGAGCTGTAGGGGCCTGTGGCATCTCATCCACAAGACACAAGAGGCACAGAGTGTATGACCTTCAGACTTTTTAAGCACCAAAGAAATATTTGAAATCTTAACAACAACAACAACAAAAAAAACAGTTGGTTCCAAATGCCAAAAGAAAACCACCAAATTGAAGTGAATAAATATTTAATCAACATAGTCATACATCATTGATTGTTAAATGCAATATTCATAAAGTATTCAAACACTGTAAACAATTTGCAGGTTAAATTTTTTCACCTCCCTCAAATTTTCAAGTATGAGCAGAGTTCTAAGAAATCAATCATAAATTCAATTGAGTTCAGTCGCTCAGTCGTGTCCAACTCTTTGCGACCCCATGAATTGCAGCATACCAGGCCTCCCTGTCCATCACCAACTCCCAGAGTTCACTCAAACTCACATCCATCGAGTTGGTGATGCCATCCAATGATCTCATCCTCTGTTGTCCCTTCTCCTCCTGCCCCCAATCCCTCCCAGCATCAGAGTCTTTTCCAATGAGTCAGCTCTTCCCATGAGGTGGCCAAAGTATTGGAGTTTCAGCTTCAGCATCATTCCCTCCAAAGAAATTCCAGGGCTGATATCCTTCAGAATGGACTGGTTGGATCTCCTTGCAGTCCAAGGGATTCTCAAGAGTCTCCTCCAACACCAGAATTCAAAAGCATCAATTCTTTGGTGCTCAGCCTTCTTCACAGTCCAACTCTCACATCCATACATGACCACAGGAAAAACCATAGCCTTGACTAGATGGACCTTTGTTGGCAAAGTAATGTCTCTGCTTTTCAATATGCTATCTAGGTTGATCATAACTTTTCTTCCAAGGAGTAACAGTCTTTTAATTTCATGGCTGCAGTCACCATTTGCAGTGATTACTTCCTTATTTCCATAATGAAGAAAAACTGAACAAAACCTAAATGGCCAGGAGCTAAAGAAGGGTTAAAGGCATTTTGGAAAGACCCTAAAAATATGCATGCATCGGAACACAAAGAAAACTCAAAGGAAAACATATCAGATGTTTATAAGATAATCCTTTCAGTGTAGAGAAAATATGAAAATTGCTATTTATGTTTATTTTTATCTCAATCTTTAAAATTTATATTTCTGGCATATGTTTTATAATATATTGATTTAATGATAAATGCACCTGTGATAAGGCACATGCTCACATTTTCTTTACTGATATGAGTTTGCTACCTAGAATGTTTGGAGAGCACCACACTCAAGCCTAGTCCCATGAGTCACTCCATGGTCTGGCAAGGGCCTATGTCAGAAAACAGAGGCAGCCCAAGACCGTATGTACCTTATGGGCTTCATCCAAAGGATTAATAGTATCACTAGATACTTTGTGCAAATAAAATCTATCACAGTCTACAAGTACAGTTTGTTAGACTTAAAGACTTTTCTTCAATGTGCCCTGACTCAAAAATAGCTAAAATGTGGATTAAATCCAGGTGCACACATTCCAGTGGTAAAGTATTAGAATAGAAAAGGGCCAGCATGACTAAGACTTTAAATCCTATGACTATAGGACTGGATCTCTATATTTGTGAAGGCCAATCAGGGCTAAGATTTTTGCTGGGTGAATCCAGTTCTCCTTGAGTTTCTCACGCATCATTCATAACTTTTATTCAAGAAGATCACATTCCTAGGATCTTCATAAAGTTAAAGCACTTCAATCTGATCATCACTACTATGAAGTTCAAGAGGACTCAAATCACCTGGATCTCCAAACAGCCAGCTCCAAAGGCGTGGACCCAGAGGTTAAAAAGTGACCTCCCAGAGCAGATGACTCATGGTCTGCCTCCGCAGCCGCAGCCTCTCCGCTGAACCCAGGCCTGCTTTCTATCTCTCCGCTCCCCTCACCTGAGTTATCCCCTCCCACAGTGTCTCAGGGAGAGCCCGCCCACTCCCTGGTGACTGAGGCGCTCCCCCTCCTCCCCTCCTCTCACCCTCCACAGCTCAGGGATGGGCACCCCACCGTCCTGGGAGTGCAAGCCAGGGAGCTGCGGGGCAGAAAGTCTCCCCTCTCCCCAGCCCCTGCTCACAAGTCCTGTGACCTCTACCTCCTCCCACCTCAGGCTGTGTGCTGCCCCTGAGAGTCTGCCCAAGAGCCCTTGCCCCTGTCATTTCGGGTCACCTGAAGGGACGCCCCGCCTCCAGCTTTGCAGGCCCCAGTCCTCCCTTCAGAGCACAGCGTCAGTGTCCTGCCCCGCCTGCGAGGGCTCCCACCGCTCTGTGCCGCCTGAAACCCTCCCGGGTCTCTGCTCCCGGTAAGCGCGGCCTCCCATTGCTCCACCCCAGCTGTCCTCAGGTTCGGTGCTGTCGTTCCCAGTACTCACCGTGCTTTTTCATGCCTCAGTTCCCTCACTTGGGCTCCGTCTCCTGGTACCAGTGTTCACTAGAATGCCCAGAGCCACATAATATATCACCTCGTCTGTGTGAGGTATTTCTGAAACAGATTTTCCTTTGTGTTCCCATAGCACACTGCATATACATCTATTAGTGTATTTAACCCAATATAATATTTATTGTATGCCCATCTTGCCCTGTAGGCTTCCAGAATAAGAAAACACTCTACGTAGCAGGGTTCAGTCATGGTTCGGTCACTAAGTCTTGTCTGACTCTTTGGGACCCCAAGCACTGTAGGCTCCTCTGTCCACCATCCCCCAGAGCGTACTCAAATTCAGGTCCATTGAGTCAGTGATGCTCTCTGCCTCATACTGTAACCATTATCCAGAGTACACATTAAATATTTTTTGGTGAATAAGTGAATGGATTAACAAATGAACCGCTGTGAGTTCCTTTAAAGAAAAAGGGAGGAACCTTTCTGCATCACCTTTTACACCCTGTGGGCTTCCCTTATGGCTCAGCTGGTAAAGAACCCGCCTTCAATGCGGGGGACTTGGGTTCAATCCCTGGGTTGGGAAGATCCCCTGAAGAAGGCAAAGGCTACCCACTCCAGTATTCTGGCCTGGAGAATCCATGGACTGTGTAGTCCATGGGGTCGCAAACAGTTGGACACGACTGAGCGACTTGCACTTCACTTTGCAGCCTGTGGCACAAACACTTTTGTTTGCCCCCTATTCCTTTCTCGAAAGCTGTTCTTCTCACTCTTCCTCCTCTGCACCGCATGCTCACCTGTATGAGCCCCTGCACATACCTCATTGATCTCATGTATTTCTGGTGACTGGGTGAGCAGCACTGGCCACAGGGCTGTGACCACGCTTTTCTGCGAGGTGCAGGGCAGCGCTCTCCCCCCCTAGAACAGAGACCCCCTCAGGAGAGCTTCCCAGGAACATGCTGCACCCACAGGCAGGGCTGCAGAATGGCTTCCAGGGGCAGGGGTCACACTGGATAAAGCTGTGGCTCCAGTACTGGCCATGTTTTCCATAGTTTTAAGTGAAATTCATACTTTTAAAGTTTTAAATTGAAAATACATAGCTGTTTGAATGTGAAGGAAACAAACCATCCATGTTTCTTTTTTTACCTTCGCTGCTAATCTGCTAGTAAAAAATGGAATAATGCAAGTAATTGTATATAACTTTTGGGAAGGCAAACTGTCGCAAGACTTCTGGGAGGTAGTTTTAGCAATATTATCCCGAAGGGTTTTACAGTGTGTGGCACTCTTTGACCCACATCTAGGAATTGCTCCTTAAAAAAAGCATCAAAGACATGCACAAGCACATGGACATCCACTCGGTGTTTCCTTCCCTGGTCAGGTGGGACTGGAGTCCCCAGAAGATCTCAGGGCAAGAAAAGAGCAACTGGAGCTGACAGTAGAAAATTCCATGTAGTCCTCTGATTTCAGACATTTATGGAGCAAAATTGGTGATTCGGACAGTCCACTGAAAAAGTGGGTTGATTTCATTGGGATATCCCATGATCTTTCCGACTGTAGTAACAAGTGAAGAACTCAACTGCTCACCAGAATGCCATTGCCAAATCTATACCTCAACTGCCACTTCCCTTTCTCTAGTCCTTGGTGAAAAAATAAAATTCCATCTCACCTTGTCCTTTTCTGCAGTATGCAGATTAAGGAAGAGAAGTTTTCCTATCATTTCGACGTGGCCCCTCTCTGCCGCCAAAAGAAATGGTTTTCTTCCCTTCTGAAAATCAGTCACAAATGCCTGTATTATTACACACTTATTAAACACACAAGACAACTGGCCAAGTGGGGAGCATTTTGAAGAGGGCAAGAAGGCCAAGGTGGTGATTCTGGTCATGGCATTCTGGGCTCTTCTTAGGGGCAGGTCATAACAACCTCTCTCACTTCAAACCAGATCCAGTTCTGAGTTTTCGCCCCAAACTCCATCAGCACAGAATCATTTTCACGGGGGCAGGGAGGTACGTTCAGACATGGTCTTTCCAAAGCGTCTGGGGAAGGCCCCACCTCACAGCCAGACTATCTTCCCTTTCAAATGGAACATTTTTACCAACTTTCTGCATTTATGCAACAGGTCTTTCACTCAGCTATTTATTGAGAAGCTGATTTTGTGCCAGACCTCATCTGAGTCATTTGCATATCACTCAGTAAGCCTTGCCTTACTGATAAAAATGCTTGAAGCAGAAATCCTCCAGGGTTTAATATTTACATGACTCATTGAGACATGAAAGAAAGAAAGTGAAGTCACTCAGTCATGTCCGACTCTTTGCGACCCCATGGACTATAGCCTACCAGACTCCTCTGTCCATGGGATTTTCCAGGCAAGAATACTGGAGTGGGTTGCCACTTCCTTCTCCAGGAGATCTTCCCGACCCAGGGATTGAACCCGGGTCTTCTGCATTGTAGGCAGACACTTTACCATCTGAGCCACCAGGGAAGTCTTGACATGACAAGTGTTGTCTTGAGACATGACATTGTATCAACTGCTTCTTTCCAGGCCCTCCCTGCTTGTTAATGGGGTTTCCCTGGTGGCTCAGATGCCTGCTCATATACTTCTCTTTGACATTCACTAAGGATCAACAGGAAAACTCTTGAGAACAGGTCTGTATGATGTAGGATGGAGAAATTAGGAATTATCCAGAGAGTACAGCTTAAGAGAGATGTTTAGGTGTGATTTGTTAGGGAGGAAAGTTCAAGGGTAGAATCTTCTGATTATGGTAGTTTCTCCAAATCTTCACATTGCAAAGGGAGATTGCATTTTCGATAGCCAAAACGTCATTTGGCTATTGAAAGAACAGTGAAACACCTATAGAAAAACTCAATTTTCTAACCTGAGGTATTTAAAAGCAGGAAAACAAGTTGGGGTGGCCAACTTGGTGGGCAGCAGAAGTATTTTCGTCAACTAAAGAAAACATTCACCAATTGGCCTGCTATGTTGTTAACCAAAAGCTTAGCAAGATGTTTGAAATGTTAAAAGCAAGACACAAGACTCTTTATAAGAAGTTCCCTGAATCTGAGATTTGTTATCTGATCTCCTGCTAATGTAAGATAATAAAAAGTAATGCTTACTGTTTGCTTGAGATAATAGCTCATGATTCTCCAACAACTCAAAGAAAAAGGAAGGAAAAGTGCTAAAATAGTAAATGGCTTCCAGAAAAGTATGTATGGATCAGTCCTATGGGACTCTATACATGCCAGAGTAACAAACAGGCACCAAAAATTCACCTTATTTATATTTTTGAGCCAAATATGTTGCCAATTAGACCTATATCTCTAGCCCTTCAAAGTCTGAAATCCTGTCCTCATTGAATCACCAAGAAAGGACAAAGCAAAAAGACAGAGAATGCTTGGTGCCCACTTTTGCTGCTTGTGAGATTAGATCCATAATTGGAGATAAAGCTCTAGAGAGTCTTGAGCCACAAACTGGTGTTTAGTCAGTAAGTCATGGCCAACTCTGTTTGAATCCATGGACTATAGCCCACCAGGCTCCTCTATCCATGGGATTTCCCAGGCAATTATTGGAATAGGTTGCCATTTCTTCTCCAGGGGATCTTCCCCACCCAGGGTTCATCTCCTACTTGGCAGGTGGATTCTTTACCACTGAGCCACCTGGGAAGCCCCATGAGCCATCAACAGCTTTTGGGAAATGACAGAATGATTGTGTCCAGCTTATACAAATACCTGCAGAGAGCGCCAACAAAGGTCCATATAAACCAATCACAAAAAGAAAGATGAGAAACGCTGATTATATATTAGATGAAAACATTTAGTCACACATTCTTACAAATTAGTCACTCATTTATTCAACAACTGTTAACAATTATTAAGCATTTATATATATATATATATATATATATATATATCTTAGATATTGTCCTAAGCAAAAGTGGCCAAGATAAAAGAATATGACACCCTATCCTCAGGAAGCTCAGAGTCCATTAAGGAAGATGAGCAAATATGCAAGTGATTGTAATGAAATGCAATAACCAAATTGGTGATATGTGGGGGTACGTAACTCAGTTTGAGTTTGTGCCTGTGGTTGGGGAGGCAGGTGATAAGAAATGGTGGCTAATGCCCTGGAACAGAAGAAAAGAAGTCACTGAACTCAGAGATGCCCAAAGTATGGTTTCTCCTCTGGCATTCACAATTCATCTGTAGTTCCTCCAAGTCCAGATGCAGCTTACCGATCAGGAATCATTTTTATCATAAGCAATGCTGCTTAGTAAGAGTTAATATTGTACTTTTGTTTGTAGAGACACAGAGCCAGAAAGTTAACTAAGGTTTAAATTCTCATGCAGAAAGGAAAGGTGATTTGTTAGCCCTTTATGCACAAAGGGCATGAAGAACACGTGATGGTGTTCTGTCTGCGCGTGGACATTTGCTGCTTGTGTCTTTGCTTTTCCTTGGGAGAACCGCTCCCCTGCCCCTCTCCCTGCCAACACACACACACACACACACAACCATTAATTGAGCCCATTTACTGCTGTCAATGGCCAGGCTTTACCTGCCACGATCATATAACCCATGGTCACAGGAATTGGTTCAGGATTGGGCACATGTTTCAGGCAGGGCCAAACAGAATTATTGTGATTTATATATTTGATGATAAATATAAATATTTATATATTTGATGAATATTTGATGAGGGAGAAATTTTCTTTCTTATGAATCAAAATCCATAACACTATTCATAAGAATTTAGACTTGAGGCTGCTAGCAGCCATCCTTCCCACTATGTGGAGAGTATGCTTATCAGTAATGCCCACAGAGGGACTTCCCTTGTGGTCCAGTGACTAAGACTCCATGCTCCCAGTGCAGGGAGCCCGGGTTCCATCTCTGGTCAGGGAACTAGACCCCACATACCGCAACTAAGAGTTCACATGCTGCAAGTAAAGATCTCACATACTGCAAATAAGACCCGGCACAGCCAAATAAACAAATACTTTTGTAAAAATGCCAACAGAAACAGCCAAGAGTTGGGCGGGAGCTGAATCTAGCCATGCCTGCAGCCAGCGAGATACACCCTCAAACTCTTTAGTTAGGAGTTCATAAACTACCTTCAATGTTTTTTCCAGATTAAACTGGATTTTTGTCACTCATAACAGAAAGAATTCTCACTAATACATATTTAGCAATCTGGGGAAAAACACTGCTGGAAATATTAGGAGTCTGTTCAACCTTAAAATGGCCTTACTATGTTATCCTTGGTTGCTACAAAGTCTTGCATTTCTGCATGGTTAAACAAAGTGACAGAGGACCCACCCACAGAGAAAGTCTAGTCTGATAAGTGGGAGGTTATCAAAGATAAAACATTTTTCCTCCCTAACAAAACAGCCATTGCTTCGAACTTTGGATGCTCTTTAAAAAATGTTATCATCAAAAACAAAAAAAAAAAAAGTGAAAGCCAAATTACACAAAATAAGGACATTTAAAGTAGTCTGTATCTTATAAACGTATCAAAAGGTAGCATAAAGAAAGACCAGCTGACAGTAAAATGAGATACAAATCTTTTCTCCCATCTCTAGTACATATTCTAAGCAAAATAAGAAGTTTGAAAACGTGAGTTTTTTTTTTAATATAGTTTATTGTGTCTACTTTCATATTTTTAACCACCCAACCCTTTTAAATTATGTTCGAATGGGCCTCTACCCAGTGCAGCTGTCTCCAAGAACGGAGACGGTCCTCACTGTAAGGCAGGGAGATTTTCTGCCTGGAGGACTGTGGAGCCTGGTGTCAGCACCTCAGGCTTCAGACCCCAGACAACCACAACTCAGTATCCTAAATCCCTTTCTTAATTAGCAAAAATGAGAATGGTTCAGAGTTTCTGTTCCTTTTTTTTTTTCCTGTGTTAGCTTAATGTGTACTTAACCTAATATGTCTTAATTCAATGCATTTAAATTGTTTGCACATGAATAAGTCTAAGGTGTTGCAGTTATTCATTAAAATTATTTTTCATTTTTAAGTTTACTGCAGGGTTATTTGCGGAGAAGGCAATGGCACCCCACTCCAGTACTCTTGCCTGGAAAATCCCATGGACGGAGGAGCCTGGTAGGCTGCAGTCCATGGGGTCGCGAAGAGTTGGACACGACTGAGCAACTTCACTTTCACTTTTTACTTTCATGCATTGGAGAAGGAAATGGCAACCCACTCCTTGCCTGGAGAATCCCAGGGACGGGGGAGCCCGGTGGGCTGCCATCTACGGGGTAGCACAGAGTCGGACACGACTAAAGTGACTTAGCATCAGTAGCAGGGAAGCCTTGCGTGCTGCAGTCCATGGGGTCACAAAGAGTCAGACATAACTGAGCAACTGAACAACAAAAAAATATATATATATACACATGTATAGTGATTCCCTTTACTGTAGGGTAGAAACTAATACAACATTGTAAAGCAATAAAAATTAAATACAAATTTAAAAAGCAATAAAAATTAAAATAAATTAATAATATAACCAAGTTGGGTTTTCCAGTGGGCTGAAAGTCTGTGTCCCCTCCCACCAAGTTCATATGTTGAAACCCTAAACCCAGTGAGATGAATTAGGAGACAGGGACTTTGAGAGTAATTAGGCCATGAGGGTAGAGTCCTCACGGATGGGATTAGTGCCCTTATAAATAAGAGGAGGCCAGAGCGCTAGCTGGCTCTCTTTTCTGCCCTGTGAGGATACAAGAAGTCAACAGTCTGCAACCTGGAGGACGACCCTTACCAGAACCAGCCCCGTGCTGGCATCCTGATTCCGGACTTACAACCTCCCAAGCTGTGAGAAAGAAGTCTCAGCTGTCACCCGGTTTATAGTGTTTTGTCATAGCAGCCTAAGACAAATTTATCCCAGAAATGCAAAATTGGCTCAACATTTGGAAATCAATGTCACTCACCACATTAACAATTTAAAAGAAGAAAGCACATGATCATCCTAATAGATGCAGCAAAACTTAAGTAAACAGAGAGTATAAGCAAATACTCGATAAAAGTTATCTAATACTTAAAATAAACATCATATTCAATGCAGAAATATTTAAAAGCATTTCTTTAAGATCAGGCGTAAGAAAAAGAGGTCCACTATCATTTCTACTTCATATTATATAAGATCAACGTTGTATATGTTAACTGTTCAATAATAAAAGAGAAAAAATATCAGAAAAGGAGTTTTAAAAAAATTATGTAGTTAGATAGTAAATTCAAATTATGAAAACTCCTGGGTGGTCCAGTGGTTAGGACTCCATGCTTTCACTGCCAAGGGCTGGGGCTTCGTCCCTGGTTGGGGAACTAAGATCTCACATGCCAGGCAGTATGGCCAAAAATAAATAACGTATTTAATTAAATAAATAAATTCAGATCCCATAGGATTTTCTTTTTTTTTTTTAAGATTTTTTTTTAATGTTGACCATTTTTTGTCTTTATTGAATTTGTTATAATATGGCTTCTGTTTTACCTTTTTTTTTTTTTTGCCATGAGGTATGTGGGATCTTAGCTTACGGCCAAGGATAGAAACCTGCATCCCTTCCTTGCATTGGCAGAAGTCTTAACCATGGGACCACCAGGGAAATCCCCAGTAGGAATTTTCATGGAAATCAGAAGGCTATTCTAAACATATTTGGAAGAACAAAGGATAGCCAAGTTACTCCTGAAAAGAAAACCAAAGAGAGGGATTAAGCCTACCACTTTCACGTCTTATTATAAATCCACAGGAATTAAGATGTGTGATATTAGCTCAGGGATAGATAAGTTGGACCCACGGAACAGAATGGAGAGCCCAGAGTGTTTACAACGTTGATTGTGGTAACGATTTCACGGGTCTGTACTTAACTCCAGACTCATCAGGTTGTACACCTTAAACATGTGCAGCTTTTTGTAGGTCAATCACACCACAGTAGAGTGGTTTGAAGAAAAAAACAGTGAGCACAGAAACATTCCCACTCTTGCAAGGAAAGCTGATGTCTGTCAGAGCTGTCACTGCAGATCAGTGGGGAAGAGACAGCAATAAATAAACAGTGCTGGGTGATTGTCAGAAATAAAAGTGACCCGCACTTCACACCATATAAGTCCCTCACATACAAATGAGTTCCATTCTGAGAGCACATTCGTTTAAGTCCAGTTTGTTCATAAGTCCCGCAAAGTTAGCCTAGGTACCCAATAACACAGTTGGCTATATAGTACTGTACAACTGAAGTGACTTAGCAGCAGCAGTAGCATATAGGTTTATAACATTTTTCACATGAATAATACATAACAAAACAAAAAATAAAGAAAACATTTTTAATCTCACAATATAGTACCATGAAAAGTATACTAGTTTCGGCTACATCACCACTGCTGTTACATTTGCTTCTGGACATCCTGGGCTGAAATAAAGCTACCGTACTACTGTACTCTACATAGCACTATTCAGTAAGGTACACAAAAGCACAACCATTTGTAGAGGATGCACACACATGACAATGTACGCCAGACACGTGAGTCAGCGTATGTGACTGGACATGTGAACACACATTTGCCTCTTTGAGAGTTCACAATGTGAAGGTTCATATGTAGAGGACTTACTGCACAAAAATTCAGTTCCAGATGAATCAAGAACTTAAATATGAAAAGCATAACTTTAAAAGATACAGAACTTCCTTGGTGGTCCAGCGGTTGACTCCCCACCTCCACTGCAGGGGGCACAGGTTTAATTCCTGGTAGAGAAAGTTCTGTACTGCCCTGGTGGCTCAGATGGTAAAGAATCTGCCTGCACTGCGGGAGGCCTGGGTTCAATCCCTGGGTTGGGATGATCCCCTGGAGGAGGGCATGGCAAACTACTCCAGTATTCTTGCCTGGAGAATCTCTATGGACAGAGGAGTCTGGCGGGCTATAGCCCATGGGTCACAAGGCTCTGGACATGACTGAGCAACGAAGCACAGCACACAGAGGAAGTTCTGCATACTGTGCAGTATGGCCAAAAAGAAAAGAGAAAAAAATTATATATATATATATATATATATAATATGAAGATATAGAATTTAATAACGAGGCAAAGAATTATTAAACACACACAAAAGCACAAAATCAGAATACAATTTTTTAAAATAAGATCAATCTGACAATATTAAAATTTAGACCAGTTCGCCAGAAGAGACTAAAAAAGTTGGACAGGGAAGCCTTAAACTGGGAGAAGGAAATTGCACCACATAACCAGCAAAGAGTATGTATTTAGACTCTGGAGGACGTCCCTGGTGACCCAGTGGTTAAGAATGTGCAGGGGCTCAGGTTCCATCCCTGGTCTGGGAAGATCCCACCTGCCATGGGGCAACTAAGCTTGTGTGCCACAACTACTGAGTCTGTGCTCTAGAGCCTGCAATTCACAACATCTGAAGCCAGCGTGCCTGAAGTCAGTGCTCTGCAACGAGAGAAGCCACCGCAATCAGAAGCTGCAACAGGAGAGTAGCCCGCTGCTCGCAGCAACTAGGGAAAGCCCGAGTGGCAATGAAGACCCAGTGCAGCCATAAATAAATAAAAACCAAAGTCTTACTTAAAAAATAAAGTCTCTAGAGTCTGTATCAAAAACTACAACCACTTAGAAAATGACATTGCAGCAAAAGACAAGCACATGCATTTCATGGAAGAGATACCATGAATGCCCAAAACGTCTTTAAAAAGATGTTCAACCTCATTAGTAATTAAAGAAATGTACCTTAAAACTAAGATATAATAACTTTTTGACTACCAGATGGCGAAATTTAAAACCTGAATATACCAAGGCCCAGTAAGGCTGAGAAACAATGGGAATATGCATAGGTGATTGGCAGAAGTATAAATGGGTACACTCGCTTTGGGGACAAATTATTACACCTGCCTGCCCTAAGAAATCTGTGACTCCATTTCATTCTTAGGGAAAGAAAGCCTTACACAGTCTCAACAAGAAAAACATTATTCTAATAACCAAACCTGTAATAAGTAAAACAGACAATCCAGCCCTAAAGCCATGAAGGGAGAATAAGATCTATAGTCTATTATACTTTGAGCTGGCTTCTTTTTAGTTACAATCTGGTTGAGCATTTTAAAAACAAAACAGTCCCAATTAAAGCATTTCAATCATAAAATACACCCTGGACTTCAAACTTGATACAAAAAAAAAAAAACAATAACCACGTTTTCTTTCTGAAATTATTTAACTAACCAGCCCCTAAAATAATCAAAATCCCCATCAACTTCACACATAACTAACTGCTCATCAAGAAAGATTGAGTTCAGCTCAGTTCAGTCGCTCAGTCATGTCCGACTCTTTACGACCCCATGAATCACAGCACACCAGGCCTCCCTGTCTATCACCGACTCCCGGAGTTTACTCAGACTCATGTCCATCGAGTTGGTGATGCCATCCAGCCATCTGTCATCCCCTTCTTCTCCTGACCCCAATCCCCATCAGGATCTTTCCCAATGAGTCAACTCTTTGTATGAGGTAGCCAAAGTATTGGAGTTTCCGCTTTAGCATCAGACCTCCCAATGAACACCCAGGACTGATCTCCTTTAGGATGGACTGGTTGGATCTCCTTGCAGTCCAAGGTACTCTCAAGACTCTTCTCCAACACCAGAGTTCAAAAGCATCAATTCTTCAGCGTTTAGCTTTCTTCACAGTCCAACTCTCACATCCATACATGACCACTGGAAAAACCACAGCCTTGACTAGACGGACCTTTGTCGGCAAAGTAATGTCTCTGCTTTTCAATATGCTATCTAGGTTGGTCATAACTTTCCTTCCAAGGAGTAAGAGTCTTTTAATTTCACGGCTGCAATCACCATCTGCAGTGATTTTGGAGCCCCCAAAAATAGTCTGGCACTGTTTCCCCATCTATTTGCCATGAAGTGATGGGACCAGATGCCATGATCTTCGTTTTCTGAATGTTGAGCTTTAAGCCAACTTTTTCACTCTTCTCTTTCACTTTCATCAAGAGGCTTTTGAGTTCCTCTTCGCTTTCTGCCATAAGGGTGGTGTCATCTGCATATCTGAGGTTATTGATATTTCTCCCAGCAATCTTGATTCCAGCTTGTGCTTCTTCCAGCCCAGCGTTTCTCATGATGTACTCTGCATATAAGTTAAATAAGCAGGGTGACAATATACAGCCTTGACGTACTCCTTTTCCTATTTGGAACCAGTCTGTTGTTCCACGTCCAGTTCTAACTGTTGCTTCTTGACCTGCATATAGATTTCTCAAGAGGCAGGTCAGGTGGTCTGGTATTCAAATAAGGAAAACAAACATACACTTTCTCATTAATCACTTGTGATTAGAAAAGCTGGATTTAGAAAAGGCAGAGGAACCAGAGATCAAATTGCCCACATCCATTGGATCATCGAAAAAGCAAGAGAGTTCCAGAAAAACATCTACTTCGACCTTATTGACTATGCCAAAGCCTTTGACTGTGGATCACAATGAACTATGGAAAAATTCATCAAGAGATGGGAATACCAGACCACCTTACCTGCCTCCTGAGAAATCTGTATGCAGGTCAAGAGGCACCAGTTAGACATGGAGCAACAGACTGTTTCCAAATCAGGAAAGGAGTAGGTCAAGGATGTATGTTATCACCCTGCTTATTTAACTTATATGCAGAGTACATCATGAGAAACGCTGGGCTGGAAGAAGCACAAGCTGGAATCAAGATTGCCGGGAGAAATATCAATAACCTCAGATATGCAGATGACACCACCCTTATGGCAGAAAGTGAGGAAGAATTAAAGAGCCTCTTGATGAAAGTGAAAGAGGAGAGTGAAAAAGTTGGCTTAAAACAACATTCAGAAAAAAAAAAAAAAAAAAAAACATTCACAAAACTAAGATCATGGCTTCTGGTCCCATCACTTCAGAGCAAATATATGGGGAAGCAGTCCAAAAATGTTGGGGTGCGGGGGGTGGGCTCCAAATTCGCTGCAGATGGTGACTGCAGCCATGAAATTAAAAGACGCTCGCTCCTTGGAAGAAAACATATAACATATTACAAAGCAGAGACACTAACCTTGCCAACAAAGGTCCATCTAGTCAAACATATGCTTTTCCCAATAATCATGTATGGATGTGAGAACTAAACTATATAAGAAAGCTAAGCACTGGAAAACTGATGTTTTTTAACTAATGTGTTGAGAAAGGCTCTTGAGAGTCTGTTAATAAGAAAATCTAACCATTCAATGTTAAAAAAAATCAGTCCTGAATTTACCCTGGAAGGACTGGCGCTAAAACTGAAATTCCAATAATTTGGCCACTTGATGCGAAGTACTAACTCATCGACAAAACAAACTGACTGAGTTAAAGATAACATGTATACAATTCTCACTTTAATAACCGGGGATTACACTATACTCCCCCAAAACCAACAGAAAAATATACAGTTTAACAGCCTTACTTCCATAAGCGGCTCAGTGGTGTTTTACTCTTTGCTTGCAACCCCGTGGATTGTAACCTACAAGAATTTTCACTTGGGATTTTCAGATAAGAGTACTGAAGTGACTTAGCATTTTTTTCTCCAGCAGATTTTTCCCCTTGAGATATCAAATCTGGATTGCACCATCATAGGTACAAACACTTTTCTAACCAAACCCAACAAGCCTTTCATTAACCAATATAAGTAGCCTTGTGAAAACAAGGCCTCAAAAAATTAGTTTTAGACTCAGAGTTGTTTCTCTCCACGAAAATCTTTAGTAAAAGGCGAAAGATTTATACGGTCTGAAGAGAAACCAGAGTATAACCTACAGCCTTGCAATTCACAGCACGAGTAACAGAAACTCCTAGAACAGTGAGAGTGACTAGCTAACACCGAGAGCCAGTGCCTGAACAAAAATTTCTAGATTACTCTGTAAAGAACGGTCTAATTTCAGAACACATAGGTAAAAGAAAATTTGAAGTTTTATAATTTTAAACGTGTATGGTGTGCAGCGCACGGTGGGTATGCAAATAAGGCAAGTGGGCGGCCTCTCCGCTTGGGAAAGCTGTCTCCACGCAGCGCCCCTGTGTCAGCACTAGGGGGCGAAGCGGCGGGCTGGCAGGCTGGCGTTCACACGCCGCACCGAGCGGAGACCCGGGTTTCAGATGTTTTGTGTATGTCTGAGTTTGATTTCTGTTACAGACTTTGCTGTTAAGTTGAAAAAGAAAAAAAAATAGCAAGTGACTGGCACAAAATTCATGACCGTGGTTCCTCCCTTCGGTGGGTTGAGGGTTTTCAAAGTTTGACAGTTTCCTTTTTCTTTCTTTTTTTTTTTGGGGGGGGCAGCACAGAGGCTGCTGGCTGCTCCGCGCTTCTGCGAGTCTCAGTGGTCTCCTTACAAAGACTAGTTTCCTTTTTCTTGAACTGCGTGGTGGGCGCACAGGTGTTTTGTCTGTCTGTACCGTGCACCTCCAAGATGTACACTCTGGAATATTCTGCCGTTTGAGAAAAATTCATAGCCGTGTCCTGTTTAAAATTGGAGCTTTGGCTATTCCCAGGGGGTCCAGTGGTTTGGGCTCTAGCTTTCAGTCCCTGCTGGTTCCTTTTCTGGTAGGGGACCTAAGATCCTCAAACTGCGCAGGCCAAAAAAAAAAAAAAAATGGCGCGGGAGCCTGGTGGGCTGCCGTCTATGGGGTCGCACAGAATCAGACACGACTGAAGCGACTTAGCAGCAGCAGGGTTATTTGACAAGTTACCAAGTTGAGTAAAAGTTTCACAAACAGCCCAAAGTCCAACCTGCTATGAGGAATTCGCAGCTGAATTCAGCAAAAGGGGAAAGCAGTGGGTCCCTACATAACTGGATATTTGAGAGAGAAAGAGAACATTCAGCAGAAAGTGCTGGAAGAGCAGTGCGTTGCTTCTGAAGTCATGGAACTGCTGTGAATGGGAGCCGCTGGGTCAGTTCTCCCCAGACGAGAGGCAACAGGTTTGATGAAATCTTGGTGGGGCCTTTCTGCCTAGTTAGAAGAGAAACACTTGAGCTTCCCTGGTGGCTCAGATGGTAAAGCGTCTGCCTGCAATGCGGGAGACCCGGGCTTGATCCCTGTGTTGGGAAGATCTCCTGGAGAAGGAAATGGCAACCCACTCCAGTATTCTTGCCTGGAGAATCCCATGGATGGAGGAGTCTAGTAGGCTATAGTCCACGAGGTCGCAAAGAGTCGGAAACGACTGAGCGACTTCACTTTCAAGGCTGTGAGGTGTGGCCCACAGGTCCACAGAAGAAGCTGTCTTCTCAGACCCTCATGCTCATTATCTCCAGCCTTCTCAACAAGGATGAGTTTCTTTGCGTTTGGACCTCTAGAGACTTCCTGTAAGATTCCTTTAAACCAATGGAAGGTCCTCTCTTTACACAGCTGGAACCAACCTCATGTTGTACCACCAGACTTTGTAAATATCCAGATACATGAGTGGCCTCTGAGGCCCTTCCCTTCAGTGTCCCTCCCTCTCCAAACTTTTTGGTCTGAGTACTTATTTTTGATCACTGGGTGGAAGTTACACATAGAGTCCAAATATCTAGACTACTTAATGCTTAACTTCTCCTGGCTGCTCTAATCTCTCTCCTCTGGAGGGGCCACATATTTTTTAGAGCTACAGAGTTGGGAGAAACCTCAAAATATTTTCCGGTGCTTTCCATCTCTGCCATCCTACCCAATCTCTTCTGGGCCTACTTACATACATTTGATTAATAAAAACCTCCTCCCTGTTGGGCTTTCCTTGTGAGCTTTTGGAGTTCCCTCCAAGGCTAATGAGAAGAATTAGTAACTCTGGGCAGGTGTACAGGCTCTCAGTCACTTTCTGTGGATAAGAAACTGGGCAAGAAAGGCAGTTGTGAAGGTGGAGCAGTCTTTTCCATTCAGTGAATTTCATGAGCTCCACAGTACCTTTAAGCAAATACAAATGTGGTACCAACAATGAATTAGCGGACCCTGAGCTCTGGATCCCAGTTCCCACTGGCTTTGGCTAATATCCTTGACCCCATTCACAGATCTCAGAAAAAGGACAGACTGTCTCTCCCATGGATGAATCCAGGTTTCTTTAGGAATGGGACTCAGAGACTCCGCTCCCTAGATGACCCAGGGGACTCATGATTTGTTCATTCTGCATATGGTTCTCATTGCAGCTTCGTTTTAGGATCTTTCAGCTGAACACCTGGCTCTGCATAGTCGGGGTTCTTCAGCCTTTTCCCCAACAAATGGTCAGAGTTGGAGGGAGAGGAGTGGGACAGGGCAAACTTAGAGCCAGCTAAAGAGATAACAGACAGGAAGCCCAGCAGAAGCTGCAGAAGTGGGGAAGGCGCACCGTAAACCTGCTTTGGTCATTGAGCCCCCTCAACCTGTCTGATCTTCCCCACACACAGCTGTCTCCAGAGCCCACTGAAAAGGAAGACAGTCCTGTGTCTCTTACAAAACCAGCTGTGAACACACATCTGCTGATTTGAATGGAATTCAATCGTAGGCCACACTCCTAGTTAGCATGGATCAAACTGGAGTGTCTGACTTCTTCATCCTGACATCAAATGCTGTTTGATGATGGTTGTCAGTCTGAGGAAACAAGACACCCTATAATAATTGTTATAACAACTACCATTCAGTGAGCACTTACCATGGGCCAGGCTCTTTGCTGAGTGCTCTGTCATCATTAACTCATTTAAGCATCCCGGCAATGGCTACTTTGATGTTGCTACATGGGAATGGCTTAGGGTTGGTGTCGGATTGGAAAGGGGTGGGAGAATGGCTTGCCATTTGGCTCACAGGCAGAGGTATCTGTACATAAGACTGAGGAAGTATGAAAATCATTTACATCAAAGAATGGAGATATTGCTGATCGAAAGAGACATGGAGGTCAAGACGTCCCTCAAAATCCTGCCTTGGTGCCACTGTGAAATAGGTTTTATTCTCCCCATTGCCCAGAGGCAAGCACTGAGGACTTCAGCAGTTGCAGGACTTGCTCAACCCTCATATTTAATATACGCCCAGACCTCAGCCAAGTCTGTCTGCTCCAGGCTATAAAATGTATGGTTGCTCAGTCATACTTAGAGGAAGTAAAGAAAGGTATAGACTTCATTTGTCAAAAGTTTTTGTTATTATTTTTAAGATTGAGGTAAAAAAAATGTGAAAGTTTCCTAAAAGAGATGAAATAAAATGAATGTTACTGATTAACTTCTAGAGAGTCTTCAATGGAGAATGAAGTTCAACAGGCACAGTGAAGAGGAGGTCCCATTTGAAATCCAAATGCCCACCCCACAGAGGGCACTGCCTTGTGAGAAAGCCTGGAAAGGGCTGCTCCCTAGTGCATGGGCAGTGCCCACGGTCCTCTGAGAAGGGGGACAGTACAGCACGGTGGCTGGACTCACCAGAGCGGAATTCAAGCCTGGCTCTGCCACCTTCCAGTTTGGGGACCTCAGACCAGGTAGTTAGTGTCTCTGAGCCTTGACTTCCTCAAATATAAATAAAGATATTTCTTCATTATAGGATTACTATGGGGATTAACAGTTTAAGTCATTCAGCAATGATTTGTTAAGCATCCATATGTGCTGAGCTCTAGAGCTCTCACTGAAATAATGTGTGGACATAGCTTTCCTCTGGGCCAAGCACACTGATAAACATTCAATAAGTGGTGCGTAGTTGCTTCAGTCATGCCCAGCTCTGCGACCCCATGGACTCTATGCAGCCCACCAGGCTCCTCTGTCCATGGAGATTCTCCAGGCAAGAATACTGGAGTGGGTTGCCATGCCCTCCTCTAGGGGATCTTCCCGACCCAGGGCTCAAACCCCCACATTTCTTATGTCTCCTGCATTGTAGGCAGGTTCTTTACCACTAGAGCCACTGTAGCTGTTATTATTATTACCATACTTCTTATGAAAAGAAAAAAATAGAGACAAGTATGGTGCAATTGCTGTATACTCCATGGCTCATCACAGCACCGCCTTGGGTCAAGTACATTCCCAAAAGGCCAGGCATCACAGAGTAAGATACAGACACCCACACAGGGTGGATGCTGTCCATCCCATGGCCAGGATGAGGGAGTAGAGAGTGCTTCTTCATTACTTCCTGCCTTGCCCACATGCAGGGGCCAAGGCCACCACCAGCACCGATAACTGCCTTCTGCTCTGTGGTCTGCCAGAGTGCGGGAGGAGTCAGCTACAGGGCCGGGTCCATCTGCGCCGGCTGCTCTGGCAGTTCCAGCAGGGACAGGAAGACAGTGCAATTTAGTGGGGGTTATTTGAGACCCACAGTGATAACACACCTCGTCAGGCTGGTCCAGGTCCTCCAGGCCCAGATCTTGAATGAGGTGGTCCACGGTGCGCACGCCATTGCTCTGAGCTGCAGAGTGGAGGGCATTCACTCCATCCTAAAGAGAGCCAGGGGAGGGGAGTAATTACTCTGTAACCTTCCCCCTCCTGCACTGCGAGAGAGGGCTTATGTCCGGGTGTGATCCACACACCTACCTGCCTCTTGGCTCTCTGCTCCGCTCCAGCTCTAATCAACATGAGTATGCTCTCGAGACTTCCAGACCAGGCTGCACGGTGAAGTACTGTCAAGCCATGCTTCCTCAAGAAAAGGGAAGAAAGGAACCCATCACTTGAGCGAGCCACCACACTATCTCAACCAACAAAAGCCAGGTTAATACCTAACTGCTGAAGATCAAGAAATGAGAGAGCCCAGTATTCAGCAAAAGTGATATTTCAATTCTGTGGGGAAAATGAATACATTTAAAAGTAATACAGGTACAAGCGATTCATCATCTGGAAAAAAAAAACAAAATTAAATCCTGTATCATATCATACATACGCAAAAATCACACAAACAATATACATACTAGAAGAAAGTTTAGATTATAATGTACAGTGTTTTGATTCAAAAGTTATAGAAGGAACAAGTTGATAAATAAAGTCAGTAAACAAAAGATAGATTTTTTAAATGTAACTTAATACGGATACATGGTTACCTTCTATAATATATGAAGTATCCTTACAAATCAACAAGGACCAAAAAAAGTACTCTATTAAGATATTAGTGGAAATGAAACCATTTCAGTTTAAACAATCTGGAAATATCTATTAAAATTTTAAATACAACCAGCAATCCCACTCCTGGGACTCTATCCCGTGAAAATAAATTTCTGGACTTAATGTTACATACACAAGGTTATTAATTGCAACCCTTAAAACCGACAGCAAGATAAATAAATGTCCATCAATATGGGAGCACTGAACAAATCAGGAACAGTCACACCACATCATGTAGGCATTAAAAATAATTAATTAGGGCTATAACAGTTGGAGAAATTTCCATTAGGTAGCTATGAAATGTGGAAAATAAGATGCAGAGAAAATACAATACAATCCCATTTTTTATAAAACAAGCAATGACCGAAAAAACTCATATGTGCTTATGTATGTATCTATATCTATTGTAAGTGGGTAAGTAGGTGGAAAGCTAGCAATGTGGATATGATTTCATGAGCAAGAGGAAAAGTACAGAAATAAACACACAGATCCTACTTACTAAATGCAGTTACTGGAGAAGAGGAAGCTACGCAAAAAAAGGAAAACCAGAGAAGACTGAAGTTATAAAAAGAATTCTACTTATGTATAAATTATTTAAAATACACTCTCTGTATAAAATCATGTAAGTGTGTGTATACACATACACGTGCATAAGAGAGGCTGAGATTCTGCTCAAGACCTACTGACCCGCAGCGATGCTGGGGGACTCAGACTTGTGCACCAGAGGAGCAGGCAGACAAGTGTGAAAGGAACCAGCTAGCAGTTAACACTGGTTATCTCAGGGAGGTGGGAATGAAGGGTTGTGACTTGGGGAAAATCGAGACCTGAGCCCTAGGCTCCAAGTTAAAGAAGTCTACAGAGCAGACATTACGAGCATGATCTGTAGACTCAAACAAATTGACCTCAAACTCTGTCTCTACCACTTCCAAAGGTTGCAGTCTTGCTCAGCTTAGCTAACCCTAAGCCTCAGGATCCTTATCTGTAAGTTCATGTGTCTGCTTTTCTATTTCCTTTTATCTCTGTCAAAAAATCTATGAATAAGGTCTAAGGATCTAATGTATAACATGGTGACTCTAGTTGAGAAGACTTTTATACAAGTGAAATTTGCTAAGTGCCTAGAATTTACATGTTCTCACCAAAAAAAGAAAGGAGATGATGAGTGTGTTAATTATCTAGATGGGAGGAATCTTTTCACAATGTATACACACACTGGATCGTCACTATGTACATTTTAAATGTATCACAATTTCATTTTTCACCTATACCTCAACAAAGCTGAAAAAAATTCTTAAATAAATCTCTTTTAAAATGAAGGCAAACAACAATAAAAACAAGAAAACCCACAGGGTTTATAGGGGAAATGAGACAGGTACCCAACACTCCAAAACTCTGTCATTGATACATTTTCATTTTTTAAAAATATAGGACCCTGCTCTGGACTGAATGTTTGTGTCCCTCAATAACTCATATGTTAAGTCTAGTCTCCAGTGTGATGGATTTGAAAATCACGCCTTTGGGAGCTAACTAAGTCAGGAGAGTGGAGCCCTGATGAATGGGATTAGTGCCCTTATAAACAGACACAGAGCTTGACTCCTCACTCTGCTCTCCACTGAGAGTGAAGAAAACCAGAAATGGCTCTCATGAGACACTGGAAGTGCTACCGTCTTGATCTTGGACTCTGCAGTTTCCAGGTCTGTGAGAAACAAATGTTTGTTGTAGAAACCACCCAGCCTATGGTATATTTCTTACATCAGTCCAAACTAAGACCCTAATAAAAACAGTAGTACAATTGTACATTAAATGGTTAAGTATTTAATCCAATAAACATGGTACTACATTAAAAAAGTCATCTATAACTTCTGTAAATGTGCCTTCCAAAAAGTAAGCCTTCTCAGAACATCTTATTTGCCTCTTGTGATCAATTGTATTTGTAAACCTGGAAGACAGTTTGATAAATGTATAGCATACAAATCAGTAAACAAGGAATGAGGTTCTGTGGGGGCCTTCCATTTTGAAGTGTATAAGCCTTTAGCAGTAATTTGGGCTACCACTGAAACTGCATTATGTCTTCTCTTATTTTCAGTAAAGTTCAGGTATGGAAAAGCAAAAAAAAAAAAAAAAAAGAACACGCCCCAGATTACTGAGACATATGCTGGGAAATAAGCAGGGTGACAATGCACAGCCTTGACGGACTCCTTTTCCTATTTGGAACCAGTCTGTTGTTCCATGTCCAGTTCTAACTGTTGCTTCCTGACCTGCATATAGGTTTCTCAAGAGGCAGGTCAGGTGGTCTGGTATTCCCATCTCTTTCAGAATTTTCCACAGTTTGTGGTGATCCACACAGTCCAAGGCTTTGGCATAGTCAATAAAGCAGAAATAGATGTTTTTCTGGAACTCTCTTGCTTTTTTGATGATCCAACGGATGTTGGCAATTTGATCTCTGGTTCCTCTGCCTTTTCTAAATCCAGCTTGAACATCTAGAAGTTCATGGTTCACCTACTGTTGAAGCCTGACTTGAAGAATTTTGAGCATTACTTTACTAGAGTGTGAGATGAGTGCAATTGTGTGGTAGTTTAAGCACAAGCTGGAATCAAGATTGCTGGGAGAAATATCAATAACCTCAGACATGCAGATGACACCACCCTTATGTCAGAAAGCAAGGAAGAACTAAAGAGCCTCTTTATGAAAGTGAAAGAGGAGAGTGAAAAAGTTAGCCTAAAGCTCAACATTTTGAAAAGTAAGATCATGGCATCCGGTCCCATCACCTCGTGACAAATAGATGGGGACATAGTGGAAACAGTGGTTGACTTTATTTTGGGGGGCTCCAAAATCACTGCAGATGGTGATTGCAGCCATGAAATTAAAAGATGCTTGCTGCTTGGAAGAAAAGTTATGAGCAACCTAGACAGCATATTAAAAAGCAGAGACATTACTTTGCCAACAAAGGTTTGTCTAGTCAAGGCTATGGTTTTTTCAGTAGTCATGTACTGATGTGAGATTTGGATGATAAAGAAAGCTGAACGCCGAAGAATTGATGCTTTTGAACTGTAGTGTTGGAGAAGACTCTTGAGAGTCCCTTGGATTGAAAGGAGATCCAACCAGTCAATCCTAAAAGAAATCAGCCCTGAATATTCACTGGAAGGAATGATGTTGAGGCTGGAGCTCCAATATTTTGGCCACCTGATGTGAAGAACTGACTCACTGCAAAGATCCTCATGTTGGGAAAGATTGAAGGCAGGAGGAAAAGGGGATGACAGAGGATGAGATGGTTGGATGGCATCAGCAATTTGATGGACATGAGTTTGAGCAAGCTTCAGGGTTGGTGATGGACAGAGAGGCCTGGCATGCTGCCGTCCACAGGGTCACAAAGAATCAGACACAACTGAGCGACCGAACTGAACTGAAAGCAGCTTTGAGAGTAGATGTTTGTATTATCCTCTGAGCACCACCTGCCCTCCACCTGGGAGCCTTTGTCTACATCTGGAGTAAGAACTTCCATTTACCTCGTCGGCCTCTTCCCCAGACTTGGAGGTGCTGCCCACATTGAACCAGAGTCCTCACCTCTGGGTTATGCAACTGATCCTCTGGGCAACTATTTTATCCTTACAAATGCATGCTACTGGACATAAGGTCAACATGGGAAATAAGCAAAAGCCTAAGTCCTATTGGTAATGAAGAAACAGTTTTGTCACCAAATACAAAGAGCACATGACATGCATATTCTTTAAAGAGATCTTTCCAAAATGAATACTGTCAATGGAAACAGTTTGTGTGTATGTGGAGAAAAGATAACCCAAGTGACCAGATTTTCCCCTTACAATAGTTATGCTCTAATCTGAGTGCTGAAGAATTGATGCTTTTGAACTGTGGTGTTGGAGAAGACTCTTGAGAGTCCCTTGGACTGCAAGGAGATCCAACCAGTCCATCCTAAAGGAAATCAGTCCTGAATATTCATTGGAAGGACTGATGCTGAAGCTGAAACTCCAATACTTTGGCCACCCGATGCAAAGAGCTGACTCATTTGAAAAGACCCTGATGCTTGGAAAGATTGACGGCAGGAGGAGAAGGGGGCGAAATAGGATGAGATGGTTGGATGGCATCACCAACTCAATGGACATGACTTTGAGTAAACTCTTGGAGGCCTGGCGTGCTACAGTCCATGGGGTCGCAAAGAGTCGGACATGACTGAGCAGCTGATCTGAACTGAACTGAATCCATTCTACCAAATGATGGGCTTACTTTATCAGCAATATCTACCCTGACCTTGTGATTAAGCAAGAAATCCACAGCAGATAAACGATTTGTCCCCACTGCAAAATGCAAGACTGTGAGGTTCATCTGAGGAAACATAATTTGTGTCTTCAGTCATCTGATTAGTATTTCGCCTTTTTAAGATTCCTGGTTCTTGAAATGGCCACAATTTTTTTTTAAACCAGGTGTTTGTGTTTTGATTATCTACTCTTTGCCTTCTCTTTAAAAGCAATGAGAACTGTATCCAGCATAATCTTACATTTCTCTACTATTAGATAACATCAGAGAATTTAGCAACCAACTGGAGTGCATACATCAATCTGAAATCCACTGCATAACCTATGACTGATTGTAACAATATAATAGATTTCAACTAGAGTGTAAAAGCTGTATTTTTCCTGTATGCAATCATTAATAATGGTAGGATGTATTGATAATGCATAACAAAAAATTTTCCCAGAAGTTCAGTCCATATGTGGCTCATTCCCCTGTAGTTTTTTGGACTGTAAATTGTATTGAATCAAACAAATCAAGAAAGAGAAAGAAAGAAACAAAAAGAAAGAAGGGAGGGAGAGAGGAAGGAAAGAAGGAAAGACACGTGCAGAAGAAAAAGCATGACTATCTTTTGCTGCAAAGAAAAGCCAACCTGGTGCCCCCAGGACATCTGGAGACAGTCTGATGTGCTTCAGACAAAGGATGTTGGGCTTGTAAGTAAAACACATGTCATATTCCCCACATTCTGGACATTGATTTTGCTTCCAAAGAATTTACTATCCTTTGCTTCTCATTAATAAATTATTGCAAAAATATGGCCATTGAGAACTGTTTAAACATCTGATTTCCTTAGTAGCTAAATCGGTGATAAACTAGGTTTGATAAAACATGAGTTACCCTTGCTATTGTTTGCAGTCTAGAGCTACATTCTAGTATGTCCAATTTGGGCTTAGAAACTCCCCTTTAACTTTATTTGTGAATAAGGATACAACCAAAATAGCATCCAAGGTAAGTCAGTAAAACCACTTCCATTTTTTTTTTTTCATCTTTGCCATCACTGATTTTAAAGAACTCTACAAGCAACCATGTCAGCAATCTGCTGTAAACAGGACTAAAAAAGATGTCACTAGAAACTATAATATAATTCACCAGCAGTTTATGATAACTTGCTACACTGGCTGTTAGTTTTAGTGTATTAAGTACTTTTATATAAAAGTATGGTTTAAAATATTAGAAAGTTCTATGGAAAAATTTTCAAAGGGTTATTGAAAGGTATATTGGAAGATCTATTTCCTGCTGTTTAGATAAATTATTATTGCTTTACTTATTCAACAGTTAATCTAGATATTACTTTCAAAGGCCCTTATTTCTTTTGCTCCCTTCCTTTCTTGTTTCCTTTCCTCTTTTTTGTTCCTAAAATTGTTCTGCTGCAAAAATTTGCCATTTTTCTACTCTTTCTAGGATGTCTATGTATAATGAACAGGATATTCACACATAACATATCAGACATGCACACAATATACACAGACAGACAAATGCCCTCACATACACCCATGCACAACTGCTAAGCATCCTTCCACTGCACACCTCAGCTTCTATGACTTACTGCCTGGAACAGATCCAGGTTTTGCGGAACGTGAAGTTTACACTTTTCAGGAGCCCTCTTTAAGGCCAGAGTCAGAAAGCTTAACTGATGGCAGTTTAAATTTCTTCCTTTTTCAGATTTTACAAAATCATATAGCAATGGAACACACTGCCAGAGCCCTCCACGTTCCTTGGAAGGAGTCTGTACAAGCAGGTCTCTTAAAGTTTACGCTTCATTTAGCATCCAACCCACCTCTGCCATCCCCACCTTGAACCACTCTCCACAAATCGTCCTAAACAACAGAGACAGCCTCCAGTCTGTTCACTCTGATGAACCCTGCCTTGTGGGGCTGTCAGGAAATCCACAAAACCAAGCAGTAAGCAATCCATTTTTCTGGCAGTGAGACTTCTCCCCTAAACCAGGCACGGAAGAACAAGTGAGAGCTGGGTCTCTGGAGAGGCCTCACTGCCCAACAGGCAGATGTATTATATTCCACAAGCAGTAAAAAGCAAACCCGTACTTTCCTTTGGATTTTACATTTGGAAGGCTCCAACCACAAAGCACATCACTGATGAGAAAACAGTGATGCACTGTATAGCAAAAGATGTTCTGCCTTTCCAGAATGTGTGAGGCCAAAGTGATCCACAGGCTGTGATCCAGAACCAAGTCCAGGCCCATAACCTCGACACCTGGCTACACTGCCCACCCATAGGCTTAGCACAGCTGCACATAAAGACCCTGGGCACGTCCCCTCAGATTAGAACAACGAAAACACCCAGAGCCTCTTCTACAGCTTGATTCCACTATCAGCTTAAACATTCTGGAATTGCCAACAAAAGAGCTCCCCCTCATCTCATTTAGCAGACTCGATTTTGTTTTTATTTCAGTTGCACTGTGTAAACCCACACTGCTACCACTTGTCACATCTGTGATTTCTACTCACATTGTTCACAGCACTAATAGTAACCTTCTTTTCAAACAGCTTCTCCATAAGATACAAATCATTGCTTTTAGCAGCATTCTGGAAGCTTCTCTCATTTGGCAGCTCTGAAAGCAAGCAAGCAAGCATGACTGTGGGAATCGAAGAGGGTTGAAGAGAAAGCAAACCTCATGTGGCAAACCTTGGGGCTAAAAACCTGAAACAACAGCCTTGAGCCTTTCACAGTCTGCTATTTTGGGTGTGGGAACTTTGCTTCAATATTTTATAAAGCTGTATTATCAAGATTCCACATTCTCCTCACACTGCAAGTGTTTTCACAGCCTTAAACATCTTCCTATCCCAAACAAAACATTATTCTCAAGGACCACCCTGAAGTCAGCAATGCAGAATATAGCTCTAGGAGGTTGGAGGGTGGCCACTGACTTCTCAAGGGGCGTTGTTTATAAAATGTTTGTACAAGATTAGGCAGGGAGGAGCCCAAATACTCTATACAAGCTTACAGAGATAAAATTGTTGTCGGCAGAACCCTGTGGGATGCCAGATCTGCAGAAACAAAACCATGAAACACAGCACATCATATAAATAGTCACGAATGAAGGTTAAAAGTGGTAAACATGTTTTATTTTCATTTACATGAAAGGAGATTTGACTTTTACTAGAAACATTAATATTACTGTACAGTACGAACATCACAGGTCACATGAAGTGAAGTGGCTCAGTCGTGTCCGACTCTTTGCGACCCCACGGACTGTAGCCTACCGGGCTCATCCGTCCATGGGATTTTCCAGGCAAGAATACTGGAGTGGGTTGCCATTTCCTTCTCCAGGGGAACTTCCTGACCCAGAACCCGGGTCTCCCGCATTGTAGGCAGACGCTTTACCGCCTGAGCCACAAGGGAAGCTTCTAGGTCCTGTATGTACAGGTCACATACATAATACATATTCAGATGGCAGGTTTTATTAAATAGCTTAGAGAAGACTCCAGGATTTACTGAGTTGTTTTTTGTTTGTTTGCTTCTTTGTTGATGTTTGTTGTTATTTTGGAATATAAAGGAGCTGAAAAGGGACTTCCCTGGCAGTCCAGTGGTTAAGACTTCCTGTTCCCACGGCAGGGGGCCCTCCCTGGTCAGGGAACTAGATCCCACATGCCACAATAAAGATCGAAGATCTTGCTTGCTACAACTAAGAGCTGGTGAAGCCAAAGAAATAAGTTTTTTTTTTTTTTGTAAATCATAAAACTTTTAGAAGAAAACACAGGAGAAAAGCTTCATAAACTGGGATTAGGCAAAGAGTTCTGTCTTACACATGACTCCAACTGCATGACTGTAAACGAAAACAAAAGTGGACCTTAGAAAAATTTCAAACTTTGCTCTGTGAAAAATACTGTTAAGAGAATAAAAAAGACAACCTATAGACTGGGGGAACATATATGCAAATCACACATCTGACAAATGACTCAACAGTAAGAAAACAAAATCCAATTTAAAAATAGGGAAAGACTTCAATGGAACAAAGAGGAACCAAAGAGGATATATAGATGGCAATAAGCACATGAGAAGATGTTCAGCATCAGTATCTATTAGGGAAACATAACTTAAAACCACAAGGAGATACCAATATGCACCTGTTAGAATGGCTAAACTTTTAAAACACCAACAATACCAAATTTAAGTTCCTCTCTCAGGGCATCAAGGCCTTGCCTGAACTGGTTCTGTGTACCACACCAATATCATCCGCTCTCCCCTGCAATACCTAATATTCAAATAGTCTGCTCTTACTCCTCTTTCTTTTTCTTAAAATATTTATTTAACTGCACTTGGTCTTAGTTGCTGCACGCAGGATCTTCCCTTGCAGGGCACAAAATCTCAGTACTAGTTGCAGAACACCAAGATGTTGGATCTTAGCTCCCCCACCAGGGATCGAACTCAGAATCTCCCACATTGTCAGGTGGAGTCTTAACCACCGGCCCACAGGGAAGTCCGCTTCCTCCTTTTTCAACAATAGATCAGTTTCACTCCTGCCTTGCATTTGCTATTCCTCTTAATTATAATGCTTTTCCCCCCAAACTTCCCATAGTTCAGTTCAGTCGCTCAGTCGTGTCAACCCCATGGACTGCAGCACACCAGGCCTTCCAGTCCCCCACCAACTCCCAGAGTTTACTCAAACTCATGTCCATCGAGTCGGTGATGCCATCCAACCATCTCATCCTCTGTCGTCCCCTTCTCCTCCCACCTTCAATCTTTCCCAGCATCAGGGTTTTTCAAATGAGTCAGCTCTTCACATCAGGTGGCCAAAGTATCGGAGCTTCAGCTTCAGCATCAGTCCTCCAGTGAATATTCAGGACTCCTTTCCTTTAGGATGGACTGGTTGGATCTCCTTGCAGTCCAAAGGACTCTCAAGAGTCTCCTCCAACACCACAGTTCAAAAGCATCAATTCTTCAGCGCTCAGCTTTCTTTATAGTCCAACTCTCACATCCATACATGACTACTGGAAAAACCACAGCCTTGACTAGACAGACCTTTGTTGGCAAAGTAACATCTCTGCTTTTTAATATGCTGCCTAGGTTGGTTATAACTTTTCTTCCAAGGAGTGTCTTTTAATTTCATGGCTGCAATCACCATCTGCAGTGATTTTGGACCACCCAAAAATAAAATCAGCCTCTGTTTTCACTGTTTCAACGTCTATTTGCCATGAAGTGATGGGATCAGATGCCATGATCTTAGTTTTCTGAATGTTGAGTTTTAAGCCAACTTTTTCACTCTCCTCTTTCACTTTCATCAAGAGGCTCTTTAGTTCTTTTTCACCCTGCCATAGGGTGATGTCATCTGCATATCTCAGGTTATTGATATTTCTCCTGGCAATCTTGATTCCAGCTTGTGCTTCATCCAGCCCAGCATTTCACATGATGTACTCTGCGTATAAGTTAAATAAGCAGGGTGACAATATACAGCCTTGACGGACTCCTTCCCTATTTGGAACCAGTCTGTTGTTTCATGTCCAGTTCTAACTGTTGCTTCCTGACCTGCATACAGATTTCTCAAGAGGCAGCTCAGGTGGTCTGGTATTCCCATCTCTTTCAGAATTTTCCAGAGTTTGTTGTGGTCCACACAATCAAAGGCTTTGGCATAGTCAATAAAACAGAAATAGATGTTTTTCTGGAACTCTCTTGCTTTTTTGATGATCCAGCGGATGTTGGCAATTTGATCTCTGGTTCCTCTGCTTTTTCTAAATCCAGCTTGTACATCTGGAAGTTCACAGTTCACGTACTGCTGAAGCCTGGCTTGGAGAATTTTGACCACTACTTTCCTAGTGTGTGAGATGAGTGCAATTGTGCAATAGTTTGAGCATTCTTTGGCATTGCCTTTCTTTGGGATTGGAATGAAAACTGACCTTTTCCAGTCCTGTGGCCACTGCTGAGTTTTCCAAATTTGCTGGCATATTGAGTGCAGCACTTTCACAGCATCATCTTTTACGATTCGAAATAGCTCAGCTGGAATTCCATCACCTCCACTAGCTTTGTTCATAGTGATGCTTCCTAAGGCTCACTTGACTTCACATTCCAGGATGTCTGGCTCTAGGTTGGTGATCACACCATAGTGATTATCTGGGTCATGAAGATCTTTTTTGTACAGTTCTTCTGTGTATTCTTGCCACCTCTTCTTAATATCTTCTGCTTCTGTTAGGTCCATACCATTTCTGTTCTTTATTGTGTCCATCTTTGCATGAAATGTTCCCTTGGTATCTCTAATTTCCTTGAAGAGCTCTCTAGACTTTCCCATTCTATTGTTTTCCTCTATTTCTTTGCATTGATCGCTGAGGAAGGTCCCATGGTTGATTCCTTCCTATCATTCAGAGATTTGGCTCAAATATCCTGTCTGCCCTGATCACCACATCTCCTGTTCCCCTGTCACAATCACATCACTCTATTCCATAGTCTCCATAGCATTTACCACTACCTTAAAATATCTCATTCATTTATTTGCTTACTTATTTCATTATCTATCAACCCCTTACAACAAGAAATTGAGCTTGGGCCAGAATATGCTCTGTCTGTATCTCTACATCTAGAATGTTCATTTACATATTACTTTCTGCATCTTTATGCCGTGCTCTGTCTGCTTCTCTACATCTAAAATATGCATTTACATAGTACTTTCTTGAAAATATTTCTAGAAAGAACAGCTGGCTAGCTGGATGGATGGATGGATGAACTAACTGAAGACTATCTTAAGAAACTGATGTTCTGCACCCAAGGCTGGTCTTTGGGAAATGAGGCCATCGCAGCGAGCTGACATGGATGGTGTGCCTGTTAAGAGACTCGACGTCATGCTTAACTTTAAAGACTCTTAAACAGCATCTCTCAGTTTATGCTGGAAATTTATTCCCAAGGCACAGAGGAACCCCTCCATGCTTTAAAAACTAAAGTACAGAAAAATGAGGTGACTTATTTGAGGTCACACAATAAATTAGTGAAGGCTCAGGCAGTAGGAGATAACAGCACATAAAACTCTTTCCTTATTTGTAAAAGGGCTGAATCATTTCTTGGAAAATCCTCTTCCTTAATTTGAAAGAGGAACACTTTCCTTCCACCTACAGTGCAGGGTTAACCTGAAATAAAACGTCCTGAGAAACGTGAGCCAACCCTTGGGAGGGTGTGGATCCCAAAGCTGAAACCCAGTCCACCTAGGCCGCAGGGGTGAGGATGGGCTCTGGTCCCTGGGGCACACGCAGCTGCTCAACCAGTTCCCCAGGCCCGCCCCGCGCCGCCGCCGAGGGAGTTCCAGGCCTGTATCCGGACTCACGGAACTCGTTTCCGGCCGCCGCCGCCACCTCCTGAGGCCGCTCTTGCTTGCAGCCCCGGGACAGGCCCCTCTAGGGCCGGCCGCCGCGCCCTTCAGGTCCTCCCGCAGCCCCCTCGCTGCCGCCCTGCGCCCTGGGGCGAGCGGACCGGGTTCCACGTCCGACCCCGAGGCCCGCCACGCGCGGGCACCGTGCACACCAGGGCCCGCTCTCCGCTGCGGGCGCCTAGCCCGGGGCTGCAGTCCTGCCCCGGCGCGGCCGCCTTCAGGTGTGGCGCGCGCTGTGCTGGAAGCACCTTTGGTGAGAAATTAAGAGCAAAGTCCCGGCCACATTAGGTGGTTCTGTGTACAATTTGGAGAAGACTCTTGAGAGTCCCTTGGACTGCAGGGAGATCCAACCAGTCCATCCTGAAGGAAATCAGTCCAGAATGTTCATTGGAAGGACTGATGCTGAAACTCCAATACTTTGGCCACCTGATGTGAAGAACTGACCCATTGGAAAAGACCCTGATGCTGGGAAAGATTGAAGGCGGGAGGAGGACAGACGATGAGATGGTTGGATGGCATCACCGAGTCAATGGACATGAGTTTGAGCAAGCTCCGGGAGTTGGTGAAGGACAGGGAAGCCTGGAATGCTGCAGTCCATGGGGTCACAAAGAGTCGGACACGACTGAGCGACTGAACTGAACTGAATAGAATACAATTCGGAGTTGTCGAGGTTAGCTTTATAAAACCAACACTATTGGATCTTCAGTACTGAATTAATTCTAAATGGGCTTCCAGAATTTTCTTTTGAATAAAGTACGACTCAGTTCCCTCTTTGAAAATGGAAAACCTTGGTATCCCATTTTAACTGCGGTGGTAACCTACTGGCCTCCCCATCTTGGGTATTCTTTCTTTCTTGAAAGTGAAAGTGTTAGCGGCTCAGTGGTGTCCAACTCCTCGCGACCCCACAGACTGTAGTGGCTTAGAAAGTAAAGAATTAATGAAATATAGTAAACTATGCTGGGCAATCGTATGCCTAGCTAAAATTCAAATAATAAGGAAGAAATGTAGAATAGTGAACAGCCAGGATATCGCCACCGAATCCCTACTATACATAAACACAGTGTGCTTGAATTAGGAGTTTCAAAGTTTAACATATTCTGAGAGTGAAAAAAAAGCCTCATAAAACAGAACTAGATTTGACCCCAGAACTGACCCACCTCTTGTTCACACACACACACACACACAGAAATAAGAGTGATGTTAGGAAAGCATTGTCTGTGGTTTAGTGAAAGGAAAGAAACTGGTGAAAGCTGAGACATAAATTGGAAGACTAAAGATTAGGCAGCTGTTGAAGACTTGACAAAAGGAATAAAAAGAAATGGTGTAACAAGGGCTGACAGAATTAATAACAGATATAGGTTTGGCAGAGGTCATGTGTGTGTGTTTAGTAGGTATCAGTTCAGTTCAGTCACTCAGTGGTCACCAACTCTGCGACCCCATGGACTGCAGCACTCCAGGCCTCCCTGTCCATCACCAGCTCCTGGAGTTTACTCAAACTCATGTCCATTGAGTCGGTGATGCCATCCAACCATCTCATCCTCTGTCGTCCCCTTCTTCCTGCCCCCAATCCCTCCCAGCATCAAAGTCTTTTCCAATGAGTCAGTTCTTCGCAACAGTTGACCAAAGTATTGGAGTTTCAGCTTCAGCATCAGTCCTTCCAATGAATATTCAGGACTGATTTCCTTTAGGATGGACTGGTTGGATCTCCTTGCAGTCCAAGGGACTCTCAAGAGTCTTCTCTAACACCACAGTTCAGAAGCATCAATTCTTCAGCACTCAGCTTTCTTTATAGTCCAACTGTCACAACTGTACATGACTATTGGAAAAACCATAGCCTTGACTAGACGGACCTTTGTCAGCAAAGTAATGTCTCTGTTTTTTAATATGCTGTCTAGGTTGGTCATAACTTTTCTTCCAAGGAGCAAGCGTTTTCATGGCTGCAGTCACCATCTGCAGTGATTTTGGAGTCCCCCAAAACAAAGTAGGTATATACACACATATTCATGTGGTGTATGTACATCTATGCATATGTACACGTAGGTATATATGAGTTTGCAATAATGACAAACTTAAGAGACTGCGATTAGATGGAAAGGGTGAAAACTATTTGCCTCTGAATTATCTTCTGTCTCCCTGAGCCTTCTGTAGATAGCAACAATTTTAGAAAATAAATTACCTCACACTTGTAAGGGGAACAGTCCAATATTATGATTTAATAAATGTGATCATGTTTTCAATACTCCTTATAATATCACTTGAGTTTTTCTTGAACACTGGTAATTCAACTGTGTATTACAAAGCAAAGGTGATTATCCCTTAATGATCCAACAAAAAAAAACCAGTTTTTGCTCCAGGGGTATAAACACCACCTCTCTGTGAAGTTCACGGACATCCTACCAGCACCGGGGATGCTCTAACATATAATTGTTTTTCAAAATGGGAGAAAAAAATCAGCACCAGATACACTTTTCAAAATGAGAAATTTCCTCAAAAAGCATTTTTTTAAAGCCCTAAGTTAATGGTCATAATTTGAGCCTTTTACCAAATATTTCCAAGCTACCTTGAAAGAACAGAGTAATAAACCATTTCTAAAACAAGCCACTACCCAATAAAGGGGAAGAAGTGCAGTTCTCTGTTCCTGGAATGTCCATCCCTATGACCCAGCTTGAGTGCAGCCATCTATGTCAGCCATCACCCTGTCTTTCCAAAGAAAATATGGTAAGATAGAAGAGACATCAGTCTTTGGACAAATATTATTTATTCATTTATATGTCAACAAATAATAGTTAACGTCTGCTAAGTGCCAGGCTTTGTACTTCATGCTTAGTGTTCAGAGATCAGAGAAAGACAGCATCTCTAGCAGCCTACAACCCAGTAGAGAGAGACCACAGCAAAGTCACAGCAAAGAACATTTCAGAAACAGGGGCACAAAGGAGTGACTGATCAGTTTTCCTAGAGCGCAGGGACCATTTCCTGAAAGTGGTCCCTGGGCTGAACGGTGATCCTTGGGCTAATTGTCTTTTGATGAATGGTCATGTATGTTTACTGTGTATGCAGAGGGCAAAGGGGCATTCAGGAAGCACATTCTGGACAGAGGGAGCAACTGACATTAAACCAGAAGGGAGAAGCAGCTTGGCTTATTGAGGAAACTACAAGCTATGCTGTGTGACTTCAGTGTCCTTGAACGTCAAACCTGAGTTTAGTGTGCGCCAGGGACAGTGATTTGTAGGAGCTCATTTGTACTGGCAACCAAAAGCTGATTGTTAAATTTTTAGGAATTTTGTGAACTGATTGACATCATGTCAATAGCTTGAAATCTGTCATGGTATTTGCACATGCATGCGTGCTCAGTCACTTCAGTCGTGTCCGACTCTATGCCTGCCAGGCTCCTCTGTCCATGAGATTCTCCAGGCAAGAATACTGGAGTGGGTTGCCATGTTCTCCTCCCCAGGGGATCTTCCTGACCCAGGGATCGAACCAGTGTCTCCTGCACTGCGGGTGTTTTATCGCCGAGCCACCAGGGAAGCCCGTTTGCACCACAGAAATTATCATATGCTGAAAATTCTTTCTTCTCAACTCCCGCTGATCCTGGACAGAGCTGAGAGCTTTTGACATCTTTTGTGTCTAACATAATGGTGACATTATGAAAACGTCATTTGTGGCTAATGTGCAATAATTGCACAAAATGGTTTAGAGCAGGAAAAGCCGAGCAATCAGTCGGAAGGTCAGAGTTTAGGCAGTTTGTTTGTTCAGTCGCTAAGTTGTGTCTGACTGTTTGCAACCACATGGACAGCAGCACCTCAGGCACGGTTCATTAAATAGCAGATACTTTTTGTACTGAGTTGTCTAAAACGTATATATCCATGCCAATACTACTCTATTGTTGCTGTTGTTAAGTCACCAAGTTGTGTCCAACTCTTTGCAACTCCATGCACATCAGGCTTCCCCGTCCTTCACTGTCCCCTGGAGTTTGCTCAAGCTCATGTCCATGGAGTCAGTGATGCTATCTAACCATCTCATCCTCTGCCACCCCCTTCTCCTCCTGCCCTCAATCTTTCCCAACATCAGGGTCTTTTCCAATGAGTCAGCTCTTCGCATCAATTGGCCAAAATATTGGCACTTCAGCTTCAGCATCAGTCTTTCCAATTTAGTAGTAGCAGTACTACTCTATTAGTATGTGGTATTAATTACAACAGCTTTTTAATAAATGTTGATATGTACTAGGGCCTGTCGTTCTACCTTGTTATTCTTGGGCCTTTGCTCTTCCACATAAAATTTAGGACCTACTTAACAACTTCCAAGAAAAAACATGAGAAGTTTTGAGTTTTACTGAACTTACAGAATTAGGGGAGAATAGCCTGGAAGGCTGCAGTCCATGGGGTCGCTGAGGGTCGACACGACTGAGCGACTTCACTTTCCCTTTTCACTTTCATGCATTGGAGAAGGAAATGGCAACCCACTTCAGTGTTCTTGCCTGGAGAATCCCAGGGACGGGGGAGCCTGGTGGGCTGCCGTCTATGGGGTTGCACAGAGTCGGACACGACTGAAGTGACTTGGCAGCAGCAGCAGCAGCAATGTGTCTTGCTAAAAATTACATTTCCAGGTTCCCTTTAGTATGAGGAAGCCATGTGACAGTTTGGCCAATGAGATGGAGTGGAAATTGTTACATAGGGCTTCCAGGAAAGCTCCTTAAAGTGGGAGTCCTTTATCATTGCCCTTTTATCCTTTTCACTTCCTTGTCTTCCTACCTGAACTCATGTGTAAGGCTGGACATGGAAAAGCCCACCCATTTTGTGACCAGAAGCTGGCCATGTGAGGCCAAGAAAATTAGACTGTGAACCCATCTTTGAACTACTGAGCTAATGCTAACCAATGAAATTCATGTTTCATGGGAAAACTAGAACTGATTTTTTTAAGAGACAGATTGGGTTTCTATAACTCACAGCTGAAATGAAATTCTGAAGTGATGCTAAAAAGTAGGGTGCTGAAATAAAACCCAATATACAGAACTGACTTAGTGTTTAAAGGAGGGACTTTGAGGAACGGGGACGCATATCATAGGCTGGAAAGATGGTGATTTGTTTGGAGATGATAAAATATTTGGCCAACTTTGACAATTTGACACTGGAGAGTAGACCAAATGCTGCTGTGGCTGTAGCATTGGGGGAAATGTTAGGAGAAAAAGTGAAAATGTTGACAAGGGATGGCTCTTTCTTGCTGTGTTCAGCACAGTCCTAGCAGAGAGAAATGTACCTTTTCTTGATCGAGGCAAATACCTGCAGAGATGGAGGAAAATTTCACCTCAATAAAGAAAGAAGTTTCTGACTTTTTTTAAAAAACTTGTGATATAGGTCATTTATGAACAAGAGTGTATAAAATATATATGTACAATTTAAATAATATTTTAGAAGTAAACACCCACAGTCACCACCTAAGACAAGAGAGCGCTGACAGCGTTTCAGCAGCTCCACGTGCATTGCTCAATCACATCCCCTTTTCTCCCCACAGAAAGTCACTATTCTATCTCGGGGACAATAATGTACCTAGTTCTCTTTATAGTTTGATTTATATGAATACATTCTTAAAGCGCTAGACACTGTTTTTAGCTACATGCCTGGAATCTTGCTGACGGCATCCTTCTATGACTCGCTTCTGTTGCTGCACATTACGTTTGTGATGTCCACCCACCTTCTGATTACCTGTTCTTTCACTTTCACTAATGTGTAGAATTCTATTGTTTGAATATACATGAAAATGCAATGGTAGAATTTAGCCTTTCTACCAATGTTGACCATTAGGCTTATTTCCATATTTTTTGGTTATTGCAGTGCTGCTATGTGTAACCTTGCAAATGCTTCCTAAAAACATGTTCAATAGTTACCCCAAGACATTGTATCAGTTATGGCCCTGGCAGGGAAACAAAGAAAAAAACCTTGTATTTTGAGATGAGTTTTTAAAAGGGGACCATTTACAAAAGCGTGGGCAGCTTGTGTGTGTTGTGCTAAGTTGCTTCAGTCCTATCAGACTCTTTGTGACCCCATGGCTCCTCTGTCCATGGGACTCTCCAGGCAAGAATACCAGAGTGGGTTGCCATGCCCTCCTCCAGGGGGTCTTCCCAACCCAGGGATCCAACTGCATCTCTTATTTCTCTGCATTGGCAGGCGGGTTCTTTACCACGAGCGCCACCTGGGCAGGGTGTGAGGAAAGCACAAAAGATAGGGCAGCACCTGAGGGCTAATAAGGGCAAGACTATTGCCACCTTGTAGGGTGAAAGGGTGAGGGTAAGAAAGGGATTGTCAGAGCCTGGAGAGGGAGACAGCAGAGAATGACATATGAAGAGGTTGTGACCTTTGTTCAAGGGGCTTAACCAGCTTCAGAAAGCTATGCTGCTACTTCTCCTGCTAAGTCGCTTCAGTCATGTCCGACTCTGTGCGACCCCATAGACGGCAGCTTACCAGGCTCCCCCGTCCCTGGGATTCTCCAGGCAAGAACACTGGAGTGGGTTGCCATTTCCTTCTCCAATGCATGAAAGTGAAAAATATATGAGAGAATCATATCAGAAAGCTATATGAGAGAATAAATACCCAACCTCATCGTTTTTCCTTGAAACCTTCTGCAGTGGCTTCTTGCTGCCATGATGCCTCATTGGACATAGCGCAGAATGAAGGGCACAGAATAAGTCAGGAGGGCAAATGGAAGATAACCAGCATATATACAGGAGTGCAGTTACACATCGAGTATACACATCTTCAGAGTTGCTAAAGGGCCGACTGTTTTCCAAAGAGGTTGTTTAAAGTAAGAGTTCATAGGGACTTCCCTGGTGGCCCAGTGGCTAAGACTCCGAGCTCCTAACACAGCGGGCCTGGGTTCCCTTTCCGGTCAGGGAACTAGATCCTACATGCCGCTTGCGGCAAATACAGATTCCATGTGCTGCAATGAAGGTTGAGATCCTGAGTGCTGCAACTAAGACCCGGCACAGCCATATAAAGAATTAAATTTCTTTCCTTTTTTTTTAAAGGAGTTCATATTGCTCCACATCATCACCAAAACAATATCATTAGATCTTTTCATTCTTATGAATCTGGGAGAGGTGTTATTATATCTCTTTGAGGTTTTTTTCCCATTACTAAAATGGCTGAGGATGTTTTCATGTTTCTTGGACACCTGGATTTCTATGTAAAGTGCCACTTTAAGGCTTTTGACCAAATTTCTATTGGTTGTCTTTTTCTTACTGATTCACAGGAATCATTTGTGTATTCTGGATTATATACATTCTGGATACTAGTATTCTGTAAATTATATGTGTTGCAAATGTGTTCTCCCAAGTGGCTCGCTATATTGTCACCCTCCACATAGGTAAGATTATAGGTGCTTATTCTTTGTGGTTTTGCTGTGTTTTTTTAATGTCCCCCAAATAAAATTATAATAAAATGAGTTGGATTATTAGATAAAACAGAAAAGGATGTGGAAAAAATTCTGGGCAAAGAAAATAAGACTGAAAATAACAGAGGTAGGAAAAGAGTGGAAAAGTAAGGAAAGCATTTCTATTGCTAAAAAATTAAACATTTAAAGTTTCATTTAAAATTTTTATTAAATATTACTAAATGATAGCATTTCATTAAATGAATAATCTAAATGAAAATAATTTAGTATTTACTCTAATGTTGAAAAATCAATAAAAATAAACTTGAAACAAAATACAAAAGAATATGGTGTTATTTACTTTTCAATACATTACATCAGTGCTTCATTGAACTTAATTTTGTAGAGAATTAATATAAGCAAATCACATAATCAAGAATCGCAGTTCTATAACTAGATATTCATCATAGCATATAATAATATTAGGCATGAAATTGGTATTCTAATAAACACTAAGCCTAATTTTAAACTATCTAGTTATTTAAAGTCAAATTACCACTTTGGCCAAAGGTTGTGTGAGATCCTAATTTACACTATTCCTAAAACATTATGTCCTTATACAATTAGGTAATGAGCTATAAAATACGAAAAGAAGAAACAAAAATATGAGAATAAAAGATTCAGTTCCTTAAAGCAGTAACAGACAATGGGTCCCATCTGCATGTTTCTATTAAATAATTGTTTTGTTTTTCATAAAAACTCTTGATACCATGAAAGCATTTGGAGCAACTACTTAAGCTAACAATTGTTAAGCTGTCTTCTTTCACGAATATTAATAAAAACATGATAGAAAAAGAACTAAGATAAATGAGGTGTTTTAAAACACATTAATCTTTTGAATTGCACATTCTTCTCTAGAAGATCATGATAAAAATAGTGTACAATTTATTCTTTTTTTTTACAGATCTGTGTAAAGTACAAATACAACTGCCAAGAAATGAAATATTGCCATTTAAAAGTCTTAGATAAGAAAATAATGACCTTGAATCTTAAATATTTTTTAAAGTGAATAAGTGCTTATTCATTGGACAAAGAAATTTTAAATTAAAAAAATAAAATGAATAATCATATTTTAAACAAAAGTTCTTTTAACACAGAAAATAACACTGTGATATTATTTTCCTGAAGGTAACAAAAGCATGCAGGCTAACTCTGCTAAGCCAATACTCTTCATAGAACTTATGATAAATACTAGTAACGAATTCTCATGAGGTATCTGAAGATACTAGGAGCTAAAAATAATTATTCAAAGTTGTAGAAGATACTAAGATCAAGCAGAGCATCCAGTGCCAACAAAGTGGTTAAGTGCTAAAAATTCTTATGCTCTGATAGTTTTATCTGAACCTCTGAAAGCCCTTATAAATATATGTTTTTATATTCACTATAAAACATAATAAAGAAATCACTTCCTGATCTCATTCCCAACTTTTCATTTGAAAATTATTTCTAACAGAATTATCTAACTGAAGTATAACTGAAAGTGAAATTCTCATTGTTATCAAAAGAAGTATACAGAAGTAAATTAGTATATATTCCAAATTTATACAAAGGGATTATTGTACTTGCTTTTCACTAAATGAATCTGTAAGCTTGAAACAGGGAAGAATACATTCAGTTATTATAAAATAACAAGTTTCAATCAAAAATTGATAAAATGTTCAACATTCATTTAAAAAATACATCAAGAGTGTGTCTGGGATTGTTTGGTTTTGGTTTCTTTGATGCTGAGTACTTTGTCATCAATCCTGGCCTGGAATAAAACAGAACATGTGATTAATAATACACACGAAGAAAAACAATAACAACAACAGAAAAGCACAAAATTAAACGCATGGAGAGATTTTTTAAATTGCTTATGCAAATAAGTGATTTTAAAACTTTTACTATTGATTTATAAAAGCAAATTTTAACATTTCCTAAAAATCAGGCCTCAAGATATAACAATTTCATGGCTAGCTTTATTAAAACTCAAATTAGCCATACCTTTTTGTTTTGTTTCCAGTCTTCTGCACTTTGCCTGAGTTATCTTTAGAGGGAAGATAATGCATAATGAATAACATGAAATAGTAAAAACGGTTTCTAAAGATTTAAAGAGTTAAAGTTAACTGATTAAAGATAATAAAAATCTCTTCAGGATTACATAGTTTGAATTTATAAATAATTTCTTTGTAATTTACTTATTTCATTAGTATTGCAGCTAATTTGGAAGCTGGGTCAGAGTCAGAACTACCAGAAAACAAGTTAAAGAGGCTTTCTGGCCATATAATTACAGTTAATTTACCACTGTGCCTTGGCAAACGTTCTCTAAAGGAGTTTCTTTTTGGATCAGATCACTCAGTTCCCTAAATCTTTAAGTTCACTCTGTGCTAAGGCAAGCCTAAACCAAAGATTTCCCCAAATTTCAAATCTAATGGCTTCAGCTAATTCTAGCCTATGGTAAGGTAACTAACATTTTCCTAAGTGGCAACATACACAAACTATCCCTTTAAAGGTATATGTTTTAGATTTAATAGCAATCTGAATTTTAATAAAGCATTCCTAGAAAATCAAGCTCTTTAAAAAAAACCCATAAACTCACCAGTACTTTTGGCGCTTTCTTTGGGTTGGTTACATGGATTAATCTTATCCTTTCTCAGTTCCTGGATAATGCCTTTATTTAAGCAAACATCTACATGCACATTGAATAGGGTAAGATCTGAAGTCTTTTGTTCTAGGTTACAAACAGGACAAACTAGAACTTGGTCACTGATTACTTCATATAAATTAGGTTGGGGGGATTCTTGCCTTCTTAATGACCCAACATCTTCATTTTCCAATGAAACAGTACAAGAATTCTGAGGATCCATATTAAATAATTTGCTTGAAAGACCAGAACATTCCTCTTCTTCACTGGGCTTATTACTTAAAGCACTTGTATCTTCTGTATTTGATGGTTTACCGGTAGTCTCTACCAGCTCTATAGGATCTACTGACGTGATCTCTGTATTCTTCTGGTGGGTTTCATAACCCTGCTTCTCACAGAGAGAGACAGAATCACATACATTTTCTTTCTCGTTTACTTCTGTAGAGGAAGCGTGTGAACACGAGGACATTTTGGAGTTTCCACTGATGGAAGGTCCATCAAGACATGCATCTACATGTTTATTAAAGGCTTCCAGACTGACGCTTCCTTGCTCCCTAAAGCAGACAGGACAGGTAAATGTCTGACAGCTATGTGATTTCTCCTCTGTTTCTAAATTCTCACTCATCTTCTTGTTTAAAACCTGGAATGACTGTGATGTTTGCAAACTTTGTTTATTTACGGTTTCACATGTAAATGTGTCTTGGGGGCTCGCTTTCCTTTCAGATCGTTTTTTATCAAAGAAACTCTTCTTATGAGACATTTGTGCAGGTTTTAGAAACTGATCTTTGTCAGTTTTCTCTAATATACACCCGGTGGCTGAAAGGGCTTGGTTTCCAGGCTGTAAGAAGCCAATAATGCTCCTTTGTTGGTGTTTCTTCTCCTCTTCATTGGGAAAACCAGAGAGCCGCACCCCTAAATTAAACCAACCAGAATTAATCCGTTTCCAATTCAACAAAACCAACTCAACTGTAAAGCATAGACATTTTGCGTAACAGTATTGTGACACTTATTAAAAAGCCTGTTTAGCCAAAAATAATAAGCAACACTGCATATTCTCTGAATTAGATACTTTCCCAAAGGTGGTATTATGAACAGAAATTTACTCTCTTCATAATGCTGGGTATACTAAATAGTAAGTATCTATTGGAGTTAGCATTAATGGAAAGACCTATATATATAGGTCTTTCCATTAATATCTGACTCACGATACCATTAAATACCGAGTAACTAATTGGAGCCAATTGCATTGATTCTTTAGCTCCTTTTTTGCAATAGGCTCTATTTTTTAGAATAATTTTAGATTCTCAGCAAAGCTGAGTAGAAAGTACAGAGAGTTCTCATATATACCCTGCGACCACACATGCACAAACTCCTCCACGATCAACATCCTTCGCCAGAGTGGAACAGCTGTTACCACCAATGAACCTACACTGACATGACATTGTTATTCATAGTCCACAGTTTGCATCACGGCTCACTCTTGGTGTTGCACAGTCTGGATTTTAACAAAGGTATAAGGACATGTGTCTACCATTATAGCATCATACAGAATAGTTTCTCTGCCCTAGAAATCCTCTGTGCTCTGCCTATTCCTCCCTCCCCCCACCCTTGACAACCATTGATCTTTTCAGATCTCTACCATTTTGCTTTATCCAGCATTTCTGTATTGGAATCATACAGTATTGTAGTGTTTTCACATTGGTTCTTTAAGTTAAAAATATACATCTAAGTTTCCTCCATGTCTTTTCATCATTTGACAGCTCATTTCCTTTCCTTTCTTCTCCCCCATCCTCTATCCCAATAGATCACTTCTTTTCTGTGCTGAATAATATTCTGTTGTCTGGATGTACCACAATTTCCATTTACCTACTATTGGAAGACATCTTGGTTGCTTCCAAGTTTTGGGAATTATAAATAAAGCTGCTATTAACATCTACTCTAGCTCTTTTAGTTAACGTACTATATTCAAATTGACTTCCACGTGTGCTATCTTTCACATGTGAAAGTATGGCTGACGACCCCCAAGCAGTAAAGTTGGCATCTGAGTGCCAACATTCTCTCACTTGTTCACTTTGGAAACGTGGTTTGTTTGTCTTTTTTACCCCATGATGGCTAGAAATGTGGTTTTATAGTGCCACAATCCTTTATCTGTAATTCCGAAATCTAAAAGCTCTGAAAATTGTCAGCAACAAATGGTTAACTGATGACAAGATTGATGTGAAGCTATTTAGAGTCTTTACAACTCAGTGTGAATATTTTTTGTTTTGCTACAGAAATAATAAAATGTTTGATCATAAAGTGCTGCCTCAGATCCCAAAAGAGTATTACACAATATACTCAACATGTACTGAATTTGCTTTCTAAAATCTGAAGTTCAAAATTTTGAAAAATGCCTAACCCCAAGGATTTCAGTAAGTATTGAAGGAAAAGAATGACTAACTGATTCTTACAGGAATTAAACTAGTGATCATGGCTTCACGTGTATCAGGTTCTAAGTATCAAGAAAAATGAAAGTAGAAGAAATACAACTCCCTGAATGGGTTCAAGAAATAAAATGGAGGTGAGACTATTTTTCAAATTGACTCTCAGGAAATGTCTTGCAGATTTTAAGGAAAAACAGTAAAAGTTATACCCATAAGTCTTAATCTCAAGGGTTGTGGAAAATCAGCATCAATTTCTGTTCTTAGCAGTTCTTTAGCTATAACAAATATTTCTTCTGCAGTTGAAACAACAGTTGAAACTGTAGAGGCACGAGTTTTTACTTCAAAATTCACATTCTTTAGCTTAATGGTAACAGTTCTACCCTGTAACAAACAGAATATATTATTTTATATAGCTCTTTAACTTCTAGAAAAAAAGTTTTTTACATGTTAGAAAAATTCAGAAAGGTCTCTTATGTACAGAGAGTATGGACATATAATCAATTATTTACAAAACATGGTAATGAATATAGTCATAAAGAATAAGTAAAATCCATAAGTAATCTAAAAATCCCATTTTCCTCCCCAACTGATCTTTTATGAAAGACTTTTATATAAAGGGCAAAGTTAACTGGTCATTTCTGTTAACTTTATTCTGTACTGTAGAAATGTACACTATGATAATATAAGATGTTAATAATGAGGGAAACTGGGTATACTGGAAGTCTCTATTTTCTCTGTAACTATTTTATAAATCTGAAATGAGTCTAAAATGAAAAGTTTATTTAAAGTTTTTTTTAAAAAGAACTCTCTTTATATTTAAGGTATAATAGAGAAGAATTATAAGAAAATATTCATTAGATGGCCCTTTCTTTGCAATACCTTTTTAATGCTTTTGTATTACACTTTGTAATAACTCCACCTCTGTTTTGAGAGTGTTGGAAAAATATTAAACATAGGTTGTTGTGAGTGAAGATTATAAAACACAAAGTTCAAAGACTTCCAGGTTTTGTTCTCAATGTATTAAGCAACCTGGATTAAGGCCTTGAAACAAAATGCCTATTCCACAAGGTCACTGTCTACCTGACGATGACATTAAAGGATAATTGGAAAGGCATTTAAAAAAGTACAGTTCTAGAGAAATCCTTCTCTTTGCCTTATTGTTTACTGCCAATATAACTCTGATTTTGAACTTATTCAAATGTACTCCCAATGTAATACAAACTCCTCTGGAAATATATTGGAGTCACTCCAGCCTTGTAAGTTGCTCCTCATAAAATGATCTCATCACAGGTTTCAGATAAGGGTTAGAATTCAGTTTGTCTCTACTGAGGATAAGAACTCTTTTGATATATCCCAATTTGTTTTTAAATGCAAAATCTAACTCTCAGTTTAAGGTTGCTTTTTATTATTAAAAATTTAGAAAACTAAGAATACCATATAAAAATGAAGTACCTTAAGTCCTTTTTTCTGTAGATCTTGAGCAAGTTCACTGCAAAGTTCTTGGCACAAGCTGTACTGTTCTTCTGCTTTACTTATCTCACTGAATGTCCTACAAAGAGAAGAATGATTTGGGTGCACAAAGTAAACTACAATTCAGGATAATTTAGAAATGATACACTACATGTAAATGGCCTAGCATTAAGATATATTTTCTATAGAACTGAATAAAGTTTTCAGATGTACTAAGATATAATTAAGTAAAAATATTCAAGATCTTCCTAAATAATGGGAGATTATTTATAGCTAAACTGATTAGCAAACGTACATTTGTTCTCTAAAATGTATTTTAAAAGATGATTGAAGTCACCAACATATAAGGATAATGCCCCAAGAACTTACAAAACATTAGGATATATTGGTATACAGACTGTTACAGAGGACTGTCTTAAGAAAGTACAAATGAGAACATCATTCCAATTATTGCATGAATATTGTCTGAAGAGAATTATCTTCAAGTAGATTTTATGGGGTTGGTTCATGGCCCCTATATAAAGTTGTTTAATAGACAATTGGAAATGAGCTGGTAAGATTAAATGTAGAACTTGTGAGTTCATTTGCACAAGAGTGTTGAAGGTCATATTAATGAAAAAGAGGAAGACACTAAAGAGAAAGCAGCATAACCAGTAAAAACCCTGAGCAAATCCTGAAGAGTCCATTCAGTGAAAAGTGCCCCTTCTCACCCAGTTGCCCACAGCAACTCAGTTCTCCTTCCCAGTGGCAACCAACACTGCCAGCTTCCTATTTATTGTTTATTCATCAGAATACTGTGTGCATATAAAAAGTATGTTATACTTTTATAACAGAGAAGGCAATGGCACCCCACTCCAGTACTCTTGCCTGGAAAATCCCATGGACAGAGGAGCCTAGTAGGCTGCAGTCCATGGGGTTGCTAAGAGCCGGGCATGACTGAGCGACTTCACTTTCACTTTTCACTTTCCTGCATTGGAGAAGGAAATGGCAACCCACTCCAGTGTTCTTGCCTGGAGAATCCCAGGGACGGGGGAGCCTGGTGGGCTTCAGTCTATGGGGTCGCACAGAGTCGGACACAACTGAAGCGACTTAGCAGCAGTAGCCACAGCAGCATACTTTTATAAACGAGCAAACACTTCCCCTATATAAACAGTAAAACATCAGACATTGTTTACCATTTTACTTTTCTCATTCATCCTGGTGAGTTCCCTGTAAGTAAATAATTTCCTCATTTTTATATGGTAGTTGTGCTGTGCTGTGCTTAGTTGCTCAGTCGTGTCCAACTCTTTGTGAACCCATGGACTGCAGCCCACCAGGCTCCTCTGTCCATGGGATTCTCCAGGCGAATACTGGAGTGGGTTGCCATGCCCTTCTCCAGGGGATCTTCCTGACCCTAGGATCGAACCCAGGTTTCCTGTATTGCAGGCAGATTCTTTACCAGCTGAGCCATCAGGGAAGCCCAAGAATACTGGAGTGGGTAGCCTATCCCTTCTCCAGGGGATCTTCCCGACCCAGGAATTGAACCAGGGTCTCCTGCATTGCAGGTAGATTCTTTACCAGCTGAGCTACGAGGGAAGCCCTTTATATGGCAGCATGATATCCTAATTTAAATATGTAAGATCATTTAACCAATCCTCTATTTGTAGAAACTTAGGTTATTTCCAACGTTTTGCTATTATAAAAAAAATGCAATTCACAACTTCGTATACATGTAAAATGACATGTGATGACACCTGTGGAATGAATCTCTAGATAAAAAGAATAGTGGGATCAAAGTACATGAGTATCTATATCTTGACAGACAAAATCACTTGCTCCCTGTGGTAGGCAAAATAATGGTCCCCAAAGATGTCTAAATCCTAATCTCTCAGAATCTAGTACTTTACATGGTGAAAGGGATTTTACACAAATTAAAATGGGGGTAATGATCCTCGATTATCTAGGTAGGTTCAGTGTAATCCCTAGGTTCCTTATGAGGCAGGAGGGTAAGAGTCAAAGAAAGACAAAATGCGGGATCTGAAGATGGAGAACAGTGCCGTGAGCCAAAGAATGCAAGTGGCCTCTGGAAGCTTTTAGTAAGGAAATGGATTCTGCTCTGGAGCGTCTAGAGGGAATGCAACCCTGCTGACACTTTAATTTTAGGACTTCTGACCTTCATAACCACTAATCAGAAACTAGCACACTCTCCTTTAGAGTTTAATACCTTTTTCACTCACATAGTTTTGCCAGTGGAGTGTGTATCTTTGCCAACTTGATTAATGAAAAATGCTATCTCAGATCATTTTTAATCTGTACTTCTTAAATAAGAGACTGGGATTATTTTCACATGTTTGTAAAGCCATTTGTACCTTCTCTTCCATTAACTAATTGGATCTCTGTTCATTTTTTCCTATTGGTTTGCTGCCCCTTTCTTAAGAAATAGTAATATTAGTTAATATTCTTGTACAGCAAGCAATGTTCTCAATAACAAAATAGAAGACAAAACAGGAGGAAAAATCATTAAATAGGAAATAGGACAATGCTCTCTCACATTTGAATGCTTTCCCCTCTTTTCCTTTGGCTGCGTGTGTGCGTGCACATGTACTAAGTGGCTTCTGTCTGTCCCTTAGTGACCCAATGGACTGCAGCCTGCCAGCTCCTTTGTCCATAGGATTCTCCAGGCAAGAATGCTGGAGTGGGTTGCCATGCCTTCTTCCAGGGAATCTTCCCGACTCAAGGATTGAACTTGTATCTCTTACGTCCTGCAATGCAGGATGATTCTTTACCACTGAGCCACCAGGAGAGCCCTTTCCTTTGATTGCTCTTATGTAAATCACAGCCTGAAACAGCAATTTTTATCAAGTCATTCACGGAGTGCGTTGTTTTAGAAAAGTTATTCAGTTTTTCTGATCACAAATAATATATGTGCAAAATGAACACAGCCTTACAGTAGGTCCAAGGTTTTTTTTTTGCCGTGCTGTCGCTGTGTGCAGGCTTTATCTCGTTGCAGCAAGTGGGGGCTACGCTCCAGTTGTGGGGTGTGGGCTTCTCACTGCGGTGGCTTCTCTTGCTGTAGGGCACAGGCTCTGGGCACTCAGGCTTCAGTAGTTGTAGTGCATGGGCTTAGCTGCTCTGTGGCATGGGGGATATTAGCTCCCCCAGCAAAGGATGGAACCCGTGTCCCCTGCACTGGCAGGCAGACCCCTAACCACTGGGCCACCAGAGATGTCTTGGTCTGAGGTTCTTACATGTCTTAGTGGAACTTTAGGAGGTCAGTGAGAGACTTCTCAGACAATGACATATATCCCAAGACAATAAGGTTCCATCAAGATTTCATCTGACTTCCAAACAGGATTGTAAACCACTGAATGAGATCACCTCTAAGCTCTCGTTCATCAGGATCTTAATATTTGGTGCCTTCAGTCATTTACCAGTATTTGAAGAACTTCAGGAAGAACTTCCATTATCATATCTTAAATTAACTACCGAGTATTATTTTTCTTATAAACAAACCTAGAAATTTAGATTTGGAATCCTAAAATTCTTGGTTTTCATTGAATAGGAACAAAACTAACATTAAAAAAAAACTGCAGTTAAATTTTTTTTTCCCCCATTGACAGCATAGCAAGCAAAGATAATAAAGCACTGTACTAGAATATTTACTTTAGGGGTGTCAACTGCTGAAAATTGTTATCTGGTTTACAAATAGATTTTTAAAATTTCAGTGATATTTTATTAAAAATTAGTTTAAAATTATACAAATTATGAATAATTAGTAATAAAACATTACCTCTCAACACTCATGCTTTTCCTCTCTCCATCCCTTGAAATGAAAAAAATAAAAAGACTTTTATTTGCTTTCCAAACAACACTGAGTTACTTTTAGTCAACCAAAATGATTTAAGATCAGCTACCCTTTAGAAATCTCAATAATATTTTGGATTAAAAGTTATACATCATTAAATACAGTGAATTTTTTAATCTAAAAACTATCACCAAAGAATGTAGATAGATAAGCTAATAGAATTACATGCGTGACGGATCAAGTCTATATCTATCAAAGAACACATCTGCAAACAGGATATTATAAATTGTTTCTATTAAAAACCTGAATATCGAAACTCACAACTGATAAAATGAACAGAATGTGGTAGCATAATGGCTTTCAGTTATAAGATATAACTGAATTTTGAACAGTTTTATTTTCTAGTTTCTGGCCTAGGACACATCAATACTAGCCTGTCTATTACTTATACTACTCTGTAGAAGCTCAGTCAAAATGTGGTCTATGGCAATAGGGTGATGACTGGGAATCTGAACCTTCTAGTTAGGTTGCATTCTAGCTGCTCTGCCAGGACTAGTTAGAAGCAAAAAGCTGAAATGACACATAGATTATTCATTTTCCAAATATTTCATGAACCAATTACGAATCGAATACTGTCCTAGGCCTTGGAGATACAATAATGAAGAAAACAGACCAAGTGACTGCCTTTAAGAAACTTCTACCTTGGTGGAGGCAGACAAACACAAAAATAGAGAACAGATTAGAAAGTAGGAAGCACAAGAGATTAAAAAAATAAAGCAAATTAGGGAAACAGAGAATGTAGATAGAAAGGAAAGTAGGTTTGCTATTTTATATTATTAAAAATTACCCATGAGTTTCACTTAAAAGCATTATCTACATCTCTGCTGCTGCTGCTGCTGCTGCTGAGTCGCTTCAGTCGTGTCCAACTCTGTGCGACCCCATAGACGGCAGCCCACCAGGCTCCCCCGTCTCTACCACTGGTTAATATCTGCTATGTTATATTAAAAGCTATATTGTTTTCAAGCACTATGGAAATAAAAAGAAGGTAATTTTTGGAATAAAGAAGACAGTTTTATTTTCCAAAATCTTCAAATACTGGGTTATTTATAGTACTGTGATGTCCTTCTCTTATCTTTCATTACATCCACTCAGCATCAAAGTCAGCTACCTGGATTCCAAAGAATGAGGAGCACAGAAAGATGAGAAAAGCAACAGCATAGGCCTTGCAATCTCTGTAAGATTTAACAGATTTAACTGATTAATCAAACATTTTATACACCTCCTCAGTAATCTTTTAGTTTTAGTTCAGTCACTCCGTTGTGTCCGACTCTTTGTGATCCCATGGACTGCAGCACGCCAGGCCTCCCTGTCCATCACCAACTCCCGGAGTTCACCCAAACTCATGTCCATTGAGTCGGTGATGCCATCCAGCCATCTCATCCTCTGTCGTCCCCTTCTCCTCCTGCCCTCAGGGTCTTTTAGTTTAGTTTAGTGTTAATTCTCATTCTTGTTTAGTGCCTTCTTTTCACCCACCCTAAACAGTGTACCCTTTTAGCTCTGGGATTCTTCTTTTTAAGACCAGGAGGAAAGAGCAGCAGGGAGAAAACACAGGGCTTCTCCTCTAGTTGTTTCCTCTTCTCCGAGGTCTTTGCCTGGCTGGCCCCTCAGACCTCCGCCACTGGAGGAGTACAGCCAGCACCACCTCTTACCCTCCCAAGTCAATTTCTATGCCCCTACTCTGCCTTCCTTTCTTCACTTGGTGACTTTCTTTTTCCCACACTACTCTGCACACTTTATGAAGGCAGTATTTCATCTTGTTTACTGCTATTATCCCCAGTGCCTAGAACGGTGCCTAACACAATGTACTCAGTAGAAGAGGAGAAATGCAGGAAGTTCATGAAGCTTTTCAAAGAATCATTACATCTACTTGCTTAAAGAGTGAGTACTGGAGCATAAGCCATCTTTCCTTCCTCAACAATCCGACCACCAGTATTCTTATGTTCTAAACAAAGAACAAAGCAGGTTCAGAAAAGAAAGCACCCATCATTCCTCTTACCCATCTATCCAGTTGCTAGAGCCAACAACCTAGGAGGGATTCTTTATTCCTCATTTCTTTTTCTCTCATATCCAATCTTTTGACTCTAATTCAAAAATTACATTCTGAGCTGAGCTAGCCTAAAAGAATTTCAAACACGTTCTCCTTCTAGCCTCTATCTCAATGGTGAAAACTGTTATTTCAGCAGACAATAAAGAAAAAGCAGAATGATTATATTATAGGTGCAGATACCTTGCCAGGTGTGTTGAACCTAGACCCAGGGAAATATGAAGAAAATGATGCCAAGATGTTTCAGAGAAAAGGAGAGAAAGTAATGCCCTCTGTTGGTACAGTTCTGTACAAGTAATAATTCCAAGGGCCTTTAACATTTTCTCTGTAACTTTTCCTATTCCAGAAACCTAGAAGAGAATCAACATTTATCATTAATACATTTTAAAATTAAGGTAAGAACTGATATTATAATCTCATCATACCTTTTATAACTCATAAAAGGTATAAATAATGTCCTCGTTTCAAAAGTCATGCAAGAAAATGGCTTAAATAATTTGTGGCCGTATTTCCTAAACTAGTGTTGCATGGGAATTTAAAACTTTAAATTCCATGGAGTTTTAAAAAAGCATTTATAAAAGAGTTTTGTGGTCATATAAATTCAGGCATCGAGAAGGCAATGGCACCCCACTCCAGTACTCTTGCCTGGAAAATCCCATGGATGGAGAAGCCTGGTAGGCTGCAGTCCATGGGGTCGCTAAGAGTCAGACATGACTGAGCGACTTCACTTTCCCTTTTCACTTTCACGCATTGGAGAAGGAAATGGCAACCCACTCCAGTGTTCTTGCCTGGAGAATCCCAGGGACGGGGAAGCCTGGTGGGCTGCCGTCTATGGGGTTGCACAGAGTTGGCCACGACTGAAGCGACTTAGCAGCAGCAGCAAACTCAGGGAATGGTAGGATAAATGACTTTTTATTCTCTTTTCATTTTTTAAAATCAAAGTTATAGTTGACGTACACCATTAGTTTCAGGTGTACAACACAGTGATTCAACATTTATATACATTACAAGTCAATCACCACAGTAAGTCTAGTAACTGTCTGTCCCCATAGAAATTATAATATTATTGACTATAGACTCTAGGGTGTTCATTACACGACTTTTTTTTTTTTAATAACTCCAAGTTTGTACTTCTTAATCCTCTTTAACTATTTCTTCAGAAATCAGAGGGTATATATAGAGGATACATTTCATATAAAATCTCACCTTTCTAATGGGTAAGTCCTTAATGAAGTCCATTACAGCTTGCCTGTTAGGTAGAATTTGGTATTGTCCGTTTGGTTTATTCTTATCACTGCATACTTTTGCTAACATCGTATTGGGTGCAATGCCTTTAAAGAAGAACACTCCAATGACTCAAAGAACATGATGTGTATAATTTTAAAACATGTGATAACAATACATAAAAAAATTAAATACAAAAATCTGAAATTATGTGGAATGCTACTTTAAAAATAGCATTTGATTACTCTCTATCTCCCCAAGGCTTGCTATGGTTTCAGGAAAGGAAACTGTATTAGTTACTGTGGCAGCAGAAATGAGGAATATTTAAATCTCCATGGTATCTTAAAGTTTAATTTTTGAGTTTAAGTGATAATATTAGTTTCCTACTATATTTAGTAGGAATACAGTCTGTCTTATAGAAAAGATTGATAATATAATTTAGGATGAAAGCTTTCTCTTTGAAAAGATCTTTTGTATAGATTACCCAAATAAAGAAAAAAAAATCAAAGATTCTGGTTTCTAGTATATTTGAAACAATGATAATGAAATGTGTGCATACTTTATATGCACACAAAGCAAATTACCACAACTTTTCAGAGAGGTGTTTTATAATTTCTAGGTGTCTTAATAATTAAGATAATTAGAAATAGGTATATTCAAATATAATAAATAGTTTATTTCAATTTTTATACACATCATTCTACAATTTATTACTTATTCTCATGCTTTGCCATAGGAAGAAAAGACTAACCCAATTATAATATGGCTTTGTTAAAATAATCTAGGGTCTTCATGAATATCTGTTTCTGCACTAAGACTCAGAGCTATCCTCATGAGTGACTGACATATGGAAAGCTCTTTTTCCCTTTACCAGATGATCCTAGATTGCTATGCAGCTTGCTGGTGTTTTTTCTGTCTTGTCCATACCTTGTATGGTCAGCTGGGCCCTTTTTTTGTACTGTTAAGTCTTCAAAGGGAAAACTGATAAAGTATTATGTCCAAAACCAATTAAAATATATTTTATGTTTCGAAAAAGATAGCTACACAAGCTTTATGGTAAGTTTTTGCTTTGGACACATGGATGTTTCTGCTTAATTCCCATTTATCTATAGTTCACAGCATTCTAAATAGGTAAACTATCAGAAGTTAATTAAAAAATGGCCAAGTAAAATTTGTTAACTATACACTTTATAATGAGAAACTACTAATATTACATTTGAATTAGCTAGTCTGAAAGTTTTTAGAACCACCAATATCCTTTTAAGTACCTGCACTGGCTGTGAGTGTTGTTTTCTGCTCGATTCTGAAACGAATTTCCTTTACCACTTCCTCCGCTGATGTTCCAAAAACAATTGAGTTTTGGTGTATTTGAGGATTATTTGGCTCTTCAAAGTTCACTTGGGAAGGATTTCCTGGGGACTGCAAATCAGGAGGACTATCTTCAAAAAGGAGTGGAGAGATGGATCCTTCATGCTCACTCAGTTCATTAACTTCCTTTCCTGGTTTATCTAAATCGTAAACAGGAACAGTAATTCATCTTCATCCTAAGAAGTACATACTTCATAAATTATGTTTCTGTCAATCTTTTTAAAGACAAAACAAATCTCATTTAGTTTTGTTTCTAAGAACCAAGGTCAGAAATATTATCATTTATATTTTTAACTGTTCAACAAAGAAAACACTGATTCTAAGCTTTTCTTAAAAAGAATGTCACCCATTTCCATTGTATACAGTTTAAAAAGAAATACCTTACGTAAAATTCACTAATTTTTGAAGAAAATTAGTTGAAAACTAGAGTTGGAATTAGATTCACAGTACTTTTTTCTTTAAAAAAAAAAAAAAAAGTTTTTTTCCCTTTGCTCATCTCTAGGAGAAAAAAGAACCTTAAGTTAGAATTTAAGAATAAGGAAAAGGCATTAGGCAATCTAGAGTAATTATGCCTGAAAGATAGATTTTATTTTTAGGGGAGAAAAAAAACCTTATCATTTTCTTCATTCATGGAAGAACTTTCCAAGTGTTAAAATAATCTGAATTTTATTCTTTCAGATGCTGATTTTAATTTTGACTTTTTTTTTTTTTTTTATAAAGTATCACTCTTACTAACAGCACATTTGAAATAAATAGAAATTATTTTTGGAAGTTATATTTTGTTAAATATATAAATTCTTAAGGTTTAATCAGATTAACAATGATCCAAGTTTAAGGGTGAGAAGCCTTTATTACCAAAGGGCTGTAGACTAATATTATTAAAAAGTAAAGCAAAAATACTAATCTGGTTATTACCTCTTTTTTTTTTCTTTTTTTATTGCGTTTTTAATGAATTTAAACTGTGAAATACATTTAAATCTATACCAATACTAAAAATGTCCTCACGAACAAATCCATGAACTTTACCTTCTGGGCTTACTGGAGAAGAAATCGGTTTAAGTGTAAAATTTATAAAAACAAGATTAACAACAGAGCTTTCTGATACATTCCATAATTCTTTTTTATTTTTAGTGGCCCCACGTGGCTTGTGGGATCTCAGTTCCCAGATCAGGGATTGAACCTGGGGCACATCGGCCAAAGCACTGAATCCTAACCACGAGACCACCCAGGAACTCCCTCCAGCTCATAATTTTGTTACACATAAACATTTTCCAAATTAAGGTACATACAGAAGCAAAGATTAAATTTTTAGTTTCAAGACACAAACAAATGAATTATACTTAAAAAATGAAGTTGGTTTTTTAGAAAGAGTTTACAGATAACACAAATAATATGACAGACCCCTGATTAGTATCAAATTTTTAAATATGTAATATGAATTAAGTCAGAGATATTTTCCAAATCTGAATTCCCAGGCCACTACAAAATAAGCCTTATTTTCAAATTATAAATTAGCTGTTATTTATGTACTTCAGTTCATTTTCCATTATCTGGTTTTGAAATACAGAGCAATTCACAGGGGATTAAGACTGTGGCACAGTTGAAATGGCATCTACCTGGACACTTTCCCCACCTAGACATGTAGCAGTCAAGGTAAAGAGCTACGGCAAACCTGCAGCTCTGGGAAGAAACGTTCACAGCCCGCTTCTGCAGCCTCTTCTGCCATGTTCTATACCGCCAGCTTCTGTCACAGCATCCTCAGGGGAGGCGCTGACTATGGAACACTATGACAGAAAGCAAAGCCTGCCGTCCAGGTTCATCGTTCAGTCACTGCTCAATGGTGTCTACTTCTCTGTGAGGCCTGGCTCTGCAACCAACCACTAGTGGTTTCTCATTTGCTTGCTGAAAGAAATATCTTTATAAGCCCCTTTGATCTGAGATGATCAAAGTGCAAAATTAAGGTTTCTGATAATCTGAAATACTAAAGATCCCATCTGGATGGCAAGTGCTAAAAAGTATTCGGTACAGTATTTTAGTTTTTTATATTGGCTAGCACCATCCAGATTTATAAGAGAGAATAAACATAAAATTATTATCATTATTTTATTTCTATCTAGACATGGTAGTTAACAATACTTTTCCAAAACTGCACCTTTTAGAAAAGGGGCAAACAACAGACAAATGCCTTGGACTTTAGAGGAAGCTATGTCAACCACCTGCCATGACTCCAGTTCACTGTTGAAAGCTTCTCTTGGCATAATGTGAAATCAGACACGCCTGAAAGGCCAGTCCACAGGGACTTAGATATGAAAAAAAAAGCTAAACTATTTAAATTGCTTAAGAATATGAAATACATGAAGAGCAAAGTACATAGATACATATTACGAATGACAGATATTAAAAATCCACATCCTCATAATGAGTTTGGATGTACAGTAAATGAAAAGAACATTAGTAGGGAATAAAAACACTTATCTTAGCCCCAATATACTTTTTTATAACTTATTGTGAAAGTAATTGTTATGGTGGCTTCTCAGGTGCACAGTGGTAAAGAATCAGCCTGCCAATACAGGAGACGCAAGAGACGCAAGTTTGATCCTTGGGTCGGAAGGTCCCCTGGAGTAGGAAACAGCAACTCAGCCCAGTATTCCTGTCTGGAAAATCCCATGGACAGAGGAGCCTGGCAGGCCCATGGGGTTGCAAAGAGTCGGACACGACTGAGCATGCCACACCAAGAATATAGGAGACCCTCAGGGAGTGATTCAATGTAACTATTGATATTTAATGGTTCCCCTCCTTTCTCTTGTGAAAAGTTAAGGAATAGAGTAAGATTTTAAGCAATCTCAGGCTTTGTGTGTCACTTCCCCAAACAAGTTCTACTAAGAGCAAAACACCTTTTGCTTCAAGACTCTACATCCAGAAACTGTTGACTGCTTATATTGTTTAATGTTTCCCTTAAAGAGAGAGACCTTAGAGCTCTAAGCAAGGTGATAAAATTATGATTTGATGTCCATATTAAATTTGCTCCTAAGATGTGAGCCCCAAACCATGGTAGCCTGTCCCCTCTGAAGCAGTTAATGAGTTGTGCACATGAAACGTGGCTGTGAGTTTCAGGCAAACCCTCTATTTCTACCTTTTCATCCAGGTGAACTTTGCCCAGGGGTCCAGGGCAGCGCTAGCATCTGAAGTAATCCCACCTCAAACAGAGAGTTGACAGAGTACATGTACTATCTGCATGTTTTTTGGCATTGTTTTGGATAGATGATAAGGGTCCCATTTGAAAAAACCCTTAGGGTCATAAAACTTCTGTTTCATTATATAGAAAAAGAGTCAAAATAAGGTCTAAGGCAAAGAAGGGAATTGGAGAATCACTAATTTTGGCAAGGTTAAAAACAGTAATCACAGTAACCAGATTATGGAAAATCTATCAAATAAAGGGGAAAAAAATCCCATTCAATGTTTTAGTATGTTTGAGACTAATTTTTTTTAAAAAGTCTATTTTCTATTATTAACAGCTACAACCAAAGGCTACCTTAAACAGAGAACCTCCTCAGATTCAATGCAATCCAATCCTCAGTTAGGTTAGATCTTAGGAAAAAGCTGCTATGAAATTACTTTGGGTAGGGACTCTGCACACTCAAAGTCTAGAGATTTAAGAATTTCATTCAGTTTAAAAGTGACATTTATCTCAGAAATCCCACTGGTATATTTAAGTTTCTGATTTTCATTTTTAATACTTTTTCATAATAAAGATATATCTAGTCCTACATCTATGCCTGCTAACTGGTTAATCCAAATAATTTTTTTTTTAAAGTCTGATCATTCTAATAAATTGCTTACCGTTTTCTAGAGAGTTCCCTGCTGTGATGAAATACTTCCTTTTGTCCTCAGGCCAATTTTTTCTTTCCTCTAAATGCTTTGTTATATTCAGGTAGGCTTCATCAAGACTCATGGCCATAAAATTGGGGTCATAATCAGTAAGGATTTCCTTAACCTTCAAAAGGAACATGTTTAACATCATTCCGATAGGCAGAGAAAAAGTTAAGCAACATAATTTTTAGCTGAAGTGGGAACAATAGGATCTTGTTCTCCTTTTCTGACCTTTTTTGTTCATTTTAAAAAGGAATAATCTTACATGAAGGTACTATGTTGCTTTAGAAAGTGGTTCTACTTCAATTAATTATATCTATAAAACTCCACTCAATAATGCATGTATCCATTCAGAAAACAAAACAGCTGCCAGGATTCAGAATGGAAAAGATGACAAAAACTGTAGTGTTAAGTCTATGACTATATTAAATGATGGGGAAAAGTCTGGAGTTGCATCTTGGAATAAAAGAAATATGTAAAGACATCAGAATCTCTGTACGATTCCAGAAATGCCTTTTATAGAAGATAATTTTATTATATGAAACTATGAAGTTTTTTAACCACTGAAGTATTAGCTGAAATTAAAGGAAATGGTTGCCAAAATAACATATATATTAGAAAAACATATTTGCTGAAATATGTAATGTTTCATCTTGTGTTTTAAAGCTGTCTGTGGTATCATGAGAAAATATTTTTAGATGTTTTATAAAAAGAAAGCTTTTTGGCTTAATATAACTATAAACAGCTGAATCAAAGGTAATTTTAGAAAATGTGACAAAAAACTTGGCCAAGCTCTACTCAGAAAGCACCTTAATTAGCTTTGTTCTTATAGAAGAAATCATTTTTACAATGTGCTCAGATGGAATCTTTCTCGTGAAAATGGAACTGGAAAGTCAGTCGTTGGCAGCCAACTAAGATGATTCTGAATGAGAAGTGTTCTCTGGAGACAATGAGTACTCACTAACTTCCTTTACATAAGATACTTCTTCAAGAACAAAAATAGACAGGCTCCAGTAAAAACGAAGTACCAAGGCTTGGAGAACAGTCACAGCAACTTCATTCTTTTGGAGAAAACAAAAATGGCTTTTTCTTAAACTTTTAAACAAGCCATAAATATGAACGCATTTGCTGTCAGTGAATCTGTACTGTAGTTCATTTACAAATAAGAACCCACTTGTCATCTGCAAATAAACTAGTTAGATCCTATTCAAATTTGAAGACAGATTTCTCTAACTTATGTAAATGACTAAAGGGAACTCAAACAATTTGGTTCTCATTGTTATGCTGCCAGAAGTTTTACTGACTTAAAGCAGAACTTAAAAGTCTTTGAAGGATTTTCAAACTTATTAGTATTAAAAGCCTAGGTGGCTCAGTGGTAAGAATCCTCCTGCTAATGCAGGAGATGTAGGTTTGATCCCTGGGTCAGAAAGATTTCCTGGAGAAAGAAATGGTAACCCACTCCAGTATTCTTGCCCAGGACATCCTATGGGCAGATAAGCCCGGCGGGCTACAGTCTATGGGGTTGCAAAAGTGTCAGACAGGACTCAACAACAACACGGTAACCCATGTGAATGCCTCCCCTTCCCTACCAGCTTTGCAGATGCAGGCACCAAAGCACTTGCTTCCACAGACTGGTTTTTGAAAGAATTGTTAAAAACTTAAAAAAAAAATTGGGGTGGAATATCATTTTAATCTGGGGGAGCTTTCATTTCCAGGAGAAATGAGGTGGAGCACAAATAAGAAGAGTGACTCTAAAGACAGTTTACATGACCAAATGGTAGGAAGTGTGAGGCTGGAGTTTTTAAGTGTTTCGATTCAGACAGCAGTCTTTAACACGGTGCGTTTTGCCACAGTAGTCTAAACATATTTTGACATCATACACTAAAATTTCAATTTCTGACTTAAGTTTTAGCACTGGCATGATGGTCCAGCTATTACCAAAACTAGAGGAAAGGACAGTTTTTCATATATCACACTTTAGGCAACTTTCGTGAATAACCAAATCTCTATTTTTCGGAGATCCTCTTCAAAGCAATAGACTATTCCCCTTTTTCTTTGATTATGGTTTTCGGGATATTAAATGCTCATAAGCACCTTCACTAGATTATGGGGCCAGGAGAGCAGCTAATCAAAATAAGTTAATTTTGTTAAAAAACATTGATAAAAATTTTACTTAGAAAAGAGCTTGGGGCTGGTGCACTGGGACGACCCAGAGGGATGGTATGGGGAGGGAGGAGGGAGGAGGGTTCAGGATGGGGAACACATGAAAAATAAAGGAATAAAAAATTTAAAAAAAAAAAAAAAGAAAAGAAAAGAGCTTGGAATTAATGTTATGGGATTAAGTCTGTAGATTATAAATATAAGGTGATTCTAGAAGAAAATGTACATTGGACATTAACAGAAAAATAGCTAAAGTTAATTTAGGTTATAATTAAGGTAATTCAGGGTTTTCTGGGGAGATAAGAATTTTCTATGCAGATGAGAAAACACATGGAAAAGCAAAAAAAAAAAAAAACCAAAAAACAAAAACTGGGAAATATAAGGGTATAGTCTGGACATATATGCAGCTCAATATTCAATACATAAGCTGAGGAAGTGGTAGAAAGGAGACTTACAGGGATAAGCTAAGGATAGATTCTGATGTGCTATGGTATTTGGACCTGTCTCTCTATATGACGCGAAATCAACAAGAGGCTATAAGTAGGAGTGAGATAGCAGACTTACCTCTCTACTCACAGCTTGGTATTTGTCAAAGTTTGGGGGCACTATAATAAGCTGTGGGCAGAGTCTTTTAGCAATAAATCCTGGCATGGCTGCACGAACACCGAATCTCCTTGCGTGGTAATTTGAAGTAGACTGAAAGAAAGTGGACCACATAGGAAAAAACATTCAAACCAAAATTGACATATTGATCGATGCTTTCAAAAGAAACACATTACTGATGTGCATTTTCAATTCAAAGACATTTCTTTTATAGGCCACTGTCTCAAATCAAGCTTTTGACTTTGTCGTATCATGGTATAGTACCACGACCCTCTCCCACTGTTTTCTCATATTTATAATGTGACATGAGGTAAAAAGCAAGACTGTGCTATTAAAAAGGTTCTTTTACATTTCAAGTAACTAAACTTCATTGGCTTTAATGAATATCTGTAATACAGTACATATAAAAGTTTAGATGATAGAGGGAGATGTTACATAAAAGTTACAGTAGTATAAAGCTATATAGTACAAACAGTATAGCAGTTACAGAAAGTAAAAGTATATAAAGTAATAGTATAGTATAATAGTATGGATTTAGAATTTGCTCTATTTGGGATTTGGGAAATTTTTCATCTACAAAAAAAAGAAATACATGGTGTAATATATGGTCAGTTAAATGAAGTCTCAAACATGAAATGATTAAAGCACAAAAGAACTTTTAAAATTAAGCTGCATTTCTTAAGGCTGGAATACCTTTTTTGGTGAACACATTTTAACTAGGAGATGGCACTTAACAATTATGAGAGTAAACAGGAAAACATTAATTATTAAATCCTGTTGATGAAAATACCTGGCAACAATCTAGGCTAATGTGGTAGGCCACAGTACCATTTAGAAAAAATTAATCACAAATGGAATCCCTGGAATCCCTGAAAATTCAAAGAATGTAAAACAAAATCTACCAAATGAAAGGGTATTTCAGAAATGATAATATATTTGCCATTTATAGTTTTCAAGTGGCATTTAAAGAATCTTGATAGTAATCAAAACTATGCTAATCCTTGGTCAACATTCTGGAACAGAAAATGCAGACAGCACTTGGATGACAAACCAATGCTTTAAATGTTAATATGAAGAAATCTATTGGGATTGATATTTTAAAAAGCTAGATCTACAGTAGAGTAGAAAAACAATTTTATATATGACGTCTTTTAACTTTTAGGTTTGTGGGGGATTGTAAATCACAGTCACAATCTTTCACAGTTCCTCCTGTCAAAAGGTGGGTTCTAGTTCCTCTTACCAAGAGACTAGTGTTGTGACTTGCTTTGACCAAAGGAATGTCATTTGGTGACATTATATGAGTCCTGAAACCTAGGCATAAAGAAGTCTGCAGCTTCTGCCTTTGCTTTTGTGGGGTCCAGCAACTATGTGAAGATCTCGTGTTAGATTACAGAGATCTTATTAACAGGATTTAAGACCATGTGGAGGAGAAAGCACCATGTGGAGGGGAAAGCTCATAGCTGGAGGGACGTTAGTGAAGCCATTTGGGATCCTTCAGCTCCAGGTAAAGTCCTAGCCAACCCCAAGTGGGATAAACAAACCCTCCCCATTGTACTCTGCTCAAATTACAGAAGCATGAGCCCAAATGAACGTTCACTAAGTACTAAAGGGGTTCGTGTGCATAATTTCACATAAAAACACGGTGATATGTATTCTTAATAACGTTGAATACTTTTTTTCAAGTATTAGTTGATGATATGTAGGAAAGGGGAGTATACTTTCCTATAAAGATTATTTTAGAAGCAGGACTGTCAGTTGCCTACATACTTGTGGGAGTAGAGAGAATGAACAAACAGACTGTAGTTTCATAATAAAACAACAACTCAGGAATCATGTTAATAGCTATCGAAGGCACTGAAAAGAGTTAGAACAAGGAAGAACCTTCTTTATTTCTCTTGTGTGTTTTTTTTTTTTAAACCAAACTCATCTATTTCAGTTGCTATTTCTAATTCCCAACACATTTTTGGCTACACACAGCTATTCTGGTCACTTTTACCTGCTATGGTGAGGGTGGCAATAAGGAAAAGCCACACAGTAACAGAAATGCAAAGGTTTCAAGTCATGGAAAGAACTACTTAGTTACAGTACTTATATTACTAAAAAATGTTACTCCAAAACTGGCATTGGTAAACTTATTCTGTAAATGTTCAAACACCTTAGGCTTTGCAGATCATATGGTCTCTGTGACAATTACTAACTCGGCTCTTTTAATGAAACAATAATAAATGAGTGGGTGTGAGTGCTCCAATAAAATTTTTTTAAATTTTTATTGTAGATGCCACGGTGGTAAAGAATCCTCCTGCCAATGCAGGAGGCACAAGAGATGTGGGTTCAATCCCTCGATTGGGAAGATCCCCTGGAGTAGGAAATGGCAACCTGCTCTAGTACTCTAACTTGGAAAATTCCATTGACAGAGGAGTCTGGCTGGCTGCACAGTCCATATGGTCACAAAGAGTCGGACACGACTGAGCCACTAAGCACGCACATACAGTTGATTTACAATGCTGTATTCAATAAAATTTTATTTACAAAATAAGGCAGCAGGCTGGATTTGGCCTGTAGGCCATTGTTTGCAAATTTCTGCTTTAGCATAACATTTCTTTTTCTTTTTCAATTCTCTTTAACTAGAACAGTTACTTAAGAAAAATATAATTTGCAACAGAAAGATAAAACGCTACTCTATCATTTACCAGCTTTATAACATTTTCTTGAGAAATCTGTATGCAGGTCAGGAAGCAACAGTTAGAACTGAACATGGAACAACAGACTGGTTCCAAATAGGAAAAGGAGTACGTCAAGGCTGTATATTGTCACCCTGCTTATTTAACTTATATGCAGAGTACATCCATCCTAAAGGAAATCAGTCTTGAATATTCATTGGAAGGACTGATGCTGAAGCTGAAACTCCAGTACTCTCTCTGGCCACCTGATGGGAAGAACTGATTCACTGGAAAAGCCCCTGATGATGGGAAAGATTGAGAGCGGGAAGAGAAGGGGACGACAGAGGATGAGGTGTTTGGATAGCATCACCAACTCAATGGACATAAGTTTGAGTAAACTCCAGGAGTTGGTAATGCACAGGGAGGCCTGGTGGGCTGCAGGTCATGGGGTCGCAAAGAGTTGGACATAATTGAACTGAATCGATAACACTGGGAACATTATAAAACACTTCTTTGAATTTGTCTTCCTATCTGTCAAATGGAAATAAAAATGTGTACCTCAAGTGATGTTGAAAGGATTCAGTAAGTGAATACCTATAAAACACCTAGAAAAATATTCTGATAGAACTCGTAGAACTTAATAAGGTCTTTTCCCTTCATGAACCGATTATTTGAATATGAATATGTCATGAAACTTCTTTTTTGTCTCCAATCTTACCTACTTACCAGCATACTCATTGATCCTACAGCAATGGGTTTATCCTTCAGCTCTGGATTGTCCCTCATTTCTACAGCTGCGTAGAAAGCGTCCATGTCAATGTGCACTATGGTGCTGTTCAGATCCCGGCTCTGCTCCAATTCCACTGCAAATCTGTCAACCTCAATGTTTAAAAGGTTAACACATTTTAGGAATAGAATATCGAAACACCAGTAATCCTAACACTAACCTTTTTCCCCCACCTCCACTTGTGGGATCTTAGTTCCCTGACCAGGGATTGAACCCAGGCCCATGGTGGTGAAAGCACCGACTGCCAACTGCTGGACTGCCAGGGAAGTCCCAACACTAATCTTATTTTTAGTAGGTGTCTGTTTGTCTCTGTCCATCCATCTGGCCAGCCACTCATCTACCCATTCCCATACCTATCTATGTATATTTGATTATTGTTCATTAGGCTTTTATTTCCATGAGCATAGGCAGTCTGTTCTCAAATATCATTCCCTACCAACTCTTTCATTTTTCAATACCCACAAGTACATAACAGGTACTTAATAAATATTTACTGAATGAATAAAGCATTCCAACTGCTTATATATCAAATAATTCTACTGCTTTATAAATTTGGAAAACTTACTGTAACTAAAAGCTTCTGTTTAGGTAAAATAAACAACTTCCATCTGACTCATAATATTAATGTCTTAAAATACTAAGAAAGGAAATGTACAATAAATGATTATATTTCTTTGGCATATGATGTTTATGTTGAATAGTACTGTACAACTGATTGTCTTAAGGCATGATGTAAACATTTCCTCTGTAGAATTGCTATTTTCAGGTTAAAATTTGATAATTGGTAGTCTATTTGAATCAAAATTGAAAATTTAATTTACGATTTATTCTTTCATGAAATTTCAAGAATAACAATGAGAAATTTTGATGTTTAAACAATTTTGTTTCTTTAGAGAAAAACAGTTGGACTGATAAGAAAGAAGAAAGAGAAATGAAAGAAATAACCAGAATAGGGCAGTGAGAAGGGGCTTATGTAGCAAACATACCCATTCCCAAGTGTTTCGTTTTTGTGGCATCTACTGTGCAGGCTGAAAAAGCTAAATATACAATATTCTAGCTTCCTCTGCAGCTGAGGGTGGCTATGTGACCATTTTAATCTAGTAACATATAAGGAAGTCAGTAAGACCACTGAGTAAAATCATGAAGAGAAGAGAGAAGAAAGCTACTGAATGAAACAGAATCACATGAAGAGCATGGAGGTGTGTCTGGCACACGGCCCAACTTTAACAAATGCAAGTTTAACTCATAAAAGGATCACTGGAAAACTTCACAACAAAGCAATAAAAAATTAAGAGAAAAGCAGCCAGAAATAAGCAAGTGGGGTGAGCTCTGAATGAAATGTGACAATCCCTAGAGTAGGTTTTATAAAAGGTGGAGACTTTCAGGGGCATATAATGGAGGCTTTCCCCCTTGTTTGACTTCTACCTTGTTTTCATTCTGCAGAAATTTTCTTTTCAAGGTCTTCTTTCTTAATGTTATAGTGACACTAGTTAATTCCTAGGTACAAGTTAAAACCGTAACTCCTTTATCCTCCAATTAAAAATCATTTTAGAAAAAGTAAAACCAAAAACAAACAAGCAAACAAACAAAAAAACCCCTGAGAAAACAAACAAAAAACTGCAATTCCTCTTTTATAAACAATCACTCTGATTCATATTTGTCTCCAATAGCCACAGTGAGGCTTTCTAGAGGATCCAACCTTGTTTAGCCTAAAACTCACTGAATAACCTAGCTGCTCTGTGTCTTCTTCAGGCTGTTCCTCTGCGTACAATGCCCTTCCTAGTTCTGACACCAACCCTTCAAGGATTGGCTCAGACATCCCTCAATGACAACTGGATCTCTGTCCTCTGTGCCACAGAATTCAACGTTCCCTTATTTGTTTTCTTGCTCTTATCATGGCACTTACCGTACTAGATTCTAAATTGTGAGTTCCATCAGGAGAAAGACCTTATCTGCTATGAAATTTTTTCCTCATTGGGAGATTAAAAGCTACAAACTTCCAGTTACAGAATAAATGAGTCAGGACAATGAAATGTACAACATGGGGAATATGATGATAGATGGTAACTATAGACTTATCATGGTGATCATTTTGTAACATACAAAAATCAAAACACTATGTTGTACACCTGAAACTAACACAGTGTTATAGGCCGACTGATCTACTTCAGTTAAAAAAAAAGATGAATAAGATTTGGGGTCTAAGGTACAGTACGATGGCTACAGCTAACAATGCTCTACTGATTTGTGAAAGTTACTGAGAATGTAAATCTTAAAGGTTAGCAACCTGAAAATAAATAATGGCAACTATACAAATAAATTCCTCATAAAAGAGAAAGGGAAGAGAGACTTATATACCCTTTTATATTTATCAGTATAAACTTTATTCTTTTATATATGGACATGATTTAGCATTGAACAACATATATATACACTTATTACATACATATAATTTATATATATCTCATTTAAAAAGAGAAAATAGCATTTGTAGAAAAAGTTTGGAGAAGCCTGATCTCATGCAGTGAGACACTACATCTAATAACTAGAACTTTTTAACATTATTCCAATTTATCATCCAGATTTAAAATAACTATTTCTTCCAGTACTTCAATTTTAAAATAGAGAATAACATCCTGACATTAAAAATATGTAAACAAATCATGGAGACTAATAAAAACAAGGGTAGATTAACCCAGAAAACGTGCCTAAGAATTGAGTCGACTGAGTATAAGGGAGCAGCATCTGAAATATCTTAACCCAGAAACACTGAAAAGGAAGAAGACAATAAATAGAAAGCAAGCCAAATGGAGGGAAAAAAACACCTCTCCTTAGACTCACAAGTTAATCCTCTGACAGTTTCTTGAACAATCTATTGTCTTTCTGTGCTTACAGCAAGTGTACAGTTGCCAAAAGGAAACCTCGCCACTGAATGACTCACACATTCCACTTTCCTTTACTATCTCTCATTGGTCACCCTTGTCTGAACTCTTTTCTTCTACATCTACCAAATGCACACCACTGCTTTTTTCCAGTTTCATCTGCTGAAATCCTCATTCATGGTTTCCTTCCCTCCATTTTTCCTTCTGAATGACTTCCAAGTCTGAGTATATAACATGTACCTCGTCCCTCTTGCTACAGCTCAGGGCCAGTGTGTGTCACAGTGGGTAAGCGCTTTGTTTGGGTCTCAGGCCCTGCCACTTACTAGTTAAATGATAGTGGGCAACTCAACCCCTCTCATTTTTACTTTATTTGTAAAGAGGGACTGGCGTGCTACAGTCCATGGAGTCACAAAGAGGTGGACACGACTGAGTGACTGAACTGAACTGAAGGAGAGACTAAACCAATTTCAAAAGATGGAAGGAATTAAAAGAGATACCCATGTAAAGCATTTATCTAGGGATACGGTAAGGGCTTAGTGATATTACCTATAGTTTTTAAGGTAGAAATGATATTTGCTGATTATATTATATGTAATATGCAAAATGCTTATGTTAACTCACCTACTGTTCAAATTAATTGAGAGGATACTTATCCCCATTTTATATATGAAGCTAAAGCTGAGGAAGATTATGTAATTGGCTCTAAGTCATAGAACTGGTAAATGTTGGAACTAAACCTGGAAATCAGGTTTCTCTAAAGCCCATACTCTTTCCATTATATCATGATACTTCCCTAAAACAAAATTTTTTTAAAAGTATTTAACACTGAAATAAGCTCAAATAGAGTTCTAGTGGCATATTTTATATCCATATTATATCTTATTTACATTTTAAAAATTATTTTTAAAAGATTTAGGAGATTACTTCAGAAATACTGTTTTTCATTTTCTTAACTTAGTATTAACTAAAAATTGTGGAATAAATATGAGTTCTCCAAATCAACTGTTAAAGTGGTCAAAATGCACTGATTTACTGAGTAGTTGCCATTTAATATACCATGGATGCTTATCTATTTGATCCATGAGCCCAAGTTACAATAAGATGCTTTGACAGCTATAAAAATGCTTATGCTTTTAAGAAGTTTAATGAGGATGGGATTGGGTAGAGATACTTAAGGTTCTGAAGAAACATCAGATGAGTTTATGCCTTCAGAGCTTACTTATTACATATAATAAAATATCTATTACATATAATAAAATATAGTAAAATAAAATACTATTTGGAAATTTCATTACTTCAAAACAGAAACACGTTTCCCATGAAAACCTCTCTGTTCTTTCAGATCTTCTAGCCTTCTTAGGATTTCCTCAATCCCCTCCCACTTATATAACTTCTTTTAAAGGAAGCTCAAAAACTGAAACAATTTTACAATCAACAAAAAACACACTTCCTGCCATTTCCCTTGCAAAAGATGTCACAGAGCCTCCCATGGAATAGTCAACTAAAACCATTAACAAAACGTGAAGTTCCGCTACACAATGTAAGGGATTCTCTGTTTCTTCAGATTATTAGCATGTTTAAGGATATGAGTTTTAAAAGTAGTATAAACAGCAAGACGTTGCTATGCCACTCCCAGGTATTACATCTTTAAAACTTTATTAAAGATATTTGTGGGCTATAAATAAAAAAGAGTTCCAGAAACTAAACTGCCTAAGGAGTAACATCAACTTAAAAACAGTGTTACTTTGGACGGAATGGAATTTCTTTTCAACTTGATGAAATAATGCTTAATCTTGTATAAAAAAACAATGGATGAAAAGAAAATGTTTTTCTAAAGAAGAATGGTGAGGGGGAGCATTAAACTATGTTATTATCATTCAATAAATAAAATTACATGGTACATATTAGAAAAATCTTTACAAGTGACAGACAAAAAAATATTTATTATACAATACTCCAGTGTTCTTGCCTGGAGAATCCCATGGACAGAGGAGCCTGGTCGGCTGCCGTCTATGGGGTCGCACAGAGTTGGACACGACTGAAGGGACTTAGCAGCAGCAGCATACAATAAGATCTATAAATGAGGAGTAATAAACTCTAGAAATGTGAGCAAAGAATATTGCTTTGGACTGCAGTTGAACCCTGAAATCTATTCTCTTCCTTCCACAGTAATAGATTTTCAGCTGAGCATATGGCTACTCACTTAGAGAATATATTTTATAGCTTCTCTTGCACTTAGGTGTGGCCATGAAACTCAAATGTGAGTTAAGGTAACACGTGTATTAAAAAAAAAAAAAAAAAAAGGTAACACGTGTAACTTCTCTTTCACTTGCTTAATAGCAAATTACTTTCCTTCAAATTAAGTTTTCTCCTTTTTGTTTCTTTCAATGTATAACAGAACCTGAGTCTCTAAATTACTATGGTGATCAGAACCACCAGAGCAGCTGGACTACTTAACCTATAATATGGGAAAGAAATAAACTTATTTGAACCATTATATTTTAGGGTCTCTTGTGCCAGTTATTTAGCCTATATCCTAACAGAATAACGGAGGCTCTTCCCACAAGAGGGAAATACTGATGTCTAACTTACATGTGAAAAGACATTCTTTCTCTGTTGTAATCAAAGGAGGGCAAATTAAAACAACAATAATATTTTGGACATTGTATCAGCAAAAACTAAAAGACTGATAAAGTTGATAAAATTGAGTTTTACACAAGTATGTGAGGAAACCAGCATTTTTATGTTGAAAATGTAAAATGGTACAATCTTTGGTGAAAATAACAGGACAAGAGTGCAAAGATACACAAATACCAACGATCATCACAATGTCATGTACCTCCATAGGCTGAGCTGCCACGAAACACTAAAAATGATTTGACAAATTATCTTCAGTCACAATAGCAGACTACTTAACACAGAAGATCAAAAACTAGCTTGTGCTCTAGGAAAGCATATGTCCAAAAAAAATGACATACTAGTTTGGTAAAGAAAACAAAATTTATAATATCTGAACTCCCATCATGAGAAGAATTTTATAGCACACTTGATTAATGTTATAGTTTTATTGCTATGTTATAGCTTAAAGTACTTTGTATAACTGAATCAGATTTTGATAGAGGGTAAAACTCTCTAAATGTAAACTTTAGTTTTACTGCCTTGAGTTCTCAATCTACCACCTAATGCCTTATTGACTGGCTCTTCTCAAACTTTTCTATTGAAAGAACTTGTAATACCACAGGAAATTAAGCATTTATTCCCCAAAGATGCCAAAGAAGCCAAACGACCCCAAAGTTTTAGAAGTCTTGTGTTTTATCTTAAAAATTCATGTACATTTGGCATTCTACCATTTACGTGACTTTTACTGTAACACAACTACATTTCAAAGTACTTTCAAATTTAATTAGTTAACATGTTCCCCCAAATCTTTTTTGAAAAATTAGTTTTTCAAAAAACATGTCACATTTAACTTGGGGCCTTTTCCAGCTGCAACGTATGTATATAATAAAAAGAACAAACGCTTTGGATTAAATCCTAGCTCTGGCAACTACCTGTCATATGAAACGGGGTAAGTTACTTAACCTAAGGCTCCATTTACTCTAATAGAGGTGACAATACTTAGGTGTGGTTCTTTATGTAAAAACATAGAGCAATTTTTACAAAGTTGTATGCACATTTGTTACATTTTTATCCCTTACAATGTAACAAACATTTACGTTTCACCTTGTTTTCAGTTATAATTTGACCATGATGCATTTTAACTACCAATTATTATTCTACCAGCTCCTACTATATTTAGCAATTGAATTAATACCTGTAATTGTGCTTTCCTTAACTGCTCGCTGGTAATTTTAGCTTTTTGTTGCATCATATTTTCAATTCGTTGGTTGACTTGCTTTTCTTTCTTGAGCTCATTTCCATAAAATCTGGATCCCTAATGTAGGAAAAGAATGCATAGCGTAAGAGAAAGGGCCGAAGGAAAGCATCACTGTGAACTGATGGCTAAGAGGACAGACTCTAGAAAGAGAATGGCTTGAATTCAAAACTTACCTCCATTACTTACTAGCTCGGTGACCCTAAAGTTCATCTTATTATGCCTCAGGCTCCCTAATCTGTAAAATGAACTTATAGTTACCTAAATCACAAGATTGTTGTGAGGCAGTAAGCACAGCACAAACTCTCCAAGATGAGTATAGATCTGCATTTGGGAAATAAGAGCATATCCTAGGTGGGATCCTCTGGGCACATCACTTAGTCAGCTGGGTCATCAATTATCTCCTTTACGTTCATTGAAAAATCATTGTAAAAAATTAACAGAAACCTCAATTAAATACTCAGAGATCAGAAGAGGGAGCTCTGGCCCCCTTCGATGATAGCAGAAAGCAACAAAAAGAACAAAGACTTTCCTGGCAACAACTCAGCCAATGAAAAGTAATGGCCTCTGTTTACTATATACCCTTGCCAACTTCCTTTTCTCCTCTTGGAAAGAGTTCTCTTTATTTTTGCTGAGCACTTGCATGTGGCTTACTATGGCTGCAGTCTTTGAGCTGCAATTCTCTGCTAATCTCAAACAAACCCATCATTTTTTTTAATGGAGAAATAATTAGTAGTCTGTTCTAAGTAAACAGTACTTTTAAATATTTAATATTAGCCATTAAATAAAATATAGAAAGTAACTTTTAGAAAATCATCTATCATTCCATCAGTGACCATACTGTCTACCTATTTATAAGACTGATGGACCCTGAGATCATTTTTACATTATGGCTATCATGAAAAATGCTGCAATGAACAATTGTGTACGTATTTTATGTGGTCACATGTTTTCATCTTCCTTGGATATGTACCTGGGAGTGGAATCTCTGTGTTACATGGCAACTCCCTACTTAACCCTTTGAGGAATTGCAAAACTGTTTTCCAAAATGGCAGAAGCATTTCACAAGTCTACCAGCAATGTATGAGGATACCAATTTCTCCATATCCTTGCAAAATCTGTTACTGTTTGTCTTTATTACAGTGATTCTAGGCTATAATACTATGAATGTATCTCATTGTGGTTTTTGTTTTTTTTTTTGTTTTTTTTTTAGCTACATTGGGTCTTCATTGTGGCATGCAGGGGGCTTCTTTAGTTGTGGTACATGGGCTTCTATAGTTGGGCTTAGTTCCCCAACCAGGGATTGAACTCGTGTCCCCTGCATTAGAAGGTGAATTCTTTTTTTTTTTTTTTAATTTATTTATTTTAATTGGAGGCTAATTACTTTACAATATTGTGGTGGGTTTTGCCATACACTGACATGAATCAGCCACGGGTGTACATGTGTTCCCCCATCCCAAACCCCCCTCCCACCTCCCTCCCCATCCCATCCCTCTGGGTTGTCCCAGTGCACCTGTTTTGAGTGCTGTTTCATGTAGCAAACTTGGACTGGTCATCTACTTCACATATGGTATTATACATGTTTCAATGCCATTCTCTCAAATCATCCCACCTTCACCTTCTCCCAGAGTCCAAAAGTCTGTTCTTTATATCTGTGTCTCTTAAGCTGTCTTGCATATAGGGTCATCGTTCCCATCTTTCTAAATTCCATATATATGTGCTAATCTACTGTATTGGTGTTTTTCTTTCTGACTTACTTCACTCTGTATAATAGGCTCCAGTTTCATCCACCTCATTAGAACCTCAAATGTGTTCTTTTTAATAGCTGAGTAATATTCCATTGTGTATATGTACCACAACCTTCTTATCCATTCGTCTGCTGATGGACATCTAGGTCGCTTCCATATCCTGGCTATTATAAACAGTGCTGCGATGAACACTGGGGTACACGTGTCTCTTTCAATTCTGGTTTTCTTGGTGTATATGCCCAGCAGTGGGATTGCTGGGTCATAAGGCAGTTCTATTTCCAGTTTTTTAAGGAATCTCCACACTGTTCTCCATAGTGGCTGTACTAGTTTACATTCCCACCAACAATGTAGGAGCATCCTGTTTTCTCCATACCCTCTCTAGCATTTATTGTTTGTAGACTTTTTGATAGCAGCCATTCTGACCAGTGTGAGATGGTATCTCATCGTGGTTTTGATTTGCATTTCTTTGATAATGAGTGATGTTGAGCATCTTCTCATGTGTTTGTTAGCCATCTGTATGTCTTCTTTAGAGAAATGTCTGTTTAGTTCTTTGGCCCATTTTCTTGATTGGGTTGTTTATTTTTCTGATATTGAGCTGCATGAGCTGCTTGTATATTTTTGAGATTAATTCTTTGTCAGTTGCTTCATTTGCTATTATTTTCTCCCACTCTGAAGGCTGTCTTTTCACCTTGCTTATAGTTTCCTTCATTGTGCAAAAGCTTTTAAGTTTAGTTAGGTCCCATTTGTTTATTTTTGCTTTTATTTCCATTACTCTGGGAGGTGGGTCATAGAGGATCTTGCTGTGATTTATGTCAGAGAGTGTTTTGCCTATGTTTTCCTCTAGGAGTTTTATAGGTCCTACATTTAGATCTTTAATCCATTTTGAGTTTATTTTTGTGTATGGTGTTAGAAAGTGTTCTAGTTTCATTCTTTTATAGGTGGTTGACCAGTTTTCCCAGCACCACTTGTTAAAGAGAGTGTCTTTTCTCCACTGTATATTTTTTCCTCATTTATCAAAGATAAGGTGTCCATAGGTGTGTGGATTTATCTCTGGTCTTTCTATTTTGTTCCATTGATCTATATTTCTTTCTTTGTGCCAGTATCATACTGTCTTGATGACTGTAATTTTGTAGTATAGTCTGAAGTCAGGCAGGTTGATTCCTTCAGTTCTGTTCTTCTTTCTCAAGATTGCTTTGTCTATTTGAGGTTTTTTGTATTTCCATACAAATTGTGTAATTATTTTTTCTACTTCTGTGAAAAATACTGTTGGTAGCTTGATAGGGATTTCATTGAATCTATAGATTGTTTCGGGTAGTATACTCATTTTCACTATATTGATTCTTCCAAGCAATGAACATGGTATATTTCTCCATCTATTTGTGTCCTTTTTGATTTCTTTCATCAGTGTTTTAGTTTTCTATATATAGGTCTTTTGTTTCTTTAGGTAGATTTACTCCTAAGTATTTTATTCTTTTCATTGCAATGGTGAGTGGGACTCCTTAATTTCTCTTTCTGTTTTCTCATTGTTAGTGTAAAGGAATGCAAGGGATTTCTGTGTATTAATTTTATATCTTAAAACTTTACTATATTCACTGATTAGCTCTAGTAATTTTCTGGTGGTGTCTTCGGGGTTTTCTACGTAGAGGATCATGTCATCCACAAATAGAGTTTTACTTCTTCTTTTCCAATCTGGATTCCTTTTATTTCTTTTTCTTCTCTGACTGCTGTGGCTAAAACTTCCAAAACAATGTTGAATGGTAGTGGTGAGAGTGGGCACCCTTGTCTTATTCCTGACTTTAGGGGACACGCTTTCAATTTTTCGCCTTTGAGGATAATGCTTGCTGTGGGTTTATCATATATGGCTTTTATTATGTTGAGTTATTCGTCGCTCAGTCAGTAAAGAGTCTGCCTGCAATGCAGGAGACCTGGGTTTGATTCCTGGGTCAGGAAGATCCCCTAGAGAAGGAAATGGCAACCCACTCCAGTATTCTTGCCTGGAGAATCCCATGGAGCCTGGCAGGCTAAAGTCTTTGGTGTCGCAAGAGTCAGACACGACTGAGTGACTAAGCACACACCACACATGTTCCTTCTATGCCTGCTTTCTGTAGAGTTTTTATCATAAATGGATGTTGAATTTTGTCAAAGGCTTTCTCTTCATCTATTGAGATAAATATATGGCTTTCATCTTTCAATTTGTTAATGTGGTGTATCACAATGATTGATTTGTGAATACTGAAGAATCCTTGCATCCCTGGGATAAAGCCTACTTGGTCATGATGTATGATTTTTTAAGTATGTTGTTGGATTCTGTTTGCTAGCATTTTGTTAAGGATTTTTGCATCTATGTTCATCAGTGATATTGGCTTGTAGTTTTCTGTTTTTGTGCCATCTTTGTCTGGTTTTGGTATTAGGGTGATGGTGGCCTCACAGAATGAGTTTGGCAGTTTACCTTCCTCGGCAATATTCTGGAAGAGTTTGAGTAGGATAGGTGTTCAGTCAGTTCACTTCAGTCACTCAGTCGTGTCCGACTCTTTGTGACCCCTTGAACTGCAGCACGCCAGGCATCCCTGTCCATTACCAACTCCTGGAGTTCACTCAGACTCACGTCCATCGAGTCAGTGATGCCATCCAGCCATCTCATCCTCTGTCGTCCCCTTCTCCTCCTGCCCCCAATCCCTCCCAGAATCAGAGTCTTTTCCAATGAGTCAACTCTTCGCATGAGGCAGCCAAAGTACTGGAGTTTCAGCTTTAGCATCAGTCCTTCCAAAGAACACCCAGGACTGATCTCCTTTAGAATGGACTGGCTGGATCTCCTTGCAGTCCAAGGGACTCTCAAGAGTCTTTTCCAACACCATAGTTCAAAAGCATCAATTCTTTGGTGCTCAGCTTTCTTCACAGTCCAACTCTCACATCCATACATGACCACTGGAAAAACCATAGCCTTGACTAGACGGACCTCTGTGGGCAAAGTAATGTCTAGGATAGGTGTTAGCTCTTCTCTATGATGGGTCTCTTAAGATTTTCTATTTCTTCCTGGTTCAGTTTTGGAAGGTTATACTTTTCTAAGAATTTGTCCATTTCTTCCAAGTTGTCAATTTTATTGGCATATAGCTGCTGATAGTAGTCTCTTATGATCCTTTGTATTTCTGTGTTATCTGTTGTGATTTCTCCATTTTCATTTCTGTTGATTTGATTCTTCTTCATTTTTTTCTTGATGAGTCTGGCTAATGGTTTGTTTATTTTATTTATCTCTCAAAGAACCAGCTTTTAGCTTTGTTGATTTTTGCTATGGTCTCTTTTGTTTCTTTTGCGTTTATTTCTGCCCTAATTTTTAAGATTTCTTTCCTTCTGCTAACCCTGGGGTTCTTCATTTCTTCTTTTTCTAGTTGCTTTAGGTGTAAACTTAGATTATTTATTTGATTTCTCTCCTGTTTCTTGAGGTATGCTTGTATTGCTATGAACCTTCCCCTTAGCACTGCTTTTAGTGAGTCCCATAGGTTTTGGGTTGTTGTGTTTTCACATTCATTCATTTCTATGCATATTTTGATTTCTTTTTTGATTTTTTCAGTAATTTGTTGGTTATTTAGAAGCATGTTGTTTAGCCTCCATATGTTTTTATTTCTAATACTTTTTTTCCTGTAGTTGACATCTAATCCTACTGCACTGTGATCAGAAAAGATGCCTGAAATGATTTCAATTTTTTTGAATTTACCAAGGCTAGATTTATGGCCCAGGATATGATCTAACCTGGAGAATTTTATGTGTGCACTTGAGAAAAAGGTCAAATTCATTGTTTTGGGGTGAAATGTCCTATAGATATCAATTAGGTCTAACTGGTCCATTGTATCATTTAAATTTTGTGTTTCCTTGCTAATTCTGTTTGGTTGATCTATCCATAGGTGTGAGTGGGGTATTAAAGTCTCCCACTATTATTGTGTTACTGTTAATTTCCCCTTTCAGACTTGTTAGCATTTGTAGAAGGAGGATTCTTAACCACTGAACCACAAGGGAAGTCCCTCATTGTAGTTTTAATTTGCTTTTTCCTAATGACTAATGTTGAACATCTTCTCATGAGCCATTCTTATATCTTCCTTAGTAAAGTGTCTATTTATATGTGTTGTACATTTTTTGATTGGGTTGTCTTCTCATTAATGAGCTGTAAGAATAATTCATATTTTCTGGATATAAGTCCTTTAACAGATGTGTGTTTTGCAAATAGATATTTTACTCTAGTATGTTACTTATCTTTGTATTTTTAATGGTATCTTACAAACATTTTGGAATTGGATGAGAAACATAAATTAACACTACACTGCATTACTGAAGACTGGCAAATCCAAAAGTACAGTAACACACTGTGTTGGTATGGATTCAATATATTCTTATATATTGGCAGTGGAAATGTAAATTGATACAACTAATAAGGAGGGCAATTGAGCAATTCATTGAAAAATACACATGTGTATATCCTTTCAAGCTATCTGTATTTGGTTCAGGGAATCTCTCCTGTAGTTATATTTGCACATATGTAATAAAGTTATGAAATACAAGGTTATTTACTGTAGTATTATGTGTAAAGATGAAAAGACCGGAAATGACTTATATGTTCATTAACAAAGATTCTGGCTAGTTCAATAAATCATAGTATATCCACCTATGCAGGCATAAAAAAGAGGGAAGATCTTTACTTTCTTATACAGAAAGACTTCCAAGATATAACTGAAACAAAAACAAAAAAACCTGCAATTGTAGTATTCTCCTCTTGAGGTGGGAAAAAAGGGCTGAAAAAGAAGACACACGTTATTTTGCTTTAACAAGCATACTATGTGCGTGTTAAGTACCAAGCAGAATGCAAAAGCATTAGCAGAGAAAGGAGATTATTCTACATGCACTGGAGCTTAACAATTTTATATATTTAAATACTTAAAGTGTCATCTAGAACTTAATAATTTCCTTTTTTTAAAAAGTAAAAAGGTTACTAAATTAAAGATATTGAAAGGAAGAAGAAACATACCTTTGTGGCTTCCATTATAATTTTGTTGATTTTCTCTTTGTCTAATCCTTCCATTCCAGCTTTATTATCATTAAGTCCCATCCTAAGCAGAAGATCGTCTTTGTAATTGTCATTCTTCTCCTTTGTGCCATCACTCTTCTCCTTTGTGCTACCCATGGTGTAAACCTGAAGAAAAGAAAAAAAGTTAATGGTAAAATGGCTCTTTTTATTATCTGAAAAAGCATACAAAACAAACATGTTTTTCAAAGCATTCATGGAGGGCAAGGGTTTGGGAGAGGGATGTCATTTTAAAATGACACAGAAATCAGCAAAACAAAAATGACAGTTAAGATTTTTTGGCTATTGAGAAATAATTAGTACTCAGATTTTAAAATTATTATCCCAAGATTTATACTCATGGAGGGAAGAAAGGGTAAAATTAACATTTCCTGCCAACACTGTGCCAGTCACTACACATGGTACTTTACACTTGAATTTGCTTTACACATGGTGCTTTACACATGGTGCTTTACACTTGAATATTTCCATCAGCCCTGGAAGGTAGATATTATTATCCCCAATATAAAGAGAAAAGAAACCTGAGTTATGGAACATGCCTACTGACAGAGATTTGATAAGTGACAACATTTGTGTCCAAAGTTCATTTTTTCCCCCCTATTTAATGCATTGTATGGGCTTCCCTGGTGGCTTAGACAGTAAAGAATCCACCTGCAATGTGAGAGGACCCAGGGTTCGATCCCTGGGTTGGGAAGATCCCCTGGAGGAGAGAATGGCAACCCACTCCAGTATTCCCACCTGGAGAATCCCCATGGACAGAGGAGCTCAGACACAACTGGGTGACTATAATCACTGCACAGCACAATGCACTGTATGAGAAATAAATACAAAATAACACTTGCCCTGCCAAATGTAAGTTCAATAGCATTTACTAATACTGTTTGCAGAGTTCCATTCTTAAATCAGTGAAAAAATACAGGAAAAAAACATCTATCCCCTTGCAGGAAATCATTACACTTTGCAATGTCATGTCACTTCTGAGGTTAATTTCAAATAATAATTCTTTAGGATCTTAATATAACTCTTTATAATTTACCTTCACATACATTAGCTTTTAAAAACAATTAAAACAACCACAGAAAATAGCTTTGCTCATTTTCATTTAGGGAGAAAGAAATTTGAATTTCAGGAAGGTTAAATGAATTGCCCACCATGGCTTTGATAAAAAGCAAAAGATCTAGGATTTCACTCCAAGTCTTCTTACTCCAGATCTAATGCAGCTATCATGACATCACAGCTGCCTCCAGTTTGGGGCTCTTCTACCCTGGTGGCTCAGACTGTAAAGAATCTGCCTGCAATGCAGGAGACTCAGGTTTGATCCCTGGGCTGGGACTACAGTCCATGAGGTTGCAAAGAGTTGGACATGACTGAGCGACTAACACATTCACTTTTTTCACATACTACAAATAAACAGCCAGGTGAATAGCTGCCATGAATCTACAACACATTATGACCATAACTTCTCATTTGGATGATTTACAGCAGGCTCGTTTATTCTACTCTGCCTTAAGGCCCTTCTCTCCCCATTGACCCCCTGCTCTCCCCTTCCCTTTTTTCTATTTTAACATCACCATCAGTTCAGTTCAGTCGCTCAGTCATGTCCGACTCTTTGCGACCCCATGAATCGCGGCACGCCAGGCCTCATGTCCATCACCAACTCCTGGAGTTCACTCAAACTCACTTCCATTGAGTCGGTGATGCCATCCAGCCATCTCATCCTTTGTCGTCCCCTTCTCCTCTTGCCCCCAATCCCTCCCAGCATCAGAGTCCTTTCCAATGAGTTAACTCTTTGCATGAGGTGGCCAAAGTACTGGAGTTTCAGCTTTAGCATCAGTCCTTCCAAAGAACACCCAGGACTGATCTCCTTTAGAATGGACTGGCTGGATCTCCCTGCAGTCCAAGGGACTCTCAAGAGTCCCTTCTCCAACACCACAGTTCAAAAGCATCAATTCTTTGGCGCTCAGCTTTCTTCTGGCCACTGGAAAAACCATAGCCTTGACTAGATGGACCTTTGTAGGCAAAGTAATGTCTCTGCTTTTGAATATGCTATCTAGGTTGGTCATAACTTTCCTTCCAAGGAGTAAGCATCTTTTAATTTCATGGCTACAATCACCATCTGCAGTGATTTTGGAGCCCCCCAAAATAAAGTCTGACACTGTTTCCACTGTTTCCCCATCTATTTGCCATGAAGTGATGGGACGAAATACCATGATCTTCGTTTTCTGAATGTTGAGCTTTAAGCCAACTTTTTCACTCTCCACTTTCACTTTCATCAAGAGGCTTTTTAGTTCCTCTTCACTTTCTGCCATAAGGGTGGTGTCATCTGCATGTCTGAAGTTATTGATATTTCTCCTGGCCATCTTGATTCCAGCTTGTGCTTCTTCCAGCCCAGCATTTCTCAAGATGTACTCTGCATATAAGTTAAATAAGCAGGGTAACAGTATAGAGCCTTGACGTACTCCTTTTTCTATTTGGAACCTGTCTGTTGTTCCGTGACCAGTTCTAACTGTTGCTTCCTGACCTGCATACAGGTTCCTCAAGAGGCAGATCAGGTGGTCTGGTATTCCCATCTCTTTCAGAATTTTCCACAGTTTATTGTGATCCACACAGTCAAAGGCTTTGGCATAGTTAATAAAGCAGAAATAGATAGTTACAAATGGTTTTCTTGTGATGAGAACTTTTAAGATCCATTCTCTTAGCAATTTTCAACAATACAATGTTGTATTAACTATAGTCACCATGTTGTGCATTACATTTGCATGACTTATACACCTTTTGACTCCCTTTACCTATTTCCCCCACCCACTACCTCTCACCCCTTCACTCCACTCCCCATCACTGCCACTGGCAACCACCAATCTGTTCTCTGTGAGTTTTCTGTTTTTGGTTTTAGATTCCACATGTAAGTGAGATTATACAGTATTTTTCTCTGACTTATTTCCCTTAGCATAATGCCCTTAAGAGGACCTTTTCTTGAGAGTTGCTTTCATTTTTAGTACCAGCAAAGAAAAAAGTAAATTATAAAATGAAATTTGAATACTGTGAGTATTAGTGATGGTTCCATTAGGAAAAAAATAAAAACCTGTATATCACAATAGTTATCAAACTTTGCTACACATTACATCCACCGTAGAGATCTTAAAACCCTTGATGCCCAGCTTATATGCCATACCAAGTAGGTCAGAAAGTCTAGGAGTAAAAGTCAGATATAAATATTTTTAAGAGATGCCCAAATAATTCCAGTGTGCCATGAAGTATAAGAACCACTGGTAACTAAGGGAATACAGGTTGATTTTCTGTTATCCTTTGAATATTCTTCTCTTCAGCTTTCACATTCAGCGTAATATTATCCTGTATTTTGCCTTATGCTTTAGTAATCCAATAGCCTCATTTTCTAGTAAAACAGGTGAGTGTAATTCATTCATAATTTTCCCAGACCAACACTACTTAAGAATGAAGAGGCTAGATGCAGACAGCCTACCTTTAAGCTGCATTTTCCTTTAAATGGTGAAATGTATGAAAGGAAAAGAAACAATTATTGAATGCCTACTACTTCACATATAGTATATTACTTAGTCCCCAATCTCTTGAGAATTGATTTTAGTCCTTAATTGGTGAGAAGGACTGGGCTATAAGCAATATTGGCGCCAGGCAAAGTCGTGAGACACGTAGTTTTCAGTTACCTTTGCTGCCTTGTTGATGCCCCACTGCAACATGATGCCCCATGGCAACATATATCCAGTTTCATGGGCACAGATTTACTTTCATCTACATGCTAATGACTTCCAAGTTTACAGCTCTAGTCCAAATGCCTGCCTGACATCTCAAATTTAACAAGTCCGAAATGGACCTTCTAATCTGCCTCCATCCCCCAAACCAGCTCAATTTTCAGCCTTCCTCATCTCAGCTGACGGAGAAGGCAATGGCACCCAACTCCAGTACTCTTGCCTGGAAAGTCCCATGGACGGAGGAGCCTGGTGGGCTGCAGTCCATGGGGTTGCGAAGAGTCGGACACGACTGAGCGACTTCCCTTTCACTTTTCACTTTCATGCTTTGGAGAAGGAAATGGCAACCCACTCCAGTGTTCTTGCTTGGAGAATCCCAGGGACGGGGGAGCCTGGTGGGCTGCCATCTATGGGGTCACACAGAGTCGGACACGACTGAAGCGACTTAGCAGCAGCAGCAGCAGCAGAAGCATCTCAGCTGGGGGCAACTCTAATCCCTTCCAATCGATAATGCAAAACACCTTGCAGTCATTCTTGACTCTCCTCTTTCTCATACACTCCGCATCCAAACTGTCAGGAAATCTTGTGGGCTCTATTTTCAAAGTCTAACAGGAATGTAACTTTCTCTCACTATTTTCACACTAGTCTGAACCACCATTATTTTTTTCCTGGATTATTGCAATAGCCTCTTAAATCGTTTCTGTTCCTGTCCTTGCCCTCCTATAGTCAATTATCAACACAGTATCCAAACTGATTCTTCTAACCATGAGTTAGGTCACATGACTCCTCTGCTAAAAACTGTATAATGGTACCTCACCTCACTCTAGAATAAAACCCCAAATCTTTACAGAATCTGTATCACTCTTACCTGTTACCTGTCTACCCTCATACCTAATGTTCTCCCCTGCTTGCTCACTGCTGTCCAACTTTGCTGTTCTCAAATCTGTGAGGTGCTCTGACCTTGAGGCCTTTTGCACCGACAGTTCCTTTCTCCTGGAGGGTTCTTTGGCCAGTTCTTTGACTAGACTCCCTTATCTCCTTCAAGTCTTGGGTTAAATGTCACCTTCTTAATGAGGGCATACCCTGACTCCCTATTTAAAATTGTAGCCTGGTTATCCCTCCCATCCCTCTTCCCAACGCCCTACTGTTTTGCATAGTTCACTTACTACGTTCATCACTCCCTGACATACTTACTTACTAGGTTTGCTGTCTGCCTCCCCATGGAAACGTTAAGTTCCATGAGGGCAGTGAACGTGGTTCTCCCACTGATGTATACCAAATGCCTCACACAGTGCTTGGCACAGAGTAGGTGGTCAATAAATATTTATTATATGGTTGAACTCAGTTTTTATCATTTTCTTAATTCTTTTATTCACATAGCAAGGTCACTTATTCACATTAAAAGACTGGGAGAAAAACTGCTTTTCTGAAGTTAATTATTTAAAAATACTCTTAATTTTCCCTTATTTTAATATATACATAAGGACAAGTCTATAGCTTAACAACTTTTGATTTTATAAGCCTTATTTTCCTATGATATTTAATGGTTAAACTGGTTTATTAAAGCTTTTGAGAATTATAATGTAAGAATATTTACAATTTACATGCTTGCCAGGCTCCATTAATATTAAAAAATTCTAGCTTATATTTCTACCTTGGGCAATTAAGTTACTTTGTTAAATCTAATTTCTTTGATTAAATATTCTTCAATTCTATCTAAATATAAGAAAAATCATTGAAGAAAGATAAACATCATACTAAGCTTTAGTATACTTGGATCTCTACATGCTACTTTTGGTACTATCATTTATGTTATTATGGTGATTCTTCTTTTGTTTTTAGTATTTCTCTTATTTTCAAATTTCTAAAATTTCTCATTAGTACTGGTTATCTGTATTCTTCCCATTAGTTCTCACTGAGTTTTTTTACCTAAAAATCCAAAATTGAAAGGGGGAGCTCCTAACAGAGGTGATCACATACTATAACAAAGTACAATAATTTTCCATATTTTTCTGGGAAGTGAGATTTAGTATTATTTCAAACAGCTTTGTGAGGGCAGCATACAATGGAAGTGCCTAGTATGGTGTTTCTTCCCTTCGCTCAGTTGTGTCTGACTCTCTGCGACCCCACGGACCTCTGCCGTCCGTGGGATTTTCCAGGCAAGAATACTGGAGTGGGCTGCCATTTCCTTTTCCAGGGGATCTTCCCAACCCAGGGATCAAATCCAGGTCTCCTGCATTGCAGACAGACACTTTTCGGTCTGAGCCACCAGGGAAGCCTAGAAACGCTGATCTTCCCTTTTATTATGTACCAGTATGGCGTCTGCTGCTGCTGCTGCTGCTAAGTCGCTTCAGTCGTGTCCGACTCTGTGTGACCCCATAGACAGCAGCCCACCAGGCTCCCCCGTCCCTGGGATTCTCCAGGCAAGAACACTGGAGTGGCTTGCCATTTCCTTCTCCAATGCATGTCTGGTACATGATAAAACCTCAATCAATACTTATTATTACTAAAGTTAAGCCAAATATCCAAAGCTGTGATAATCACCTGTCCTACTTTTCTCTCTTTAAGATAAAGAGACCCTAAAAGGGAAGAGGGTACACTCTGAGTATCCTTGAAAAAAGCTGATGTTCACAGATCATACAGAATTTTGTTTGTTTTCTTCCAAAGAAGTATTTGTCCTGTGGATATTATGCATTCACATATAGTCACATATATAGTCCCAAGGCCTATGAATGGATATAACTGTGCCTTATAAACAAAAAGTTTCTTTGAGAAAGAAAACAGTCAAACATTTTTATTGTTTGATATTATAGAATACAGTCTGTTTCACTTCAGCTCAGAAGCACAAACAGTAAATGTACAGCTCAAAGGAAAGAACTCCAGGTCCTTGTGGTTTAGCATATTGGTTTAAAAGTACATTTTCTCTGCAAATATTCAAATTTTTCCAGTCTAATTCTACCACTGACTATTCAGGTTACCACTTAAAAAATGCAAGGCCAACCTCTATTTTTGGTGATAGTAGACTGGAAAATTAGAAGTTTTCAGAAGGAATTCTAAGTAAGTTTTATGTGCTAAAGTTCCTACTTCTTATAAAAAAGCACACAAAACTATATAAATAATATCACAAGTGCTTAGCATATTGATCAAAGTCACCTGGAATTAATCTATCAGGAAACAGGCAAAATATACAAAGGGTAATAAGAGAGATAAACAGAGGACTGAACAGGAGAAGAAGGAAGAGGGCAAAGAAGAGAAAGAGGGAAAACTAAACTATAGTAGGTTTCAAGGCGGAACTTGCTTCTTATTTCTAACATATGATAATCAAACTCAATAACCCCCTCACCTCCCTCAAAAAACCATTATGTATCTTAAGAACAAATATTTTTAAATTCCTCAAATATTCAAAATGTTTGTTTGAACAGATTAAGTACCCATAAAAACTCTAGACTGTGATTAAATTACCATTACTAGAGTGAATTAAATGTAATAAATTAAGAATACTACTCAATTTTTTTTTCTTACTACTCAAATTTTAATGTAGTAATTTTCAAATTAATGTCTGACTTACTTTTCCACTTTCATTTTTATTTATTATAAAAAAATACCTTTTAAAATGTTAAGAAAATGAAAAAGTCAAATCCCAAGACTTTAAATAACAGATTGTGTTAATTTGTTAACATGTTCCTCTCCAATTATTTTACATACACATATGTGAACACATACACACAAACCACGTGACTACAACTTTTATATGCTGGGAATGAAAGCACAGAGGAATCTCTGTATTATCAGCTTTACCTTTTTTTATGTCCTGGCAAAATAAGATGGACAAAAATTTCAAAATAATTTGAGATAGGATTATTTGCAAGATCTAAAAATTTATATGCATCACTAAGAGAAATAACAGAACTAATGTAACCCCACAGTTCATAAATCAAGGGATGTATGCTAAAAGAAAACTCAAGTTCAAAGCTCCCTGGTGGTCCAGTGGTTAGAACTCAGGCACGTTCAACTACTGTGGTCAGGGATCAATCCCTGTTCCGGGAACTAAGATGCCACAAGCCACACAATGTGGCTAAAAAAAAAACAAACAAACGAGCAAACTCAAGTTCTCATTAAGGAATTAAGGTCAACTCTTTAAGAGAGAACCATGCATGTATTTTCTTCCATTGCCTTTTTACTTCCTGAGTTGCTTATTTAATTTATTCCAAAGAGAGTTGGATATAACTATGAGCCATGCTGGGTAGGGCCACCCAAGACGGACAGGTCACAGTGGAGAGTTCTGACAAAAAGTTGTCCACTGGAGAAGGGAATGGTAAACAACTTCAGTATTCTTGCCTTGAGAACCGCATGAATAGTATGAAAAGGCAAAAAGATTGGACACTGAAAGATGAACTCACCAGGTCAGTAGGTACCCAATATGCTACTGGAGATCAGTGGAGAAATAACTCCAGAAAGAATGAAGGGATGGAGCCAAAGCAAAAACAACACCCAGTTGTGGATGTGACTGGTGATGGAAGCAACTGATGCTGTAAAGAAACCTGGATAGAAACCTGGAATGTTAGGTCCATGAAGCAACGCAAATTGGAAGTGGTCAAACAGGAGATAGCAAAAAGTGAACATCGATATTCTAGGAATCAGTGAATTAAAATGCACTGGAATGGGTGAATTTAACTCAGATGACCATTATATCTACTATTGTGGGCAAGAATCCCTTAGAAGAAATGGAGTAGCCATCATAGTCAACAAAAGAGTCCAAAATGCAGTACTTGGATGAAATCTCAAAAATGACAGGATGATCTCTCTTCATTTCCAAGGCAAACCATTCAATATCACAGTAATCCAAGTCTATGCCCCGACCAGTAATGCTGAAGAAGCTGAAGTTGAATCGTTCTATGAAGACCTACAAGACCTTCTGGAACTAACACCCAAAAAAGATGTCCTCTTCATTACAGGGGACTGAAATGCAAAAGGAGAAAGTCAAGAAATACCTGGAGTAACAGGTAAATTTGGCCTTGGAGTACAGAATGAAGCAGAGCAAAGGCTAACAGTTTTGCCAAGAGAATTCACTGGTCATAGCAAACACCCTCTTCCGACAACACAAGAGAAGACTCTACACATGGACATCACCAGATGGTCAATACAGAAATAAGTCTGATTATATTCTTTGCAGCCAAAGATGGAGAAGCTCTCTACAGTCAGCAAAAACAAGACCAGGAGCTGACTGTGGTTCACTCAGATCATGAAATCCTTATTGCCAAATTCAGATATATATTGAAGAAAGTAGGGAAAACCACTAGGCCATTCAGGTATGACTTAAATCAAATCCCTTATGATTATACAGAAGTGACAAATAGATTCAAGGGATTAGATCTGATAGAGTGCCTGAAGAACTATGGACTGTACAGGAGGCAGTGATCAAGACCATTCCAAAGATAAAGAAATGCAAAAAGGCAAAATAGTTGTCTGAGGAGGCCTTACAAATAGCTGTGGAAGGAAGAGAAGTGAAAGGCAAAGGAGATAAGGAAAGATATACAGATTTGAATGCAGAGTTCCAAAGAAGAGCAAGGAGAGACAGAAAGCCTTCCTCAGTGATCAATGCAAAGAAATAGAGGAAAACAATGGAACGGTAAAGACTAGAGATCTCTTCAAGAAAATTAGAAATACCAAGGGAACATTTCATGCAAAGATGGCACAATAAAGGACAGAAATGGTATGGACCTAACAGAAGCAAAAGATATTAAGAAGAGGTGGCAAGAATACACAGAAGAACTATATAAAAAAGAACTTTATAACCCAGATAACCACGATGGTGATCAGATATCCTGGAATGTGAAGTCAAGTGGGTCTTAGGAAGCATTGCTATGAAGCTAGTGGAGGTGATGGAATTCCAGTTGAGCTATTTCAAATCTTGAAAGATGATGCTATGAAAGTGCTACACTCAATGTGCCAGCAAATTTGGAAAACTCAGCAGTCGGCACAGGACTGGAAAAGGTCAGTTTTCATTCCAATCCCAAAGAAAGGCAATGCCAAAGAATGCTCAAACTAACGCACAACTGCACGCATCTCACACGCTAGCAAAGTAATATTAAAATTCTGCCAGCCAGGCTTCAATAGTATGTAAACTGCAAACTTCCAGATGTTTAAGCTGGATTTAGAAAAAGCAGAGGAACCAGAGCTCAAATTGCCAACATCCATTGGATCATTGAAAAAGCAAGACAGTTCCAGAAAAACATCTACTTCTGCTTTATTGGGGAGAAGGCAATGGCAACACACTCCAGTACTCTTGCCTGGGAAATCCCATGGACGGAGGAGCCTGGTAGGCTACAGTCCATGGGGATGTGAAGAGTCGGGCACTACTGAGTGACTTCATTTTCACTGTCCTGCATTGGAGAAGGAAATGGCAACCCACTCCAGTATTCTTGCCTGGAGAATCCTAGGGAGGGGAGCCTCAGATCAGATCAGATCAGTCGCTCAGTCGTGTCCGACTCTTTGCAACCCCATGAATTGCAGCACGCCAGGCCTCCCTGTCCATCACCAACTTCCGGAGTTCACTCAGACTCACGTCCATCGAGTCAGTGATGCCATCCAGCCATCTCATCCTCTGTCGTCCCCTCCTCCTCCTGCCCCCAATCCTTCCCAGCATCAGAGTCTTTTCCAATGAGTCAACTCTTTGCATGAGGTGGCCAAAGTACTGGAATTTCAGCTTTAGCATCATTCCTTCCAAAGAAATCCCAGGGCTGATCTCCTTCAAAATGGACTGGTTGGATCTCCTTGCAGTCCAAGGGACTCTCAAGAGTCTTCTCCAACACCACAGTTCAAAAGCATCAATTCTTCGGCGCTCAGCCTTCTTCACAGTCCAACTCTCACATCCATACATGACCACAGGAAAAACCATAGCCTTGACTAGATGAATCTTTGTTGGCAAAGTGATGTGTCTGCTTTTGAATATGCTATCTAGGTTGGTGATAACTTTTCTTCCAAGGAGTAAGCGTCTTTTAATTTCATGGCTGCAATCACCATCTGCAGTGATTTTGGAGCCCCCCAAAATAAAGTCTGACACTGTTTCCACTGTTTCCCCATCTATTTCCCATGAAGCGGTGGGACCGGATGCCATGATCTTCGTTTTCTGAATGTTGAGCTTTAAGCCAACTTTTTCACTCTCCATTTCACTTTCATCAAGAGGCTTTTGAGTTCCTCTTCACTTTCTGCCATAAGGGTGGTGTCATCTGCATATCTGAGGTGATTGATATTTCTCCCAGCAATCTTGATTCCAGTTTGTGTTTCTTCCAGCCCAGAGTTTCTCATGATATACTCTGCATATAAGTTAAATAAACAGGGTGACAATATACAGCCTTGATGTACTCCTTTTCCTATTTGGAACCAGTCTGTTGTTCCATGTTCAGTTTTAACTGTTGCTTCCTGACCTGCATACAAATTTCTCAAGAGGCAGATCAGGTGGAGCCTGGTGGGCTGCCATCTATGGGGTTGCATAGAGTCGGACACGACTGACATGACTTAGCAGCAGCAGCTGCTTTATTGACTATGGCAAAGCCTTTGACTGTGTGGATCACAATAAACTCTGGAAAATTCTGAAAGAGATGGGTATACCAGACCACCAGACCTGGCTGTTGAAAAATCTGTATGCAGGTCAGAAAGCAATAGTTAGAACTGGACATGGAACAACAGAGTGTTTCCAAATAGGGAAAGGAGTACATCAAGGCTGTATTTTGTCACCCTGCTTATTTAACTTACATGCAGAGTACATCATGAGAAATGCTGGACTGGATGAAGCACAAATTGGAATCAAGACTGCTGGGAGAAATATCAATAACCTCAGATACGCAGATGACACCACACTATGGCAGAAAGCGAACAAGAACTAAAGAACATCTTGATGAAAGTGAAAGAGGAGAGTGAAAAAGTTGGTTTAAAACTCAACATTCAGAAAACAAAGATCATGGCATTTAGTTCCATGACTTCATGGCAAATAGATGGGGAAACAATAGAAACAGTAACAGACTTTATTTTGGGGGGTTCTAAAATCACAGCAGATGGTGACTGCAGTCATAAAATTAAAAGACCCTTGCTCCTTGGAAGAAAAGCTATGACCAACCTAGACAGCATATTAAAAAGCAGAGACATTACTTTGCCAACAAAGGTCTGTCTAGTAAAAGTAATGGTTTTTCCAGTAGTCATGTATGGATGTGAGAATTGGACTATAAAGAAAGCTGAGCACCAAAAAACTGATGCTTTTGAACTGCGGTGTTGGAGAAGACTCTTGAGAGTCCCTTGGACTGCAAGGAGATCCAACCAGTCCATCTTAAAGAAAATCAGCCCGGAATATTCATTGGAAGGATTGGTGCTAAAGCTGAAACTCTGATACTTTGGCCACATGATGCAAAGAACTGACTCATTGAAAAGCCCCTGATGCTGGGAAAGATTGAGAGTGGGAGGAGAAGGGGACGACAGAGGATGAGATGATTGGATGGCATCACCAACTCAATGGACGTGCGTTTGAGTAAGCTCCGAGAGTTGGTGATGGACAGGGAACCTGGCATTCTGCAGTCCATGGGGTCACAAAGAATCAGACATGACTAAGCAACTGAACTGAATTGAAAGTTGAATGAGACAGAAGGCATTCAAAAACCTACACTCCACATAATCATACAGACATATAAAATTCACAGACACAGAATAATTTACCGAAACTATCTGCTTCTTAGTACAGAATGAAATATATGCTTATACAAAACACATTTACTAATCAATTCAAAGGTAAAGTCCCAAAGTTCAGTTTATACACTCCTATTTCGATGATGAGTTGTATATTTTGTAAAATGTCTTCTAGGTTCTTTTTACAATGAAAATTTTGTTTACACTCACATGAAGGTGGAAGTCTAAGAGGTTCTTTCTTGGATATCATAGCCCAAGTCAGCAAAAATATTTACTTTATCTAGTTTGGTTCAGTTCAGTCGCTCAGTCGTGTCTGACTCTTTGCGACCCCATGAACTGCAGCATGCCAGGCCTCCCTGTCCATCACCAACTCCCAGAGTTTACCCAAACTCATGTCCATTGAGTTGGTGATGCCATCCAACCATCTCATCCTCTGTCGTCCCCTTCTCCTCCTGCCTTCAATCTTTCCCACCATCAGCGTCTTTTCAAATGAGTCAGCTCTTTGCATCAGGTGGCCAAAGTACTGGAGTTTCAGCTTCAACATCAGACCTTCCAATGAACACCGAGGACTGATCTCCTTTAGGATATACTGGTTGGATCTCCTTGCAGTCCAAGGGACTCTCAAGAGTCTTCTCCAACACCACAGTTCAAAAGCATCAATTCTTTGGTGCTCAGCTTTCTTTATAGTCCAACTCTCACAACCATACATGACCACAGGAAAAACCATAGCCTTGACTAGACAGACCTTTGTTGACAAAGTAATGTCTCTGCTTTTTAATATACTATCTAGGTTGGTCATAACTTTCCTTCCAAGGAGTAAGCATCTTTTAATTTCCCTTACCTAGATGTGATACCAAACAGACTAACTTTGTTTTAGCTGAGGTATACAGTAAAGCACATGAATCTTAAGGAATAGTTGAACACATATGTTCTTAGAATAGAGGAAAAGGCACTCTTTTTGGTATGGTAATCATTTTTTAAGTTCTACAATCTCAAATGTTACTGTTTTAATATAGAATTGCATAAGAAGCCAGAATAATAAGGAGTATTACACTACTAATGGGAAATCTCAACTATTATATTATTACTATACTATGTCTTATATTATTGTAAGGAAAATATTTAATAAAGTCAGAAAGAGTTATATAGGATATTATGTTATTTTCCTATCCTGGAAAAAATGATCCTTTCAATTACCTCCTCTGCCAAATTGCTCCAATTTTTTCTGAGCCCTAACCTTGATATTATTTCTTGATCCACTGTTGCTGATTTCTAGATTTCTTATAGCTCTAACAGTCTATGGCAAGAGCTTGAAATACTTTTCACAATGTAACCCTTTCATGTGAAATCTTAAGTAAAATTTCAAACTTTTTCTCAAATCTTCGTTCTACAAATGCTGTACAGCTGTCATAATTTCTTCATATATATTCTATCACTAAAGTAAAAGAATAAATAGGCAGCCTACAGAAAAGGGAAAGTTAATAATAATCTTCATTTCTTTGGTTCTCCTGATTCCTTAGAAATACCTAAATGAACACTGATATATACTGAAATGTTACCAACTCCAAGACTGTATACTAACAGTTATCAGAAAACAATTGTTTACTATTGATGAACTTTAATTAAAAGATGGTTTCCATAAGAAGTTAGGCTCTAAAAATCATTATTATTATGTCTTTGTTCGGGTTTTATACATGCCTGAAAATCAGAAATAAAAAATTAAACATCCAGAAAATTTGCCAATCACAGGAAAAAGGAAAATTAGCAAGAAATTGTGATTTTTGGAGTTGTTAACCCAAAACGATTTAAAATATATCCATACACCTACTCTGTGCCCTAATGAATTAAAATTATCTGACTTTTGTTCATATCATACCATGTTAAAAAGAATTTAGGATTTAAAAATTAATGATCTATTTCTAAATTATTACTAACACAGTTATAAAAATACATTTAGATAGATACAACATAGAGGACTTCCCAGGAGCTCAGCTGCTAAAGAATCCGCCTGCAATGCAGTATTCTTGAGCTGCCCTGGTGGCTTCAGCTGGTAAAGAATTCACCTGCAGTGCAGGAGACCTGGGTTTGATCCCTGGGTTGGGAAGAGCCCCTGGAGAAGGGAATGGCTACCCACTCCAGTATCCCGGCCTGGAGAATTCCACAAACTGTATAGTCTATGGGGTCACAAAGAGTACATTTAGATAGATATGACATAGAACAGCAGTTGATAATGTAGAATCTGGAAATTTATATTAAATTAGTAAAAATAATTTTTCTTGATGAGATGATCTCTTTCCAGTGTTATATCCTATCAGTGGTGGGAGGGAGACAGTGACTTGGTTTTAGTGATACTGAATGTTTTGAAGTTTCAAATAACTTTAAAGGAAGGTTTGTGAAAGGCAGCTGGAATTAAAAATAAAAATACGTGCAAAACTACCTAGCTAGAATAATTTATTAAACTATCATCTGTTATACAAATAATTTATGCTAACTAAATTTATTGAGAGTTATTGGCTTCCCAGGTGGCTCAGTGGTAAAGAATCTGCCTCCCAATGCAGGAGATATAGAAGATGCAGATTCAGTCCCTGGGTTAGGAAGATCCCTTGGAGGAGGAAATGGCACCCCACTCCAGTATCCTTGTCTGCAGAAGCCCATGGACAGAGGAGCCTGGCAGGTTACAGTCCATGGGGTCGCAAAAGACTCGGACGTGACTGAGCATAAGACTTAGGGCAAGGCAAGGCAAGGCAATGAGAGTTATTAACAAACAAAAGCAAAAGCAGTCCAGACTTACTAAAATCTTTTTCCATCAGTTCAGTTCAGTTCAGTCACTCAGTCATGTCCAACGCTTTGCAACCCCATGAATCACAGCAAGCCAGGCCTCCCTGTCTATCACCAACACCCAGAGTTTACCCAAACTCAAGTCCATCGAGTCAGTGATGCCATCCAGCCATCTCATCCTCTGTCATCCCTTTCTCCTCCTGCCCCCAATCCCTCCCAGCATCTGGGTCTTTTCCAATGAGTCAACTCTTTGCATGAGGTGGCCAAAGTATTAGAGATTCAGCTTCATTATCAGTCCTTCCAATGAACACCTAGGACTGATCTCCTTTAGGATGGACTGGCTGGATCTCCTTGCAGTCCAAGGGATTCTCAAGAGTCTTCTCCAACACCAGAGTTCAAAAGCATCGATCCTTTGGCACTCAGCCCTCTTCACAGTCCAACTCTCACATCCATACATGACCACTGGAAAAACCATAGCCTTGACTAGACAGACCTTTGTTGGCAAAGGAATGTCTCTGCTTTTGAATATGCTATCTAGGTTGGTCATAACTTTCCTTCCAAGAAGTAAGCGTCTTTTAATTTCATGGCTGCAATCACCATCTGCAGTGATTTTGGAGCCCCTCAAAATAAAGTCTGACACTGTTTCCACTTTTTCCTCATCTATTTCCCACAGAGTGATGGGACCAGATGCCATGATCTTAGTTTTCTAAATGTTGAGCTTCAAACCAACTTTTTCATTCTCCTCTTTCACCTTCATCAAGAGGCCTTTTAGTTCCTCTTCACTTTCTGCCATAAGGGTGGTGTCATCTGCATATTTGAGGTTATTGATATTTCTTCCGGCAATCTTGATTCCAGCTTGTGCTTCTTCCAGTCCAGCGTTTCTCATGATGCACTCTGCATATAAGTTAAAAAGCAGGGTGACAATATACAGCCTTGACATACTCCTTTTCCTATTTGGAACCAGTCTGTTGTTCCATGTCCAGTTCTAACTGTTGCTTCCTGACCTGCATACAAATTTCTTAAGAGGCAGGTCAGGTGGTCTGGTATTCCCATTTCTTTCAGAATTTTCCAGAGTTTCTTGTGATCCACACAGTCAAAGGCTTTGTCATAGTCAATGAAGCAGAAATAGATGTTTTTTCCATAACTAGAACTAAATATGCTGTTTATTTTAACATACAGAAGACTTAAGAAAAGAATTAAATTCTAAAAGGAATTTTGACATAGTGCAAATAGTATGTGCTTTGAAGCCAGAAAGACATGGACTGAAGTTTAAACTCTGAAATATAACCAAGTTGTGTCATCAAGGGTAATTTAAGGTCTATAAATTTTGGTAATTTGCTCTGTAAAATTTGGGTTTCTGAATATTAATGTGTGATATGTAAGAGACCACAGCACAGTAAACACATAGCAGGTACACCACAAATGTGGACTCTCTCCTTCCACTTTCATTATTACTTATTTCTCTAAAATGTGATGAAACCTACAGGCCTAGCTGTAAATACAAGCCTGGAATTGACTGAGAAATCATATAAAACTAATAAAAATCTTCATTACTAAATACATGGTAAGTAAAAAAAAAATTACATACAAACTGTCCCCTGTCTCCATACACACAATATGCCACCCAACTTTAGGGAAGTTGGAAAGGACAAACAGTACCCACCCCGTGCATACTGTGGAACCTAGCAGACCGAAAGGAAATATTCTTCATGGCTTTTAAGGCTACAACACTGATATGGTTCTAAATTTCAAATCAAGATACCAAGGAGTTATATTTTAGTTTACCTTAAGTGTATGAATATAATATTAAGGTAATCAAGTCTAGACATGTATGAAATTTCAGTATTAATACCTAATGTGGAATTTGACCTCATAATAATTAATTGTATAAATGCAGTCATGTTTGGCATGACTGATTTAAAAATAACATACATTCTACATGTGTAGAATGTGTACAGAAATAGTTTGTATTAATGAAGCTTGACACATAAATGCATTTTTAATATTAAAAAAATCACATTAAATATATTTCTAAGAGTAAATCAAGTTTTTTCAGAGTAAGGTTTTAAATCAAATCACAGAATATCCTCAAGTCAATCTCTGGAACTTTAGTTTAGAACATGCATATTTTAAAAATGTATATATCTGCTATTTACAATGCTCACATTAACAGATAATTTTAATCCCTTAATCTAAAAATGTACTCATATTATATAACTTTCACAAGTAAGCAAGATGTCCCTCCTTCTGTAGGACACCATGATTTTTTTAAAAAAAAGGAAAATGAATCCTAATGAGAGAGTCATTTCCTAGGAAGGTTGATAAGAAGTCTAGGGGTCCCCAAGGAGAGAGGGGTCTGGAATTCTCAAGGAGAAAGAAAGAACAAACTTTTTCTTCTTCTACATTCCTTAGGATTATAAAACAATAATGTATCCTGCCTGAGGACAGTCTCTGGATTAAACCTTCCGGCTAATTCTGTTATCTTAAAATGTAAACTATGGGAGTAGGTCTGGTGAGGTCTTTACAACCTCCAGACATTCTTTGGATTCATTGGCGAGTATATAACTCCATTGCTAACACTAGCAAGAGGGTACTCTTTCTACCCTCTTCTGATGTCTATGTCAGAAGCTTTCTCTATCTCCTTTATATTTTCAGTTCAGTTCAGTCGCTCAGTTGTGTCTGACTCTTTGCGACCCCATGAATCACAGCCTTTATACTTTAATAAAACTTTATTACACAAAAGCTCTGAGCGATCAAGCCTCGTCTCTGGCCCCAGATGGAATTCTTCTCCTCCAGAGGCCAAGAATCACGGCGTCTTTGGGTCATTCAGCAACAACCTTTCACTATGCTCTGGTTTCCTTATGGAATTTTTCTTTTTGATTTCCAATCTAGTAATCATTGGAAATGTTTCTATCTTCCTTACCAGCTGACTCTGAAAACTGCATCCATTTATTTTAACAGAGATTAGAACCATATAGCTTGTTACCGCCTTTACTCTAAGCTAAGACTAATAGCAACTCTGTCTTGGGACTTAAAATCTGGCTTCTTGCTATGTAAATATAATTATAAAAGGTTAAAATAAAGTATTGGTCTTTATTAAAGGGACAGCTTAAATTTATCAAGGTTTAAGAATTTTAAACCATAATGGCATTCAGTTCAGTTCAGTTCAGTTGCTCAGTCGTGTCTGACTCTTTGTGACCCCATGAATCGCAGCACGCCAGGCCTCCCTGTCCATCACCAACTCCCGGAGTTCACTGAGACTCACGTCCATCGAGTCAGTGATGCCATCCAGCCATCTCATCCTCGGTCGTCCCCTTCTCCTCCTGCCCCCAATCCCTCCCAGCATCAGAGTCTTTTCCAATGAGTCAACTCTTTGCATGAGGTGGCCAAAGTACTGGAGTTTCAGCTTTAGTATCATTCCTTCCAAAGAAATCCCAGGGCTGATCTCCTTCAGAATGGACTGGTTGGCATTAGCATATTTGTAAAACCTACTAAGATAATATTTTTGCCAAAAACCACTTGCCCAGTAACAGTAAGCTATTATGGTTAACTCAGTTCAGTTCAGTTCCATTGCTCAGTCATGTCCGACTCTTTGGGACCCCACGAACCGCAGCACACCAGGCCTCCCTGTCCATCACCAACACACAGAGTTTACCCAAACCCATGGGTTTATATCCTGATACAAAACACATTTATTAATCAATTCAAAGGTAAAGTCCCAAAGTTTAGCTTATACACTCCTATTTAGATGATGAGTTGCATATTTTGTAAAATGTGTTCTACGTTTTTTTTACAGTGAAAATTTTGTTTACACTCTCCTTTAGGATGGACTGGTTGGATCTCCTTGCAGTCCAAGGGACTCTCAAGAGTCTTCTCCAACACCACAGTTCAAAAGCATCAATTCTTCAGCACTCAGCTTTCTTCACAGTCCAACTCTCACATCCATACATGACTACTGGAACTAACCCTGTTATTAAATCTGTACATAGTATTGAATTATGAAAATTGATCAAATTTAGCAGTAGTTTCCAGCATGTGAAGCACTCATTTTTAGACTGCCAAGTACGATAAGAAACAAAATTTCATTTACAAATGAAATATGCATTTCCTAATACTACTAAAATAAACTTTAATAATACATCATAGATGCTAGGAAAACTAAGAAAAAGGAACAACAAACAAATACCATAATGTATAATAAAGTGACTCTCTTCTTACAAAAAATATATAGCAGAAGCATAAGTGATAAAATGTTATATACAAAAATGGGTTATAAAAGACAGTGACTTCTATCTCTAATACTCTCATTATCACTTGGATTACTCACTCTGGGGAAGTCAGCTGCCATGTGAGGCAGTCCTGAGAGGAGCTCCACGTGCATGAATGTAGAACTAGATCCTTCTCCATCAAGTCTTCAGACAAGACTGGAGTCCTGCACAAGAGTTTGACTTCAACCTCACAAGCCAAAGGTGCTCAGTTAAGCCCAGCCAAGATTCTTGATGCACAGAAACTTGGAGATAGTGAATATATATAGCTTTTAAATACGTAGAGCTTCCCTGATAACTCAGTTTTTGTAAGGAATCCACCTACAACACAGGAGACCCGGTTTGATTCCTGGGTTGGGAAGATCTGCTGGAGAAGAGCTAGGCTACCCACTTCAGTATTTGTGGGCTTTCTTTGTGGTTCAGCTGGTAAAGAATCTGCCCGCAATGCAGGAGATGTGGTTTGATCCCTGGGTTGGGAAGATCCCCTAGAGAAGGGAATGGCTACCCACTCCAGTATTCAGGCCTTGAGAATTCCATGGATTGTATAATCCATGGGGTCGCCAGGAGTTGGACACACTGAGTGACTTTCACTGTACTTTAATACATACATATATATATATGACTGGTCATGTGTGTATATATATCTGTGTGTGTATATATATGTGTATATATATATAGAGAGAGAAAGACGTTACTCTCAAATTCAGTAATTATCTTGTTAATGATTAGTACTGGTCCACAGGCCACATTTTGAGCAGTAGTGCTTTAAAACAGCTGTATAATAAAGATTATTACTGTTTTTTTTTTGACCACCCTATGCATCCCATGGAGCCAAAGCGAAACAACGTCCAGTTGTGGATGTGACTGGTGATGGAAGTTAAGAACAATATTGCATAGGAAACTGAATGTTAGGTCTGTGAAACAGGGTAAATTAGAAGTGGTCTCACAGGAGATGGGAAGAGTGAACATCAACATTTTAGGAATCAGTGAACTAAAATGGACCGGAATGGGTGAATTTAACTCAGATGACCATTATACCTACTACTATGGGCAAGAGTTCCATAGAAGAAATGGAGTAGCCCTCATAGTCAATAAGAGTCCAATATGCAGTTCTTGGGTGCAATCTCAAAAATGACAGAATGATCTCTGTTCGTTTCCAAGGCAAACCATTCAATATCACAGTAATCCAAGTCTATGCCCCAACCAGGAACGCTGAAGAAGCTGAAGTTGAACGGTTCTATGAAGACCTACAAGACCTTCTAGAACTAACACCCAAAAAAGATGTCTTCTTCATTACAGGGGACTGAAATGCAAAAGGAGGAAGTCAAGAAACACCTGGAGTAACAGGCAAATTTGGCCTTGGAGTACAGAATGAAGCAGGGCAAAGGCTAACAGAGTTTTGTCAAGAGAATGCACTGGTCATAGCAAACACCCTCTTCCAACAACAAAAAAGACAACTCTACACATGGATATCACCAGATGGTCAATTCAGAAATAAGACTGATTATATTCTTTGCAGCCAAAGATGGAGAAGCTCTCTACAATCAGCAAAACCAAGACCGGGAGCTGACTGTGGCTCACTCAGATCATGAAATCCTTATTGCCAAAATCAGATATATATTGAAGAAAGTAGGGAAAACCACTAGGTCATTCAAGTATGACCTAAATCAAATCCCTTACGATTATACAGTGGAGGCCACAAATAGATTCAAAGGATTAGATTTGTTAGAGTGCCTAAAGAACCATGCATGGAGGTTCATGACACTGTACAGGAGGCAGTGATCAAGACCATCCCCAAGAAACAGAAATGTAAAATGGCAAAATGGTTGTCTGAGGAGGCCTTACAAATAGCTGTGAAAAGGAGAGAAGTAAAAGGCAAAGGAGATAATGAAACATATACTCATTTGAATGCAGAGTTCCAAAGAACTCTTTGTGGATCACAATAAACTGGAAAATTCTGAAAGAGATGGGAATACCAGACCACCTGACCTGCCCCTTGAGAAATCTGTATGCAGGTCAGGAAGCAACAGTTAGAACTGGACATGGAACAACAGACTGGTCCCAAATAAGAAAAGGAGTATGTCAAGGCTGTATTGTGTCACCCTGCTTATTTAATGTATATGCAGAGTACATCATGAGAAACGCTGGGCTGGATGAAGCACAAGCTGGAACAAGATTTCTGGGAGAAATATCAATAACCTCAGATATGCAGATGACACCACCCTTATGGCAGAAAGTGAGGAACTAAAGAGCCTCTTGATGAAAGTGAAAGAGGAGAGTAAAAGTTGGCTTTAAGCTCAACATTCAGAACACTAAGATCATGGCTTCTGACCCAATAACTTCATAGCAAATAGATGGGGAAAAAGTGGAAACGGTGTCAGACTTTATTTTGAGGGGCTCCAAAATCACTGCAGATGGTGAATGCAGCCATGAAATTAAAAGACGCTTACTCCTTGGCAGGAAAGTTATGACCAACCCAGACAGCATATTAAAAAGCAGAGACATTACTTTGCCACCAAAGATCTGTCTAATCAAGGCTATGGTTTTTCCAGTAGTCACATATGGATGTGAGAGTTGGACTATAAAGAAAGCTGAGTGCCGAAGACTTGATGCTTTTGAACTCTGGTGTTGGAGAAGACTCTTGAGAGTCCGTTGGACTGCAAGGAGATCCAACAAGTTCATCCTAAATGTGATCAGTACTGAGTGTTCATTGGAAGGACTGATGTTGAAGCTGAAACTCCAATACTTTGGTCACCTGATGCGAAGTGCTGAGTCATTTGAAAAGACGCTGATGGTGGGAAAGATTGAAGGCAGGAGGAGAAGGGGACGACAGAGGATGAGATGGTTGGATGGCCTCACTGACTCAATGGACGTGAGTTTGGTTAACTCCGTGAATTGGTGATGGACAAGGAGACCTGGAGTGCCACAATCCATAGAGTCACAAAGAGTCAGATAGGACTCAGCGAGGGAACTGAACTGAACTGAATTGAAAGAATAGCAGGGAGAGCTTTCATCAGTGACTAATGCAAAGAAATAGAGGAAAACAATAGAATGGGAAAGACTAGAGATCTCTTCAAGAAAATTAGAGATACCAAGGGAAGATTTCATGCAAAGATGGGCACAAAAAAGGAGAGAAATGGTATGGACCTAACAGAAGCAAAAGATATTAAGAAAAGGTTGCAAGAATACAGAAGAACTATACAAGAAAGATCTTCATGACCCAGATAACCATGATGGTGTGATCACTTACCTAGAACCAAACAACCTGGAATGTGAAGTCAAGTGGGCCTTAGGAAGCATCACTATGAACAAAGCTAGTGGAGGTGATGGAATTCCAGTTGAGCTATTTCAAATGCTAAAAGATGATGCTATGAAAGTGGTGCACCGAATATGCCAGGAAATTTGGAGAACTCAGCAGTGGCCACAGGACTGGAAGACATCAGTTTTCATTCCAATCCCAAAGAAAGGTAATGCCAAAGAATGATCAAACTACCACACAATTGCACTCATCTCACACGCTAGCAAAGTAATGGTCAAAATTCTGCAAGTTAGGCTTTAACAGTATGTTAACTGTGAACTTACAGATGTTCAAGCTGATTTAGAAAAGGCAGAGGAACCAGAGATCAAATTGCCAACATCCGCTGCATCATCAAAAAAGCAAGAGAGTTCCAGAAAAACATCTGCTTCTGCTTTATTGACTATGCCAATGCCTTTGATTGTATGGATCACAGCAAACTGTGGAAAATTCTTACAAGATGGGAATAGCAGACCACCTGACCTCCCGCCTGAGAAGTCTGTGCAGGTCAGGAAGCAACAGTTAGAACTGGACCTGAAACAACAGAGTGGTTCCAAATCGGGAAAAGAGTACATCAAGATCGTATATTGTCATGCTGTTCGTTTAACTTTATATGCAGAGTACATCATGTGAAATGAGGGCATGGATGAAGCACAAGCTGGAATCACGATTGCCAGGAGAAATATCAATAACCTCAGATATGCAGATGACACCACCCTTATAGCAGAAAGTGAAGAAGAACTAAAAAGCCTCTTGATGAAAGTGAAAGAGGAGAGTCAAAAAGCTGGTTTAAAACAACATTCAAGAAACGAAGTTCATGGCCTCCAGCCCCATCCCTTCATGGCAAATAGATGGGGAGACAATGGAAACAGTGACAAACTTTATATCCTGGACTCCAAAATCACTGCAGATGGTGACTGTAGCCATAAAATTAAAAGGCACTTGCTCCTTGGAAGAAAAGTTATGACCAACCTGCTGCTGCTGCTGCTAAGTCGCTTCAGTTGTGTCCGACTCCGTGCGATCCCAGAGACAGTAGCCCACCAGGTTCCCCCGTCCCTGGGTATCTCCAGGCAAGAATATTGGAGTGGGTTGCCATTTCCTTCTCCAATGCATGAAAGTGAAAAGTGAAAGTGAAGTTGCTCAGTCATGTCTGACTCCTAGCGACCCCATGGACTGCAGCCTACCAGGCTCCTCCGTCCTAGACAGCATATTAAAAAGCAGAGAAATTACTTTGCCAACAAATGTCCATCTAATCAAAGCTATGGTTTTTCCAGTAGTCATGTATGGATGTGAGAGTTGGACTATAAAGAAAGCTGAGCACTGAAGAATTGATGCTTTTGAAATGTGGTGTTGGAGAAGACTCTTGAGAGTCCCTTGGACTGCAAGGAGATTCAACCAGTCCATCCTAAAGGACATCAGTCCTGAATATTCATTGGAAGGACTAATGCTGAAGCTGAAACTCCAATACTTTGGCCACCTGATGCAAAGAACTGACTCATTGGAGAAGACCCTGATGCTAGGAAAGATTGAAGGTGGAGGAGAAGGGGAGGACAGAGGATGAGATGGCTGCATGGCATCACTGATTTGATGGATATGAGTTTGAGCAAGCTCAGGGAATTGGTGATGGACAGGAAAGCCTGGCGTGCTGCAGTCCATGGGGTTGCAAATAGTTTGACACAACTGAGTGACTGAACTGAACTGATGCAGCTTGTGGGATATTAGTTCTCCAAGTTCTAACAGCCTGGGAATACCCCCAATTGTTTTCATTGGAATAAAGATGAAAATTGTAAAGATACTAATAACCTGATCAACTAAATAACCAAAATAAAATTCAAGAGGGCAAAATCTGGGTACAGTGATAGGTCATTGAGCCTGTTATTTAATAAATGCATGTTGAATAAATGAATGATGTGCAGATTAATAAACAGAAAGTAATAAAATTAATGGTAACAGCTTGTTAAATCTTTTTAAATGCAATAACTGTAAAAGTGTTTTGATCTTACAGTATTTAACACTCATTACCCTATTTCATTTTCATAAGAGATGAGGAAACCAGGGTGCATATTTAGTAAGTACCTTAAAGTTATAGAGATTTGATACTATTTCAGATTTGGCTTCAAAGGTGTCACACTTAACACTATAAACACAAAAAAGGTGAAGTAGAAAATTGTTGAAATTTTAAAAAAGGAAGAGTAGTTGTTTTGCAGACTAATATGGAAGTAACATCAAAGTGGTATGATTGGTGATGATAATAGTTGTAATACATAAAATATCATACATTTGCTGTAATATTTTAAATGATATTGCAGTCTTGAAAACTCTCTAAAAGCCTAGGAAGTCTTCAATTGAAGAATACGAAATAATGACAAAGAAACTAAAATAAAACTATGAAAATATGATGTTCATTCAAACTTTTCTAAAAACTAGGAAATTTTAAAGAGTATCCTGAAATGTTAGAAACAGTATACAAATAAAAATACATTTGGGGATCAACTGCAGATCTTCCTAGTAATCTGAAGGGCAATTTCTTCAATAATCATAGTAAAATCAATTATCAAAATAAAAAGCCCTATATTTCTCCCTAAAGCAATGCAGAAAATAAAGGGAAAGCATTATTCATAAAAAGATTTTTTTATGAAAATGAGAGTTTCCTAAGTATGGTCTTTGTACAGGTCAAAGTAGCAGTAAAAATGACTTCTCTTTCACAACACTATCAGTGTTTCTTCCGTTTTCAAGGATAGCCAAATTCAGTAAAGTTAAGGGAAAAAATAGAACAGATGAAAATTGAAAATATGAAATTCCATAAGGTTAGCTACATTTTCTAAAAACACATATGAGTATACGATAACTAACATGTTCTAACAACTTACCATATGTTAGGCACCTGCTTAAGAAGCATTCTCTAATTTATTCTTCATGTTTATTCACTAGTTTATATATTATCCCAACAGAGTATATGACAGTAAGATATATAAGGAGAAGGTGTCCAAGCCTGAACTCAATTCCAGATTCTGTGTCCAGAGCCCACATTTTAAATGTGTATGCCAAATATATAAACACTGCCTGAGATGCCAGTAGACTTATTTTACCTCTATTCTTGAAAGATATTTTCATCAGATATAGAAATCAGTTCATTTTCTTTCAGTGAATTTCAGATGTTGCTTCACTGTTTTCTAGTCTCCATTATATCTGTTAAGATCATAATCATTCAAGTTGTTGTTCCTTATATGTGATATGTTCTTTCTTTCTGACTTTCAAGTTTTTCCTCCTCATCTTGGTTTCAACAGTTTGGTCATGATGCCTAGACACATACCTTCCTTTAAAGGACAGATCTAGACCAGGTTCCTAAATTCTCCGTGAACACTTCCCTCTCTACTCCTGCTTCCTCTTCATCTGCTCTTTTAAAGAACTGAAGGCTTCCTCTGTTTCTGATATGCAGCACAGCTGTCTTCCTTATCCCCTCCCACCCTTCCCCTGCATTTGCTTTTTTCTCTTTTTCCAAAATATCCCCTTTTGAGAAAGAGAAAACATGCTTCCAAGACGTCAAAAATTCCCAACTCCCCCGCGCCCTGCCAGGAATATGACTTACAAATAGATTTGGATTATGTACCTGTTTAACTGGGTTTCCCAGGTGGTGCTGCGGTAAAGAATCTGCCTGTCAGTGCAGGAGACATGAGATGCAGGTTTGATCCCTAGGTCAGGCAGATCCCCTGGAGAAGAAAATGGCAACCCACTCCGGTATTCTTGCCTGGAAAATTTCATGGACAGTGGAGTCTGGTGGGCCACAGTCCATGGGGTCACAGAGTTGGATACAACTGGGTGACTGAGCACACACACATACATCTGTTTACTATCTGAAATATCAAGTATTATACTTACCTTACTCACAAAATAGTCTGGGTTCTTATTCCATAAAAAAGTACCAACAAAACAAAACAAACTACCAGTAATCCCTAGAAATAAGCAAAGAGAAGGGCTTTGCCTCTGAAATTCACCAGTATTTACTTCATACATCTTTCAACATGTCTGACAGAGGCAAAAGTATTATCCCATGTTGCTTATTGATTCCCTTGAATTCTTGTTGGTTTTTGATAATTTTCTCAGATCATGATACATAAAGTACAGTTCCACTGTGAAATGCTTGCTACAATGGTATATACATGACAGCTATGCTTCTCTTATGTGAAAAACTGAAACATTTTTAGTATTTTAGTTATTTCTAACAAAAATGAACTATTGTGATGTCCCTAAGGTCAAATTTTTATCATATACTTTATACTTGATTTCTAAACATTACTATAACTTTATTTTTTATTTTAGTTCATGCTGTGTGGCTTATAGGATCTTAGTTCACCCACCACAGATCAAACCCACACCCCTTACAGTGGAACTGCAGAGTCTTAACTACCAGACTGCTAGGGAAACCCCTACACGATTTTTTTTTAATACATCTATTCTTACACTTTCTCCATCTAGTTTTTAAAAGTGCAAAAATTCCACTGGATTGGGAAAAGAGAAATGAACCTGTAATATATTAAGATATGCTTTGATACTTAAGGTGTGTCTGTCATTTGGCCAAGACATTATCTTGGAATGAATTACAATGGCTAACCTTCTGCCTGAAATTGGAGAAGGAAATACAAAAAAGTTTTTAACTTTTTCACCTGAGACAGGAAAGGAAACAGAAACTAGTTCAGGTGTGGTTATGAAATAACAGTAAGGAATGTGGTTATATTAACCCTTGGTATACCACAAAGACTATTAGACTCAATTTTAGTTTTTGAGTTTTTTTCTTTGAGCAACTTTATTATAGGAATTGACATTTCAAATCTTATTCCTTTTTAGCAATCTTCCAAGGAACAAAAACAGATTTACACTTTTAAAAATAATTTATTTGTCTGCACAGGGTCTCAGTAGCAACATGCAGGCTCTAGTTCCCTGACCGGGGATCAAACCCAGGCCCCCTGCATTGGCAGTGCAGAGTCTTAGCCACTGGACAACCAGGAAAGTCTCAAACTTACTTTTTTAAAATCAGAATAATTTCACCCTATTTTGAGATTTCTTTATGGATCTATTTGAATCTTTCACAAATTGAAGATACATTATGGTGATCTCTATAAATTGAAGATATACCATAAAATATCTTAGGGATCTTATTTTTCCTATATTTTGTTATTTTATCATCCTGTGAATTAATCATTAATAATCAATTATTTTAAAAATTATATGGAAATGGAATGGAATCATCTAGAAAGATGATCTAGTAGTGAAATAAATTATCACTATTACATCATTCTTTAGTTTTCTTACTGTGTTGCCCATAGTATTATGTCTTTGAATGTAAGTATAAAAGAAGCATAGAGACATTTTTCAGGGTTTGTTGTTGTTTTTGGTGGTTTTCAATAAACATAGTTGAGAGTTCTAAATTTTTCACTTTCTACCCATACAGGCAAAAAGAGGAAATTTGACAGAGGAGTTTCACAATTATCAGACAACTCTAAAAATAAACATAAAGAGACTAATAGTATTATAGACCATAGTGATGGTGAAATTCATATTATAAGCAAAATCTCAGGCTATGAAATTTCAGATGATTCACATAGATATATTTTATCAAACTCAAAAATCAATGAGTGAACAATGCACTTTTAAGAATAAAAAGCAAATGTGGCATTTCCACCCAGTTTGTCATTTAACATGGAGGCCTTCATCACAGGGTATTTTGCAAGAATAATTTGGAACATCCCATTTTGTTAACAGGATGTATGACAGTGTTCTTTCATCCTTTATGATGTTTGTGCACTAAAAGTTACTTAATATAATTTGTAAGTGTACAAATGCTTAATGTAGATATTACACAAAGGAAATAGGAAGTGATGGTGAAGAAATTAAAATTTTATTGGCCTTCATTCTAACTGGTGTTTATAAACATAAAATTGAAAATGTTTCACAATTATGAAGGAAAGAGAATGGTTGCTTTTTTAAAAACTAGATTATGAATGTCAGTGTTTGTAATGTCATTGCATTTGGATGATACAAATGCAAGATAAAAGCCAGAAGTAATGATATACTAGAAGTTACTATTAAAGATGCATATGAAATCTGGGATCTTTATTTTAAAAATGGATAGTTCCAGGACCACACATAAAAGTCAGTGAGCAACTAGTTACTTTCAAAGGACATGACCTAGTTCAGGAAAATATGAAATAAAAACTTGAGTTTACTATGTGTTATTATAATTTCTAGTAATGTTGTTGTTCTCTATCCCTTTATTATTACTTCTCAAGATTACTCCTAAATTACTCCAACAACAACAAAAAAATATATATAACATGATGATAAATGCCAATGACTACTTTTCATGACATAAAACTTAGATCAATATATAACTCCTTTACCAACATTAGACAAAAGGATGATTGCAACAGGCTCTGCTGCTGCTGCTGCTAAGTCGTGTCAGTTGTGTCCGACTCTGTGCAACCCCATAGACCGAAGCCCACCAGGCTCCCCTGTCCCTGGGATTATATAACTCCTTTATCAATATTAGACAAAAGGATGATTGCAACAGGCTCTAGAGATCACTTAAATTATTTATGGGTAATTAGAACACAGCCTGGCTAGCAAATACACGCCTTTAGTTATTAGTCAGAAAAAAAATTGTAAACTGGCTTTATTATATGTTGTTGCACCCTAAAAACATATGTGGGTGAACTTTCTTTTAAGAAAATTGTCAAACTAAAGAAAAACCATGCAACGTAATCTGGCTCTAACAAATGCTTAAATGTTTAATAATATTGATCACAGCTGTTGTTTGTCTAAATAAAGTTGGCCCTCTGTATCTGAAGTTTCCACATCTGGGGATTCAACCAACCGATGGATCCAGGTTGGCTGACTACGCAGATGTGGAATGCAGATAGGGCAGGCCAACTCTTTTGTTGTTCAGTTGCTCAGTCATGTCTGACTCTTCGAAACCCCATGGACTGTAGAATGCCAGGCTTCCCTGTCCTTCACCATCTCCTGGAACTTGCTTAAACTCATGTCCATAAAGTTGGTGATGCCATCCAACCATCTCATCCTCTGTCATCCCCTTCTCCTCCCGCCTTCAATCTTTCCCATCTTCAGTGTCTTTTCAAATGAGTCAGTTCTTCACATCAGGTGGCCAAAGTATTGGAGCTTCAGCTTCAACAGGAGTCCTTCCAATGAATATTCAGGACCAATTTCCTTTAGGACTGAGTGGTTTGACTCCTTGCAGTCCAAGGGACTCTCAAGAGTCTTCCCCAACACCATAGTTCAAAAACATCAATTCTTCGGTACTCAGCCTTCCTTGGAGAAGGAAATGGCAACCCACTCCAGTGTTCTTGCCTGGAGAATCCCAGGGACGGGGGAGCCTGGTGGGCTGTCGTCTCTGGGGTCGCACAGAGTCGGACACGACTGAAGCGACTTAGCAGCAGCAGCAGCAGCCTGCCTTATGGTCCAACTCTCACATCCATACATGACTACTGGAGAAACCACAGCTTTGACTAGATGGACCTTTGTTGGCAAAGTAATGTCTCTGCTTTTTAGTATGTTGTCTAGGTTGGTCATAGCTTTTCTTCCAAGGAGCAGGCGTCTTTTAATTTCATGGCTGCAGTCACCATCTGCAGTGATTTTGGAGCCTAAGAAATAAAGTCTGTCACTGTTTCCCCATCTATTTGCCATGAAGTGATGGGGCTGGAGGCCATGAACTTCATTTTTTGAATGTTGTTTTAAGCCAGCTTTTTCACTCTCTTCTTTCACTTTCACCAAGAGGCTCTTCAGTTCCTCTTTGCTTTCTGCCATAAGGGTGGTATCATCTGCATATCTCAGATTATTGATATTTCACCTGGAAATCTTAATTCCACCTTGTGTTTCATCCAGCCTGGCATTTCGCATGATGTACTCTGCCAACTATACCATGCCATGATTATACAAAGGATTTTAGCATCCATAGATTTTGGTATCTTTGCGATCCTGGAAACAAATCCAACGCCCAAAGGATATAGAGACAACTGTGTATGTATAAAAAGTACATAGTATAAGCCTATGAGGTTCAAAAATCTGGGCTAGACTATTTGCTAGCTAGGACTTTGGGCAATTTATTTATTTGAACTTTAATTTCTTTATATGTAAAATAAGGATAATGTGTATGTTGCAGGGTTTTTGTGAAAAATGAATACTAAATGTGATAAACCTAAAACAATGCCTACACTGAGTAGGCCCTTAACAAATGATCCTTCTTCCTTACAAAAAACTATGATGCAATTTGGTTCTTTAGTCCCTCATTAAGTTTAACTGTGCTTAGTGATTTTTCTCCTGGTCTTTGTTAATTGCAATCCCTACAATTTCCCTTCAATCATTAACCAACTAAACTTATTCCATTCATCCATATACACTGATCACTTACTATGTGACTGGCAATTTTAAAGCTCTCCATGCTTTTTAATAATAATGTGACTGTTAAAACCATAACAACAGTTTTATTACTTATTTTTGTCTATATTTCTAAATAGTCTTAGTATTACTGTCTGTATCCTTAGACACATTTCTGTATGCTAGAATAACGGGTCTATGAAAGTGTGGTATGTATCTCATTTTTACAGCACCCTAATTAGGGTCCCCATATAGCAAGTTCTTAACAAATACTTTAAATGAAGATGAAGGTAAACTGTATCACCATAACAACATGTGTATTTCATAATGATAATTTTCAGTTTATGTGACTAAGGAAAAGAGGATCTGAAATTACAGTAAAAGTGAAACAATGAAAGGGCTGGGAAGAAAAATAGAAAGCAAACACATTGACAAAATAATTATCATGAGGATTCTATCAATACTTAAGAATATAATGCTTTATGTAGTATGGCTTTAATACATTACCAAAAGAATTTCTCGATGTAATGAAAAGAGGCTACAAGACTCAAAAGCTTGGGGAGAAAAACAGAAGGAAAAAATACATATGCAGAGACTAGACAGCAATATTCCTGTTTATCTATTATAGATGTATGCTATGCTATGCTAAGTCGCTTCAGTCGTGTCCGACTCTGTGCGACCCCATAGACGGCAGCCCACCAGGCTCCCCCGTCCCTGGGATTCTCCAGGTAAGAACAGTGGAGTGGGTTGCCATTTCCTTCTCCAATGCATGAAAAAGAAGAGTGAAAGTGAAGTTACTCAGTCATGTCTGACTCTTCTCGACCCCATGGACTGCAGCCCACCAGGCTCCTCTGTCCATGGATTTTCCAGGCAAGAGTACTGGAGTGGGGTGCCATTGCCTTCTCTGATAGATGTATACTACATACTTATTTTTCACTTTCTAAAATTTTTTTTAATTGAAGCATAATTGCTTTACAATGTTGTGCTGGTATCTATCATACATCAATATGAATCAGCCATAGGTATGCATATGTTCCCCTGCTATTAAACATCCAACCCCACCCCACTACTCTTAGGTCATCACAGAGCACCATGTTGAGCTCTCTGCGCTATAGGGTAATTCCAACTGGCTCTCTCTTTTACATAAGGTCATATCGATGCTTCATGCTACGCTCTCAGTTCAGCCTACCCGCTCCTTTCCCTGCTGTGTCCATAAGTCTGTTCTCTATGTCTGGGTCTCTCACTGCTGCCCTGCAAACAAGTTCACTGGTACCTTTTTCTAAATTCCATATATATGTCTTAATATATGATATTTGTTTTTCTCTTTCTGACTTATTCACTCTGTATAAGAGGCTCTAGGATAATCTACTTCACTAGAACTGACTCAAGTTCATTCTCTCATTTCTTTTTATGGCTAAGTAATTTTCATTGTATACATGTAACACAACTTCTTTATCTATTTATCTGTTGATGGGCATTTAAGTTGCTTTCATCTCCTGGCTAGTATAAATAGAGCTGCAGTGAACCCTGGAGTATATGTGTATTTTAGAATTGTGGTTTTTCTCAGGGCATATGCTACAAACACTACTTTTAAGACTAAAGGATTTTTTTAGTGTTATAGTGAGACCTATTAAATACCAACTACTTCTGATACATTTTTAACCCTACAAAACCAAACATATAAACAAAAGTTAATGAAATACAATTTTAATTTTATTCAACAGTAAGAAAGAATATTTCTGCTTGGAACATGCCTGGCTTGGCTCTAAGGGTGGCCTACATGTTCTTTGAAATTCTTTTTCTGAAATCAGTCTTATTGATGAATGTTAGAACTTTCCATGGGATATGACATATTCCTAAGCAGCTGTATGCAATGTATTACCAACAGGTACCCTTCCCTTACTCAAATACAGTTGTTCTTGGAGAGTTACATGGTAAAATATCAACACATAAGTGAGTCTAAGATATATATGCAAGTAACCTTAAGAATCAGAGTAACAGGTGAGTCCTAGCAGTATGAGCATAATAACAATAATTGATGTCAATAAAACAAGTCTTTCAATCCAAATGGACTGTGGGTAGTTAGAACAAAGAAAAAGAAAGTAAGTAAGGTAAATATTGACAATGCCTAGTTAGATAGCCATCATATCATCATAACATGGAAAACCCAAGTAAGTGGTCCTAATCATTTAGAATCATAATTGAGGAAAATAAAAATATGACAGGGATATAGTAAAAGGACATCAAGTCTATATTTGAAACCAAGAAATGAAGAGCAGTTGCAGGGCCTGGAAAAATGGTGAGACTATTTAGGGACTCTTGAGAAAAAGAATCAAAGTAAGTGGGAAAACGAATCTAAGTAAGTAATTAAGAATAGGTAGAGCATAATCCCTATGCCCATGAATCAATTAAAATAGGATGGAAGGCATGTTATGAAGGTTCTATTATAGCTCATTTTCCTCCTAGCTTCTATTTCTCACTGACTCCCTCCTCTGCTTTTCCCATAACTTCTGCCAATGACTGTAGAGGAGGAACAGAAGAGGAAAAATAATAGCAGACAATAGCAATGCACAACACATATAAACAACAGTAATACAAAGGAAGGGGTGGAAAGAAGAGAAAGAAAATAGTGCCAGCGTACACAGGAAGGAGAGAAATTCTGCAGCTGTCTGGCTGTGAGGACCATTCACATATAAAGAATGCACATAAATTCATCAGATTAATTACAAGGCTCCTTTTTTCTTCCAGGTTGTTTTAAACTTACTATTTTTAAATTAATTTCTATTGGAGTATAGTTGCTTTACAGTGTTGTGTTAGTTTCTACTGTACAGCAAAATAAATCAGTCATACTTATCCATATATCCCCTTCCTTTTGGACTTCCCTCCCATTCAGGTCACCACAGTGCATTAAGTAGAGTTCCCTGGGCTACACAGTAGGTTCTCATTAATTACCTATTTTATTCATAGTATCAATACTGTATATGTGTCAATCCCAATCTCCCAGTTGCTCCAACCCCTCTACAAGGCTCCTTTTATTCAACTAGATTTTATGATCAGCTTTTCATATTTTTCTCAGTAACTGGAAAATTTGTTTTATTATTTATGCTAATTCATAGACTAGTACATTTGGGTTACTTACACTGGATATGACTATATCTATAAAGATCTAAGTCTAACAGAAAATTACTAATGTGGGAGATATGCATGCCAGATGCTGACTACAAACAGGTAACATACAACCATTTTTTGGTACCAACTCAAAAGCTTAAGATACACTGGGAGGCAAAGCCATGAATAGCTTCTTTACATTCACTTTACACACGTTTGTATACTACTCCCTTTTTTGAATACAGTCACAAAGATATTACAAAAGAATTCTGTACAAGGTCACAAAAGATGAACACATGCAAGTTTCTTGCAGCCCCTAATATTTCTGAAACTAGTGTTTACATTGTCAGGAATGGATATAGATGCATTCACCACATTTCACATAAATGAATATCTACTTTGATATACTTATGAAAATAGCATTTTACAAACGCATATAACACCACAACAACTGGGATATACATAGCAATAAAGAGAGACTGGTTATACTGATGCCATTTATTAAGTTAGCATTTATTTAATACACACCAAAGTCAAAATGGTTATTAAGGATGAAGTCCTAGGACTCACACTCAGGGACTGTCGGCTTGTTCACTCTGAACTCAGGGAGAACCACCATAGTGGCAGAAACTATATGATTCTTTAACAGGCCTGACAGGAACACTAAGCCTAACAGACTAATATAATTTATTAGTAGTCAAAACAGGAAAAGTGGGAAACAAAAGCATTCAAAAGGGCAAGCGGTTCAGGTTAAACTGGAAAAGGTTTGCAGAAGAGCTGTTAAATCTTTTAAATCTCTGAACTTTATTTAGGGCACATGCTGAATGTCACACACACAGTTATACGTTAAAAGAAAAGGAGATCTATCAGTTTATGATATTTCTAACGTGACAAGATTCATAAAACAATTAAAGTGATAACTTGATGGTAAGAGATCAGCAAGCAAAGACAATCCTTTTTTCTTGAAAATCCCAAACAACCATTGTTTTAACTAAAAAGACCTGGGGCAAGTGGCCTAAGGATTAGAAAATACATTAGAGAACAGGAGTTATCACTGTCAGATCCTAGGGGTAAAAGGTGAAAGTGAAGTCGCTCAGTCTTTGTGACTCTTTGTGACTCCCATGGACTGTAGCCTATCAGGCTCCTCCATCCATGGGATTTTCCAGGCAAGAGTGCTGGAGTGGATTGCCATTTCCTTCTCCAGAGGAGTAAAAGGTACCTTCTTTTAACTTACAAAATACCAGCTCAACTCATATGTATACTTTCTTACCTTGTTTTCTGTTATAAACTCCTTGAATGCAGACCTACACAATTCCCTTCTTTTTTTTTTAATCTATAACTATTTTAAACTTATTCATAGTAGTCAGCATAATAGCTTACATATCGGATACTTGCTGAATTAAACTATTAACTGAAAAGATAAGGTAAAATACATTAATTAATTAATTATATTGACTGCCTTCTAAGCACTATTTTGGGGACTAATATTTGAAAAAAGTAGATAAAAAAATTTTAGTCATGTTTTTAGTAGAAGAAAAAATAATATATACAGTCTAATACAGTCATTTAAACATTATCATGTTATTCCTTTTAAAAGAATATTTGTGATTTGACAATTAGATTTTCTTATACATTACATAATTCTTTCCCCTCAGAATGCCCCCTTTCCCACCCCTACAGCTATAAACAGATTATAATGTAAATTATATATATACTAGACATGCCTATTGTTTCTAGTTGGCCTCCAACTCCCAACAAACCACAGAAGGGGCAGACATATTCCATACTTTTGGGAAGAGCTAATTACAGCGCTGGCTGGCTAATTACCTGAGAATTTAAACTTAGACACTGAGTGAAAGCGAAAGTCACTCAGTCTTGTCCGACTCTTTGGCACCCCATGGATTATACAGTCCATGGAATTCTCCAGGCCAGAATACTGGAATGGGTAGCCTTTCCCTTCTCCAGGGGATCTTTCCAAACCAGGGATCGAACCCAGGTCTCCTGCATTGCAGGCAGATTCTTTACCAGCTAGCCACAAGGGAAGCCCAAGAATACTGGAGTGGGTAGCCTGTCCCTTCTCCAGGGGATCCTCCCGACCCAGGAATCGAACCAGGGTCTCCTGCATTGCAGGCGGATTCTTTACTGACATGGAGAGGGCCCCGAAACTGACAGGTAGTTAAAACAAGTTGGACAACATGCAAGATGAGATATGAAGAGACAAATAAACTGAGACTGAGAAGACAAGAACACAGAGATGAAAGATACCATGAGGCCCCACAGATGAACAGAAAAACGCCAAGACCTCATTTTCCAAGGACTGAAATATGCATACAAGGCCCAGCTGAGGATTCAGAGAGCTCTACAATAACATCTCTTATTTGAGCTACCTGAAATACATTTCTGATCCCTTCAGTTGAAGAGCCTTGATAAAATCATGTAATTTACTCAGTATAGTACTGAAAGTGAAAAGCAGAACAGGTTTAAGGGTACAGAATTGTGTTGTTTACCCTCATGATCACATGGCTGACTAGGACCTGTGACTCACTGACACTGCCCAACAGCACAAGAGAGTATCATATTACATACTGCTAGCCTGGGAAAAGAGAAGAAATAAAGTCCAAAAATCTTAAGTTGAATCATTCTAAGTTGGGGACTGTATGTATGTTTTTATATTCTAAAAATTAAAAACGGAGGAAAAAGGAAGGGGAAATGCTTAAAAAAGCAAGTACAGACCTCTCTCAGTATCCACAGGGGATTGGTTACAGGACTGTTTGCGGATACCAAAATCCATGAGTATTCAGGCCCTTTATGTTAAATTGTGAGGTATCTGCATACAACCTGTGCATAGCCTCCCATATACTTTAAATAATCTCTAGGCTACTTATAACACCTAATATGATTTACAAATAGCTCATGTAAATGACATAAATATCATGTAAATTATGTATAAATAGCTGCTGGTGGGCAGCAAATTCAACCTTTGCTTTTTGGAACTTTCTGGAATTTTCTTCCTGAATATTTGTGACCTAAGGTTGGTTGAATCCAAGGATGTGGAATCCATAGACAGGGAAGGCTGATTGCACCATATCTCACTGCTTCAAGAACACATCTCTTTTTCATATTTTAACTTTTCAAAACTTGGGATGTTTCATATAATCCTTGTCAGTGAGACAGCAGTTATGACATAACTGTCATTACCTGTGCATCAAAATGTGAATAGGGGTCGGCAGCTTGGGGAAAATAACTCTGAAGACACGATGGGGCATTCTTAAGAAATGCTGTAATCATCAATTCGCTTTATGTTAAAGAGGGAAATGTATGGAAAAACAGGGACATTAACAACTCTAAGTTGAAAATTAACTTAGAACACTGTATGTAGAGATTAATCTTTAATTTATATCATTTATAATTAAACAATTTCTTCTATTACAAAAGTGATACACAGGCACACACATACTCACATGACATACTTTTTTTCATACCAAAGGGTTCAAAGAGGAAATTCAAGTGGTCCATAATTTCATTACCCAGATTATTATTCAACACATTAAAAAGCGGAAAAAAATATCAGCTGTATTGCTTACATGCTGTATTTTGTTCACTTGTACTTTAGTTTTTAGACTGTTGCTATTCATAGATCATTACCTCTACTTCACGGATTAGTAATTCTTAAGTTTTAAAAATCAGGTTTTATATGTAAATCTCCAGTTTTTAACTGATTATGTTTCAGTTGGGAACAGTATTATAAAGATTACCATGAACAGTTAAATTCCCAGGTTAGCTAAAAAGGACTATTTAACTCAAAATGTATCTTTACCGTAATAAACACTGTGGGAATACAGAACCTGTAAGCACTGTTATGGACTAAATGTGCTCCCCTCAATTCATATTTTGAGGACCTAACTCTCAATATGATTGTATTTGGAGACAGGGCCTATTAAAAGATAATTTTGCTTGTTGTTGTTTAGTCATTAGGTCATGCCTGACTCTTCTGTGATCCCATGGACTGTAGCCCACCAGGGTCCTCTGTCCACAGGATCTTCCAGGCAAGAATACTGGAATGGGTTGCCATTTCCTTCTCCAGGGGATCCTCCTGGATCAGGGATGGAACCTCAGTCTCCTGCATTGGCAGGCAGATCCTTTCCTGCTAAGCCATGAGGGAAGCCCTATAGATAAGGTTAAGTGAGGCCATAGGATGGGGCCCTAATCCAATAGGACTGGTATTCTGAATTAGAAGAGATAATGAGACCAGGGCCACCTAGCATGTTGTATTTTGTTATGGCAGGCTAAGTGGACGAATGAAGGCTCTTTATAACATCATTTTTAAATATTAGACAATGACCTCAGTTTCAACTTGGGACATCCTCTGCTACTGTAATTCCAGCAACAAGAAGACATATTTACTTCTAGACCCCTACCTGGTGATTAGTAAAACTGCTAGGTTTTTGGTTTCTGTGTCATTGCAATGGGAGAGGGAGGCAGGGATGAAGGGATTGGGGTTTTGTAGAAAGAAAAAGGTGGGAGAATGAAGCAAGGTGAAGATGGGGAGAAAGAAGAGGAATTGAAGAATTGTAGTGGGATGACAGGGCTTCCCAGATGGGTCAGTGCTAAAGAATCACCTGCCAATGTAGGAGACGCAAGAGATGCTGGTTTGAACAACAACTATTCTCTTTGATGTTGTATGACCTTTGGAAAGTTATCTAAAATCTCTGGGTTCAGTGTCTTCATGTGAAGACATACTAGAAATAGAAAATAATTATATTAGAAATAGAAAATAATATTAGAAATATAAATAATTATATTATAAATATAAATAATTTAGTTTCTATATTAGAAAAATAATATATTATTTCTATATTAGAAAAATAATATATTATTTCTATATTAGAAATAATAATAGAAATAGAAGAGCACCTAATAAATTCTATATTAGGGTTAAATAAGACAGCATAGATGTAAGGGCTGGGTAAGTGAAAAGATATTCAAAACCATTAACTGAATTAAGAGCACAGTTGCTCTGATATACTCATCTACAGAATAAACTATTTACACAATTCTTCCCACCTTTAGGGGTCTCCTGAATCAAATAAAATGGTATGACCTTTAAAATCAGATCTGTTTTCAAAACCTAACCCCAATACTTAGTAGCTATTTGGCACTGGGTAAGTTACTTGGCAGCACTGAGCTTCAGTTTCATTATCCTTAAGATGAAGCCAACAATGCTTACATTATGTGGTTTGTAAGGAGTAAGTTAGATCAGGTATATAAAGTATCTGACCAAGGCTAAGAACTAATAATGTAAAGATGTCATTTGCTTCACAAATTAAGTGCATTCTTAATCCAAATTCCAATAGAGTGTTTCATGTAATTTGACAAAATGTTCTAAAAACTCACCTGGAAGAGAAGATATACAAAAATATCCAAACGAGAAAGAACATTAGGAGTTTTGTTATTATATATATGAAAATAGGATAAAGTTAAATAATTAAAACAGTATGGTATTAGCACAGCTACAGACAAAATAGATAATAAAAATGAATGAAGTCCAGAAACAGACCTAGACACAATATATGGAGATTTTGCAAATCACGTAAATATAAGGGTAAGAAAAACTATTAAATAAAACAGTGGACCAAGTGGTTGTTCTTAAAACAGGTGAATTCAAGTTTAAAAGTTTAAAAAAAAAAACCTAAGAGACAATATAGAATATTGATAAGGTTGAGGATGGTTCTAAGTAAGAGAGAAAACTCAGAAGCTATCATTCTCACAACAGAATAAAGAGAAAGCTTGTGTATTTCATTCTTGTATTGCAGTTTCTTACCATTAACAGAAGAGAATCCCAACCTCCAAAATGGTATTCTGATCAGTGTACAAAAATCCTTCTGTACTTAAAAACATTTAAAAAATAGTTGTGTAAGTACAGAGACACACACAAAGAAGCTTTTTTAAAAAGGCAATTTCTCTCATTAATTCTATTACAATTCTATTACAATTAAACAATTCCCTACTGATTAAATGGGCAACTTAGTGATGTAAGCATTGGTGCTTACAACCACACAACTTAGAAATTCATAAAATACAACAGAAAGTTCAATTTAAAAATAAATATATACGATGCTCTCATGATTCTATTGATAAATTGCAATATGAAGTGGATTTTTCAACATTTCATAATCATTTCCTTGAGACTTATGACATTTTAAAACCTAGAGTTAAAAGAATCAGAGATAGGAAGTCAACTATATTAGGTAATTGAAATGCAAAGCAAAATTTGCTACATTTGACACTCTAAAGGTGAAGTGAAAGTAGCTCAGTGGTGTGCAACTCTTTGTAACCAGGAATTCTCCAGGCCAGAAAACTGGAGTGGGTAGCCTTTCCCTTCTCCAGGGGATCTTCCCAACCCAGGGGTTGAACCCAGGTCTCCCACACTGCAGGTGGATTCTTTACCAGCTGAGCCACAAGGGAAGCCCCAAAATACTGGAGTGGGTAGCCTATCCGTTCTCCAGGGGATCTTCCCTATCCAGGAATGGAACTGGGGTCTCCTGCATTGCAGGTGGATTCTTTACCTGTTGAGCTACCAGGGATATAATTTAGTAATTCAATAAAGAGGGAAAATGTGCTAAGTTAATTTTTTCTATTTTTCTGTTTTGAATGACAAAATTGGGATTATCTCCTAATTAACATGTTGAAAAAGTATTTTCAAAAGCTTATCTCAAGGTTTTATTCATCTGAATGGCTTTCAATTATGCGTTTTCACTTGATTTCACAACAGAAAAATAATTTGTATCTGATTTACAACAGATTCAGCATTTCGTGTCAATCTAGGAAAACAAAACCCTTTCTATCATTCCGTTTTTTTTCCTGAAGATTGCAGTTAAGTTGACCTCTGTGGCGACTAGAGCCTTCTGGCCACTGAGCCTTTTCCCACAGATTGAAAATTTCACTTCTATCCTCCTGTCACCTGCAGTAAGCAGGTATTCTTTCTAAGGTTTAATAAGGAATTGTACTCTTGGCAATTATTAGGAAGTTGACAAGATGGAAAAGAAGCAAACAAGATGAAAGAATTGATGATACAAAGTTAACGATCTCCCCATAAAAATTATCTTAATATATGCAAAAAAGCAAAATGAAATCTGTTAGATCTTCTCTCAGTCTTTCCACTAATTCTAGTCTTCAGGCAAAGCCAACCTCCTACTGCTTAACCCGTTATCACTCAATAAGATTACTGTACTTTCATCTCTGTTAATGCAAGGAAGTGGCCACGAAGCATGTGGAATCCTAGCTCCCCGACCAAGGATCGAAACTGCACCCCAGCATTGTTAGGCGAAGTCCCAATCACTGGACAATGAGGGAAGTCTCATCTCATCTCTCTCACCTCACATTCTTATTTTCCTTTAAAAACTCTTCAATGTCATTTATTCTCCGACATCTCCAAAATTACTTTCCACAATTAAAAACTCTGTAAATCTAACAAAGAAAAGTTCTTGCTCTGGTGAGAAGGGACTAAAAATTCTCCCTTCTAAATTGGGAAACCTCAGGTGAAGTCTAACTTCTAAACGGCGAGACGTAAGATCTTCGAAATTTGCAGAGGTGGTTTGACGGAAAGAAATGCCCTCGTCATTAGAGAGGTCGCAACCCCCCGGCCCGTGGTTGAGGCAGAAAAGCCCGGTATGCTTCTGCCCAGGCAAGCGGCAAGATGCTATCCGGCTTTTGGGAAACGGCCACGGAGGGCAGGCCCGGGCATCCCCCGCAAGCTGTCTCACGTCCCGGTCCACAAGCCCGGCGGGTTCGTCATAAACACGCTAGGCACAGATAGGAGCGTGGCACAGGGGACGGGTCATGCAACTATCAAACGAAGCCCACCCTCCCTCTGACGGTCCCCAAGGCGACCAGCCCTCCCGGCGCGGATCACTCACCAGTTGCCTCCGGACCGCGACTACAACTCCCAGGAGGCTGCGCGGCGCACGGAGCAGCGTCCTTCCCAGAATGCAGCACAGCGGGGTCCCCATCCCGCCTTCTCCTTTCTCCGCTCCTCCTACTTTCCTACCCGGCGTCACCCGGGAGGGCCGGAGGTAAGTTGCGGGAGGGAACTCCGAGCCTCGGCGTGACGCGTCAGACGTTGGGAGGGGGACGGGGCGGGGAGCAGAGGGGAGAATGGGAGGACGAAAGGGAGGGAAGAGGGGAGGGGAGGGTAAATAGTGGGCTAGGCAGGAAGATGGCGGCCTAGCGGAGGTGTGAGTGGACCTGGGTCTCTGCAGCTGGGTTTTCCCTCTTCCCGTCTTCCTCCTCTTTTCCTCTCCCCCGAGGTTGGCATCGAGGGGGTCAAATTCGGGCGGCGGCGCCGGGCGCAGCGCAGGGGTCACAACGACGGCGACGGCTGACGGTTGGAAGGGCAGGCTTCCTTCGCCCCTCGACCTCCTTCCCCGGTCCGCTTGGTGTCAGGCGCGGCGGCGGCGGCGGCGGCGGCGCGGCGGGCGGACTCCATCCCTCCTCCCGCTCCCTCCTGCACCGGAGCGGGCACTCCTTCCTTCGCCATCCCCCGACTCTTCACCCCGGGGACTGGGCGCCTCCACCGGCGCAGCTCAGGGAGCGGGGGCCGGTCTCCTGCTCGGCTGTCGCGCCTCCATGTCGGATAACCAGAGCTGGAACTCGTCGGGCTCGGAGGAGGATCCGGAGACGGAGTCCGGGCCGCCGGTGGAGCGCTGCGGAGTCCTCAGCAAGGTGAGCAGTCCGCGAGGCTGAGGGGCCCCTTGCCCGGACTCACCTGCCGCGAGGCGAGCAGCTGAGGGCACGGGGTGGGGCTGGCAGCGAGAACACGGATTGTCCCGGGGCGGGGGCTGCGGAATGGGCCCGGGGTGTGGGGCCGAGTCCTGCCGCTGAAGTGCCCGGACCGGGGCCGCGGTGGGGGTGGGGGCAGAAGGGGACGGTCTTCTTCGCCTGCCCTGGGTCTCGGCGGCCTAGGACCGGGGGAAGCTCGTCCCAACCCGGGGATCCATCCAGTTTGGGAACGGGATGCGCACCGCGACTCGGGACCCCGGGCGGCAGGCGTCCTGGATATAGGAATTCGGGATGAGCAACAGCAGTATCCGAAGGAACGAGTACGGTAAAGAGGTTTGTCCAGAGATGCCGAGCAGAGCAGGGGTGGGGGATTTTTGTAGACGCAGTTTTTGAGAAAGAAGCCGGAGCAACTTGGCTTGGTGCTGAAATGTGAGGTGGGAAACTATGCCAGGCTAGATGTAGTGAGAGATCTAAATGAGGAGGACGTTTTGTACTTTCCTTTCACCCTTTACCCCAATTCAGAGGGAGCTATTGAATCGGCAGGTGATAGGTACAAGAAATATTCGTAGTAACTTGAAACATGTCAGAATGGAAACCGACATTTATTTAGTCCAAGAAGAGTGTTATTTAGTAAAGTATTCTTGCAGACAGGGGGCAGAGTTAGGAAAAGACATCTTACTTTTCCTGTATTTTTTTAAAAACATTTTTTCCAAAATTTTTACGAAGTAGATAGTCATTTGTAGAATTTGAAAGCTAGTTAACGAAAATGGATGAGGCCCCTTTTAAGAGGGAAGGTGGGTAATCTTTTCCGTTGGTAGTACGTGGTTTGGGGTTTGTTGTTAAGGTTTTGTTTTCTTTCCTTCTTTTCTTTCTTTTTCTTTTAGGTTTTTGCTGTGATAAGATCCACATTGCCTTTTTTACTTCGTTTTCTCTTTCTGTTAAACTTTTAGAAATGGCTGGAGCTGGCAGTTAACTTGGAGAAGGGGAGCAGGGTCCAGTCTTTCAACAGGCTGGTCATAAGATACTAGATCATGTGCAGCCACTGCCTATTAAGAAATCACCATGCTTTCAGTATACCTACTTTGGCTAAGCTTTTGGACGTCGTTTGTGTAATCGTTTCATATTAGGCTTTTATATTGTCTTTAGAAGACTGAGAAAGGACCTATGAAAGGCATGAGTATGTCAAAACTAAGGCTTGCACGTGTTAACTTTTATTTGTGTATGGAAAAATTACAGTGTGTTGATAATGTAATCATTATTGGAATTTCAGTGAAAAATTTTCAGTAAGGTGAAACTCCCCAGGGTCTCTTTGGATTAGATGTATCTTGTAATTTAGGAATCTGGATTGAACATGTGTGATGGGTGTACATTTTCCTTTGGAACTGTTAATGAATCTTTTTTGCTTCTCAGTGATTCCGATAATTTCACCAAATTAGTATTGTGGTGTGTTAAGTATTTTACAAAAACAAGCTGTACTTTTGAACTATTGATTATCCCTTTTTGTGGGATAGGATTGTAGTGAGGGGTGGAGTCACCAGTGCTCTGAGTATGCGCTGTGTGTGAGTATCCAAGAATCACTTAAGCAGAGTGTTGTAGTATATACTTTATGACCAAAAAAAAAAAAAGATTTGTCTCTGTGATATTTAAGTGCATAGAGATGTAGTATTTGACCACTTCTTTAGTAGGCAGATAACTTCCATGTTGCTGTGTACCTGGAATCAACAGGGACGTAGGTTTTGGTATTCTTGTTAACAGCTAAGAAAGAAATTTCCCTGAAATTTAGCAATTTATGGATACATATGTTTTCTTGGAAGCTTTTTCATCAAGAATGTTTTATAGTGAATGTATGTTTTTAAGTTTCAAGTACATATATATTTTGAATCTTTGTATTCACTTGGTAATTTTAAACAAAGGTTAGAACTCAGTGTCTGTTGTTTAACTTCTGTTTAGTAATGTAGTTAAATCCTAATGCTAACTTGTTTTGTTCCCCCACGAATGGAGTGAATTTGAAATGGTGGTGGTAGAGTAAACTTGTATGAGAAATACAGCAGCCCAGCGTTTTTTTAATATGAATATATTTTCTACAGGCTTGTTTCTTAGACACGTTAAGTTCCAAAAATACTGGGTTGACAATAATTCTAGGTGGTTATAACAGATGTCAAGTTGGGTTATGGATGGGAAAAGATTCAGGCCTTAGATGGACTTGAGAGCAACTAAGCCTGGATAAATCTCACCCAATTTCTTCTGAATTCTCTCCAACTTTATTACCTTATCTTTATCTAATGTTTTCTTCACACACCTAACTATTGGCTGAAATTCTGTCCATCTCTGGAGTCCATCTCAACTGTTCTTTCTATGAAGACTTTTATTTTGCCAGCCATCCCAGCACTCCTTTCCTCAAGGGTGTTATCTCCTATGAATATAGTAGAGTATTCATTCATATAGCATTTTATGTGTGACTTGCTTCTGATCCTTATTATAAATGTGTTTTTTTTTCCTCCTGAATTTATGCTTGCTGGACTACTAGGAAGCAGGATCATTTAATTCTCTTGCAGTGCCCACATATCGCCTTGGCTCTGTTGAATGGGGAAGAGTGAAGAAATGTTGTGAGGCTAGGAGGAAAGGCAGAAGTCTGCCGCCTGGTTGTGAATAGAGTTAACACTACCTGGGTAAAGGGCCTGAAGTTTATGTGATTATTGGGTCTTCTATAAGAATATAATATAAAAGTATGGGCACAAAATTGTTAGTGTCTTGTCTGTCACTTTGAAAGGGATCTGTTCTTGTGAGGTTCCCTGAAGGATTCTAAGCTTCATTTTTGGGGAACCCGGATGTCTCAGCCAGTAAAGAATCTGCCTGCAACGCAGGAGACCTGGGTTCAATTCCTGGGTCTGGAAGATCCCCTGGAGAAGGGCATGGCAACCCACTTCAGTATTCTTGCTTGGGAAGTCCCTTGTATAGAGAGCTTCATTAGCTATTCATAATTCTGCTTCCAACTGAGAAAATACTATGTGCTTGGCAGTGTTCTAAGTCTGTTCATGCTTAATCTTAAAAAACTTTAAGAGGTAAAATGTGACAAACAAACAGAGGATAAGTAACTTGACCGTAGTCACACAGTTACTAGTTTTCTGAGAGGCAATAATTGAATACAAGGTAGGATTAAGGTATACCAGTCTAAACAGTGTCTATTGTAGGCAATCAGTTGTTCATGTAAGTTTTGTAACTGGAGACTAAATGAGGTTAATATGTAAGATAAATAAGCAAAATATGCCTAATAAATAAGATTATGTAAGTTATGAAATTAAAAGCAGAAGATATTAGAGGTAAGGTTATTAAGCCTTCTCAGGAACCCAGAAAGTATTATTTGGTCAGTCGTGTCCGACTCTGCGACCCCATGACCTGTAGCCCGCCAGGCTTCTCTGAGCATGGAACTCTCCAGGCAGGAATACTGGAGTGGATAGCCATTCCTTTCTCCAGGGGATCTTCCTGACCTAGGGAATGAACTCAGGTCTCCTGCATTGCAGGCAGATTCTTTACCGTCTGTGTCGCCAGGGAAGCCCCTGATAATTTGATTGGATTACTTGAAAAAAGATGAGAGTCAGATTTAAGGGTTTAATAGGCAGGAAAGATGAAGTTAAATAATTTGTCAAAACTTTTCACACAGCTAGGAAAGTACTTGAGCCTCTCTGATGTTGTATCCACTGCTCTGTCCATGCTATACCAGAATCCTGAGCCGGGTTTGAGTCTGAATGACTGGAAGTAGCAGTATAGCCAAAGAAATAGGAACATAGTGGGGTAGTGCACTCTATGGTAGAGGTAAATTTATTTTTGTGTCTATTTGTTGTCATTTTAAGTCGCTGTCTTAAGTGGTGGTAAATCTCAGGGCGCTTATCCTGTGTGGATAAGTTCTTAGGGAGGGCTTGTAATGGTGGAGTTTAGAAGATGTTAAGAGCCAAACAGTCTCAAACCTGTTGAATTAGGAAACAGTAAAGAAAAGATTTCTCTGAGCCAATGCAGTATATTTTTAACAATCCATTTAGAGTTAGTTTTTGGCAGATAGTTTTTGAATTGTCTACTTAAAACCCCAGGGCATAAAAATATACAATATCAACAATTCCGATAGAGGTTACATTTCTGCCTTTGTAAGTTTATTGGTTTTGATCCTCACTGTGCAGCAGCAGAACTTTAGCAGCACAAACCATTTGTAGGTACTGGAAACAGATAATCCAAGTATGTTTTTGGAAACCAATTTTATGTTTGTATTTTACCCTTGAGTTTGAAAAATAGATCTTCAAAGAGTGCTATGGAGGTAAAAGTAGTTGATAGATATGCCAAAGAGGTGATCTGTATTTTTACTTTAATGTAGTCAGAAACATCATACATTTTCATATAGGAATAACTTAACAACAAAAACAGAGTTTTGGGCATGATTGGCTTCTATTTTAGAATGCTTCATGCATGAGGGGAGTGAGAGACTGTGTAGCCAAACTTATTTTGCTGTTGAATATGTCGAATGCGACAGGGACAGAAACAAATTTAAGTCTTGAAGGTGGTGAGGAGGGGAGGATGAAAGCACACCAGAAAAAAAAAAAGCAGAATTTTTAACCGAAATGTGCTTCAGTTTTTATTCTTTAGATGTTATGTTTTATTTATTGTCTATTTTATCTATAATTTTGAAGAAATTATGGAAAATCATATTTAATCTGGAAAATCTTAGCTTTTTTAATTTTAACTGTTTGTAGTTAGAACTTTTCACATTTTGGTCTTAAACTTAGATTGACTGCTGTTTAAGAGTGTTTGGATTTCTAAAATACTGACTTAATTTTTTGTTTTCTTTTCCTTCAGTGGACAAACTATATTCATGGGTGGCAGGATCGCTGGGTAGTTTTGAAAAATAACACTCTGAGTTACTACAAATCTGAAGATGAGACAGAGTATGGCTGCAGAGGATCCATCTGTCTTAGCAAGGCTGTCATCACGGTGAGTTCCTGTTTCCCTTCATTCAACAAATGTTGATTGAGCATCAGCTATACACTAGGAACTCTATTCTTGGGGCTTATGTTTATGAAAAGAATAGATTAAGATCCTTGCCCTTGTGAAGCATAGTCTAGTACTTTTTTCCGTAGAATTATTTTAGAGTATATCACTGGACACTATTATTTTGTTTGTGTGCGTGCATGCTCAGTTGTGTCTGACTCTGTGACGCTATGGACTGTATCCTGCCAGTTCCCTCTGTCCATGGGATTCTGTGGGTTGCTGTTGCCTCCTCCAGTTATTTTATTTAGACATGTAGGATTTGTCTAGTTGGTTACAACAAGCCCTTAAACAAGGGCTTCAGAAAAACATGTTAGATGGCTTCATATCTGATAGGTTGGCACAGTTACTTAGTGAGTTATTGAAAAAGTTAAACGAGGAAAGTAAAAAGATACATATTGTAACATTTTGAAATTTTGACTTAAAATGTAATAGACCATAAATCTAAATTCACTTAATCAACTTTCTGATGTAGAGCTAACAATATCTCTTTGAAGATCATGGTTGAGAGAAGTTTTTGTGTAAAGTAGTACATCCATAATGCATGATCTGCAATTTCCAGTTTTGATTCTCTAAAGTGGAATAAAGCCTTAAAGATACTTTTGAAAAACCCTAAATATAGGTTCCTCTTTTTGACTTTTAATGTTTTTCCCTAATATTTTACAGATGTCTCACCTTTATCTAATTTAATACCTTTTAAAAGAATGACTCACCTTTATTGAGTCATTCTCCTCAGCTTGCACTCAACTTCATTTACATAGATATAACTCTTTGCTTTTGTGTTCCATAGGCTTACATAATGTTTAAGTTATGTAAGGACTACAGCAAGTAAACTGATATAAACAGGTTTAGGAACAACCGAATGAATTGTTAAACGTGTAACTCAACTAGTAGGTCAGAAGTACCTGAATGTACTAAAAATAACATACTAGTTGAGAGTGATTACCATTCATGGCATGTTTAATAAAGGTTAAAAACATGTTATCTAAGTCAGGTTGGGAAAGTTTCCCTAGGAGCTCAGAGTAAAGAATCTACCTGCAGTGCTAGAGATGTGAGTTTGATCCCTGGGTCAGGAAGATCGCCTGGAGAAGGAAAAGGCAACCCACTTCAGTATTCTTGCCTGGGAAATCCCTTGGATAGAGGAGCCCGGTGGGCTACAGTCCACAGGGTCGCAAGAGAGTCGGACACAGACTTAACCAAAACAGTAACAACAAGGCAGATTAGTTAAGTGGAAGTCAGTTAAGGAAGCTGTTGTAGTTAAAAATCTAAAAATGAGTGTCTTAAAACAGTCTTAGATTTCACTGATACATCCAAAGAGAATTCACTTTATGAGAGAATTTATATTGTTTATAAAAAGCAAATGGTATGCTTTGGATATGTGTTCATATCTAAATGACTTAACATATGTTTATGTTACACATTTAAGGAAAATCATGTAGTATTTTTCCATCATTTTTCATACATTCTGCCCTTAAGTGTTCACAGTTTGAAAACAAATACTTAGTTGAATATTGAGTTGGAAAAATTTATGGAGGATTTATTTGGAAATGTTCAGAATGAAACTACTGCTCTCCATTCTTAAAGACAATTTTAAAGAAATAGGTTGAACGTAAAAACTCAGTGTTTGTTTTGACTGGTTTGTGGTTCATTATAATGAACTTTTGAAATTGTATCTAGTTTAGCATTTTAGAGTTTTCTTTCTTTTGAGATGGATCACTGCTCATGCTCGAGGAAAGAATGAATCAGGGATAGAAATATATTTTATAATCTTGAAATGTCTTCCTTTGGTTCTTCCCTTCTTCCTTCTTTTGCATATTGTTAGATGCTTGTTAGTTACAGTGCTTGTTTGACTCTTTGAAAATAGTTTATTGATTGGTGATGTGGAAAGAGACGAATGAGGTTTTATATCTTCCTAAGAAATACTATTCGTAGAGTGCCATGCTAATTTTTGTGGAGTTAAATTTAGTTATGTTGTCTTGAATTATGGATTGTGTTAATAGTGCCTGGCTTATTTGGGAAAAAGAAAAAGTTTCAGTAAATATTTACATTGCATCTACTCAGGAAAAAGCCATGTGTTAGTTCTTTGTAGATTTCTATTGTTTTTAGATCTGTAGTTGCTTACAGAACTTTTATTGCAGTTCATAATCAAATAAATGAGTAGGAAACCAAAATGATTTGAAAAGTTTGGAAGAACCTAGTGGAAGTATTCACTGGGCTAGGTGGTAGTACAGAAGGTTAAAAAAAAAAATAAAGCAGCAGAATCTGAGGGGTAGTTAATCTTCACTATAGTTAAGCAGGGCTTCCCAGGTGGCACTAGTGGTAAAGAACCGTCCTGCCAATGCAGAGACATAAGAGACTCCTGTTAGATCCCTGGGTTGGGAAGATCCCCTGGAGGAGGCCTGGCAGCCCACTCCAGTATTCATGCCTGGAGAATCCCCATGGACGGAGGAGCCTGGCGGGCTGCAGTCTTTGGAGTTGCTAAGAGTTGGACACGACAGAAGTGCCTGAGCACCCACGCATAGCTAAACAGGTGGCGGGGGAAACAGAAGCATTTACATTCCTGAACTCCTTCAACTTTGCTCCTACTCTGTGGGTTCCCAGGTTCACTGTTACATAATATTTCAAGGAAATTCCAAAATATAACTGAATTCAGTGAGCTTCTCAGAATGAAGTTGACAAATAGAGTATGTATTTGAGTTAAATTTTTAAAATACAATACTGCTACTAAGTCGCTTCAGTCGTGTCCGACTCTGTGTGACCCCACAGACGGCAGCCCACCAGGCCCCACCGTCCCTGGGACTCTCCAGGCAAGGACACTGGAGTGGGTTGTCATTTCCTTCTCCAATGCATGAAAGTGAAAAGTGAAAGCGAAGTCGCCCAGTCGTATCCGAACCTCAGCAACCCCATGGACTGCAGCCTTCCAGGCTCCCCCATCCATGGGATTTTCCAGGCAAGAGTACTGGAGTGGGGTGCCATTGCCCTCTCCGAAAATACAATACTAACCTCTGTTAAATAGTTATCTTTGCTTTCCTTAAATGTGGGCTATTACCTGTATCAATTAATCTTTGAAGGCAAATAATAAATATGTTTGAATTCACACACATGACATCCTTAGGAAATCATAATGCTCATATGTGAGGAAGTCTGGACTTGAAGAGTTGTGACTACTGTAATTCATTAACGTATTTATTATTTGTTAGTGAACATAACACTTGAGCCCACCTTTTCCCATAGAACCTAATTCATTGTTTTCTTATTTTAGCTTAACAATGAAGTCATTCTTTATTTGAATCATGTTCTTTAACTCTGTGATAATAAATTGAGTGAAATACTTTCAAGGAACTTTGTATTTCTTGGGAGAATTTGTTACCTGGAAATAATTCTTAATGTGAGGGGTTGGGAGTAAGTTAATAAGAAAAACAGTGCTGTGTCACTTTGTGGGAAATGATGTATGTGTATCTTGAATAAATGAGTGTGGTAAGTTGAATTTTTCAGTTATTGTAGTTTAGTAGTTATTTACTTAAGACTCAGTCTCTGCTACAAAACTTTCCATATAGATGTTCAGTGAATGTTAGTTGTATTATTAGTTGTATTTCATCAATCAAAAGCAATGTTTATGGAGTATTTAAACTTATTAATTTTTAAGTTCTGTTTTAAAATACCTATGGTGAAAAAAATATAAACCATACCATGAAAAGGTTTGCAAAGTAAATGCTTCTCTTTACTGTTAGTCCTGTACTCAAGAAATAACCAAAGTTAAATTTTTGGTCTGTTCTTCCAGATAATATCATGTCTATATAAGCATTTATTTGTTTCTATCCTTCCTTTTTCATTTACACAGATTGCATCATTCTAAACCTATTATTCTGTACCTTGTTTTCATTTACTATGTCTTGGACATTTACTACACTTTGTTGAATTATGTGCCTATAACATTTATTTGCCATTTCCCTGTTCTTGGACATTTAGCTCATGTTTAAGTTTGTTTTACTGTAAGCACTCTTGAAACAAACATATGTAATATTTTTAAATTTGTTTATAGTTTACTGTCAAATGCCCTTTCAAAAGTACCACTTTTCATTCCTACTGATTGTGTATGAGTGTCTCTATTTCCCAATACCTTCAAGTATTGAGAAAGTCGGGTTTTGGAAATGTTAAATATTTGTCAAACTGATAGATAAAAATAGTGTCTCATATTAGATTTTGCACTTCTTTATTCAAGGGGCTGAGTAACTTCTTATGTTTAGAACTCTTAGTTTTTCCTCTTCTCGTCGCTTGTTCATATCTTTTTCAATAACTGATTTGTAAAAGCTCTTTATATCATATTTGGCAGTTTGTCATATTTATTGTAAATGTTTCCCCCTCAGGTTGTCATTTGTCGCTTTCTTCTTGTTTTATAGTCTTTTTTTAAGCCTAACAGAAATTAAACATTTTGGGTCCTTTTTTTGACTTTTTCCTTTATGGCTACTGTATTGTGTTTGGATAGGTGTTTCCCCCTCAAAAACTATTTGTTGTTATTGTTGTTGAGCTGGTCAGTCATGTCTGACTGTTTGTGACCCGTGGACTGCAGCCCGCCAGGTTCTTCTGTCCATGGGATTTCCCAGGCAAGAATACTGGAGTGGGTTGCTATTTTCTTCTTGAGGGAATCTTCCCTACTCAGGGATCAAACCTGCATCTCCTGCCTTGGTAGGTGGATTCTTTACCACTGAGCCACCTGGAAAGCCCTTAAAGACTATAACTCATGTAGTTACATTTTCAACTACAATTTCATATTTGAATTTGATTTCTGTGAGAGTTACTTTAGTAAAAGGAGTGATGTGGGGACTTCTAACTTTTTTTCAAACGGCTAACATCTAGTCAAATACCATTAATTGAAAAATTCACCTTTTCCCCACTGACTTGAAATGTCATCTTTATTGTATATTACATTACCATGTATATTTGAGGTCGTTTCTGGACTCTTTTTTGTTCAGTTGGTTTGCCTATTCCTTCTTTTTGTATCATATTTAAAAATTACATTGCTAGCATTTCTTTAATCAGTTCTTTAATCTGCTAATGCTCCTTTTGTAAAAATAAGTGAAATGGTTTGTTTGTAGTTATTGAGATTAGACAATGTTTCAGGAATTAGCTAGTACAGATTTTTGGAATAATGGAAATAGTAATGTCTTCAGAATTGGTTTGGGGACTTTGTTGGTTGTCCATTCGCTAAGACTCTGTACTCCTAATGCAGGGGGGCCCAGGTTCCGTCCCTGATCAGGTAACTGGATCCCACATGCCACAACTAAGAGTTTGCACATCACAACTAAAGATCTGGCAGGCCACAACTAAGACCCAGTCCAAAAAAACAAAAAGAATTCGTTTGTCTAAGCTCTGTCTGTAGCCCCAGTCTCATCTTAGGCATCTGACTTTGTATACCTACTATCTAAAACTTCTTTAAGTGAATGGGTTTTCTATTACTATAGGTTGGATATAGTGAAATTCGGGGCTTCCCAAGTGGATGGTAAAGGATCTGTCTGCCAGTGTAGGAGATGAAGGAAACACAGGTTCAACCCCTGGGTTGGGAAGATCCCCTGGAGTAGGAAATGGCAACCCACTCCAGTATTCTTGCCTGGAAAACCCCATGGACAGTGTAGCCTGATGGACTGTAGTCCGTCTATGGGGTCACCAAGAGTTGGACATGACTGAGCACACACACACACAACAGTGAAATGTATACACCAATTTAGTGTTCTAATATTTTCAGACAGAAAACAAAGGTAATGCAAATCTTTATTGCTACATTGGGGGAAAAAAAAAGTAAGCCAATAGCTCTTAGGTAAGTAAAGGTTTTAAGGGAGGAAATGAAAGATCCTGGCAAAATCAAAGAAGCCAACAGGAAGGGGAAGAAGTATTCAAAATTGAAGATGATCATTAAACAAAGAATTGTAAAAGTGCCAAATAAAGAGTAGTCAGATCTAAACAGTTTTTGAGTTAACTATCTCTCAGCAAAACTGGAAGAAAAAAATTTTGTTTTTAATTTTTAAAAATTTTATGTGGGATTTTAAAGTAGAAAATAATAATTTAAGTTGATATTCAGCAAATTGGCTATCACCAGTCAGGAAGAGGGCCATAACTGATCATCGTATGAGGAACTACAGATTAGTAAGAAATCCGAGAAGTTGGCCTTTTATCAAATGTGCAATTTTGCTCTGTTGAACTGAGTTAATAAGAACTCAAGGAAGGAGGGGAAGGTCTGTCAACCGTAAAAAGCACTAGATAGTACTAGTTGATAATTCTCCTCATTTGAGGAGCATTTGCCAGTAAATATCTAAACAAATTAGAACCTTATACTGCTAAGATTTTTGTCTTTAGACTCTAATAGTATCTGTTCAGCCGTTCATTTGGAAATATTATCTTCATCTTAAGTTGAGTATAACTCAAATAATGTAACTCTAATATTTAGATACAGTGAGAAATATTTAAAATATTTGGTGAGAGGTTTTAGAAGAAAACAAATATTTAAAAAGATAGCATTTGAAATGTAGAGCCCAGAATTTTGAAATAGCATATCCAAAATTATATAATTACAAAATGCATTAGTTTGTTAGGGTTGCCATAATAAAGAACCACAAACTGGGTAGCTTTTAAAAAAATTTTTTTAAATATATGTGTTTAGATTCTTTTCCATTATAGGTTATTATAAGATATCTAGTTCCTGGGTCCTTGTTGTTTATCTATTTTATATATAGCAGTTTGTCTCTGCTATTCCTAACTCCTAATTTTCTTTTTTTTAATTTACTTATTTATAGTTGAAGGATAATTGCTTTATAGTACTGGGCTGGTTTCTGCCATACATCACCATGAATCAGCCATAGGTATACATATGTCTCCTTCCTCTTGCAGCTCCTAATTTACCCCTCCCCCTGCCCTTTCCCTTTTGGTAAATAAGTTTATTTTCTGTAGCTGTGAGTCTGTGTCTGTTTTGTAAATTCATTTGTATCATTTTCTAAGATTCCACATGTAAGTGATATGATATGTATATCTTTGTGTTTCCCTGTCTGATTTACTTCAGTTAATAGATAATCTCTAGTTCCATCCATGTTGCTGTAAATGGCAATATTTCATTCCTCTCTATAATGGCTGAGTAATATTCCATGTGTGTATGTGTATACATCCACATCTTCTTTATCAGTTCATCTGTTGGCAGATATTTAGGTTGCTTCCATGTCTCAGCTATTGTAAATAGTGTTGATGTGAACATTAGAGTGCATGTCTTTTTTCAAGTTATCATTTTCTCTGGATATATATACACGCAGTAATGGAATTGATGCATCATATGGCAACTCTATTTTTAATTTTTTAAGGATCCTCTGTACTATTTTCCATAGTGGTTGCACCAGTTTTCCCATCAACAGTGTAGGGGGTTTCCCTTTTTTCCACACCATCTCTGCCATTTGTTATTTGTAGACTTTTTAATGATGGCCATTCTGACTGGTATGAGGAGATATCTTATTGTAGTTTTGATTTGCATTTCTCTAATAATTAGTGATGTTGAACATCTTTTCATACGCCTCTTGCCATCCTGTATGTCTTCTTTGGAAAAATGTCTGTTCAGGTCTTCTGCCTGGTTTTTTTTTTTTTTTTATTGTTTTGGCTTTTGTTTTTTTGACATTGACCTGTATAAGCTGTTTGTATATTTTGGAAATTAAACTCTTATTGGTTACATCATTTGCAGACATTTTTCTCTCATTCCATAGATTATCTTTTTGTTTTGTTTATGATTTCCTTTGCTGAGCAAAAGCTTTTAAGTTTACTTAGGGCCCATTTGTTTATTTTTGCTTTTGTTTCCATTATTCTTGAAGATAGATCCAAGAAGATGTTGCTGACATTTATGTCAAAGAGTGTTCTGCCTATGTTTTCTTCTAGGAGTTTTATAGTATTCAGTCTTACATTTAGGCATTTGATCCATTTTGAGTTTATTTTTGTACATGCTATAGAAAATGTTCCAATTTCATTGTTTTATATGTAGCTGTCCAATTTTCCCAGCACCACTTATTGAAGAGATTTTTTTTTCTCTAGTATGTAACTCTGGCTGCTTTGTTTTAGATTAATTGACCGTAAGTGCATGGGTTTGCTTCTGGACTCTATCCTATTCCATTGGTCTATTTGTCTGGTTTTGTGTCCATGCCATACTGTTTTTATGACTGTAGCTTTGTAGTATAATCTGAAGTCAGGGAGTGTCATTCCTCCACATCTATTCTTCCTTTTCAAAATAGTTTTGGCTCTTCAGTGTCTTTTCTATCTTCATAAAAATTTTAAGAATTTTTTTGTTCCAGTTCTGTGAAAAATGCCATTGATAATATGATAAGAATTGCATTGAATCTGTAGATTGCCTTGGGTAGTATGGCCACTTCAACAATATTGATTCTTCTGATCCAAGAACTTGGTATATCTTTCCATCAGTTTGTGTCATCTTTGATTTCTTTCATCAGTACCTCATACTTTTCTGAGTGCAGGTCTTTTGCCTCCTTTCAGTTCAGTTCAGTCACTCAGTCGTTTGCTTCCTTAGGTAGGTTTATTCCTATGCATTTTTTTCTTTTTCATATGACAGTAGATTGGATTATTTCCTTGATTTCTCTTTCTGATATTTTGTTAGTATGTAGAAATGCATCTGATTTCTGTATGTTAATTTTGTATCCTCCAACTGTACCAAATTAAATAACATTTATTGTCTCATAGTTCTGGAGGCTAGACGTCCAGATCAAGATGTTGTCAGGGTTGGTTCCTTCTGTTGCTTTTGATGGTATGCTGACAGTCTTTGGCATTTCTTGGCTGATAATGCATCATCCCCATCTCTGCATTCATGTTTACATGGTATTCTCCCTGCGCATGTAACTGTGTCCAGATTTCCCCCTTTTATGAGGACACTAGTTAAATTAGAGGCCTGTTTTACTCCAGTGTGACCTCATCCTAACTAATTACATCTCCAGTTACCCTATTTTCAAATAAATCCACTTTCTGACATGTTTCAGGCTAAGGCTTTAGCATATAAATGTGGGGGTACACAATGTAACCCATAACACAAACTATCAAGAGTTAAAATTAGAACTCAAGTCTCCTGATTCCCACCTGGTGTTATTTTATCACTTAATGAGCTTAGGAAAAATGCATATGCAATGCACTGTATTTGGTATTAGACTTACAGGAACATGACTGTTAAATGTTTATAAAACAATTGTTTAAAGCATCTTATTAAGATGAAAAGGGTTTTTTTTTCCCATTTTAATCCTAAGAAGGTCTGTTTGAGATACACGCTTCTTATATGTAAATTTTACTAATTTTTTTTTCTAAATAAAGTGAAAAGGACAAAAATGTGTGATTTGCTATTACTGTCTTCTATTAAATCTCTAATAAATATAGTTTGTATTTTAGCATTCAAGTTTCCTTAAAACAAGGAATACACAAAATTTCCTAGATTTGCCTGCTTTAAGTAATTAGCAACAAGCTTCTTTTTTAGTTTCTCTCAAGATCTTTTAAGATCTTCTCTCAAGTTCTTATACAGGTTTTTGTTTAGTATTTTTTCTTTTTTTAATTACAAAGTGAAGTTGATTTACAGTATATTGCTTGCAGCCATACAGCATATTGATTTTGTAGTTGTGCAGTTTATACTCCATTAAAAGTTATAATGGCTTTAATTCTCAATGCTATACGTATATAGTTTTTTATTTAGCATTTTATCCTAATTTCTGAAATGCTTAAAATATCATTAATGCCGTAGCTTTGTAGTAGAGTCTGAAGTCAGGGAGCCTAATTCCTCTAGCTCTGTTTTTCTTTCTTAAGATTGCTTTGGCTATTCAGGATTGTTTGTATCTCCATACGGACTTTGAGATTTTTGTTGTTGTTGTTCTAGTTCTGTGAAAAATGCTATTTGTAATTTGATAGAGATTACACTGAATCTATTGATTGCCTTGGGTAGTATAGTCATTTTGACAATATTGATTCTTCCAGTCCACAAACATGGTGTATCTTTCCATCTGTTTATGTCATCTTCAATTTCTTTCATCAGCATCTTAACAGTTTTTGGAGTACAGATGTTTTGTCTCTTTAGGTAGGTTTATTCCAAAGTATTTTATTCTTTTTGAAGCTCAAAATGGATTAAAGACCTAAATATGAGACCAGACACTACTAAACTCCTAGAAGAAAACATAGGCAAAAACTCTCTGACATAAATCTCAGCAATATCTTTTTCCATCCATTTCCCAGAATAATGGAAATAAAAATAAACAAATGGGACCTGCTGCTGCTGCTAATTCGCTTCAGTCGTGTCCGACTCTGTGCGACCCCATAGACGGCAGCCCACCAGGCTCCCCTGTCCCTGGGATTCTCCAGGCAAGAACACTGGAGTGGGGTGCCATTTCCTTCTCCAATGCATGAAAGTGAAACATGAAAGGGAAGTCACTCAGTCGTGTCCAACTGTTAGCAACCCCATGGACTGCAGCCTACCAGGCTCCTCCGTCCATGGGATTTTCCAGGCAAGAGTACTGGAGTGGGGTGCTATTGCCTTCTCCGAAATGGGACCTACTTAAACTCAAAAGCTTTTGCACAGCAAAGGAAACAGTAAACAAAATGAAAGGACAGCACACAGATTGGGAGAAAATATTTGCAAATAATGTGACTGATAAGGGATTAGTCTCCAAAATTTACAAGCAGCTCGTGATGCTTCCCTTGTGGCTCAGTTGGTAAAGGTCTGCCTACAATGCGGGAGACCTGGGTTTGATCCCTGGGTCGGGAAGTTCCCCTGGAGAAGGAAATGGCACCCCACTCCAGTATTCTTGCCTGGAAAATCCCATGGATAGAGGAGCCCAGTAGGGTACAGTCCATGGGGTCGCAAAGAGTCAGACACAACTGAGCCACTTCACTTTGTGATGCTTAACAGAAACAACACATTCAAGAAATGGGCAGAAGACTAATTAGACATTGCTCCAAAGAAGACATATAGATGGCCAATAGGCACATGAAAAGATGTTCAACATACTTAATTATTAGAGAAATGCAAATCAAAGCTACAATGAGATATCACCTCACACCAGCCAGAAAAAAAATCCACAAACAATAAATGCTGGAGACTGAGTGGAGAGAAGGGAACCATCCTACACTTTTGGAAGGAATGTCAATTGATACAGCCACTATAGAGAACAGTATGAGTGTTCCTTTAAAAACTAAAAATAGAGCTGCCGTAAGACCCTGTGGACATATATCTAGAGAAAAACATCCAAAAGGATACAGTGTTCATTGCAGCACTATACTCAAGACATGAAAGCAACCTAAATGTCCATCAACAGAGGAATAGATAAAGAAGATGTGGTACATATAGATATGGTGGAATATTACTCAGCCATTAAAAAAGAATGAAATAGTGCTATTTGCAGCAATATGAATGGACCTAGAGAGCATTATCGGAGAAGGCAGTGGCACCCCACTCCAGTACTCTTGCCTGGAAAATCCCATGGGCGGAGGAGCCTGGTAGGCTGCAGTCCATGGGGTCGCTAAGAGTCAGACATGACTGAGCGACTTCACTTTCACTTTTTCACTTTCATGCATTGGAGAAGGAAATGGCAACCCACTCCAGTGTTCTTGCCTGGAGAATCCCAGGGACGGGGGAGCCTGGTGGGCTGATGTCTATGGGGTCACACAGAGTCGGACACAACTGAAGCGACTTAGCAGCAGCAGCAGAGAGCGTTATACTGAGTGAAGTAAGTCAGAGAATGAGAATATCATATGACATTCCTTATATGCAGAATCTAAAAAGAAATGATACGAATGAGTTTACTTACAAAACAGAAGCAAACTCACAGATTTCACAGATTTAGAGAAGGAGCTTATGAAGTTTATGATTGCCGAGGGCAGGGTTGGGGGAGGATAGAGGAAAGAGAGAGGGAGTTTGGGATGGACATGTATACACTGCTTTATTTAAAATGGATAACCAACAAAAACCTATTGTAGACCACAAGAAATTCTCCTCAATGTTATGTGGCAGCCTGGATGGGAAGGGAGTTTGGGGGAGAATGGATACACGTATATGTATGCTGAGTGCCTTTGCTGTGTTAATCAGCTATATCCCAATACAAAATAAAAACTTAAAAAATATATCATTCATGGGTTTTCAGGTCAAACCCAGATTTAGATCTTGGCTCTGTCTCTTATGGCTAAAGGTGCCTTCAAATGATTACTAAATTTCTCTGAGCTTCAGCTTTCTTAAGTGGTGAAAGGATTGAATGATTATGTGTATTAAACAAAATAACATAAAATACTTGTACTTTTGTTCTTGGCAACATAAGAGGCAGTCAGATTTCTTTAAGTTTATTTTGTGATATGCTTGTATTAGAAATAAAGCCTGCAGTTTTTAAAGAAGAAAGGAGAAGCTGGCAAAGCCTTTTGTTAAAGGGAGACAAAGACGAAGATGCAAACGACTTATTAAAGTTGAAATATGTGACATGCCATATTTGAACAGTTCTCATGCTTTTCCTGTAAGCAGTTTCCTTGCACCAAGGAGTTCTATTTCACAACTTAAAAGAAATTATATGTGTTTGTATAAAATATGTAGTATACTAAACAGCTAGCTCTTTTTATGCTTTCTGCATGCTCTGACTACTTTTTTCTTTGTTCTACTGCTTATTGTGTGCGTGTATGTGTGTTAAGGCATATTTTGCCTTTTTAAAAACCATGTTAGGTATAATTTATGCTTGGTAAAATCACCCTTTTAAGTGTACAGTTACAGTTTTCACAAATGTATATAGTCATGTGATCATTACAACAGAGCATAGATAATTTTCATCATCCCAAAAAGCTCTTGCCTGCCCTCTTTGTGATTAGTTATCTCTCCATCCCCAATCTCTGGCAACCACTGTTCTTATAGTTTTACCTTTTCCACATTGTTATATAAAATGAAATCATACAATGTGCAACTCTTTGTGTCTGACTTTTCATTTAGTGTAATACTTTTGGAGACTCATCCATGTTCTATGCATCCCTAATTTACTCCTTTTTATTACTGAGTACTGTTCCACAGATTACATATACCACTGTTTATTTATCCATTCCCCACTTGATCTATGCTTCCAATTTGGGGCTACCATAAGTAAGCTGCTAATAATTCAAGTACAGGTCTTTGTGTAAATATAATGTTTTATTTCTTTTGGGTTTGGAATTGGTAAGAGTGTGTTTAACTTTATAAGAAACTGCCAAGCTGTGTTCCAAAGTGGCAGTACCATTTTATATGTCTACCAACAATGTATTACAGTTGCTCAACATTTTTTTCATTGCTTGTTTTTTTTTTTTTTTTGGTTGATTTTTTATCTTAACTATTCTAGTAGTTGTATAGTGATATCATTGTGGCTTCAATTTGCATTTTCCTAATGACTAATCATGTTGTACATCTTTTCATCTGCTTGTTATTTGTATCTCTTTGGTAATGCATCTTTTCAAATCTCATTTCTGTTTGCCTTCTTGCTGTTGAGTTACGAAAGTTCTTTATATATTCTATATATCATAATTTCAGGTATGTGGTAATATTTTCTGCCAAACTAACAGACTGATTTTTGTCACTGTCATTAGAAAATAACATATTTAGAACCTATTTGTATGTATATTTTGCTTAATTTCAAGATTTTTAGTTTGGTCTTCAGTGGCACACAGCCACTTAATTAAAATTACAAAGCTTTAGATTGAAAATTACAAGCTAATGACTCATCATGTAGTGATTTCACTAGGGAAATTGGTATTACTCTTGAGCTTCTTCCTTGGAGTGATTGCTGTGTAGACTTAATCTCTGTCCTTTCTTCATTTAAGGAAGGAAACATAGCTGATAAAAAGAATGAGATATGTTCTTAGTCCCTAAGTTAGAGAATATATATTACCCAAAAATTACTTCCAAAAATATGCTTTCCTATATTTTCATCTTTTAAAAAATGAGGATTTATCTCTTAACAAAGAAAAAGATCATTATAAATTGATTATGAGGGTACAAGAAACTAAGACATCATGACCAGTTGACACTCATCCAGAAATTCAGGTTATCTCTACAAGGATGGTGTCTTGAGGGAAGGAGACTGGATTGGGTAATAATTCTTGAAAACTTAAATACAAACCCAATTTCATAAAGTGAGGTTTCATTTGGCTTTTAAAAAATTAGGAAGTTCTTCTAGGTAAAGATTCATGTACTGTATCTCTTTGCCCATAAAAAGAATAGTTGTTCAGTCTCTCAGTTGTGTCCAGCTCTACAACTCCATTGGACCACAGCACCAGGCTTCCCTGTCCTTCACCATCTCCCAGAGCTTGCTCAAACTATGTCCATTGAGTCAGTGATGGAATCCAACCATCTCGTCCTCTGTCGTCATCTTCTCCCCCTGCCTTCAATCTTTCCCAGCATCAGGGTCTTTTCTGATGAGTCAGGTCTTCGCATCAGTTTGCCAAAGTATTGGCGTTTCAGCTTCAGTATCCGTCCTTCCAATGAACATTCAGGGTTGATTTCCTTTAGAATTGACTGTTTTGATCACCTTGCAGTCCAAGGGACTCTGAGGAGTCTTCTCTAACACCATAGTTCAAAAGCATGAATTCCTTGGCACTCAGCTTTCTTTATGGTCCAACTCTCACATCCAAAAATGACTGCTGGAAAAACTATGGCTTTGACTAGATGGACCTTTGTCAGCCAAGTGATGTCTTTGCTTTTTATATGCTGTCTAGGTTTGTCATAGCTTTTCTTTCAAGGAGCAAACGTCTTTTAATTTCATGGCTGCAGTCACCATTTGCAGTGATTTTGGAGCCCCCCAAAAATAGAGTCTGTCATTGTTTCCATTGTTTCCCCATCTATTTGCCATGGACTGAAGGGCTGAAGGGACCTCATGCCATGATCTTCATTTTCTGACTATTGAGTTTTAAGCCAGCTTTTTTACTCTCCTCTTTCACCTTCATCAAGAGGCTCTTTAGTTTAGAAATAGAGTTTAAAAAAAAGATTTTTAATCCCGAAAGGGAGAAAGGTAAGGAGATAATGTATGTGTTAGTCACTCAGTTGTGTCTGACCTTTTGCAATCCCATGGACTGTAGCCTCTGTCCATGGAATTCTCCAGGCAAGAATACTGGAGTGGGTCGCCATTCCCTTCTCCAGGGCATCTTTCCGACTCAGGGATCAAACCCAGGTCTCCCGCTTTGTTAGCAGATTCTTCACCATCTGAGCCATTAGGGAAGCCCCAAGAAGACAATAGAAGACAGAGTTTTAGAAGCTGGAAAAACATGGACAAGTGCTAAGTGAGTTTGTAGATCTGAGAAATCCAACTCCTAAGCTATGAGTTGGGAATACTGTGAACTTGATTTATGTCACAATCATGTAATACTTCAGTAGTACCAGATACCTCTTGAAATAAGAATTGAGAGTGGAAGTTGTAAATAAGCAAGATGAGTCAAATGTGAGCTTAAGAAACAATCACATCCTCAGATTTTTCTCACACAACTTTGTGCAGTTGGATAATTGACCCACCCCTCACCTGACAAAAGGTGGTGCATTGTTCTTTTACAGTGGATAAAATAGTGTTTTCTGGGTTGGAAAGTGGAGGAATGTGCACTAGAAAAAAATTAAAGCAAGGAATCACTGAATAAAGGGAGATTAAAAAAAGTATGCTGATAAAATATTGAGAGCTCCCTCTAACCCATCCCATTCCTATTCCCAACTTGATTCCCAAAACACTAGCTAATAAACTTTCATCCTCAGAGGAGGAGGTTGCTAGAGTCTTCTAGAGAATCTGACCAACCTTAAGAGGAAATACCTAACAATAGCACTGGAACTTCCCCAACAAAGTCACCCAACTACCTAGATTATCCCACAGTGAATCCCATCTTTGATTAAACTACCCATAGCCTTATAGCTTCCAGGCAGCTTTTAGATCCCTCACTTTTAGAAATGAACAGTCAACACTACCAGGCCTGTGAGGAAAGTTTTCAGTATAAATGAAATCAAGAGAGTAAATGTAATACTAGGCAATAGATTACTCAAATATTCCACAAAATAAGAAAATTTGTTACTTTTCTCAAAGAGCTAAAATGAGTATTTGGAATCATTAATCCAAAAAAGTATACTATAAGAAAGGAAGAAGGTAAAAAAGAGCTCTTAGAAATTATTAATATGGTCAGTGATTTAAAAAAATCAAACGAATTGGAAGGTAGAATTATACACATTTCCCAACAAGTAGCAAAAAGCAAAAGGATAGGAAACAGGAGAAAAGGTAAACTAAAGAAAGAGATTTGATATGTGAACTGTGGGAGCTTCAGAAAGAGAGAAAAGAAAGCAACTTTCAATGCAAGAATATGAGAAACATTTACAGAAGTTGAGAGCATGGATTCTCACACTGAAAGGGCCAATGAAGATCCAACACCATAGGTGAAAAACAAACAAAAAAATCGTGAAAGACATATTTTGAGGTGAGTCAGACCACTTCGGAGAAAAAATATCCTGAATGGTTCGGCGGCAGGTGGGGGGAGATCACAACAAAGGACAAGGATTCAAAATAGCTGTGGGCTTTTCAAGAACAACGCTGGTAGGTAAAATAGAAAAGGTCATACTTGCCTTGTGAAGAAATATTTTCAACATAGAGTTCTGTATCTAGCTGAACCACTAAGGAAGTATAAAGGCAGATAAAAGCATTTTAAAATATGAAGGTCTTAAAAAATTTACTTCTTGTGGTTTTTGAAAAATGTTTTATTTTAGAGATACGTAATTAAATATCTATGGATGAAATGATATGTTTTGAATTTTCTTCAGAATAATCCATTTATGCAGGCATGAATTGGTGGAGGGTGTTGATGAAATGAAAATGACAGTGAGGTAATTGTTGAAGCTGAATGGTGGCATGGGGGTTCATTATTTTTGCATATGTTTGAGAATTCTCATAATAATAAGTAAAAAACATTCCACAGATGTTTCTTCTGGGAAATGTGCCACTTCAAAACAAGGAAATATTAAATAAAAGGAACATAAGCAGAGGGCATTGACATTATACCTAAAATATGATATCCAGGCCAGTAGTATCAGTATCAGCTGTGGGCTTGTTGGAAATACAAATTCTCAAGCCCTACCTCAGACCTAATGAGTAAGAAGCTCTGGTTATAAAGTCCAGCATTATGCTTCTTTGACTACGCTAAAGCCTTAAGATTGTGTGGATACCACGGTCACTGTGGAATATTCTTCAAATGATAGGAATACCAGACCACCTTACCTGCCTCCTGAGAAATCTATGCAAGTCAAAAAGCAACAGTTAGAACCAGACATGAAACAATGGATTGGTTCCAAATTGGTAAAGGAGTATGTCAAGGCTGTATATTGTCACCCTGCTTATTTAACTTATATGTAGAGTACATCATGCAAAATGCTGGGCTGGATGAATCTCAAGCTGGAATCAAGATTACTAGGAGAAATATTGATAACCTCAGATATACAGATGGCAGAAAGTGAAGAGGAACTAAAGAGCCTCTTGATGAAGGTGAAAGAGGAGAGTGAAAAAGCTGGGTTGAAACTCAGCATTCAAAAAACTAAAATGATGGCATCCTGTGCCATCACTTCATGGTAAATAGATGGGGAAAAAATGGAAAAAATGACAGGTTTTATTTTCTCGGGCTCCAAAATCACTGCAGACGGTCACTGAAGACGTGAAATTAGAAAGACTCTTGCTCCTTGGAAGAAAAGCTGTGACAAACCTAGACAGTGTATTAAAAAGCAGAGACATTACTTTTCTGACAAAGGTCTGTCTAGTCAAAGCTGTGGTTTTTCTAGTAGTCATGTATGGATGTGAGAGTTGGATTATAAAGAAGGCTGAGCACCAAAGAATTGATGCTTTTGAACTGTGGTGTTGGAGAAGACTCTTTGAGAGTCCCTTGGACTGCAAGGAGACCAAACCAGTTAGTATTAAAGAAAATCAACCTGAATATTCGTTGAAAAGACTGATGCTAAAGCTCCAATACTTTGGCCACCTGATGTGAAGAGTTGATGCTGTGAAAGATTGAGGGCAAGAGAGGAAGGGGATGGCAGTACACCTTTCTTATCTGTAGTTGTGGTTGAAGTTTTGCAGTTCTTATGATTTGGTTAATGTGAGCTCTGCAGTTAGGAACTGTGTCTGTTCTTCCTCATCACTATATCCTGGGTGCCTTGACTAGTACTTGGTAAATCAGAGGTACTCATAACCATTTTATCTGTTAGTTGGTTACAGATAGATGGTTAGTTGGTTAGTTAGATAGATAAATGAATGCTTTACATCATGTTTGTCTTATAGAAATATAATGTGAGTCCCAAGTGCAAGCCACACGCGCTATGTGCTAAGTCGCTTCAGTCGTGTTGGACTCTTTGAGACCCTATGGACTGTAGCCCACCAGGCTCCTCCATGGGGATTTTCCAGGCGAGAATACTAGAGTGGGTTGCTATGCTCTCCTCCAGGGGATCTTCCTGATGCAAGGCTCGAACCCACGTCTCTTAGGTCTCCCACATTGGCAGGCAGGTCCTTTACTACTAGTGCCACCTGGCAAGTCACATATATGTAATTAAAAGTTTTCTATATGTATCTAAAATATTATCCTGATTTATAGTCATAAAATATTATTACTAAGATGTTTCATGCCAAGTCTTCAAAATGCAGAGTGTATGATATTTTATACTTCTAGCACATCTTGGTTCAAATCAGTCACACCTGGCTAGTGACTACTGTATTGGACAACACTCATGTCAAAGCATATTAAAAACGAAAAAATTGAGGCTGCCTGGATCATGGTCAGCCCTTGATTTGAGGATAGAAATTGAAACCATTTTGTTTATTCAGAAATTATCAAAATTGAGGTAAAAATAAGAGACAAACAACCCAGAGGGTATATTAAGTCAATATGTTAAAAGAAAAAAGTTGAATAATGAATACTTATAATTTTATCTTCCTGTATATTTTTCTGAAGATTTGCAAATTAGGTTTACAAAAGTGATCCTGTTACAATGATCAAATCACTCCTCTGTTCAAGCCTCCAATAACTTCCCAGCTCACTCAGTATGAAAGCCAAAGTACTTATAACAACTCACAGTAAGGCTCCACATGGTCAGGTCCCACAACTTCCTGCCGCCTTTGTCTACTCCACTCCAGCCATACAGGCCTCCTTACAACTGGGGGGAACAAAAACAAAAAATTGGGGGGAAGATAGTTTGCAGCTAGGGGCCTTGAAGTTGATCAGAGTGACCTTGTCTGGGAATCTGTTCTTGAATCTACTCTCTTACACTAACACATATTTGTTAAGAAAGTTTTGTTTTTTAAGCATCGTTTTTTATAGGGTGATCTGGGAAGGTTTCCCTGGCAAAGTATTACTGGTATTTTAATGAGTTTGATGCCACTAAATTTACAATAAGCCATTATTTTATATGCCACATTACCAGTTTTAGTTGATATCAAATTGTAAGATTTGTCCATATTTTAGAGATAAAGGGGGTAGTTTTTATAATAAGTGAAATGGAGTATTTGAAAAGAAATTTCAAAGAGGAAAAGGAGTAAGGGGAGAGGTGACTGGGAAAGGAACAGCAGTTGTAAAGACCCTCCTGGACCACTTGAAGCAATTGTAAGGAGGCCTGTATGGCTGGAGTGGAGTAGACAAAGAAGGCAGGAGGCTGTGGGACCTGACCATGTGGAGCCTGACTGTGAGTCGTTGTAAGTACTTTGGCTTTCATGCTGAGTGAGCTGGGAAGTTATTGGAGGCTTGAACAGAGGAGTGATTTGATCCTTGTAACAGGATCACTTTTGGCTGCTGTGTTAAGAATAAACTGTCGGAGGCAGGAATGGAAGCAGGAAAATAAAATCAGGCAGCCGTAGGAGGCTCTTGCAAGTAATGCAGATGAGAAATGGTGGCTTGGACCAGAGTTGTGTTGGTGAAGATTATGAGCAATGGTTGGATTCCAGATTATTCTGAAGGTAGAGCTGATAAAATTTGCAGATTTGTTGATGGATTCCTTGTGAGGTGTGAGGAACATGAGGAGTCAGATGATTTCAGGTCTAAGCAACCCATAGTTACCATTTACAGAAATGTGAAAGGAAGCCTGCAAAAGGAGACATTTTGGAGGTAAATCAGCTAATCAGTTTTGAATATATTGAGGTGCCTCTTAGGTGTTCAAGAGAAGATGGAGGAGGCAATTAACTCAAAGTCAACATGTCAAGGAAGAGGGCCTGTTTGGAGTTACAAGTTTTGTGCATGTTTGTGTGTGCATGAATCACACTGTATGTATGTGTGTATGAATTTATCTTTTGGTCCTTACATCATTGATTTCTTCAGAATTCTTCCTCCTAATCCACCGCCCCCCACCCTGCCCCGCCCCTGGTGTGTTTAGTCTTTGATTTTAATGTTAAAAGTTTTCTCAAATGTTTGATGACATTGGCTCCCCTTGACAATGAGATACAAGGAGAGACTGAGCAACTGACTCTCACAGGGAACTGTTGACAGTAGAGAAAGCACAGAGTTTATTACTGGTATCTTTTAATGTATCATTTTTAACTTTTTATTTTAAAATAACTTAATACAGAAAAGTTGTCAGAGTAATGTAGATAACTCCAAAGAACACCTAGATTCACCAGCATTTTACTCTTAGTCTTAGCCAAAAGGCCAATAAGCAATCAGTTCAGTTCAGTCGCACAGTCATGTCCGACTCTTCGCAACCCCATGAATCGCAGCATGCCAGGCCTCCCTGTCCATCACCAACACCCAGAGTTTACCCAAACTCAAGTCCATCGAGTCGGTGATGCCGTCCAGCCATCTCATCCTCTGTCGTCCCCTTCTCCTCCTGCCCCCAGTTCCTCCCAACATCAGAGTCTTTTCCAATGAGTCAACTCTTCGCATGAGGTGGCCAAAGTACTGTAGTTTCAGCTTTAGCATCATTCCTTCCAAGGAAATCCTATGGCTGATCTCCTTTAGAATGGACTGGCTGGATCTCCTTGCAGTCCATGGGACCCTCAAGAGTCTTCTCCAACACCACAGTTGTTGGAGTCAACTCCAACACCAGTTCAAAAGCATCAATTCTTTGGCGCTCAGCCTTCTTCACAGTCTAACTCTCACATCCATACATGACCACTGGAAAAACCATAGCCTTGACTAGACGGACCTTTGTTGTCAAAGTAATGTCTCTGCTTTTCAATATGTTATCTAGGCTAGGTTGGTCATAACTTTTCTTCCAAGGAGTAAGCGTCTTTTATTTCATGGCTGCAGTCACCATCTGCAGTGATTTTGGAGCCCCAAAAAATAAAGTTTGACACTGTTTCCCCGTCTGTTTCCCATGAAGTGATGGGACCAGATGCCATGATCTTCATTTTCTTAATAAGTGATCAACAGTATTTTAACATTATTTCTTTCACCATTCTTTCCCTCTACACACACACACACACACACTTTTTTTTTTCTTGGTCATTTGAGAATACATAGTATACATCATGCATACTTTAGTGAATAATTTCCAAAAGATACTCTCTTACTAAATATGTAATTTGGCTATCAAAAATACAAGAAGTTTCATGTAATACCTTTTTCTAATCTACAGTCTACATTTATCACTTAGTCCAGCAGTTTCCTTTATAGCATATTTTTTCCTTCCAGTCAGAATCCAGTTCAGAGTATATATTGCATTTAATTTTCATGTCTCTTGGTTTCTTTTAATCTGGAGCAGTTCCTTAGCCATTCTTTGCCTGGCATAACATTCATGTTTTTAAAAAATATAGACTAGTTATTTCATAGAATTTTATTCATTCAGAGTTTGTCCTACAGTTTTTCCTGATTAGACTCAGGTTGTTCATCCTTGGTAAAATAACTACCAGATGATATGATATCCTTCTCATGATACTACATCAGAGGCACATGTTTCTGTCTGCATCTCATGTGATGTTAATTTCAATCATCCAGTCAAGGGATTGTCCAGTTTTCCTGCTTGTAGTGACTGTTCTCCTTGAACTTAAAATGTTAGCTCTCTGGGAAGACGTTTAAGACCATGTATAAAAATCCTATTCTTCATCAGACTCGTCCCCCTTTTTGATTTAATAATCTTTTATGATGCCTGCCTCACCCAGTGATTTCTGTAATGATTGCAAAATGGAGATTTTCCAGTTCTATGAACCCTTTTCACATTTATGTCAGCATTCTTCTTTTTTGTTCTTTAAAAGCCCTCTGTTTTTGTTCCATTTGTTAACAGAATGGACTCATACATTCCTGAATTATTCAGTGAACTATAATCCACTACTGTACTTACGTATTTTGATGATCTAATTGCCCTTGATTTGGGTAACTGAAGTCCTTTGAGAGCTGTTTTCTTTGGTCCTTTTGACATTCTCCCCCAGGACCACCTCCCCACCGCTAAAAAGTACCCCCTTACTTTTAGGCTCAAGATTTTCTAAGTTCATTGTGTACCTTACCTATTCTAGCCCAGGAATCACCCATATCTCTAGGAGCCTTGATTGCTTTCAGTTCAGTTCAGTTGCTCCGTCGTGTCCGACTCTTTGTGACCCCATGAATCGCAGCATGCCAGGCCTCCCTGTCCATCAGCAAGTCCAGGAGTTTACTCAGACTCATGTCCATTGAGTCAGTGATGCCATCCAGCCGTCTCATCCTCTGTCATCCCCTTCTCCTCCTGCCTTCAATCTTTCCCAGCATCAGAGTCTTTTCAAATGAGTCAATTCTTCACATCAGGTGGCCAAAGTATTGGAGTTTCAGCATCAGTCCTTCCAATGAATATTCAGGACTGATTTTCTTTAGGATGGACTGATTGGCTGTGCTTGCAGTCCAAGAGTCTTCTCCAACACCACAGTTCAAAAGCATCAATTCTTTGGTGCTCAGCTTTCTTTATAGTCCAACTCTCACATCCATACATGACTACTGGAAAAACCATAGCTTTGACTAGATGGACCTTTATTGGCAAAGTAATGTCTCTGCTTTTTATTAAGCGGTCTTGCCTGGAAAATCCTGTGGATGGAGGAGCCTGGTGGGCTGCTCAGTCGTGTCTGACTCTTCGCCACCCCACTTTCACTTTCACTTTTCACTTTCATGTATTGGAGAAGGAAATGGCAACCCACTCCAGTGTTCTTGCCTGGAGAATCCCAGGGACGGGGGAGCCTGTTGGGCTGCCATCTATGGGGTTGTACAGAGTTGGACACTACTGAAGCGACTTAGCAGCAGCAGCAGCAGATTGATTATAACTTTTCTTCCAAGGAGCAAGTGTCTTTTAATTTCATGGCTGCATTCACCATCTGCAGTGATTTTGGAGCCCCCCAAAATAAAGTCTGTCACTGTTTCCACTGTTTCCCCATCTATTTGCCATGAAGTGATGGGACCAGATGCTATGATCTTACTTTTCTGAATGCTGAGTTTTAAGCCAACTTTTTCACTATCCTCTTTCACTTTCATTAAGAGGCTCTTTAGTTCTTCACTTTCTGCCATAAGGATGGTGTCAGCTGTGTATTTGAGGTTATTGATATTTCTCCCAGCAATCTTGATTCCAGCTTGTGCTTCATCCAGTCCAATATTTCTCATGATGTACTCTGCATAGAAGTTAAATAAGCAGGGTGACAATATACAGCCTTGACATACTGCTTGACTGCTTTGGAGGTGGAATCTTGTGGTGGGAGTGGGGTCTTATTACTCACTGTAGACTTTGTCTTCCTCTTTTAAATATTGAACCCTTTCTTCAGCCTTCCTTGATAGCTATTAGTTTAGGGGTTCCTGTAGTTCAACATACCCAAATAGAAAACTCTAATCTTCTGCTGGAGTGGTAGTTTGGCTATTTTTAGAGCTGTTGTCTAGGCAGACTAATTGTTTCTTTTAATCAGTCTGTCTGTAGCTTCAAATTACTGATTCTCATTCTTTTATTCTTTCTGTAGTTCTGTGGCACAAATAAGCATGGTGCTTAGCCTGTCCTCCCCCACCCCTTATACTTCACCGAGTCTGGTTCCGGGAATTCTAAATGAGTATGGAAACTGGAGCTGACTGCCATTGCCAGGGCTAACAATCTCTGCTGGATAGATCCTAATGGGGAGCAGTAGACAAAAGCACAAGTTTTTTCTGCCTTCTTTATTGCTATCTGGGGCTGCTGGAGAATGAGGGAATCCTGCAAATGAGAAGCCAAAGAAGGGGAACTCAAAATTGTGTGTATAAACTCTCCCCAAGTCTCTGGCTGACTCCTGAGCCATGCACGCATGAGACAGATGGAAAGCAGTCTGGGGTGTTACCTGAGTCACTGGTACTGTGGCAGAGACTTGGGGATGTTAAAACTCCTTTAAAGAAAACTGCCATCTTTTTAGCTGTAAGAACCAGGAGGGGTCCAGTTAATGAATAATCCAGAAAAAAAAAAAAAAAAAGAGCCAGAGAAGAAGAACCCCAGATTCTGAGTTTAACTCTCTGCGCAGATTTGTACTTGATCCTCAGCAGTGTATGTACAGGCCAGACCAAAACCTTCTGAACTAAGGTCCTAGATGCTGCCCATTAAACACACAAAAGAATTGGCCTGCAAAAATTTTTGCCCACTGAAACAAAATAGTATTTTTCAGAATAATACGATAGAATCCAGAATTCACAACCTAACATTCGCAATGTCCAAGATAAACTCCCTCAACATACAAAGAGCCAGGAAATTGAAATACATTCTCAAGGGCAAAGACATGAATAAATGCGAAGTTAAAGATATTGGAATTATCTGACGAAGGTTTTAAAGTAAAATTATTTTTATAATAATTTGAGGTAAATTATAATTATTTATAATTTTTTTAGGTAAAAGAGAATACGCTTATAATGAATAAAAGGTAGTTTCAGAAGAGACAAAGAATACGTATAAAAGAACCAATAGGACTGAAAGGAATGCCATCTGAAATGAAAAACATTCACTGTATAGGATTTGTAGCAGATGAAGATGACAGAAAATCAAGATTTTGAATTTAGAGCAAAAGAAGTCATTCTTAATAACAGATGTTTAGGATTTTGTGTTTGTTTTTAAATGAACAGAATGTCAGGGATCTCTGAGGCAATTTCTAATTAAATGGCCTTTAGAAGTCTCAGGAGAGGAAAAAGGGAAAAAAAAAACTGAAGAACTTATGGTAAAATCTTAGCAAATTTGGTGAAAAATATAAATTTACAGATTCCCCAAACTTAACAGACACATAACAGGATAATCATAGTAATCATAGTCAAACTGTAAAAACCAAAGGTAAAAAAATGCTGCAAGTAGCCATAGAGAAATACCATACATATTGGGGGACAGTGATTCAAGTTACCATACACTTCTCATTAGAAACCGTAGAGGCTCAAAGACAAAAAACTTTCCATTCAGAATTCTGTATTCAATGAAAATTATCCTTCAAAAATGAAATAAAGATGTTTTCAGATGAAGGAAAATTAAGAGAACTTGTTGTGGATGGGCCTGCCTTAACAAGAAATGCTAAAGGAAGTTTTTCTTGCTGAAGGGAAATATACCAGAGGCAAAGTCAGATCTTTAGGCGCTAATGAAGAGCATAGAGAAAATAAATATATGGGTAAATAATAAGGTTATATTTCCTGGAGAAGGGCATGGCAGCCCACTCCAGTATTCTTGCCTGGAGAGTCCCCATGGACAGGGGAGCCTGGTGGGCTACAGTCCACGGGATCTCAGAGTCAGACACAACCGAGAGACTAAGCACAGCACAGGGTTATATTTTCCCCTCTTACTGCTTTTAAGATACTAAAAATGTAAATAAAGCAATGTCTAAAACATTGAATTTTTAAATTCCTGCCTAACCAAGAAAACACACCCATAGGATTTCACCACCGTATTCTTTCATATATTCAATGAAATAATCCCAATCTTACACAGACTCTTTACAACATACATTATGTGGGCAGTATAACCATGACACCTAGGCCTATCAGACAAATTGCAAGAATATAAAATTACAGCTTGGTATCTCTGGTAGACATAAACACTGTATTTCTTTGCAAAATATTAGCAAATCAAGTCCAATAGTACATAAAAAGGACTAAGTGTTGTTTATCCCAGAAATGCAAGGTTAATATAATTTTATTAAATCAGTCGTTTTAATTCACTGTATTAACAAATGAAAGAGAAAAATTTGTAACAAATTTCAGTAAAGGCAGACAAGTAAAAAAGTGTTTGACAAAATTCAATACTACTTAGTATTGAAAATAAAAATTCTTAAGAGAACTAGAAATAACATCAACCTAATGCAGCCATGAAATTAAAAGATGCTTACTCCTTGGAAGGAAAGTTATGACCAACCTAGATAGCATATTGAAAAGCAGAGACATTACTTTGACAACAAAGGTCCGTCTAGTCAAGGCTATGGTTTTTCCACTGGTCATGTATGGATGTGAGAGTTGGACTGTGAAGAAAGCTGAGCACCGAAGAATTGATGCTTTTGAACTGTGGTGTTGGAGAAGACTCTTGAGAGTCTCTTAGACTGCAAGGGGATCCAACCAGTGATCAGCCTTGGTATTTCCTTGGAAGGAATAATGCTAAAGCTGAAACTCCAGTACTTTGGCCACCTCATGCAAAGAGTTGACTCATTGGAAAAGACTCTGGTGCTGGGAGGGATTGGGGGCAGGAGAAGGGGACGACAGAGGATGAGATGGCTGGATGGCATCACTGACTCGATGGACGTGAGTCTGAGTGAACTCCGGGAGTTGGTGATGGACAGGGAGGCCTGGCGTGCTGTGATTCATGGGGTCGCAAAGAGTCAGACACGACTGAGCGACTGAACTGAACTTAACTGAATGAAAGCATCCACAAAAACACACAACTGACATCAAGCTTAATGGTGAAATACTATGCCTTTCCCCTAAGATTAGGTATAGGCCAAAGATATCTGCCCTTACCACTTCTGTTTAACATTGTTCTGGACATCCTGGTCATTTCAGTAAGGCAAGGGAAAAAAAATATAAAAAGACATAAATATCAGAGAGGCTAAAGTAAAGCCGTTTGCAGGTGACATCGTTCTCTGAAAGTGAAAATGAACGTCGCTCAGTTGTATCTGACTCTTTGCGACCCATGAACTATACAGTCTTTGGAATTCTCCAGGTCAGAGTACTGAAGTGGGTAGCCTTTCCCTTCTCCAGGGGATCTTCCCAACCCAGGGATCAAAACCAGATCTCCCTCATTGCAGGTGGATTCTTTACCAGCTGAGCCACAAGGGAAGCCCAAGAATACTGGTAGCCTATCCCTTCTCCAGGGGATCTTCCCTACCCAGGAATTGAATTGGAGTCTCCTGCATTGCAGGTGGATTCTTTACCAACTGAGCTATCAGGGAAACTCGACGTTGTTCTTTTTTCCTTCAAATTTATTAGGTAAACAGTTTTGAGAACTACTAAGTAAATTTTGCAAGATTGTAGAATATAAATGAAACTTGCTTAGTCGTGTCCGACTCTTTGTGACCCCATGGACAGTCCATGGAATTCTCCAGGCCACAATACTGGAGTGGGTAGCCTTTCCCTTCTCCAGGAGATCTTCTCAACCCAGGGATCGAACCCAGGTCTTCTGCATTGCAGGTGGGTTCTTTACCAGCTGAGCCACAAGGGAACCCCGTAGAATATAAGGTTAATATACAGTTAAAAAATGTACTGTCATATACACTAAGCAAACTGACTTTTTAAAAATACTTATTTGTTTGGCTGTGCTGCATCTTGGTTATGGCATGTAGGATCTTTGATTTTCATTGAGGCAGGTAGGATCTTTCCATTTGTGGTGTGCGAACTCTTAGTAAACACTACTTGAATTTTTAAAACAATTCCATACACAGCGTAAAAAAACTACTTCAGGAATCAGTCTAACATTGTATACTATACTTTGGACACTGTTACCTGCAAACTGTGTGAGATTGTCAAGATAAAGAAGACCTAAATGGAGAGATATTATGTCCATAGATTAGAAGGCTCAGCATTGTTACAGTATCACATCTTAACATAATAATCTATAAAAAATCTAAGGTATTAATGCCCTTGTTACTACAATTTCTAATGCAAACTACCTAGACTAGCCAAAGCAGGTTTTTAAAAAAAGAGTTTAGTTTGAGGACATAATACTACATGATTTCAAGATTTGCTGTTAAGCAACAGTAATTAAAATACTGTTATTGGAGTAAGAATAGACATTATAGATCAGGGGAACAGAATAGAATCCTATACGTAAATCAAGCAGGGATGTGGAGTAAGTAGATGTGATAAGACTGCCAGTGAGAATGTAAAATGGCTGCAGCTACTTTCATCAGTTCTTTAAAGTTGACTGTTTATCTGTTTTATGAGTCAGCCCATTTCTAAGTCAAAAGAAGTAAAATTTGTATCCTTACAAGACATGAACTTTTTACCAACCGCAGGTATGAATAAGTAAAATATGTTATATCCAGCATTATTAAACTCTTCTCAGCAATAGGAAGAATAAGTTATCAATAAAACACAGCAGAATGAGTAAATCTCAAGATAGTTATACTAAAAACAGTATTTACTATCTGATTACATTTATATAAATTTAGAAAAAGTGAACACCAATATACAGTGAAAGGAAGAAGATCCTTGGTTTCTGGAAGCTGGTGACAAAGGAATAGACAGAAATGAAAACATTTCTGTCCTGATATGGTATTGATTTCATGGGTTATATACAAGTGAAAATACCATTGAATTGTACACTTTAAATGGATAGTTTATTATATATTAATTATATGTCAGTAAACTTTATTAAAATTTGGTTGGCTTTCTTTGAATTTCTAGGGAAATCTTCCTACACCCTCTCCACTGAGTTTAACTTTTTTAGTTAATCTTTTTATTCTACTTTTCCTCCCACTAGAGAAATTCCTTCTAAATCATCCTGTCATACTGTTCTAATCTAGACTTTTCCATCTTCTACATAACTCTGCTGTGGGCATTTTCCTTAATGTCTTCCTGGGAAGTCCCTTTGCTGCTTCTTTTCCTGGATCTCCATTGCTTCTTACTTCTCTTGGTTACTTCTCCATTTTGGATAAAGCATATCTTCCAGTTCTGAAAGGTAATTTTTCTATATCTTTGTGGTTTAGAACTTTCATACTGATTTAGTGTCCAGTTATGAAACCCCTAAGTATTATTACTATATGTCTTTTCTCTCGGATTACTTAGTTTTCTTGCAGATGAATCTTCCTCACAGGCAGAAGGAGATAGAAGGAACAAGTATGGGTACAGAACTTTTGGGAATCAAGTAAGGGAAAGAATCCTTTAATATGAACACTTTCCCTTATCTGCTTTTTCACCTTTCCTTGTTTATAGGAATGTCCCTTCTTCCTACACCTGTCTGGTACCAACTCTCTGAGAGGTGGGGCCTCTAATGTTACTGCACAGTGGGGTAGGCAAATGAGGTTCCAGGGGTCTGGTTCCACTTTTTAATGACTCTTGATTAGTTTTGTTTTCAGCTCTTCCCATGCCTTTACCTTTAGTGCTACTTGATGCCTCCAAAACAAATTGGCTTTTTTTTTGTCTTTTTCCTTGTATATATTTATTTTTCAGCATATTCAGGCCTGTTAATGTCAGTTATCACATTCCAGCTTTAAATTTTATTGGCAGCTGTTTTCCTTCTTTTTCTTTGTGGATATATGCCTCTTTTCTTGTAAGGGTATTTTGATAGATAATGGATGCTGTGGTATGTGTTCAAGCCTTAATTCTCACTGTGATGGTAATTTGGAAGTGGGGCCTTTGGGAGGAATTTGGATTTAGTTGAGGTCATGTAAGTACAGCCCCCATGGTGACACTGGTACCCTTATGAGAGGATGAAGAAACCCAAGCGCTCTCTGTCCTCCACATGAGGACAAACCTAGACGGCAGCCATCGGCAAACCAGAAAGAAGGCCCTCCCTGAGCGCCCTCCCGTGCTCATACCTCCAGAACTAAGAGAAATTTCTGTTGTTAAAGCTACCTTGGGGGCTTCCAGGGCTCAGAGGTAAAGAATCTGCCTGCCAGTGCAGGAGACATGGGTTCCACCCCTAGGTTGGGAAGATCCCCTGGAGGAGGAAAATGGCAACCCTGTCCAGTGTTGACAGAGGAACTTGGAGGGCATCAGTCCATTGGGTTGCAAAGAGTCAAATGCGACTTCGAGACTGAGCATGCAGCACACGCCACGTAGGTAGATTGTAAAACTTCACTAATAAAACAATCAAAAAAGCTACCCATCGAACCTGTACTGGCGATTCGTTTCTTATATGATATTATACATGTTTTAATGCCATTCTCCCAAATCATCCCCCCCCCCCCCACAGAGTCCAAAAGACTGTTCTACACATCTGTGTCTCTTTTACTATCTCTCATATAGGGTTGTCGTTACCATCTTTCTAAATTCCATATATACGCATTAGTATACTATATTGGTGTTTTTCTGTGGCGGATGCGTGTTGATGTATGGCAAAACCAATACAATATTGTAAAGTAAACAAAAAAATAATAATAAAAAAAAATTTTTAAAAGGCTACCCAGTGTATGCTGGGTTTTTTGGTTACAGCAGCCCTAAGAACAAATAAGGCAGACCAAGAGTAGATACAAATGCCATTTCACCTTTTGGTATATCTGTTGTTGACAGTGAATGTTGACATGGTAAAGGATGAGGCCCATCTACGTTTTCCTTTATGTTGTTGGCTTTCTTCCCTAGCATGTGCGTTCTCATTCTCAGTGGGCCCCTATACTTGGTTTTTGGGAAAGTGAAATAATCTTAGGTATTTACAATATCTAATGTGGCCTCCAAGAAAAATGAACTGGACAAAATCTTAGTTCTTACTGTTTGATCTCTCTCACTAAGGAGAATTTGTTTTTTCTTGGAGTAGGGGGTGACAATGGAAAAAGCTTGAGAATCGTTTTCTTCTTTCTTAAATTGATTTCACAAAATAAGCCTTCACATTGAGTTTATTTCCTGCGACCATTTTTCCTGGGTATAATATGTCATTTGGATCTGTGATTGAACATTTCATTTAAATATAGTATCGGGACTTCCCTGGTGGTTCAGTGTCAAGACTCTGTGCTGCCAATGCAGGTTTGATCCCTGGTCAGAAAACTAAGATCCTTAGGGCCAGAGATCCCACATGCCTGCCTGGTGGCGCCAAAAGATTAAAAAAAGAAGAGAAGATAGTGTCTTTGAATTTTTTGTTACATTTGTTGCATTTTCCTCTTTTAAAACACCAGTTAAATCATTTGCTTAACCTCCTTTGTTCACTCATTATATTTCTTTTACTTTGTATTTTTCTCAAGTCTGTTTAGAAAACAGACTTATTTGCTTTTTATTGCTGCTTCTGATGTGGTTTCAACTCATTTCTTTTTTCTTAGCTCTTTTAGCTTACTTTTCATTGCTTGCTGCTTTATCTCTTCTTTAGATTTTTTAGTTATTTTTTTCTGAAGGTAGCTCATGTCATCTCTTACATCTACCACCTCTTGTATTTTTTCATCTAATTTTGTTCTTTATCCTTTATTGGTTTTCTTCTAATCATCTGTCAGGGCTACAACTAGGATAAGACCAATGAGGGACTAACTTAAGTTGTAAAATTTAAGATAGCATCAAAAAACTCAGTAATCAAGATAAATAGTATTTTGATGTGTTTTTTTAGAGTAATCCACGACTTCACTTTCACTTTTCACTTTCCTGCATTGGAGAAGGAAATGGCAACCCACTCCAGTATTCTTGCCTGGAGAATCCCAGGGACGGGGGAGCCTGGTGGGCTGCCGTCTATGGGGTCGCATGGAGTTGGACACAACTGAAGTGACTTAGCAGCAGCAACAGCAGCATGATGAATAAAATATCCACAATGAAATTCTAAGTAAAGATAAGATTAGTTTTCTTTGAATTAAAGTCTAACTATCCACAGTAGTTCCTTCCAACCCATTAGCAGTTTCGATTTCTGCAGTTTTAGTTACCTTTAAGATCTGAAAGTGTTAAGTGGAAAATTGCAGAAATAAACAGTTGATAAATTTTAAATGGCACATTGTTTTGAGCAGCATAATGAGATGTCATGCAGGCTGCTCTGTCCCTGGTGGGCCATGGCTTGTTCCTTTGTCCATATCCATGCTGTGTATACTACCTGCTCCTTAATACCTGTATAGGAAAACACATAGGGCGGTTGACCCTTGAACAACACAGGTTTGAACCCCACACATCCACTTATACTCAGGATTTTTCAGTAGTGTATAATACCTACAGTACTGCCCAATCCAGGAGTGGTTGAATTCGAGGATGGTGACCCCAGATGCAGAGGAATGACTGTAAGACACTCAGGCTTTCTGCAGCACCAGACCCCTAATCCTGTTGTTGTTCACAGGCCAGTTCTCTCTGTAGGATTTGGTACTACCTACAGTTTCAGGCATCCACTGGGGGTCTTGGGATGTATTTCTCTTAGATAAAGGGAGACTGTTGTATTGTGTGTTTGAGTGTGTATGTGTTGAGACATGGTGTAAACTTTTTGTCTAGACTTTGATTTACCCTCCTAAACACACCTCTTAACAAATCTGTCATTTCTTTAGCCGCTTCCTGCACATCTTGACTTTTTAGGGATTCAAAACTTCTGTGTCGTTTACATACTGCCACCTGAAAATTGGTAGACCCCCTTCTGTGTCACCTATCCCTCAGACTGCTGATGGTAGAAATGGCTACTTTGTGTACACGTTCTGTCAGCTCCATCTCTTTGAGCGGATATTGAGATACTGCATCTCATATCAATGTGACATTCAATGAAGTTTTCAAATTCTTTAATTCTAGATTTGCAGAGTATCATTTTATTCCATTCCTGTGTATAACATTTTTATCTATTAAAAGCTTAAAGTTCTCCATATATTGAAACTTTGAAACATAGGGAAAAGAAAACATAGTTGATATACTTAACAGATTTAGTAATTTGGCAAAGTTTACTTACGTTGATTTCAGGTTTTATTAAGTCATTCACACCCAGAGAAAACTTAATGGCAAGTTTCTGTTTTTAGAAATATTTAAAATGTGGCATGGGACTCTTTGGAAGATTATAAGGAAATTTTGAAGATATGAAAGCTGGAAAAAGAATTGGCTGGGGAAACTAGTAAATTTTGAACAATAGGTGACCCCCATATCCACTAACTCAGGGTCTGCAGATAAGGAGAGCTAGTTGTACTGAGCTGTTTTATGTGTCGGACTTAGGCATCTGAAATTTTGGTGTCCAAAGGAGTCCTTGAAACAGTCCCCAGCAAAAAATAAGCAATGACTGTATATATATATTACCTTTTTATTTTCTAAAGCTTTAATGAAAATATTGAACACTATGAAATATAAATCCTTTTTAAGAATAGTCACTAGAAATATAATAATGATTATATCTCATAGTAAAAGTTTAAAAACCTCTGGGCTATTTATTTACAACAGTAGACTGATCAGATAAATTATTTACTTAGTTTTTCAGATAGTACATATGCATTCCTTCCTCCAAGAAGCTTTTCTTAATGACTGGACTTCATTCTTAAGATTTATGAATATTTAGCTTTCAGTTAAGTTTACAGTCATATTTTTGAGTGTTAAAGTTGTCTTTTGCGTATTTCCATATTCATAGTGACTGAAGCAGGGTGTGCACTGTCTTGTCCCTTCCCTTCCTGTCTCTTCTTTCCAGCATGCACTCCCTCCCTGCGATGCCCAGCACATAGTGACTCAGAGCTTTAACTTTTATCTTTTAGCCAGAGCCATGAATTAGTTGTCTTAATATTAAAAGAGAAATTGTTTCATAGGCTAAAGAACATTGTGGAATTAGCTTATATTGTTTTTGTTGAATAAACTGATAAGGAGATAAAAGATTGATACTGTTAAAGGTGGGAGAGAATAAACACAATATGTAGATTGCATTCAGCTAGTAAGTTTATTACTATATAGACTAGGGAGGAGTCTCTTTCCTCTAAGGCTAAGCTAGTTTACAGAAGAGGACATTGTACTTTATCCAGTAGAAGAAGAGGTTGTATTTGTGATATGATCCTGTCATATTTGAACTCATTCATTGAGAGAAAAACAAGTATATAAAATATTTATTTTATATATTGTTTTGAAGAATGTGAAACACTGAACCAGATATTTTACATTTGCACTAATTGCTTACATTTTGATGAAGGCAGTTTCCTCTAACATAGATCTGATGTAGTGTTCATTTTACTTTTGCTTTTCATTAGAGACTCTCCTGGCTATTAAAAGATGTAAAAAAGCCTAGAAGTTAATTTGAGATATTTTGAAGGATGTTAATGTTATTTTTTGATAGAATATAAAAATATCTTACTTATCAAATTTAATGAAAGACTATTGATGATGAGAATTTACTTTTGAATAATGAAAGCAGAAAAATATCAGTAAATGTCTTTAGTAAAACTTACTTTTGCCCTTTTTAAAATTGTGTTGTCAGTGATATTCCCACTACTTTCAGTTCAGTTCAGTTCAGTCACTCAGTCGTGTCCGACTCTTTGCGACCCCATGAATTGCAGCACGCCAGGCCTCCCTGTCCATCACCAACTCCCGGAGTTCACTCAAACTCACATCCATCGAGTCAGTGATGCCATCCAGCCATCTCATCCTCTGTCCTCCCCTTCTCCTCCTGCCCCCAATCGTTCCCAGCATCAGAGTCTTTTCCAATGAGTCAGCTCTTTGCATGAAGAGGCCAAAGTACTGGAGTTTCAGCTTTAGCATCATTCCTTCCAAGGAAATCCCAGGGCTGATCTCCTTCAGAATGGACTAGTTGGATCTCCTTGTAGTCCAAGGGACCCTCAAGAGTCTTCTCCAACACCACAGTTCAAAAGCATCAATTCTTTGGCACTCAGCTTTCTTCACAGTCCAACTCTCACATCCATACATGACCACAGGAAAAACCATAGCCTTGACTAGACAGACCTTTGTTGGCAAAGTAATGTCTCTGCTTTTGAATATGCTATCTAGGTTGGTCATAACTTTCCTTCCAAGGAGTAAGCGTCTTTTAATTTCCTGGCTGCAGTCACCATCTGTAGTGATTTTGGAGCCCCCAAAAATAAAGTCTGACACTGTTTCCACTGTTTCCCCATTTCCCATGAAGTGATGGGACCAGATGCCATGATCTGAATGTTGAGCTTTAAGCCAGCTTTTTCACTTTCACTTTCATCAAGAGGCTTTTAGCTCCTCTTCACTTTTTGCCATAATGGTAGTGTCATCTGCATATCTGAGGTTATTGATATTTCTCCTGGCACTCTTGATTCCAGCTTGTGCTTCTTCCAGCCCAGCAATTCTCATGACGTACTCTGCATATAAGTTAAATAAGCAGGGTGACAATATACAGCCTAGACATACTCCTTTTCCTATTTGGAACTAGTCTGTTGTTCAATGTCCAGTTCTAAATGTTGCTTCTTGACCTGTATATAGGTTTCTCAAGAGGCAGGTCAGGTGGTCTGGTATTCCCATCTCTTTCAGAATTTTCCACAGTTTATTGTGATCCACATAGTCAAAGGCTTTGACATAGTCAATAAAGCAGAAATAGATGTTTTCCCACTACTTTACACTGATTCAAAGCATTTGATGGAAAATATTTTACCTCTTTTTTAAAAACATGTCTGTAGTTCATGTGTCAGTTCATTTGTAGAAATAGTGAATGAGCATGGTTTTTGGTAATTATACCCTTGCTGTGCTCTTTATCTGAAATATCTTCAAAAAGTTATTTGAGTACAAAAAGAATAACAAGAGTCTCTCACCGGGCAGAATGGGTATGTTCATGTTTTTTCTGTGGAGTATAACACTTCTAAGAATATAATTACCTTTGCTTTTCCTTTTCTCCCTTTTTCTTCCACAGCCTCATGATTTTGATGAATGCCGATTTGATATTAGTGTAAATGATAGTGTTTGGTATCTTCGTGCTCAAGATCCAGATCACAGACAGCAGTGGATAGATGCCATTGAACAGCACAAGGTGGGTCTCTAGTGTTTACCTATCTAAAGAGACTTAGGCAAGAGACTCATGGTAAACACCTCTAAAAGAATCTTGATCTGTACATGTGTACTGAATAGTTGAACATAATGTTTTGGGTTGTAAAATAAAGCAATACAGGTGTAAATTTTTGAAATGATTTTGTTTCTAACATTTGAATTATACTAAGGGATTGCCATGATAAATATTTTAAATTGATGATTAAAGCAAAATATGCCCTTGTATATAAATTTGTTTTTTATTTAGAGTTTGCTTCATAATGAATGCCTTTTATATCATCTGGGTAAAAGAATTCTTGGAATAACATCAGATTGTAAAATCCTAATGTTGAAAGCTTCAGTGTTAATTTTTATTGTCATTTGTAACCATTTGGGTAAATCCTTAGTATAATCATTTGTAAATTGTTAAATTTTGGTAAATATAAAGTTTTTAATAAACTTTGAAAAAGTCTTTCTTAAATACGTGTATAAGTCATAGTCTTGATATTTAAAGCTAGTTTTTGACTTCTGTATGAATAATTGGTATATAGACTAAAGAAATATTTTTTTAAAATCTCTATTATTAGCTAATTCAGTATTTCGTGGTAAAACAAGGAATAGGGAAAGTTACAAATTCACCATGCCATTCCTGATTGTGACTTAAGAAAACTGAGTTTGTTCATATACTTGTCTGTACTTGTTCATTTGGGTTTCACAGAGTTGTAGCTGAAACACCTGTTTTGGTTATTTAACAGACACAAAACATGTACACACATACACACAACAAGAAAAACTGGTCAGGCCTGGGGTACTGCAGGCACTTTCTTCTTGATATTGATCGTGCATTAGGTTTATTTCTTCATTATAAATTTTCCCAGCCTAAGGAAATCTGGCTTTCATGCTTTCCTTTTGTCCTTTTTTTAACTTTAGAATTATATTACTTTAAAGCATTTTGTGAATCTTAGTTACCTTGATATTATTACCTCAGGAAATGGTGTAAAAATGGTAAACAGTTTTGTATTATTTAAAGAAAAGATGACCCAGTAGACATGGAAGCAACAAACTAAATGTCCATCAGTAGATGAATGGATAAAGAAGATGTGGTACATGTAAACAATGGAATATTACTCAGCCAAAAAAGAATGAAATACTGCCATTTCCAGCAACATGGATGGACCTAGAGATTATCACACTAAGTGAAGAAAGTCAGATAGAGGAAGACAAGTATTGTGTGATATCACTTATATGTGAAATCTAAGAAGAAGATACAAATGAACTTATTTAGTAATACAAAACACAGACTCAGATTCATAGGTGCAGGAAACAACTTGTGACTCCAAAAGGGGAAACAGAAGGGGGAAGGACAAATTAGGAGTATGGGATTAACATACACACACCACTATATATATGATAAACAACAGGGATTTATTGTGTAGTACAGGGATCTATATTCAGTAATTTGTAATAGCCTATAATGGAGAAGGATGTGAAGCCGTATACCTGAACTGACACAGTATTATAAACCAACTATAGTTAAGTAAAAATTAAAGCAAATAAATAAAAGTGAGACAAGCTAGAATTCTAAAATCTCAGTACTTTGGAACGGGGCTAACCTGAATTCTGACACTGCAGAGTCTGCCATGCATGACGTATGTGACCTTGCTGTCATCTCTTCTTAATGTGTTTAAAGGAAGACATGAAATAATATATGTAAGGTTACTTACCAGAATGGCTGATGTTTTTTCCCATTTATGACATAGTGGGAAAAGAAACAGTTTTGAAGTCACAAATTGACTGAAATTATACCATGTTTTTTATGGATAAAGAGTTCTACATTCAATGAGAGTTGCTAAATGTGCATTTAAAGAGAGTGGTCTGCTTTGTGTAGTTGTCAGGGCTAGCCCTCTTAATAATGATTAAAGGGATTATTAAAACTAATTTCGGTATTTTTAACTGAGATGATGTTTGTTGGCTTAGTTGATTTAGATTACAGCACTAGTTTTTTTCTGTTTTAAATAAGCATATTTGATTTTGTTCATTCTTCATAGTGAAGCTGGTTCAGGAATCTTTGCAGGTTGTCATTTTGTTTCTTCTCTTTGTATGAAGAATGATGCATAAAGCATATATTTCTTCTATATCATTGATTTCTTTGCACCTTTGAATAATGGATAGATAGGATCTTTAAGTCTCCATCAGAACATTGTGACTTACTCTGGGTAACAGAGTTTTGGTAAATTTAATTTCTTAGATTCAGCAGCAAGGTTCTAGATACAGTATATAAACTTTCTTTTCTTATTTCTAAATATAGTTTATTCATAAACAAGGAAGGAAAAATCATTGTTATTCTTATTAATATTTGTTAAATTTTAATGTAAAATGATATGTACCAATTAACATATCAGTGAAGATTTAAACTGAATTTGAATTCTAAAAATAAATTGAGTTATTAAACCGACATGGGAAAGAGAAAATTCAAAAGCTATCATCAAACATAACCAGAAAAGTTTCCTCTCTTTTTTTTTTCTTCCCATAGACCAGGAGCAGGAAGATAGTGAGATGTTTTCGGATTCATGCTTCAAAATCACTAAAAAATATTAATGTGGAACCTAAACTTGGTAATTTTACTATTTAAGCAAGCATTCTTAGATTGATATTCAGAATCAGATCAAATTGTTAAGGTATCTTGATGAGGATAGGAGGTATTGTTTATTTTGAGGTTCACCAGGTACTAATCATTGCATTATTATACTTCAGGTACTTTATTTTCTAGCTACTGCCGTGAGAGATGAGGGAAATATTATTTCACAGACACGGTAACTGAGGTTTAGATTAAACTTAAGTGACTTGCCAGAGACTATACTGTGTTTTCGTAAGTAGACTCTTAGGATTCAATTTTATGTTGATTGTGCTATTGGTTACCGTTGGCGGAATGCTTGAAAATAGTTCCTACAGGTTCACTTCCTGCAGGTTAGTGTGTTTTGTCTGAGTTCTGCTACCATATACATACCATATATATATACACAGGATAAATATGAACTCATCTTTCTGCCTATGGATTGCCATAACAGTGTTACATTGTAGTGTTTAAGCACTGGAGACTGGGGTCTGACATATATGGGATTAAATCCTAACACTATTATATAACAACTGTGTGACCTTGGTAAATTACCTAAAGAAGGAAAGATGACATAATGCATTGTTTACTTCCCTGAAAAAAAAAAAAAACCCACAAAAGACAAACAAGCAAGCGGAATAACCAGATCATGATAAAGCAAGTACTTCAGAGATGACCTGAGTTCCTATCATTCCAGTTCACTCAGTTCAGTTCAGAGTTACTTCCACGGCACCACCTGTCCTTATGATGGCTGGACAGTACACTTGGAACAGTGGACCTGTCTTTTTCTCTTCTGATGTCGTCAGATGGCCCTGCCACTCCATTGCCTTTTCTTGCTGTTAGGCCTTTGTTAGGGCTTCCCTGATAGGTTTGGCTGGGGAAATTGGAGGTTTCTGTTCTTTTCTTTCCAGGAAGCTGTTATTCTCATTATGATAACCTTTATATATCAATCAATTTCACACATACATCCATACATAGATACTTACATACATATCTGGAATTCTATTTTACAGAACCTCTTCAACAAGAATAATATGGTAGAGGTGATGTTGATGATAGCAAACATTTCTGAGGATTACAGTGTGCCAGATAGAGTAATAAACACTTCATATGCTTTTTCACATTTTGCTCTCACAACCTTGTGAGATTAACATGACTGTCCTGTTTTTACACATTAGGAAATTGAGACAGAGAGAGGTTAAGTAACTTGTCCAAGGTTAAACTGCCAGTGAAGGGCCAGCATTCAGACCCAGGTCTGTATGACCTGGGAACCAGAACTTCTGTCCAGCAAACACTTCTGCCATCGTATAAGTGTTCATGGCAGATGTATTTTGTTGACTGAAATCTTGAGCTTCTTAAATCACAGTGTTCTCATATTTTTTATATGTCCTTCATATCTCTGGTGTTTGTTTTGAACCATAAACTTCTTAAAGGCTCAGGGACACAACTTTTTTGTAGGAATCGGCAAGGCGTTAGACACATATGTTTTCCAGTTGAAATAATTTACAGTATTGTAAACATTTTAGGGGGGAAATTTGTAATTTAAGGAGTTGTTTTTTCTCTTTAATCTTTACATTTAGTGTTAGAATGATTACTGACAAAAATACACTAGGGTTCTGTGTTCTTTGTCTGCTACTGCTGCTGCTGCTAAGTTGCTTCAGTTGTGTTCGACTCTGTGCGACCCCAGAGATGGCAGCCCACCAGGCTCCCCTGTTCCTGGGATTCTCCAGGCAAGAACACTGGAATGGGTTGTCATTTCCTTCTCCAATGCATGAAAGTGAAAAGTGAAAGGGAAGTCACTCAGTCGTGTCCGACTCTTCATGACCCCATGGACTGCAGCCTACCAGGCTCCTCCATCCATGGGATTTTCCAGGCAAGAGTACTGGAGTGGGGTGCCATCGCCTTCTCCGTTCTTTGTCTAACTCTGTTGTTTTGTCCTCCTTGGTATTCATTCCATAATAACTTGCTCAGTACAAGAAAAGTTAATATGATTTCATGATTTAAATTTTTGCAATATATTAGAAATAACATTAAACAAGTAGTCCCTCAAGTTGTCCCTGTGGAAAGAAGGTATTTCTGAGGTCTTTCTTAAATTCAGGGATTCTATTTTAATATAAAATATAGAAAGAGGCATATGTATACAAAACCAGTAATTTTATTTAAAATAATGTGCTGCCTTTATATATGTGGAATCCATTCATACTTTGCATTTCCCCTTAGGAATTGAAACAACACTAAATAAATCTTTAAAGACGGGGCTTGCTTGTTTTTTTAATCTCTTAGCCATCTGCCATGCTGTCTTTGAGGTCTAATGAATTGTTTTTGAAAATTATTTTAAAACTAAAAACTACAAATGTGATGGCAGGTTGGTTATTTTTTATTTGGATAAGTTAATATTTTTAGTAAAGATGTATCTAGTATTATCTAAAGGCTTCTGTGAGCATTTTCTGTGTAATCAGTTAATAAAGGAATTATGATAAGCCATCTGTTGACTCTATGATTTAAAAGAATCATAGGATTACTCCTAGAATCTTCTACAGTTGCAGTGCATGTGATTTTGAATAAACAGGGTTTCTTCCTACCATGAAAGAAACAGACTCCCCTACATCACCACCGCATCCAAACAAGAAAACTAGCAGGAATGCTCTCCCTGTACTAGCAGATGTAAGAATCACGTTGATAAAGTTAAGTTTTTTTGCTCTGGTAAGTTTGTAGTAATCATGACATTGCTTTATTTCCATAAGGGAGCAACCTTAGTAGATGCTGAAATTTTGGTGGTCATGGACCACCCATATTCCCTATATTTTGTAAATTATCTAAGACCTAAGCAGTCATAGGAAAGTATACAATTTAGGGAGGAAGAATGCAGATAATTTTGACAGACGTTGATTTTCTGTGGTGAGCATCTACAGGCAGCTGTTTTACAATTTGGTGTTTGTGCCTTTGTTCCTGTGTGAAGGCTCACTAATTCATCTGTAAAGCTCCGTTTGATTACTTTCAGAAGAAAGGTGTATTCTTGGCCTGAGAAGTTAAAGGATTTCTGTCTGAGGAAATTAAGTGCAATTTTTTTTTAAGGAATTGATATATTTTACTTGAAATGGGTTATGAAAAAAGTTTCCCCACCAGAAGATTCTCATGGTTGAGCAAACCTAAATGATGCCCAAGACTCACTTTAAAGATCTTTTAAAAATGGTATTGCTTTCTGCCATAATGAGTTTTCTTTTTCCTATGGTATGTCAGGGTCAGTTTGATCTTAGTGCTTTTTCTCTACTTCTAAAAGAAGCAGTTTCTGCTTACTTGACATCTTAATTGCTTTTATCTTAAATTTGACATAAATTTATTAGAAAACTATTTTTAGTTAGGTGGCAGAATATACCTGTTTTCTTTCTAGCAGTTTTTAAACATCAAAGTCATATAAAGTCATCCCATTTCTGTTTGCTGCGGGATCTTAGTGCCTCAACCAGGGATTGAGCCTATGCCCACGGTAATGGAAGCTCAGAGTCTTTCACTGGACTGCCAGGGAAGTCCTCTGCCTTTTTTAACCAACTATAATATTGGAGAAATTTCTGAACAGGTACTAGAGGCTCATTCTATACTTGTTTGCTTTATAAATGATTATCATGTAAACTTAGCTTTCCATTTTGAATCTGATTAAATTGATGAAGGTTTAAGAATGCAAATAAAACTTTCACAACAACTAGTTTTTAGTGTATACTTTATATAAGTAATTTATGGGCTCAGTGGATTAGAACCAGTTTTTCTTTTACCTTATTTGCATCACACCACAGTGATGAAGAAGATGGAATCAAATTTTACTTTTCCTTTATATTAAAGAGTTCTAATCGTGCTCAGTCGCTTCAGTTGTGTCCAACTCTGCAATTTCATGGACTACAGCCCACCAGGTTCCTCTGTCCATGGGATTTTCCAAGCAAGAATACAGGAGTGGGGTGCCATTTCCTTCTCCAGGAGATCGTCCCAACCCAGGGATCGAACCTGTGTCTCTTTTGTCTTCTGCATTGGCAGGCAGGTTCTTTATTACCACTAGTACCACTTGGGAAGCCCTTTAATTGTTGAGGGAAGTGCAGACCCAGTACTAGCTGCTGGAGTAGTCAGGGCTTTGCCATTTTCTCAGATAAGTTGTAGAAAAACCCAAGTAGGTGATATAACAACTGAACTTTATTAACCAGCATTTATTAAGTCTCTGGATGTTTCTCTCCTTAAAATGAGGAATTTGGTTGATTCTAAAAGTGGTAGTTACTCGCTTGATTGCTTGCAATAATCCATCAGTTCAGTTCCATCACTCAGTTGTGTCCGACTCTTTGCAACCCCATGGACTGCAGCACGCCAGGCCTCTCTGTCCATCACCAGCTCCCAAAGCTTGTTCAAACTCATGTCCATTAAGTCGGTGATGCCATCTAACCATCTCATCCTCTGTCGTCCCCTTCTCCTCCATTATGGATTATTGCCTTTTCCCATGGACAGTATGAAAAGGCAATAATCCATAATGGTTAGTAAAATGTTTTAACACTTAAATATAGATAATGTCTAACTATCATGATTTTTAAGGTTAGTGAAATCAAGGAAGAAAACAAGATACTAACTCTCTTTAATAGTCTTAGTGTTTTAGAATAAAAATACTTGTGTCAAAGGCTTTTAAAATAACTTTTTTAGTTTCTGTTGCCTGCAATTTTGTTGCAGTCAAAAGCAGAATTCACCTGAATTCATCTGCACTTTGTGCTTCCAAATGTTGCCTAAATACTTAATGAAGTTTATAATCTAAAAAGAGGGAATAAATGTCATTGATTTGTAGTTTTCAGCCAGGTTCTTCTATCTAGGAAGGTGTTTATCTTTTACCAGTTATTAAAGGAGGAATCAGGATTTTACAAGAACAGTGAACCAAGAAGATATTTAGGTAGCTAATCTTATTAACCATGTGGCCAGTTGAGGAGAAATAACTTGACAACATTTTATGTCATAAAGACAGGGAGGGTCTTACAAATTAATGAGAAAAGTTTACACAGTGCAAATGAAAAAAAAAAAAGGCCAAGAGACTTGATCTGGTACTTCATAAAGAACATATCCAAATGGGTAATGAGCATATGAAAAGGTAGTCAACAGTTAATGCCATTAGATGTCAGGGAGCACAGTGATACCACCATATGCCTGAGTAGCTTAAAAAATAAAAGATTTAATACCAAATGTTGATGAGGATGGTGTGCAACAGATATCCACTGGTAAAACAATTTTGTACTGTCTTCTAAAGCTGAGCACAGTGGATTAGTCACTTAAGTCGTGTCTGACTCTTTGTGACCCCATGAACTGTTATAGCTCGACGAGCTCCTCTGTCCATGGGATTTCCCAGGCAAGAAGACTGGAGTGGGTTGTCATGATCAGGTGAATATTGAAAATTTGAAAAGGTCTTACAAGTATTGATGTCATCAGTTCAGTTCACTTGTTCAGTTATGTCTGACTTTTTGTGACCCCATGGACTGCAGCGCGCCAGGGTTCTCTGTCCATCACCAACACTCCCAGAGTTGACTCAAATTCATGTCCATCATGTTGGTGATGCCATCCAAACATCTCATCCTCTGTTGTCCCCTTCTCCCGCCTTCAGTCTTTCCCAGCATCAGGGTCTTCTCCAATGAGTTGGTTCTTCTCATCAGGGGGCCAAAATAATGGAGTTTCAGCTACAGCATCAGTCATTCCAATGAATATTCAGGACTGATTTCCTTTAGGATTGGCTGGTTTGATCTCCTTGCAGTCCGAGGGACACTCAAGAGTCTTCTCCAACACCACAGTTCAAAAGCATCAATTCTTCGGCTCTCAGCTTTCTTTATAGACCAACTCACATCCATACATGGCTACTGGAAAAACCATAGCTTTGACTAGATGGATCTTTGTTAGCAAAGTAAAGTCTTTGCTTTTTAGCATGCTGTCGAGGTTGGTCATAGCTTTTCTTCCAAGGACAAAGCGTCTTTTAATTTCATGGCTGCGGTCACCATCTGTAGTGATTTTGGAGCCCCCCAAAATAAAATCTGTCACTGTTTCCATTTTTTCCCCATCTATTTCCCATGAAGTGATGGGACTGGATGCCATAATCTTAGTTTTCTGAATATTGAGTTTTAAGCCAGCTTTTTCATTGTCCTCTCTCTTTGACTTTCATCAAGAGGCCCTTTAGTTCTTCTTCACTTTCTGCCATAAGGGTGGTGTCACTTGCATATCTGAGGTTATTGATATTTCTCCCAGCAATCTTGATTCCAGCTTGTGCTTCATCCAGCTTAGCGTTTCACATGATGTACTCTGCATGGAAGTTAAGTAAGCAGGGTGACAATATACAGCCTTGACGTACTCCTTTCCCCATTTGGAACCAGTCTGTTGTTCCATGTCCAGTTCTAACTGTCGCTTCTTGATCTGCATACAGATTTCTCAGGAGGCAGGTCAGAGGTCAGGTATTCCCATCTCTTGAAGAATTTTCCACAGTGTGTTGTGATCCACACAGTCAAAGGCTTTGGCATAGTCAGTAAAGGAGAAGTAGTTTTTCTGGAAATCTCTTGCTTTTTTGCTGATCCACCGATGTTCACAGTTTGATCTCTGTTCTGGTTCCTCTGCATTTTCTAAATCAGCTTCAACATCTGGAAGTTCACAGTTCATGTACTTTTGAAGCCTGCTTGGAGAATTTTGAGCATTACTTTGCTAGTGCGTGAGTTGAGTGCAGTTGTGTGGTAGTTTGAACATTCTTTGGCATTGCCTTTCTTTGGGATTGGAATGAAAACTGACCTTTTCCTGTCCTGTGCCCACTGCTGAGTTTTCCAAATTTGCTGGCATGTTGAGTATAGCATTTTCCCAGCATCATCTTTGAAGATTTGAAATAGCTCAACTGGAATTTCAACTCTCTTCTTAGTGATGCTTCCTAAGGCCCACTTGACTTCACATTCCAGGATGTCTGGCTCTAGGTGAATGATCACACCATCGTGGTTATCTGGGTCATGAAGATCCTTTTTGTATAGTTCTTCTGTGTATTCTTGCCACCTCTTCTTAATATCTTCTCCTTCTATTAGGTCCATACCATTTCTGTCCTTTGTTGTGCTCGTCTTTGCATGAAATGTTCCCTTGGTATCTCTAGTTTTCTTGAAGATGTATAGAGTTTACCAAACTTGCATGTTATTGTAATGCTTACCACATATTTGCTACTAACAATTCAGGTAAATATTACTAGATTTTTAGCTGATTCCTTGTATCTTTTTAAGTCTGTAAATTGCTTGCAAAATGTTTCTTTAGATAAAAAAGATGAGGGGGGAAAAGGACAGTTAATCTGGAGTTGAATAAAGGTTCCATATTGCTAGTTTTAGAAAATATTAAAGATAAATGAAGCTTTGTAGTATTAAAGTCCTTGTTTGTTTTTGTTTTTTTTAAACAGTGTTCAGTATTGTATTTGAATTTTTATTTAATCAGGAGGGAAGATTTCTGACAGTCACCCGGACAGATGTGATTCTGCTTTTGTTCTATCTGATATGGAAATGTAGTGGTGGGTGGCATGGCTTATGCATATTGACAGCAGTGGAAATTATTTTCTCATTTTACTTGCTGAGTGTATCAAACATTCACTGGAAGAAAATGTTTCTTAAAAAATCAAGGTACATAAAACTATTCGTTTTCATCAAACATGCCTTTTTACCAAATACCTGAAAAACAGTTTTGCTTCCATTGTCTTAATTGTGTGATAGATACTCTGGGCTTGTGTGGTATTGAGGTATGAAAGACAGCATTGTGTTAAGAATCATAAGAATAGGTAGCAAAGTAGATGAACTTTAAGTTAAAATGTTATCCTCAAAAAAAAAAATTCTGTCATTTTTCAGTCATATATCAAGTTCATGTTCTTGACAGACAAGTCATGATCATTGGCAGGAATATGTATGTATCAGTGTTTATTTCTTAGCCCGTTGTTCTCTTCAGTAGCACCCACCTTGACCTGTAGAAGGATAGACTGTAACTAGCCAGTGTTATCATTTAATCCTGTGGGAAGTCTTTCAGTGTAGGTATTATTCCCATTTTGCATAAAAGTGAGATTGAACAGATTATGAGAACATTGATTAGTGCGTGGTAACATTATTCCAAGAACCAAACCTCAATTTTTTGTAATACACCCCGCTTTGTAGTTAGTTCCAGCTTTTTTCTCATGGGTGCATAGTTGAATACTAAGAAATAAATCATCAATCTCCTTAAAAAAAGAATCTTCACCATACAGTTAGATCTAAAAATTCTTAAGTCTTTTAAAACCATTCCTGCAAATAGTTGTATTGATCAGATTTCATTGGCTCCCCTTGCCCTGGGTTTTTTAAAAGTAACTTTTATTAATTAAAAGGAAAAAGTTACAAAATTACCATCAGTCTTATAACCAAGACAGTTCTTCATTTTGGTATATTTCCTTCTTATTCTCTGTACATTTTGCCCCTGTAACTTTATGGAAATAATGAAGTTTATATCCTGTTGTTGATTTTTTAACTCTAACATCATTTTCTCCTTATAACACAACTTCATTAATATTTCATTATATTTTAATTTTGGTACTCATTTGCTTATTCTTAGGCCTTTAGATGGTTTCAATTATTTTTTGCATTTAGTTTTTACTCCCTTCTACATGAAGTATTTTTCTGTAATTTGTGTCCTCATAAAGGATTCTCAGAAGTAGGACTGCTCTACTTAAGGGTATTAGCACTTTTGTTGTATGTTGTCAGGTTATTTCCCAGACTGGCGTTCATTCTACCTACAAAATGTGTAGATCTTCCTTTCTCTGCTCTGCGTCTCTACCAGCTTCATTAATTTTTAACCTTTTCCAAGTGAGATAGATTAAACATGTGTTCTATGACTGCATTTTTTGTTTTTATTTTTGTAGAGGCGATACATGATTACTGTAAATAATTCAAACAATACAGCCAATACTGAAAACTATATAAAAGAAATTGAAAATTCTGGCCACAGAGAAATGACCACTCTTCATCTTTGGTAAAGATTTCTTCCAGATAATTTCTTTGCATGTACACCTTAGATTCCATACTACTTTGTAGCTTTTCCTTCACTCAACAGTAAGTTACAAGGATCTTTTTGTGTTTGAAATAGATTTCGTTCCTCCCTTACTCCCTGAGAAAAGAATGCATGTCCTTTTTAGAAAAGTTTGGTTTTCGATCAAAGCCCCAGAGTAATTAAGAATGTTCATTTGCTGACTGTTGTTTTATGTGCATGTATTTCTTTCAGGATCCTTGCAGGAAAGAATTAATAGTTCAGGTCCCCTGGCCAAATACCATCTTAACATTTCAACAGTCCTGCAAATACTACTTGGAGAAGGCAATGGCAGCCCGCTGCAGTACTCTTGCCTGGAAAATCCCATGGATGGAGGAGCCTGGGAGGCTGCAGTCCATGGGGTCGCTAAGAGTCGGACACGACTGAGCGACTTCACTTTCACTTTTCACTTTCATGCATTGGAGAAGGAAATGGCAACCCACTCCAGTGTTCTTGCCTGGAGAATCCCAGGGACGGGGAAGCCTGGTGGGCTGCCGTCTCTGGGGTTGCACGGAGTTGGACACTACTGGAATGACTTAGCAGCAGCAGCAGAAAATACTACTTAGACATATTAACCCTGTTTTTTCTCTTATTGGGACATTTAAAGGAGTCTCAAAAAGTAGCGTTAATTATTTTGCCACTCTCATCTCTTTGTAGTTAGATAAAAAGAATGAAATTATGACCTTTTTACTTTATACCTATGAAACTTCCTTCTAAAAGCAAATATACGTTGGCCCCCTTTTCTTCAGCAAATCATAAAATAGTTAATGAGCAGTGCTGGTATTTTGTTACATCTGCTGCTAGCTACTTTTAAACTTATTTTCCTCTGTAAAAGTGTTTCTCAAGTAGAGATATAAAGGAATATCCTGACTTTGTGCAAAGGTGAAGAAGCAATGGTAGCTAATACTTACTAAGCACTTATGATGTAATATAAATATTAGAAAGTATTGTTAAAGATTTCTTCACTATAAAGCACACTTCTTATATCCTTGTCTACTTCTTCAAGTTCCACTGTTTCAAAACAGGTATTTCCGTACAAAAAACAGGCTAGAACAAAAGACTTTATTATAGCTTTACTGAGTAAACACATTTTAAATAATAGATAATAAATGAATAGGGAGGCTGACAGTAGTTTAGTTTAATTGTACTTCTGCCTCTAACAGGGACTTACAAGCAGTGTGTGAACTTGATCCAAGGAGAAGTATGAGCCAAATAGGATTTAAAACAGAAAGTGGAGTATCAGATGTCTGTTTTTAAAGTACCACCCTGGCTACACTAGAAAAGATTTCAAGAGGAACTAGACTAAAAGTAGTTAGAAATCTGGAGGATTTATCCAAATGAGACACTAGGTGACCACAGCTGGAAAACAGCAGTGGGAAATGGCAGTGGGAAAAGAGTGAAATGGACAGATTTAAAAGAAGTAGAAGCAGAATCTCTGGATGTTGAGGCAGTACAGTAATGATTAACATCATGGGCTCTTGAATTTGGAATTAAATCCTGGCTCCCTTACCAGTTGTGCAACTCATCACATAAAATCACCTACAAAATGGGTTAATATTAGTACCCATTTTACTTAGGCTTTTAAAAGGATTAAATGAGATAATTCACTTAAAGCTCTAGCATCAGCCCTGGCACAAAGTATCCTAAGTATTAGCTTTTACTATTGGTATTGGTGTTATAATTTATCCAGCTTGGCTTTGTGGGATTTATATATAAAATATCCATGTAAAATTGCTCAACTCTTTCATCAGCCTTCCTCTCAAGGCAAAACAAGAAAGATCTCTCTTATTCTTTAGTACTTGTTTTCTAAAGCTAGAGTGGAAATATTGTTAAACAACTTGCCTTTATACAGCCTCGTTTGATTTATCTGTTATTTCTTATCTCCATTTTAATGTAATTAAGAAAAAACAGCTGGGCTTCTAGACTCCCTACAAGGGGAAGAATTTGAAAAACAGATAATGACTGAACTTCAGAGTGTCAAAATTAGTTTATTTGGAATCATCTTTTGTGACACAGATTGGGTACTTAAAAAGCTTTTGGTGGACTTCACTGGTGGCGCAGTGGGTTGGAATCGACCTGGCCAGTTGCAGGGGATACGGGTTTGATCCCTGGTCCAGGAAGACTCCACGTGCCACAAAGCAGCTAAGCCTGTGCACCATAACTACTGAGCCTTCCTGCTGCAACTCCTGAAGCCCATGTGCCCCAGAGCCTGTTTTCCACAACACGAAACGCCCGTGCACTGCAATGAAGAGTGGCCCCTGCGCTCTGTGACTTGAAAAGGCCTGTGCACAGCAACGAAGACCTAGTGCAACCAAAAATCAGTTAATTAATAAATGTTTTAAAATTCCCATTAAAGAAAGCTTTTGGTGCAGAGGATATACTTGGTAGCTTTCTGAAAAGTCTAATTTCCCCTACAGATTAAACAAGATATGTATTATTATAAGTATAAGAGAGGAATGTCTGAAATCAAGGAGAGTGGGCACTGCTGTTGGTGTACTCTACTTCTGTAGTATCATATTGTATTTGGGCACTGTGGTAGTTCTTTGGATTGTGGTAGACAGTGTCTTAATTTTCTTTTACCCCTCTAGCCTTCTTTTAATACTTAAATAAGATGTGCAGTAAGGCTGTAGTTAACCCTTCCAGCCTTATCTCACTACAATACTACTTACTTAGATACTTCTATAAATGAAGGCCTATCTCATGCTTATTAGAAGAAAATGAAAAATGAATAACCGAGTTCCATAAAGGACCTTCAAATGAGGTATTTTATTTGATAATTTTTTTTTTATTCTTTAATTGAAGGATAATTGCTTTACAGAATTGTGTTGTTTTCTGTCAAACCTCAACATGAATGAGCACCATGGGTATACATATGTCCCCTCCCTTTTGAACCTCCCTCCCATATCCCACCCCATCCCACCCCTCTAGGTTGTTGCAGAGCCCCTGTTTGAGTTTCCTGAGACATACAGCAAATTCCTGTTGGCTATCTATTTTACATATGGTAATGTAAGTTTCCATATTACTCTCTCCATACATCTCATCCTCTCCCCATGTCCATAAGTCTGTTCTCTATGTCTCTTTCTCAATTGCTGCCTGAAAATAAATTCTTCAGTACCATTTTTCTAGATTCCGTATACTTGTCTTAGTATACAATATTATTTTTCTCTTTCTGGCTTACTTCATTCTGTATAATAGGCTCTAGGTTCATTCACCTCATTAGAACTGACTCAAATGTGTTCCTTTTATGGTTGAGTAATATTCCATTGTATATACGTACCACAACTTCTTTATCCACTCATCGGTTGAGATAGTGGTTTTTCAGTTGTGGTTTGAGAAAAATATCTTGAGAGTAAGCAAATATATTCTATTCATTTAGCCATATTGCTGCTGGGTTCTAGGCAGTCAGAAATGGATGAAATCTTCTTTAATACAATTTTTCAAAATATATTTTAAATTTTCTTTGATATATGAGATAATGCAATTTTCTGGAAATCATTGTAAGTTCAACCCTTCCTCATCTGATACATTGTTAGTGTCATTTTCTGAATAAATTGTGTTATGTTTTATCTTTCCAGCTGGTTCAACCCCTTTGTTGAACATTTGGGCCTCCACTGGATATATGCATTTTTAGCCTAAGTTTTGGTGTTTTCAGCTTGATATAGAGAATTGTAGTTCTAGACTAGCCATATCGTTTTAAAGATAAGAAAAATAAGCCCAAGAAAGTAATGACTGACTGGTCTGCCTGTCTAGTGGTGACAGTGACACTCAAGCCTGTGTCCTCCCTGTTCCTGTGTTCTTTGCACTTCAGAGGCTAGTGCTTCTGAAGGGGGAACCATACATATTTGAAAGGCTAAACAGATTTTTAATATAAGTGAAATTGTACCAAATTTTATTACAGCAAATATTAATAATTTGTTTACTTAGAATCATAAGCAAAATTATTGCCATTGCAACTTACTATGATACTTAAGCCATAATCCTGTTGATTACATCGTTCTCTTGGCTATGGTGTCTTGCTTCTCATGTGGTTTGCTTTAAAATGATATTGAAAGTAGATGTGTGGATACTGGCAACACGGCAGGCGCATTTGGTTTTATTAAGAGTTTTAGAGTTTCAGTTTCTGGAAAATACTCCTTTGTTCTTATGTTAACATTTAGTCTTACTTCTCTTTTCTCTTTTCCCATAAATAAAATGGAAAGGGACAATGTCAGGGGTAGACCTGTGCCACTAAACAGAGAATTCTTGACACCATGAGGAAGTTCATTTCTTTCTCAGTTTCTTTGGTTGCTTCTTCCTGGAGAATATTATTAGGACAAGGAATAAGCTCTTCAGAAGGCAAGTGCTATGAAAAAATAAATCAGCTTTTTTCTTGTATCTTATACCACTGTTTTCAGAGTGTAGATGGGCTGATGAAAAATGAGACTGTGCAAAATGAGAATAGATGTTTATCTCCTGTGTGAATGAGCCAAACTAATGTGACATGTGGCATGTGGTGTGGCGTGTGGGATATCTTAGTTCCCCAACCAGTGATTGAACCTGGGCTCCCTGCATATCTTAACCAGTGGACCACCAGGGAAGTCCCTAGAGTTCTCTTTTCAAATTAGTTCTTAGGCATTTCTGGTCCTTTTTAAAACTTGTAACTTTGAACTATATGATTTAATTTGTTGTGATCTTCAGTGTTCTCAAAAAATCAAGATACAGAAGGTAAAAGTAAGGGATTTAGTATGAAGGTTACTGTCGTACTTTGACCAATAGTAACCTTTGTATCAACTTTCCAAGTATACTGCTTGGAAAGCACCAGAGTGCTACTGACCCCCTCTGGTGGTCAAAAGATTATGCTTTTTCCTCCCCCTAAAATGAGGAGGAGTATTATAATAAAGGTGTGGTCTCATTACTGTAATATTTAAAAGAACCCCACCTTGTACTATATAGGACATGTTCAGTAAGTATGTCATTGAACCAAAATGGCATTTTATGTTTATATAAAACACATTGATGAATACTGCTTACAAAACAGCTATCCCATCATGGTTTTTTTTTGGTAAAGCAATTTGTGTGAGGGAATCTTAAAGCATATATATGTTAAAGGGGGGAAATATTCCTATAGTGACTGCATTTGAATTCCACATTATTAATTTTAGATGGAAATCGATGTTTTAAAAAATACTATTTTGGTAATTACAGGTTGTAAATAAGTTCCACTTTTTTTCCTGTGGAAAAGCGAGATTAAGAAAAAAAGCTATGTACCTTTAATGTATTATCCCTAAAATTGTACCAATGAAATTTTGAAAGCATGTCACAATTTTTAAGAACATTTCACAGTGTATATCCATTGTGACCATAAAGAAATTTCTTCCCATTTTCCTCACCCCACCTTCAAAACACAGATGATAAATTCAGGGTGAGTATTGTTGCCTTTAAGGTGAACATCTTAGAAAGCCCAAATAGATGTCAACAACATTGCAACTTTTCAGAATAGTTTTATATCTTTTAGAATAATTTTTAGCCCCTGTGACAAAATGTTTTTAAAATATTGATATCCCTGGGGGACGTCCCTGGTGATCCAGTGACTAAGACATCGTGCTCCCAGTGCAGGGGGCCCAGCATCGATCCATCCCTGGTCAGGGAGCTAGATGTCACATGCAGGGAAGAGTTTGCCTGCCGCAACCAAAAAAGAAAAAGATCCTCCATGCCACAAATAAAACTCAGCGTAGCCAATTAAATAAATAAATAATAAAATTTTTAATTATTAAAAATAAAAGAAAAATATTGATATCTTTGATAGAGTTTTGAGAGAAATCCAGTACCAAATGAAGCCATGTCATGTGAATAGGAAAGGCAGTCAAGCTTAATTCTACAGTTTGTAGCTAGTCCTTTAAAGTAGTAAGACCATTTTAAAATTTATATTCTGCAACTCCCCAAAATGATTTTAGATAGCTCCATTTTGCGGCTGTATCATAAAATCACTCTCAATGTTATAATAGTACCTAGGAATCTTTGATGCATTGTTGCCAGAATGCTAGGCATTTCCAGAATGACTGGTTTTTAAACAGGGGTGATTCATTTGTATGTACATGTATATGTTTGTTAAGCACTTAGATTATTTTTAAAGTTGTCCCAGTGCAGTTACTGACATAGAATGACAAATGAACCCCCATTATTTAAACTGAATAGAATGAAATTGATATTCATGAGTATACTATATTTTTTCCCTTAGAATGATATATATAATTTATAATACAATTTATTTAAGCGAAACTTTGTTAGAAATAGAAACACGGTTATTCTAAATGCTCAGACTCAACATTCATTTACTATCCATTACTTAAAATGTACCGCAACATTATTGCTATATTAGAGTCTTTTGTTCTGTCATGCATTTGTTGTAAGGAGATATTACTGTTTTGAAATAGTGGAACCTGAAGAAACAGACAAGAATATAAGAAGTGTCTTTTAGAGTCAAAAAATGATTAGTAAAGCTTTGTAGTGTTTGTATTTTGTTTCAAGATCTTAAAGTTTTGACTTACTCTGTTTAGGACTCATTGATATAAAGCATGTAAATGGAGAGGGTAGATTCATTTGGATTTGAATTTCAAATTGTTTGGTTCTAAATATTTTAAAATAAATATCTAAAATTGTTTTAAAATAAAATTTTGAAAATTATGAGTTTTATATTTAAATGGACAGTTCAAATTAATTACTGGTTAGAAATGAATGACATACAAGTATCTGAGATAAGTGACTTCTGAAGTGCTTTATATTTTTAGTCCATTACATTTAATAGTCCATTAAATCTATTTAGTCCAATAGATTTTTCTTATTTTTAATTCCAGTCTTCTATATTTAAATCTATGAAAAACTTTACCAAAACAGTACAACAGTTAAAATGTAGAAACACTGTGCTCAGAAAGTTAGTATTCCTTTCAGATGGGAAACAGAAACTAGAGCCACGAGAAACCTAGGTCAGTGCCTTTGTTCCAGGGCATTATTTGATAAAAGAAAAAGTCTTATTTTTTTAATGAATTATATGATTTCTGTAATTAGAATTCTCTTTTATTGGGATTCTGTTATACTGAAACAAGCTTACCTTTTTTTCTTTAGCTATTTTATTGAGGTATAATTTATAAAATGTATCAACTTAACTGGACACTTTGAGTTTTGACAACTGTAATGTATTCTCACCAAAATTTATCTTTAGAGTTAGTGTCCCCACTGTCCCCTGGCCTGCTTTTCTCATGAACTATAACTTTGTCTTTTTTTAATAATCAGTTTTCTTGAGGTAGCATATATACAATGCATATATTTAATCCTTTCATTAATAGTTTCCCTGGCATCAAAATGCTTACTTTGTAATTTCTACCTCATTAGTAAAATATTGCTTTGCTTTGAGATAGGGAGTGGTATAGGGTGATACAAGTCTTGGAGAAGAGCTTTGATTCCATCTAGTCATAACTTTTACGGAGTGCAGGAGGAGAAGAGGGTGACAGAGGATGAGATGGTTGAGTGGCATCATCAACTCAATGGACATGAATTTAAGCAAACTCTGGGAGATAGCGAAGGACAGGGTAGCCTGGTGTGCTGCAGTCCATGGGGTCGCAAAGAGTCGGACACGACTGAGTAGCTGAACAACATAAGTGTGTAATTTCTTGGTAAATTAACAGTTAAGAACATATTGCAGTACCTTTTATAGCTAGAATGTTTTATGAACAATCATTATTACAGTATGACAATTTTATTTTGAATCTTTAACAACCAGTATGTACCTGAAGCTTGGACTTTGGGAAGCATATGCTAGATAGGATGCTAAAAATGATTAGGTATTATTTTACTTCTTAAGTTTATGACTAGGATTAACATTATGCACAGTACTTCTAAAATCTATAGAAAGTAATCAGATACCCTAAATACTTGAACAGGTTTTAGGTATTTGAAACTTATTTTTTCCAAATGTTCAATTCCTTTGTCTATATTTTTGAAAAGTGAAAATTAGTAGCTCAGCTGTGTCCAACTCTCTGCGATCCCATGGACTGTGTGTAGCCCACCAGGCTCCTCGGTCCAGGGAATTCTCCAGGTGAAAGAGTACTGGAGTGTGTTGCTGTTTCCTTCTCCAGGGGATCTTCCTGACCCAGGGATCGAACCCAGGTCTCCTGCATTGCAGGCAGATTCTTTATCATTTGAGCCACAAGGGAAGTACTGCATTTTCCTAGGGAGGATGAGATACAAAATTGATACTCCTAAGCAGGGGTCCCCAACCTTTTTGGCACCAGGGGCCTGTTTGATTGAAGGTAATTTTTCCACAGATGGGATCAGGGGATGCTTTCAGGATGATTCAACTGCAGCAGTGGGGTGCAGCTGTAAATACAGATGAGGTTTCACCCACTTAACCGCCTCACCTCCTGCTCTGCAGCCTAGTTCCTAACAGGCCACGATACTGGTACCAGTCTGTGGCGCCATGGGTTGGGGACCCCTAAAGAGTAGCAGTTCTTCAAAATTAGATCACAGTGCTGAGTCTAAATAAAGCCTTCTATCGCGTGATGACAAAATAGGTTGGGAAAATTGGGGATTTTCTTTGTGTCATGAACTGTTAAGGTCACTCCAAAAATGGAAAAAATTGCAACTGTCTTACAGAAGGTCGAAGTCCAGTAGTCCAGGAGTAGTAATGAAATGTAACTATTAAAATTGGGTAGTAGATGCCATAATCATAATAGGTTAAGAATGTTGAGAATACAGAGTCAAACTACCTGAAATAATAGGAAAGGCTTCATTGAGACAGAGGTATTTGAGCTATGTGAGGATAAGTAATTTGTTAAAGTAATTTGATAAAGAAACAGTACTCAAAGTTTCCTTTTTCTTTTGGTCCTTGTTCCACCAAAATTTTTTACCATGGTAAAATATGAATGACGATCTATCATTTTAGCTTTTTAACTGTACAGTTCTGTGACATTAAATTTATCCACATTGTTATTCAACCATCATCACATCTATCTCCAGAACTTCATCTTATCCAGCTCTGTACCTAGTAGACTCTAACACCTCATTCTCCTATCTTCCTAGCTCCCTGATAACCACGACTCCGCTTTCTGTCTCCATGAATTTACCTACTATAGGTAGCTCTCCTGTTATAAACGGTTAGCCCACTAGCCCAGCGTGCAGTTGGTATTCAGTAAATTTCTAAATTAATGGCACTTAGCGATTGAGACACATTGCTTATGCCAGTGGATTACCTGTATTTCTTGAGTGAACTCTTATTTCTAATTATTGTTCCAATAACCTTATTTTTTAATTTTTTACCATAACCCTTATTAGTTTATATGGAAACTTTTCGCAAGTATTTTTTCCAGTTTTATAATTGATCATGTAACATTGTATTAGTTTAAAGTTTATAGCATAAAGATTTGATATTTGTATATAATGTGAAATGCTTATTACAATAAGTTTACTTAATGTTCCTCACCTGACATGGTTAAAAAGTTTTTTCTTGTGATGATTAAGTATTTTTTATTTAATTTTTTCATGTAGTTTACTTTCCTTTTTAGACTGAATCTGGATATGGATCTGAATCCAGCTTGCGTCGACATGGCTCCATGGTATCATTGGTATCCGGAGCAAGTGGCTATTCTGCAACATCCACCTCCTCATTCAAGGTTTGTAATTATGAATGCTTTAAGTTAAGGCAGCATAAATTGAGTTTAGTACTGAATGTTGTGAGCAGAACTTATTTAATAGTTTTTTGAAAAAAAATTTTTCATAATTTTTCATCACAATGTTAATTTGAAAATATTAAATATTAGCAAGTTGTCAGGCTTATTTCTCTCATTTCCTTCAGGCTTATCACTGTCAAACAGTTAATTAGTTTCAAGTCTTTCCTTGGAAATACTACATTGAACTTGACAACTCTTCTTACCCCAAGCCCTCAGTAGTAAGATATAGACCTTAAATTAAAAGATGATGAAACCCCATGGGACTAAGTAAATTTTAATTTTGTTAACTTGGATTCCATCCTCCCATTTTCTATGTTGCAGAAGGGCCACAGTTTACGTGAGAAACTGGCTGAAATGGAAACCTTTAGAGATATACTGTGTAGACAAGTTGATACCCTACAGAAGTTCTTTGATGCCTGTGCTGATGCTGTCTCCAAGGATGAATTTCAAAGGGATAAAGGTTAATTAGGCTATTACCACTATTTTTACTTGGAGAATGAATGGATTTAAAGCCTCTTGATCTTAAAGGGTAATGTCTTTTAAGTGATGAAGGTAATTATAGTCACTTTTGCTGCACATCACTAATGTCACAGATTTCAGTGTCCACGTAACTTGTGTACTTTAATAGCACCTTAATTAATCTGATCACCCATACCAGATATTATTGAAGATTTTAAAATGATTTTTGAACTCTTTATTTTATTAAAAAATGTAATATCATCTTGATAATATGGAGCATTTCACATGATTATGTCTAATAAATTGCACCCTATGACAAGTCATAAGAGACAAGCATATGTTTATGTTAAATCCTCCACATCGGGAATCAGTCAGTCTTTTTTCCCTCCCTCTTCCTCTTCTTCCTCTCCCTCTTTCCTCTCTTTCTCTTCCTCTACCTTCCTTTCCTCTGCCCTTTTTCTCATAGAGGAAGAAGTCTGGATAATGGAATAGAATAATCATGGAATGACATGTACATATATAAGTAATTTCTAGGGAGATTTTTTCCTTTAAGAGGTAAAAGAGAGAGAGAGATGATATTTAGTTAACCTGTAATATGAATTCTAAAGATACTTTTCATTTGTTAACTGCTGAATGTTACTGGTGTAGTATCTGTTCTTCAGTTTTTCTGTTAATCTGCTATATAGGCAAAAATGAACTACTCATAACAGTTTTACTAAATAGTGCTAAGTTCGTTCTCAGTATGACTAGGTTCCCTGACATGGTTTTGTTTTTTGGTATTATTAAATGTGTTATGTGGGTTTATATTCTTTCTGTTAACTTGCCTGCAAGATGGTGAGTAGAAGAACATGAGCCCATCCCTTCTTACATATTCTTTTCCTATTCTCTGTTCTTTTTTCCCTTTCTCTACCTTCTTTTGGATTGAATATTTTTTATAATTCTATTTTTTATCTCCTTTGTTGACTTTTTGTTAAATTTGTTATTACAGTGGCTATTTCAGGGTTTATAGTATACACATTTAAGTTATTACAGTCTACCTTCAAGTAATATACCATTTCTTTTATTGTGTAAAAACCTAGAATAATGTATTTCCATCTCTCCCCACTACTAAGGCAGAGCAGCTCAGCATTCTCTAGCCAGTTCTCTATGTATTGTCCCAGGTCTGTGTTGTAGGGACAGACACTTGCCTGCTCCACATAGGCTTTGGGTCCTTTTCCCAGGAATCCTTTCAGATGGTTCTTTCTATGACCTCTGTAGTTCCTCAACTTATATGTGCTATCAGTACTCTACACAAGACTCTCAGTGGGACCTTCTGCCCCTATCCAGAGTTCTGTCTCTGTACAGTACAGCTCTCTTCTCCCAAGTACTCAGCCTTCTGAACTCTAGTGACCTTTGTCTATCTGGATTTTCAGCTCCATTTTCTCACCTCAGAGAGTACCAGCTCCTCCGGAGTTCCTCCTTACTCTGCAGCTTGGAAACCCTCACCGCAGTAGACTGGACCAGTCACAGGGCTCACATCATTTGTTCCCCAGCCCTTAGGGATCACTGTCCTTTGTTGCCTCATAGCCAGTGTCTTGAAAACCATTGCTTCATATATTTTGTCTGATTTTTTAGTTTCATGCGAGAGGGTAAATTCTCTCCTTGTTGTTCCATCTTTGTCTGAAGCAGAAGCCCATATTCCTCTTAAAATACTTAATTTTATCCACAGTAGACTTGAAATTCTTTATATTTGATACACTTCAAGTTTTTGGCTCTTTAATATTTAATGTTTATCTCTCTAAAAAATAAAGACGGTTGAACTTTTATTTCTCATTAATTAAAAAAAAGTATACTTATTTTTCTGTCAAAGTAGACCTTACATATCAGCTTTCATTTGTTTGCAGATAGCAAGCAAACTGTCCTTTAAACTAAAACAAGGTAGATACAGAGTAGAATTCTTCTTAATTTTTAAATGGTCCATGTCTCCATGTCAATAATACATAGCATTTTAAGGAGGAAAGTGATGGTGGAAGGAGCAGAAATTGGCATGCATTCACAACCAAGTTGTGTAGAAGATTTGAAAAATATCTTTAGACACTATTTGTGTTTGACTATATAGCAACAGTGATGTGTGTGTGCTCTGTCACGTCTGATTCTTAGTGATTCCATGGACTGTGGCTGCCAGGCTCCTCTGTCCATGGGATTTCCTAGGCAAGACTGTTGGAGTGGGTTGCCATTTCCTTCTCCAGGGGATCTTCCTGACCCAGGGATCAACTCCACACCTCTTGCATCTCCTGCATTGCCGGTGAATTCTGTACCACTAGCGCCACCTGGAAAGTGCAACAGTGACAGACTAACATTGGTTTGTTAAGGCTGCCGTCACCAAAGTACTCCGTCACCTGTGCCTTAAACAGCAGAAATTTATTTCTCCACAGACTGGAAGCTAAAAATGTGAGATCATGGTTTTGGCAAGTTTGGTTCCTTCTGAAACCATGAGGGTCATGAGGGAAGGATCTGTTCTAGACTTCTTTCCTTGCCTTGTGGATGAGCATCTGCTCCACATGTCTTCACATTATCGTCCTTCGTAAGTGTCCATGTCCAGACTTCCTTCTCCTATAAGGACACTGGTCATCTTGACATATTGACTGGGCCCATTGTCATGACCTCATTTTAACTTGATTACCTCTGTGAAGACCATGTCTCCAAATACAGTCATAGTTTGGAATATAGGAAGGTTAGGATGTCAACATATGAATTTAGTTGTGGCACAATTCAGCCATAACAACTAATTTCCCTATAAATGGCTATTTTGCAAAATTTTATTTTTAAGAGTACGTGCTGGGTACAGCTGAAATAAGAACATGGAATAAGAACATTAAGGGCCATAGTTTCTTGCTTCAACTACACATCAGAATTGCCAACCTAAGGATCTCTGTAGGTGTAGTAATACTTTCACTAAATTACCAAGACATTGTGTGTCACTGAAATGATAATAGCAAGCTCTCATTTTAAGTGTTCAGTGTTTTTATTTAAAACATTTTATTATAATTGCTAGTAAGACTGAATGCCCGCTGCCCCCCCTTACCCCCCAACCCCCCCCTCCCCGGCCACACACACACACACACTATTCAGTAAGATTTAATTAACCATTTAGGTCCAGCTGGATGGTGCTGGAGAAAGCAATGGCAACCCACTCCAGTACTCTTGCCTGGAAAATCCCACGGGCGGAGGAGCCTGGTAGGCTGCAGTCCATGGGGTCGTGAAGAGTTGGAGACGTCTAAGCAACTTCACTTTCACTTTTCACTTTCACGCATTGGAGAAGGAAATGGCAACCCACTCTAGTGTTCTTGCCTGGAGAATCCCAGGGACAGGGGAGCCTGGTGGGCTGCTGTCTATGGGGTCACACAGAGTTGGACAGGACTGAAGCGACAGCAGCAGCAGATGGCGCTAATGGTAAAGAACCTGCCTGCCAATGCAGGAGAGGTGGGTTCCATCCCTGGGGTCAAGAAGATCCCTTGGAGGAGGAAATAGCAACCTACTCCAGTATTCTTGACTTCAGAACCCCATAAAAGAGGAGTTTGGTGGGCTACAGTCCATAGGGTTGCAGAGTCAGACAGGACTGAAGCAACTTAACACACGCACAAAAACAAGATACATATTCATATTGAAAATAAAGGTTCTGATCTTATTTTTCTATTCATTATTAGTTTGATGACTTGAAATAAATCACTTATCAATTTCTGCATATCTCTTTCCTCTGTAACATGGATGTTGTTACACAAGCACGATTGTGAGATTTAAATTAGAATATGTATGTTAACACCATGCTTAGTAGCAAAAAATCAATAATAGCTGCTGTTATTAATATGGTTAATTTGGATAATTGCAGGGATAATGAAAGCAGGAATGTATAAGATCCAAAGATGGAATTTAGCATAATAGATAATGGGTGTTAGTGAGGGTGAGACTGGTCTGATAGGGATGGGAGATTTGTATTAGGACAGTGTTTCAAACCATGCCAGACATCCGTTAAAGGTGCTTCAGTATGGACAAGGAGTCCTTGATTGGGAAGGGAAGGGGGAAGGCCACGTTTTTACCTGGAGAAGCTTTTGTTTTCATCAGTTTTATATGTTGATTATTTGCTTTAAAAAAAAAAAAGGTTGAAAATTTCTGCTCGATAGTACTAGGCTACTGAATGGTTAGGGAGATGAAAGGAAATCTTTAGTAACCCAAGGTAGATGCTGAGGAGATGAAAGAAGTGCAAAAATTTTGGTATTGAAGACCAGTTAATCATAGTAGTATTGAGCCAAGGTCAGGATCTTATCTGAGGATGACTAATGACTTAAAGTCAGAGCAGCTTTGTGGTAGTTAATTTCTTAAAGTCAAAGTGAAGTCACTCAGTCATGTCTGACTTTCGCGACCCCATAGACTGTAGCCTACCAGGCTTCTCCGTCCATGGGATTTTCCAAGCAAGAGTACTGGAGTGGCTTGCCATTTCCTTCTTCAGGGGATCTTCCTGACCCAGGAATCGAACCCGGGTCTCCCGCATTGCATGCAGATGCTTTACCCTCTGAGCCACTGTTGCATAGAATTGACCTTATTTGCAAATTATTGATGAGAAGCCAGAGATCCACAGAATCTGGAAATTTGATTAATCTTGAAACTAAAGTATTTGCAGAAGCTACAGTATGGATTTTGAAGTCTGTAGGAATAATGATGGGCGTGGAAAAGAAAAATGTTAGTTGGATACTGATAGCAGTTAGCTGCTGATAAAATAGTAGGTGTTAATATAAATAGATAATGGCAGCTTGTGGTTTGAAAATTATTATAAATAAGTACGAATTTTCAGGTAATAAAAAAAAGAAAGAGCCCAGTAATTAGAAAATGGTAATACTGAATAAAGCTATTTTCCATTTAGTCAGGGAGGGAATAAGAAATAGGAATAGGCTTTGCTTCCATTAGAGAGAGAGTTAAAATAGATGAAATGTTCCTTGTAGACCCAAATTGCTCCTGACGTAAGATGATATAGACAAGAAGTAAGACATTAGTTTAATGTGAAGATTTCTCTTGTAGAAAAGGAGTTCAGCAAAAGATAATATTAGGTTGCTATAAACGTAATTGTGATTTCAGACCATGAATTTTAAATCATTATTGTTGTTCAGTTGCCAGGTCGTGTCTGACTCTTTGCAGCCCCATGGACTACAGCACGACTAGACTCAAACACATCTTTATTAATCAAAATAAGAATCATTACAATTAACACATTTTTGCCAATGAGAAATAAATTTGTTTATTCCTGCAGCATAAAAGTCCGTGCTTTGGGATTCAGTGAACTCTTGGAAAGCATTTTCTCTATCTTGTTAGTTGTGGAAGTATTTTCCCTGCAAAAAGTTGTCTAGATGCTTGAAGAAGTGATAGTCAGTTGGTGAGAACTCAGGTAAATATGGTGGTTGAGGCAAAACTTTGTAGCTCAATTTGTTCAACTTTGGAAGCGTGGGCTGTGCAAGATACAGTCGGGCGTTGTCATGGAGAAGAATCGGGCCCTTTTTGTTGACCAGTGCCAGCTGCCAGCATTGCAGTTTTCAGTGCATCTGATCAATTTGTTGAGCATACTTCTCAGATACAGTGGTTTTGCCAGGATTCGGAAAGCTGTAGTGGATCAGACCAGCTACAGACCATCGAACAGTGACCATGGCCTTTTTTTGGTGCATGTTTGGCTTTGGAAAGTGCTTTGGAGCTTCTTCTTGGTCCAGCACTGAGCTGGTCGTCATTGCTTGTCCTGTACAATGCACTGTTCATCACATGTCACAGTCTGATCAAGAAATAGTTTGTTGCTGCTGCCTAGATTAAGAGAAGACAACACTAAAATGATGATTTTTTTTTTATTTCCAGTCAGCTCATGAGGCACCACTTATCAAGCTTTTTCACCTTTTCTAATTTGCTTCAAATGCTGAATGACCATAGAATGGTTGATGTTGATTCTTCAGCAGCTTCTCGTGAAGTTGTAAGAGGATCATTTTCGATGATGGCTGTCACTTGTCATCGTCAGCTTCGATGGCCGGCCTCATAGGCTACTCATCCTCAAGGCTCTTGTCTCCTTTGCAAAACTTCTTGAACCCCCATTGCACTGTATGTTTGTTAGCGGTTCCTGGGCCAAATTCATTGTTGATGTTGTGAGTTGTCTCCACTGCTTTACGAACCATTTTGAACTCAAATGAGAAAATGCTCAAATTTGCTTTTTGTCTAGTATCACTTCCATATAAAATAAATATAAAGTAAACAAGTAATCATTAGCCAAAAAAAGCAAGAAATGTGCATTAAAATGGTATATAACATAACCACATTTATTTAGAATGTATTCTAATATCAAACGGCAAATTTCAATAATGCAAAAGCTGCGGTTACTTTTTGCTCCAACCTAAAACTGAAGAAGCCATTCAAAAATAGAGACTAAGGTTGGTGGCTGAGGTTTAGAAATTGATGTTAAGAAGCAGAATACATAGTGCAGAGGATTCGTATGTTAGGCAGTGTAAAAGGAGAGTATTGTATAGAAGAAAGAGGTATGTTGAAGAACACAGGGGATTCTGTATTTCCTGGAATTGGATAAGTTAAAAGGAATATCCAGGCACAGACATACTGGGATGAATTAAAATCAGTATCAGAACTGTAAGTCATTATATTTTCCCTGTGTATACTGGAGGCAAGATAAAGTATCTTATTTATGTATTGATAGCATTACCATCCTCTTCAGTCTTTGTAGGTCTCTGGTAGAATTAGAAAATCTCCCCAAGGTAAGGAAAAAGAGATAGGAAGACTTAAAGGACAGAATAATTTATATCTCAGTACTATCCCTTACAAAAATGAGGATGGATATGGTTTTTATAATGTATTTAAAGACATTTCACAGCATACTTATTGGACATCCATTGATGAGCACTGGAAATACAAAGATGAATAAGATCGTGTAGTCATGGAATCCAGAGATATTTAATCAGTTGAACATAAGAATAAACTGGTTAATTTCTGTGTGCTTTCATCCTGATATTCTTAAATATATTTTATTTAGTGGTAGAAGATGATGAAGATGACTTTCCTACGACACGTTCTGATGGAGACTTCTTGCATAATACCAATGGCAATAAGGAAAAGGGTAAGTAGTGAAGTTTTCCCCCTCAGGGTATTTGGAAAAAATATACTTTCTAAAGTGTCAAAGTAACTATTTAACAGGAATAATTATTTAATGGAGTAATTGGAAAAAGTCTTTTTTAAGTTGGAACATGAACGTTTCTTCTAGGAAAAGACATGGAGGTAAAATACAGTCTGACGTTAAATAATGTGACAGCTTATCTGATAAATATTTCATTCTAAATTTTAGACATTGGCCAGTTATTTCAGTAGTGTTTGATAGAATCAGTTTCTAGTACTGAAAAAGTATTTCTTAGGAAAGATTGTAATGGAACTTGAATGTTTCTTTAATGCCTATGTCTGTCTTTAGTGTTCTTTTCTCTTTCCACTTGATAAACTGGTGTTGCGATGTATTTAATCAGTGTTACTAAAGGAAGATTATTGAAATAGCTGCTTTCATAGCACAGTTGTTCATAAACTCAGGAACAAAGTGGTTTATTTCATTTATCAGTTAATAACGAGTTACTTTCTGGATGGAACTCCTAATTGTTCACTAGAAATCTGTGTTTTTAACAACACAGATGAACATGGAAGGCATTCACGAAGTTGCTCAGTCGTGTCCGACTCTTCGTGACCCCATGGACTGTAGCCCACCAGGCTCCTCCACCCATGGAATTCTCTAGGCAAGAATACTGGAGTGGGTTGCCATTTCCTTCTCCAGGGGATCTTCCCAACCCAGTGATTGAACCCAGGTCTCCCGCATTGCAGGCAGATGCTTTACCGTCTGAGCCACCAGGGAATCGCATTGGAGGGCAATGGAGGGCATTATGCTAAGAAATAAACCGAAGACAAATAACACATGGTATCACATATATGTGGTATCTGTTGGGAGAAGTTAGGTTGTAACAGAAACCTGTGACACTCATAGTCAGTGCTTTCTTTTAATATATTCTAAGAAAAAGCTGACATGGATTCGTAAAACTTTTTTTTAAGTTGCAAATAAGCCTTTGTGAGAAAAATAAGTTAATCTAATTATGTTTATTTTTGCTGAAGTTTTGAAAGAGTATGAAGTAAAATCTGTGGCCATGGCATATTTTCAAATTGTTTTTCAGTTGCTTAGTCCTGTCTGACTCTTTGTGACCCCATATATTGCAACATGTCAGGCTTCCCTGTCCTTCATTATCTCCTGGAGTTTGTTCAGATTCATGTCCATTGAGTCAGGGAGCCTATCTAACTATTTTGTCCTCTTGCGCTCGTCTCCTTTTGCCTTCAATCTTTCCCAGCATCAGCTCTTTTCCAGTGAGTCAGCTCTTTGCATCAGGTGGACAAAGTATTGGAGCTTCAGCTTCAGTATCAATCCTTCCAGTGAATATTCAGGATTGACTTCCTCTAGAATTGACTAGTTTGATCTCCTTTCAGTCCAAAGGACTCTCAAGAGTCTTCTCTAGCACCGTAGTTCAAAACATCAATTCTGTGCTCAGCCTTCTTTATGGTCTAACTCTCACATCCATACATGATGACTATTGGAAAAACCATAGCTTTGACTATATGGACTTTTGTCAGTAAAATAACGTCTCTGCTTTTTAATACACTGTCTAGGTTTGTCGTTGCTTTTCTTCCAAGGGTCAGGTGTCTTTTAATTTCGTGGCTGTAGTTACCATCTGCAATGATTTTGGAGCCCAAGAAAATAAAGTCTGTCACTGTTTTCATTGTTTCCCCATCTATTTGCCATGAAGTGATGGGATCAAATGCCATGATTTTAGTTTTCTGAATGTTGAGTTTTAAGCCAGCTTTTTCACTCTCCTCTTTCATCTTCATCAAGAGGCTCTTTAGTTCCTCTTTGCTTTCTTCCATAAAGGTGGTGTCTTCTGCTATCTGAGGTTATTGATATTCCTCCCAGAAATCTTGATTCCAGCTTGTGCTTCATCCAGCCCAGCATTTTGCATGATGTACTCTGCATATAAGTTAAATAAGCAGAGTGACAATATACAGCCTTAATGTACTCTTTACCCAATTTGAAACCAGTCCGTTGTTCCTTGTCCAGTCCTAAGTGTTGCTTCTTGACCTGCATAAAGATTTCTCAGGAAACAGGTAAGGTGGTCTGGTATTCCCATCTCTTGAAGAATTTTCTGTACTTTGTTGTGATCCACACAGTCAAAGGCTTTAGAGTAGTCAATGAAACAAAAGTAAATGTTCTTCTGGAATTCAAGGAAAGATATATACAACAGTGGAATAGAATTGAGAGTCCAGAAGGAAACCTTATTTCATATAAAATAAATACGATCTTTTATAAGAGTGAATACAAGAAAAAATAGGTTTTTAAATAGCTTTATTGAGATGTAATCAACATACCATACACTGTATATATATTTAAAGTGTACAGTTTGGTTAGTTTTAATATTATCATGATGCTATTGCCACTGTCAAGACTGTCCTTCAAAAGTTCCCTGCCTCCATCCCTTTTGTCTTCCCTTTTCTCCACCTCTCAACCAACCGCAACCCTTCTTTCACTGTAGATTAGTCTGCATTTTCTAGAATCTAATGAATTCAACTTTTCTTGCCTGATCTCTTTCTTAGTTTGAAATTTCTCGTTGTTACACATATCATTATTCAGTGTCTTCATTGCTGAGTAGTATTCCCTTGTACAGATGACATGACAGGTTTCTTCAGTCCATTTGTCTGTTGGTGGAAATTTGCATTGTTTATGGTTTGGAGCTATTATAAATAATGTTCCTGTTAACATTCAAACACAGTTTTTTTTATGGATATATATTTTATTTCTTTGGAGAGATGGAATGGTTGACTCATATGGTAGGTATATATTTAACTTTTTAAAAACCTTCCAAACTACTTTTCACCAGTCATATTTGAGAGCTCAAGTTCCTTCATATCCCCACTGACTCTTGATGTGGTCAGTCTTTTAAAATTTTAGTCTTCTAATAGGTATATAGTGATATCTCACTGTAGTTTTAATTTGCTTTTTCCTAGTTAACTATAAATGTTGAGCATCTTTTTATCTGCTTATTTGCTGTTCATATTTCTTCTTTGGTGAAATGTGTATTCAGATCTTTTGTTCAATTTTCAATTAGATTATATTTTCCTATTGAGATTACTGTGTATTGTATTGATATATTAATATACTGAGATATCTATATTAATATTAATATATATATGGATAGATAGATAAAGGATATGTCCTTTATCATATGTATTCTGTGCAGAGATTTTTTTTTCCAGTCTGTGGCTTGTTTCATTATTCTTTAAAAAAATTTTTTTATGGATATTATATATATTTGAGGTGAGACTTCCCGGGTAGCTCATTGGTAAAGAATCCACCTGCCAAGCAGGAGGTGTGAGTTCAGTCCTTAGGTCAGGAAGATCCCCTGGAAAAGGAAATGGCAACCCACTTCAGTATTCTGGCTTGGGAAATGCCATGGACAGTAGAGCCTGGTGGGCTGCAGTCCTTGGGATCGAAGTGCGTCGGACACAACTGAGCAACTAAACAACAGCAACATATTTAAGGTGTTCAGTATAGTGATTTGGTGTATATGATTATGGTGAAATGATTACTGCGGTCAAGTTCATTAACATATTTCCTCAGTTACCATTATTTTATTATTAACTATAGATTAGCTCTCTAGACTTACTTATCCCACAACTGCAACTCTCGTTCTTTTAACAGTGCCTTCAAGAGTAGAAATTTTAAAGTTGGATGGTTTAGTTTGTCAGTTTATTTTTTGGATTGTGGCTTTGCTGTCATATCTACATTATGAGTTTTTAAAGTTGGAAGTATTATTTCATTTATAAGAATTCTATTGAAATGGTTTCTTATAACTATAGTGCCCTGGGACTTCCCTGACTGTCCAGTGATTAAGACACCACGCTTCCAATGCAGGGGGTTGTGGGTTCGAACCCTAGTCAGGGAACTAAGATTGCACATACTGCACGTGGTGGCCCAAAAATAAATGAATAAAGCTGAAAGATATTATGCTGTCTTATTTGCATCTTATGAGTTTTTTTTTTAAGATTGTTCATTTAATTCAAAGACTAACTTAAAATTATAATATAACATAACCATTTTTATGTATGCATTGGTCCCAGAATTATATTCAGACATTTACTTAAGTTTTTTGTGTTACGTTATTCATTTCAGCAGTTTCTCCTCAGATTTTTCTTTTAAATTCCTGGTTTCTCAAAATATAAGATAGTTCTTGCCATAATTAGGTCTCACTCTAGGCTATCTGTTATTATTAAATTATTACTTCTCTTACCACTTATTCACTGGGTACAGCATAGCAAATAGATTTCAAGAAACAGAATTCAGAGAAAAGGACTTGGGAGTACATATGTTGTCCCAGGCTTCTTTGCTTGTAGAGATGGATGGAAATTTTTAAGTGTTGGCCAACAGGAAGGCAACTCTATTTTGAAAGTTCTGCTCTTATAGTTTCCTAAAAAGTATCTAATTTTAAGTTGTAGTGAGGAATGATTTCTTTGTTATAAAGATTTATAGTGAATAATTTTTTTTTTTTTTTTCAGTATTTCCACATGTAACACCAAAAGGAATTAATGGTATAGACTTTAAAGGTGAGGCGATAACTTTTAAAGCAACTACTGCCGGAATCCTTGCTACACTTTCTCATTGTATTGAGCTGATGGTAAAACGTGAGGACAGCTGGCAAAAGAGAATGGACAAGGTAAGATTCTCTTTTTACTTTTTAAAAAATAATCAGATTTTGTTTATATACCAATCAAACATTTAAACCTAACTAACTTCTTAGGGAAAGATCGTTTGGATTGTTAGAAGTAGCAGGTGGTACTAATCCTCTAAAACTTTAGAACATCTTAAATTCATTTTTCTAATGAGATTCACTGGTTATGTATTTGGTTATTGTATGATACGCATTCGTCATTGGATTTTAACATAAAAGTTTTTCTAGTGATAATAGTAATGCTTTGAAATAGAAGTATGAACCATTTAACATTTCCTAGCTTTATTGTCTAACACATGAAAGTATACCTAAGTTCTATGAACTACTTGGTATATATAAAAAAATACCAATTTATAAAGTTAAATATTAACTTACTGCATTCATGGCCGTGTATATTTTCCAGCATCACTGGTGTCACTTAGCACACATTTTGTTGTTCATTGAACATTTGCTTTATGTTCACCTTTCCTCTGCTAAGTCACTTCAGTCGTGTCTGACTCTGTTCGACCCCATAGACGGCAGCCCACCAGGCTCCCCTGTCCTTGGGATTCTCCAGGCAAGAACACTGGAGTGGGTTGCCATTTCCTTCTCCAGTGCATGATAGTGAAAAGTGAAAGTGAAGTCGCTCAGACATGTCCGACTCCTAGCGACCCCACGGACTGCAGCCTACCAGGCTCCTCCGTCCATGGGATTTTCCAGGCAAGAGTACTGGAGTGGGGTGCCATTGCCTTCTCCACCTTTGTTTAAACTGCAGCACTGATAATAATGTTATAATATGAATCTTTAGTTATAAGTGTGAAGTAGAATTTGGCTCAGTGAATTTGTTTAGTAGGAAAACTTTTGTTTATAATTTAACATCATAAAAATGTTAGAACCAAAGTATATCTTAGAGAATTTAGTTCTAGTGCAGTGCCATCATTTTATAGAAGCAGCTGAGGTCCAGAGGCTTGTCTAGAGGTATTAAGTAGCAGAATTAGAAGAATTTTACTCTTCTGTATTTCATCTCTGGATATTAGGGCAGGTGTCAGTCAGAATCTTATCACCCGTTAGTGAGTCATATTGCTTGCAGTATTTGGAGGTCTTAGCAATTTGAGCAGAACACTAAGGAAAGCAGTGTCATCACGGATGTAATAGCAGAATGGCTATAGATTTAATGGCACTTGATGTTTACAAAAGGTTCCCATGTTCTCAGGTGCAAGTGAAAGTAAGCCAGGTTGATTGACTATATGTTTTCTTTTAAAACCAAGCAGTGAAAAAATCCATTTAAGGTACATATGTATACTTCATTATTATTCTGGAGTCAAACTGTTAGACCATCAGCGATTTCAATTGTGGATCATAGTGAATTTTTAGAGGAGTCACACACAAAAAAGTATGAGGAAACAGGATAACCCCTTAAATTCACTAGACTACTGGTTCAAGAGAATCTTTCAACTTGTCTGGATTAGCTTATTCAAAACTTTTTTGGTAGCTTTCTCTTAAGTGCCCCCCCACACCGGCCCCCCATCTACTAATCCTTCCCTAGAGGGTCACCATCTCTAGTCATGTGCTCTAATGACACTGCCTAAAAAAATCCATTAAGTATAACACATGGCTTCCCCATCTTTTTGGCAATCAGATTTCTTATTTGAAAAGGGACATGGATTTGCAGTTGTCTTCAATATTGGTAATCTTACCCATGCTCTTTCTTTACTGGGTAGCACCAAGTAGACTGTATCAAAGAACCTGTGAAAAACAACACTTTTTTTGGTACCATATTTAACCAAATAACAGCACAAAATATGGTAGTATTAATTGAAATCTGCAAACAATTGTAATTTATAGTGCTCTTACAAGTTTCATTCACCTTTTCCACCATCACGTTTTTTCTTAAGGTTGATATAGGATCCCAGTTACATTTTACAGGAAATGTAAATGCATGTGTGCATATAAAGTATATGCATATATATTTAGTGTGTGTATGTATATATATGTATGCACATGTATGTACATATATACTCATATATATATATACACACACACTCTGTAAAGATTAGGAAATTCTTGAATAGAGAGAGTTGTTTATCAAGAAACATATCCTTGGCTCAGCTGGTAAAGAATCTGCCTGCAATGTGGGAGACCTGGATTCAATGCCTGGGTTGGGAAAATCCCCTGGAGAAGGGAAAGGCTACCCACTCCAGTATTCTGACCTGGAGAATTCCATAGACTGTATAGTCCATGGGGTCACAAAGAGTTGAACACGAGTGAGCTACTTTCACTTCACTTAGGTAATTGATATAACTGGGAAGCAAAGTACAATGATAACAATATGGTTTAAATGAATTTGTGTTTTTTTCAAGAAGTATTTGTATGCTTGTGTGCTAAACTGTAAACTAGAAATGAGGAAACAGTAATGAACAGGAAGTCATTCTTGAAGGATCTTAAAATCTAATGAGAGTAATTAAATACATGATAGTTGATAAAATAATAGCTATTTAATAACTATATACTTTTTATGTAGATTTCTAATATATGTTTATCTAGTAATATATAGTAGATATGTATAATATATATGTAAATCTCTATAGTCTCTAATTTTATGTTTAATAGCTCTTATCTAACATTATATCCATTGTTCTTACAGTTAAATAATTTAAAATTAATGTTCGTCAGTGGTGATGATTTTTCTCAGTTACCTGTATAAATAATTCCTTCTCTTATAGAAGTATACTTAATTTTTAGCCAGTTATGTCCAAGAATTCTAAGATTAAGTAATTTTAGTTGTTAACAATATTAGTAAGAGAAAACCTATTCATCAAAGATGTTAGCTTATATTAATAGATTCACAGGTGTGTAATTGCATGTTTATTCACTTGCCTCGAAGTCTTTTTAGTGTTATTGCTGTTCTGTGTGTTTTTGTTTTGTTCATTTTTTAAAATTAAGGTTTAATATATATACAGTGAAGTGTACCACTCTTAAATGTACTCCTAGATGAGTTTTATACATATGTATACTCCCCTGTAACCACTACTCAAATCAAAATGTAGAACTTTTATAACCCCCCAGGTTTTTCATGCCTCTTCCTACTCCATACCATACCACTGCCTCAAGAAGTAACCACAGTTTTAACTTATTAATATATCCTTATAGATTAGTTTTGCCTGTTCTTGGACAGCTTGTAAATGGAATCATACAAAATATACTCTTGTGTCTGGCTACCCCCTCCCCAATACTGATTGTGAAGTTCCTTCATCTTGTAACTTTTAGTGATAATTTGTTGTTTTGTTATATAGTATTATTACTGTATACTGTTCATTGTATGATGCATTTTCATTCTATGACTTTACTGTGTTTTTTCCTTTTTCCTGCTGATGGACATTTTTTAATTTTGACTCTTGTGAATAAAGCTGCTGTGAGCATTGTTATGTGTATTTTTGGTGGATATATGCACTGTTTTCATTTGGGCATATACCAAACAGTAGAATTATCAGTTCATGAGGTATATACTTAGCTTTAGGTCTACAGAGGTAGACAGTTTTCCAAAGTAGTTATATCAGTTTATAGTCCCACCAGCAAGTAAGTGAGAATTCTAATTGCTTTTCACCCTTGACAGCACTTGGTATTGTCTTTTTTTTGTGAGTGATTTTTTATATTTTGATTTTAGCCATTCTGATGGTTCTGTAGTCCTCTCTTCACTTCAGTACACAAAAATCAGTTTGTAGGCCTAGTATACTAATTCATTGATTTGCACCAGCTTAATTCAGATAGGGTTTTTAGAAGTGGGTGAGCTCTGTGAGTTCTGTTTGGACTTTAATCCTTAAATATTTGAGGTGAAGGAATAAAGGTGTTAGGGAGAAGGCAATGGCACCCCACTCTAGTACTCTTGCCTGGAAAATCCTATGGACGGAGGAGCCTGGTAGGCTGCAGTCCATGGGGTCTCTAAGAGTCGGATACAACTGAGCGACTTCACTTTGACTTTTCACTTTCATGCACTGGAGAAGGAAATGGCAACCCACTCCAGTGTTCTTGCCTAGAGAATCCCAGGGACAGGGGAGCCTGGTGGGCTGCCGTCTATGGGGTCGCACAGAGTCGGACACAACTGAAGTGACTTAGCAGCTTAGCAAGCTCTGTGTGAGTTCTGTTTGGACTTTAATCCTTAAATGTTTGAGGTGAAGGAATAAAGGTATTAGGTGCTTTATATTAATAATAATTCTGTTAGGCTTTAATATCAGATTTGACCCATTGCAATCCATTGTTCTAAAAAAGAAAGTTTGAGGTTGGTGCCAAGGCCAGCCTTCTAAAATTTTGTCCTTGGATCTTATAGCAGATTCTGAGAGCTATAGACCTTATCTATAAAAGCAGAAGGTTAAAGTAGAAATCTAAGCTCTTTTTCAGCTCTAAAATAATTTAATCCAGCAGTTGGAAAGTATAAGAAACATCTCTTAGAATATCTTTTTTGTAGTGATTGGTTTTACCAATTATTGAGTTATTTTCTTCCTGGCATCCATTACTTGCTTTTTTTTCTCTATAACAAAATAAATTTAGCTCCTACTGGGGAAAACAGACACATGAATATATATTATAGGTGTTTCTCTGATGCTAATTTATCTCTCTTTTTTTTTGACATGTAGACACTTTGGTAGTTACTTAATCCATTTAAATATGTAACATACCTAGTGTGTGTGGGTTAGGTGCTCAGTTGTGAACAACTCTCTGCAACCCCATGGACTATAGCCCACCAGGTTCCTCTGTCCATGGAATTTTCCAGGCAAGTATACTGGAGTGAGTTGGCATTTCCTTCTCTCAACCTATGGTAGCTTGTATGTGATATATGGCCCAGAAAAACAGTGTTTTCTGGAACAGAAGAATACTCATTTTTTTCTTTCTTTCTTTTTTTTTTTTTTTTTTTGAGCGGAAGATAAATTCTTACTGCAGTAAGAATTATTTTTTTGGCCAAATTATAAAATTTTGGTGAAATGTAAAAAAAATCCCATATCACATGATAAATTCTTCGTCTGGTTTTATTTTTTAAAGGAAACTGAGAAGAGAAGAAGAGTGGAGGAAGCATACAAAAATGCCATGACAGAACTTAAGAAAAAATCCCACTTTGGAGGACCAGATTATGAGGTATGAAATTATAGTTTTGGTCTTAGAAACACGTAGAAAAAAAATAATATATATTTATGTCACAAAAGTGATTTTTATATTATGCTTTTGTAACCTTTAAATATTTTGAATATTTTATAATATATGCTAGGCTTACCCTGAAAAGATTTTTTTCCTACAAAACTTTAAATAAAGAGCCTTAAAGGGCTCATTACTAGGCCTGTCTGCTTTATAGGACAAGTTTTTGTCTCGCCTGTGAGGGTTATACTTATTGATATTACCTTGTAACTCCTTCTTTTTTTTTAAATTTTATTATTTGAAATCAATAGATGCATTATTTTTTTGCTTGCACTATAAAGCATGTGGGATCTTAGTTCCCTGACCAGGGATTGAACCTGTGCTCTCTGTATTGGGACTGCAGAGTCTTGACCACTGGACCTCCAAGGAAGTCCCTAATTGTTTTTTTGTTTTTGTTTTTTTAAATAAAAGCAACCTACAGAGGAAAACTCCAAGAACTTGACTGGTGAAAGATTTTAGTCTGTGCTGTATACTGTGAGGTCTTATCCATAGCAGAGCATGAACTGTTCTAATTGCCTCACCTTTATGTTTGAAAAATGTCTGAAATCAGTTTCTTTCCCCATTTTGTTATTTGTTAAGCAGTTAGTAGAATCTGCCTCTCCATATACACACACATATAGGAGTACAAGGAGTATCATTGACATGGAAGTAGAATGTTTAAAAAAAAGACATTAGATTGTATTTAAGAAAATAGAAGAAAAATTCCTTGCCGTTATTATTCTAGAAAGGAAAAAAAGACCTGCTATTGATAATATTTTTTATGTTGGGACTGATTTCCAGCTGTGAAAATCTGTAGTATGAAGACTTGAGCGATAATATTTTTAAATTAATAAGCTGTTATTTTGTTCCTTCTAGAATGTATAAAAATTACATAGTCAGCTATTGTCTTGGATTTTAAAGTCTAGATTACTGAAATATTAGCTGTTAAAACAAAAATTTTAACTTTTACTCTGAAGCTGAGCAGGTTGATTTGCTATTTTAGGTTTGTTTGCGGGGGAACTATGAGCCTTTAAAACTTACCCTATTTTTTTCATATTGCAAACATGCATTTGCATATCCAGTCACATCAGTTGGTTCATGTATGTGATGTACATTGCCATGTGTGTGTACATCCTCTACAAGTGGCTGTGCTTTTGTATACTCTATAGTAGTATGTATTATTTGTGTGAAAAGTATTATAAACTTATTACAGTGCAGTACTGTATAGCCCATTGTGTCAGTTGGGTACCTGAGCTAACAATTTGAACAAATTGAACTTAGGAATGTACTCTCCAAATGGAACTTGTTTGTACGACTGTATGATTTCATATTTGTCTCCCCTTTTGTTATTTCAGAGGAGAGAGAAGGAGGGTCCTTGTGATAGGTTTATTTTCATTAAAGAAATTGCTTTATTGATGTGATTTAGGCTTTCTGTTAAAAATGTTCATCGTTTATTTGCATTTCTTCTTTAGTGGCTCTCTTATACACATCCCTTGACATTTTTATTGTTAGAATTTGGGTGTTTTTCCTCTCTTGATTTAGAAGATGGACAGGATTGACTTCATTTCTCAATTTTCTTCTTTTTAATAGTTGAAAAAAAATCTTATTAGTTTTGCCATGTCAAATTTTGTGCTTTCTTGTATTTAACTCACAGTCTTGATACAGTTATCTTTATGTTTTTTTCATGTTTTAAAAAGTGTTCTTTTTTTGGCCTAAAGATGTAAACTGAGGTAGTCTCAAATTAACAGAAATTGAGTTTATTTGGGAATAGCAGAGATTATGATTTGGTAAATCTATGCCAAATAGAAAGTTACAGGCAGTTTTGTAGAGGCTGTCGGGCAAGCTGTATTTTATGGGCAAGGAGTGCAGACAAGGGAAGTCCAGCCAGAGTCCAAGCAGTAAATTCATTAGCTTGAAGATGGGGAGAGATACTTGGCAGATGGTCATTGGTCTGGAGATAAGGCTCTGTGTTCTGTTGATCTGGCATTTACGGAAATCATTCTCTTAGTTAAGTTCCATTCTTTAGGTACAGGTATGAGATTCCCATTTCACATCCTCAGATTCCATTTTAGATTGAAATCCTTTCACACTGTACTGCAAATAATTATCTATATTTTCTGTTCTTTTTTTTAATGATCTCTTCTAAATATATTAACACATCTGATTTTTTTAAAATTATGATGTAATGGAGGAATCTGTAATTTTATATTCCAGTTGGAATTGTTGACTAAACCATCTTTTTCCCACCTAGTTGAAATGCACCTCCCCTCTTTCTCTTTTAATAGTTAAGGAGACTTCAGTTTTTTTCTCATCAATTCTCTGTTGATGAAAAATTAAGAAAGAAATGGAAATTTTTATTGGAGCCAAATTGAGGATTATATCCCAGGAACAGCATCTCAGACAGCTCTGAGAACTGTTCCATCCATTAGAAGTGTTTTTGAGACAGAAGGCTCTACATCAAATCAGATGATGTAATACTGACAGTTTACACAGCTCTCTTCTGCAAGTCTAAACTGGTAGGTAACATGACTCACTCCAAGATCAAGAAGGAAGGTTATCTTTTAAGGAGTTGATGCTAGGAGAACATTGTGTTTTAGGATTGGGCAGGTGTTTTTGTCAATGGGGAAAATTTGGTCATGATGCAAGATGCAGATAATACAGTATACAGTAGCCGGGAAAGGGGAGGCCAAAGAGCAGAGAAAAAGTTTTTTTTTCAACATTTAATTTTTTTCTCATCTTGCCATAAAATATTAATTTTATTTCACAATTTCCCTCTTTTGATCTTTAATCTTTTGATAGAAAGCATTAGGCAATCAAATATTTGGTCCCTTGATGCCAGGGTTCTTGCTCACCTGCCCTTGATCATCATGTCTCTCAGCGCTGGGTCCAAATAGCTGAGTTCTCTTTTGGCAGAGGGAATTATACTAGCAGAATGTTCAAGTACTGAGAGCTGATTCCAGGTTGTCCAATATGATTTAACCCAAATTTCCTCACATGTGCATTATGTATGCCCATTATTTTATAGAGCACTATATAGACATGATCTACAAATTCAGGTTGTTTAGACATCATTGTTTTACTATTAGCAGGTGATACACAGAATGGAAGGCAAGAAACTATCACTTTGTAACTCCACAAACTGTAATTTAAATTGTCAGGAGGACCAACATCATCATTAATAGAGATTTAAGCCAAGATCCTCCTAAACTGAACTCTTTTCCTAGTGTTTCCCCTGAACTGGGAAGAAGATTGTTCAAAGTGGAAATTTAGCTCTTCATGTGTCATGAAATGAGTTACCAAATATTGTGGCCAAATGGTCATACCATTGGATACCTGATAGAAACCAGTGTACTCACATTACAGATTAACAGAAGCTACCCATAAGGGATCTTAAGCCCAAGGCAAATGAACTATGTGTATTCCTAACCAACCTGGGAAAAACCAAGGTCATGAATTTGTTCTATAAATCCATTGGGTCCTTGTAGGAGCTACCCAGTATTCACCATCTAATGAAATGGGCTGTTTATGGCCAGATTCAGAATAGGCATCTTGGTCAGGTAAGAGCATCTCACTTAGGGATATTGGCGGTGATATTAGCTTGCATGGTGCTAGAGTTTCTTTAAAATAAAATGTCCAAGGGCCATCCAGTTAGAGCCTTGGAGAGGAGAAATCCAGCAGGACAACCTGGGCCATAGGTAATTGGCCCCAAACCCAGTGATTAGATTAATTCTAAACTTGCAAATATTGAGCCCAAGAAAGAAACTGAAACCAAAAAACTGACTCATTAGAAAAGACCCTGATGCTGGGAAAGATTGAAGGCGGGAGGAGAAGGGGACAACAGAGGATGAGATGGTTGGATGGCATCACCGACTCGATGGACATGAGTTTGAGCAAGCTCCCAGCATTGGTGATGGAGAGGGAAGCCTGGCGTTCTGCAGTCCATGGGGTTGCAAAGAGTTAGACTCGACTGAGTGACTGAACTAAAGAAAGAAATACATTTGATTCATAAGCAAAGATATGATTTCCCCCCACCCCACCAAAAAACGAGTGTAAGTAGTTGTCAAAGTTACCAGTATACAGACCTGGTGCAGCATCTTGGATTAGCTGTCTCCTTCAGATGGCTTCTTGTGCTGGTCTGGTAATACTGTTTTTAGTTGAAGTCAGGTGTCAGAAACAGGAGTTGCAGTTTATTCAGAAGAGGAGGCCTAATACAGTCCCTTCTAATGTGACTGAGTCCTTTATCTGAGACCTTTCCCAGTAGGAATAATCTCCTGGTTGCAGGTCATGGCACATCCGATCTTCATCCAAAATTAAATTACTGTGATAAGCTTCAGAAACATACTTTGAGTGCCCTTTTAATAACTAAACTTTACAATAATATGACAACAAGGAAACTATCTCAGAAAAGAATCTTAGACAGTAGTGAAGACCTCATTCAATAAAATTAGAATTTAATAACCACTTAAACATTATCTTTCTGTAAAATTACCATAATTTCTACCAAATACAACCACATTAAGACTAATTTGTTCACAAAATGTCTGATTAATTGACCACATAGACTCTTTAAATTGGCTCTGATGGAACTTCATAATGAATCTCAGTTGAACTTAAACTCTCTAGGCCAGGAAAGCCACACCAAAGGCATGTCATGGATTCTTCCTGTGATAAATGTAGATTTGGGTGCTGGGTTTAGGTGAATTTCTCTCTTCTCTGCTGCTAAGTCGCTTCAGTCATGTCCAACTCTGTGCGACCCCAGAGACGGCAGCCCACAAGGCTCCCCCGTCCCTGGAATTCTCCAGGCAAGAACACTGGAGTGGGTTGCCATTTCCTTCTCCAGTGCATGAAAGTGAAAAGTGAAAGTGAAATTGCTCAGTAGTGTCCGACTCTAGCGACCCCATGGACTGCAGCCTACCAGGCTCCTCCATCCATGCGATTTTCCAGGCAAAAGTACTGGAGTGGGGTGCCATTGCCTTCTCCGCTCTCTTCTCTAGATTCCCTGAATACCTTGAGATTCCTGCACCTGTTAGTAGGTGGCCTTCCTTGTATACCTGGGTAAGCTAAAAATCTAAGGGTTTACAGATTCTGAAGGGATCAGATAGAGAGAAAAGATAAATGTTTTATTTCTATATTCAGAGGTATAGTAAGGGTTTCTTTATATCTGGAAAGCAGATTAAAAATGAATAGTATTTCAGACAAAAAAAAATTATAACCATACTCATAAGTTCATTCAGTCCTGCGAGACTAATCCTAGATCTTAATCTTCAGTTAGCAGTTTTATGAAACCATCCAGTTTTCCATCAGAAGTCTTTAATTTCTTACCCAGTTCAGTGGTATGATCTGAAAGTTATCAGAAACCTGTACTTGTAAAAAAGTTCTTTTTATGAATATTCTTGAAGATGAAGTATTTTTACCTAAACATTGGAGTAAAACAATAACTGTCCATAAATTACAAAAGCTTTGAAAAGTTAAAGACCTGATTCCAGTCCAATTGACAAACTTCATTACTGCTGTGACATAAAACAATTTAAGATAATTTCTAGAATTATTACTGATAACATGTTACCAGGACATTTTAGGAGTTCCATGTAATTTCTAGAATTTCTACAAAAGTAAGAGTTAGTTGCTCAGTCATAAACAACTCTTTGCAACCCCATAGACTATAGCCCATCAGACTCCCCATTGACTGTAGCCCACCAGGCTCCTCTGTCCATGGAACTTTCCAGGCAAGAATACTGGAATGGGTTGCCATTTCCTCCTCCAGGGGATCTTCCCAACCCAGGGATCAAACCTGCGTCTTCTGCATTGCAGGCATATTCTTTACCGTTTGAGCCACCAGGGAAGCTAGACTTTCTAGTAATAACATTTACCCATTTAATAGGCCCTCAGAAGTTTTATCACCACTAAAATTTGACAATACTTGCCATGTAATTTAACATACCAAATAAGCCTAATAGTTAATTAATCTTTTCTCTGAGATGGAGAGAAAACAAATAATTTAACATATACCAGGGGCCCTTTGAAAAACTTCAACGTTAACTAAAGGTCCGGTGAACTTCATTTAGAAGTTGATCTTTGGAAATTTTGTCAAAAATACCAAAAACTTTCAAAAACCTGGTTAAATAGGATCATAGGTCAGTGTCATTTAACCAGCACGACAGTAAAAGAGCTCAAAGGTTGTCGTAAATCACCAAAAGGCAAAGAAACTCACACTCTTACTAAAAGCAGCTCAGTATTTTAAGGAAACTGTCTTCTCAGAGAGAAAACTAAATTCAAGTTTCGTATACTTACCTTTAAAAATCACTTTCTTAATTCAGTCTTATCTTAGCCATTCCCAACCATGTACAAAACTCTTTTCTCAGTATTCCTTTTCCTCAACCCTTTAACGGCTTTCTGTATCCGTATTATTTTTTCCTTTATTTCCATTCAGAAACAACCAGCTAGCTCTAAGACAAAACTATCCCGTCTTCCCCTTTTAAAAAAAGCCTTTCCATTCCTCATACTTTTTATTCATGTATTTAAAATTTTTTATTTATGTATTTATTTGGCTGCACCAGGTCTTAGTTGGGGCACATGTAATCTTTAGTTGTGGCATGTGAACTCTTAGGTGCAGCATCTGGGATCCAGTTCCCTGGCCAGGGATCGCACCTGGGTCCCCTGCATTGGGAGTGTGGATTCTTAGGCACTGAACCACCCCTGAAGTCCCTCTCATCGTCTTTTAGTGAAAACATGCTTCCCATCTTCCTTGCATACTAAAATGTTTCCTGCCGGGGTGGATCCAGGGAATTCGAAGCGGGGATGGCGTCGGCGAGGATCAGGAAACAACTGCTTAATTAAACTTTAATTAAGGATATAAAGAGTAATAGAATGAGGATAGCTCAGTGAGGAAATTCAGTGGAGAAAAGAGGCTGAAATAAGGATAGCTCAGTGAGGAAATTCAGTGGAGAAAAGAGGCTGAATAATTCAGCCAGAAGGTAAGAGAAAGAACGACATGGTGACACCAAGTTTCGGTGAACAAGGCCCCGCACTTTATTTTCCAAAGTAGTTTTTATACCTTAAGTTATGCATAGAGGATAATGGGGGAAGGGGTAGAGTCATGCAGTAAGCCAGGCTTTCTTCCTGCAAACTTATCATATGCAAAAGTTTAGGTGATTTGCATCATCTTCTAGCCCGGAGGCCTTTTTCTCTAAAGGTGATTATTCTAAAGTCAGGTGCCAGCCTCCAAAAAGCATTAGATAAAGTTGCATTCCTACAGAGCAAAGGTGTGGTGGGCTATAACAAGAAAAAGAATTAACTCAAGGGTCCCAGGTTACAAACATTAAAGCTACTACTTACACCAATTATATTAATCAATACACTGCCAGGGACACAGCAGATAAGGGATATGGAAACTTAGCAGCAAACATTGGCCCAACAAGTGAAAATCCCTTCACCAATACAATTTCTAATCAATCTTTTAACTGCTCAAAGGAATCTGTATTTAGACAGTTTAGAACATCTCCTGCCTCTCACAGTTGGGAGGCTCTGAACAGTCACACGTGGCCGGAAAAACCTATTCAGGCAGGCTAGAGGATTTCCAAAGGAGTTTGTAGGTTGAAACACTGTCACACCCAAGAATTATTAACTGGAGCTGTAAGCTAACTCTTTTTTCAGAGAGGTAGTGGGGGACAGCCCCCCGTAAAGTCAGAGGTGTAGGTGAAAGCACAAAGCAGAAAGTAGGCAGACTCTGGTGTTGGGGGTAGATTGCTCGAGAATTTCCAGGGAGACTCCTGAGGCTTGATCCCGCCTTTGCGTATGCCAAGCCTCCTTCCTCATGACCTTTGCCAGGGGCGGAGCTCGCTCCCCGCAGTTTCCTTTAATATTTTAGTAGCTTTAGTTATATATATTATAATTCTTAACCTTAAAACCTAGTTTCTAGTAAAAAGTAAGCACTTATAAACTGTGTTTTACATTATTCTTTAGATTGGCAAGTTTATAAATACTGTTTGTTCCTAGAAAACATTCACTTTCTTACAGAAAATGTCTTAATGCAGCATCATATTAATAATCCTCTAAGTACCTTTTAGAAGTTTCTCTGCAAAAGGAAACCTGTGTTCTGTAAATAATGTCCGAATATCTTACTTGGAAACAACTTGGGTATGCAATGGATTCCATTTAAGTTAATTAAGCGCAACTCTAAAGTTCAAGTTACCAAAATCTAGAAGGAGTATTTTATATAGACATACCCAAAACATAAATTGTTCCTAAAGGGTTAAAAGTTTCATCATATTGTTATTTTTACTTGCTGAAAAATTTTCTAACAGGAACACTAAGATTTTATTTGATTTCTAGTAAATTTAAGTATAATAAAAGTATTATGCTCTAAAGTGTTCAAACAAGAGATGGCAAGAGTGAATGTTGACATTCTAGGAATCAGCAAACTAAAATGGACTGGAATGGGTGAATTTAGCTCAGATGACCATTATATCTTCTACGGCGGGCAGGAATCCCTCAGAAGAAATGGAGTAGCCATCATGGTCAACAAAAGAGTCCGAAATGCAGTACTTGGATGCAATCTCAAAAAAGACAGTGATCTCTGTTCATTTCCAAGGCAAACCATTCAGTATGACAGTAATCCAAGTCTATGCCCCAACCAGGAACGCTGAAGAAGCTGAAGTTGAACAGTTCTATGAAGACCTACAAGACCTTTTAGAACTAACACCCAAAAAAGATGTCCTTTTCATTATAGGGGACTGGAATGCAAAAGTAGGAAGTCAAGAAACACCTGGAGTAACAGACGAATTTCACCTTGGAATACGGAATGAAGCAGGGCAAAGACTAATAGAGTTTTGCCAAGAAAATGCACTGGTCATAACAAACACCCTCTTCCAACAACACAAGAGAAGACTCTACACATGAACATCACCAGGTGGTCGACACCGAAATCAGATTGATTATATTCTTTGCAGCCAAAGATGGAGAAGCTCTATACAGTCAACAAAAACAAGACTGGGAGCTGACTGTGGCTCAGATCATGAACTCCCTATTGCCAAATTCATACTGAAATTGAAGAAAGTAGGGAAAACCACTAGACCATTCAGGTATGACCTAAATCAAATCCCTTATGATTATACAGTGGAAGTGAGAAATAGATTTAAGGGCCTAGATCTGATATAGTGCCTGATGAACTATGGAATGAGGTTCGTGACATTGTACAGGAGACAGGGATCAAGACCATCCCCATGGAAAAGAAATGCAAAAAAGCAAAATGGCTTTCTGGGGAAGCCTTACAAATAGCTGTGAAAAGAAGAGAAGCGAAAAGCAAAGGAGAAAAGGAAGGATATACCCATCTGAATGCAGACTTCCAAAGAATAGCAAGGAGAGATAAGAAAGCCTTCTTCAGCGATCAGTGCAAAGAAATAGAGAAAAACAACAGAATGGGAAAGACTAGAGATCTCTTCAAGAAAATTAGAGATACCAAGGGGACATTTCATGCAAAGATGGGCTCGATAAAGGACAGAAATGGTATGGACCTAACAGAAGCAGGAGATATTAAGAAGAGGTGGCAAGAATACACAGAAGAACTGTACAAAAAAGATCTTCACAGCCAAGATAATCATGATGGTGTGATCACTCATCTAGAGCCGGACATCCTGGAATATGAAATCAAGTGGGCCTTAGAATGCATCACTACGAACAAAGCTAGTGGAGGTGATGGAATTCCAGTTGACCTCTTTCAAATCCTGAAAGATGATGCTGTGAAAGTGCTGCACTCAATATGCCAGCAAATTTGGAAAACTCAGCAGTGGCCACAGGACTGGAAAAGGTCCGTTTTCATTCCAATCCCAAAGAAAGGCAATGCCAAAGAATGCTCAAACTACCGCACAATTGCACTCATCTCAGATGCTGGTAAAGTAATGCTCAAAATTCTCCAAGCCAGGCTTCAGCAATACGTGAACCGTGAACTTCCTAATGTTCAAGCTGGTTTTAGAAAAGGCAGAGGAACCAGAGATCAAATTGCCAACATCCGCTGGATCATGGAAAAAGCAGGAGAGTTCCAGAAAAACATCTATTTCTGTTTTATTGACTATGCCAAAGCCTTTGACTTTGTGGATCACAATCAACTGTGGAAAATTCTGAAAGAGATGGGAATACCAGACCACCTGACCTACCTCTTGAGAAATCTGTATGCAGGTCAGGAAGCAACAGTTAGATCTGGACATGGAACAACAGACTGGTTCCAAATAGGAAAAGGAGTCCGTCAAGGCTGTATATTGTCACCTTGCTTATTTAACTTATATGCAGAGTACATCATGAGAAACGCTGGACTGGAAGAAGCACAAGCTGGAATCAAGATTGCTGGGAGAAATATCAATAACCTCAGATATGCAGATGATACCACCCTTATGGCAGAAAGTGAAGAGGAACTAAAAAGCCTCTTGATGAAAGTGAAAGGGGAGAGTGAAAAAGTTGGCTTAAAGCTCAACATTCAGAAAACGAAGATCATGGCATCCGGTCCTATCACTTCATGGGAAATAGATGGGGAAACAGTGGAAACAGTGTCAGACTTTATTTTGGGGGGCTCCAAAGTCACTGCAGATGGTGACTGCAGCCATGAAATTAAAAGACGCTTACTCCTTGGAAGGAAAGTTATGACCAACCTAGATAGCATATTCAGAAGCAGAGATATTACCTTGCCAACAAAGGTCCGTCTAGTCAAGGCTATGGTTTTTCCTGTGGTCATGTATGGATGTGAGAGTTGGACTGTGAAGAAGGCTGAGCGCCAAAGAATTGATGCTTTTGAACTGTGGTATTGGAGAAGACTCTTGAGAGTCCCTTGGACTGCAAGGAGATCCAACTAGTCCATTCTGAAGGAGATCAGCCCTGGGATTTCTTTGGAGGGAATGATGCTGAAGCTGAAACTGCAGTACTTTGGCCACCTCATGCGAAGAGTTGACTCATTGGAAAAGACTCTGATGCTGGGAGGGATTGGGGGCAGGAGGAGAAGGGGACGACAGAGGATGAGATGGCTGGATGGCATCACTGACTCGATGGATGTGAGTCTGAGTGAACTCCGGGAGTTGGTGATGGACAGGGAGACAAGGTGTGCTGCGATTCATGGTGTCTTGAAGAGTCGAACATGACTGAGCGACTGAACTGAACTGAACTGAACTGATGCTCTAAAGACATTTCTGTATTAGTTAAGCAAACAAGCTTAAGCTAACTTAAAAACATATATAAAGTCGGTACTAAATATATCATGGACCATATAAACCTGAAATTCATTCTGACCAGGTTCTTATATATTTCTGAGTACTTATATAAGAGCTTAATTGCCTTTAAACCAATTAAATAGAGCTCTTTTACCAAATAATTCTGACAGTACCACACATCTACAGCACTTATATAGAGATACGAGTAAACACACATATTACTGAATTTCAGCCAAAAATCAGTTGTAGTGATGTAAAATCCATCAGTTATAAAAGAGGTTGAATTCTATTTGGGTTTCTGCCAAATGGAACAAATCAAGATCACCTGTTTAGATTGTTAAACTCTTTGCTAGTATTTATGAGAGACATCACCGATTTGGTGGACATGAGTTTGGGTGAACTCCGGAAGTTGGTGATGGACAGGGAGGCCTGGCATGCTGCAATTCATGGGGTCCCAAAGAGTCAGACACGACTGAGCGACTGAACTAAACTGAACTGACTGATGAGAGACAATTCACATTTCTATTTGAGAAGTCAAGTAACAAGTTATTTACCCCATCTCAAGGCCAGAATTATTATTTTTTTCCTTTATTTACAAACCTCTTAAGATAATTAGGGGACATTTTGGGAGTGGTAAAAGGATTGGTGGGCTTTGGGTTGTTTCTGGAGCTACCCTTCTGATGCTGTAAAGGCTAGATTTGTAAAATAAGGTTTTTGGTTTGGCTCCCCCCCCCGCCCCCTTTCTCAAAGAATTGGGTGGCCATCTCAGTGACACCAGCAAAGGACTGACATACCCATTCACTTTTGTTGGAATCTTTCTTTCCTTCATTTAGCTTACAGGGGGCGGGGTGGGGGGGAGAGCCTCTTCCCAGCTAGCCCTCTCGAATTCTGTCAGGCTTCAAGTATCACCTATGGTCAGTTTAGTCAGACCATTGGCCTCCCACCTCCCAACTTGGTAATCCATTTGTAAACAATTTTGAGGATTCTCCCTGGTTTTAAGAAATTCTAACTGTGGCCCTTGTTTGGCCTTTGATCTGAAGAGGCTTGCCTACAAGCCTCATGTGTTCCTGTTGTAAAAGTAACCATTTGATAGTGTTTTGTGAGTAGAAAGGCAATTCAGACGGAAGATTATTAATAGTGGGGAACAGTAGTTAAAGTTTTAGGTACCTTTTATATCATTAATCTTTTTTTTAGCCTTTTACAACAAATCTTTCAATGAGACTTGAAATTTTGAAGTCTTTGGGGGCTTATGTTTACCAATTAAAATAGGTACGATATTTAAGATGAGAACTCTGTAAAATTTTAACAATTTAGTAGACCTTCCCACTCAAAGGGTCTAAGAAGGTAGCCTGATGAATATTTTTCCCTGCTAATATAATTTTAGAAAAGAAAAACTTACTGCTGTTGCAAAAAATCAGTTTGGAAGTGCTAAAAGAACCTATTTCGACCATTTCAGGGCTGAAGTCATTCTAGTTGCATTTAAGAACTTGCAAGCATACATAAACCCAGTTGGTATTCCCAGTGGTGACTGCCCACCCAAAGGGTTTGGCTGTAAGGCACAATTTCTCACTATTTTGTAGCCTAATTCAGATGTGGGATATGAGATATGATCTGAAGAACATTCTGAGGACAGAGTGTCAGATCAGATGTGTGCTTGTTCTGAGTCTGGCCCCAAGGAGCTCACCTCGCAGGGCGTGGTTCTCCCTGTGACAGCCTGCAGCTACCACTGGTGCCTGGACCATAGGTGATCAGCCTCGCTTGTGCTTCCCCTCAGTTCCCCCCATGAGTAGTGTTTACTTAATTTACTTAATGATTGTAGTGGAACTCCCTTATTCTCAGAGCTGAGTAATTCATTCTCTCATTTCACTAACAAAAGCTTTGTTCAGACCATATATCAACCTTTGTTTTTTGTTTTTTTTTTTCAATTTAAGCCAAATTTAACAAATACCCAGCCATCTGTGTTTCCCTGGGCCCCTTGTCCAGAATCCCTAGGTCCTGCCTAAGAAGTGCACAAGTGCCCCTTGAGACTCCAAATCTGAAGTGAAATAGCATGAATAAAATTTTCAGGATCGTCATTCAAACTATGAGATTGGATTCTAGGAGAGCTCACCAGAACACCTGAGGAGTCCTGGTAAGCTGGTGGGGCTCTGTGGGCCCATGCTTGTCACTGAGCATGGGTTCTGTGTGGACTCCCAAGTGTCATTTAGTGGGCATCTCTGACATCCTGCCAGCTAAACCATGCATGTTGATAAAAATTAATCAGTCTGTCTGAGAAAGAAATGGAAAATTGTATTCAAGCCAAATTGAGGAGAACTGTTGTGCCCATTAGAAGTCAAAGCATAGTAGAATAACTTGAGATGGGAGCAGTACATCAAATGATGTAATATCGACAGTTTGCACAACCCAGTTCTACCGGAATAAAGTGATGTCATGTGATGCCTTACAGGATCAAGAAAGAAGTTTATCTTTTTAGGAGTTGTCTTGTTGATACTAGGAAACTATTGCGTTAGGATTGAAAAGTGAAAGTTCCTCAGTCATTTCCTACTCTTTGCGACCCCATGGACTATACAGTCTGTGGAATTCTCCAGGCCAGAATACTGGAGTGGGTATCCATTCCCTTCTCCAGGGGATCTTCCCAACCCAGGGATCGAACCCAGGTCTCTTGCATTGCAGGCAGATTCTTTACCAGCTGAGCCATCAAGGAAGCCCTTGCTGCTAAGTCGCTTCAGTTGTGTCCGACTCTGTGCGACCCCATAGATGGCAGCCCACCAGGCTCCCCCGTCCCTGGGATTCTCCAGGCAAAGTGAAAAGTGAAAGTGAAGTAGCTCAGTCGTGTCCAACTCTTAGTGACCCTATGGACTGCAGCTTACCAAGCTCCTCCGTCCATGGGATTTTCTAGGCAAGAGTACTGGAGTGGGGTGCCATTGCCTTCTCCGAAGGAAGCCCTTAGGCAGGTATTTTTCCTGATGGGGAAGATTTGGTCATGATGCATAATGCAGATATATAATAAATAATGGAGGGGAAAGGGGGGGCCAAAGGGAAGAGAAAAGTTTTTTTCTATGTTTAAATTTTTTTCTTGTCATAAAATACAAATTTTATGTCAAATCCCTGTAGTTTCAAGTTATATAATCCTTAAACTAGTGCCTGTTCTTACACATTTTTCTCCTTTTCAAGTTTTGAACCATTGGATTTTAGACACTAATTCAAACTTTGACTTTGTTTTGTTCTTATCAAACAATCACAGTGTACTAGTTACTGAACAAAGATTTAGCTGTTTCTGTCCTCTGTAGCCTCAGAAATTATAATCTTAAATCCATTCCTTAAGATATAACTAATGCAAGACACTGCTAGGCATAAAAGTGAACAAGCAAACACTTTAAAATCATTAATGAAATTTTAAAAGCCCATTATCGTCATCATCATTTATCTTGGTTTTATAAACACTGAATGTGAAAGTCATTCAGTTGTGTCTGACTCTTTGCAACCCCATGGACTATACAGTCCATGGGATTCTCCAGGCCAGAATACTGGAGTGGGTAGCCTTTCTCTTCTCCAGGGGATCTTCCCATCCCAGGGATCAAATCTAGGTCTCCTGCATTACAGGTGGATTCTTTACCAGGTGAGCCATCAGGGAAGCCCTGCTGGGCATGGGTGATATTTTAAGAATAAGACAAACAAGGATCCTGCCCAGGGACCTTGTTGTTGTTGTTTAGTCAGTAAGTCATGTCTGACTCTTTGCAACCTGGTGGACTATAGCCTGCCGGTTTCCTCTGTCTATGGGATTTCCTAAGCTAGAGTACTGAAATAGGTTGCTATTTCCTTCTCCAGGGGATCTTCCCGACCCTGGAGGGTCGGGATTGAACCTGTGTCTCCTGAATTGGCAAGTGGGTTCTTTACCACCAAGCTGCAGGGGAATCCAACTAAGTACATATATAATGGGAACACAGAGTAGTTAATGGGTGATTAGAATAATGTTTGTTATGAAACACTTTAACACTGGGAGGATATTAAGTCAGGGATGGCTTCCAGGTATAGTAACATCTGAGCTAAAACCTTAAGAAGGACTGAGCTTAGTATTTATTAACCAAGTGGATAGCCTGGAAAGTATTTGCTTATAGGCAAGCAAATAGAAAAGAAAACATTTGAAGACCCAGAAAGAAAAGAGAGCATTTTGCCCCAGGGTAACACAAAGCACTTATATGTGGAGGGTGGGGCCTGTACACAGTAGGGAGTGGCAAGACTGGCTGGAAAAATCTGCCTCAGGCAATGGGTTTGAGGTACAGGAACTTACCAGATCTAAAGTTTAGAAAGTCATTCCTGCTTCCTGCAGTGAGGAGAGTGGACTGAAGATGACAGTTGTGACCAAGGGCTTGGAGACTCTTTTCGGTATTAGAGGTAAGAATTGAAGATAGCTTAAATTCGGATTTCCCTACTTTCTTCAATTTAAGTCTGAATTTGGTAATAGGGAGTTCATGATCTGAGCCACAGTCAGCTCCCAGTCTTGTTTTTGTTGACTGTATAGAGCTTCTCCATCTTTGGCTGCAAGGAATATAATCAATCTGATTTCGGTGTCGACCATCTGGTGATGTCCATGTGTAGAGTCTTCTCTTGTGTTGTTGGAAGAGGATGTTTGCTAAGACCAGTGCATTTTCTTGGCAAAACTCTATTAGTCTTTGCCCTGCTTCATTCCGTACTCCAAGGCCAAATGTGCCTGTTACTCCAGGTGTTTCTTGACTTCCTACTTTTGCATTCCATTCTCCTATAATGAAAAGGACATCTTTTTTGGGTGTTAGTTCTAAAAGGTCTTGTAGGTCTTCATAGAACCATTCAACTTCAGCTTCTTCAGCGTTCCTGGTTGGGGCATAGACTTGGATTACTGTGATATTGAATGGTTTGCCTTGGAAACGAACAGAGATCATTCTGTCGTTTTTGAGATTGCATCCAAGTACTACATTTCGGACTCTTTTGTTGACCATGATGGCTACTCCACTTCTTTTGAGGGATTCCTGCCTGCCGTAGTAGATACAATGGTCATCTGAGTTAAATTCACCCATTCCAGTCCATTTTAGTTTGCTGATTCCTAGAATGTCAACATTCACTCTTGCCATCTCTTGTTTCACCACTTCCAATTTGCCTTGGTTCATGGACCTGACATTCCAGGTTCCTATGCAATATTGCTCTTTACAGCATCGGACCTTGCTTCTATTACCAGTCACGTCCACAGCTGGGTATTGTTTTTGCTTTGGCCCCATCCTTTCATTCTTCCTGGAGTTATTTCTCCACTGATCTCCAGTAGTATATTGGGCACCTACTGACCTGGGGAGTTCCTCTTTCAGTATCCTATCATTTTGCCTTTTCATACTGTTCATGGGGTTCTCAAGGCAAGAATACTGAAGTGGTTTGCCATTCTCTTCTCCAGTGGACCACATCCTGTCCAGGAGCTGACCGTGGCTCAGATCATGAACTCCTTATTACCAAATTCAGACTTAAATTGAAAAAAGTAGGGAAAACCACTAGACCATTCAGGTATGACCTAAATCAAATCCCTTATGATTATACAGTGGAAGTGCGAAATAGATTTAAGGGCCTAGATCTGATAGATAGAGTGCCTGATGAACTATGGAATGAGGTTCGTGACATTGTACAGGAGACAGGGATCAAGACCATCCCCATGGAAAAGAAATGCAAAAAAGCAAACTGGCTGTCTGAGGAGGCCTTACAAATAGCTGTGAAAAGAAGAGAAGCGAAAAGCAAAGGAGAAAAGGAAAGATATAAGCATCTGAATGCAGAGTTCCAAAGAATAGCAAGAAGAGATAAGAAAGCCTTCCTCAGCGATCAGTGCAAAGAAATAGAGGAAAACAACAGAATGGGAAAGACTAGAGATCGCTTCAAGAAAATTAGAGATACCAAGGGAACATTTCATGCAAAGATGGGCTCGATAAAGGACAGAAGCAGAAGATATTAAGAAGAGGTGGCAAGAATACACAGAAGAACTATACAAAAAAGATCTTCACGACCCAGATAATCACAATGGTATGATCACTGACCTAGAGCCAGACATCCTGGAATGTGAAGTCAAGTGGGCCTTAGAATGCATCACTATGAACAAAGCTAGTGGAGGTGATGGAATTCCAGTTGACCTCTTTCAAATCCTGAAAGATGATGCTGTGAAAGTGCTGCACTCAATATGCCAGCAAATTTGGAAAACTCAGCAGTGGCCACAGGACTGGAAAAGGTCCGTTTTCATTCCAATCCCAAAGAAAGGCAATGCCAAAGAATGCTCAAACTACCGCACAATTGCACTCATCTCAGATGCTGGTAAAGTAATGCTCAAAATTCTCCAAGCCAGGCTTCAGCAATACATGAACTGTGAACTTCCTGATATTCAAGCTGATTTTAGAAAAGGCAGAGGAACCAGAGATCAAATTGCCAACATCTGCTGGATCATGGAAAAAGCAAGAGAGTTCCGGAAAAACATCTATTTCTGTTTTATTGACTATGCCAAAGCCTTTGACTTTGTGGATCACAATCAACTGTGGAAAATTCTGAAAGAGATGGGAATACCAGACCACCTGACCTGCCTCTTGAGAAATCTGTATGCAGGTCAGGAAGCAACAGTTAGAACTGGACATGGAACAACAGACTGGTTCCAAATAGGAAAAGGAGTCCGTCAAGGCTGTATATTGTCACCCTGCTTATGTAACTTATATGCAGAGTACATCATGAGAAACGCTGGACTGGAAGAAGCACAAGCTGGAATCAAGATTGCTGGGAGAAATATCAATAACCTCAGATATGCAGATGATACCACCCTTATGGCAGAAAGTGAAGAGGAACTAAAAAGCCTCTTGATGAAAGTGAAAGGGGAGAGTGAAAAAGTTGGCTTAAAGCTCAACATTCAGAAAACGAAGATCATGGCATCCGGTCCCATCACTTCATGGGAAATAGATGGGGAAACAGTGGAAACAGTGTCAGACTTAATTTTTGGGGGCTCTAAAATCACTGCAGATGGTGATTGCAGCCATGAAATTAAAAGATGCTTACTCCTTGGAAGGAAAGTTATGACTAACCTAGATAGAATATTCCAAAGCAGAGATATTACTTTGCCAACATCTAGTCAAGGCTATGGTGTTTCCAGTGGTCATGTATGGATGTGAGAGTTGGACTGTGAAGAAAGCTGAGTGCCGAAGAACTGATGGTTTTGAACTGTGGTGTTGGAGGAGACTCTTGAGAGTCCCTTGGACTGCAAGGAGATCCAACCAGTCCATTCTGAAGGAGATCAGCCCTGGGATTTCTTTGGAAGGAATGATGCTAAAGCTGAAACTGCAGTACTTTGGCCACCTCATGCGAAGAGTTGACTCATTGGAAAAGACTCTGATGCTGGGAGGGATTGGGGGCAGGAGGAGAAGGGGACGACAGAGCATGAGATGGCTGGATGGCATCACTGACTCGATGGATGTGAGTCTGAGTGAACTCCGGGAGTTGGTGATGGACAAGGAGGCCAGGTGTGCTGCGATTCATGGTGTCTTGAAGAGTCGGACACGACTGAGCGACTGAACTGAACTAAATTCGGATAGAACAGTAGGAATGTACATAGACAAATCAGGTATTTGGAAAGTAGTATGTGGTAACTGAATGAGGGAAAAAAGGATTTCAAGAACAGGCCCAGGTTTCTGCCTAAGACATATTGATGTGGAGAGGGAAGAACAGATTTTAGACCTGGTGCATATAAGTTTAAACATTCACATGAGGAGTCTATCTTATGTATTATTAGATGTAAAGATCTGCATTTAGGAGTGAGATGACAGGCTGTGAACTTGGGAATCTTCAGATGATGACTGAAGTCATAGAAATAGTAAGAATGCTGTGGGGAGAGCAAAGGTGGAACCCTGAGGAGCACTCACATTTACGGAGTAGACAGAGGAGGAACCTGCTCGGGAACCTGAAAAAGTGCTTGCTTTTCCCAGTGCATAGGTGAATGCTTAGTTGTGTCCAACTCTTTGCAACCCCATGGACTATAGCCCACCAGGCTCCTCTGTCCATGGAATTTTCTAGGCAAAGAATACTAGAGTGGGTTGCCATTCCCCTACTCCAAGGGATCTTCCTGACCCAAGGATGAACCCGTGTCTTCTGCATTGGCTGGTGCATTCCCAGATGGCATCACCTGGGAAGCCCAAGTGCATGCTGAGTTGCTTCAGTCATGTCTGATCGTTTGTGACCCTACAGACTACGTAACACACCAGGCTCCTCTGTCCATGGCCATAGCCTACCAGGCTTCTCTGTCCATGGGATTCTCTAAGTATGAATATTGGAGTGGATTGCTGTACCCTCCTCCTGAGGATCTGCCCGGCCCAGGGATTGAACCCTGTTCTCTTATGTCTCCTGCATTGGCAGGCAAATTCTTTACCAGTAGAGCCACCTGGGAAGCCTAAGAGGACTGGGAAATTACAAATCCCAGAGGGAAGCTATGACAAACCTAGACAGCGTATTAAAAAGCAGAGACATTACTTTGTCAACAAAGGTCCATCTAGTCAAAGCTATGGTTTTTCCACTAGTCATGTATGGATGTGAGAGTTGGACTATAAAGAAAGCTGAGTGCTAGAGAATTGATGCTTTTGAACTGTGGTGTTGGAGAAGACTTCTAAGAGTCCCTTGGACTACAAGGAGATCCAACCAGTCCATCCTAAAGGAAATCAGTCCTGAATATTCATTGGAAGGACTGATGCTGAAGCTGAAGCTCCAATACTTTGGCCACCTGATGTGAAGAACTGACTCAGAAAAGACTCTGATGCTGGGAAAGATTGAAGGCGGGAGGAGAAGGGGATGACAGAGGATGAGATGGTTGGATGGCATCACCGATTTGATGGACATGAGTTTGAGCAAGCTCCGGGAGTTGGTGATGGACAGGGAGGCCTGGGGTGCTACAATCCATAGGGTCACAAAGTCAGACACAATTGTGCAGCTGAACTGACTGAACTGAGGAGGATGAGGGCACCAATGAAGATCATTAACATAAGAAACTCTGCTAATAGGGCAAGTAAGATAAAGACTCTGCAGTGTCCCATAGACTTAGCAATAAATAGCTCTTTCCTTTGGCAAGCTTAATGAGATAGATAAGTTTTTTGTTTTTACTTCAGAGGACATTTATTTATTTACAACTTAGTTGAAATATAATTAACATATAACATTGTGTAAGTTTAAGGTGTACGATGTAATGCTTTGGTACACGCACACACATACATACATACATACATACATATATGGGCTTCCATCACTGCAGATGGTGATTGCAGCCATGAAATTAAAAGACGCTTACTCCTTGGAAGGAAAGTTATGACCAACCTAGATAGCATATTAAAAAGCAGTGACATTACTTTGCCAACAAAGGTCCATCTGGTCAAGGCTATGGTTTTTCCAGTGGTCATGTATGGATGTGAGAGTTGGACTGTGAAGAAAGCTGAGCACCAAAGAATTGATGCTTTTGAACTCTGGTGTTGGAGAAGACTCTTGAGAGTCCCTTGGACTGCAAGGAGATCCAACCAGTCCATCCTAAAGGAGATCAGTCCTAGGTGTTCATTGGAAGGACTGAAGCTGAAGCTGAAACTCCAGTACTTTGGCCACCTCATGTGAAAAGTTGACTCACTGGAAAAGACCCTGATGCTGGGAGGGATTTGGGACAGGAGAAGAAGGGGACGGCAGAGGATGAGATGGCTGGATGGCATCACTGACTCAATGGACATGAGTTTGGGTAAACTCCGAGAGTTGGTGATGGACAGGGAGGCCTGGCGTGCTGTGATTCATGGGGTCGCAAAGAGTTGGACATGACTGAGCAAGTGAACTGAACTGAATTGATAGCTCCGTTGGTAAAGAATCCACCTGCAATGCAGGAGACTCTGGTTCAATTCCTGGCTCAGGAATATCCGCTGGAGAAGGGATAGGCTACCCACTCCAGTATTCTTGGGCTTCCCTTGTGGATCAGCTGGTAAAGAATCTGCCTGCAGTGTGGGAGACCTAGGTTCGATCCCTGGAGAAGGAAAAGCTACCTACGCCAGTATTCTGGCCTGAAGAATTCCATGGAGTGTATAGTCCATGGGGTCGCAGAGAGTTGGACATGACTGAGCAACTTTCAGTATACATATATGCTGTAACATGATCACAACATCTGTCACCTTACATTTTTACAATTTTTTTTTTTTTGCCGTGAGAACTTAAGTATTTTAATAAAGGAAAATTTATTCCAGTTCTTTCTCAGATTTTTAGCACTGTAGTTCCCAATTGGTAGACTCCTGAGACTCTGACTCTTGAATAGATTGAATGAGCATTAGAACTTCGTAAAGTATAGATGTGGTTATGATCAGTGGAATTTAAAAATCATTAGAAAACATTTGAGTTCAGAATAGATTTTTGGTATTTTATGGTTTTGTAACATCAACAGAGACCAAAATGATTCTGTTGACATTTGAGTGTCTGAAATGTTTTGGCTTTATAAAGGGCGTCTTGCAGGACTCTCTTTCATGATATAGCTGGTCATTAGATGGTTATGTTAGGGAGGGATAAATCTTCCTCTACCTTTCTTTGTTTTTTCTGGCTCATCTAAAAAATTAAATTGACACAGGACAGATGAACAGGAGAAAATCAAGGTTTAATGATATGTCTATGTGGGAAAAATCCAGGGAAACTGAGTAACTCCCCAAAATGGCCGAAATTCTCACCTTAAATAGCATCTTCAGCTAAAGACAAAAGATGGGGACATAGTGGTTTGGAACTTAAAAGACGGGTAAGGTAATTCACATGAAGAGGGAAAAGCAGATGTTTGGTAAACCATTGTTTGCTGGGCCACACAGAAAATGTGGCACACTGCAGGCTCTGGTCTGTAGATCCTGCTGAGTTTCCCTCATAACATCTAGCCCACATTCCGTGCAGATCTCTCTAGTGATTGCTGTGTTCTCGGCACAGAAACTTTGTCTAAAACTTTTTTAGATCATGAGAGGGGAAAATCAGAATTTCTTCCTGAATCTTTCAGGCCTTTGTTTGTTTTTAGCTAGCTCAGAATAATCCACGTGCCAAACAGATATTTTGGTAATTCATTGAGATGTGCACTTTTATGTGTGTTGTAGTTAAATTAAAAAGTTCAGGGGGGTTTTGAAGTGACTTTCATGACCCTCTAGAACTGTTGCACTGAATCAGGATTTCTGATATGCCTGTGCCAAATAACAGAAGCGCTAGAGCACAGTTCCTCCTGCTCTTCTTGTGGGGCCCTAGGCTGTGGCAGGGTAGAGATGAGTTACTACAGACTTTTTAATGGAGTTGTGGTGACTTGGAATTTTCAGTCTTAATTGGGAAGATTCCAGACAGACCCACAATAGTTCATTTGTCTTATTTTGTATATTTAAAAATTTAGGAAACTTAAACCCAAGCCTGCCTTTTCAGCCTTCAGTTTAACCATAATATGAAGCTGCTGGGGAGAGGAATATTCCCCCCTCTACCCTCCTTGAGTTCTTGTGCCTGGACTAATAATAAAATTGACATGAGACAGATTAACAAGAGAAAAACAAATTTTAATTCATCTGCATGGCGGAGTCTCACAGAAATGGGACCTAAAAAGAGGCCAAAGCATTCAGCTTTTATGCTCATTCAACAAAGAAACAATAAAATTTTGAGGAATTGATAGGATGATAGGGCCTCGGATGGTGGCTCAGTAGTAAAGAATCCACCAGGGCTTGATCCCTGGGTCAGAAAGGTCCCCTGGAGGAAGAAATGGCAACGTACTCCAATATCCTTGCCTGGAAAATTCCATGGACAAAGGAGCCTGGCGGGCTATAATCCATGCGATCGGAAGTCACACGACTTAGCAGCTAAACAGCAACAACAAAGCAACCTCTGGATGCAGGGAATGCACGTTTCACATGAGATTTGTTTCCTGTTTTCAGGGAGATTGGAGTGTCAGAGTGTTCCTCTTGCATCGGCCATTTCTTATGTAAATTTAATTCAAAATACTCAATATGCCATTAAGAACCATGAGGTAGCCTCCTCTGGACCCCAATAGCGCTGTTGTTCCGCTTGTAGTCTACTTGTTGTTCAGTCCACTTAAATGTGTTTTATCACCGCAAGACACCTTGCTTGTACATACCTTGCTTGTTTCCTTTTTGCTGTTATTCTTTGTATTTTTATCTTGTGATGCAGCTGAGGTTCTACTTGCATTACAACTACTAGGAGGACTTATTAACATGCATATTCCTGGCTCTACCCAAGACCTACTAAAAAGTAACTTCTGTGAATTGGGGCCTGGGACTTTTCATTTTAATAAGTTCCCCAGGCAGTTCCTCAAGTGATTGGGAGCCACTGCTTTACTGTTCTAAGCAGGCTTTCAAGCATTAGTTCAACTTTTTTCTCTATGACGTAATTGTCTTTACTTAGGAAGATCCCCTTCAGAAACCCTGTTGGTACTTTTCATCGGCTATAGACCTTCTGCAACTTTGTACTTAAAACCTCCCTGCAATTCTATATGGTTTCTGACAAGTACTCATGTCACAGGTACTCAACTCTGCCACTGTAGCATGAAAGCCGACACGGACAGTCTATGAATGAATGGGCGTGATTATGTCCCAGTAAAGCCCTAATTTCATACAATTCCCATGTCATGATTTGGGCTTGGGGGCACACCGCTCCACTTGTGGGGTCTTACTTTCCCAACCAGAGATTGAACTCGGACCTTCGTGAGGGAGAGTGCAGAGTCCTAACCACTGGACCACCAGGAATTCTTTGAAATGTTACTCTCTTGTTTCTCAACCACTTAAAAATGAAATGCTGAGCTTAAAGGCCATTCTGAAAGTAGACAGTGGACTAGAATTGGCCATGTAGTTCACCAACCCTGTTAAACTGTATCTGCCCTAACACAGTCTTGGTGAATATATAGTAAGTATTTGAGTGAATTCACTCACCAAATGAGTGAATTAATTGTAACACCAGTGATTTTGTATAGAGCATATTGGCCATAGTTCATTAACCCCCTGCTAACTATATTTGCCCTAACACAGTCTTGGTGAATATATAGTAAGTATTTGAGTACCAAGTGAATGAATTAATTGTAACACTAGTGGTTTTGCATAGAACATATGTTGTTCATCTTTGTGTATTACCTTAGTGTACTAACTGGTTCCAAAATGTTTGACGGCTCACTTCTAAATTTTCTCCGAGAGTTAATGCCAGGACTATCACTGTTTTCTGTTTTCTTGAATCAGCTGCTTTTTTCTCCCTCTCCATGTGTCTAAATAGGAAGGCCCAAACAGTTTGATTAATGAAGAGGAGTTCTTTGATGCTGTTGAAGCTGCTCTTGACAGACAAGATAAAATAGAAGAACAGGTATGTAAATTAAAAAAATTTTTTTAAATCCTTGATGTATATTTCATATAAATAGAATTTGAAATCATGATCCTAATAACCTAAGAAATGAACTACATTGAGTCTACAAATATAGAAGCACCTTTATAAGTCACTTTTTTCATTGATCAATTTTCAAGCAATAGAAAGAAGACTAATAATTGTTGAAACGAAGCATGCATAAATAACATGAAATTGAATGGAAATATTCTGCCTGTTCTCTTTGAAGTATCCAATTTTCAGTTCAGTCCAGCCATTTAGTTGTGTCAGACTCTTTGCGACCCCATGGACGCAGCACACCAGGCTTCCCTGTCCATCACCATCTCCTGGAGCTTACTCAAACTCAAGTCCATTGAGTCAGTGATGCCATCCAATCACCTTATCTTCTGTCATCCCCTTGTCTCCCGCCTTCAGTCTTTCCCAGCATAAGGGTCTTTTCCAATGAGTCACTTCACATCAGGTGGCCAAAGTATTGGAGTTTCAGTTTCAGCAGCAGTCCTTCAATGAATAAATATTCAGGACTGATTTCCTTTAGGATGGCCTGGTTGGATCTCCTTGCAGTCCAAGGAACTCCCAAGAGTCTTCTCCAGCACCACAGTTCTAAAGCATCAATTCTTTGGCACTCAGCCTTCTTTATAGTCCAACTCTCACATCCATACATGACTACTGGAAAAACTATAACTTTAACTAGATGGACCTTTGTTGGCAAAGTAATATCTCTGCTTTTTAATATCCTGTCTAGGTTGGTCCTAGCTTTTCTTCCAAGGAGAAAGCTTCTTTAAATTTCATGGCTGAAGTCAGCATCTGCAGTGATTTTGGAGCCCCCCAAAAATAAAGTCTGTCACTCTTTGCATTTTTTCCCCATCTATTTGCCATGAAATGATGGGACTGGATGCCATGATCTTAGATTTCTGAATGTTGAATTTTAAGCCAGCTATTTCACTCTCCTCTTTCACTTTCATCAAGAGGCTCTTTAGTTCTTCACTTTCTGCCGTAAGGGTGGTGTCATCTGCATATCTGAGATTATTGATATTTCTCTCAGCCAATTTTATTATAATTCTATTATCATTATCCAATTTTATTATCATTCTATTAATAAAAAAACATATATTTGCTCTGAGTTAAAACAGTCTCTTTGAATTTCTCTTCATCACCAAATACTATATGAATTTGAAAGGAAGATGACCAAGAATTTATTTTTCTTCTATGTTAGTACCATTCAGTTTTTATTGTAAACTCATTTATTGCTTTCACTACCTTCACCATAATTACTTCCTCACTTTTAACTTTGCTTAGTGTTTTTTTTTTTTTTTTTAATTTTAAATTTTATTTTATTTTTAAACTTTACATGCTTAGTGTTTTATCATCATTAAATTCACAGCAATTATACCAAGCCTTTCTGGGAAATTGAAGGGAAGTATTTCTTAAATCCTTCAACTCAGTTTCAAGATTAATTTGGGTCTTCACCTTCTTTAGAGGCTTCCCTGTGACTCAGATGGTAAAGAATATGCCTGCAGTGCAGGAGACCCAGGTTCAATCCCCAGGTTGGGAAAATCCCCTGGAGAAGGGAGTGGCTACCCATTCCAGTATTCTTGTCTGGAGAATTCCATGGATGGAGGAGCCTGGTGAGCTACAGTACATGGGGTCCCTAAGAGTCAGACACTTTTGAGCAACTAGCACTTTCTTTCACTTTTTCACTTTACCTTAATTCTGCAACAGTGCAGTTACCATGTTTTACCACTAGATGGTACCATATATTACCACTAGGTTCCTAACATTGTACAGGAGGCTGTGATGAAAACCATCCCCAAGAAAAAGAAATGCAAAAAGGAAAAATAGTTGTCTGAGGAGGCCTTACAAATAGCTGAGAAAAGAAGAGACACAAAACGCAAAGGAGAAAAGGAAAGATATATCCATCTGAATGCAGAGTTCCAAAGAATAGCAAGGAGAGATAAGAAAGCCTTCCTAAGTGACTGGTGCAAAGAAATAGAGGAAAACAATAGATTGGGAATGACTAGAGATCTCTTCAAGAAAGTTAGAGATAACCAAGGGAACATTTCATGCAAGGATGGGCACAATAAAGGACAGAAATGGTATGGACCTAACAGAAGCAGAAGGTATTAAGAAGAGGTGGCAAAAATACACAGAACTATACAAAAAACATCTCTATCACCCAGATAACCATGATGGTGTGATCACTCACCTAGAACCAGACATCCTGGAATGCTAATTCAAGTGGGTCTTAGGAAGCATTACTACAAACAAGGCTAGTGGAAGTGATGGAATTCCAGTTGAGCTATTTCAAATCCTAAAAGATGATGCTGTGAAAGTGCTACACTCAATATGCCAGCAAGTTTGGAAAACTCAGCAGTGGCCACAGGACTGGAAAAGGTCCGTTTTCATTCCAATCCCAAAGAAAGGCAATGCCAAAGAATGCTCAAACTACCGCACAATTGCACTCATCTCACATGCTAGGAAAGTAATGGTCAAAATTATCCAAGCCAGGCTTCAAGAGTATGTGAACTGAGAACTTCCAGATGTTCAAGCTGGATTTAGAAAAGGCAGAGGAACAGGAGATCAAATTGCCAACATCCGTTTGATCATAGAAAAAGCAAGAGAGTTCCAGAAAAACATCTACTTCTGCTTCACTGACTACGCTAAAACCTTTGACTGTGTGAATCACAGCAAACTGGAAAATTCTTCAAGGGATGGGTTTACCAGACCACCTTACCTGCCTCCTAAAAAATCTGTATGCAGGTCAAGAAGCAACACTTAGGACTAGACATGAAACAACGGACTGATTCCAAATCGGGAAAGGAGTACGTCAAGGCTGTGTATTGTCACCCTGCTTATTTAACTTATATGCAGAGTACATCATGAGAAACGCTGGGCTGGAGGAAGCACAAGCTGGAATCAAGATTGCCAGGAGAAATATCAGTAACCTTAGGTATGCAGATGACACCACCCTTGTGATGGAAAGGAAAGAGGAACTAAAGAGCCTCTTGATGAAAGTGAAAGAGGAGAGTGAAAAAGCTGGCTTAAAACTCAACATTCAGAAAACTAAGATCATGATATCTGGTCACATCATTTCATGGCAAATAGATGGGGAACCAATGGAAACAGTGACAGACTTTCTTTTCTTGGGCTCCAAAATCACTGCAGATGGTGACTGCAGCCATGAAATTAAAGACACTTACTCCTTGGAAGAAAAGTTATGACCAACCTAGATAGCATATTAAAAAGCAGAGACATTGCTTTGCCAGCAAGGTCTGTCTAATCAAAGCTGTGGTTTATCCAGAAGTCATGTACAGATGTGAGAGTTGAACCATAAAGAAAGCTGAGTGCTGAAGAACTGATGCTTTTGAGCTGTGGTGTTGAAGAAGACTCTTGCGAGTCCCTTGGACTGCAAGGAGATCCAACCAGTCCATCCTAAAGGAAATCAGTCCTGAATGTTCATTGGAAGGACTGATGCTGAAGCTGAAACTCCAATACTTTGGCTACCTGAAGGCAGGAGGAGAAGGGGATGACAGAGGATGGGATGGTTGGATGGCATCACCGACTCAATGGACATGAATTTGAGCCAGCTCTGGCAGTCGGTGATGGACTGGGAGGCCTGGTGTGCTGCCGTCCATGGGATTGCAAAGAGCCAGATATGACTAACTGAACTGAACTGAACTTAACCACTAGATGGTACTTATGCTTGAATTTTAGTTATTCTCAAGACTATAAGCATCTTAGAAATAAGTCATGTGTGTCAGTTGTATATCCTAAATTAACTTGCATAAAAAATTGGCTTGTTTATTCCTTTTGATTTTAAAGGCAGTGAAGGCTATTATGCTGTCACCTGCAGATGGGCACTTGCCGCCTGCCTCTATATGGATTAAATCACAGGTGCTGCTGCAACTGCTGTCCTTCAGCACTCCCTAAACAGAGTACAGGTTGGAGAGGAGGAATGAGGCACTCCGTGCTCTGGGGAAATTGGCAGAATAGGCCTTCAGATAGATATCTTTAGGACGTGATTTTATGAGCCCAGTTCACTGAACTCCTTCATGGTGATTTCTGCTACTGGTGACTAGCTGACATATGCAAAAATGCATTTGATTACATATACTCCCCCTTCACCAAAATCATAAATATGCTGACCTTCCCTCACTGCCTCTTTGGAGCAGTGTCTCAGAGCTGTCTGCCATGCTCCTTCCTAGGCTGTGGTCCTCATTTTCCCCAAGTGAAGCTTGGCTCACAGCTCTCATGTTGTGCATCGTTTTAAGTTGATAGTGCCCATTTACTGATCTGTCTACCCAAGGTAAGTCATCTGCAACAGTGGCTGTTTGCTTTTCATGTTCATTTTATAGATCTCATTTCCCGTTTTTTAACATGCAGAACTCTAAAACTTCCAGTTCCTAAGTGAGTTCTCATTTTGTGCCAAAAATGTAGCATCTGAAATAGCATCCTTGTATTTGGGTGCTTTTTTTTTTGGTGTTGAGGTTTTTTTTGGTTAGTTTTTTCCCCTTCACTGTGTTTTTCCTTTTGTTTTAATCTGGGTTATTTGGGGAAGAGTTTTGAACTTTTCAAGAGATCAAGACAAGTTAGTCTTGAGTTTTGCCACTAACTATGTAGCTCAACACTTATTGCCTAAATCCTCTGGGCCTTGGTTTTCTAATCTTTGAAACAAGTGCTTGGACAGGATGATTCAGATCATCCCTTCTGGCTTAAAATGCTCCTCTACTGAATATCAGTATGGTGGTTGAGTTGGAATTGAAGAGAATCAATGAAAACTTCTTTAGCCTTTGAAAAAAGAAATATTCAAGGGGCTATCCATATCCTTGGTCTAAGGTTAGTATCTTTGGAATCTGAAAGAAAATCAGGATACATCAAGTGTCAAGATTTGGCAAGACTTGTGTCTTTAGAAGTAGCTTCATAATTCAAATATTTATAAATACTAGATTGAGGGCAGGAGGAGAAGGGGACGACAGAGGATGAGATGGCTGGATGGCATCACTGACTCAATAGACGTGAGTCTGAGTGAACTCCCGGAGTTGGTGATGGACAGGGAGACCTGGCGTGCTGCGATTCATGGGGTGGCAAAGAGTCGGACACACTGAATGAGCGACTGAACTGACTGAACTGAAACTGTTAAGTAATTAAATGTTACACTGTCCACTCTTAAGTTGCAAAATACACTTTGTAACCTTCCTATTTAAAATTATGTGCTTTCTTAGTCGCAGAGTGAAAAGGTCAGGTTACATTGGTCTACTTCAATGCCATCTGGAGATGCCTTTTCTTCTGTGGGGACTCATAGATTTGTCCAAAAGGTAAGCTAATGCCAGAGTTTACTGAAAGTATATACTGTATTCTTCACTGTTGATGAAACTACCCTGTTACATAAGTTTTCTTCATTTTTCTGAATTTAAGTAATGAGATTTTTTTTGTTTGGTATTACATGTTTTCTTCCATAGACATCCTCCAAAAACTGTTAGAAATCTTCTTCTGACTGTAATGTTCTTCCATTTTTATTTAAGGGAAAAGAAGGGTGGGGGATAGGGAATGGCTTGTCCAAAACAGTTAACCAGAAACGTGGCCAGCAATATTAAATCTTTTTTCTCTGGGGTTAAGTGATACCATTTTGTATTTTTGGCAGCCTGCATTCTTTATAGAAGGATTTTGGAGCATTACACATAATAGGTGCATGAAGTCAGCCCTCGCTGCTGAGCCTGTTTCATATAGTGCTTTGTTCTCTCTTTCTTTATCTTGTGTTTGGAAGTTGGTACTGAATGCTCTGTTGCGCCTTTGTTCTGATTACTTGGTTTTTTCTTTGTCTGTCTCTGGTAGCCCTATAGTCGCTCTTCCTCCATGTCTTCCATTGATCTAGTCAGTGCCTCTGACGGTGTTCACAGATTCAGCTCCCAGGTACTGTATGAACGTATAGAGTGGACTCGAGTCTGTCTGTGCTATGTTTCAGCCTGCTTTCCCAGTTCCTAGAAGTCTTTTGATTAGGCCACTTGTTTTGGTTTGAATTTTAAATAGTAACATCAAGCATTAAACAAGCCTTCCTTATCTGCTAAATAGTTTCTCTGTCAGGCATGCATGTGCCCTTTGTATCCTCTGTTGTTGAATAGCTTGGAATTTCACCATATAGGAGGTACTCCTGAAAGATTTCAAATTGAACTGAAGCGAGTAGAAGGTATCTGGTTTTTAACTATGCTGTGATATCTGTTTCTTCAGACAGCATTCAGCAACTTTTGTGGACATGGTCTATAGGATATGTTATAGCATCAAAGTGGGTTTCAAGTCTCACTTCCAATATAATTTAAAATATCTCATAATATATTCAACAGGGAAATAACTTTTAAAATAAAATTTGTCTCATTACCATTCTAAGTTTTGTTGAACTGGTTGTATTTTCCTTAGGTAAATTACCCTTGGAAATGAGTATTCCTGTCCATATGATAAATCTATGGAAATTGATTTTAAATTATTTAGTATCAGCATCATTTAAGAATTTAGGATAGGGATTTGGATGCATGCCATCTCTGCCCTCATAATAAAATCAAAAGTACCAACAGAAGGATATTTTTGCATCAGCATTAGGTTAAAAAAATTTTTTTAATCTTTACATACTTGCCATTCAACCTTGTATTTTTATGGTGATGGCATTTTGTTTGTGATATGTCATCACATGTTAAGAACCTGAACTCTACTCAAAATGACCACGTTTAAATCTGGTTTCCTACATAATATTTGACAGCTTTTCTAACTCCTCTGTGCTTTGCTTCTGTCATCTAGCTAGGACTGTGTTAGAGCTGGAACCTAGCATGTAGGAAGTGCTCAATAAATGAGCTTTTATCATTGTCATATTATTTCTTTGAGCTAATCAAAATTATCTGAATTATTTTTTTCTCTCAGTTTTCCAGTAAATGATTTTTAAAAATCAGTTTAAACCAGGTGTATGAATAAAATTTACATTAGTTTTCAACTATGTAATAAAGAAGAAAATTGTTTATGACTCAGATTTCTTTTCTGACTTTTGTAGCTTTTTTCTCGAACATTTTTGGGAAAGAGATATATCAGTTTCTCATCAGAAATTACCCTTAGCCAGATTTATTACAGTATTTCTCACCTCCGGCTAATTCATTTATGCATGCTTTTAAAATAGTGACTTTTATTTTACAATAAATGAGTGACCAAACTGGATAATACCGGGAGACTGGTTTATTTGCTAAGCTTCACCTTGCATTGAAATAATAAAATAACAGACTCTTTAAAAGACATCATTACTGGTCACTATTTTCTCTTAAAATATAGAAATATACAGGCTATAAATTAAAGAAAATGTAATGAGAGCAAGAAAAGAATTTGAACTGTCTATAGGTGCCTGAGAATTAGGGCTTCAGAACCCAGATCTGGACCTTAGTTATAGAATATATAAAACATTTCGGATACAAGTGAAATGTCGAGGAGCAGGTGCCCAGATTTTTACAAAACTTCCAAATGTAGCTTACTTCTTCACCTAATTTCTTGTATAACTCAGTTGAGAAAAATCTTTCTAGTATTTTTTCCTGATGTACAATGCTCATGATTGATCTGGTTTTGTTTTTAAAGCTTTTGATTATTCTGCTCTTTTATATGCCCGAAGGGGAAATTAAGAGCAATAGCATTGAGGTCTCTAAGTATTTACTGTCTTGCTAACGTATTTGTTGTCATTAGCAGACTTGGCAGTTAACTATTGATTAATTTGGCTATGCCATCTACATACAAATACTGGCTCATGATCACTTTGTTCTTGTTGATATGTAATGGTCATAGTCCTGCTTAAAGAGGATAATTAAAGGTAAAACTGAGATTGCCCCTGAAAATAACTTCAAATAAAATATATGACTCTGTTAGGAAATTGGGCTTCCCTGGTAGCTCAGCTGGTAAAGAATCTGCCTGAAGGAGTGCATGGCAACCCACTCCAGTACTCTTGCCTGGAGAATCCCCATGGACAGGAGCCTAGCAGGCTACAGTCCATAGGGTCACAAAGAGTTGGACATGCCTGAGCGACTAAGCACAGCACTAGGAAATTAGTAGTAACACATGAATCTTTTGGACAGGTGTTGGAAATGAAGTAGCTCTAAATGAAAGGGTATAGAAAGTAGGAAAGAATTACATTCCCAAATGGATTTTTTTGGCCACATTTATTTTCATAACACAGTTACCATGTAAAGGTGGCAACTCACAGACCAAAGGAAAATAAAAAGCATCCTTAGTTGGAAAGAAAAGAGAGAAAATCAAAGGGTGGGTAGTACATCTACAGGTTAATGTATGATGAGAATTACCATTGCCAAAAAAAAGTCTATGTAAAGCTTTTGCCCACTTTCGTCCTTAGTAACTTTACTGTTGTGGTAATTCTCTATTTCACCCCTCCCTTTTTTATTATATAAAATAAAATCGCTAATTACTTTTATGCTGATAAGTGCTAATTTAGCTGAACTAGAACATAGTCTAAAATAATAGATCACTATTAATATTTTTATACATATCCTTTTTTCATATATATGTATATTAAGTAAAATTACATACTTCAGTAATAGATTTTTCCTACCAATGTAGATAATTCTATATATACTGTTTTGTATAAAAACTAGCATTTTTTGTTTTGTTTTATTTTTAAACACCTGTAATTGGACCCATCTTCCCATCAGTAAATATAGGTCTAGATCTCCTTGTCTGTTGTATGAATATGCATGTTAGATTTACCACCTAATATTGAACATTTATTTTCAGTTAGTCTCTATTATTTAATAAATAGTGCTACCTAGGCCTCCCTGTATATACACCTTCTTTATATATACATCTTGGTACATTTATCCAATTATTTTCTTAGAATATATTTCTAGAAGAAGTTTTAGGACAGAGGCCATGCACACGCCTAAGCTTTTTTATTCTTATTGCCAGACTGTCCATTAGAGAAGTTGAACTAGCTACACTCCCGGGTCAGTTTTGTTTTCCTCTCCTGACACTGAATATTATAATTTAGTTAATATTTGCCAATGTGATAGACTAGAAGTGTTATTTTTGCTCGTTGACTATTTGCATTTTTCAGTGAATTGACTATTCATATCCTTGACCATTTTTCTTTTGGGTTAACAGTATACTGTTAATTTGTTATTAATAAATAACTGTGTCCAGCAGATCCCTTTATGACCCTGTAACAGTAAGCTTAGTTGTATTCCTTTCACATAGATAAGAAAAAGAGGTTCAAACTCTGTTTGAGCCCTTCTGAGACTTGTTCATTACACTTTTGTTGTGCCATCAAAGGACAATTTTCTTTAGAGCTAGCCTTCTAAAATGGCATACTGAGTGATTGAAATGTGAAGTGAAAGAAAAGGTAAGAACTGGAGTGCCATCACCTCCAAATGTGTTTTATCTCCAGTCTTTTTATAGTTCATTTGCTATGAAGATGCTGTTTATGTCAGCTTACCATTTTCAACTCAAGGTGCAAAAAACCAAGGACACAATTCCTGAAATTACGCTTAGGCTAAAATTCACCCTTCTTGTTTTTAAGGGTGAATTTAACATTATTTTCTAGTATATCAGATTTTGAACCTGATAAGGTAGAAATTTGGGCAAATGTTTATTCATGTCATCCAATTAATGGTCCCTAGCGTTACACTTATTTTTGATATAGAGTTGAAACTGGAAACAGTAAATGGAGCATCTTTATATCTGAAATATGAGTGTGGTCACAAAGGCCCAAGCCACTGCCCCTGTAGTAACATTGCTACTGCATATTTTAAGATAAAATTTATACACTGAGATTTTACTGGTGTCACCTTTCTTTGTAACCTTACTATTATTACTTCAAGGAATATACCGTAATGGATAAAGATTCCTTGGTGAGGCTTTGAAGACATGGCTAATATAGTAATTCGGTACTTTATTAGTTTTGTTAATTTCCTAGGAGCGCAGCTGTGAATACATCCTGTTTGTTTCTCTGTTGGATGTTTTCAAGCCCTCTTAAGGAAGTAAATGAGGACAAAAGACTGAAAACTTTTCCATAGATGCAGTGGTAGCTATAATAGGAATTCTGTTGCTTCATCTATCTAGCAAGACGATGTTAAATGCATTTACCGTACACTGTTTCAAACTTAAGTTACTTCCTATCAGTTTATATTTGTGGAATCTGGTTTCTTTTGCATCAAAAGACAAATCAAAAACAGCTTCTCATTTTTCAGACATTTGAAATAACTAATTTAGGAATACTCTCCCAAATAGAAACACAATTACCTGCATATTTTTTCAACAAAAGAGCTAAATGGCACTGAAGTTCTTTTAAACAGAACTCTCTTTGTTTTTTTAGCAGAATAAAATCCTTAACATTCTTCTTAAACAAATAATCCATTTAAAGTAGGGCCTCTTTGGGAGAAATATTTCTTTCTACCTCTAATCTCATGATAAATATAGGTGTTCTTAACTCCTAGTAGCCTACAGAAAAAGTATGTACATACCCGGATCTAAAGATTTCTAAGATCTTGAAATCTAAAAGTGATTAAAAATAATCTCCTAGTGTGGCCGAAGACTAATGCCTTAGGCCAGGCTGCTGTGGAGGCTCTATTTGTGCATGCTAACTGGGACTTGCTTTGTTCTTCCTCTAATAAGATACCTTTGGTGTGTAGTATTTGTAACTTGGAATTCTACATTAGTCATCCTGAACCTCTCAAAGCGGATTTCAGAATTTTAGAGACACAAAGATTTTATTCCCAGTCAGCCTTTGAAGTTATGTTTTCTAATTAAGGCTTTATAAAATTATAGATGGACTAGTAGTCATGTTTTAAATTTTCTTCCAGTTCTCTAACTCAACACCCTTCACGTTAAAGATTATGGATAAAGAAATAAGTTACTATGTAACATTTATTTAGTACAAACGTAGATTGTAGAATTTCAGCCTACACACTATTACCAAAAACTTTTCTGATGATCATTGCCAATTAAAGAGACATTTTTAGTCATAACTACTTTCAGTAATTATGAAGCCAAAAATGCCTTCTGAAATCCAGGAAACTTGGTATACACATCACAATAACATATTGATAACATCCTTATATGCAGAAAAATGGTATCTTCAAAGTGACTAATTTTAAGAGCTCTGCTCCCAAATCATTAATGTATTTAATTCAAAATACATGTAAACCTGGTTCTTATGTTTCCCTAATGAATGTAATAGACTTTATGTACAACAAGTTGTTAAACTTAGGAATAAATCTTAAAATTGAAGCTTAATATACATATTTTTCAATTCTTTTCTGCCTTCTTTTAATATTCTATAAAACAAAATTATGAGTAAAAGTTAAGAAAATAGGACTTAGAAACTGTTTGTGTAGATGGAAAAGGTGCCAGTTCCTTCAGAAACAATCTGTTTATCACTTCATTTCTGTTTATAAACATGTTTCATACTAGGAGGGTTTCCAGAGAACACTTAAATGAGATCTTACCAATGAATCTGATTGAGGATTCTGGGAGGAAGAACTATTTGACTCTATTTATAAAAGATGTGTCAGGATAATTTGATAGTTAAAAGCAGAGGTTGCAATTTAAATTTAGTAAAAGAAATTTAGTTAGAAATTTAGAAAGAATGTAGAATAATGAAATGGAATCAGATATATGGAGAAGTTGGTTATTTTTTTAAGTTGGCTTATATTCATGATAAAAGAGGAATTGAATAAAATAACAAAAATTTTCTTTTTGTAGAGAAATCTTGACACACAAACAAGCTTTCTAATATTTCTGTGTAGTATTTAACTACAGAAACACTGGACTAGATGGTCTCTTTGTGCCCCTTTTACGCTTAATGTTCCATGATTTTATGCTTTAAGACGACATCTCTGTAAGAATACATATTGTAGGAAAGGAAGGAGTAGTTCTTTCTTCCAGAAAACACACATTTTGGTCACTTGATGGACATTAGGCCAGTGTTAAGTAGAGTGAAGCACCTTCTTTCCCCACATTTCTCCTTCCTGTCATTAACCTGGATATGATATCTGGAATGTGGACTAAAACTCTTCAACACTGTATAAAACCTACTAACCTTTGTGCATTTGGTTGCTTACCTTTCTAAAAACATCATTTCTGAACTGAAATAACTGAATACCATTCTGTTTTAGAGATTATTGGACGTGGATTCTTACAGTTCTGTTTTTCTTTTTAAGGTTGAAGAGATGGTGCAGAACCACATGACCTATTCATTGCAGGATGTAGGTGGGGACGCCAACTGGCAGTTGGTTGTAGAAGAAGGGGAGATGAAGGTAATTCCCTGCAGGCTAATTGCAGCCCCTTGCAGTCATACTGTATTATTATTACTGATCTAAGTAAGATAGCACTTACAGTTTTCCTTTAAGTAAACTATTACGTATGATTGAAGAAGCTCTAAATAGAAATAAAATGTCTCTTTGCTTTCTTGATTTAGCTTTTACATAATTTTTTATGATCATAGTATAAATCTGTACACAGATTTTTCTGTTTTACCTTGGCCTTGGAGAAAATGGGTTTTGATATGAACAGGTCACAATTAGCTAATGACTCTCTGGATATTTCTCTCTTTAAATATACTGAATGTTGTGCCCAGGTGTTAACTTTTTTCCCTTTTTGGTCTGTACCTCACTTCTTGTTCTTACTCTCACTGCTTCTTTTTTTTGGACATTGATTAGCTAATCTTGCCCATATCCCTAAGCGTAAGAGAGTAAGAGCAAGGGACAAGAGATTGAGTGTTCAGTTGAAAACCAACAACATTATCATTGAATTTTGGATTACTTTATGCCCAAGGCACAATGCTAAAGATAAAGAGATATTTAATAAGACTCCCTCCAAGCTAAAACTTTGGTTGGAAGGAGGATATTGATATTTAAAAGATGCAATTATTTAGCTCTACCAGATAATATTGAATGAAAAGTACAGGTGAATAGTGGAGAAAAATTGAAAGGGATCTCAGATTTGAGACAGATTGTTTTACATCAAGGACTATGATGAGAAATGGAAACAAGGTTATCACAAAGGTGAGGCGAGGGCATTTATATTCAGGAGTTTTGTACAGATTTTTGACCAGAATTATTCTCACAAGTGAGATACGTATTAAATGTTGGAATTTACTGTCCTCCTGAATAGGGAACAAATTAAGAAATCAGAAGAGATAAGCAAATGAGAGACCAGGATGTTAGTTATAATTCTGACAATCTGATTTAGAAATAAAGACCAGCTGTCATGAGGTCTTACTAATATGTTACCCCAGAATGAAACATAATATTTCTGACATAACTAGGTAATCACAGGCCTTCCCCCACAAGAGCATGCCCCAAAAGCAGACCAGCATACATCCTGCCCACAGGAGAAGGGGTTCAGCCAAGCCTGCCTGGCCCTCCTTCTGTGTTCACCATTCAGGTGTCCCTGTTTCCCCCCTCCAAGGAGGGGGAAGTGAAAGGCTGGAGAAGCCAGGAGTCACTGTCTAGGTGGAGGTCCTTCACCTGAAGTGAGTGGTAGAGAAGAAGTGCTCCTGCAACTTTAGAGAGAGTCATTGGGGCTGGTTTATGGGGTTTATAAAATAACCCACTAAGCAAAATGTGTTACTGTCTGTAGCAGTGAGCTAGCCATTGTATACAGAGTGACATTTTAGAAGGACTAGGCTCGTAGGGATATGCAACTAGAGACCAAGAAAACTACTTAGGAGATTCAGGTACAAGGTGATGAAAACATACCTAAAAAAGATACACAATAGTAGAAAAGCCAAGTTTTGGATGTCTTATAGATTACTAATAGATTAAAAGCTATGTGAAATGTAAGGGAGGAAATCAAAAGTCTAGAGTTTCCAGTTTTGGTTACTGGAAAAATATCAGTCCCAATAACATAAATAAATATGTAAGGAAAGGTACTTTGGAGAGAAATTAGGTGAAATGCCTAACAGTGTCCGGCTCCATAGGCACTCCATAAATTCAGAGCTGGTTTCCTCTGTGATAACTTGTTTGTTTTTCAAAAGAACTTACTAAAGAGCTGTCTAAAGTACCAAATCCTCTGTAATTTTGAAGTAATTAATTTTGTTCAGGAGTTTATGTATATAGTCTCAGTATTTAAAGCAAGATAGATCTTAAGGCATGCAACCTCAGTATTTAAAAACAAGATATCATTGATCTTTATGCGATGTTAGCGTTCCATCATTAGTTCAACAAATAATTGAGTGCCTTCTGTGTTTCAGATACTGTTCTAGATGCTGGGGATACAGCATTATCCCTAAGGAGATAATGTTTAACCAGCTGTATTTGGCCTTTTTAGCCATGATGAATGGTCTTTGAGAATGTTCAATAAATAATGTCTAATTTAAATTGATGTATTCGTAGCTCTCACTCATTACATATGCATACTTTGGAATTGTAGTTTTAAATATTTTTATGTATTGTCTCTGTTAATAATTTGAAATTTTAATTTTTCTTTTGGCAGAATATTTATGTTCCATAAGTGTTTTTCAAACATATTTTAAAATATATCCTCTAGGTATATAGAAGAGAAGTAGAAGAAAATGGGATTGTTCTGGATCCTTTGAAAGCTACCCATGCAGTTAAAGGCGTTACAGGACACGAGGTCTGCAATTACTTCTGGAATGTTGATGTTCGCAATGATTGGGAAAGTAAGCTGCCATTATTATATTTTGATAGTTTTTAATTTTAAATTGAATACCAAATCTAACCTGGTTTTCTTCGTCTGAGCTGTAGTTTACAAAGTCATAAAAACTCCAGATAGTTATAAAAACTATCTGGAGAATCATACAGGGGACTGATAGTACCTGAGCTTTTCATTGTACAAAATGCTTCTCAGTGAATTACAGCATTTAATCCACTACAGTCCTGTGTGATAGGTAGGTAATAAAGTAAAATTCAGATAGCCTAAGTGACACGTTAAAGACCACAGAACTAGTTAGTGGAAAAGCCAAGGCTAAAATAAAAGGTTTCTATTTTATCATCTTCTTTTTTTTCTATACTGCTTTGTTTACGTCATAAATTGTAGATTAAGGGGGGCTGTGGGGGGAGTGGTGTCGGTGGAGGGGGTGTGTTCTCCTCAGGCTTACAAACATAGTCACCTGAACCTTGGTGAACAGCTTATTCAGCTTCAATAAATTAAGGATGATAGGGAGGGAAGGGGTCACGGTGTTAGGGAATAATTTGTGCCCTAGTAATGAAGCCATGATTAGAACTGCGTTCTTGCAGTGGGAGCTGGATACTGGGCCAAAGAAAATGAGGTTTCCTGGTGATTAGATCTCATTGCCACCATCTATAACCCCTAATACTAAATAAATATAAACTCCCTTCCATGTGGATGTAGCCTCAGTAGAACAAGATCCTGTTCATTTTACTATAATGTCCATTCGTAATGTAAGTGAATTAGTCACATACTAGGAAACGGTAATACATTTTTTTGACTACTAACATTTTCTCTTCATTGCAGCAACTATAGAAAACTTTCATGTGGTGGAAACATTAGCTGATAATGCAATCATCATTTATCAAACGCACAAGGTAAATATCTTTTAATCCCAAAAGGATTCCAGCGTAGTTTGAACAGAGACATATAAAATACTCTCTAAAGTAAAATTTGGCAGGAAATTAAGTTGCACAAAAAGATTCAAAGACTTTATTAATCACGAATTTCATGTATTCGAAAAGTAAATCAGATTATTTAAACGTTTCTGCTTTAAAGCAGAAATGGGTGCAAATACAAACCTGAAAAATATCCAAAACATGGTTGAAGAAGATATATAGTAAGTCTGGAGAAGAAAGTACTCAAATCTATTTAAATGTTTTTCTAGTATCTAGTCTCTAGAGGAAATAAATGAGTAACCAAATATGAATCGGTTTCCTGCAACAGTAATAGAAAATGGAAAGTATGTTATTAGTCTGTGTTAAGACTTAAAAGTGAACATGATCTAAATGGATTATCTGACATCAGGGAAAAATTTCTGAGCATCAGCTATTGAGAGGTTGTTGGTCATGCCCCAGAACACAAAGAAACATTGTCATTTAAATTGGTTTCCTTTCACTTCATTTCTTCCTCTGTTAATCTAAATATTTAAATTAGAGAATATTTCTCTTAACTTATTCTGCTCTATTTCCATTCTTAACATTGCCAAATATTATGTTGAATAAACAATAATAAATTAAAATTTTGGAGAGATCCACCAAAAGCAGTTTAGTACGTTATATAAGAAACATGATGATTCAGTAAGTACTTCATTTTTCTTTTTAAAATAATTTTTAATTGAGTTGAATATTTGATAATATTTTCAGTTTTGTTATGTATTTCTTGAGTTAGTCTTGTTATCTGAGGCATGTAATGTTTAATGACTCTGACTTAGGCTTCATTTACATGACAGCTACTCAAGAAAGGCATAACAAGATTCTGTTTTAACTTACTGATTTAGGGGGTTTAAAGTAGAGTCTGAAATTTATTAGACTTTAAAATATTAGTCGCTCTGTAATTTGCAGTGAAAATAAATGACCAGTCATTTAGAATCGGAGAAGGCAATGGCACCCCACTCCAGTACTCTTGCCTGGGAAATCCCATGGACGGAGGAGCCTGGTAGCCTGCAGTCCATGGGGTTGCTAAGAGTCGGACACGACTGAGCGACTTCACTTTCACTTTTCACTTTCATGCGTTGGAGAAGGAAATGGCAACCCACTCCAGTGTTCTTGCCTGGAGAATCCCAGGGACGGGGGAGCCTGGTGGGCTGCCGTCTATGGGGTCACACAGAGTCGGACACGACTGAAGTGACTTAGCAGCATTTAGAATCAGAAGGCTCTTATTTTCTAAAGATAATTGATCCTGGAAAATGGGCTGCAGAAATTATTTTACTTGTTAAGTAGTAGATGGAGGGGAGGAATCAGATCAGATCAGTCGCTCAGTCGTGTCTGACTCTTTGCGACCCCATGAATCGCAGCACGCCAGGCCTCCCTGTCCATCACCAACTCCCGGAGTTCACCCAGACTCACGTCCATCGAGTCAGTGATGCCATCCAGCCATCTCATCCTCTGTCCTCCCCTTCTCCTCCTGCCCTCAATCCCTCCCAGCATCAGGGTCTTTTCCAATGAATCAACTCTTCGCATGAGGTGGCCAAAGTACTGGAGTTTCAGCTTTAGCATCATTCCTTCCAAAGAAATCCCAGGACTGATCTCCTTCAGAATGGACTGGTTGGATCTCCTTGCAGTCCAAGGGACTCTCAAGAGTCTTCTACAACACCACAGTTCAAAAGCATCAATTCTTCGGCGCTCAGCCTTCTTCACAGTCCAACTCTCACATCCATACATGACCACTGGAAAAACCATAGCCTTGACTAGACGAACCTTTGTTGGCAAAGTAATGTCTCTGCTTTTGAATATGCTATCTTGGTTGGTCATAACTTTCCTTCCAAGGAGTAAGCGTCTTTTAATTTCATGGCTGCAGTCACCATCTGCAGTGATTTGGGAGCCCAGAAAAATAAAGTCTGACACTGTTTCCACTGTTTCCCCATCTATTTCGCGTGAAGTGATGGGACTGGATGCCATGATCTTCGTTTTCTGAATGTTGAGCTTTAAGCCAACTTTTTCACTCTCCCCTTTCACTTTCATCAAGAGGCTTTTGAGTTCCTCTTCACTTTCTGCCATAAAGGTGGTGTCATGTGTATATCTGAGGTTATTGATATTTCTCCCAGCAATATATAGGTCATATTAGGATTATTTCTGGAAAACTAACTACAATTGTAACTTAAAGTGTGTTATATATAAAATACATTACTTTAATAATCTTTAGTTTTAGTTTTCCAGAAATAAAAAATATTGTACACTTAAAAATTAAAGCATTTTATGTTATGTATATGTTACCAAATTTAAAGAGAACTGTAAATAGCAGAATGTTATTCTTTTGGTGTATTCTGCAAAGTCATTAACTCAGTTTTCATAATCAAATCCTTTGGTGTGGGTGCTTTCCATTTAAAATCTGACAGATATTACCTTCTACTAAAACATTTTACTAGTCTTACATTTGTTTCTTTGTTAGTTCCATATTAAATGTAAATAAAAAGTAGTTCAAAGTTTAGGACTTCCCTTGACAGTCCAGTGGTTAAAACTCCGCTCTTCCACTGAAGGGGGTGCAGGTTCGATCCCTCGTTGATGAACTAAGATGCTGCATGCTGTGTGAAAGGGAAAGGTGCTCAGTCGTGGCCGACTCTCTGCGACCCCATGGACTATACAGTCCATGGGATTCTCCAGGCCAGAATACTGGAGTAGGTAGCCTTTCCCTTCTTCAGGGGGTCTTCCCAACCCAGGGATCCAACCCAGGCCTCCCGCATTGCAGCCAGATTCTTTACCAACTGAGCTATCAGGGAAGCCCAAGAAAACTGGAGTGGGTGGTGCAGCCAAAAAGAAAACGAAAAACGGAGTTCAGACTTTCAAAATATTTGTACTTCTTCCACAGAGAGTGTGGCCAGCCTCTCAGCGGGATGTCTTATATCTGTCTGCCATTCGAAAGATACCAGCTTTGAATGAAAATGACCCGGAGACTTGGATAGTTTGTAATTTTTCTGTAGATCACAGCAGTGCTCCTGTAAGTACAGTGTATAAACATGTTATAATTGTACACTATGAAGTTAAATACACAACACAGCACAGGGCAAAAGTGATCAGCACACACCACACATAAAGATTTGATAATGCTTCTTAAATTTTTATTAAAGTTGACTTCTTAGAAGAGTACAGCTAGTAGTGTTACCTGAGAGCAACAGTCATGCCATGAACATCCCAGCAGGACTGTTTTCCTTTCCTCTTGAGGGTCGATGATGCAGCTGGATGGGTCACTAGGTAGGCTACTTCTCATAGTTACCTCAAGCCATGATCAACTGCAGGCAAAGCCTCTGTGGTTTCTATCTCGTTTTAGCTACTTTTACTACTTAGGAGGAGGGGAAACGTTCCTGATGTCAAATCAGCTTGGCATCTATTCTTTTTTTTTTTTCAAGAGACAGTTTAATGTCTGCACACAGTTTCCTGTGTAATACAGCATCACACCATGCAGGGCATTTACTCTTATTGTGTACATTCAGAAATGTTTGAAACACTTCTTAAGGCTGTAAAACAGAACATAGAAAAATGAACAGGAGTATATTCAGTACTTACGAAAAGTGATATGATAAAGAATATAGAGTACTACTTTCCAATACTCCAAAAGATGTATTAATATATATACTTTTTTTCTTTAACAAGTAACATCACAAATGATCACATCTTCACATGCTTGGAGTATTATTTATATTCAATGCAAGACTATTACCATCTTTCATACACAAATTTTTTTTCTAGCTTTGTGACAATGCAACCTTTAATCCATTCAAGTAAATTCAACCCCACACCCCACAGTTGCTGTCCCCCAGCATTCAGACATTGGTATGTGTCCTTTATTGGTGTATATAAGATTTTGTTGGAGATGATGAGTTATAGTTTTGGTGAACTTAATGTAGAATTAGACCAGAAGAGGTTACAAAATACTGGATATCTACTACACTGGTGGTGGTATTTTTTCTTTTGGCAGCTAAACAATCGATGTGTCCGTGCCAAAATAAACGTTGCTATGATTTGTCAGACCTTGGTGAGCCCCCCAGAGGGAAACCAGGAGATTAGCAGGGACAACATTCTATGCAAGATTACATACGTGGCCAATGGTATGTATTTTGTTTTTGGTGTTTGGTCATATGGATGTTTTTATTATGATCTACATGATAACTGACAGTTTGGACAAATACCATTTACCAATGTCATTTTAGTTTTTATCCATTAGATTTAGTAATTTTTAATTTGGAGAGATATATATCAAAATTATTGGGACTCTTTCAAAATATACATGTCTGAATAATTACTGTATCAGAATTTCTGAAGCTGGGGCTGGAAAGGTAAATTTGTAAACTTCATCTTTAGATCACTATTACATGTACAGTTGTAAGAACCATTGTATTAGATACATGTCTTATAGAATATTTGTGTAATTAGGAATATAAGCAACAGTGAGAAAAGAAATAAACACTTCTTTTTTACCCAAATTTTCAAAGACCATTTAGTGACTTAGAAAGATGTTTATAACTTAAAGTTAAGTGGGGTGAGAAAAAGCATATAAAATACCATTTCAGTAAATGTTAAAAGAAGAAAATATGTACATATGAAAAGTTGAAATGCTAATACTGACTTGTTGCTTGATTGTTGGATTACTGGAAATTATTGTTTTCTTCTTTTTTACTTTATAATTTTGGGTTTTTGTAAAATATAGTTGATGTAAAATATTATGCTAGTTTCAGGTGAATAGTTGTTTTTCTTATTGTCAGACTTTTTAGTTTTCTAAATCTTTGTTCCCTTGTCCTTTAGTAGCTGCTAGTCGCAAAAAGTCGGGCATGACTGAAGCAACTTAGCAGCAGCAGTGATATATTTATTTCACACTGGCCTAGGGCTGGACAACCCTGTTCATCACTTTTAATGGTTCCTCATTCCACCCATTTCCTACCTGCAGTAAACTAGAGTCCCTCTAATCAAATGTTCAAACCTTCTTTATACAGAACCATCATTGCTGGTATGTTTACAGAGACAGTTATGCCTGAGCAAGTTACTATTTGATTATAATAGAGTTTAATGAATAAATCTGCCTTTAGTAAGCTGAAGTGCTGCTGTACTAATATTTGCATATAGTTCAGGAAACCAAGAACATTTTAGAACAGTAATAAATGCTTTCTAGTTTGTTATCTGTTCTCATCTGGTGGTTGGTACAGTACTAAGGACTGAGTGGTCAAGACTTTTTAAGAGGTGCTGTTTTATTGTGAGGAATATTTTTTTAAAGCAGAAGAACAAAATGAGTGCTTTACACATGTTTGGGGAATTACCTTAACAGTTTGCATTTTCCTTTGTCTCACAGTAAACCCTGGAGGATGGGCCCCAGCCTCAGTGTTACGGGCAGTGGCAAAGCGAGAATATCCAAAGTTTCTAAAGCGTTTTACTTCTTACGTACAAGAAAAAACTGCAGGAAAACCTATTTTGTTCTAGTATTAACAGGTACTGGAAAATGTATTTTATCCTTTTTTTAAACTTTATTTGATTAACATGGCTCTTGCAGACATAATAAGTAAGTACAATTTCCCTTATTTTTCCCTTCCCAGAAAATAGTTTTAGGTTTTTGTATATTCTTCCAGGCTTATATGTATGTACTGACATATATCTTTGATTTTTTTCCCCAAAGTATTGTCTTGCAGCTTGCTTTTTCTATTTAATATATCTTGACTATTAGTACATAGAAAGATATATAAAACTATATCATTCTTTTAACATCTGTTGTATAAATGTTGTAAAATTTATTAAGCACTGGCCCATGTTAATGTCTGGCTGGTTCCATATTTTTATTGTCAAATGATGCTGCACTGAATATCTTTGTGCTAGGCACTGAAATCTTTTTTTTTTTTTTTAATAAGTGGTATGTTAACATGGTTCAGAAGTCAAAAGTTTGAAAAGATGCACAGTAAAATTTATCCCCTGTCTCCTAATCACCCAGTTTTGCACCACTGCCGCATACCCCACATACCAAAGTGTATAGCTGCTACTGGTAGTTTTTTGTGTTTTTCCAGAAGTGTTTTATTTTCACTTAAATAAGCCAATACAAGTATATTCCTGCCGTACATACACCTTTATTGTTACTGGTAAAAGGCTGCATACTGTAAGTGGATTCTGCATCTTGCTTTTCTTACGCTTTATCTTGAAGGTCTTTCCACATTGGTGCAGAGCTGCTTTATTCTTTTTTTTATGGCTGTGTAGAATCCCATTGTATGGATGCACATAAATTTATCTAACCAGTTCTCCACTTGCAGATGTTAAAGTTGCTTCTAGCTTTTGCTGGAGCAAACAGTATTGCAGTCATACCCATGTGTCATTTAGTTTGTGAATAAATTACTAGCCGTGGCACTGCTGGCACTTCAGAGGTCTTGTGCATTTGTAATTCAGGTAGTGCCCTCTGTAGAGGTTGTATTAATTTACCATCTCACCAGCACTAACATGTCGGGAGTACTATTTCTCTGACCCTCACACAATGTAGGAAATAAACCTTTCTGATTTTTTCCAACTCGATAGGTGAGAAATATTCTCCCAGTGCAATTTAAATTATAGTCCTCTTGGGAGTTCCCTGCTGGCCTAGTGGTTAGGATTCTAGGCTCTCACCGCCCTGGCCCAGGTTCAGCCCCTGGTCCGGGAACTGAGCTTCCACAAGCCACGTGGCAAGGCCAAAAAAAAATTATAGTCCTCTTGTTACACATGAGTTCTAGCATCTTTTCATCCAGTTGAGAACTACTTCTATAATTACGTCTGATTTCTGATTGTTTATATTGTGTTACTTCTGTTTTAAAATAGGCTTAATTTACTTTCAGACACCAACACAGGGATTATTGTATTGAAGTCCCAGATATGTAGCTTTTCCCAGGAAAATAGGTTACATGAAAATGTTAAACAGGTACTGGTCTTCTCTGAATGGTTAGTGTTTGGGACAAAGTCTGACCTTTGAAGGACTCTCTTAAAGCATAAGTGTACTATCTAAAGGCACTATTTTTAGAATATCTTATACAGTGTATGTGTGTGTGTAAAGACAGAACTGGACTCTCTGAGTCCAGATTGAGCTTCTTTCTGACAGAAAATCAGATTTTCATTTACCTACATTAAATCTTCATTTACCTAAAGTAACAGTTTGTTTCATAATAATTTTGGGAGATGTATGTGTGAACTGGATCCTAGCATTGAAACCTTAGGAAAGCTACCATTATTACTTTGATGATGGAGAAACAGTAACTTTCAATAGTGTCCATAAAGAGTTAGTGAGGCCCAGAGATATTTAAAACTTAGCACTCTTAAACTCATTTGACAAGGTATCTCTTAAGATAAGGCAGGCCTCTTTCCCACAGCCTAAGTAAATCCTTGATACTGTCTGGCACAGTTTATATTGAACACTAAGACAAAGGAAGTTCCAGTCTATGAGGTGCAGATCCAGAGACCTCTGCTTGATTCCATTTTCGCTTCCTGTAGCACATTGTCTGTCTTCATTTTTTCTAGCCTTCACAAGATTTCTTATGCCTTCTTTTCTCATGATATGTTTCAAATATGTAAAGTTAATAATTTTATATTCCTTAAGGTGAAAAATCTGTAAAATGTAAAACTTCAGTAGAGATTCTGTGCATGCCATGGATTCAGAAGGAAGGAGAAGTCTGTTCTGGTAGTCCCACAGGTGCTAGTGGTCATAATAGTACTGAATGTTTTACTTGTTATTTTCTTTCCTACAGTGACTGAAGCAAGGCTGTGTGACATTCCATGTTGGAGGAAAAAAATTAAAAAACAAAATTGAATGCTCTAAGCTGGAACATAGGATCTATAGCCTTGTATGTGGCCCAACACCTTGGCCTTGTGTTCAAAAATGAAGAAATACCGCAATAGCAAAGCTGAACATCTTAACACTAGCTGTCTTCTGCTAGATCTCCTTGCTCAGCATATAACTATAAATACATGTAAAATTACATGTATATGGCTATATTTTTATTTGCTTGCTCCTAAAAGAGAGAAAAAAAAATCAACTTTGAATCACAACTAGGAATTGATGCTTTAATTTTTGGAAACTTTTTCAGAATTTTTAATTTTCTGTGGTTCGGCCTGAGACCCTCAGTTGTTATCAGGCTCCGTGCGCAGAAGAGAAGCACACAAGTTGGACGCACGTGGGCACGCGCTTTCTGTGCGCCAGGTGCCTGGATGGGGTTCTGTTTTTAGGCCCACAGTCAAGTCTGTGTCTGGAATTTTTTGACTTTTTTGCTTTGTATAATCATAGAATTCGTTGCTGCTGATTTCTATAATAATTCATGTTGTTATGTACAGTGTCTCTTAATAACTGAGGGCTGTCAATAACGTGTGATTTCGCCTTTTCTATAGTCTTACTCCCATGAAGAACCTTGGTTCTGATGGAGAAAGAGTGAAAAGCTTTATTTTTTCTCCAGATACCTTTATATTTCTATTGTATTTTTAGTTGTGTACTGTGTGCTACAGATTTTTTTCAGTTTATTACAAACACAATTTGGTAATTCCTAAATTGGTTCTGTCTGCCTCCAAACAGAAACACCTGTACAACCTTACTAGGTATAAACTACTTTCTGGTAAAACGGTCAGAATAAAATGATGTCATGTTTTCCTGACACACGTGAGAGGGCATACGGTATTGTTCCAGCAAATCTCACTGTTTGGCATTTGATCCAGTATTTCTAGTATTCAGTAACGTATGTTTTTTCATTCTAATTTGGGTTGGTTTAAAAGCTATGTTACAAGATAGGCATAGAAAATGTGGGTGTCACTCCTGTTTGCCTCTTGATCAGAAACTTTAGCAGGGCAGAAAAGAAGTCCGAGTGATTCGAACTGAAATTCTTTCTTTAGTTGCTGTAAGAAGTTAAATGTAAAATACCTTTTTTAGTTTTAGGCCTCCCTCTTTGAAAACCTTGACACATGGAGTTGAGGCAGGGAATGGAACTCACTGAAGTGGAAATGACTGCCCACTTCAGAACCTTCATTTTGTTTATACACAAGTGTGCTTACACAAATCAGAGGCATTTTGTAGATGCTTTGCTGACTTGTTCATCTCTATAGAAACACAGAAACCAGACCCATTTTGTAAAGCAGAAAGTCATGTCATGTGGAACATGTCCTGTATATATTTCATACATGGTAATGGAGTCTTAATGATAAATGCAAGGTGATAACTTAATGATGGGATTAGTCTGATCACTTAATATACACAATCCTGGAAGTTAATTACTTGCATCAAATATAGTGGTATTTATTATTCTGTACAGAGAGAAAAATACATATAAAGCATATGCTCACATTACATGCACGCAGATTTCATGCTCCATAAATCTTTTCTATTTTTTAATTTACCTTTCTCTAAATGATGTGCATGGAATATGCCTTATTACAGAAAAATGCCGTTCATAATTTGACTATGTGGAGAAGTGCCTATATGGTGGTAATGCTAGTTAAGGCAAATAAAACAAATTATCTTATCAGTTTACTACATCACCGGTAACATTTTTTATCATGATGTTTAAGAAAGAAAAATTTATACCTCAAATGTGTATTTTATTTTACAATCAGTTCTGCAGTTGGGATGGGAGGGTTGGGGAGGGAAGGGTTATTCACCATAGCCACTGATGGGAATCTTCTAAAATATTCTATATGCCCACTATAAATGTTTCTCTGTTTGCCATTTCTGATAACTATCATGACTAAATTGGATAGCTTTATTTTACAAAGGTATGGACAGTTTACAGAGCAGTGTCTAAATCTTCACTAGTTGCATTTGCACTAAATGTTAATGATATACTTTTGCAATTTATTCTGTAAATAAAATGATTAAACTAAAAATATTTGTATTAAAGAAAAGAAAAAGATACATTTTATCCTCAGATAATTGCACTGGAACTTCACTAGGGTTAATCCTGCCCAACCAGATTTAGAAAATGAGTTAGGGAATACGAAGGATGTTTAAAAGAAATCAAAATTTGGAGCTGTACTAGCCCTTTAGACAACATTCAGACCCTCTAGAATTATTTCCGTATGGCTAATTCCAACATGCTGAATATACATGATACTTTCTTTTCTACAGTTATTTCCTACTTCTCTTCCCCAAGCCAAAAAAAAAAAGAAAAGATTTAACTCTTTCCTACTCAGTTGCTCTTTTGTGCTGTGATAGAAGCATGAACAGGACTGGCGATGAGGGGTTTTGTCCCTGAGTCCCCACTGTACAGTTCAGGAGAGCACACTGTTCCACTTGCAATTCAGGAGTCCTGATTTTGAGGTGGAGGGTATGTCACAGCAGCTCTTGATTTGGGTTCGCCACAGGGGGAGCCAGACCAAGGAGGGCGGTGACTGGGAGGGATGTCAGAATACAAAAGAAGGAAAAGGAGGAATGAGGTTCCCATTTCTTCAGTTTCATCAACTAATTTGTACTCCTCTACAACATCAGTGTCCATTGCTATTGAGAAAATTTTAGTTGGGCTGAGCTGGTTCTCTTGTGAAATTGTGCTTGTTATCTTTAAACTTATTAGTTGTTGTCCAGTTAAACACTTTTCACCAGTATTCATCCAGAAGTTGTACAGACTGTATTTCGATTATTGTCATTGTTCATCTACAAACTCAAAACATAATCATTTTACGTACCTTGGGAGTGTGTAGAGTGTAACTATTCTAAATAGCTTTATGATCCTGATGATGTTTTTAAAAAAATAATAAAGTTGGATCTTCCATGTTACAATCACAAAATTAAAACCAGTATTTAAAAGTGGAAAAGTATTAAAATATTATGACAAATGTGCTTGCTTGGTTGTTTTTTTTAACCCCCAGGTACGGACCTACATAATTCTACATAATTCTCTGTTAGTTAAGAGCTTGAAATACTCCAGTTTAATGGTCTTCAAACTATAGGTTGTAACCCCAGTTGGGCATCAAGGAAACTGCTGAGTTGTTACCTAAAAAAAAAATTTAACAGCATGGAATAGACCCAAATACATAGGAGGTTAAGGTAAATATTTTTTGAATCTTTTCACATATATATGTGTATGTGTGTATATTTATGTACTATATATACACACATATACATGTGTGTATGTATATATGGTCGCTCAGTCATGTCCAACTCTTTGCGACCCCATGGACTTCAGCACGCCAGACCTCCCTGTCCATCTCCAACTCCCAGAGTTTACCCAAACTCATGTCCATTGAGTCAGTGATGCCATCCAACCATCTCATCCTCCGTCCTCCCCTTCTCCGCCTTCAATCTTTCCCAGCATCAGGGTCTTTCAAATGAGTCAGTTCTTCACATCAGGTGGCCAGGGTATTGGAGTTTCAGCTTCAGCATCAGTCCTTCCAATGAATATTCCAGACTGATTTCCTTTAGGATGGACTGGTTGGATCTCCTTGCAGTCCAAGGGACTTTCAAGAGTCTTCTCCAACGCTACAGTTCAAAAGCATCAATTCTTCAGTGCTCAGCCTTCTCTATGGTCCCACCTCTCACATCCATACATGACCACTGGAAAAACCACAGCCTTGACTAGACGGACCTTTGTTGTCAAAATAATCTCTCTGCTTTTTAATATGCTGTCTAGGTTGGTCATAGCTTTTCTTCCAAGAAAAGAAAGTCTCACTGTTTCAATTGTTTCCCCATCTATTTGCCATGAAGTGATGGGACCAGATGCCATGATCTTCATTTTCTGAATGTTGAGTTTTAGGCCAACTTTTTCACTCTCTTTCACTTTCATCAAGAGGCTCTTGAGTTCTTCACTTTCTGCCATAAGGATGGTGTCATCTATGTATCTGAGGTTATTGATATTTCTCCTGGAAATCTTGATTCCAGCTTGTGCTTTATCCAGCTTGGCATTTCACACGATGGACTCTGCGTATAAGTTAAATAAGCAGGGTGACGATATACAGACAAGACATACTCCTTTCCCAATTTGGAACCAGTCTGTTGTTCTATGTCCAGTTCTAAATGTTGCTTCTTGACCTGCCTACAGATATCTCAGGAGGCATATAAGGTGGTCTGGTATTCCCATCTCTTGAAGAATTTTCCACAGCTTGTTATGATCCACACAGTCAAAGGCTTTGGCGTAGTCAGTGAAGCAGAAGTAGATGTTATTCTGGAACTCTCTTTTTCTATGATCCAACAGATGTTGGCAATTTGATCTCTACTTCCTTTGCCTTTTCTAAATTCAGCTTGAACATCTGGAAGTTCACAATTCATGTACTGTTGAAGCCTGGTTTGGAGAATTTTGACCACTACTTTGCTAGCATGTGAGATAAGTGCAGTTGTGCGATCGTTTGAGCATTCTTTGGCATTGCCCTTCTTTGGGATTGGAATGAAAATGGACCTTTTCCAGTCCTGTGGCCACTGCTGAGTTTTCCAAATATGCTGGTATATTGAGTGCAGCACTTTCACAGCATCATCATTCAGGATTTTAAATAGCTCAACTGGAATTCCATCACCTCCACTAGCTTTGTTCGTAGTGATGCTTCCTAAGGCCCATTTGACTTTACATTCCAGGATGTCTGGCTCTAGGTGAGTTATCACACCATCGTGATTATCTGGGTCATGAAGAACTTTTTTGTACAGTTCTTCTGTGTATTCTTGTCATCTCTTCTTAACCTCTTCTGCTTCTGTTAGGTCCATACCATTTCTGTCCTTTATCGAGCCCATCTTTGCATGAAATGTTTCCTTGGTATCTCTACTTTTCTTGAAGAGACCTCTAGTCTTTCCCATTCTATTGTTTCCCTCTGTTTCTTTGCACTGATAACTGAGTGCAAAGTGAAATGCTGAGTGAAAACTTTCTTATCTCTCCTTGCTATTCTTTGGAAGTCTGCATTCAGATGGGTATATCCTTCCTTTTTGCCTTTGCCTTTTGCTTCTCTTCTTTTCTCAGCTATTTGTAAGGCCTCCTCAGACAGCCATTTTGCCTTTTTGCATCTCTGTTGTGTTGCGTTTATTGACAAATAGTATTGTCTTCATGACACGTTTTTCAAGAGCAGTTCTAACTTTGTTGAGTTTTTGCCTTAGGCTTGACTTCGGACTGTAACCTGGAAATGTGGTATAGTTCTAACTGGCTACTTCGAATTGTTTTTATAGGATTGCCCAGATTTTCTTGTTATCGTTTTGATCTACATCACAGGGCTCTCACATTGTTAGCATTTGCATTGTTTTCCCATAAAAATTTTATGAACTTTCTATGTCTGTACACTTTGAATAGCCTTAAACAATATCATAAACTATTTTGTGTGGCCTCCTTGTTCTCCTTCAGAGAATTCTATGAGTTTAGTGCTAGAGCAGATCTTAAAGATGTTTGAAATTACTTAAGATTCCCAACCAAGATTTTATTGCCCAGAGTTTAGGATCATTGAGATGCCAAATGAGGATGTCTAGAACAAATCTTAAAAGACGTTTGAAATTACTCAGGATTCTCATCCCAAGATTTTATCACCCAGATGTATGATAATTGAATTGCCAAATGATGTCTCCATCACGTGTGCCACACACCTTGCCCACGTTTTATCCAACTTCTCCCCTGAGAACCCACTGGGTGGCAGCAGGTGATGGCACCACGCAGTAGGTGGTGGTACCACTCATAAAGACAAGAGAGTGGGCCAGGGTTCCAGGCCCACTGAGTAACTCAAACTCTTAAGTCTTCTCTGCATTAGACTACTTTTTAGTGTCTTATATGTTAATATTTAATATCTATAATACAGTGTTTGACAGAATAGAAGAGCTGATGGGCTTGAAGACTAGAACTTTGGGGTAAAGGTCTTAACACCACACTTCAGTGTCAGCTTCACAAAGCTACAATACCTGTTACAAAACCCCGCTAGATAAATAAATTTGTCTTAAAGTTGAAATTTGACCATCATTTCCTTTTGACCTCAACTTCCTTCCTGTCTTCTAGTTTGGAAGGATGAAACATCATCACAAACAAGCCCAAGGAGAATATTTTAATCTTGAATTTTTCAACCCAACGATGAGATCCAACATAGCTGTCACTTTTGTGGACAGCCTACTGCAAAATGACCAATGAGGTAGTGACTAAAACATGCTTTGGATCCACACCTGGTCAGCTGACTGTAATTCTTTAATGTCTCTACTCCTTGTGATTGGGAGACCCAAGTGGTACTTGGGCCCGGCAGCAGGGAATCCTTGTATGGTAGCTAAATCAAGATGTAGTCAACATCCAACCATTTGAGCAATGTCGATCGACAGCACTGAAAACAAGTTGCAGAGTAAATGTTTATTGAGCACCTGCTACACACCACGCAGTGTTCTAGGACTGGGAATATATACAAACCACATGTAGCCTGCATTTTTGTCATAACCAAGCTTTTTAGAGATGTATCTACACTAAAAGGAAATAGGCTTTGTAATCAAGAGCATTTTAATAAAGTGCATTAATGGTAGACTTAACCACATTTGAGGTGCGTGAAAGTCTTTGATTCTCGGTTTTCAGTTGTGGCCTCAAAAGGTAAATAGGGCCTAGATTGTTGCTGTGTTTTAACAAGTTCAACTCTCCTCTGCCAATTATTTGAATTTAAAACTATAATTAATTTGTGGCTTGTGACTTTATCTCTTAATTCCTAACATCCAGTAGATTTTTCTGTCCCTTCTAAGTGAATTTTCCCCCATGTTTCTGGATACCATGTTTTCAACATACTGAAAAGCAATGAAATTTAGAGGCCAGAAGACCAGAGTTTTTCTTGGTCTCTCGCTTGGAATGACTTGATCTTGCCATCATTTCAATGTTTCCGTCTATTTTTCTCCTCTATAAAATAACATGAAATCACCTACACTGCAGAATCGTTTGGGGAAGAGTAAGATAATGTATTCAAAATGCTTTGAACTCTACAGCACTGTGCAAATGTAAGGAGCAATTTGGTCAACCACAAATACGTGCCTACATGCTGTCTTTTGAGTGCTGAAGGCATGGAGCTGAGCAAGACACAACATGACGAAAGGGACACACACATTTTGGGGCTTTGAGTCAAATGGTAAGTCACTCGGTCTATGTGGGGTTTAGCCTACAGGATATGTCTGGTAAGGGAGAAAACGAGAGAGGCAGAGGCAGTTCATGGAAAACTTGGCTCTGTGAAGTAGCTTGGTCGTCTTTTTACCAGCAGGGGGAGCACCGAGAGCCTTCTTGAGCATTATTGTTTTACATATCTAAGAAAAATCAGTGGGACTTGGTTCCTGATTTGGATATAGAATAAGTCAACCATTATTGATGTTTTTACTTGTATATATAATTCTCATGCTAATGTCAGAAATAGTGACAATTATGTCAGTAATATGGAAGTGACAGTGCCTCGAGCTGCCCAGCCGTCACTGCTGTGTTTGTAAATGAACGGGGAAGCACTCAGAGCTGGAGAATCAGAGTAGCCTTGAGAGTCTCCTACGTGATCTCTTTTCTGCTGATCAAGTAATCCATTCATACCTAATGCCTTGAATGTGCATGCTAAGTCACTTCAGTTGTGTCCAACTCTTTGTGACCCCATGGACTGTAGCCACTGGGCTCCTCTGTCCATGGGATTCTCCAGGCAAGAATACCGGAGTGGGTTGCCATGCCCTCCTCCAAGGGATCTTCCCAACCCAGGGTTGAACCCAGGTCTCCTGCGTCTCCTGCATTGTAGGTGGGTTCTCTGCCACCTAGGAAACCTAATGCCTTGAATATCTAAAGCTAAGTGTTTCAGCAGTGCCTTCATCTCCAGGACTGAGTCCACATTCCTGGACTTAAGTCTGGTAGATGGATTATGTAACTACTATGACATTGCTGTTGTATTATTCTAGCAGCTCTACTAATAAGCTAGACCAGCTTATCAGCCCAATGGACTCAAACATATACATGAGGAGAGAGTAAATAAAAGCATTTTCTGGAATATAGGCCTTGAAAAGTGGGGAAAAAAGTGAAAATGTTAGTCGCTCAGTCATGTCCAACTCTTTGTGACTCATGGGCTATAGCCAGCCAGGCTCCTCTGTCCATAGAATTCTCCAGGCCGGAATACTGGAGTGGGTTGCCATTCCCTTCTCCAGGGGATCTTCCTGACCCAGGGATCGAATCAGGTCTTGTGCACTGCAGGCAGATTCTTTACCATCTGACCCACCAGAGAAGCCCAGATAACGCATTGCTGCTGCTGCTGCTAAGTCACTTCAGTCGTGTCCGACTCTGTGCAACCCCGTAGACGGCAGCCCACCAGGCCCCGCCATCCCTGGGATTCTCCAGGCAAGAACACTGGAGTGGGTTGCCATTTCCTCCTCCAATGCATGAAAGTGAAAAGTGAAAGTGAAGTCGCTCAGTCGTGTCCGACTTCGAGGCCCCATGGACTGCAGCCTACCAGGCTCCTCCGTCCATGGGATTTTCCAGGCAAGAGTACTGGAGTGGGGTGCCATCGCCTTCTCCCAGACAATGCGTTAGAAGCTAGCAAATCCGAGACTTTCCCCGTAGTCATGTACGGATGTGAGAGTTAGACTGTAAAGAAGGCTGAGTGATGCTTTCAAACTGGTGCTGGAGAAGACTCTTGAGAGTCCCTTGGACTGCAAGGAGATCAAGCCAGTCAACCCTAAAGGAAATCAACCCTGAATATTCATTGGAAGGACTGATGCTAAAGCTCCAGTACTTCAGCAACCTGATCCAAAGAGCTGACTCACTGGGAAAGATCCTGATGCAGGGGAAGATTGAGGGCAGGAGAAGGCGACAACAGAGGATAAGATGGTTGGCATCACTGACTCAGTGGATATGAGTTTGGGTAAACTCCAGCAGATGAAGAACAGGGAAGGTTGGCATGCAGAAGGGACGTCTGTGGGGTCGCAGAGTCGGCAGTGTTGACTTAGTGACTGAACAACAAGTCTGAGGGAAACACAAAGCCAAGGAACCAAGGTTTCACAGCTGGTTAGTGACAGAGCCACGAGTGGAATCCCCAGCTCCCTCAACACTGCTGTCCTCTTTCTATTGTAACATATTTTTCCCTTTGGAATAAGTCCTAATTACAACAGTTTATTGTGTCAGTCATTCACCAACAATAGAGGACCTTTAAACTTAAGGTACTGTACTAAGTTACAAGAAAAGACATGGTCCCTGTCTTCAAGAGGCCTGGATCTGGGGGGAAATGTGGGCAAGATTTACCACTGAAATATGGAAACAAAAAATTTCAACTTTTATTTGTACATGTTTTTATCATTTTAGTTTTGTTTTCTCTAATGGAGTAGAGTGCTCAAGTTTGTTGAAGGTTTGGATTCTACTGGCCTGGGTAGGTACTGTCCTAAAAGCAAGTTAAAGATGGACCTTTTCTCAATAGCTTCCATTTAAAATTGTAATTATCCAGGCTGTACCAGCAAACCAGCTTCAAGCTTTGGCTACTTACCGAGGGTTGTGCAGTATGGGTGAGAGCATCCAGATTCGCTGACGGAGCCATGGGCCAGAGGTGAGCTGGCTGCTCATAAGACCTGGCTTGACCTTCCTACTAAGAGTGATCAAAGTTTCAGAAGAAGACCTGGCTTGACCTTCCTACTAAGAGTGATCAAGGTTTCAGAATGAGGTAGGTTGTTCACAGGTCATACCCTAGAGCCGAAGAGCCTGAGGCTACAGCCCTTGTCCCCACGGTGAAATGGGCAGGGAGGTGGGGCACCAGCACCTGATCTCCTTTGCGACCCCCCCCACCAGGCTAGGAGACAGCTGGGGAGAGAGGTCCTGCCATCGCACATCATTTAGGGCTAACAATACTCCAAGTCTGCTTTACAGGTTCTCACATACAATCCCGGCTGATTTTACAGGGGCGACCGAGACAGACTTGCTCCCTTCCCGGTCCCTCCCACCTCATCCACTAAACCTTGTTTTCCATTTCAAGTGAAGTGACGTGAAAGTCGCTCAGTCGAGTCCGACTCTTTGCAACCCCATGGACTATACAGTCCATGGAATTCTCCAGGCCAGAATACTGGACTGGGTAGCCTTTCCCTTCTCCAGGGTTCTTCCCAACCCAGGGATTGAACCCAGGTCTCCTGCTCTGCAGGCAGATTCTTTACCAGCTGAGCTATCAGGGAAGCCCAGTTGCAGTAACAGGCAAGCAAAGGAGGCAACACAGGCTAGGCGACTGTAGCCTTCTCTCGGATTCCGGTCCTGCTGCTTTCCCGCCACGTTTCCTGACAATACACACAGGCGCCTTCTGTGTGCTTTGTTAGCAGTTGGTACAGGGCCCTCCCACCTTTAGGCTCATGGCCATCTGGCTTCAGAATTAACCAGTCGAATGGTTGGTGCAATGATCAGCTCCTTGCCTCTGGGTAATCTTACTCCAGTGCCACCATCCTGGGAAGTTCAAGTGCAAGGCAGTCAAACTCGGGGGCTCGAGGTGGGGGAGGTGAAGTGGTGAGTGGGGAGTGCTATCCGTGCAAACCTCTTGAGAGGTGGGCCTTTTTTCCCCTTTGGTCCTCTACTGTCTTATTTGGCCCTTTGGGGGAGAGCAGAGACCAAGGGGAAGGAAAGTGAGGGGGATGGGGGGCTAAAAATGCCTTTTTCTGGGACATACCATTCTTTGAAAATGTGGAGAACTCAGGTGATTTGGAGGTGGGCGAGGAGGGATCACAGGTGGCAGACACAAACCCAAATAACATACTAGTTTCTATTTGCTTGTATCTCCAAGATTACTTCTTTAAGATTAATTCTAATTGTCTTTAATATTAAGCAGTACTTGGCCTCTCCGTGGGAGTCTGCTAACTGCACTTCCAGATAGACACAAGTTTCTCATACAGCTTGTTCACAATAATACCATGACCCTCAGACTGAAATCCAGGACTGAGAGCAGCAGCAGCAACAGTAGAAAAATCTGCCAGGGTCCTGGCCCCACGCCAGACCAAGGGTGTCAGGTTGAAGACACCTACAGTGTAACTCCACCTGATTCCACCCCAACCCCAGCTGGAGGCGCCAGGCCTCCCCTGGCCTTAGGGAACTACTGTCTGAAAGGGCCACCGCCTGAGAGGGGCCACACCGCACTCAGCAGCTTGCCAACTTGCTCAGGAGGAAAAGAACAAAAAGCATACGTGTGTGTGATGAGGCAGGGGTTCCATGCACATCATAATGAGAAGGGAATCTGCTGAAATATAAACTAAATCACTTGCTATCTTCTTTTGGCTTACAGTATAGAAGTTTTCTATTATTTTTTGCTAACTGGGCAAAGTTCTTAACAAATTCATGTCCGAATAGAAAGAGGACAGCTTGAGAAACTGTGGTGTTAAAAGTTCCTGTAAGTGAATTTACTGCTTTTACTTCAGTCTTCTGTTCCCAGTGGATTTGTATTGAGGTTTTACTGTTCTGTGGCCTCTCGTGAGCTCAGACCCTTCAGTGTGGGAGGTTCTCTTTGGATTTAATTCATCAGCCTCTGAGATGAGGAAATCCTGTGCTGCCACATGCATCTCACTGCTCAGCCAAGCAGTAAGATGAAATCCCTTCCGTCTCCTGCCCAGCCTGATGCTCTCTCAAGGGGGCCACCTGGACAAGACACCTTGGGAGAAAAATTCAAAATGATTTTCAAGTATCTGGGCTTGGTTCTTAGGGATTCATACACAGCTGTTTAACTATGGCAGTAAAGTCAGAAATCACGAGTAAATGGGAATCAGCTTTTGAAGAGGCCTACCTCAGCTATATTAAGCTGAACTCAGCCGGAAAAGCTTTATATGCACTCCTGCAATGGCCATTTGGTTTTGGCTGTCCAATCTTTATGGCTCCTTCCTCTCAACTAACCGCCACACCCCCAATATCCAAAAGTAGTCCAGTTGAGATGATAAATCTGAACAATTCAAAGTATAAGAAAGATAGTCTTAATGCATGTGTTAAACTGGCCTGCCGCTCCTGTGGAGTTGGAGAAGATTATGGAGAATGATAAATGGTCTTAGGACACCAATTCACATTAGAGGTACCACACTGACCAGACTTTAAAAGCTTCTAAATCTCAGACAGGCCTATAGTTAATCCAAACAAAAAAAGAGTTACTGCTTACACTTATTAGTATTAACTTCCTTTTCATAATTTACTGGAACTGGGGGGAAAAAAGTATAACAAAATGTATACAGTTTAGTAATTGTACAAAACATCAGTTTAGCAAGATGATATGTGTTACAGTCACCAAAATGAGGACCCAAAATATTTTTCACTGCCACTTCCATAAAAAATTCAGATAAATAAGAAGTCACTGGATGAAAAGTCACAACAGAAACAATTTAAACTTTTATATAACAACAGAAAATGTCAGTCTTCCCCAGCAATAAAGCAGACACCACCATTCAGGCTCTCCATGCTGCCATGGCATGACTGGAATGGTTCTCAAAGTCCATCTTCTGCATGAGCCTCCAGCCTTCCAGGACCAACACTTGAAGCATTTGATGTAATACAAAATAAGGAGTTCTTTATTATTTATACAAAAGTTACATTAAAAAAAATTAAGATTCAACAACTCTGCTGACCCCCTGAGGAAGCTTTTTTGGGTCCATCAAATAGCCCTGTGTGAACCTTTCAGCCACCAACCTCCTGGCCACAGGACAAGGGACACTCCCTCCAAGGCCATTCATGCGGTGCCTTCACTGGCTCTGAAAGAGGACTCTCCCCTTCATTAGGCTCAACAAGCAAGCCAGGGTTTCCTGGACAACATTAAAGAATACTGTCTGCTCTGGCCCAAGCTGAGAGTATTTTACCAGAATATCAGTTGATTTTATTTATTTCTTGAACACTTTCAATAAACTCCTAGCACAAGAAACTTTATTACAACATATACAGATCTGGTACAGTTCTTTACAAAAACTACCTAGATTTTTCAGCTAAATAAATTTGTCTCTTAAGAAATTTAAGTTGGCTTCAAGAAATGGTAAATTTCTCCCAAACCTGTCCTTTTCCACCCTCTGAGTTCTGAGAGAGGTCACAGACTTGTATTTCATTGATAAATAGTCACCTTTGTCTAAGCAATATTAAGAGCTCTTGTATCTTTAATAAAGAGCACAAAACTCTGCTTCTTAAAGCCTTATATACTGAAAGATCCGTTATAATCAATCTAGACAAACATTTATATTTAGACAAGTCGTCTCTGAACAAATAGCCTGCAAAAATAAATGCAGTGATTTGTTTTCTTGAAAGAAAACTGTTTAGCACTGCTTAGCACATAATTCTGTAATCTGGGAATAAGAGTAATTCTTCCTTTTAAGAAAGCAGGTCCCTTTCTGAAGAATTATGTTGGCTATTCCCCGAAATCAAAATAGACCAGCACCAAATGAAGTATTAGTTTACAAAAAATAAACTTAGCTCCTATTTCTTAAAGGTCTACAACCCAGACTTAATAAATTAACTATGAAATCAGGAGTTTTGTCAGCTACAATATAATTTAAAAATCCATTTTCAACCCAGGGTTGGGGCCGGGTGGGTGTGGACAGGAGGAGGGTTCAATCTCACACTGATCTCCATGAGTTCCATGAAAAGAAAACAGTTTTTTTTCCAGCTGTATTCTCCTTCAGAAGTGTGCTGTAGATTACCATCTGTGATGCTATAAAGGCATAATATCCATGTCGAGATCTTGCAGAGGACACAGCATGTAAAGCATGTAAACTGTTTTCAGATCTGAGAACTCTGCATGGAAAGAAGAACCTCAATCATTCTGAAAGAGCCAGAAACCAAGCAGTCGTCTCACTGATCATGTCTACTCATTCTCAACACGACATTGCATTGAGTTTTTTAATTCACAGATTTTACGTTAGTCCTTTAGAACCCAATGCCCATTTTTTAGTTCTGAATGGTCAGGCTGTTCAAGCTGCCTTCTTAGTGCAAGTTCCTTGGAGGTCTTGCAAATTTATCTTTGACCTATGGCAGAAAAGCAGATATGCAAAATATCAGGAATGCAAAATGTTAAGCTGGGGCTTATCTGACAGGTAGGTTTTTTACACTGCATATTTTAAGCATGGGGAAAATACATCAAACCAATCTGTCAGTCTTACCTGTTGTGAATCATGTGACTTCTGACCAGATGGCCTGCTGCCAGTGCTGCCATCAGAGACAGCTCCCCAGCCATCACCGTGCCGCACACGATTCGGGCCAGCTGCCGCGCATTTTCCCCGGGGTTGTCTCTGCATGCTCCTTGGACGCCTAGCATCTGCAGCCAGGGACAGACACAGCAGGACTCAACCTTCCAGTCATGGCAACAGCTTCCTACTCGATCAACTAAAACGAGGGCAACTAGGTCACCAACTCCATGGACATGAGTTTGAGCAAGCTCCGGGAGATAGAGGACAGGGAAGCCTGGCATGCTGCAGTCCATGGGGCCGCAGAGTCAGACACGCCTGAGCAACGCAGCAACAGCAACACCGTTAGAACAGAACCAGGCCCCACAGGATGTGCTACGTTTTCAAAATCTCCCAGCCAGCATACGGTGGATACACTACAATGAACCTGACACCTGTGACCTGGCTAGCGGTACACTTATTCACACTGGGTTAGACGGGTGGGAAATGAATGGACACACTGGCTAAAATGAGAGGAGAGTGATGCGCGGTATCAGGTAGCAATACGGAGGACCTCAACGAGTCAGAACCAGGCTCGAGGCGACTGCAGGCGGTGCCCCCACGCGTCTCACCTGCAGGCAGGCCTGCTGAGGCAGCAAGTTGGTGCCCCCGCCCACGGTTCCTATTTCTATAGATGGCATGGTGCAGCTGATGTACAGGTCTTCGTTCGTGGGACCGCTTGCTTCCATTAAAGTAATACAGTTCGAACTACCAACATTCTGTGCTGCATCCTGACAAAAAAAATAGAAAGTAAAAATATAAAACTTCTCTTTCTTTAAGCAGCAAAAGACAAGAAAGGTGGCGGCTGGAGCCCTCACCTGTCCACAGGCAATGTAGATGGCAGTTACAATGTTCGCTGCGTGGGCGTTGTAGCCGCCGATGCTCCCAGCCATGGCAGAGCCCACCAGGTTTTTATTAATGTTGACCTCAATCATAGCCTCTGTTGTAGTCTTTAATACCTAGGACACAGAGTTGTGCACATTTTACATCTTCCCCTGAAGATTAGGAATGGGTTACCAGATCTACTCTCAGTGCCTCCAGAACACAAGGGAGTGTGAAGGTTTGGTCTGTGAATGAAGCGGTCATCTTGAACATGAAACATTCACCTGTCTGTTCAAGTTTACTTAGAGTGTAACTATTTCTCTTCCCAATTCTGTAATCCAGTGAAAGATTAACAAAATAAACTAGTCATCCACTCACTTCTCTGACAACCTTGGCTGGAATGACAGCTTCACAGACCACAGACTTTCCTCGTCCCTCTATCCAGTTGATGGCCGCAGGTTTCTTGTCTGTACAATAGTTCCCACTGACGGCCAAAATCTGCATTTCGGGGAAATACTCCTGAAGTTTGGACAGTGCTTTCTCTGTACCCTATTAGCCAAAGAAAGAAAACAACAAGAAAAACTACATTAAAACACACAAAATTATTTATGAATCGGAGGCTTTTTTTGTATCTAATAATACTAACACTTCTAAATACAATAACTGTAATAATAATCTTTTCCTAATATGTTTTTTATATGAAAATGAAGCTCTTCGTAGTCATTGATGAATCGTATGATGAGGATATAATAAGGATATAATACTATATTCGTGTCACTGGGGAGTGAGGACCCCAATCCATGACCAATGTGTCATAAATCCCCTCTTCTAGTTATTAAATTGTTACCTACAAGCCCAAGTTACCAAAGCCAGTAAAGAGAACTCAAACATTCAAGTAAATCTTGTAAATGGAATGTCATTAGGATTTACACAGAATATAACAAGACTTCCAAGGACTTCTAATCAAGTTAGATCAATTAACTCACACTTCAAAAACCCAATTTAAAAAAATTTGGAATTAAAAAAAATGTTTTTTTACCTGTGGTAAAATACACTTTACAGAACTTACCGTCTTGACTATTTTCTAGTGCATAGTTCAGTATTGTTAAGAACTTTCGCATTGCTGTGTCAGCAATCTCCACAAATCATGCCCGTTAAACACCTCCTCATTCCCCACACCCCCTGGCAACCACCCTTCTTTCTGCTCCTATGGATTTAACTAACCGAGCTAACTCTTCAGGGGGAATCATGTAGTACTTCTTTTTATGTGACCAGACTCTTTCACTTAGTACATGAACCTCAAGGCTCATGCACATTTAGCATGTGGCATGCTTTCTTTTGGGGGCTTCCCTGGTGGCTCAGATGGTAAAGCGTCTGCCTGCAATGCAGGAGACCCGGGTCTGACCCCTGGGTCGGGAAGATCCCCTGGAGAAGGCAATGGCACCCCACTCCAGTACTCTCGCCTGGAGAATGCCATGGATGGAGGAGCCGGGCAGGCTATAGTCCGTGGGGTTCCAAAGAGTCGGACACGACTGAGCGACTTCACTTTCTTTTCTTTCTTTCTTTCTGCTTTCTTTTTAGGACTGAACACCATTCCACTGTATGTACATCCCACACTTTATCTGTGGGTGGACACGTGGGCTTCTTTTAGCGACTGTGAACGCTGCTATGAACGTGGCTCTACCAACATCTTTTTGAGACTGTTTTCGGTTCTTTTGGGTGTCTACCCAAAAGTGGAATTGCTGGGTCAAAGTAATCCTATTTGTAATTTTTTCTTCAGGAACTGCTATTTACTGGAAATTTTTAAAGCATATGTATTTAGTCACTATACTCTCTTTCTGAATAGTCCTTATAACTGGGAAAGCATAATTAGCCTGACTAGTTGACTTTAAAATTTTACATTTCTATCTGATAAATAACAAATATTAGTAGAAAAAAGATGAACTATACACAGTCTTCTTATAAAGAGATAATTAAAGGAACTACACAGACATGAACCTGGCTTCTTAACTGTGTGTTTTGAAGTCTCTAGAAGAAGTCAGCTTTCAGGATTACAGGACAAAGTTCTGAAGCACTAATCCCCAGATTCCTCCCAGCCCTTCAGTGTAGACCCGGAGCATGCCAAATGCTAACTCTAGATTAAATATCCCAAATATGAACAATACCAACCAACAAATGCCTGATTTATATAACATGACCTACATGTATCAATATTGACCTTCCAATAAAAATCTTTCAATCAATTAACTCCTTGAGTAGTATGTACACGGTGTAAAATTCAAAAATATAGGAGGGCATACAGAGTGAGTCTGCTCTCCTCTTCAGGGATAATCACTCCAGCAAATTCTGTTACAGTCCATCCATGCTCACCTTTGAAATCATGTTCATCCCCATGGCATCACCTGACCTGGACTGAAAACGGATGTAAAGGTTGCGTCCGGCCACACTCATATGCAGTTTCTGTAGACGTGCAAACCTTTAAACAAAAGAAGCAAAGACTTTTTTTTTTAAGAAAATGGACATTATCCTAAAGTCTAGCTTATTTGGTTCATTTTATACTTAAGAGAAAACTCATGGAGACTACATATTAAAAGTATTTTTTCTTTAATTAAATATTCTATTAGAATACTGCTTCAGCTGTATCTCATTCTTACATGTTGCAAGAAGGAAGGGATACAGAAAGTCATTTGATGACAAACTTTAAAAGGTCATATAAAAACAAGCATAAAAACTTGAACTATACTGGCGTTATCATTTGTATTGACTATCCTTATCAATTTAATTTTCTGTAGTCAAAGTACATCTACTATACTAATTTATTTACCTCTACCCTGCTTGGAAAATCTTTTTCTCAGGCAATCCTGCCCTAGGGCAATTTTAGATCAAAACTGTTCTAGGGCAAAGTAATAGCCTAATCAAAATGAGCCTTCTAAATCCAACATACAAACTTACTAGCTCGCACTATTTTTTCTTTTTTTAATTTTATTTTATTTTTAAACTTTACATAATTGTATTAGTTTTGAACTACCTCTATGTAGCTATTCACTGAAATCAATATTCTGCTCTGCCCACCCCATCCCACCCCACCCACTCCATCCCAACCAAGAATTAACATCACTATTCTGAAAGCATGGATTTAAAATTGATGTTTCGTTACATCATCTTAAGAAGGCAATATGTTTAGTTATATTTCGTCATCCTAGGTATGGCGCTGGTTCTGAAATAAATGTGAATGCACATATAAGCCCCCACGCCCACCCCCACACACACCTGCTGGTGCTGTCGAAGGCTTCCTTTATCACTGTGAACCCTTCAGGCGTCTCAAGCCAGGCCTTCACTTCTGCAGAGTCACAAGCACGGGGAAAACGCACCACTGGGCCACGAGTCATCCCGTCTGCAAGGACTCGGCTGCTGGCACCTCCACCAAGCTATCCAGAGGGTGTGACAAGAGCAGACATTAATCCTGAAAAAAATTCTGCTTGTCCCAAAAGGTCTCCTTGACTGTTCCCAAATCTCATCTCACCGCCTAGAGTATCTTGACAGGCAGACACATAAATGCCCACTTACGCCTATTGCTCTGCAGCCTCTATTAGTGCTGGCCACAAGACAGCCTTCTGTTGTTGCCATTGGAACCTGAAATTCTTTTCCATCCAAGCACAGAGGTCCTGCCACTCCAACAGGGATGGGCATATATCCAATAACGTTCTCACAGCAAGCTCCCATCACCTAAAAGGTAAAGTCAGGCACCAAGTAAAAATCTATATACCAAATACCCAGCCCCTGTCATTCCTTCAAACTTAATCCTTTAGTGTATTATTTTCAACCAGTTTTTTTATTTACTCTTTAAAAAGTCTTGAAAACACTAAACTCTTGAGTAATGACTGTAAATAACAGGGAAAGTATTTTTGAATTTTGATGACCTATACCATAAGTAGAATACAAAATTACAGTAAAATGAATTCAAAAGGAAAATGTTTTATAAAAGTATGAAAGTTTAAAAGACGAATCAAGAAGAAGACTGAAAGACTAAAGCTATAAAGAAAACCTGCTTGAATACAGAAAATAACGTACCAAGGAGTAATTATAGTCCCTGTAAGGTAGATACTGGAGAGAAGAAGGCTCTGGAAGTTTTTTGGAAAGTAGCTGTCGGCGAATAGATACACCTCGCTCATGGGTTTCCATCAGAGTTTCCAATTTGTAAGCTGGGATATGCTTTGCATTGACCAACTGGATGATCTCAGCATCACTAAGGAATTTTGCACCTTTCTAAAGAAATGGAAAAAAAAAAATGGAAGGGGGTTGATAGAGGGAAATAAAAATAGACTTGAAGAATCATACTTCATACTATTAATAAATAGACCATGTTATACAAACAGTGCTCTCTGCAGAACTAAAATACAAGTACTTTGAGAACCCAAAGGAATTTGAAGTTCTAAAGAAGGAGATGATTTGAGTAGAAATGAGAACATCAAAATAAAAATTCTTTATAAAAATGCAAAGCTAAACAAAATGTTAAGCCAAAACACTAAATTTTGCAAGTGACATACATAGGGGGAAAAAATTTCATAATTAAGATTCTGACACCCACCCTGTAAGTTTTGTATGTAGCATGGCAGTTGAGACACTGGTACACGTATTAATAAGAATGAGGGAAAGTGATAAAACCTACTCTCACTCATATGCACATACATTTGGAATGAATCAGCGTAAGCAGACAGGAATGGAACATAACAGTCATGCTAAACCCCTAAGTCAAACAGGGATTGTCAGCAGGACATCCTGTTCAAACATCAGAAAGAAAACAAGCCTCCTCAGGAGCATCAAGCTTACTTTAAAAACTCAAAAAGCCCCTCAAACCTCTCTTCTTTCTCTGAAATTCATTTCTGTGTAGAAGTGCTCCTAGGCCTTAACACACATACAATACAGTAGCTGCTCCTCTCTCTATCAAACGGCAGTAGAAAGCGCACCGAGTCTTCAGTTGGTAAGGCCTGGACTCCTGAGCCCAGCTTTAGCGTTTTCTGTTTTACTTTGGGACATACTTAATTAACCCTCCTAGAGCCAACATTTTCTCATCTGAAAAATGGAGAAAATTATACCTATCTTACAAGGTTGCAGGGAATAAATAATAAGACCAGGACCTGTAAACCATGAAACACTGTGCTGAGAACTTACAGGTACTCAGAAGCTGTAACTTCCTTCCTACCTTTAATAAAAAACTCCTTTTCTTAAGAAAGATACCAACTTGAGTCTGCTTTCTCACCTCTGCATTCTCAAGAATCTGCAGACACTCTTCATTAGGCCGAGGCTCCACAGGGAGTTCCATTTCAGGCTCCTGTGTCTCTAGTTCCAGCGAAGTACCGAGTAAGGAGGAGTTCCCCACCACGAATGTGGCTCTGTGTGAGGTGTCATTTTCTGCCAGTAAGGGTTTTATAACCTCAACTGTTCAAGAGATCAAAAGAAATCTCAGACACTGAATTTGTGCTTTAAAAAAGACTCAACTTCTTGACAAATCAACATTGGAAGAACGGAAAATGAAGAGAATAAGAAATCACCTTTTCTTTCTCTGTTTTTCCTGGTCTCCTCCTCCATTGCATGGAATTTCTGGTCATTTCTGACCAGTACAGGGTCACGTCTACAACAATCGTCTGTGATTTTCTTTTGGGTCACTACAGGAGATGTGATAGGATTTTTTAACGAGAGTGTAGATTCTGTCTCTGCTTGTTCAAAGAAGATGTACTTGACAGCCAGAAGGAGAGCTAAACTTAGGGTAATAACTTGTTCAATATCCATGCTGATCATTCTAAATAGAAGAAAGCAAATGAAAATGTTATTACTCAGAAATAAAAAAGGCATAACCTAAACTCAGAAGCACAGAGTGCCATGATTCAAAGTAGGGCTCAGGGAACTTACTTAGAGAGATAAAATTGCCAGAGGGAAACACTCGGTTCAATTCTCTTGGACACATTTTCATCCAGTCCTAAAGAGACCTTAGAATTGTCTGCTGTGCTGTTTTGAGGAGAAGGATCAGCTATCCAGCGACTGTGAGCGTGAACAAGAACCAAGCCTAGAGACTGAAATAAAAGTTTAAAAATCATGTACCCTCTACATATCAATGGAGCCTAAACTCACATTTTCCAAGTGGATAACCGAACACCGTCTTCCTCCCATGCCCTCCCTCACCAGGTAAAGAAAGCCCCAGGCTCGCTACGTGACTGAGCAAAGGGACAACCCCCATGAAAGGCTGAGAACACCGCCCCAAAAGAACAGAGCTGCAAAGAAAGAGAAAGTGGAAGGATTTGAAAAATCTATTTAGGGCAGAGAGAAGACCAGAGATCTCATAAGGAATGAGGAAAAAGATAAGAGGGGGGGGAAAAAGGAAGAGGAATATCCATGCAAGAGCCAAAAGTTGTAGAAAGACAAGAAGGGGAAAAAAAAAACTGAAAAGCAGAATATGATATTGGAACCAAAGATAATGAAAAGAAATCATGTAATTACCATAATCATCTTAACCCTCTGAGTAACAGGATTTGGCTTATTTTCTTCTTCTTCTAAGACTCGGGCAAAATGGCTGAGCTGCCAGATTGGACGGCCCTCGCGGCTTTCCCGAGAAAGCTACAAAGGAAGTCAGTGTTACGTTAGAAGGTGCTGATTGTCTTTAGGTGAACTAACGTAATGAGAAATCTTCTTCTTCTACTAGTGCCATAAATAAGAACAGCTCTTACCTCCAGAACCAAGGACACACAAGCTGGGAAGAAAGTCATGAACACAAAGTAGTTGGCGAGAACCGACATGCAGCCAAAGCAGCACATGATTTCGAGCTGACGCACCCCTGGTTAGAGAAAAATGAAAAACGTGAACCAGGGAGTAAGTAGCATGTATATTTCTGCGGCTGCCTGCATCACAAGGCTCTTCCTATAGGTAGACAAATACGTGACAGTATTAGCATACTAAGCCCTTTGCCATCTACTGGAAAAGGAAGCCAGGAGCTCAGAAGTGCTGTGAAGCCCGAGTGCAAGAGGGACAGCTCCCTTGAGGGCAGAGACCCTGCCTCCTCCCATGTCCCCAGAGTCACAGTGCCAGGCACGGCAGTGCTTAATGCCATCCGATCACCCCCTTGTATCAAATGGCAGTACTCTGTTTTGAGATAGGATAGATATCAGGGACAGAACTCTAATGGGGCAAATGCCTTCCACCAGGTTATCCCACTAGTCCAATCCCATTCATCACCACAGAAGCAATTCACCTGCGGACCAAGGACTTTTTGTAAAACACACTGCCTGTTATATCATTCTTGATATAGTATCATAATAAATATTTTATGTGCACTACTCAACTGTCATTTCAATATAACCTCTGTGGTATCTATTGACAGTCTTAAAATTTCAGTTCATTTCATTGATCTCTTTGAAAAATGATGTAACACAGAAAGGCAACCCAACATCCAAAATTAACAAATGTTTCAGGTGTCATTTGGTAATCTCAAATAGAAGGGAACAGAGCTAGGAAGAGATTAGATTATCAAATCCTACTCCCTCGCTATACAAATAAATTTGAATATAAAACATATTTGACATTATTCATATTAAAATAAAAATGTTTTGAAAACATATAAAAATTGATTACCTTCTCCCATAAAAACTGCTAACTAGAGTAATACAAAACTTAAAAAAATTCAACATTGGATTTTATTTTCTGAATTGTATTAGATCATTGGACTAAATGAAAGAAAAAAGCATATTCTGTATTTCCTAAAAATTCTATAGCTATTACTCTCTGAGACAGAAATTCAAGAGAATGCAAAATTACAATGCCAAAAGCATTATGAACAACTACATTTAAATAGTAGCCAAACAGGATCTTTTCAAACTGAAGACTATCAAAACCGTGCTTGCCCAACGCTCTAAGCCCCGCTACCCGCGCTTCCGCTCTGTGCAGCCATCAGCTGCCCGCGCTTCAGCTCTGTGTAGCCACTGCTGCCACACGCCCTTCGGCCATTCTTCCTCACTCTGGCCCAGGGCACAGTTTCTTTGTGCCACTTTGTTGCTACATGGGGACAGCACTATATACTTCCAAGAAGTACAGAGTTTTTTCTTTTTTACTGGCTTTCCCAAGCGTTTGTTCCTTGTTGCTGCTGCTGCTGCTAAGTCGCTTCAGTCGTGTCAGACTCTGTGCGACCTCATAGACGGCAGCCCACCAGGCTCCCCCGGTCCCTGGGATTCTCCAGGCAAGAACACTGGAGCGGGTTGCCATTTCCTTAAGTATTAAATCTGTCCTTTTATTCTACTCTAAGCCAAATCACTGATTTTCCCATTTCTGTATGGCTGTAAATGCCTCCTTGCTGGCTTTTCCAACATCAAATTGAATCACTTCCTTTATCCATGTGCCTTATCCTGACCAAAGTCATCGCCCTATTTCCCATATCAGTTTCCATTGCTTTCCACATTCCCAGATAATCCTCTCATCTTCTTATATACTGTTCTTCTTGACTAAAATCACATAGTTATATTTTCACCTGGTCAAAAATGCTTTCTTGACTGTGGTGGCAGTTATATGACTACATCTTTGTCAAAACTTAAAACTGTACCCCAAAAAAGTAAATTTTAAGAAATACACATTTTAAAACTTAAAAAATATTCTTTGCTGAATAAGTTTTGAGTAAGTTCTGATAGATTAAATAACTGAATAAATAGAAGTTAGAAGAAACATTATATATACTTATACACAATCTAGTGAACAGATCTCAACTAATAATGACAACTAACTCTTAAAAGTTGATTTACTTCTGAAAGAATCAAATCCCTTACTGAGGACACCAAGGCACCAGGAAATACACTAGAAGAGCAGTTAGCCAAGTGTGGCCCTCATGAGAGGGCCATGAAGTCTAGTCTCAATAATTAGGAAACCTTGACAACAGCATGATATATTCTTTCTGGCAAATTTCCACGAGGCCACAATTTCTGTCCTATATAATGGAGTCCTATGTTTGATATTTAACATCTAGTTCTCTACTATCCAGTTAACGATGAATAAACATATATTTTAGGGTCAATGCTGGCTCAGTGCTAAGACATACTGCATACTGATTAAATCTTCCTAACCACTCTGTTAGGTGGACCCAACTCAGATCTGTCCAACTCCCAACTTTTGCACTGTCTCCTACATGATAGTTAACAGAAGGAACTGACTCATTCAGTCAGTCCAGACGATATCAGGGGCTGGAAGATGGCTTTCTAAATGAGCCTAGAGTCCAATCTTGGTTAAAAACCAGACAAAAACATCTTGAAGTCATCAAAAAAGTGGAGCACCAGAGAAGATGATGAGATAGTAAGAGTGAAAATAAATCAGTAACCTGCTCAGTTTTCACTAAAGCAGACAGACAAAAGGTCAGATCAGATATACCTACATATTCATACAATTAAAATTTTTAAAATTTTTGTAATGTCAGACTTTTAAAAGTCAGACTTTAACTAACATAATGTGTTCCTCTCTCCTACAAATTAATTTTAAAGTATATTAAAAATTGTTTGCAAACCTGACATGGTACCAACTCCAATCACAAGACATTCTACAAGAGCATCCAGGGTGAAGGTGGGACCTAAAATCGCCATCCCACGAGCAATGTTCTCCCTCACTTCATCCTGAAACAGACAAACAGAGCAAATGAGGAGAAGGCAGGAAATCATTTTAAGAACTTTTGGAGCATCCCAGGGCTTTTACTAAATCAAATATACTATATGAAGAATAAAATACACAATATGGTAAGACTAACAGGCATTCCAGATATAAAGGACACTAACAATATAAAGGTCTAAAAAAAGAGTATGCACACTTCCCTGCGTTCCCCACCCACTGACTGAGTTATTTCTTAGGAAGATTCCTTTGAGGTGGTATATGAGTCCTGCCATGTAAATCCCACATAAACCCCTACATCATTTTATATTTTGGCTACCACTCACTGACACAAGTTCTTAGTTTCAAATTTTTTGAGATTATGTTAGTATTATGAAACTTAAATATCCTTGTCAAAATGCTCAAATGATCATAAATATACATCAAATACATGCTCAGGGCAGAAGTACATGATATTTTATACTCAGTATTACTAAAAATGTTACATTCTTTAAAGTGACTAATGAACACCAAGATGAAACGTTTGATGAAATAATGCTAGTGTTAATTCAAGGGGTTTAGAAATCAATCTACCCTGAGATTCTTCCCTTAGATCCTGTCTGTGCGCTAATGCGTTTCAATAGGTAGATACTGTAATTTATGCAAAAGACATAATACCTTACGTTCTGAAACCTTCAAAAAAGAAAATGGAGAAAATTCCAAATTTTAGAAGCTGTGGAATTACAATTGAGTTGGCAGAAAAATGGGACAGTTCCTAGGGTACCTAAGAAGACCAGTCTTAAGACTGGACAAAATTATATGCAATTCCTGAATCATGGACTAAGAAGAAGCTCTATTAATCTTTCCTATTAATGTAAACAACCTGAGAGAAAAGAATACCACGTACATTCATGTCTCATCAATAATACCTGTGAGTTAGAACTGAGGGCGAACTTGGCTAGCGCACTTGCTCTAGAAAGGTCGACCAGCAGCAGGAAAAAGGGCAAAGCTTCACTGGGGGGAAAAAACAACATGATCAGGTATATTTAACAAAAGAGAAATATCAGTAAAAATCCCTTCCTAAAACAAAACTTTGCCCTGGTGTACCTTTTACAGACCAAGACGTATACCCTATACCCCTCTGACAACCTCAAAGCTAAATTTATTAGCCAAACTATTTAAGAAGATTTTCAGTGTTTAAAAATGTAAATACACAGAAACACCTTTGGATAATTTTAGAGCAAAACAGCATCATTAGTAAAAGAAAAAAATGCATTCTTGTGTATTAGTATGGGGGCAAACAGTGGAATACAGGTATCCCCCACTTTTCAAAAGCTCACTTTATGCCACTTCACTTTTAAGAAAGACTTACATAGTACTCATTTTTGCTTAACCAAAAGAAATCCAAAGAGGGTTTTCACTCTTACAAAAAAAGATGAAAAGTGAAAATAGCACGCAGTGCTTGTTTTGAGGGAGCTGATGCAGAGGCCGTGGGCACCTGGAGCAGAGTGGCACTGCCCAGGGGCTGTGGTCAGCATCTCGGCACCAAGCTGCCACGGCTCTGAAGCACACCTGCGCTGCATCTCGGCTTACTGCGTGCCTCCAGAGCTTCCCCATGGCTCAATGGCAAAGAATGCACCCGCTATGCAGGAGACCTGGGTTCAATCCTGGGTGGGGAAGATCCCCTGGAGGGAGAAATGGAAACCCACTCCAGTATTCCTGCCTGGGAATTCCCATGGTCAGGGGAGCCTGGAGGGCTACAGTCCACAGGGTCACAAAGATTCGAACATGACTGAGTTCAAAGATAGACACTGTGTGCATCCATTAGGAAGATGTGTTCTAAGGTGACTGCTTCTTCACTTACAAAAGGTTTCATAGGAGAGCTGTATTTTCAGGTAGTAGAGAAAACCAGTGTACTGTATATAATTCTTTTCTGATTAATTAAAATACTATCTATGGAAGGATAACTTTTCTGGAGAGTTAAGTTGGCAATAATGACCCTTAAAAGCCCTAAAGACCTACAGTGGCTACTGTTTCACTCCTACAGATGTATCCTAAGAAAATAAGAACAAAAATTTGCTAGGACGACACTTATCACAGTATTGTTATTAATGGAAGAAATTAAATGACCTAAAAAATCCAACTCAGAGGATTAAGTACATAAACTACAATATATTCATATAGGAAAATACTACACAGCTAGCTGTTAAGGACATGCAAAGATGTTTATAACTTCCCATAAGCATAAAAGTTATAAAGCAGTATACAGAGTATCATCTCAGAGGTTTTCTTTAAGCATAAAAAAAGTGGGGAACAAAACACAGCAAAACATTAACAGGTATCAGCTAACTGATTTCGTGAAAAATTTCCCCCTATTTTCCATAAATTTTTGCTAATTTAAATATTACAACGCTTTATAACATGGAGTAGAAAAGTTCTTAACAATATATTTTGGAAGAAAGTATATTTATGCTTTAAATACTTACTTCAAACCTGTCAATTCTTTATCTAAGAAATGAATGACAACTGTACTGAATACGAAACTGGAGAAAATTGTGAAGAGTCCAGCAATACCTATAAATGACAAAATTCAACAAACTGAAAAAATTTCATCCTTATACACACATAATAATATACAGTCCTACAGTATTCTGAAGGAAGTATTATTTTCTCCAGGTTATTAAGGTCTCAAAGAGCAGAACGTCTAACTTAAATGAAAAGAAACTACTGAATAGACGCAGCACACGCTAAGCAACGCACACGCTCCCGCCCATGTGACTTAAACAGGCAAATTCCCACAGGAAATAAAAAAAGCTGATAGCACACAAAAAGGTTCATACATAAAATTATTACCCAAAATATATTTTGATCCAAGTTGGCGTAAATTCTGGAACTGGAAGTAAATATACAATATTGCTATGCATCGTGTTATTGTCAGAATTATGATGTCGCTGCTCAAAACATCCTATCGGGAGAGATAGGAAAGTCCAAATCAAAAATAAGAATTTTTATTTTGTATTGGCATCAGTAGTTTATGTATCATCATGATAATGCAGGCACAAGTAAAATATTAAAATGCAAATAAAATATTAACTCCCAAGTTTTAAACATCCAATGTTTAAGCCAATCATTTTTTACTGTTAAGTCACTTAGGAAAGCTAGATTTCTCAGGTCAAGTCAATTACACTCATTTGTATACCAAAAGCAAAAGGAAAGTATCTGTATAAGTAAATACAAGTAAATATAAGTAAATGAAAATTTGAGGTAAGTTATGAATACTGAAATAAAAATTTTACTCATAAGTTTTTTTGATTACATGGTCTCTAAAAGGAGAAATTTAAAATGTAATTGAGTCAACAATCAGATTAGTCTCACAAACCTCTTCCAACTTCGGACATTCATAATTCCAACCGCAGATCTTATTGTTGCCAGTAAACATGTTCATGGACATCATGCAGATGGTCAGCGTCACTGTCCCCACTATGACTTCCCAGGGATGGGAGGCCACGAAGAGGCCATGCATTCGGAAAAGTCTTGACAGCATTGCAGCTGCAGAGTCCTCGGATCCTGGGAGGAGCACCAAGTATGAACGCTTAATATACAGCTCACTGGATTTTTAGGAAAACACTTTAACCCTGCTTTGAAAACCCTGCTTTTGTATGCAGTGTCTTGTACCTTAAGGATAATACTATTTGGGAGTGTTCCTTGCAATTCTGGGAAATAATTACAAAATTCAAATGACAGGATTCATTACTCTTTTACTTACAATATTTAAATCCTCTATTATTCACTAGCAAACAGCTTAAAAGCAGCTATTTCTTACCACTTGTATGAATTTGAGCATTTAAGATCAAACCAAATAAATATCTCAGCTCCTGATTATTATCTAAGCCAAGGAGGAGAGCAGTAAAGTAGAAAACGCAAGTGAGAAACAACCACTCAGGTTCATTTTCTGATTACCCTGACACAAAATGGGTAGAAGCACCGTCCTCACTCTACATTCTAGTTGCGCAAAAGGTAAGCACCAAACCATCTTCTCCGTCAGTGTCCTATAAACCACTATCTTAGTTTATAAAGCTCCTCAAGGGCACGAGTCCATTAGACCTTTCCATCCCATACAACACATGGCATAATGTCACTAGCAAAATGATGTTTATTAACCTTCCTAATGTTGCTGTCACTAGAGGTCTTTCCCCAGACCTTAAGAGTGAATAAAAATGCTGGACCAGTATAAGAATAAGGGGCTGGCTGGCCAAAGCAGACATATGTGGCATTCAAAAATTTCCAACAGAACTTGGGTTATTTTGGTCTAGTGAGTATCATAACTAAGCTTCTCCATGTTTGTTGACTAAGTAATAATAATTTTGATATTCTGATTTTTTAAAAATCTAATATAGTTATTGATCTCTAATATAGGAACTTATAAGCTTCTTACACTAAAATTAATGCTTTTGATAAACCATATTAACCACCCATTAAAATCAATTAAAAATTAAGATTAAATTTTAGGCCCACTGACTGACAATCAAGATTTCAAATGAATCTTTCATTTAGGCTAATTAAGCAAGTGATTTGTGTATGGAAGAAGAAAATAAAAAAGCATCAAATTAAGGAAAATAAAGGATTAATCTATTTAAAGGATTCGGGAAAAGAAAATTAGAGACACTTAGGAAGCAGAGCAGTTACTAAGCATCACCTCTCACTGCATCACTCAGAGTGCTCTACTCTTTACGCTTTGGCCACAGCAGACCACCAGAGAGAGACGTGGTTTCCAAACTGCAGGTCATAATCCCTTCACTGGATCAATGGGACCATGAACACAAGTTTATGAGTCAGAACAAACATTTTACAATACAAGAAGAAAACAGCAATGGGTTAGACATGTGGTATGGGTAGGTATTATTTCCTGAAACACTATGTTTCATGAAATGATAGATATGAGTGTATGTCCTGGCTTCTGACATAACATGTATTTCTTAATGTGGGTCTCAATTTCAAAGGCTGGCAGGCACTGAGATATGTGGCATGCATCTGCCTGTGTCTCTTCAGGTTTTCAACCTTCCTCCCTGAGTTCTAGTCCTCATTTCATCCTCCAGTGCCTTGCACTCATGTATCTTAATAGCACTTGCTTGAGAAATACCTGCTACTTAAAAATAAATTCTTAAGCTACAACAGCATGCATGTTATTGACACATCTTGAACCTGATCTAAAGATGACTTTTTTAAAGGCCTCCTTAGCAGCAGCAGCAGGGTATGGATAGAATTCCCCCCTCTTCAAGGGCCCCAGTTCTCTGCATTCAGAGAACATATTAAGGAGGAGGAGGGGGTGGGGGGAAAAGTTATATTTTCTATACTATCCTGGAAAATGAACAGTAACAAAAATATCTTTTGTTAAATTAGCAAGGACTTGAAGTACTGGAGAATATTAATCGTATCTTAGACTTGAACTCTACTTCATTTCAACTAAAAACCTCATAAGAGCCTAGATTTTCATGCTGGCCTTCTATCACATAACTTCCTTATATTTAAAAACAAAAACAAAAACCCTGTAAACTAGTCTAATAGCATCAATGTTCCAGAAGATGAATTAACTGAAAATACATTTCAAAATTAGGTCAAAATTTTTAATACTCCTTTCTCCCCAAGCCTTCTCAACTTAGAGTACTCCCTTATTGAGTCAATATATTTTTCACCATCAAAAAGTGAATTCAGCAGAATTAAAATCTGAGCTGCTAGCAAGAAGGCACCCCGATTTGATCACAAATAGGTTGAGCATTATTAATCCATAATTATATATTAGGAACATTATGTTTTTCCTCAAAAGCTTCATGGTAACATTGTCAATTCTGGGACATTTCTTTCCTAGGTGTAAAGTCATCTTTGCAACATTCAGGTAAAGACTGACACAGAAGCCCATGAACCATTCCCAAACACAGAGAACCTCACCTATTTGGAAACAAAATGAGTAACCAAATGTATAAGGGTGTGTCAAAAGTCACCATAATTGCACACACATCTCATTTCCCACTAGCAACCTCCCTATATCCCTGTGATTATGCAAAGCATGTACACGTCATGGAATTCAATCCTCCAACTTCATCAGCAGTTGCAAATGGCACCAGCAGGCAATAGGGATGGCTCCTGCAAATTCAAAGTGTTTAGGCCATGCTGCAATAAAAATAAATTTTAGTTTAAAAAAATCAAGTTAGGCAATGTGTGCCTTGCCCAGACAGACAGAAGTATGCTGCAAACATTTCATATATTACTCAAAAGAATGGATAATTTAAATTAAACTGAATCCCCAAACTCTAACCCAATGTGCTACAAAAACCACCTACGGTGGCAAACTGCAGAAAAGGATGCTTTGGCATCCTACTCTAATCCTTTCTCCCTCTCAGTGCTCTTTGTATGCTGTATATTCCAGTACTTGATTATATACTATCTTACACTGTTCTTATATTAATTGCTGTGTATGTTTTGTCTCTTTGAGGGCAGGAACCATGTCTTGTACTGAGTCATTTTTAATTCCAACAGGATTAACATTCTGCTGCTCAACCCAGTATCTTAGGGGGGAGAAAATTCTTGCACTGGAATCAGGAAACCTGGATTCTACACTCAATTCTATGGCATTATGCCTCTTTGTAAATCACATATCTTTTTATTCACTTATAAAGCTAGAGCTCCAAAGTTCCTTAACAAAGGCAAGTATTAAGTGAACCATATGAAACTGCTATTTTTTGTATGGGGAATAATGGTCAAGTTTCAAATATCAACAATTTCATATGGTCAACCTGAACAGCTACTGATACAGATGTGTTTACCTATTCATAGTCTAGATCATACAAGAATAAAAAGAGAACATGAAACATGAGCGCACACACTTCATCTTGAAATGTTCATGCCACACACACGAAGTTTTCACATGTTAATGATTTGATCTTTGCATATTTTTTAGCCTTCATATTACTGTCAGTGTCTTTACTCCCAAGTTTTATCACAAACTGGAAAGACACTACCACCAAGAAGGCCCTCAAAATCCAGTCCGTCCCCAAAGCACACTCTGAGTCTTCGCTAGATTACCTCTAAATCATAAAGTGTTTCTCGCTGCATGAAGAGAAAAATCAATCCACAAGCAAACAACAACAACAACAAATACACTGTGTGATGCTGAGAAGGCAAGTCTTCAAGCCCTGAACAATTTCAAACGACCACTTAAGATGGAGTACATCAACTTCCTCCCACCGTAAAAACTGACTTCTATTTGTGAATCTCCAAGGTACGTTTCTCCTAGCCAAAATACCAAAACCAAATAATTCAACCTACAGGATTTAGATTAAAGGACATCAGTAATCAACACCAAGGAGAAGACGCCTCTCGCAAAAAGAAGAATCGTTTCAGTCTTTGGGCAAGTCTCTACCTTGGGCTCTCGCATCCTCTCAACTCGCTTCTCCAAGAAATAACCGGATGCATCTATGCAGATCCACAGCTCTGAGCTAGTCAGCAGCATTTATGGAGATCTCATCCGTCACTTTACGGAAAGGTGCTGACGAACAGCAGCGCCAGGGCGTGAACCCAGTAAGAACAGCAAGCATGGGCGTGAACCACGGCCCCGTATAGACTTTTCGCGTCCTTTCCTCGAGCTGCGGGCCGGTCTGCCCCACAACCCCCCAGCATTTATCGAATCAAGGGGACCCCGAGGTCACCCCGCCTGGCACCGTTGTCGCCCCAACGATCACGACTGCGCGGCCAGCACCGCCGGCTTCGGACAGGACCAGCGAACGCGGCGACGCCCCGCCGGTCCATCGACAGCGACCGCAGCCCCGAAGAGGCTGGCCCCCTGTCCGCCCCTTAGGCCTAGCCTGTCCCGCGGCTCCCCGGCATAGATGCGGGCCGCCGCTCGGCCAGCTGCGCCTCAAGGACGTCTCCTCGCAGTCCCCGCCGGACCGAGGCGCCACCCTGGGCAAAGCCTCCCGCTCAGCTCCCCTCCGGATCAGCCGACGGTGCCAGGTGCCCCTTCCCGGCAGGGTCGGACGGAGCTCGAGAACCTCCACCTACACGACCCCAACTATCTCCCACTCACCGCCCTCCTCACCTCCGGATCTCACTAGAGGCCACAGTTCCCGGGAGCCGGCGCTCCACCCGTCTCCAGTCAACGGAGACGCGGAGCGGAAGGAACCTTCGCTCTACGCACGCTCGGCACCGGAGGACACCACGACCAATAAGGAAGGATCGTCCGATCGTCTAGCCAATCATCTGGGGCTGGCTCGGCCTGACGGGCCTACGTCACGAACGGTCGCCTTAACAACCGCCCACAGCTCTCGCTGGTGCTGAGAACCTGCACCGCACCATCTCTCACCATGGCTCCGCCAACCAATAGCGAGTCGAATCCCAGCACTGGGGCCTGCCTATTGGTCATAGAGCCGTGGAGGCGCACTCATGGAAGCTGCCTAGGCGAAGACGATAGGGGATCTGGCGGGTGGAGTGTCCTCCAGTCCAGGATCTGACCTGGGGTCATTTTGGCTGGGAGAGTACTATAGGGAACAGAATAAATGGGGCCTGAAGATAAGCGCAGGGTTGAGAATGAGAATAGAAGGCACAATGTCTTAGTGGATAGAGGAGGAGGGAAGTGGAGGTGGCCCTGAAAACCTAGATATAAAAAAGGGAAGGTGGCAGAAAGGAGAAACTCAGACCTCAAGCTGACCCATTTCCGAAACCTAACCCCACACTTCCCTGTGACATACCCCTTTCTGTAAATAGTGTCAATGGCTTCAGTCACCGGGTCTCTCTCCCCAAACCACTTGCCCCCTCTCCTCTCCCACTCTCCTTCTCTCCCTCCAGCGCCTGGCACCAGTCACAGACCCTCCATTCTCTGAAATGTGCCTGCTTTGTTATGTCTACGCTGCCTCTGACCACTCCCTGCTGCAGGCCTTTATTATCTCTTCGCTGAAATAATGCAATAACCTCTCCTAACCTGTCTCTCCACTTTGGTGTTTCCACCTTCAAATCCTATAATTCCGTTGGTCTGCACCCAAACCATCAAGAGTTGCTCCTTGCCTACTGGATTAAAGAAACTGGCAACCTCAGTATGGCCCTACTCCACATTTCTTGCTTGTGTCTCACTTCTTACCTCAGCCCTGCTGCTGCTGCTGCTGCTAAGTCGCGTCAGTCGTGTCCGACTCTGTGCGACCCCATAGATGGCAGCCCAACAGGCTCCTCTGTCCCTGGAATTCTCTAGGCAAGAATACTGGAGTGGGTTGCCATTTCCTTCACCAGTGCATAAAAGTGAAAAGTCAAAGTGAAGTCGCTCAGTCGTGTCCGACTCTTGGCGACCCCATGGACTGTAGCCTACCAGACTTCTCCGTCCATGGGATTCTCCAGGCAAGAGTACTGGAGTGGGGTGCCATTGCCTTCTCCGACCTCAGCCCTACGTTCAGCCAAAAGAATAACTGACATCTCAGTACTTTTTTACCTTCCCGTTTATGAGCTCTGTGTTCCATCTGGATATGCCTGCTCATTTTAACTGGTGAAATCCTAACTCTCCTTCAAGGACCATTTCATATATCACCTTGTTTCCTAATTCCCTTAAATATACGTCATCTCTTCCTACTTTGAACACCCAAACAGGTCCATATTATATGACCTGTGTTATTATTTTATTATGTGGAAATGTCTTAAGAACACAAATTGCAATCCAATTTCTAAAGCCGTGTATTTTGAAATGCAGTCCGTGATACGTACTATACACTCAGGAGAAGTTTTATTAAACTGTTCTCTTGCTAAATTCTCATGACCCTTATGAAATAGATATTATTTACATTTACAAGGAAAATGAGTTTGTTAAACAACTTACTTTAGATCAAATAGGTAATAATTAGGAAAACTGGGATTTGAACCCAGAGCTAAAACTTAGACTGCGTCTTCGGTGTAGGATCTTTATTTGTATTTCTTTACCAAATACTTGTGAACACCTATTATATGCAGTGCACCTTGGTTGGCACTGGAGCTACAGTGGCAACATGACAGACATGGAAACTGCCTTTTCTGAATCTTATACCTCTTCGTAGGATTAGATGATTCTTAATTATTTGTTGAATTAATTATAATGGAAGGAAAGAGTTTTCACAGTGAAGAAGACCAAAGGGAACTAACCAAAAATTGAAGTATCCTATTATGAGTTTTATCAAAAGGAAGAAGAAAGATTTGTATAAGAGGTAGAAACTTTGTCATACTTTTAATGTCCCCATAAGTCAAAAGGACCAGATATCTCAGAATTATTAGTTACAGTTTATACAAATGCTTACTAATGTAAATTCAAATAAGGATTATGAAGGTTTTTCAAAAAAAGGCTTTAGACCAAGATTTGGAAACTGTACTCCCAAATTCTGCTTAATTATGAACTCCAATAAAATTATGAGTTCAAAAGCAAGTAATAAAGAACATGTATGGGTGTGAGAGTTGGACTGTGAAGAAGGCTGAGTGCCGAAAAATTGATGCTTTTGAACTGTGGTGTTGGAGAAGACTCTTCAGAGTCCCTTGGACTTCAAGGAGATCCAACCAGTCCATTCTAAAGATCAGCCCTGGGATTTCTTTGGAAGGAATGATGCTAAAGCTGAAACTCCAGTACTTCGGCCACCTCATGCGAAGAGTTGACTCATTGGAAAAGACTCTGACGCTGGGAGGGATTGGGGGCAGGAGGAGAAGGAGACGACAGAGGATGAGATGGCTGGATGGCATCACTGACTCGATGGACGTGAGTCTGAGTGAACTCTGGGAGTTGGTGATGGACAGGGAGGCCTGGCGTGCTGCGATTCATGGGGTCGCAAAGAGTCGGACACGACTGAGAGACTGATTTGATCTGATATTCTTAAAACAACATATATGATTCCCAAAATTTATGTGAAAGAATCTTTACCACTCTTAAAAATTTGTACTTAATGAGAGATCACAAAATTTGGCAAAGACACAACGTAGAAGGGGAAAGTGGGATGTCGGGTGGTCAAGGAAATCTGTGCGTCTTCTTGTGTGGCTTCGACCTCACAGCAAAGTACACTTGCAAAAGTACAGTTTTTGGTTTTGTTTTTTATATTTATTTGTTTTTGGCTGTGCTGGGACTTCACTGCCATGTGCGGGCTTTCTCTACTTGCGGGGAGCGGGGTCTCCTCCTCATTGCAGTGCACGGGCTTCTCAGTGCCGAGCACAGAGCTATAGGGTGCAGGGGCTTCAGCAGTTTCTGCGCGTGCGCTCCGTCCCTGTGGCACGCGGGCTCCAAAGCACAGGCTCAGGGACGTAGTTGCCCCACAGCATGGGATCCTCCCTGACCAGGGACCAAACCGGTGTCCTATGCACTGCAAGATGGACTCCCAATCACTGGACCACCAGGGAACCCTATAAAAGCACAGTTTTAAGAGACACTTTTAAAGTAGCAAGTGGCCCACATTGCCATCTTGAACATAGCTCTTAGTATTAATGTTTATTTACATAAGTATGTTAGCCCTCCAACCACCACTTTTCCTTCTTGTTGTCATGGGCCATGTTTAGAATGAGGAATTATAACAGGAACATTAATAATAATAGTAAAATCTTATATAGTTCTTTCTATGCACTAGCCACTTTTCTAAGTGTTTTATTTATATTAACGCCTTCAATTCTCATAACATTAGGAAAGCATTAGTAGAATATGCATTTGACAAATGATGAATCTACAGAAACAAAGAAGTTAAGTAATCGGCTTAGGTTTACACATTTGGAATATGAACTTTGAAATCCATTTGCTAAGCACATGCTCTAAATCCCTCCACTGCCTTGATCTTTGGTATTAGCACATATCATGATTGTTGAAGTTTCTGATGATCCATTGTGAAAGACCTTTCATAACATCGAATTTTACTTATCTATTAATTTCTTATTCACAGTTTCCAGATGCATCCAAATTTACATCTTCTCATGTTGGGTAATTTTCTCTCTCTCTTTTTCTTGCGTACACACACACTTTTTTTTAATTTCAAGGATTTTTTTTTTTTTAACTAGTTCATTGCAAGTAATAACTGGCCACTTAGCTTTTGGCAGATACTGTGATTATCACTCCTGCTCAAGGTCAAGAAATAGTCAATGAGGAGCTACTCTGCTAAGCCAGGGGCTAACACTCAAGTTTCAGTTTGCTTTTTAATATATTAGCCACACTTTGCTGCATGTGGGATCTTAGCTCTCCAACCAGGAATAGAACCTGCGTCGCCTGCCATGGAAGTGCAGAGTCTTAACCACCAGACCACCAGGGAAAGTCCCTCAAGGTCAAATTTAAGTAAGAAAACATACACAAACAGGTCCTTCCAGATAACATGGTAAGGGTTTAGCATGAGGTATACAACGCGAAGAAGGCAATGGCAACCCACTCCAGTACTCTTGCCTGGCAAATCCCATGGACAGAGGAGCCTGGTAGGCTGCAGTCCATGGGGTTGCTAGGAGTCAGACAGGACTGAGCGACTTCACTTTCATGCATTGGAGAAGGAACTGGCAACCCACTCCAGTGTTCTTGCCTGGAGGATCCCAGGGACGGAGGAGCCTGGTGGGCTGCCGTCTCTGGGGTCGCACAGAGTCGGACACAACTGAAGTGACTTAGCAGCAGCATACAAAGGGTTCACTGAGGAAACAGGTAGGGCACAGAGTTGGGGTTCAGGGTGTTTTGAGTAAAGGGAGGAAGTGGTTTGAAGGAAGGCTGTTCAAGGCGCTAGACTCAAGATCCTGAGCATGAGAATGGAGGTGGCATAAATGCAGGAGCAGAACATTTAATTGAGCAAAAATCTTGAAGCACTGCAGGATATGAGATATGTCAGAGGTGAGGAAGTCATAAACAGATTGGTAGATCTCAGATTTCTACGGGGGCATCTCACGTAAGCTAAAGTTTTGGATGTTCCTCTTTTTTTTTTTTTTTTTGCTATTTTACTTCAGTAGCAAAACTTAGAATTCTGCTTCTTGATTCTAAAACTTTGTAGACAGAAATCAACAGCTGGAGCCTTTCTTGAAGTTGGGAGCAAAGGTCTCTTCAGGAGAGGGTGCCCACAATTAAAGACTTCTACGCACCAAAACTGCTTGCACTGTTTAATGGAGATTTTGTTTGTTTTATTCATGGTTTCCCCACTCTTCTCTTTAGGCCTTTCCCCAGCTTTGTAGAATCAATTGAGGAGTAAGTATGCATGCGTACATGCTAACTTGCTTCAGTCGTGGCCAACTTTTTGCGACCCTATGGCATGCAACCTGCCAGGCTCCTCTGTCCATGGGATTCTCCAGGCAAGAATACTGGAGTGGGTTGCCATGCCCTTCTCCAGGGGATCTTCCCAACCCGGGAATCGAGCCTGGGTCTTCTGCTTGGCAGGCGGATTCTTTACCACTAGTGCCACCTGGGAAGCTCAGGTAAGTGTGAGATATATTCAAATACATATTTTTTCTTTTAAATGAATTTACTTATCTCAGGGGGAAAAAAAATTGCCCAGATAACAGAGAAACAGCTTATCTATAAAGAGGAGTAAGCATACGTTCCTGAGACTCTTAGGGTTTCTTGGCTTGGGTGATTGGTTCCCAAAAAGTCAATGAAAGACCAAAAAAGAAAATAAATAAATAAATAAAACAAGGAGGAAAGAAAAAAAAAAACACACATTTTGACCCAAGTACAAGCACTACTTTTCTCCTTCAATAACAAAACTAGTCTTGGTCTTAGGTGATAAGAGCACAGGGAGCCGTTTACTATGAAAGCTGTATCCAGCTGAGTTTCAAGTCTCCAGTATCTTCCTTCTTTTCAACTTCACTCTCCCACTTCTGGCCTATTCCTTCAGCTTTGTATTTTCTTCCAGTTGAGGGAGGAAATAGTAGTGGTGGGGGAAAAAACAAGGCAAATGCAAAAGAAAATGAAGAAGGAGAGGAACCCAAAAGAGCTCTACTCAGCTTTCCTGAGCAACTCCACTGGAAGAGAAGCCAAAGGACAATTGCCCAGACCTGCAAATATAGGCAACCTTTTAATATGAAATTACTGTCACTTGTAGATAAAGTGGCCCCCAAAATGGCCCCCTTACTATAGCTGCTACAAATTGCAATGAATCTGTTACAAGTAACAAAGCCTAAACTAGAAGTGGCTTCAATAAGATGAACATTTCTTTTTTTTAAGCCCTTGGGTAAAGGAAACTGGAAATAGATTGTCCAGAATTAACATGGAAGCACAAGATACCCTCAGGGACCCTTCTGTCTCTCTGCTTCACTATCCTCAGCGTGTGTTTTCCATCCTCAGGGTCACCTTACGGGCCAAGCTGGCAACTGGAGCTCCACTCTTCAAATCTGTATTTCAGTCCTCCTGGGAGAAGCAGAATAACAACAAAAGGGCAAAAAAAGGACCCATCCCAGCTTAGTCAACTCCTTTTCACTGTTTATATCTCAACGGCCAGAAGTGCAAGGCCATATCTAGCAGCAAGTGAGTTGGGGAATGTAATCTTTATTTGCAGAATCAACGTGCCCAACTCAAGATGGAAGAAAGGCCCCTGCCTCTAAATCTTCCGTATTGTCCCCATACTGGGTGAGTACCCAATCCAGTTGCTGATCACTTAACTCAAAAACAGGAGACAGTTTTACTATCAAGATTTTAAGGGCATAAGAAAAGACACAAACCTAAGATCAAAGATCTGTTGTTTTTAAACATTAGCTTGAAACGTCCATAGAATTCTCATTAACACCTAGACAAATCCACCAAAAATGTATATTATGAAAGGTTGAACATAAAAAAGCAATCTGGGAAACTAGCAAAGAGGACTCTCTCTTCAGAATAAAGGATCTCAAGAATTCCCTGGTGGTCCAGTGGTTAGGAATCTGTGCATTCACTGGCCAGAGTGCAGGTTCGGTCCCTGATTGGGGAACTGAGATCCCGCAAGCCAAGCAGCGTGGCAAAACGTAAGTGAAAAAAAAAAAAAGAATAAAGGGCCTCACTATTTTCATTGCTCTGTTCCAACACCTGTAACAATGACTGAATAGTTCACAGAAGCTTTCAGTCAGTCTTTTGTCTTGATTTCCCCGCTTTTTCTTCTGCATTGTTTAATACCTAACAATCCTAACAGTGATCTCCACGCTTTTTTACCACAATGGCTGCATCTTACTCTGAAATTTCTTAGGCCTGTGAGTCCTGCCTCCCTTAGAAAATTTCCAGTTCTTTCCACATTTGTTTCAGCTGGACTGAACTGAAACCACAGCTGCTGATGCTTGGTGCAGGGGCAGGGGGCAGGGATCAATGAGCACCAATAGGTCCTCTAACCTTGTCTCATTCCCCAAATCTTACTTCTTTCCTTCAAACTTACATTTTTCTAGGCTTTGAATAATTTGTGCTTCTTGAATGACACTATGTTATGAGATGTTCTTGATAAAACCTCCCCAGGTGGGTCCAAACATCCCTAAAGCTAATTTTTTCCTTCTCCTGGAGAATGAGTGGAGTTAGCAAATTAACCTCTGTTTTCAAGAAAGGTATTGCCAAGTTCTCTCTGTTTCTTCTAGAAAGATGGGTAGTTCATCTTCTCCAAGGGAGAACATAAACACCTGCAAAGACTCTGCTCAACGACTCTCTGCTCACAACCCCCACTTGCTTGTCCTTTGACACACATGTTTAGGAAGAAATCTGACCTGTGTACACCAAGGAAGCAGCTTCCCTGATGGTTCAGAGGGTAAAGCATCCCCCTGCAATGAGGGAGACCCGGGTTCAATCCCTGGGTTGGGAAGGTCTCCTGGAGGAGGAAGTGGCACCCTACTCTGGTACTCTTTCCTGGAAAATCCCATGGATGGAGAAGCCTGGTAGGCTACAGTCCACGTGGTCGCAAAGAGTCAGACACGACTGAGCTACTTCACTTTCACTTTGACACCAAGAAAAATCAAGATCGTTATAGTCGATGTCACCAATAGGCTAATAATTTCTGCCCTTGAGAAGGTAATGAAAGCAGTTGGAATGGACCCTTGCCCAATCCTTGATTGAAATAGAAACAGTTACCCGGGAAGTTCTTCAGGAGCTTGGTTAAAGGTTGTGGAGAAAGCCTTATGTCTCTGTTTTATTCCTCACTCAGGGAGACATCTTTATTTTGTAATCTAGGACTGGATGGACCTCCAGATAATCTCAATTTTGGTAAGAAGCTCAAAGCTCAACTTGTAATTATCTGGCCATTGCATGATATTGGATTTAACAGAGAATCAAGTGAGAGTGAAACTGTTTGATCTCTGTCTTTAGGTACCCTTCTCATTTCATTTCAGTAAAAACAAAAAGTATAGTCAGGTACAGAGAAGGGAGACCTTAAATATAATAGAAACATGTCTTTCCACTCTCCCCTGCATCAGCATGATAGAGCCACTGCTCTCTGGTACCCTATTCTTTTCAAGCAGGTCTGACTGAGTCTAAAAACTTCAACCTGCTTTTTCAGTTGATCCTATTCTTCCTTCACATAGAGTAGGACCACCTTGATTTGGGTTCCCCAAAGGCAAAGACTGGGTCAAAAACTTTAGAGCAATACCTTATTAGGGGGTGACTCTAGGAGGTCAGAATAAGTATGCAAAGAATAACAGGGAAAAGGAAAAGGCCAGTCTCCAGCTAGCCACCACTGTGGGCAGTGGGACTCAGCTCTGTGGGGCACCACCTGGAGAAGGCACCTCCAAAGGGTGGTGGATCAGGAGAGGTGGGGAGGTGGGATCACTTACCCCTCCCTGTTTGGTTGCAAAGTGCCCTCTGGGGCACCAACTGCACATATGCAGGGCACATCCTGAGGCTTTGGACAAAACCTTGAGGCAAATAAGTTGAAAGACTTGATAGTACATGTTTGAAGGGGACACCTTCTGTCTGCCAGGAACTGCCGCTGATGATGACACAGGAGCAGGAGATGTGGCAAGAGGTGTGTGTGCTGTGAGCTCAGTCTTGTCCAACTCTTTGCGACCCCATGGTCTGTATGTAGCCCACCAGGCTCCTCTGTCCATGGGATTCTCCAGGCAAGAATACGGGAGTGGGTTGTAAGAGGTACCTTCGTCTGCTGCGAGGATGGAATCATGGGTGGCCATATCAGCCTTTTCATTCCTTTTATATTCCTACTAAGCCTCTTTTGAAACTGTTATAATTCCTTCCCAATGCCTGGGCCATGGTATTCCATTCACACACCACATTCTGAAGGCCTCTTATTGCCTCTCTTGGCTTGTTCTTGGCCTCTGAGTAGACCTGCTCCCTGCAACTGGTGGATGTCCACATTTTGAAACTCGCAAGTACTCTAGTGGAAAAGTGATCAATATGTACTTATTGACAATTCTAAAATATAGTGAAACTCTGACTGTGGTTATAAGTACTGCTAAGCAGGAACTTACCCTGTCAAGTGAAGTCAGCAAACATTTCCTGCCCTTGGTATTTCATAGAAAGGACAAGCGGGCTGATGGACAGTTAAGGAGGAATTCAAGAAGCTTCTACATCCCACTGGAGTTACTATGATTCCAATATGTAAAATCTTGTCTTTGCTGGAGAGAAGAAGCATATTATTTGTGGGAGTTATTTTCTAAAATCAGTGCAAAACCATAACTCCAGCAGAATCTCAAGGCTTTTTCATTTTTAAAAAACCATGTGAGGTGGGGTGGGGGGGAGGGAAATGTCAGTGTCAAAAATATCTTTGAAATCTCCTTGTATTTCTTAAAACATAGGGTGCATATTTTGTTTTTACAGATTTGACGGAAATTCTTCTGCACACTAGATTTGAAATAGTCTGTTGAAATAGCCTGTCTGTAAACAGGTAAGCATTTCAAACTTTCTGCCAGTAAAATTTAACTATAAAGTCCTAAAATGCATGGGAACTAGTGAGTGAATGGTAATCTATTCCTGTTTGTTTAGAGATGTTCTAATCTGTGTCTGTGTTCCCCTTCTGTTTGCTGTTAGATTTGAGATGTGCAGCTTATAATGAGAGTTAGATCATCATTTGTGATATATTTTGCAAATGTTTTCTTCCAGCTTGTCTTTTGACTTTGCTTATAGTCATTTTTGCCATGCAGAAGTTTTGGGTTTTATTTTTGTTCATGTTAATGTTGTCTTGTATTGTATCTAGATTTTAAATTATAATTCAAAAGCCTTCACCTACACCCAGGTCATAAGGAATCCATCTGTGTTTTCTCTTACTACTTGTTGGGTTTTGCTCTTTAAGATCTCTGATCTCTTTGGAGTCTATTCTTGCATGTGGTGTGAGGTGTATTGGTTTTCTTATCACAGAACACTGTTTTCTCTGCAGTCACATCTATAGCTCCCTTTTAGAGTGAGTCACTTCTGCCTTCATTGAATCACGCTGGGGTTTTTTGTTTGGTTCCAAAGGGTACTGTTTTCTGAAACCGTTTGCAGATTCTGGAGTGCACCTTATCTGGAAGGCTAGTGCTTCATGAAAAGAATACTGTGTTTAAAAAGCACTTTTCTTTTGCATTTATTTCTGCCCTATTTTTAAGATTTCTTTCCTTCTACTAACCCTGGGGTTCCTCATTTCTTCCTTTTCTAGTTGCTTTAGGTGTAGAGTTAGGTTATTTATTTGACTTTTTTCTTGTTTCTTGAGGTGTGCCTGTATTGCTATGAACTTTCCCCTTAGGACTGCTTTTACCATGTCCCACAGGTTTTGGGTTGTTGTGCTTTCATTTTCATTTGTTTCTATGCAAATTTTGATTTCTTTTTTGATTTCTTCTGTGATTTGTTGGTTATTCAGCAGCGTGTTGTTCAGCCTCCATATGCTGGAATTTTTAATAGTTTTTATTCTGTAATTGAGATCTAATCTTACTGCATTGTGGTCAGAAAAGATGCTTGGAATGATTTCTATTTTTTTTGAATTTACCAAGGCTAGATTGATGGCCCAGGATGTGATCTATCCTGGAGAAGGTTCCATGTGCACTTGAGAAAAAGGTGAAATTCATTGTTTTGGGATGAAATGTCCTATAGATATCAATTAGGTCTAACTGGTCTATTGTATCTTTAAAGTTTGTGTTTCCTTGTTAATTTTCTGTTTAGTTGATCTATCCATAGGTGTGAGTGGGGTATTAAAGTCTCCCACTATTATTGTGTTATTGTTAATTTCTCCTTTCATACTTGTTAGCATTTGTCTTACATATTGTGGTGCTCCCGTGTTGGGTGCATATATATTTATAATTGTTATATCTTCTTCTTGGATTGATCCTTTGATCATTATGTAGTGACCGTCTTTGTCTCTTTTCACAGCCTTTGTTTTAAAGTCTAGTTTATCTGATATGAGTATTGCTACTCCTGCTTTCTTTTGGTCCCTATTTGCATGGAAAATCTTTTTCCAGCCCTTCACTTTCAGTCTGTATGTGTCCCCTGTTTTGAGGTGGGTCTCTTGTAGACAACATATGTAGGGGTCTTGTTTTTGTATCCATTCAGCCAGTCTTTGTCTTTTGGTTGGGGCATTCAACCCATTTATGTTTAAGGTAATTACTGATAAGTATGATCCCATTGCCATTTACTTTATTGTTTTGGGTTCGAATTTGTACACCGTTTTTGTGTTTCCTGTCTAGAGAATATCCTTTAGTATTTGTTGGAGAGCTGGTTTGGTGGTGCTGAATTCTCTCAGCTTTTGCTTGTCTGTAAAGCTTTTGATTTCTCCTTCATATTTGAATGAGATCCTTGCTGGGTACAATAATCTGGGCTGTAGGTTATTTTCTTTCATCACTTTAAGTATGTCTTGCCATCCCCTCCTGGCTTGAAGAGTTTCCATTGAAAGATCAGCTGTTATCCTTATGGGAATTCCCTTGTGTGTTACTTGTTGTTTTTCCCTTGCTGCTTTTAATATTTGTTCTTTGTGTTTGATCTTTGTTAATTTGATTAATATATGTCTTGGGGTGTTTCGCCTTGGGTTTATCCTGTTTGGGACTCTCTGAGACCCATAGCAAAAATCAACAAAGCCAAAAGCTGGTTCTTTGAGAGGATAAATAAAATTGACAAACCATTAGCCAGACTCATCAAGAAACAAAGGGAGAAAAATCAAATCAATAAAATTAGAAATGAAAATGGAGAGATCACAACAGACAACACAGAAATACAAAGGATCGTAAGAGACTACTATCAACAATTATATGCCAATAAAATGGACAATGTGGAAGAAATGGACAAATTCTTAGAAAAGTACAACTTTCCAAAACTGGACCAGGAAGAAATAGAAAATCTTAACAGACCCATCACAAGCACGGAAATTGAAACTGTAATCAAAAATCTTCCAGCAAAGAAAAAAAATTTCTTCAGCATTTTTTGCCCCTGTGTTGCATTATTCTGTTCCTGTATAATATTTGTGGTCCCCTGTTTGGTGCCATGTGTTTCTGAATTCAGGTAATATAAAGTGTTTCTGTGCTTACTGGATACTGTAGGTAAACCAAATTTTGATATTATTTAATTTTAAAAGAATGAGAGTCTTTATAACTATATGTATAATTATTTAGCCACAGAGCATAGCTTATTAAATGGCCATTACAGATGTGTTTCCTCTTCCCATCTCACCATCCCCAGTTCCAGCTAAACTTTAGGAAGTGAAAAATACAAAGCAGCTGGGGAAATGATTGTAAGAATTTAACAGCTGTATTTGAATGACTTAAATATTTTAGAGTCAAGTACAAAATAAAAATTATCTGATTATAGTTTAATAAAATTTTTTTAAGATATTTAAATGAATTAGGTCTTTGAATTTGGCTCATTTTGGAAATTATAGAGGGGCTTCACTAAATAAACATATTTACTTTCAAAAAAAAATAAAATAAAATAAAAAGCACTTTTCTGATAGTCCAGCCCTGCTCAGGGATTGTGGAAATTTTAAATAAGGTAGATGACATGGTTCCCATGATTAATGGGGTTCATGTGGAGTGATTAGAAAACAATTAAAGGTTTCCCAGAACAAGCAAAATTACATTTTGGCTTACTGCCTCAATACTAAGAAGTACTTTCTCTGCACCAAGGTGAGTTTAAAAAAACGTTGAGATGTAGCTGATTTATAACCTTCTATTAGTTTCAACATAGTGAGTCACAGTTTTCAAAGATGATACTTCATTTATAGTTATTATGAAATATTGGGTATATTCCCTTTTATATATATATATATATAAATATATATATTTCCCAGAACATTCTTGTGCCTTATTTACTTTTTACATAGTAGTTTTTCCCTCTTAATCCCCTACCCCTATCTTGTCCCTCCCAACTTCCCTCTCCCCACCAGTAACCACCAGTAACCACTAGTTTGTTTTCTATATTTGTGAGTCTGTTTCTTTTTTGTTATATTCATTAGTTTTATTTTTCTAGACTCCACACATAAGTGATAACATACAGAATTTGTCTTTTTCTGACTTATTTCACTAAGCATGATACCCTCCTTGCTGTTGCTGCAACTCCATCCATGTTGTTACAAGTGGCAAAATTTCATTCTTCTTCTGGCTGAGTAATGTTCCATCGTATATATATATATGTCACATCTTTATTCATTCATCTGTTGATGGACACTTAGGTTGCTTTCATGGCATGGCTATTGTAAATAATACTGCTTTGAACTTCAGGGTGCATGTATCTTTTCAAATTAGTGTTTTTATTTTCTTTGGATATATATGTGTGTGTATGTATCAGTTCAGTTCAGTCACTCAGTCGTGTCCAACTCTTTGCGACCCCATGAATCGCAGCATGCCAGGCCTCCCTGTCCATCACCAACTCCCAGAGTTCACTCAGACTCACGTCCATCGAGTCAGTGATGCCATCCAGCCATCTCATCCTCTGTCCTCCCCTTCTCCTCCTGCCCTCAATCCCTCCCAGCATCAGGGTCTTTTCCAATGAATCAACTCTTCGCATGAAGTGGCCAAAGTACTGGAGTTTCAGCTTTAGCATCAGTCCTTCCAGTGAACACCTAGGACTGATCTCCTTCAGAATGGACTGGTTGGATCTCCTTGCAGTCCAAGGGACTCTCAAGAGTCTTCTCCAACACCACAGTTCAAAAGCATCAATTCTTCGGTGTTCAGCCTTCTTCACAGTCCAACTCTCACATCCATACTTGACCACAGAAAAAACCATAGCCCTGACTAGACAGACCTTTGTTGGCAAAGTAATGTCTCTGCTTTTGAATATGCTATCTAGGTAGGTCATAACTTTCCTTCCATATATATGTATATATATAGGGTAATTAGTCTTCATGGATGAGTTGCTTTTGAATTATTCATTTCAGCTGCAGGTAATGGGGACCCTAACTCACAGAGGTTTAAACATTTCCCCCCACCCTCACATCAAGAAATATGGAGGTAGGCGGTTACTAGCATTGTCAGGGACAGCACCTCTACAATTCTGTTGGTCTTTGAAGATGACAGCTGAAGCTCCAGGTATTACATCTGGGTTCTGAAGAGTAGTAGAAAGTGCCATCCCCGAACGTGCCACTTTGGCATAAGGATAATTTTGAGCTAGAGGTACTTGAAAATAGCAGATGAAGGAAAGGTGCTGTGACCTCCCTTTTTCTTCCTGAAAGCACTTTTTCTTTCATGTGGAAGATGGCCTCTCTACACCAGGAAGAAAACATTCTTATCACCAGAGATCAGGAGCTGAGTCTAAGGGAAACCTGTACAAACAGATCTTATTAAGTTAACTCTTATTTTCCTTTAGCCTCCCTGTATATTTCAGTTACTTTTCCACAATTAGTACTCTGTTCAACCTGGTATATAAGCACTTGGGTGTAACTGCTTTTGGGGTCTTCATTTTTATGTGAAGTCTCCCACGTAGGGATAAAAAATAAAATTTGTACATTTTTCTCATGTTAACCTATCTTATGTCAACTTAATTCTCAGGTCCAGCCAAAGACTCTTAACAGAGTCGAGGAAAAGTTTTGTCTCCCAGAGTTTAAAGGAGAAATAAGGTGAAGGGGCATACTGAAGCTGTCTTTTTCATCAGAAAAACAATTTCCCCAAAGTTTTTCAGAACACTTCTGCTTGTATCTCTTTGTCCAGAATTCTGTCACATGGCCACCCTTAAATCCAAGAGAAGTAGGGAAATAGAACATTTGAGTCTTGTAATCTCTTTGATGGGGGCGGGGGGCGGGGAACAGCACAGGAAAGGGGACTGGGACTGACTACTCAACCAACCAGTGGATCGACCACAGTGAAATAGCTCATTTCTGCTGGCTGAAATAGTGCCTGGTGTGATATAGATCTGATGCTGAACTTGCAATATCAGATCTTATGCAATCTAAGAAAAATTTAAACAAGCAGACGGTAGGAAACTCAGGAGCATGAACTGAGGGATCTTCTGCTCAGAGCTCTGCCCTTGATGCCGAGCAGCTCCCAGCTCCGGGTCTCTATGTCCCACAGTTCAAGTTCAGATGGAAGAGGCTGGCTGTGTCAGGTTGGGTTGTGCCGGGGTCCAGCCCCGGCTGATCCAGGGTATTCGAAGGAGAGACGGCGTTGGCGACTATTTATTTATTTATTCATCAAAGATATAAAGAATAATAGAACGAGGATAGCTCAGTAGGAAAATTCAGTGGAGAAAAGAAGCTGAGTAGCTTGGTTTACACGGAAAATCAATATAACCTGTGACACCAGGTTAGCTCTGACCACGGAGGCCGTAGGTGCCCTCTCGAATAGCGGAAGGTGCCCTACCTTAGACACCTTCTCGAGTGGGTCTTAGAAGCCCAGGCAAATAAATGGTCGCAGAGGATATCCGCGCTCCAGATGGAGACTCAGCTGGAAATTGAGGGGAAGAATGACATGGGGGGACCAAGCGTTGGTGAGCAAGGCCCGTAGCTTTATTTTCAACAGGGGCTTATATACCCTAAGTTACACATAGAGGATAATAGGGGATGCAAAGTCAGCAGTCTTTGATCCTTATCAAAAACCAGGGTTTCTTTCCTGCAAATTTATCATATACAAATGGTTTAGGTTTTTACATATACATATACAAATGTAAGAAGATTTACATCATCTTCTGGCCAGAAGGCTTATTAACATTTTATGACTCTTGACAAAGACTTATTGACAAAGACTTATTTTCTCTAAGAGTAATTATTTTAAGGTTTGGCACCATCTTCCGAAGATAAAATTGCATTCCTATAGGGCGGATGTGTAATGGGTTTACAACAAAGGAAAGAATTTATTACCTTAAGGGTCTAAAGTTACTAACACCAAGGCCACTACTTATTTTTTCTACATACCAACTATTAATTAATACACATTCAAGGATACAACACAGGGGATGTGGAAACTTGGCAGCAAGCATTGGTTCATCAATGAAATCTTTTACTAGTTTTATTCTGATAGTTTCTAACTCTCTGAGAGGCTCTACGCTATTTGAATATCTTAAGCTTCCCGTGCCTCTCGAGGCTGGGAGACTGTGGACAATCATATGCATAGCTGTAGGAGTCTGGGTAAACTTGTCAGGCAAGTTAGAGAGCGATCTGAGGGGTTTGGATTTAAACAGTCCTAATTGCCCAGGAACTTTTATTAATTGGAGCTGTAAGTTAACTCTTTGTGACAGAGAGTGAGATGGTGGTGGGGGACAGCCCCCAGTAAAGTCAGAGGTGAGAGCACAAAGCAATAAAGTAGGCAGACTCTGGTTTTTTTGGGGATAGATGCTCGAGAATATCCAAGGGGATTCCTGAGGCTCTATCCCGCCTTTGCGTATGCCAAGCCCCCTTCCTCATGACCTTTGTCACGAGTGGAATGTCTCTCTCCGGCTCCCGGCAGGGTTGGCAGCTCACTTCTACTGAGACCACAGCAGGTCACCTTTGGAATGTACAGAATAATAAGAGTGTCCTTTGTATGCTGATTAGATGACTGGTGGTTGGGGTCCCTGGATAGGGTCAAGGTGAGGGCTGGTTCACCAGAAAGACCCCGGCAAGATGAGAGGGTTGAAATTTTCACCTCAACACCTTTCCCCAGGCCCCGTCCTCCCACCTCAGGAAAAGAAGAGGGGCTAGACATTGAGTTAATGACCAAGGACCAGTGATTTAATTAAGCATATCTGTGTAATGAATGGAGAAGGCAATGGCACCCCACTCCAGTGTTCTTGCCTGGAGAATCCCAGGGACGGGGGAGCCTGGTGGGCTTCTGTCTATGGGGTCACACAGAGTTGGACACGACTGAAGCGACTTAGCAGCAGCAGCAGCAGCATGTAACGAAACCTCCATTAAAAAAAAAAAAAATCCCTCAATGATGGGGCTCAGAGAGCTTCTGGGCTGCTGAACACATCAAGGTGCTGGGAGGGCGGTACACCCAGAGAGGGCCTTCACCCACCCCCAAACCCTGCCCTATGCATCTGTTTCATTTGGCTGTTTCCTGAGTTGAATCCTTTATAATAAACCAACAAATTTGTTTTCCTGCATTCTGTGAGCCTTTCTAGCAAATTATCAAAACTGAGGGAGAGTCTATGGGACCCCCTACCCCGAATTTATAACTAGTTGATCAGAAGCATCTGTGACAACCTGGGGCTTAAGACTAGCATTTGAAGTGGGGCAGTTGTGTGGAATTGAGTCGTTAACTCGTGGGCTCTGATTCTAATTCCAGGTGGTGGTGGTTGTTCAGCTGCCAAGTCATGTCCAACTCTTTGCGACCCCATGGACTGCAGCACGCCAGGCCTCCCTGTCCCTCACTATCTTCCGGAGTTTACCCAAGTTCATGTCCACTGAATTGGTTATGCCATCCAACCATCTCATCCTCTGTTGCCCTCTTCTCCTTCTGCCTTCAATCTTGCCCAGCATCAGGATCTTTTCCAATAAGTTAGATATTCACATCAAGTGGCCAAATTATTGGAGCTTCAGCTTCAATTCCAGGTAGGTAGTGTCAGAATTCAATTCGATTGCAGGGCAGCCAGCTGATGTAGCAGAGTTAAAGAAGGGGTGTTGGAAAACACCCGACACCTTTGTTGCCAGAAGTGTTGGGAGTAAAAGTAGCTCAGAGATACCAATAGAGCAAAAAATGGAGAGGATGAGTTAGAATGACTCTGGAGGCGTTCCACTGTGACCAAGGAGGGCCAGCTTACTCCACCAGAGGGTAGCAGCCTTGACCTGGAAGGGTAATCCGCAGGACTTACAGTTTAAAACAACAAAGAACTTTGAGAAAGACAGAGACAACGATTCTGAGAGATCAAGGATGAGTAGTTTAGAAGGCTTAAGGTAAGTCAAGCCAGTTGATTAATGGCCCTGCAATGGCTGGTTTTGGCCAGGTGTGAGCTGAGGTCAGAGACCTGGGAAGCAGACTAGGCTCAGGAACAGGTTGTCAATGCCAGAGCCTGGAATGGGCAACTTGCTAAGGGCCAGAGTGGGTAGTAAGGGACCAGTGTTTGGGAGGGAAGTGGGCTCTAGGTCATGTCCCTGAAAATGATTTCATCAAAAGCCAGTTTGCCAATTAACAATTTGCTGACAGCTGCCAAACAGCCTAGGGTTCCCAGGTGGTTCATTGATAAAGAATCCACCTGTCAACGCAGGAGACACAAGAGACACGGATTTGATCCCTGGGTCAGAAAAACTTCCTAGAGCAGGACATGGCAACATACTCCAGTTTTTTTGTCTGGAGAATCCCATAGACAGAGGAGCCTTGCAGGTTACGGTCCACAGAGTTGCAAAGAGTCAGATACGACTGAGCATGCATGCAAGCCAAACAGTTGACATGAGTCTGCAACAGAGTCAGGTTTCAAACTTTCAGAAACCAAAGGAAACTCTAGGGATGATGAGGGTCTGCTGTCTGATTTGGTCACATCTCCTCAGCCTATCCTGAGTGGGTTAGCCACTGGTTGAATTCCAAGAAACAAATAATTGAAAAATTATTTTCCTACCAATTTTATGGTGGCTAATATAGCTACCATACCATTTTATGGTGGCGGCTGCGACCGGCGCACTAAGCGAAGCGCGGCAGTGAGGAGCTACCCCACGTCCGAGGTCAGGGGCAGAAGCCGGGAGGACCCCATGCCCAAAGGGCAGCAGCCAAGAGGAGTTATCCCACGTCCGAGGTCAGGGGCAGCGGCCGAGAGTGCCAGGCTGCGATGGCGCAGGAACGGCGGAGAGTAGCTATCCCGCGTCTGAGGCCAGGGGTGGCGGCCAGGAGGAGCAACCCCACGTCCAAAGAGCCATGGCTGCGCGGGCGCAGGAGGGCCTAGAGGAGCTATCCCATGTTGAAGGTCAGGAAGGGCGGCGGTGAGGAGATACCCCTTGTCCAAGGTAAGGAGCAGCGGCTGCGCTTTGCTGGACCAGCTCTGAAGAGATACCCCACGACCAAGGTAAGAGAAACCCAATTAAGACGGTAGGTGTTGCAAGAGGGCATCGGAGTGCAGACACACTGAAACCATACTCACAGAAAACTAGTCATTCTAATCACACTAGGACCACAGCCTTGTCTAAATGAAACTAAGCCATGCCCGTGGGGCAACCCAAGATGGGTGGGTCATGGTGGAGAGATCTGACAGAATGTGGTCCACTGAAGAAGGGAATGGCAAACCACTTCAGTATTCTTGCCTTGAGAACCCCATGAACAGTATGAAAAGGCAAAATGATAGGATACTGAAAGAGGAACTCCCCAGGTCAGTAGGTGCCCAATATGCTACTGGAGATCAGTGGAGAAATAACTCCCGAAAGAATGAAGGGATGGAGCCAAAGCAAAAAGAATACCCAGCTGTGGATGTGACTGGTGATAGAAGCAAGGTCCGATGCTGTAAAGAGTAATATTGCATAGGAACCTGGATTGTCAGGTCCACGAATCAAGGCAAATTGGAAGTGGTCAAACAAGAGATGGCAAGAGTGAATGTTGACATTCTAGGAATCAGCAAACTGAAATGGACTGGAATGGGTGAATTTAAGTCAGATGACCATTATATCTACTACTGCGGGCAGGAATCTCTCAGAAGAAATGGAGTAGCCATCATGGTCAACAAAAGAGTCCGAAATGCAGTACTTGGATGCAATCTCAAAAACGACAGAATGATCTCTGTTCGTTTCCAAGGCAAACCATTCAATATCACAGTAATCCAAGTCTATGCCCCAACCAGTAACGCTGAAGAAGCTGAAGTTGAACGGTTCTATGAAGACCTACAAGACCTTTTAGAACTAACACCCAAAAAAGATGTCCTTTTCATTATAGGAGACTGGAATGCAAAAGTAGGAAGTCAAGAAACACCTGGAGTAACAGGCAAATTTGGCCTTGGAATACAGAATGAAGCAGGGCAAAGACTAGTAGAGTTTTGCCAAGAAAATGCACAGGTCATAGCAAACACCCTCTTCCAACACCACAAGAGAAGACTCTACACATGGACATCACCAGATGGTCAACACTGAAATCAGATTGATTATAGTCTTTGCAGCCAAAGATGGAGAAGCTCTATACAGTCAGCAAAAACAAGACCAGGAACTGACTGTGGCTCAGATCATGAACTCCTTATTGCCAAATTCAGACTTAAATTGAAGAAAGTAGGGAAAACCACTAGACCATTCAGGTATGACCTAAATCCATTCCCTTATGATTATACAGTGGAAGTGAGAAATAGATTTAAGGGCCTAGATCTGATAGATAGAGTGCCTGATGAACTATGGAATGAGGTTCGTGACATTGTACAGGAGACAGGGATCAAGACCATCCCCATGGAAAAGAAATGCAAAAAAGCAAAATGGCTGTCTGGGGAGGCCTTACAAATAGCTGTGAAAAGAAGAGAAGCAAAAAGCAAAGGAGAAAAGGAAAGATTTAAGCATCTGAATGCAGAATTCCAAAGAATAGCAAGAAGAGATAAGAAAGCCTTCCTCAGTGATCAATGCAAAGAAATAGAGGAAAACAACAGAATGGGAAAGACTAGAGATCTCTTCAAGAAAATTAGAGATACCAAGGGAACATTTCATGCAAAGATGGGCTTGATAAAGGACAGAAATGGCATGGACCTAACAGAAGCAGAAGATATTAAGAGGTGGCGAGAATACACAGAAGAACTGTGCAAAAAAGAGCTTCACGACCCAGATAATCACAATGGTGTGGTCACTGGCCTAGAGCCAGACATCCTGGAATGTGAAATCAAGTGGCCTTAGAAAGCATCACTATGAACAAAGCTAGTGGAGGTGATGGCATTCCAGTTGAGCTCTTTCAAATCCTGAAAGATGATGCTGTGAAAGTGCTGTACTCAATATGCCAGCAAATTTGGAAAACTCAGCAGTGGCCACAGGACTGGAAAAGGTCCGTTTTCATTCCAGTCCCAAAGAAAGGCAATGCCAAAGAAAGCTCAAACTACTGCACAATTGCACTCATCTCAGATGCTGGTAAAGTAATGCTCAAAATTCTCCAAGCCAGGCTTCAGCAATATGTGAACCGTGAACTTCCAGATGTTCAAACTGATTTTAGAAAAGGCAGAGGAACCAGAGACCAAATTGCCAACATCCGCTGGATCATCAAAAAAGCACGAGAGTTCCAGAAAAAACATGTATTTCTGCTTTATTGACTATGCCAAAGCCTTTGACTGTGTGGATCACAAGAAACTGTGGAAAATTCTGAAAGAGATGGGAATACCAGACCACCTGATCTGCCTCTTGAGAAATTTGTATGCAGGTCAGGAAGCAATGGTTAGAACTGGACATGGAACAACAGACTGGTTCCAAATAGGAAAAGGAGTACGTCAAGGCTGTATCTTGTCACCCTGTTTATTTAACTTATATGCAGAATACATCATGAGAAACGCTGGACTGGAAGAAGCACAAGCTGGAATCAAGATTGCTGGGAGAAATATCAATAACCTCAGATATGCAGATGACACCACCCTTATGGCAGAAAGTGAAGAGGAACTCAAAAGCCTCTTGATGAAGGTGAAAGAGGAGAGTGAAAAAGTTGGCTTAAAGCTCAACATTCAGAAAACGAAGATCATGGCATCTGGTCCCATTACTTCATGGGAAATAGATGGGGAAACAGTGGAAACAGTGTCAGACTTTATTTTTTGGGGCTCCCAAATCACTGCAGATGGTGACTGCAGCCATGAAATTAAAAGACGCTTACTCCTTGGAAGGAAAGCTATCACCAACCTAGATAGCATATTGAAAAGCAGAGACATTACTTTGCCAACAAAGGTCCGTCTAGTCAAGGCTATGGTTTTTCCAGTGGTCATGTATGGATGTGAGAGTTGGACTGTGAAGAAAGCTGAGTGCCAAAGAATTGATGCTTTTGAACTGTGGTGCTGGAGAAGACTCTTGAGAGTCCCTTGGACCGCAAGGAGATCCAACCAGTCCATTCTGAAGGAGATCAGCCCTGGGATTTCTTTGGAAGGAATGATGCTAAAGCTGAAACTCTAGTACTTTGGCCACCTCATGCGAAGAGTTGACTCATTGGAAAAGACTCTGATGCTGGGAGGGATTGGGGACAGGAGGAGAAGGGGAGGACAGAGGATGAGATGGCTGGATGGCATCACTGACTCTATGGATGTGAGTCTGAGTGAATTCTGGGAGTTGGTGATGGACAGGGAGGCCTGGCGTGCTGCGATTCATGGGGTCGCAAAGTGTAGGACACAACTGAGCGACTGAACTGAACTTAACTAAACTGAATATAACTATGGAATTAATCAGTTGAAAGATTTCACAGAATTTCTTGAAGTTTTCAGAGTCTTCCTGGAACTTCAGTGGTTGGGAGGCTGGCCACTTGGGGAGAAAAAGGGCTGATCATTTCCTGCCTCTCTATCTGCTGCTTTCTTGGCCTATAGCCAGAAATAGCTCCCACCTGCTTTCGGCCAGCTTTATGATCTCTCATGAACTGTAGCTGTGGAAGAGAAACCAGCAAGCCAAAGCCAAATAGAGACAGCCCTTGTGGAGTTGACCCTCTCCTGGCTATGAAAAATGAGTATTTATGTCCAGCTGCTAGGTCCTTATTGACTAGAGTCTAGCAAATTTGGAGGCATTCCAAACGCAGCACATACAGGGAGTGCAGTGTTTTTGTGGCCAGAAATCCTGCCAGGGTGTTGGCTGGGCTGTCTGTGGAGCCGCCTCTTTGCTCAGCTTTCCCCCTGAGCATTGCAGATGGGAGGACTGCGTCTGTTGGCAGATGGTGCCCTGCATGCTGCCTTTCTCAGGGAGTAGCTGTTAGTGAAGGTGAATGTTGAAAGCTACAGAGCTCTCGCCAGTGATCAGAACAGTCAGCACATCTGTGTGCCAGGCCTGTCCAAGGCAGAAAGACTGGACTCTGAGGTTCAGAGGTTTGTGGATTCTCCCATCCGAGTACTAATCAGGCCCAACCTTGCTTAGCTTCCAAGATCAGATGAGATTGGGCCTGTTCTGGGTGGTATGGCCATAGACTGTCAATTCTCCCATGTGTTTTGAAAACTATATTTGACAAGTGAGTATATTGATTTGTGGCTTCCTGGGTGGCCTGGTTTCATAGCCATCCAAGATTGATAATAAAGTAATATTGGCATAATAAAATATTGAGTCAGGGCAATATTGAGCAATAATACCTATTGCTATAGTAGGAACATTGGAGGGAAAGAAAACAGACTGAACACAAAGATCTCCTGTTCTTATCACCTGATAAAATCTTCATAAGACAGAAAGAGAGAGAGATTGAGAGAGAGAGATAGAGAGGTTTCACCAATAGCAATAAAGCAAGGAAAGGAGTACAACTTTAGGTCAAAACTTCGAAAAGTAAGTAGTAGCCAAGCAATAAAGAGATTCTTACCGTTGACCCTCTCTTCATCTTATCCCAGCCCAACTGAGCAAGGCAAAAGAATTAGGTTGTTTGATCCAATCTCAACAACTTCCAGTGGTTTCCCAGATGGCACTGGTGGTAAAGAACCCACCTGACAATGAGGGAGACCTAAGAGACGCAGATTTGATCCCTGGGCTTGGAAGATCCCCTGGAGAAGGAAATGGCAACCCACTCCAATATTCTTGCGTAGAAAGCTCCATAGACAGAGGAGCCTGGTGGGCTGCAGTCCATGGGGTCGCAAAAAGTGAGGCACGACTGAGCTCACCCAAACACACACAGGCGAGAAATGGACTGAGGTGGTCAGCAGATAGACCAGGGAAAAGTCACAGATCCCTAAAGAGAAGCCACCATCACCACAGGATGGCCGCACAGGCAGGAAAGGGACTTCCCTGGGGCCAGTGGGGCCCAGTGGCTAAGAATCTGCCCTTCCACTGCAGCGGGCACAGGTCTGATCCTTGCTCAGGATTCTACATGCCATGCAGTGTGGCCAAAAGAAGCCCCACAAAAAACAGGCGTCAGAAGAACTGCACGATCTCACCATTTTCTTGGTTTCATGTTGAGTTAGGAATATGATTGGAAGCCATAGAAATAGATACTCCTCCACCCAGGGAGAGGCTTCCTGGTTATAAGAAATCTCAGAAAACAGAGCAAAGCCCGGGTACCGTAATAACAGGTACACGCAGTCCCCGAAGGACTCTTCCCTTCTCCCCTCCAGTTATACAGAGAAACGAGGAGAGCCCAGTAATCAGCTTGAAAGTTCTTCTTTTTAAAGGAAAAGAAATATGGAAGAATAACAAGGACAGTGGCTTCATGTCATAGATCAGACATCAGATGAACAGAAGCCCCTAGAGCAGGGTTTCTCAACTTGAGCACTTAACATTTTCAGCCAGATAATTCTCGGTTGTGGGGGAGTGGAGTACCGTGTGCATTAAAGAATGTTTAGCAGTATCCCTGACCTCTACCTGTTAAAGGTCAGTAGCAACCCCCCCCCCACCAACTCCTACCCGAGTTGTGACAACCAAAAATATCCCCATGTTTTCTGGGGTACAAAATCACCCTGAGTTGAAAAACACTGCCCTAGAGTCTAGACATGGCAGCCCACTTCAGACATGAGCAAGAAGAAAAGAAATGACATGGCAACTAGAGAAACATACCATAATTCATTTGAACCATAAGTGAATTAGATTAAGGAAGTGAGCAAGTGAAGAGATAGACAATGAATCTGCTCTAGAAGAAAATATAACTCAAGGAAAAGAAGAAATGTCTCTCACTCTTTCTCATTTCAGAACAACGGATGATTTAGAGCAATTAATAATAGTATTGACAATATAAATTCACTAAAGTGAAAGTTCAAAGACTAGGTGGTAAAATAACAGAGAAAGGAGATTTCAATACTATGGAAGTGAATTGAGACTTAATATCATTACAGAACTAATAAATAAGTTATAACTCTCAGGGAACTCATTAGCAAGGATTTCAAATAGAATTGGTGATAAAGAGAAAAGCTTGAGATATAAAAGAAAATGCAGTGAGAAAACAAATCAGCTAAAGCAATTAAGAAATAGAATAGAAATATGTAGGCCATAAAAAGATCAGCTAACATGGTAAGTTTCTATCCTTAAAGAACTCTGCAAATGAAACAAAACAAGGATTCAGAAAGAAGATGGTGGGATATTGATAAATAATGGTGCTGAGGCTCAAGTTCCAAGAGTCTCTACGAATCAGTGATTATTGTGAAAGTGAATCTATAAAGCATACATCTGCTGGGACTCTTCAGACTGCAGTGATAGAAAAACGAGTACAAACTGGCTTGCCCCCCGAAGGGAATTAAGTGGCTCAGTTACTAAGAAGTCCAGGAGTGAGATCTGACTTCTATTACATTAGATTCAGGCCTCCAAAGATATTCATTCCCAGGGTTTATTTTCCCCGAGTTCTCTGTTCTGCCTTCTGCTGGCCTGTTTTTCTGGCTCCAAGTGTGGCCCTGGTGTCTCCAGGCTCTTCCTCATTCATGGAAGCAGGATACCTGTGGGCTCTCTTGCTTCAAAAGCTCTCAAGTTCAAGTCTAGCGAGAAGAGAGGAGTAACGCCCAGTAGCTTCTACCCCAGTCTTGAGATTCATGCTAGTCAGCCAAGCTCAAGTCATATTTCCATGAAGGATGCAGGGCTTTGTTCACCAGGCCTGATTTGGAAGGTGATATGGGATGCTCTCTAGAAAAATAATCTTATCAACAGTAAGTATCAGAGAGATGGAGTCAGGACTTGAGTGAGGAGTACAAGTGAAAAGCAATGGATTGTGCTAATTCTGAGATGGGGAATTGCCGGGAGCCATTGTATTGCATACTGAGTGCATATTGCATATTGAGTGCAGCACTTTCCACAGCATCATCTTTCAGGATCTGGAATAGCTCAACTGGAATTCTATCACTGCCGGGAGCCAGCATGAGGAACTCCTCCCATGACAAAGGTCATGAGAAAGGAGGCTCGGCACACGCAAAGGCGGGATCGAGCCTCAGGAGTCCCCCTGGAAATTCTCGAGCAATCTACCCCCAAAACCAGAGTCTGCCTACTTTCTGCTTTGTGCTTTCACCTACACCTTTTACTTTACGGGGGGCTGTCCCCCACTAGCTCTCTGAAAAAAGAGTTAGCTTACAGATCCAGTTAATAATTCCTGGGTATGACAGTGTTTAACCTACAAACTCCTTTGGAAATCCTCTAGCCTGCCTGAATAGGTTTTTCCAGCCACGTGTGATTGTTCAGAGCCTCCCAACTGTGAGAGGCAGGAGATGTTCTAAACTGTCTAAACACAGATTCTTTTGAGTAGTTAAAAGATTGATTAGAAATTGTATTGGTGAAGGGATTTTCACTTGTTGGGCCAATGTTTGCTGCTAAGTTTCCATATCCCTTACCTGCTGTGTCCCTAGCAGTGTATTGATTAATATAATTGGTGTAAGTAGTAGCTTTAATGTTTGTAACCTGGGACCCTTGAGTTAATTCTTTTTCTTGTTATAGCCCACCACACCTTTGCTCTGTAGGAATGCAACTTTATCTAATGCTTTTTGGAGGCTGGCACCTGACTTGAGAATAATCACCTTTAGAGAAAAAGGCCTCCGGGCTAGAAGATGATGCAAATCACCTAAACTTTTGCATATGATAAGTTTGCAGGAAGAAAGCCTGGCTTACTGCATGACTCTACCCCTTCCCCCATTATCCTCTATGCATAACTTAAGGTATAAAAACTACTTTGGAAAATAAAGTGCGGGGCCTTGTTCACCGAAACTTGGTCTCACCATGTCGTTCTTTCTCTTACCTTCTGGCTGAATTATTCAGCCTCTTTTCTCCACTGAATTTCCTCACTGAGCTATCCTTATTTCAGCCGCTTTTCTCCACTAAATTTCCTCACTGAGCTATCCTCATTCTATTACTCTTTCTATCCTTAATTAACGTTTAATTAAGCAGTTGTTTCCTGATCCTCGCCGACGCCGTCCCCGCTTCGAATTCCCTGGATCAGCCGGGGCTGGTCCCCGGCAGGGAATGAATTCAAAGGATGGTCTTAAAATAGGGTTTGACTTCAAAAGGTAAAGCTCATTTTAAAAGAAAAAGGAAAAGGGACTGCTCTAAACTAAAAGAGACTAAGTGAAGCAAAGCGAAATTGCTCAGTTGTGTCCAACTCTTTGCGACCCCGTGGACTGTAGCTTACCAGGCTCCTCAATCCATGGAATTCTCCAAGCAAGAATACTGGAGTGGGTTGCCACTTCCTTCTCCAGGGGATCTTCCCAACCCAGGGATCGAACCTGGGTCTCCTGCATTACAGGCAGACACTTTACCGTCTGAGCCACCAGGGAAGCCCATAAAGAGACAGTTAACTGCCACCTGTAATTCTTTGATTGAATCCTTGTTCAAAAGAAAAAAGCAACACAAAGTGTATTCTTGGGACAACTAGAAACATCTCAATATAGATTGGATACTAAATGGTGGTGTGAAATTACTGTTACTAGTTTAAGTAATGATATGCAGTTATCTAGGAGAATGTCTTCTTCAGAGGAGATGCATGCTGAAGTCTTTGGGGGTAAAGTGCCTCGATGTCTGCTTCTTACTTTCAAATGGTTCAAAAGAAAAAATGTATATATAGATGACTGGTGGAAATAAAGCAAAATTTTAGGATGTTAACGATTATTCAGTCTAGGTAGTAGGCATTCAGGTTTTCATTTCATTACTCTTTCAACTTTTTCATGTTTTTGAAAATGTTCATAATATTTTAAAAAGATTTATTCATTTATTTTTGTCTGTGCCAGGCCTTCGTTTCTGCATGTGGGCTTTCTCTAGCTGTGGTTACGGGGGGGCTACTCTTTGTTGCTGCTCACGGGCTTATTGCAGTGGCTTCTCTTGCAGAGCACAGGCTCTAGGTCCGTGGGCTTCAGGAGTTGTAGCTCAAGGCTCTACACCACGCAGGCTCAGTAACTGAGGCAAAGAGGCCTAGTTGCTTCGTGGCATGTGGGGATCTTTCCAGAACAGAGTTCAAACTTGTGTCCCCTGTATTGGCAGGTGGATTCTTAAACACTAGACCTCCAGGGAAGCCGTCATAATTTTTTTTTTCTAAGTTGAGGAGAAAACATGGTCTGAAAAAGAGGAAATTGCTTTTCCTATTCTAGAACTTAATTTCCTTTTCAAGTTCTAAAAGTTTTCATCCTTAAGTCTGGTTGTTTGGGCAGATTGAGAGTTCTCAGACCCTGAAGGTATACAGGAAGGATGAGTGGGAGGAAAAAGTGAGAAGTCACTACAGAGACTCAAACGAGTCCAAGAGGAAACTGCCCAGCTGTGGTCAGTGGCTGCCTTGGGGTAGTTTGTTTATCACTGTTTCTTCTTCTTTTTTTTTAAAAAATCTGCTTCCTTACAGTTTCCCATAATTTCCAAATTTGTATAGTGATTGGTGATTATTTTTTGATGAGACAAAAGAAAAGAAATTTAATTAAATGGGACAGAGGTAAAAGAGTGAAACTGACTTTGCTTACACAAAAGATTTTAAATTGATTGGAGTTTGGACAAACCTACACTTTGGGACAGAGATGCTAGCTGACACTTGCTTCCTTTCTTAGAAGTAGAGAAAGCATTTAGAGTGAAAAGTGTTTTGTCTAGAAGAGGGAACGATTACAGTCTCAGAAAAACTGAAGAGTGTAGAACTTTAGACATGAATAGGGTAGAAGGGAATTTAGAGGCTAGATGAGAAAGGAGGGTTTTCTTTTTAAGATGTCTCTTTGACTTTGAAGAGTTTAGAGCCTCAGAGGGCTGGTTCTAGGTGCAAGGGAAATGGTGAAGGGGATTTTCAGGTTTCCTTCCAAACTGCCTGATCCAAGTTAGAAAGAAGACAGGAGTCTAGAATACCCTTTGAAAGTAAATATGAATGTCGAGGGATATCTAAACTGTGAACGGTGAAGGGCAGTTTGGAAGTGAGACTTGTTCTTAGACATTTTCTACCTTAATTCTCCTATGAGGACTTCCTGAGAGATTAAGTGACTCACCCAAAGTCAGCCATTAAAGACAGAAGCCAGTTTGAAAAAAAAAAAATCTCATGTAAGGATCCAGCTGCGAAGTGATTAGTATGTATACACTACATGGAGCGTCCCTATACCTCAGACGGTAAAGAATCCGCCTGCAGTGCAGGAGACCTGGGTTGGATTCCTGGGTGGGGAAGACCCTCTGGAGGAGGGCATGGCAACCCACTCCAGTATTCTTGTCTGAAGAATCCCCATGGACAAAGGAGCCTGGTGGCCTACAGTCTATGGGGCAGCAAAGAGTCAGACACGACTAAGCGACTAAGCACAGCGCAGCATAGCACATGTGCTACATAGGAGGAGGGCATGGCTACCCACTCCAGTATTCTTGCCTGGAGAATCCCACGGACAGAGGAGCCTGGCAGGCTACGGTCCGTAGGGTCGCAAAGAGTTGGATGCATCTGAGGCAACTGAGCATGATGCACACACTCTATAGAAAATGAATATTTTAGGCCTCCAAAAATGTACAGTAAAGTAACATGTGAATCTGTAAGTTCATATATGTAGTGTAACCGATTGGTAGCAATCTAGATTGATTAGTAACTATAATTGAAGTCAAACATAATTATATAACTTTAACCTGTTCTAGTTTAATGTCATTCAAATTAGATCACTAAATTGAGATTATGAAGATTAGTAGACTTGAAAATAAAACTAAACACGAATAAAGCCTCCAAATGACCCAGGTTGTCATATGCCAACCTTGAACTTTCCCGACACAACTTTTAAGCAATGAAAACTTTATCTAGCCTTCAAGATCACCACATAGACCATTATTAGAAAAACTTGAATGTCCTTGGAAAAATAAAGATGTGTGTTTGTACAGTTCTAGGCTACAAGATCCTGTGGTTTGGCCTCAGCCCTGCCATAACAAGTTGTGTGTTTCTTGAACAAATCACTTAAACATCAAAGACCTCAGGTTCTTGTCACTTACTTTTGACAGGGAATATTTCAAGCTGTCTACTGAGAACTGACATAAGCCAATTCGTTCAACACTTGTTAGTTCAGTTCAGTTCAGTCACTCAGTCGTGTCCAACTCTTTACGACCCCATGAATTGCAGCATGCCAGGCCTCCCTGTCCATTACCAACTTCCGGAGTTCACTCAGACTCACATCCATCGACTCAATGATGCCATCCAGCCATCTCATCCTCTGTCATCCCCTTCTCCTCCTGCCCCCAATCCCTCCCAGCATCAGAGTCTTTTCCAATGAGTCAACTCTTCGCATGAGGTGGCCAAAGTACTGGAGTTTCAGCTTTAGCATCATTCGTTTCAAAGAAATCCCAGAGCTGATCTCCTTCAGAATGGACTGGTTGGATCTCCTTGCAGTCCAAGGGACTCTCAAGAGTCTTCTCCAACACCACAGTTCAAAACCATCAATTCTTCAGAACTCAGCTTTCTTCATAGTCCAACTCTCACATCCATACATGACCACTGGAAACACCATAGCCTTGACTAGATGGACCTTTGTTGGCAAAGTAATGTCTCTGCTTTTCAATATGCTATCTAGGTTGGTGATAGCTTTCCTTCCAAGGAGTAAGCGTCTTTTAATTTCATGGCTGCAGTCACCATCTGCAGTGATTTTTGGAGCCCAGAAAAATAAAGTCTGGCACTGTTTCCCCATCTATTTCCCATGAAGTGATGGGACCAGATGCCATGATCTTCGTTTTCTGAATGTTGAGTTTTAAGCCAACTTTTTCACTCTCCTCTTTCATTTTCATCAAGAGGCTTTTGAGTTCCTCTTCACTTTCTGCCATAAGGGTGGTGTCATCTGCATATCTGAGGTTATTGATATTTCTCCCGGCAACTTTGATTCCAGCTTGTGCTTCTTCCAGCCCAGCGTTTCTCATGATGTACTCTGCATAGAAGTTAAATAAGCAGGGTAACAATATACAGCCTTGACGTACTCCTTTTCCTATTTGGAACCAGTCTGTTGTTCCATGTCCAGTTCTAACCATTGCTTCCTGCCTGCATACAAATTTCTCAAGAGGCAGGTCAGGTGGTCTGGTATTCCCATATCTTTCAGAATTTTCCACAGTTTCTTGTGATCCACACAGTCAAAGGCTTTGGCATAGTCAATAAAGCAGAAATAGATGTTTTTCTGGAACTCTCTTGCTTTTTTGATGATCCAGCGGATGTTGGCAATTTGGTCTCTGGTTCCTCTGCCTTTTCTAAAACCAGTTTGAACGTCTGGAAGTTCACGGTTCACATATTGCTGAAGCCTGGCTTGGAGAATTTTGAGCATTACTTTACAAGCATGTGAGATGAGTGCAATTGTGTGGTAGTTTGAGCATTCTTTGGCATTGCCTTTCTTTGGGACTGGAATGAAAACGGACCTTTTCCAGTCCTGTGGCCACTGCTGAGTTTTCCAAATTTGCTGGCATATTGAGTACAGCACTTTCACAGCATCATCTTTCAGGATTTGAAAGAGCTCAACTGGAATGCCATCACCTCCACTAGCTTTGTTCATAGTGATGCTTTCTAAGGCCACTTGATTTCACATTCCAGGATGTCTGGCTCTAGGCCAGTGACCACACCATCGTGATTATCTGGGTCGTGAAGCTCTTTTTTGCACAGTTCTTCTGTGTATTCTCGCCACCTCTTCTCAATATCTTCTGCTTCTGTTAGGTCCATACCATTTCTGTCCTTTATCGAGCCCATCTTTGCATGAAATGTTCCCTTGGTATCTCTAATTTTCTTGAAGAGATCTCTAGTCTTTCTCATTGGATTGTTTTCCTCTATTTCTTTGCATTGATCGTTCAGCAGCTGTCAGGTACAAATAAATACTCTGGTGATTAAATAGGTGGAGGGTGTCTCTGTTCCACAAACTTGCTTCCAAGTTATAAGCTACAGTGAAAGCAAATCTTCAAACAAATTCTGCCTAATCATTTGTAAGCAAACAAACACAAAGTTATCTTGTAACCAACACTAAGAGCAGATCTCAATCTCTGGCTTCAGGCACTCTGACTTGTATCTGAAGTTGGTGGTTCACTCTTAGTGGACTGGGCAGAAATTCACCTTGTAGTTATCAGGAATCTTTTCTGAAGTGACAGCTGCTGGATAAAGCAAAGCTCTAGACCTCAGATGCTCCACCAAGAGTAATAACTTGTTGGGCTTCTTGGATTCTGACACCCTATTCATGAATTGAACACCACTCATCTCATCAATAAAGTGCAGTGAAAGTGTTAGTCGCTAAGTTGTATCCTACTCTTTGTGACCCCATGGACTGTATCCTGCCAGGCTCCTCTGTCCATGGAATTCTCCAGGCAAGAATACTGGAGTGGGGTTCATTTTCTTCTCCAGGGGATCTTCCTGACCCAGGGATTGAACGCAGATATCCCACATGGCAGGTGAATTCTTTACCATCTGAGCCACCAAGGAAGCCCAGTCTTTGAATCTTGACCACCACTCATTTCACCAACAAAAGTTATACATTATGTCCCTCAGCTAATTAGCAAACCGTTGGGTAGATTTCAATAAGTTATTTGGAATGCTTGCGTATCTATCTCAGGAGTACAGATTCTTGGTTGGAATATTTTAAATATAAACTAAATACCTCTATGGTGAGGTGAAAATTAACTTATACATGTACACAAGTCTTTATTCTGTTGGACACCATAACATCTCTCAACATCCAATAATTGAGACATGGTTAAGTAGACAATTATTTAAGACCATGGAAGTTCATAAAAATATCTACTATGTGGCTACATCAATATTTGGAAATCTGTGTACAAAAGAATGTTAAATGGAAAAAAGCAAAATATGTAAAGAAATGTATATTAAGGCATTTTTTAAAAATTCAGATTATGTACATTATCAATATGTATTGAAGGATCTCAAAAGATGTAATGTCTTTCCTGCTAATATTTTTCAAGTACAAAATAGGAAAAAAATGCCATGATACTATGATCTTTCAAGTTATTCAGAAACATTCTTAATATTCAGATTCCAAGCCACAACCATTCATTCAAATCAATAGTTATTAAGCATTTACTCTGTGTCAGGCAGGGCTTCCCAGGTGGCTCAGTGGTAAAGAATCCACCTACCAACACAGGAGCTGCAGGAGACTAGGGTTTGATCCTTGGGTCAGGAAGATCCCCTGGAGGAGGAAATGGTAACCCACTCCAGTATTCTCACCAAGATGATCCATGGACAGAGAAGCCTGGCAGGCTATAGTCCAAGGGGCCGCCAAGAGTTGGACTTAACTCATCATCCGTGTTGCTCATCATCCATGTCAGGCACTAAGGGCACAAAGATAAATAAGACCAATACTGGGCTTCATGGAGTGAGCAATCTGGTGTTTGGAAACAAGTACATTGGTCATTATCAAGGCTGTATATTGTCACCCTGCTTATTTAACTTCTATTCAGAGTACATCATGAGAAACGCTGGGCTGGAAAAAGCACAAGCTGAAATCGAGGTTGCCGGGAGAAATATCAATAACCCCATATATGCAGATGACACCACCCTTATGGCGGAAAGTGAAGAGGAACTAAAAAGCCTCTTGATGAAGGTGAAAGAGGAGAGTGAAAAAGTTGGCTTAAAACTCAACATTCAGAAAACGAAGATCATGGCATCTGGTCCCATCACTTCATGGGAAATAGATGGGGAAACAGTGGAAACAGTGTCAGACTTTATTTTTCTGGGCTCCCAAATCACTGCAGATGGTGACTGCAGCCATGAAATTAAAAGACACTTACTCCTTGGAAGAAAATTTATGACCAATCTACATAGCATATTGAAAGGCAGAGACATTACTTTGCCTACAAAGGTCCGTCTAGTCAAGGCTACGGTTTTTCCTGTAGTCATGTATGGATGTGAGAGTTGGACTGTGAAGAAAGCTGAGCGCTGAAGAATTGATGCTTTTGAACTGTGGTGTTGGAGAAGACTCCTGAGAGTCCCTTGGACTGCAAGGAGATCCAACCAGTCCATTCTAAAGGAGATCAGCCCTGGGATTTCCTTGTAAGGAATGATGCTAAAGCTGAAACTCCAGTACTTTGGCCACCTCATGCGAAGAGTTGACTCATTGGAAAAGACTCTGATGCTGGGAGGGATTGGGGGCAGGAGGAGAAGGGGACGACAGAGGATGAGATGGCTGGATGGCATCACTGACTCAATGGACGTGAGTCTGAGTGAACTCTGGGAGTTGGTGATGGATAGGGAGGCCTGGTGTGCTGCGATTCATGGGGTCACAGAGAGTTGGACACGACTGAACGACTGAACTGAACTGAACTGACGTACTGTAAGAGACATGAAAAATGCTGCCCAAATTTCCAAGACTCTAGGACCCAAAACTTCCCTTAGCCTGTAGGACATATGGATGGGACTAGACTACATACAACCAACGAAACAAAACCCATGTTGTGACTCCCCATCCATCCCACTTTCTCAAGTTCTTTCTTTCGTGTCTTAGTACCAGACAAGCCTATGTGGCTATGTCTGCAGGCTCCTTCCATGTCTGGTATTGAACTTTTCTCCCCCAAAGATCTTGCTGACTGTAGAAGTCCTAGATATTTCCGTAATCCATAGACTTAGCCCTGTGATTATTAAATCTCCTGATAGGAAAACTCTATTTTAATGGGGACAATGTTTGGTGAAGCCGATTCTCTTCCTAGGAAATTTGAACTGTAGGTCTGAAGAAGGAACCAAAGAGTTGGTGGTAGTAACAGAATCCAAAAGACTCAGAGTATGGCACCTGGAAGCTATGAGTAAGCAGAAACTATGAGTAAGTAGGAGATATGAGATGGAGGGTCAGGCGGTTGGTTGGTAGTAAGAAGGCAGTGACAGAGAGAAGCTGTCAGCATAAACACAAGGGCCCATCAAACTGCTGCAAGAACAAGGATGGTGTTTGGGTTTTAGAGTATTAGGCAACCTGCTGCCCTCATTAGACTTCTCCCTAATCCTTTTCTTCCCAACTGCCACCAGCTCTCCTCCTTCAGCTTCTCTCTCTAGGCTGCCTATGTCATCTGCTCATGAACACTGCCTTCAGTTTGAAAAGGGCCACCATATTGAGAAGAATAGCCAGCCAAAGATCATCCAGCGTCCTTCAGTTATGGATTATACATGGAAAAGAAAAGCATGTTTGGCAGCATGGATTTTCTTTCTGAATTTCCTTTGGGAGCCTGATCATTAACACAGAAGACATTTCCTTCTATGTAACAGTAAAGCCATCAAATGGTCCACTTGTCACCTTGCAAAAAAAAAAAAAAAGATCTTGCCAAAACAGATAAATATTAAAACAAAACAAAATAAACCCCCCTACCACAGTATCAATTGCTACTGGGTATTCCCAGTGGTTCAGAGGTAAAGAATCTGCCAGTCAATGCAAGAGACGGGGGTTTGATCCCTGGGTTGGGAAGATCCCCTGGAAAAGGAAATGGCAACCCATTCCAGTATTCTTGCCTGGGAAATGCTATGGACAGGGGAGCCTGGTGGGCTGCAGTCCATGGGGTCGCAGAGTCGGAAGCAGCTGAGTGACTAAACGACAGCCACCACGACCACTCTCATACCTACAAACCTCACTGTTGCTGCTGTTAAGCTGTTTGGAAATCTAGTAGAACGTAGTCTCCCCTCCCGTCTACTCTGTACACCTAGACATGGTTGCTCCATTGTACCATTGTGAGGATACATAGTTTTTTGCAATGCTGTGTAGCTGTTCCCTCCAACATAGCAGGAAAAATAATTACCTTGATGAATGTTTATAAAATGCTCAATAACAACAACTTTACACTGTTAACCCACAGAAAACAGCAAAATTCTGAAAAGCCATTATGCTTCAATAAAAATTAATTAATTAAAAAAAGTAAAAAAGGATAAAAAAATATGCCATACCAAAGAATCTTGTATTTTCCTTTAAATGTTGGCAGATGAGGAAATACACCTGGGAGGAATTAGAGTTATGTAAGAAGATACGGTATTCCTATGCAGGAGACCCTGGGTTGATTCCTGGGTGGGAAAGGTCTCCTGGAGAAGGACCAGGTACCCACTCCAGTATTCTTGGGCTTCCCTGGTGGCTCAGATGGTAAACAATCAGCCTGAAATGCAAGAGACATGAGTTTGATCTCTGGGTTGGGAAGATCCCCTGGAGGAGTGCATGACAACCCACTCCAGTATTCTTGCCTGGAGAATCCCCACGGACAGAGGAGCCTGGTGGGCTAAAATCCAGGGGGTCGCAAAGAATCGGACACAACTGAGCGACTAAGCACACAGCACACAAGAAGATATGGTATTATTCCATGTAGAATAAAAGATAGATGTAGCTGAAAGTTCTCTGTTCTTTGGGGGGTATTGTTTATCTTCATTTTACTACTGTATCTTTTTAAATCCCCATTAATCTGCATTTAATTAACATCTTGATTTTGAAATTGCTGTTGTTTAAACTTGTACAGCTAAAAGGAAATCTTGAGTTACCCAACCATCAATTATTAGTTGAGTAATAAAAGCTATTGAAGGGAGTCTTGCTTACCAGCCTGCACACACAGTGTTCCCTCCCTTCTGTTATGAACTCTATACATACTGATATTTAATATAAAATAAACAGCTTCCTCAGTTGCTCAACAGTAAAGAATCTGCCTGCCAATGCAGGAGATGAAAGAGATGCAAGTTTGACCCCTGGGTCTGGAAGATCCACTGGAGGAGGAAATGGCAACCCACATGTAGCAGTACTGACAGGAAAGCCCCATGGACAGAGGAGCCTCATTGGCTGCAGTCCATGGGGTTGCGAAGAGTCAAACGCAACTATCTGAGCACTCACTCAAACAAAGATGGGACACACCGCAGTTCTCCTCTTGGTCTGAGTTCCCAGTTCTTTGTCCCTGTCTGAGTTGGGCAACAGACGAGTAAAACAATTATTGCAATGCAGTGTGTTCAGTGGGAGGCATTTGACTCACACTGGTGTCTGGGGCATGAGGTAGCAACTATTAAGAAATACTTTTATATTTATGGTTCGGAATAGATTAGATAAATAAATGACATCAAAGTCTTAAACAACTAATATTTTTTCTCAATATCTAACCCTTGTCCCCAATTGTTCCTTGAATAATCCATTTCTTCCCAATTAAATTATAATATATAAAATAGCTATTATATTATGATGTTTATACAAATATATGGGAATTTCCTTTTCTGTTTCATTCATTTTTGTATTCTTTTGCTGTATCTTAACCTTTACTTATCGTGGCTTTAGAATGTTTTGGTAGCTAGGGAGCCTAGTCCCCCTAAATGTTCTTCTCTGTAAAATTTTCCTTGCCATTTTACAAGTTCTTTCACATGAATTTTAGGATTATTTCATCAAGCACTCTTCTCCCTCAATAGTTCCTGGTGGCAATTCGATAAATCCACGTATTAATGTGGGCTGAACTGACGTGTTTATACTCTTCAGTCCTCTCTACCAAGGACATCAATAGGATATGTCTACAAGGAACAAAAATTTATACATATTTTCTTACAAAAATTAGGAGTTTATCATGAGAAAAAGAGGAGAAGGGGACGACAGAGGATGAGATGGCTGGATGGCATCACTGACTTGATGGACATGAGTCTGGGTGAACTCCGGGAGTTGGTGATGGACAGGGAGGCCTGGTGTGCTGCGATTCATGGGGTCGCAAAGAGTCGGACACGACTGAGCGACTGATCTGATCTGATGAGAAAAAGTGACAAAGACATTTCTTTGTATTTATATATTTCTGAGGTTTGCTATTTTTCTCTTCATGGCACATTTCTTTTTTTTTTTTTTTAACTTGCCTATGATGGTTTAGGTATTTTGTTTGCCATCATAAACAGATTACTTTTCCCTTCTATTTCCTTATAAAGGAAAGATATTTTTAAAAAATGTTTTATTATATTCAACCACTTTACCAAGTTCTGCTATTTTTAACAGTTTTTCTGTGGGTTTTCTTAGGGCTTCTATGTAAACAAATCATTTTCACGCAATGAATATTTAGGCTCCTTTTATAAACTTGCTTATTAAACCACTTGGAGGTGGAATGAAAAATGAGAAAGTGGGACTTGAAGGTCTGGAAATTGGATGAGAAATTATGGTGTTTAAGAACCAAAGCAGAGTAATAAGGGTTGAATGAAAAGGATGTATTAAGAGAAATTCAAAAGGTAGAAGAATGTGAAGGACTCAGTGATTTGGGAAAAGGGATTAGGAGAAATAAAGGATGATTTATTTTTAATTAATTAATTTTTATTGAGGTATACTTGACTTACAATGTTGTGTTAGGTTAGATTCTGGTGTATAGAAAGTATATTTATATATTAATATACATATATATTCTTTTTCACATTCTTTTTCCATTATAGTTTATTACAAGATACTGAATATCTTGTGCTATACAGTAGGACCTTGTTTTTTATCTCTTTTATATGCAGTAGTTTGTGTCTGTTAATCTTAATCTCCTAATTTATCCCCTCTGCCACCACCTTTTCCCTTTGGTAACTGTAAATTGGTTTTCTGTGTCTGTGAGTCTGTTTCTGTTTTGTAAATGAGTTCATTTGTATAGGATGACATTTAAAACTAATTTTGCTTATTTGCTTCTGGCTGTGCTGGGTCTTCACGCTACGGGCTTTCCTCTAGCTGCGGTGAGCAGGCCTCCTCTCTAGTGGCCTCTCTCGTTGCAGAGCGCAGGCTCTAGAGCAGGCGGGTTTCAGTAGCTGTGGCATGTGGGTTCAGCAGCTGCAGCTCCCTGGCTCTAGAGCGCAAGCTCAATACTTGTGGCTCAGGGTCTTAGCTGTTCCTCAGCATGTGGGACCTTTCCAGATCTCTTGCATTGGCAGGCAGATTCTTTACCACTGAGCCACCAGGGAAGTGCAGGATGACTTTTAGGCTTTAGTTTTGGGTGACTTTGTAGAAAGAGAATTCAGTAAACAATATTTCTGATAAAGAATAATAGAGTTATTCAGTTTACCGTTAGGAGATATACAGTTCGTGTGTTCATAAGTAAAAATAAGGATTTTTTTTGTTTGTTTGTTTGTTTTTAACTGATTCTTTGGGATTTTCTAGTATAAGATCATATTATCAGCAAGCAATGACAGTTTTATTTCTTCCTTTCTGTTTTGGATGCCTTTTATTTCTTTATCTTGCCTAATTGTTCCAGCTAGGACTTCCAGGACTACAGTGAATAGGAGTGGTGAGGGTGGGTATCCTATCCTTGTTTCTGATCTTAGAACAAACATTTAAAATTTCTCTCCATTGAGTGTCATGTTGGCTATGAGTTTCTCCTACACACCTTTTATTACATTGAGGTATATTCCTGCTATACCCAGTCTATTAAGTGTTTCTACCATGAAAAGATGTTGTATTTTGTCAAATACTTTTTCTGTATCTACTGAAATGATCATGTGATTTTTATTGTTCCTTTTATTGGTATGATGGTGGTGGTGGTGGTGGTTTAGTTGCTTCAGTCATGTCCAACTTTTTGCAACACTATGGACTGTAGCCCGCCAGGCTCCTCCATGGAATTCTCCAGGCAAGAATACTGGTGTAGGTTGCCATGCCCTCCTCCAAGGGATCTTCCCAATCCAGGGATTGAACCCGAGTCTCTTATATCTCCTGCATTAGCAGGCGAATTCTTTACCACTAGTGCGATCTGGAAAGCACATTGTTGTGATATGTTACATTTATTGATTTGCATATATTGAATCATCCTTACATCATCCAAGGGATAAATTATACTTGGTCATGGTATATAATCCTCAGTTCAGTTCAGTCGCTCAGTCGTGTCCAACTCTTTGCGACCCCATGAATCACAGCACGCCAGGCCTCCCTGTCCATCACTAACTCCTGGAGTTCACTCAGACTCATGTCCATCGAGTCAGTGATGCCATCCAGCCATCTCATCCTCTGTCGTCCCCTTCTCCTCCTGCCCCCAATCCCTTTCAGCATCAGGGTCTTTTCCAATGAGTCAACTCTTAGCATGAGGTGGCCACAGTATTGGAGTTTCAGCTTCAGCATCAGACCTTCCAATGAACACCCAGGACTGATCTCCTTTAAGATGGACTGGTTGGATCTCCTTGCAGCCCAAGGGACTCTCAAGAGTCTTCACAAACACCACAGTTCAAAAGCATCAATTCTGCACTCAACTTTCTTCACAGTCCAACTCTCACATCCATACATGACCACTGGAAAAACCATAACCTTGACTAGATGGACCTTTGTTGGCAAAGTAATGTCTCTGCTTTTCAATATGCTATCTAGGTTGTTCATAACTTTCCTTCCCAGGAGTAAGTGTCTTTTAATTTCATGGCTACAATCACCATCTGCAGTGATTTTGGAACTCAAAAAAATAAAGTCTGACAATGTTTCCATTGTTTCCCCATCTATTTGCCATGAAGTGATGGGACCAGATGCCATGATCTTAGTTTTCTGAATGTTGAGCTTTAAGCCAACTGTTTCACTCTCCTCTTTAATTTTCATCAGGAGGCTTTTTAGTTCCTCTTCACTTTCTGCCATAAGGGTGGTATCATCTGCATATCAGAGGTTATTGATATTTCTCCCGGCAATCTTGATTCCAGCTTGTTCTTCTTCCAGCCCAGCGTTTCTCATGATGTACTCTGCATATAAGTTAAATAAGCAGGGTGACAATATACAGCCTTGACGTATTCCTTTTCCTATTTGGAACCAGTCTGTTGTTCCATGTCCAGTTCTAACTGTTGCTTCCTAAGAGGCAGGTCAGGTAGTCTGGTATTCCCGTCTCTTTCAGAATTTTCCTCAGTTTATTGTGATCCACACAGTCAAAGGCTTTGCATAGTCAATAAAGCAGAAATAGATGTTTTTCTGGAACTCTCTTGCTTTCTCTATGATCGATCAGATGTTGGCAATTTGATCTCTGGTTCCTCTGCCTTTTCTAAAACCAGCTTGAACATCTGGAAGTTCACGGTTCACGTACTGCTGAAGCCTGGCTTGGAGAATTTTGAGCATTACTTTACGAGCATGTGAGATGAGTGCAATTGTGCAGTAGTCTGAGCTTTCTTTGGCATTGCCTTTCTTTGGAATGAAAACGGACCTTTTCCAGTCCTGTGGCCACTGCTGAGTTTTCCAAATTTGCTGATATCTTGAGTGCAGCACTTTCACAGCATCATCTTCCAGGATTTGAAATAAATCAACTGGAATGCCATCACCTCCACTAGCTTTGTTCATAGTGATGCTTCCTAAGGCCCACTTGACTTCACATTCCAGGATGTCTGGCTCTAGGTGAATGATCACACCATCATGATTATCTGGGTCGTGAAGATCTTTTTGTACAGTTCTTCTGTGTACTCTTGCCACCTCTTCTTAATATCTTCTGCTTCTGTTAAGTCCATACCATTTCTGTCCTTTATCAAGCCCATCTTTGCATGAAATGTTCCCTGGGTATCTCTAATTTTCTTGAAGAGATCTCTAGTCTTTCCCATTCAGTTGTTTTCCTCTATTTCCTTGCATTGATCTCTGAGGAAGGCTTTCTTATCTCTCCTTGCTATTCTTTGAAACTCTGCATTCAGATGCTTATATCTTTCCTTTTCTCCTTTGCTTTTCACTTCTCTTCTTTTCACAGCTATTTGTAAGGCCTCCTCAGACAGTCATTTTGCTTTTTTTGCATTTTTTTTCCATGGGGCTGGTCTTGATCCCTGTCTCCTGTACAATGTCACGAACCTCCGTCCATAGTTCATCAGGCACTCTGTCTATCAGATCTAGGCCCTTAAATCTATTTCTCACTTCTACTGTATAATCATAAGGGATTTGATTTAGGTCATACCTGAACTGAACTGAATTGAACTGAATGGTCTAGTGGTTTTCCCCACTTTCTTCATTTTAAGTCTGAATTTATAACCCTCATGTGTTCTTAAATTTAGGTTGCTAATATTTTGTTGAGAATTTTGGCATCTATATTAATCAAGGATATTGGTCTATAGTTTTCTTTTCTTGTGATACCCTTATCTGATTTGGGTATCAAAGTAATGCTAATTTTGTACAGGATGAATTTCTAAGAGTTCCCTCCTGCTCAATATTTTGGAAGAGTTTGAGGAAGATTGGTGTTAATCCTTTAAATGTTTGATAGGATTCTCTGGTGAAGTCATACTAGCTTTGGAGATTTCTGTGTTGAGGGTGTTTTGATTGCTGATTCAATATCTGCTTTTATTATTATGTTCAGATTTTCTGTTTTTTCCTTATTCTGTCTTCGTGGATTATGTGTTTCTACAAATGTATCCATTCCTTCTATATAGTTTGTTGCCATATGACTGTTCATAATAGTCTCTTATGATTCTATGTATTGCTGTAATATCATTTCTATTTTTATTTAGTTGAATCTTCTCTCCTTTTGTCTTAGTTTAGCTGAAAGTTTGTCAATTTTTTTTTATCTTTTTGAAGAACCAGCTTTTTGTTTTATTGACCTTTTCTATTGTCCTTCTGGTCTCCATTTCAATTATTTCTGTTCTGGTTCTTATTATTTCCTTTCTTTTGCTAACTTGAGGCTGAGTGTGTTCTTTAGTTCCTTGTGTAAAGTAAGGTTGTTTATTTGAGACCTTTCTGATTTCTTAACGTGAGCATTTATTATTAGGTTGATGCAAAAGTAATTATGGTTTCAGACCCTGAATTTTAAATCATAACTAGGCTCAGGCACATCTTTATTAATCAAAATAGGAACCATTACAATCAACACACTTTTGCCAATGAAAAATAAATTTGTTTATTCCTGTAGCATAAATATTCATGCTTTGGGATTGGATGAAGTCTTGGAAAGCATTTTCTGCCTCCTGCTGGCTGTGGAAGCATTTTCCCTGCAAAAAGTTGTCAAAATGCTTGAAGGAGTGGCTGTCAGTCAGCGAGAGGTCAGGTGAATATGGCAGATGAGGTAAAACTTTGTAGCCCAATTCGTTCAACTTTTGAAGCTTTGGTTGGGCGATGTGCAGTCAGGCATCGCCTGGGAGAAGAACGGGGCCCTTTCTGTTGACCAGTGCTGGCCGCGGGTGTTGCAGTTTTCAGTGCATCTCATCGATTTCCTGAGCATACTTCTCGATGTGGTGGTTTCGGCTGGGATTCAGAAAGCTGTGGTGGATCAGACAGCCAGCAGACCATCAAATAGTGACCATGACCCTTTATAGGTGCAAGTTTGGCTTTGGGAAGTGCTTTGGAACTTCTTCTCGGTCCAGCCACTGAGTTGGTCTTTGCCGGTTGTCTTATATATCCATTTTTTGTCTCACATCACAATCCAATTGAGCAATGGTTCATTGTTGCTGTGTAGAATAAGAGAAGACAACACTTCAAAAGAACGATTTTTTTTGATCTGCGATCAGCTCATGAGGCAGCCACTTACTGAGCTTTTTCACCCTTCCAATTTGCTTCAAATGCCAAGTGACTGTAGAATGGTTGACTTTGAGTTCTTGGGCAGCTTCTTGTAAGAGGATCGGCTTTGATGGTGCTCCCAATTGGTCATTGTCAACTTCCAGTGGCTGGCCACTGTACTCCTCATCTTCAAGGTTCTAGTACTGAAGTTTCATACAATTATTGTATTGTTGTCTATTTGTCCCTTAATATCTGTTATTAATTGCTGAATATATTGCACTGCTTTACATAACAATTGTTATATCTGCTGAGAAATCTGCTGATAGCCGAATGGGGGTAACTTTATAGGCTACTGTCTTTCTCCCTGGCTGCCTTTAAAATCCTTTCTTTATGGTTGTCTCTTGACAGTTTTGATACAATATGTCTTGGAGAAGGTCTTTTTGGTTGAGATAATAAGGTGTTCTTTTAGCATTGTGGACTCAAATTTCTAGTTCCTTCTCCAGGTTTGAGAAGTTCTCAACTATTATTTCTTTAAATACACTCTGCTCCCTTCTCACTCTCTGCAGCTGCTGGGACAGTCATTACACTCATTATTCTTATGTTGACTTTTTTTTTTTTTGGCCATACCACTTGGCTTGTAGGATCTTAGTTCCCTGACCAGGGATCGAACCTTAGCCCCAGGAGTAAAAGCATGGAGTCCTAACCACTGGACCACCAGGGAGTTTCTTTCTGTTGGCTCTTCTAATGGAGTCAGGTTTTCTTCACTTTCTAAAAATCTTTATACTCTCTCCTTTTCCACCCCAATCATTTCTATATTCCTACCTGCCGGGGTCCAGCCCCGGCTGATCCAGGGTATTCAAAGGAGAGACGGCGTTGGCGACTATTTATTTATTTATTCATCAAAGATATAAAGAATAATAGAACGAGGATAGCTCAGTAGGAAAATTCAGTGGAGAAAAGAAGCTGAGTAGCTTGGTTTACACGGAAAATCAATATAACCTGTGACACCAGGTTAGCTCTGACCACGGAGGCCGTAGGTGCCCTCTCGAATAGCGGAAGGTGCCCTACCTTAGACACCTTCTCGAGTGGGTCTTAGAAGCCCAGGCAAATAAATGGTCGCAGAGGATATCCGCGCTCCAGATGGAGACTCAGCTGGAAGTTAAGGGGAAGAATGACATGGGGAGACCAAGCTTTGGTGAGCAAGGCCCATAGCTTTATTTTCAACAGAGGCTTATATACCCTAAGTTACACATAGAGGATAATAGGGGATGCAAAGTCAGCAGTCTTTGATCCTTATCAAAAACCAGGGTTTCTTTCCTGCAAATTTATCATATACAAATGGTTTAGGTGATTTACATCATCTTCTGGCCAGAAGGCTTATTAACATTTTATGACTCTTGACAAAGACTTATCAACAAAGACTTATTTTCTCTAAGAGTAATTATTTTAAGGGTTGGCACCATCTTCCAAAGATAAAATTGCATTCCTATAGGGCGGATGTGTAATGGGTTTACAACAAAGGAAAGAATTTATTACCTTAAGGGTCTAAAGTTACTAACACCAAGGCCACTACTTATTTTTTCTACATACCAACTATTAATTAATACACATTCAAGGATACAACACAGGGGATGTGGAAACTTGGCAGCAAGCATTGGTTCATCAATGAAATCTTTTACTAGTTTTATTCTGATAGTTTCTAACTCTCTGAGAGGCTCTACGCTATTTGAATATCTTAAGCTTCCCGTGCCTCTCGAGGCTGGGAGACTGTAAATAATCTTATGCATAGCTGTAGGAGTCTGGGTAAACTTGTCAGGCAAGTTAGAGAGCGATCTGAGGGGTTTGGATTTAAACACTCCTAATTGCCCAGGAACTTTATTAATTGGAGCTGTAAGTTAACTCTTTGACAGAGAGAGTGAGATGGTGGTGGGGGACAGCCCCCAGTAAAGTCAGAGGTGAGAGCACAAAGCAATAAAGTAGGCAGACTCTGGTTTTTTGGGGGTAGATGCTCGAGAATATCTGGGGGGACTCCTGAGGCTGGATCCCGCCTTTGCGTATGCCGAGCCTCCTTCCTCATGACCTTTGTCACGAGTGGAATGTCTCTCGCAGGCTCCCGGCACCTACCTTCAAGTCCATTCACTCTCTCTTCCACATGACCTGTTCTATTTCCATTGCATTCTCATTCACTCTTCATCTTATCTATTGGGTTCTTCACCTGCAGAATTTTTATTTGCTTATTTTTTTAGAATTTCCATCTCTTTGGTAAAGTACTCCTTCTGTCCATTAATTTTATTTTGGGATTCATTGAATTGCCTTTCTGAGCTTTCTTGTAGCTCATGGATTTTCTTTGTAACAGCTATTTACATTCTTTATGATTTACATCTCAATATTCCATGTTTTTGGCTTTGGCTGTTGAAGAACTGTCATTTTACTTTTGTGATACCATATCACTGTGACTTTTTATGATGTTTGATGAAAACTGCCTCTGCTGCTGCATTTGAAATAATGCACACCCTTTTTTTCAGGCAAGGCTTTGTTTATCTAACAGGTTGGTAGTTAGGAACGGTAGTTAGGAACTTTTCTTATGTTTCCAGAAGGTGGTGATACAGCACAGGTTTTAGGCTTCTTGCTCTGGAACTGACCCATGGTGCATTAAAAGAAAAAAGCGAATGTGGTGGCAGCATAAGTGCCTATTTCAGGGTGCAGGAAGTGGGGAATGTGCGTACTTAGCACTTGAATATGCCTATGGCCAGTAGAGGGGCTTCCCTAGTGGCTCAAAGAATCTGCCTGCAATGGAAGAGACCTGGGTTCAATCCCTGGGTTGGGAAGATCCCCTGGAGAACAGAATGGCTACCCACTCCAGCATTCTTGCCTGGAGAATTTCATGGACAGAGGAGCCTGGTGGGCTACAGTCCATGCGGTCGCAAAGAGTCAGATACAACTGAGCGACTAACACATAGCCCAGTAGGGGGATCCTCAAGCCTGGGGTGATGTCAGAGGTCTATGAGCCGTCTCCTTGCCTCCCAAGGCAGGCAGCAAGAGATATGAAAGCGTCTCTTTTGTTCTCGCTAGTCACTGTGGTCTCTCCTTAGAGAGAGCAACTGGTCCCTGCAGCTGCAGCTTGCATGGCCAGGCACACTCCCATTTAGCGCCCTCACCCTCCACCACCTCGTGCTGGCTTGCTTCTGGACCAGCCACGGCCTTTGCTGCCATTGGCTCTGCCACCACGTCTCTTGCTCTGCCATCTTCTTTGTGGTCCAGTCAACCCAGTTTCCGATGCATAGATGGATAGATCTTTCAGGTGTCCTGGTGTGCTCTGCAGAGGCATTTTTTTTTTAAATTATGAATGTTCACTTAACTGAAATCAAAGGGGAGAGAAAAGTAATAACTCACACCACCATAATGCAGACATCCAGCATCCTGTCTGTAGATTTACCCTTATTAGATTGTTCCTTTAAGATGGATGCTTTTCACTATATTTACATTTTGTCTCAATAACAAAAATTTTGTTTTTGAAAAAGTGTTTTGCTTTCAAAAGTTTGGTAAAGCTGAGTTCTTTTTAATGAAAATGAAGACATATTAAATCCTTCCTCAAGGGGTTGAAAAAATATAGACTGAATACTAAGGAAATTAGCATATAAGACGGAAGAAAATGCAGTCTAAAAAAGGAAGCTAGAAGACAGTTATAACAATAAAAGGAAAGCTTAGAATTTCTGCCTTTGTATCAATTTGGGGGTAATGTATCAATTTTTTATCAGAGAATCCTTTTAAGATAGAGTGTGTATATATATATGGTGAGAAAGACTAAAATGTATTAAACTATAAAAATAAGACATGATCTCTTCCCTCAAGGCACTTACATAGTAATAAATGTACCTGTCTTGGAAGTTCCTGCTTCAAAACATATTTACATGTGTGTTCTCATATATTGGCTTCCCTGGTAGCTCAGACAGTAAAGAATCTGCCTGCATTGCAGGAGACCTGGGTTAGGTCCCTGACTTGGGAAAATCCCCTGGAGAAGGGAATGGCTACCCACTCTTGCTTGGAGAACCCCATGGACAGAGGAGCCTGGTGGGATCCTAAAGGAGTCATAAAGAGTTGGACATGACTGAGTGACTAACACTTCTCACGTATTGAGACCATTATTTTAGCTGAGAAGGTATTTTCATTTTCACATTTTACTCAAGAAATACTATGGCAAAATCTAAAATATGATGCTACTTCATAAATGAAACACTATGACATGAGATGCACTATAAAGTCACCTTAGCCTCTGACTTGATGTGACCTTCAACTGATAATGTGACCCTGTGAAATAATGGACCTTGACATATGTCAAAAAGAAAAGTACCAACAACCCAGAAAAAATGGGCAAAAGATGTGAATAAAGAGATCATGGGAAAGGAAATGCAAATGGTTCTTAACTATCCTAAAAGAGTCTCAATATCACTCACAGCAAGATAATGCATATTAAAACTATCATTGGACACCATTTTACCCATCAATCTGGCAAAGGTAAACACATTTTGATAATATTCTGTCTTGTGGCTGGCACATGAAGACACGGGCCTCACATGTTGCTGCCAGTTGGAGTAAAGATTGGTACCACTGGTGTGAAAATAATTCTGGGAGTATTTATCGAAATTAGAAATGCATATACAGGGACTTCCTTGGTGTCCCAGTGGTTAAGAATTCACCTTGCAATGCAGAGAACGTGGGTTCAATCCCTGGTTGGAAAACTAAGGTCCCACATGCCACGCAACTAAGCCCCTGAGCCACAACTAGAGAGTTCATGCACCGCAAGGAAAGATCTCACCTGATGCAAGAAAGATCCAAACCAGCCCAATAATAATTTTTTTTTCATGAGTATACAGAGATTCCCATTTTTGGCCAAAAAGGAGTAACTGATGTCAAATTTACCTTCATATTAATATTTAACAACTGTAAATTCAGACCAAGTATATGAAATCATGACTTTCAAAATATTGGCCACCAGGCAGCCAAGAAGAGTGATCTGAGAGACTGGGAATACAAGCAAGGTGAATGCTTTCAGTGTCCAAGATCACTGCCTGCAGAGAGGTTCCAATTTGACAAGGCAAGGGAGGCTCAGGGGGTCTCTGGTGTGGGGAATAGGGTTTAGACCATGGGGAGGCCAGGGCTCATGATGGAAGTAAAGTCTGATGCTGTAAAGAGCAATACTGCATAGGAACCTGGAATGTCAGATCCAGAATCAAGGTAAATGGAAGTGGTCAAACAGAAGATGGCAAGAGTGAACATCGACATTCTAGGAATCAGTGAACTGAAATGGACTGGAATGGGTGAATTTAACTCAGATGACCATTATATCTACTACTGTGGGCAGGAATCCCTTAGAAGAAATGGAGTAGCCATCATGGTCAGCAAAAGAGGCCAAAATGCAGTTCTTGGGTGCAATCTCAAAAATGACAGAATGATCTCTGTTCATTTCCAAGGAAAATCATTCAATACCACAGTAATCCAAGCCTATGCCCCAGCCAGTAACACCGAAGAAGCTGAAGTTGAACAGTTCTATGAAGAACAACAAGATTTTCTAGAGCTAACACCTCCAAAAGTTGTCCTTTTTATGATAGGGAACTGGAATGCAAAAGTAGAAGTCAAGAGATACCTGAAGTAACAGGCAAATTTGGCCTTGGAGTACAAAATGAAGCAGGGCAAAGGCTAACAGAGTTTGCCAAGAGAATGCACTGGTCATAGCAAACACCCTCTTCCAACAACACAAGAGAAGACTCTACACATGGACATCACCAGATGGTCAATACAGAAATAAGACTGATTATATTCTTTGCAGCCAAAGATGGAGAAGCTCTATACAGTCAGGAAAAACAAGACCAGGAGCTGACTGTGGCTCAGATCATGAACTCCTTATAGCCAAATTCAGACTTAAATTGAAGAAAGTAGGGAAAACCACTAGACCATTCAGGTATGACCTAAATCAAAGCCCTTACAATTATATAGTGGAAGTGACAAATAGATTCAAGAGATTAGATTTGATAGAGTGCCTGAAGAACTATGGACAGAGGTTTGTGACTTTGTACAGGAGGCAGGGATCAAGACCATCTTCAAGAAAAGAAATGCAAAAAGGCACAATGGTTGTCTGAGGAGGCCTTACAAATAGCTGAGAAAAGAAGACAAGTGAAAGGCAAAGGAGAAAAGGAAGGATATACTCATCTGGATGCCAAGTGCCAAAGAATAGCAAGGAGAGATAAGAAAGCCTTCCTCAGAGATCAATGCAAAGAAATAGAGGAAAACAATCAAATGAGAAAGACTAGAGATCTCTTCAAGAAAATTAGAGATACCCAGGGAACATTTCATGCAAAGATGGGCACAATAAAGGACAGAAATGGTATGGACCTAACAGAAGCAGAAGATATTAAGAAGAGGTGGCAAGAGTACACAGAAGAACTGTACAAAAAGATCTTCATGACCCAGATAATCATGATGGTGTGATCACTCACCTAGAGCCAGACATCCTGGAATGCAAAGTCAAGTAGGCCTTAGGAAGCATCACTACGAACAAAGCTAGGTGATGGAATTCCAGTTGAGCTATTTCAAATCCTAAAATATGATGTTGTGAAAGTGCTGCACTCAAGATATCAGCAAATTTGGAAAACTCAGCAGTGGCCACAGGACTAGAAAAGGTCAGTTTTCATTCCAATCCCAAAGAAGGGCAATGCCAAAGAATCTTCAAACTATTGCACAATTGCGCTCATCTCACATGCTAGCAAAGTAATGCTGAAAGTTCTCCAAACCAGGCTTCAACAGTACATGAATTGTGAACTTCCAGATGTTCAAGCTGAATTTAGAAAAGGCAGAGGAACAAGAAATCAAATTGCCAATATCTGTTGGATCAGAGAAAAAGAAAGAGAGTTCCAGAATAACATCTACTTCTGCTTCATTGACTATGCCAAAGCCTTGACTGTGTGGATCATAACAAGCTATGGAAAATTCTTCAAGAGATGGGAATACCAGACCACCTGAAGTGCCTCCTGAGGTATGCAGATCAAGAAGCAACAGTTAGAACTGGACATGGAACAACAGACTGGTTCCAAATTGGGAAAGGAGTACGTCATGTCTGTATATTGTCACCCTGCTTATTTAACTTATATGCAGAGTACATCATGTGAAATGCCAGGCTGGATAAAGCACAAGCTGGAATCAAGATTGCTGAATGAAATATCAATAACCTCAGATACGTAGATGACACCACCCTTATGGCAGAAAGTGAAGAAGAACTAAGGAGCCTCTTGATGAAAGTGAAAGAGGAGAGTGAAAAAGTTGGCTTAAAACTCAACATTCAGAAAACTAAGATCATGGCATCTGGTCCCATCACTTCATGGGAAATAGATGGGGGAACAATGGAAACAGTGACAGACTTTCTTTAGTTGGGCTCCAAAATCACAGTGAAATTAAAAGATGCTTGCTCTTTGGAAGAAAAGCTATGACCAACCTAGACAGCATATTAAAAAGCAGAGACATTACTTTGCCAACAAAGGTCCATCTAGTCAAGGCTATGGTTTTTCCAGTAGTCATGTATGGATGTGAGAGTTGGACTATAAAGAAAGCTGAGCACTGAAGAATTGATGCTTTTGAACTGTGGTGTTGGAGAAGTATCTTGAGAGTCCCTTGGATAGCAAGGAGATCCAACTGTCTATCCTAAAGGAAATCAGTCCTGTATATTCATTGGAAGGACTGATGCTAAAGCTGAAACTCCAATACTTTGGCCATCTGATGCGAAGAACTGGTTCATTGGAAAAGACCCTGATGCTGGGAAAGATTGAAGGTGGGAGGAGAAGGGGATGACAGAGGGTGAGATAGTTGGATGGCATCACTGACTTGATGGACATTGGCCGGCTCCAGGAGTTGGTGATGGACAGGGAAGCCTGGTGTGCCGCAGTCCATGGGGTTGCAAAGAGTTGGACATGGGTGAGAGACTGAACCGAACTGAGGCCAGGGTGGATGGCATTTATGAATAGAGTTCCAGAGAGGAGCATGCACAGGGAGAGTGCCCAGAGATCTGCAGACACATAAGGAATCCACGGAGCTGGGGATAGAACCTCTGGATACTTCTGGGCCATTTTGAGAAAACGACTCTCCTGATAGAGACATACCGGGGCGTGCGATATGGTTGTACAAGTTGGTCACTGCTTGAATACCTTTGGCCAAGGGGCTGAAATTCAGTCTATTTTTTTTTCTAGTTGTGCACGCTGGCCCTGGAGCAGGGTGATAAAAGCCTAGAGAAAGAAGTCTTTTTCAAATCAACACAGAGATGCTGTCTACTCACCAAGCAAGGAGAATGCAGGATTGGCTCTGCTTAGATAGAGCGCCTTTTTTTCTGAATTTCACAAAGGCAAATATGACTGATGTTTCTATAATCCCACCACATACCTCAGCCAGCTTGCTGTGGACAGTTTTTTTGGTTTCTCAGACTCATCTCAGCGGACAGTAACCTTTAGTGAGCTTCTTGTAGGGGAAATTCAGCTTGGCCCTGAGGGGGAACTAATGCAAGTTTTTTCTAGGGGGGGCATGGGAGGCGGCGGATAAGTGCTCCAGCCTTGTCTCCATGTAAACAATTCTGCGGGTGCTCTGTACATATCTCGGGGGTCCTGGCAACTTTTCAGACACACTTTCATATTGGCATTTCCTCCCCCTCACCTCCCTCTCCCTACTCCCTTTCTGCTGTTTCCTGGAATTACATTTCAATAGACTAACTGCACCCGAGCCCTTTTCTCAGCCTCTGTGGAGTGGAGAGTAAGGTGAGGATTAACTGAGAAAGCAGTCATGGACAACGGGGGCTGTGCTCTCATGGGCAAAGTGATACGCTGTAGCATCATACATGGTAGTGAAAGATTACCTATCACCTTCTAAGTAAATACATTTGGTGCATCTGTACAATGGAATGCCATGCAACTTGAAACAAAATGCGTAAGCAGAGTCGGACACGACTGAAGCAACTTAGCAGCAGCAGCAGCAGCAGCTAGCTATCTAGAATCCACAGACATGTGGCACCCTTCGGCAGCACTGGATCCCGTTGACTGTCTCCATCTTCAGCCTCATCTTCCACCACTTGACCGATGTCAACATTGTGGCCCAGTCCCACTATTTTCTTCCTTCTTCCACTCTTCTTTATCTTCAAATATTCTATTATTTCCACCTAAAAGAGTGTTCCCACACCTCCTAGCCCCACCATCTCTTTATCATATGGCAAAGTCTAACATCCTTCAGTTCAGATCAGTTCAGACGCTCAGTCATGTCCGACTTTTTGCAGCCCCATGAACTGCAGCACACCAGGCCTCCCTGTCCATCACCAGCTCCCGGAGTCCACCTAAACTCATGTCCAGTGAGTCGGTGGTGCTATCCAACCATCTCATCCTCTGTCGTCCCCTTCTCCTCCTGCCCTCAGTCTTTCCCAGCATCAGGGTTTTTTCAAATAAGTCAGTTCTTCGCATGAGGTGGCCAAAGTATTGGAGTTTCAGCTTCAACATCAGTCCTTCCAATGAATACCCAGGACTGATCTCCTTTAGGATGGACTGGTGGGATCTCCTTGCAGTCCAAGGGACTCTCAAGAGTCTTCTGCAACACCACAGTTCAAAAGCATCAATTCTTCAGTGCTCAGCTTTCTTTATAGTCCAACTCTCACATCCATACATGACCACTGGAAAAACCATAGCCTTGACTAGACGGACCTTTGTTGGCAAAGGAATGTCCCTGCTTTTTAATACGCTGTCTAGGTTGGTCATAACTTTCCTTCCAAGGAGTAAGCATCTTTTAATTTCATGGCTGCAACCACCATCTGCAGTGATTTTGGAGCCCACCAAAATAAAGTCAGCCACTGTTTCCACTGTTTCCCATCTATTTCTCATGAAGTGATGGGACCGGATGCCATGATCTTCATTTTCTGAATGTTGAGCTTTAAGCCAACTTTTTCACTCTCCTCTTTCACTTTCATCAAGAGGTTCTTTAGTTCTTCTTCACTTTCTGCCATAGGGTGGTTTCATCTGCAAAACTGAGGTTATTGATATTTCTCCCAGCAATCTTGATTCCAGCTTGTGCTTCTTCCAGCCCAGTGTTTCTCATGATGTACTCTGCATAGAAGTTAAATAAGCAGGGTGACAATATACAGCCTTGACGTACTCCTTTTCCTATTTGGAGCCAGTCTGTTGTTCCATGTCCGGTTCTAAGTGTTGCTTCCTGACCTGCAAACATCCTTCAGATGTCTATTTTTTTAATAGACATTTTTTTAAACTAACCATTTTATTTGTTTATTTATTTATTTTTGACTGCACCACATGGCTTCTGGGATCTTAGTTCCCTCACCAGGGATTGAACCTAGACCTTTGGCAACGAGAGTGTGGAGTCCTCACCACTGAACCACCAGGGAATTCCCCAGGTGTCCACTTAGATGTCACCTCTGCTGGGTTTCCTTCCCTTCCCCTGAGTTAACTACTGTATCCTTGAACCTCCTTTATTATAGCTTTTCACACAGTGGTTGCAATTGCTTGTCTGATTTCCTGCCTCTGCTACTAAAGTCCACATTCCTTGAGGAAAGAGACCTCATCTGCTTTGTCTCCCATTCACATTCCTCTTCACTCCAGAAGACTTAGTAGTTTTCCCCAGAGTCTAAGATTTCCAAAACTGTGTGTTGGATGAATGAATGGGCCAAGCATCTCTCACTGTAGAATTTCCCAAAGATTTTGGTAAAGTCTGATAGGCGATGCCGAGTACTGAACAGCTCATAGAGTGGTCCCCACACAGAGGCCCAGAGACAATCTTCTGGTCTTGAGACATGTCCTCTCATTCTTATGATTTCTCATTTAAGAAGACTTTCACTAGACATAATCCCATGGTGTAGACAAATGTGGTGGAAGACCCCATGATGTCTAAGATCTCCTGATGTCAGTTTGTCCTTTTACTGTCTCCTGAGGAGCAAATGGATCAACATTGTCTGTTGTTCTTTAGCAAAACATGTCAAAGCCTATGTTGATTTTCACAAGTAATAATGCCCACAAATCCCCTGCTGTAACCCCCTTTGTTGAAAAATCATACCTTGCACTTTCTTTCTTGCTACAGAGATTAGGGAGGAGGTTGACTCTCAGTGTCCTGAATAACGTAAAAGACGATGACATTTGGGCGTCACCTGGGCCCACAGTTTAGGCCCGGAGTGAAACTTTGTAATTGGCTATTTGTTACTCTTGCGTGGGGTTACCTGATTACGCTCACAAGGTGGCGTCACCACTAGCTTTGAGGCCGAAGGTCAAAAGTAAAGGAATTATGCCTTCAGTCAAACGCAAGAACAATTTAATATCTGGATATTGCTTAGCACTGTACCTGGTTTTTACAGATGTCTGGTTACAGATGTCTGGTTTTTGGTTGTATAATTTCTGTTTTGTTGTGATCAAAGGACTCAGAATATGACTTTGCCCACAAAGGAGAGTCATGCTCCGTTTGGGTGGGTTATAAAGCTGATGTCATGAGGAAAGCACTTTGCAAGAGAGGATCACAGGCATGGGCACATGGATGCTCTGATTCTAATGTAACTTAGGAGACTCCTTGGCATTGGGTTTGGCAGGGGAAAGACTACTATGATACTTGTGCACGTGCTCAGTCGCTCAGTCATGTCCAGCTGTTTGTGACCCCACAGACTGTAGCCTGCCAGGCTCCTCTGTCTCTGGGTTTATCCAGGCAAGAATACTGGAATGGGGGTACTGTTTCCTTCTTCAGAGGATCTTCCTGACCCAGGGATTGAACTCATATCTCTGGCATTCTTACATTGGCAGGTAGATTTTTACCACGGAGTCACCCAGGAAGCCCTGCTATGGTGCTCAATGATTGCCAAGTCAGCACATCGTAGGTAAGTGTTATACCTCAAGGGTGGAGATGTAGCTATCAAATCCTACAGACATTCAATGCAGTATCCGTTCTGTGAGAGGCATTCTGCAGGGTAGTGTGGGATATCAAGAAATAGTGACTTCATGTTAGTTAATTTACCATTTAGTGGGAAGACTAGGCATAGATTAGATCAAGATAAGTCCCGTAATTGAAGTTATTGTTGTTTAGTCGATCAGTTGTGTCTGACTCTTTTGCAAGCCCATGGACTGTAGCCTCCCAGGCCCCTCTGTCCATGGGATTTTCCAGACAAGATTACTGTACTGGGTTGCCATTTCCTCCTCCAGGGGTCCTTCCTGACCCAGGAATCTAGCTCATGTCTCTGCATCTCCTGCATTGCAGGAGGATTCTTTATTGCTGACCCACTGGGGGAGCCCACAATAACAACAACAACCAGTGCTATAATTGAAGTCCTGTGTGTTTATTACGGAAGCCAATAGAGTGTGCTGGCTAATTCAAATGACATGGGTTCATGTTGGCTCTACCACCTCTCACCTGTCTGTCTTTAGACAAGTTATTTAACTTCAGATTAATATTGTTTGAAAAAGAGATGATAATAAATTGCTTCCAAATCTTTAAGGTATATGCTCTGAATTGCCTATCGGTGCTAACAGAAGTCTCTAGATAGACATGCACCAGACCTGCGGTTCCCAACCTTTTTGCCACCAGGGACCTATTTTGTGAAAGACAAATTTTCCATGGATGGGGAGAGGGGATGTTTCAGGCGGTAATGCAAGTGATGGGGAGACTCAGAGGAAGCTCACCTCCTGCCATCCAGCTGGGTTCCTACTGCTCCTGCCATGGAGCAGTACTGGTCCATGGCCTGGGGGTTGGGAACCCCTGCCCTAGACCCTTTGAGTATTATTGGTCATTGGTATTTTGGTCATAGGGCTTAAGAGCAGCTTGTACTGCAGCCTGAACTTTCTATCCACTCAGATCTGTCAGCCAAAGTGAAAAAAAAAAGAAAGAAAAACTAGATGAGCTTGGGAACACAAGAGTAGAGGCTACACACGCCTTGCTTTTCATCGCTGTTTCTACAAGACATCTCATGCAGATGAAACTAAGAAAGCTTGAGTTAGGAAGATTTATGTTTTCTACTTTCGGTGGAAATGGGGGCTTGAGAGTGAAGTCAATCTAAGTTCCAGAGAAATAAAGTTTAAAAAAAAAAAAGTCTGGAAATCTGTCCAGTTACTCAGTAACTAGCTCTGTATAATGACTCCAGTGTGGTGCACGTTCCCACCAAGCATTCTGCCCCTAGATGGCCTACCTTTAAAAAAGGCAGAATGCTTGGTGGGAATGTGCACCACACTGGAGTCATAGCATAGGAGAAGGAATCTAAAAACTTGCAAATTTCTTGCTCATTAGGCCAATAGGCATAATTAGTAATAGACCAGTGTGATGCTTAATAGAATCGAAGACAGTCAAGATCTCTGCTAATTTTGGCAGACAGCAGGTAAATTGACACATCCTTCAGGCAAGACTGTGACGGTGGGCTGCAGGCCCTGTCGGATAAAAACAAAGGTGCACCACTGCTAACTCATTAAATCCAGAATCACTGGCAAATACACCCACAACAATAACATTTGATCCATCAAGAGTTACATTTCATCCTCCTTGATCAAACCAGTGCATTCACATATTCACCAGCTTTCTGCCAATAGAAAGTAGCAAAATTTTGCCATTATTTTAGAGAGTAAGCTATTTCCTTCCATGTCAGACTTCGTACTTATCTCCTCGAAGCAATGTGCAATCTCACCCTAGTTATGGATCTTGTGACCAGATAGAGTGTAGGGGTAAATCTCAAGGAGCATGAAACTGAAAGTGAAAGTTTCTCAGTCATGTTCACCTCTTGGTAACTCCATGGACTATACAGTCCATGGAATTCTCTAGGCCAGAATACTGGAGTGGGTAGACTTTCCCTTCTCCAGGGGATCTTCCCAACCCAGGGATTGAACCCAGGTCTCCCACATTCTTTACCAACTGAGCCACAAAGTCATCCCCTTATGGGCACCCGCTTCATGTAGAATCATTACAGGTTTTTCAAGCAAGTTAAGGCTTGCCAACTCAAACAAAAAGAGTGTAAGCTCCCCACACTGCAAGGGGTGTCTCGAGAATCAAGAATCTCAGCTTCACCTTAATCCAAACAAAGGTAATCATTCTAAGTTTCAGCCTCCCACTTCTTCCCAGTCAATGCCCTAAGTTTCATAGGAGAAATTTAATGGCCACAAAACATTGAAAACCTTAGGGCTGCCATAGAAACTCTCTGGTTCTATGATGATGACTTAAGCTGAGAGTTTAAAAGCCTCAGTTCCTTTTCTTCTGTAACTGCTACTATGCACTCAGGAAAATCTGTTCATCACCACATCCTTACAGTCATCATTATTGCTGTAACAGTACCAACCATAGGTGATAATGTGATGAACTGCAGTACCACTGCATACCACGTGTGGTAGACACACTGCAAGGCGGTCCCTGCCTCCCATGGGTTACAGCATTGTATGATCTCTTGGCCCGTGTAAGAGCGACACCTGCTGTTTGCTTTTAACCAGTAGAATGTGCCAAAAATGAGGCGATGTTACCCCTATGATTATGCTACATTAAACCGTTGTAGCAGACTAGAGAAAGGGACTCTCTCACTAGCCTTTTTGTGTGTGGTTTCCTCATTTTCTCTTTTCTAAAATAATTTTTATGGGAGTATAGTTGATTTACAGCATTGTTAGTTTCAGGAAAGTGATTCAATTCTTTTCCATTTGATTCATCACAAGACACTGAAAATAGTTCCCTGTGCTATAGAGTAGAACCTTGCTGTTTATCCATTATATGTATACTAGTTTGCATCTAGTAATCCCAAACTCCCAGTTCACCCCTACCCACCCCCCACCCCCTTGGAAACCAATCAGCTCTCTATGTTTGTGAAGCTGTTTCTGTTTTGAATGTAAGTTCAGTTGTGTCATATTTTAGATTCCGCACATAAGTGGTATCATATGGCGTTTGTCTTTCTCTTTCTGACTTACTTCACTTAGTATGATAATCTCCAGGTCCATCCATGATGCTGCAAATGGCAATATTTCATGCTTTTTATGGCTGAGTAATACTCCATTGTATATATGTATCACATCTTCTTTATCCATTCGTCGGTCAGTGAACATTTACATCGTTTCCATGTCTTGGCTATTGTGGATAATGCCGCTCTGAACATAAGGGTGCACATATCTTTTTAAATTATAGTTCTGTCTGGATTTATGCCCAGAAATGGGATTGCTAGATCATATGGCAACTTTCCTTTTAGTTTTTAAAGGAAACTTCATACTTTTTTCCACAGTGGTTGCATCAACTTCTATTTCCTACCAACAGTGTAGGAGGGTTCCCTTTCCCCCAGCATTTGCTATAGATATGAAGTACTACATTTAAAGTGCAGCTTTTGAATACAAGTATAAAACGTGTTCGTGGTGTGATAAGATCGGTTTCTTGGGAAGGTGAAGGCAGTGTTTTCTTTTTTTTTTCCCACATTTCTGAAGTGCGCGTCCATATGGAGATGACTTTACTTGTATGACGTTCCTGATTCTGTCCTTTTATCTCTTTTTGCATTTCCCCAGAAAAGAAGAGATGACCTAATAGATTGGTAGGGTTGGAAGTGTAAACTAGCCATGTTCAGCTCAATTACACTGTCTTCCTCTTGGAAGCAAGCTACCCAGCAGAATCATAAATTCTCCCCTTTCCCTACATTCCAGGTGTTTACTGGGAAGGGAGGAGGTGATGAGGGGCACTTGAGTATTCCAGTGCTGGGTGGGTAAGTCCTTTTAATTCTTCAGTTCTATATTTGGAATTCTATGTGCTTGCAGATATAATTCATTTTTCACATTAGCTTTATCACTAATAAAAGTGGTATTATAGTTCTCCATCTGAGATATCCTTTTGTCTTACTCCTCAGTTATTCAGAACGTGACTATTGAAAACAAGAATGTCTTTAATTGGACCTTCTCAATCCCTGGTGGCTCAGAGGTTAAAGCTTGGAATGCGGGAGACCCGGGTTCAATCCCTGGGTTGGGAAGACCCCCTGGAGAAGGAAATGGCAACCCACTCCAGTACTCTTGCCTGGAGAATCCCCTGGAGGGAGGAGCCTGGTAGGCTACAGTCCACGGGTCGCAAAGAGTCGGACACGACTTCACTTTCACTTTCAATGCCAACATTGAGTTTATCTCTTTTGAAGTCTCACAATCATTGTGTGAGGTGGTCAGAGATGCATTTAATGCCCAATTTATAGATGAAGAAACTGAGACCCAAAGATGTAAAGCCTGTGGTCTAGTGGAATCCTTTTCCCCTAGAACCAGTGGGAGCAGGTAGTCAGGGAGGCAAGTATAGGCCTAAATAGCAAAGACCCTCACTCTGGAGACCTAGGACAGGAAGTGCCCTGTTTGACAGCACAACGAGTTCTGCTACACTTTTCTCTGTTCATCTTGCGTATTGCTTACTTTCCTGATTAAAACAGTGTAAAGAAGGCAACAGAAAGACACCGGGATTGAATAGACTCCTGAAGTGACTTTCGGTCCTACCACATCAGTCCCTCTTGCAGGCTTCGATGCCATTGCTATACCACTCAGCGTCTCTCAGGTCTAAAAACAAGGTCGTATTTGGGGAAAATTGAGAGGAGGCTCGGGAAGGAAGTACCAGAGCTTTATTTACCTCAAAAACAGTCTTACCAATGGGAGCTTTCAAAATAGTAGGTGGGCTGAGCAGAAGTAAACAGTAACTTGTGCCCTCACCTGCTGCCGGATGCCATTTCCAGCAGAGACAAAGGGTCAGGCGGTCCTACATTATTCTAAGCATTTGCCTCTGGATCTTCTCAGGGTCCCCTCTGGTTTCAGGTGAGAGATAATTGACCTCAAAAACTCTGTTAGCTCTTTGTGTCTCGTAATTGTGTTGATCTGAGTTTGGGGCAAAGGAGTGGCTACTTGACCTTTAGCAATTTCAACTGTGCGCTTATTTGGGTTATGACTTTCTTTTGCTTCTTGTTCTTTTCCTTTGATTAGAACAAAAAGATTCAAGCCCAGGTCTTGACATATTCTCCTCTTTTCTGAGACATTTCAGCTAAATGCATGATTTTTGCTCCCAAGACAGTGCTGTTGCTGAGATTTCCTGCCTCCTTGCTAATCCTGTTGCCCTGTGTTGGTCAATCTGGAGGAAATAGCATGGCCTAGATCTTTTGCCTCCTTCCCTTGAGTATACTGTCAGCCGCAAGCACCCAGACCCCTGCATGCTCTCCATTGACCTTTATCCTAATCATTTAAACTCCATTAGCCATATTATTTTAATTGTGAGCAATACTATCACGTATTTTCTTATTGTTAATTTCTTATTGTTACATGTAAGAAAATGTTACAACATTTTCTTATTGTTAATTAAACATGATATGTGAGATATTTTTCCCCAACATAATACAAAGGCAGTAAAGAATCCGCCTGCCAATGTAGGAGATGCAAGAGACACAGATTCCATCCCTGGGTTGGGAAGATCCCTGGAGAAGGGCTTGGCAAACCACTGCAGTATTCTTGCCTGGAAAATCCCATGGATGAAGAGCCTGGTGAACTACAGTCCATGGAGCTGCAAAGAGTTGGACACAGATGACATGACTTAGCACACAGCACAGCACATATACATATATATATATATATATTTCACATATTCCTTTTCATTCATCTATCAGTGGATTCTTAGGTTGCTTCCATGTCTTGCCTATTGTAAATAATGCTGCAGTGAATATAGGAGAGCATATTTATTTTTGAATTAGTATTTTTGTTTTCTTTGAAAAAATACCCAGGAGTGGAATTGCTGGATTTTACGGTAGTTCTATTTTAAATTTTTTGAGGAACCTCCATACTGTTTTCCAATGCTAATGTTAAATATTATTACTAATATTGCCTGAGCCTGAATGTTTTAAAATCTTTCAGTTCATTCTTCTCTGACAAGTACAGGTGTATATATAAGAAATTCCTACCCAACTGGGTTTCTAGCTCCCCTCCCCCCACCTTTCTTTGAACTTCTTTATGTCCTGAGGCACATTTGTTTATTTTTGACACCACAGCATTTGGGAGCTTAGATCCCTGACCAGGGTCGAACTCACTCCCCCACATTGGAAGCACGGAATCTTCATTACTGGATGGCCAGGGAAGTCCCATGGACTGCTGTTCTTAAGCAAGTCATGTCAGGATTGCCCTTGGAAATGAGGTCATATATATATATATATATATACGCACGTTCGACCTCACTTTGCTGCTTTTCCTTTTTAGACTTTGGGAAATCCTCCTTGTTATCTTCTAAAACCAAGAACAGTGATCATTAGTAACAAAAAAATAAATTTCCCTTTCCCTGAGAACTGGTTAAGTGTGACTGATAGCCTAATTTTTAAATCTTTACAGGAGGTGAACTATGAATATTTGAATTCGATTTTTCTTGTGCACAAAGGGGAAAAACAGACAAAAAATTACGTTTTATGTTGAAAACAGTTTGAATATTCATGTTGTAGGGAAGGGAAAACCTTTCCCTCCATCCTCCTAGATTCTCTGAGGCCCTTGTACATTAGACTGACCAAAGACAGATTATCAAGGGAAAAGCAAACAAAAGTTTATTGACATGTGCATTGTACACCAGGAACCCAGTGAAAGGACTCCTGAAAAATACCATCGCACACCTTCACCTTCTGCTCAAAGACTCAAAATTGTATTTAGTCATGTTTTGTGTACACATGGAAGGAGAGGGAAGGAAAGAATATCTTTTATCTCTTTTTGTCCCAGGATGGGATTGTTCACTGTTGTCTACATCTTTTCTTGGCCAACATATTGAAAAAGTAGTTGGCATTTCTGCATTGGTCCCGTAAACCTCTATTTTTATTCCAGATTTGGGGCTCTTGATCGCCATAGGTGTTGGTGATGTTGTTTAGTCTCTCAGTCGTGTCCGACTCTTGCCACCTCGTGGACTGTAGCCCACCAGGCTCCTCTGTCCTTGGGATTTCCAGGTACGAATAGTGGAGTGGGCTGCCATCTCCCCCTCCAAGGGATCTTCCTGACTGGAGAAGCAACCCCACGCCCGAGGCCAGGGGTGGTGGCCGGGAGGACCAACCCCACGCCGTGGCTGCGTGGGCACAGGAAGGCCTAGAGGAGCTATCCCATGTTGAAGGTCAGGAAGGGCTGCAGTGAGGAGATACCCCTCATCCAAGGTAAGGAGCATTGGCTGCGCTTTGCTGGAGCAGCTGTGAAGAGATACCCCATGCCCAAGGTAAGAGAAACCAAAGTAAGATGGTTGGTGTTGCAAGAGGGCATCAGAGGGCAGACACACTGAAACCATACTCACAGAAAACTAGTCAATCTAATCTAATCACACTAGAACCACACTAGGAGTTAGCCTTGTCTAACTCTATGAAACTAAGCCATGCCCGTGGGGCAACCGAAGATGGGTGGGTCATGGTGGAGAGATCTGACAAAATGTGGTCCACTGGAGAAGGGAATGGCAAACCACTTCAGCATTCTTGCCTTGAGAACCCCATGAACAGTATGAAAAGGCAAAATGATAGGACACTGAAAGAGAAACTCCCCGGGTCGGTAGGTGCCCAATATGCTACTGGAGATCAGTGGAGAAATAACTCCAGAAAGAAGGAAGGGATGGAGACAAAGCAAATAGAATACCCAGCTGTGGATGTGACTGGTGATAGAAGCAAGGTCCGATGCTGTAAAGAGCAATATTGCATAGGAACCTGGATTGTCAGGTCCACGAATCAAGGCAAATTGGAAGTGGTCAAACAAGAGATGGCAAGAGTGAATGTCGACATTCTAGGAATCAGCGAACTGAAATGGACTGGAATGGGTGAATTTAACTCAGATGACCATTATATCTACTACGGCGGGCAGGAAGACCTCAGAAGAAATGGAGTGGCCATCATGGTCAACAAAAGAGTCCGAAATGCAGTACTTGGATGCAATCTCAAAAACGACAGAATGATCTCTGTTCATTTCCAAGGCAAACCATTCAGTATCACAGTAATCCAAGTCTATGCCCCAACCAGTAACGCTGAAGAAGCTGAAGTTGAACAGTTCTATGAAGACCTACAAGACCTTTTAGAACTAACACCCCAAAAAGATGTCCTTTTCATTATAGGGGACTGGAATGCAAAAGTAGGAAGTCAAGAAACACCTGGAGTGACAGGCAAATTTGGCCTTGGAATACGGAATGAAGCAGGGCAAAGACTAATAGAGTTTTGCCAAGAAAATGTACTGGTCATAACAAACACCCTCTTCCAACAACACAAGAGAAGACTCTATACATGGACATCACCTGATGGTCAACACCGAAATCAGATTGATTATAGTCTTTGCAGCCAAAGATGAAGAAGCTCTACACAGTCAGCAAAAACAAGACCAGGAGCTGACTGTGGCTCAGACCATGAACTCCTTATTGCCAAATTCAGACTTAAATTGAAGAAAGTAGGGAAAACCACTAGACCATTCAGGTATGACCTAAATCAAATCCCTTCTGATTATACAGTGGAAGTGAGAAATAGATTTAAGGGCCTAGATCTGATAGATAGAGTGCCTGATGAGCTATGGAATGAGGTTCGTGACATTGTACAGGAGACAGGGATCAAGACCATCCCCATGGAAAAGAAATGCAAAAAAGCAAAATGGTTGTCTGGGGAAGCCTTACAAATAGCTGTGAAAAGAACAGAAGTGAAAAGCAAAGGAGAAAAGGAAAGATATAAGCATCTGAATGCAGAGTTCCAAAGAATAGCAAGAAGAGATATGAAAGCCTTCTTCAGCGATCAATGCAAAGAAATAGAGGAAAACAACAGAATGGGAAAGACTAGAGATCTCTTCAAGAAAATGAGAGATGCCAAAGGAACATTTCATGCAAAGATGGGCTCGATAAAGGACAGAAATGGTATGGACCTAATAGAAGCAGAAGATATTAAGAAGAGATGGCAAGAATACACAGAAGAACTGTACAAAAAAGATCTTCACGACCCAGATAATCACGATGGTGTGATCACTGACCTAGAGCCAAACATCCTGGAATGTGAAGTCAAGTGGGCCCTAGAAAGCATCACTACGAACAAAGCTAGTGGAGGTGATGGAATTCCAGTTGAGCTATTCCAAATCCTGAAAGATGATGCTGTGAAAGCGCTGCACTCAAGATATCAGCAAATTTGGAAAACTCAGCAGTGGCTACAGAACTGGAAAAGGTCAGTTTTCATTCCAATCCCAAAGAAAGGCAATGCCAAAGAATGCTCAAACTACCACACAATTGCACTCATCTCACATGCTAGGAAAGTGATGCTCAAAATTCTCCAAGCCAGGCTTCAGCAATATGTGAACCGTGAACTTCCTGATGTTCAAGCTGGTTTTAGAAAAGGCAGAGGAAACAGAGATCAAATTGCCAACATCCGCTGGATCATCAAAAAAGCAAGAGAGTCCCAGAAAAACATCTACTTCTGCTTTGTTGACTATGCCAAAGCCTTTGACTGTGTGGATCACAAGAAACTGTGGAAAATTCGGTAAGAGATGGGAATACCAGACCACCTGATCTGCCTCTTGAGAAATTTGTATGCAGGTCAGGAAGCAACAGTTGGAATTGGACATGGAACAACAGACTGGTTCCAAATAGGAAAAGGAGTACATCAAGGCTGTATATTGTCACCCTGTTTATTTAACTTCTATGCAGAGTACATCATGAGAAACGCTGGACTGGAAGAAACACAAGCTAGAATCAAGATTGCTGGGAGAAATATCAATCATCTCAGATATGCAGATGACACCACCCTTATGGCAGAAAGTGATGAGGAACTCAAAAGCCTCTTGATGAAGGCGTAAGTGGAGAGTGAAAAAGTTGGCTTAAAGCTCAACATTCAGAAAACTAAGATCATGGCATCCGGTCCCATCACTTCATGGGAAATAGATGGGGAAACAGTGGAAACAGTGTCAGACTTTATTTTTCTGGTTACAAAATCACTGTGGATGGTGACTGCAGCCATGAAATTAAAAGACGCTTACTCCTTGGAAGGAAAATTATGACCAACCTAGATAGCATATTGAAAAGCAGAGACATTACTTTGCCAACAAAGGTTCATCTAGTCAAGACTATGGTTTTTCCTGTGGTCATGTATGGATGTGAGAGTTGGACTGTGAAGAAGGCTGAGCGCCGAAGAATTGATGCTTTTGAACTGTGGTGTTGGAGAAGACTCTTGAGAGTCCCTTGGACTGCAAGGAGATCCAACCAGTCCATTCTAAAGGAGATCAGCCCTGGGATTTCTTTGGAAGGAATGATGCTAAAGCTGAAACTGCAGTACTTTGGCCACCTCATGCGAAGAGTTGACTCATTGGAAAAGACTCTGATGCTGGGAGGGATTGGGGGCAAGAGGAGAAGGGGACGACAGAGGATGAGATGGCTGGATGGCATCACTGACTCGATGGACGTGAGTCTGAGTGAACTCCGGGAGTTGGTGATGGACAGGGAGGCCTGGTGTGCTGTGATTCATGGGGTTGCTAAGAATCGGATATGACTGAGTGACTCATATGATCTGATCTGATCTGATCTGATGCATACATATAAAAATGGAAACAATACACTTTTCAAAACAGTGTTTTTTCATTAGGAGACACAAATTCCATCTCTACTCTTTTCAAACCTATTTTCAGCACTTGGTCCTCAGTATGGGATATTTATCTTGAAAGACAGCTTTGCCTGGCTGTCTGTACATTCATGCATTCCAGTCTGCCTGTGGCCTTTCAGACTTTACTCTGAAAGTAAAGGACCCTGTACTAACCCTCTGTTGCATGGAGAATACCCTTGTCAGTTTCAGCGGCTGTTCTGAAACGAGTGAATCGTGCTTTCCAGAGACTGTCTCCTGGCTATTTGGGCTTTCTCTGTTCTCAGTCTGTCAGACATGCCCCTGTTCCCCTCTGTTTCTCCCTGCACAGCCCCCAGTACCACAGAGCTCTTGGGGTCATGGGTGTTTATGTCCATCCGTTTGTATTTTCAGGTTCATGGAGAGACTTTGGCAAATGGTTGTGTTAAAAATGTTGTCCACAAATTTTGGTCTAGTTTCTCTGTTTATATCTGGGAATTTGAGGAGATTCAAAAACTGTGCTATAGAAAACCACAAAATTCTGTAAAGCAACCATCCTTCAATTAAAAAAAATAAGTTAATAGCTAAACTGGAAAGAAACAAACAAAAAAAAACCTGTGCTACTGCCGCTGCTACTTTCAGCTTGATTTTCTTTATAATGTTACACAATCTGTGTATCTTTAAGCAGTATATTTTAAATAGTTTTGCTTTTTCCTTTGAAAATTATGTGAATATGTATTTTTTTAATACCTTCCTTTTGGCCAAACGATATGTTTTTGAGTCATTCATGTTGATGCTTATTACTATATTCATTCAGATTTGCTGCTATATTTATCATATTACATGAACATATGTCTGACTCTTTTATGACCCCACGAACTGTAGGCTGCCAGGCTCCTTCTGTCCATGGGATTTCTCTAGAATACTAGAGTAGATTGACATTTCCTTCTCCAGGGGATCTTCCCAACCCAGGGATTGAACCTGTGTCTCCTGCATTGGCAGGCAGACTCTTTACTGCTGAGCCACCAGGGAAGCCCATGAATATATATCACAGTTTATTAATCCATTTGCCTTAATATTTTTTCCAGATTTTGCTAATAATTAACAAGGCGTTAGTGAATATTCTGTACTCATCTTCTCATGCACATTTGTAAGACCTTCCAAGAAAGTATATCTAGGTAAATGTGAAATGGTACTACTTTTAATTTCAGTTTGCATTTTCCTGATTTAACAAATGAAGTTGAGCATCTTATCATGTGTCCAAGTTTCCTCTTGAATGAAATGCTTGTTCATGACCTTTGCACATTTTTCTGTGGGATTGTTTGATTTTTTTTTTATTGATTTAGAAAAGTTTTTTTAAAAAATATACTCTGGATACTAATAATTTCCTGGTTATATTATATGTTCTCCAAATATTTTCCCATGGTTTCTGTTTTGCAACCCCATGGACTGAAGCACACCAGACTTCCCTGTCCATCACCAGCTCCTGGAGCTTGCTCACACTCATGTCCATCGAGTCGGTGATGCCATCCAACCATCTCATCCTCCATCACCCCTTCTCCTCCTGCCTTCAGTCTTTCCCAGCATCAGGGTCTTTTCCAATGAATCAGTTCTTCTTATCGGGTGGCCAAAGTATTGGAGCTTTAGCTTCAGCATCAGTCCTTCCAATGAATATTCAGGACCGATATCCTTTTCATTCATAGAGCTTTTAAAATACATTTTACTATCTGATAGAGCAAGGCTTCCATTTCCCCAACATCGTACTTTTTGCCTCCCCACCATACTGCCTCAACAATTCCTCGTAATGCTTCTATTTCCCTTTCCAATAAGCCAAATTAGGGGAAAAAAAGGTCCCACTTTGCAGAGGAGATTTCCTAACTCATGTGGTACTCGGCCCAGCCCCACATGTTGACAGCCAGGAGTAGGTATTTGCTTCTTAGTTGTGTACAGGAATGCTAACATTACCATATAAACTTTATGGATTTTTCCTAAGAGTAAAAGCATTTTCAGAAATAATAGTTGATTATCATGGAGAAATGTCTATGAAAAGAAACAGGGACCAAATTAATCCCTAATTTGCAGCTAGAGAAGTTAAGGCACAGAGAGATTAAAGAGTTTCTAAGGTAACTTTTTCCCCTTGACTATCAGCTACACGCTATCAACTACCTAGGTCCTCAACTTTTAGTGAAAGGGTGATGGGAGAGGTAATGCATCAAGTCAAAGGGAAACATGGCAAAGATCTTCAGGGGACTGGGTACCTCACACAGGCACAGGGCTAAGAGACACCGACCTTTTGGTTGACAATAGTGGCTGGAGTGCAGTTATGTTAGGATAAACGTGAATTCTGTAAACTTGCCAGTTCCCGTGATTCTGCTTCCCTTTGCTCTTCTTCCGTGGCTTCCTCCCTGTGCCTTCCCTCCTGCTTTCTTCTCTCTTACCCTGTGCTTATATTCCTCGGCACTTCTATTCCTTATACATGCATTCTATACAAGCTCTTCCTTTTCGCTTTTGAAGGATTTTACATTGCTCTGGTACTCTTGCTTAGGGATCTCTAATATGGTTCTACAAGATAATGCCCATTATATAATATAGTAACAAATGTTGTTTAAATTCCAGCAGGTTGGATGAGGAAATGTCAGCTACATTTTATCTTAAATGTTTACCTACACACCCATATATGTAAAGTTATTTAATCACAAGAGAGATTCCATTTGTCTTGAGGATTTAAGACTTTTTTTTTTGCTAAGTCACATTTGCTATCAAAACAGTTGCTCTTTAAATTACGTAGGAAACTGCCTTGTTCTGTTTTTAAGTACCCACTAGATGTTGCTAAAGGGCTGTGGGAAAAGCAGTCTTCAGGTTTATCCAAAGCTTCTGAAGTACTGAACTTGAGCTTGAAGGAAACTTGGAGCTATGGGAAATAGGAAGGATAAAAGCCTAAACACAGAACCAGGAAGCATATCTTCAAAAGACAGGAAGAAAGTAAAACTAAGGGCTGAATATTTAAAGACAGTGTTGGCGTAGTTGAAACGTGTTCATTAGCATTTTGACATCTGTCAGCTAAATACAATGTTAAATCTTTAGAGATTATCCCTCCTAGGGCATGTGAAAAGAAAATTTGACTGACGTTTCTAATCCGGTTTCAAAAAACAGTACAAATGTTCTGGACATTCTAAAAATTACTTTATATTGTAAAAATTGCCATTTTCTGATTATAAAAGTATTACCCTACCATTTAAGCAATTGGGAAAATAATAGAAAATTATAGTGGAGAAAATAATTACCCAGAACTCAGAGATAATCACTCAGGGTGATAATCACTTTAGCGCATTTCTTCCCTTCCAGTTTTTTTCCTGTACTTTTTAAACTATAAAATATTGTATAGATATTGTATATGTGTACACATATGTTTTTTGTTTAATTATATATATTGTATATGTAGACATACATATAAACTTTTTTGTTTGATGATAAAGTATTGCACATATATGGTACATGATGTGTGTATACATACATACGATATATACACATACATGCATCCTGTGGAAGCTATGAAACATAATGACAAAATAGATACTGTGATGAAATGCACATGTCAAGACATAAGATGTTGCCAGTTGTTTTCAGTTATGAACTCTTTCCCGTCCTGCCCATCTCCCTCTCCCAGAGAGGTGGTCACTACCCTGAATTTTTTTTGGAACATCCCTTTATTTTGAGTTTCACCACATATGAATGGACCCTAATATACTGTTCAGCTTTGTTTGTTTCTTAACTTTGTAAGAACGGTTTCTAAAAGTCATCCATGCTGCTAAGTTCATTCCTTTTCTCAGCCATAAGATAGCCCATCTTACAGTATACCGTGATCTGTCCATTCTCCTCCTCAAGAACATTTAGTTCTGTTCTCCTGAGAAGGATAAGTGGGCCGGTTATATTTTGAGGCTGTTATGAGTAACGTTGTATGTGTGTCCTGGTACCGGTGGGTGAAGATTTCTCCAGGAATAGGATTACTGGATTATAGGATGCTTATCCCATGATTTACTTCAAATTATTTTGTGTATATGTATTGAGATAAAGGACAAGGTTTATTTTTTTCCCATATGGTTGTCCAATTGTGCCCGCAGCACCTTGTGTTAACATTTCTTCATTTTATGACTTGGCACCTCCGCTTACTTTTATCACAATCATGATATGTTCCCTGATATGTGATGACTGCCAGAGTTAAATATTGATAAAGTATGCATGCTTAGTCACTCAGTCGTGTCCAATTCTTTGTGACCTCATGGACTATGCCCTGCCAGGGTCTTCTGTCCATGGAATTTTCCAGGCAAGAATACTGGAGTGGGTTGCCATTTCCTACTCCAGGGGATTTTGCTGACCCAAGAATCAAACCCATGTCTCCTGTGTCTCCTGCATTGCAGGCTGATTCTTTACCCACTGAGCCATCAGGAAAGCCTGATAAAGTATAATGAGACTATAAGGTAGGTGTTGGTCTCTTCTGCCATCATATATAGTATGAAAAAAGTAAATATGTTTGCTTTAATTTAAAATATCACATTGGGAACTTCCTTAGAAGACCAATGGTTGACTCCATGGCTCCAATGCAGGGAGTGCAGGTTCGATCCCCTGTTGGGGAAATGAAATCCTGCATGTTACATGGTGCAGCCAAAAATAATAAAATAAAACAAAACATCACACTGTGGACAATGATTATGAAAGAGGCAGCTCAGCAGAGGGAAGCATTTAATGAGATGAGGAAGGGTTGAAAGAAGACCAGTTCTCCAGAGAAAGACTGGTATCTGATTCACACCTGAGGAAACTGATGAGTAGGAGACTCTTTGGCTCTGATGGCAGAGCAAAGGGGGTAATCGATGTGCACAACCAGAATTTGTTTCTCTGAGCTAGATAGGGGACATGCTCGTTATATCCTGCCCAAAGGGTAGTCTAGAAGGAGAACAGTTCTCCACAGAAAAGCTGGAGATGGACTTCTGTATTCCATATCCAAGGCTGGAATAAGGGATCATTAAAACAGGGAAATACTCCCAGATCAAGATAACTGAAGTGGCGGGTCAGGTCTCCAAAAATATTACAAAGTCCTATAGGAGAGAGTTGTGCTTTACTAAGTCGCACGACTGTGCTTCAGTCGTGTCTGACTCATGGGACTCTGTGCACCCTGCTAGACTCCTCTATCCTTGGGATTCTCTAGGCAAGAATACTAGAGTGGATTGCCATGCCCTCCTCCAGGGGATCTTCCTAATGCAGCCATCAAACTCATGTCTTGCATTGGCAGGTGGGTTCTTTACCACTAGAGCTATCTGGAAGCCCAAGAGTTGGCCTGATACAAATATCAGACCCAGAGAGTACAAAACTACCTTAGAAAAATATCACTAGCACTGTGCTGGCAAATGTTTAATAGCTAGCCCTATGATATGTGGGAGCAGGGCAGGTAGAGGGGAGAAGGGGACTCGGTAGAATTTGTAGATTTTGGTGGTGTAAATACTGCAAAACTTATTCTATACATTATTAGTTCTTCTTTCTTGGTTCTCTTCCTCTGCTCAGTAAAACACAAAATTTGGCCCCATAGTAAAATATAACAAAAGATTTGGGAAGTGATGAGTTTGGGGGATTTATTGCCTTTATTTTTAATATAATTTGTTCAATTCTGCTCATATACTTTAATTTTTAATAGTGACTATATTTCCCATGTTTCCTGTGTAGCTCAGTCAGGAAAGCATCTGTCGACAATGCAGAAGACCTGGGTTCAATTCCTGGGTTGGGAAGTTCCCTGGAGAGGGAAATGGCAACCCACTGCAGTATTCTTGCCTGGAGAATCCCATGGACAGAGGAGCCTGGCAGGCTACAGTTCATGGGATTGCAAGAGTCAGACATGACTTAGTGCTATCTTTCCTTTTCCTTAGTGACCGTATTTAATAACTGACTTGCAAATTCCTGAAAATTTAACAATCAGATCTTACAAACTAGTTGAAGCTGGATCCAAGTCTCCTTTGACACTACTCTAGAAAGGACTTCCCTGACTCCCACCCTCATCTCTCTGTCTTCCCCATAGTCCAGTCCTGAAAGGATCAGCCTGAGTTTAATTAAGGGGAAGAAGAGAAACAAAAAAGAAAAAGCAATAATAATGTAGAATAAGTTTTGGAAGTCTCAATTCTCTGAGTCCTACTTGGGGGGGAAAGTGAGTTAATTCTTCAACGTATAGACATAGTAGGAAAACCAAATACGAGGTGGAAGACTAGAGGCGGACAGTAAAGAGAGAAAAATCAGTGAACCAGGGAAGTTGCTCAGTCGTGTCCGACTCTGTGATCCCATGGACTGTAGCCTACCAGTCTCCTCCATCCATGGAATTTTCCAGGCAAGAGTACTGGAGTGGGTTGCCGTTTCCTTCCCCCGGGAATCTTCCCGACTCTTTGCGACCCTGTGGACTACACAGTCCATGGAATTCTCCAGGACACAATACTGGAGTGGGTAGCCTTTCCCTTTTCCAAGGGATCTTTCCAACCCAGGGATAAACCCAGGTCTCCCGCATTGCAGGCTGAGCTTTACCAGCTGAGCCACCAGGGAAGCCCAAAGAAAGAAAAGCAAAAGGTAAAATGATTGTTGAAGGAGAACGGTGACAGAAAGAAGTAACGACCACGCGCCTGGGGCTGGGTAGCTGTGGTCCCTTTGCCTGTGTATAATCTTCCTCAACTGAGGCTCACCAACGGTGACTATTTCTTTCAGCATGTAACTGGCTTGTAAAATGATTAACTAGAACTCAACTTTGAACTGCCACAAAGAAATCATGTTATAAAGAGCCAGTTCTAGATGCAGGGCCTTCTGCCCCTGAGTCATGAGCTTCGGTCTTTCTACCTGGAATGTCCTTTCTTCCTTCTGTGTCTGGAAAACAGTTCAACCTCCCCTCATCTCATTTATCACTTTCCTCTACTGAACCCCTCCTTTCATTATTATTGCCCACAGTGTGAAAATTTAAGCTAAAGGACACACAATCGTATTTTTTTTCACTATACAGATGATGCAAGAAGAAACCAACGTTCACCTATGGTCTAATTACGCTTTATCAATATTTAATTCTGGTAGTTATCATATAGGAAAGATGTCACACCTGTAATAAAAATAAGTGGAAGTGCCAAGCCATAAAATGAAGAAAGGCTAACCTTATAACACAAGGAGCTGGAACAACAGGACATGCATGTGGAAAAAAGAAAAGAATCTTGTCCCCAACCTCAATACATACACAAAAAATAATCTGAGATAAAACATAGAATGAAATGTAGGGTTAGAACCATCATGTTTCCAGAAGAAAACAAGGGAAAGTATCCTCATGACTTTGGCTTAAGCAAAGATTTTTAGCGTAAGACCAAAGAGCACTGCATTGGGGTGTGTAGTGTCCTCTCCCACAAACTCATAGCCTTCCAGGAACCTCCGAATGTGACCTTATTAGGAAATGGGGTTGTTTTGTTGTCATTATATAACTTAAGCTGAGGTCAAGTGGAATAGGGTAGGCTCTACTCTAATCTGACTAGTGTTCTTACAAGAAGAGGAGAAGAAACACAGAGAAAGAGATGTACAGGGAGAACACCACTGGATAATGGAGTAGAGATTGGAATCAAGGCAACAAATGACCAGGACTGTCAGGAACAGCAGAAGCTAAGAGAAAGGGATGGAATAGATTCTCACCTGGAAGCTTTGGAGAGAACCTGTCCTGGCCAACACCTTGATTTTAGACTTCCGGCTTCAGAATTGTGAGATAATGAATTTCTATTATTTTAAGCCATCCTGTATGTGGTAATTTATTATGACAGCCTTAGGAAACTAATGTAAGCACTAACCATACAGAAAAAAATCTATACACCAGACATCATCCAAATTAAAACCTCTTGTCTGATAAAAAGACATTAGTAATAAAATGAATAGGCAAGCCAGAGACACATTAAAAAGTATTTATTATAGATATATCTGACAAAAGCTTCACATTCAGAATGTGTAAAGGACTCCTACAAACAAACAATTAAAATACAAGTAGCCAAATTGGAAAGTGGGAAAAAGTTTGAACAGACACTTCAAAAAAAGTACAGCCAAAAAACATACAGAAGGTGCTTAGTATCCTTAGCCATGAGGGAAATGCTAATTAAAACCACAGTGAGGACTTCCCTCGTGGCACAGTAGGTTAAGTATTCGCCTGCCAATACAGGGGACACACGAGTTCGATCCCTGGTCTGGGAATATCCCACATGCTGCAGAGCAGCTAAGCCTGTGCACCACAGCTACTGAGCCATTCTCTGGAGCCCATGGCTGCAACTGCCAAGTCCATGAAGTAGTCCACGAGCAATCACTTCAGCCTGTGCACCTGCAGCCCGTGCTCTGCAACAAGGAAAACCATACCACGAGAAGACTGCATACTGCAACGAAGAGTAGCCACCACCCTCCATAACAAAGAAAGCCTGCACAAAGCACTGAAGACCCAGCGTGGCCAAAAATAAATACATAAATACAATTGTTTTAAAAAAGCACAATAAAATACTGTTTCACGCCCACCAGAATGGGTAATACATAGAAGACTGACAGTATCAACTGTTGGTGAAGATACAGAACAAACGGAGCTTTCATATGTGGCTGGTAGGAGTACAGAAAGGTAATTTCTTATAAACATATACCTACCATAAGCCTCAGCAGTTGTACTCTAGGTATTTTCATAAGAGAAATGAAAACATACTTCCACAAAAAAGACTTCAATGAGAATATGAATAGCAATCTCTTTATAATAGCCTCCAAAGTGGAAATAAATATTTGTCCACAATGAATGGACTAAATAAATTTGGTGTATTCATACATGTAATAGTACTCAGCAAAAAAAGGAATTAATATAAACCACATAAGTGAATCTTAAAAGCATCAAACTTACTAAAAGAAGCCAATTTAAAAAAGATACATATTATATGATTCCATTTGTATGAAACAGCACTCTGTGGTGTAGAGAAACTACTCTACATGATGGAAATCAGAAAATCTTTGTCTGGGGGTAGGTATCAAGGAAAGGACAGAAGCAATGGAAATATTCTTTATCCTGTTTTAAGCAGTGATTTCCTGAGTGTAAATATATTGTTAAAATTATTGAATTGCATCATTAACTACATCAAAATTCTGGTTAACCTTTTGTGGCTAGGATTTTTGTGTCTTTCAAAAGAGCTGGCTTAAAACTCAACTTTCAAAAAACTAAGATCATGGCAAATAGATGGGGAAACAAAACTTTATTTTCTTGGTTTCCAAAATCACTGCAGATGGTGACTGCAACCATGAAATTAAAAGACACTTGCTCCTTGGAAGAAAAGCTATGACAAACCTAGACAGCATGTTAAAAAGCAGAGACATTACTTTGCCAACAAAAGTTTGTCTAGTCAAAGCTATGGTTTTTCCAGTGGTCATATATAGATGTGAGAGTTGGACTATAAAGAAAGTTGAGTGCTGAAGAATTGATGCTTTTGAACTGTGGTGTTGGAGAAGACTCTTGAGAGTCCCTTGGTCTGCAAGGAGATCAAATCAGTCAATCCTAGAGGAAATTAGTCCTGAATATTCATTGGAAGGACTGACGCTGAAGCTGAAGCTCCAATACTTTGGCCACCTGATGTGAAGAACTGACTCATTGGAAAAGACTCTGATGCTGGGAGGGATTGGGGGCAGGAGGAGAAGGGGACAACAGAGGATGAGATGGCTGGATGGCATCACTGACTCAATGGACATGAGTTTGAGCAAGCTCCGGGAGTTGGTGATGGACAGAGAAGCCTGGTGTGCTGCAGTCCATGGGGTCGCAAAGAGGCAGACACAACTGAGCAACTGAACTGAAATTTGTTTATGTGACTGTTTCAATTATACACAAAAAAGACCCCTACCATGTGTAAATTTGCAATTTTATGAGTCCAAAAATCAATTAAAATCTATATTTTTATTATATATCAACTATGTAAATTATACTTTTAGGATTTGAGTTATTACCATTTTTATACCTACCACTCCCATTTTCCTCCTATAGGTTGTGTATGCTTTTTTAAGAAATATAGAAATTTACAATAGTTAAAAAGATCCACTACATACTGAGCCAAACTCTAAGTTATATAATATCATTATTTGTAAATTATCCCTTAATGAAGGAAAGATATTAAACAATTATACAGTTCTTCAGTAGCAAGGTCAGGTGGTGGCTTGATATGATTGATACCCTCTTATTTCCTCAATCCCCCTCAGTTCAGTTCAGTAGCTCAGTCATGTCTGACTCTTTACGCCCCCATGAACCACAGCACACCAGGCTTCCCTGTCTATCACCAACTCCTGGAACTTGCTCAAATTCATGTCCATTGAGTCAGTGATCCCATCCAACCATCTCATCCTCTGTCATTCCCTTCTCCTCCTGTCCTCAATCTTTCCCAGCATGAGGGTCTTTTCCAATGAGTCAGTTCTTCACATCAGGTAGCCAAAGTATTGGACCTTCAGCTTCAGCATCAGTCCTTCCGTTGAATAATGAGGACTGATTTCCTTTAGGATTGACTGGTTTGATCTCCTTGCAGGGCAAGGGACTCTAAAGAGTCTTCAACAACACAGTTCAAAAGCATCAAATCTTTGGCGCTCAACTTTCTTTACAGTCCAACTTTTAGATCCGTACATGATTACTGGAAAACCATAGCTTTGACTAGACAAACCTTTGTTGGCAAAGTAATGTCTCTGCTTTTTAATATGCTGTCTAAGTTTGTCTAGGTTTGTAAGCTAGGGCTGCCCAGGTAACACTAGTGGTAAAGAACCTTCCTGCAAATGCAGGAGATGTAAGAGATGTGGGTTTGATATCCGGGTTGGGAAGATCCCCTGGAGGAGGAAATGGCAACCCACTCCAGTATTCTTGCCTGGAAAATCCTATGGACAGAGGAACCATGGGGTCGAAAAGAGTCGAACATGACTGAGTGACTAACACTATTACTATGAGGAGGTTTGTTATAGCTTTTCTTCCAAAGAGCAAGCATCTTTTAATTTCATGGCTGCAATCACCATCTGCAGTGATTTTAGAGCCTAAGAAAATAAAGTCTGTCACTGTTTCCATTGTTCCCCCATCTATTTGCCGTGAAGTGGTTGGACCACATGCCGTGATCTTTGTTTTTTGAAAGCTGAGTTTTAAGCCAGGTTTTCACTCTCCTCTTTCATTTTCATCAAGAGGCTCTTTAGTTCCTCTTTGCTTTCTGTCATAAGGGTGGTGTCATCTGCATATCGGAGGTTATTGATATTTCTCCTGGCAGTCTTGACTCCAGCTTGTGCTTCTTCCAGCCCAGCGTTTCTCATGATGTACTCTGCATAGAAGTTAAATAAACACAGGGTGACAGTACACGGCCTTGACGTACTCCTTTTCCTATTTGGAACCAGTCTGTTGCTCCATGTCCAGTTCTAACTATTGCTTCTTGACCTGTATACAGATTTCTCAGGAGGAAGGTAAGGTGGTCTGGTATTCCCATCTCTGAAGAATTTTCCACAGTTTGTTGTGATCTACATAGTCAAAGGCTTTGGTGTAGTCAATGAAGCAGAAGTAGATGTTTTTCTGGAACTCTCTTGCTTTTTCAATGATCCAATGGATGTTGGCAATTTGACCTATGGCTCCTCTGCCTTTTCTAAATCCAGCTTGAACATCTGGAAGTTCTTGTTTCACGTACTCTTGAAGCCTGGCTTGGAGAATTTTGAGCATTACTTTGCTAGTGTGTGTGATGACTGCAATTGTGCGGTAGTTTGAACATTCTTTGGCATTGTCTTTCTTTGAGATTGGAATGAAAACTGACCTTTTCCAGTCCTTTAGAAAAGGAATTTTCCAAATTTCCTGGCATACTGAGTGCAGCACTTCCACAGCATCATCTTTTAGGATTTGAAATAGCTTAACTGGAATTCCATCACCTCCACTAGCTTTGTTTGTAGTGATGCTTCCTAAGGCCCACTTGACTTCACACTTCAGAATGTCTGGCTCTAGGTGAGTGACCACACCATTGTGATTATCTGGGTCATGAAGCTCTTTTTTGTACAGGTCTTCTGTGTATTCTTGCCACCTCTTCTTAATATCTTCTGCTTCTGTTAGGTCCATACTGTTTCTGTCCTTCTAGTCTTTCCCATTCTGTTGTTTTCCTCTCTTTCTTTGCATTGATCACTGAGGAAGGCTTTCTTGTCTCTTCTTGCTCTTCTTTGGAACTCTGCATTCAGATGCTTATATCTTTCCTTTCCTCCTTTGCTTTTCACGTCTCTTCTTTTCACAACTATTTGTAAGGCCTCCCCAGACAGCCATTTTGCTTTTTTGCATTTCTTTTCCATGGGGATGGTCTTGAACCCTGTCTCCTGTACAATGTCATGAACCTCATTCCATAGTTCATCAGGCACTCTATCTATCAGATCTAGGCCCTTAAATCTATTTCTCACTTCCACTGTATAATCAGAAGGGATTTGATTTAGGTCATACCTGAATGGTCTAGTGGATTTCCATACTTTCTTCAATTTAAGTCTGAATTTGGCAATAAGGAGTTCATGATCTGAGCCACAGTCAGCTCCCGGTCTTGCTTTTGCTGACTGTGTAGAGCTTCTCCATCTTTGGCTGCAAAGACTATAATCAATCCGATTTTGGTATTGACCATATGGTGATTATATTATAGGGGGAAAATAATCTTAAGAATCCTTACAAAACCCTCATAATCATGTTACAATATTGTTGCTTTTTCATGTCATCATAAATGATAAAATGTTGTAGTTCTCTTTCTTAGACAGATGATCAGTGTATAACTGTTTCCCCTAACTGGGACATTTTGCATTTTCCCTTCTAAAAAAAATGTATTATTCATGGTCCAGTAGAGCTAAGCAATGAATAACTATAATAGTAAAGATCACACACAATAGCAACACCTTGAAGGCATCCTGGGGCAGTGGGTCAGGGAGGGTTGTTACGATTTATTACTAGGCATGTCTGATCCTCTGTTTCTCATTTTTGAAATGCTGAATGTTTTTGCAGTCATCTTTTGCTGATTTTATGGACTTCATTATATTTTTTTGTCTGTTATCAGAATAACAGATGCTATTAGTTATTTTTCAGATTTTTAAAAAATGAAGTATTAATTGCATATTAGGCTACTATCTTAACGACTTCCCAGGTGGCACTAGCAGTAAAGAGCCTGCCTGCCAATGCAGGAGACGTAAGAAATGCAGGTTTGATCCCTGCGTTGGGAAGATCTCCTGGGGAAGGAATGGCAACTCACTCCAGTATTCTTGCCTAGAACATCCCATGGACAGAGGAGCATGGCAGGCTACAGTCCGTATGGTGGCAAAGAGTTGGAAAGGATTGATTTACTTAGTGTGCACACATGCAGGCTACTATCTTAAATTTCAGAGTACTTTTAACTTTCTGAAGTACTTTCATATCTATTCTATGTATGCTATTTTAAAGTAAAATTGAACTTCTCTATTAAATTCTGTACTAAGAAGGGCATAGCCTGTAGGAGTTGTGCTTGGCAAATTTCTGCAGTGAATTAACTATAATGTGACTGCAGAATAAATTTAGGTACTGAACCAACATCTAATCCTGGGCAAACTTGTCTGTTTGTTTTCCCACATTTTGCAGTTTTTGAGAAAGGGTCTCACGTATCCCAATTTTTCTGATTGCATAATATTCTCATTCAATTTTCAATTCACAAAACAGTTCTGATTTGTGCTAAACACCATATAAACTGTTTGGGTTTATGCACATCAACATTTTTTCTTTTTAAATACAAATCATTGAGAAAATGAATGTTCTTTTAGGAAAATGTATTTTAAAATACTTACCATGAAATAGTCAGTGAAATATTTTATCTATCTTTATTGTGGGAGGTGGTAAATAAAATAATAAAGTGAAATGTGGGTTTACTCTCTTAGATATTCAAGTTGTATTGTATTTATGATTAGTCAAACCTTCCATAAAAGTCTCAAATCATATAGTTCTGGGATCCAGAGTAACCAGGATAGTTAGGGAGTTTGGGATGGACATGTACACCCTGCCATATTTAAAATGGATGACTGATGAGACCTACTGTATAACTTACGGAACTCTGCTCAACATTATGTGGCAGCCTGGATGGGGGAGGAGTTTGGGGGAGAATGGATACATGTAAATATATGGTTGGGTCTCTTCACTGTTCACCTGAAACTATCACAACTTTGTTAATCAGCTATGCTGCTGCTACTGCTGTTAAGTCGCTTCAGTCGTGTCCAACTCTGTGCGACCCCATAGATGGCAGCCCACCAGGCTCTCCCGTCCCTGGGATTCTCCAGGCAAGAACACTGGAGTGGGTTGCCATTTCCTTCTCCAATGCATGACAGTGAAAAGGGAAAGTGAAGTCGCTCAGTCATGTCCTACTCCTAGGGACCCCATGGACTGCAGCCCACCAGGCCCCTCCGTCCATGGGATTTTCCAGGCAAGAGTGCTGGAGTGGGTTGCCATTGCCTTCTCCATAATCAGCTATAGCTCAATACAAAATAAAAGGTTAAAAAAAATAAAGTATCCTGGGTAGAATGGAGATGATATGAAACTATAGGCAGGAAAAAATTTTCATTATAAAAGCCACATATATTGTGTAGCTATAAAATCCTGAGACTTCTTTTTCAAAATCCACACTTCCAAGCAATTCTCGTTACATTACAGATTGTACATACTCCACTTCCTGCTTAGTGCCTGAGCCTTATTCCACGCTGCTCTCCCCTGACTCCCCAGCTCCAGGCGCAGAAGCCTCCTGGGATGTCTCAGCCTTTGCACTTGTGTTCATGTTGTAGGTCTTAGGTCAAAGGTCACCTATTCAGCGAGGTGGTCTCTGACCATGGTGTCTAATCAGCACCCTCTTTCTTTCAGGCACAGATCACTCTCTGAGTTATCTCATTTATTCATGTACTTGTTTATCATCTGCCTCATCCATTAAGACGAGAGGGCAGTAAAGGAAGGGCCCTAATTCCCAACCCTCCTCCAGGGCATTGATCCTCATGAACATTTGTGACATAGCATATATGCTATTAGTCAGCTGCTGGTGGCTCAGACAGTAAAGCATCTGCTTGCAATGCAGGAGACTGGGTTCTATCCTTCAGTCAGGAAGATCCCCTGGAGAAGGAAATCGAGACTCACTCCAATACTCTTGCCTGGAAAATTCCACGGATGGAGGAGCCTGGTGGGCTACAGTCCATGGGGTTGCAAAGAGTCGGATACGACTGAGCGACTTCACTTTCACTTTCATATATGCTATTGGATATTCAAAACAAATTTAGGTCCTGAAATTTGAAATTTTCAGTGCCTAATGGAAATCTGAGGTGGTCAAGCTGACACTCTACTTTTAATTCACCTTAGAGATCAGGGGCGGCGGCCGAGAGGAGCTACTCTGTCCAAAGTCAGGGGCAGTGGCCGAGACAAGCTACTGCATGCCCGAGGTTAGGGCGGCGGCCGAGAGGAGCTACCCCACGTCCAAGGAGCGGTGGCTGCTCAGGTGCAGGAGGGCTGAGAGGGGCTACTCCACATTCAAGGTCAGGAGGGGTGGCAGTGAGGAGATACCCCTTGTCCAAGGTAAGGAGGAGCAGCTGGGCTTTGTTGGAGCAGCCGTGAAGAGATACCCACGACCAAGGTAAGAGAAACCCAAGTAAGACAGTGGGTGTTGCAAGAGGGCGTCAGAGGGCAGACAAACTGAAACCATGATCACAGAAAACTAGCCAATCTGATCACATGGACCACAGCCTTGTCTAACTCAATGAAACTAAGCCATGCCGTGTGGGGCCACCCAAGATGGACAGGTCATGGTGGAGAGGTCTGATAGAATGGTCCACGGGAGAAGGGAATGGCAAACCACTTCAGCATTCTTGCCTTGAGAACCCCATGAACAGTATGAAAAGGCAAAATGATAGGATACTGAAAGAGGAACTCCTCGGGTCGGTAGGTACCCAATATGCTACTGGAGATCAGTGGAGAAATAACTCCAGAAAGAATGAAGGGATGGAGCCAAAGCAAAAAAAAAAAAAAAATACCCAGTTGTGGACGTGACTGGTGATAGAAGCAAGGTCTGATGCTGTAAAGAGCAATATTGCATAAGAACCTGGAATGTCAGGTCCATGAATCAAGGCAAATTGGAAGTGGTCAAACAGGAGATGGCAAGAGTGAGTGTCGACATTCTAGGAATCAGCGAACTGAAATGGACTGGAATGGGTGAATTTAAGTCAGATGACCATTATATCTACTACTGCGGGCAGGAATCCCTCAGAAGAAATGGAGTGGCCATCATGGTCAACAAAAGAGTCCAAAATGCAGTACTTGGATGCAATCTCAAAAACGACAGAATGATCTCTGTTCATTTCCAAGGCAAACCATTCAATATCACAGTAATCCAAGTCTATGCCCCAACCAGTAACGTTGAAGAAGCTGAAGTTGAACAGTTCTATGAAGACCTACAAGACCTTTTAGAACTAACACCCCAAAAAGATGTCCTTTCATTATAGGGGACTGGAATGCAAAAGTAGGAAGTCAAGAAACACATGGAGTAACAGGAAAATTTGGCCTTGGAATATGGAATGAAGCAGGGCAAAGGCTAATAGAGTTTTGCCAAGAGAACACACTGGTCATAGCAAACACCCTCTTCCAACACCACAAGAAAAGACTCTACACATGGACATCACCAGATGGTCAATACCGAAATCAGACTGATTATAGTCTTTGCAGCCAAAGATGGAGAAGCTCTATACAGTCAGCAAAAGCAAAACCAGGAGCTGACTGTGGCTCAGATCATGAACTCCTTATTGCCAAATTCAGACTTAAATTGAAGAAAGTAGGGAAAACCACTAGACCATTCAGGTATGACCTAAATCAAATCCCTTATGATTATACAGTGGAAGTGAGAAATAGATTTAAGGGACTAGATCTGATAGACAGAGTGCCTGATGAACTATGGACTGAGGTTCATGACATTGTACAGGAGACAGGGATCAAGACCATTCCCATGGAAAAGAAATGCAAAAAAAGCAAAATGGCTGCCTGGGGAGGCCTTACAAATAGCTGTGAAAAGAAGAGAAGCGAAAAGCAAAGGAGAAAAGGAAAGATATAAGCATCTGAATGCAGAGTTACAAAGAATAGCAAGGAGAGATATGAAAGCCTTCTTCAGTGATCAATGCAAAGAAATAGAGGAAAACAACAAAATGGGAAAGACTACAGATCTCTTCAAGAAAATGAGAGATATCAAGGGAACATTTCATGCAAAGATGGGCTCAATAAAGGACAGAAATGGTATGGACCTAACAGAAGCAGAAGATATTAAGAAGAGGTGGCAAGAATACACAGAAGAACTGTACAAAAAAGATCTTCACGACCCAGATAATCACGATGGTGTTATCACTCACCTAGAGCCAGACATCCTGGAATGTGAAGTCAAGTGGGCCTTAGAAAGCATCACTACAAACAAAGCTAGTGAAGGTGATGGAATTCCAGTTGAGCTATTCCAAATCCTGAAAGATGATGCTGTCAAAGTGCTGCACTCAACATGCCAGTAAATTTGGAAAACTCAGCAGTGGCCATAGGACTGGAAAAGGTCAGTTTTCATTCCAATCCCAAAGAAAGGCAATGCCAAAGAATGCTCAAACTACCACACAATTGCACTCATCTCACATGCTAGGAAAGTGATGCTCAAAATTCTCCAAGCCAGGCTTCAGCAATATGTGAACCGTGAACTTCCAGATGTTTAAGCTGGATTTAGAAAAGGCAGAGGAACCAGAGATCAAATTGCCAACATCCGCTGGATCATCAAAAAAGCAAGAGAGTTCCAGAAAAACATCTATTTCTGCTTTATTGACTATGCCAAAGCCTTTGACTGTGTGGATCACAGTAAACTGTGGAAAATTCTGAAAGAGATGGGAATACCAGACCAACTGACCTGCCTCTTAGGAAGCAACAGTTAGAATTGGACATGGAACAACAGACTGGAAAAGGAGTACGTCAAGGCTGTATATTGTCACCCTGCTTATTTAACTTATATGCAGAGTACATCATGAGAAACACTGGGCTGGAATAAGCACAAGCTGGAATCAAGATTGCCAGGAGAAATATCAATAACCTCCAATATGCAGATGACACCACCCTTATGGCAGAAAGTGAAGAGGAACTAAAAAGCCTCTTGACGAAACTCAAAGAGGAGAGTGAAAAAGTTGGCTTAAAGCTCAACATTCAGAAAACGAAGATCATGGCATCTGGTCCCATCACTTCTTGGGAAATAGATGGTAAAACAGTGGAAACAGTGTCAGACTTTCTTTTTTTGGGCTCCAAAATCACTGCAGATGGTGACTACAGCCGTGAAATTAAAAGACGCTTACTCCTTAGAAAGAAAGTTATGGCCAACCTAGATAGCACACTGAAAAGCAGAGATATTACTTCACCAACAAAGGTCCGTCTAGTCAAGACTATGGTTTTTCCAGTGGTCATGTATGGATGTGAGAGTTGGACTGTGAAGAAAGCTGAGCACCGAAGAATTGATGGTTTTGAACTGTGGTGTTGGAGAAGACTCTTGAGAGTCCCTTGGAATGCAAGGAGATCCAACCAGTTCATCCTAAAGATCAGTCCTGGGTGTTCATTGGAAGGACTGAAGCTGAGTCTGAAACTCCAATACTTTGGCCACCTCACGTGAAGTGTTGACTCATCGGAAAAGACCCTGATGCTGGGAGGGATTGGGGGCAGGAGGAGAAGGCGATGACAGAGGATGAGATGGCTGGATGGCATCACTGACTTGATGGACGTGAGTCTCAGTGAACTCCGGAGTTGGTGATGGACAGGGAGGCCTGGCGTGCTGGGATTCATGAGGTCACAGAGTCAGACACGACTGAAGCACTCAACTAAACTGAAGTGAATAATGCAGGATGTAGGTGGAGATGTATTAAAAACACAAAGATGTCTAGTTCTTTGCATATTTATTACTATTCGGCCTGGCTTATGGGGTTGAGGTGAGGAATATTCAAGTAAGTTTTTTTTGTATATTTACTGTAGGTAATTTTATTTTATTTTTATTGAAGTACAGTTGATTTACAATATTGTGTTTCAGGTGTACAGCAAAGTAATTCAGATCTTTTCTTAGATTCTTTTCCATTATAGGTTTTTGTAAGATATTGAATATAGTTCCTTGTGCTATACAATAAATCTCTGTTGTTTTTTATATATCATAATATCTGTTAATATCATACTCTTAACTTATCCCTCCCCATCTCCCACTTTCCCTTCTGGTAGCCATAAGTTTGTTTGTATGTCTGTGAGTCTGTTTCTGCTTTGTAAATAAATTAATTTGTATTATTTTCCCCACTTATAAGTGATATCATACAATATTTATCTTTCTCTGCTTTACTTCACTTAGTGTTTTTTTATGCCCATCCATGTTGCTGCAAATATTTCATTCTTTATGACTGAGTAATGTTCCAGTGTGTGTGTGTGTGTTTGTGTGTCTATGTCTTTCTTATCCATTCATCTATCCATGCACATCTGGGTTGCTTCCATGTCTTGGCTACTGTAAATAGTGCTGCTTTTAACATTGGGTCAATGTATCTTTTTGAATTAGAGTTTTTGTCTTTTCCAGGTATATGCCTACAAGCATAATTACTAGCTTTAGTTTTTTAAGGAATCTCTATACTGTGTAGGAGGATTCCCCTTTCTCCACACCTTCACCAGTATCAAATAAGTTTAAAAGACAACCACTGTTTTAGATAGCAATGGCTTAAATTAGATCTAAACAGTAAAATAATAGCATGACAAAGCCATTCCATCTACTGAAAAATGAAGTAAATTGAGTCAGAAAATCCTATTTCCTAACATTTACATGATAAACCTTCCAAGACCCAACATGGGTACTAAACACTTGCTATGCAGAAGCAGCCTGTCATATTGGAGTCTTCCTCTCACTTGGCAGGTGGGGCCCACTTGGCTTTGTTTTAAGAGTTTCAATTTAAAACATTTTAACAGGCTGAAATGATATATATAAAAATCTAGTCACTTCATTTAAAAATAATTGGTAATTTTTGGATGTTGCTAGGCACCCATATTTGGAGAAGGAAATGGCAACCCACTCTAGTATTCTTGCCTGGAGAATTCCATGGACAGAGGAGTCTGGTGGGCTTGTCAGTCCATGGGGTCGCAGAGCCGGACACGGCTGAGCGACTATCACTGACTCACTCACTCAGGCACCCATATTATTATAAAAATTAATAAAGGGAAAAAATAAAGCATTTGTATTCCAGGGTAACCAAAGAGTTGATGAGGGGGAAAAAAAGAAATGCAAGATACATCAGTTATTAATAAATCAGCTGGTGATTTAAAAACTCCTGATTAATATTTTTGTTTTTGCCTACTTAAGGCGACTTTGGGGGGAAGGGGATGTGGAAAAGGCAGCAGTTGGAGGACTCAAAAGCACTCTTCGGGGCTAAGATTACATTCTGGCTTCAGAGAAGTCAGTCGGAGGCGACAGTTCCTTCCGGGGTCTGCGTCTCACAAGCCTGGAGATGGCGCTGCAGGGGGACCTGACCCAGCTCTCCCTCTCTGCCGGAAGCGTTAGGCGGGCTCGGCCTGCGGTCTGTCTGCGGCAACGCTTCCTGTCTGATCCCCGCGGCCGCACCTCCGGTCCCTTTGAGGACCGCTGGGCCTCAAAGCAGAAGTGCGGAAAGTGGGTGCGGTAGCAAGCCACGCCCTGGATCGCCGAGAATCCCTGGGCCCTCTGGAAGTCGCTCGGCTCCTTCCGGCCACGACCCGGGCGAAGCGGGGCCGGGGCGGGGCGAGGCGAGGCGAGGCGGGGCGGCGGCGTCGTGCGGCGTGCTGACGTGCGGCGCCCGGCTCCCCCTGCAGGCGGCGCGCGGCTGCGCCTGTCGGCCACGTGAGGCTCCCCCTGCCGGCCGCGTGCGATCATACCGCGGCGCTGGCCCGCTTCCCTCACGACGCACTCGCGGCCTGAGGCGCTGCACTCGCGGAACAGGCCGGTCTCCCGCCAAGAAGGTGCTTATTAATTCATAATTTCTCCTGGCCCTCAGAGCACTTTTTGTTTTGTGATTTTTACTTTTTTTAATTAAAAAACATTTTTTTTGTTTTGCGGAAATGGAGGAGTTGGAGAAGGAGGATAAGAAAGACTCCGAGTGCGACGTGGAGATGGAAGAAGGCTCCCAGGCCGCAGACTGGGACAGCGATGAAACGGTGGTAGAGGGGTCCGTGACGGAGAGCGACCCCGAGGAAGAGGCGCTGCCCTGGAGAAGGTGACCGCCCTTGGGCCGGGGCCTTGGCGGCGGGTAGCCCTCCGAGATTTGAGGGGGAGGTGTTCCCAGCCAGACTGCGTGCAGGCGGGAGTAGGGCCTGTGGGCGCCCAGGCCTGAGCTAAGAACTTTGTAGATAAAGACCCCCAAACCCTCCCCATACCCCCTCACCTAGGACCGAATGAGCTTTATAGTTAAGTGGCATTGGAAGGAAAGAAAGTAAAGTCGCTCAGTCGTGTCCGACTCTTTGCGACCCCGTGGACTGTAGCCTACCAGGCACCTCTGTCCATGGGATTCTCCAGGCAAGAATACTGGAGTGGGTTACCATTTCCTTCTCCAGGGGATCTTCCCAACCCAGGGATCGAACCCGGATCTCCTGCATTGGAGGCAGACTCTTGAACCTCTGAGCCAACATTACGGCATTTTAAAAAAGTCCGCTTTCTTAGCCTGGGGCTTTTTTGCACAGGTACAAAAGTATTGGGTCTAAACCCTTCATGCGTTACGCTTCAAGCGACTCCTAACTAACGTGTAAGGGGCAGTTCCTATACTTTCCAGAAACGATCGTGTGATGGGGGAACTGGTTACTGCCAAACTGGAGACGGATAGCTTTATAAGAATCAAGAGAAGATGGTAGTTCTTTCATCAAAACATAGCTAGTTCTCTGTGCTGGACACGGGGAGAAGATAAAAGAGAAGAGGCCACTGCCTTTGAGAAACCTGCAGGCCAGGAAAGCCATAAACAGATCGTTTCAATATTGTGTGGGAAGTTCAGGGTTGGAGGTAGGTGCAGGCTGGTTTAGGAGCTCAGAGGGGGGTTGTCTTCTGTAATTTATTTATTTATGTTTGGTTCCTTTGAGTTGCTGCGCATATGCTTTCTCCAGTTGCAGTCATTGGGGAGCTACTCTTTGTTGGGGTGCACGGGCTTCCTCATCGTGGTGGCTTCTCTTGTTGAGCGTAGGGTGTCGGCACACCGGTGCCGGCTCAGTAGTTGTGGCAGGGGGCTAGCTGCCCCTCGGCATGTGAAATCTTCTCAGACCAGGGATCAAACCCATGTCCCCTGCACTGACAGGTGGATTCCCATCTGCTATACAGAGTTGGCTTCTGAGTAGAGGCGTGAAGATGGATAGGAGTTAAGTCAGGTGAAGAGGTTTTTAGGCCAAGGGAACTGCCTGGGTAAGGGTGTCGTGGTGGGACATAGCAATGTGTTATGTGTGCTGGAACGTGCAAACAGTTAAGTATTACTGATGTGTTAAATGTTGTGATAGGTGTGGTGAAAGATGAGCCTGGAGAGAAAGGTAGGATAAGGTCATGTAAGGCTTCTTAGAGCTTGTATGAGTCTCTAAGATCTTAAGTGGAGGAGTAGCATAATCAGATTTTCATTCACTCATGCATGCCCTGGATCGGGGCTTTGTAAATTCCAATGAAAAGTTTTTTATTTCTTTAAATCACTTCAGAATCCTGTTAAAAGGTGGATTCCAATTCAGGAGTTCTAATGGCACCCCACTCCAGTACTCTTGTCTGGAAAATCCCATGGACGGAGGGCCTGGTGGGCTGTAGTCCATGAGGTCGCTAAGAGTTGGACACGACTGAGCGACTTCACTTTCACTTTTCACTTTCATGCATTGGAGAAGGAAATGGCCACCCAGTCCAGTGTTCTTGCCTGGAGAACCCCAGGGACGGGGGAGCCTGGTGGGCTGCCGTCTATGGGGTCGCACAGAGTCGGACATGACTGAAGCGACTTAGCAGCAACAGCAAGTATATGTTCAGGTCAAATCATATTCTGTGAACATTATAAGTGAATATAAAGGCTAATTGAATAAAATACCCTATAAAATGAGTGTTCATTCTGTCCTTTAAGACAGACTAGCACTGTCCTCATGAATTGTCTAGATGAAAAATACCTGTTATAAAGGATACAGTTGCAGAAGGGAAAAATATAAAGCAAGATACAATGAGACAATGAATAATTGGACTAAAATAGCTAAAGTAAGAAACATTTTGGGTCAGGATCTATGTCAAAATAATTACTCCTCCAGTGATTAAAACAGAATGGTGCCAAGTACTATTCTTAAAGCTGTAAACTCTGAGAGAAGAGATAGAGCAAGATTAGCTTCAGTAGTGGGCATCAGTCCCCCATGGCCAGCAGCCACTCTCTGCAGCTGATGCAGGGTCATTGGCCTGCACACCCCTCTCTGGTGCCACCGGACGACGGACTTCATCCTCTCCCCACAGAGGACACACAGAGTAGTGGGGTTGGCACACACTTTTCAACAGAACAGAGGAGTACACCCTGAGGCTAGACAGGGAAGTGTATTCCCATACAAGGTGGTAAGTCCAGTACAGGCTGGGAGGACTCTGTCTTTTAGGAGGAAAATGTTCCAGACCCAAGGCCTAGCAGGGGTGAAAGGTGATATGCGCACGACTGCCTTTCTCAACACATTCTTTGTTATCTCCTGTAGAAAGTACACATATTGCCTCCTCAGTTGAATCAGATCAAACCTCTCGATCTAATAACTGGTTTACAGGAAATATACAGGACAGACGAACACATGACATGTAGTCTTCAAATCCCAAATGTGGGAAACTCTATGGGAAAACCAACCCAGTTTCTTCAACAAATAAATTGTAAGGGGCAGGGAAAGGTATAACTTGCAGATTTTAAAAGAGACTTAAGAGACATACAACCAAATGCAATGTGTGTATCTTGTTTGGATCCCGATATGAACAAAACCATTGAAAAAAGAGACAGGGAAATCTGACTGCAATCTGTCTGTTAGTTTACATTGCTGTATAGCAGCTTACTCCAAAACGTATTAACTTCTTAAAGCAATAAACATACTGTGTAGTTTCTGTGGTTCAGGAGTTGAGGAGTTGCTTGACTAATCATCAGGCTCAAGGACTCAGAAGGCTGCATTCATCTCACGGTTTCATGAGAAGGAGCCACTACCCGAACGGTGGTTGTGAGATTCAGCTCCTTCTTTGGCTGTTGACTTTAGTCCTTGGCTCCTCTCTGTTGACGGGGGCCTCCCTTAGTTTCCTGGTATGTAGGCTTCTGCAAAGGACATCCGCAACCTGGCAGGCTGGCTTCCACAAGAGGGAAGCAGCGAGAGAATGAGAGGAGAAGATGGAAGCCAGTGAGGCCACATCCCAACCTGTTTGCTGTGTTTTGTTTATGAGAAGAGTTGCTGGATCCAGTCCATACTCAAGGATAAATACCATATACAAGGGTATAAATACTGAGAGCCATTAAAGAGGTTGCTTACTATAGACTATAAAACGTTTAATAACATTAAGTAATTATTGGCTTTTTTAAAAATGTAGTTTTGGCTGTTTTTACAGGTGTGATTATTATGGTTATGTTAAAAGAGTCCTTATCTTTTAGAATTGAATACTGAAATATTTCCAGATGAAATGGAATAAGATGTTCAGGATTTGCTTTAAAAATAATCTAGTAAGAGACTCACACTGGGTGGAGAGGATGGCAAGGGTTATAGAGGAAGCAATAATGGCTGGGTACTGATAATTATTGCACTCAGATGGTGAGTGTACTATTGTCTTTTATTTGTGATTATTTGTAATTTTCCATAAAAAAGTAAAATGGGTAAAAAAAAACCACCCGGGTTCCAAATCATATATTTATGCCTTAGTACATTGTTACATTCTTGGATTCTGGGAAGATTTTAAAACATTTTTTTTTTTATTGTGGTGAGATATATATATAATGTAGAATAGCATTTTAGCCATTTTCAAGTGTGTAATTCAGTGACATTAAATACATTCACATTCTTGTGCAGCCATCACTACTAGTTATCTCTAGAATTTTTTCATCTCCCCAAATTGACACTCTGTGTATAACTCCCCATTCTTCCCTGCCATCAGCCCTTGGCAGCCACCATTCTGCTTTCTGTTTCTATGAATCTGATTACTCTCTGTACCTCATGTAAGTGGAATGATACCATTTTTGTTCCTTTATGTCTGACTTTTTTCACTTAATATGATGTCTTTAAGGTCTGTCCATGATGTAGCATTTATTAGTATTTCTTTCTTTTTTAAGGCTGAAAAATATTCCACTATATGTAGGTTCCACATTGTTTATCTACTCATCTGTCAGTGGACACTTGTCAATCTCCACCTTTTAGCTGTTGTGAATAGTGTTTCTGTGAACATAAGTGTACAAATTCAGGTCTCTGCTTTCAGTTGTTTTGTGTACATACACAGAAATGGAATTAATAGATCAAACTGTAAATCTGTGTCTAATTTTTTGAAGACGCACCATACTGTTTTCCATAGTGGCTGTACCAATTTACATTCCCACTAGCAATGAACAAGAGTTCCAGTTTCTCCATATACTTGCCACATTTGTTATTTTTGTTTTTTGTTTGTTTATTTGTTTTTGGTTGGTGTGAAGTAGTATCTCATTATGGTTTCCCTAATGCTTAGTATTGTTGAGCATTTTTCATGTTGCCAAGAGAAATATCAGTAACCTCAGATATGCAGATGACACCACACTTGTGGCAGAAAGTAAAGAGGAACTAAAAAGCCTCTTGATGAAAGTGAAAGAGGAGAGTGAAACAGTTGGCTTAAAGCTCAACATTCAGAAAACTAAGATCATGGCATCGAGTCCCATCACTTCATGGCAAATACATGGGGAAACAATGGAAACAGTGATAGACTTTCTTTTCTTGGGCTTCAGAATCACTGCAGATGGTGACTGCAGCCATGAAATTAAAAGACACTTGCTCCTTGGAAGAAAAACTATGACAGACCTAGAGAGCATATTAAAAAGCAGACACATTGTCAACAAAGTGCTGTCTAGTCAAAGTTATGGTTTTTCCAGTAGTCATGTGTGGATGTGAGAGTTGGACCGTAAATAAAGACCATAAAGAAAGCTGAGTGCCGAAGAATTAATACTTTTAAACTGTGTTTTTGGAGAAGACTCTCGAGTCCCCTGGACTGCCAGGAGATCAAACAAGTCAATCTTAAAGGAAATCAGTCCTGAACGCTTGTTGGAAGGACTAATACTGAAGCTGCAGCTCCAATACTCTGGCCACCTGTTGCAAAGGGCTGACTCATTGGAAAAGACCCTAATGCTGGGAAAGATTGAAGGCAGGAGGAGAAGGGGACGACAGAGGATGAGATGGTTGGATGGTATCACTGACCCGATGGACATGAGTTTGAGCAAGCTCCGGGAGTTGGCGATGGACAGGGAAGCCTGGTGTGCTGCAGTCCGTGGGGTTGCAAAGAATCACACGTGACTGAGTGACTGAACTGAACTGATTTGTATATCTATCTGCTTTGGAGAAGTGTCTATTCAAATCCTTTGCCCATTTTTTTTTCATTCTTTAAAGATTTTTTAAACAGAGGAAATTCTTAGTAGCATACTGAGAATGATATATAGTAGCATACTTAGAATGCTCTGCTTAGTAGCATACTCGCCATGATATATCTGCTGTTTTTATCACTCACCAGATCTGAAGCTTCTTGAGAACAAGGACTATCTTTTCTCTTTACCTTGGTGCTGCCTAGAACATAGTAAGATGTGAATCCAAAACTTAAATTTCTGTTATTTATGTTCTGAAAATATACACTTGAATTTAACCCTGGGATCTTAAATTCTCTGTGATGTAGAGAAAGGTGAATGAAAAAACCCACCAGCACTGGTTCCTTCACATCATCTCCTCATTTCATTTCTGTTCAAAAACTATATTGATGTTTGCCCCTTACTCCAAAATATCCAAAAATAGCAGAGTATTTATTTAAAAAGAACATGAGCACATGAATAAGTCTTAATTTTCATCTTGGAAAAGTTTTTTAATTTATTTTTTAATTGCTTTCCAAAATTTTGTTGTTTTCTGTCAAACATCAACAAGAATCAGCCATAGGTACACCCATGTCCCCTCCCTCCCAAAGCTTCCTCCCATCTCCCTCCCCATCCCACCTGTCTAGACTGTCACAGAGCCCCTGTTTGAGTTCCCTGAGTCAAACAGCAAATTCTGGTTGGGTGTCTATTTTACATATGGTAACGTAAGTTTCCATGTTACTCTCTCCGTACATCTCACTCTCTCCCTCCTCACATCCCCCATGTCCATCTGTTCTCTATGTCTATTTCTCCATTGCTGCCCTGCAAATAAATTCATCAGTACCATCTTTCTAGATTCCATATATATGCATTAGTATACGATATTTATATTTCTCTTTCTTATTTATTTCACTGTGTATAATAGCCTCATTAGAAGCTGACTCAAATGCACTCCTTTTTATGGCTCAGTAATATTCCATTGTAGATATGTACCACAGCTGCTTTATCCACTCATCTGTTGATGGGCATCTAGGTTGCTTCCATGTTTTAGCTATTGTAAATAGTGCTTCAATGAACAATGGGATACATGTGTCTTTTTCAGTTTTGGTTTCCTCAGGGTATATGCCTAGGAGTGGGATTGCTGGGTCATATAGTGGTTTTATTACTAGTTTTTTTTTTAAGGAATCTCCATACTGTCTTCCATAGTGGCTGTATCAATTTACATTCCGACTGGCAAGATGGTTCCCTTTTCTCCACACCCTCTCCAGCATTTATTGTTTGTAGAATTTTGATGATGGCCATTCTGACTGGTGTGAAATGGTATCTTGTTTTGATTTACATTTCTCTAATAATGAGCAATGTTGAGCCTCTTTTCATGTGTTTTGTTAGTCATCTGTATGTCTTCTTTGGAGAAATGTCTGTTTAGGTCTTTTTCCCAGTTTTTGATTGGGCTTTTAGTTTTTCTGGTATTGAGTTGTATGAGCTGCTTGTGTATTTTGGAAATTAATTCTTTGTCAGTTGTTTCCTTTGCTATTATTTTCTCCCATTCTGAGGGTTGTCTTTTCACCTTGTTTGTAGTTTCCTTTGCTGTGCAAAAGTTTTTTTAAGTTTCATTAGGTCCCACTTATTTATTTTTGCTTTTATTTCCATTACTCTAGGAGGTGGGTCATAGAGAATCTTGCTTTGATTTATGTCATCAAGTGTTCTGCCTATATTTTCCTCTAAGAGTTTTATAGTTTCTGGTCTTACATTTAGGTCTTTAATTCATTTTGAGTTTATCTTTGTGTGGCATTAGGAGGGCATGCATGGTGGCTCAGATGGTAAAGAATCCGCCTGCAGTGTGGAAGACCTGGGTTCAATCCCTGGGTTGGGAAGATCCCCTGGAGGAAGAAATGGCAACCCACTGCAGTATTCTTGCCTGGAGAATCCCATGGACAGAGGAGCCTGGCGGGCTGCACACCAGGGGCTCACAGAGTCAGACACGACTGAGCGACCGAGCACGTGGCGTTAGGAAGTGCTTGACTTCACTCCTTCACACATAGCTGCCAGTTTTCCCGGCACCACTTAGTGAAGAGGCTGTCGGCCCCAATGTATGCTCCTGCCTCCTTTGTCAAAAATAAGGTACCCGTAGGTGTGTGAGTCATCGTGGATAAGTTTTAAAGACTATATTTCTGAAAAAATGCATTGATATAGAATATTAACAGTGGTATAACTAGGAATTTTAGCAAATTTAGTTATAATTTTATGAGTAGTTTATATTGAACTATGTTAAAAGTTTATTCACTTAATCATTTTGCAATGCATGCTGTGTATCATCACACTGTATAACTTAAACTTATACAATATTATATGTCAGTTACATCTCAGTAAAACTGGAAAAAAAACTTAAATGACAGTTGAATTGTTAGTCTTTAAGAAACATCGTAACATCTATACCTTCTTTTTTGTTTCTGAAAGGTTGCTTTTTAATCAAGACACGTCTCTTAGATCTGAGTTCAGTCTCCATCCCAGTAAAGGTGAGAAATAATTCTTTTCACTAAGTAGTCCCTTTACGGAGAAGGCAATGGCACCCCACTCCAGTACTCTTGCCTGGAAAATCCCATGGACGGAGGAGCCTGGTAGGCTGAAGTCCATGGGGTCATGAAGAGTCAGACACGACTGAGTGACTTCACTTTCTCTTTTCACTTTCATTCATTGGAGAAGGAAATGGCAACCCACTCCAGTGTTCTTGCCTGGAGAATCCCAGGGACGGGGGAGCCTGGTGGGCTGCCGTCTATGGGGTCACACAGAGTCGGACACGACTGAAGTGACTTAGCAGCAGCAGCAGTCCCTTTAATTTTCCAAGTATTATTATTCTATTAACTTCTTTTATATTTAGTCTTATTCTTTAACTTTACACAGAATAAATTTCTTACAGGCATCTGTAACAGATCTTAAGATCTGTTGTTTTAAGGATAGCAATGGGGTTTGTAACTTCTAGAAGATGTTTATGACTCCTAAAGAGGGCTACTGATAATGTGGAAGTAGCACTGGGATAGCAGTTCTCCCCCAGAGATCTCCCACTTAACTCTCGAACTTTCCTATTTGCAAAGTGAATAATACTTTTTAATAATCAGTCTGATTCTGTCAGACTAAAATTGAGTACAAGTATCCTTGGTATATATTTTTTAAAAAGAGCCTTTCACTTACAAATTCTCCAAACTTCCTTGAGTCCACTTCTAGATCAATATTTACACTTCCAGAAAAATCTATCACTGATTGTTGCGGTTCAGAAAGATTAATTTTGCAGAAAGCCATTCAAGTAGTGGGTTATTTCCTTTTATGATTCTTCCTGTGAGCCATTTTTTATTGGAGAATATCTGGAAATAGGTGTAGGACAGAAGGAAAATATCCTAACCATCATGGAACTCTTGTGTGTATGCACTTGTGCCTAGGTATCCGTGGGGGACTGTTTGCAGGAGCCTCTGTATACACCCAAATCCCCAAGTCCCATAGTTAGCCCTCCACATCTGTGTACTGCACATTCATAGACTCCACCAGCTGTGAATTGTAAACACAGTACACGATTTCATGTGTGGTTGGTGGAATCTGTGCATGTCAAACTCACGGTTGTGGAGGGCTGAATGTATATCCATTAAAAAACATCCTTGTTTAAGTGGACCCCCTGTTATTCAAGGGTCAACTGTAGTTCACAAAGTCCTTGCTGTACATCATCGCACCTGATACCCCAATGGCAAATTACAGTTTGATCTTGGAACAGTTTTTCCTACATGTAATTGGAAGGGATATTGTGTAACATTGGTCTCCAAAGTGTATTCTTATGATGTATAAAATGCCACTAGGAAGAAGTTGGATTTCTGTTTGAATATTCCAACAAAGTTTTTTCCCTTTGCTTCCCTTCCCTTTTCCAAATGGTGGATAGACCTTAATTATTTTGCTAATTATTAAAAGTATAACATTTTAAAGTGTAATATTATATAATATAAAAAGTGAAAGATCCCATCGCCTACTTTTCTCTGTTAATTTAGCACCTAACAATTGCCAGTGTTTAGTATTTGTGTTGTTTTCTAGACATTTGTGTACCAATCTAAATACGTTTTTTAATCATTAGTATTGTCCTACATATATTTTTTCTTTGTTATATTGATCTACGCCAGCCTGTTAAATTGCTGCCTTTATTCCATTATATGAATATACCTTTACATAATAACTTGATAATGTTTGATGCTTCTCAGTATGTTTGCCTACTTTTCTGATTATTTCCTTAGAATAAGCAGCTAAAATTAATTTGATTTTAAAGGATGAACACATGTCAGATTTTGACATATATTGCCTCCTATAAAAGATGGCTTTTTCTCTCTAGATCCAACACAGGACATACGCAACCTTTGCCAAACTGGTAAGTAAAATGTATCTGTTTATTTTAATTTGCATTTTTGAAGAGTGCCAGGGTTAGGCATACTTTAATATTAACCATTTACAGTTTTGTGTGTGTGTGTGTGTGTGTGTGAGTGAAGCCTTGGGTCATTGTTAAAGCAGAGCAATAACACTATTGAAAATGACCTGTGATTGTATTTCATTTAGGTGCATCTTCTCCAGAGATTCAGGTTAGATTCAGATTCAGAGAGGACCCACAGGAGCAAATGAGAATAAATCAAACAATGCTTATTCTTATTGAGGATACAGTCTTACAGGTGTGTAGCTTACTGATTAAATGCATGCTTTTTAAAAATTAGTAATGCTATTTGAAATAAGGGAAAATTACTCATGATTAATTCTTTTTGCTATTGTTTTGCTTTTCTTTCTTTCTTTCTTTTCCCATTTCTTAGCCAGTCACTCTGTTTCTTATGTAAAAGTCAAATGTTTTAGGCTCTTTTATTTATTTCTCTTTCTCATAGAAATGTGGGATTGAGACAGTTAAAATAGGCTAAAATAAGATATAATAATTAACAGTTTTCATCTCCATTGTATGTTAGAGGTCACCTTAAATTTGTGAATAAGATACTAATCTGTGTGGTGTAATTTGAGATACAGGCCACTGAAAGACCCCCTCTATTGTCCTGTGTGTGTGTGTGTGCGCGCGCGTGTGTGTGTGTGAGAGAGAGAGAGTACATGTGTGCAGGCATACATTATATACACAAATTTTCACTTGTTTCTTTTTAATGCAGTCACCATGGGGAAAATTAAGGGATGATTCATTTAGCACCTTGCCATAAATAAATTAACTAACCAGAGATAACTACAGAATTTAAGGAATGGAAGAGAGAATACATGTATTTTAATAGCAGAAATTGACAGAAGTTTCAAAGAGTGACTGTGAGGGTTTCTTTGATATTGCATCTGCTGCTGCTGCTGCTAAGTCGCTTCAGTCGTGTCCAACTCTGTGTGACCCCATAGACAGCAGCCCACCAGGCTCCCCCGTCCCTGGGATTCTCCAGGCAAGAACACTGGAGTGGGTTGCCATGTCCTTCTCCAATGCATGAAAGTGAAAAGAGAAAGTGAAGTCGCTCAGTCGAGTCTGACTCCTGGCGATCCCATGGACTGCAGCCTACCAGGCTCCTCCGTCCATGGGATTTTCCAGGCAAGAGTACTGGAGTGGGGTGCCATTGCCTTCTCCGGATATTGTATCTAGGAAGGTGTATAACTTGTGTAACTAGTCAAAAGAGAAAAATACAACACCAAATATTTTTTTAAAAGCTGGAGATGCCTGTATTTAGTTTCTAACAGTTCGTTTAAATATAAGTTTTATAACTTCTGAATTAAGAAGAAAAAAATTTTCCCCTTTAGCTTTAGTAACTGTGAAATGGGAAATAAAAATTAAATTTTTTCTCTTTATCTCAGAAATGTTTATTATGTGAATATTGTACTTGGCTCTAGATTGTACCTCAGAATGGTAATTTTGAAAGCTTGATTACCAAACCTTTTTGGTAGTCAAATCTAATTAAAAATATAGACTCTCAGACTCATATTTGAGTAGAACCTAGGACTCTCCATTTTTCAAAAGCCTCCCAAGAAATTTCTAATGATCAGCTAGATTGAAACAATTGCCTTAGAGGCCTGACTATCTTTCAAAGATTCTTTCATCAGATTGTAAATCAGCTATCTGCTGACCATGGGCTTCTTAAGATAAGAAGGGTTAAATGAAGTATTTGGTATTTGTCCTTCTTTTTTTGCCTTCATAGAATTTCATTGGTAGTAAAATAGATACCTCCTTTAACTTTCCCCTGCTTCTCCCCCATTTTTCTTTTAACAGTAAGTTAGGCCATGTTATCAAAGTGTTAAACATCTGTAGCAAATTTTAATTAGTGTTTTTTTTAATTGATAAGATACTGCTACTTTCACAGTTTTTAACTGTATTCTTTGAAAATAAACCTTTAGAAATTTAACTATGTGAGAGATAATGATTTTATCAAATAAATAGACCAGGAAAGGCACTGGTCTCTTTAAATAACTTCCCAAAGTTAATTTAAAGAAAAAAATAATGTATTGTTTTGAAACTTGAATATGTATTGCTTCAAAATCTGATGTTGAGTAAATTCTAAAAAGTTCAGTTACTAAACAGATTTCTAAACAAAATTTTCATTAAAACTCAGATATAATACTGACATTTCAACTTCAAAACACTTTTAGAAATGATGAGATTGGGAATGACATATATACACCACTATGTATAAAATAGGTAACTAATGAGAACCTACTGTCTAGCACAGGGAATTCTACTCAGTGATCTGTGGTGACCTAAAAGGAAAGCAAATCTAAAAAAGAGGGGATATATATATACATATAAGTGATTCACTTTACTTTACACCAGAGACTAACACAGCATTAAAGTTATAGTAAACATATAGTAAAGAAACTATACTCCAATAAAGATTTTTTTTTAAAAAATGGTGGAACATTTTAAGTAAGGGCAAACTATGAAGATGATAATGAGAATCTTTGGTTTGACAAGTACCATGCTAATTTTTAAAAACATAAGAAGTGTTTTAAAATATCATTTTTGTTGGGTCTTGCAGGTGCTATAGGCAAGCAGTTCTTTATAGGTGCTATATGGCAAGCAGTTTTGTTCTTTATAGGTGATACGGCAAGCAGTTTTTAAATTTTACATAGAAATTTTTAAAATTTTGTTTAGCTTAGTAGTATATCTGGAGAGATAATTGGAGACATTACTATCAAAATTAGAAGATATAATAGTTAATTTTACATGTTGACTGGGCCATTGGGTACCCAAATAGTTAGTGAGACATTCTGGGAGTTTCTTTGAGGATGTTTTTGAATGAGATTAACATTTAAGTCAGTGGATTTGGGTAAATCAGATTGCTCTCCGTAATCAAATGGGCCAATTATGGATGAGGGTGTGCTTTATCCATCCAGTTGAAGGCCTGTATAGAAGAAAAAGACCAGCCTCCCTGAGCAAGAGAGAATTCTCCAGCAGAGAGCCTTTGGGTCTTTGGGTCTACTGTCAGCTTTCTTGGGTCTTGAGCCTGACAGCCCACATTGCAGATCTGGACTTGCCAGTTTCCATAATTACATGAGCCATTTAGGACACATCTCTTACTCTGTATATACATATCCTGTTAGTTCTGTTTCTCTGGAGAACCCTGACTAATACAGTAGGCACCATTGATCTTAGTATTAATATAATTAGCTTTTAATCATCTAATGCTAAGTCACTTCAGTCGTGTTCGACTCTGTGCGACCCCATAGACGGCAGCCCACCAGGCTCCCCCATCCCTGGGATTCTCCAGGCAAGAACACTGGAGTGGGTTGCCATTTCCTTCTCCAATGCATGAAAGTGAAAAGTGAAAGAGAAGTCGCTCAGTCGTATCCAACTCTTAGCGACCCCATGGACTGCAGCCCACCAGGCTCCTCCGTCCATGGGATTTTCCAGGCAAGAGTACTGGAGTGGGGTGCCATTGCCTTCTCTGTTTAATCATCTGGAAGATGCTTATTTGACAGGGAATAATGATTAGTCCTGTGATTATTACTGTCAGGTTGCCTCTTCCATCTTCTGCTCTCTGAAATGCTGTCTAAGAGTTCTGAATCAGGTTGAATTTCACTTTTCCTTTCCATTATGCAGTTTCCACTTTCCAGCCTTATCCATATGTAAAGGTGAAATCAGTTAAAACGAACGTTAGAGAGAACCTTTAAAGAGAAATGAACAACCACAGGCTTGTTTGACAGGCTTGTTGTGTAATGGAAGAAGGATCATTGTTGGTAAAGCCAGAGGTTACAGAGATTATGTGTATATTAATATGTACTGTAAGGGCTTTTAAAAATTGTTATTGAAGTGTAGTGATTTACAATGTTGTTAATTTCTTCTGTACAACAAAGTGATTCAGTTATACATATATACACATATATTTTTTCTCTTTCATATTCATGGTTTATCACAGGATATTGAATATAGTTCCCTGTGCTGTATGGTAAGACTTTGTTGTTTATCTATTCTGTATATAGTAGGTTGCATCCTGCAGGGTCTTTTTAAGCCCCAGGAGAAGGTAGCATTCTCTCTTACTAGCTACCTCTCTTGAGGCATGAATAGCTGGACCAGTCAAATTCAGTGTGAGTGAGCAAAACTTAGGGAATTCCTTGACTCTACTATGCTGATTATTAGTGTCTTTGGTATCTTTTTCCTGACTCTAACCCATCCTGACCTTCTTTAATTCTTAGGGTCCTAGAATTGCTGTCTCTGCCCAGAGTTGCCATTGCTTAGGATTATTTTGGAAAGAAATAGGATGAAACCAGGGCCTTGGCTCCTAACTCAGCCAGAGTAAAGACAATTCTCATTCAGTGTTTAAATTACTTTGTGTTTAAGTTGTATTTAGATACTACTCAGACGGAGGGGCCTGGTAGGCTACAGTCCATGGGGTCTTGAAGAGTCGGACACGACTGAGCGACTTCACTTTCACTTTTCACTTTCACTTTTCACTTTCACTTTTCACTTTCATGAATTGGAGCAGGAAATGGCAACCCACTCCAGTGTTCTTGCCTGGAGAATCCCAGGGACAGAGGAGCCTGGAGGGCTGCCATCTATGGGGTCGCACAGAGTCGGACACGACTGAAGTGACTTAGCAGCAGCAGCAGCAGCAGTGGGGTTTAGGGCTTCTCAGGTGGCGCTAGTGGTAAAGAACCTGCCTGTGCAGGAGATATTAGAGATGTGGGTCTGATCCCTGGGTTGCGAAGATCCCCTGGAGGAGGGCATGGCAACCCACTCCAGTATTCTTGCCTGGAGAATCCCATGGACAGGGGAGCCTGGAGGGCTATAATCCATAGGGTCGCAAAGAGTCTGATACAACTGAAGTGACTTAGCATGCACACTTAGTGCAGTTTAAAATGACCGTTTTATCATTTTATAACTCAGAAGCAATGTAAAGATGGTACTATATATCCAGATTAAACAGTCTAAAAGACAATCATGCAGGTATTTTAAAATAATAAAAAAAATCTGTATAGATAACCAAATCTCACTACCTCAGTGTGAGAGAAAGGTATTTTAAGTACACGTTATCAATAATTCATCAAGATCACTGAAGCACTGCAGGAATGTGTATTCCGTTCTGTGGAATGTGAGGATAGTTTGAGGATAGACATCTCATGCCTTATGGAGAGCCAGGGTTGATCTGGCTGACCTGGTCGGCCAGGCTCCCATTTCTCTCCCAGCAATCCATTATTCAGTTGAAGAAGATCTCAGATAGTAGAATATTGTGTTTTGGTTAAGGATTTATAAGCAGACTTGTTCCTTTTTCAAGTACTCTTAGTTAATACAAATTAAACCTTCTTTCACCTCTCACACCCTACCCCCAATAGGTTTTTTTTTTTTTAATGTCTGCACTTGAATTACCTGGAAGGGGCAGGGGGAAGATGTCACATGTATCAACAGCACAGATAGCAATTTGTACTGCTTAAGAAAGAATGCATTGAGTGTATCCTTGTATTTTGATAATCAACAAATGAACAGCTCCAGCACCCATTATATTCTGAGGCATTATCTCTTGAGGAGTATTTCTGCCTGTGGAAGAGGGAAAAAATCAGCAGTCAGGAGCAAACTTCCTTCTTACTTGCTCTCTTATCTTTTGCATTTTCCTTATGTGGGTAGGAGCAAAGGAATAATTAGCCCTCAACAGGAAAATTCACTGGTCCTCTAGTAAGATAAGTGGGTGTTATAGATGCTTGAATGAATTGCTTTGTGAAGACTCAGAAATTACCTAGTGAATATATAAATAATGTGTGTGTGTGTGTGTGTGCACATGTGCCTGCTCAGTCTTGTCCAACTCTTTGTGACCCCATAGACTGTAGCCCACCAGGCTCCTCTGTGCATGGGATTCTTTAGTCAAGAATACTGAAATGAGTTGCCATTTAAGGAATGGCAGGGAATCTTCCCAAACCAGGGATCAAACCTGCGTCTCCTGCATTGGTAGGTGGTTTCTTTACCAGTGAGCCACTTAGGAAGCCAAGTATATAAGTATACCCTGTTTAATTAGACCCTGGTGCTAGGAAAGATTGAAGGCAGAAGGAGAAGGGGGCCGACAGAGGATGAGATGGTTTGATGGTATCACCAACTCAATGGACATGAGTTTGAGTAAACTCTGGGATTTTGTGATGGACAAGGAAGCCTGGCGTGCTGCAGTCCACGGGGTCACAAAGAGCTGGACATGACTGAGCGACTGAAGTGAATTGTTTAATTAATCCTTGGGACTTTCTAAGTTTACTTCTTAAAATTCCTTCTTCGCTGTGTGTCTCTGAGCTTTTTGTAAAGTCTTAGGAAGTATATATGTGTGGAACCAATGTAGTAACCTTGAGCAGTGTAAAGATGCACTATCAATAAATAACAGTGAACAGTGAATTAGAGAGGGTTTCCCTGGTAGCTCAGCTGGTAAAGAATCCACCTGCAATGCAGGAGACCCCGGTTTGATCCCTGGGTTGGGAAGATCCCCTGGAGCAGGGAAAGGCCACCTACGCCAGTATTCTGGCCTGGAGAATTCCATGGACTGTATGATCTATGGGGTCGCAAAGAGTCGGACACGACTGAGCGACTTTCACTTTGACTAATTGGAGAACATTGAAGTTCTCACATTACTTTGTGTTTTCTTGTTATTATGACTGTCAGTGATCAAAAATAGTTTGGAAGTTCAGACTAATGGTTTTATTTTCAGAAAGCTTTATTATTGATCATAGAAACAAACGTAGAAGGCCCCCAAAGAGAGATCTTTTTCTAAAGATTTTCTTTGATTCTAATAAGATATTTAAGGTAAGGATTTCTTTTAAAGTGATGAAAGCCAGTGTGTTGTGAAATCTTAAAATGTAAGCATTTTATCAGAGCATTTTAGCTTTTTTGAAAGGGACACAACAACTTCAGCTTTTTGGGCATGACCTGAGGATTGAGTAGAAGCCATTAAGCATTTAACACTGTGACACAGAGATTGTATGATTTTTGGCCCTCAGGAGAAATATAGAACTCAGAACCTGACAAGAATGTCTCATCAGAACCATTATGGATTAATGAACTAAGAAAAGGAGAAAACTAGGAATTAAAAAGAAGGAACACTCCCTTTCTCTTGACCTAAGTTCCACAAATTCTTTTGTGAAAAGAAATTAAGACAAAAACTAAACATAAGGGCCAAACCCGTAAAACTCTTAGAAGAAAATACAGGGAGAAAGTATCATGACATTCTCTTTGGCAGTGATTTCATGCACATGAAAGCATAAGCAAACAAATAAAAAATAGGTAAGCTAGACTTCATGAAAATTTAAAACCTATCTGCATCAAATGGCACTGTGAACAGAGTGAAAAAGTAACTTAAAGAAAGGGAGAACGTGTGAAAGTGAAGTCGCTCAGTCATGTCCGACTCTTTGCAACCCCATGGACTGTAGCCCACCAGGCTCCTCCCTCCATGGGATTCTCTAGGTAAGACTACTGGAGTGGGTTGCCATTTCCTTCTTCAGGGGATCTTCCTGACCTAGGGATCGAACCCGGGTCTCCCGCATTCCAGGCAGATGCTTGAACCTCTGAGCCACCAGGGAAACCCAAATGGCACTGTGAACCGAGTGAAAAAGTAACTTGAAGAAAGGGAGAACATGTTGATATATGTAAATCATAAATCTGATTAGAGATTGATGCACAAAATATATGGAAACTCATAGCAGCAACTAACTACCTGACTAAAAAATGGGCAATGGACATAAATAGACATTTCAGTAAAGAAGATATAGAGAATTTCCTGGTGGTCCAGTGGTTACAACTTGGGGCTTTCATCGCTGGGCTTGGATTCTACCCTTGGTCCGGGAACTAAGGTTCCACAAGCTGTGTAGTGCAGCTTAAAAAGAGAAGGAGAGAGAGAAAGAGATGTACAAATGGCTTATAAACACATGAGAAGATATTAAATATCTTGAACCATTAGGGAAATGTACATCAAAACCATGACGAGATTCCATCTCTCATGTATTAGGATGGCTATTAGCAAAATAAAATAACAAATACTGATGAGAATGTGGAAAAATTGAAATTCTTGCCCACTGCTGGTGGGAAATGTAGAATGGTGCAGCAGCTGTGAAATATGGTATGGTCATTCCTCAAAAAATTAAACATGGAATTACCATATGACTTAAAAACTCCTCTTCTGGGTATATACCCAAAATAAGTGAAAGCAGGGACATGAAAATATGTTTGTCCACCTACACTCACAGAAGCACTGTTCACAGTAGCCAAAACATGGAAGCAACCCAAGTGTCCATTGATAGATGAGTAGATAAATAAAATGTGGTACATACGAACAATGGAATATTCAGCCTGAGAAAGGAACAAAATACTGATAGTTGCTGATACATAGATAAACCTTGAGTACTAATAATATTACTTATTATGAGCCAGTCACAGAGGACAAGTATTACATGATTCCTTTCATATGAGGCACTTAGTCACATTCATAGAGACAGAAAGTAGAAGCATGGATGCCAGGGATTGGGAGAAGGGTAAATGGAAAATTATTTAGATATGGAGTTTCAGTTAGGGAAGATCAAAAAGTTCTTGAAATGGAGGTGATGATTATGCATCAGTGGGGCTGTACATAATGTCAAAGGACTGTACCTTTTTAAATGGTCAAAATGGTAAATCTTATGTATATTTTGCCACAATAAAAAAGAATCTAACAAATAATGACATAAGAATTATATTAAATGTTAAGTTTTTTAGTTGTTGCATTAGCTTCGCATTCCTCAGTTGAAAATAAACGTTTTTTCTTTCTAGCAACCTCAGGATGAAATGGAACAAAATGGAGCTTTGTTACAGTAAGTATAATGATTTTTGGATTATTGTAGATTTTTAAAAATCATTTTAAAATAAGTCTTTTTCTTAAGAATTTTAGGGTTATTGTATGTTCTTGAGTAATTGTCCCTGTAGCAGCATAAATATGTTATTTTACGAACATTCTAGGTAAGTTTTATTTCATGAGCAAAATTGAATAGGGTTGATTCTCTCTGACTTAAGATTATTTAAAAAGCAGATTTGTAGCATAGCATGAAGGAAGAATTTGTAGAGCTTATTGAAATTAGACTTCATAGAACTGTTATATTTAAAGAGACCTTGTCCTTTAAATTTTTTTGAAAAAACCAAGCATGGCCTGTGGACCCCCGGGAGTCCCTGAGGCTTTCCAGAGGGTCTGTGAGGTCAAAACTATTTTCATAATAATGCCAACACATTATTTGCTTATGTCATGGTATTGACATTTGCACTTATAGTGCTAAAGCAAATGGTGGATAAAATGATGGAGCCTTAGTAGGAATCAGGGCAGGGGCACCAAATAGTACTAATAGTCCTGTTTTTCCCGGCCGTGTACTTACAGTTTAAAAAAAAAAAAAAGGTCAGTTTTACTTAGTGCATTTGATGAAGCAGAAAAGTTGTTAGTTTTATTAAATTTCTACCTTGAATATATATCTTTTTATACTTCTGTTTAAAGTGTGATAGTTAAGAGCACTTGATTGAGTTACAAGATTTGTAAAAAAAAAAACCAAAAAACATGGTTTACTTTTTTTAACTTGAAAGAATGACAAACTGGTTATTTATGCAAGTAAATGGCAGATATTTTCTTGAACTTTCTGGGAAGATTGGTGGAAATATTTATGAAGGTGACCTTTTTGAAATTTTTGTAATAAAATGTATCAATATAGGGAAGATCTGCATAACTTAACACATGAGTATTTTCTTAAAGACCAATGCATGGTATCACAACAGCATCCACAGACAAGTGAAAGATCCGGTCAAAGGGCAAGACAGACCAATACAAAAGTTGACTGGTTTTGTTTCAGTTTTCACATTTCCAGTAACCTTTAAGGAGATGATTGCTTCTGGAGTCTTGGTATGTCATCTAAAAAGAATACGCACAATTATCCAAAAAGGCTACTAAAGTGCTAACTCCATGTCTGTGTGAGGCCAGACGTTTGTAATATACTTCAAATAAAAAAATACATGGCAAAAGATTGAATGTGTTGTAGCAGTTCAGATGGCAGCTGTCTTCCATTAAGCTGAATATTAAAGAGATTTTTAAAAATGTGAAACTTTCACACTATTTTTCATTTTGGAAAATACAATAATTTTAATAAAATATATTAATTTATTAGATTATTAGTTATTTTTAAGTTAACGATTAACATTTTTTTCTCCATCTTAGTTTTTAACATGTAAATACAAGTAAATATAAGCCACATAAATAAAAACTCCTTGAGTTCATCACTAATTTTTAAGATTATAAAGGCGTCCAAGGGCCGAAAGTTTGAGAATCACCCTTTTACTGAATATATCAGCAATATAAGTTCATCTTCAGAATTGGAAAAAGAAAAGACTAATACAACATTTATAATCTCACTGCCTGGAGAGAACCATTGTTAACATTTTGGAACATTTTATTTCAGGCTTTCTGTATATTTTTGTTTTGTTTGTATTTTCAACCAAGTTGAGATTCATCTGCGGATAGTTTTGTTTCCTGTTTGTTTTTTTTTCTTTCTTTCTTTGGCCTCACCATGTAGCTTGCGGAGTCTCAGTTCTCAGACCAGATACCGAGCCCCTGCCCCCTGTAGTGGAAGCCTGGATTCCTGACCACTGGGCAACCAGGGAATTCCTCTTGTTTTTAAATTTTTAAGTAGTAGTTTACCATAATTACTATTTCACATCTTTAATATTTTTTTAAAAATGCATTAATGACCTCATTTTTTCATTGTATAACTTATTATACTATAATTCATATAATCATTTTTCTCTTATTGGATGTGTATGTTGTTTGCTGCTGCTGCTGCTAAGTCGCTTCAGTCGTGTCCGACGCTGTGCGACCTCATGGACTGCAGCCTACCAGGTTCCCCCGTCCATGGGATTTTCCAGGCAAGAGTACTGGAGTGGGTTGCCATTGCCTTCTCCTGTAACTGCATAGTGATACACCAATTCAACTTACTGCTATGGGGGAAAAACACCATTTAATGAGACATGAAGACAAAGCACAAACCCGACTAAGGGGACACACGCTGTGGACCACAGCACTGCTATGACCAGAGCAAGTGGGGGGACGGGGGAGGGGAAGATGGATGGGTAAACTGCAGCCTCGGGGGCTGGGGGGGGGTGTCTGGATTGACTACGACTAAGCAGACTACAGGATGAGACAGGAAATCAAAACCAATGATGAAAGCAGACACACTGTCAGAGAACTCCAACAGCAAGGAAAACATACAGAACTGTTCTTTTACAAATATTCAGAAAGAAATCAAGCATGAAACCACAGAGAAATCGTCAGAGAATTTTAAATATCATCTAATTAGCCAATGATGCAATAAAAACAGTGTGTCAAAAGGCCACAGAGTGGACTATTTACCATTGTTACACTAGTCACTGTTGTTTGCAGTCTTATCTAAATAACTATGCCTAATATAAATAAGTTTTTTAATAACTTAGGTGAAAGTTTGCTCTAATTTCAAAATTCTCTTTTATAATTAAGGGAAAAAAAATCCTGTTGCTGATTCAGACTATGATTTTGTTTTATTTTAGATCAGCTTGTACTCATAATCATATTTTAGGAAAAAAATTGGCATTTTTTCTGTTTGCCTCATGGAAATTATTCTGTATGAGCAGTTTCATTTTCAAGATGGCTTATATTGATTGCTTCTATTTTTTAGGCAGGAGAGAATGTTCAATTTATTATTCTTGCTTAGGATTCAAGTAGCTATGCCTGGTGCATGAAAACTTAAAACAACTGGAACGAGCAGGGTTTTTTTTTTTTTTTTTTAAGGAAGATATCTTGATTGCATTTGTATAGTAAATTAGATTGAGAAAAAAATAGTTTACTGATTGCTTTTCTTCAATCAGCTTTTAATTATCCCAGGGTAGGTGATCAAAATTGTAGATTAAGCATGACCTTTATTTTGCTTGTAATCTCTTCCCTTCAGCATTTCCTACTCTTTTCCCCTTGCTGTGAAATACTACTAAGGTGAATAATGTCTGAGAATTTTCTCATTACTGACTTTCACTTACATCTTAAACTATAATGACAAACTTTAAGTGTATTTGAGGATTTAAATAGCCATGCTACATGAATTAGGACAAATTTTTCTCTCTCACCCCACCCCTGTATTTGGTAGACAGTTATCTCCAAAGTTACTTTCAGGTCTAAGTGTACTTTAGCTTGTTTACACTCCTGAAGTTCATTCCTTAATATTCTGGCTCTCTCCAGTTTTGAAGCCATTTGAAATTTACATGTTAATAAATTGGTAGTAATTGTAAAAGTAACTAGAATGATGGAGCAAAGACAAAGCCTATTTGAAATTCCTTTAAATTAAAAAGAAATTTAAATTTATCTGAATGAGAAATAGTAGTTTTTTTCTACTTAAAATTTTGTATTTATTTATTAATTGATTGACTTTTTTTTTTTTTTCCTGAGGTTTAGAAAAAGTCATCCAGTGTTCACAGTATCATTTCCCCAGGCTGAACTTTCACTGAACCACCGAAGTAGTCTAGGTATGCTTTTATGGGTAGAGTCATATAAAATGAAGTTGTCTTTGCCTAAAAATAGAAGCCTTAGTTAGGTATGGATTTATTTACAAATAGGCTGGTCTATTGTAATTGCTGCCATACACTTTTACATATGAAATCAGTGTTGCTGTTGACCTTGGATCCTGCTGCTTGAAGCTGCTCATGTGAGAAGCAGCTCAGGTGCAGTCAATACTTGCTCCTCCATATGTCTGCTCTTTTACTTGCAACTCAGGGGCTCAAATTTAAAAACAGTGTTTGTTTTCTCTGTTCATAGCAGACCATTGGCTTGATTTCAGCTGTATTAGAGGATGGCTGTCTTTCTCTTTGAAGTGTCTCCTAAGTATGTTGTATGACAGTGTAGAAAATATTCTTAGTGGTCATTAAAACCTTGTATTATAAGAAAAGGTACAAGGACATGATAGTTGAAATTGAAAAGTTAAGCTTTAAAAGTTCTGCCCTCTCCTGTTTTGTTGCCACTATAACAATAGAATTACCACTTAAGCCCAGCACCAACTCTCAACTAGGTATTCCTAGTGCCTGGAGTTTGGTCTGTAATATTATTTATTCATTATTTTAACAAATATGTATTGAGCCTGCTGAGTGACAGGCGTATGGATGCTATGGGTGTACAAATGCCAAGTAAACCAGGGATCCTAAAAGGATAGCTGATCTGGAGCTTGAAGATAGGATGGATCTGAACCGTCTTACCATTGGTGGAAAACAAAAATGTTTTCAAGGGTGTCTGGGGGCAATGCTAAAGGATAAAGATCAGTTGTGCTCCCACTGTCCAACCTGTGGCAAATTAGTTGAGGAAAAAAACGAACAATGCTTTTGGTTTATAGAAATAAGTTTGTGAAAAAAACCATGAGTTCATGTACTCAAAAAATGTTAGCAATGTAGTCTCTCTCTCTATACATATATATAAACTATAGCAAAATGTGTAAAAAATTTTTATGACTTTAAGAAGTAAAGATTTTTAATACATGTACATTTAGAACATTTCCTGATTCCTTTTGGCCCTTACATGAATGTTCCTTTTATGCTTAACCACATTCATTCATTTAAATTCTATTACATATAATGGAGAAGATGATGACACTGAGAAAGCAGATACAATTTTTCCTCATGTAGTTGCAGATACTTAGAAGGACTCAGCCAGAGTAGAGAGGTTTTTGTTTTTTTGTTGTTTTTATAATTTTACGTATTTCTGTTTCTGGCTGCCCTAGGTCTTTGGTGCTGTACGTGGGCTTTTTGTGGTTGCTTGGGGGCTATCTGGTACTTGGTACTTGGGTACTTGGGCTTCTCATTGCAGTGGCTTCTCTTTTATTGAGGAACGTGTTCTCCAGGGCTTGCAGGCTTCAGTAGCTGTGGCATACGGGCTCAGTAGTTGTGGCACAGGGGCTTAGTTGCTCCACTGCACATGGGCTCTTCCCGAACCAGGGATCAAACCCGTATCTCCTGCTTGGGCAGGCAGAGTCTTTATCACTGAGCCACCAGGGAAGCCTGAGGGGTCGGTTTTTAATTCGACTAATCCCAAATAATTATCATTTTACCTTGCTTCATGTGAAATATTTCTTAAGGAATGGAAGAATTTCACAACTTTATTGCTAACATGATACTTTTAATAAATTTGTATAACATTTATAAAGTGTTTGATATATCTCATGCATGTCTGAGGAAATCATTTCAAGTTATGTGATTAAGAAATGCTGAGTAAGACAATATGTTTTATTGTTTTAATAAAACTGGAATGAAAACATATAATTTTATCTTCTAGGACCTGAGGCTGAAAATCCTGAAGTGTTAACACACCCAGAAAAGGTTTGTCTGTATAATGGAAATTAGCTATTCAGATCTTGGGTTTAGATTTTTTAAAATTATATTAGTAAGTATCAAGCCCATTTAAGTTTTCCCCTAAGCAGAAATGTGACTAGACCATTTCAATAGAATTGTGTAACAACCCATTTCAGTGTTGTTGTTGTTTTTTAAGGGGAATCATTTTCCAATATTTTTCATGAAAACTCATATAAATCTTTCTTTGGAATAAAGCAGTCTTTTACCGTTCACAAGGTTTTTTGTGAATTGCAAAAGTTTTTATCCCCTACATTCCCCCATTCAATCTGGGCTGCCTCAGACAGAAAGCATGAGGACACTTTTCTTACATCTGTAGTGGAAACCCATTGCAGTATTTATTCTGGTCTCCAATGAAATAGAATTTTATTGATCTGTGCTTCTTTTCTGTCAGTCTTATTCATTATCTAGAGGAGGAGAATATAATATCAGATTAATTGCTGAGGTAATATAGCAAAAATGCGTTCTGTTGCCTTGTTTATTACCTGGAAAACAATGTGTCTATAAACCCATTTCAGTGTTTTTTTTTAAAAGGGGAATAATTTTCCAATACTTTCCTTATAAACTCTTATAAATCCTTCTTTGGAATAACGCAGGCTTTTACTGTTCACAAGGTTTTTTGTGAATTGGAAATACTTTTTCCCCCTGTCTTCCCCCATTCAATCTGGGCTGCCAAAGACAGACAGAAAGCATGAGGACACTTTTCTTACATCTATTACCCTCTTTCTTTTGATATTTCCTATTGGATAGTGCTTTCTCATCTTCCAGTTGCTACTTGATAAACATGTCCTGAGTGCTTGTTTTCGCTTTGCTTTCTGCTTGGTGCTATGGGAAATCAGAGGACGATAAGACTGGCTCCGTGCATAACAGACTCCAACAGTCAAGGACCTCCCAAGGCCAACCCTGTCATAGCTGTACCTTACTTCATCTCAGATATACCTTAGCATTCCCACCTCTATGCCTTTGTTCAAGTCAGGAGCCAGAAAGCAAGAGAAAGCATAACATTTGGAACTATATAGGTTGCATTCTAAGGGAAGTATGTCATTTACATGTGTGATATATGGAAAATGATATGTCATAGACTTACAATGAGGGCTGTGAGCAATGATAGCTCATGGTGTTTGGTACTAGTTGGTGCTTAAGAAATGTGTGTTTTTCTCTTTTATTCCTTCACAAATCATTAATTTCTGGCTTAAGTACCATCTCGTTGGATCTGTTTCAGATAACTTTAGTGATCTTGACCAAAGTAACTGCTCCCTCTCTATCTAGCATTCATTATTTACTATGTCAGTATTTACCTATCACTTGCCTCCTATGACATTAATATATTTGAGAGAAAGGATTTTTTGAGCAAAGAAGTTTAGAGAGCACTGTATGCCAGAGTCTCCTCAGAGATTGATAACACACGTTCTGAAAAGTCCTGAGGTAAAGAAACCTATTTAACCAATTTTAGGCTATGTTGAAAACTCTTTACTGCCTCCTCTTTTTCTGCTCCAGAAAACTTATTCTTGTAACACTAGGGCTATGGTTTACGCTATTAATTTGAGTTAGTGCAGTGTTTTTGATGTTGTCTACAGTTTATTTAATGTCATGTGTTAGTTAATGCTTTCAGTTTTAATTTAGGAGTTAAGTTCCTTTAGGGCAGAGTTCAATTCAATATATATGTAAGTTTTATTTGATTGAGGACCTTGAGTTTAGTAGATATAAGGATTTCAGATAGGAAGGAAAGCTTGACCATGTTTAAAGAATGGGTAGGGTCCAGTTCTTCAGTTCCTTCTAAATTTCTTTTATCTTTTGGAGCAACTTATAGGTTGTGTTGCTAACAAGTAAATATATCTTCTTAAGCTCTGCATGCTATGTACAGAGAATATAAATGGTAGCAGGTGGAAAAGGAGGAGAGGGAGAATAAAATGTTCTTCACTTCTCTTATTCAAATCAGAATATTAGAGGGCTTACAAATTACAGTGCAGTGGTGTGTCAGTGAAGGTGGACTTGATTTTTAGAAACAGGCAAAAGTCACTGAAACCCATTCTGTTATTTAAGGTTATGCAAATTAACAATCTGAAATGTTGAAAAATAGCTTAGTGCCTTTAAGCTATTGAAACTGATTTTCTTGAATGGCTTATAAATGATTTTAAAAGCACTTTCAAAAGAAGAAGTCTAATAATATTTGATCACTGGAAATATTTTGAGAGCTTGGGGCTGGTGCACTGGGACGACCCAGAGGGAGGGTATGGGGAGGGAGGAGGGAAGAGGTTTCAGGATGGGGAACACAGGTATACCTGTGGCGGATTCATTTCAATATTTGGCAAAACTAATACAATATTGTAAAGTTTAAAAATAAAATTAAAAAAAAAAAGAACAAAAAAAATAGTTTTGTAGTTTTGTGCTTTTTGTTTAAAATAACCACAGGTCAGAACCATTGATTTATAGCAGAGCTGATAATATTTACATAGATCTGTGTTTTCATTTCTCCTTTTATCCCCACTGACCTCCTGTCCTTTGGCCTTTTTACTTCACATTTACATATTCATACAGAGGTGGGGAACAAAAAGAAGGTGAAACTACACCAATTTTGTTCCTGGTTAATGGTTTTAATAAAATTCAATAGGGATTTTTAGCAAGGGAGAATTTTCCAACCATTAAGTGCAGTGAAGTTTTTAGGTTATCTGTTAGTTTAACTATCCATGTTATGTTATCTCTGCCTCTTTCCTTAGCCCGGATAATTTAAACTTAAATGAATAGATAATTTGTCATCTGTAATTATGGTCCAGCCAGTTTTACCTTTGATTCACTATTAAATGTTTAACCATGGGTTCACTGTCATTAGTAATTTGGTATCAGTTCAGTTTAGTTCAGTTCAGTCGCTCAGTTGTGTCCGAGTCTGCAACCCCACGAATGGCAGCATGCCAGGCTTCCCTGTCCATCACCAACTCCTGGAGTTCACGCAAACTCAAGTTCATCGAGTCAGTGATGCCATCCAACCATCTCATCCTCTGTCGTCCCCTTCTCCTCCTGCCCCCAAATCCCCCCAGCATCAGGGTCTTTTCCAGTGAGTCAACTCTTCGCATGGGATGGCCAAAGTATTGGAGTTTCAGCTTCAGCATCAGTCCTTCTAATGAACACCCAGGACTGATCTCCTTTAGAATGGACTGGTTGGATCTCCTTGTAGTCCAAGGGACTCTCAAGAGTCTTCTCCAACACCACAGTTCAAAACCATCAATTCTTCAGAACTCAGCTTTCTTCACAGTCCAATTCTCACATCCATACATGACCACTGGAAAAACCGTAGCCTTGTCTAGACGGACCTTTGTTGGCAAAGTAATATCTCTGCTTTTCAATATACTATCTAGGTTGGTCATAACTTTCCTTCTAAGGAGTAAGCTTTAATTTCATGGCTGCAGTGACCATCTGTATTGATTTTGGAGCACAAAAAAATAAAGTCTGATACTGTTTCCACTGTTTCCCCATCTATTTCCCATGAAGTGATGGGACCGGATGCCATGATCTTCGTTTTCTGAATGTTGAGCTTTAAGCCAACTTTTTCACTCTCCTCTTTCACTTTCATCAAGAGGCTTTTGAGTTCCTCTTCACTTTCTGCCATAAGGGTGGTGTCATCTGCATATTTGAGGTTATTGATATTTCTCTCGGCAATCTTGATTCCAGCTTGTGCTTCTTCCAGCCCAGCGTTTCTCATGATGTTCTCTGCATATAAGTTAAATAAACAGGGTGATAATATACAGCCTTGATGTACTCCTTTTCCTATTTGGAGGAAGTAATAAAGAATATTTATATTTATGGAAAGGAGGAAAGTTGATAAAGCTTTTTAGTGGAATTTAGCAACATGGTGAACTAGAAAACTATAACATTTTCATTTTAAACACTTTTTGGTATATGTACTAATAATGTAACTTCTATTTGGAATATATAGGAACTTAGTAGAAACAGAGACTCTCCTGAAATAAGCCTTCTCTCAAATACTTCTATTAAAGAATCTGATACATTTGCTGTAAAGGAGAAGTCATTATTAGAGCCAGAGAAGGAGCCTAGTGAGGAAGGTGCATTAACCATGACTTCGGAAGAAAACAAAGATGAAGAAAGCTCTCTTGAAACTTTTGTATCTGCCTTAGAAAGGGTACTCACATCACCAGAAATCAGCCAGGAGGAAAGACTGTTTAGAAAAATGAATGATTTTGAACCTAGAGAGCTGGCGAACCCATTGAGCAACTCTTCGAGCTCCATATCAATACCTTTGACATGTCACAGAGATTTTCTAGAAGACCCAAAGGATGATGCATTGCCAGTGGAGGTATCAACAGCCTTAAACACATTGTCAGATGCCAAGGTGGAACCCATCTGTCACAGGAAAGAGGGAGGCATCAGTCTCGGTGCTGGAAATGAATGTTCAGGAGTGGAGCCCGGTATGTCTCAGACTGATGAAGACTGTACACAGATAACAGAGGTGGATTTTGAGACTCTTTGTTCTACTCCACCATTTGAACAAGATTCCAAGTTAGCTGAGCTTCAGGACAAGCATCTTCCAGTGCAGCAAGTAAGTGTTAAGTATAAACCGACAATTTTACCTTTTATAGTGACCTTTAACGAGTCTTCATTGCCCATACACTTTATTTTAAATTCAAACCTACCTAAACAGCAACTTTTTGACTTTGAAGCATATAGTGATCTTTTGAAAAGTTCCCAGGATAGAGTTTTCAAGGAATTGAAAGTTAAAATAGTCAAGTTTATCCTCTGAAAACCTGAGAAGATATATCTTTATCACATTGCTTATATAGTTGAAAGAAAAAATTCTTTCTCAGACTTTTTCCCTGTTAGCTCAGAAAATCACTGTGTCTACCTGAGTGCAAAGTAGAGGTAAGATACCCCATGTTAATTTCTACTTGGACATAAATGCAGTTGCTCTTCCAGGAGAGGGAAATATAGTTGGTCTGCCTGGCTTCAGTACGGCTTTGCTTTTCGTGGCTGAGGATACTGTCCGGTGACACAGTTTGGTTTAGAGTTCCTGGACTTTTGTGCTGGGAGACCCTCCAGTACCTATCACTTAACCAACTTACCAACTTTTCATGTTGGCAACTTTTTCTTGGTTACAATAGTAATACATCCTCATTATATATAAAAATAATCAAACATTACAGTAAGAGGAAGTATCTGACAATTCCACTTACCAGAGATAATTGTTAACCATTTACTGTATGTCTCCATTTTTGCTATGTACAGTCTCTGTAAGTAAATGGGATTATATTATACATAATGCTTTGTAACTTATTTTTAAATTTTAATGATACATCTTGGTTATCTTTCTACGTCCATGAATGTAGCACTACTTGTCGTTGTTGTTTAGTCACTAAGTCGTGTCTGACTCTTTGTGACCCCATGGACTGTAGCCCGCCAGGCTCCTCTGTCCAAGGGGGGTTTTCCAAGCAAGAATACTGGAGTGGGTTGCCATTTCCTTCTCCAGGTAGCACTACTTAAGTCTTATTATTTGTTGAGTGCTATTCCACTGTGTGGGCATATATATATTGTGTGTATAAAATAATACATATAATTTATTTAACCAATTCACTAGGTCATTTGGATTTTTTTCTTTTTTCCTCTGGCTCTTACCAAAATGCTCTTTTGAACATTTCTTGAAAGGTTTAAATAACATGATACTGCTACTGCTACTGCTAAGTTGCTTCAGTCGTGTCTGACTCTGTGCGACCCCATAGACGGCAGCCCACCAGGCTCCCCCGTCCCTGGGATTCTCCAGGCAAGAACACTGGAGTGGGTTGCCATTTCCTCCTCCAATGCATGAAAGTGAAAAGTGAAAGTGAAGTTGCTCAGTCTTGTCCGACTCTAGCGACCCCATGGACTGCAGCCTACCAGGCTCCTCTGTCCGTGGGATTTTCTAGGCAAAAGTACTGGAGTGGGGTGCCATTGCCTTCTCCGAACATGATACTAAGCTCATGTTATTCACATAACATACATACCTAGAATAATACTGCATGCAATTCTGATAAAAAAATTTCAATATAGACATTTTTTAATGATATTTTTAAAAATCCAGAAAAAGAGAAACTAATCATGGGGATAGGACATGAGGATTAAATTAAACATTCCAATATTCTCATCTAAAAAGAGGTGGTATTAGTAAAGTGTAGGAAATTATGACTGGTATTGACAGAGTAAGCTTTGACTTAGGCAGGCTTAAAAAAAAGTCTACATAAAAGTAGAAAGGAGATTGATTTAGAACAGATCAAATTAAATACTCTTTTACTTAGCTGTAATGAAAATATGAAATTTGTTACCTTGTGAAGCTTCAGATGCTGAATATATAAATAAGCTCAAGAAAGGTTTATATGATATGTGTAAAAACATGTATCCTCGTGAAAGTTAAATCCATAATGGATTATTAAGGGGATATTTGAGCCATTCATGATATACTGGCTAACCTTTTAAATCAGTGTAATGGAAGTTATATACTAATACTATCTTGTCCCACAAATACCACTTACTGTTGCTGTCAAATAGCAAAATTCTAGACTGAATAGAACATTGATCTGGCCTGGCATGATATTTCTGTATTTATGTGCCAGTCATCATTTTGTACTACTCATTTCCTATAAAATGAAAGCACCCAGAGTGACCTTAGGTTTGACCTTGAGCTTTTTTTTTTTTTTGGAGATTTTTATTTTTTTGATGTGGATCATTTTTTAAAAGTCTTTATTGAATTTGCTACAATATTGTTTCTGTTTTATGTTTTGTTTTTTTTGACCTTAAGACATGTGAAATCTTAGCTCCCTGACCAGGGATCAAATACACACCCCCTGAACTGGAAGGCAGTTTTAACTGCTGGACTGCCAGGGAATTCCCTACCTTTGAGTTTTAAGGATGAATATTACTTATGTAATACAAGTAGTATATTTTTGTATTAAGCTTTTAAATCCATATTGTCATTTATTATATTAATATGAAATTTTCATTCTGTTCACATATGTCATGGATTTTTATGTTTTCATCTTATGAGGCATTTTTGTGTAATCAAAGGACAAGATAAAACTTAATTTCCTCTAATTTTATTTTTTTGAATTGTTGTAATCATTTGTATATGTATTTACATCTTATTACAGAGTCTAGAAGACCCAAATCCATTTGAATTGCAAATGTTGGTTCATCAAAATGTCACCTCTTGTGATCCAATAAATAATAAGAGAAACTCATATCTGGAAAATAACTCTGACCAGGACCCTCCACATGTGTTAAGAAGATCGTCCAGACTAAAAGTAGTCAGAGAGGTAAAGCCCACAGATGACATGTATAAGATGCCAGAGAAAATTTTACCCAAAATACTTGGCCGTGAGGATCAAACAAATAATAGCTCTTCAACTGAGAATTTCAGGTATGCTATAGACTTATGCTTGGGACATTAGAGTAAGTTTACAGTTCAGTTCAGTTCAGTCGCTCAGTCATGTCTGACTCTTTGTGACCCCACGGACTGCAGCATGCCAGGCCTCCCTGTCCATCACCAACTCCCGGAGTTTACTCAAATTCATGTCTATTGAGTCGGTGATGCCGTCCAACCATCTCATCCTCTGTCGTCCCCTTCTTCTCTTGCCTTCAGTCTTTCCCAGCATCAGGGTCTTTTCCACTGAGTCAGTTCTTCGTATCAGGTGGCCAAAGAATTGGAGTTTCAGCTTCAACATCAGTCCTTCCAATGAACACCCAGGACTGATCTCCTTTAGGATGGACTGGTTGGATGTCCTTGCAGTTCAAGAGACTCTCAAGAGTCCTCTCCAACACCACAGTTTAAAAGCATCAATTCTTAGGTGCTCAGCTTTCTTTTAGTCCAACTCTCACATCCATACATGACTACTGGTAAAACCATAGCTAGTTTTGACTAGACGGACCTTTGTTGGCAAAGTAATGTCTCTGCTTTTTCACAGTTATGTTTAAGTAAAGAACTTTATTTTTCAGTGTTGTTACATTTATTTTTCAATTAAAAAAAACCCCAGAAAACACCTTTACTTTCTTTTTTTAAGATAAAGTAATGGGAAATTGTATTTTAGCTTAATGCTAATTTTCTTTCTTTGTTTAAAATCCATCACCACACATAGTTACAAATTCTTTTTTTGGGGGGGTTGAGAACTTTTAAGGTTTGCTCTCTGAGCAACTTTTCAAACATGTAATATGGTATTATTCACTATAGCCACCATGCTATACATTATTACCTTTTGACCACCTTTAGTCATTTCACTTAACCCACCCTGTCTCTAACCTACAGAACCAGTCTATTCTCTGTATCTATTAGTTTGTTTGTCTTTTTAGATTTCACATATAAGTGAGGTCATACATTGTTTGTCTTTCTCTGTCTGGCTTACTTCTTTTAGCGTAATGCTCTCAAGGCCCATTTGTGTTGTCACAGATGGCAGGATTTTCTTCTTTTCTATGGTTAAATACTTTTCCATTGTGTGTGTGTGTGTGTGACATTTTCTTTATCCATTCATCCATCAATGGATACTTAGGTTACTTCCATGTCTAGACTGTTAAAAATAAAGCTGTAGTGAAAATGGGACTGCAGATATTATTTTGAGATAGTGATTTTGTTTCCTTTGAATAGATACCCAGGAGTGGAATTGCTGGATCATATGGTAGTCCTATTTTTAATTTTTTGAGGAATCGCCATACTGTTTTCTATGGTGGTTGCATTAATTTACATTCCCAGCAATAGTGCATGAAGGCTCCCTTTTCTCTGCACCCTCTCCAGCATTTATTATTTGTAGACTGTTTGATAATGACCATTCTGACTGGTATGGGGTGATATCTTATTGTGGTTTTAATCTACATTTCCCTGATGACTAGTGATGCTCAGCACCTTTTCATGTACCATTTGGATGGTGGGCCATTTGGATGCTTTCTTTGGAAATGTCTCTTTAGCTCCTCTCACATTTTTTAATTGGATTTATTTTCTGTTTTGTTGTTGAGTTGTATGAGTTCTTTATATGTTTTGGATATTAACTCCTTTTCAGATATATGATTTGCAAATATTTCTCCCTTTGGTAGGTTTTTTTTTTTCATTTTGTTGATAGTTTCATTGTCTATACAGAAACTTTGATGTAGTTTCACTTGTTTATTTTTGCTTTTGGTGTGAAATCCAAAAAATCATTTCCATGACTGATGTCAAGGTGCTTACTTACATTTCTTCCTAGGAGTTTTATGGTTTCATGTCTTGTGTTTAAGTCCTTACTCCATTTTGAGTTGATTTTTGTATGTGGTTTAAGATTGTTGTCCAGTCTTTTTCTTTTACATATGACTGTCCAGTTTTCGTAACACCATTTATTGAAGAGACTATCCTTTCCCCATGGTATATTCTTGGCTCCTTTGTCGTAGATTAATTGACCATATATGAGTAGGTTTATTTTGGAGTTCTTTATTCTGTTTCATTGATCTATATGTCTGTTCTTATCTCAGTTTTTTACAGTTTTTGATCAGTGCCATACTACATGGCAAGTCCTTTCTTTCTTGCAGAGAGCCTGCCTCTTTTTCCCTAGAAGTTGGAAATAGAGTAGATAGTGGCATGCCTAGGTGGGGAGTGAAGGACAAGAGACTCAAAATACTCACGCTTGTGACTGACTTTCCCTAAAGGAGAGATACCATAGATGACAAAAAAATAAGCCTAGAAACCATAATAACAGGCATATATGTCACTGAATTATCTGCAGCTTACTCAGGAGCAATCTTCATGTTTAAAACTGCCATCATGCATGACAACAGCCTAGTAAAATGCCTTTGAGTTTTAAAAAATATTAGTCAAAAGCTTGGTATGATTCTCTGTGAATATTTGTGGAGAACATGATAGTAATTTTAAAAACACGTTTGATTTTCAAGAATGCAGAACCCTGCTTTAAAGATTGAAGGTAAAGGGAAGACTGTTCCTTCATCCAGGCTCAAGAATGGAGAACAGATCAAGAAAAACAGAAAACTTGGAGGTGAGGCCTGTTTTCTTTATTTCTTTAATAAGTAACTTACAGAAACAGAATTCTGGTACTAAAAAGGATTTAGAGATTATTATGTCTCAACTTTCTCATTTTACTGATGAGGAAGTTCAGAAAGGATTTTCCCCAGCACTGTGCAGCTCATCAGCAGTGTAACTAGGACTTGATCCTTAACTTCTACCTTATAAGCTTCCCTGGTGGCTCAGTCAGTATCCTTAACTTCTACCTCACAGGGTCATGTATTTTCTAAACTGGTACTTTTAAGACAGTAATTTCAGAATCCTTTTTGGATTCAGATGTCTGACCTTTTGTGGTGTAACTAGCCAACATAGGCTTTGGGAAATTAAACCCAGAAGAATAAATAGAGGAAAGAAGGCAAACGTATTATGTTTGTAGATGTTATTTCTTTGTTCCTATATGTAAAACCTGAAAGAATGAACTTAAAACTGTCAGAAATAATAAGAACCTAGAAAGCGACTTAGCAGCAGCAACAGAAAGACTGGTTACAAAAAATAGTGAGACAGTTGGTAGAATTGAGATATGGATAGTAGATTAAAGATTAATATTTTATCAGTGTTGAATTTTCTTAATTTGATCACTATGTAAGGTAGTATCCTTGTTTTTAGAGAATATATCCTTAAGTATTACTGAGTAAAGGAGCATGGTATATACAAATTATTATTTCTGTGTGTATATATGTCTGTGTGCATGTATATATAAAGAGAGAGAGAGAATGATTTAAGTGGTGGCAAAATGTTAACAATGGGTGGATCCTTTGTTTTATTTTTACAACTGTTTTATAAATCTGAAATTATTTCCAGCTAAAATGCTTTAAAAAATGTAATAAAACAAAAGATGACAAATAAATATCTTTCATATATATATTGCTGCTAAGTCACTTCAGTCGTGTCCGACTCTGTGCACCCCCATAGAAGGCAGGCCACCAGGCTCCTCCATCCCTGGGACTCTCCAGGCAAGAATACTGGAGTGGGTACCCATTTCCTTCTCCAATGCATGAAAGTGAAAAGTCAAAGTGAAGTTGCTCAGTCGTGTCCGACTCTTAGTGACCCCATGGACTGCAGCCTACCAGGCTCCTCCGTCCGTGGGATTTTCCAGGCAAGAGTACTGGAGTGGAGTGCCATTGCCTTCTCCACATATATATATTACACATTTTCAAAATATAAAGAAGATCCCATTTACAATAGTTACAAAAGCGAGAAAATACCTACTTATATGCTGCTGCTGCTAAGTCGCTTCAGTCGTGTCCGACTCTGTGCGACCGCATAGATGGCCGCCTACCAGGCTCCCCCGTCCCTGGGATTCTCCAGGCAAGAACACTGGAGTGGGTTGCTGCCGGGGTCCAGCCCCAGCTGATCCAGGGTATTCGAAGGGGAGACGGCTTCGGTGACTATTTAAGTATTCATCAAAGATATAAAGAATAAGAGAATGAGGATAGCTCAGTAGGAAAATTCAGTGGAGAAAAGAGGCTGAGTAGCTTGGTTTACGCGGGAGACCAATAAAACTTCAAGACAAGAAGCTTGCACCACTTACGTAGGCCGCAGGCATCCTTCCGTTCTCCTGAAGGAGAGGAGACACTGAAGCCTCCCCAGTCGGATCTTAGAAGCCCAGGCATAATTAGTAAGCATGGCGGGTTCCGTGCTCCAGATGGAGACTCAGCCAGAGTGAGAGAGAGAGCGACATGGGGAGACCAGTATTTCGAGGAACTGATCCCCATTCTTTATTTTCCAGAGTCTGTTTTTATACACTGAGATGTTATACAAAAGTCACGTGGGGACAGCAGTCCTGACTTGTATTAAAGTCAGGTGCTTCATACAAATGTATACAAGAGGTCTTAGGGGGTGTTACATCATCTTCTGGCCAGGGGGGCCTGCTGACAATTTATGACCCTCTCCTTGTGACAGTGGTCAGTCAACCAGAACACTTTTTTCTCCAGGGGTGATTATTCTTAAAACAGACGCCACCCAAATAAAGTTACATTCCTATAGGGTGAGGGTGTAGTGGGTTTTAGTTAGGGAAAGAATTTACTTAGCCTAAGGTCTAATGTGATTTATATCAAAGGTTAATACTTATTTCTTCTATATATTCATTAACGTGTGTAAGGGCAGGGGATGTGGAGACTTAGCAACAAACATTGGCTCGACAAATGAAAAACCCTTCACCAATACAATTTCTAATCAGCCCACTATACTTATACTAATGGTTTTCTAACTTTTCTAAGGAACCTGTTTTTAAAAGGTTTAAAGCATCTCATGCCTCTCATGGTTGGGAGGCTGTGAGCAATCACATGTGGCCGGACGAGCCTATCAGGCAGGCCAGAGAACCTTCAGAGGAGTTTGTAGGTTAAAACACTCTTGTCACGCCCAGGAGTTTTTATTAACTGGAGCTCTAGGTTAACTCCTTTTCCGAAAGAGGTGGTGGGAGACAGCCCCCCATAAAGTCAGAGGTGTAGGTGAGAGCATAAAGTAGTAAAGTAGGCAAGCTGTGGTTATGGGGGTAGATGCTTGAGGATTTCCAGGGGGACTCCTGAGGCTCGATCCCGCCTTTGTGTATGTCGAGCCTCCTTCCTCATGACCTTTGTCATGGGCGGAGTGCCTCACGCCGGCCCCCAACAGGTTGCCATTTCCTTCTCCAGTGTATGAAAGTGGAAAGTGAAAGTGAAGTTGCTCAGTCATGTCCGACCCTCAGCGCCCCATGGACTGCAACCCACCAGGCTCCTCTGTCCAGGGGATTTTCCAGGCAAGAGTACTGGAGTGGGTTGCCATTGTGCCGTGCCTGCATAAAGAGAGTGTAAAAATTATGCAGAAGAATATAAAAAAGATGAATAAATGGAAAGGAGAACCGTATTCTTGACAATAAAGATCCAGTATTGTAAGAAACTTCTCCCTAAATTATTCTGTAAATGCATGGCAGTGCAGTCAGAAACAGATTTCGTATATTTGTTAATTGTTTTCTTTCTTTTTTTTTTTTTTGCTTTATAGGTCTGGAGGCTAGCTTGAGAATAATATAAAATTTCAATTGGAAAAGTAAATATAAAAACTAGCCAAGAAAATTCTGAAAAAAAAAAAGCCAAGGGAGAATAGAGAGGAACAAACCAGCTCTACATAATATGAAAGCAATTAGAAAAGCAATAAAAATTAAAATGATTTGATACTGACACAAGAATCAACAGATAAATCAGTGAAGCAGAATAAAGTGTTTAGATGTAGAAGCCAGATACAATGGGAACATGGGGTCAGGTATGTGATAGACACGGCATCTAAAATTGGTGGCAGAGAGAACTAAGCAATAAGTAGTGAAAAACACAAAACTGGATCATCCCTGTATCATTCCTTATACCAAACTTAATTCCTGTTTGGCCAAAATGTTTAAAACAAATGCCCTAGAAGAAAAGACAAGTGAATCTTTTGCAACCTTGGAAAAACCTTTGTGTAGAACAACTCAAACCCAGAAGCCAAGAGGGAAAAGAATGATAAAATTGACCACATTCATTTTAAAAAAATTGTATGGAAAAATATCCTAAAGAAAATCAGTCATCAAACACAGAAGAAATATTAATAACAATGACAAGGAGTTAATTATTATTGTATGCAAAAACGTCTTACAAAACAGTTAACTATAAAGAACATAGGTAAGGGATATGAACAAGGAATTCACAGGAAAAAATACATAAATACTTGAAAAGATTAACATCTCATTTACATTTAACGAAATGCAAATTAAGAGGTGTAATTTTCACCTAAGAGAATGCCAGTAAACATTTGAGAATTCTCAGAGACAGGAATGTAACAAAATATGTTTTTGATAATGGTTTATGTTCAGTCTTTTTACAGGGTGGTTTACTTATATTTATCAGAATTTTAAATCACAATTCTTTTGAATCAGCAATTCTACTTACAGGGATTTATTCTATGGCTATGTTTACTCAAATATGTAGATATATTTCATAAGGATGTTCATCACGGCATTGTTTACTGTAATAAAATGACTTAGAAACAACCTAAATTGAATGGTTAACAAATTACAATATAACCAATTAAATAATATTCAGTCATTTATGAAATCAGAAGAGTATAAATATGTGGATAAGGAAAAAAAGCTATTTTTTTTCATGTAATAAGAGTGATTCAAATTTCTTGTTGGAAACAAAGCAAGCAGCAGTTTTAAAGTACTAAAAAAAATTCTATACCTAGAATTCTATAACTAGAACCTAGAATTCCATACCCAACATAATATCTTTCAGAAATGAAGGTGAAATAGTTTTAGACACACAAAAGCTGAAAGGACTCATCATCAGCAGACCCGTATTATAGGAAATTTTAAAGGACATTCTTCAGGCAGTAGAAAGATGACACTCAATGGAAATGTGCATTTACACCTTGAAGATCATTGGACTTGTTAACTATATGTATAAAAATTATTCCATCAAACTGTGGAAAATTCTTAAAACAGATGGGAATACCAGACCACCTTACCTGTCTCCTGAGAAACCTGTGTGCAGGTCAAGAGGCAGTAGTTAGAACTGGAACAACAAACTCTTTCAAAATTGGGAAAGGAGTACATCAAAGCTGTATATTGTCACCCTGCTTATTTAACTTCTTTGCAGAGTACATCATGAGAAATGCTGGGCTGGAAGAAGCTCAAGCTGGAATCAAGATCGCCAGGAGAAATATCAATAACCTCAGATATCCAGATGACACCACCCTTATGGCAGAAAGCAAAGAGGTACTAAAGAGCCTCTTGATGAAAGTGAAACAGGAGAGTGAAAAGGCCGGGTTAAAATTCAACGTTCAGAAAAATAAGATGATGGTGTCTGGCCCCATCACTTCATGGCAAATATGGGGAAACAATGGAAACAGTGACAGACTTTCTTTTTTTGGGCTCCAAAATCACTGCAGATGGTGACTGCAGCCATGAAATTAAAAGACGCTTGCTCCTTGGAAGAAAAGCTGTGACCAACCTAGACAGCATGTTAAAAAAAAGCAGAGATATTACTTTGCCGACAAAGGTCTGTCTAGTCAAGGCAATTTTTTTTTTTCCAGTAGGCATGTATTGATATGAGAGTTGGGCTATAAAGAAAGCTGAGTGCCAAAGAATTGATGCTTTTGAACTATGCTGTTTGTGAAGACTCTTGAGAGTCCCTTGGACTGCAAGGAGATCCAACCAGTTCATCCTAAAGGAAATCAGTCCTGAGTATTCATTGGAAGGACTGATGTTGAAGCTGAAACTCCAGTAGTTTGGCCACCTGATGTGAAGAACTGACTCATTGGAAAAGACCGTGATGCTGGGAAAGATTGAAGGCGGGAGGAGAAGGGGACGACAGAGGGTGAGATGGTTGCATGGCATCACTGACTCAATGGACATGAGTTTGAGCAAGCTCCAGGAGTTGATGATGAACAGGGAAGCCTGATGTGCTGCAGTCCGTGGGGTTGCAAAGAGTTGGACATGACTGAGTGACTAAACTGATGGATAAAAATACAAATTTTTTCTTATTAATCAATTTTAAAGAATGGTTGACTATTTAAACAAAAATAACAATTGATTATGAGATTTTAAATGTACATAAAAGTAAAATGCCTGGCAATAATAACATAAAAAGACTTTTAGGGGAGAAATGGAAGTATACCACTGTAAAATTTATGTAAGGAGATATCATTTGGAGGTAGACTGTGATAAGTTGATGAAGAAGGGAATGGCAATCCACTCCAGTATTCTTGCCTGGAGAATCCCATGGACAGAGGAGAGCCTGGTGGGTTACAGTCCATGGGGTCGCAGAGAGTCGGACATGACTAAGTGACTTTCACTTACTCACTCACTCATGAGAAATTGAAGATACACTATAAACTCTGAAAAAAACATTTTAACAAATAAATAATCACAAGAAGTCAGCACAGATGTTATAATGGATTAACAAAAATATTCATTTTTAATCCAAAAGGAGGTAGAAGAGGGAAAAGAAAATAAAGAATACATGAGAAAAATTGAAAAAAAGTAATAAGATGATACGCTCAAACCCAACCATATGTTAACAATCACACTGAATATAAATGATTACGACACTCTCAGTTAAAAAGCAGAGTTTTTGCTGGATCATCAAAAAAGCAAGAGAGTTCCAGAAAAACATCTATTTGTGCTTTATTGACTATACCAAAGCCTTTGACTGTGTGGATCACAATAAACTGTGGAAAATTCTGAAAGAGATGGGAATACCAGACCACCTGACCTGCCTCTTGAGAAATTTGTATGCAGATCAGGAAGCAACAGTTAGAACTGGACATGGAACAACAGACTAGTTCCAAATAGGAAAAGGAGTACGTCAAGGCTCTCTATTGTCACCCTGCTTATTTAACTTCTATGCAGAGTACATCTTGAGAAATGCTGGGCTGGAAGAAGCACAAGCTGAAATCAAGATTGCCGGGAGAAATATCAATCATCTCAGATATGCAGATGACACCACCCTTATGGCAGAAAGTGAAGAGGAACTCAAAAGCCTCTTGATGAAAATGAAAGGGGAGAGTGAAAAAGTTGGCTTAAAGCTCAACATTCAGAAAACGAAGATCATGGCATCCGGTCCCATCACTTCATGGGAAATAGACGGGGAAACAGTGGAAACGGTGTCAGAGTTTATTTTGGGGGGCTCCAAAATCACTGCAGATGGTGACTACAGCCATGAAATTAAAAGACACTTACTCCTTGGAAGGAAAGTTATGAGCAACCTAGATAGCATATTGAAAAGCAGAGACATTCCTTTGCCAACAAAGGTCCGTCTAGTCAAGGCTATGGTTTTTCCTGTGGTCATGTATGGATGTGAGAGTTGAACTGTGAAGAAAGCTGAGTTCTGAAGAATTGATGCTTTTGAACTGTGGTGTTGGAGAAGACTCTGGAGAGTCCCTTGGACTACAAGGAGATCCACCCAGTCCATTCTGAAGGGGATCAGCCCTGGGATTTCTTTGGAAGGAATGATGCTAAGGCTGAAACTCCAGTACTTTGGCCACCTCACGTGAAGAGTTGACTCATTGGAAAAGACTCTGATGCTGGGAGGGATTGGGGGCAAGAGGAGAAGGGGACGACAGAGGATGAGATGGCTGGATGGCATCAGTGACTCAATGGACGTGAGTCTGAGTGAACTCCGGGAGTTGGTGATGGACAGGGAGGCCTGGTGTGCTGCGATTCATGGGGTTGCAAAGAGTTGGACACGACTGAGCGACTGAACTGAACTGAACTGAAACTATATGCTTACTTTCAGAAACATATTTGAAATATAAATGCATAAACAGGTTAAAATGAAAAGAATAGAGGGAACATATACTTTGCTAGCATCAGTTGTATTAGTTTCCTATGGTGATAATAATTTACAACAAAGTTAGTGACTTAACACAAATACATTCTCTTACAATCCTGAAGTCAGAAGTCCAAATGAGTGCTGGGAGTTAAAACCAAGGTCTCAGCAGGGCTGGTTCCTTCTCTATGCTCAGGGAAAAATGTGTTCCTTTCCCTTCCAGCTGCTGGAGGCTATGGCATTCCTTTGCTGCTGGCTGCTGCTGCTGTTGCTGCTGGCTACATCTGTCCAATCTGTGGTTCTCTTGTCACTTTGCCTTCCCCTCTTTTAATCTTTTTCCTTTCCTCTGTGTTTATTTTTAATACAAAATTTAAAGGTTGTACTCCACTTGCAGTTATTACAAAATACTGGCTATCTCCCCCATATTGTACAGCATATCCTTGTAACCTGTCACACACCCAATAGTTTGTACTTCCCACTCCCCCACTCCTATATTGCCCCTCCCCACCCCACTGATAACTAGTTTGTTCTCTGTATCTGTGAGTCTTTTTGTTATAGTCATTAGTTTGTTGTATTTTATAGATTTCATATATGAAGGATACCATGTAGTATTTATCTTTCTGACTTATTTCACTTAGCATAATGGCCTCCAAATCCATCCATATTCCTGCAAATGGTAAAATTTAGTTCCTTTTAATGGCTGAGTTCCTGGTGGCTCAGTGGTAAAGAATCCACCTGCAATGTAGGAGAAGTGGGTTTGATCCCTGGGTCCAGAAGATCTCCTGGAGAAGGAAGTGGTAACCTATTTCAGTATTCTTGCCTGGGAAATCCCATGGACAGAGAAGCCTGGTGGGCTGCACTCCATGGGGTTGTGAAGAGTCTCATACAACTGAGCAACTAAACAACAATGGCTGAGTAATATTCCATTGTATATGCATACCACATGTCCTTTATCCATTCATTTGTTGATGGACACTTGGGTGGCTCCCATATCTTGGCAATTATAAATAATGCTACTATGACCATTGGGGTACATGTATCTTTTTAAATTAATATTGTTGTTTTTTTCATATGTATACCCAGGATAGGAGTTACTGGGTCATGTGGTAGTTCTATTTTTATTTTTTTGAGAAACCTCCATGCTCGTTTGCAAAGTGGCCACACCAATTTACATTCCCACCAACCCTTTCATCTTTAAAGAATTCTTGTGATTGTATAGATACCCAGATAATCCATGGTAAGATTCTCTTCTCTAGATCCTTAATCACATCTGCAAAGTCTCTTTTCCTGTCTATAAGAGAACATTCTCAGGGTTTGGAGGATTAAGATATGAAGGAAGCTGTAAACAAAACAACAGATCGGAAGGAAATATTTGCAAATGATGTGACCAACAAGGGATTAGTCTTCAGAATCTACAAATAGCTCATGTGGCATAATATCAAAACAAACCAATCAAAAAATGGGCTGAAGAGATAAATAGACATTTCTCAAAAGAAGGCATACAGATGGCCAAGAGGCACATGAAAAAATGTTCAGCATCACTAATTACTAAGAGAAATGCAAATCAAAACTACAGTGAGATATCATTTCACACCAGTCAAAATGGCTATCTTCAAAAAATCTACAAACAATAAATGCTAGAGGGAGTGTGGAGAGAAGGGAACCCTCCAACACCATTGGTGGGAATGCAAATTGGTATAGCCACTATGGCAGAAAGCGAAGAAGAACTAAAGTGCCTCTTGATGAAAGTGAACGAGAAGAGTGAAAAAGTTGACTTAAAATACAACATTCAGAAAACTAAGATCATGGCATCCAGTCCCATCACTTCATGGCAAATAGATAGGGAAACAGTTGAAACAGTGACAGACTTTATTTTGGGGGTCTCCAAAATCACTGCAGCCATGGAATTAAAAGATGCTCACTCCTTGGAAGAAAAGCTATGACTAACCTAGACAGCATATTAAAAAGCAGAGACATTACTTTGCCGATGGTTTTTCCAGTGGTTATGTATGGATGTAAGAGTTGGACTATAAAGAAAGCTGAGCACCGAAGAATTGATGCTTTTGAACTGTGGTGTTGGAGAAGACTCTTGAGAGTCCCTTGGACTGCAAGGAGATCCAACCAGTTCATCCTAAAGGAAATCAGTCCTGAGTATTCATTGGAAGGCTGAAGCTGAAACTCCAATACTTTGGCCACCTGATGCGAAGAACTGACTCACTGGAAAAGACCCTGATGTTGCCAAAGATTGAAGGCGGGAGGAGAAGGGGATGACAGAGGATGAGATGGTTGGATGGCATCACTGACTCAATGGACATGAGTTTGAGCAACCTCCAGGAGTTGGTGATGGACAGGGAAGCCTGGCGTTCTGCAGTCCATGAGGTTGCAAAGAGCTGGACACGACTGAGTGACCAAACTGAACTGAACAATGGAGAAGAGTATGGAGGTTGCTTTCAAAACTAAAAATAGAGCTACCATATGATCCTGCAATCCTACTCCTGGACACATATTGGGAGAAAAACATGGTCTGAAAGGATTCATGCACCCCAGTGTTCATTGCAGCATTGTTTACAATAGCTAAGACATGGAAACAATTTAATACTCATCAACAAAGGAAAGGATAGGACGATGTGGTACATATATACAATGGAATATTACTTAACCATTAAAACAAATGAAATAATGCCATTTGCAGTGGAGAAGGCAATGGCACCCCACTCCAGTACTCGCCTGGGAAATCCCATGGACGGAAGAGCCTGGTAGGCTACAGTCCATGGGGTCGCAAAGAGTTGGACACGACTGAGTGACTTCCCTTTCACTTTTCGCTTTCATGCATTGGAGAAGGAAATGGCAACCCACTCCAGTTTTCTTGCCTGGAGAGTCCCAGGGACGGGGGAGCCTGGTGGGCTGCTGTCTATGGGGTCGCACAGAGTTGGACACGACTGAAGTGACTTAGCAGCAGCAGCAGCAGCAACATGGATAGACCTAGAAATTGTCATCCTGAGTGAAGTAAGTCAGGGAAAGAGAAATATTGTATGATATCCCATATATGGAATCTAAAAAAGAAGTGATAGAAATGAACTCATTTACAAAACAGAGACAGACTCACAGACTTAGAGAACACACTTAAGGTTACCAGGGGAAAGAGTGATAAGGGAGGGATAGGGAGTTTGGGATGGAACTGTACACACTACTATATTTAAAATGGATAACCAACAAGGACCTACTGTATACAGGGAACTTTGCTAAACATAATATACCAACCTAAATGGGAAAAGAATTTGAAAAAGAATAGATACATGTTTATATAAAATAAAATATTGCAACTCTCAAAAAAAAGATATGAACATCTTTGGAGGACCGTTGTTTATCTTACCACACAAATTAGAAGATGGCTGAAGTCACTATATACTGTTATATAGAACAGCATATATTATGAACTATAATACATTATATAATACATCATTAGCACCAGACAGAGTAAATTTTATAACAAAGAATCTTAGCAGGGATAAAGTTATTCCATAATGATGCAGGGGTTACTTCCCCAAGTGTGTGTGTGTGTGTGTGTGTGTGAGTCACTCAGTTGTGTCCAACTCTTTGTGACCCCACGGACTGTAACCCACCTGGTTCCTCTGTCCATGGGATTCTCCAGGCAAGAATACTGGAGTGGGTTGCCATTCCCTTTTCCAGGGGATCTTCCCGACCCAGGGATCGAACCCTGATCTCTTGCATCACAGGTAGAGTCTTTACCATTTGAGCTACAGGGAGATCTCTTCCCCAAGAGTACATAATAAATCTAAATAAGTTTTCTCTCTTTTTTCTTCCAGTTTTGTTGAGATATAATTGACATACAGCTTGGTATAAATTAAAGGTGTACAACCTAATGATTTGACATTATATATCATGAAATGATTACCCAGTAAGTTTAGTGGGCATCCATCATCTTATATAGATACAAAATTAAAGAAATAGAAAAAAATTTTTTTCCTTGTGTTGAGAAGTCTTAGGATTTACTCTTAACCACTTTCACACATAATATACAGCAGTGTTAATTATATTTATCATATTGTACATTATATCCCTAGTACTTATTTATAACAGGGAGTTTGTACCTTTTGACTGCCTTGATACAATCCCCCCAACCCCTTCCCCTTACTCCCAATAACGACAAATGTGGTCTCTTTTCCAATGAGTTTGTTTATTTGCTTGTTTATTTTTGAAGTGTAATGACCTCAACTTTGCATTGGCTTTATAGTGATTCAGTGTTTCTGTACATTTTAAGTTGATCTTTATGATAAGTCTAGATACCATCTTTTACCATACAAAGATATTACATATTACTGTATTCTCACACTGTACACTTATACCTGGGCCTCATTTATTTTGCAACTGGAGTTTTGTACCTCTTAGGATCCCTTACCTGTTTCTCTCATCCCCTCACTCCCTCCACTCTGGCAACCACCTGTTGGTTTTCTGAACCTGTGACTCTGTTTCTGTTTTGTTACGTTTGTTCATTTGTTTTGTTTTTTAGATTCCATATGTAAGGGAAATTGTACAGTGTTTGTCTTTCTCTGTCTGACTTATTTCACTTAATACCCTTTATGTCCACCCATGTTGTTGCATATGGGAAGATTTCACTCTTTTTATGGCTGCGTAATACTCCATTTTTGCCTTTCCATATTGTTCATGGGGTTCTCAAGGCAAGAATGCTGACGTGGTTTGTCATTCCCTTCTCCAATGGACCATGTTTTGTCAGAACTCTCCCGCATGACCTTTCTATCTTGGATGGCCCTACATGACATAGCTCATAGTTTCATTGAGGCACACAAGACTGTGATCCATGTGATCATAAAAAACAGAGACATGACTTTGTCGACAAAGGTCCGTATGGTCAAAGCTATGGTTTTTCCAGTAGTCATACATGCATATGAGAGTTGGATCATAAAGAAGGCTGAGTGCTGAAGAATTGATACTTTTGAACTGTGGTGTTGGAGAAGACTCTTGAGAATCTCTTGGACAGCAAGGAGATCAAACCAGTCAGTCCTAAAAGAAATCAACCCTGAATATTCATCAGAGGGACTGATGCTGAAACTGAAGCTCCAATACTTCGGCCACCTGATGTGAAGAACCGTCTCATTGGAAAAGACCCTGAGCCTGGGAAAGATTGAGGGCAGGAGGAGAAGGAGGCGACAGAGGATGAGATGGTTGGATGGCATTATTGACTCAATGGACATGAGTTTGAGCAAACTGTGGAAGATAGAGAAGGACAGGGAAGCCTGGTATGTTGTAATCCATGGGGTCGCAAAAAGTAGTAATATTCCATCGTATACATATGTCACATCTTTATCCATTCATCTATTAGTGGACAGTTAGGTTGCTTCTATATCTCTAAAAATGCTGCAATGAACGTAAGGGTGCATATATCTTTTCTAGTTAGTGTTTTCACAGAGGATCTGAATAGACGTTATTCCAAAGAAGACAAATAGATGGCCACAGACACATGAAAAGGTGCTCCACGTCACAAATCATCAGGGAAGTGCAAGTCAAAACCACAATGAGATACCATCTCACCCCTGTTAAAATGGCTGTTATCAAAAAGACAGTAAATGACGAGTGTTAGGGAGGATGTTGAGAAAAGGAAACACTGTGCGCTGTTGGTGGGAAGTGTAAATTGGTACAGTCACTATGGAAAACAGTGTGAAGATTCCTCAAAAAGTGGGAGCTACAATATCATCCAGCAGGTCCACTCCTGGGTATCTATCTGAAATAAACAATTACTCTGTTAATAACAGAGTTTCAAAATACATGAAGTGAAAACTGATAAAAGTACAAGAAGAAATAGACAAATCCACAATTATAGTCAGTTATTTTAATGCCAGTCTTCAGTGATCGTTAACTCATTATAGTGACTGAAGTGGACAGTAAGGATAGAAGGGATTCAAAACAACGCTGTCAGACAGCTCGGTCTGTTTAACATCTGTGTAACTTTCCACTCAAGGTCAGAAGATAACATATTCTTTTCAAGGACTCAGAATATTTATCAAGATAGTTTATATGCTGAACCATAAAAGAAGTATCAATAAACATAAAAGGATTAATATCATAGAGTGTTTTTTATGATTCCAAATAGAATTAACAGAAGATCAGTAATAGATCTCTATAAAATCTTGAGATATTTGGAAAGTAAGTAACACACTTTAAAATAACCCATGGGTCAAAGAAATTTAAAGGAAATTTGAGATTATGCTTAGCTAAAATAGAGTGAAAATACAACATAGCACACACAAAAAAGTCACTGAAGGAAGTCACTGTCTGAAAGCCAGAAAGAGAGGTCTCAGCAGAAACAGAATTATGTAGCACCTTAATTGTGGACTTTCAGCCTCTAGAACTATGAGAAAATAAATTTCTGTTGTTTAAGTCACCCAGTTTGTAGTACTCAGTTATGTTAGCCTTAGTCAACTAATACTAATAGTCAACAATAGTCAGCTAATTTCATGAAGATGTCATGAAAAGAGTGATGGGGGAGTTGTAGTACTAAATGCCTATGTTAGAAATAAAGAACCCTCTCAAATCAGTGATATCAGCTTCTAACTTAAGGAACTAGAAAAAAAAGTGAATGAAATCCAGAGTAAACAGAGGAAATGGTAAAGGAGAAAACAATGGTAAAGCAAAAATCAATGAAGTTGAAAACAGAAAAATAATAAGGAAAGTCAATAAAAGTAATCTTGGAGATCAGTAAAACTGATAAACCTTTCTCAAACTGACCAGAAAAAAAAAGAGAGGCACAGATTACCAACGTCAGAAGTAAGAGAGGCGGCATCATGACGTAGTCTACAGATATGCAAAAGGATAATAAGGGAATATTATGAACAACTTTTTGCCAGTGCATTAGATGAAATGGACAAATTCCTTGACAGACATAAGTATTATAAAGCAATGGGCAACCTGAGTAATAACAAATCTACTAAGTAAATTGCATCTTTATTTCAAAACTTCCCCACCAAAAAGCAAATCAACAAACAACAACAAACCAAAAAAACTTCTAGGCCAAGATGCTTCCTGTATTAGTTGACTGAGGCTAACATAACTGAGTACTACAAACTGGGTGGCCTAAACAACAGAAACTTACTTTCTCATAGTTCTAGAGGCTGAAAGTCCACAGTTCAGATCAGTCGCTCAGTCGTGTCTGACTCTGCGACCCGTGAATTGCAGCACACCAGGCCTCCCTGTCCATCACCAACTCCCCGAGTTCACTCAGACTCGCATCAATCGAGTCAGTGATGCCATCCAGCCATCTCATCCTCTGTTGTCCCCTTCTTCTCCTGCCCCCAGTCCCTCCCAGCATCCGAGTCTTTTCCAATGAGTCAGCTCTTCGCATGAGGTGGCCAAAGTACTGGAGTTTCAGCTTTAGCATCATTCCCTCCAAAGAAATCCCAGGGCTGATCTCCTTCAGAATGGACTGGTTGGATCTCCCTGCAGTCCAAGGGACTCTCCAGAGTCTTCTCCAACACCACAGTTCAAAAGCATCAATTCTTCAGCGCTCAGCTTTCTTCACAGTCCAACTCTCACATCCATACATGACCACTGGGAAAAAGCATAGCCTTGACTAGACGAACCTTTGTAGGCAAAGTAATGTCTCTGCTTTTCAATATGCTGTCTAGGTTGGTCATAACTTTTCTTCCAAGGAGTAAGCGTCTTTTAATTTCATGGCTGCAGTCACCATCTGCAGTCATTTTCGAGCCCAGAAAAATAAAGTCTGACACTGTTTCCACTGTTTCCCCATCTATTTCCCATGAAGTGATGGGACCAGATGCCATGATAGTCCACAATTAAGGTACTCTTGCCTGGAAAATCCCATGGACGGAGAAGCCTGGTAGGCTGCAGTCCATGAGGTTGCTAAGAGTCGGACATGACTGAGCGACTTCACTTTTCACTTTCATGCACTGGAGAAGGAAATGGCAACCCACTCCAGTGTTCTTGCCTGGAGAATCCCAGGGACAGATGAGCCTCGTAGGAGGCCGTCTATGGGGTCGCACAGAGTTGGACACGACTGAAGTGACTTAGCAGCAGCAAGGTGCTACAAAATTCTGTTTCTGCTGAGACCTCTCTTCCTGGCTTTCAGACAGTGCCTTCCTGCAGTGACTTTTTTGTGTGTGCAGAGAGCTTTAGTGTTTCTTCCTTTTTTATAAGGATGCAAACCTATTATATTAGGGCTTCAACACATGAATTTTGTGAGAATATACTTCAGTCCATTATACCTTTAATAGTGAATTCTGCTAAACAGCTAAGGAAGAAATAATGCCAGTTCTTCACAAAGTGAGTGAAGTAAAATTGTTCAGTCGTGTCTGACTCTTTGCGACCCCATAGACTGTAGCCTACCAGGCTCCTCCATCCATGGGATTCTCTAGGCAAGAATACTGGAGTAGGTTGCCATTTTCTTCTCCAGGGGGTCTTCCCGACCCAGGGTTCAAACCCGGGTCTCCTGCATTGCAGGCAGATGCTTTACCCTCTGAGCCACCAGGGAAGCCAGGACAGAGTTCTTCACAAACTCTTCCAAAAACCTGACAATGAGGAACTGTTTCCAGCTCATCTTATGAGGTCACCATTAAACTGATACAAAAATCAAAGACATTATAAGAACATAAAACTGCAGTTCAGTATCCTTCATAAGCAGAGATGCAAAAATCTAAACAATTTTAGCAAATCATATGCAACATATGTGCATATGTGCATTGTAACCAAGTGAGATTTATCACAGGAATGTTGGGTTGACTTTACATTTGAAATTGAAACACTGTAATTTGTTACATTAATAAGCTAAAAGAGAAGAACCGTATGATCACCTCAGTAGATGATGCAGAGAAAGATTTTGGTAACACCTGATAAGAAGGCTGAGCACCGAAGAATTGATGCTTTTGAACTGTGGTGTTGGAGAAGACTCTTGAGACTCCCTTGGACTGCAAGGAGATCCAACCAGTCCATTCTAAAGGAGATCAGCCCTGGGGTTTCTTTGGAAGGAATGATGCTAAAGCTGAAACTCCAGTACTTTGGCCACCTCATGCAAAGAGTTGACTCATTGGAAAAGACTCTGATGCTGGGAGGGACTGGGGGCAGGAGGAGAAGGGGACGACAGAGGATGAGATGGCTGGATGGCATCACTGACTCGATGGACGTGAGTCTGAGTGAACTCCGGGAGTTGGTGATGGACAGAGAGGCCTGGAGTGCTGTGCTTCATGGGTTTGCAAAGAGTTGGACACGACTGAGTGACTGAACTGAGCTGAATATACATTACTGATTAAAAACCTAGCAAATTTATAATAGTGGGGAACTGGATCAACCTGATAAAGGGCATCTACAAGAAGATACACAGCTCTCATACTTAATGGTGAAAGACAGTGCTTTCCCCCCAAGATCAGAAATAAGATAGGAAAGTCTGTTCTCACTACTTCTTTTGATCATTGAAAGAAAACCGTCTTTAGTCACAAGTCACATGATCGTCTGTCGAAAATCTGATGGAAACTACAATAAAAGCAACTATGAGTTTAGCAAAGTTGCAACATAAAAGATCAATATACTAATATTAATTACACTTCTGTATTCTAGCAACAAACAATTAGTTAAATTTGAAAGCCAAACAATTAGGAAGTGAAATTTATGCTGAAATTTCAAAAAAATGTGAAATACAGATAAAATTTAACAAATGATGTAAAAGACAGGTACGCTGAAACCTAGAAGATGTTACACATAGAGAACAAAATTTGATGGAGAGAAATGGAAACATATCTTGTTCATTGAGTCAGAAGACTCGATATGATTAAGATTTCTTTCTGCTGAGATATATTTATGGAATCTACACAATCTTAATCAAAATCCCTGTAGGATTTTTTTTTTTTGGTAGAAATTCTAAAGCTGGTTCTAAAATTCATATGGAATGCAAAGGATCTAAATAGACAACTCTGATAACAAAGTTTTGAGAGCTAACACTACCTTATTTCAAGAATTATTATTATTTTATGGCTGTGGTGATCAAAACAGCATGGTACTGTCATCAATATAGGGAAATATTAGTAGATGAGTGGAAGAGAAGGGAGTTCAGAAGCAAACCCTGAGTTTTGACAAAGGCACAGGCCTTTACATTGAGAACAATTGAAAATCTGTATGCAGCAGAATATTATTAAGTGTTATTCTCTGTATTTTAAGAGTGTTTATTTTTGTTTTGGCCAACAAGTTCAGCTTGGTCCTTTCAATACATTTAGAAAATTCTGGTTAGGTAGGTCTAGTGTAGGCCTTACTCTAGGACTAGTTTAGCTCTGCCCCTAAGATATGACCCACTAAAGGTGTCTCTAAATGCTCCAGTTGTTCAACAAAGTCTCTCTCCCCAGATGAGCAGGAATGTAAATGTTCCCCAGCCTGTATGATCTCCGATGGTTGTTATTAATAATTTATAGTTCCTGGGTATTTCTTGCCCAGTCTCATGACTATTTACCCATGAATGGTTTAGTATTCAGATAATGACTCAAAGAGCCCTTTTTCTAGATTTCTGGTGCCTTTTCTCTACACCCTCATCTCTGGTGCCCTGCCCTGTAAATTTTTTTACCCCGGCCTCCCTAGACGCTGATCTGTCTCCTCTGCCCAGCAGGAGCACCTCATGTGCTGGTGTTATCTTCGGAAAACCCCAGACGGGAAGCTGGAGTGACCTTAGGTCTCACTGCATTGTTTGCCTTCACTCAGGGAGTCATAGATCTGAACTACCCGTTTTTCTAATTTCTGGATAAAGGGTTCCCCCCCACCACGTATATTTTATTTAGTTTTCTAGTTGTTTACAACGGGACAGTAAGTCGTAGCAGTCATTTAGTCCTGATTGGAAGTGAATGTCTTTCACAACTTAGTTTTCATTGAAAATTTTTATATTCTTAATTTGTTTTTAATAAATTGCATATTTATAATAGAAAGTACAACTGGCAAAGACAGATATGGATTACAGACTATTGGTCTTTATATATAGTTTATCTGGTGGGAGCAGAATGGTTTGTAGTCTGGGGTAGGGGAAGGTAGGCTCAAGTGTTCAGCAGTTGGTTGGTTTTAGTTTACAGTGGGACTGAATGGAGAGAATCACATAAAAACAAAGCAGTTGAATTGTGATCCATTGAGAAAATCTGCTGCAGTACTCAGTTACTTTTTAGGATGGAGCAGGGTATTTACATGAAAACTAGAAAAGCTATCATCAAAGCTTTTCTGAAATTTGGGAAAACCAAATGAGTATTATCGGTAAAAGTGGACAGGATTTGGGTTATCTAAATGAAGAGTTTCAGTATTTTAGGAGGCACAGTGGAGAAATGATACTTGGTGTCGCAAAGAGTCGGACACGACTGAGTGACTGAACTAAACTGAACTGATGCAGAACCTGGAGAACTATTTTAATTGTGTATTTCCCGGCTTAGGAAGTCAAAACTACTCTACAGCTCAAGATCATAGTCCTTTATTTAATTTCATGACAATTATTTTTAGTAAAGAAAGAAAATTTAGTAGCATTCTTTTTTCTGGTTTTCCTGGAGGTAATTTTTGTATCTTTCTGATACAGTTCTGAGATTTTCTCTTCATGGTCTTATAAGACATTTTGGTATTGTAACATTTTGTTAGGTGTAATAACATCTAAATAGTCCCTTTCATTAGAACTTCTAAGAAACTAATCTATTCGTCTTCTTACATATGCAGCTTTCCTAGAGTTTCAATCTACATAAATGCTTGCATGATCTATAGTTTACTCAAATATTTCAAACTAATGACATTTGCCTCTTTCACCTTTTTGCATGTAGATACCGTTATAGTTGGGTTAATGAATGAAATGCTCCTTCATGATATGATATATCTCTATTCTAGAATGTTAACTGAAATCATTCTGTTACTGATGTTCCTCTTGATTTTCAAATAAGAATTACTCATATTTTTGGTTTTCTTTTGTTTATGCCTTTATTTCAGAAAAAATGAAGATGAATAAAGTAACTCTTGCTAACATTAACCGGAGAAACATTTTTGGAGAGAACTTACTGTATAAAGCTGCTGTGCACAATGATATTGGTCTTGTTCATCATTATATCGAAAAAGGTGGAAATGTTAATCAGCCAAGTTATGCCGGTAGGTTGTGGTTAACACCTACAGTTATCTTCAGAGTGTTTTTTCTTTCAGCTGAATTACTGCTATGAAATTATGGCAAAGTAGGCTTAAGGCAAGCCTGAAACAGAAAGCTTCCAAGTAATTTTTCTTCTTAGGTGATGCTTTACCATCCTCTCCAGGAAGTGGTAAGATAAGGGGAGAGGCATTTCCCCTTCAAAGGTTGTGCCTGCCTGGGCCCACCTGGTGGGCCACGTGCAGCAGCTGCCACAGAGGGATGGGGCTCCTGGGGCCAGCTTGCTGGCTTTGTGTGAGCATTGTTACTATAAGACTCAGCTTTTAATGGAAGAGGAATGAGGTTCAGAGCTGAAAGAAGCTGGTGATACATTGAGCTTCTGGGAAAATTAATGGTAGAGGGACAGCAAAACAGTTGCCAGGGAAATGAAGAGAACAGACTAGATGAGTTGGAGAGGGTGGAGCAGGAAGCTCAGAAAGAACAATCTTTCTGCCAGGTTGGATCTCTGGTAGTCTTCCTGTGGGGAGAACCTGGCATATTTTCTCAGAGAGGAATGATTCCTCAGTGGCGCTTACATACTTAAAGCACTGAGCAGCACTGGGCCAGCACCTTTTGTGTGTCCTTGCTTTTACTGTGGTTTCTAGACTTTCTTGGCATATGAAACAGTGCATAAAGTCTTTTGATACACAGAGATCGGCGGCACAATCCACAGATAAGCAGGTGATACAAGTGCTCCCCCAGAACTTACTTTAGCAAGACCTGGGTTTGTACTATAATCAATCAGAGCTTTAAAGACTGTTATTCTAAGTCTCGTAACCAGTTCATCTATCATGGTCTTGTAACCCTAAACCATGGATCCTTACTTGCTAGCCAGAGCACTTGCTTCTTTGATTTTGAGAAACACATGGTTCTTTCTGTTAAGTCTCTGTGTGCTTCTTAGGTTCAGGAGTAGTTCTGCGTGCCTCCAACTGGAATTTATGGATTTCCCAAACATCAGTCTTTACAGGTTTCTGTTCATTAACCTTTTTTTTTTTTTTCTTTCCTGTGCCATTATTAGCATCCTTGGTTGCTATTCCCTACTTGTCTTTTGCTTGGCAGTATACACCTTCTCCTCACTGCCCCATGTACTTCTGTGACTTTCATGAATTCCTTACCTGTCCATATTTTCCAGACTTTTGAACTCCCCTGTTTTCTACTTTTTCTTCTCAGTTGGCATCTTACTCTGACCTTACTACTTCTGACTACCATGTCTCACAGAATTGCAGAGAGCAGGGTTTGCAAAAGGTTGTCCATAAGCCATTTTCCTATCAGTCACCTACAATATTTGTTTAAAATGTAACCTTTACTGAAGCCCACACACAAAATCACTGAAAATCACAGTCAAAATCTTTAGGTTAAAATCTAGAGCTCTAGTTTCCCTAGATGGTTTTTTCAATATCCACTCATTTATTGGCTGCACAGGGTCTTTGTCGTGGCCCGTGGGGTCTTTGATCTTCATTGCGGCCTGAGGGATCTTTGGTTGCACACTCAGCGTCTTTGGTTGCAATGTGCGGGATCCAGTTCCCTGACCAGGCTCAAACCCAGGACCCCTGTGCTGGGAGTGCAGCGTCTTAGCCACTGCACCACCAGGGAAGTCCCTCCCTAGGTGATTTATATTCTCATTAAAGTTCAAGAACTACTGACAAGAGATGTATGGCCTCCTTATAACATATTGGTTCAATGTAGTGAGCTTTTACCATATGCCTCCTCTGCACCAAATACTGTGGAAACAAAAAAATACACAGTATCTACTAGAAAGGTTAAAATATATTTATTTTTTGATACAATCCGATAAAGACTTAAGTGCACATAAAATGTAGTATACCCAATTATCTTTTCATAGGTAACATTTGCATTTCATAAGTCCTCATTTACATTTTGTGATATTTTTGTCTTTGATTTAAAAAAGAAAACCTACTTCAATAATTCTTTACCTATCAAAACCAATGGTGAAAACCATGAAATAGCATGAAAATAAACTCTGAATACCCAAAATAGATCTAATAAAGCTTCTTTGCTAAAACCCTGTCAGATCAATGAATTGAGGATTATTTTACACAGATTCCTGAGCTTATGACACATTAGAACTGAAAAGAAAGATTGACTCAGGCCAGGATATTGATAATAGCAAGAAGTTTAAGCCAACAACAAGGCAAGAGACGCATAAAAACATTAAAAATGAGGAGCAAAATTGTTGAGGACTGTAATACAGAAGAAGGTACACTGCATATCTCTGTGGGTGTTAACAGTTGCTGCATTAGATCATACAACTAATATCATTATGACATGGAATTTTTTTAAACAAATGTGTTCAATTGTATTTTCTTTATAGGAAATCTGTCCTCTCAGAAAGCTTTGAGGAAATTTCCTCCAAGATAGTTACATTTTTAAAAAGAAAAAAAGTTTGCTTGAGGATCTCCAAACTTGCAGTTTGGGGAGATAATAAAAGATTTGTTATTTTGGAGTTTAATAGATATCTTTGACTTATATCATTGTGTCTGACTAACAGAAAGATTTATCTGGATGACTGGTATTCTTGGAGCACTTTGTAGTATGTTAGTTGAATTACTGTAACTAACTTTTTGCAAATTGGGAGAAAAAATTATACAGTTGACCCTTGAATAGTGTGGGAGTTAGGGTCCTGACTCTCATTGTGGTAAAAAATCTGAGTATAAATTATAGTTAGCTCTCCCTATTCATGGTTTCTCCTTCAATGACCTCAGATTATGTGATAGCGTAGTATTTACTGTTGGAAAGAAATCTGTGTATAAGATAGAATCAGTTCTAATGAGGTGGATGAAACTGGAGCCTATTATACAGAGTGAAGTAAGGCAGAAGGAAAAACACCAATACAGTATAATAACGCATGTATATGGAATTTAGAAAGATGGTAACAATAACCCTGTGTACGAGACAGCAAAAGAGACACTGATGTATAGAACAGTCTTATGGACTCTGTGGGAGAGGGAGAGGGTGGGAAGATTTGGGAGAATGGCAATGAAACATGTAAAATATCATGTAGGAAACGAGTTGCCAGTCCAGGTTCGATGCACGATGCTGGATGCTTGGGGCTGGTGCACTGGGACGGCCCAGAGGGATGGTATGGGGAGGGAGGAGGGAGGAGGGTTCGGGATGGGGAACACATGTATACCTGTGGTGGATTCATTTTGATATTTGGCAAAACTAATACAATTATGTAAAGTTTAAAAATAAAATAAAATTGGAAGAATAAAAAAAAAAAAAAAAAAAAAAAAAAAAAAAAAATAAGATAGACCTGCAAAGTTCAAGAGTCAACTTTTAAACTGACTTCTGTGAGGTCCTGCTGGCTGGGTTACTTTAACGAAAGTACCTTGAGCTACGAATAAGGCTTTTTTCCCTTTTCTCTGCAGAAAAGTAACCTGCAACCAGCATTCTCTATGAGCTAATAATGACCCCCCTCCTTACAGCCTTTTTATTTGAGGGGGGCAGGAGTGTTTTCAAATTTTTTACTGTTTTCATATTTTTCCATATTAATACCAACAGTGTTAAGGGTAGGAGTTTTAATAAAAATTTGAATTGAATCTGCAAATAGTACAGATTGCTTCATGGTGAGATTATCTTGTTTCATATAGCCAAAATATTTTTAAAGCAACAACTTAGAGTTCTTATTTTAAGGGCAAGCACAGACATTATTAAGATGCCAAATATAACAAACACCATTACTTTTTTGTGTCATAGGTTGGACAGCACTTCATGAAGCTAGTTTAGGAGGGTTTTATCAGACAGTAAGTGAACTGTTAAAAGGTGGAGCGGATGTGAATATCAGAGGAATGTACCAGATCACTCCCCTACATGATGCTGTGATTAATGGACATTATCAGGTACTGTAATTCTTTCGTTTGCAGAGAAAACACTACACTCTGCAACTATTAAAAACCTCTGGGAAAACAATAGAAAAACAGATAGGGATTCAGTTTCAGTTCATTCTGCTAATCAGTACTCAGAATTTATAATAAAATATTACTGTGATGGATTGGTTGTGCCTAATATGGCAGATCCAGTTTTACATGTTACTTTTAATAACTACATGATGTGTATTTTGGTTGTACATAGTATTTTTTCAACTTCCTTAGGACTCTTTTTGTATAGTACTTTATAGGCTCTGTGTGCACGTGCTGAGTCACTTCAGTCGAGTCCAACTCTTTTCGACCCGGTGGACTGTAACCCGTCAGGCTCCTTTGTTCATGGGATTCTCCAGGCAAGAGCACTGGAGTGGGTTGCCATTTCCTCCTCCAGAGGATCTTCCCCACCCAGGGATCAAACCCGGGTCTCCTTCACTGCAGGCAGATTGTTTAGTGCTTGAGTCACCAGGGACACCCTTACAGGCTCTAGAAGAACATTTCCTTCTTAGTATGTTATGCAATGATAGGGTCGCAGCAGGCTCACAGCTTTTTGTAGTCTATTGTTACTTTCAAAATCAGACTAAGACATGAGAACCTCTCAGGTTTAATGACCAACCAGTACACACCAGCACAGAGGTACCAATGGTTATAATATAATTCCATATATGTTGGTTAATAGTAACTAGAGTAATGGTACGTGAATGCTAAGTCGCTTCAGTCATGTCTGACTCTGCAACCCTATGGACTGTAGTCCACCAGGCTCCTCTGCCCATAGGATTCTCTAGGCAAGAAAACTGGAGTGGGTTGCCATGCCCTCCTCTAGGGATATTCCCGACCCAGGGATCGAACCCAGGTCTCTTACGTCCCCTGCATTCACAGCTGTGTTCTTTACCACTAGTGCTACCTGGGAAGCCCGCAATTATGAAACTGTTAATTAAGACTGGCACAAATGCTTTATCATATATACTCTGAGCTTCCTAGGCATTTTTTTCTGGTCCAGGGACTGCATTGGGCTGAGGCATTTCCTGAAAATAGTTTATTGTTTACTTAAAGTGGTGGAAGTTGCTTCTGGGTTTAAAACCTCTAGAGAAGGGAAGAGGGCTAAGGAAGATCTGTTCTGTGTTTCTCCAGAAGAAATACCTGCCACAGGTAGAGCTGGGGAAGGCTGTAGGCAAGAATCTCTTAGAAGAGATGCAGTTGAGCTCATTTCATGTGCTAGGAAGGTTATACTCAAAATCCTACAAGAGGCAGTTGGAGGAGCAAGGTCGTGAGGCAAGGAGCGGTAGGTTTGCAGCCGCCATTTCTTCCGCCTCCGGTCTCTGGATCTTTCGTAGAGCGTCCAACAGTGCTGTGTTGGGACAGAGCGTCTGGAGGTTCACAACCTCAGTGGTTCGTCGGAGCCACTATGAGGAGGGTCCAGGGAAGAATATACCATTTTCAGTGGAAAACAAGTGGAGATTACTAGCTATGATGACTTTGTTCTTTGGGTCTGGATTTGCTGCACCTTTCTTTATAGTAAGACACCAACTGCTTAAAAAGTAATCCATGAGACAGATAGGAAGAGGAGCATATTAAGAGGTGCAGTCTCTTAAAAGGATCAATCCCTTGAATTCAGCATCCTAGATATGTTTGTAAATAAACTTATAGCATAAAAAAAAAAATCCTACAAGCTAGGCTTCAATAGTATGTGAACTGAGAACTTCTGAGTGTATAAGCTGTGTTTTCGAAGAGACAGAGGAACGAGAGATCAAATTGTCAACAGTCGTTAGGTCATGGGGAAAGCAAGGGAATTCCAGAAAAACATCTGCTTCATTGACTACACTGAAGCCTTTGACTGTGTGGATCACAACAAACTGGAAAATTCTTAAAGAGATGGAAATACCAGAACACCTTACCGTCTACTGAGAAAACTGTATGCAGGTCAAGAAGCAACAGTTAAAACCAGACATGGAACAACTGACTGGTTCAAAATTGGGAAAGGAATACATCAAGGCTGTATATTGTCACCCTGTTTATTCAACTTCTATGCAGAGTACATCATGTGAAATACTGAGCTGGATAAATCACAAGCTAGAGTCACGATTGCTGGGAGAAATGTCAACAACTTCGGATAAGCAGATGATACCACTCTAATGGCAGAAAAGGAAGAGGAACTAAAGAGCCTCTTAATGAGGGTGAAAGAGGAGAGTGAAAAAGCTGGCTTAAAACTCAACATTTAAAAAACTAAGATCATGGCATCCAGTCCCATCAGTTCATGGCAAATAGATGGGGGGAAAAGTAGAATGAGTGACAGATTTTTTTTTCTTGGGCTCCAAAATCACTGTGGACTGTGACTACAGCCATGAAGTTAAATGCTTGTTCCTTGGAAGGAAAGCTATGACAAACCTACATAGCATATTAAAAAGCAGAAAGATCCCTTTGCCGACAAAGGTCCGTAGAGTCAAAGCTATGGTTTTTCCAGTAGTCAAGTACCATAAAAAAGGCTGAGCATCAAAGAATTAATGCTTTTGAATTGTGATGCTGGAGAAGGCTCTTGAGAGTCCCTTGGACTGCAAGGAGATCAAACCAGTCAATCCTAAAGGAAATCAACCTGATTATTCATTGGAAGGACTGATGCTGAAGCTCCAATACTTTGGCACCTGATTCGAAGAGCCAGCCCATCGGAAAAAACCCTGATGCTGGGAAGGAGTGAAGGCAAAGGAAGGGGGCAGCAGAAGATGAGATGGTTAGATTGCATCACCAACTCAGTGGACATGAATCTGAGCAAACTTCAGAAGATAGTGGAGGATAGAGGAGCCTGGCATGCTGCAGTCCATGAGGTTGCAAAGAATTGGACATGACTTACTAACTAAACAACAACAGCAACAACACTTAAATACATTCTTTTAAGTGTGTGGAAAAAGTAGAATTTGTGAATTTAAGATGATCAGCTTACTGTGGTTACTTAGAAAAATCTGGGATAAATTATTAAACATACAGCGGGAGACATTTAGGCAGGCATAATGATCTTTGAGCATAAGCAGACATCGCTAAGAACACATCATGTCAGACTGACCTTGATCCTCCTTTATTAGGCTTAATTTGTGAAGGAAATGGCATGACAAGTTGATATAAGGTATCGCAGTTTTAGCAAGCTTTTCTTCAGTTTTCTTGCCTGGAGAATCCCAGGGACAGAGGAATCCCAGGTGGGCTGCTGTGTATGGGGTCTCACAGAGTCGGACACAACTGACGCGACTTAGCAGCAACAGCAGCAGCAAGCTTTTATTTGATGGAGCATGCTTGTGATATGTATTTGAGATGTTGAATTAGAGGTTCATTGACTGTGTTATTAGGATTCACAGATATTAAAAAGATATCCCCAGACATGTTGGTTATCCATTCCATTTGTGTCTGGAGTGAGCTATCTTATAAGGTTTGATTGTTTATTCTATTGTACTATAGAAAGTCATACCACATAGTAGGCAGGACCATGGATAGTGTTTTGTCATTGTTGGGAGTATTTTTTTTGAATTCCAGACATCGTACCATTTTACCGATAAATACTTGTACCTGCATCTCTAACAGATAAGGACTTTTTTCTCACACCCACATTTTTTAAATCATCTTACCTAATAAAACTTATTTGTTAATACCATTTAATACTACCCAGTCCATATTCAAATTTTCCCAAATTATCTAAAAGTGGTTTTTATTAAAAGTTTTGTTTGAATGAGGATCTGTCAGGGTCTATGTACTACATGTGTTTTTTATGTCTCAAGTATGTTTTAATCTATAACATTTCTTCCTGTGTTTTGTCTCTTCTGGAGCCTGGGTAATTTGTTGGTTGGGGTTTCCGAAATTCTGGATTTGACTGATTTTTATGGTTTCTTCCCGTATTTTCTGTAAATGGCTGTTTTAATGGAAAATCTATTTAGAGACCATAGTTTGGGTGCGAGGTGTGCTCATTGCTATTGGATGTTATTGTTTTTAGGCATTTTCCATGAAATCATACTTTTAGAAAGAAAAATCATGAGTTCTTACTGATATTTCCATTTCAAACTTAATATTATAGATTAATAATAACTTTATTTTTTACTTGTATCTCTTTTTCTTTTATGCTAAGCATTTGTTTCTTAATATATTATTTCTTTATTGTACATTTTATTTACAATATTACTATTAGTGATATTTCTGTTATTAACAATAGTAATAACAATGGAACTACTAATGAAGCTTTTTGTTTTGTTTATACCCCATTAGGAATGTATAGTCAAAATACTGGCTTTTCAAGTACTTGAAAGAATTTTATTCTCTGTCTTATTGGCTTCTTACACAAGGGATTTATTGGAAGGAAGAGATATGAAATAATATCCTCCAAACTTAGAGGAACTTTGAGTCTGTAAAACAGAGCTTTATTAACAAAGCAGTTCCATACAGTGCAATCATGAAGTTTATTGTGGATAACTTATATACTGGCAAGATTGGGCAGAGAGCATGCACAGTTGTGCTCTACACCACAGAAAGGAGTCCAGGGGGATTTCAAGGGGCCAGAGCTAAAATTAGAATCTGACCACCAAGTGAGAAGCACATCCGCACTGACTGGAATGGAGAGTTTTCCTCCTCCTGGGTCTCATGACCATTAACCATCTGCATCAGCAAAAGGCGTTCTTTCAGCTTCCACATCTGATGAAGGCAAAGTTGTTAGTGAATTTATCTGGCTTGAGCACATTCCTTATGAGTAGGCTAAAGTGCAGTCATGCAGAAAGGAGAGGGGAAGGACTAAAGTAGAGCTGACAAGATGGAGTCAGAGTGGTTCAGCAATACAGAAGTCAGCTGATTTTAGAAGGAGAAGCACTAGATTCAATAATATTGTTGAAGGTGAAAAGCCACAGGCAAGCTCTCAGTAGAAGTATTTCCTTCAGGGGTCTACTGTTTGATGAATTAAATAAGTGGAGATTGTGAGGCCAGCCACTTACTGAAATGGCTCTGCTTGTTCCAGTTAAGAATATGTGGTGGCCTTAAAATAGCCACAAGTTCTTTAACACTCTTCTGTCTGAAAGGTGGAACCTGAGTCTTCTCCTCAGGAGTGTGGGCTGCAGTTTCAGTGAATTGCTTCTAACAAATAGGATGTGGCAGAAGTAACACATCATATGACTTCTGAGACCCGGTTGAAAGCTATCGTGGCGTCTTCCTTGTTCTGTCAGCCACTCGTTCAACAGCTGAAGGAAGCCAGATGTCATATCAAGTAGCCACTCAGGCAGCTCCATGGCGAGGTGCTCTGGCAGCGCGCTGAGCTTTTTCCTGCCCACAGCCACATGAGTGAGCCATCTTAGAAACAGATCCTCCAGGTGCTGTCAAGCTTCTAGATGATTGTATCTCCAGCCAGCCTCTTGACTACAACCTCCTGAGAGGCCCCAAGGCAGAACTAACCACCTCCACCACTCCCAAATTCCTGACCCACAGAACCATGAGATTATAAATATTTATTATTAAGCTACTGAGTTTTGGGGTAACTTGTCAGGTAGCAACAGATAACTAATACAGAATCAAATGCAGGTTTTAAATACAGGGTTAAAAACTCCATGGAAATAACTTATTTACTGCCATTTGATGAGAAGAGAGAGAGTTTTTTAAGTTAAAGAGTGTGTAATATAAGTAGGCTTCAGAAGTCCTGATAGCAGGCTATAGAGGAAATTGGTAAATGTGGATAGTTGGTGTCCATAGAGTACATGGATAGAGAGTATCCACTAGGCAGTGGATAAAACAGAGACTGCCAAAGTAATGTATTCCCTCGCTTAGGGCATCCATCCGGATTTCCAGAGAAGTGAGGCTCTCTTACCTTCCTCCTGTCTTCTTTTTCATGTTCCTTGACCCTCAGATACTCTCATACTGCATGCTTTATTATTTGACATAAAACCTCCAGAGATAAACAAACTTACGGAATTACTTTTCCTGAAAGAAAGCAATATGCTTTCCATTTGTATTGCTGAACAGTATGTGCAGATCTAGGCATATGAATTATAGATTTAATTATACCTACTATTACTTTCAATCCTCTTACCTAGCTTTAAACTCCCATAACAAAGTCGTTTGAAAAGCAGAATCATCAAGTTTCTGAATCTTAATTTTGAAAGGATTTGGCTTATATTATCCCTGTGTGTGATGGGGCACTTTTCTCTTGTAGAATGCTTTTTTTGTAAAAGGAAATACATACATGTAAAAGGAAATACATATTAAATATATATAGATATAAGTATATATGTATATAATTTTTATATGCTTAAAATTTATAGAAATTCTGACCTATCTCTCATTCTAGATATTTACATGGAAATCTAGGCTTCTTTTAGTATAATGTTCTTTAAAGCTTGTTCCACACATCCTCCTAGACCAACATTCATTCTTTTATTAAACAGCATTTATTAAACATACAGTCTTTTCCAGATACTGAAATAGACACTGGGAATATAAAGATGATTAAGACATATATCTGTTGTGAAAACTTGGAAGCAACTTAAATATCCATTAGTAGGGTTGTTGTTTTTGAGTTGCTCAGTCATGTCTGACTCTCTTTGACACCATGAACTGTAGCATGCCAGGCTCCCCTGTCCTCCACCATCTCTCAGACTCTGCTCAAACTCATGTCCATTGAGAGTCAGTGATGCCATCCAACCATCTCATCCTCTGTCATCCACTTTTCCTCCTGCATTCAGTCTTTCCCAGCATCAGGATCTTTTCCATTGAGTCAGCTCTTCGTATCAGGTGGCCAAAGCTTTGGAGCTTCAGCTTCAGCATCAGTCCTTCCAATGAATATTGAGGATTGATTTCCTTTAGGATTTACTGGTTTGAGATCCTTGCTGTCCAAGGGACTCTCAAGAGTCTTCTAAATTGAAGCATTAATACATTCATATAGGTATATTAAAAAGTAAATTATTACTTAGCTGCTAGAAAGAATGAGGAAGTTCAATCTATCTGATTTGAAACAGTTTTCAGAGTCTGATGCAGGGTAGGGTAGGCAGGAAAGAAGCTAAAGCACAGAAAAATATATGTATTATAGGCCCACTTGTGTAAGAAACAACATATATACACATTTATGATATACACATACATACCTGTTGGACTAGACACTGGGAAAATTCAGGGGAAACTGTAACCAGAGCTAACTTAGAAGAAATAATTAGATGACTGATGTACAAGGGTAGAGAAGGGAAACTTAGTTTTTATTGTCTGTTTCTCTGAGCCTTCTGTATTCTGAACCATATTTATTAATTTTCTACCCAAAAATATTAATTTTAAAAGAAAAACAGAGTCCCACCCTAAAAAACTTGAAATATAGGCGAGAGGTATAAGAGGTAAGTATAATATAATATAGTATATATTGGACATAAAATATGTACATAAAAGAAGGAAGAGGTCATTTTTCTCTAGGGCATCAGTGGGTGAGGAGGTCAGGGAGTGCTTCATAAAGGAGGCTACTTGAGGAGTAGTAACAGAGTAAGAGTTTCCTGGTTTCTCTCTGACGCTGAGGAGGAGGAGCAGCAGCAAAGGTATGTGTAGAAGACATACTATCTCCTGGAACCTGTTAATGTAATTCAGGTTCCCAGAATGTAATTCAAGTTCCCAGAATATATGCTAGCTCCATTTCATCATCAGCCAAACCATAGACATTCTGCCCACCCACCCTCCCTGCTTTCTTCCCTCTTCCTTGCTTCCTCTCTCTTTTCCTGGTAAGAGAAGTCATATGTACATCAACAAATTATGATTCAGTAGTGGTTACATTGATTTTTGTTGTTGGGCAACGATGTTACAGGTAAACCCAAACTCTGTATGGTTGGTAAATTCCAAATATTTGGAAAGAAATATTTGATGTTGCTTACAGTTGTATGCTAGCATACATTTATAATAATAATAAACTTTTTGTCTGGGCTCCTCACATGAAACAATCTTCCTCTAGGTGGCAGAGTTACTTCTTTTGAATGGAGCAGATCCTTTATTTAGAAATGATAATGGAAAGTGTGCTTTAGATGAAGCCAAAGACTCACGTATGATGCGTCTCCTTGAGAGATTTGTTCCTAAACATCGAAACCGTCTTGCATCAGGTAAACTTAAACTGCTCTATTACATCTGTTCATCATGTCAGCAGTTGCTGTTGAGGCGCTCAGTTGTGTGCGACTCCTTGTGACCCCATGAACTGCAGCACGCCAGGCTAACCTGTCTGTCACTGTCTCCTGGAATTTGCTCAGACTCAGGTCCATTGAATCAGTGATGTCATCCAACCATGTCATCCTTAGTAGAGAGTTATAGAAATCAAGCTTAGAATTATAGAAATTAAATTGATTTTCCTCAGAAATTTTGAGGAAATTTCGCTTCATTCCATTAGTAGAGAACACTGACTTGTTTGCAAATGCACTAAATGGAAGAACTCTGAAGGAACTAGAAAGATAATACTAAATGTACTTTTCCCCAGGATATGCATTGCAAACAGAAAACTTTTATACAGTTCTGGGTTTTCCCCCCATAATCCATTGACTGAATAACATGAGTTGTAAGTTGTGACTTATGCTTGGCTGTATCTTTTTCAATGAATATGGCCAGGATTGTTAACTTTCATTCCTTAAGAATATTTTCTTATGGCTATACTTTTGCGTTGTCATTCATCATTACACTGGTAAGTTAAACAGCAAAGGAACAGTTAAGTTAAACTTCACTTTCAAAAAGATTATATAAGAATCGTTTATATTTTATTGAAGTATAATTGATTTACAATATTATGTTAGTTTCAGGTATACAATGTAGTGATTCAGTATTTTTATATGTTATACTCCATTTAAAGTTATTGCAAAGTAATGGCTATATCCCTGTGCTTATTTATTTTATACAAAGTATTTTGTATCTCTTAATTCCCAAACCTTTTTTTTTGCCCCTCTTGCCTTTCCCCACTGGTAACTTTTACTTTGTTCTCTGTATCTGTGAGTCTGTTTCTGTTTATACATTGATTTATATTTTTACATTCCACATATAAGTGGTAATACAGAGTATTTGTCCTTCTCTTATTTCACCAAGAATAATACCTTCTGGGTTGTTGCAAATGGCAGAATTTCATTCTTTTTTGTGGTTGAGCAGTATCCCATTGCATGAATATATACTCCATCTTCTTTATCCATTCATCTGCTATGGACAGTTAGGTTGTTTCCATATCTTTGGTATTATATATAATGCTACTATGAACATGGGGGTGCTAGTATCTTTTTGAATTCATGTTTTCATTTTCTTTGGAGATACATCCAGCAGTTTAATTACTGGGTCATGTCATGGTTTCTTTTTTTTTAATTAATTAATTTTATTTTTGGCTGCAGTGGGTCTTCATTTGCTTTCTCTAGTTGTGGAGAGCAGGGGCTGCTCTTCCTTGTGGTGCACGAGCTTCTCACTGCGGAGACGTCTCTGGTTGCAGAGCACTGGCTGTAGGTGCTTGGGCTTCAGCAGTTGCAGCGCGTTGGCTCCGTAGCTGTAGCGTGTGGGCTCTCGGGCTTCACTCGTTGCGGTGCACAGGCTCAGTAGTTGCAGCTCACAGGCCCCAGAGCATGGACGCAGTAGTTGTGGCCCTCGGGCTTAGTTGTTCCACAGCATGTGGAATCGTCCCAGACCAGGGATCAGACTGTGTCTCCTGCATTGGCAGGTGGATTCTTATCCACTGTGCCACCAAGGAAGTCCAGTCATATCTTAGCTCTACTTTTTGTTTTTGGAGAAGTCTCCATGTCTCCATACTGTTTTCCATTGTTGTTGTTGTTGTTGTTCAGTCATTAAGTCATGTCCAACTCTTTGCGACCCCATGAACTACAGCGCACCAGGCTTCTCTGTCCTTCACTGTCTCCCAGCTCAAACTCATGTCCACTGAGTTGGTGCATAGTGGCTGCAATTTACATTTCCACCAACAGTGTACAAGGGATCCCTGTTCTACAAATCCTTAACAACTTTTGTTGTTTGTAGACTTTTTGATGATAGATATTTTGACAGGTGTGAGGTAACATCTCAATGCGGTTTTGATTTGTATTTCTCTGATGATTATTACTGTTGAACATTTTTTCATGTGCCTGTTAGCTATCTGTATATCTTCTTTGGAAAAATGTCTATTCACGTCTTCTGCCCATTTTTTTAGTTTTTTGTTTTATATTGCATTTTATGAATTGTTTATATATTTTGGACATTAACCTCTATTGGTCATATCATTTGCAAATATTTTCTTCCATTTAGTAGGTCATCTTTTTGTCTTGCCAGTGATTTCCTTTGCTATGCAAAGCTTTTCAGTTTTATTAGGTCCCATTTGTTTATCTTTTATTTCATTTCCTTTGTTTCCTTAGGAAACAGATCCAAAATAATATTAAATATTACAATGATTTATTTCAAAGAACATCCTGCCCATGTTCTCTGTTGGAAGTTTTGTGGTTTCTGTTCTTACAATTATGTCTTTAATCCATTTTGAGTTTATTTTTGTATGTGGTGTGAGAAAATGTTCTTATTTCATTCTTTTACATGTAGCTGTCCAGTTTCACTACTTATCCTAGGTACCGTTTATTGAAGAGACTTTCTTTTATCCATTGTGTATTTTTGCCTCCTTTGTCACAGGTTAGTTGAAAATAACTGCATTTGTTTATTTCTGAACTTTCTAGTCTGTCCCATCCATCTGTGTCTGTGTTTGTGCTGTCGCCATGCTGTTTTGATTACTGTAGTTTTGTGTAGTCCGAAGTCAGGGAGCATGATTCCTCCAGCTCTGTTCATCTTTCTCTAGATTGCTTTGGCAGTTCAGGGTCTTTTGTGGTCTTGCATAAATTATAGGATTACTTGTAGTTCTGCGAAAAATGCTGTGACTGTTTTGATAGGGATTGCATTAGATCTGTGGATTACTTTGGGTAGTATGGAAATTTTAACAGTATTCTTTCAGTCCAAGAACACAGTATGTCTTCTCTTTTCCGTGTATCATCTTCAGTTTCCTTCACTGATATTTACAGTTTTCAAAGTATAAGTCTTTCACCTCCTTGGTTAAGATTATTCCTTGGTATTTTATTCTTTTTGGTGAGATTGTAAATGCATGTTTTTTTTTTAATTCCCTTGCTTTCTCTTTCTGATAGTTCCCTATTAGTGTATAGAAAAGCAGTGGATTTCTGTATGTTAATCATGTATCCTTCAACTTTAGTAAGCAGATGTATTAGGAAGTGATAATGATACAATTCATTATGAAAGAATTTTTGCCTTATAAAAGCTTGTACACTTGTATATCTGAGTATAACTGTGGGGAATATAAAAATACCGAGTTCAGTGCCCATCTTCAGCATTATGTTGTTGGGTCTGTTTTGCTTTTCCTACAGAAGTGTTTTCAGCTCTCTCAAGATAGTATTTGTTTTATAATAAATATGGAAATCATGAATTATGTAATTTTATATGTGCCAATTTTAATAAAATGTGTTTCCATAATTTTATTTTTTCCACTTGGTTTGCTCATGGCAAAGGCCTTGTGGTTTTAGAAGCCTAGAGTCTGACCTCTGGAGGCTGTTTTCTTTGATTTTCTCTTTTTGTTTACAGCTCAGAAGAATAGCCTTGACCCCTCAGATGGAGAGGATGCACACCCTCACAAGGTAGCTCTCTGTTCAGCAGTGAACGTGTTTATAGAGCACACCTGCGGGTTATTTTATTGCTCATCGGAGGGGAAAGAAAGACCGCTGAAGCATTCATCAGGAACAGTGACTTCGCCTTTGCTTTTTAGACACTTTGGAATAATTACATGAGACTCAGAAGGTTCTGGGCTGTTAGTTTGGGAAGCAGTTGAGTAAATGTAGTGTATGTGGGCACACTAATGTATTGGTAACCATTCCTACTTCCTTTCTCCTCTTTATAAAGCCATGAGGTTTATCAGCCATGTTGACTTCCCTCTGGCCTGAGCACAGTATGAGAGTCAAAGGTGCTAATCCAGCCCGTTAAACTTTATGTGGTGGGCAGTTATTTCCCATCTGATGCTTTAGGTTGTGATGTGTGAGAGGAAGCCCTGGCCCTGTCTCAGTCTTGTCAGCCCACAGTAATCTTTCCGCACACGCCTACTTGGTTGCATATCTGTCTTTTTGTTTTTAAATCCCTTCTTCCACTACCCTACCTATGATGCTAACAGATACCAGAAGAAGAAACTTAATTCTGTCTCTATAACAAATGGGAGAGGAGAGTGGTTTTAAAGCATAGTTACAAAGATTCCTTGTGAAGGAATTATCTGATTGTTTTAAAAGCCTATATGGATTAGCTTGATTAAAATTTTTTATTATGTTTAGTAATAAGATTGATTGTGCTAAAATACTGGCAAGTACAAATTAAAATGTACAGGAAAAGATAACAATTAGCACATACATGGAGTTTGAATCTATTACATTTGTCTTCCTGCTTTTAGTCTATTTTTTCTGAAATATATATCAGGTTGTATATATCCCAGCAGGCCCTGTGGTTAGATCAAATTATAAGGCCCTGTGGTTAGATCAAATTATAAGGTTGAATGGAATAATAGTTTTCTTTTTCTCCAATCCAGAATGAGTTGAATGCAGAATTACAGCTGACAGTTAAAACTGTGTATTTTGTTTCTATAGAAACCGAAATTCAGTTCTAAAAATCACAGTGGGTTTGTTTATGATGAAAATTCCAACAGACAGAAGCCAGAACATGTAGAAGTCAATAAAGGAAGCAAGAAGAGTTTATTTATAAATACAGATATATATGAACATTATCAAAAAGATTCCCCAAACATGAGAATTGGTAAATCCAAGCAGAAACAATCAATTCTTAACCAGATACACTCTACAGGATTCAGAAAGGACAATCTCCATAGTGCTGAGGATCCCAGCACAAGTGTGTCTAAAGATAAAGGAAGAAGAAATACACAACATAAAAGGACTCAAGTGGATGATACAAGCCAAGAAAGCAGTCCAAGAAAGACAGTGGCTGTCTCTTCTTCTAGAAGAATAAGCAGATCAGTTACTCGTCAGCAACAAGCTCTCCAAATCCTTGATGACCTTCCAGAAAAGTCACGTAAACCTTTTAGCCAAGCTCTATCAGGCCTGAACAATGGTTTGCGTAATGATGTTGAAACTTGTTCAATTCCCAGAGAGACACATGTTCAAAGCCTGGATTTATCAGACAGTCAAGAAATAAAATGTATGGAAGTAGAATCCATTGACCAAGCTGAAGCTGTTTCTCTCTTAGGACTTTCTCTACATGAAAAAACCAAGTTACTACTTGTTACTACAGATCAGCAGCCTCATACTCTCCAAGACCAGGAGCACATTAGCCCTTATAAATCTCATGAAAACAGTAACTCAAGTCAAAAAGATGAGAGCCTCAAGTGGGAAAAATTTTCCCCATCCTTTATAAAGGAAAACTTTAATAATGATGATCACGGTGATTCCTGTGCTTCTGAGGAGACTGTAATATCTAAAAAGGTGATAAGTTCTTCAGGTTGCGAAAACCATGATACTTATACAGAGAATAAAACAAATAGAGAAGAAATGGATTTTCAACAATTTTTACCTTCTCAAGACCATTTTCCACAGGAAAATGAGTTAAAAGAAGACAGCCTAACCATACTTCCACAACAGGAAGCTGTTAGTTTTTCTAATTCAGATAATATAATAGTTTCTGAACATGTTTCAAATTATGAACAATGTTCATGTGGAACTTCTTTTGATCACTCACATGGCAATCCTGAACATACTCCTCTGGCTTGTATAGGGACAGTCTTGACACATGAAGTTTCAGAGTTGACCAGTCATGAGAAGCTAATCAAGAATCCTCAGGATTATAGCCCTAGCATACTAACTCCTTTAATGAATCAAACAGATCTACATGTTGTGGAAAAGGTGAATAAGGAAGGAGACACTAAAAGGAATTATACTGACACAGGCCAAGAAACAAGTCCTTCAAATAGGCCTTCATCCAGCGGTGTTCCTTTTCAAGTAATGGAAACAACTAAAGTTGAAAAAAGACAAGAGAGCAAAGCCGTACAAAATATAGGTTTTCATTCTACTGACAGTGAAGAATTGACCAACATCTCACAACTTAGTCAAAGAGAAGAGAAGGAGATTTCTCACAAACCAGGTATTAGTAGTAGTGTTCAATTTGTACACATTTCCTATAGATTTAGTTATTTCATAGAAATTTCCAACTGAATTTCACTTAACCTCTGCCCAAACTGATCAGAATGAGGACATGTGGATCACAATTTAGAGATATTATTAATTAGTTAAGTAATGGTATTTTCTTTGAAAGAAGGTGCTAAATTAATATTGACAGAAGTTAAAAAAACAGTATTTCTATGAGTTTTTAGCTTTCTTTTTAATATAGCACCTACTTGATGTCAAGAAACCTAACAACATTTTCATAGCAGGAAAATGTTAGCTCCATTGATTTTAGTGATTCACTGTTGAAATTGTATCCAGGAAACTAATTTACATTTGTTGCATGAAAACATTTTTAAAGGCTTCCATTCCTTTAAATAAAAAAGCAGTCTAGAAAGGAACAGAAACATGGAGCAATTATAGACTCTTTCTTAGTCCTATAACCAGTAAGGAGAAATACAACACTGATACTTAAAAATGTTTTTTTTTTTCAGGTGAGGAATTTGTCAATGGAGATGAAAACACTATAAGAAACTGTAAAGAGAAAAAAGAAAAACCAGATTCAGAAATTCATATGCCTACTCACATCCAATCACACAAAAAAATTCAGAATTTCAGAAAAAGAAAAAATGTCTCCAGAGCTACCTGCAGCCAAGGTTTGTATTCCTGTACTATATAGGGACAAGGTTTTTGCATGACCACTCCTAGCAATCCACTCTCCTTCAAAGAATTATATATACTTTCATATTTACTGTTTATTTTTTAGTCATTCACTAAATTATAAGATTATTTTGGCTCTATTTGTTAGGTGGTTTTACTATAATACACCACTTGAGAATCTCTTAGTCTTCCAATATATTGTCATATTTTTGTCTATTTGTTATGTTAGAGGAGATAAGGTAAACAGTAGAGACAGCAAGGAGGTTGAGTCGGGGCAGCAGATCTGGATTGTGTCCGATCCCTTAGAACTTTCACTGAGCCCTTTTAACATAAGGGAAATTAAAGAAGCATAGCCACTAGTTTCTTTTTGTCAGTGTTTGACAATATGGATAAATGACTATTCTTTGGTAGTTCTTGGAGCTGGTTCTGTGGTGAACCATAGGCTGGACTACCTCAGGTCAAATGTTAAGCCCTGTGAAGTTGATTAGTAAGAAAAAGTTGATAGAGTTAGAGATAGGAATACTAGGCATCCTTTTTGAACTTTTCCCCATTGTCTCCTTCTCATGTAAACTAAAGCACTTCTTATACATACTTCTGGAGAAGGCAGTGGCACCCCACTCCAGTACTCTTGCCTGGGAAACCCCATGGACGGAGGAGCCTGATAGGCTGCAGTCCATGGGGTCGCTAAGAGTCAGACACGACTGAGCGACTTCACTTTCACTTTTCAGTTTCACGCATTGGAGAAGGAAATGGCAACCCACTCCAATGTTCTTGCCTGGAGAATCCCAGGGACGGGGGAGCCTGGTGGGCTGCCGTCTATGGGGTCACACAGAGTCGGACATGACTGAAGCGACTTAGCAGCAGCAGTAGCAGCATATATACCTCCTATAGTGGGTTGAATAGTGGCCCCCCAAAAAACCTATGTCCATATCCTAATCCCTGGAATCTGTGATACTGTTGCATTTAATATATATAAAAAAGAGTGAATATTACCTTATTTAGAAGAAGAATCTTTGCAGATATAGTTAAGGACCTTGAGATGAGGAAATTGTACTGGATTTTCCAAATAGGACCCAAATCTAACAAGTATCCTTATAAAAGAAAAATGGAGTCAGCTTTGAGACACACAAGGAAAGAGAAGATAATGTGAAGAGCCAGACAAAAGAACAATGTGGCCAAAAGCCAAAGAAGCTAAGTTGGAGGAAGCAAGGAAGGATTCTTCCTTACAACTTCCAGAGAAAGTACAGCCCTGCTGACACCTTGGTGTTGGATTTCTAGTCTCCAGAACCACAAGAAACTAGTATGTTTCTACTAGTTATATGCTACTCTGGTAGCACTTAATCAGATTTTAATGTAATTTTTTACATGTCTCTCATTCCCCTAGGCTGCAGGCCACTCAAGAGATAGTGTCTTCTATTTTCTTTATATAATATTACAAAAATATCTTCTAGTATATCATTTTAGCATAGTTTAGGGAAAAAATTCATTATTTTTAGTATTTCTAACTTTTGATGTAAGGAAAAGAAATAAAAATATTTAGATAATAATATTGTACTGAGTTTTCTGTGAAAGAAAAATGAAATGCTCAATAGGCCATAGTTTGGTTCTTGACATCTTTTGTCATCAGAAACACACTTGTTGAGATATGAGAATAAATGTGGAAAGTGGATTATGGACTACTGAGTGAAACGAGTATAGAAATGAAGCAAGTCTTATTTACTTCAGTCAAGCTTAGGATAGAGTGAACAACAGCTAGAATGAATTAATGTGCTCAGATGCTCTACCATTTCTTTACAAATTGTGTTTTAAAATAGCAACAGCAATTATAATATTAATTGACGTATGTTTCTGTGTGGGACTTCCCTGGTGGCTCAAATGGTAAAGAATCCGCGTGCAGTGCAGGAGACCTGGATTCGATGCCTCGGTTGGGAAGATCCCCTGGAGAAGGGAATGGCACCCTACTCCAGTATTCTGGCCTGGAGAATTCCATGGACAGAGGAGCCTGGTGGGTTACAGTCCATGGGTTGCAAACAGTCGGACATGACGGAACGACTTTCACTTTCTGTGTAGTGCATCCTTTTTAGGATGTTTTTAGGAAGTTGCTTTGTGTTTTCTAAGATCCTTCATTAAAATCAGCACTTGGCAGAAAACTCAGTTTTGCTTGGCAAATTTACAGAAATGAAAACATCTGGGATCGATAAGAGGAATGCCACAGGGGAAAGCCGGCTTCATTTGGCTGCCAGAAGAGGACATTTGTCTCTGGTGAAAGCTCTGATAGAATCTGGAGCAGACGTGAATCTAAAAGATAATGCAGGTTTGGATTTTTAAATTGTAAATGTCTTTATAATTTGAACTCACTGATATATACATTTCACCCACCCTCCCCCATTTTGATCCTGACTGTTATATAGAAGCTCACTTTGAAAATTCTTTTTATAATATTTTATGGTTTATCTCAGTTCCCACCAATTGCCAAAATATCCATTGAAACAGCTTTTAATATACCTTTGGGAGCATTCATTTATTTTCATTCATTTTTCAGTAAAGAAGCTTTAGGCATTTTCCTTGGAGACTTTAATATCATTACCTAACTTTATAGGGAATGCCAAATTTTATTCTTTCCCTGTCCCTTCTTTTCTTATTTCTTGATAATATTCCTTTTTTTCTTCCAGGTCTTGTTTTTATCTTAAAGCTCCATTTTTAAGTTGATCTTCTAACATTTTTCTCAAGCACACACACACAAAAAAACTTGTGTAAGAAATTCCAGAGGGAAAAAACTCAGACTGATTGTTCACATGTCTTTTTAAAGACAAATGTGACAATACAAGATATAAATAGCAAGGTCAGATGATCTTACTCATCTGACTTGAAACCATTTGACTTGATTAGTACTTACTTGGTCCCATGATAGCTTGTGTTCTGTTAGTCTTTTGTCACTTGTATCAATAAATATTTTTGATGAGATTAATTTGTTTAAAAAAATGAAGATTATGTTTTTATTGAGATATACTTGATTTATAATATATTAGTTTCAAGTGTACAACATAGTGATTCAAAATTGATAGACTATATTCCACTTAGTTATTATAAAATATTGACTATATTCCCTGTACTGTACAATATATCCTTGAGCTTATTTATTTTATATATAGTAGTTTATACCTTTTAATTCCTTACCCTATCTTGCTCTTCTCTTCATCCCTCTCCCCACTGGTAACCACTAGTTTATAGTCTATATCCATGAATCTGTTTTTGTTTTGTTGTATTTACTTGTTTCTTGTATTTTTTAGATTCTACGTATAAATGATAACATAGAGTATTTATCCTTCTCTGTCTGATTTACTTCACTAACCATGATACCCTCCAGGTTCATCCATGTTTTTGCAGAAGGCAAAATTTCATTCTTTTTATGGCTGAGTACCCACTCCAGTGTTCTTGCCTGGAGAACCCCAGGGACGGGGGAGCCTGGTGGGCTGCCGTCTATGGGGTCACACAGAGTTGGACACGACTGAAGCGACTTAGCAGCAGTAGCAGCAGCAGTACTCGTTTGCTTATTGTAGATAATGTTGCTGTGAACATTGGGGTGCATGTATCTTTTTGAATTAGTGTTTTTGTTTTCTTCAGATATATACCCAGCAGTATTTGGGTATATATTTTCAGGAATTGCTGAATCATGTGGAGTTCTGTTTTTTAAGAAACCTCCATACTATTTTTCTGCAGTGGCTGCACCAATTCACACGCCCACCAACAGTGTGTAAGGGCTCTCTTTTTTACGTATCCTCACCAACATTGTTATCTGTGGTTATTCTTTTTGTGAACACTGTTTGTGTTCTTTTTGATGATAATCATTCTGACCAAAGTGGGGTAATATCTCGTTGTGGCTTTGATTTGCATTGTTTTGATGATTATCAATGTTGAGCATCTTTTCATGTGCCTGTTGTCCATCTGCATATCTTCTTTGGAAAAATGTCTGTGCAGGTCTTTTGCCCACTTTTTGATTGGCCTGTTTGTTTTTTGGTGTTGAGTTGTATAAGCTATTTATCTATTTTGGATATTAACTCCTTACCAGTCATATCATTTGCAGGTATTTTCTGCCATTCAGTAGATTTTCTTTTTTGTTAATGGTTTCCTTTGCTGTGAAAAGGCTTTAAAGTTCAACTAGATTCCATTTGTTTATTTTTTTATTTTGTTTCCTTTGTCTTAGGAGACAGATCCAAAACAATGTTGCTATAATTTACTCAAAAAACATTTTGTCTATGTTTTCTTCTATGAGTTTTATGGCTTCCAGTCATACATTTGGTTCTTTGGTTCATTTTGAGTTTATGTTTATATATAGTGTGAGAACTATTCTGATTTCATTTTTTAAAACATATAGCTGTTCAGTTTTTCCCGGTACCACTATTGAAGAAACTGTCTTCTCTCCATTGTTTATTCTTGCCTCCTTTGTCATAGATTAACTGATATAAGTGTGTGGATTTATTTCTGGGCTGTCTGTTCAGTTTCATTGATCTCTGTGTCTCTTTTTCTGCCCATATGAGACTGTTTTGATTACTGTAGCTTTGCAGTATAATCTGAAGTCAGGGAATGTGATTCCTCCAGTCTGTTCTTGTTTCTCAAGTTTATTTTGCCTAGTTAAGATCTTTTGTGCTACCATACAAGTTTTAAAATTATTCTATCCCTGTGAAAAATTCCATTGGTATTTTGATAGAACTTACATTGAATCCTAGATCACCATGGATAGTATGGTCATTTTAACTATTAATTATTTTTCTAATACAGTGTATCTTATCTTTTCAACTGTTTGTATCATCTTCAGTTTTTTTCATCACTATTATAATTTCCTGAGTATAGGTTTTTTACCTCCTTAGGTAGGTTTATTCCAAGGTATTTATTCTTTTTGATGCAGCTGAAGATGAGAAAGTTCCTTAATTTTCCTTTCTGATCATTTGTTGTTAGTGTGTAGAAATGCAACAGATTTCTGTATATTAATCTTGTATCCTGCAGCTTAACTGAATTTATTGATAAGCCCTAGTAGTTTTTTGGTGGTGTCTTTAGGATCTTTCTATGTATAGTATCATGTCATCTGCAAAGAGTGCCAGCTTTACTTCTTCCTTTGCAGTTTGGATTCCTTCCTTTGGATTCCTTTTATTTCTTTTTCTTCTCTCATTGCTGTGGCTAGGCCTTCTAATAATAGGTTGAATAAATGTGAGATTGGGCATCCTTGTCTTGTTCCTAATCTTAGAGGAACTGCTTTTAGCTTTTCACTGTTGAGTATGATGTTAGCTGTAGTTTGTCATATATGGCATTAATCATTTTATTAAGATATGTTCCGCCTATGCCCACTTTTTGGAGAGTTGATCATAAATGGATGTTTAATTTTATCAGAAGCTTTTTCTGCATCTATGTGATCATATGATTTTTATTCTTCATTTTGTTAATGTGGTATGTCACATTAATCAATTTGCAGACATTTAAAAATCCTTGCATTCCTAGGATAATCCCACTTGGTCATGGTGTATGATAGTTTTAATGTATTGTTGGATTCGATTTGCTAAAATTTTGTTGATTTTTGCACCTATGTTCATCAGTGATATTGACCTGTAATTTTCTTTTGTGTGTGTGATATCTTTTTCTGATTTTGGTGTCCAGGAGATGCTGGGTGTGCACAATGAATTTGGAAGTGTTTCTTCCTCTGCAATTTTTGGGAATAACTTGAGAAGGACAGGTGTTAATTCTTCCCTAAATGTTTGGTAGAATTCATCTGTGAAGCCATCTGGACTTTGTTGGGAGTTTTAATTACTGACTCAATTTAATTACTGGCAATTGATCTGTTTATATTTTGTATTTCTTCCTGGTTAGGTCTTAGGAGATTGTATATTTCTAGGGATTTTTCCTTTTCTTGAAGGTTGTCCTTTTTATTGGCATGTAGTTGTTTGTAGTAATCTGTTATGATTTCTGTGCTGTTAATTGTAACATTTTAATTTATATTTTATTTTATTTGGGCCTTTTCTCTTTTTTCCTTGGTATATCTGGCCACAGTGTTTTCAATTTTATCTTTTCAAAGAATCAGCTCTTAGTTTCACTGATTTTTTTCCTATTTATTTAGCCTCTATTTAATTTATTTTTGCTCTGAACTTTATGATTTCTTTCCTTCTCCTTTCACATTTTTTGTTCTTCTTCCTCTTGTTCCTTTAGGGATAAGTTTAGGTTGTTATTTGAGATTTTTCTTCTGTAGAAGTTTAGAACTTGCTATTGCTGCATCCCAAAGATTTTGGATCATTTTGTCCTCATTTTCATATGTCTCTAGGTGTTTGTTGTTTTTTTCTTTGATTTCTTCAGTGATCCATTGGTTGTTGAGCAGTATATTGTTTAGCCTCCATATGTTTGTGTTTTTTCAGTTTTATTCTTGTGGTTGATTTCTAGTCTCAGTGATTTCAGTAAGAATGAAAAGACACTCAATATGATTACTATGTTCTTAGATTTACCGATACTTGTTTAGTTGCCTAGCATGTGACCTATCCTGGAGAATGTCCCATGTGCACATTCTTGAAAAGAATGTGTATTCTGCTGCTTTGGGATGGAATGTTCTATATATATCAGTTTAAGTCCATCTAGTATGATGTGTCATTTATGAGTTTTCCTTATTGGTTTTCTTTCTGGATGATCTGTCCATTGATGAAAGTGGGGTGTCAAAATCCCCTACTATTATTGTGTTACTGTTGATTTTCCCCTTTATGTCTGTTAATATTTGCTTTATATATTTAGGTGATCCTGTATTGGATACAGATATATTTAAAATTGTTATACCTTCTTTTTGGATTTATTCCTTGGTCATTATGTGTTGTGCTTATTTGTTTCTTATAACAATTTTTGTTTTAAAGTATTTTATCTGATATTGCTACTCCAGGTTGCTTTTGTTTCCATTTGCATGGAATACCTTTTTCCATCCCCTGCCTTTCAATCTGTGTGTGTCTTTAGATCTGAAGTGAGTCTCTTGTAGGCAGTATATATATATATATATATACATATATATGGGTCTTGTTCTTGTATCCATTCAGTCACTCTTCGTTTTTTGATTGGAACATTTAGTCCATGAACTTTTAAAGTAATTGTTGATATGTATGAGAGTCCCTTGGACTGCAAGGAGATCCAACCAGTCCATTCTAAAGGAGATCAGCCCTGGGATTTCTTTGGAAGGAATGATGCTAAAGCTGAAACTCCAGTACTTTGGCCACCTCATGCAAAGAGTTGACTCATTGGAAAAGACTCTGATGCTGGGAGGGATTGGGGGCAGGAGGAGAAGGGGAGGACAGAGGATGAGATGGCTGGATGGCATCACTGACTCAATGGACGTGAGTGTGAGTGAACTCCGGGAGTTGGTGATGGACAGGGAGGCCTGGCAATTCATGGGGTCGCGAAGAGTCGGACACTACTGAGCGACTGAACTGAACTGAACTGAACTGATGTTCTTATTTCCATTGTGTTCAGGGTTTGGGAGTTGTTTTTGTAATTCTTTTTTTATTCATTTTTTTCTTTTGTTTTCTTGTTATTTTATGATTATCTTTAATGTTGTGTTTAGTTTCCATTTTCTTTTTTGCATATCTATTATAGATATCTATTATAGATAGATACAGATATTTTGCATATCTATTTTCATTCATGGTTACCATGAGAGTGTGTGTGTGTGTATATATATATATATATATATATATATATATATAAAATATGATTTTTTTAACTTGCTTCTGATCTCTTAGTTTCAAACGCATTTTAACAACCCTGCATATTTACTCTCTACTCCTCCAGTAGTGTAAGGAGTTTTCAGTATCTGTTTTTAGTATCATATTTTTCATCTGTTTTGTGTATTCCTTAACTACTTATTTTGGTTATAGATGATTTTATTTCTTTTGTCTTTTAAACTTCCTATTAATTTTGTACCCAGTTGAGTTACTATCTTTACTGTATATTTGCCTTTACCAATTAACTTTTTCCTTTCATAATAATATTCATGTTTCTAGTTGTGGCCTTTTTTTTTTTTGCTTAGAGGAGTCCCTTTCACGTTTCTCATAAAGCTGGTTTGGTGGTACTGAGCTCTTTTAGCTCTTCCTTGTCTATACAGCTTTTGATATCTTCATCATATTTGATAAAAGCCTTGCTGGGTACAATATTTTTGGTTGTACATTTTTCCCTTTCATCACTTTAAATATATGGTACCACTGCCTTCTGACCTGCAGAGTTCTGTTGTAAAGTTAGCCAAAAGTCTTATGGAAGTTCCCTAGTATGTTATTTGTTGCTTTTCTCTTGCTGCTTTTTATATTCTCTGTCTTTAAATTTTTCCATTTAAATCACAATGTGTCTTAATGTGGTCCTCTTTAAGTTGATCCTGTTTGGGACTGTCTTTATCTTGTTTCCTGGGCCTGGATGTCTCTTTCTTTTCCCAGGTTAGGGGACCTTTCAGCTCTTATGTTTTCAAATATGTTTTCAGTCCCTTTCTCTCTCTTCATCTGGGACTCCTGTAATGAAAATATTGGCACACTTGATATTGTTCCAGAGAGCTGTTAAACTGTCCTTACTTTTTGAATTCCACTGCTGTGTCATTCAGCTTGCTGATACGTTCTTATATATCATTTAGTGTATTGTTAATTCCTGTTAGTGTATTTGTCATTTCAGTTATTGTATTCTTCGTCTCTGGTTGGTTGGTCTTTGTTTTCTAACTCTTTGTTAAAAAACTTCTAATTTCTCTGTTTATCCATTCTTTTCCCAAGTTCTTTGACTGTCCTTATAGTCATTACCTTGAACTCTTTCTTAGATAGATTTCCTATCTCAACTTCACTTAGTTCTTCTCCTGGGGTTTTATCTTGTTTCTTTCTTTTAAACTCTGTTGCCTCATTTTGCCTAACTAACTAGTTTTATTTCTATGTATCTGATAGGTTTGTTACATTTCCCAACCTTGGAGAAGTAGCCTTTTATAGGAAATGTCTTATGCTTCTAGGAGCTCACTTCCCTCTGATTAGCAGAGCTGTATATTCTAGGGGTCCCCACGATGTGGGCTACATGTGTCCTTTGTTTGCGTCAGTCTGACTGCTGTGGGTGGTCTGGTAGGCTTGCTTGTCCCCAGTTGGGTTGGTTGCCCTGCTTTGTGTGGAGGCTGCTGGCCTGGTTGGTGGAGCTGTTACAAGGCAGTTGGCTGTTGCACCCCAGGACTAATGCTTGTTTACTGATGGGCAGAGTCTGGATATAGGAGACCCCAGGGCTCTTTCCTGCCTTCCAGGGGATGAAGCTAGCTCTTGGGACTACTGCCAGCCCACTGGTGAGCAGAGCCAGGTCTTAGGGACTGGAGGCAGGGCCCACAGGTTCTAGAGCTCGTGCTGGACTGCTGATGAGTGGGACCAGTTCTTATTACAGGTGGCTGTGGGGTTCAGTGGACCTAAAGTTTATGTTGGCCTACTGCTGAGCAAGAACTCAGGCCCAGCTGGTCCTAGGGCTGGTGCTGGTCTGCTTGTTGGTAGACTGACTTCTGTCATGGCAGGCTGTGGAGCTGTAATTGTCCAGGGGTTGGCATCCACCTGCCAGCGGCTGAGGCTATTCCCAAGGCTAGAGCAGACTTGCTGATAGACAGGGCTTAGGCCCAGGGGTTTCTGGGGCTGGTCCCCACCCATTCGTGGGTAGAACTGGGCTCCAGGGACTAGTGTGTGTGCACGATGGGAGGATCTGGGTCCTGGGCCTTCTGGTGGACAGGGCCATGTCCAAGGGCAGCTGTGGGCTCAGAGGATGTTAAAGTAGCCCGTGTTCAATATTATTTCCTGTCCAGTACTTAGTATATACATTTGAATCAATATATATATTCATTCCATTAGTGCAAATAAACTTAATAATGAGGATACTACTTGAGTATTGATTTGTAAGTAGCTTCTTTTGTTTTCTCTTTTTTCCTTTTTTAGGTTGGACACCACTTCATAAGGCAGCTAGTAACGGATGGAGTGATGTAATTGTAGAGTTGTTAAAAGCTAGTGCTAATGTTAATTGTGAAAATGTAGATGGAATTCTACCCTTACATGATGCTGTTGCAAACAACCATTTAAAGGTATAGTTCATCATATTAGGTTCCTATTTCTTTTTCTTTAAAAAGTGAATGAAGACAGTGAAGGTATTTTAAATTGCTAATTAAAGTGATTCCTTAAGACAAAGAATTTTTAAAACTGCTTAGAGGTACAAGTGTATATGATATTACATATAGTTTAGAAAAGCAATATATTTCCTAATGAATCCTGTTTCCATTGTCTCTTCATTGTGTAATTCATGTAAATCAGAATAAAATGAAATGGCTGAGAGTAAACACAGCCTATCAATGTAATACATTCTAATTTTAATTGTCTGAAATGATTTGCTGTTGTACATAAAAGAGTATATATAGTGATGATATATGTGATAACAAGACAAGTTTTAAACTCAAAAATTTCTTAGTGAGTTTGAAGTTTCAAAGAAATGGGTAAAAGCTTAAGTTGCTTGTTTCTTTGGGGGTTGTTGTATTTTTTTTCTCATTTTTTTATAAACAACTATGGTGAAAATAATGGGAAAATTACTAGGTTAATTATTAGAGTAACACTAAATTTCAAATCTAGATGTTAAAATTCTTCAGATTTTTAAACTTATCTTTTTTTTTTGACAAACCTTAGGAGAAAATTTGTCTGTAGATAGTGTAGATTTCAGGAATAAATTACCAGCAACAACAACAGTATAAAACCAAGATTCATGTAAAAAAATATTTTGGATCTCTCACTAATACCACTTTATCTGTCTCTAGGTATTTTTTAATAGTCTGGTAGTTTTGGAGAAGGCAATGGCACCCCACTCCAGTACTCTTGCCTGGAAAATCCCACAGATGGAAGATCCTGGTAGGCTGCAGTCCACGGGGTCGCTAAGAGTTGGACACGACTGAGCGACTTCACTTTCACTTTTCATTTTCATGCATTGGAGAAGGAAATGGCAACCCACTCCAGTGTTCTTGCCTGGAGAATCCCAGGGATGGGGGAGCCTGGTGGGCTGCCGTCTATGGGGTCACACAGAGTCGGATACGACTGAGGTGACTTAGCAGCAGCAGCAGCAGCAGTTTTTATTTAATTTTGTGAAAATATATCTCCACTGTTTTCAGCCTGAATATAGTCATGTGAAAGAAAAATATTGAATTTGTGATTTGCAGAGAGAAAAGGTATAAACTAATAATTAAGAATAATACCAGATGGGTAGCCTAATGTCCAGGGAGGCTTCTTTTGATCAAAGAAGCTATTTGACCTTAAAGATGTTTACATTAAAAAGGAATTGACAAAATCTTGAAGTTATGTGATCGTGCAGTGGAAGAAAACAAACAGGAAGAGTCACTGAAGTGATGAACCTGCTGGTTATTTGTACAGGGAAAAGGTCATTTAAAGTGAAAGCACTTAAATAAGGGCAAAAAATTCACAGTAGGAAAATTAGGATTTTAGACTATCCTGAAAAATGCAATATAGAATATTGCATATATGCAATATAGAATATAAGGAACCGCCCCCCAACATCACCCCTATACCTGGAAATTTGTTAGAAGGTGTTACAGAGCTCAGTATATGGTATTCATGGATAAGATTTATTCTAGCAATATAGTGAGGATACATAGTTGGATTATCAGAGGAAAAGGTAGAGTCTGGAGGTATCTGTGTGCAGGCTCTACTATGTACTCTTCTTCACGAGAGGCCACATACGGTTTGCTTTTCCCTCAGCAGTGAAAGTGTAGTGACATAAGTATGAAGTTTTTGTCCAGGAAAGCTGATTAGAAATTGAATGCTCACGATTTATATTGAGGGCTGGTCATGTGGGCACCCTCTACCTAGCACTTACCAAGATTCCAGACTCCCAGAAGCATACACCACATTGTGTGTGTAGACAGTTTAAGCACAGAGAGTCACAGCAATTAGGGACAGGTTTATATCAGCACTGGACACTGACTGCCAGCCCAGTTCTCACATGCCAGCTACAGGCCAGCCACATAAGTGGCCTCTCTAGAGATCAGTCTTAGGCCTGCTGTGTTAACTCCTCTAAGTAGTATTGTATTTAGTTTCTAACTGAAATACATACTGATTGATTTCTGGTTCAGCAGAGACACTATAATAAAGTATGTTTTCTTGGCCTAGCTTTTCTGGCAAAATAGTATGACAGCACATCCTTTATCTCACAGTTAACTTTTTGCATCATGGTCTCAGGGAAGTTCTTTTTTTCAAAAATTTTGAAAGGTGCCACAGTTTTGGCCCTAAGTCCTGTATTAATACACTTATATTAAAATCCTGATTTTTCTTTTTTTATGCTTATTGCTGTCAGTTTGTCACTCTTTCTTGGCCTTTCAGAGGGTAAAGACAGGAAAATATGTGAGTATACTAATACATGTATACTCATATCTATATCTCTGACTTAATCTATCTGTATATATTAAAATACTCTAATCCAGCTTCACAGAGTTCATTCTAGCTTTTATCTATCTTGTTTCTTTACAACTTCTTTTTCTGACAATGATAAACCTGGTTATTTTATCCACAATTTATTTACTTATTTGTCCAACTCTCATATAAATGTAATGCATTTTCAGAATTGTTAATCCATATCACTGTGTAAAACACATTTCTCGTCTAGAGCAAGGGCTGGCAAACAGCTCCCAGGGCAATTCTGGCCTTTTGCCTGTTTTGGAATAGCTGATAGCTGAGAGTAATTTTTATATTCTTAAATGACTAGGTGGGGGAAGACAGAATATTTCATGACAATTTCATGGAATTCACATTTTAGTGCCCATGGATAAAGCTTTACTGGAACACAGTCATGCTCATCTGTTGATGTGTTGTCTGTGACTGCTTTTGTGCTCTATCAGTAGAGCTGAGTAGTTATGCCGGAGACACCACAGCACACACACACAAAATAATTACTATGTGACTCTTTCCAGAAAAAGTTTGGTAATATCTAAATAAGAATATAGTGATCATGTAGTTCTTCTTGGCTTTGGCTTTACAGTATCCAACTAAAAACACCATATTCCAAAGTAATTTAGATAAGCTAATTTAAAGACAAGTCTTATATTTTTAATACTGCTAGTTCATTATAATCTACATTAAATCTTCAAAAGAGTCAACATCACACTTTAAATTTTTATATAATAAATTTAACTCTTTCTAATTGTAGCTCAGTCAGTAGAGAATCTGCCTGCAATGCAGGAAACCCAGGTTCAGTTCCTGGGTTGGGAAGATCCCCTGGAGAAGGAAATGGCAACCCACTCCAGCATTCTTGCCTGGAGAATCCTGTGGACAGAGAAGTCTGGCGGGCTACAGTCCACGGGGTAGCAAGAGTCAGACATGACATTAAAATCCTGATTTTTCTTTTTTTAGGTTAACAGTTTTACCTTTTAGTTTATCCCTTATCAGTTTTTCTTCATGGGTGCTTTAAGCATTTCTACAATATTATTTTAATATAATGACTTCAGGAAATCCTGGGCTTCCCTGACAGCTCAGTTGGTAAGGAATCTGCCAGCAATGCAGGAGACCCTGGTTCAATTTCCTAGGTCAGGAAGATCCCCTGGAGAAGGTATAGGCTCCCCACTCAAGTATTCTTGGGCTTCCTTTGTGGCTCAGCTGATAAAGAATCCACTTGCAATGCAGGAGACCTGGTTTCGATCCCTGGGTTGGGAAGATCCCCTGGAGAAGGGAACAGCTACCCACTCCAGTATTCTGGCCTGGAGAATTCCATGGACTGTATAGTCTATGGGGTCACAAAGAATCGGGCATAACTGAGTAACTTTCACTTTCTTTTTAGGCAATCCTACATCTTTACATTTTGACTCTGTTATCCATTTGTAGTATATTTTTCTGGCCAGTATTCTGGCCTGGAGAATTCCACGGACAGAGGAGCCTGCCAAGCTACATTCCTTGGGGTTGCAAAGATTCGGACACGACTGAGTGACTTTCACTTCATAAGTGAGAATTTTCCTATTTTGAAGACTCTAGCTTCTCTCATAGCAATTTGGTAACTTCAAGGGGCAGAGAAGATGATTACTCAGACGTTGAGGGTCTTCTGTAAAGATAAATGTCAAGAACTGAAAATTAACCACAGGAAATAGCAGAAAGGGAACTTGTTTTAGCAACAAGTTGGAGAACTTGAATTCTAGGCCTAGCTCTGCTGCTTGAAAAAGATAAAGATAACTTTACCCTTGAAATAAGGAGTTTGATCTAGAGCTGCACTGTCCTGTACTATAGCCACTAACCACATAATGACTATTTAAATTTAAATTATCTAAAATCAATTAAATTTAAAAATTCAGTTCTTCAGTTGCATTAGCCACATTTGAAGTGCTCAGTAGCTTCATGTGGCAAGTGGCTCCCGTATTAGACAATGCAGATTAGAACATTTCCATCATCACAAAGACCTCTGTTGGACAGCTCTGCTCTAGAGCAAGGGTTGGTAAATATTTCCTGCAAAGGGCTAGATAATCAGTAGTTTGGGTTTTCTGGGCCACACAGCCTCTATTGCAATCACTCATCTGCTGTTCTGTTATAAAAGCAACCCTAGACAGTTTGTAAATGAGTGGGTTTTGACTGTACGCCACTAAAGCTTCATTTACAAAATCAGGCAGCAGACAGAATTTGGCCCATGGACCGTAGTGTGCTATTATTGCTTATTCTAGAGAATCACTGATGTTCTTGATACCTAGGTGGTGATACAGATAAAGTTTGCTTTTGGATTAACCTTTCATATCTCTATTGCCTTCACTTTAAAGCGAAATATTCTATTTAAAATGGAGGTAGTGTTTTTAATCATATTTTAATTACTTTAACACATATATTGGCCAGCATCTTTCCTTATATCTTCATTAACTTTGCCTCCATGTAACAGTTTGTCATTTGTTTTTCTTATTTCTGATTCACTTCCTCCCTTTTGTCCCTATTTTCTTTTTTTTTGAGGTAGGACATTGATAGATAATCTAGAAAGATAAGTAAGGGAGCAAGATATATAAATCTATGGTATTGTAGACCTGTGTGTGTGCTAAGTCATTTCAGTCGTGTCCAACTCTTTGTGACCCTATGGACTGTAGCCTGTCCTGCTCCTCTGTCCGTGGGATTCTCCAGACAAGAGTACTGGAGTGGGTTGCCATTTCCTTCTCCAGGGGGTCTTCCCGTCCCAGGTCTCCTACATTGCAGGCAAATTCTTTACCACTTGTGCCACCTGGGAAGCCCAATTGTAGAACCAATAAGTATCAATTCTATAATATCCTGTGATTTTCTCTCTTGCATGACTATATACAAAGTTGAGTTCATCATCTTATTTTCTTTTTCAACTTGCATATTTAAAAAAAAAAATCTTAGTTTCTGTTTTATCTTCCAAGGTGGTTTTGTATTCTACCTTATAAACTGTGGAGTATTTAAAGATAAGGAAAAGGATAACAAGAGGAAAAGATTTTTTTTTTAAAGCTAAAATATGAATGGGAATGGACACTCACTTTTGTACAAGATAGAATAGCAGGGATAAGATATCCCCTCCCACCTTAAAAGCTAGAAAAGTGAGCAAAATATGTAAAATAACAGTTTTGAGATATTAGACAACATGCAGGAGAGAACAGAAGCAAATGAGATGAGCCCTGTGGATTGCCCCACCTTATGGGCTAGAGGGAGTTTCCAGGCAGCAGTGTAGGGAGGAGGAAAACAAATAGCCTTACGATCTCAGAGAGCTGAGAAGACAGAATTCGGAGTTTAAAAGGCTCCAACAGCTATAATTCTGAGGACAAGACACCAGACAGAATGTATCTGCGTAGAGAGACCTCTCCAGTGATTTAAAGGGGGAACTTCCTCACTTTGGCTGTTCTATAAATCTGTGTAAGGAAACTATGTAAAGTTAGGCAAAATGCTGCAGGGAGGACTGGCAGAACTGTTGCTGGGGCTTACACACAGCTGATTAGGGGACTGTTTTCCCTTAAGCCCCACCATGTGCCAAATACTTTATACATGGGTTCACATTTAAGCCTCATGGGTGATGAGATTCAAATGGTGAGTAACTTGCCCAAGAACATAGAAAGGAGTAAGTTTTGTATGCTTGACCTTAAAACAAATATATTTTCCTTCATGCTGGGCTAATTCTAGGCTTATAGAACAAATAAGGAACTGTCATAATTTCTACTGGTGCATTTGCTTCTAAATTTTTATGCTTCTCCATACCTGAACACAAATGGAAAGAGAAAAGCTACTAGAACATAACATATCTTTAACAAAATACTGACCATCTTTTCCTGATCAAAAGGTTTTTCAGTGATTTGAGTTGCTTGTATTGTGCAGATGGAATCATTGACTGTTTTTTACTAAATTGACTTTTACTATCAACTAATAAATGACAGTCTTTAACTTTGATGAATTACTAATTTAATTCTAATACACAAGTTTGAGTTATTCAGGAAAGCATTATTTATATTAGAAAGTTTTGCCCCCAGAATGTCACAACATTTATCTTTGATGTCAGTTTTCTCCTCTGTAAAAGATGGGGTTGGAGTAGATTATTTCTGTTTCTTTTATCTTGTTAAGATTCTGTGAATACAAGTCATCTATTTAGGAAACATATTTGCATAGAGAGTATTAGAATGGACATTAGGTTCCCAAGCTAACTTATAAAAACTCCTAAACAAGTAACATATCTGAAGTGTTATAGTTCAAGTAAAACTTTATTCAACTTTGTCTAATGGCAGTTTATAATACAGTGTATAGTATAATATAATACAATATAATATAGTCCTGAAATGATCCTCGCTCCCTTCTGTACCCTGTCTTCCAGCAGCTTAGGGGAGGGCAAAAGGCTGTGTAAAAGAAACGGAGTAAATCCTTTTGCGCATCAATTGTCTAAGTCTGCTCTTAGACAATGAGAGCAGCGTGTCTGGTACTTTCGTATCACTGTATTTGATTGTCCTGTGAAGACAGATCAGGCCAAACAGTGAATCAGTTTACAAGTGTCATATCAAGTTTAATCAAAATTTTCTTGGTCAGAGTTTGAGCAATTTTTGGATAACTTTTAATATTTGATAGTGTTATCCTATAATGAAAGCAGAAATGATTGATTTTAGGTGTCTGTAGAGATAACTTTGGAAAAATGCCTTCTAGGCAGCTGAGATTCTACTACAACATGGAGCAAACCCTAATCAAAAGGATGAAAAGCAGAAGACTGCTTTGGATGAAGCAGATGATGAAAATATGAAAGAGCTGCTGAAGTCTTATGGTGCGATTGAGACTGACAATAGAGATGGGAGTGACGCTGTCGTCATTGGTATGCATAGCAATGTTTCTTGCTATTTTATACAGATGTATACCTCTGCTTATTGGAGAAGGAAATGGCAACCCACTCCAGTGTTCTTGCCTGGAGAATCCCAGGGACAGGGGAGCCTGGTGGGCTGCCGTCTATGGGGTCGCACAGAGTTGGACACGACTGAAGCGACTTAGCAGCAGCAGTAGCAGCAGCATACCTCTGCTTAGAAAAACAAATTCCTCAGATTTGTGGAAATTGTTTCATAACTAAGGATAATTTTTTGTCTGTTTATTAAACTCTTGAAAAGCATAATTTATTTTTGGAAACAGCATTTCAAAACTTGGTTTAATTTATAGATTATATGGTTCTATTGTATTAGAATTATATGTTGAAACAAAACACATTCATTAAACAAACATTCATCTCTCATAACACTGGGTCTGAGATAGAGCTGTTACTGAAACTATGCAAATTGGTTTACTTTATAGTGGGACTGGAAAAGGATGACGTTATACTAAAGTCTTTGTGACTAAGATTCCATTACTTCAGAATTTATAATGATTCATGCAAAAGTTGGACCCATGCCAACTTTTCAAGACTAATATAATGCTAAAATATGAATTTGTTAAGCAAATATACTATACTTATATATGTGTGTGAGTGTATGTGTAATATATATTATAGTGGAAAGAATATTTCAAGGAAATATATAGTCAGGGAAATTTTTATGAGCCATTTTTAGCAGTATTTTGCACTTAAATAATATAATGAGTTATCTATAAGAAATAAGCATTTAGTCCTGCCATTTGTAGCAACATAGGTGAACCTGGAGAATGTCATGTTAAATGAAATAAGCATAGAAAGATACAGAAAGGCAAACTCTTTGTGGTGTCACTTATATGTGGAACTTTAAAAAGTCAAGCTTAAAGAACCAGATAGATGGTTGAGTGGTGGTTGCCAAGGGCTTGGGGGAGGAAGTGGTGGGGGAGGAAGTGGTGGAGGAGATGGAGAAATGTTGATCAAAGAGTACAAACTTTCGCTTAAAAGATGAATTGGTTCTGCGGGTCTAATGTATAAAATGATGATTACAGTTTTTAATAATAAATTGTATACTTAGTTTGCCAAGAAAGTAACTTTTAAATGTTCTCACCAACACACACACAAACACACAAGGTAACAATGTGAGGTGACGGGTGTGTTTGTGTTTTTTTAAAGAAGCATTTAGTGAGCACTGACTTAGAAAACATACATTGTTGAGCACATGCTATACAGATCAGCCCAAGAGGAGCTTCCAGGCTTGTGGAGAGATAAACCAGAAAACAGGCAGTTAAAAACAATTTTAGAAGCATTGAGGAGAGGGAATTGATCTTCCTTTTCCTTCAGGCATGAGCCTTGACTCATGGAAGAAGAAAGCCAGGAGCTTATCCATGCTGTCTGTGAGGGAGATTATTGGGAAGAGAAGCCCTGTGATGTGCTTTTCCCCTGGCCTGCCACTCTCCTTACCAACTGATAGGATTGATGACAGGCAAGGATAGTCATCATGCCTATTGCACTGGTGCGCTAGACCACATGTAGGTCAAAGTCAGGAGACTGACACACAGATCCTCATTTCTTTGTCTGCTCCCATGTGCTAAGCCCACAGGGTGTGAGACTTTTCTTATAGCCCCAGGCATGTCTTTTTCTCTCTTCACAGCCATATGTGGAGCTATTGAGCACTCTGTTATAAAGTACTAGATCTGTTCCCACTTTTCTGTTGTTCCTTGTATATACCTTTCCTTGGACAGGTAACCCAACAGAATGAGGGATATAGGGTACCCATATGTGGAGAAAGGGAATCCAGAATGGGAAAAGGTTTGGAGAGAACTTTATAGAGACAGTGAATTACGGTCATAGTAGAGCATGGACTTGAAGTCAGATCTGGTTTCGGTACTAGCTGTGTGACACATCAGGCAACTTCTTGAATCCCTCAAAGCTTCATGTTCCTCTTCTGTAAAATAGATGTAATTAACTACCTACCCCTCAGGGCTCATATGAAGATTAAATAAGATGATTCATGGAAAGAGTTGGATATCCAGCAGGTGATAAGTATTCAGTAGATTTGCTAAAATGAGTCAATTGATGATAAATAATGAGGTGCTAATCAACATTAAGGTATCATGGTAATTATAGACTTAATTTATCCTTCCTATTCCTGTCACCATTACAATTGATAAAATTAGGCAAAATTTTTGCACATTCTTAATATATTTTCTGATTTTATGTTTTAAAGTAAAAATTCCTGACGTCCGGGCAAGAAGACATAAACAGTGCATTTGTGATGATTCCAAAACTGTTGATACACCTTCTATTTCACACCAAGAAAAAACAGAAGAAAACCTTTCCATGGTGAGTGAAGTTGAAATGCTTTTGTTCTTTAGCCTAGAAAATGCCATTCTTTGCACCAGCCAGCCGTTGGCTATTGGCAGCATTCTTTCCATTTTAAGGACGTACAGGTTAAAAATGTTTTTTTGTCATAGATAATAATACAGCATAATTGAGCAGAATGAATGTTTTGCCAAAAGTTTTACTTTTGTTTTAGGTTTGAAGGACTCATTAGCCAAAGAAACCACTCATTACACACATGAACAGTTTCAGTTTTTTATGGAAGATTATTTGACTTAATTTCAATATGCAAGCATTAAAAGAAAAGAAATACAAACAATAGAGAGAAATAACAGCGTGTATATGCATCACCAATTGGGCCAGCCTACATCCAGCCTTGAACAGCACTAAGAAGTCCCTCATTAATAGTGATTTGGAGTCACAATCGGGACAGGTTCTGGGCAGTGCATCTGCCCTGTGGGTGAGACTTCAGATTGCAGTTTCAGGGACTCCTGTTTATAATCCCAGGCCACAAACTGATGTCAACATCAGTTTGCATGCAAAAATGCAGCACTGGTTTTACTTTATACCTTTTTCCAGTGCTGTTTCACCTGTGAGTCAGTCAGAATTTTCTTAGATCCTAGGGTTGACCAGACCTCCAGGGGCTCAAGAATTCTAAGACCCACTCCCTTTCTTATGTAAAGTGACTCCTGATTTGCTGTGCTTGAGGGCAGGCACTGAGTTCAGAATCTAGGCAGTGCCCAGACAGGTGGTCAGAGAGGTCTGCTGTCCTGCTTTTGAAGCCACAATAAGACTTCTATTTTAATTTCCCTAAAAAGGAACCAAGCAACTGTCTGCATTGAACAGAAGTATAGTTCAGCTGCTATCCTTTACTCCTGGATTGGATTCTTTGGCACTTACCTATCCCACAAACAGTGTCACTGTTGCAGTGTTCTAGTGTGTCTTCATCCACCCAACTTCCAGAAGTATCTCGGATACATAGTAGGAGGAAAAGACCTTGGAACCTAGACGAAGAAGAGGGAAGCAGCCTGGTTTAACCAACCTGGACCCCGCGTGGTTTATAGTGATAGTTTGCGATATGTGAAACCCCTCATGTGAAGGTGTATTTTAAAGAAAATAACTTAGTGGCACGTATATTAATTTATGAGATGGACATGCTTAGTTTGATTAAAACACATAGCATCCTAGACACTAACTTCTTAAGCAAAGTAGACTCCTCAAAGAAATATTTTGAATAAGACTATGGGTGTGGATTAGACTTTTTTTGTATACTATAGAGAGGAAAATACAATTCATTGAACATAAACTATGATTAATCAACTATTTTATACCTAAAATATTTTAAATGCTGTTTAAAATGAATTGTGTTTGCCTCAACATTTCAAAAATATTTTACATTGTTCCTGGTATCTCTTGTAATGAATGAGAAGTTAATTGTCAACCTAAATGTCACTCCCTTGTAGATAATATGTCTTTGAGGCTTACAGTTTTAAAGATTTTTTTTTTTTCATATTCTGCTGTTTCACTAGGTTATGTCTAAATGTGGGTGTGTTTTTAATTAATTTTACTCTAAAAGGACTAAACGTGTTCCTTTAGTCTGATGACAGATTTCTCTTTGTATTCTGGAAACTTTTAGCCCTTAGACTGTTGACTATTACCTCTCTCCCATTAGCAGTATTCTCCTTTTATGGAACTCATATTTTTTGAGATGGTTGTTTTTAAACCAGTCTCCCTATATCTTTTTTGAATTTTCCATCTCTTTAATTCTCTGCACTATATTCTGTGTGATACCCTTTGACCTCTAATTTTCTACCCAAAGGCTTGAGTGGGTGACAAGTAGAGTTTTTACTAATCCTTATTTAAGCTAAAGGATACCCACTCATGCTCACTAATTTTATGTGGGGCTCCATTCTAACTCCGACTCAATGGACATGAGTTTGAGTAAACTCTGGGAGTTGGTGATGGACAGGGAGGCCTGGCATGCTGTAGTCCATGGGGTCGCAAAGAGTCAGATACAACTGAACTGAACTGACTGATTCTAACCTCTTCCTTATGTTGCCCTGAGGCCTTATCTCCTGTTCCTTAGTCAGTCAGTCAGTCAGTCAGTCAGTTCAGTGGCTCAGTCGTGTCCAACTCTTTGTAACCCCATGAATCGCAGCACACCAGGCCTCCCTGTCCATCACCAACTCCCGGAGTTCACTCAAACTCATGTCCATCGAGTCAGTAATGCCATCCAGCCACCTCATCTTCTGTCATCCCCTTCTCTTCCTGCCCCCAATCCCTCCCAGCATCAGAGTCTTTTCCAATGAGTCAACTCTCCTCATGAGGTGGCCAAAGTACTGGAGTTTCAGCTTTAGCATCAGTCCCTCCAATGAATACCCAGGACTGATGTTTAGGATGGACTGGTTGGACCTCCTTGTAGTCCAAGGGACTCTCAAGAGTCTTCTCCAACACCACAGTTCAAAAGCATCAATTCTTTGGTGCTTAGCTTTCTTTACAGTCCAACTCTCACATCCATACATGACCACTGGAAAAACCAGAGCCTTGACTAGACAGACCTTTGTTGGCAAAGTAATGTCTCTGCTTTTGAATATGCTATCTAGGTTGGTCATAACTTTCCTTCCAAGGAGTAAGCGTCTTTTAATTTCATGGCTGCAACCACCATCTGCAGTGATTTTGGAGCACCAAAAAATAAAGTCTGACACTGTTTCCACTGTTTCCCCATCCATTTGCCATGAAGTGATGGGACCAGATGCCATGATCTTCGTTTTCTGAATGTTGAGCTTTAAGCCAACTTTTTCACTCTCCTCTTTCACCTTCATCAAGAGGCTTTTTAGTTCCTCTTTACTTACTGCCATAAGAGTGGTGTCATCTGCATGTCTGAGGTTATTGATATTTCTCCTGGCAATCTTGATTCCAGCTTGTGCTTCTTCCAGCCCAGCGTTTCTCATGATGTACTCTGCATATAAGTTAAATAAGCAGGGTGACAATATACAGCCTTGACGTACTCCTTTTCCTATTTGGAACCAGTCTGTTATTCCATGTCCAGTTCTAACTGTTGCTTCCTGAACTGCATATAGGTTTCTCAAGAGGCACGTCAGGTGGTCTGGTATTCCCATCTCTTGAAGAATTTTCCATAGTTTATTGTGATCCACACAGTCAAGGCTTTGGCATAGTCAATAAAGCAGCAATAGTTGTATTTCTGGAACTCTCTTGCCTTTTCAATGATCCAGTGGATGTTGTCAATTTAATCTCTGGTTCCTCTGCGTTTTCTAAAACCAGCTTGAATATCTGGAAGTTCACGGTTCATGTATTGCTGAAGTCTGGCTTGGAGAATTTTGAGCATTACTTTACTAGCGTGTGAAATGAGTGGAATTGTGTGGTAGTTTCAGCATTCTTTGGCTTTGCCTTTCTTTGGGATTGGAATGAAAACTGACCTTTTCCAGTCCTGTGGCCACTGCTGAGTTTTCCAAGTTTGCTGGCAAATTGAGTACAGCACTTTCACAGCATCATCTTTCAAGATTTGAAATAACTCAACTGGAATTCCGTCACCTCCACTAGCCTTGTTTGTAGTGGTGCTTTCTAAGGCCACTTGACTTCACATTCTAGGATGTCTGGCTCTAGGTGAGTGATCACACCATCGTGATTATCTTGGTCATGAAGCTCTTTTTTGTACAGTTCTTCTGTGTATTCTTGCCACACCTGCTTCTGTTAGGTCCATACCATTTCTGTCCTTTATTGAGCCCATCTTTGCATGAAATGTTCCCTTGGTATCTCTAATTTTCTTGAAGAGATCTCTAGTCTTTCCCATTCTGTTGTTTTCCTCTATTTCTTTGTATTGATTGCTGAGGAAGGCTTTCTTATCTCTCCTTGCTATTCTTTGGAACTCTGCATTCAGATGCTTATATCTTTCATTTTCTCCTTTGCTTTCCGCTTCTTTTCTTTTCACAGCTAATTGTAAGGCCTCCTCAGACAGCCATTTTGCTTTTTTGTATTTCTTTTCCATGGGGATGGTCTTGATACCTGTCTCCTGTACAATGTCTGAACCTCCGTCCATAGTTCATCAGGCACTCTGTCTATCAGATCTAGTCTCTTAAATCTATTTCTCACTTCCACTGTATAATCTAATCATAAGGGATTTGATTTAGGTCATACCTGAATAGTCTAGTGGTTTTCCCTACTTTCTTTAATTTAAGTCTGAATTTAGCAATAATGAGTTCATGATCTGAGCCACAGTCAGCTCCTGGTCTTGTTTTTGCTAACTGTATAGAGCTTCTCCATCTTTGGCTGCAAAGAATATAATCAATCTGATTTCCATGTTGACCATCTGGTGATGTCCATGTGTAGAGTCTTCTCTTGTGTTGTTGGAAGAGGGTGTTTGCTATGACCAGTGCGTTCTCTTGGCAAACCTTTATTAGCCTTTGCTCTGCTTCATTCCATACTCCAAGGCCAAATTTGCTGGTTACTCCAGGTGCCTCTTGACTTCCTACTTTTGCAGTCCCCTGTAATGAAAAGGACATCTTTTTTTGGGTGAGTTCTAAAGGGTCTTGTAAGTCTTCATAGAACCATTCAACTTCAGCTTCTTCAGTGTTACTGGTTGGGGCATAGGCTTGGATTACCGTGATATTGAATGGTTTGCCTTGGAAACGAACAGAGATCATTCTGTCCTTTTTGAGATTGCATCCAAGTACTGCATTTTGGACTCTTTTGTTGACCATGATGGCTACTCCATTTCTTCTAAGGGATTCCTGCCCACCGTAGTAGGTATAATGGTCATCTGACTTAAATTCACCCATTCCAGTCTATTTTAGTTCGCTGATTCCTAGAATATCAACGTTCACTCTTGCCATCTCCTGTTTGACCACTTCCAATTTGCCTTGATTCATGGACCTGACAATCCAGGTTCCTATGCAATTTTGCTCTTTACAGCATCAGACCTTGCTTCTATCACCAGTCACATCCACAGCTGGGTATTGTTTTTGCTTTGGCTCCATCCCTTCATTCTTTCTGGAGTTATTTCTCCACTGATCTCCAGTAGCATATTGGGCACCTACCAACCCAGGGAGTTCCTCTTTCAGTATCCTATCATTTTGCCTTTTCATACTGTTCATGGGGTTCTCAAGGCAAGAATGCTGAAGTGGTTTGCCATTCCCTTCTCCAGTGGACCACATTCTGTCAGACCTCTCCATCATGACCAGCCCATCCTGGATGGCCCCACACGGCATGGCTTAGTTTCATTGAATTAGACAAGGCTGTGGTCCGTGTGATCAGATTGGCTAGTTTTCTGTGATTATGGTTTCAGTGTGTCTGCCGTCTGATGCCCTCTAACAACACCTACCATCTTACTTGGGTTTCTAGTACCTTGGACATGGGCCCTAATTCCTAATACTTATGTTAGTTCCACATCCCTCATGGGCTGCTACCAGCTTCATTTCCTTCCCTTTATTTTTCAAATTTTGGCTGGGCGTGGGTGGTTAAAATTTATTGTATTTTGTCTAATGTATTTTTCCAGGTGTTTGGAGTAGACAGGGGTCCTTCTGTATCAGCTCAGCTCACACTATTGACCATTAGTATCTTTAAGGTATATTTCATGTAAAGATTAAAACATTATGGAAAAATCACCCTAACTGTATGAGTATTTGTTTCAGGAATAATGTGTATCACTTTAGATGCCAAGCTTCAGGGAAATATAATGAAAATATAAGATTTTAATGAAAACCAGCTTTAAGAAAAAACTTAAAATATACAGACTTTAAAGTCATTAAAGATTTGTCCTTTGTAAATGTAAATTTGTTTTTGAGTGCTGAAAATTTCAAACCAAATTGAGGATGAGGGGTGACTCTGTGGCCAGATGCAAAGGAAATGCGATGATTTTAGTTTGATGCTACCTTCTAACACCTTCAGATCACAGCATCTAGGCATCCTCCTTCTCTCCCTCCATATAGAGTGAGTACAAAAGTGATTATCATAATGATAATAGTTGACGTTCACAGAGTATTTATGACATGGTGAGCTCTTCTCTAAGTGCTTTATGTTAATCCATTTAGCCTTCATAATAATGAAAGTAGTTTCTATTAATATCATTACCTTCTTCATTACAGCTAAGGAAGCTGAAGTAAGAGAGGGTAGGTAACAATCCAAAATTACATTTCTATTACATAGCAGTGGCAGAATTAAAATCCAGGTAATCTGACTCCAGAGCCTGTGCTCTCAACCAGTATGCTTTAATATACAAATTTGTGAAAGACGTGTCAAAAGTAAAAATGATCCTAAGACGTTATGGAAAAACCCGAACGAACTTGTTGGCCAACCCAATATGTTGAAGGCATTTCAGTCTGAATATTCCTCTATTTTAATTTCCCTAACAATGAACCAAGAAACTATCTGCATTGAATAGTTTAATGTTAATATTAAACTATTAATATTAATAGTTTAATTAATACTATTAATACTGACAAGTATATAAAGAGGTGGTTTTAAATCCTCTTGGTGGGTTTTTGAGAGTGTTTTGTATTTCTAAGACTGTATGTGAAATCTTGATAGTGTGCAATGATAATCATAAAGCCTTAAACTTCTTGCATATGTGTAATCTTTAAATATTATTTGCTGAGTTATTACACCTATAAAAAGAGTCATTGAGAAATTGTGATTGTTTTTATGGTTGCCACTCTTAACATTCTGTTTTCCAGGAGCAGATCTGCTACATAAATCAAGATGTATTTAAGTTTAATTTTTTCCCAAATATATATATATATATATATAGTTAAGTTTAAATGAGGCCTGAATATATTTGGAACATAAAGGGAAATCAGCTTCTTTTGTGGTACTTTATTTAGCACTTCATGTGAAGATTTGACTCATTGGAAAAGACTCTGATGCTGGGAGGGATTGGGGGCAGGAGGAGAAGGGGACGACAGAGGATGAGATGGCTGGATGGCATCACTGACTCGATGGATGTGAGTCTCAGTGAACTCCGGGAATTGGTGATGGACAGGGAGGCGTGGCGTGCTGCGATTCTTGGGGTCGCAAAGAGTTGGACGTCACTGATCTGATCTGATCTGATTTAGCACTTTTACTGTGCATTTTTCAGCTGCCTGTTAGAGAAAAACATCTACCTTCTTGTAATGAGTTTTTTAATATTTTGTCTGATAGCATCAGACCATCAGTGCCATTCTACAAAATATAGAAGAAAAACAAGAAAATTTATTAGAGTTTGAAATAAGAACCCCTGAAGATGCAGGTAAATATGCACTCATATTTGATTATTTCAGTCATCCAAGGCATTGCTGCCTCATTTTCTTTTGGGGATGGGGTGGGTATAGTATGGTTCCATTTTTAAAAAGTCCAAGAAGAGGCAAAACTAAACTTTTGATAGAATTCAAAATAGGAGTGCTGTGAGGTTGAAGTTGTCCTCCCCCCAAAAATGTCCACATTATAAGCCCTGATGAATGATAAAGATGTGGTCCGTACATACAGTAGAATATTACTCAGCCATCAAAAAGAACGAAATAATGTCATTTGCAGCAACATGGATGGACCTAGAGATTGTCATACTGTGTGAAGTAAATCAGAGAAAGACAAGTATCATATGATATCACTTATATGTGGAATCTAAAAAAATGGTACAAATGGACTTATTTACAAAACAAAAATAGAGTCATAGGTGTAGACAATAAACGTATAGTTACCAAGGGAGAAGGGGTGTAGGAGGGATAAACTGGGAGATTGGGATTGACACATACATGCTGCTATTTATAAAATAGACAACTAGTAAGGACCTACTGCATAGTACAGGGCACTCTACTCAGTACTCTATAATGACCTATATGGGAAAATAATCTAAAAAAAGTGGGTATTTGTATATGTATAACTGATGTACTTTGCTGTAAAACGGAAACTAATACAACATTGTAAATCAACTATACTCTAATAAAAATTAATTAAAAAAATCAAAATAGTACCTCATCAGTCTTTTTTGTAGCAGGATATAACTGTTAATTAGTCTGTTAGCTTAATTTCATGTTGTGGTGGTGGTGGTTTAGATACTAAGTTGTGTCTGACTCTTGCAACCCCATGGAGGCCAGGCTCCTCTGTCCTCTGTCCATGGGATTCTCCAGGCAAGAACACTGGAGTGGGTCGCCATTTCCTTCTCCAGGGAATCTTCCCAACCCAGGAATTGAACCCGGGTCTCCTGCATTGCAGGCAGGTTCTTTACCAACTTAGCTATGAGGGAAGCCCTAATTCATGTTGTATACCTTTTTAAAAAATTATTTATTTTTAAACTATACCCATTCTACTTTTTATCCTGGCCTAACACATGATACACGTTATATTTTGAGGAAAATAATACAAATTAATTTATATCCCCAGTGTGTATAGTTCATATATTTTATTTAGTATTTATAGTATCTTATACATCTAAGGTGAATTTTACAAGAATATACTTTTTTCATTATAAAAGGTATATAGATACACTTCAAAAACAATAATGAGGAAAAATATTCTAAAAATCACCTACTGCTCTTCTGTAATATTTTGGTGTTTAGTTTTCTTTTTTTTTCTAAGAGAATGCTTATGCAATTATACCTCAATAAAATTGTTAAAAAGCATAGATTGGATCCTGTTAGATATGCTGTGTTTTCTTTTTGTCATGGTCATCATTCTTAGTGGTTACATAGTATCCTGTTCAGTAAATGTCCCATGGTTTACTTAATTTTTCCTTTTTTGTTGAGCATGTAGATTTTTCCAATTTTTTCCTATTACACCACCATACATAGTTTTTTCTGGATTTAGGATTATCCTCTTAGGAAAAATTAACATAATTGAAATTATTGGGTCAAAATATATAAACATGTAAAATCTGTTGGTTCATATTGATAAGTTGATTTCCTATAGTGTTACATAATAATTTGTACTTCCACCAACACACATTTGTGTTTGCTTTTACACTGCTAATAGCATCAGTATTTCCATTTACAATAATTTTACTGAAAAAATTTTTACTATTTTAGTAAAAAATATGTATATTATTTTTACTTATTGATTATTAATGGTATTTTTTCACTAATTTTATCTTCTATTTCATAAATTGATTGTTCCTGTTTGTTATGAAATTGAAGCCATTTTATATAATCAAGTTATTGACCCCTTTTTTGCCATAACTGCTGTAAATACATTTTTTGTCCCTTAACAGTGTTTTTATTTATAACATATTAGTGTGTGTTAAATACAGAGATTCTCAAATTCTGCATAGTAGAATGTATCAGCCTCTTTTCTGTTGCTTTTAATGCTTCTAAGATTAGAAACTTTTCTCCCCTCCTCACCACCAGGCTTTGTAACTTAATTTTATTCTGTTGTGATCATGTTATCACTGGGATTATTCTAATCATGATCCCTTTTTTGAGTCTCTTTGCCCCTTTAGGAAAGGAGAGGTACAGCAGTAGAACACTCGAGTTCTTGGCTCATGATCAGGTCCTGACTGCTGTTGGTCCCATTGCTTTTTAACAGTTGTTGAAAACTAAGGTTCATCAAAACAAAATTTCTGAGGCTCTTCTGAAGCTTCTACATAGCTCCTGTAATGTGACAGTGCACGTTTCTTCCCCTGGCTCTTCTCAGTCTCCTCTCACCATTTTCTCCTGGTGGTCTACCTTACACAGACTGTCACCCTCAAGTATAAGCCCTCATAAGGAGGACCACAGGGCAGTCTCCCTACTGTCTTCACAATCCTGAAGATCTTGAACCCACTATCAGAAGGGAGGATAATTAATTCCTAGCACAACAGCAGCTTTCTCTTTGCACTGCTGTGGAAGCTCCCTGTTCTTCTGAACCTCCAGATGTTCAAGATCAAAGAGCAAGTCAGATTATCAGTCCATTGTCACCTCAATAGAAAGTTGTTACAGTCTTAACAGTCCTTTGAGAAACTACCCCTTTAGGCCGAGGTAAAGAGAAGCGGGTTGAAAAGCAGAGAGATTACTCGGCTGACAAAGGTCCATGTAGTCAAGGCAGTGGTCTTCCCAGTGGTCGCGTACGGTTGTGAGAGCTGGACCATAAAAAAGGCAGAATGCCAAAGAATCGATGCCTTTGAACTGTGGTGCTGGAGAAGACTCCTGAGAGTCTCTTGGACAGCAAGGAGATCAAACCAATCACTCTTAAGGGAGCACAACCCTGAATATTCACTGGAAGGACTGATGCTGAAGCTGAAGCTCTGGTATTTTGCTCATCTGATGTGAACAGATGACTCATTGGAAAAGTCCCTGATACTGGGAAAGATCGAGGGCAGAAGAAAGAAGAGGGCATCAGAGGATGAGATGGCTGGATAGCATAACCAATGCAATGAACATGAACTTGGGCAAACTCCAGGAGATGGTGAGGGACAGGGCAGCCTGGCATACTGCAGTCCACGGGGTCCCAAAGAGTTGGACACCACTGGGTGACTGAACACCAACAACAGAAGAGGAGAGACGCCCTCACTGCTCACGTTTGCTTCTCAAAACAGAGAATCCCACCCAGTTAAGCTTCAACTCTCTAAAGAAATAGCTTTGCAAATTCACCACTTCCATATTTTGATGCCTTTTCATCTTTGATCTGGTTGAGGTAGCCAAGAGTAAAGAATTTTATTTCTTTGTAAATTTTTTATAGATGTTTTATATTTATTTTTATATCAAATATTTTTAGCACCTCAACTGAATTGAAGCAGAAAAAAATGTTCATTTTAAACATTTTATATGTTATTTTTCCTAAGCATTGTAACTCTATAATTCATCTGAAATTTCTTTGCCAGGTATGGTAGAAAGATAGAATAGGGCTTTCCCCCATATTACTACCCCTTTGCCTACTCTTATTTGTTGAATAATTCCTCTCATCTTCATTATTTTATAATGCCTTATTATCACATATTAAAGTCTCACATATTTGGGTAATTTCTAGGTTTTCTCAAAGATGCCATTGATTAATTTTGTCTCTTTGATAAGTATATAGTATCAGGTTAGACATAAAATATCTTTATATCTATTTATAGAAACTTTGGTTACTATGATAATGCTATTTTTACCTGTGGTTTAAAATTCAGTTAGAAAAGCCAAACGTGGCAGGGTATATAGATAATGTAAATGTCTTTTGTTAAAGTGTCAAGTCTTCCCAACAAATCTGTGTCTAAATTCTTAATTATCATTTAAGGAGATTAGGGAGATAGAAACTGCTCTGGGAACACTGACTCTGTACTTGTCAGATCATTGTCTGACTTGTAAAAGGAGGTTCTGGAGCAAATTCCAACTATGAACTTTATGTCACTTTCTACCACTGATGTTCTCTAGTTAAATTATCTAGAAAAATACACCTTGGTCTAAAAAAATTAAGAAAAAACTTAAGAAACAAAGCCAAAAATTAAATGAATAGCAAGTAGCGTAAAAGAAATAATTTCCTATTTGGGAATCTAGGTTTGGACATAATTTACATGTAAATCCTATGAATTTGTACTGGGGGAGATCATGATGTCTTTACTTGGGAAGCAATGGAAGAAAGTAGGAAAATAATTTAAGTGATCATAATAATTTTATATAGATCTATGGCTTTCCTGGTAGCTCAGCTGGTAAAGAATCCACCTGCAATGCAGGAGACCCTGATTTGATTCCTGGGTTGGGAAGTTCCTCTGAAGAAGGGATAGGCTATCCACTCCAGTATTCTTGGGCTTCCCTGGTGACTCAGCTGGTAGAGAATCCACCTGCAGTGGGGGAGACCTGGGTTCGATCCTGAGTTGGGAAGATCCCCTGGAGAAGGGAAAAGCTACCCACTTAAGTATTCTGGCCTAGAGAATTCCATGAACAGAGGAGCCTGGCAGGCTACAGTCCATGGGGTCGCAAAGAGTCAGATATGACTGAGAGACCTTCACTTCACTTCATAAGTGACTTTAGATATCATATAGCCCTAAGTGTTAAGTGTAAAGAACAAGAACTGATAGCATGATTCTTATTTTTAAGTACATATAATAGAGTTATATATAGTCTACATATATAGACTATATATATAAAATAAACATATTTTAAACACACACCTACCAAAGTATTAAAAGCAGTCTCTTTCATGGAGTGAAATATTGAGAAGGAATGGGTGAGTGGGAATACCCTGACTTCTCTGTTGTTGGGTTCAAGTCATGTCCAGTTCTTTGCAACCCCATGGACTGCAGCACGCCAGGCTTCCCTGACCCTCACAACCTCCCTGAGTTTGCTGAGGTTCATTTCCATTGAATTGATGATGCCATCCAAGCATCTTATCCTCTATCACCCTCTTCTCCTTCTGCCTTTGATCTTTCCGAGCATTCTTCTCTGTAAACATTCATATTATTTCAAAATTTCCTTTACATTGACAGTGTTTTCCTTTTGTATTTTAAAAAGTAAATAATCTTAACAGACAAAATTATCTTACTATTTATCTTCTTTTAGTACCCTCATTTCACAGTTAAGGCAGCGACCAGAGAGGTTAATGACTTGTCTAGGATCACCAAGCTTAGTCAGCGGGATAACAGGGTTAGAACTCAGGCTTGCCCGCTCCTTCTTGATGTGGTCTCACACATCTCAGGGTACTTCTCTAGAGTGACATAAGTCCATAAGCTTTGATATCTGGACCATTGATATGGTGGAAGAGGGTAGGAAAATAATGGCTTTTTAAATTAACAATAAGGCTAAGTCCTTTGTGATCAAATTTAACATTTGCTGTCTCTCAGTTAACTGACTTAAAATAATTTATTTTATTATCTTGCTTCTAGAACAATACGCTGCTGAGATGTTAGAGATAAAGGAAGTTATGGACAATGTGCTTGCTAAACAGAAGGCAGAAAGGGATGATCTAGCTAAAAAATACAGGTGAGTTAAAAAAAGGTAAGAATGCTTTGGAGTTTTCAGAATTTATCTATTTTTAATCTATAATAGGTCTAGAATTTCTTTTTTAACTTTATCTATTTATTTTTGGCTGTGCTGGGTCTTCGTTTCTGCACACCGGCTCTCTCTAGCAGCAGTGAGCAGGAGCTACCCTCTAGTTGCAACACATGGGCCCTCATTGGAGTGGCAGAGCATGTTTCTTGTTGCGGAGCACAGACTTCAGTAGCTGCGGTGCATGAGTTCAGTTGCCCCCATGGCATGTGGAATCTTCCTAGGCCAGGGGTCAAATCTGTGACCCTGCACTGGCCGGCAGACTCTAAACCCCTGGACCACCAGGGAAACCCTGGCCTAGAATTTCTTGTGATTACAGATGTTTTGTGGAACTGGAAAAGGACTTTATGAGGTCATCTAATCTATTATGTCCACGAGGAATTATATGTACTTCCTAGAGAGATGTTTTTCTACTTTATTACTTGAAATGTTCAGAAAAGGATATTAAAATGTCCACAGCCATGAATTTAATGAAAGCCTTTCTGACCATGAATCTCATAAGTAAATTTCTTTTCTTAGTAAACTCACATTTTTTTACATTAAAATTGGTTCTTCTATGCTATTACAAATGTTCTTCTAAGCAGTGTAATCATGTGTATTTTGTAGTCTTGTGTACTTCTAAGTTCTCAGGGTCCTTAAAGAGTTTTATCCTAATTATGTTGATTATATATCTCTTTTCTTTTTTGTTTTTTGAGAAACTTGTTATATATATTTTTCTTATTTGGGTATTATTTTCTATTTTTGTATTCTTTTCTTTTTTCTTAAGATGAGAACTTTTAAGGCCTACTCTCAGCAACTTTCAAATATACAATACAGTATTATCAACTGTAGTCACCATGGGTGTTTATACCTTTTGATTCCTTCACCCGTTTCCCCCGAATGCTTCCTCCACCTCTGTCAACCACCAGTCTGTTCTCTGAACCTGTGACTTTTGGTTTTTATTTTAGCTTCCAAATATAAGTGAGATCGTACAGTATTTGTCTTTGTCTGACTTGTTTCACTTAGCATGATGCATGATGCCGTCAAGATGCGTCCATGTTGTCACAAACAGCAGGATTTGTTTCTTTTTATGGCTGAAAAATATTCCATTATATATGTGTGTCTTCTTACTAATGTTGTTATTAGTCTTGAAATTTTGTAATCTAAAGAGCATTTTCATTTTCTATCTGGACTCTGTTTCACATAGTTTTAAATGTGATATTAATTTCTTTTTTCTTCTCTATCCAACCAGCTTCTTACATTTAGTACTGCTAGTTATTTGCTAATTCTGATTTCTTCTTGACACTTCTTCCCCTTGCATCTGCTCCTTCCTTTAATATCCAGGCAGTTTGGAGTTTAGTACCAACAACTCTAACCTGTGTTAGGAGAGACAGTTGTCTATACTGTTGCTTCCCTTTAAAACGGCTGCTCTTAAAAGATGGTCACTGAGACCGTATCAAGGGGTCCAAGAAGTCAAAAGCCATTTTTACAATAATATTAAGACGTTATTTGTCCTTTTTTACTCTCGTTTTCTTAAAAGTGTACAATGAAATTTTCTAGAGGCTACATGGTATATAATAATATCATCATCCTAATAGCCAATGGAATGTACACTTGTGTGTTTCTGTGTTTTAAAATTTTCTCAGTTTTATTTTCTAAAACAGTAAATATTGATAGATATGACCCATATAAACAAAAGCTCTTTGGGTTGCTCAGTAACTTTTAAGAGTATAAAAAAGTCCTGAGACCAAAAAGTTTGAGAGCCACTGGAAACAAAAGTGTCTGGTATCCTGAAGGTCACTGTGGCATAGGTGAGGATAACCAGAAGTCAGAGGTGTGAGTGAGTCAGTGCCTCCCGTTCAGTCCTCCAGCCCCGAGAGGCGTGGTCTGGGGGGACACGCAGGACAGTGCTTCTCTGGGCCGCCGTCTGGCCTCCAGGCACCTCACTGCAGGTTCAGAAAGCACAGCTACAGTGATCGCTTGATGAACTGACATTTCTGTGTCTAGCTTACTTATGATTATTCACAAAACAACCCCAGTCCTCCATAGCTAAGTGAATTTGGATGGAACTTACTCTCAAATTTGACTTCCTGATATACCATTTAGCTGTAAACCAGTTAAGCCAATTCCAAACTTAAAGAAGGTCGTATTGCTCCTTGGTCATCAGTTGGTACCTTCCAACTAAAGGACTAGTAGATATCTAGATAGATAATGCAAGTTGTGTTTCTGTCTTAGGGCTGACTCACAACTGATAAATAATGTAAATATGAATGTGGATAAGCACACTGTCACCTCCTAAAGAAGCCATACTTATTTGCCTCATGTAGAGCAACAGTTTGCTCTCAAAGAATACACAGGCCAAAGAGAGACTCTTGTGTACTTGGAGCTGATTAAATTTAAATTGACACAGAGTGTCTATAAAATCTAAATGACTGCTTAAAAAAGAAGTTTTCCACTGTTTTTGTATTTTTCCCTTTTCTGTTTCTTTCTACAGGGTGTCCATAGAATCATTTAAGCATGGAGTCCTGAGGGAGCAACTGGCTAACTTGGCGGCAAGACAGAAGAGCCTCCTACTTGTAGCCAAAAAACAGAAAAAAATAAGCCAGAAATTTCACACCTATAAGAATGCTACATCTTTGTCTGGTCTTAGTTTTAGGAAGCTGCCATCAAGCTCAGAAACCTCTAATGAAAAGGACAGGCAAGAGTGTATCAGTCTGGAAAATTCCATGCAGCCCCAGTCAGGTCCACTTTCTCCTGTCAGCCTTGTGTGCAGAGGCATGCAGGAAACACAGTCGTCTCAGGAAGTCTGGCACGACAGCCAAAGTACCCACACTTGTCCAAATTCGGAGACAGTGAGAAGGGAAGAATTTTCTGGCAGTGAAGTGAATTCTAAGCAAAATCTCCATGACTGTACCTTAGATAGATTATCAAAATCCAGACATTCAGATGGCACTAATCAGATTAAAGTGCAGTCCCAATCTGTTACTTTTATTGCTGAAGCAGAGCATTCACAAAAAGATCTTAGAGGTCCAGGTAGTACAGCCAAGAGGCACGTGTCCTTTAGTCCTTCAGCAGTGACTGGCACATTAAAGACTTCAGCAACCACCAGTGTGTTTGCCCACCATGATGCCCATCCATCAAGTGTTATTTGTGATCAGGCTCCTTCTGATTGTGATCCAAAAGAAGGAAACAGGAAAACAGCTCCCCACCAAGCCCCCGGGGGGACACCAGAATCCCTGGCACAGCAAGGGGTTGGTGCCTTTGGCAGTGACATGGGGCAACAGCTGAAACCTTACTTTAAAAAATCAGCTCTCACTGTTCCTCATGCAAATGATACTCAGAGCTCCTCCTTCTCTGGGTCTGGCTACCAACATACTGTGAAAAAACCTTCAAACTACAACACAACTCTCAAAAAGAAATGTATGCAGATAAAGGATCTGATATTGCTAGGAAGACTTAATCCAGGAAATAACATTCTGGAATTCAAAACACAGGTATCCTATTGGTCTTTTTTTCCCTCTAAAATTATGTAAATTTTATAAATAAGTGACTAAAATGTTGCTGTCACATAGTGTCAGTGTATAGCTCTTATTAGGGGAAAGGGTTTGGTTGGGCTGTTTAAATGGAGAAACTTGACCATTATATTCTTAGCAAGTGAAAGTGAAAGTCACTCAGTCATGTCCAACTCTTTGTGACCCCATGGACTATACAGTCCACAGAATTCTCCAGGCCATAATACTGGAGTGGGTTGACTTTCCCTTCTCCAGGGTATCTTCCCAACCCAGGGATCGAACCCAGGTCTCCTACATAGCAGGTGGATTCTTTACCAGCTGAGCTTAGAGGAAAGCCCAAGAATACTGCAGTGGGTAGCCTATTCCTTCTCCAGCGGATCTTCCCAACCCAGGAATCAAACTGGGGTCTCCTGCATTGCAGGAAGATTCTTTACCAGCTGAGCTACCAGGGAAGCCTAAAATTGCCCTATTCCTTTTAGTCAGAAGTACCTTTGGGCTCTCAGACCAGATTAGTTATACTCAGCAGGAAGGGTTTTGTGTGTTGTAAGTTGCTCAGTTGTGTCCAGCTCTTTGCAACCCCATGGACTGCAGCACGCCAGGCTCCTCTGTCCTCCACTGTCTCCTGGAGTTTGCTTAGATTCATGTCCATTGAGTTGGTGATGCTTCTAACCATCTCATCCTCTGCCATTTCCTTCTCCTTTTGCCTTCAGTCTTTCCCAGCATTAGGGTCTTTTCCAGTAAGTTGACTCTTCGCATCAGGTGGCCAAAATATTGGAGCTTCAGCTTCAGCATCAGCCCTTCCAATGAATATTTAGGGTTTATTTCCTTTAGGATTGACTGGTTTGATCTCCTTATAGTGCAAGGAATTCTCAAGTCTTCTCCAGCACCATGATTCAAAACCGTCAGTTCTTTGGCGCTCAGCCTTCCTTATGGTCCAACTCTCACAAAAGCGTCCACCTGCAATGCGGGAGACCCGGGTTCAATCCCTGAGTCGGGAAGATCCCCTGGAGAAGGGATAGGCTACCCACTCCAGTACCCTTGCCTGGAAAATCCCATGGACGGAGGAGCCTGGGAGGCTGCAGTCCATGGGGTTGCAAAGAGTTGGACACGACTGAGCGACTTCACTTTCCTTTCCACTTTCCTTCCTTATGGTTCAACTCTCACATCCATAGATGACTAGAAAAACCATAGCTTTGAGTATACAGATCTTTGTCAGCAAAGTGATGTCTTTGCTTTTTAATACGCTGTCTAGGTTTGTCATAGCTTTCCTTGTAAGGAGCAAGCGTCTTTTACTTTCATGGCTGCAGTCATTGTCCACAGTGATTTTGGAGTCCAAGAAAATAAAATCTGTCACTGCTTCCACTTTTTCCCCTTCTGTTTGCCATGAAGTGATGGGGCTGGATGCCATGGTCTTAGTTTTTTGAGTGTTGAGTTTTAAGCCAGCTTTTTCACTCTCCTCTTTTACCCTCATCAAGAGGCTCTAGTTCCTATTCCCTTTCTGCTGTAAGGGTGGTGTCATCTGCATATCTGAGGTTGTTGACATTTCTCTCAGCAGTCTTGATTTCAGCTTGTGCTTCATCCAGCCCAGCATTTCACATGATGTACTCTGCATATAAGTTAAATAAGCAGGATGACAGTATACAGACTTCTACTTCTTTCCCAATTTTGAACCAGTCAGTTGTCAGTGTAAGGTTCTAACTGTTGCTTCTTGACCTGCATACAGATTTCTCAGGAGACAAGTAAGATGGTCTGGTATTCCATCTCTTTAAGAATTTTCCAGTTTGTTGTGATCCACACAGTCAAAGGCTTTAGCATAATCAATGAAGCAGATGTTTTTCTGGAATTCCCTTGCTTTCTCTGTGATCCAGAAATTGAAAGTGAAAGTCGCTGCTCAGTCGCATCAAACTCTTTGTGACCCCATGGACTATACAGTCCATGGAATTCTCCAGGCCAGAATACTGGAGTGGATAGCCTTTCCCTTCTCCAGGGGATCTTCCCAACCCAGGAATCGAACTGGGATCTCCTGAATTGCAGGCGGATTCTTTACCAGCTGAGCTACCAGGAAAGCCCCCAGAAAATGTTGGCCATTGATCTCTGTGTTCCTCTGCCTTTTCTAAACCCAGCTTGTACATCTGGAAGTTCTTGGTTTATGTACTGCTGAAGCTTAACTTGAAGGATTTTGCGCATAACCTTACTAGCTTGTGAAATGAGTGCGATTGTATGATAGTTTGAACATTCTTAGGCCCTGCCCTTCTTTGGGATTGGAATAAAAACTGACCTTTTCCAGTCCTTTTGGGTCTTCCTTTTATAGTGTGTTAGGCAGGATTGGAGCAGTGTTCAGTCTAAGGCTAATTATATCCCACTGCAAAGGCAAGACTTCTGTGTATCTACCAATTCCCCATCAGTTTCTTTTTCTAGTCTTACTATTGGGAACAGGTGCTGTTTCTGCCCTTTGAGAATGCCATTACATCTAATTCTTTCAGATGGTTCTTTTCCCAGGCTTGGCACATGGCCAATCACAACTCAGCAGAATACTTAAAGAGGACCCTCTGAAGCTCTATAGAGTTCTCTGTCTCTGTGTATTTCTCTCTTCTTCAGTACTCTGTCCTGCAAACTCTAACCATCATGCCTCCCTGGACCCTGCTCTGTCTACTCAATTGAGAGACTCGACAGGTTTTGTCCGGATTTCCTATTCATGCATGAAGACCTGGAAGCTCTCTCAAGGCAGTGAACTGGGACGATTGTAGGGCTCACCTCAGTAGTTCCTCAGTTCTCAGTATCACTATACATTTCCCCCTGATGTTTGGTAGCTTGGAAACCATTGTTTCATATATTTAGTTTGTCTGTTTTTTTGGTTGTGTCGGGTGTTAACATAATTCTGGTCCCCGTTTACTTTATCATGGACAGAAGCAGAAGTTCAGGTATTTTTTCAATCCTAATTTTTGTTTTATTTTTCACTTCAGGAGGCTACCCACAAAGCCAGTGTTTTATTGAGTGGCAAAATTAAGGTAGAAAATGGTCAGATTTATCAAAACCCAGTCACCTGGCTCAAGGATCTTCTAGGAGGTGACAGATATGTGACCTGGAATTATGCTTGGAGTAAGGTGGGTCATTCCTAAATTAATCTTTAACTTCATATTCAGTTGGAGATAACATCATATTCTTTGCTGATAAAACTGCTTCCTGTATTAAAAAGGATGCTGAAGGTTCTCCAGACTAGTTCTGTGCGTCCCTGCTGCAGCACGCCACAAGCTCTCCCGCAGTCCGCGTTTGCCAGAACGCCCCGCAGCAGGGTCGCACAGCAGACCGAGCCTCTCCTTCCTTGTGCCTTACCTCATCTCAGAAAACCAAATGCCCCGATCTTCCTGTCTCGAGAGTTCCTGCCACCCCATAGAGATATCAGGTCCTTGTGATTCCACGTGGAAGATGCAGGGCCACTGATGTATGGATAATTTAGTTAATAATATGTTACTAGTATTCTGATATGATAAAGCAGACTCTTCCCCTAAAGGTGAAAGTTATGATCAAGGAGCCTGAGACCCACATGTTTGAACATAGTCTTTCCCACGAATTGCTAGCCTTCCAGGAGGAAAAATTTCTGAATTTTTACTCAGACTTCCCAGACTTAGTAGTGTCCTCCTTCAGCTCTGTCATCTGATTTATAAGCCCAGTTTAACGACCTATATGAAGAGTATTGATGACTAACACCCTTGAGGTCTGATGATCAGCCAGATGATCTCCAGATGTCCATGGCACCATTTCAGGGAACACTGTTGCAATGTTTTACCCAGAAAAGTGTGAATCATCAGACAGTCACCATTACTGTTTTATAGAGTTGCAAATACCTTCAGCCTCCACTAGCCATTATAGTAAGCCTTAATGCACCAGTAGTAGAAGGCGGTTTCCTCTCCCCTTTTTTGTCCAACTCAGCTCTGCGCACCCTCTTTGCTGGCTTCTGTCTCAGTTTTTGTCCCTAAACTGTGAACTCTGGTCTCCTGGACCTCTGTTACAGGTGTTTCCAGAACAGTTTTCAGTTCCTTCACTTACATGAGCATATTTTAAATTTTCTCTACTTTATAGTCTCTGTCTTCCTCTTTTCCTGTAATTTTTTTCTTCTGACCACTTGAGTCACCTGCTTTAAATTCAACCTGCTTAATCCTTTCCATGGTTTCATAAATTATATTTGCATGTTAGTAATTAACATTTTATGCATGGAAATCCCTTTTTATTACAAAGCTTCTTAGAGTTATGATAGATGATACTATTTTGCTGTAACTGAATCTCTGCTCACAGAGCGAACAGGTAGTTGCTGTAGTGAGGTTCTTTGGAGTCTGACATGCCTGTGCCTAGCGATGACTCAGTCTTCCCACTCTTTATCTCTGTTGGAGTTACTGCATTTTCTGGTTTTGCATATCTGGCTGTGATATCATTTGGCCCTCACTCTGTACGTATATTGGAGAAGGCAGTGGCACCCCACTCCAGTACTCTTGCCTGGAAAATCCCATGGACAGAGGAGCCTAGTGGGCTGCAGTCCATGGGGTCGCTAAAAGTCAGACACGACTGAGCGACTTGACTTTGACTTTTCACTTTCATGCATTGGAGAAGGAAATGGCAACCCACTCCAGTGTTCTTGCCTGGAGAATCCCAGGGATGGGGGAGCCTGGTGGGCTGCCATCCATGGGGTCACACAGAATCGGACACGATTGAAGCGACTTAGCAGCTTAGCAGCTGTACTTATATGCCTCAGTTACATATCACATTACCTCTGGTCTTCTCTCATTAGCCATGTCAATTAGAGTCATACTGTTGCACAGTGATGGTGATGGTGAAGCCAAATACAAATGTGGGCACTAAAATTAGGGCAATTCTTGGATATGAGATATTCATACAGATTATCTAAGCAAGCTTAGATTTTTTAAATTATCCTAGAAATAGAAATAGTTTCAAAAATTACTATAGAGTACTCATGTACTTCTCATAAATAACACAGGCTGAGAAACTGAGTTTGTTTACAAATTTTTTTAAAGCCTCCTTTAAAATTTACCACAGTAACCTTTACCTCTTCTTGTCTTGGGGTGACTCCTGAATTCACAGTCACTTCTTGATGAGAACAGGTTTCTGCTGTCTTGGTAAATGTGGACATTTTCACTGACTAGGTGGTGTGGGGATGTAGAGCCAGGTTGTCAGGCGAGAAATGCCAGAAAACTGGGTCTCGTCCTACGTCTACATCCACGTTGACAGGATGACAGAGCGACGAGCCCCAGAACTGACTCAGATCTACCCAGGCAGCCGAGCCAGTGCGGCCTTGCCAGGGGAGTCCTCATGCTCACCTGCCAGGCGGCACGCGCTCCTCCCGCTGCTGCAGTGTCCTGAGGGACCTGGTGCCAGTTCAGTCTGAGGCCTAGTCACTGTTACCACTGTCCATTAAAGCACTCCTGCCTTATGGAAAGTAGATTTTTAACTCAATGGATTTTCTTAAAGCTATGTTCTTTGAATGCGTGAATTATCCCTAGTAATATGTCTGCGGCTTATGGGGGACTCAGGACCCCTAAGTCTACTAAGGTAAAATTTTACACACCACTAACTGATTAAAAATATACTTAAAATTTTGAGATACAGATGAAAACATACTGAGCCTACACGTTGATGAGGGCATAGCATGTGTTGGATATCATCAGGGCGATAATGTGAACAAAACCCAGTCTTTCTTCTTTTTATATACTTGCAGATAAATGTTATTATTTTTGAGGTATAGTCAGTTGCAGCGGTACAACATAGTGGTTCACAGTTTTTATGTTATACTTAATGTATGGATGTGAGAGTTGGACTGTGAAGAAGGCTGAGCGCTGAAGAATTGATGCTTTTGAACTGTGGTGTTGGAGAAGACTCTTGAGGGTCCCTTGGACTACAAGGAGATCCAACCAGTCCATTCTGAAGGAGATCAGCCCTGGGATTTCTTTGGAAGGAATGATGCTAAAGCTGAAACTGCAGTACTTTGGCCACCTCATGCGAAGAGTTGACTCATTGGAGAAGACTCTGATGTTGGGAGGGATTGGGGGCAGGAGGAGAAGGGGACGACAGAGGATGAGATGGCTGGATGGCATCACTGACTCGATGGATGTGAGTCTGAGTGAACTCCGGGAGTTGGTGATGGACAGGGAGGCCTGGCGTGCTGTGATTCATGGGGTCACAAAGAGTCAGACACGACAGAGCGACTGAATTGAACTGAACTGAACTGAATGTAAATTTATTGTGACATATTCGCTCTATTCCCTGTGCTGCAGAATGTATCCCCAGAGCTTATTTATTTCATATGTGGTCACCTGTACCTCTCAGTCTCCTGCCCCTATCTTGCCCTTCCGTTCTTCCCTCTCCACGCTGGTTGCCACTAGTCTGTTCTCTTTATCTATGTTTCTATTTTGTTACATTCATTTATTTTTATTTTTTGATTCCCCATGTAAGTAATAACAGAATATTTGTCTTTTTCTGTGTTTTTTTTATTTCACATACCATAAACCCTCCAGGTCCATCCACGTTGTTGCAAATGGCAAGATACTTTTTTATGGCTGAGTAGTATTCCATTGTACATTTACACCACATCTTCTTTATCTATTCATTTGTTGATGGACACTTAAAGTGAAAGTGAATGTTGCTCAGTCATGTCCGACTCTTTACGACCCCATGGACTATACAGTCCATGGAGTTCTTGAGGCCAGAATACTGGAGTGGATAGCCTTTCCCTTCCCCAGGGGATCTTCCCAACCCAGAGATTGAACCCAGGTCTCCTGCATTGCAGGTGGCTTCTTTACCAACTGAGCCACCAGGGAAGCCCCAGTGAACACTTAGGTTGTTTCTATATCTTGGCAACTGTAAACAGTGCTTCTTTGATCATTGAAGTGCACATTCACCTGTTTTGAATTAGTGTTTTTGTTTTTGGATGTATACCCAGGAGCAGAATTGCTGGATCATATGGTAGTTTTAAGTTTTTGAGAAACCTCCGTACTGTTTTCCATTGAGGTTATACCAGTTTTCATTACCACCAACAGTGTAGAAAAGTTCCCCTTTCTCCACAGCCTTGGCAACATTTGTTATTTGTGTTCTTTTTGATGATGGCGATTCTGACAGGTGTGAGGTGATACCTCAGTGTGGCTTTGATTTGCATTCTTCTTATGATTAGCAGTGTTGAACATCTTTTCATGTCATTGTTGGCCATCTGTATGTCTCTTTTTTGGGAAATTTTCTATTCAGGTCTTCTGCCCATTTTTTGACAAGCTGTTTTTTGATACTGAGTTGTATGAGCTGTGTATACATTTTGTATATTAACTCCTTATGGGTCATATCATTTGCAAGTATTTTCTCCCCCTCAGTGTTTTCATTTTGTCAGTGGTTTCCTTTGCTGTATAAAAGCTTTTAAGTTTAATTAGGTCCTGTTTATTTTTTATTTTCTTTCCTTTGCCTTAGGAAACAGATCCAAAACAATGTTGCTCTAATTTATGTCAGAGAGTGTTCTGCCTGTGTTTTCTTCTGGGAATTTTATGATTTCCGGTCTTTCATTAGGTCTTTAATTCATTTGGAGTATACTTTTTGTATATGGTGTGAGAAATGCTTCTAATTTCATTTTTTTACATGTTGCTCCTAGTTTTCCCATTGGAGAAGGAAATGGCAACCCATTCCAGTGTTCTTGCCTGGAGAATCCCAGGGACGGGGGAGCCTGGTGGGCTGCTGTCTATGGGGTCGCACAGAGTCGGACATGACTGAAGCGACTTAGCAGCAGCAGTCCAGTTTTCCCAGCACCACTTAGTAAAGAGACTCTTTTCTTCTTTGTATATTCTTGCCTCCTGTGTCAGAGATTAATTGAATATAAGTGCATGGGTTTACTTCTGGGCTCTGTATTCTGTTCTGTTGATGTGTGTGTCTGTTTCTGTGTCTGTTCAAGACTGTTTTGATTATAGCAGCTTTGTAGTACAACCTGAAGTCAGAGAGTATGATTCCTTGAGCTCTATTCTTCTTTCTCAAGATTGTTGTAACTATTCAGGGTTTTTTGTGTTTCCATACACATTTTAAAACTATTTGTTCTAGTTCAGTGCCAGTGGTGTTTTGATAGGGATTGCATTGAATCTGTAGATTGCCTTGGCTAGTGTGGTATTTTAACAATATTAATTCTCCCAGCCCAAAAACACAGTATATCTTTCCATTTATTTGTGTCATTTTCAGTTTCTTTTCCATCAGTGTCTTACAGTTTCCCACGTACAGGACTTTTGCCTCCTTAGGTAGATTTATTCCCAGGTATTTATTCTTTTTGATGCAGTGGTAAACAGGATTATTTCCTTAGCTCTCTCTGATAGTTCATTGTTAACATACAGAAATACAACAGGTTTCTGTATATTAGTTTTGTATCCAACAACTTTTCTGAATTCACTGATGAGCTCTGGTAGTTTTCTGGTGGTGTTTTTAGTGTTTTCTATATATAGTATCATGTCTTCTGCAAACAGTGACAGTTTTACTTATATCTTTACAATTGGGATGCCCTTTATTTCTTTTTCTTGCCTGATTATTGTGGCTAGAAATTCCAGTACTATGTGAATAAAAGTGGCAAGAGTGGTCATCCTTGTCTTGTTTGAGATCTTAGAGGAAATACTTTCAGCTTTTCACTGTGACTATTATGTTAACTATGGGTTTGTCATATATGGCCTTTGTTATGTTGAGGCATATTCTCTCTTTGCCCCCTTTCTGGAGTATTTTTTTTATCATAAATGGATATTGAATTTTGTCAAAATCTTTGTCTCATCTATTGAGATGACTGTATGATTTTTATTCTTTAGTTTGTTAATGTGCTATATCACACTGATCAGTTTGCAGACATTGAAATATCCTTGCAACTCTAGGATAAATCCCACCTGATCATGATTTATGATCCTCTTAATATGTTGCTGGATTCTGTTTGCTAATGTTTTGTTCAGGATCTATGTGTCTGTGTTCTTCAGTGATACTGGCCTGTAATTTATGGGACTTTTTTTGTGATATCCTGTCTGGTTTTGGTATCAGGGTAATGCCGGCCTTCTAGAATGAGTTTGAAAGTGTTCCTTCCTCTGCAGTTTTTTGGAATAGTTGGAGAAGGATAGGTGTTCACTCTTCTCTAAATGTTTGGTAAGATTCACCTGTGAAGCTCTCTGGTTCTGTACTTCTGTTTGTTGGGAGTTTGTTTGTTGTTTTAACATTTACATATTTGGCTGCACCGGGACTTAGTTATGACTCAAGGATCTTCGCCCTTTAGCTGCTGCCTGTGGGGTCTTTAGTTGTGGCCTGTGAATTCTTAGTTGTGGCATGTGGGTTCTAGTTCCCAGGCTAGTGATATCAACATGGGCCCCCTGCATTGGGAGCATAGAGCTTTACCCACTTTCCCTGGATTTACCACCAGGGAAATCCTTGTTGGGAGTTTTGTGGGGTTTTTTAATGTGTGTTTATTTTTTTGCCCACGTTGGGTCTTAAATGTGGCACACAGCGCCTTACTCGTGGCATGTGGAATCTAGTTCCCCGGCCTGGGATCACACCCAGGCCCACTGCATTGGGAGCATGGAGTCCTAGCCACTGGACCGGGAAAGTCCCCCTGTTGGGAATTTTTAAATTACTGTTTCTATCTCATCACTGGTAATTGGCCTATTCAGATTTTCTATTCATTCCCAGTTCAGTTTGGGGAGATTGTACATTTGTAAGAACGTGTCCATTTCTTCTAGATTGTACATTTTATTGGCATGTAGTTGTTTGTAGTAGTCTCTTAAGAACCTTGGTATTTCTGTGGTGTTGGTGATAACTTCTCTTTCATTTCTAATTTGATTGACTTGGGCCCTCTCCCTGTTTTTCTTTGTGAGTCTGACTAAAGGTTTATCAATTTTGTTTATCTTTTCAAAGAACCAGGTTTTAGTTTCGTTGATCTTTCCTGTTTTTTGTTTTTTTTTTTTTGGTCTCTATTTCTGCTCTAATCTTTTTGATAGGTTTTTTTTTGTTCTTCATTCTCTGGTTCCTTTAGGTGTAAGGCTAGGTTGTTTGAGTTTTTTCTTTTTCCTGAGGTAAGCTTGTATCACTAGAACCTTCCCTCTTAAAAATGCTTTTGCTGTATCCCATAGATTTTGGATCATTGTGATTTTCTTTTCTTTTGTCTCTAGGTACTTTTTATTTCTTCTTTCATTTCTTCAGTGAGCCATTGGTTGGTTAGTAGGATGTTGTTTAGCTTCCACGTGTTGGTGTGTTTTGCAGTTGTTCTTTTTTTTTTTTTAGTAGTTGATTTCTAGTCACTTAATATTGTGGTTAGAAAAGATGCTTGATATGATTTCATGTGCGCTTTGAAGGTATATTCTTCTTTTTTTTGGATGAATGGTCAAAATCCATTGTTTTCACCTGTTTATTATTTGGAGAAGTGACAGAAGGCATTTAGTGGCCTCACCGCTTCTTCCGTTGCAGGTAAGGAGGGTTTAGCAAGCTGAGTAGGCCAAGTCTGTTACATTAACATGTGAGGCTCTGTTTGGTCATAGGATTGAGCTATAAGTCTGCCTAACCATTCCATATTTCTTAGGCCGTCCTTGCTCCCTTCAATAACAAGCACTTATTGAGTACCGAGGGTGTGCTCAACAGTATGCCAAAGGTATATTTCTCATAAGTATTTTCCATTTTACTCCCCACAACTTAAAAATCTGGAGGTACTCAAAGAATTTAAGAATCCTGATTAAGATCTGGGACTTCAGAGCTTTCTCCCTGTATTGTCAGGCACTATGTGAAGTGCTAGAAAATAAAACTTAGTATGATACAGATCTTTAGTGAAAACAGACACATTAATACATAGTTTCATTTAAGTGGGTTTAGTGCTTGACAGAAATATAAGCACAGAGATTATGGGGTCCTGTAGGAATGTCACTACTTGAGCATCTCTGGGTGAGTATCCTGGAGGAAGGGGTGTTCAAGTCAAGATTTGCTGGGTTAACCATAGTGAACCTAGCTTCTGGGATTATGTTATCAGACTGCTTTAGAACTCAGTCTGGAGAAAGCAAAGACTCTTGGGCTGATACATTTCTGGCAGGTGTTTGCCAGTCTGCCTCAGTCCAGCCCATTTTTATGTATGTATTTCTAAGCTCTGAACTTTGGGGCTGATAAACAATAGCTAAGTTCACAAGTAAACCAAGGGCAGGGGAGGCGGGGAAGCTTTGATGTTTAGACCTGAAATGCTGTTCGTCTAATCAGTTGCATGTCTGATTTCTTGAAAAGTACCATTTTACTTTTATGGCTTAATTTTATTAATGCAACACTACTTTTTTTATGTTGTAAAGTAGCAGGTACTGAATTAACATTTGTTGAGTAAGTGAATGTATGAGAGAATTAGTGATATATATCAGAGGTCAACAATTTTCTCTGTAAAGAGACAGATAATAAATATTTCAGGCTTTGTGAGCATATGATCTCTGTCAAAACTACTTGATCCTTTTGTAGCATAAAAACAGCCATAGATGTTAAGTAAATGAATGGTATCACTGTGTTCTAATAAAAACTTTAGTTACAGAAAAGATGGTAGCCCACATTTGACTGTGAGTTATAGTTTGCCAATACATAATATACAACAGTCAGTACTCTACTGGAGTTACAATTTGCAAGAGATAGGTGCATTTGCTTCTGGTGATTTTGTATGATTTTGAAATTCTGTGTTTACTTATGTGCAGATAACATACCAGGGGAAGGAACTTTTAAAGTATGTTTCTGAGGAATTACCCATGCCTCCAGACCCAAACTTGGAACCTCAACAACATCAACCTTGTCTTCCAGGTATGTGCAGACCAAGACCTATTTCTTAGTTGTGGAAAACGACACCCTAATCCACTGAGAAGGCATTTCACTTGTCTTTTTTTTTTTTTCATTCAGGTTAAATTCACCTAATGTTCAGATAACCATTTTAAAGTGAACAATTCAGTGGCATTTAGTATATTCATAATGTTGTACAACCACCACCTCTGTTACAAAAGAGTTCCAAAACAGTTTCATCACCCCAAAAAGAAACCCATACCCATTCAGCACTTCCCATTCTCCACCCCTCCAATCCGTGGGAACTCCCGGTCTGCTTCCTGTCTGTGTGGATTTGCCTATTCTGAATATATTACATAAGTGGAATCCTAGTATATATGACCTTTTGTGTCTGACATCTTTCACTTAGCATAGTGTTTTCAAGGACTGTCTGCACTGTAACATCTCTCAGCACTTCATTCCTTTTTATGCTTCCATTATATATATAATGGCATTTATTTATTTATTTGTTTATTCATCGTTTGATTGACATTTGGGGTTCCACTTTCTGGCTATTGGACATAGCACTACTATTAACAGGTATATACATAGATTTGTATGTACCTGTTTTCAGTTCTTTTGGGTATATACCAAGGAGTGAATTGCAATATTACTAATATATATTATATATTTACTTTTTTTGAGGAACAGCCATATGTTTTCCACAACAACTGAATCATTTTACATTTCTACCAGCAGTATACAAGGGTTCCAGTTTTCCCACATTCCCACCAAAAATTATTTTCTGTTTGTTCACAGCACTCCATTTAAACTCCATTTAACTTAATTTCTAGAAGAATAACCCTTTCCTCACAGCTCCTTTCTCTGTGAATCTATGATGTACTTATTTTAGGTAGATTTTTTTTTTGGTTGGAATAAATTTATTTCACCTGTATGTAAACAAGGTATTTAATAGTCATGGCATTTTTAAAAAAATGCTTATTAAATCAGATAAGTTTGACTACATCCCAGATATAACAAAGCGCAGGGAAAGAAATGGACATATCAGCAATAAGATTTATTTTTAAATCTGTACATTATCCACAGGCCCAAACAATAGCAGCGAATGCTTGAATGTCCCTAAAGTAGTGCCATCTGAAAGAAACCTATAATAGGTCAATTAAAACCCATCTCACAGTAGCAGCATTTCATTTTAACAATAGTATGGCAGAGAATGCATATGAAAAATTCATCACAAGACAGCCAAGTCTTCAATAATGCGACTTCATGTAAAAACTCAAGCTCCAAATAAAAATTGGTAAGGTAGATTTTTTTAAGTGTCATAAAAGGAAAATGGCTTCCCAAGTAGCGCTAGTGGTAAAAGACTTGCCTGCCACCGCAGGAGATGTAAGAATCGCCGGTTCCATCCCTGGGTTGGGAAGATCCCCTGGAGGAGGAAATGGTAACCTACTCAAGTATTCTTGCCTGGGAAACGCCCTGGACAGAGAAGCCTGGCAGACTGTGGTCCATAAGGTCACAAAGAGTCGGACATGACTGAAGCAACTTAACACAAGAGGGAAAATGGTATTTTTCCTTTCTTTTCAGGCATGATTTAGTTAGTTTCCCATATTTTCTAACAATAAATCCTAGATGCTAGAATAAAGCTTTGCTTATTAATGTAGACTGATACACTTCATTTGATGGAATAAACCTTCAGAAAACTGAGGAGAATGCAGTCTTCAGTCAGCAGTTGATTGCAGAGTTGTTGGAAAGGCCAGCAGCTTTATGAAAAGTGGACGTAACTAATGTTGTTACCCTCCTGTACTGCAGCGTTCCCGCTTTCTCCCCCAGTGGCCTTGTCTTAGACCAGCTGGGGACAATATATGAGGAAAAGAGGTACAAAACAGAAATGAGAATTCTGTAATAACCAGTCAAAAATCAAACAGGATTACTGTCACCAGGCCCCTAACCAGGGCTTCCCAGGGTCACTCGCTCCCTTACAACAAATCCAATAATTCAGCACGTTCCTAACTTTACACAGAGCCCTTTGTCTCAAAAACTGGCTTCAGAATAAGATGCATTTTCCCCAGTTTTCTAAGGATAGCCTCAAAAATGTTTCTCATCATTTTGGGGAAACTCATAAAATAAAACAGTTGTGAAGAAGTTAAAGGGTTTAAGGAACTAGAAGGAGTTGTGATTCATGGCCTTTGGTTCCTAACCCTGACTGCAGTTCTACCTAATCTTGGAGATGAGCCCAGGACCCAGAGTTTTTAGAAGTGATTCTTAGGCAGCCAGCCTGACAGCTGACTCTGAATGACTAGTAGTGTCTGATTTCTTATGCAGGTAATAATTTGAAAATTCTTTATATTCAGCCCTTCACTTTGATTCCAAAGCATACCCACCCCAGGGCTTGCATACTCACATTCTCTGTCCCTTCCCCTCTCCCTTTTTCTGTCTCTGTCTCTCTCTGTCTCTCTCTGTCTCTCTCTCTCTCTCACACACACACACACACACACACACACACACACACGACACACACTTCCTGAAGGAAGATCAAGCAAACCTTTCTCCTAGTTTTATCCTTAAGAGTCAAAGCAGAAATATAGGTTCTTCCTCATATTAGAAAGGTTGTCTGCTCCTCAGAGTTTCTAGTTCCAGGCATGTCAGATCAGATCAGATCAGTCGCTCAGTCGTGTCCGACTCTTTGCGACCCCATGAATTACAGCATGCCAGGCCTCCTTGTCCATCACCAACTCCCAGAGTTCACTCAGACTCACATCCATCGAGTCAATGATGCCATCCAGCCATCTCATCCTCTGTCGTCCCCTTCTCCTCCTGCCCCCAATCCCTCCCAGCATCAGAGTCTTTTCCAGTGAGTCAGCTCTTTGCATGAGGTGGCCAAAGTCCTGGAGTTTCAGCTTTAGCATCATTCCTTCCAAAGAACACCCAGGACTGATCTCCTTCAGAATGGACTAGCTGGATCTCCTTGCAGTCCAAGGGACTCTCAAGAGTCTTCTCCAACACCACAGTTCAAAAGCATCAGTTCTTCGGTGCTCAGCCTTCTTCACAGTCCAACTCTCACATCCATACATGACCACAGGAAAAACCATAGCCTTGACTAGACGAACCTTTGTTGGCAAAGTAATGTCTCTGCTTTTGAATATGCTATCTAGGTTGGTCATAACCTTTCTTCCAAGGAGTAAGCGTCTTTTAATTTCATGGCTGCAGTCACCATCTGTAGTGATTTTGGAGCCCAGAAAAATATTCCCCAGCCATACATCTCCTTTCTCAGAGTGCTCATAGATCACCTGCTAAGGGAGCATGAAATTTGAAAAATGGATTCTGCTTCTGTTGCCGGCAGTATAAACAGTTTCCTGTTACTAATGTCTCTCCAGAAATCCTGAATTTTCTTTCCTTTAGAAATTTCAGATGTTAGCACTAATTTGAGAACTGTGGAGGCACCAGTATGCCAACTAGCATCTTGCTACCTTGATCTGGACCTAGGAATCTATAAAACAGGTCTGTAGGCTACTGTTGAAGTTTTATTTAAACATTCCTTGATTTAGGATTCTTTTGTACCTGGTTTTATGGTACCTAAAAGAAATCAAAAGACCTGGCAAGTCAGAAAAATGTAAAGCCTCTAACCTTATTACAAGCAAGGTTGCTGTCTTATTTCTCCAGAGATATACAAATGACCAATAGGAACATGAAAAGATACTCATCATTGCTTATTGTTAGAGAAATGCAAGTCAAAACTACAGTGAGGTACCACCTCATTGTTAGAGGTGGCCATCATTAACAGGTTTACAAATAAATGCTGGGGAGAGTGTGGAGAAAAGGGAACCTTCCTACACTGTTGGTAGAAATGTAAATTGGTGCAGCCACTGTGGAAAACAGTGTGGAGGTTCCTTTAAAAATCAAAAGTAGAGCTGCCGCATGACCCAGCAATCCTACTCCTAGGCATGCTGCTGCTGCTAAGTCGCTTCAGTCGTGTCCGACTCTGTGCGGCCCCATAGACAGCAGCCCACCAGGCTCCCCTGTCCCTGGGATTCTCCAGGCAAGAACACTGGAGTGGGTACTCCTAGGCATACATCTGGACAAAACTATAATTCAAAAAGATACAGGCTCCTCTATGTTCATAGCAGCACTGTTTACAGTAGCCAAGACATGGAAGCAACCTAGATGTCTACTGACAGCTGAATGGATAAAGAAGATGTAGTAGGGGACTTCCCTGGTGGTCCAGTGGTTAAGAATCCATCCTGCAATCCATGGGATGTGGACTTGACCCCTGGTTGGGGAACTAAGGTCCCACATGGCGCAGGGCACCTAAACCCTCGTGCCGCAACTAAGACCTGATGCAGTTAAATAAATACAGTTTTTAAATAAAGAAGGACTGGTATATATGCACAATGAAATACTACTCAGCCATAAAAAAGAATGAAGTAATGCATTTGCAGCAACGTGAATGGACCTAGAGATTATCATACTAACTGAAGTAGGTTAAACAGAGAAAGACATATACCATGTGATACCACTTGTATGTTGAATCTAAAATATGGCACAAATGAACTTATTTATGAAACAGACACAGATTAACAGACATAGGAAACAAACTTATGATTACCAAAGCGGGAAAGGGGTGGTGGGAGAGGGATAAATGAGGAGTTTGGGATTAGCAGATACAAACTGCTAAATGTAAAATAGATAAACAGCAAGGTCCTACTACATAGCACGGAGAACTATATTCAGTGTCTTATGAAAAACATATTATGTGTAACTGAATCACTTTGCTGTACATTAGAAACTAATACATTATAAATCAACTATACTTTAAGAAAAAAGAAAGAAGTGATGGCCCTTCACATTTTCTCATCCAGAAATTTAAAAGAACTATTTCTCTTTACCCCTCATCCAGTTTACTTCTGTTAATACATATCATTTTGGATTCATGGTATCAAGAAAATCCTGAGTCCTGAAGATAACAGATAATATGACTTTCTTCAATAAGTCAGAGATAATGGAAGAGCTTTTTATTTTTTTGAGTTCTACACAAAAACTAGTTAACTTGGCAACATGAGGCAACATATTGATAGACTACAGGGTGTTAAAATGTGGTATATTAACACATTTGAGGGTATATATTAAGTCTAATAAAAGATTTTAAACATACCAAAGCTAACCTTTAAAAATGAAATTCTGTTAATGAAATGTTGATTGAATCCCTGAAGTCTTTATCTCTAACGTCCTTTTAAGCTTTAAAATGGAGTGAATCTGTGGTGCATATTCCCTTAAAATTTCACAGCTTCCTCCCAAGTCTCTCTCTCCACTGCATACTTCGTTATAGTTCCCTTTTGTGTTATTGAGGGACTCTTCATTGATATTTCAGTATATATTGGAATAGGAAAAAATGAACATTCCCAAAACTTCTACATCATTTGTGAACACTGTGTATAAACATACTGATATACTTTTCATAAAGTTCTCTTAAAAATTATGTTAATATAGATCACATTTCATCATTTACCTGGAAAGTCAATTTTATATGTTTATGTCCCCTGTCACCATAGTACCAAGACACTCAAAACACCTGAAGCTGAGTGTATTTATCTAAGCAAAACAGAACAAAAAGGTGTCTCCTGAGGTCTTTTCTTTTCCCAAGCTATCATTTAATGCACACTGATTATATAATTTATAATTTTCTTTCATGAGGATTTAACATCACTTGTTCATTCGGAAATAGAACACAATTTTTCCGTTCTAAAAAGTAGACTTTTTTGTTTTGAAAAGTCTTTGACGTATGTGTAATCTGTTGTAAATACATGACTTTAAAGAAACAGTTTTATTCATTTTAGTGCTGTTATTGTGCTTCATTTCTCTGTAAAAGAATATGTAATAGAAGACAAACATTCACAGGTGCTTCTGTTTGATGTGGTTAAAGTTAAACACCCAAGGAAGCCGGTTGCCTGATAACAGAGCAGCGGGTGTTTCTTTCAGCTCCTATTTAAACTCTTTTGATTCTTTTTCACTATTTTAACAGGTCATTTTTTTTTTCACCCTGGTAGTTTACATCTACTGATAGAGGAAGAAAGAGAAGAAAACAAATGATCCGTTGAGCACTTGCCATGTGCCATCCCCCTGCTGGATTATGCTACATACATTAGGGTAGACAGGAGCTTCTTTTCAGGATGTGAACTCCAGGGTTCACATCTGTACAACAGATACACAGAAAACCTGAACACCTTACATGTACGATCAAGTCCCTCAAACCCAGTTCAGCTTAAGGAACTGCCTGTTAATTTCAGTTTTCCCTTGAATAATGAAGGCCTAAATAGTTTTAAACTTCTAAATATTATGATCAAGTCTGTTTCTTGACTCCAGTCCAATTTTCACAGATGGCTTTTGATTTTATCAGTGTAGTGAAAGTCGCTCAGTCATGTCCGACTCTTTGCCACCCCATGGATTATACAGCCCATAGTATTCTCTAGGCCAGAATACTGGAGTGGGTAGCCGATCCCTTTTCCAGGAGGTTGTCCTAACCCAGGTTTCCTGTATTGCAGGAGGATTCTTTACCAGCTGAGCCACCAGGGAAGCCCTTCCCTGTAAATATATGCCAAATTATTAATTTAGTTTTAGATATCCAATCATATAATACTTTATCACCATATGTATCCTTTCACTTCACTTCAGTCGCTCAGTCGTGTCTGACTCTTTGCGACCCCATGAATCGCAGCACGCCAGGCCTCCCTGTCCATCACCATCTCCCGGAGTTCACTCAAACTCACATCCATCGAGTCAGTGATGCCATCCAGCCATCTCATCCTCTGTCGTACCCTTCTCCTCCTTCCCCCAATCCCTCCCAGCATCAGAGTCTTTTCCAATGAGTCAACTCCTTGCATGAGGTGGCCAAAGTCCTGGAGTTTCAGCTTTAGCATCATTCCTTCCAAAGAACACCCAGGACTGATCTCCTTTAGGATGGACTGGTTGGATCTCCTTGCAGTCCAAGGGACTCTCAAGAGTCTTCTCCAACACCACAGTTCAAAAGCATCAATTCTTCAGCACTCAGCTTTCTTCACAGTCCAACTCTCACATCCATACATGACCACGGGAAAAACCATAGCCTTGACTAGACGGACCTTTGTTGGCAAAGTAATGTCTCTGCTTTTGAGTTAGGATCCTTCCTTTATCAGAAGGCATTGAACTTTGCATTTAAATAGCCATAATAGAATTTTTCCCCATCATAACTAGAGCAGATGTATTTTTACAGTCTGTTAAAATTATTCTTAATCATTTCCCTTTGATTGGAATTATATTTCTGATTCAGAATGAGAATGTATACATAAGTATTTTAATTTTCATTTTTAACTACAGTAAGTGGTGTTTCATCCCATAATCTTAATGAAGTGTAGAATGCTTCATTTGTAAGCACAAGTTCTTGAAGTCTCAGTTCAATAATTTTAAAGTTAGAAGTGAACTTTTAATACATCAACAGGTCTTGCACCTGTTTTACAGATAATGAAACTTGAGAGCAAGAGAAGTAAAATGGGATAGAGGTGTGTCTGAAGTGAACTATCAGTTAAAATAATGAATCTGATTATTTTTTGGTTTTGACATATCAAGAGAATTAAAAAAAAAACAGGAAAAAGAACAGTAAAAGTTAAAATTATTTTTAAACTAATTTGTCATTTTTGAAGTGCTAGTTTCGGCAACTAGATAATATGAATAGTTGCATGAGCCCATTCCTTTGCCTACTAGTGAATCTAGCAATTCACTTTAAGCAGACTTGTGCAGAGTAGCTAACATGGAGTGATACTACTTGAAGGAGATTTATTTCTCCCTATCCTGTCCATGAGCAGAATGTCTCCTTAGCTGTGCCTTTCCTGTTGGAGATTAGGGTCAAGATGAGCCAAAGACCCAATTAAATGGCTTTCTTCCTGGCTGTTCTGGGTGGCTAAATGTGCTACTGTTCAGAAATTTTATTTACTGGTCTCAGAGGGCACTGACTTTGTCTAGGGAGTCTACCTCAAGTAAAAGTGAAAATTAAAGGGAGAAGGGTGCCTACCTGCCAGTGGGGTGATTCGGTAGTTTTCACAGTGCTGATGGAATAAGTTTTTTGTCACAAAGCTACAAATAGATGTCCTTGGTTATCATTGCAAAGAAGATAATTTCTTGACCAAATAATGGATTAAGTTAATGTTTCTCGGAGTTCTAATTTCTCCTTTCCTCACTCACAAGAATTCTTTTAGTCATAGAACTTTTTAAATCCTCGTATTCTTCTTTGTTTCTTGGGGGCTTCAGGACCAGGAGGTGTCTGGCCCCTTAAGCAGAACAGAACTTCTGAGCACTAGTCCACACATTAATCCTCCCCGCAGTGAAGACTGGGAAAAATGAATAGTAGATCACGTCAGACTGCTTAGACTCCATGTGTGTGTTTGCTTCTGGTGTTACAGCACCCTGCCTGTGAGTTCACATCACTGCAGATCACAGCAGCCATGGCACAGGAACAATTGCTAATGGACCCAAAGTAAAATCATTTCCTATAAAGTATATTATTTTTAAGCATTTTCCATGCAATATCTGAGTCTTGCTGCTTCATTCCCTCTCTGCTACCACCTCCAACATGACTGTCCAGGTTAGAGTGGAAGCAAAACTCCAGTGTCTGGGAGCTTCCAGTTTGGAAGCAGGTCTTTTAAGTATGTCCTTCTTGCTTTATTTGTTCCCATCCTTCCAAACTGGCCCAGAGCTTGATGGGAATAGTAAGGCTTGTAGTAAGAGTATAGACTGCACTGGTGAGGCCAGACTTGTTTTCTTTTCTTTTCTATTTAAGTGCCTGTATTTTGTGCAACCTATTAAGTACCTACTAAGTAACATCTCCAGCATTCTCCTCTCCTTAGAAAAGTGAAGTTGCTCCATCGTGTCCGACTCTTTGCGACCTCGTGGACTGTAGCCCGCCAGGCTCCTCTGTCCATGGGATTCTCCAGGCAGGAATACTGGAGTGGGTTGCCATAGCCTTCTCCAGGTTATCTTCCCAACCCAGGGATCGAACCCAGGGCCTCCTGCATTGCAGGCAGATGCTTTCTCCTCTGAGCCACCAGGGAAGCTAATAAGCCCACCTGGCTCTAAGCCCCAAACTTCTAGTCACTTCCTTGGTCTTTGTGAAATGGCCAGCCTCACAACCTGAGTCATCCCATTATTAAACTAGGGGTCAACCGTAGGTCATGTTGTTAGCATAAATTATCAGGGCCCATGGAGAGTAATAAAGCCATTTCAGTCACTAAGGAAATTCCAAGAGGAAATAAATAAGTAAGTAAATAAATAAATTCCAAGAGTACTTAACAAACTTGCACAACCTGGGGACCAAAGCCTGCCAAATTCTTTTTTTTTTTTTTAGTTTTAGTATTTATTTATTTTTGGCTATACTGGGATTTTGCTGATGCACTTGGGCTTTCTCTGTTGTGATTTGGAGAAGCTATTATCTTGTTGTGGTGCTCTGGCTCTAAGGCACCGGTTCAGTCGTTGTATTAATAACTGGCAGGCTCTGGAGCAGGTGGGCTTCAGTAGTTGTGACTCACTAGCTTAGTTGCTTCAGGAGAGGGCAATGGCACCCCACTCCAGTACTCTTGCCTAGAGAATCCCATGGATGGAGGAGCCTGGTAGGCTGCAGTCCATGGGGTCGCTAAGAGTCAGACACAACTGAGCGACTTCACTTTCACTTTTCACTTTCATGCGTTGGAGAAGGAAATGGCAACCCACTCCAGTGTTCTTGCCTGGAGAATCCCAGGGATGGGAGAGCCTGGTGGGCTGCCGTCTATGGGGTCACACAGAGTCGGACACGACTGAAGGGACTTAGCAGCAGTAGCAGCAGCAGCAAGTGCAATAAATATATTGAATACTATAAATGAGTTATTAAATTTTAAAAATCTCAATCCCAGTTTCCCAACTACTTGGATTCTTTCCCTTTCTTGTCTCACATGGTTGTGCAAAGAGTAGAGTATTGAAAATTGATGGACAAATGTGCGCTATACTGTCAACACAGAAGCAAGCTACAGAAGGCTGTAATATACCTTGGGTTGTTATCGTTAGTTACCTGGGTAGGAGGGGAGGTGGAACAGAGGGAGGGTTTCAGGAAAACCATGCCTACAGGCCAAATTTAAAGTATAGACAACAGTAAAACACTAAGAGCTCAGCTGTAAAAGCCCTGAAGCCAGGAGATTTGCAGAGTGAGCCCAGACGCGGACCCACGGAAGAGACTCTTGGTTCTGTAACTGTGTCCTCAGCTGCTGTTAGTAACAGGTTATTATTATTTCTCAGAAGATTGATAATACATCTCACGATATATTTTTACTCATTTTATGTACATATAGTATACTGCATATATATTTAATTTTTTATGAAAAGAAAAAGTGAAGAGTTTTTAAAACATTATATACTGGCATTGATGCTTTCAGATACGCTTTCATATGTGGATATGGAGAAAAGGTTTGTTCAGCTTCGAAAAAGAAAGGAAAGTTAGTGAAGCTCTTTGTCTTTAACTTTGCTGAATGTTACTTGTCTGGAATGATTCAAATGATTTTGAAGCTTGTACTATTATGTACTAGGATAATGTAGCAATTGTATAGTTACTTAACACAATTCAAACCAGGATCATACATTTGAAATTAATGTGCTGCATTCTTACATGGGGATTACCCTGTTTAGCTCAGTTTTCTGTATATATGTGTGTTTTTGTTTTGTTGCCCGCCCGGTCCCAATGTATCGAGAAGTAGATAACAACAAAGAAACTTGGAAGTGTTAGAAGTTGTGGTCAGCCAAAGGCGCCGGCTCCTGGCAGCACCAGCTGGAATGAAATGGGTGGGAATGAGTGGTGGACAGAGTTCAGAGATGGCTGGTGCAGAAGAGGTGGCAGGGGAGAAGGGAGAGGCAGCAGAGGGCAAGAGAGGCAACGGAGATGAGAGCAGGGGTTTTGTAGAGTGATCTCTGATTTTTCCAGGCCGGTTATTATGGAAAAGAGGCTGTACTGTGAGAAAGTAGAAGATGTTCTTAATATGCATTTTGTGGTGGGATTTGTGTGTTCCCAGGACTTCTGTCCATGGGTTTACCAAGGAAGTGGCACTGCCCGTTACCACAGAGCCCCTTGCAGTTTTCCTAAAGTCCTGAGATTACAGGAAATTCAGAAGTAATTCTAATTACTAACAGTATGCTAACAGTAAAAAGTGGATCTAGGAGTGGGATTTTGGCTGCCATGACCTGTGTCCCTTTGAAAGAGAAGCCATGTGAACAGCTACTAGCTAGACTATCAACCAAATAACCCTTATGGGTATATCACAGCTAACCTGTTGAGAAAGTTATACATTAAAACCATCACACCCTACTGACTTTGGTGATAAAGTCAGCACTGCTTAAAACAAACAAACAAAAAACAACAAAAAGAGGAGATGGGCCTAAAATGGTCCCTTTCTCTCAATTTATTACAGCCCATGAGGGAGAGAGAAACCCAAATCATCTCCAAGCAAAGCTCGTTTAGAGTGCAAAGCAATGTTGAATAACACTTTACAGTTTTACAGAAAGCTTTCACATTTCTTACTTCCTCATTTGACAAAGGTGATGAATGATGGGAATGGTAAAGCGAAAGGAAAAGAATGTTTAACACTCAGTTCAGTTCAGTCACTCAGTCATGTCCGACTCTTTGCCACCCCATGAACTGCAGTACACCTGGCTTCCCTGTCCATCACCAACTCCCGGAGTTCACTCAAACTCAGGTCCATCGAGTCAGTGATGCCATCCAGCCATCTCATCCTCTGTCATCCCCTTCTCCTCCTGCCCCCAATCCCTCCCAGCATCAGAGTGTTTAACACTAGCATTACTTGATTGAATACCCCACTTCTAGGGGTTAATAAGTTAACAGACGTCCATCTGAGAACATTGTCTTTCAAACACTTCAGGTGTGTCGTCTCAGCACGCCAGATTTGGGCCCCTCTGTTTCGAGCATGTCAGCTGGAAAAATGGGCAGGTCGCTCCCCTTGCAGCTGCTGCTGCTTATCACCCTGCACTTCTGTTGGTGACCTTTGCTGTGTGAGCACCGTGTTGATCCTTTCTGGTTACGCCCATTACAGATAAGATAAAGCTCAGCAGGTGCTCCCAGCCATCTTTCACAAGTGCCCATGTTTGGGTCTGTGACTTTCAAGGCAAGGCCCACTCATTGGAGAGAGGAAATAGGTTTTTTGTGTATACAAGCCCATCCTTGCTCTTATGAAACTAAGATAATATTAGCAAAATGAATTTAAGTACACATTTAAACTTATTTCCATGAGTTTTTCCTGAAAGAATGCTCTCCACTTCTAACTTTGGTGGGATACCTTGCTTCAGATAGACAGCTTTGTCTACAACAAAGCTGCTAATAAAGGAATTATTTTGTTTACGTATGGACCATCTGTAAAAATGTTTAAATTCTTTGAGTCATAAGTAACAGATTAAAACCCAAATCAGACTGCCTTAAAACCCCCTAAAAAGAAATTTTGTTGATTCGTGTACTAGGAATAGGTTTTCAGACTTAAGCCAGGGTTCAGACAGCACTACCATCTGTGGGTTTACCAAGGAAGTGGCACTGCCTGTGTTTCTCACTTTCTTACCACTAGTTTTTCTCACTTTCCATTTCTTAGCTCCTTTGTAACAGCCTCTCCTGTCCTCATTCCAGAGCTCCATGCTTTCAGATCCAAGTCCAGAGGGGAAGAACCTGGATGTGACTCTTTTCTAGAAGGTGAAGCAAAGATCTCATTGCATGTAACTCTACTCTGAATGGGTCATGTTCTTACCTTGAATCAATGTGTGTTCACTGATTGGGTTATATCTAAACAAATCTGATAGATGTTGAAAAGCAGAGATATTGAATAATGTCCCCCAAACTGAGAAGGAACTTGAAGACCAAAAAACTAAGCAGGCAACTCCTTAAAGTACAGTTGTGAAGTGTTTATTGTGGGTAACTTCCATACAGGTAGGAGGGATCAGGAGATGATCCAGAAGCATTCACAGCGGAACTCCATGCCTCTGCAGAGGGTAAGGAGGACTTGAAGGGACCAAAGCTAGGAACAGAACCTGACTACTAGGGAGGAGCCTGGCTGGTCCGTGCTGATGGAGCTCCCTGCCCTTCCCTGGGGGTCTCACGACCATTTACCATACCTCAGCAAAAGGCATTCTTCCAGTTTTCACATCAGTAGAAAGCAAGGGTAAGGCAAGTTGTTAGGGAGTTTATCTGGCTTGGGCACATTCCTTGAGTGAGTGAGTGGTAGTTGCTCAGTCCTGACTCTCTGCAACCCCCTGAAGCCTTCCAGACTCTTCTGTCCATGGAATTCTCCAGGCAAGAATACTGGAGTGGGTTGATGGGCACATTCCTCATAAGCAGACGAAGGTGTGGTCATGCAGAAAGGGGAGGGGATGGACTGCAGACCTAAGATGGAGCTGATAAGAGGCAGGCAGTGTGGTTCAGCCACACAGGGGAGAGCAATTTCACCAGAAGCACCTGGGCCAAGTGTGACAGGACAGGATCGTCCTCCAGAGGCAAATTAGGGTGGGGTCACCACTAGAAGGGTAAATGAGTACTGGGTATTAGAAGCCCAGATATCTATGTGGATGTGTAACTGTGTAAACATTTGTACTGCTTAGAATTATGAGCAGAGCTCTCGGACTTACAGTGTGTCTATCTGAAACTGCCTGGCTGAGGTCACACAGACGCATATTGGTGCTATCCCTGGAATAAGATTCAATTAGCTGAGTGACTTACAGGTCATATAGCCAATCTCCAAGACAGGAATCTCTGAGACTGTCAGGGAGCTTAAAGAAGCCAGTTTTAGAATCATTGGTTCAGATTGGCAGAGCCGAAAGGGACCCCGTTGATAATCTACCCTCACCTCTCAGAGGAGACGGAAGTCTAGAGAAGCCATATAACTTGTTTCAGGTCACAGCCGAGTTTGTGTGACCTAGAAAACTGATCACCAATCTTTCAGCCTAACGATGTCTTCAGTAATAAATATGAAGTATAAATAAATAACAGCAGCTAGTATTTTGAGTGTTGCTGTGTATTAGGCAGTATCCATGCATTTCACATGCAGTGTCTCATTTAATCTTCACAACTGTTTTACCCTCAGTTTATTGGAAATGGAGGCATAGAGGGACTTTGTTTAACTACCTTCAGAACCTCCAGTTATCCTTTTTTTGCCTTGGTACTTTAGACTGCAAACAGGCTTCTTTCTTCCCAGATGGGTTAGTGCTGACTTACAGCTTTCTCTTGGGTATAGAAAATGGAGTGAGTGAAGAATGACCTGGCAAGAAAACCTGTTATGTGTGCTAATACCCTTAACTAGGGTCTAAGGTTTGTAATAAGTAAATTTAAATCTTATTTTTTCAAAAGGCAGTTTCTAATTTGTTGACACTTCTTTAAACAGGAACTTCCAAAGAATCAATGCAAAGCATCCCACATTATCTTCAAATAAAAGAAATACTGTTAAGCAGCGATCAAGAATTCCTCCCATGCCATATAATGGATGAGCATTGGAAGTTCTATGTGGAATGTGAGGAGCTAACATTCTAAAGCCTTGCTTTTAAATAACTTATTTGATATTTGTTCATGTTATTAGCCAATGTTCATATTTCGTCTTGTTTGGACTGGCGAACCTATTTAACACACATTTTATGAGCTGCTGCTTAAGATGTGTAAGTATAATGTCTATAATAAAAAATGTAACTCTTCAACTATTACAGTAAGATTAATACTTTTTGCAATTAAAGACATTTTTGACATAAACAATATTGACTCTCTGGCTTTCTTTTTACTATCATAGACTTTTAATCTTTAAATCAACACCTCACTTTTGCATAAATAACAGTTGTTCTCTATGGGAAGTAAGGATACAACTAGGAGTGATAATTGGTCTTAAAAAGTCCCTGGTAAAGTGAATCTACTTCAAAAAAGAACTTAAAACCTTACTACGTACCCCCCATTTACTTTGGAATTTATATTGAAATCAAAATGTAGAATTATGAAAGAGGTTTATCATAAGTTTCATAAAATTTAGTGTAGATAGAATTGCAGCTGTGCCAAGTCTTACAGCAAACAGTGAATCAAGGGTTGATTTGGGGCTGATTATTTTAAGTAGGGTGTATATTTTACCTGTAAAGTTTGCTACATTGTCATGAAGATATTTTTAAAGAGTTATATTCAAGAGTTTTATAAGTTTTCATAAGCTTTAAAAAAAAATAAGTGTCTTAGCTGTCTTTGATAGCCATCTTATTCGTATCTGTAATTACCCCAGATTCCCAAATATGCTTTTTAACTCTGTGGCCTGTCTCTGTCATTTTTTGGGTAGAGATGTCAGACTGCAATAAAGATTACTCTAGCAAGTGCTAGAATTTGGTGGGGATGCAGAGGAGCCATAATGTGTTGCTTCTTGATATTTTCTTGTTTTAAACGTACAGAATCTTAACTGTCTTTAGAATACACAAGAACCGTGTCAGCAGTTGCCTGTGGAGAGAATTATGGGATTGGAGAGCTACAGGAAAGAAGGACTTCTAACTACGTGCACCCTTTGGCAACTTTGAAATTGGTACTGTGTTTATTCTTTCTATTCAGATAAAAATTTGAAATATCTGAAAAGAAAGCAGCTGAAAAGTTCTGCCTATTAATAAAAGTGTAAAGACAGATCATTTTATTTTTCTTCCTTTGAGAGTCAATTGAAAATGTTCAGGATAAAGTGACCCTACATGTAATGTGTGAGACCTGACAAGAATTTTATTCCATTATCATTTTCTTAGACTACTCTATTTTTCTAATTTTTGAATAGCCTACCTTATTTGGTGATCTGTTTGGCTTTCATTCCTTAAGGAGATATTTAAAACATGGGCCATTTGGGAATATATGTACTAACATGGGAAATTGTATATATAAGTAACTAAAAATAATGCAGATTGTTAGACAGTATTTAGTATAACTCCTGGTTATGTTAAATAAAAATTATATGCCTTGAGTCCATGTATAATCTGTAAGGCCATATATTTATATTTATACATATTTTATATATGGTATATGTACTTTATAAGCTATGAAATGTGTATTTGTATGCAGAAGTATTTGTGTGGTGTTGGGAATGTCCAGTAAAAGGCCTGGAATGTTACAAATAAAACTGCAGTGCCTATCCCTAAGGGAGCTGGACTGGGGAAGGTAGAAAGATGTTTTGCAGTTTACATTCAACATTTTAAAAAAGCCAAAAAAGAAAATTTAAAAAGCCAAACATTTGTAATTTAAAAATAGTTTAAAAAAGTAACTGAAAAGCAGGTCTTTTGTTTATTAGTGATTACATTTTATAAAAGTCATACATTCTCAGTTCAGTTCAGTTCAGTTGCTCAGTCATGTCCGACTCTCTGTGACCCCATGGACTGCAGCCCAGCAGGCTTCCCTGTCCGTCATCAACTCCCAGAGTATACTCAAACTCATGTCCATTGAGTTGGTGATGCCATCCAACCATTTCATCCTCTGTCATCCCCTTCTCCTCCTGCCTTCAATCTTTCCCAGCATCAGGGTCTTTTCCAGTGAGTCAGCTCTATGCATCAGGTGGCCAAAGTATTGGAGTTTCAGCTTCAACATCAGTCCCTTCAGTGAACACCCAGGACTTATCTCCTTTAGGATGGACTGGTTGGATCTCCTTGCAGTCCAAGGGACTCTCAAGAGTCTTCTCCAACACCACAGTTCAAAAGCATCAATTCTTCCAATCTTGCAATTCTGAGTTTTCATTTTAGTAATCAAATTCTTAAACTTAATTTTCCAAGCCCATTTAACATTAAATATACCAACTGGTAACTGACATAACACCTGGGGGAGGCATGTGAGTATTGCCCAAACTAAGCACAAGGGTCTACTTCAAGCCAGACTGGGGTCCAGAGAGCTACCTTACCCCAGATCATCCCTCTGAGATGACTGGGCGATTTGGAGTGATGGGAAGACATTTTGTCTATTCTGGGTTCTAAATGAAAGGCTTTTAGACCCTAAAGCATTAGCTTAACTTCTAGACCTTGAGCTATATAAGAGACCTCCAAGAATATCCAATTACTCAATCCCTGATATTTGTATCCTTTCAATAAAATTAACTTCCTGAACACCTCCAGGATACTCCATACCCAACAAGGAAGTCTGTTCCCTTTCAGACAGGTACTCCTAAATTCTAGAGAGATGGAACCCCAATCACCTGGGACTCACTCAGAATCCTGTTATGACAAAATAACACTCCTTTTAAGACTTGAATTACAGATTAGCTTCCACTGGCCTGATAGCTGGCAGTGTCCAAGAATACATCTTGCCCTTTTCTCTTCCACTTCTCTTTCATTCAGTCCCTTCAAGTTCCCTTCCTGAGTTCAGTCCTTTATCAGGACTAGACTACGTGCAACCTCATCCCATTTCTCTCACCCCAGTTCTTTCCCTTATAAAAACCTGCAGCACACTGTGCCAAATTATTCTTCCTAAAGGTCTATTGTTACTTCCTTGCTGCTGCTGCGGGAGTAAAATCTCAGCCCAAGGTTTGAGGCTCCTGTTCTCTGGTCCCAACATAACTTTCCAGCTTAATCTCCCAATCATCTGTAACCTTTGACTCACTCTTAAACTCCTTTTTCATCCCTTTTATGGGCTGAAATTGTGTCCTCTCAAAATTCATATGTTGAATTCCTAGCTTGCAGTCGCTCAGAATGTGACTGTATTTGGAGAGAGGATCATTAAAAGAGATGTTTAAAATAAGGCAGTTGAAGTAGGTCCTCATACAGTCTGAATGGTGTCCTTTATGAAAAATTTTTGGCCATACTAAGGGATACCGGGGTGCATATGAACAGGTAAAAGACCCTATAAGGACAGAGAAAAAAGGCAGCCATCTGCAAACAAAGGAGAGAGGCCTCTGAATGAAATCAACCCCGCTGACCCTTCGATCTTAGACTTCTCCCGTCCAGAGAAATAATCTTCTGTTGTTTAAGCCATCCAGTTTGGCAGCCCTGGCAAACTAACACAATCCCTAACTCTACCCAATATTTTGTTTACTATCAAGAATGTTCCCTCTCTCATCTGTCCATTTATGTTTTCCTTATTCTTTGAGCCCTCTCCTCATACATATCCTCCTGGGTTGCTTTCTCAGGCCAAGCACTGAATATTTGCTGCTTGGTATTATTAGTGTTCTTTTCATGGCTTATTTCCCTCAAGTAGCTGGAAAAACTTGTCTTCAAGTAGCTGGAAAACTTGTCAAGGTCAGCTTTATAGTTTTATACTTCATGTTTCCAATAAAATAGCTCAGACATACTAGATACTCAAGAACTATCAGAGTATATTCAAGTCATAACAGAAAACCATATTCAAAATGGAAATTTTATTCTTTGATATAACAAGTCCAGAGATAGGAATCTGGGGGTTGGTTAGCTCTTTAACTCAACAGTGTTATGATTGTTTCCATCTTTCTTCCAGCTCCCCTCAGGGTGCCAAGATGACTCTGCTGTTTCAGGCAGATGTAGATGCAGAAACAGCATCATTAGAAGAAGAAAGAAACATTCCCTCCAACGCACATCATTTGGGATGAAACCTTCCTCGAATGCCACCACCACCACCCCAGGAAAGTTTATTTCATTAGCCAAAATTTTACCTTCTGCTTGTTCCCACATCAGTCACTAGCCAGGGAAGCGGGCTACCCTTGATTGGCTGAGAAAAGTAAGTACGTGCCCATGTGCAGAAAAGTAGTCAGGTGTACACACTCTGGACTTTGCTGATAACAAAAAGCACGTGAGTAAGGCTGGGGTGGGGTAAGAGCTAGTATTTATTGCACTTAACATATACCAGTCATTGTTATAAGCACTTCCAATGTATTATTTAATCTTAACCACACCCTATGAGGTAGAACTATTGTCCTCATTTTACAGATGAGGAAATCAAGGTATAGGATGAAGTAAACTGGCCCAAAGTCACACATGTACCACCAGGTGGTAGAACTGGGATTCAAACCTGGCCATTTGGTTTCAGAACTCACGCTGTTAGGTATCATATGTTTCCTCTCTCTTAATCAAAGGTATCTGCCCCAAAAATAGACATGATGATTAAAAGTGTTGACATCTTTCTGAGTGACAGTGGCCCTACTGACTCCTGCCACCTACACATTCTGAGGAGCCAGTGTTGACTCACTTTGGTGAATGACAGGCAGGGCAGACAGGGATGCTCGCTGGTAGAAAATGGAATGCAGAAGTCCTGCTGGAAGAGCTTCAGTACGAATGTGTTGATCCCTGCTCTTGGGCTTTCTCTTTTTCAATCTCGGAGCCCCAGGCATAAAGAAAGTAAAGTTGATTCATCTGAGATACTGCCCAAACTCAGTTTTCATGGAAAACTACCCTGTTAATTGACTGCATGTGCCCATAAGACTTGGGTTTTAAGTCTCATTGGGTTCTCAAGACTGTGAGGGATAAGAGCACATAAACTCCACATGTGTTTTCTTTGGACTCTCTCATTTTCTATTTCTTCTCATTTCATTTTTGTTGAAGCCTGCTTTGCAAAAGGAAACCAGGGATACATCTCTCTTAAACACATAAAAGCCAAGAAATGTGGAAAGTTTCTGCTTAAATGTTAATTGTAATGTTTTCATGTCCTGAATTCTCTTACCAGTTAAATAAGAAGAATGGAATTTGAAGCCATGCCAGATCAAGGATGAGATGGTTAGATAAGCATCACTGACTCAATGGATATGAATTCAAGCAAACTCCAGGAGATAGTGAAGAACAGGGAAACCTGGTGTGCTGCAGTCCATGGGGTTGCAAAGAGTTGGGCACGACTTGGTGACTGAACAATAGATCAAGCTGCCTGTATCTTAAAGTCCCTCATATAGGCTGCATAGTTAACTTCTAAATTCCTTGGCCATATTTGTAAGTTCATATTCTTTCATTTAGGCTCCTTTAAAGTAGGAACAGTAGGTGTGAACATTTGAAGCTATAATGTAAGTAGTGATACTTCTAAAGGTAAAAGCAGTTACCATTTCTGTTTTTAGCTGTTCACGAGATACCTTAAAGTTCAATGATGTCTGGCCTTGTGGCTGAGATACGAAGTTGGCTCATGTCCTTCAAAGCTAGAGGCAAGGAAATGGTGAGGCAAGTTACCCAGCTAGTGGGTGAGCCTTGCCAATCCCCCAGCATCTTCAGTTCAGCACAGCTCTTTTGGTTCTGTTCATTATTGCCTACTCATTAACTGTCGTGAATGATTAAACAAAACAGAAACTATGTCTCTTTGTGTAAAAATGTCCCCAAAAGAAATGCTGGTGATGGAAATGAAGAGGTTTAAAAAAAGGTTGGTTTGCAATATCTTGTAATCACCTGTAATGGAAAAGAATCTGAAAAAGAACATATATGTGTGTATAACTGAATCACTTTGCTGTACACATGAAACCAATACATTATAAATCAACTATACTTCAATTTTTTTTAAAAGGGGGAAAAAAAGAAAATGGTGATTTTGACCCAAATAAAAACCAAGATTAAAAAGAGTGAACACTTAAATTTGGAAGAGCTTGGCTCTGTGCCACAAATGACTTTATGTATAGTAATGTGAGCCCTAGGGCCCTAAGTCTCTGTAGTGGTGGGTCTCCTTTTCCTTTAGAAGCCAAGCCAAATGACATGAGTCCCTCAGTCGACATACAGGGAAAAGTCTACTGCCTCCCCAGCCTTAGGGGCCCCTATTTCTCTATTTTCCCGAGAGCAAGCTCTTCCCTGAAGCGCTTTTCTGTGAAACTCCATCAGCCGGCCGGCCAGCTCGGGGCCTGGACTGAGCTCTCAGCCACTACTGCCCCAGCACCCCCACATCTCTGTCCCACTCGCTGCACCCCTCCTGGTCCTTTCTCCAAAGCAGGACATGGCTTTAAAAAGGGGAGCTGGGAGGGCCTCGTTGTGAGAAGTTGTATCTAAACATCAGAAACTGCTTACACATTTCATTTAGTCTCACTTATATCATGCACATTTTATACGTCTCATGTCTCCTAAATTAAATGGGATTTTCTCCAAGGTCAAGGGCTGTTGTATTTTTGTATTCTTCCATAGCAACCAGTGCAGCATTTTGCACAAGCAAGAGTTCAGTGAATCACATTAGTCTCAAAAGCATTTCATCCTTAAATATACCTTTAAACACTCAGCCAGCAGAGAATCTGGCAAGCTACATGCTTGCTAAGTAAAGGAAAATCCAGGGAAACACATTAAGTATCAGATAGCCAACCCAAGGCTAGACTTCCTTCTTGCTTCCCGTTGGTAGCCTGTGACAAATTCTTATTAGAAAGCCTCCCAAACATGCCAAGATCTGGTCATCTGTGCTTGCCTCCACGCTGGTGAGCCCAGACCTAGAGCTTGAATTATCAGTTTCTGCTGACCTGTGGTATAATTTCTTGTCTTTTGGATTCAACTTCCCCTCAACTTCTTACCAGCGTCTCTGTATGCCTTCAAGTTCCATTCAGCCCCTATTTCCTTAAGATAACCAGCTAAGTTAGTTCTGCAGAAAGACACTGGATCCTATGATGTCTCTGAAGGCCTAAGAAGACTTTTTAAATACATTAGAAATTCCTCATAAGGTTTTGTGAAAGCAATTCAGATGGCTGGGAAGGGTTTACCACAATTCCAATTTGGGATTTACATGACTTTTCTTAGAAGACATTTCCATTTCTTCCAGGATTACTGTCTTCTTCAAATGGTTTCCTTGGGCCAAGAACAACACAATCAGGACTGGAAGGGTAACCCAGGAGGCACATTATTTTGTGGTGGAATTCCTGAATGAAGAATAGCAAGACCAATGTTTCCCTACCAGTTCTACAACTGATTTGCTGATTTACCTGGACACGTTACTCTTCCTTTGAGCCCCAGGATCCTTGGTTGTATAACAGCACTCAGGATTGCCATAAAGACCAAATAACATGAATGAATTAGAGACCACTCCACAGCATGCTCACTGCTGCAGTATTACAGCATAGTATTATCATAGTCAGAGTAATTCACTGAGTTCTTCCACTCTGTAAGGCACTTACCTACATCCTTTTCAGCCTCCCATTTCTATAGCAAAACTTCACAAGTAAGATTCTTTCAGGCACACCTTCCCCTTTGGAGCTGTGCTTTTGACAAGCCCTCCTTACCTAGCTTCGCCTTTCCTACTTTTCCTTCAAGGACCTGCTTGGAACTCCCTGTACTCTGAGTGAAGTCCTTTAGTGGTATCCTCAGTGATTATGTCCCTTTGGACATAGTCCAAAGGGAATTCCTCTGAATTCCCCTGGCATGGCTGCCATTTGGTCCCAGGCAGCTGATTCTAAGCATCTCCTGTCTTGTTGGTGATGCATGTTCTGAGTACAGGACATGTGTAGTTACTACCTCTGTAACTTCAGTGTCTTTCTTTGAGGGCAAGGTCTGTGATTTATGCATGCCTCTTTGTATTCTTAGCTCAAACAATGTGTTTTCATTAACAGTGACTTTTGGGGGTTGTACTGGGTTGACAAGTGTCCCCTCAAAGTTCATGTCTTTGCATATGTAATCAAGTTATGAATAGGTCATAGTGGATTTCTTTGTTGTTTTACCTCTAAGTCATGTCTAACTCCTTTGCAACCCCATGGACTGTAGCCCACCAGGCTCCTCTCCGTCCATGGGATTTCCTGGGCAAGAATACTGGAGTGGGTTACCATTTCCTCCTCCAGGGGATCTTTCTTGACCCAGGGATCGAACCCTAGTCTCCTGCATTGGCAGGCAGATTCTTTACCACTGAGCCACCAGGGAAGCCCATACTGGACTTAAGATCCTTCAAAGAGAGCACAGTCTGGCCAATGCCTTGATGTCACACTTCTAGACTCTAAATTGTGACAGAATAAGTTTATACTGTCTGAAGTCACCCAGTTTGTAGTGACTTGTTACGGCAGTCCTGGGAGACTAATACCCCAGGAGTGCTAAGCACACTGTAGGGTGTAGTGGAGGCCTTAGGGGGCCACCACCCAGCCTAGGGGCTTCCCTGGTGGCTCAGCAGTAAGGAATCCACCTGCCAACACAGAAGACACAGGTTTGATTCCTGAGTTGGGAAGATACCCTGGAGAAGGAAATGGCAACCCACTCTAGTATTCTTGCCAGGGAAATCCCATGGACAGAGGAGCTTGGTGGGCTACAGTCCATGGGGTCACAAGAATTGGACATGACTGAGTGACTAAGCATAAACACATACCTATGCAGCTGAGAGGCATCCTTCCTGAAGACCTGGGATGCTGATCAGAGCAAGGCTTTAAGGGAAGAGGGTAACTGAAGAGGACAGGGAATGAACTGAATATAGTCTGGGTAGAAAAGAGTTTACAAGCATTATGGTAAAGGTACTTTTAAATATTTATTTATTTAATTCTGTTTTGGCTGTGTTGGGTCTTAGTGGCAGCACTTGGGATCTTCAGCTCTTGGGCTCAGTTGTCCCACAGCATGTGGGATCTTTAGTTCCTGAGCCAGGGATCTAATGGGTGTCCTCTGCACTGGAAGGCAGATTCTTAACTACTGGACCAACAGGGAAGTCCATACAGGTATTTTTTAAGGTCTTATCATAGAAACAGTTTACTTTATGACAAAAGGTTGATCCTGGAGTTGGAAACAGGGGTGCAAGTAAGTGAATGGACAACTACTTTATGATATGATATATCCAAATTTTTAAACTGACCAATTTGGGAGAAACTATGTGTGTATGGATTTCATAGCAGCCCTTGCTTAGATAACTGGGGCCTATGGTGGGAGCCGGGCTGAGGGTGGCTGGTGGACCACTGAGCCCTGGAAGTCACAGTTTCCTCAGCTGTTATCTCATGGACACTGGGGCAGACCATGCTAGTCTGAGTTCCGGTTCTGCCATTTACTGGCATGTCATTTCCCCTCACTTGCCTCCCTCTCCTCTGGAAAATCAGAATAGAAAAAATAGCATCTCCCTCATAAAGTTGTGAGGGTTGAAAGATTAATCTGCACAAATTGCTTAGAACAGTGCTCACAGCAGGTAACAGAAGGCTTAGTTGTTCTTATCATTATCATGAGGGAGACCAGAAGGGTGAATAATGTGACCTTTAATGACTCTTCCAGAAACAGGGGGGCCCCACTGGAGAGAGAAATGCAAAGTTGGCCATTTGCTTGAAAATAAGTGCAAAGTATTAGAGTATTTATTAAAATACCTGTTTTCCAAACACTGGGGATTTTTTTTTTTTTTTTTTAAAGCAGGGTGATCTCAGAGTCTCTACTACTGTGGGCAGATTTCAGAGCCTAGGAGTAAAGGATATGGGGTCCTATGCAGCTCCCTCTTTTAGGATTCCTGGGTCGTAAGGCCTAACCGGTTTTACCTGGTCCGATCTGGCTCCTCACCAACACACCTGGCATACAGCAGGCGCTCAGTCAACGTGGGTTAACTGAGGACGGAAGGAAGAAACCGGCTGGGACTGACTTCCCTGGTGCATCCCTGGCCTGTAAGGTGGCCCCCCAGGAGCCTCGCTGGCCACCAAGGACTCGGAGCGCAGCGAGAGAAGTCTGGAAGGTCGGGAATTAGAAGGTCTGGAAGGTAGGGCATCCACTTCTCAGAGTTGGTCTATTCACAAGAACCCGCCACCAAGGCTGAGGCGTAGATATTGCCCAGTTGGTTAAGTAGGCGTGTTTCCGGCAATTGGGTGAACAGAAATGGGACCGGATACCATGCCGGCACGGCCCGCCACCCTCACCCCCGCTTGACGGTAAAGAGGAAGCCTTAGAGTGTCTATTTGACCTGCAGATACAGACGGGAAAACAACTTTGTAGTCTATTTATGGGGCATAAAACTCCACCTTCCCACTCCACTCCTAGGTATTTCTCCAGGCTGCCTGGGACACTGACCTGTGGGTCTTAACCAGTGAGAGCGAGGCGATTCCTGCAGGACCGGAGCCTCGCAAAGGAAAAAGCAACGAGTCGCAGATGTGTTTGCTCTGTCACCGCCCTCTGATCATCTCTGGGCAAGTCACTTAGCTCTCCAGACCTCCGCTTTCTTGCTGTTGAATGCGGGGAGGGAACCGAAGCTGGCTGACGCTCCGAGCGGCGGCGGAGAGCGCAGCGCACCGCGCACCTGGGAACTTAGTCCCCGGCGCGGCGCCGGGGCCCCGGAGCGCGGGGCCGGAGCTCCCTCTGCGGGAGCGCGGCGGCGACGCTCCTCCTTTCCCTCCACGTCACGGGGGCCGCTCAGCGCGCTCCCAGCCCCCGGCCGGGGGAGAGCGACTCCCCAGCCGGGCGCGCCGAGGAGGTGGCGGCGGAGGACGAGGAGGAGGCGAGAGCCTGGAGCCAGAGGCTGCCGCCGCCGCCGAGGGGCCGGGAGCCTAAAGCGCAGCTCGCGGCCGGGCCGGAGCGACTCGGGGACTCCGCGCCCGGGGCTCCCCTGCTCCCTTTTCGTAAGTCCACTCGGCCACGCAGGCCGGCGAGGAACGCTTGGGGCCAGCGTGCGGGTCTCCTGGCCCAGCCTCGGATGCCCGGGACCCCTTCCTCACGACTTTCATTTCCCCGCCGGGGAGAACTTGGGCGCCGCGTCCCTCGCTCGGTGGGGGAGGGAGAGGTAGGAAGGAAGGGGTCAGCCCGGGGCAGCCGCCGCGCGAGCCTAGCTGAGCCCTGGCCCGGCTGCGCGCCCTCGTTGACTCGGGCCCCTGCCGGTGGCCGGACGCTGCAAAGTTCTCCGAGGCCGCCCGGCTGCGGGGCGGTCAGCGCGCGTCTGCCTGAGACTGCCCTGCAGAGACGCGGCCGTGGTGCCCGCACCCCGGGCTCCCGGCGCCGGGCAGGGCCGGTCTGGGAGGCCGGGGGCAGCCGGGCGCACCCGCACCTAGGTTTGGTCCCGGGCTCTCCCCGAGCGGTGAGGACGCGGCTCCCCGTCGCGCCCCTTCCGGGGCTGGGGATACTGCGGTCTTTCTCCTCCCGGCCGCCGAGAGCCGCCCAGGTGAGGGGCGAGGGGCGGGTCTGTGAGGGACCTGCGGAGCCGGGGGTCGGACGCACGCTGTGCCGCGCCGTCGCCAGCCTCTCCGCAGCCCTGGACCCGCGGCGCGTCGCCGCGCCGCGCTGCTCGTGGGCGGCACGGGACGCGGCGCGCGGGAATGGGCTGCTGGCGTGGCTTCTCCTTTAGGACCAGGTGGGCGTGCGCGTCTCTCAGTAGGTCGCGGATTAGAAGCTGCGGAGCGGTCCTCCCCGCCGCGCCTGCCGCTGGGACGAGCTTCTGCGCTTTTTACGGTCAAGTTTTCGTACCGCAGAGCTGGCCCGGATCGTCCCCTTGTGAGGTGGCGGCACCTCCTCCATCGAGCTGGGAGCCTCCGAGGATCCGAGCCAAGAGATCTAGGCTCTCGAGTCAGTTTACCATCTTCACGTAGGCTAACAGTGCGAGCGGATGGATACTGTATGTATATTTCAGAACTGAGTTGTCCTGCTCGGCGAGGTTTTCCTTGTGGTTGTAGTGGGAACCGTGTTTTCCTCTCGCTGGATAAGGGAGAGGTGACCTTCGCCCTTAGGCACTTGTCGTTCCCTCTTCTCGTCCTTTAAACTGAAAAGAGGCAAACCAGATTAAGGGAGTTGGGAATGACATTCAGTGATATTAAATTAAATGTTCATGTGGTTCGGTAGATAGAAGTCACCTCTTCTGGTTTTACAGAAGCATGCCCTTATTGAACCACCTATCAGTTTAAGACAATCTAGAACCTAGCTGTCAGTTTTGACAGCTTTTGTTGATGGCGTCTTGAGGAAGTAAAATCTTTAAAAGTCAGGAGGTTACTGCAGAAAGCAGTTCCTCTATTGCACTTTCTAAGAATCAATTCTCTGTGAGAAATGATCAATTAAGCTGCTGTTGAATCGTATCATGCTTGTATTTGCAGAGAAACAGTATCCAAAGAATCAGGTTGTGTGGCACTGAGTGAAAGGATTTCCTTTGGGGGCGGGAAGTGGGGACAACTGTAAATTTGTCTCCTTTGAGAGGCACATTTACTGAATGCCACAAGGTCTGCACAGAGGGAGGTAAGAGTGAATGGCGGGTTTTGGGCAGTAAGTCAAGTTTGGCGCTTGGCTTCACACTAAGTACCCTCAGGATAGGTGGGCAGTCAATAGTTATCACTGACTTTGAATGAGCTCAGTTGGGCGGGCGGGGGCAGGTGGGGCTGTAGTGATGTCCAGTTCCTGGTCCCCTGAGAATGACTGACGATAGAAGTCACAGAAGCTAACACGTTCACCATCTACTGAAACAATGTTTTGAAGCCCACGTGACAGTGAAATTTGAAGTTTTACTTTGTAGATCATGGAAATTTAATGGTAAGGAGGGACATAGATGGAAACCATAAAAGAGAGCTGCACTGTAGCTCAGAGCGGCCCCTGGAATGTGACTGCTCAGTATGATTTGGTGCCCTGGGCCTTATCATAGCCCCACATACTGGAAGAAAACTGTGATGGCTAAAACTATGATTATGAAGTAAAACTGTGGTTTCCTTTTTTGGTTTAGATGCAGGAAGAAAGCAATAAGATAGGAAGGTTGTGTGATGTGAGGTTGAAAAGCCAATCTGTCCCAAATTCAGTGAGCCCTTACTGTGTGCCAGGCCCATATTGGGGTGCAGGGGGACAGATGTAGCTCACTGATCTGGGGGAGGCAGGAAGCCTTCTTGGGGAGATTTAAGGTGGACCTGATGGATGAGTGGGATTCCCAGGTGGCTCAGTGGTAAAGAACCCACCTGCCAAGGCAGGCAACACAGGGGACCTGGGTTCAGTCCCTGGGTTGGGAAGATCCCCTGAAGGAGGAAATGGTAACCCACTCCAGTATTCTTGCGTGGAAAATTCCATGGGCAGAGCCTGGCAGGCCACAGTCCCTGGGGTCGCAAAGAGTTGGATACAGTTGAGTGACTAAGCACACAATCACTGTGGTCTGATGGATGAGTAGCAGCCACGTAACTAAGCAGAAGCCACATAACTAATGTAGTAGGTTACAAACAGTCTGATTATGCTGTCATTCCACTGTCAAACTCATAAAACATAAACCATCACCATCTACTGAAGCGATGTTTTGAAACCCACATGACCGTGAAATTTGAAGTTTTACTTTGTAGATCGTGGAAATTTAATGATGAGGAGGAACATAGATGGAAACCATGAAAGAGAGCTGCACTGTAGCTCAGAGCGGCCCCTGGAATGTGACTGCTGAGTCCCTGGCTCTGACCCTTCCACTGCCTACCTTGTGACCTTTCACACGTTTCCTTACCTTTCTGCCCTGGTTTCCTGGTCTCTGAAATGGCCCCACGGCGGAGGGGTGTGTGTTCTGGTCCCTGCTCAGGGGCTGTGGGGAGGATTGCCTGTGTGCATGAGGTGTGCACAAGGTAGGCATGTGTGCATTGTGTGTGCACAACACTTGTGTGTACGTCATCTCTGTACAGTGTGTGCCTGTGTGCCTTGTACCTGGTGCATAATGAATGCTTGGGAAGCCTTAGAGCGGGTGGTTTTATGATGATGATCTCATTCCCATCTTTTCCAGATGTAGAATCGGAGACTCAGAATTTTGAGATCCTGTCCAAGTCCAGAGAGCCCAACAGCAGTGGAAGTTAAGGCCAGGATCCCATTTGCCTGACTCACAGGCAGGGTCACTTCCCCCTTAGCAAGTCAACAAGTATAACATGCTGGATGCTGCATGAAATTCATAAAAGGATCTGGTCACTGCTTGTCAGAATGCAATAAGCAAAGCAGATAATAACAATGTCAAGGCTTACAGACTTTTCCCAAGCAATTTAGAGATATATGTTTTGTATTAATTTGCATTGCTTTGCATGCCATTTTATAGGCATTTTCACATGCTGGTTATTTACCAACTGGGATCTACAGGCTGAAGCTTCACATATATAAGATCAAATTATATTAATCAGGAGTTGAATGCAGCTGCTTCAAAACCTAATGGGCCCCCAGGCATGGTGTGCTCAGTGTGGATTTTAAGGGAAAGGATTGGGTCAATATTTACTATTTTAGAAGATATGGGAAACCAGATACCATTTGGTAAAAGCAGGTCACATCTTAATATGTAATGAAGCTTGATTTGCTGAACACAATAGAAAATTCAGGAAAAGTAGAAGACCAGAGGGAAACTGCCTATTATATAAAAATGCCAGAAATGGAAGCAGAAGTCTGCTTTGTGAAGCTGAGCTAGTAAGAAACACTAAGGGTCAGAAAGCAAAGGTGGAACTTCTGCTAAACAATAAGGTTTTAGAAGGAGCATATTCTTAAATATAAATGTGTGGTGTTTCAAAACCAGTAAATTCTCCCTAATTTGGACTTAGCAGAAAAACAGGCCATTGTGTCTTAGGAAAATCTTAGAAATATATATATATATATTGTGAAAACAAGATGTTGTTTCTTAGAGCACCGGTTCTCAAAGTGTGATCCCTGGACAAGCTGCACGAGCGTCACCTGGGAACTTGCTAGAAATGCCAATTCTGCAGCCATCAGACCAGCTAAATCAGAACCTCTGCCAGTGGGGCCCAGTAAACCTATGAATTAATATTTGCAGCCATGCCTCTTTGTTTTTTCCCTTCTTTGGTCTTAGCCTTCCGTTTCCCTCCTGTGGTCACTAGCTCACTGTGCTGCTTACTTTTCCATCAGACAGTGTCCTGGTAGAGGGTGGTACCCAGACACAGACCCATCCGTTCCTCTGTCCCACAGTCTACGCTGATGGAAAATGCTAAGATCCCTTTAGGCTCTAACGTTCTACAGCTTGTGGTTTTCATGTTGCCCAGGATTATACTGGTTTGGTTTCTGGTTTGGTTTTTCTGCCTTTTAAAAATCTTTTGGCAGTCTTGTACCAAACAAACTGGGACTCTTCCTGAATATACAGTCAGCCAAAACCCTGAACCATTCTCTCCAGATGCTCCTGTGAAATCACGTTTCTCCAGCTGGTACGATGCAGTTAATTTCGTGGACCTGACTGTTAGCCTTTGTATGTATCTCTGTTCAGTTTCATCTTACTAGACCCAAGTTTGCCCAGATCTGTTTGGGTCCTTCTGTCCTTTTTCACGTGAACCTTTGAGCCCTCTGCTGATCTCTCTGCTGGTGTCCTGGCCTGAGGAAGTAAATAACAACAGGAGCATCTCGATTAGAGGCCTTTGTCACAGTTAATGAGGCTTAAAAACTTGGCATCTTTATGGACCCTGGGGGGCCTAAAATTGGAAGAATGCTTGTCATCAGCCCCACTGGTGTTTGCATTTAAATTACTGCTGTTCGGAAGTGCCCCTCGCGTGGTTTCTCCATGTGAGGCCTGTTTCCAGATCCTTCCTGAGTGCCCCCCATGGTTCAGTCTCCCTAGTACATTCGGCAGGAGCAGTTGGTCTCTGACAATTGCTTTTCCCTCCCTATTATGTTTATACCATCAGCGTCTTGGTTTTTTGCGTAGGTGATCCAAGGTAAGTTTCAGCTTGTTAATGGTCAGATTAAGGTGAATTCAGAAATTTCCAACTAATGGGAAGCAAAAAAATGTGCCTTGTCATTTCTCTGTGCTTCAGGACTCTATCCCTCCAGGCTCTAGAATTTAGATATTTTGTGGTCAAGTCTGTATTTTGCTGGGAGATTAGGGTTATTTAATTTTTTTAATGTGAAATTTTGCTCATATATGATTCTTTTTTTTTATTTTATTTTATTTTTAAACTTTACATAATTGTATTAGTTTTGCCAAATATCAAAATGAATCCATCACAGGTATACATGTGCTCCCCATCCTGAACCCTCCTCCCTCCTCCCTCTCCATACCATCCCTCTGGGTCATCCAAGTGCACTAGCCCCAAGCATCCAGTATCGTGCATTGAACCTGGACTGGCATCTTGTTTCATACATGATATTTTACATGTTTCAATGCCATTCTCCCAAATCTTCCCACCCTCTCCCTCTCCCACAGAGTCCATAAGACTGTTCCATTCATCAGTACACAGGGTTATTGTTATCATCTTTCTAAATTCCATATATATGCGTTAGTATACTGTATTGGTGTTTTTCCTTCTGGCTTACTTCACTCTGTATAATAGGCTCCAGTTTCATCCACCTCATTAGAACTGATTCAAATGTATTCTTTTTAATGGCTGAGTAATATTCCATTGTGTATATGTACCACAGCTTTCTTATCCATTCATCTGCTGATGGGCATCTAGGTTGCTTCCATGTCCTGGCTATTATAAACAGTGCTGCGATGAACATTGGGGTACACGTGTCTCTTTCCCTTCTGGTTTCCTCAGTGTGTATGCCCAGCAGTGGGATTGCTGGATCATAAGGCAGTTCTATTTCCAGTTTTGTAAGGAATCTCCACACTGTTCTCCATAGTGGCTGTACTAGTTTGCATTCCCACCAACAGTGTAAGAGGGTTCCCTTTTCTCCACACCCTCTCCAACATTTATTATTTGTAGACTTTTGGATCGCAGCCATTCTGACTGGTGTGAAATGGTACCTCATAGTGGTCTTGATTTGCATTTCTCTGATAATGAGTGATGTTGAGCATCTTTTCATGTATTTGTTAGCCATCTGGATGTCTTCTTTGGAGAAATGTCTATTTAGTTCTTTGGCCCATTTTTTGATTGGATCATTTATTTTTCTGGAGTTGAGCTGTAGGAGTTGCTTGTATATTTTTGAGATTAGTTGTTTGTCAGTTGCTTCATTTGCTATTATTTTCTCCCATTCTGAAGGCTGTCTTTTCACCTTGCTGATAGTTTCCTTTGATGTGCAGAAGCTTTTAAGGTTAATTAGGTCCCATTTGTTTATTTTTGCTTTTATTTCCGATATTCTGGGAGGTGGGTCATAGAGGATCCTGCTGTGATGTATGTCAGAGGGTTGATTCTTAAAGGAGTACACTTAAATAATCACACACACACAAAAGTTTTAAAAGGCAGAAAGCAGAACAGTTTTATGGCGAGAATGCTTTTGAGCCATGGTTGCTGGAGCATGAAAAACGCCTGGACCCCTGGGCTCTCACATTCATGGTCCTTCACGATCATTCATGATCCTTATCCAGTCCAGGTGGCTCGGGTGGTAAGGAATCCGCCTGCAATGCAGGAGACTCGGGTTCCGTCCCTGGTTGGAGAAGACCCTTGGAGAAGGAAATGGCAACCCCCTCCAGTATTCTTGCCTGGGAAATCCCATGGACAGAGGAGCTTGGTGGGCTCGAATCCATGGGGTCGCAAAGACTCGAACATGACTAAGCAACTAGCACTTTATGCAGTCCTACTCAAGCCCTCTCCCTCCTCTGTCACGCTGCGTTGAAAGACCAGCTTTAAACCAAACTGCAAAAAATCCCAATAAAATCCAAGCCTACTTTCCTCCTCCAGGATGCTACCAAACCTTTTTTGATGTGACATTCTAGCTTAGCATGGCAAGAAAAAAAGAAGTGCTGGGTGATAAGGGAACTGTTTGTAATCTCTAGGAAATCTCCATGATATCCTGTACTTCTGCCTCTTTGACTGCTTTTCCTTCTTCCTGCCCGCCTTGTTGTTTTTCCAGTGTAGTTCAGGGGAAAATAGATGAGGTTGTCGCTTTGAAGGAAAGCTTCCTGGCTGTGCTCAGACTCAGGTCTGTCAGCTGGTCTGCTCTTGGATAAAGGTTCTGCAGGACTTTGAAAACCTTGTTTTTCAATCCTGTTTCTGTAGACCTTGGTATTTTCCTGGTCATCTACCAGATCCTACCAGGACAGCCTCTGGCAGAACTCATTCAGATGGCAGCAGAGGGCAAGCCCAGGATCAGCAAGAACTAGGCGTAGCCCAGCCCCTGTGTTCCTTCTCTGCATCACTGCAGCGTGGCTGGATATTTGCAGTGTGGCATCCTTGCCCCATGCCCCCACGTTCCTTCTGGGGGGCAGTAAGGAGGGCTGTCTCTGCCAGCTGTCGTCTTCCCCAGGTTCTCCCTTCCTTCAGCCCTTCCAGCCATAGCCTGCTCTACTCTCAGGCAGAAGCAGAGAGATGTGAAAGCTGATGGGTTGGGGGAGAGAGGCAGAGTGACACACAGGTAGGCACAAAGTAAGTCGCCAAGGCTGGATCGTGGGAAAATACTGCCAAGTGATGTGAAGATCATGCAACTGGAGTAAGCGATGTGCAGCCAGAGGGGAGATGCGAAGGAAAAGCGAAAATGTGAAAGCCACTCAGTCGTGTCCGACTCTGCGACCCCATGCGCTGTATGTAGCCCACCAGGTTCCTCTGTCCATGGAATTCTCCGGGCAAGAATACTAGAGTGGGTAGCCATTCATTTCTCCTGGGGATCTTCCCAACCCAGGGCTCAAACCTGGGTCTGCCGCACTGCAGGCAGATTCTTTACTGTCTGAGCCACCAGGGAAGCCCTAACATAAGATGAACACCACAGCAAAAGAATCTCTAAAGAAAAGAAACTTTTCTAAATGCTAGCTAGTGACTTACCTTTTCTGGGAGTTTATCCCTAAACAACAAAATTTAAATGTAACAAAACCACTGGGATTCCTCAAATTGTGTTGTCAAGTCTCTCAGAACCTCACTAGTTCTTTGTCTGTGTATTTATTCCGCCAGACAGCATAGTCTCTAGTTGTATTTCTGCAGGATCCAACGCCATGCCTGCCTGGGACGTAGTAGACACACAGTAAATGTTTGCTGGATGGATGGGCAGCCAGTGAAGGGGGATAGAAATAGGATATATAAAAATAAAGACGTGTAACATATGAACACAAGTGAAAGCAAAGCCATGAACTAGTGTTTGTTCACTCGTGTCCACAGCAGCAGCATTCGCGGTTGCCAAAGGGTAGAAGCAATGCAAGTGTCCATAAACAGACACTTTCCGCAAATGGAAAAACAAAATGTGGTTTTGTACATCCAAGGAAATACTATGCAGCCTTAAAAGGAAGGAAATTTACACGTGCTCTGTAATGTGAGTGAAACTTGAAGACTTGGTGTTAAGTGAGATAAACCAGCTATGAAGTGACATATTGCATGATTCCTCTAAAACAAGGTTCTTAGAGTAGTCGAATTCATAGGAAGATGAGCTAGAATGGCGGTTGCCAGGGGCCATGGAGAGGGGAGTGTTTAGTGTTTGATGGACACCGAGTTTCACTTGGGGAAGATGATAAGTTCTGCAGATGAGTACTGGTGATGGTTGTACAACAGTGTAATTGTGCTTAATGCCACTGAACCACAGCAAATGAAGCAACTGACAGAGAATTAATCTCAAAAATATACAAGCAGCTCATGCAGTTCAATACCAGAAAAATAAATGACCCAGTCAAAAAATGGGCCAAAGAACTAAACAGACATTTCTCCCAGAAGACATACAGATAGCTAACAAACACATGAAAAGATGCTCAACATCACTCATTATCAGAGAAATGCAAATCAAGACCACTATGAGGTACCATCTCACACCGGTCAGAATGGCTGCTATCAAAAAGTCTACAAACAATTAATGCTGGAGAGGGTATGGAGAAAAGGGAACTCTCTTACACTGTTGGTGGGAATGCAAACTAGTACAGCCACTATGGAGAACAGTGTGGAGATTCCTTAAAAAACTGGAAATAGAACTGCCTTATGATCCAGCAATCCCACTGCTGGGCATACACACTGAGGAAACCAGAAGGGAAAGAGACACGTGTACCCCAATGTTCATCGCAGCACTGTTTATAATAGCCAGGACATGGAAGCAACCTAGATGCCTATCAGCAGATGAATGGATAAGAAAGCTGTGGTACATATACACAATGGAGTATTACTCAGCCATTAAAAAGAATACATTTGAATCAATTCTAATGAGGTGGATGAAACTGGAGCCTATTATACAGAGTGAAGTAAGCCAGAAAGAAAAACACTAATACAGTATATTAATGCATGCCTATGGAATTTAGAAAGATGATAATGACAATCCTATATGCGAGACAGCAAAAGAGACATAGATGTAAAGAACAGTCTTTTAGACTCTGTGGGAGAAGGCGAGGGTGGGGTGATTTAAGAGAATAGCATTGAAACATGTATATTATCATATGTGAAATAGATGACCAGTCCAAGTTCAATGCATGGAACAGAGTGCTCAGGGCTGGTGCACTGGGATGACCCTGAGGGATAGGATGGGGAGGGAGGTGGGAGGGGGGTTCAGGATGGGGACACATGTACACCCATGGTGGATTCATGTCAATGTATGGCAGAAACCACCACAATATTGTAAAGTAATTAGCCTCCAATTAAAATTAATTAATTTTTAAAAAAGAAAAAAGAAACATGAGGATAGAGAACAGACTTATGGACACGGGGAGAGGGTAGGAGAGGGTGAGATGTATGGAGAGAGTAACATGGAAATTCACATTACCATATGTGAAATAGACAGCCCACAGGAATTTGCTGTATGGCTCAGGAAGCTCAAACAGGGGGCTCTGCATCAACCTAGAGGGGTGGGGTGGGGAGGGAGGTAGGAGGGAGGTTCAGGAGGGAGGGGGACATATGTATACCTATGGCTGATTCATGTTGAGGTTTGACAGAAAATAGCAAAATTCTGTAAAACAATTATCCTTCAACTAAAAAAAAATATGTTTAAAGAGAAAAAAAAATGGCTGAAATTTTAACCACGAATCCATCCATGTCCATCTACCTCTCCAGCCAGCCAGCCACCCATTTTTCCATCCATCTATCCAGACACTCACCCACCCATGACCTCACCACATTTATGGGACAGCTTTTCTAGGATAGGCTAAGGAACAAGACTTTTTAACACTACTGATTTTTTTTAATGGTTTTCTCAAATGGCACCCATTGGCTTTTCCTGCCAAAGTATACCCAGTGCATGAGCTGAGTTAGTCATCACTGTATTCATGGGAGTGAGCACCCCTGACCCTCTTTCACAGATGAGGAGGCAGAGTTCTAACAAGATTAGTGACCTCTTGTCAGTGCAGTTTAGGACTTCAGAAACCTTGGCTTTAAATTCCAAACCTTAATGCTATGCACAGATAAAGCAGGAGGGTGAGATGGAGGCAGCTGAGGGTATGGCAGGGAGGAGAGGAAGGGGAGCATGCAAGAGGAGGAGGGAAGAACAGCTGGACACACTTCACCCTCCATGGTGCTGATACTCTGTTTCTTGACATACAACAAGCTTGTTGCAAAACATGCTCTCACGAAGGCAGCCAACCTGCAAGGTGACCTTCAGAGATCCAAGAGGGGGTATGCTGTAAGCTGAAGAGAGCTTACCTGAGGCCTGGTGAGCAGACTGCTCAGTTCATGCCAGTATCAGAGTTAAATTGGTAACTCTGAGAGTTTGCTTTTCTTCAGAGGTTTATCTAAAACCACCATTTGCCTCTAAATCCAAACAGATGAGAATTTCAGCTTCATGTGAGACACATTTGTGCTTGCCTGTATATAGGATTATACTGTTGTTCAAGTGGACACTTTAACCTGGTTTCAGTTTAAGCTTTATTTGTTTGTGTGAAGCATTACCATTTTCATATGTTCTTTCAAAGTTGCACCTTTGCAAATTTGCTTACACGTATAAAGGCTTATTTTACTAGCATAATAAAACTGTAGAGTGGGTGGTCACTGCTGGTTGCATGGTTTGAGGATTTGGGGGCTGAGGTTGCTAGTATTCTCTTGGCCTGTTCATGGTCCCAAGGTGGTTGCTACCATACGAGCCATCATGTCAGAATTCCAAGCAGAAAAGTGGATGAACGGGGAAGGAAAGCCACAGATGGCATACCAGTGAATCAGGTTCATCTGAAGAGCTTTCCCAGATACCCCACACTGTATTTCATTGACTGCTCCTCTACAAGGGAGGCAGGGGGAAAAGTCTTTTAGAGGGGTATGGTTCTGCTGTCAACAATATAGAGATTCTCGTAGTAAAGGGAGGGTGGATGTTGGGAGGCAATTGCCATCTTTACCAGAGCCATACCTATTAATACAATCCTTCCCTACCAGATCTGCTTCTGAATTTCACCCTACTGAATTCTGTCTATTCTGGCCACACTGTTTCAGTGATTGTAACATTATAATTCACTTGGAGACCTGAAGAGTCTGATTACTACTTTTGCATTCTATTGAGTTGGCATATAAGTTTGCTGAGATACTTAGTTTTTAACTAAATAATCTTCAAAATTTTTATTAGCCAAAAATAAAACCTCCATGTTGAGACCTGTTATCTTAATTAAAACCATTACTAAAGAATATAACCAAAAAGAAACATTCACAGATATAAATGGGTTACCAATAGAGAGAGGGAAGGGGCGGGGGCCAGATATGGGTAGAGGATTAAGAGGTACAAGCTACTATGTATAAAATAAATAAGCTACGTGGGTATATTGTACAACACAGGGAATATAGCCAATATTTTATAATAAGTATAAATAGACTATAACCTTTGAAATTGTGAATCACTGTTTTGTACATCTGAAACTTAACATTATAAATCAACTATACCTCAGTAAAAATAAACATAGTAATAAAAACCATTGCTACAATGCCTCCTTTAGGAGATGCCAGCTGGAGAATTTTCTGAAGTCATTTCTAGATTTGACTTTGGGTAAGACATTTTACACAAAACCTCTGCTTTTGAAATTACTGTTTTGGCAGAATTTTCCTGAGCCCTGCCAATTTTATTTGTTCCATCCCTTTAAGTTCCTGGATCTTAACTTTATTGTGTCTCTGTGCACACAAGTTCTCAGGACAATACAGATCTTGACTCAGTCGTGACAGCCTGACAGTGTTGCCAGCCTAGAATTTTTTAGTGAAAGTGCAGAAGCATATTGAAATCTCCGGCTCGGCTCCCCACTACATTGGTGGAACACAGAAGACAAACAAAGGAGCCTTTCTGATGATTTAAAACTGTGTGTGTCTAATCCATTCAAGAAGAGTGTGGCCTGGCCTTAAGCCATTTCTGCTGTCCATAACCTTGATTCACATCTGCGGGTCCCTGTGCTGTCTCTGTGATGTAGTTATGAGCATTGGAGATTCTACTTTAAATGCACATGTGGAAATCAGAGTTATTGTACCTCTTCAGTTGCTGCATAACCCCTCTGAGGAATTAATTTTGGCCAGTGTGAAATAGAGAGTTAGCCATATAGTACCAAATAAGTGCTTCCAGAAATTGCTGGAGTGGGATGGACCCCAGGTACACGCTGCACAGAGAAAGTTCTTTCTTCTTTCTAGCACACTAAACATGCATTTGTTTGTTCATTTGTTTGTTTAAAGGAGTTAAATGTTTTCCAATTAAGGTTTTCCTCTTTATAGAAAAAGAAGCCAAAATAAAGCCACATTTTACAGTTAGAACATAAAGCATAAACTATGTATTGGTTTGTATTGGGCCAGCTAAGTATGGAAGGCAGAGATGACAAGAACTAGAGAAAGGAATGTAACTTTGCTGTTTATAAACTTGGGAGATACAGATTAAGTACATCAATAAACATCTTGTTTGTAACCTTTATATCTGCAAAGAAGGAAATATTTGATTTAAGCTATTGCCATCAGAGCTAAAATATGAGAGCATAGGTATTTTTGAACTAACCCTCAACCTGGTCCCCAGCCCCAATCTTGTTTTGCAACATAATGAGGGGCACAAATGGCTACAAAATAAAAAACTTCACCCAGTAAGATCATTTCTGGTCCTTTCAACTTCCTACTGCTGCTGCTAAGTTGCTTCAGTCGTGTCTGACTCCATGCGACCCCATAGCCGGCAGCCCACCAGGCTCCCTCGTCCCTGGGATTCTCCAGGCAAGAACACTGGAGTGGGTTGCCATTTCCTTCTCCAATGCGTGAAAGTGAAAAGTGAAAGTGAAGTCGCTCGGTCGTGTCCAGCTCCTAGCGACCCCATGGACTTCAGCAAAGACTTCTTAAGTCATATAGCTTTGCCCAGCAGGATACACGATCAGGTTTTGAGGTTTGCCCTGTGGACCAGATGAAACAAAGCCCAGAATCCTTGGCTGTCTCCTAATTGGTGTGACTATAAAAAGCTGGCTGAGTTCGGCACTTTTTTGCTCCATTGCTGCAAGCCCAGATTTCTGATGACCTTGAGGGTCGGACGTGAGGTAAGTACATCCTGATTCGGGTTGCTTGTTTCCATGTGACCTTAAATGACCCTATAAATCTCTCCCAAGCTTGAGAGGAGCCAGCCAAGTTGCTATTTGGAAGAATTATAATGTAAAGAGGTGTTTGATAGACTGAGATTCCCATCCAGCATTTTTATTCAGACCTCTGTTCTCACATCTTGTGGGTTAAGTAAACCTTTGTTTAAGAAAAGTTGTGACCGTAGTCCTTGTACTTGTCAACAGAAGCCTGCTGCCTGTAGAGGAAACTATCAGTTGTGACATGTTCCGCAGGGACCATAACCAGCTCCCCTTTGGATGAAGGGCATCTCGTTGCCCCAGTGGGACAGTTTTAACTGAACGGACAATCTGAGCGACTGAGCCAGGGGAGGCCCTGTTCAAGGGTATGTTTTGGGTACTCAAATTGCTGCAGCTTTCTCAGGACTGCTTTGTTAGTGGTTCCTGGAGCTGGCTTTGCTTGCCAGGGATCCTAGAGGGAGTCACTTCAATTTTGTACTATCTAGAGAATCGCCCTAAAGATAATGAACTCGGGGAAAGTTTATAGCTACTGCAATGCATGGAGTTACATAAACAGTTTGGCTGGTTGTAACCACACAGAAGTAGTTCTGTTGGCTCTCCTTGGGTGTCTTTTAAAGGAATTCTTTGGCTCTTGATCTTTCAGAAGATATAGAGCAGACGTGGGGAAAAAATTCTAAATTTTAAAATTTTAAATTTAACTAGAGTAAATTTTTCTGCCTTTCAAAATCCAAGATAGGTGTATGTCTTCAAGAACACTATGCGTCAGGCATTAACAAAAAAAGAATGCTTTCAGGAAGTGAAAAACAATAATTGAATGTCAGAATGAAGAGAATAATGAATGTACTATTTTAGAAATATAATGAATGTACTATTTTATAAAACTGGGAAAGAGTCAATATGTTGGTTTCCCAAGAAATCATCCATCCTGTAAAGGTCCTAGTACCTGATTTCTGCATATCACAGTTCTCTTTGCATAGTTATTTCATATGCATGGTGGTATAAGACATTCATAACAGCACTGTTGGGGAGCAAAACCATTATCTTGCTCAAGACTTGGGAAATAAAAAACTTATCCAAGATTAGATGGGGGCTTTCCCAGGTGGCACTGCCTGCCAATGCAGGAGACGCAAGAGATGCAAGTTCTATCCCTGGGTCGGGAAGAGTCCTCGGAGAAGGAAATGGCAACCCACTCCAGTATTCTTGGAAAATTCCATGGACAGAAGAGCCTAGTGGGCTACAATCCATGGGATCGCAAAGAGTCAGACACAACTGAGCACGCATACGTGTGCAGATAAGATTAAATGACTTAACCAGGGTCACTCGAGGCATTTTTGTGGCAGAGCCCAGATGGAACGTGAGTCTTCTGACTTTGTCCTGCTGAGCAGCACTCTGGGCCAGGTAGGTGTGTACTTGGGGCAGGCGGTAGAGTATAAATAAGGCTTGTCCCAGAGACAGACGTAAATAAGTTAACTGCTGCTGTGATGAGGGTGGGATTCCCTGGTGGCTCAGAGGGCAAAGAGTCTGCCTCCTATGCGGGATGAGTGTTGAGAAGCAAATAGGAGTACGACATTCAGGAAAGAGATTCGAGAAGGGTGATTAGAGAGGACCAGAGGGAAGAATATTTCTCTTACAACTTGAGGGATATGGAAGGGCCAGTCAGGCCAGGATTCAGGAAAAATGATCCCAATGGGAGAACAGCAAGTGCAGAGGTCCTGAGGCAGGAAAGTGCAGAGGTCCCGAGGTGGTGTTCTAGGAACTTGTAGAAAGGCTGGAATTGCTTAGAGCTTAATGAGTGATTAAAAAAAAAAAAAAGACTGAATAAAATGAAGTTAGTTAGAGAGGAAGGCAGGGGCAGGAACTAGCTAGGCCTTCTGGCCATGGCAAGGACTTAGGATTTTAGTTTTGTATGCAGTGAAACCCAAATGAAGGTGGTGTAGGTGTGGGGAGTGGGGCCAGGCCGGGGGTGTGATCTGACTGATGGTTTCAAAAGATACCTTTGTCTATACAGTACAGAGAGTGGGTTAGAGGGAAACAAGGCGGGCGAGTAAGGAGGTTACTTCATATACAAGCAAAAGATGGTGCTGGCCTGGATCAAGGTGGCTCCTGTAGTGTGGAAAGGGATGGGTGGACTCCCTGACCTTTTAGTTGTAGAACCAACAGGGTTCTTCTACTGCCAGGAGACTGAATGGCAGGCTTGCTTTACAGTTACTAGTGTAGGCTCTGAAATCAGCCACAGTTGAAAATCTTGGCTCTTCCTCATCCTAGCTCTTTATCCTCTGAAACTCAGTTCCCTAATCTTAAACATGGAGATGACAGTACCTCCCCCACAGGTTTACTGGCTGGAATTCCTAAGATACTGTAAATGGTACTGGCTCAGCATGGACCATTAGACAGATGGGCCTGTGTGCACCCACGCTGGCAGAACAGCCTCAGCTAAGGGGGCAGTGGAGCCAGATGGACTGAGTGCCTTCTGAGGGACCTGGGGGGCGGGGCAGCAGACGGCCCCCTCTGCCCAGTTCCTTGAAGAGAAGCAGCTGGAAATACAAAGGCGCATGTAGTGGGGGAAGGTGAGGAGTGAGACAGCATCTATTGATAACTAGGCCTCTGCTTCCTCACTTAGAGAAGGAGTTTGGACTCAGATCGCCACTGAAGTCCCTGGCAGCTTTAGCTTTTGCTTCTAAGCTTCTTCAGGAATTATGGGATAATTAAATCAGCTTCTGTGGGAAAAGCCCCAAAAAGTCAATTCTATTGTTTCGATGTTTCTTCCTGTAGAAAAGTATGCTGACCTCAGTTAGAAATCCTTTATTTTCTAACAGTTCACAAACCCAGTTTAGAATAGGACTCATTCACACTATGTTTCAAAATAAAAGAAATAGCTACAACCGTGCTTATAAAGTGAGATTTCTTATTTGAAAGTAAGCCAAGGGTGGGGGCAAGGGGATAAATTGGGATCAACATATATACACTACTATATAGAAAAGAGATAACTAATAACAACCTACTGTATAGCCCAGGGAAGTCCACTCAGTACTCTGCAATGACCTATATGTAGAATCTAAAAAAGAGTGGATAAATCTACATATATAATGGATTCACTTTGCTGCACAGCAGAAGCTAACAACAACACTGAAAATCAACTATCCTCCATTAAGAATTAATTAAAAAAAAAAATGTGTTTTTACAGCAACAACAAAAAGAACAAGCCAAAACAGGCATGTTTACTGAAAGCAGTCTGGATGGGTACACTGTCCACAGAGTACTATGGCCAGGTGGTGGATTACTGGTCAGCTTCGTTTTCTTCCTTGGACTATTCTGACTTTCTGATTTAAAAAAATAGGGAAAAAAGAAAGTTTACTTTTACAGTGACTGGAAAACCTTTTTTTCCCTCCTTTTGGAGACTACAACCTCTTATTATTTGAGGCCCGTTTGTCCTCGATTTATACTGTGCTGTCTTACTGACGCAGTCACACATTTCTTTTCATTTTTCCCCTGTGCTGGGTCTTCCTTGCTGTGCCAGCTTTTCTCTAGTTTCAGCAAGCAGGGGCTGCTCTCCAGTTGGAGTACTCGGGCTTCGCCCTGTGATGGCTTCTCTTGTGGAGCACGGGCTCTAGGGCACATGGGCTTCAGTAGTTGCAGTACGTGGGCTCAGCAGTCGTGGCTCCGGGGCCCTAGAGCGCAGGCCCAGCAGTCGTGGCTCCCGGGCCCTAGAGCGCAGGCTCAGCAGTCGTGGCTCCTGGGCCCTAGAGCGCAGGTTCAGTAGTTGTGGCTCCCAGGCCCTAGAGCACAGGCTTAGTTTTGGATCACCGGCCCTAGAGTGCCGGCTCAGTAGGTGTGGCTCCCGGACCCAGAGCACAGGCTCGGTAGTTGTAGTGCACGGCCTCAGTTGCTCCTCGGCATGTGGGATCCTCCCAGATCATGGATCAAACCCAGTGTCCTGGCTTGGCAGGTGAATTCTTTACCACTGAGCCCCCAGGGAAGCCACACTGTGCTTACTGTTTACCTGCTCAGTTCAGTTCAGTCGCTCAGTCGTGTCCGACTCTTTGCGACCCCATGAATCGCAGCATGCCAGGCCTCCCTGTCCATCACCAACTCCCGGAGTTCACTCCGACTCACGTCCATCGAGTCAGTGATGCCATCCAGCCATCTCATCCTCTGTCATCCCCTTCTCCTCCTGCCCCCAGTCCCTCCCAGCATCAGGGTCTTTTCCAATGAGTCAACTCTTTGCATCAGGTGGCCAAAGTACTGGAGTTTCAGCTTTAGCATCAGTCCTTCCAAAGAACACCCAGGACTGATCTTTAGAATGGACTGGCTGGATCTCCTTGCAGTCCAAGGGACTCTCAAGAGTCTTCTCCAACACCACAGTTCAAAAGCATCAATTCTTCAGTGCTCAGCTTTCTTCACAGTCCAACTCTCACATCCATACATGGCCACTGGAAAAACCATAGCCTGGACTAAACAGACCTTTGTTGGCAAAGTAATGTCTCTGCTTTTGAATATGCTATCTAGGTTGGTCACGACTTTCCTTCCAAGGAGTAAATGTCTTTTAATTTCATGGCTGCAATCACCATCTACAGTGATTTTGGAGCCCCCCAAAAATAAAGACTGACACTGTTTCCCCATCTATTTTCCATGAAGTGATGGGACCAGATGCCATGATCTTAGTTTTCTGAATGTTGAGTTTTAAGCCAAGTTCTTCACTCTCCTCTTTCACCTTCATCAAGAGGCTTTTTAGTTCCTCTTCACTTTCTGCCATAAGGGTGGTGTCATCTGCATATCTGAGGTTATTGATATTTCTCCCGGCAATCTTGATTCCAGTTTGTGTTTCTTCCAGTCTAGCGTTTCTCATGATGTACTCTGCATATAAGATAAATAAGGAGGGTGACGTACAGCCTTAACGTACTCGTTTTCCTATTTGGAACCAGTCTGTTGTTCCATGTCCTGTTTAAACTGTTGCTTCCTGACCTGCATACAGATTTCTCAAGAGGCAGGTCAGGTGGTCTGGTATGCCCATCTCTTTCAGAATTTTCCACAGTTTATTGTGATCCACACAGTCAAAGGCTTTGGCATAGTCAATAAAGCAGAAATAGATGTTTTTTTCTGAAACTCTCTTGCTTTTTTCGATGATCCAGCGGAGGTTGGCAATTTGATCTCTGGTTCCTCTGCCTTTTCTAAAACCAGCTTGAACATCAGGAAGTTCACGGTTCATGTATTGCTTGTAGAATTTTGAGCATTACTTTACTAGCATGTGAGATGAGTGCCATTGTGCAGTAGTTTGAGCATTCTTCAGCATTGCCTTTCTTTGGGATTGGAATGAAAACTGACCTTTTCCAGTCCTGTGGCCACTGCTGAGTTTTCCAAATTTGCTGGCATATTGAGTGCAGCGCTTTCACAGCATCATCTTTCAGGATTTGGAATAGCTCAACTGGAATTCCATCACCTCCACTAGCTTTGTTTGTAGTGATGCTTTCTAAGGCCCACTTGACTTCACATTCCAGGATGTCTGGCTCTAGATGAGTGATCACACCATCGTGATTATGTGGATCGTGAAGATCTTTTTTGTACAGTTCTTCTGTGTATTCTTGCCACCTCTTCTTAGTATCTTCTGCTTCTGCTTCCGTACCATTTCTGTCCTTTATTGAGCCCATCTTTGCATGAAATGTTCCCTTGGTATCTCTAATTTTCTTGAAGAGATCTCTAGTCTTTCCCATTCTGTTGTTTTCCTCTATTTCTTTGCATTGATCGTTGAGGAAGGCTTTCTTATCTCTCCTTGCTATTCTTTGGAACTCTGCATTCAGATGCTCATATCTTTCCTTTTCTCCTTTGCTTTTTGCTTCTCTTTACCTGCTCACAGCCTGGTAATTACTTGCCTTTTGCAATCGTCCTTTTGACTGCAAGGAGATCAAACCAGTCAATCCTAAAGGAAATCAGTCCTGAATATTCACTGGAAGGACTGAAGCTGAAACTCCAGTACTTTGGCCACCTGATTCGAAGAACTGACTCATTGGAAAAGACCCTGATGCAGGGAAAGATTGAAGGCAGGAGGAGAAGGGGACAATAGAGGATGAGATGGTTGAATGGGATCACTGACTGGATGGGCATGAGTTTGAGCGAGCTCCGGGAGTTGGTGACAGACAGGTAAGCCTGCTGTGCTGCAGTCCATGGGGTCACAAAGAGTCAGACATGACTGAGCGACTGAACTGAACTGACTGCGATCGTCCCTCTAGAACAATGAAGATGTAAGGTCATCGGAGCAAAAAACTGGCCTTCCTGCTCCTTTGCTGACTTCAGGTGCTCTGGGGGCACTGAAGAAATGCATCTAGGCTGTGCCATCCCTCCACTCATGGTCTTGCTCCATAGCTTTCCTTGGGTTTGATGATGAGCATGTCATCAAGGGGAGAATGAGTGGCTTTGTTGAAATCAAGGCTCTACAGTAGAAGGACAGGATTTCTTTTTTAGTGAGCTCATCTTTATATTAGTGTTTTTAAGTAATTCCTCTCTGTAAGAAAGAAACAAAATTCTGACATTTCTATATCAATAAACTCTTCAAATCTTATTTTTTACACTGATGTATAATGATTCAAACTTTAAAAATTTATAGGAGGCTGTCCCAAGTGGCACTAGTGGTAAAGAATCCACCTGCCAGTGCAGGAGATAAAAGTGTGATCCTTGGGTCAGGAAGATGCCCTGGGCAACTCGCTCTGGTATGCTTGCCTGGAAAATGCCATGGTCAGAGGAGCCTTGTGTGCTACAGTCCATGGGGTCACAAAGAGTCAGACATGACTGACTGAGCACACACACACACACACACACACACACACACAGGGTATATTCACTAGGTAGAGAGAAATTGCACCCAGAAAATTTTCTAAAATAATTAGGGATTCTCAGAGAACCCAGTTTTTAACACTGGTCACTACAAGAACAAGTGAATCAGTGAATAGTCAGTGACAGAACACAAGAGTAAGTGATGGCAGAATTTCTAAGGGTGAGCTCACTTTCTTCTCCTTTCTTAGATTCCATTGACTGAACCGTGGACTGATCTCTTCATCAGCATGTAGATTGACTCCAGCCCCTGGCTGCAGGAACAGAACTTGTTCATCAGCCAGCATTCCTCCAGGCTAATTCTCCATTTAAACAAGCACTTAAACTACCGGGTGGAAGGTCTCCGGACCTCAAACGTGGTTCGATGCTCACTTCTGTTCCAACTTTAAGACAGTTAGATAAGACATAGTAATGAGAAATTTTAACTGAGGACTAAAACTCTTGTGAAAATATTTTTTATTTATATTCCAAAAAACAGCATTGCCTACAGGATTTGTCCCTGCAGCAAAACTGTCTTGGGTTCAAGTTCCAGCTGAAGCACTTTCTAGCTCTTTATGTCGTTGTTCAGTCACTAAGTTGTGTCTGACTCTTTGCGACCCCATGGACTGCAGCACGCCAGGCCTCCATGTCCATCACCAACTCCCTGAGTTTACCCAAACTCATGTCCATTGAGTCAGTGATGCCATCCAGCCATCTCATCCTCTGCCACCCCTTTCTCCTCCTGCCTTCACTCTTTTCCAGCATCAGGGTCTTTTCCAATGAGTTGGCTTTTCACCTCAGGTGGCCAAAGTATTGGAGCTTCAGCTTCAGCATCAGTCCTTCCAATGAATATTCAGGACTGATCTCCTTTAGGATGGACTGGTTGGATCTCCTTGCAGTCCAAGGGACTCTCAAGCACCACAGTTCAAAAGCATCACTTCTTCAGTACTAGCTCTTTATAATCTTGGGCAGTTTCTTAATCTCCATGTGCCTCCATTTCCTGTCATGTTAGAGGGATAGAGGTAGCATCTACCTGGTTGATCTGTGGAGGAAACTCCTGCTACATGTGGAGTACTTAGAACCATGTAACAACTCTTTCCTGAGTGGTTCTACATTAATAATCATGGTATTGTTAAATTAATAAAGAGCATTACATGAAAGCATTCAGGCATTGATTCTAAAATATTGAATTTATGTCAACAGTTTGGGGTAAAATGGGAGACAGGTTGAAAAGTTGCCCAGTAAGCCATAGGTCTGGGCACGATCTTTAAAGAAGTCAGTGAGTAGTGGTGGTAACGGGAGGAGGAAGGAGGCTGCGGGGCTGAGGAGCAGATGATGAGGCTGAGGGGGAAGCCACACCAGCGTTAACCAGGGAGCCAGGATCTGGACTGTGCCCAAGCTCCGTGCGTTACCTCATTTGGCCTTCAAATCCCTTTAGGTAGTTACTGTTATTTACATCCTTTTACTGATGGGGCAGAGAGGTGGCGGGTAAGGGGCTCGCCCAGGAGCTCACGGGGCCTCCCACGAGCTGAAGCCTGGCTGTACGGCCAGGACCACGTGTGACCGCCTCTTCTCCCACTCAGCCTGGAGCAGGAACGTAACTCTCAGCCGCTCTATTCTTCCTTCTGCCTTTCCACCTCCTCATGTGGTCAGAAAAGTGCAGGTCATTTCCTTCACGTTGTCTGCCTATAATTACCTAGTGGATTCTTTTCTTAAAAAAAAAAAAAATCAGTACATCCTGTGTAATACACTGGGGAAAAAACCAAGATTCAATCTTCCCAGGCAAGCTGGGCGCTGGGAAAGAAAAGACCCGGACGTGTTCCGAGGGCCTCCGTGGGGACTCCTTTCACCCAGGCTCCTGAACCTTCACAGCCTTTCCAGTCCCCAGTTTGAGACTCAAGAGTGTCTCAAGAGGGTCGCTTGTTCAGTCTTAAAGCCACTGCCACTCCGGGGACTCCAGCCTGGGTCTGGGTGCCTGAGCCCTCCCATCTGCTTTCTCTCCCCCCCACCCCCTCCCTGTGCGCTCCTGGGAAGGTGTGCGGGTGTGCAGGGAGGGAGCTGGCAGGGGAGGGAGGTGGGGGTGGGGCAGAGGCCAGCTCGCCTGCAATATGGACGGTGGGCCCCCTATTCTCGGTGCCCAAGCTAGACCGCATTCACCATTTTCCTTCCCTGGTTATTTCCTGTCCCCCTTCCTGCCCCCATGAGGAGGCAGGTCTTGCAGTGACAGCCCTGGGTTTTAAATTGCTGATGAAGGAAGGAGAGGTCATTGAAGAGCTGCTAATGGCTGTGGCCATTTAACCCTGAAGGCAATTATAACCACTTAGCTGGAGTGTGCTTTGGTGTGCCTGCTGTTTCCTTTAAGACTGTGAAAGATGCCTGGGAGGGCAAGGGGAAAGAAGATGGTTTGGGAAGAATGCTTTATTCCTCGTCCCTGTTGGGGTTTTATTGAATTATCCAGATAGAACTCATTTGATGCAGCGGTCAACCTTTGTTGTCATTTCCTTCTGCGTCATCACGAGGCGCTTGCACCCATGTGGTGATAACTCCCCAGCACATCAGCTTCCTCGCCTGCCTGGCTGGGTAGGAAGGAAATAACCCCTTCTCCCAGGAGCGGGGGATTATTTGTAATGTAATTATAAGACTACTTCAAGGAGAGACACACCTGCCTGCTCTCTGCCCATGAGCCATTCAGAGGGAAAGAGCAGATGGGGTGCTTGTCGAGGGGGCATGGCTGTGCTGGTTCCCAGGACAGTCTGAGCTGAGCCAGGAGGCCATGGCTGCCCAGGGGAGGGTTGCAGGGTGCCTGGGGCAGGAGAGGTGGCAGCCCATTAAGAGAAGTCCTATGGGAGTGTTCTGGGCCCTGGGTCTGAGCTTCGCCAACCAGGGAGAAGAGTTAATTCTAAAGGAAGACAGGGAGGGAATCTGGGTGGCCCAGAAGCTTGCTTTCTGACTCCCCACATGCCAGGCATTTTTAAGAAGGAGAACTTACCTGTCTCCAGGGTAGCCTTTAACATCAGGGAAGTAACCAGCCTTCCAGTTCTGTCCTGTCCTAAGTCCATGTGAAGCCCCTTCACCTGCTCACTATGGCCAAAAATGCCTTTGAAAGCACTCCCTTTCCCAAGTTAGAAGGAACAAGGGGTGGAGGTACAAGCCCTTGGATCAGAAAGAGCTTTTATCAAATCCTGAAAGGGGCTTTCAGCCTCTTCCCAGCTCTGGGGAGAGTCAGCAGGTTATCCTCCCAGGTGCTGAAGCCTTTGCTTTTAATAAGTGTGAGGATGATGGTCAGCAAGGATGTTGTCTGGGCCTGGTAACTGGGAAGGAGAAGAAAAGATGAATTTGAGGGGTATTTGTGAGATGACCATATGGGTGTAAAGGAAATGGAAGAGTCAAGTGGCTCTTGTGTTTCAAGCTTGAGTCATTGAGTGGATAAATTGAGACAGAAAACACAGGAGAGGTGTCATGCTCACTTACCGACTCATTGAAGTGGAGTGCCCGTGGGCTGTCTCAGTGGGGTGCCCAAGGGCTGTCTCAGTGGAGGTGTCTATCAAGCAATTGGATGTTCATGTCAGAAGCTTGGTCAAGAGGTGGAGGCTGAAGATAAAGACGCTGGCAGTGTATACATGGAAGGTGAAATCCTGGAAGCAAGGGACAGTGTTCGTGAGAAGAGCAGTAAGCTGAGAATAAGACCCTGGGGAAACCAGAGGAGGGTCTGAGGTGTGGCAGGAGAACACAGACTGTGCAGGGCACTTCACTGTTGATAAATAAGGTGTCATTCTTTAAAGGGAGTGATTCAAGTGAAGGTGGATCAGAGAATGTCATTCCTACAGGAGCTTTTTCAATTAATCTATATAAAAGAAATCTACAAAAGTAAATCAGTCATGTCCAATCATTTGCACACTATCTGTGGCTGCTTTCCCACTATAGTGGCAGAGTTGAACAGCTGTGACAGAGAAAGAAAAAGCTTACTGACGTGTGCTCCTTGTGTGTAGGCTGCTGGGTGTATACAGTCTATTTTGGACACACATGTGAGCTCATTCTACACTGTTTTCTGCCTAGTCCTATTTCTGTTTCACAGTCTGGTGTGGACTGTCCCACAGAGGCACACACACATTCGTCTCAGGTTGGGTGTGATTCACCACTGCCCTGTAGGATGTTTTAGTGGTTTTCAGGTTTTAGCCTGACCTGCAGGGAACCTTCACACACACATGAACTCTTCTGGATGAGTACATAAAATGGACAGATTCAGCCAAACTGGCGCCCTACAATATACTCTCAATGAGTCAGATTCTTTTCATTTTAAGGGCTAAACTGCTAATCCCTGTGAGGAAACGGGAGCTAACAAAATAAAGGAAATGTGCAAGTTTACCACATTTGTGTAATCTGAATAAAATTTTACAATGTCTAATATTTACTATAGCCTCCTTTAAGGTCTGCCCACTGCTCTTATTTCTGAAGGTGAGTGTCTTAGTCTACACAGGCAGCTATAATAAAATATCACAGACTGGGTGGCTTATAAACAACAGATATGTATTTCTCACAGTTCTAGTGGCTGGGATGTCCAGGATCAAGACTCCAGCAGATTCCATGCCTGATGAGAGCTTGCTTCTTAGCTCATAGATAACAGTCTTCCCACGGGTTTTCCTCACATGATGGAAGGGGCAAGGGAGCTAACTGCCTGGGATCTCTTTTATAAGAGCACCTATCCTATGTATTTGGACTTCACCCTCAAGACCTAAAAACTTCCCCCAAACTCCTACCTCCTGATATAATCAACTTAAATTGGTGATTAGGTTTCAACTTAAAATTTTGGGGAGGATGCAGACATTCAGTTAATAGCAGTGGAGTTCACTGGGCTTTCCCCATTTGACTTCAGATCAAGATCTAATCAGAATCTGAAGGTAAAAATCAAGATGGGTATTCCTTTTAGCCTCAGATGGGTCACTTACATTTTCAGTGACCTCTTTGTTGTTGTTATTCAGTCGCTCAGGTGTGTCCAACTCTTTGTGACCTTGTGAACTGCGTGTAGCACTCCAGACTTCCCTGTTCTTCACTCTCTCCCAGAGTTTGCTCAAACTTACCTGCATTGAGTCAGTGATGCCATCCAACCATCTCATACTCTGTCATCCCCTTCTCCTCCTGCCTTCAATCTTGCCCAGCATCAGGGTCTTTTCCAATGAGTCAGCTCTTTGCATCAGGTGGTCAAAGTTTTGGAGCTCCAGCTTCAGCATCAGTCCTTCCAACGAATATTCAGGACTGATTTCCTTTAGGATGGACTGGTTGGATCTCCTTGCTGTCCAAGGGGTTCTCAAGAGTCTTCTCCAGCACCACAGCTCAAAAGCATCAATTCTTTAGTGCTCAGATTTCTTTATGGTCAAACTCTCACATCTGTATATGACTACTAAAAAGTCCAGTCTAGACCTCTGTCCAAACCACAGCAATCCTTCTACAAATATACTAAGCAGAAAATAAGACAATTAAGATACTTAGTATCTATATTTGGAGAAGGAAATGGTAACCCACTCCACTATTCTTGTCTGGAGAATCCCAGGGACAGAGGAGCCTGGTGGGCTGCCATCCACGGGGTCACACAGAGTCAGACATGACTGAAGCGACTTAGCAGCAGCAGCAGCAGCAGTACCTATATTTAAGGAGTTAACATTATTTTTCATTCTAATATTTGGTAACCAATATCTCTCAAAATTAGATATCTAACAGAGAATACAACAAAATACAACTGTTGTACATATTTCCACTGCCTTATTTCTGGATTCTTTAAAGGGCAAGAACACTTATTTAAATCATCTCTGGGCCCGCATTTTGCCTAGTGTGTGGTAGGCACCTAGGGGATGTTGGTTGAACTGAACTAATTTTCTCTTCCTATTTCAACTGAATTGTTTGTTTGTTCTCTTACAGAATGAAGACATTCAAATGTTGTTTTAAGTATCACCTACAACAGAAAGTTTTCATCCTGTTTCTAACCCTATGGCTGCTCTCGTTGTTGAAGCTCCTAAATGTTAAACGATTCCTCTTCCCTGAACGGGGCATTTACTTGGTTGAGTACTCTCTAAGTACCTCGCCTTTTGTAAGGAACAGATACACCCATGTCAAGAATGAAATTGGATATGAGATTAACTGTTCAGGTGTCTATGAACAGGAGCCTTTGGAAATTGGCAAGAGTCTGGAAATAAGAAGAAGAACCATCATCGACTTGGATGATGATGATGTTGTGGCAATCACCAGTGATTGTGAGATTTATCAGGCCCTCCGAAGCTACGATGAAAAGCTTGTTTCAGAGGAGGAGAAGAGCTTCCCAATAGCCTATTCTTTGGTTGTTCACAAAGATGCAATTATGGTTGAAAGGCTAATCCTTGCCATATACAACCAGCACAATATTTATTGCATCCATTATGACCAAAAATCATCGGATACCTTCAAAGTTGCCATGAACAACTTAGCTAAGTGCTTCTCCAATATTTTCATTGCTTCCAAATTAGAGACTGTGCAGTACGCACACATTTCCAGACTCCAGGCTGATTTAAATTGCCTGTCAGACCTCCTCAAGTCTTCAGTTCAGTGGAAATATGTTATCAACCTGTGTGGGCAGGATTTTCCTTTGAAGTCAAACTTCGAATTAGTGTCAGAGTTGAAGAAACTCAATGGATCAAATATGTTAGAGACAGTGAAACCCCCTAGCACTAAGACGGAAAGATTCACTTATCACCATGAGCTCAAACAGGCACCTTATGAATATGTGAAACTACCGATGAGGACGAACATTTCCAAGGAGGCCCCCCCTCATAACATCGAGATATTTGTTGGCAGTGCTTATTTTGTGTTAAGTCGAGCATTTGTTAAATATATTTTCAACAACTCCTTTGTTAAAGACTTTTTTGCCTGGTCTAAAGATACATACTCACCTGATGAGCACTTCTGGGCTACCTTAATTCGGGTACCAGGAATCCCTGGGGAGATTTCTAAGACAGCCCAGGATGTGTCTGACCTGCAGAGTAAGACCCGCCTGGTCAAGTGGAATTATCTAGAAGGCCTTTTCTATCCCAGTTGTACTGGCTCTCACCTCCGAAGTGTGTGTATCTATGGAGCAGCGGAACTAAGGTGGCTTATGAAATATGGACATTGGTTTGCTAATAAATTTGATTCTAAGGTGGACCCCATCTTGATTAAATGCTTGGCAGAAAAGCTTGAAGAACAGCAGAGAAAGTGGATCACACTGTCTTCAGCAAAGTTATTTATGGCTAAACCTTCCGTAACCACCTCATGATAAAACTGTAATGGAAAAAAGGTTAAGATGGAATTGCATGCTATACCACAGCCAGTACCATTTGAAAGGTGTCTACAATTCCCTGAACAAGGGAAAGAGACCTGGCCTTTGGTGACAATTAGTCTGCAATCGGTTGGGTGTTTTTATGTTTGTTTTCACTTGTAATCTCACTGAGCTAAGTGGGAGATTTTAAACAGTCAGTAACCTGATATGTGTTGAGTTTCTGCTGTATACCCGGCACTTTTTAAAAAACATACAGGAATTAAATCCCAGTTGTCATGAGTTACAGTTACCCCAGTCACACAGCAATCTTACTATCTTAGGTTCTCCACATGACAATCAGGGTGCGGCTGAAGAAGTAGTGGAGTGATTACATAGCCGTGTTAGCCGCCAATTTCAGAGCAGTGTTCAAGCGCAGTGACCAGCACTCCACTTGCCTGTTAATTCAGCTCCTTAGACTCTTCTCAACCATTAGAATATTAGAAAGACTGTACTACCTCAGAAGAACTCAAAGAATTGTTCGATTTCCTACTTGCCAAAGCGTAACTTACCTTGTGGCACCTTGTCTGTTGCGTGCACGGCCCGGGACATCGATGGCCGGGCGTTTCTAGCGTGTGAGTGTCAGGAAGGCGGCCGGGCGTTTCTAGCGTGTGAGTGTCAGGAAGGCGGTGGGGTGCCTGGGGGAGCGGCAGTGCTGCTGAGAGGGAATGAAGGGATCTGTATGACTTTTCCATCACATTTCCCAGCGGTGTCCGGAATGGCCTCCTATTTTAATTCAGCTGTTTCTTTAAAACATATTTACTGATTAAAATCAAAAACTGCTTAACAGTTCAGCGTCACTCTCCAGAACATTGAACCTAAGTCTTTCAATTCATAGATTATCAGTATATGTAAGTTGTTTTTTTTTTTTTTTTTTTTTTTACACCGCAATAGGTACAATTTTGTTTTGTGAAACTGTCAAGCTAAAAATCACTGAATTTTCTTCAAAAGATTGTATGAAATAAGACAGCTTTCTAAATTAACTATTAGTCATTTAAAACGTGTTCTTCTCCAACAACTATCAAGTAGAGTTCAAACGTAAAATTATCAAAGCTCTAAGTTTATTGCAGTGTTCTCAGCTTTGATCTAAGAGAGAAAAAGCTAATTTTCCTAAGGACATAGCAAGGAAATTCACTAATAATATTTTGTGAAAACTACACCTTAGAAAACTACCAAAATGAGTCAAAATATACATGTATTTTCCTGTAATTACTGTGCTGGAGGTGAAATGAGACAGGAGTGAGGGTCCTCAGAACAGGTTATGATGTTTTTACGTCTACTGGGAAATCATGAAACTCATGTCAGAATTTCTTGGTGATCTTATGTTTCAATGTCAGCCTCAGTGACTACATAAATATATGGTAATCCAGGCTAGTATGAGACAGTTGGGAAGACTGAAGTATTTAAATGTGTTTTTGAATGTCTGTTTTCTACATGTGAGATGCCTTTTGCTTGTTTTAAAGTTTATGATACGGTCTGCCAAGTGGCACCACTTCTGTCTCTCTTTCTTTTTCTCATGAATTCATTTATATTCTCTTTTTTTCTGCCTCCTTCAAATTACCAGTTTGTCCATGTGTATGACTGTGACAAGCTTGTTGCTTTCCTCTCCAGGAGCCTCAGTTTTCTTCGTCTATAAAGGGAACACGTGGGTGTGTCCTGGCTGCCTCACAGATTTCTGTGTGAGGGTATCAGATGCAATCGTGTATGAAGTGGCTTGAAGATGGGGACAAATTATTGATATACCAGCAAGCAGTCTTACTGTGAGGGAAATGGAGATCCCAACCCCATTGTGATACTTAACCATGCACCTTTTCTGAAAAACCTTCCAAATATACAAAGAAGGCACAATCTTCAAGGCAACTTCTGTAACTGAGTCCAGTTATGAAGAAACCCCTGTCCCGACACCTGGGGTCCTTTTTAAGCCAGTAGGATTAGGAAATTGGCCCAGTGGCCTAAATCAGGAGTAGGGGTAGAAATACTTTTCCTACCACCCAGGCTTAAAAACACAAAGCCCTGCTGAAATATTTGCTATGCTTTTGGTCACCAGAATAATGTAAATGATAGAGAAATACCGACCTCCTGGTCCAATGTCTTGTCTCCTGGTGACAAATGATCCTAGCCTTTGTTTAGTGGGAAATTTTCCAGATGTTAGTCACTTTAATGCCATATTCAAGTGAAACGTGGCGCCATGAAGAGGTGACAGTGCCTTGTCCCCATGGACACATTTCTCAGGATTCAGTTCCTGACAGTTTGCCTGTCATTTGGGGGAGCTTGTCAGATCATTCTCTCTTGCCTTGGGAATCCCACAGATTCCTGCATGCCTTCAAACCTCCTTCAAACCTGATTCTCCCCTGAAATGTTTTAGTATGGTTCTCTCTAGTCTGGAGAATGTTTGGCAATCTGTGTTTTATAATAATTCTTTGCATAGTATTTATTGACACTAGATTCTATGTTATTTGACGATGAGACCATTACCTTGGAGTTTGTAAATTATATCAGATAATAATGAAAGAGCCACCCAAATATGTCTACATTATGTGAATAATCTACTGTAATTTAAAGACTGGTGTTGCTGCTATTTTTAATGTTTAGGTTATTTTAATTGAAATATATGTAATGTTTAAATTTAGGGAATTAAATTCGAAGATTTCTCTTGCCTTCCAGAATGTGAATATTATGCATAAGTATATATATTTTTGACATATTGTGGAGAAAACAAAATGACAATCTTTTCATGAGACTGTAAAGTGAATGATGATGATGGAATGAGCTTTGATTTTTGTTAACATTTTTATCAACGTGTCTAGAAATCTCCAACTTTTTTTTCACGTTTCTTGAAAGACATGTTCCCATTATATGAGTTTTAAGTAGATTGGGGTTGCATTTTTGTATTATGCTGTTACTAGATGTTAATCTCTAGTACGGTCAAATAAAATGTGCCTCCAAAACCAAGACCTTGGAATCTCTGATGTTTCCTTTTTTCTGGTTGTACTGGTTCCCCACACTCTTTCAGTTGATGACACTTGCCCAGTATTTGAAGAGGACAGTTAATTTCACCTCAGAGTCAAAATTTAAAAATCAGTGTGTGTATTATATGCAGAATATAGGTTCACAAATTTGAATTTAATTTGGCAAAGTCTCAAAGAATGTTCCAGAATTTCTCTTAATTCTCCTTCAGGTTAGTTTCTCCTCTCAGATTAACTATATAGAGAAATATTCTCACTTGCTTGATTACTTTATGGAAGTTTGTTCTTAACAGAGTAGGTTGAGCTCTTTCTCTTTCGTTCCTCAGTCCCTGGAAAAGCAATACTTCCTCTCTGCACCAGGATGCCTGCCCTGGCTGGGAGCCCCGCGGGTATGAGGAGGCTGCACCAGGATCCTCAGACTCGATGGCTGGGTGCTTCTGGATGAGTTTCTCTCTGTCCTGGGTAACACCATCTTTGCAGCTCTACTAAACTGAGGGGTATTTGGCATCACTGTCGCCCCCACCTCCACCCCTGCTCTGAAGATCCTCCTGGCCAGTTAGTTTTCTTCTAGCACCCTTTCTAAAGCAGCAACAGTCACCATCCTCCCTAACTAACAAGGAGTATGCGTGTCACACTCATAAATCACAATCCATCTTGAGGAATAAGGCTATTTTAGGAAAATTCAATATAAAAAACTAACATCTACTTTAACCTAAGATTAATTCTAGGTCTTACCAAGCTGGACAACTTTGCAAATCCACAGTAATCCCATGGAAGAATTCGGACTGCTTTAGGTAGTGGCAGTGGTAGGGTGGGTATACAGCATGGCATTGACAACCCATTAGGCTTGATTTCCAGATTCCGTTCAGTTCAGTTCAGTCACTCAGTCATGTCCAACTCTGAGACCCCATGGACTGCAGCACACCAGGCCTCCCTGTCCATCACCAACTCCCAGAGTTTACTCAAACTCATGTCCATTGAGTCAGTGATGCCATCCAACCATCTCATCCTCTGTCACCCACTTCTTCTCCTGCCTTCAATCTTTTCCAGCATCAGGGTCTTTCCCAAGGAGTCAGTTCTTCGCATCAGGTGGCCAAAGTATTGGAGTTTCAGCTTCGGCATCAGTCCTTCCAATGAACACCCAGGACTGATCTCCTTTAGGATGGACTGGTTGGATCTCCTTGCAGTCCAAGAGACTCTCAAGAGTCTTCTCCAACACCACAGCTCAAAAGCATCATTCTTTGGTGCTCAGCTTTCTTTATAGTCCAACTCTCACATCCATACATGACCACTGGAAAAACCATAGCTTTGACCAGATGGACCTTTGTTGGTAAAGTGATGTCTCTGCTTTTTAATATGCTGTCTAGGTTGGTCATAACTCTTCTTCCAAGGAGCAAGCATCTTTTAATTTCATGGCTGCAATCACAATCTGCAGTGATTTTGGAGCCCCCCAAAATGATGTCTCTCACCATTTTCACTGTTTCCCCATCTATTTTCCATGAAGTGATGGATCTGCATACCATAATCTTCATTTTCTGAATGTTGAGTTTTAAGCCAACTTTTTCACTCTCCTCTTTCACTTTCATCAAGAGGCTCTTTAGTTCTTCTCCACTTTCTGCCATAAGGGTGGTGTCATCTGCATATCTGAGCTTATTGATATTTCTTTCGGGAATCTTGATTCCAGCTTGTGCTTCATCCAGTCCGGCATTTTGCATGATGTACTCTGCATATAAGTTAAATAAGCAGGGTGACAATATACAGCCTTGAGGCACTCCTTTCCCGATTTGGAACCAGTCTGTTGTTCTATGTCTGGTTCTAACTGTTGCTTCTTGAGCTGCATACAGATTTCTCAGGAGGCAGGTCAGATGGTCTGGTATTCCCATCTCTTTAAGAATTTTCCAGTTTGTTGTGATCCACACAGTCAAAGTCTTTGGCGTAGTCAATAAAGCAGAAGTAGATGTTTTCTGGAACTCTCTTGCTTTTTCCATGATCCAACGGATGTTGGCAATTTGATCTCTGCCTTTTCTGGTTCCTCTGCCTTTTCTAAATCCACCTTGAACATCTGGAAGTTCATGGTCCACGTACTGTTGAAGCCTAGCTTGGAGAATTTTGAGCATTACATTGCTAGGGTGTGAGATGAGTGCAATTGTGCGGTAGTTTGAGCATTCTTTGGCATTGCCTTTCTTTGGGATTGGAATGAAAACTGACCTTTTCCAGTCCTGTGGCCACTGCTGAGTTTTCCAAATTTGCTGGCATATTGGGTGCAGTACTTTCACAGCATCATCTTTCAGGATTTGAAATAACTCAACTGGAATTCCATCACCTCCACTAGCTTTGTTCGTAGTGATGCTTTCTAAGGCCCACTTGACTTTGCAGTCTAGGATGTCTGGCTCTAGGTGAGTGATCACAGCATAGTGATTATCTTGGTGGTGAAGACCTTTTTTGTACAGTTCTTCTGTATACTCTTGCCACCTCTTCTTAATATCTTTTGCTTCTGTTAAGTCCATACCATTTCTGTCCTTTATTGAGCCCATCTTTGCATGAAATGGTCCCTTGGTATCTGTAATTTTCTTGAAGAGAGCTCTAGTCTTTCCCGTACTATTGTTTTCCTCTATTTCTTTGCATTGATTGCTGAGGAAGGCTTTCTTATCTCTCCTTGCTATTCTTTGGAACTCTGCATTCACATAGGTATATCTTTCGTTTTCTCCTTTGCCTTTCACTTCTCTTCATAGGTATTTGAAAAGAAGCTATTTGATTCCCAGATTAGCAATTCCATATTTTAAAAATCCCATTTGGTGCCTACAAATCTATATGTAAACTAGGGCAACTGGCTTCTAGTTTCATGAAACTGATTATGAGGAAAGCTTGGCAAGAGAAAGTAGATGATTGCAAATTTATTCCTACTACTGGGAAAAAATTCCTATGATGATGCATAGTAAACAGCTTGAGCTTTGTCTCATAGACGGATGATCAGTGTGTCAGCCCACGAGGAGGCATAAAAGCCCCAGAAAGACTATTCACCTGCCCTCAGGTATGGCATTCATGTATGGTCCTTCCTGGGAGAAGCTTGGACCAAGTCATGCAGAGGACAAATAGCCAGGAAAGAATCTGAGAAAAAAATCATGTTCAATGATGTGGGTAAATTTATTTCACCTTTTTTTGTTGTTAATGTTGCTGTTTTCTATAGAGCATAAAGGAAAGTTAAACAGAAATCATTTATATTCATAATTCTAACATCCTGACAAAACCATTATAGTTATCTTGAATGCCCTTCTAATCTATCCATTTCCATGTGCCTCCTCTGTCTCTTTCCACTGCCAATATACTTTCAATCACTTCCCATGTTGCTTGCTGCTTAATCTTTATGGCTACCTAATGGTCATACCATAATTCCCTCAGTCCTTCCTTGATTGTAGGACATTTGGATTGTAAACTGCTTTTTCCCTTCTGTCATAAATAACGGTGTTATAAACAGTTTTATACATAAATCTTCTCCTTTCCTTGAGTCACTTCCTTATTTCTGAGAGAGAAGTGACAATCCTGAAGATAATGGATTTTTAAAAGTTTATTTTCATGTATGTCGCAAAACGCCCTCTCAAGAAATTGTATGGGACATCCAGTTGGTATATATCAACTACAGCCTCAACCTATTTGAAATAAATTTTATTTATTTATTCCAATAAAAGGCTAGTCTGATTCTCAAAGGTAAGCAAAGACTGGCTTAAAGCAAGGATGCAACCAGTCTTCTAACAAATCAAGGCATTTGCTGTATGGTTAGTGAAAGCCCTTTCAGAATAGTAAAGGTTTGCATTTTGATGACTGACTCCATTCCAGTAAGGATCTAAAGGCTGCTAGTTCCTTCTCGTATCCATTCTCCCCGGCTTCTGTGACTTAATTCTGGGCAACTATTAATTCCCAGCCTTTTGTTAACCAAAATTTCAGAAGCAGAGACCTGACCGAGGTAAGGAGACATTTATTGGGGAGTTGTTAGGACTGCAGTCAGGGAGACACAGATTCAAGAAGCAAGTGCTTATGTTGCCCTGGACTGCAAATGGGGGAGGATTATAAAGGCAAAACCCTACAAAGTTAAATAAATTGTCATGAATTAGGATTGAAGCTGGCAAGAAGTTGAGTGTTTGTTAAGCAAGGATTAGTTAGGGTCTGAAATGATTACGTAGTTGCAAAGAGGGAGGGAACTTTGCAACTACAAGTTTGCAGCTAGCTGCTGCTAGCAGATACTGTTTTAAAAATGGTTGGCTATGTGGTTGAGTTTGATATAATTCAGAGATGATTCAAGTTCTCAGTGGTTTAGGAAAGTGTCTGAAATTATATCCACAGTGGCCACCCAGCTCCACTTTTGGATGCCTGAACCACAGTTACTCATTTTTTTTTGTTCTTTAAATGATCTTAAATATCAATAACCTCAGATATGCAGATGACACCACCCTTATGGCAGAAAGTGAAGAAGAACTAAAGAGCCTCTTGATGAAAGTGAAAGAAGAGAGTGAAAAAGTTGGCTTAAAGCTCAACATTCAGACAACTAAGATCATGGCATGTGGTCCCATCACTTCCTGGCAAATAGATGGGGAAACAGTGGCTGACTTTATTTTTCTGGGCTCCAAGATTGCTGCAGATGGTGACTGCAGCCATGAAATTAAAAGATGCTTACTCCTTGGAAGGAAAGTTATGACCAGCCTAGACAGCATATTAAAAAGCAGAGACATTACTTTGCCAACAAAGGTCCCTCTAGTCAAGGCTATGGTTTTTCCAGTAGTCATGTATGGATGTGAGAGTTGGACTATAAAGAAAGCTGAGCACTGAAGAATCAATGCTTTTGAGCTGTGGTGTTGGAGAAGACTCTTGAGAGTCTCTTGGACTGCAAGGAGATCCAACCAGTCCATCCTAAAGGAGATCAGTCCTGGTTGTTCATTGCAAGGACTGATGTTGAAGCTGAAACTTCAATACTTTGTACTTTGGCCACCTGATGTGAAGAGCTGACTCACTTGAAAAGACCCTAATGCTGGGAAAGGTTGAGGGCAGGAGGAGAAGGGGACGACAGAGGATGAGATGGTTGGATGGCATCACTGACTTGATTGACATGGGTTTGGGGTAGACTCCGGGAGTTGGTGATGGACAGGGAAGCCTGGCGTGCTGCAGTTCATGGGGTTGCAGAGTCGGACAAGACTAAGCAACTGAACTGAACTGAACTGAAATATATAGTCACTTTTGATCAATGGTGGCAAAGGAGAAAAAGCAGAAGTCATTGCATGGGGCATCTGAGAATGCACTTGAAAGGTGGCTGACTTAGCTTGCTTTCCTCCCTCCTCCCTTACGTTTTCTTACTGTCTGGAATGTGTTTGTAATAGCTGGAATTTTAGCAGCCATTTTAAAACCATGAGTATATAAGTTATAATCAAAGACAATGAAAATATGACACTTGAATCAGCCAATTCTACCTACCTTCAGTATTTTTTTATGGGAGGAAAAAAAGTGTATTTAAACAACTGTTATTTTAGTTCTCTATTACTAACAGCAGAACAACATGAGCCCTAACTTTTACAATGTTTTTCTAAGACAATGCTTTTCAAACTTTGCCTTAGAAGGCTTGTTGAAACACAGATCTCTCCTCCTTCCCTGAACTTTTCATTAAATGGGGTGGATGCGGGGAGAGAATTTGCACCTCTAACAAATTCCCAGATGAGGCTGTTCCGGATCATATTTTGAGAACTACTATTAGGGTATCTTTCCCCAAAATTACTTCTTAAACATTAGGGTAAATGCATTTAGAAAACACCAGTAAACATAGATGGCAATAAAAATAGATACCTCCAGATCCTAAAGCACTGTGGTCAGAAGTCCAGATATGTTTTATATGCTTTGCCTTGTGTGCTTTCCTTATACCATTGAAGAAATAGAGATCTGTTATTTTCTGAATAATGACTACAGTTGATATACATTTCCATATCTACATGTCCTCCTACAGTTATTTTCAACCACATTGCTACCTTATTTGGAACTATTTTATCAAATGTATAAAAATAAATGAATTTAACCTGAAGTTGTGGTGGTAAAGTCTCAAGCTGAGACTGATGTGTTAATTCTGTTAAACAAAGGTATTTGCTGGTGAGGCAGACTCTACCCAGAAGGAATTTTTCACAAACTAAATGTGACAGTCCTGAAAAATTATTGAAAGAGTGAAACAGCCCTATCATTCTAACTCTTCACTGGTTCAAGCCATTACAGGAATGCCAATGCAAAATAGATACAGAGTTATGTGCCATCTCATAAATGCTTTCAAGTTTTTACTTCAACACTGAGTGGATACTGAAAAAAAAAAAAAGAGGCAGTGGGGTGGCGGGGGAGGGAACCAAAAAAAACTCAGCAAAATGTATGTGCTTTAATATACTTTGCCAACAAAGGTCCGTCTAGTCAAGGCTATGGTTTTTCCTGTGGTCATGTATGGATGTGAGAGTTGGACTGTGAAGAAGGCTGAGCGCCAAAGAATTGATGCTTTTGAGCTGTGGTGTTGCAGAAGACTCTTGAGAGTCCCTTGGACTGCAAGGAGATCCAACCAGTCCATTCTGAAGGAGATCAGCCCTGGAATTTCTTTGGAGGGATGCTGAAGCTGAAACTCCAGTACTTTGGCCACCTCATGCGAAGAGTTGACTCATTGGAAAAGACTCTGATGCTGGGAGGGATTGGGGGCAGGAGGAGAAGGGGATGACAGAGGATGAGATGGCTGGATGGCATCACTGACTCCATGGACGTGAGTCTCAGTGAACTCCGGGAGTTGGTGATGGACAGGGAGGCCTGGCATGCTGCGATTCATGGGGTTGCAAAGAGTCGGACACAACTGAGCGACTGAACTGAACTGAACTGAATAATAGGAAATTGCTTCCTATTTTTAGAGTCTTTTTCATTACTTTGTTTTCAATTCCAACAAGGAAGAGATAAGTTTCACCATTGCTTAATTTAGTCTTAATGGCTACTAATTATTTTTTATTAAAGATTATTATTAAACCAGTTTTACAGGTAGTTTTTCTCACACTTGTTAAGAAGATCATTGTGGAGGAAAAAGGGACTCCAATGTGGGAAGAGGTGAAGAGGACCCCAAGGGTGGTGCTGAATGGACACCCCAGGATGAGAGCTGGGTGCTAATGGGGGTGGCAACCAGTACAGACTGGAAGAGGTCAGAAGGCTTTAGAGATTTCTTGGGGATGATGAACACAGAATACATAATAAATCTGAGTGTATTTGTGGTGGCTTAGTTGATAAGTCATGTCCGACTGTTGCGACCCCATGGACTGTAGCCTGCCAGGCTCCCTTCTCCATGGGATTTTCCAAGCAACACTACTGGAGTGGGTTGCCATTTCCTTCTCCAGGGGATCTTCCCATCCCAGGGATCAAAGCTGAGTCTCCTGTATTGCAGGCAGATTCTTTACCGACTGAGCTATGAGGGGAGCATTTATTTAGAGGCAAATTAGATCATCAGAGTATTGAGGACTGAATGAAAGTCTATGAAAAAAAATTATCATTATTATTTAAGGAGAACAAAGAGTAGTACAGTTATGGCTTAACTAGATACTGTTTTCATAGGCATAATCATATAATGTTAATTATGTAATATTTAAATGTTGATCTAATCAACAGGATGCTGATATAACTTATTGGGAACTTGGGGAGATTAGAAGGATTGAACCCGTGGGGTGGGGAGTGTAGGTGTATGTGAGAGATGTCAAAATCATCTCCCATGGTGGTAATCAGTGATAATGCCTAAGACTGAAACGTCAAGTGTAGGAGTATAAGGATGTTACTCAGATATGTGAAAGTAAAGCCAAAGAACCAGTTGAGAGAGCTGAAACTAGTTTCCTCTGAAGAAGGGAAATGGAGGAAGAGATGGAAACTGCTGGTTTTTTGTTTTGTTTTGTTTTTTTTCAACAAGCCTTGCAAGCAGTTCCATAAACCTTAAACTAAAAACTGGGGGTGGGGGGAAACAGATACTGGAAAGGAAAAAGACGTGATCTGTGATCAAAGGCTGATTGTAATCTAACAGTGCAAATAACAAGAAACCTTATAAGTGCAGCTGTTGCTTCTGTCTGCTCAGCCCTTGTCCTTCCCCTCATCCCTCCCAAGTCTTCAGAAAACTACCGTCCTTGCTCCAGAGGTGGTCAGGTGACCCAGGGTAATAGGCCAGTTATAGATCCTCACAGCCACAGTGATTGGCCTAAGAGGTGGCACACGACTTAAACTAAGCCATGACTTAAACTAAACACAAGACTCAAACTAAGCACATGACTTAAACTAAGCTTTCCTGGGGCTTTTCAAATTCCTGCCCAGGGGTGAGAACCTCTTGTTCTTCTCTGATCACAAAACCTAGGATATACTTGTAAGGGCAGCCCTCTACCTCACCATCTGGACAAGTTCCTTCCAGCCAACAAAATTAATGTGCCAAAGCAAACAGAGAATAGAGAAGGACAAAGAGGGTCCTCAAAGCATTCAAAGGAGTAAATCCAATCTTCCTCCAGACCAGCTCTACGCTGCCCATTGGTCAGTTAAATCCCTCCTTTTGTTTAAGCAAGATTGAATTGGGTTCCTTTCCATTGTAGTCATAGATACACAGTCAAAAAGCATCAAACAAAACTTTAAAATAAGATTATTACAGAAAGTTGCAAACAAACACAAAAGTAGAAAGAGCATAATTTCCACATTCCATCACCCAGCTTCACAACTATTAATGTTTTGAGTATCTTGTTTCATCTGTCTATCCTTCTACCCTTTTTGTTCCTTAGAAATACATTAAAAGAAAATCCCAGACGTTCGACTCAGCCCCTACAATCTACCTGTGCTTTATGCACTGGTCCTGGTGAACAGTAAGGTGCCAAACAAAGGCCAGTTTTGTTCATATTGAAGCTATCTGGTCAAATACTGGCAATATTATATGGCTTGATCTAATACCTCAATATGAATTGAAAGTGAAGGTGTTAGTTGCTCAGTCCTGTCCAACTCTTTGGGACCCCATGGACTGTAACCCGCCAGGCTCCTCTGTCCATGGGATTTCCCAGGCAAGGATACTGGCGTGTGTAGCCATTCCCTTCTCCACGGGATCGTCCCAACCCAGGGGTTGAATCCTGGTCTCCTGCATTGCAGGTGGATTCTTCACAATCTGAGCCACCAGAGAAGCCCTTTATGAATCTAATCCAACTGCTAAGGACTTTTTTTGTTTTTTTTTGATACTGCAAGGAGATCCAACCAGTCCATTCTGAAGGAGATCAGCCCTGGGATTTCTTTGGAAAGAATGATGCTGAAGCTGAAACTCCAGTACTTTGGCCACCTCATGCGAAGAGTTGACTCATTGGAAAAGACTCTGATGCTGGGAGGGATTGGGGGCAGGAGGAGAAGGGGACCACAGAGGATGAGGTGGCTGGATGGCATCACTGACTCAATGGACATGAGTCTAAGTGAACTCCGGGAGTTGGTGATGGACAGGGAGGCCTGGCGTGCTGTGATTCATGGGGTCACAAAGAGTCGGACACGACTGAGCGACTGATCTGATCTGATTATCACACCTAACAAGATTAAGATTAATTCCTTAATATCTAACACCAAGTCCATTTTCAAATATTCCCACTTGTATCAAATATGTCTCTGTATCCACCATTTGTTCAAACAGAATCTGAATAAAGTCTCCACAGTGATTTGGTTAAAATATCATTTTAAGTGTTCTCACTCTCATTTAGCACTCTTGAAGGAACCTTGAAAGGTGACATGAGATGGTGGGCAATCCTCAAACAGAAGTCAGAAGAATCAGGTCCCAACTCCTTGTTTATACTGTTTACTATACCCACACTTTACATTGAATAATATGCCATATATGTGTATGTGCATGTGGATATGCACCTATGCCAGGCAGGGTGCTCTTTGCTTCACATCCATTCTGCGTTTACCCTCATGAAGGGGTTACCAGTATCGTCTGTGTTTTGTGAACACGGAAGCGCCCCCAAGGAGGTCGGCTGACTCGCCCAACATCATTAGTAAGTAGCAGAGTTGAGGGTGGAATTCAGGCCATGTGGCTCCAAAGTCCAAGCTCTTAGCCCCTCCCCCATCTGTGCCTAGTATGCCCCAGTCCTGCTGAGCAATGAAGTGCCAAACACATGCCTATTAATATATTTTATTTCACAAAGTGCTGAGATCTTGTACGGAAGAAGGACATAAGAGCCTATGGAAGTAAGCAGGGCTGAAGGACTGCATCCGTGTGGCTCAGGGGAGTCAGGATTTGGGGTGGTCTGTTGCGCTTCTTTTCGTTAGTCACCCACGCCCAGGCATTCCTGTTTGAGTCCACCAGCCTCGCTGCCATGGTCCTCACCACCCCCACCCCCACCAAAATGGACGACCTCTAGTCTTCCTTCCCTCACCTCCTTACCCCAGTGGTCATTTCTCTTTAACTCCTGATTTATTTTCTTTTTTTTGCTCAGTCTCTTTAGCCTCCTTCCAACCCCAGCCTCCAAGCTAACCCCAGCTCTTTAACTATAACATATTCAATTAGAGTGATTTGACTCTGGTGGGGCCAGAAGTTAGTGACCCCCAGCATTGGTGTTTCAGATTAAAGGGCCCAAGCACCTCCCTCAGCTGGAAGATCTAATTCTGTCCGTTTCAAATATATTAGCCTTGGAGAATTACAGCAGGTACACCATCTATCCCAGCTGCTTTGGACTGATCCACTGTTCTGATATGGTCAGTAGGATGCCCAGTTCACATGGCACTTCCCAGGGAGCTGTCTGCTTCATGAGGACAACTGGAAGTGGAGGTATAGGAGGATTACCTCATCATTTCTTCTCAAACTTTGATATGCATGCAAATCCCACCAGGATGTTGTTAAAATGCAAATTCTGATTCAGTAGCTTTAGGGTGGGGCTTCCCAGCTGGCTCCGCGGTAAAAATTCCACCTGTTAGTGCAGGAGATGCAGGAGATGTGGGTTCAGTCCCTGGGTTGGGAAGATCCCTTGGAGGAGGGCATGGCAACTCACTCCGGTATTCTTCCCTGGGGAATCCCATGGACAGAGGAGCCTGGTGGGCTGCAGTCCATGGGGTTGCAATGAGTTGGACACGACTGAGCCACTGAGCATCCATGCACCACTCTTGGTGCTATCTTGGGTAGCTCCCAAGATGCTGCCTTTCTAACAAGCTAGCAGGCGATAACAGTACTGCTGGTCTGTGGACCACTCTTCGAGTAACAAGAATCTAGATCACTGGTTCTCAGCACCAATTGCATGTTAGAGCCACCTAAAGTGAAAGTGTTAGTCACTCAGTTGTGTCCTACTCTTCGCGACACCATGGACTACTTGTCCATGAATTCTCCAGACAAGAATACTGGAGTGGGCTGCAATTCCCTTCTCCAGGGGATCTTCCCAACCCAGGGATTGAACCTAACTCCCCTAACCCCCTAGAAGCACGTTAGAGCCACCTAATGTGCTTCTAATTAGGGAGGACTTAGGTGCAGGGAGTTATACAAGCTCCTCAGCTGATTCTAATGAACAGTCAGAGTTGAAAAACACTGCTTTGGAGACTGAAGCAGCAGCAGATATTGGGTGGTCAGTTGGATGAATCCCTGGCCAGATAGAAAAGTGCGATGGTTACAGGATGGTGGGGCTCTGGCTTCCAAGCCTTTTCATTGCCTGTGCTTCTTGCCTCTCCTCCATGTCACTCTCTCTTCATTTCCCCTTACCAATCCATCCACTTCTCAAATCTTCATCTCAAAAAGAGAAAAGTTGACCTGAAAATCAACACCTCTTCCTAGATCCCTCAGAAAACTGAGGTCACAAGGCAACCATCACCCTGAAAGTTGGAGGGACGAGGAAATACAGAGAATCTCAACCTAGCAGAAGCACAAGTCCACAGCTGGAGCCAGTAGCGGTGGGAACATTGCAAACGTAAGTGACAAATTGTTGGAGGCTCAGAGTGGGCTAATTTGAGAGTTGAAAATTCCAAAGTCAATGGGGGCAGGGAGGGATGGGGGTGCTTATAGGGGAGGATGTCTATCCTTTTGTTTATTTCCTGAAGCATCATCAGATTCTCAAGGTGAAGACTAGAGAAACGTCCCCTCATACTTCCAACAAGTAGAGAGGAAAAGACGGTGTTGCTTCAAGGAAATAAGTCTTTCTGAAAAAGATGCTGGAACTTTGAAATCAAGCAGGCAGGGTTGTTACTGTACTTTGTCGTATGACCATACCTACCTTGTGAGGACGGCTGGGAAATACATGACCACACTCACTTTGCAAGGGAGGCTAGGAAATATAATCTTTCTTCCAGGGAGCATGTGCTCAGCTAAAGGAGAGTTCTGTTACTATGGAAGAAGCAGAGATAAGATGTGAACAGGCAGCAACTATGGGTCCCTGGCATCGTTGTGGAACAGGAGGGAAGCAGGCAGGACACAACATTTAACAGAAAGACAAAGGCTGGTTACATGGTAACCACTGATGGGTTGTTACATGCTACATCACCAATGGGTTGTTACATGCTAAATGCTGGGGATTGAGGGTAAACTGGTTCCCTCTCCCCAAGGAGCTCATAGTCTAGGGGGAAACGCATATGTGCATACAACTGAAACTGTACAACCCGGAGTGGAACTTGAACCCACTGTCTGAATTGAGATGACACATCTGGTCTCGGGGCTTAATGAAGTTCAAGTTCTTTATGTCTCATCGTAGAAAGAATTCGGTGAGAAGCAAAGTGATAAGAAGTGGATTTATTTAGAGAGGTACACATTCTATCGATAGAACACAGTCCATCTCAACAGGCACGAAGGGCTTGAGAGAGACACAGTCTATGCAGAGTCTGGGTCAGCTCAGAAGGCACAGGCCCTTAAATATAGGGTGGTTAGTTCTTATGGGCTGGGTAATTTCAAAGTCTAATGAGGAGGAAATTTCCAGGAGCTGAGCCACTGCCCAATTTTGGGCTTTTAATGCTCACAGCCTCAGAACTGCCATGACCCTGTGGGTGTGGCATTTAGCATGCTAATACATTGAATGAGTGTACAGGGAGGCTTAAGGTCTACTGGAAGTCAGATCTTCCACCATCTTGGACCTAGTCAGTTCTAACCAGCCTTTGTCATTCTTTTAAACACTGTGTCCTGCCCGCTTCCCTCCTGTTTCACAACGATGCCAGGGACTGATAGCTGCTGCCCGTTCACATCTTATCTCTGCTTCTTCCATAGTAACAGAACTCTCCTTTAGCTGAGCACATGCTCCCTGGAAGAAAGATTGTATTTCCTAGCCTCCCTTGCAAAGTGAGTGTGGTCATGTATTTCCAAGCCCTCCTCACAAAATAGGTGTGGTCATATGACAAAGTATTGGCCAATGGGATGTACATCAAGCAGGTGTCCAAGCCCTCAGCCCCATAACTGTGAATGACCTTATTTGGGAAAAGGGTTTTTGCAAATATAACAAAGTTACAGATTTGGCAGTGAGCTTGCCCTGGATATGAGGGGCAACAGCTCTCCATCTTCCCTTTTCTGTTGTATTCTGCCTGGCAAGCAGATTAATAGCTGGTCCAAAGCAGACATCCTAGACAATGAGGTGGAAGCCTCAACTGATAGCCTGGGTTCCTGATGACTGTAGAGTCGCCATGCTGCTGCTGCTGCTACTAAGTTGCTTCAGTTGTGTCCGACTCTGTGCAACCCCATAGATGGCAGCCCACCAGGCTCCCCCGTCCCTGGGATTCTCCAGGCAAGAACACTGGAGTGGGTTGCCATTTCCTTTTCCAATGCATAAAAGTGAAAAGTGAAAGTGAAGTCGCTCAGTCGTGTCCAACTCTTAGCGACCCCATGGACTGCAGCCCACCAGGCTCCTCCATCCATGGGATTTTCCAGGCAAGAGTAGTGGAGTGGGGTGCCATTGCCTTCTCCAGAGTCACCATAGTGTTGCTGAGTTAAGTCCTATGGACCTTGCTCGGGCCCTAGCCTGGCTGAAGCTCTCTGCCTTGGGAGGGGAGAGTTCTTTTTCCTTTCGGGGTTTGAGCAGCCAAATAATAATCGAAGCTGAGATGGATGCAGCACAAGCTTTATTCAGTGATCAAAGAATGGAGAAAATGAACTAAGTTCACAGATCAACTTCTCACCCACCTGGTGAGAGAGATTTCATTTTAAAGAGTAAAGGGAGAAGGAGTGAGGCTAATGATGGGGAAGCATATGAACTAATCTACCAGGAAAGGCTTTCTCTCAGGGAGTCGGTTGCACCCCACCTTTTTTTTTTTTTTTTCATCCTCTCTTGATCCTAAATGTTCCATCATGGTCACTGGTGCTGCTATATCCCCCCAGGCTCCTCTGTCTGTGGGATTCCCTAGGCAAGAATACTGGAGTGGGTTGCCATTTCCTCCTCCAGGGGATCTTCCCAACCCAGGGATCAAACCTGCATCTCTTGCGTCTCCTGCCTTGGCAGACAGGTTCTTCACCACTGAGCCACCTGGTCACTGGTAGGTATGTCACTTAATATGCTAATGTAGTAAAATCAAGGTTTAATAAGACTCAGGTCTGTTGGAGGTCAGATTCATTGCCATCTTGGCCCCAGCTGGTTCCATCTGGTTTTTCATCTGTAGCTTCCTGTCTTATCTATGGATACTTCAGCTTAAAGATTTAGGTGAACCCCTGCCAAAGGTGGGGGTTGCAGGGCTGTGAGCAAAGACCTGGAGCAGCTCTGGTGACAACGGCAGCCGGCATTTACATAAACTAAGAAACAGACTTCTAATTTCCGGAAGCCTTTGTGATAGTTTGGACTTCTGTCTCTTGTAGCAGAACATTTTACTAACAAATGCATCAACTAAGCACAAATCTGCTTCTTTTTAGACCTCTCATAAGTATTCACAATGCAAAATAAGTTATAGGCAAGTTCTGTTTCACTTTGAATGAAATATAACCCCCTTTAGAGGGGTCAGAGAGGCCCTGTGTGATCTGACTCTGTCAGCTTGTCCAGTCTCATCTGATACCACTGTTCTCTGGCAGGACACGTGGAATACTGCAGCCTTATGCCTGTGTTGTTTGTAACACAAATACTTTGTGAGGACGTGCTATGAGCTGCGTGTCCAGTGGGCACACGGCGGCAGACCCTACCCTTACAGCCAGCTTTTTATCTGTTTGGCTTATAAGCTCATTTATTTTCCAACTCAGAGCCTTGCCCCATAGTGTCCCTTCAGTCTAAGGCAGGGCTGCCCAATAGGACTCTTCTAGTGATGGAGATATTCTTCATCTGTGTTGTCCAACTTGGTAGACACTAGCTGCATGTAACCATTGAGTATTTGAAATGTGGCTGGTATGGCTGAGAAACTAAGATTAGATTAATTTATATTTAGACAATCACACGTGACTAGCAGCTGCCAGGATGGACAGTATGGATCCCAACGACTCTGGGGCACACAGCTTCTTACACCTTCAGTGGTTTTAGAGAGTAGTCACAAATTCTCTGACATGCCTCTAATTGAGAGATGGGTCTATATCCCCTCTCTTTGAATCTAGCTGGGCTTGTGCCTAGTGACAGAAGTGATTAGGGGTGGGCAGCACACCCACAGCCAAAGTGGCTCAGGTGGTAAAGAATCTTCTTGCAGTGCAGGAGACCCAAGAGATGTGGGTTCGATCCCTGGGTCAGGAAGATCCCCTGGATAAAGAAACAGCTACCCACTCCAGTATTCTTGTCTGGAAAATACTATGGACAGGGGAGCCTGTCAGGTACAGTCCAGGGGGTTACACAGAGTTGGACATGACTGAGCCACTAACACTACAACCGAAGTGGGTCCTGGTTTCCTGGCCAGGGATCAAACTCTGTGTCGGGAGCTCGGAGCCTTAACCATCGTGCTACCCAAAGTCCCGGAATGATTTCAACAGGACTTTCCAGGCTAGGAAAGAAGAAACCTTGCAGCTTCTGCCTTGATCTCATAGGCCTGGGACACTTGCTCTCAGGAAGCTCCATCACAGAAAGTAGTCACCACCCTATGAGCAGCCAAAGCCGTGCGAAGAGGCCACGTGCAGCTGCTCCATCCTTCGGGGCATCCCTCCCAGGCACCTATATTGGTTTCCTGTGGCCGCCATGATGAATTACCGCCCACATGGAGGCTTAAAACAACAGAAATCCATTTCCTTCCAGTTCTGAATCCTGCCGGAAGTCGGAAATCAAGATGTCAGCGGGTGTCGTGGTGTTAAAGGTGTTGCTGCTTCCTGCGTCTTTAAGAGAGCGTCTGTTCCATTCCTCTGTCCTAGTTTCTAATGGTATGTGGCAATCGCTGACGTTCCCTGACTTATCGACACATCACCCCAACCTCTGCCTCCACCTTCATACTCCTTCCCCTGTGCTTCTCCTCTCAATTCTCTCCTTTCTCATAAAAGGACACCAGTTATTGGCTTCAGGGCTCACCTAAGCCCAGGATGAGAGCATTTCAAGAGCCTTAACTGTGATCGTGTCTACAAAGACCCTTTTCCCAAATAAGGTCAAATTGCACAGGTAAGAGGGACTAGGACTTGGCCCACCTCTTTGGAGCCACTGTTTAGCCCCAGTCATGTGTGTGAGGTGGCCTGGAGATGATTCCCGCCCTCCAGGTGTTCGAGCTACTCCCAGACACTCACATTTCCCTCGCTACGACCCTAAACATTGTGGGGCAGAAAGAAGTCGTGATCACCATGTCTTGTTTGAAATCCTGACCTACAGAACTTTTGAGTATAATAACATGATATTCTATGTCATATAGTTTCGGATGGGTTATCAGGGAGTATCCCATGGACGGGGGAGTGTAGTATGCTACAGTCCATGGGGTCACAAAGAGTCGGACACGACTGAGCAAATTCACTTCACTTCATCAGGGAGTAATAGATAACTAGAAATTCCTATTCACCTTTTTTAACCCCCAGATCAAATAACATTTCTTCAAAGAGTCCTCCTTAGACACCACTTCCAAGTCTAAGTTACATTCCCCTCTTTTCCTTTCTGGCACATATCACAGTTTATAGTTGCATATGTAGTTAGGCATTTTTCGGTTTTAAAGGTCTCGCCACTAGACCTGAGTTGCATGAAGCCAGAGACCACGTTTGTTTCGTTCAACACTACATCCTCTTATGTACCCGGCACACAGTAAGTGCCCCATCAATATTTGCCAAATGAATGAAATTTGGAGCTTTGTGTGACTGAACCTACAATCGATGTTTCTTTGTCATATGAACTCAGGCAGCTCTACAAAGACATTGTTTATTTGGCCTTTTTGCTTTCAGCAGATTGAGTAAACCAGAATGCAGCATATGGGAAGCAAAATGTTCATTTCCAAGGTTTAGACAATAACAAGGTTCTTTCAGTTCTTTGCATTTGAATAATTGCTGTGGTTTTTAATTGCGGTGAAAACAAATGAACAAAATGAACAAAAGCCAGAACTGGTCAGACAGCCAGGCTGTGAGAGACATCTTTAATTTTTTAAGAAGCATCTTTAAGTTCACAAAATGAACCTTTAAATTGTCCTAATATGAGTGTGAATCTCATGCTACATTCTTCCATGAAATGAAAGCTTAATGACAAATAACAAAGAACAGCCTCTTGCTGGCATCTTTGTCATCATCGGTCTTGTTCTAGAAAGTCCCTGGCTACAAGTTCTGCTGTTACTTGTCTTGGAAGAGAAACAAAATAGGACTTGGAACAGGGAAAAAAAACAGGAAAAACAAGACATGCTAAATGATGCCAAGAATGCTCAGATAAAACTTGTAACCAGCTGTACGAATGCGCATAGAGATAGAGTCTAAAATCAGACCGGAGGCAGTAGGAATCTTCAGAACTGAGTACAAGCAGTCAGTGCTCATCTTTATTACTGTCACGTAGGTCCTGGTGACCGGAAGGATTCCTGACTCTCCAGAGGTGCATCCAGTTTTCCCACTGTAGGAATTTAAACAAGATCTGATTATGCTCTTATGACCCTACGTGATTGTGTTCTGAGTTTCCGTGGATTCTTTTTGAAACCTTTTATACTTATTTTATTTCTGGCTGCTCTGGGTCTTCGTCTCTATGGACGGGCTTTCTCTAGTTGTGGTGAGTGGGGGCTGCTCGTTGTGGGGCTTCTCGTGTTGTGGGGCACGGGCGCTAGGCCACGCGGGCTTCAGCAGCTGTGGCTCACAGGCTTAGTTGCTCCACGGCTTGTGGGTCTTCCTGGACCAGGGATCGAATCTGTGTCCCTTGCATCAGCAGGTGGATTCTTAACCACTGGACCACCAGGGAAGCCCTTTTTAGATTCTCCGTCTGTTTGGCATCCATTCATCACAGCACCAAACTAAAGCTCAAAGTTGTTTACACTTGGCTGTGATCCAGAGCCCACACTGAACCACTTCCTAGTCTAATCCTCACACACTGAACCAGTATTTCCACGGCCCTAAATCACCCCAGGGCCAGTGACCAAACAGGTAGCGACCACCTCTATAGCCAAAGCCCAGCTACATTATTCAAACTAGCCACTTCTCCACTGTTTCTTCTGCCAGGTCCTGCCTTTTCTGTGGAAGCCCCATCCAAGGCTCTGGCGGTGAGGCTCTCCCCTCACTCCCCTCTGCCCCCACCTCATTCTTCCCTGAGTGGCCCTGCGTGGTGTGGCATGCCCCATCCCCCCAGCAACTTCAGGCAATGAAATCTTCTGTCAATGGCATCATTGTTTCCACGTCATCACTTGGTCACCTTCATGAACTGAAATCCCATGAGTACAGCTGAGACTGATCAGCCCTTCAGGACTTTGCAGTCGCTGTTTTCCTCTGCCAGGAGCCCTCATCCCCTTGTATCCACATGGTTCCTCTGTCACTGCAGTGAAGTCTCTGCTCTGACATCACCATATCCAAGCAAGGCCTCCCTGAGCACCCATCTAACTAGCCTGCCGACCCCTCCCAACTCTAGATGCCTGTCTTTTTGTTGAGTTTTATTTCTCTAAATAGCTCTCATCACCACCTGACTCAGATGTGTTTATTTTGTATGTTCCCTTACTCTGTACTGCCTAGAACCACACTCCCACTACAGAAAGGCACAGATTCTTGTTAACAGCAACATTTCCACCACTTAGAACAATGCCTGGCACACACAGTGGGTGTAAACTCTTTCCTAAAGGATGAACTTTTTATTTTTTCCAGAGCACCCAGCCTGTTAATGAGTACATGAATGGCCAAAATCCCCTTCAAATTTATAACTCTCGTTGGACTTGGTAATCCGCTGAGAAGCCAGATCTCTGGATCAATAAGATATGAATTTCTAAAAGGGAGTATAAGTGGTTCAAAATCATATCAATGGATAATCCCAGGATAAAATCCTAGACAAGCAGATTTGTGGAATCAAACCTGGGGATTAGGACAAGTAAGCAATTACTCTGCCGGAATTATCCAGCCCTCTGCCTTTTCTCTGAAAATGTGCCTGGCCTTGGGTTTTGGGCTCTGTGACTCTGAGAAGGTGAGGGAAATACTTTCCTTTATCATATAGGAATAGCATCATGCCCTCATAGGAGGCCAAAGTAGGGTCTAGGAAGCATCTTAGCAAGGGTTGGCCTGACACCCCTTAGTGTGTGCTGGGTGCTTCCTTACAGATGGAGCCTAGATCACTGCAAAAGCAGCTCACCAGCTGTACAACCAGCTCAACCCTAATTCACACCTGATATTGGCAGCCTTTTCTCCCAATGAGCACAAACACTGCAAACACATCTCAGAGGGCACTTTTAATGATATATCTCAAAAAGATCTTTATGCCATATCACAGGGGGCTTCTCAGATGGTGCCACCTGCCAGTGCAGGAGATGCAAGGGACGGGAGTTTGATCCCTGGGTCAGGAAGATCCCCTGGAGTAGGAAATGGCAACCCACTCCAGTATTCTTGTCAGAATTATTCTACGGACAGAGGGGCTTGGTGGGCTACAGTCCATGGGGTCACAAAGAGTCAGATACTACTCAGTGACTGGGCATGCATGCCATATCACAGGTTGCTTATAATGACGTATCTCAGAAAGATGTTTATGCCATGTAGATAAAGAGGAAAAAAAGTCTAGCAACAATGGTGATGAAAACTACAGAGGCTTAAAAGGGGGAGGGAAGGGAGAAGAAAGGAAGGAGGAGGGGGGAGGGACGTGGAGAGGGCAGGAGGAAGCAAGGAACTTCCTTTCTGAAAGACAGGAGAACCCACTTTCCTCTGTCCCATTGCCTCAGTGGAAAAAATTCCCCAAATAATTTTGAGGCAGGCTGATTTGGAGGCTGATCCACTATTGACCTTATGATGATTCCTTAATCTAACCCAGATGCTGTCATTTAGAACTAAAATTAGGTCACTCTTTCTCTGTTTTTGCTCTTTAGTTGCGAAGTCATATCAACTCTTTGGTGACCCCATGGACGGTAGCCAGCCTGACTCCTCTGTCCCTTGGGATTTCTCAGGCAAGGATACTGGATTGGGTTGCCATTTCCTTCTCCAGAGTTTAAAGACACTCTGAGATTATTGGAATGAAGATAGTTAGAGAAAGGAGAAGTCAGAGAATAAGAATCTGTGAGTCTCAGCGTGTCAGGGGACAGAGCTCTGGCAGGCAGGCCAGCTGGCATCTGCATGGATTCAGGTAAAGTCCTGTTGTGCCGTGGCCACCGCCACGCCATTTACATACCGTCTGTGGCTGCTCTGTAACCCTCGAGTTGACTGGTTGCAGCGGAGATGGTCTGCAAAGCTGAAAACATTGAATATGTGACCCTTTATAGAAAAGTTTGCTGAACTTCAGTGGCTATTAAAGGAGCAGAGTGACTTACCCGGCTGTTGTGGTCTGACTGATATATTTCTGAGGGCTGTGTAACACCCTTCACTTTGAGTTCCTCTTTTTCAAGCAATCTTGTGAATGTTATTAGACTTTCGGAGTATGTTTTCCTATTAAAGAGGAATTCTTGAAGCAGACTTGCTACAAGAATTCCCAAACATTCTGAAAAGTGAAAATGAAAGTGAAGTTGCTCAGTCATGTCCTTGGCAACCCCATGGACTATAGCCTACCAGGCTCCTCCGTCCATGGGATTTTCCATGCAAGAGTACTGGAGTTGCCATGGCTTTCTCCAGGGGATCTTCCCAACCCAGGGATTGAACCCCGGTCTGCTGCATTGCAAGCAGATGGTTTACCGCCTGAGCCACCAGGAAGGCCCCCAAGTGTCCTGGACAGCTGTTATTTCTAACTGAAAACTGCTGAACTGGCCTTCTGCCACGGTCTCTCAGAGACTCACATGGTAAGCCAGTTTGCAGGCAGTCTAGCAACCCTAACCCTATTAGGTTCAGATCTGCCAGGGGGAAGACCGAACTCTGGACCTGAGCTGGCTTGGAGTGCAAGCCCCATGCTCTGACTTCACTCACACAGCAGTCACATTCACACCCCTTAGGGTACCAGGGAAGAGTTTGTGCCAGTAAGGGGCTTGGTATTTGTGAATTTTGATTTAGGCCTCTTACCGTTTCATTTTTTCTGTATTGAAGTCATACGTGGATACAATCCTAAAAATCAAATAGAAAAACAGGATTAAAACAAAAATAACAATCACCTCCCCAAGGTCCTCCTGATCTTCAACTCCCACTACCCAGAACCACCATTTTCAAATCTTCTCATTGTATTTCTTCATATTTGCCTTCATAATTCTAAATAACATGCTAAATCATGCTCTTTGCAGGACAGTTGTATCAAGGAAATAACAATATCTCCTCCCCTTCTCCCCCACTTTTTAACAGTCCCTCAGTTATCCTTCTCCATGACCTGCACTGATTTGTCTCTGGGCTGCTGCACAGCTGTAACCCTGCAGCTTCCCTTCAGCATTGTTTGGGGGCTTCCTGCAGTCTCTGTTTCAGATCCCCACCTCCTAGACCCTGAAGAAACTAGCTGCTGCTAAGCTGCTAAGTCACGTCAGTCATGTTCGACTCTGTGCGACCCCATAGACGGCAGCCCACCAGGCTCCGCCATCCCTGGGATTCTCCAGGCAAGAACACTGGAGTGGGTTGCCATTTCCTTCTCCAGTGCTTGAAAGTGAAAAGTGAAAGTGAAGTCGCTCAGTCATGTCCGACTCAGCGACCCCATGGACTGAAGCCTACCAGGCTCCTCCATCCGTGGGATTTTCCAGGCAAGAGTACTGGAGTGGGGTGCAATTGCCTTCTCTGAAAACTGTCTTCTGTAGCTCCAGTTTGCTATTACCCTGAGTGTAGAGCCCTGTGTGGCCCTGGCCTGCTCTCCTTTGGACCTAAAAGTAACAGAGTTCTGCCTTTCAGCTGTCTGAGGGTCATTGTGTTGTGTCATGCCATCAAAAGAATCTTTAAACTTTAAAATAAGACAACCCATCTATAGGCTGTCTATAAGAAATCTACTTACAACATAAAAACAAATAGGTTAAAAGTAAATAACAAAGGTAGGCCATACAATTACTAACCATGAGAAAGCTGGAGTGGCTGTATTGGATCATATTCAAATAAAATAATGTCCTTCGAACAAAGAATATTATCACAGACAAAAAGATATTTCAGAGTGATAAAGGGAACAATTTGTCAAGAAAACATAACAATTCAAGTGTGTAGGCCCACAATAACATAGCTTCCAAACACAGGAAACAAAAACTTTGGGAACTTCAAGGAATAGACAAAGTTAAAATTATTGTTGAAGAGTTTAATACTTCTTTCTTGATAATGAACAGATGAAGTAGAAAATGAATCAGCATATAGACAGGTTTGTAATACTCTCAACTGATTTGACCTCGTTGACATTTATGGCACATTCCACCCAACAGTAGAGTACACATTCTTTTCAAATGAACATAGAATATTCAAGTAGTACATATTCTGGGCATTAAAACAAGTCTCACTGAATTTAAAAGGATCAAGATGACACAAAGCATATTCTCTGCTCACTAGAATTAAACTTAAAATCAGTAACAGAAGGATATGTGACCGCAAAACCTAAATACTTGAAAATCAGGCAGCATATTTCTAAATAAGATGTCAAAGAAGAAATCACAAGAGAACCTGGAAATATTTTGAACAGAATGAAAATGAAAGCCCATACATCAACACTTATACACACGTTGTAGCAGTACATTAAGGGGAATCTGTAGTATTAAATTTTCTGAGGAAAAAGAAAGGTCTAAAATCAGTGCTCTACATTTCTACCTTAAGAAACTGAAAAAAAGAAGGGCAAGTTAAACCCAAAATAAGCCGAAGAAAGGAAATAAGTTGAGAAATCAATGAAATAAACAGGAAATGGGCAAAGAATAGAGAAAATCAGAACTAAAAGTTCGTTCTTTGAAAAGATCAGGAATGAAGCATTTAAAAGAAGATATTGACTGGTAGGTTCATTGATGTTTCTCAGTCTTGGCTGTGCATTATAATCACCCAGGGAAAACTTAAAATAAGCCCCAATCCTGGGCTGCACTTCTGACCCATCACATTAGATCTCTGGGAACCTAGATATCAGTATGGATTTAGAGTTTCCAAGTGATTCCAGTATGCAGCCCAGTTTGAGAGCCACTGCTGAGAGATCTATCACTCTCCAGCCTGATGACTCGAGGCTACCTCTCCATTCCTCTAGGCTTCTGGGTTTTGTAAAATAGAGGCTTGGAACAGAGCTTTTCTGGATAGTTCTAGCTCTACAATCACTAAATCTATACCAAGGCTACTGAAAGTATACATCCCCAGAGGAATGTAGAAATATAATTTGAGAAATGACCCGGAAAGGATGGTGGTGGGTTAGTCACTAAGTCGTGTCTGACTCATGTGACCCCATAGACACAGGCAGTAGCCTACCAGGTCGATGGCATTTCCCAGGCAAGAATACAGGAGTGGGTTGCCATTTCCTTCTCCAGGGGCTCTTCCCTGACCCAGGGATCGAACCTGGGTCTCCAGCATTTCAGGTGAATTCTTTACCAATTCTTCCCACCAGGGAAGCCCAGATGGGCCACCCTCTATGTCAGCCACCTGGTTCACGGGTTGCATCCTAAGGATGGTGATCACTTCTGAAGTTTCAAGGCTTATGTAGAGTTGGTGTAAATATTGGCTCCCTCTTCTCAGGTATCCCAGCCAAGGGCTGGAAAGTATGCTTTGTGCCCTGATGCCAGCTTCTGATCCCTGGCAATGATGGCCTGTGGGTGGGTTTATTTAAACCCTCAAACAAAACATAATGACTGTATTTGGACTTGGGGTTATTTTGAGGTTCTGGGAACTCCTTCCTCTGACAGTGAAGGCAAATTCTGGAGCTAGAGGAAGTAAAGAGCTGCCTAGGCTGATCATGTGAAGCTGCGTATTCGAATTGCAATCTGCTGGGTTCAATTGGTTGCAACACACTGAGAAAGTGCTATTTGAAATGAGCCATTTGCAGGTGTGTTATTTTGAACTGTCTCCAAAAAAAAAAATATGGTAAGGTCCTGACTCCCAGTTCTTCTGTATGTGATCTTATGGGGAAATAGGGTCTCTGCAGATGCAATTAGTTAAGAGTAGGTCATTACTGGAGTAAGGTGGGCCCTAAATCCAATACGACTGATGTTCTTATAAGAAAACAGTGAAAAAATAAGAGAACACTACGTGGAAACAGGCAGAACTGGACGTATGAAGTTGGAAACCACGTTAGAAAAACCAATACACAGGGGGTGTATGCCTGTGCAGAGAGCCAGGTGAAAATTGCCCTTGGCCATCGCGGGCTCTCTTTTAATGAAAAAGGCATCAAAGAAATGCTTTAGCCTTTTGAATGTAATTGACTGTTCAGCAGTATTTAAATCCTCAAGACAGGCCAGTCAGTGAAATGGAACATTTCATACTTCTCTAAGGTGAATCCCTGCCATCAATTCATCTATGTTTAAAATATTGAAGTTTGCTTCTTGGGCCTTGTTGACAATCTGTTGACAAAGTTATTTACCATGTGTCAAGAATTATGCTAAGTGCTAGGGGTACGGAGCGGAGAAGACAATGGCATCCCACTCCAGTACTCTTGCCTGGAAAATCCCATGGATGGAGGAGCCTGGAAGGCTGCAGTCCATGGGGTCGCTGAGGGTCGGACACGACTGAGTGGCTTCATTTCACTTTTCACTTTCATGCATTGGAGAAGGAAATGGCAACCTACTCCAGTGTTCTTGCCTGGAGAATCCCAGGGACGGGGGAGCCTGGTGGGCTGCTGTCTATGGGGTCACACAGAGTCGGACACGACTGAAGCAGCAGCAGCAGCAGGGGTACGGAGATCAAAGGGGAACACTATGGACCCTGGTTCTTCCCTCATAGAGTTCACTCTTGTGAGAAACACAGGGGTGAAATGCAATATTTATTACGAATAAAAAACTAAAAGAGTGTGAGCATGGAAAGAAAAACCACAGACAAGTTCAGAGTGCCATGTCAGCATGTAATGGGAAATCTGACTGGTGGTGGTATGCTGGTAAATGTTAACACTTGCTCTCCAAAAAACCACTCACGGTTTGTAGCCTTTGGCCAAATACTCCCACCATGATGGATTTCAAGCCTATCCCTGTCACCAGGGAAAAGGTGGGATGGGATGCACAATAGCAGACCACTACATTCTACTTGTATGTAGAGAATGCCTCAAGAGGGTCATAGTAAATGTAACACGAAATTAGGATGGCAAGAGTTCCAAGTGTTTATTGCATTGATTTTTAATATAATTTATCTAATTGTGTTTACATAATTCAATTTTTAATCATGGCTGTTTAATATCCAGCTTGCAAAACTCCATCTCTCACAAGTGGGAACACGCTTGGAGCCAGGGGTTTAAGGAAGGCTTTCCTGAGGACGTGACACGGAACCTGAAAGATGAACTGGAATTAGCAAAATTAGCCGTACAGAAGGGGTGTGGACACCCTCCCCAGGCAGGAGCATTAGCATTAGGACTAAAGAGGGCCTGGCATACTTGAGAAACGACAGCAAAGAAAGTGAGGGAAAATGTGGAAAAGCGAGGTTAAAGAGAAAGACAGGGACCTAATTATGCAGAACCTTGTAGCCCATGGAGAGGATTTTGGACTTTATCCTGATCACAGTGGGAAACATTGAAGGTTTAAGCAGGAAAGTGACAATCAGATTTTACTATTTAAAATATTATTCTTCTCTGAAAGTGAAAGTTGTGTCAGTCGTGTCTGACTGTTTGCGACCCCATGGACTGTAGTCCATGGAATTCTCCAGGCCAGAATACTGGAGTGGGTAGCCTTTCCCTTCTCCAGGGGATCTTTCCAACCCAGGGACTGAACCCAGGTCTCCCGCATTATAGGCGGATTCTTTACCAGCTGAGCCATGCATGAGGTAAAGGATTTAAAAGTGGATAAAAGACAAGAAAAGCACAAGCAACAAAAGAAAAGCATAAGTAAATTAGTCTTCATCAAAATTAACAACTTTTGTAGATCAAAGGAGGCTACTAGAAGAGTAAAAAGACAACCCACAGAATGGAGAAAATACTCAACAGTCATCTTAGTGGTAAAGAATCTGCCTGCAATGCAGGAGACTGGGGTTCCATCCCTGGGTGGATAAGATCCCTTGGAGGAGGAAATGGCAATGCACTCCTGTATTCTTGCCTGGAGAATCCATGGATGGAGGAGTCTGGTGGACTACAGTCCATGGGCACACAAGAGAGTCAGACAGGACTTAGTGACTGAACACCAACATAGATCTGATAAGGGTCTACTATCTAGAATATATAAAGGACTCTCACAGCTCAACAGCAAGAAACCAAACAGGCCAAGAGAAAATGGGAAATAACTTGAATAGACATTTCCCCAAAGAAGATACACAAATGGCCACAAGACATGACAAGATGCTGAGTGCCATTCATCACTAGGGAAATATAAATCGAAGCTGAGGGGAGATGCCACTTCCCAATCCTTAGGATGGCTATACTTAAAACAAATAGAAAAGAACGTGTGTGATGAAGATGTGGAGTAATTGGAACCCTCCAATTTCTGGTGGGAATGTAAAATTGTGCAGCCACTATCGAAAAATTTTGGCAGTACCCCAGTAAGCTAAACACAGATTACCATATGACCCAGCAAATCCACTCAGCAATACATATCCTCCCCCCAAATTGAAAACAGATGTTATAATGCACACTTGTACTAAGTGTTCATAGCAATACTATTCATGATAGTCAAACGTAGAAACAATCCAAACGTCCCTCAAGGAATGAATGGTTAAGCAAAATGCGGCATATGCACACACTTGAATTTATTTGGCTGTGAAAGGGAATACGTACTGATGTGTGCTGCAACACAGATGGGCCTTGAAAACATCACGCTGAATGAGAGAAGCCAGATGCAGAAAGCCACATACTGTATGATTTCATTTATATGAAATATCCAGAATAGACAAATTCATAGGCAGTAGATTAGTGGTTGCCAGGAGCCAAGGGTAGGCGAGAATAAGAACTGTTGCTTAATGAGGCTGGGGTTTCTTTAGGGGTGAGGGTGATGAAAACATGTTTTCATCATGAAACATATGAAAACACTTGGAAACCCCTAAAAATATAGGTCAAAGTAATGATGATGCTTGCACAACTTTGTGCTAAATGCCACCAAACTTACACTTTGGGTAAAACACTAAATTTTATATTGATGCGAACTTTACCACAATGAGTAAAAAATTGGAAGCAAGAACCCTGTTAGAAAACATTTGGTTAGAAGAATCCCTGGGAGTCCAGGGTTAGGACTCAGGGCTTCCACTGCTGGGGGGCTGGGTTTGATCTCTGGTTGTGGAACTAAGAACCCACAAAAAAAGGGAAATTTTGATTGGTAGAATTAGGGGGACTTGGACATGAGAGGAGTGGGTCAACACGATGTCCTGGTTTTTGATCAGTCTTAACTGCAGGAGTGGTGATGCCATTTAGCAAAATAGGAAATCTCGAAGTGTGAAATGGAAAGATCCTGAATTCCCTTTGGGGAATGTTGAGACCGAAATGCCAGAGATAATCCTAGCAGAATTTCAGGAAGGCAGTTGGCCCCTGGGATGTCTTCCTTCGGCTTGTCCCCTACATCTCCAGCTATCTGTTGCGCCTCCAGGTTTCCTGTCCATGTGTCAGAAAAGATGTAGAGGAGTGGGTGCTGGAAGATAGGGGAGAAGGCATTCCTTGAAACTCCCAGCTCGTCTCACATCGATCAGACGAGGGTCACATGGGCACACTTGCTGCAAGGGGATGTAGAGAGGAATTGTGCTGGGCACGTTGCCATGCCTTAACAAAACCGTAATTCTGTTTTTGAGGAAGAAACTGGAATGGATATCAAGTGGGCAAATATCAGAGTCCACCATACGGTGTAACTAATGTCATGAGCAGTTCCGGCAGGAGTTGGACAGGAAGGCTGGGAAATAAATGGCAGCCCACTCCAGTGTTCTTGCCTGGAGAATCCCAGGGATGGGGCAGCCTGGTGGGCTGCCGTCTATGGAGTCGCACAGAGTCGGACAGGACTGAAGTGACTTAGCAGCAGTAGCAGAGATTCAGTATCCTCTGAACTTGTCCCTGAGGCTCAGTGATTGCCATTCCTTTCATCTTTCCTCAGAGCTCATTTATATCTTTCAAAGCTTAATCATTCTAGTAACTTTTCCGCGAGTCACTGTGACTTTCCAGCATCTCCCGTGAGCCCAGATTTGGTCACCCTTCTGGTAAAGGAAGAAGCGTGAGTAGAAAGCAGCCTCCCTCCCAGCATGTGGAGCCAGGAAGGTTTCTCAGTCTCCCATGGTTTAGAGAAACATTCATGCTCCCCTCATACTTCAGTTAGAATTTTCATTGTTTGGCCTTTGCTCAAGTTAAGTGAAATTGCTCAGTCGTGTCTGACTCTTTGCGACCCCGTGGACTGTAACCTACCAGGCTCTCCGTCCATGGGATTCTCCAGGCAAGAATACTGGAGTGGGTTGCCATTTCCTTCTCCAGGGGATCTTCCTGACCCAGGGATTGAACCTGGGTCTCCTGCCTTGCAGGCAGACGCTTTAACCTCTGAGCCACTAGGGAAGCCCCTCTTTGGGCTTTGCTCAAAGAGGGGAACATTTAAGGAATGAAACTTTCTGCTCTTCATGAGTAAGCCTAATCTAAAACAAATTTAAAGTTACAAAAAAAAAAAAACAAAAAACAACCCATGCCATTTAAAAAACGTCAACCCACACAGCATGACTGAGTTGTTGCACTTCACTTTTAATGTGTGAATACCCTTGGAAGCCTCGGGACTGAAATGTCTGATAGTATTCCAGCCGTGTGAACTTAGTGGCAGTGAAGGGAAGCAGGTCCTGGCTCCTGGAAGTAAGTCTACACTTGAGAATTACTGCTGGCGTGAGTCATGTCATTTTCCTTTACTTGCTTCAAGGGACCAGCAAGTTTCATGTTTGCTCTCAGACTCTAGGAGAGAATATCACCTTTCTTTCCTGTACCACAAGGCTCTGTTGCCTCATTTATAAAACATACAACCGTTCCATAGGTAATTCCACTTGTAAGCATGAAATTCCACTCTGTGTTATTTTTTTTTCTCTTTGTTGTTTTAAGGAAATAAAATTTAGAAAGTAAAAAATTAAAATGGCAGACTGTGGTATGGCATCCTGGAAAGAGCTCTGCTTTGGGAATGAGAACACTGTGGTTCTTGTCATGGATCTCCTGACATATCTGAGCAACCTCCACTTTTCTGGGTTTCTATTTCCCTCATCTGGCAAAAAAAAAAAAAAATGGGGGGAGGGTTGTTGGGAAGAGTTTAATGGCTAATCCTCAAGGTCTCTTCAAGCTTTAATATGCTGTGATTTTTATTATGTAAGCCAAGGTGTTGGGTAGATATAGTATTAAATTTTTCTTCCAGCTGCAAATATGGGGAAATTACTTATTTTGGATTATTTAGATTTTTTTCATAGTCAATGATTTAGAAATAAACAGCCATTGGTTAAATGGCTTAACAACATCAGGGATAGCATCTTTTTCCAGCCAGTTTTCTAGAGGTATAATTGACATGGAGGAGACTCAGCGTAATTTAAATATACAATATGATAAATTTTTACATTTGTATATATCCATGAAACCACAATTCTCGCAATAGTGAACATGTCTGTCACCCTCCAAAGTTTACGCCTTCCTTTGTTTTATCCCTTCTTCCTGTCTGTCTCCACATTCTTCTGTTCTGTTCTATTCACTCAGTCATGTCCAACTCTTTACGACTCCATGGACTGCAGCAGTCCAGGCTTCCCTGTCCATCACCAAATCCCAGAGCATGCTCAAACTCATGTCCATCAAGTTGGTGATGCCATTCAACCATCTCATCCTCTGTTGTCCCCTTCTCCTCCCCCAGCATCAGGGTCTTTTCCAGTAAGTCAACTCTTCGTATCAGATGGCCAAAATATTGGAGCTTCAGTTTCAGCATCAGTCCTTCCAATGAATTATCAGGGTTGATTTCCTTTAGGATGGACTGGTTTGATCTCCTTGTTATCCAGGGGACTGTCAAAAGTCTTCTCCAACACCACAGTTCAAAAGCATCAATTCTGCCGCACTCACCTCTCACATCTGTACATGACTACTGGAAAAACCATAGCTTTGAATAGATGGACCTTTGTTGGCAAAGTAATGTCTCTGCTTTTTAATATGCTGTCTAGGTTGGTCATCACTTTTCTTCCAAGGAGCAAGTGTCTTTTCATTTCATGGCTGCAGTCACCATCTGCAGTGGGCCCCCCAAAATAAAATCTCTCACTCTTTCCATTGTTTCTTCATCTATTTGCCATGAAGTGATGGGACCAGATGTGATGATCTTAGTTTTCTGAATGTTGAGTTTTAAGCCAGCCTTTCACTCTCTTCTTTCATCTTTATCAAGAGGCTCTTTAATTCTTTGCTTTCTGCCATGAAGGTAATATCATCTGCATATCTGAGGTGATTGATATTTCTCCCAGCAATCTTGATTCCAGCTTGTGCTTCTTCCAGCCCAGCGTTTCTCATGATGTACTCTGCATATAAGTTAAGTAAGCAGGGTGACAATATACAGCCTTGAGGTACTCCTTTCCCGATTTTGAACCAGCCTGTTGTTCCATGTCCCCACATTCCTCACGCGACCATTAACCTGCTTTCTGTCACTATAGATTAATTTGTATTTTCTCAAATTTTATATAAATAGAATCAACAGTATGGACTCCTTTCCTCTGAATTCTTTCATTCAGCGTAATTATTTTAAGGTCCATTCTGAAGTGGGGTGGGGTGCCATTTCCTTCTCTAGGGGATCTTCTGTTTCCAACATGGTTCCACCATTTTAACTTCTTACCAGTCAGTATGAGAGTTCCCATTCTTCATCCTTCATCCAACACTTGGTATGATAATTTTTAAAAAAATCTTCACCATTCTAATGGGTTTACCATGGTATCACATTGTGTTTTCACTTTGTATTTCCCTAACATTGTTCCCTTTCTGTGTTTGTTTCCTTGTGTTTTCCTAGTGAAGCATCGTCCAAACTGTTGCCCATTCTTGATTGGACTTTTGTTTCCTTTTTATCAGGTTTTAAAAGTTCTCTGTGTGTTCTGGAAACAAATCTTTTATAAGATATGTTATTTGCAAATGTTTTCTCCCAGTTTTTGGCTTACCTGTTCATTCTCTGTGTGTTGTTCAAAAAGCAGACTTTTTTATTTTTAAAAGTATTTATTTATTCATTCTGGCTGTGCCAGTTCTTAGTTGCGGCACTCTGGATCTTATAGGATCTTTGTTGCGGCATGCAAACTCTTATTTGTGGCATTTGGGATCCAGTTCCCTGATCAGGGAATGAACCTTGGCCCCCCTGCATTGGAAGCATGCAGTCTTAGCCACTGGACCAAGAGGGAAGTCCCCAGACGTTTTTTATTTTCATAAGATTCAATTTATAAATTATTTCTTTTATGAATTATGCTTTTACTGTAGTATCTAGAAACCTTTGTGTAACCCAAAGTCACCATGAGTTTCTATACTTTCTTCTAGAAGTTTTTTTTTTTTTTTAATGTAGTTTTAGGTTTTACATTTACGTCTACGATCTATTTTGAGTTAATTGTGTGTATAGTATGAGGTAGGGTTCAGGGGTAAAGAATTCGCCTGCAGTGCTGGAGACACAGAAGACGTGGGTTCGATCCCTGGGTTAGGAAGATCCCCTGGAGGAGAAAGTGGCAACCCACTCCAGTAATCTTGCCTAAAGAATCTCATGGACCGTGAAAACTGGTGGGCTATAACCCAAAGGGTTGCAAAGAGTCAGACGTGATGAGCGCACACACACAAGGCTCAGACTCCACTTTTTCTTCTTGCATATGGATATTTAGTTATTCTGGTGTTATCTTTCTATACTGAACTGCTTTTGGAATTTTGTGAAAAATAAGTTATTGATATAGGTATGGACTTATTTTTGGTCTCTCCATTCAGTTTCATTCATCTATTTATCTAACTGTGTTATTATCATCCTGTCTCAATTATGGTAGGTTTGTAACCTCTTGAAAGCGAATAATTTAATTTCAACAAATTTTTTCAAAGATGGTTGTCTAGTTTTGGTCTTTTGTACTACAATATGAATTTTAGAATCAGTTTGTCAATTTCTACAAAAAAAAGCTTGCTAGGATTTTGGTTGAGATTCATCAAATCTACAGTTTGGGAAGGAATGGCATTGTAGTAATAACTGAGTTTTCAGACCCATAAACACAATTGATCTGTCCATTTATTTGTAACTTATGAATTTTCTTTTAATAATATGTATAGTATATAGATGTTGAACACTTCCATTAGATTTATCTTTAAATATTTTAAATATTTTGTGCTATAGTAATTGGTATTGTTTTTTACACTTTCAATATTTGATTGTCCATTGTTAGTATATAGAAATAAAATTGATTTTTATAGATTATGCATGTATCTTGCAACCTTGCCAAACTCACCTTTTTATTTTAGTAGCTTTCTTATAGATTACACAGTTTTCTGTGTATGTATGTAAATAGTTTTATTTCTTTCTTTCCAAGCTGAATGCCTTTTCTTTCTTTCTTTTTGTTTTTTCCATAAAAACAAAAGCTTTTATTTGTTTACTTTTGCCTGATCGCACTGCCATCAATGGCAGTGTTGAATAGAACTGTTGAGAGAGGTCATCTTTGTCCTGTTTCTGATCTTAGGAAGACACTAGTCAGTATGATGTTATCTGTACATTTTTGTAAATGTCTTTTGTCAGGTTAAGGAAAATTCCTTTTATTCCTAGTTTGCAGATAATTTATATAAGGAATGGATGCTGAGTTTTTAAAAAATGTTTTCTTCATTTATTGAGATGATCACATAAAGTTGCTTGGTTTTTAGTTTGTTTATTTGGTGAATTACATTGACAGTTTTCAAATGTTAAACCAATGTTGCATTTCTAATGTCTGTTTAAAATTTTTGCATACATATTTATGGGGTATATTACACTGTAGTTTTCTTTTCTTGTAATGTCTTTATCTGGTTTTAATCTCAGGGTTATGTGCCCATATAAACTGAATTAGGAAACATTTTCCTCATCTTCAATTTTGGGGGGAGATTTTCTGTGGGGTCAGTTGTGTTAGAATTATAATAGAGTTCTCTAGGATTAATATTCCTTAAGTGTTTGGTAGAGTTTATGAGCAAAGTCATGTGGACCAAGTTTAACTATAAACTCAATTTCTTTAACAGATACAGAGCTAGTCAGATTATTTCTTTTTATGTGTGTTTTTTGTAGGTCTTTCAAAGGATTTTTCCCTTTCATCTATCATACTTATTGACATAAACTTATTCATAATACTCCACTGTTACCCTTTTAAGATTTGTAGATCTGTGGCAATTTTACTTTTACTATTCCTGACATTGCTAATTTTTGTCTTTCTTTTTTAACTAATAAGGATTGTTAATTACATATATTAATCTTCCCAGAGGACTGGCTTTTTATTTCTTCAATCTTTTTTTTTTTTTCTGTTTTCTATGTCACTGATTTCTGCGCTAAAATTTATTATTTCCTTTCTTCTGTTTATCTTGGGTCTCACTGGCTCTTTTCTAGTTGTTATTTTTTTTTTCAAGATAGAAGGTTAGATCACTAATTTGAAAGTACTTAAAAATCTTTTTTGCTAAAATAGTGCTATAACTTTCCGCCAAGTTGCATCCCATCAAACTTGATATACTTTTTTTTTTTTAGTTCCAACTAATTTCTAATTTTCCTTTTTATTTCCTTTATTACAGTTATTTTGAGAAGTGTTTAATTTCCAAATATTTAGGGATTTTTCAGAGATCTTTCTGTTATTAATTTCTAATTTGATTCCATGTGGTCAGGCAACATATCATAATTCACTTTTTTTCCCTGGCCTTACACAATTTTCTTACATGCTGTGTTGATCAATATTTGGCTGAAACTCAAGGAAAACTCTCTGCAGACTGCTGGATTTCTGTCTTGGTAGCTCCCTCTACTCCAGTACCCCATCCTGCAAACCTAGCTGCCCTTGTCCCCTCAGATTCTTCCTCTATCTTTTTAACTCAGGAAGGCCACTAGCTCTGCCTGGGTCCCTCCTTCCTGTCCCACAACCTGGAAACCCTTGTCAAGGCAGAAATCTGGAGCAATCATAGAGCTCATGTTTTTTTCCTCTCAGCTTCTTATATATCACTGTTTTTCATTGCCTTGAAATCTGTCACTTCGTATATTTTGTCCTCTTTTATGTCCATTTCAGGTAGAAGGGTAAACCTGATCCCTGTCACTCCATCTCAGCCAGATGCAGAGGTTTTGAGGGGAGAGCTAGCTAGCATCTCAAGCTTTTTCTTGAAATGTCTCCCTCTTGCTTGGTCTAATGATTGCAAAATGACTGCTCTATCACTAAGCATTATCTTTACATTTAAGGCAGGATTTAGTGCCAGCCATGCCTGTTCATTTCATTACAAATACAAGTATCTTCCCAGAAGTTCCCTAGCAAACCTACCCTTATATTTCATTGGCCATAATGAGGTCATCTTTATCTGTGAATCTGAGAAAGCAGGAAACGGCACTGTCATGACTGGCTTAAGCTAGGTATGATTTATCAGTAGACTATTGCCTCCCTGAAAGAGCTGGAGAAGGAAAGAGAGAGAAACATTGGATGTTGGATAGATACGCAGCAGGTTGTAGCACTGAGGCAACTACCAGTGTCTTCTGCAGAAAGTAAGATCAGCATGACTGCCCTGCACATAACCCACAGAGACTTTCCTGACAATTGGCTGCTTTCCAGCCTTTCTACAGCTCATTTAAAAAAAAGCTTCTGTGTCCTGGGGACGAGGGATAACAGTCCAGTGCTCTCTGAAGGATACCTCTTACCTTCAAGAGGTCTTTGAAGCTCTAAAGTATTAAACCAAGGAGAAATCATCAATTGAATGCTAATTGTTCAAACCTCTGTGTTGAGACTTTCTGTTACTTGCTTCTAAATAAGTTAAAATTGCAAGTGCACATACCATCTGAGTGATGCCTACTTCACTAACTTCAAAGGTGACCTTGGAAGATTTCTTACAGCCCATCTGAGGAGACATTGCTTTGTTTATCCTGTAGGTTTGGCTCAGAGGTGATCGGTGAGAAAAGAGACCTAGTTAGTTCCTTCCCAGCAGTCATGGCAAGTTTCAGACAAATCAATGGAGCAATTCACAAGCCTGCAAGCCTGACTTTTAGAGCAAGGAGACATTTTATTTGGTCAAAGGGGCATCCTTCTGTGGAAATGCTTGGGTTTTCATGTTTCGTCATTGGCAGAGCCTCCGGGCACTTAAGTGTTAACTTCATAGACATAGAAAAGCAATTATTTTTACACCAACATTTTAAGTCCTAAGATTGACTTACAGGTGTCAGGAAAAAAGGAAAGTAGTCTTACCTTTACCTAGTGAAGACATACTTGATCTGCTTCACAATTGAATCAGGTAAAGATACTTATTGAGTGAAGACAGGCAAATAGTCTCTCTTCCCTGAATACTCAAACTAATTCCCCATGGGGCTTAACATTTTTTTGGTTCATGAAACAAATGGATAAGTTTTCAACAGACTTTCCTGCTTTGGCCAGTCTGGCTGAGAAAGATTCTTGAGTCTGTAGCACCCTAAGATTTGAGTGGTTAAGCATGAACTCCACAATTGAGCAGGCTCTGTGGAAGCAAGGCCTGGAAGGGGTATCTGGCTTGGGAGAAGATTGGAAGAGAGAGGTCTGGTTCAGAGGATAGTACTCAGCTGAAGGAAGGAAACGTGGCATCCGAGGAGAATTAACAGGCAGATTCATGTTGATGTATAGCAGAAGCCAACACACTGTAAAGCAAGTATCCTCCAATTAAAAAAAAAAGTCAAATCAAATAAAATATAGTGTATATGGGGGAAAAATAGGCACTCCATTGAATAGTACGTCTTATATTAATTAGTAAGGATTGGCTAAATTAGTGACAGACAAGCCCCAAACTCAAAGGCTTTATACAACAAAAGTTTATTTCTCTCTCATGCCAGGCCCTTTGTAGGCCCAGGCATTTCTCTAGGATAGTTGTCCTCTGCACGGGGACTGAGTTGTCCAGGCTGCTTCTATCTTTTGGACCTTCCATCTCACGATTGCCTCAGTAGGGCAAGAAAAAGCCTGGAAAGTCACACACGGGCGATTCCCTGTCTCAGCCTGGAAATGGTGTGTGCCATTACAGTGGCCGTCACAACTAGTCACATGGCCCTCTTCAACTTCAAGGAACACAAAAGCTGAGAAGTGCAGCCTTCCACAGGCCTGGATTACAAAAGGAATCCGATATTGGTAGATAGGCTAATGTCCACTCTAATTTGTAGAACTTCTCTTAGGGAACTGTTCTGTGCCAAGTTGTCCCTCAGTTTAGAATTTCTTCCCAGAAAGGGCTTGGGGCAGCTTTATGGTTGGAAGAGGTGTCAGGGACTTATTTTGAAACTGCATTTATATAGCCAGAAACAGTTATATGGATCTAATATTTATTTTGGGCAACTTTGGAGGATGCTGGTGAGAGCTGTGAGTGAGCAAAATCCCCCAGTCCCACCTCTTTCCCTCTCCTGTGTCTTGTCACTCACAGTGCCCGAGCTGAGGCAGTGAGCGTGTACACACTGGCTACCATTCAAACCCCCTCAAAGGGCAGGTCACCCATGGGCCCTCCTGGGCAGGGAGGCCCGTGGAAGTTGTGCAGGCCACCCATGAGACCCTGGCTCTCACAACAAGGCGCCTCAGTCTGTGCTGCTACCTCCTCTCAACTTCTGTTTCTTCAAACGTCAGCTCCACACATTGCCGTTCCAGTAAGTGCAGCTCCTCAGGAAAGGCCACCGGAAAAGGGCAATCAATAGATTAGATGACTGCTGCGCCGCTTGGAGCTCATCTCCTGCTAGGAGTGGGTCTGTGCGTGTGTGTCGGAAAGAGCAGGAGAGCGGAGAGCAGCACTTAGGCAGTTTTCTCAGCAGGAAAAGACAGCTGAGCACTCACCCCAATCAATGAGCTGGGAGGCGGGCAGACAGGAAGACACGCAGCCGGGTGATTCGAGCCCCCCCACGCTGGGAGGCTCTTTTCAGTCTAGGAGCCCGGAACAGCCTCACTGCCCTCGGGGCGGTGTCTTGGCCGGTTTCCGACCCTTCCAGATTTGGTCACCAGACGGTGGTGCTTTGCCTTGTCCTCTCCTGGCTCAGTCTGCCTTGCACACAGAACTGTGATATTTTATGGGTCTACTGAAGGGAAATGAAGACCAAATAAACGTGTCCTTCGTGTTCCTTTTGTCCCCACACAAGCAGATCTTCCTTCCTCTACGTTCACTCAACCGGGCAAGCCTCTCTGGTTATCATGCCCGATCTTGGAAATTTCTCCTTAAATGTTCCTGTCTTCGTGCTTCAGCAGCACGGATGCTAAAATTGGAAGGATACAGAGAAAATTAGCATGGCCTCTGGGCAAGGATGACAGACAAATTTGTGAAGTCCTCCATATTTTTTCAGTTAAAGGATACACAAAATAATTAAATGTTAAAATATGGTATCAAAAGCAGTTATCATGAGGGGAAAAGAGTACAAATCAGAGTATTTTTAATGCTTTTGAAATTAGGAGTTCAGCAACTTAAAAACAATCATATATATGTGTGTGTGTATATATAGAGAGAGAGACAGAGAGACTGCTATACAAAAAACCTCATGTTTTTTTGTATAGCAAAAAAAAAAACTGCAAAAAAAAAAAAAAAACTGCAACCTAAATATCTATAATAGATACACACACACACACAAAAAGGAATCTAAATACAACGTTCAAAATAGTCATCAAATCACAGGAGAAGAGAATAAATGTTCCTGCCTCAGTTTCATTCCCTGAGCGAAATCTCTGTTATTCTGAAACCTATTCTGGCAAATGGATAATAATTAACAAGTTTTCTCCCTTATCAGTTAATGAATTATTCAATAAAAATTAAATTAAACATATTAATTTAATATACAATTAATAATTATATATTAAACATTATTAATTATTAATAAGTATATAATCAATAAATTATAATAAATAATATATTGATTTAATAAATATATTAAATTCTACAAATATATTCATCCACCCATTTATCTACATTCCCCCTTTACTCGTTAACATTTTTAAGTAAAATATTTTATGTAAAATATTCTGTTGATGCCCTAGGGGATTTGGGGGAAAAGAAAGTGATTAAACAGAGCTAGTAAAAAGTATCCAAGGGTTTCTGGGCAGGATGCCAACAGTGACCATTCTAGGAAGTGACTTGTAAACTGCCATTGTGTTAGCCAGACTACCCAAAGCCGTCTATAGACACAATGTGACCCTATCAACCTTCTTCTCTGAAGTTCAGGGGAAGACACAGCTCCAATTTTTTCTGAAACTTTTTGTCCATTATGAGGAGTTGCATTTTAAAGCTGGATTCTGGAATTTCATTAACTTTCAAAACAATAATCAGGCCTAAAGATTAATTCTATTGGGAAAAAATAGAGAAAAGGATGAAAAGAACTTTATCTAAAGACAATTAAATAGGAGCATGTAGTATTAACCATTCACAGTGTTAGTAACACAGATGCAAATTGACCCCAAAACACAAGAACTTGTTCGATAAAGCAGAGACTCAGTTTATTGTGAAACAAAAGTAATTCAAAAGAATCTTCAGATTAGATGTGGAAAAGATGAAAAAAAAATGAATATGTATAATGTATATACACATTATATATATATATATATATACACACACACATATATTGCTATTAACATTTACTAAGGAAAAAAGAGTTCATTTAATATACTTTTCTCAAAAGCTGTTACAAAGCCAGTGATGCATCTTCTGTTGACAGAGAACCGAGGGAACAGGGTACTTATGTCATCAATCTGTGTTAACACACTGGTCCTGGCTCTAAAACTGCAACCATTTCCAAGTTAGACAAGGGAAAATAAATCAATATGGCCTGAGGAAATTTTGCAGGCAAAAGTATTTACTATGACCACTAAGCTGAATTACTGGTTTTAATAGGATTATCTCAGGGCAAGGCATACACTTTATGATTTAAAAAAAACAAAAAAAACAAGTAAATTGTAGCACTGTGGAGTCTTTGAGTTTAAAAGACCTGAGAGGGTTCTCTTCCTAGTTCCAGTATTGCTTCTATTAAGCCCCTAAGTGTTGTAATAATGTCTACATAAATATTGGTTGCCAGAATATTCAGGTCAAGTTGTAATTCAGTTCAGAAAAAATAATAAGACCCAAACTCTCTTTATCATTTATAATGAAGCTTGATTGTCAATCACAGAGAACTAAAATAATAGTAATTTAAGGAAGGCAGACATGAAATTTCCATGTTATTCTGACAACTGGGGTACATAAAGTCCTCAGAGGACCAGGACTCCTCTACATTTTCCTTATAACTCAAGTTGGTGGCTAGAGCTCCAGCCATCACATATGCATTCCAGGTACCAGGATTGAAGGCAGACAAAGAAGAGAGGAGCAAAGAGCACATTATAGCTATTGCTTAAAGAACATTCCCAGGAGTTGCCAAAAGATATTTCAATATATGTCTGTCTGTTCACCAGGCTTTAGTCACATGGTTATGCTGAACTTCAAGGGACTAAGAGAAATATTTTTATTTGGGATGGAGAGGTGGCTAGAGCACAGCTAAAAATGAGAATCTCTTCATGTGGAAGAAGGGAAGCATGAACAGTGAGGGGGAGATAACATTTTCTGCAAACCTCTTTGCCAGCTCTTAAAATTGGTGGTTTGTTTGGTAATTGAAAAAGTCAGTTAAAGCAGGAAATCACAAAAAAGAGACTTACACATTAATACTATTTACTGAAAATGTTCCTTACAACTTCTATCAGATTCATCACTTTCTTTAGCTACAAGCCTGCTAATGACAGTCAGTCTTGCATTTTTCTAAGTAGCTATCACTTTGGCTTCTTCTTTTCTTTATTTATTTGACTGTGCTAGGTCTTAGTCGTGGCATCCCCAGTTCCCTGACCAGGGATGGAACCTGGGCCCGCTGCATTGAGTGGGCAGAGTCTTAACCACTGGACTACCAGGGAAGTATCCACTTTGGCTTCTTGAAAGAGAAGCAGGAAGTGTCCAGACTGGCGAGCTTGGAGGGGCATGAAAGCTCCATGCCCTTTCCCATACTTTGTCCTGTACATCGCCTCCATCCGACCATTTCATTTCTGAGTTATATCCTTGTATTAAAAACCTGCAATCAAGTCTTTTACGACTGATTCATGTAGCTCAAAAAACACCACAAACATCATCAGTACCTCTGGTTGCAGAAGAGCCGAAGATGATACCACAAATAAGACTGACTGAAACGTTTATGTCTCATTTCGTTTGTCTGATCGGAAAACTGTGCTGTAAGAACAAAGATCACCAGGACAAGGTAAATAGCTGGACAGCAGTTTCTTGATCCTGAGCAGCTGCAGTGTCAATGACAGTCACCCCTTTCTGACCCAATGGGTGGTACATGCCATCAGAAACCTTACAGGAGACAATGGCCAAAAGCAAGATTTGATTGTGAAGACGGAGAAACAGGGACTGTCAAATGCATCCCTACTTTTAATAAAATGAATTTTGAGGTTGAAAAAACGGCAAGAAGCGGATTCTGAAATTTCCTAGTGACATACCTTAGCTGTGAATGACCCTTCCATTCAAATATCTGCATTTTGGGAATCTGTTGCATGGAGTTTTTCCATCTGTAATATGTGAAATTACCCACTCCAGTATTCTGGCGTAGAGAATTCCATGGACTGTAAAGTCCATGGAGTTGCAAAGAATCGGACATGACTGAGCGACTTCCACTTTCACAAGTGTTTGAAGATTGATAAATACAGATGAAGAAATATATGAATCTTTTATATAACAGAATTAGATGCTTATAATCTAAAAAGTGAAAGCAGATGAGTATTCTTTTGTTTCTTTGCTTTAAAACGGTGACTGTCTGGTTTGCCTTCATCTCCATGGATACAAAGTATGTTTAAGTAATATGTTGTACTCACTCTGGCAGAAATAACAAAGTCTTCTCTTTGGGGGGAAAAAAGAGAGAGAAGCAGGAACTTAAAGACCTTAACCCTCTGAAGCCATGATGCTTTAGTTGTTGTTGCTCAGTTGCTAAGTTGTGTCCAACTCTGCGACCCATGAACTGCAGCATGCCAGGCTTTCCTGTCCTTCACTCTCTCCTGGAGTTTGCTCAAATTCATGTCCCTTGAGTCGGTGACGCCATCAAACCATCTCATTCTCTGTCGCCCTCTTCTTCTTATGCCTTCAATCTTTCCCAGCATCAGGGTCTTTTCTAATGAGTCAGCTCTTCGCATCAGATGGCCAAAGTATTAGAGCTTCACTTTCAGCATCAGTCCTTCCAATGAATTTTCAGGGTTGATTTCCTTTAGGATGGACTGGTTTGATCTCCTTGCAGTCCAAGGGACTCTCAAGGGTCTTTTCCAGCACCACAGTTTGAAAGCATCAGTTCCTTGGTGCTCAGCATTCTTTGTGATCCAGCTCTCACATCCATACGTGACTACTGGAAAAACCATAGCTTTGACTATATGGACCTTTGTTGGCAAAGTAATGTCCCTGCTTTTTAACACACTGTCTAGGTTTGTCATAGCTTTTCCTCCAAGGAGCAAGCGTCTTTTGATTTTATAGCTGCAGTCACTGTCCACAGTGATTTTGGAGTCCAAGAAAATAAAGTCTGTCACTGTTTCCATTTTTTCTCCATCTATTTGCCATGAGGTAATGGGATCAGATGCCGTGATCTTAGTTTTTTGAATGTTGAATTTTAAGCCAGCTTTTTCACTCTCCTCTTTCACCTTCATCAAGAGGCTCTTTCATTCCTCTTCACTGTCTGCCATTAGGGTGGTGTCATCTACGTATGTGAGGTTATTGATATTTCTCCTGGCAATCTTGATTTCTATTTGTCATTCATCCAGCCTGGCATTTTGCATGATATATTCTGCATAGAAGTTAAATAAGCAGGGTGACAATATACAGCCTTGATGTACTCCTTTCTGAATTTGAACCAGTCCATTGTTCCATGTCTGGTATGGCTGAGTAGTATATATATACATGTATATATATATACACACACATACACATGTATTCAGATATATGGATAAAAAGATGTGAGATATATATGTATATATATATATATGTGTGTGTGTGTGTGTATATATATATATATATATGTAATCAAATCTTCTTTATCCATTCATCTATTGACAGACACTTAAGTTGCTTCCATAACTTGCCTCTTGTAAATAATGCTGCTATGAACATTGGGGTACAGGTATCTTTTTGAATTAGTGGTGTTTTTTTTAGATATACCCAGGAGTAAAATTTCTGGGTCATATGTTCTATTTTTAGTTTTTTGGAGAACCCCCCGTATTGTTTCCACAATGGTTATACCAATTTACATTCCTACCAACAATGTATAAGGGTTCTCTTTTCTCCACATCTTCACCAACATTTGATATTTGTGTGTGTGTGTTTGTTTTTTATGATAACCATTCTGACAGGGAACAGTGACTTTTTTGAGGCAAGCCTACTCAGAGGCAATACATGAAAGAAAAGTCACACTTAAAGTATGGTACCTCCATACAATGAAATACTAACACTCTAAAAAGGACTTAAGAGATCATTTCAATTATTAAAGTCAAGTGAGTATTAAGGGCATATCTCTCTCATTTATCCTCTTTTCTGAATTTGGAATTTTCCATATAGAAAGTTTTTTTGAAAGAAGTTGTCTGTTACCTGTAGTTACTAACTCCTCTTGGGCCACTTACTCCTTTGAGAACTTGATGAAAGCTCGAGGCCTTCTCCATAGAAAATTTAGATAGCCCCATTCATGAACATCTTGCCTATCATGTATCATAGATCCGGCAAGAATCCCTGGTTTCTAGTCCTTCTTCTTTAATATACAAATGAGGAAACTGAATTCCAGGAGGTGAGTGGATTTGCCAAAGGTGATGGAAGGAGTCTGTGATGACGAGCTGCTGTCTGCCTCTCCTGCACCCCAGTCACAGATCCTCTAACCAGATGGGGACACATTCCAGAACAGAGCTCCGTGCATGGCCACCATCCCTCAGAGGCGCTGTGGGTGTTTTATCCATCTCTTCTTCCCGACTCCCTTATTTCTATAAAGGAAATTCCCATTGACCTAGGCACCCAGGTGTGAAGTCCTGGGCTCCCTTTCCCCTTCCTCTTCCTCGCCCTCTGTAGCAGTCACCGAGTCCTCTGACTCCTGCTCTGCACCAGCTCTCCTCTCAGACCCCCTTTGCCTTTCCTCCCATCATCCGTTGTCACAGCTCTGCCTGCACTGTGGCAGCTATCTCTTAACTCGCATGTCTCAAGCCTCAACTCAATCAGTTTAACCTCCCCCAAGCCTACCTCACACCATGTTTCTGCTCTGCTCAGAAACTGCTTGTGAACCATTTCCCAGTGGCCCAGAGGCCCAGAAGGTGACATGTCAAAACCAAGGCCACACGGCTGGTGGATGGAACCCTAGAACTCCAGAACCCAGGCCTGCTTGTTTCAAATGCGATGCCCTTCAAGGATCAACCCTGGCTACTGCTATCAGGACCAACTGGGGAGTTTGATGAAAATGCAGATTTCTGAGACCCTTCCCGAGATGACTCAGTCAGAATCTCCAGGGAATATGCATTTTCAATAAGCTCTGAAGATACTTCCAAGAATTAATTGTATGTGGGAATTACTTCACTGTAGGAATATATCTAGTATTAGATAACCAGTATTACATCTAATACTAATATATGTAGTATTTGATAACCAATACGTTTATTTAAAAACACATTCATCAGTTCAGTTCAGTCACTCAGTTGTGTCCGACTCTTTGTGACCCCACGGACTGTAGTACGCTAGGCCTCCCTGTCCATCACCAACTCCCAGAGTTTACTCAAATTCATGCTCATTGAGTCAGTGATGCCATCCAACTGTCTCATCCTCTGTCATCCCCTTCTCCTCCTGCCTTCAATCTTTCCCAGCATCAAGGTCTTTTCCAGTGAGTCAGCTCTTCACATCAGGTGGCCAAAGTATTGCAGTTTCAGCTTCAACATCAGTCCTTCCAATGAATATTTAGAACTGATTTCCTTTAGGATGGACTGGTTGGATCTCCTTGCAGTCCAAGGGACTCTCAAGAGTCTTCTCCAACACCACAGCTCAAAAGCATCAATTCTTCAGCGCTCAGCTTTCTTCAGAGTCCAACTCTCACATCCATACATGACTACTGGAAAAAACATTGCCTTGACTAGACAGACCTTTGTTGGCAAAGTAATGTCTCTGCTTTTTAATATGCTGTCTAGGTTGGTCATAACTTTCCTTCCAAGGAGTAAGCGTCTTTTAATTTCATGGTTGCAATTACCATCTGCAGTGATTTTGGAGCCCCCCAAAATAAAGTCTGACACTGTTTCCACTGTTTCCCCATCTATTTCCCATGAAGTGATAGGACCAGATGCCATCATCTTAGTTTTCTGAATGTTGAGCTTTAAGCCAAGTTTTTCAATCTTCTCTTTCACTTTTATCAAGAGGCTCTTTAGTTTTTCTTCACTTTCTGCCATAAGGATGGTGTCATCTGCTTATCTGAGGTTATTGATATTTCTCCCAGCAATCTTGATTCCAGCTTGTGCTTCATCCAGCCCAGTGTTTCTCATGATGTACTCTGCATACAAGTTATTAATTTATTGATTATCTAACACAGCACATATTAGTAATAGTTCAGACATCGTTGCTACTTTCATTTATCATACGCATTATTGAAATAAATAGCCTGCTTGTGACTGCAAATCTGGAAGACTAGAAAAGGAGGCCACTGGCTGGTATTCCTTTGTTTGAAAGGAATAGTGACATGGCTGCAACTACTTGGAAATACTTATTCTTCATCCAGTTATACTTAGCAAAGGCACAAAGCAGCAGCTAACGTTTCATTGCCAACTCTGCCAAACTGCTGCATCCACATGTGAGTCATGAGCTCTGTCACTTAGCACAGTCTCCTGTGAATCAGAGCCAGAGTCCCTGAACCTCTTTCCTCAGAGACATTCATAGAAGACTCATCTTTCCCTTTCTACAGCATTCAGACCCTTCAAAGGAAGGACAAACTATTTATTACAATACACACATCCTACACAGACCACGGATTCCATGCCTAAAATGTTCAAGGCTTCAAAGGAACCGCAAGGGTTTGGGAAGGCTAAGATAAGCAATATGTGGGCAAACTAAAGAGACTGGTAAGTTGAAAGGGAGACATACACCGGTGGGCTGAGCTCTGTGGTTGAGAGAAAATGTGTCCAGACGTGTTTGGCGAGTCATGGGTTATCGATGCAGGCTGGTGGATCCCAGCCAAACTGCACACCCCTTTAGGTGCTTCATATAAACTAGATCTCCTGGGCATGACCAAGGTCCCTGAAACTTCCTCTCTCAAGGCCAGACCTCTCTCCTCACACCTAGAAGACTAGGCTGTCTGTGAAAGAAGAGTAGGTATCCAGAGGGGCCCAGTCTAACAACAGAGAGTTAAGCTAATCAACTCAACCATAGACTACAAAGAGCATGAGGGAGCATTCTGAGGTGAGAAAAATATTCTACACTTTGATCAAGGTGGTGGTTACACAGATACATCCATTTGTTAAAATTCATGGAATGGTACACTCAAAAAGTGTAAATGTGATTGCCAATCTAAATTGTACTTCAATAAAAATGACTTTAAAATCATATGTTAACTAAGCACAATTTAATTAAGATTGGAAAGTATAGACACAAGATATATAGAAGGTTAAGAGTGAAGCAAAGGGTTATAATAAAATAAAGTAATGAAAAAGTGTTATACTTTCTTATAAACTATAGTTTATAGCAACTTCAACACATTTTGAATGAGTCAAATAAATATTAGAAAGACATACTAATCTAGAGATTTATCATTATTTATACTTCTTTCTTACTTTCTTGTTTATAGTCTGTCTTGCTCACTAAATTTTCAGCTCCATTAGGATGGGGACCATAGTTGTTTTTTCCAATGAAATATCATATGTCACTTTATTTATATAATACCTGCGGCACAAAGTTCAATAAATATTGGGTGGTTCCATATGAAACTGCAGCTTTCATAGATAAAGAACAGTTCAGTATTAGCAGTTTCATCTGGCTCAGTCTAATACTTGTTGAACAGATGAGATTTCTCCCATAAGGTACTGATTTCTAAAGAAGTCACAGAAACACACTCCCAGTATTGTAAAATTATTTCTGCCAATGTTATAAAACTTCTTTTTTTTTTTAACACTTCTGACTTGTTTCACCCAGAATTTTCATAGACTGTAAGACCTCCAAGAATTCCTTCTTTTATCATTTACACCAGTGTCTCATACTGCTGGAGTTTTAGAAGTTTATCTTAACACAAATTCCACTGTTTCTAATGGCACCATAAGTCTATTTTCTCTTATTTTATCATGCCTGAGATTGGAAGGCTGGCTGCCATTCTATAGTTGCTATTGAATTCATCAAGAAGTATTTAACATCTATTACAAGCTAAGACTGTGGTAGGAGCTATCAGGCATATAAAAGTGAATAAGGCACAATGTTTACTATCCAGGAACTCACAGTTAAATAGAAAGTTAATATTTGACACAAATTCACCTTTCCAGGAAGAAGGAGAAAGAAGGTGATAAGTTCCATGAATGAGGCATTAAGTGTTACAGGATATCCTTATGCGAGAAAATACGATGTAGGACTCTACATCACAGACAATATGAAATCCATATATGATAAAGATAGGTGTGTGTTTAAATGTGTCCTTACACACCTTGAGAGAAAATAGAACGCTTTTATAATTTAGGATCAGAGTGGGTCTTCCCAAGGAAGGCAAAACAAAACCCAAAAGTATTCAATAGGAAAAAAAATAGCATAAAAACTTAAAATTTCTTTATAATGAAAGACATCATAAAGTTCAGAGACAAGTGACAATTCTTTGACACAGCAGTTTCACTTCTAGGAATCTATCCTATAAATATACTTCACAGATATATGGAAAGCATTATTCGTTTAAATGTTGCTTATAATTATAAAATACCTGGAAATCAGTCAAGTATTCAGCATAAACTGTGGAGCATCCACACAGTAGACTATTGGGCAATTGGCAGGATGAAGAAGACCCCTATGTATGGATATGGAGTGATCACCTGCAGATCTACAGTGTAAATTAAGAGAAAGACTAAGGTCAGAACATATTTTTTGTTTGTTTGTTTGCTATGTTTTATGTAAGAAAAAGAATGAAAAGACTATAGAAACAATTTTGTTTATGTTTACAAAATGAAGACCAGGAAAGGAGTTTCCTAAAGGGGATGGGGAGGAACAAACTGGAGGATAGAGGTGGAGATGAGACTTTTCTCTGTTTACCTTTCTGAATAGTTTTAACTTTTGAATCTTATAAAATATAGTATCTATTAGATTCTTAAAATTAAATTAGAAAGATAAACGACATTCTAGGGAAACTTCATAAAAGATTAACAGCCATGGTATGGACTGAGTGCTTGTATCATGAAATGTTGAGAATTGTATGTTTTTGTTCCCCCATGATTCACGGTTGAAATCTTAACCCTTAATGTGACGGGTATTAGGGAGTAGGGACTTTGGGAGGTAGGTAATGCAGTTGGAGTTCTCATGATGGCACTGTGGTTGTTCAGTCACTAAGTCATGTTCGATCTCTGCGACCCCATGAACTGCAGCACGCCAGGCTTCCCCGTCCTTCACTATCTCCCAGAGTTTGCTCAAACTCATGTCCACTGATTCGATGATGCCATCCAACCATCTCATCCTCTGTTGGCCCTTCTCTTCCTGCCCTCAATCTTTCTCAGCATCAAGGTCTTTTCCAGTGAGTTGGTTCTTTGCATCAGGTGGTCAAAGTATTGGAGCTTCAGCTTCGGCATCAGTCCTTCCAATGAATATTCAGAGTTGATTTCCTTTAAGATTGACTGGTTTGATCTCCTTGCTGTTCAAGGGTCTCTCAAGTCTTCTCCAGTGCCACAGTTCCAAAGCATCAATTCTTCAGTGGTCAGCCTTCTTTACGGTCCAACTGTACATGACTTCCTTGGCGGCTGAGTGGTAAAGAATCTGCCTGCAATGCAGGAGACCAGGGCTCAATCCCTGGTGTTGGGAAGATTCCCCTGGAGAAGGGAATGGCTACCTGCTCCAGTATTCTTGCCTGGAGAATTCCATGGACAGAGGAGCCTGGAGGGCTACAGTCCATCGGGCCACAAAGAGTTGGGTACGACTGAGTGACTAACATGATGGCATTAGTGCCCTTATAGGGAGAGATACTGGAGCTTGTGCGTGTGCTCCCCTTGCCCACGCCCCTCTCTCTGTGTCTTGTGAGGACACAATGAGAAGTCAGCCATTCGCAAACCAGGAAGCGGATCTCATCAGACACCAGACCTGCCAGTACCTAGGTCCTGAACTTCCAAGACTGGAAGAAGTAAATATCTGCTGTTTAAGCCACTTCATCTTATAGCAGCTTGAACTAAGAGAAGCCATGGTAGATAGTATAAAGTATTAGTTGCTCTTTGTGACCCACGGACTCCTCTGTTCATGGGATTCTCCAGTCACAAATACTGGAGTGGGTTGCCATTCCCTTCTCCAAAATAGTATAAAAAGTTCACACAAATCAATAAGAAGTTTCGATCTGGTAGGAAAGCTAGCAAAGGGGACCCACAGAAAAATCTCTCCTCTACTGTTAATCTCTACTCTCGGCGTGCTACTCCCGGTATTTCTGATCACCAACGTGTAGTAATTTTTTCTGCACCAAGCAATCCTACAACACCAGCTGGGTGTCATACAACATAAGTCAATCCTGACACTGTCTAGCTAAAGTTAGCATCGGATCCCATAGGGTAAGTGTTCAGTTCCACAGTACTGCCCCCCGCCACATTCACACACACTTCAGATGCCATTCACAAGCCCAAGTTGGTGATTAAATCAATCTCCAGCCCTCTAATCATAAGATTGGTTCCCCTGGCAACCAGCCCCCATCCTTAGGGCTTTCCAAATTCACTTCATTAACATAAACTCAGGGGTGGCTGAAAGGCGCTTGTCATGAAAGTCTGAAGGTTTTAGGAGTTCTGTGCCAGAAATGGACAAATACCACATTTCTTATTGTAAGTCACAATACAGAGGCAAGAACAGGTAATTTATAGAAGAAAAACAAATAGCAATAGACATAAATATGTAATGATACCATTCTCAGCAGGTACAAAATAAATTCAAATTGAAACAAAAAGAAGATATTTTTCATGAACCTGATTATCTTAAATTTAAAAGATTTATGATACCAGTGAAGAATGAGAGGATGGGGAAGCAGGAACTTTTTAATACAACTGTTGGTACGAGTATAAATTGGTAGAGCCTTATAGGAATACCTTCAAAATTCCAAATCTAGGAATTTATGCCAAATACACTTTCAAGGAAAACCAGGAAATATACTGCAATGGTGTTTATTGCAGCAATGCCTGTAACAGTAAAAACTGAAAACCAAAGTCCACTATATTACAACATAGCTATACAGTGGAAAGACCTTGAAGATATATCAAGTAGATAAGGCAAATTGCAGTAAATTATGGCCAATTTTTAGGAACCAAAAGATTAATAATTTTATCATATGTGTGTATGTGCATTTAGGTATGTGTATACACAAATATTGGAGAAGGAAATGGCAACCCACTCCAGTGTTCTTGCCTGGAGAATCCCAGGGGCAGGGGAGCCTGGTGGGCTGCCATTATGGGGTCGCACAGAGTCGGACACAACTGAAGCAACTTGGTAGTAGTAGTAGTATACACACATATATATGGAAAAATCTGGTATAGTAAATGTTAATATGGTTATTTTTGAGGGTGTATAGCCTGTAGTTCTATATCATTCAAAATTTTTATAACAAACCTGTATTCCTTTAAAACTATAAGAAGATGTTTAAAACTCCAGTTGAAAGTTTAGAGTTGACGTCATAGAAGAGCTGACATTTCATGCCATCAAAAACTCTGAGCTGAAGAAAACCTTAAAAGTCATCTAATTTTGTGGTTTCCAAATGCAATCTATATTCTAATTGCATCAAAAGTACCAGGGAAACTTTTTTGTAAGAAACATTTTATTTTTCTTTGTCATTGGATCATATCTCTAGGTGGTGTGGGAAACTTTTTAAATTTTTATTTATTTATTCATTTTCAGCTCTGCTGGGTCTTCATTGCTGTTCAGGCTTTTCTCTGTTTACGGCAAATGGGGGCTACTCTCTAGCTGCAGTGCAAGGGCTTCTCATTGTGGAGGCTTCCCTTTTTGCGGAGCACAGGCTGTAGGGTGTGGTGGCTCCCATAGATGCAGCATGTGGGCTCAGCAGTCGTGGCTCCCGGGCCCTAGAGCGCAGGCTCGGCAGTCGTGGCTCCCGGGCCCTAGAGCGCAGGCTCGGCAGTCGTGGCTCCCGGGCCCTAGAGCGCAGGCTCGGCTGTCGTGGCTCCCGGGCCCTAGAGCGCAGGCTCGGCAGTCGTGGCTCCCGGGCTTAGTTGCCCTGTAGCATGTGGGATCCTCCTGGATCAGGGATCAAACCCATGTCTCTTGCATTGGCAGGTATATTCTTCACCACTGAGCCACCAGGGAAACCCAGAAACATTTTTTTTTAATGGGGATGGATTCCTGGTCTCCATTTTCCAGATTATGATTCAGAATTTTGGAGGTGAGGCTGAGAAACCTATTTTTAAAACAATCTCCAGGTGACCCTGGTACTATGCCAGACTTTATTTATTTCAACGTCCTACGCAATGCAGTAGCACTCCTCTGGAAGCCTTGATGTAGATTATTTCAGAGATGAACGTTTCATACACCTGTGAGAACCTTGTAGAGAGATTTCATGATCAAGTGTATGTAGGACTTCCTCGATTCTGCAAAATCTGGATAAACTTGGTTTCAACCCTAACAATTTCAGAGCATGTTCAAGTTTAAAGTCTTCCCGAAGATATTTGCAAGTTTCAAATGTGCTTTACATTGTGAGGGGTTTTGGACACTGTCTCAGGCTCTAGGCTCCTGTGAGTTCTGTACTGCCTCAGACCTGTACAACCTGGCCGTATCACTCTCTTCGCCCAGCTGCTTTCCTCGGCTTTCTCTTTCCTCATGGCACTTCCCAGGGGCTGATGTACTGTATGTTTATGTGTTGGCCTATTGGCATCTCCCCGCTAGAATGGGAGCCTGCTTGGGAGTAGGCACTGTTTGCTGTGTTAACCCCACTGTCCTCAGCGGCTCTGATAGCACCTAGCACAGAGGTTTGAGCACTCAAAAATATCTACTGAATCTTGTCTTTCTCTGTCTGGCTTACTTAGTATGGTCATCTCTAAGTCCATGCTTGTTGCTGTAAATGGCATTATTTCATTCTTTTCTGTGGCTGAGTAGCATTCCATTATATACATGTATCATATCTTCTTTATCCATTCATCTGTTGACAGGCATTTAGGTTGCTTCCATGTCTTGGTTATTTTAAATAGCACTGCTGTGAACATTGGGATGCATGTATCTTTTCAGATTAGAGTTTTCTCTGGATTGCTTTGGTGTACACCTGAAACTTACATGTTATTGTGAATCAAAGGAGAAAAAAAAGAAAGAAAGTGAAGTCACACTCAGTCGTGTCTGACTCTTTGCGACCCCACAGACTGTTTAGCTGGCCAGGCTCCTCCATCCATGGGATTTTCCAGGCAAGAGTACTGGAGTGGGTTGCCATTTCCTTCTCCAGGGGATCTTCCTCACCCAGGGAGAGAACCTGGGTCTCCCACATTTCAGGCAGACTCTTTACCATCTGAGCCACAAGGGAAGCCACAGTAAATCAACTATACTTCAATCAAACATTTAAAATATTTCTAGATCTAGATATAGATGAATGATGGAAGGAAGGAGCAAAGAGATGCTCTGACTCTCAAATCCATTCTGTCCTCCCTGGGTCTGCCTCTTGCCATTCTGCCACCTGCTCACTTCTTGCTGGCTTTACTCTCTCCCCATCTCCCTTTTCTACTCACTCCTCTCTCTCAGGAACAAACAGATTCCTCTTTTTGCTTCTCTCTGTTTTTTAAAGTAGACTTTATTCCTTACAGCAGTTTTAGCCTCACAGCAAAATTGAGCTAAAGTTTCAGAGATTCCCCCTCTACTCCCTCCCCCTACATGTGTAGTCTCGCCTCTTATCGACACCCCCACTCCTTAACTCTTTTTATAAAATGTATTTAAAATTTTTTTAAATTTTATTTTATTTTTAAACTTTACAATATTGATTGGTTCTGCCATATATAGAAATGAATCCACCACAGGCACACACGTGTTCCACATCCTGAACCCTCCTCCCTCCTCCCTCCTCCCTCCCCATACTTGGGGGATAATTCCTTTATAATATTGTCTTGGTTTCTGCCATGTATCAACATGAATCTCCTTGCCTTTTGATAGGAGTTTCCCTCACCTCCTCTAATTCTTTAAAATCTGACATTTCTGCTTCAGAAATCTCTCCAACATGAATTAGATGCAGCACAGCATCTCCTCCAATCACAGACAATCTTCTCCATGATAGAGATTCTGTATCAGAAATAAAGATATTTATATTCATTGAAAATCCCTTTCTCCATCACCACCACCACTTGAGGATCTCAGTTTGCCCCTCAGGAGCAGGAGAAAACACCTCTGTAGTCTGCCTTGTCCACTTGGCCAGCCTGGCTGAAGAGGCAGCTTTTGCCTAAATACCACAGTTCCCAATTCCTGGTTCTACATCTTATGGGTCTTTGTGTAATCCGATGTACAGAACTTCTCTTCATTTTTCTGATGCTCTTTACCTGGAATCCTCTGACTTCCAACGCCCTTCTCAGAAAGTAGCCCACATACCTGACACACCCCAGGTGTAGCTCAAGCTAATTCAAACAACTGTGGGGTTATTCCTTTTGAAGACACGGCCACGATACTTCTTTAATGCATAAAAGGGCTGGGAGCCAAGAATGTGTTTTCCTGACCTGAGTTCCAGATTGTTGGGGTTTTATCAAAGCAGCAGTTCAGATAAAGGTGTGGAAATTCTTCTTATTTTCTCCCTCAGATTACCGTAGCCCTGTCCTGGTGTCCAGATACGGTTCTCTGGGAAATTCAGGCTCTATTTTTTCAGATTCAGCCCCCTTTGGTGTTGACAATGGTGCTTTCAGAGGAAGCTACAATCCCCAAAGAACCCTTTGTCTGATTAAACTCCCCCCAGAAAATCTCTACGAAGAACATACACCAAATGTGTTAGTGGTTTCCAATGATTTGATCAGGGAAATACACTACTATTCTCCAAAAATAATTTTTTCTGAGTCAGGCTCCCTTCATGATTTCTTCCTTGAGGCAAGTTTAAGAGGCCTCACATCACATTAACTTTGTCCAGAATTGTCAATGCGTATAGCTCATTTAAATGGACATCTGTGAAGGCCGCTTGGAGCAAAAATCTGGACTCATCTATCTTCCTGGAAGATGGTCTCTGTGGTGGAGACAAAGTGGGGTGGCTCCTGGCTCAGCACCTTCCCAGCTGCCCCTCAACTTGGGCAGGGCCAACTGATCCAAGAGAAGAAGGCACGGACGCAGGCTGTGCCAATCGGAGAGTTTGCCTTGAGCACACAGACAGGTGGTGTTGAGGCATCTGGTGCCAGTGCCATGGAAGAGCTCAGGAGCTCCTACTATGGCCCTGGTCCTGCCTCCCCCTAGTTCTGCTCTTTCTACTATTCAGAATCCCGCCTATAAATCCTACTTTTATTATGTTGGCCAGAGCTGAACATTATGCAGGCTTAAACTGCAAAGGGGCGTCTAGGGCCCTATTGTAGAATTCCAGCACTAGCCCTGTGTACGTCGTCATCTTGGTCAGAGCCTTCTGCCAACACTTAAGGTGTGTGCACTTTGCCTGGAACCCGAACTCTGCATTTCGAACCAGTTCAAGGGATAATCCTAACAATCCATGTGTGTTATTATTATCCCTATTTTAGAAATGAGTCAAGTGAGGCCTTGTGTGGGTGCTCAGAGTCAAACAGCTACTAAAACGTGGAGGCCAGGAAGAACCCAAGGCGTCAGATTTCAGAGCTTTGCTCTTAACCAGCATGCAGCAATGTCTCTATGAGTGTGTTCAGGCCTAAACCAGAGGACTGCATGCTTGAGCATGACCAGCACCTTGTGGAAAGCCCTTCTGCCTTGAGTAGGAGGTAGGATAAGAAGACCTCCAGTCTTCCACCTCCCTCCCACCTAACCAAGAGTCTGAACTTTCTAAGCCAAAACCTCTGTTTCTCTTACTTTGTCTCCTGCCCCATCCTTTGATACTGAGATACAGAAAATGATGAACCCTCATGGAGAAAGAGAGATATAAATAACACTCCCTACACCAAAGAAGGGCTTCCCTGGTAGCCCAGCTAGTAAAGAATCTGCCTGCAATGCAGGAGACCCCAGTTCAATTCCTGGGTTGGGAAGATCCGCTAGAGAAGGGATAGGCTACCCACTCCAGTATTCTGGGGCTTCCCTGGTGGCTCAGATGGTAAAGAATCTGCCTGCAATGTGGGAGACCTGGGTTTGATCCCTGGGTTAAGAAGATCCCGTGGAGGAGGGCATAGAAACCTACTCCAGTATTCTTACCTGGAGAATTCCCATGGCAGAGGAGCCTGGTGGGCTATGGTCCATGGGAACACAAAGAGTTGGACATGACTGAGTGACTAGGCACAGCACAGCAACCCTGAAGAAACCTTTCAAAAAAGTGAGTTTTCTTAGATGGCAATAGAAATGGCATCTGAATGCAAAGGGAAAATTGTATCTAGTGAGGCAGAGAAGTTGTTTTAGGGTAGCTTTTTATTCTTTGTAAAGTTTAGTGAATAATATTTAAGTAACAGGAGTAGTAAGCTTCCCAGTTGGCACTAGTGGTAAAGAACCCACCTGCCCATGCAGGAGACACAAGAGATGTGAGTTTGTCCCTGGGTCAAGAAGATCCCCTGGAGGAAATCATGGCAACACACTCCAGTACTCTTGCCTGGAGAATCCCATGGACAGAGGAATCTGGCGGGTTACAGTCCATGGGGTTGGATACGACTGAAGTGACTTAGCACGAGCACAGCACAAGTGTAATAAATGAGTCACCATAATCACGCTCTTTTATGCTCATGGAATGCCAGCAGAGAGCTTTGTGTCAGAAAACTACATGTAATCACATTTCTCAAGGAAAGAATTTTTAGCATTGTTTGCAGAAAAGGCAGAGACGGAGAATATAATCTGTGAAATCCTGTTCACAGTGCACTAAAATTACTCCTTACTGTGGGCCAATTTGCTTGCAAAGAAGTATGGGTAATCTTTGTCCTGGGCAAATTCCATAGTTACTATCTATCTTGTGACCCTTCATTTTCCTGGAATTGTTATTCGCTACCAGGCCAAAGGAGTGTGTTTACAGGCAGAGCAGGAAGCTGCCAGGGCCCGTTCTCCCTGTTCCCAAGCTGGCCATCGCCATGACTTAAGCTGAATTCTAGGGATGCTGGTGCTGCAGAGACTGCCTCCTTGATGCTCCAGACATCAAGGTACCAGGCAGACACGGGCTGACTCTAGAGGCACTGCTGGCTCCAACCGGCTTTTTAAGAAAGGAGTCAAAATTGGGATTCAAAGACCTCTCACTGCCCTTGTGATCAAGACCAAGTCCTCAGCATAGCAGGGCGCCCCCAGCCACTGGTCAGTTTTCAGTCCCAGGAGTGCAACACGCCCTTCATGCAGGGCCTCCTCCCCTGCTGTGCTTCCCACCGGGGGACTTTCCCCTCTCCTCTTTCTTTAGCTATCTCTTCTTTTGTCACTGAGTCAGGGAAAACTTCCCTGACCTCCCAAACTAGTGCGCTTTACCCAGTTTCCAGCATCTCATTCCTGTGCCTTGTAGCTCTTAGCCCAGCTGCAATTTCACATGTGTGTTTAATTACTTCACGTGCGTCAGCATCTGATGTAAACTGTAGGCTCCATAAGAGCAGGGCTGCGTTAATTATTGATCACCTCTGTATCCCCAGGGCTTGTTCTCGGTGTGACATGTTGTCAATGCCCAGTTTCAAATATTCACTGAATGATACTTAAAGGATGAATGGTAAGTGCAGAGAAGGTTGTGACCTCAGGGAACTAGGGTATGATCACCATGAGCTTCCAACCCTGTGATATTGCCCTGTGCCTATAGACTGTCTTGCTCTGTCCAGGCTTCTATAACAAAATACCATCGGCTGGGTGGTTTACAAACAGCAGAAACATATAGCTCACAGTTCTGGAGGCTGGAGGTCTGAGATCAGGGTTACAGCACGGTCAGGTTCCAGTGAGGCCCTCTTCTTGGTTCAGACGGCTGACTTCTCATTGTGCCCTCACATGGTGGAAGGAACTAGGGAGCTCTTTTGGGGGTTCTGTTTTATAAAGCCACAATTCCAGTCACGAGGGCCCCACCTTCATGATCTAATCACTTCAGAAATGCCCAACCTTCTAATCCCATCACCTTGGGAGTTAGAATTTCAACATATGAATTTAGGGGGAATAAATACCATAGCATATACAGACAGTCTTCAAATTATGATGGCTTGACTTATGATTGTTCAGCTTTTTGATCATGTAAAGGTGAAATGCTTTCAGTAGAAACTGTACTTTGATTTTGAATTTTGATCTTTTCTTGGGCTAGTGATATGTGTTATACTGTCTCATGACTAGTAAGCAATTGATAAACTTAAAACCATTCTGTTACATACAACCATTCTGTTTTTCCCTTTAGTATGGTATTCAGTAAATTATATGGGTTATTCAGTACTTTATTAATTCTGTTTTTCCCTTTAGTATGGTATTCAGTAAATTATATGGGTTATTCAGTACTTTATTATAAAACAGAATTTATGATAGATGATTTTGCCTAACTGTAGGCTAATATTCACTTTTCACTTTCACGCATTGGAGAAAGAAATGGCAACCCACTTGCCTGGAGAATACCAGGGATGGGGGAGCCTCGTGGACTGCTGTCTATGGGGTCACACAGAGTCGGACACAACTGAAGTGACTTAGCAGCAGCAGCAGCAGGCTAATATTAAGTGTTCGGAGAATGCTATGATGTTCAATATGTTGGGGTATTAAAAGCATTTTTTACTTGTAATATTTTCACCTTATGGTAAATTCATCTGGATATAATCCCATCTTAAGTCAAAGAAGATCTGTAGTTATATGTAAGTGGTAGGAAAAGAGGAGAGGTATAGGGACTTCTCTGGTGCTCAGCAGCAAAGAATCTACCTGCAATGCAGGAGATGTGAGTTAGATCCCTGGGTTAGGAAGATCCCCTGTAGGAGAAAATGGCAACCTACTCCAGTATTATTGCCTGGAAAATCCCATGGACAGAGGAGCCTGGCGAGCTATAGTCCATAGGGTCACAAAGGGTTGGACACCACTGAAGCTGCTGAACATGACAGCCATACATACACTGTACTTAGAAGTTCAGCTCCCAGGACAGACACTCCTGCTCTGAAATGTAGTTTGGTCACTTGCTATCTGTACAACCCTGGGAAAGTTACTTCAATTCTGCTTCACTGGTTTTCTGATATGTGAAATGGGGTGGATGTTGGTACATAATCCTGTCACCTATGAGGCTGCATGAGATAATGAAGGAACATTTTTGGCACATAGAAAGTGCTCAATAAATGTTATCTGCTGTTATTATTATAAGAAAGATCCCAGATTCTCAAAATCATCTTCCTCCTTGAAATGTTGTCTGCTGTTATTATTATAAGAAAGATCCCAGATTCTCAAAATCATCTTCCTCCTTGATCACTACAAATTATATAGATACATAGAACTTCATTTGGCAGCCTGAAGATATTTTAGAATGGTCTGATGGCTTATCATAAGAATTTTTTGGTATCTGTAATCTATGGGCATTAGTGAGGAGTGACATTTAGGAAAGAAGGCTCTTTTTCTCTGTAATGGCCCATATGGGAAAATAATCTTTTAAAAAGAATGAATATATGTGTATGTATAACTGATTCACTTTGCTGCACACCTTAAACTAACCAACTTTGTAAATCAACTATACTCCAGTCAAAATTGGGCTTCCCAGGTGGCACAGTGATAAAGAATCTCCCTGCCAATGCAGGAGATGCAAGAGATGTGGGTTCAATCCCTGGGTCAGGAAGATCCCCTGGGATAGGAAATTGCAACCCACTCCAGTATTCTTACCTGGTGGGCTACAGTCCATGGAGTCACAGAGTCAAACACAGTTCAGCAATTGAGCATGCATATCCAATAAAAATTTTTTTTCAAAGAATAAAGAAAGATATTTTTAACCTGTAGTCACAAGATAAGGACATTTGAACTTGGGTTGTAAAGCAAAGAAGCTATGTTCACAACATCCCCAGATAAACTTTCAGGAAAAATATGGCATATGTAGGATACAAAAGTCATTGTGAGGTGACCTCCAGTCAGTTTCTTCCGGTGTCCATTTCCCTGGGCTCTTAGCCTGTGAGGATGCTGGGATCCAAGCCACTGTCCGCCATCCTGCTCGCTAACTGGGTCTTGTTCTTCATTAAGGAGCACTCCCAGAGGGATGGTCAGTTCAGCTCAAACCTAGTGCTGAATTGCAGTCATGCCTGGATTCCAATTTAATATCCATTGGGGCCTGTTTTTAGCCCAAGATGCCCTAGCCATTAGGTCATAGAGCTTTGGGAATTCTCACCCACTCCTGACTGATAGGTAGTCTGCTAAAGAACCACATTTGGCCTGAGTTCCCTGGATTGGTTCCATCTTTAGACCTGAATGGTCTGGTTGCTCTTTTTATTTTTTTTAACTTTGAGTTAGTGGGAGGGGCTGCACCGAACACAGCCAATGACAGACATACATGTCATTCATTCTGGTGAACAGACAGGATTCCAGCTACCTTATTTGTGTAAGTATAAGCAGACTTTAGAATGAAAAAAATAACCAAAGAGGATGGATTATTGGCATAGGTCCAAAATACTAATTTGCCCCAGCATAGGTTCCCTATTCATGCAAAAATGCAAATATCCTCAAGAAGGAAAAGAAATAATAATATTAACTTAATCTATTGAGCAGTTCCCATGTGCAGGCACTGTGCTAAGAGGTTTACACAAATGATCTCTGATCTCACACAACCATCACAACAGACCCACAACTATTATCATTTTACAGACAAGGAGAACAGAGGCACGAAGGGCTTAAGCTGTGTGCTGAAGGGCATTTGGTGGTCAATGGGGGAGCTGGGATGGAAACCCAGGAAGCCTGGCCTCAAAGCCCATCCTCTTTACGGCTACCCTGAACAATCTCCCTGGTTGCTTTCTTTCATTTCATTTCATTCCTGCAGCTGTTTATGCCACACGCTATGGAGTAAATACAACTCAATCAGATATAAATTATGCATTTGAAGAACCAGCCGTCAAGTAGAGCTGTTAAGACCTATGCAGAAATGTTAATAACAAGCATTTAAATAGAACTTCCTATTACAATGTTCCAGGCACCACTCTAAGCACATTATGTATATTAACTGACTCCTCAAAACAAGCTTTATCATGGATTCTGTCATCGTCTCCAGTTTATAAATGATGAAACTGGTAAGAGGGACTTCCCTGGTGGTCCAGTTGTTAAGAATCCACTTTCCCATGCAGGGAATGTGAGTTTGACCCCTAGTCAGGGAACTAAGAGCCCCCATGTGGGGGGCGGGTGGGCAACTGAGCTTGTGTGTCACAATTAAAGAAAGCCTGAGAGCTGCAATGAAGACCCAGCATAGCCTTTGATATAATATCATATAAGAAATGAATCACAGTCCAGGTTCGATGCAGGATACAGGATGCTGGGGGCTGGTGCACTGGGATGACCCAGAGGGATGGTACAGGGAGGGAGGTGGGAGGGGGGTTCAGGATGGGGAACATGTGTATACCTGTGGCAGATTCATGTTGATGTATGGCAAAACCAATACAATATTGTAAAGTAATTAGCCTCCAATTAAAATAAATAAATTTAAATAAAAAATAATAAAAAATAAAATAAGAAAAATAAAAAATAAAAGCAAGAAAAGAAACAGGAAAGTGCCTAAGACCACACAGCTGTAAAGAGGTGTCATTTGTATTTGAAGCCAAGTTCTTAAAGGGATAAAACCGTTGAGCAGGCAGAAATAAGTTCAAAGCCAGGGGTGTTCCAGTGCAGACGTGGTCAGGTAGCACTTAGCTCATCTTCTGAGCGTGCCTATTTACCCAAGGGCAGATTCACCCAGAGCTTTCTTCATTGTTCCTCCTGGGCTTCATTTTCAATTAATTGATTCAACAAATGTTTCCTGAGTGCCTGCAACATGCCAGGCCCAGGAAAGTCTGCTGGGACAGAGTGATGATATGACGTGAGGAAACAGAGAAACGGGAGAGGAGATTTCAAGTCAGACCAGGGAGGTCAGCGTGGCCTGGCACCAGGAGTCTCAGGGATGGTTGGGAAACTGCCAGGCTGACCAAAGGAAAGGCATTCTACGAAGAGGGATAATTGCCTCAAGACCCCGAGTTGTGAAGGAGCATAGCATCTGGAGAGCAACATGGAGTTGGATTCGGTATTGGGTGAAGGCATGGCCTACAGAAGACAGAAGAAAAGGAAGGTGGGGAACATCCTTGAGTGACAAGGAGTTGCAAGTTTTCCAGCAGACCATGGAAAGCCACTGGAAAAGTCTAACCAGCACAGATAGAGAGATGGTTTGATTTGTACTTGAGAATCTGGCAGCTGGGGTGTGAAGGATGACTTGGAGATGGCATTCTGGGTAGCGAGGCCGTTCTGACTGTTGTCGTGAGCAAGGAGCCCTCAATGGGCTGAAGGAGTGTAGGGACCTTGACTCACGTTTGGCTGAAATTGGTTTACTCTGTGTCTGGCATTTCTGTAGTGGACTCAAACCAGAGAATGCATTAGGTTTTTGCAAAGAATTAACTGAACCAATATTAAAATTGTCACATCCTCCCCAATTTTATGAGAATGGTGTCATCAAAAGGAGTCACAGAACTCATTCATATGGGTTGTACTATCACAAAAGTATAGAAGGCCGAGAAGGCCTGGGTCGAGTCCTTCTGTCTGCAAATCTTGACACACAAGTACACCTTCTCTTGACTGATCCAGACCCTGTACTTCTTATCATCTGCTTAAGTGAATTCTCCCAGTTGTTTCCTCCTATTTGATTTTGTTTTTAAATGTGTTACATTTCTAAGTCCATGACTCAATCGTAGCATCACTAAAAGCTGCAGAAGCAAACGTTCTGTGATGTCCATGGCGTCACCCCAGAAGGTTCTTACTTGATTCCCTCTCTAGATGTAACTACCAGCTTATGGAAAATATGGGGATCAGAGGTACAAGTAACCATAAGAAAATATTTGGCCAAATCTATAATGTAAGACACTCTATAGGACAAATTATCAGCTTCTTCATTAAATTGGTGGCATAAAAGAGATAAAAAGAAAAGATAATTATTGTGGAATTAAAGAGACTTAGAAGAATAACAACCCAATGCCATGTTTGAACCATGATTCAAAGAAACAAACTGTAAAAGACATCTTTCCCAATTGGGAATGAATTTGAGGAATTATTACTTTGGTTGGATATGATTAGTGGTATTTTTTTTTTAATGTCCTATGTGTTACATTGGAGTGTTTCAAGTAAAATAACATGGTCTTCTGAGATAAATGAAATGCGAGGAATTTCATTTTATTACAATGGAAGAAGATTAGCAAAATGTTGACAGTTGTTGGTTAATGAGTCAATTATGCTATTGTTATGCATATTTGAAATTTTCCATTATATAAAGGCTGTGTGTGTATTTTAGTTAATTCTGCTTGCTTTTTTAAAAGATATTTTAAAAATTGAAATATAGTTGATTTATAATATTATGTTGATTTCAGGTGTACCATATAGTGATTCTAAATTTTTACAAATTATACTACATTTGTAGTTATTATAAAATATTGGTGATGTTGTAGCTCATTTATTTTGTATATAGTAGTTTATGCCTCTTGGTCCCCTACCGCATCTTGCCCCTTTGGCCATCCCTCTCCCCACTGTAAACACGAATTTGTTCTCTGTATCTATGAGTCTGTTTATTTTTGTTGTATTGACTAGTTTATTTTTTAGATTCCACTTATAAATGATAGCATACAATGTATATCTTTCTCTGACATATTGTATTAAATATGACATCCTCCAGGTCCCTCCACGTCGGGACAAATGACAAAATTTCAATCCTTTTCACGACTGAGTCGTCTTCCATTGTGTATATGTATGTCACAACTTCTTTATCTGTTCCTCTGCTGATGGACACTTAGGTTGCTCCCACATCCTGGCACGTACAAAGAATGCTTCTATGAAATCGGGGTACGTGCATCTCTTTGAACTAGTGTTGTTGTTTTATTTGGATATATACCCAGTTACAGAAGTGCTCACAGATCACATGGTAGTTCTATTTTTAATATCTTGAGGACCTTCCATGTTGTTCTCCACAGTGGCTGCACCAATTTAAATTCCCCCAACAGTGTACGAGTGTTCCCATTTTTCTACATCCTCACCAATATTTCGGAGAAGGCAATGGCACCCACTCCAGTACTCTTGGCTGGAAAATCCCATGGACGGAGGAGCCTGGAAGGCTGCAGTCCACGGGGTTGCTGAGAGTCGGACACGACTGAGCGACTTCACTTTCACTTTTCACTTTCATGCATTGGAGAAGGCAGTGGCAACCCACTCCAGTGTTCTTGCCTGGAGAATCCCAGGGACAGGAAGCCTGGTTGGCTGCCATCTATGGGGTCGCACAGAGTCGGACACGACTGAAGTGACTTAGCAGCAGCACTGATATTTGTTATTTGTGTTTTTTTTGTTGTTGTTGATAGACATTCTGACAGGTATGAGGTGAAATCTCACTGTGGTTGTGATTTGTATTTCTCTGACAATTAACAGTGTTGAACACCTTTTCATATGCCTGTTGACCATCGGTATATCTTCATTGAAAAATTATCCTTTTGCATCTTCTGCCCACCTTTCAGCTGGGTTGTTTGTGTTTTTTGATATTGACTTGCATGAGCTGTTTATATATTTTGGATATTAGCCCCTTATCAGTTATAGTTTAGCAAGTGGTTTCCTTTGCTGTGAAAAATCTTTTCAGTTTAATTAGGTCCCATTTATTTGTTTTTGCTTTTGTTTCCTTTGCCTTAGAAGACAGAGCCAAAAAAGTATTTCTGTGATTTGTGTCAGAGTGTTCCGCCTATGTTTTCTTCTATGAGTTTTATGCTTTCTGGTCTCAAATTTAGGTTTTTTAATCCATTTCAAGTTGATTTTTGATATAGTGTAAGAAACGTTCTAAGTCATTTTTTTACATGTAGCTGTCCAATTCTTCCAGCACCACTTATTAAAGAGACTGTATTTTCTGCACTGTGTATTTTTGCCTCCTTGGTCATAGCTTGAGCGCAGTGCGTATGCTCTTTCCTGAGTTCTCTATTCTGTTCCATTTGTCGGTACATCTGTTTTGGTGCCAATACCACTACAGTTTGATAATTGTAGCTTTGTGGAGAGCCTGGGGCTGCTGGCTTACTGGCCGATAAAGCCAGGTCCTGGGGCTCTTGCCAACCCACTGCGGCAGAGGCAGGCCCTAGCCTGTAGCTGCAGGGCCCAGAGCTGGTGTTGGGCCACTGGGGAATGTGGCTGCTTCCTGACATGGCTGGCTATGGGGTCTGCGGTGTCCTAAAGGTTGTGTTGGCCTGCTAGGGCCCAGCTGGTGGGTGGGCTGGGTCCATAGGCTGTGGGGCTGAGGTTCTCCTGGGGCAGTGTCCTCCCACTGGTGGGTAAGACCAGTCCTGAGGCTGGAGCAGGCTCCCTGGTGACTGAAGCCAGGGCCCAGCAGCTCACAGGCTGGGACTGTCCTGCTGATACAGAGACTGTGTCTGCAGACTGTGGGGTGGAGGTTTTCCTGAGTCTACTGGCTACCCATTGTGGGCGAGGCTGGTCCCCAGGCTAGACCAGGCTTGCTGGTGGGTGGGACTGGGGATTCCTGGGCTGGTGCCTTCCCACTGTTGAGTGGGGCTGGGTCCTGGGGACTCTGGCTGCATCCCAGAATTGGGGTCAGCAGACTGGTAGGCAGAGCTGGGTCCTGAGGCTGATAAGGTAGATGGAGGATTCCAAAATGGCATTTACCACTCCTGGTGTAAGCGTGGTAGAAGTTCAGTTCAGTTGCTCAGTCATGTCTGACTCTTTGTGACTCCACGCCAGGCCTCCTTGTCCATCACCAACTCCCGGAGTTTACTCAAACTCATGTCCATTGAGTCGATGATGCCATCCAACCATCTCATCCTCTGTCGTCCCCTTCTCTTCCCACCTTCAATCTTTTCCAGCATCAGGGTCTTTTCAGATGAGTCAGTTCTTTGCATCAGTGGCCAAGTATTGGAGCTTCAGCTTCAGTTCAGTCCTTCCAATGAATATTCAGAACTGATTTCCTTTAGGATTGACTGGTTGGATCTCCTTGCAGTCCAAGGGACTCTCAAGAGTCTTCTCCAACACCGTAGTTCAAAAGCATCAGTTCTTCGGCGCTTAGCTTTCTTTATAGTCCAACTCTCACATCCGTATATGACTACTGGATAAACACTAGACAGACCTTTGTTGGCAAAGTAATGCCTCTGCTTTTTAATATGCTGTCTAGGTTGGTCATAACTTTTCTTCCAAGGAGGAAGTGTCTTTTAATTTCATTGCTGCAGTCACCATCTGCAGTGATTTTGGAGCCCAAGAAATAGTCTCTCACGGTTTTCATTGTTTCCCCATCTATTTCCCATGAAGTGATGGGACCAGATGCCATGATCTTAGTTTTCTGAATGTTGAGCTTTAAGTCAACTTTTTCACTCTCCTCTTTCACTTTCATCAAGAGAATTTTTAGTTTCTCTTTACTTTCTGCCATAAGGGTGGTGTCATCTGCATATCTGAGCTTATTGATATTTCTCCCAGGAATCTTGATACCAGCTTGTGCTTCATCCAGCCTGGCATTTTGCCTGATGTACTCTGCATATAAGTTAAATAAGCAAGGTGACAATATACAGCCTTGATGTACTCCTTTCCTGATTTGGAACCAGTCTGTTGTTCTATGTCTGATTCTAACTGTTGCTTCTTGACCTGCATACAGAATTCTCAGGAGGCAGGTAAGGTGGTCTGGTATTCCCATCTCTTGAAGAATTTTCCACAGTTTGTTGTGATCCACATAGTCAAAGGTTTTGGCACAGTCAATAAAGCAGAAGTAGACATTTTTCTGGAACCCTCTTGCTTTTTTGATGATCCAATGGACGTTGGCAATTTGATCTCTGGTTCCTCTGTCTTTTCTAAATCCAGCTTGAACATCTGAAAGTTCTCTGTTCACGTACTGTTGAAGCCTGGCTTGGAGAATTTTGAGCATTACTTTGTGAGGGTGTGAGATGAGTGCAGTCGTGTGGTAGTTTGAACATTCTTTGGTATTGAATGTTGCCATGTGGCAACATGTGGAAAAAGCTCCCCAAAAGGCTGCCGCCCATGTAACTGTGTCCCCAGGGTAAGCTCCAGTTGCCTTCCACCTCTCCAGGAGGCTTTCCAAGACCAAAGGCTGGGTCGGACCCAGGATCCTTTCAAGTTACTGCTTGTGTACAGGGTCCCAAAGCATGTGAGATTTTGTGTGTGCTGTTTAAGAATGGAGTCTCTGTTTTCCACAGCTCTCTGGCTCTCTGCAAAGTAAGCCCCTCTGGCTCTCTGGGAGCTCATCTCCCTGGCACAGGACTCCCAGTCTGGGAGTGATATGGGACTCAGACCCCCTTGTTCTTTGGGGAGAACCTCTGCAATCGTAATTATTCTTTTGTTTGTGGGTGGCCCACCATATGGGTCTTGACTCTACTACGACTCCAGCCCTCCTCCTGGTCTCATTGTGGTTTCTTCCTTATATCTTTAGTTGTAGAAGATCTTTTCTGGTAGGTTCTGGTCTTTTTAATTGGTAGGTATTCAATAAATCATTGTAATTTTGGTGTACCCATGAGAGGAAGTGAGCTCAGAGTCTTTCTACACCACTGTCTTAGCTGATGTCCGTAGAACTCTGCTTGCTTTTCCACTCTAAAATTAATATAGGCACTTTAAGGAAAACAAAAATAAATACACAGAGGAGTTAACTACATGCCCACCACTCTTATTCTTGGTCAGTGTTCTGTATATTTCTTTGCACTTTTTTCCCTTTGAACACATTTGATTTTCACATAATGATTTTGTATTTCATACTTATTCTTATTTTTCCACCTAATATATCATAGCATCTTTCATTTTACTACTTGGGCTTTGTAACTAGTGGCATACCAGCCCTTGAAAGCTAACCAAGAGTACTTCTTCCAAATTCTGTGTTGTTGAAATCAGTCACGATGGAAATATCCAAACCATGGAAATCAGCACACATTACAAATCAGAGCTTTCCCCCAGAGAACAGGTAGTCAAAGATTTACCAGCACATCACAGTTTATCACCATCGTGTGTGTGATGGTGCATCGTGTGTGCATCGTGTGTGCACTCAGTCGTATCTGACTCTTTGTGACCCTAGGGACTGTAGCCCACCAGGCTCCTCTGTCCATGGAATTTTCCAGGGAAGAATACCAGAGTGGTTAGCCATTTACTCCTCCAGGAGATCACTCCTGACGCAGAGATGGAACCCCCATCTCTTGCATCTCCTGCATTGGCAGGTGGATTCTTCACCACTGGTGCCACCTGGGAGACCCAACTATCAGTTTTAATGGCCACCAAATAGCCCTTTGAGTAAATACATGATAGTGAGTAGTTATGCGTATCACATACCAGGTACTCCGTACCTTACTCATTTAGCCATTTAATTCCAGCATCAGAACCTATCAGGTAGGTGCAATTATCATCCACATTTTGCAGATGAAGAAGCTCAGGCAGACAGTAGTAGTAAATTGCCTGCTGTCCCACTGGTAGAAAGCAGGAACAAGCCTGAGAGCTGGGATTTGAATGCAGGAGTCTCACTGCAGCATCTTAGCCTTTACCATACCTGCTACTTGGTACCTCTGCTCCAGCCAACAACTGGGCAGCCACCCTCCTGAGGCCAGCGCCTCTGTCCATGAATCATTCAGCAAGTGGCAGAACTGTGGGGCAGCCTGCTTCATCTTCCTGCAGCCTGAGTTCATGTAGGGAGCCGCGCCCCCCAGGAGTTTCCATTACCTCTCAAACATGGCTCTGCGCTCCAACAGAACAGAAGCACCAGCCTGCACCGCCAGCTCCTCAGAAGGCAGCAACTTTCTCAGGTTGCTCTCAGAACTGAGCTGGGTTTGGGGGGGATGCTGGCACACCCCAAGTTGCAAGAACCATTGCAACCTCAGAGGCCAGGTGAGCTTCTGTATTTTTTCAGGGCAAGGACTGCACGGGTGACTTCTTTCTCCTGCCTTAAGGGTTGGAAGTGTTTGAAGTGCCCACCAGGCAGTCAGGGGCTCTGGGCAGGATCCTATTTCTGGTGTAGCTGCTGAGTTGCCTGAGTGATAACCAGGGAAGTCATTTGACCTCAGCAGTGATCCTTTTACAAGGTAGAGACTCATAAGCCCAACATTCAGAGCACTCCGAAGCTTCTGCAGACAAGGTGCTGTGTGTGCAATTCAGCTGCCTGCAGGCTCTCTTAGGGCCAGCATTCACCTTCATGGGGCTGGGAGCCCTGGGGCTCCCATTCTGTGCTCTCACGTTAGTGTGATATGTGAGAGGTGTGGCAGTGGTGGTCTCTGCAGCTTGCCAGCCCTGCTTTGGAGAAGAGGCTCACATGAAGCTGAGGACAGACCATTTCATCAAGGTGGGAGAGAAGAAATATTGTCTCAGAAGTTTTGAGGGTTTGATTGTCACTTAACTAAAATCGTCACTGAAATAGAAAAATTGTACGTCCCCTACATACAAAGCCTTGCAGTACCATAGGAATTCAATCAGTATTTATTGACAAATGTTCTTGTCATCCTAAGAACAAAGTACTTAAGCAACTTAAGTTTCAGTCCAGTTTAGGATTTTCCCTGACCTTTCAAATTCTCTAAACCATAAAGTACCAGATAGAGATCCAGCCAAAATTGCAACATAGTCAGTGGCAAATCTCTGGCTTTTTTCTTACAAGGCTTCCAAGAAAGGAGTTCAGTATGTGTAAAGAGATGAGAGACAGGAGGAGAGAGGAAAACAACAGAATGGGAAAGACTGGAGATCTCTTCAGAAAATTAGAGATACCAAGGGGACATTTCATGCAAAGATGGGTAGAGTAAAGGACAGAAATGGTATGGACCTAACAGAAGCAGAAGATATTAAGGAGAGGTAGCAAGAATACACAGAAGAACTATACAAAAAAGATCTTCATGACCCAGAAAACCATGATAGTGTGATCACTGACCTAGAGCCAGACATCCTGGAGTGTGAAGTTAAGTGGGTCTTAGGAAGCATCACTATGAACAAAGGTAGTGGAGGTGATGGAATTCCAGTGGAGTTATTTCAAATCCTAAAAGATGATGATATGAAAGTGCTGCACTCATGCCAGCAAATTTGGAAAACTCAGCAGTGGTCACAGGACTAGAAAAGGTCAGTTTTCATTCCAATCCCAAAGAAGGGCAATGCCAAAGAGTGTTCAAACTACCGCACAGTTACACTCATCTCACATGCAAAGAAAGTAAAGCTCAAAATTCTCCAAGCCAGGCTTCAGCAATACATGAACCGTGAACTTCCAGATGTTCAAGCTGGATTTAGAAAAGGCAGAGGAACCAGAGATCAAATTGCCAACATCTGCTGGATCATCAAAAAAGCAAGAGAGTTCCAGAAAAACATCTACTTCTGCTTTATTGACTACTCAAAGCCTTTGACTGTGTGGATCACAACAAACTGTGGAAAATTCTGAAAGAGATGGAAATACCAGACTCAGACCACCTGACTTGCCTCCTGAGAAATCTGTATGCAGATCAAGAAGCAACAGTTAGAACCAAACATGGAACAATGGGCTGGTTCCAATTTGGAAAAGGAGTACATCAAGGCTGTATATTGTCACCCTGCTTATTTAACTTATATGCAGAGTACATCATATGAAATGCTGTGCTGGATGTAGCACAAGCTGAAATCAAGATTGCCAGGAGAAATATCAATCACCTCAGATATGCAGATGACACCACCCTTATGGCAGAAAGTGAAGAGCAACTAAAAGAACCTCTTGATGAAAGTGAAAGAGGAGAGTGAAAAGCTAGCTTAAAACTCACATTCAAAAAGCTAAGATCATGGCATCCAGTCCCATCACTTCATGGCAAATAGATGGGGAAACAATGGAAACCGTGAGTTCAGTTCAGTTCAGTTCAGTTGCTCAGTCGTGTCTGACTTTTTGCGACCCCATGAATCACAGCACACCAGGCCTCCCTGTCCATCACCAACTCCTGGAGTTCACTCAGACTCATGTCCATTGAGTCGGTGACGCCATCCAGCCATCTCATCCTCTGTCGTCCCCTTCTCCTCCTGCCTCCAATCCCTCCCAGCATCAGGGTCTTTTCCAATGAGTCAACTCTTCTCATGAGGTGGCCAAAGTATTGCAGTTTCAGCTTGAGGATCAGTCCTTCCAATGAACACCCAGGACTGATTTCCTTCAGAATGGACTGGTTGGATCTCCTTGCAGTCCAAGGGACTCTCAAGAGTCTTCTCCAACACCACAGTTCAAAAGCATCAATTCTTCAGTGCCCAGCTTTCTTCACAGTCCAACTTTCACATCCATACATGGCCATTGGAAAAACCATAGCCCTGACTAGATGGACCTTTTTTGGCAAGGTAATGTCTCTGCTTTTGAATATACTATCTAGGTTGGCATAACTTTCCTTCCAAGGAATAAGCGTCTTTTAATTTCATGGCTGCAATCACCATCTACAGTGATTTTGGAGCCCAAAAAAAGAAAGTCTGACACTATTTCCACATCTGTTTTCCATGAAGTGATGGGACCAGATGCCATGATCTTCATTTTCTGAATGTTGAGGTTTAGGCCAACTGTTTCACTCTCCTCTTTCACTTTCATCAAGAGGCTCTTTAGTTCTTCACTTTATGCCATAAGGGTGGTGTCATCTGCATATCTGAGGTGATTGATATTTCTCCCGGCAATCTTGATTCCAGCTTGTGCTTCTTCCGGCCCAGCATTTCTCATGATGTACTCTGCATATGAGTTAAATAAGCAGGTGACAATATAAATATAAAAAGGAGCCTTGACGTACTCCTTTTCCTATTTGGAACCAGTCTGTTGTTTCATGTCCAGTTCTAACTGTTGCTTCCTGACCTGCATATAGGTTTCTCAAGAGGCAGGTCAGGTGGTCTAGTATTCCCATCTCTTTCAGAATTTTCCACAGTTTATTGTGATCCACACAGTCAAAGACTTTGGCATAGTCAGTAAAACAGAAATAGATGTTTTTCTGGAACTCTCTTGCTTTTTCAATGATCCAGCAGATGTTGGCAGTTTGATCTCTGGTTCCTCTGCCTTTTCTAAAACCTTTATTTTTGGGGGCTCCAAAATCACTGCAGATGGTGACTGAAGCCATGAAATTAAAAGACACTTGCTCCTTGGAAGAAAAGCTATGACCAACCTAGACAGCATATTAAAAAGCAGAGATATTACCTTGCTGACAAAGGTCTGTCTAGTCAAAGCTATCTATGGTTTTTCCAGTAGTTTTGTATGCATATGAGAGTTGGACTGTGAAGAAAGCTGAGTGTCGAAGAATTTGATACTTTTGAACTGTGGTGTTGGAGAAGACTCTTGAGAGTCCCTTGGACTGCAAGGAGATTCAGCCGGTCCATTCTGAAGGAGATCAGCCCTCGGATTTCTTTGGAAGGAATGATGCTAAAGCTGAGACTCCAGTACTTTGGCCACCTCATGCGAAGAGTTGACTCATTGGAAAAGACTCTGATGCTGGGAGGGATTGTTCATCCTAAAGGAAATCAGTTCTGAATATTTATTGGAAGGACTCATGCTGAAGTTGAAACTCCAATACTTTGGCTACCTGATGAGAAGAACTGACTCATTGGAAAAGACCCTGATGCTGTGAAAGATTGAAGGCAGCAGGAGAAGGGGACAACAGAGGATGAGATGGTTGGATGGCATCACCCACACAATGGACATGTGTTTAAGTAAGCTCCGGGAGTTGGTGTTGGACAAGGAGGCCTGGCGTGCTGCAGTCCATGGGGTTGAAAATAGTTGGACATGACTGAGCAACTGAACTGAACTGAAGGAAAGAAAGACAATGTGTAGTGGTCTTGATGGAAATACATTTGTTTAAAATTTGTTTGCCTCTCTACATTCAAATTCTCTTGAATGCCTTTGATTAAAAAAAAAGAAAAAAGAACCCGATGGCTCTAGGACTGCATATGACTCCTCAGAATTGGAGGGGCCATGGAGGACTGAGAGACAGACAGAAGTCGAGGAGAAACAGAGCATTTGGCGAATGAGAGGCAGCCGCCCTACCTCCCTTGTGGCAACTGTCAACCGACAGCAAGAAGATATGGGTGGAAAATCACCATGCAAATGAAGTCTACATTGCATGATTTGTTCTGCAGATATTTGGAATCATGTATGATGTCCCGAGGTGAATGCATTCTCTGTTCTTTTGTATCCCCTGAAGCCTCATAACAAGCATGGACTCTTGCTGAGGCTTGTTTTCACCCTCTGTGGTCTCATGGAAAGAGGAAAATTTACAATGACAGTGATTCTGCATTTGCCATTTCTTTTTCAAAAAATGACTTAAACCAAAGACCAAGCCTGAGCTCCCCTGCAGTGCAGTGATGAATTCCACAGTTGTGTGTGAGCTCTGCCGTTTTATTCTTCTCGCATCTCACATGAGCCTTGACACCCGGTCCTCTCAATGTGGTCACCACATGATGCTGTCAGGACGACAGCTGCCACATGGCTAGCTTTCCCTAGAGGACTCCAGGCAGTGGCCTGGGTCATCAATTAGGAGTAACTGGCAGGGCTGACATTTGACTAGAGCTAATGGCCTGAGGTCTCCAGGAGTCGCCCTGACCTCTGCCCTGTAGCAAGCCTGTTTTGGGGTTTGATGGCAGTATTTCTGCAATGCATCAAGACAGCATGTCGTACTGTTCCTTTGGCATTTTAATAGTGCAGTAGGTTATGTTCCAAACCGCAGGCAGCATCGTAGTTCTTGTTGGATTTAATTTAATCGAGAACCACTGGCTCCAGGTTTGGCCCAGGGGTGGGTGACGGTGACCTGTCCAATCCCCTAAGGCTAAGGGGATTTTTAGTCAGGGGTGCCCGGCATAGGCAAACCAGGCAGAAGAAACATAATATTTCAACTGCTTCCGAAGAAGGCAGTGAAGAGTCAGAGGCGTTCCGAAGGAGGCAGTGCTTTTATGAGGGGGACAGTGACGAACCGCTAAGATATTGATTAGCCAGGCAGAATGAACACGGCATCAGAGGTAAGGTTCTCACTGGATGCAACGATTTTCTCCTTTCTTATTCCCCTTTGGACTGGACCATATTATCACCTGGAAGGGGAATCCTTTCTCCACGCATTCTTTGCTCTACTCTCTGAGGACAGTCTATTAGATTTCAGTCTACTGCTGTAGCATTTATACATTTTTTAAACCTCACCTCAGAGCAAAAGTGCATTATTGGCAGTAACTAAGCGTGTGTACATACACATACCCACTCAGACACACTTGAAATAAAAGCTTCACAATTACTTTTTACAGATTACTGCAATTACAGATACTTCCAATTTTATTCTATTTCTCTGCCTCCACTTCCTTTTTCATTTGAATACTGGTTAAGATGACTATATTAATTTTGTTCCTTACAAACTGATGACCACTCATGACCTGAAAAGCACTAATCACATGCACACCTTGGACGATCTCCTTTTACTTATTTTCTGGGATGTTTTCATTGTCTTCTAGTTGTTACTATTTATTGTGCAAATGTTCACATTTGGCAATTATTTGAAAATAATTGTCAATATTTATACATACCTTTAAAAATTCCTCAACAGATCCTCAAAACATATTAATATTTGATTTCTTCTCTGCTACTGCGTTTCTTTTCTCTGCCCCAAAGCCATTACTACATAGGAAACAGCCTGAAAACACACGCACCAAAAAGTTAACAGATTCCTTCTGGAGAGTGAGATTATACTTTGTTTTTAATATTTCTAATACCTATATATTATTTGTATGAAAATTGTGCAAGTTTTTGCAGTGATCATTGCTATATTTAATTAAAAGATCAGTTACTAGAGCTTTTGAAAATAATGGTAAATTCTTCTCATGGTCTTATTAATTTTTTACTTTCTTAAGTCATTCGAAAAGAAAATTGCATGTAGAAGCTAATCAACAGCCTTTGAAAGATATCAGTGTTTCATAGTGTTTGTTTATTTTGCCATCATTTTCTTCAATTTTCATATCTGTCTTTCAGTTCTCTTAAAATATTTATATATATATATGTATTTTTTTTTTAAATCAGTTTGCTGGTGTCAGTCCTCAAGAATCAGTTCTTCAGCTGGCTGACAAAATGTGGGAAGCTATTGCTTCTGTCTTATGTTAAGTAACAGATCATTCTGTCTGCTCTGATGATTCATAATTCAGCAGAGTTGTCAAACCTCAAAAGTAATAAATTGTGTTTGTGTCTAATCTTTGTGAAATCCTAATTTGTTGATAATTAGTGGGGCATTAGCCATAATATTTTTTAATTGGGTACAGTCTGTGAACTTTATATCCCACTTAACTGTAACCCTTTTCAATTGATAGATAACCACTGGCCGTTGTATGTGTATTTCTTTATGTAACCTCTTGAGGAAGTTACACTCACTCAGGGCCTATGTTAAAATGAACTACAATCTCTGGAGCATTATTGCATCAAGTTAAATTGCCAACCTGCAAATATAGCCACTTGATGTCACCTCTGACCCAGCCTTCAAGACCTCCTAGGGGAGCAAGGAAAGAAGGACTAGGTAGTATAGGGCAGTCACCTTTCAGAGCTGGTGCTTCACATCTTCGTTCACTCCCTTTTCCTGTTGAGTACACACTGGCTTCCCTGGTGGCTCAGATGGTAAAGCGTCTGCCTGCAGCGCAGGAGACCCAGATTTGATCCCTGGGTTGGGAAGATCTCCTGGAGAAGGAAATGGCAACCCACTCCAGTACTCTTGCCTGGAAAATTCTGTGGACTGAGGAGCCTGATAGGCTACCATCCATGGGGTCCCAACAGGACTGAGCGACTTCACTTCACCTCACACACTTGCTACTTTTCAATACTTTGAAACTCTGTACCCAAGTCCTGTTTGCAAAAGCAGTTCATTAAACCTGCAGACAGCCTCCAGTCCAAATCATCTTATGCTCCATCATTGCCAATCTCAGAGTTTACCAATTGAAATATTAAACTAAATAATAAACCACTTTTATTAGTGTAGTTACACTTAGTGATGAAAGCATGTAAATGAAGAATTCCCAAGTAGAATTTTTTTATAGTGATGATGTTTTTTCAATTTTATTTATTTTTGGCTATGAATGGGAAAGACTAGAGATATCTTCAAGAAAATTAGAGATACCAAGAAAACATTTCATGCAAAGATGGGCTCAATAAAGGACAGAAATGGTATGGACCTAACAGAAGCAGAAGATCTTAAGAAGAGGTAGCAAGAATACACAGAAGAACTGTACAAAAAAGATCTTCATGACCCAGATAATCACTATGCTGTGATCACTCACCTAGAGCCAGACATCCTGGAATGTGAAGTCAAGTGGGCCTTAGAAAGTATCACTACAAACAAAGCTAGTGGAGGTGATGGAATTCCAGTCGAGCTATTTCAAATCCTGAAAGATGATCCTGTGAAAGTGCTGCACTCAATATGCCAGCAAATTTGGAAAACTCAGCAGTGGCCACAGCACTGGAAAAGGTCAGTTTTCATTCCAATCCCAAAGAAAGACAATGCCAAAGAATGCTCAAACTACCGCACAATTGTACTCATCTCACACACTAGTAAAGTAATGCTCAAAATTCTCCAAGCCAGGCTTCAGCAATACATGAACCGTGAACTTCCTGATGTTCAAGCTGGATTTAGAAGAGGCAGAGGAACCAGAGATCAAATTGCCAACATCTGCTGGATCATCAAAAAAGCAAGAGAGTTCCAGAAAAACATCTAAATAGATGTTTTTATCTGCTTTATTGACTATACCAAAGCCTTTGACTGTGTGGATCACAATAAACTGTGGAAAATTCTGAAAGAGGTGGGAATACCAGACCGCCTGACCTGCCTCTTGAGAAATCTATATGCCGGTCAGGAAGCAACCGTTAGAACTGGACATGGAACAACAGACTGGTTCCAAATAGGAAAAGGAGTAAGTCAAGGCTGTATATTGTCACCCTGCTTATTTAACTTATACGCAAAGTACATCATGAGAAATGCTGGGCTGGAAGAAGCACAAGCTGGAATCAAGATTGCCGGGAGAAATACCAATAACCTCAGATATGCAGATGACACCACCCTTATGGCAGAGCGAAGAACTAAAGAGCCTCTTGATGAAAGTGAAAGAGGAGAGTGAAAAAGTTGGCCTAAAGCTCAACATTCAGAAAATTGAGATCATGGCATCTGGTCCCATCACTTCATGGGAAATAGACGGGGAAACAGTGGGAAACAGTGTCAGACTTTATTTTTTGGTGCTCCAAAATCACTGCAGATGGTGACTGCAGCCATGAAATTAAAAGACGCTTACTCCTTGGAAGGAAAGTTATGACCAACCTAGATAGCATATTAAAAACAAAGAGATATTACTTTGCCAACAAAGGTCCATTTAGTCAAGGCTATGGTTTTTCCAGTGGTCATGTATGGATGTGAGAGTTGGACTGTGAAGAAAGCTGAGCGCCGAGGAATTGATGCTTTTGAACTGTGGTGTTGGAGAAGACTCTTGAGAGTCCCTTGGACTGCAAGGAGATCCAACCAGTCCATCCTAAAGGAGATCAGTCCTAGGTGTTCATTGGAAGGACTGATGCTGAAGCTGAAACTTCAGTACTTTGGCCATCTCATGCGAAGAGTTGACTCATTGGAAAAGGCTCTGATGCTGGGAGGGATTGGGGGCAGGAGGAGAAGGGGATGACAGAGGATGAGACGACTCGATGCAGATGAGTTTGGGTGAACTCTGGGAGTTGGTGATGGACAGGGAGGCCTGGCGTGTTGCAATTCATGGGGTCACAAAGAGTCAGACATGACTGAGCGACTGAACTGAACTGGGTCTTTGTTGTGGTGTGCAGGCTTTCTCTAATTGAAAAGACTGGGGGCTACTCTCCAGTTGAGGTGTGCAGGCTTCTCATTGCAGTGACTTCTCTTGTTGCAGAGCACGGGCTCTAGGCATGTAGGCTCAGTAGTTATGGCTTCTGGGCTTAGTACAGCATGAGGAATCTTCCCAGACCAGGGATTGAGCCCATGTTCCCTGCATTGGCAGCTAGATTCTTAACCACTGAATCACCAAGGAAGTCCTCCCCATGTAGAATTCTTAAATAGAATTATCCACTTTCTTATTAGAACCTCTCCCCTTTGGGACTGTTCCTTACTATTGCCTAGCACTCAACATCATCATGCTGTTTCCTAGGCCTCTTCTCCATTTATTTTTTGCTCCTCTAGTTCTCAAGCTTTTAGAGCTACTTCCTTCTTTCATGTCTGTTTATCTGTCCTGTTTCTATTCCCTCAGTATTCAGCTTTTCTGAAGAAGATCTTGGGATCTGAGTTGACCACACTCATGAGCTGTTAGTGTGATGTGGCAGGGATAAAATCCCATGGGAGTATACCATGCCTGGTCTTATATGGCTATTTTCCCGTATACAAATTATTAATGCTATATGGTGTTCCTTATAATGCAGGGTTGCAGAAATAGCCATTAAAGAAAGATAAAGACTTTAATCAATGAATGGGAGCCTCCCCCTTGCATGAATAGAGGAGGCTGCCCAGAGCACAGAGGGTACAAGATTCCAAAAGTGACCTGCCACCTGGCACCGTAAACACACAAGATTTATTTGGACTAAGTGCCTTCTGGACCTCAGAAGTGTTAGCCAGTGAAGCCTTCCTGGAGGGATCTTTGCTTTAACCAGCTAGAAGTGGTTTACTCTTTCAGCTCTCCACAGAGAATGGGCAAAGCAGGCAGAAAGCAATTGAATTTGTTTTGTGGTGAAAGTTTCCACTGATGAATGACTACTTAGGGTTCCCACCAGCTTCAACAGGAGGGTTAATTAAATCATTATCCTGCTGGCTGGCATTGAAACACTGGCAGCCTTGAATCAGCAAGGCAGTTTCAAAAGTGTTCAGCTGAAAACAGTTAAGACGCTCCTTGTCCTGCTCTCTAATGGGGACCCAGCCCTGGGCCATTAACCTTCCGCACTGAGAGTGGATCAGCTTCTGTGGATCTTGCATTAGCTGCACAACTTGCTTCCTAGTCTGATTAGGTGTCACTGGCCTTTTCACCCCAGTTCCCATAGCACTGAAAGAGCTCTATTTTAATACCTGAATCAGGAAGCTCAGGGGCGTTTCCCAGTGGTGATAAGGCTGTCTTGTTTTCCAAGAGCACAAGCAGCAACTGGACATGTGACAACTGTTAGTTACATAATTGCTGACTTTGATCTATTATACCTCCCAATAAGAGGGTGTCACAATAATCTGTGGAAAATTCTGAAAGAGATGGGAATACTAGACCACCTGACCTGCCTCTTGAGAAATCTGTATGCAGGTCAGGAAGCAACAGTTAGAATCGGACATGGAACAACAGACTGGTTCCAAATAGGAAAAGGAGTACGTCAAGGCTGTATATTGTCACCCTGCTTATTTAACTTATATGCAGAGTACATCATGAGAAACGCTGGACTGGAAGAAGCACAAGCTGGAATCAAGATTGTCGGGAGAAATATCAATAACCTCAGATATGCAGATGACACCACCCTTATGGCAGAAAGTGAAGAGGAACTAAAAAGCCTCTTGATGAAAGTGAAAGAAGAGAGTGAAAAAGTTGGCTTAAAGCTCAACATTCAGAAAACGAAGATCATGGCATCCGGTCCCATCACTTCATGGGAAATAGATGGGGAAACAGTGGAAACAGTGTCAGACTTTATTTTGGGGGGCTCCAAAATCACTGCAGATGGTGACTGAAGCCATGAGATTAAAAGACGCTTACTCCTTGGAAGGAAAGTTATGACCAACCTAGACAGCATGTTGAAAAGCAGAGACATTACTTTGCCAACAAAGGTCCGTCTAGTCAAGGCTATGGTTTTTCCTGTGGTCATGTATGGATGTGAGAGTTGGAATGTGAAGAAGGCTGAGTGCCGAAGAATTGATGGTTTTGAACTGTGGTGTTGGAGAAGACTCTTGAGAGTCCCTTGGAGTGCAAGGAGATCCAACCAGTCCATTCTAAAGGAGATCAGCCCTGGGATTTCTTTGGAAGGAATGATGCTAAAGTTGAAACTCCAGTACTTTGGCCACCTCATGCAAAGAGTTGACTCATTGGAAAAGCCTCTGATGCTGGGAGGGATTGGGGGCAGGAGGAGAAGGGGACGACAGAGGATTAGGTGGCAGGATGGCATCACTGACTTGATGGATGTGAGTCTGAGTGAACTCTGGGAGTTGGTGATGGACAGGGAGGCCTGGCGTGCTGCGATTCATGGGGTCGCAAAGAGTCGGACACGACTGAGGGACTGAACTGAACTGAGGAGCCTCTGGTGGTGTCTCTGGCAATATGGTCTGGATCTATAAAGATTTCTTATCTTATTACCATGAAAAAGGATTGCATAAACTTGTTTTTCCAAAAGGCTGTTATGAAAAAGGCAATAATGAAAACATACACCAGGCGTGTTTTGCCGTGGTGTCTCCCGTGTTGTGAGAAGAGTTCAAAGCGCAGGGTCACTAGCTGACTTGGAGTTTCTCACCTGGATATTTAGTGGCCAGTGGTATGAATGATTCAGCAGAGAAAGCTGGAGAGTATTCTATTGTCTTAGTTTCCTGTTGCTCCTGCAACAAATTACCACAAACAAAGCGACACATATTTATTATTGAAACTGGGTCCTTCTGCTTGAGTTTAGGATTAATTTCTCTTTCCAAAACTTTATTTACTCTCTCTTGCCACCTGACCCCCTCAGGATTGAGGAGTATCAAAGAAAAGGGAACTGAAACTAAGCAGGACCGTTTGGGGCCTTCCCAGTTTCAAAAGCCTCTGTGCCCGAGTTTCTTTCTTTCTTTTTTTTTCTTTTGACTGCTTTCCAACACATGTGGGATTTTAGTTCCCTGACCAGGGATCAAACCTGGACCCCCTGCATTGGACGTGCAGAGTCTTATCCACCGGGCCACCAGGGAAGTTCCCCATGTTTCTTGTTTGTAGGGGAAAAAAAAGACTTTAGTCTCCTAGGCCTTTCCTGAGTTCCAAAGTACAGACTCAAGCAGTTAATAATTAGGAAAGTGAGGGAATGCAGAAACAAAGGAAAAGCTGTCAAGAAACAATAGTTCAGCAGTAAAACAGGAGTCTTAGTTCCTCCCCAAGGGTGTATATAACAACCTGAGGCATATCTTTGAGCTGTTCTGCAGACACTAAGATCCCTACGCAGATGGATAGTGACTGTATGCTGACCACAAGCTTTAGACCCCAGACTGGCTGGAACCAGAGGGTTGAGGATTCAGTTCAGTGCAGTTGCTCAGTCGCATCCAACTCTTTGCGACCCCATGGACTGCAGCATGCCAGGCTTCCTTGTCCATCACCAACTCTGGGAGCTTACTCAAACTGATGTCCTTCGACTTGGTGATGTCGTCCAACCATCTCATCCTCTGTTGTCCCCTTCTCCTCCTGGGTTGAGGATTAAGATTCCTAAAACTTTACCCTCTGACCACACCACCAACCCATCAGAAGAAAGTCCATAAGCTGCAACCTTCATCCCAGGTGTTGCCTTTAAAAACCCTTCCCTGAAAGATATTAAGAAGTTTGCATCTTAAGCATGAGCTCCCTGTTCTTGCTTGACACCTGCAGACACCACTGCACTTCCGTTCTCCATGAGCTGGTGTCCATGTGGCGGGTGAGTGGAGCCACGTTCAGTTTGGTAACATTATCTCACAGTTCCAGGGCTCAGAAGTCTGAAATGGGTCTTACAGGGCTAAACTCAAGGTGCTGGCAGGGTTTTGTTGCTTCTCGGGGCTCTAGGAAAGTGTCTATCTTCTTGCTTTTTCTAGGTTCTAGAGGCTTCCTGCATTCCTTGGCTTATTGCCTCCAGTTATGGATCCCATCAGTCCAGCTGCTCATGTTGTTGTGTCTCCTTCTCTGACTCTTCTGCCTTCTTTTCCTTGAAAGGACCCTTGTGGTTACATTAAACCCACCAGGTATGGCATGGGAATCTCCCACATTACATGATCCTTAGATACATCTGCAAATTCTCTTTGCTCTGTGAAGTAACATGTTTGCAGGTTCCAGGGAAAAGGACGTGGACATCTTCTGGGAAGCATTATTCTGCCTACCACACCTATTAAGGGAATTGTTGCCTTTCTATCTCAATATTAGAGTTGTTTCAAATTCCTTTTGCCATGGGAGGAGAAAATAGCAATGCAGATATGGTCCCTCAGAGACACAGAAACCCATTTTCCCTTATCAAGTGCAATTTCAGGAAATGGCTGTTTTAAAGGACCATAAAGATAATGGCACCCCTGGTTGAACAGATGGCCTCTGAGCACAGCTCTGAGCTAGGTACAGGAGCAGTTTCATGGCTGGGGATGGGGGAGGGAGGGCATCTGGGGAGTGCAGTGCAGGGTGGGGGTGTTAGAAAGGCTAAAGAGCCTCTGAGCTGAATGCTCAGTCTTCATGTCTCCCTAGTTTCTAGGTTATTTGGAAAGAACCCACTATAGAGAAGTCAGCCAGCCTTGAAAAACAAGAACGGCCTCTTAACTGCTCTCCCTACCCCGAAAAGCTGAGATGGAGCAGGGGCTCAGAGAAATGTGCAAAAGTCAAAAGAGCCTGGGCTTGGGAGTTGCCAGAATGGGACTCTGATCTCTGCTCTCTGAAACTTGGGCCGTATTGCATAATCTTTGTGTCAAATGAAAATGTGTGCCTCTTAGGGTGGATGTACTGATTAGACACAGTATATGTCGTGCTTGCAGGACACTGGTTGGCTCATGGCGGGTGCTCAAAATAGTCAGTGCCATCATGGCTATTATTATCATCATCATCATCATCATAATTAGAACAGGAAATGGAAATTGGAGTCAAGTCTTTCAGGAAAATTTCTCACACTGTTACAGCCATTAAACATTTGACTGAACCAGGGGAGAGAATTTGCGGGCAAGAATGATAAAGAAAAATGACTCCCTCTTTCGCACCCCCTGTGCCCTCCCTACCCAGACGCCCCTCTAGAAGAAGTCTTGGGAGTACCTTCTTAGGCTGTAAAGAAAAAAAAAAAAAAAAAAAACGTGAACACAGTAACACCCTCAGTCTTGAAGATGCTAAAATTAAGCCAGCAGGAAGCAATTTAGTTCTTCAGATTACAGGCTGAATTACTCTAATTGTATTCTCTCCCCACAAATTTTGAGATTTGAAGAGGCTCCATCTTCCTCCAGTGTTCAAAATTAGCTGAGATTAAGAGTCATACAAACAGAGCTCAAATTATCACTGGCAATGCTGATGGGGAATCATGACTTTAGATCTACAGCCATGTGGGTTTACCATCAACTTACCCCAGTGAGATGAACTTACCTACCCAGGTCCCAGCCTAGCAGGACAAGTCAGGGACTCCCCAGAGTGCTGGCCCTTGAATCTGGTCTGACCAAAAGCAGATTGGAATGCCTATGTCCTAGAGACATGCTTGTTCCAAAGTAAAACCACTGTTGAGGCAGTCCAAGCGTGGGTTGGAAAAGAATTTCCAGACACACAGGGAGTGGAGGGGAGTGAGTTTATTCAGAACAAAGATCAGAAAAAGTGAGCCCTGTGAGCACCTGACAGACTGGGGAAAATTGACTGTTTTTGTGAGTTCATAGCCAATTTTTATAGCCTCAGGACAAAGAAAATTTCTGCTGGAAGGTTGGTGTTAGGTGATTGATTAGGGTGCTCTAGGGTGTTTACCGGAATGGGCATCTTTGCCTAACTGGGAGTCAGCCAGGCTTATGTGTGAGCTTGTTAGTGATAATCAGGGGGCTTTGGGCAAGGTTACAAAGGGGCTCAGTCACCTTCAGAGGTGACCTGGGTTCTGGACCCCGCTTCTGTGGCCTTGGGGCAGGACTTGGCAATAACCCCAAGGAAGACAATGGACCATGCTTAGCTCCTTTCACTACATCCAGCAGTCAGAAATCACACCTCCTGCCATGGCAAGAAAGGCTGAGAGGTGATGAAACAGGTTGGGAGAATGACTCTATTAGGAATTCCTTTGTCTGCATCTGAACCTGAGGCGCTGGCACTTCCCTCATGGTCCAATGGCTAAGACTCTGCGTTCCCAACGCAGGCGGCCCTGGTCTGATCCCTTATCAGGGACCTAGATCCCACACGCCCCAACAAAGATCGAAGATCCCACAGGCTGCCACTGAGACCTGGAGCAGCCAAATTAGAACAAACAGGTCTGAGCCCCGAGTCACTGGCTCTGGGGGAAGCCAGCTGCCGATCATAAAACTCTCAAGGAACTGAGACCTCCCGCCAGCCACCCACACTGACTCACCAGGCTTATGTGTGAGTCACATATGAAACAGATAACCTGAACAGCTGAGAGTGGATGAAGAAGATACAGTTGATGTGTTGGGCAGTAAAAACAAGGTGTCTATTGAAAGAAACACCTGCTACTTGATCCTAGAACTCAGTTCTACAGGCAAGGATACATTCTCAGTTAGAAAGCTATAATTTGGTCCCGTCACTTCCTAACAGCCAGGGTCATTTTCTCTAATCTTTCGTTTTCTCTTTTCCCATTCCTTTACGTATCTCTGTACAAGCATATTGCATTTGGGGATTTTAATTTTTTTTTAAATGACTAGTGATGTGTTTTGACCGGCATCAAATGGACATGGGGTGAGGGAGAGCTGTTTTTGTTAAACCTTTTTTCCATAATGGCGTGCTAGTTCAACCTTTATCTTTGAATTCTTCATATTTTTAATAAAGAAACTGAGAGATTTAAGATAAGCTCTGACTCCTGTAAGACCACACTGCCTTAAATTCCAAGGATGAAAATGCAAAGAGTAGAAATAATAATAAATCGTACTCGTTTCTTGTGATTTAAGTTTATGCATGTCAGTTTCTTGGGCAATGAACTCATTATCCTCAACCAAAACAGACAAAAGGGTCACATAACATTGAATGTGATCTCAGTGAGCAGTTCTGAAAAGAGACCTTAATTGCCTGCCCAGGAATTGAACCTGAGTAGCCTGGATAAATGGAGAAGGCGATGGCACCCCACTCTAGTACTCTTGCCTGGAAAACCCCATGGACGGAGGAGCCTGGTAGGATGCAGTCCATGGGGTCCTGAAGAGTCAGACACGACTTCACTTTCACTTTTCACTTTTATGCATTGGAGAAGGAAATGGCAACCCACTCCAGTGTTCCTGCCTGGAGAATCCCAGGGATGGGGGAGCCTGGTGGGCTGCCGTCTATGGGGTCGCACAGAGTCGGACACGACTGAAGTGACTTAGCAGAAGCAACAGCAGAAGCCTGGATGAAAATCAGGAATCCTAGCTGTTAGTCCACCATCGGCTAGAGGCTAGAAGCAAAGCGGCCTTGGCTCTGTCCCCCATTAGAAAGCAAGAATGTTTCAAGGAGAAAAATACTGTAAAAACAGGTACAAAGTTTTATTGTTAGAGACACAGCACACAGAGAAGCAGTTTATTTAAGTCAGAAGCAAAGCAGAAATATAGATCTGGAGAGAAAGGGTGTGGGTGTCCTCTCTGATGAGGAAGAGCGTAATGAAGAGGTGATTTAAACACGTCAATGGGACAGTCCTTCTGGGTCTTTGCCTTTGAACAATTATTTCTTTTTTCACACCTGACGAGCCCTAGGACACTCCTCCAGTATATGTGTGCATCTTTTTGCTAAGATGGATCCCACCTCAGAGGCCTGTGGGTGCATGTCCACATTTATGATGGGGGAGGGGGAGGGCCCCCTCCCTTTTTGACCCCCAAGGAGCCTTCCTCCACATGTGCAAACAGGGAAGTTTTCCCAGATCTCAGGAGTGGTCATTTTTATCTCTTTACTTTAGCAGAGTCCAGCTTCTGCCACTAGCTTTATCCTTGGGGTATCTGGGTGAGAAGAAAGCTTCAGTTTTACTCCACTTGACAAACACCAGCTGTCCAGCCCAGGGGCCCATCTGCCTCCTTCCTCATTGAGACCTGGAAACAAATAAAAAAACAAGCGAATGACAACAAACTCAACGTCAAGAAGACATTATAGCTCTAGAGGTCTCCTAACAGCATAACTGAAGAGATGCTGTGATGCTGTGTAAAACAGAGAAATGGTCAAAGGGAAAAAGGGTGTACAGAAAAGAAAGACAGCTAACAACAATAGACAAGGGTGAGGAAGTATTTCCTGCTTGACTCTATGCCGCATGCCAGACAAATGTTCCTGGCATCACTTTTGGAGAACCACCTGATCCTGAGAACCAGCTATCATTGTTGTTCCATAGGAATGTGATCCATGAGCTTGGGTGGGAGTTTGTTGTTGTTGTTCAGTCGCCCAGTCATGTCTGACTCTTTACAACCCCGTGGACTGCAGCACGCCAGGCCTCCCTGTCCTTCACCATCTCCTGGAGTTTGCTCATGATCATGTTCATTGCATCAGTGATGCCATCCAGCCATCTCATCCTCTGATGCACACTTCTCCTTCTGTCCTCAATTTTTCCAAGCATCAGGGACTTTTCCAATGAGTCATCTGTTGGCATCAGGTGACCAAAATACTGGAGCTTCAGCTTTAGCATCAGTCCTTCCAGTGAATATTCAGGGTTGATCTCCCTTAAGATGGGAGGGAGGAGCGTGTCCTAAATCTTAGATAACTACAGATGAAGTTCATACATCATCAACAATGCTATCAAATCAGAAAAGGAAAAATGTTATTTGACTAGAAAACATCCACCATTTAAGCCATTGGCTTGAAAGGTGCTTTCTCATCTTCCACACTTTCATTCCAAGAAAAAAAGACAATTGCTATGGAACCAATAATAACAATCAACCTTGGATGTTGTTAGTCTACTTATTTGAAACCCAGAAAAGTTTTTTTTTTTCCCTTAAATAGAAGCAGGCTCTAGCAGCACCTATATGCTGTTTCAGCTAATTCCTCATGAATCTGTACACAAAGTAATGCAGTTATTATGGTCCAGAAAGATGCTGGCATGTTCTGACTATGAAGCCTTCAAGCCTCGCAGTCAGGCACAACAGGCAGGATGCTCATTCCCAAGGGTTAAGCATTTCCCATGTGCAAGTGTGTGTCAGCATGTGGGAATGCCGTGCCTGCCATCATCATAAAGCTTGTAGCAATACACACTGGGGGATTTCCTCGGTCTCCTCTGCATCAAATCAGAACTGGTGCCCATATTAATAAATTACTTGATGGCTTCCTCCCTTCACAAAAGAGAAAAACAGAAGCCCTCTGCTTTTCCTACCCACTCCAGTGTTCTTGCCTGGAGAATCCCAGGGACAGGGGAGCCTGGTGGGCTGCCATCTATGGGTCGCACAGAGTCGGACATGACTGAAGTGACGCAGCAGCAGCAGCAGCAGCTGCTTTTCCTAGCTTGGGGCTGTCCAGGGCAGCTCTGTTCACAGGCAAGGCTTCATGAAAAAAAGACGCAACCACTTACAGCTCTCTTTGAGCCCAGCAGGCTTCCAGAACCCTCTGTTCATTGTGAGCACTGCACTGGGTTGGTTCTTTGTTACCAGAGGAAGGAAGGACGTTGGAGGGCGAGGACGTGCATCTTCTTCCCCCTAGCCCACCTGGGTGGTGTCCGTGCACCCTTCCAGGACAGCTGACTCTTAGGCCCTCTTTGACCCCCGAGGCCAGAGCCCTCGGTAGCGCAGGCTTCTGCTCAGCGGGAGACCCTGCCTTTCCCTTGGGCCCCATGCCACCTACTCACATGGAGTAAGAGAAAGGGAACAGTTTCCTCCCTCTTCCCCCCATCTCTCTCGCTGCCTCTTTCTTTTTCTCCTCCTTATGTCTGCCTCTCCACATATGCACATGTGCGCGCACACACACACACACCCTGTGATGTTGTGATATCATAAGAAATATGTGTTTGGTGTTCATACCAGTTCCTCACACAAAGCTTCTAAAACCCTTCTAAATTCCCCAGCGCAGGTCTGAGAGTCACATCTTTCTTTATTTGTAATAAGCCCACCTGAGTTTATGCCAGTGAGGTGACTCTTGGAGGACGCGGGCTCGTTGCCAGAGGAAGCAACCACAGACAGTAAAGGGTTGGGACTTCAGCCCTACTCCCCAACCAGAGAGGGGAGAGAGGCTGAGGATCCAGTTAATCACCCATGACTGATGATGTAACCAGTTAAGTCCACGTACCTGCTTGGTGGAACCTTCATAAAAACCCTGGACGACTGGATTCAGAGAGCATCTGGTGGATGGTAACTAGACCTATGGAGTTTGTTTTGAAATGTGTAGAAGTATTTGTTGATTGGAAAAAAAAAATCCACAGTGTAAGGGCTTTGAGTTCAGTTATATTCACTGAATATATTCGTTGAAGACTAGGAGATAGCCTCTCAGATAGCTCTGAAGAACTGCTCCAAAGAGATAGGGGAGGAGCCAGTGTATTGATGGATTTTTTTGGTTCAGAAATACATATAATCAAGCACACATCTTGCTAAAAGATAACAGCCGCTGGGAAGTCTCTGGCAGCCCAGCGGTTAAACTCTGAGCTCTCACTGCAGGGGATGCGGGTTTTTGATCCCTGGTCAGGAACTAAGATCCTGCAAACCTCAAGGGAAAAAAAGATTACAGCTAATCACAAAAACAGATAACATAAGTTCATAATTTTAGTGCTTATCTCTGGATGGAAAGATGCAGCAATCTGGAATCATTGAAATTCTTCCTTAGATACACATCTTAACTGTCTAGGGGACCAGATGTCCACGGCGCTGAATTCCATTCAGGATGTCCTACGTTTCTGGGATGGCAACAGTGAGTGCCTTGATCCCTGTAGAACTGGAATGGAAGGCAACATCTTTTATTTGTGTACTGAGTCACTATGTTATGTAAACAAGCTAACATAGTGTCAAATTACACCTCAAAAACAAACAAACTGTGGTTACCAGAGGTAGGGATGGGGTGAGGTGTGATTTCATGAAAGCAGTCAAAAGCTACAAACTTCCAGCTATAAGCAACAGGGATATAAGGTACAGCATAATAAGGACAACTAACACTGTCGTATGTTATATACAAAAGCTGTTAAGAGTAAACCCTGAGTTCTCATCACAAGGAAAACAATTTTTTTCTATTTCTCTAATTTTGTTTCTATACTAGATGATTGATGTTCACGAAACTTGTGGTAATCATTTCGTGACATATGTAGGTCCGATCATGATATGTATTCCTTAAACTTATACAATGATGTGTATCTATTATATCTCAATAAAATTAAAGGGAAAAAAAGAAACAGTGGATCTGGTGGGTAGAAAGGAATATTCTCCAAGCATTCAGATAGCCTGCATTTCATAGAGTAATAACATTTACATATTCACGTACTTGGATTCTTTAGCATTTTCTTTTCCCTGAATTACTTAGTGTTCCTTTTTTGATTATGTATTTCTTCACTTGAGACTCATTTTCATATATTAAATACCAACTTAAGACTCTGTGTCTCGGGTTACGACAGTCAAAAGCAAAACTTTTCTTCACTTCTCTTCCCCGAACCATACATTACATCGATAAGCAGAAAATTCTAAATTCTTCAGGGGCAGGAATCTTTGACTATGCTGTGGAGCAACTAAGCCCGTGAGTCACAACTATTGAGCCTGTGCCGAAGAGCCCGGGAGCTACAACGACTGAGCCCATGTGTCACAACTATTGCAGCCTGTGTGCCCTACAGCATGTGCTCTGCAGCAAGAGAAGTCACCACGAAGAGAAGCCCGGGCACCGTAACTACAGAGCAGCCTCCACTCGCCTCAGTGAGAGAAAAGCCCACACAGCAACAAAGACACAGCACAGCCAAAAGTAAAATATATACATATATAAATAAAAAAGAGTACATTGTCAAGGAAGTCCTGGTTCCAGTGGTTAAGACTCCATGCTTCCACTGAAGGGGGCAAGGGTTTGATCCCTGCAGAGAAGTTCTGCATGCTGTGCAGTGCGGACAAAGAGAAAAATTGTACATTGTCAACTGGGTTACCTCTGTGGGAATATGGGGCTCAGTCCCACTGGGACCGAGGAACTATAAAGCCTGCTTCAGAACTGTCTCACTAAGAGGTGAGGCGCTGGACTTGGACTCCCAAGACCAACTGTCATCTGGCTAAGGATGCTCTGTGGACATTCACTCTCTGCCCCACGGTCTGCTGCACTTGCAGGGTGAGCATGCACCTGAACCAGAGAGATGGGAGGAACTTAGGTGAGTCCAGCAACCATCGTCCAGTGAGTCTCCACGGCAAGCTTGAAGAGATATGCGCACTCACAGCATCTGCTACAAACTTCCAATCACAACCAAGGTGCCCTGCCTTCTGCCGCTGGGTAATTGGTCCAGGCTAGCATATAAGATCTGGGTCAAGGCTAGTCATTCCCTCAGATCTTTGTGAACTTGCACTGAGAGAAGTAAGGCATACCCTCTCTAGGGTCAGAGATGAGAGATGAGAGTCTGGGAGCTGTAGGCAGCTAGGTTTCAGTCATATGGAAGAAGCTGACATGACAGAATGAGGTTGATCAGCGATGGAGGCGGGGATGAGATATTAGAGGGAGTTCCAGCTGCACTCCAGACTCTGGTCCTTGAAGCTCGTTTTCCCCAGGCCTCCAGTTTACATCTACAAGCCAAAATATTTCTTCTTGTACCATGCACATTCAAACTGGGCTTTCATAACTTGCAGTCAGAAAAGTCTTGACTGCTTTTGAATGACCCCCTTTCCAAAATTATCTATTCCTCAAATCTGCGGCATTTCCTACAAGTCATTCAAAAGAGAGCCACTCTCTTGAATTAAAACATTGCCCCTCCAGGAATCCCCAGCAATATGCAAATACCCCCAATACATTTAACATAAAAAACCGAGAGGCAAAATCATATCAGGCAACCTAACAACTTTAGAACAGAACAGCAAATTTCAGCTGTTGTTGTTCAGTCCCTCAGGCGTGTCCAACTCTTGTGACCCCATGGACTGCAACACGCCAGGCTTCCCTGTCTGTCACCATCTCCCAGAGCTTGCTCAAATTCATGTCCATTGAGTCAGTGATGCCATCCAACCATCTCATCCCCTGTCACCCCGAGTTTAATTGGATCACGTCTAAACTGACAAATGGTTCTAAGGGCATCAGTTAAACCTATGATTCAAGGCATTCTTTCATTACCTCCTGTGTAAAACTTTCAGACTTATAAAGAAACGGGCACATTAATTTGAAAGACAGGCGCTGAGGGCATTTCCTGGTGATTAGAACCCCTTTCACTGCTGAGGCCTAGGACTGATTCCTGGAATGGGAGCTAGGATCCCACAAGCCGTGCATCATGACCAAATACATAATAAAAATAAAGTAAAAAGTAAAAAACAAGCATTGAGAATGGAAAATAAAAGTTGGACAGTGTAAAATCTCTGTAAAATACAAACAGCTCTATGATAAGATAGATAAGATCTCCAGGATATACTGTGTTAATTTTCACTCAAGAAAGAGGAATAATAAGAATATGTTACATAAATAAATAGTGAAAGGTCATCCAAGAAACAAAAGTGACTAATAAAAGTGGTTACCTCGGGGGAACTGTGTGGACAGGACAGGCGGGGAACAAGGCTCCTCAAGGTACGCACACCCTTATGTATGCTTTGATTTTATGTGCATGTCTTAAACTGAGACACTCAAACTGAGATTCAAAACATAATAAACTTGACCCACTTCCCCAAGAGCTGAAGTGAACAGCACAGAACTCCAGAAATGAACCGCTGACCAGCTGACTGATGGTGACCCAGACAAGACAGCCGCATCTAACGAAGACTCAGGAATAATCCACCTCCCTCAAAACCAAAGGGCTTTAAAAAATCAAAGGATTCTTTTAAACTGCGTGCCTCTTGTTTTGAAAGGAGAAGAACTAATGATGTCAAGCACACAGGAACCTTAAACCTAAACTTAGGAAAATGCTATGAAGAAAGGAAAAGGTTTGCATTTTCTCCTCAATGTTGAAAGAGGGAAAAAATAGCGAAAGAGGAAAATACAGGAGCAAATAAGGTAAAAATGTGAGAAGTCCACACAGTGCAGGGTTAAGCGTCTTTTTCATGAGGGCATTCATCTGGAAATCATTTCTTGCATTGATTCAGACATGTCTTGCTTAATACAAAGCGAAATCTATGAATGGGATAATGATACAATCTGAGTAATTCGATAAATTACTCACTTATTATTTAACTCCAATTCCAGAAATCCATGGATATTAAAGTTAATGTATGTATGTAAAAGCTTTTTGGGAAAAAGTGGAGACTACTATAAAAAGATTACTTTTTAAGTTAAATCATTTTTAAATAAAGATTTTCGAAAATTGGAATGTTTCCTGATTTGTATCTGAGACAGTAATATTATTTCATTCTTATGATGTATAGGAAGAGAGTTAATAAAAATGAAGGTTTCTTAACTAATAAGAACGCTTGTTTTCATATTTGCAGCAAAAGTGTGTCATAAATAATCGCTCATTGCTATCGTGTTATTAGGATTCGGTGTTTAAATGAAAATGGTGAGAGTTGAAATATAGAAAATGTAGACCAGAATAGGAGATAAATGGGTAGTCAGCAGACAGGCATAAGGAAGAGCATCAGGGGACAGAACTGATGGAGACCGTCCAGTTCTAAGAGGTCTCCGTCTTCGTGCCCAGTGGAAAGTGAGCGAACGTGCCAGCCCGTGGGAGCACGCAGCAGCTGGAGAGCGCCTGATCCGTCCGCAGAGGGCAGTGTGTTCAACCCCAGCTCGTTTCCTGGGCTCGGGCTTTCTAGGTCCTCACTTTTCTTTCCAAGAGGAGACGGAAATCTGGATTTTTATGTCAACTCAATTGTTTTTCATATCATGGGCAACGCTAAAGAAAGCTGTAACCTGTAACAGACTCAGGCATCCAGTTCTGTGGGGAGTCTTAAAATGATAGTGACTTATATGAAATCAGCCTTTTACCATAAATAATAGGAATTAGTGAATTACAGCCCGGAGGAATCCAGCCTATCTCCTTTCTGTAAATAAGGCTTTATAGGAACACAGCCACACACGCGTGTTTGTATCTTGTCAGTGCTGCTTTTGTGCTGCCAATGGAGTCCCAGATATTTACTCTCTGGCCCTTTACAGAAAAAGTTTGCCAGCTGTCATCATATTTTCATCATTAGCAGATCTGAATCTGTTGTATTGGATTATGGTTTAAGAGGATCCTACTAAATTTTAATGTCAAATTAAGTAAGAAAAATTTCTTTCCTGAAATATAGGTTAGACCATGTAATATAGCTGTTTTGCTTTAAAAATTTAACTCAATTGAATCTGATAGGAAATGGTTGTTAGGAACATTTAGTAAAAATTATTTTCCATATTTACTGACCTCTGTAGATCATAGGTAAGTGTGTTAAGAAAGACTAAGCAGATAAACAGCAAGGTCTTATATATAGCACAGGGAACTCTATTCAATATCATGTAATTAACCATAATGAAAATAATATGAAAAAAGAATGTATATGTATATATATATTTATATATATGAAATAGACTAAGCAAACTGTAAAAAGATAAAAAGAAAAATGCCATTGAGAAAAAAATCAATTTTAAACGTGGATGTTTCCTTCTCCTGGTTTTATTTTCTGTGGGTTTTTCTATTTTACCTAATTTTTCCCAGTTAAATTGTTGTACTTTTCAAAATTACGAATAAATGTACATTCATGAGTTTAAAAAAAAAAAGATAAGGTCAGAAATGCCTTTTCTATGATTATGCAGCAAAAGTAATCCTGAACCTTGAAAAAGAGAAATTACTTTTCACTTGCACCATCTAGAGGTGGAAAATAAAATTGCATGCTATATCTTAGCCCATGCCTGCGTGCCTGCTAAGTCGCTTAGCAGTCGTGTCCCACTCTTTGCGACCCCGTGGGCTGTAGCCCACTAGGCTCCTCTGTCCATGGAATTCTCCAGGCAAAAATACTGGAGTGGGTAGCCACTACTCCCTTTTCCAGGGAATCTTCTCCATCCAGGGATCGAACCCGCATCTCTTGCATCTCCTACATTGGCAGGCAAGTTCTTTACCGCTAGCGCCACCTGGGAAGCACCATACTTTATGAGAATAAGGACTTTTCGGGGTCGCACAGAGTCGGACACGACTGAAGCGACTTAGCAGCAGCAGGCGGCACTAGTGGTAAGGAAGCCACCTGCTAATGCAGGAGACTTGGGTTCCTTCCCTGGGTTGGGGAGATCCTTCAGAGCAAGAAATGGCAACCCACTCCAGTATTCTTGGCTGGAGAAATCCATGGACAGAGGAGCCTGGTGGGCTACAGTCCATGGGGCCACAAAGTTGGACATGGCTGAGTGACTGAAAACAGCCATACCTTACACACACACACCTTACCAGAACAGAAAGGAAGTGGTGCCCTGTCTTGGTCATTTGAGGTCTGTTTTACGTCTGTTAGGAGAGGGTGGGGAGAGATTGGTGCTCACTAACAACAATGGCTAGCACATCATCAAAATGAACTTCTGAATGGAAGGATTTTTCTAACAGTGGTTTTCATGGAACTTACATTGTTTCTTTATGGCTAGACCCATATTTATTTCTGGTCCACATGTTGTCTTCTTAAATTTATTTATTCTTAATTGGAGGACAGTTGTTTTACAAGTTGTGTTGGTTTCTGCCATACAACATGAGTCAGCCAAGGTATACGCACGTCGGCTCTCTTGAACTTTCCTCCCACCCTGCACCCCACCCTACCCCTCTAGGTTGCCACAGCCATGGTGCTTAGATTTTAAACCTTCTCTTATTATTAGTCACTTTCTTATGCGACATTCAGTCAAAATAAACTTTTTTTTTTTTTTTTTTTGCCTGAATGCTTCCTTTTGGGTCATCCTGAAAACCGAAAGGTGTAAGTTTTGGATATCCTTGTGTAGGTGTGTTTGAGCATCTTTGTCTTTTCTTAAAAGTACCTTCATCGTATCAATAGCTAGAGACTTCTTTGTAGGATTTTTATAATAACCCATATGTATATTCTCCAAGTTATTTTGTACTCGAATCCTACTATTATGTTTCTGCCCAAACAAGGTGATCACTTGTATAATGAAAATAGATCACCCATTTGTCTAGACTAGCTACAACCCCTTTGTGAGTTTTTTTTAGCTACGAAAAGAAAATTTTGAAAATGTCTAGCATAATTTTATTGTTTTAGGTTGATTTCCTTATGTTGTACAACTGAAAAGCAAAGTTGTTTTTTTTTTTAATATTGTTGATCCCAAAACAGATGTCCTAAGAGTTGTCTTATTCTACTTTGACCTCCTATGTTATTTATGACTCAATTCTATCCAACACTTAACTCTTTAGGTACCCTCCCACTTCCCCCTCTTTAACCATAACCATTCTACCCCTCTTATCCAGGGGCTGTATTTACCCTTTTGAAAAAAACTCAGCTCTAGTAACAGCCCTGGGAAAATCTAGAAAAAATATTTGAACTCTTGAAAATGCTTACATTTCATTGAACTATCTGAGTTTCAAAGAGGTTTCATTAAACCCACTATTATTTTTATCTGTTTCTATTAAGATATAGTGACGAATTACTTTTTAAACAAAAGGTTGCTTTTGACAACATGAAGCACCATGTAAACCTCTCAAAGCCACAAATGTATTCAACTTCTGAGAATAACTGAAGACTAGGCAAAGTGAAGGCAATGGCACCCCACTCCAGTGTTCTTGCCTGGAAAATCCCATGGATGGAGGAGCCTGGTAGGCTTCAGTCCATGGGGTCGCTAAGAGTCGGACACGACTGAGCGACTTCACTTTCAGTAGGCAAAGTGAAATTGCAGGTTGGTACAATTGATTTAAGTATTCTTATTAAGAGAGGAAAGAGAAACTTCCCTCTAAGGTAATATTGACCTCCAAGCATCAAACTTCTTTTCTTTTTTTTCAGTCAATTTTTTAAAAAGCACTAGGATAACAGAAACTTTACTGTATAAGTACTTTTATTTGTATTCTATATCAGAAAAAAACAGAAAGTACTTTTGTTTTTCTCCAGGCTTATTGAGAAATAATCGACATACATCGCTGTATGAAGTTAAGACAAATAGCATAATGGTTTGATTTACAAAGTATATACTGTGAAATGACTACCACCCTAGGTTTATTTAACATCATCTCATATAGACATAATGAAAAGGAAAAAGCAATTTTTACATTTATAAATGTTGCAATAGATGAAGATATAATACCTGTACGGCTCCTTCCTCATCCTTTCCCCAAGTTTTATCATACTTATTGTTATGTCAATATATGTTTGCATCATTTTAACAATGTACATATTGTTCACTGCAGAACCTATTAGAATACTCTGACTGAATGTTTTTCCTTTTCTCTATTTTTAAAATTGAAGTATAATTGACCTGCAGCACTATATTATTTCCAGGGGCACGACACAGTGACTCAGTATTATCTATATATAACAAAACAGTCACCACCATAAGTCTGGTCACCATCTGTCACTGTGCAGAGTTATTATAACGTTATTGACTGTTCCCTGTGCTATGCGTTTCATCCTGGTGACTCACTGGCTTTAAAACTAGAAGTTTGTACCTCTTCCTCTCCCTCGCCTACTTCACTCAACCCGTCCCAGCCCATAAGGACTTTTAATATCAAGAATAAATATCGAGAATAGGTGGCACAGCACTTCCCTGGTGGCTTAGTGGTACAGAATTGCCTGCCGATGCAGGAGACATGGGTTTGATCCCGATCTGGGAAGACCCCACATGCTGTGGAGTGGCTGAGGCTGTGCCCCACAGCTGCTGAGGCTGTACTCTAAAGCCCCTGAGCTGCATGCACTGAAGCCTTTGTGCCCTAAACCAGTGCTCCGCAGCAGAGCATCCCTCACTCACCACGACTAGAGAAAAGCCCACACAACAACCAAGACCCAGCACAGCCAAAACTAAATAAATAAAAATTTAAAAAAAGGAATTTGTAACATGGTATGCATCAGCGTGAACCACAGCAAAACCTAACACGTGAGATTAATACTCCTCACGAAATACCAAGTGTTTAGATCTTTAGTGAATAGAATGGTGACTTCATTCGGGTAATTTATGTACAGAGTTTTCATAGCTAAACATGACAAGGGACTTCACTGGTGATCCAGTAGTTAGGATTCTGAGCTTCCACGTCTGGGCGGATGGTAGTTCAGTCTCTGGTCAGGAAACTTCAGAACTCACTCATCTGTCTGGATCCTATGCTTGTTGCATTTCCCTCACTTTTTACCTGCTAAACCAATGCATTAAAAAAAAAAAAAATATATATATATATATATATATATATGTATCCATTTTATTTAGCATTCATAGATATTCTTTAGCAGAAGTGTTTTTTAGGATATATATTATATTGCCAGAAATGTAAAATTTCCCAAGTTAACTTTTGAAATTCTACTGAAGTTCCTTCCCTGGTGGTCCAGTGGTTAAGAATCCTACTGCCAATGCAGAAGGGACATGGGTTCAGTCCCTGGGAGGATAATACATGCTGCTCTAGAGCCTGCGAAGCACAACTGCTGAAGTCCACGTACTCTAGAGCCCGTGCTCCACAAGAGACGTCACCGCACTGAAAAGCCTGCACACCAGGCTAGAGAAAGCCCGCGTGTCCCAACAAAGACCCAGCAGAGCCAGAAAGAAATACATTTTTAAAATTAAAAAAGATAAATAAAATCCTATTGAAGTCCCATTATGCCTTTAAACACACACACACACAAAACATCTACCAGATAAACCGTTAGTTTTTTTTTTAATCACGTGATGCCAAAGAGTGTGTAGATAAATAGTACACTTCCACTTGTGTTTTAGTTAAGGGGGACAGGTACATGTCTTGTATACTTGATTTGTATCAAAGTGTTCAATACTTTGACATAAATGAAATACTTCTAGACTAACACATCAATAACTGCCAACAGTTCCTTCCTGAGAACAGGGGACTGGGGAATCTGAGGGAGGAGGACATTTTTATATTGCTTGAATATTTGACTCTGTGTGTATGTGTTTAATTTTTAAAATGTACCTAAATTTTCTGAGAGGAGTTCTCACCTCTAGTTTCCACTGAAAATACATTAAGTGATATAACTTTTGTTGCAAGTTGCAACAAAACTGTTGTAGATTCACAGAAACTTGTGCTTTGAAGAACTCATGTATTAACTAACTTCCTACTCTAAGCTTCCAGCTTCACAGAGGCGCCTGAACAAGGTGCTGAGGGCGGCTCCAAGTCACAGCAGAGAGGTGCAGAAGCAGCCTGCTTGCAAGTTTTTTATCTGCTTATGCGGTGCGGCTCTCTCTAAGATATAATCTTAGATTCTCATTAAAGAGGAAATGGGTGACTTCATCAGACTCTCACATCCTCTTTGGTGGAACTAGATATTTCCCCCCAAAAGGATATATCTGAAACTGAACTAAGAGCAGTGCATATAATACATTTGCAGTTTTAAATGGTATCTTTTTTTGTAAATAAACATTTATATTCATTGAAGTGAGTCTGAACTATTAATACTATAGAAATAGCTCCAAAACATACAATGAAAAAACTAGTTTTAGAACTATATATATATACATTATATTGTTCTAAAATATATAAAATATATATATATATTACCACTATAAGTTTAAAAAATTAAAGTCCAGACTTAAGGTTTTGTAATAAGAATATGTCTGTATGACTGTCTGTTCCTCGGTCTCTGTCTCTTGTCTGTCTACACCATGCTGACTTCTCTATATCTCTCCCTCATCGTTTCGCATCTGTCTGTGTCATACGTGTGTATGTACATAGATACATATGTACAGAGATATTACAGTTGTAATTCTGCTTTACTCTCTTATCATTAAAGGTTTTATTGAAGTAAAAGAAATGGATAATGTGTTAGTTTCTGGCATACAGCAAAGTGATTCAGTTACATATATGTGTATATATACTCTTTCATATTCTCTTCTATTATAATTTACTATAAGATATTTAATATGGTTCCCTATGCTATACAGCAGGACCTTGCTGTTTATCTATTTTATATACAATAGTTTGTAGCTGCTAATCCCAAACTCCTAATTTATCCCTCTCCCTCCTCCTTTCTCCTTTGGTAAGTAACCATAAGTTTGTTTTCTATGTCTGTGAGTCTGTTTCTGTTTTGTAAATAACTTCATTTGTATTATTCTGGGGGGGGAGCTTCTTAGGTGGCTCAATGGTAAAGAAACTGCCTGCCAATGCAGGAGACACTGGTTCGATCCCTGGGTCAGGCAGATCCCCTGGAGGAGGAAATGGTAACCTACTCCAGTATTCTTGCCTGGAGAATCCCATGGACCAAGGAGCCTTGGTGGGGGTTGGAAAGAGTCAGACATGACTAAGCACACATAATTTTTTAGATTTCACATGTAAGTGATATCATATGATATTTGTCTTTCTCTGACTTACTTCACTTAGTATGATAATCTCTAGGTCCATTCATGTTGCAGCAAATGGCATTGTTTCATTCTTTTTTATGAATGAGTAATATTCCATTGTACATATGTATCACATCTTCTTTATTCATTCATCTGTCAATGAGCATTTAGGTTGCTTCCATGTCTTGGCTATTGTAAACAGTGCTGCTGTGAACTTTGGGGTCTATGTATCCTTTCCAATTTGAGTTTTCTATTAGTGTTATAAGCATGTGTGCATGTCAATAAATATTACTTGGAAACGTAATTTTAAATATTAAGTAATATTCCTTCATGTGGAAATGTCTATTTAGCCATATTCCTATTTTTACATATTTCCTTTTTTATATATATCTGAATGGAAATCCTAATATGAAAAACTTATCTGTATCTTCAGTCACTTTAATAGGAAATTTTCTAGAAGTAAAACTATGTGGGTCAGGAAATATAAACATTTTAAAGCAATTTTAACACCTAATTTGCTAATTGGTGTCAATGTAGGCTCCCACCAAGTCTGTAGGAATGCCTAATGCTTATTTTCCTCATCTCAATTCTGGGTATAACTCTCTTCAAAATTTGGTACTAAATATACATACACACATGCACACACAGTTTATATTTCTTTGATTATTAGAGCTACTGAAAAAAAACTAGATGTCTACTGACCATATGTATTTCTACATTTTAAACACTTAACATTTGTGCTTATTCCCCAAATAACGGTAATTATTTCACTTCCTAGTGTGTGCATGCTAAGTCACTGAGTCGTGTCCAACTCCTTGCGACACTATGGACTGTAGCCCACCAGGCTCCTCTGTCCATGAGATTCTTCAGGCAAGAATAATACTGGAGTGGGTGCTGTGCCCTCCTCCAGGAGATCTTCCTGACCGAGGAATCCAACCCGAGTCTCTCATGTCTCCTGCATTGGCTGATGGATTCTTTATCACTGGTGCTACCTGGGAAGCCCTGTGTGTGTTTTCTAGGTACTGAGAGATGAAGGACACAGAGTTACCACAAGAGGTCCTAGCATACAAATTATATCAAAACTTGAAGTCTACTGGGCTCAAGTTCCAACAAGTCAGCATCTTCAGGAGTGGACAGGTTCATTCATTCCAATCTTAGAACCTCCAAACAATTGTCCTGGACTCATAAGAACAGCCTTTCTAACAGTGACAAAAATTATTGAAGAGGACAAGGGACAGGAGCTCCATCATTTAGAAAGCTACACTGGACTCTATACTCCACCTCCCACCCTCCTTCATTTATCCAGATCTCTTATAACTTGACTCTTAGTAGATAGAGTCACTCTCAAATTTCAAAAGAAATATAATCATTTTAAGCCTGAGATGCCTTTGCATCATTCATTTGACTGTCCTGTAAATATTTATTCCTCTTTTCATATTTAACCAAAAGAATGATGAGCCTTTTTTAAAACTCAGCAAATAAAGATTTGCGATGATATGCCACTATCCTATGTGCTGGGAATATAATGATGAGCAGAGCTGGACACTGACCCCACTCTTGCAGAGCTCACACCGATGCCATCCATGCTAGCACCTCTGAGCAGACTCTCAGGAAATTCATCCCCACAGGTGCCTTTGCCCCATAGGAGACGTTGTATGCAGCCCACACAGGAAGTATCTGCTGCTCCAAGGCCCAGAGCATTGTCTCCAGGACCCACCATTATATCTGTTCTGCATTTCAAACCATCTAGCTCTGACGTTTGAATTGCTTTTTAAAAGCTTTACAGTGTAATATACCTACCCCCAAAACAATTCAAATTATACTCATGTAAGTAACAAAAATGAAAATCATCCATAGTCACAATCTTCACAGATAGCTATTTGTAAACTCCTTTATAGACATATCATTATACATGTGCACATTGGACAAATACTTATTGACTACTCACTATGAGAAAGCATATTCCATGGGCTGTGTCTTAGCCTGCTTGGGCTGCCATAACTAAGCATCATAGGCTGTGGTTTAAACAACAGGAATTCATTTCCTTTCCGTTCTCGAGGTGGCAATAGTGTAGTGAGTGTAGTCAGTCTGGTATCTGGGAGAGTCCTCTTCCTGGCTTGCAAATGTCCACCCTCTTGCTCTGTCCTTATGGCCTTTCCTCTGTGTAAGTCGGGGGTGAGGAGGGAGCTCTCTGGTGTCCCTTCTTGTGAAGACTAATTCTATTTGATCAGGGCCCACACTTACGACTTCATTTAACCTTAATTACTTCCTTACTCCATCCAAATACAATCATGCTGGGGGTGAGGTTTTCAGCTAAATAACGGGGGAGAGGAAAGCCAAACAGGCAGCCTGCAGCACGCTGTGAAGTCTCTACAGATGAGTGAGGCACAGTGCCCACTTCTCACTAATGTAGGAATTCATGGTGCAAACTCTGTTTCTGTCTCTTTGTGCTTTATTTACATGATTATCTTTTGGAATTCCCACCAAAGCTGGATAAATGAGGTAAGGTAAGGAAGTGAGATTTGAGAAAGTTTTCTTTCCCTCTTGGGTTGGAAAACACTCTCTGGGAAAGGAAGTTTGCAGCTCTTAACTTCTCCAGAGATCCCGCCTGAAGCATCGTGTCTGATTTTCTGGCTTCTCCTCTAGGAAAGGAGGTTGTTAAATATATAAGACATGGACAGCTCTCTACATTCATCTACGCTACAGAGGACCAACGACTGCAAATGGGCTGGATTCACTCCTTCAGAACATGCTGACTGCTGACACATAGAGCTGAGAACAGAGAAATGAGTAAAACACAGTCTCTCTGCCCTCGAGGCACTCACGACCCAGTAAGCCAGTGACTAGAAGAAAAGGGTGAGAAGTGCCGTCTAAGAAAGAGGTAGTAAACTCAAGGAACTCTAGGAGAGAAAAAGAGACCCAGAAAGACTTCTGGGAAGAAATTACACAACCCACTGAAGTCTGAATAAAATCGAGAGTGCATTCAAAGGAAAGGGAAAAGCAATCCAGGCAAGCCTATTACAACATGGAGCCCACCTGGACAGAAGGACTGTGTTAAGGCAGATCTCTGAAAGGGCAGGCTGAATGTGCTCAGCTGGGGACCTATTTAGACTGTCTTTGGGTACAATGATCCCTCAACAGAGTATCTTGAGATTTTATCAAGATGGCAAAAAACATGTTAATTGTTAATTTAAAAACATGCTATGATAATTTGTTAATTTAAAAACGTGCTATGTTGACGGCAAATCTCATCCCCAGAGAAGCCTGTGGGAATCATCAGAGAGGCAGAGGAGAACATACCTCTTCCAGATCTCTTTGTCACACATGCACATACATATCTTTGTGCTTTACTTTATAAAATAATTAAATGGAATTGAGCTGAATTGAATTTCACAATCCACCTCGTAGCTTTTGCCAGAAGCCTGATATTCGTTCTAGACTCCTTTTTTCTTCTTTCATTTCTTCTATTATTTCTTCTTTTCTTTCTTGTTTCTTCTCTTATTTCTCCCTTTCTTCTTTTTATTTTTTGTGTTCAACAAACAGCCATCAAACATCTACTCTGGGCAGGCGCACTATCAGACCCTGGAGAGACAGTGATGAGTAGGGTCCCTTCTCCATGGAACTTCTGATGCACAGATAATCACACAAGTATATACATAAAATGTGCTATGAAAGAAACCCATGCCTTAAAATCAGGGCCCCTGATTTAGCTGGGTAGTGGGGTGGGATCCGGTAAGGCTTCTCTGAAGAAATAACACTTGGGCTGAAATCTGAAGTTGAAAATAAGCTGGCTAGGGTGTGTGTATGTGTGTGTGAGCACATGTGTGTGTTTGCAGGTGGGTCTGGCAGTTAAGCAGACCTGAACTGGGGAGATAAAAAGGCTAGGATAACGTCTTGGGGGGAAGAAAGTACTTTCTAGTTTCTGCAAGGTCACCATGGCAGGAGTTTGGGCAGTGAGCAAAGGGTGGAGAGATGAGGCTGGTGATGTAGACAGAGGCCAGTCTTTGGAGGACATCTTTTTTCATTTTAAGGGCAAAGGGAAGCCATTGCAATATCTATATCCTTCCTAAAATATTCCAAATTTAAAAAGATCATTTTATGGAGTATGTTCAGATGACACATCGGATTTTACAGCAGCCAGGGTTGAAATAATGTTGTAGGATTCTGACAATGATGTTGGAAAGAAACAAAGAGATGCAGGAGATATTTTGGTCAAATATAAAGGTCTAGGTGATGGGCTAAATACGAGAGGCAATACAGGAGAGGTTCTAACGGAGGGTGAGTCCTAGGCTGGTGGCTAAATGAGACCTTTCCCCAAGGCAGGGAACATCGGAGGAGACCACAGCCCTACATGCCCTGTTTTAGTCTCAGGAAATCTTTCCAGCTACTCTCACTGGGTTTGGTTCCTTGCATGGAAGGCCATGAGTGGTCAGTCTCCTTCCCCTGGAAAGTGACCAGTGTAATCCCAAATGAAACTAGATTTTTCAAAACCAAAGCCAGGAGAGGGGACTGTCTTACGTAACATCTCTTTTTGGTCTACTACACAATTGCCTCTGAACAAAGACACATAAAAGCTTCTCTAAATTGGGGAAGAGAAATTACTGGAAGGAAAAAAGATACCAAGTAGGGAAAAAATCAGTAGGAGGACCGTGGGATACATAGTCCTGGAACTCAGAATAGTCACCTCTCTGATGATAATTCCCAACAGGTCACATCCAATTAATCACAAATCCTATTGATCCTGCTTCCTTAACAGCTTCTAAGTTAATCCTGACACCTCTAGCTTCATTTCACTGCCTTAGTTCAAAGTGGTGATCAGGCTCTCCTTACATCATTACCTGAATTGCTGTAGTAACAATAATATCAGGGTTGTGTTTGGCTTCATGTAAAAGAAACCTAATATAGAGTCTTAACCAAACCGAAATGAACAGTGCGGAGCTGGTGCAACAGCCCAAGGAAGTTACCAAGGACTGACCAAGAGCCTCCTAACTGCACTGCAGGTAGGAGGAGGGTGAGAAGGGAGAGCAGCTTCTTATTAGGAAAGGAAAACAGCTCTAGGAATTCCCAGCACAAGTCTACTTTTGCCAGAACTGATGTCACATCAGTTTCAAGAGAAGATAGAAATCATAGCTACTGAGCACTATTCTCATTTTAAAGAATAAGGACAGGGGACTCCCCTGGTGGTACAATGGATAAGAACCCGCCTGACAGTGTAGGGCACATGGGTTTGATCCCTGGTCCGAGAAGATTCCACCCGTTGCGGAGCAACTGAGCCCATGCACTGCACGGGGGAAGCTGCCACAATGAGAAACCCACACACTGAGAATAGAAAGTAGGCCCTGTTCACCGCGACTAGAGAAAGCCCGTGTGCAGCGACGAAGACCCAGTGCAACCAAAAATAAGTAAAATTTAAAAATAAGGAATAGATAAAGACAGACAAAGAAAAGGTCACTGATAGCATTTGCCACAGATGGCTAGCTGGTTTCACCGTTGCTAATCCTGTGCCTTTGGCCAAAGCCTTCTCCTGGTGACTGCTAGAGGTATCATTTTCAAATCAGATTACATCACTCTCTTGCTTAAAATACTTCAGTGGTAATCCATGGCTCTCAGGATACAATTCCAACTCCTGGCTTAGCACCAAGAGTGCTAAGCACAAGGCCCTCAAGATCTGGTCCCCACCTCTCCCTCACGGCATCTGCCCTCTCTCTCCTGCAGACCCCACTGTTCCACCCACTCCTGCACACTCAGAAATCTATGATGCTGTTACAAATCCACACATTCTTGGGCTCATCACTGTCTCTCCAGGGTCTAGTAGTGTGCCTGCCCAGAGTGGGGAGCTGACAGCTATTTGTCTCTGAAAAAGCAGAGACATCACTTTGCTGACAAAGGCCCATATAGTGAAAGCTATGGTTTTTCCAGTAGCCATGTATGGGTGTGAGACCTGGACCATAAAGAAGGCTGAGTGCTGAAAAATTGATGTTTTAGAACTGTGGTGCCAGAAAAGACTCTTGAGAGTCCCTTGGACTGCAAGGATATCAAACCAGTCTGTCCTAAAGGAGATCAGTTCATTGGAAGGACTGATGCTGAAGTTGAAACTCCAACACTTTGGCCACCTGATTTCAAGAGCCAACTCATTGGAAAAGACCCTGATGCTGGGAAAGATTGAAGGCAAAGGAGAAGAGGGTGGCAAAGGATGAGATGGTTAGATAGCATCACTGACTCAATGGACATGAATTTGAGCAAACTCTGGGAGATAGTGAAGGAAAGGGAAGCCTGGAGTGTTGCAGTCCATGGGGTTGCAAAGAGTTGGACAAGACTTTGTGATTGAATAACAGCAACGGCCTGCTTCAGGGAAGCCTGCCCCCACTGCCTGACTGTTAAAGTCCCTTTGTTCAAAACCCTGTCCACCTATAGGGTAAAGGAAGAAACTGACGCATCTCCTAGATGGTTTGCCATCTAGAAGATATTTGCAAGAATTAAATGATCTTTTTACTTTGTTTCCTCACCTCCCTCCATCTCTGATCCATAAACTAACCTGGCATCCCACCCCTGACAAAATAGTTGTTTTGAGACAATAGTCAGCCATCTTCTAAGTCAGCTGACTTCTCAAATAGAGTTGTACTCCTTGCCTCAACAACTCATCTCCTGAATTTATGGCCTACTGTGCAGTGAGCAGAATGAGCTTGGACTGGATAACAATATTAGTAAACAAAGGATGTTGCAGCCATTTAGCCATCACATTACAGCTGCCACAGCAGTGAGCCCTGAGGGAACTCAGGATGGAGGCAGGATGCCTGCCATCAGATCATCAGACACTGCAGCCACTCCAATGGTGCACCCTAAGAAGACTCAAGATGAGAAAACACAGAATACTTGCCCCAGATGGCTGAGCAGCTAGACTCTTACATCTTCCAATATGCAGAAAATTGCTAAATTCCTTAACTTGGGATATCTGGTTTTCTTTAATTATCAATAATCTTTTGATGTTCCGACTACCTGGTCTTTGTTGCAAAAGCTCCTATATATTTCCTGGCTCCCTATTTGCCTCTTTGGAGCAGTTTCTCAGAGTTGCTTGAGTTACTGTGTCCTGGGCTGAAATCCTCAGTTTTTCCACTGAATTAAACATAACTCTCAACTTAAAAATTTTTTTTATTTATTTACTTTTTAATTTATTGTTGACTGAGCGACTGATCTGATCTGATGCTCGGTCTTCATTGCTTCACAGGCTTTTCTTTAGTTGTGGCAAGCAGGAACTACTCTTCAGTTGCTTCTTATCACAGGGGCTTCTCTCATTGTCCAGCATGGGCTCTGGAGTGCAAAGTCATCAGCAGTTGCAGCACATGGACTCAGTACCTGCAGTCCCAGGCTCTAGAGCATAGGCTCAGTAGTTGTGAAGCATGGGCTTAGTTGCTCCGTGGCATGTGGGATCTTCCTGGATCAGGGATCAAACCTGTGTCTCCTGTGTTGGCAGGCAGATCCTTTCCAGTGAGTCATCAAGGAAGCCCAACTCCCAACTTTTAAATTGTGCCCTTTTTTTTTTTTTTTTTTTTAGCCAGCACTCTCCTATTACAGGGGCCTCCCCCATGGCTCCATGGTAAAGAATTTCCCTGCAGTGCAGAAGACTAAAGAGATGAGGGTTCCATCTCTGGGTCAGGAAGATCCTCTGAAGAAGGAAATGGCAACCCACTCGAGTATTCTTGCTGGGGAAAATCCCATGGACAGAGGAGCCTGGCAGGCCACAGTCCAGGGGGTCACAGAGTAGGACATGACTGAGCAACTGAGCACACACAGGCACACACGCAGCAGGCTGAAGCAGAAATAAATTGTCTTAAGGCAACACAATGTTGCGGTGGTGGGTGTTAAGATATTTTAAATGATTCAAAATAATTTTTGAATTTATATAAAAAAAATTCTCTTATACCTCTTAAGTCAAATTCCACATCTAAATCAGTTATTCTTTTTTGGCCTCAGGGCATGCAGGATCTTAGGTCCCTGACCAGGCATCGAACCTGTGCCCCCTGCAGTGGAGGGTGGAGTCTTACTGGGCCATGGGGGATGCCAGGGGCGCTGCCTTTCTCTTGCTGGGTGGCATTTCAGAAGATATTTCAAACCTTTTAGGTATCTGCTGATGGTACTCATTATCAGAGAATGGACTTTGTGAAATGTGACTTTCCCTTGGCTTTCTTGTCCTTATTTATCTTTTTAGCTTTGGGAAAAAACAGCTCAGTTACTCTGTGGCACGTGGGATCTTCCCAGACAAGGGATGGAACTTGAGTCTCTTGCATGGTCAGGTGCATTCTTTACCACTGAGCCACCAGAAAAGTCCTGGGTTTCTTTCTTTCTTTCTTCCTTTTTTTTTTTAAGTTTACTGGTTCTGATAAGTGTGCAGTGCTACTTCACTGTAGTTTTAATTTCTAATTTTCTAATGATATATGATTTTTGAGTATTTTTGATATATTTATTTACTCTCTATATGTTTTCTTTGGCTAGGGTTGTTTGTTCCAAATTTTTTGGTATTGTTTGAGTACAACCCTTTATCAGATATGTATTTTGTAAATGTATTTCTCTTTTTGAAGCTTGTGTTTAGGTTTTCTGAATAAGGTCTCTTATAGAGTTTAAATTTTTAATTTTTAAAGGTCATTTTATAAATTTTATATCCTTTTTTGGATAGACTCTAGTTTTTTTTGTTAAAGTTCATAAGCAAAACTGAGGTACTGTAGACACAGCTTTGCATTTTATCTGTTGAGAAGTTTGAGTGAACTTGGTGTAAGTTGTAAAGTTTCTTTCTACTTTAATTTGATTGCATATGGTTTCCAAATATTTATATAAGAATTTTTGGAGATGTCATAGGAAGTCGGTTTCCCCAAGTGAAACTGCGTCCATGAAACATCAACCCTTTTCACCCTCTGGGAATCACTTTCTGCTTTTTCTATCTTTGAATTTGACTTGCTTTGAGATGATTCCACTATCTCATGCTAGTGGAATCACAGAATGTTTGTCCTTTTTTGGTCTTGTTTGTTTCACTTAACTTGATGACTATAAGGTTCATCCACATTGTAGCATTGTCAGAATCACCTACTTTTAAAGGCTGACTTATATTCCATTGTGTGTATACCACAGTTTGTTTATGGAATTGTCTGTCCATGGACACTTGGATTCCTTCTAGTTGTTAGCCAGAATGCGAGTGTAGAAATATGAGTTTATTTTTTTCAGCCCATTTTTTCAAACCTTTTAGGTACATTACCTGAATTGGAGTTGACATATTATATGTTAATTCCCTTTGCTAGTTTTTGAGGAATTTCTGTCATGTCTTGCAGAGTGGCTACACCATTTCACTGTATCTCTTGTATAGTAGAATATTGTTGAAGTTTTTGCATGGACCCTATTTTGCATATTCATTCACCCACTGATGGACAGTTGAATGGGTTCTACCTTTGGGCTATTGTGAATAATGTTGCTATGAATGTTTGTGTATCATTTGTTGTTTGAACAGCTGTTTTCAGTTCATTGCCATGTATATCCAAGAGTGGAGTTGGTGAAGTAAACAGTACGTATATTTTTATCTTTCTGAGAAAATGCCAAACTATTATACATATCGACTGTACTATTTTCCATATCCACAAGCGAAGTGTAATGTTTCCGATTTTCTACATTGCTGTTTATATTTTGATCTTGATTATAATCGTTGAGTGAATGTGAACAAATATAGCATTGTGGTTTTAATCTGTATTTCTGTCATTACAGAAAGGAAATATATGTCCATTTCCACTGACCATGTAGTGGGGTTACCTCACCTGCCGGCTGTCTCCTGCATCTGTTGTTTGTAGACTTGTGAGGATGGCCAGTCTGACAGGTGGGATTTGATTTCTCTGTTTCACCCTGGGAACATGAGGTGCAGAGTTGCTGGCCTGAAAGAGGAATCTTTCCTATTTCAGCCTGGGAACCTGGGGCAGAGTTTCCTGCCTGAGATTGGAACTTTCCCCCCTATTTCAGCCTGGGGAGCAGGGGTACTGAGTTCCCTGCCTCAATTAGGAACTCTCCCCCCTATTTCAGCCCAGGAACCTAGGGGAACCCAGTTCCCCACATGAAATAGAACCTTATCCCCTGATTTCAACCTGGAAACCTGGGGCACTGTGTTCCCTGCCTAAAATAGGAACTTGTCCCCCTATTTCAGCCTGGGAGACTAGGGCACCCAGTTCCCCACCTAAGTTATGAACTTTCACCCCTGTTTCAGCCCGGGAACCTGGGGCATCGAGTACACCAACTGAAATGGGAACGTCCCCCTCTATTTCAGCCCCGGACCCTGGGGCACCATGTTCCCTGCCTGAAATAAGAACTTGTCCCCCTATTTCAGCCTGGAAACCAGGGGCACAGAGTTCCCCGCCTGTAACAGGAACTTTTCCCTATTTCTGCCCAGAAATTTGGGGCCCAGCATTTCCACAGTTCAGCCCAGAACCTTGGCATGCAGATAAATGTTAGGGAAATACATCTTCAGAGTTAACACCTTTTGAAAAAAATCATCAAAATTTTTATGTATCTTATGATGGCACTCATTGTCTGAGCGTGGGCTTGGTAAAATGTGACTTTCCCATGGCTTTCTTGTCCTTATTTATCTTGCTGGTAGATTCATTGGCCTCTTTTGACTGGTTAATTCTTTTTGAAGCAGAGGTTGAAATGGTCCATCTAGTTTGTATGATTTTTAATAATCTCATCCAAAGTAATTTCTCAATTGTTTCTTGTATTGTATAACATTTCCCATTTTCGCTTTGTTCCTTTTTTCTTCTATTTTCTTTTGTGTTTGTAGCTATATACCCCATATTTTTTTGTAATGAAGTGCAGTTGATTAACACAACTATGTGTATTGTGATACAGCATAGGTGATTTTTTGCAACATTTTTACGGAATCCACTTTATTAAAATATTAACGAATCGTGAGCTTTTGTTGGTTTTAGTGATGAATTGCTTGTGTATAACTTGGTTTGCAAATATTTCTTTGCATTCTGGGTTGCCTTCTTCAATCCTGAAGGTTTATTTTTTTGGACACCTGCTTTGAAATTAAAATAGGTTGCATTTTCCTGGTTTGGATTTATTGCGCTAGGAGATGGATTTCAAAAGACCTCGCAATGAAGTCATCCAAACCCAAAAAGACCTTGAAGTTTATATCCATCTTCGCATTTCCTGCCTATGTTTTCCTTAAGACTTTCATAGAATCCCTCCTGACCTTTAATACTTATGATTTGGAGTTCATTTCGTGTATGGTGTTAGAGTGTGTTCTAACCTCATTCCTGTTTTCTTTGTTTTAATAAGCTTCTCATGATCCTTTACAGTGTCTCTTATCAATGTCTGTTGCCAGCACTGGGGAGGCTATTCCCTCTTCTCCATGCCTTCTCCATCAGTTAGTGTTTGTCAAGTTTCTGACACCGGCCATTCTGAGTGCTGTGAGGCGATTCCTTCCTGCGGTTTCCATTTGCATTTCTCATATTTAGTGGAACTGACCTTTTTTCATGTGATTCCTTTTCAAGGGTGAGTTCATGTTACCTCTTGATACAGCTTCCTGTAACTCAACCCTGTTTTAAATTCTTTTCTGATGACCACCCCTTGGACGTTTGTTGAGATCAGCTGTTTTTTACTTTCAGACCTTTGGCCTTGAGAATATCCAATGCCCATCAGCACAGCTTTTCAGGCTGTTGTTACAGAAAATGGCCACAAGGCAGAATTACTCATCCCACAAGATTTCCCCCACTGCCTGTGTGATTTTTTTTATTGGAATAGAAGTGATTTCTGATTTCTGTGTGATTATTTATTGGAATAGAAGTGATTTCTGATTTAATGTGTATTTCAAGTGTATAGGAACTTGATATGTTTATCTATTCTCTTTCAAGTTCCTGTTACCATCTAGGTGATTACAGTGTGTTCAGTAAACTTCCACCTGCTATTCAGTAGGTCGTTCTGGGTCATCTATTGGATACATATATGTGTGTCTACATTAATTCAAATCTCTTCATTTACATCACCAGTACCTAGAGATTGAGGGATCCTGCAGAGGGCAAGAGGCACTCCACAAACATCGTGGGGTCACACTGCCTACCATATCCTCCCAGGACCCTGAGCCCCAAAACAATCCAGCCTTGGGACCCAAGCCTGCCCAATCTCCAGAGATTACTGAGATAATCCAGAATTACCAAGAGATTAGTCAAGGTAACCATGGGATGAGGGAAATAGAATCAGCATATGTTTCTATATTTATTGTGTTTATCCAGTTATTTGAACTTGAGTATATAGGTGAATTACAAGGCAGTGGGTTTTTTAAAATATTTTAAATTCATAGTCACTTGATTCACTCACACATTGATGTGCATATGCTGTATTTCAGGGACTGTTCCTGTATCAGTTCAGTCGCTCAGTTATGTCTGACTCTTTGCGACCCCATGAATTGCAGCACACCAGGCCTCCCTGTCCATCACAAACTCCCGGAGTTCACTCAAACTCATGTCCATTGAGTCAGTGATGTCATCCAGCCTTCTTATCCTCTGTAGTACCCTTTTCCTCCTGCCCCCAATCCCTCCCAGCATCAGAGTCTTTTCCAATGAGTCAACTCTCCGCATGAGGTGGCCAAAGTACTGGAGTTTCAGCCTTAGCATCATTCCTTCCAAAGAACACCCAGGACTGGTCTCCTTTAGAATGTACTCCTTGCAGTCCAAGGGTCTCTCAAGAGTTCTCCAACACCACAGTTCAAAAGCATCAATTCTTCGGCACTCAGCTTTCTTCACAGTCCAACTCTCACATCCATACATGACCACTGGAAAAACCATAGCCTTGACTAGACAGACCTTTGTTGGCAAAGTAATGTCTCTGCTTTTCAATATGCTATCTAGGTTGGTCATAACTTTCCTTCCAAGGAGTAAGTGTTTTTTAATTTCATGGCTGCAATCACCATCTGCAGTGATTTTGGAGCCCCAAAAAATAAAGTCTGACACTGTTTCCACTGTTTCCCCATCTATTTCCCATGATGTGATGGGGCCAGATGCCATGACCTTCTCTTTCTGAATGTTTCTGTATAGATTATGACAAAAACTGGAGTATTATTCCTAGTGTTATCCAGTAGGTCCTTGTGGCTTATTTTCTAAATAGGAATGTGCACATTAGAGAATTAGCTTATTTCTAATTACCCAACACCTTTCTTCTCTCTGTTTATTTAACTTATATGCAGAGTACATCATGAGAAATGCTGGACTGGAAGAAACACAAGCTGGAATCAAGATTGCCGGGAGAAATATCAATAACCTCAGATATGCAGATGACACCACCCTTATGGCAGAAAGTGAAGAGGAACTCAAAAGCCTCTTGATGAAAGTGAAAGTGGAGAGTGAAAAAGTTGGCTTAAAGCTCAACATTCAGAAAACGAAGATCATGGCATCCGGTCCCATCACTTCATGGGAAATAGATGGGGAAACAGTGGAAACAGTGTCAGACTTTATTTTTCTGGGCTCCAAAATCACTACAGATGGTGATTGCAGCCATGAAATTAAAAGACACTTACTCCTTGGAAGGAAAGTTATGACCAACCTAGATAGCATATTGAAAAGCAGAGACATTACTTTGCCAGCAAAGGTTCGTCTAGTCAAGGCTATGGTTTTTCCTGTGGTCATGTATGGATGTGAGAGTTGGACTGTGAAGAAAGCTGAGTGCTGAAGAATTGATGCTTTTGAACTGTGGTGTTGGAGAAGACTCTTTAGAGTCCCTTGGACTGCAAGCAGATCCAACCAGTCCATTCTGAAGGAGATCAGGCCTGGGATTTCTTTGGAACAAATGATGCTGAAGCTGAAACTCCAGTACTTTGGCCACCTCATGCGAAGAGTTGACTCATTGGAGAAGACTGATGCTGGGAGGGATTGGGGGCAGGAGGAGAAGGGGACGACAGAGGATGAGATGGCTGGATGGCATCACTGACTCAATGGACGTGAGTCTGAGTGAACTCCAGAAGTTGGTGATGGACAGGGAGGACTGGCGTGCTGCGATTCATGGGGTCGCAAAGAGTCGGACACGACTGAGTGACTGATCTGATCTGATCTGAACAGTAAGTGAGACGAGCTTTTTCTAAGTCTGTGAACTGTTTTTCTTGGCTCAAAGAGCTCCTATGTATCCATTTTTAGATTCCACCTACACGTGACATCATATTCTATTTTTCACTCCATGTCTCTCTTACCGCACTTGCTATGATCATCTCTACCTTCTTGCCTGCGCCTGAACGTGGCATCGTTTCATTCTTCCTTGTGGCTGATGCATATACCATTGTGTATATGGAACCCATTGTCTTTATTTGTTTCCGTGTCCTTGTGCCCTTAGTTTTGCCCCAGTGTACTTTCTTTGGAAACCCGTCTGGCAGGGATGGCATGGGTACCCTTGTCTTTGAAAACGTTTCTTTTCCCTGACTGTATGCCAGGCACATAATTGCTGTTTCCTCATGCACTTCCGTGTTTTGTTTTCTAAAGATCCTCCATAGTATTACTTCTAGTGAGTGAACCAATGGAGATTTTTAGTACTCCCATCCAAAATAATTTCTTGATGGGAGTTTCTATTCCTAAACTTTTCCCATTTTTATTTTGTGAACCTTCATTCTTGATTATTTCTGGTGTTTGTAGCCATCCATCCACTCTCTTTTTCAGTTGAGGTACAGTTGATTCACATTACTCTATTTGCTTTGGGATACAAGAGAGTGAGTCAATATTTTCATGGAATATATACCATCTAAACATATTGCAAAAATCTGGGTTATAGTTCTCTCTGCTGCATATGATATCCTATTATTTTTCTTACATGTACATAGTGAATTTTATTTCTTAATTTCTACTTCAATCTGGCAACACCCACAACCAAATCCCCACAGGCATCCTTAGTTTCTGGATTTGTGAGTCTCTTTCTGTTTAATAGATAACTCCATTTGTCTTATTTTAGATGGAAATTAAGTGTGATTTCCTGTGGCAGTTTTCTTTGTGTTTCTGACAACCTTGCCTTAGATGAGAATATGTAAATAAATTCTCCTGAAAAAATTCTCAGGAACAGTATAATGTGAAAGAGATTTTTGTTCACCTTTCAGCCAGCAGAGTTGTCGACCTGACATACTAACTTTTTCCTGTTTCAGCCCGGGAACCTGTGGTGCAGAGTTTCTGGGCTAAAATAGGAACTTTTCCCTGTTGCAGCCCAGGAACTTGAAGCACAGAGTTGCCACCCTGAAATAATAGGAACTTTTCCCTATTTCAGCCCAGGAACTTGGGGCACACAGTTGCCAGCCTGAGATGATAGGAACTTTTCTTCATTTCAGCCCAGGAACTTGGGGTGCAGTGTTGCTGGCCTGAAATAAGAACTCCCTATTTCAGCATGGACATTGAGGCCCAGATTTTCTATGCTGCAGCCCGGAAGCTTGTGGCACAGATAAAAATATGGGAAATACATCTTCAGAGTTAACACCTTTTGAATTGTTTTTGAAATATCATCAAATTTTTAATGTATCTTATGATGTATTATCAGAACGTGGGCTTGGTAAAATGTGACTTTCCCATTAAATAAGGCTTTCTTGTCCTTATTTATCTTGCTGGTAGATACATTGTCTTCTTTTGACTAGTTAGTTGTTTCTGAAACAAAGATTCAAACGGCCCATCTATTGTGTGATTTTTCATAATCTCATCCAAAGTGATTTCTCAATTGCTTTGTGTATTGTATAACATTTCCCGTTTGCATTTTGTTCCTTTTTCCTTCTAGTTTTGTGTTTGTAGCTATACATCCCATATTTTTTTGTAATTGAAGTGCAGTTGATTAATACAACTATGTGGGTTGTGATACAGCATAGGGATGCAATATTTTTATGGAATCCACTTTATTGAAATATTAATGAATTGTGAGCTTTGTGTTGGTTTTACAGATGAACTGCTTGTGTGTATCTTGGTTTTTCAAATATTTCTTTGCCTTCCGGGTTGCCTTCTTCATTCCTGAAGATTTACTTTTTTGGACACCTGCTTTGAAATTGAAGTAGGTCGTGTTTTCCTGGTTTGGGTTTATTTCTCATTGCGCTAGGAGATGAATTCCAAAAGACCTTGCAATGAAGTCATCCAAACCCAAAAAGACCTTGAAGTTTATATCCATCCTCACATTTCCTGCCTATGTTTTCCTTCTTTCATAGAATCCCTTCTGACCTTTAGACACTTATGATTTGGAGTTCATTTCGTGTATGGTGTTAGAGCGTGTTCTAACCTCATTCCTGTTTTCTTGGTTTTAATAAGCCTCTCACGATCCTTCACAGTGTCTCTTATCAATGTCTGTTGCCAGCACTGGGGAGGCTATTCCCTCTTCTCCATGCCTTCTCCATCAGTTAGTGTTTGTCAAGTTTCTGACACCCGCCATTCTGAGTGCTGTGAGGCGATTCCTTCCTGCGGTTTCAATTTGCATTTCTCATATTTAGCAGAACTGACCTCTTTTCATGCGATTTCTTTTCAAGGGTGAGTTCATGTTACGTCTCAAATGCACTTATGGCCACAACGTGATGAGGACAAAGCACAGTGTCCCTGGTTGTGCTTTTCTTTCCAGCCCTAGGGGACGTTTGCCTGTCGAGGTCCTTTCACTGGAGGGTCAGGTGGGCCAGCCAGGCTGGGCGGTGGGAGCCACACCAGCAGGTCTGCAGGGTGGCTTAGCTGTGCTCAGCTGTGACCACTGGGGACATGGAGGATCTTTTTGGGTCCCTGTCCTCTGACCTGTTGCTGGTGGTTTGCTGCGTAAGGTAACCACCACAGTGGAGGTGTGAGACTGTGCCCCTAAACACAGAAGCCCATTTCATCATGCTTCCCTTAAGAGAGGATGGGCACACTGACGTGGTCTGCAGCTCTGTGGCTGATTCATATTGATATTTGGTAGAAACCAAAGCAATTATGCTTCAGTTAAAAATAAATTTTAAAAAAGCCTGCAGACTTTTCACTGCCCATGACAAAACCAGCAAACAAAACAAACACATCACCACCACCACCCATTGTATTTCCTTCCATGGAAGAAAATGTTGCCTGGATAGAGCACTGATTTCTGTATTTGATTTTTAAATAATATTTACATAGAATAGTCCAGAAAAAAGTTTATGGTAGGTCTTAATTTTAAAATTTTAAAGTAGGTACTTTATGGTGTACAATTCATGAATTCCTTTAACCATGTTGGAACTTTTTGCCTCATCTAAGAATTAAATGCAAAACCCAGCACCTGTGACTGAAGTATAGTATTTCATATACTCTCTCTGCATTTGATCCTGGAACAGAGTTTATGTCTAAGAAACCAGTGTGAACACCTGAATAAAGTAAACACCAGAAAACGTAACTCATCTAAGTGTTTTCTGTTCTATTTTTTTTTAAAGTTTGGCTTACATTATAATTTGGGGACACACTGTCTTGTTTAAATATTCTGTAAATTTATAACAGATACAACAGGCCAGGTGATTTGGAGTAATGAACATCTTCATTAGGAAATAAACCCGTGCCTTTCCCGTTTGCTACAGTGTGCATTAAGTAAGGTACCACACACAACAGAAAATGAGAATTAATATCTTGGAGGCAGAGGATGTCTGAGGCTGGAGATACTTGGGGAAGGATATAGCCCCACATTTGAACTGCTGGAATGCACAGCTGATGCTGTCATGATATCTTGTTTACTGTAGCTTTCTCATGCGGAGGAAAGACACACAACCCTGTTTATAGGTTTTCTAGTATACTACGTTCTGGGTCAACATCTGATGTCCACTTCTGCCTGCAAAGTGTCCAAGGCACCTTTTAATAAAACAAAACAGGTTTTCCTTTTAACTAAAGCATTCTTATTCCATTACTAAAACACAGTTATAAGAGAAACAGGAACATGTGTGGGCTTGGCGTTTTAAATAACTGAAACATTAACTTTTTCATGGAGTAAAGGAATCAGAAATTTGTTTATTTGGTTGCACAGAGCATAGTAGAGAACAGATCTTATTTTATTTAAATCTGTAACTGTTCTGGTATACAAACCTGGAGTTTTAGTAACTGTTTCATAAGCTTCTCTCATTCCTTTACCTACAAGTAAAAAGACACAAATTATCACTTTCAAAAAACATTTTTAATAAATTTGAAAAAATGTCAAACTGAAGCAATGTTTATTTCTCCAGATTTCTTGAATGCACAAAATAGGAATATCATATACATCCCTACTTTAAACCCATACATTCACAGTAGAATATCCTTTGCTTTTGAGGGAAATCTGAGTTTCTTAGTGGAAATCAATTTGGATATAACTTGTAAATTCAGTGTGTTATAACAGACAGCATTCTAAAGAAGGGTGTATATATCCTTTCTCACTCCTTTGTGGGATCTCCTACCCACAAGAGAAAGGTAGTTTACACGATCAATGAACTCATGAGGTAGTAGTGAACAACATCAAAATACTTCCCCTGCAAAATTTAAATCAACTTAGATTTAACTCATAATCTCTTCGCTTTCATAGTTTTGTATCAAACTACAGATTATCACTTTTTAAAAGTATGTGTTCAACTATTTCTGTGAGAAAGGGCCAAGAGAAAAGTTAAGTATATAATTCCTAATATGAATTCCACAGAGAGATTTCTGAGGGGATTCAGACACACAGAGGGTTGTTTCTGGGGAATTCTAACAGAGTCGGAGGATTCCAGAGAAATCCTGACAGAGAGAAAGGGGTTTATGGGGAGTCCTTGGGGCAAAAGAGGGTTACCGAGGAATTCCCCGCAGATAGGTTTCCGGGGGATTCCCCGCCGACAAAAAGGGGTTTACAGAGGATTCTGAGTGTAACAAGGGGGTTCCCAGGAGCATTCTTGAGGGGCAGAATGAGGATTCCTGGGGATTCCTGAGGAGTAGAAGCGGGTTTCGGGGATATTCTCCATGAAAGAAGATTTCCAGGAATTCCTGACGGATAACGGAGTTTGCGATGGATTCCAGATGAGCAGATGGTGATGTCCAGGGGATTCCCCACTGACAGAAGGGGATTTCCCGGGATATTCTGAGGACAGTAGGTGGGCTTCAGGGGATTTTCCACTGACAGAAGGGGATTTCCCGGGATATTCTGAGGCCTGAATGTTGTGTCCGGGGGATTCCCCACTGATAGAAGCGGGTTTCCTGGGAAATACTGAGGGCAGAAGGTAGTTTCCAGGGGATTCCCCATCCACAGACGGGGGTTTCCCGGGATATTCTGAGCTTAGAAGTTGGTGTCCACGGGACTCCCCACTGACAGAAGTGATTTCCTTGGGAATCTGAGCAGAGAAGAGGGTGTCCAGACTTCCCACTGACAGAAGGGAATTTCCTGGGAAATTCTGAGGGCAGAAGGTAGTGTCCGGCGGATTCCCCATCAACTACAGGGGGTTTCCTAGGATATTCTGTGGACTGAAGGTGGTGTTCTGGGGAGTCCCCACTGACAGAAGGGGACTTCCCGGGATATTCTGAGGATAGAAGGTGGTGTCCACAGGACTCCCCACTGACAGAAGTGATTTCCATGGGAATCTGAGCAGAGAAGATGGTGTCCAGAGGACTCCCCACTGACAGAGGGGACTTTCCTGGGAAAATCTTAGGGCAGAAGGTAGTGTCCGGTGGATTCCCCATCAACTGAAGGGGGTTTCCTGAGATATTCTGAGGACTGAAGGTTGTGTCCTGGTGAGTCCCCACTAACAACAGGGGGTTTCCCGGGATATTCTGAGCACAGAACATGGTGTCCTGGGGATTCCCCTTGATAGAAGGGGATTTCCCAGTGTTACTGAGGACGGAAGGTGATGTCCAGGGGATTCCCCACTGACAGAAGGGGATTTGGGGGATATACTGAGGACAGAAGGTGGTGTCCAGGGGATTCCCCATTAACAGAAGGGGGTCTCCTGGGATATTCTGAGGATTCAAGGTGGTGTCCTGGGGAGTCCCCACTGACAAAAGGGGGTTTCCTGGCATATTCTGAGGAAAGAAGGTGGTGTCTTGGGGATTCCACACTGACAGAAGGATTTTCCTGGTATATTCTGAGGACAGAAGGTGGTTTCTGGGGGATTCCCCACTCACAGAAAAGGGTGTCCCAGGATATTCTGAGGATAGAAGGTGGTGTCTGGGGGCTTCCCCACTGACCAAAGGGGGTTTTCTGGGATATTCTGAGGACCTAATGTGGTATCTGGGGGATTCCCCACTGACAGAAGGGATTTCCTTGGGAATCTGAGCAGAGAAGATGGTGTTCAGGGGACTCCCCACTGACAGAAGTGGGTTTCCTGGGAAAATCTGAGGGCAGACGGTAGTTTCCGGGGGATTCCCTATCAACAGAAGGGAGCTTCCTGGGATATTCTTAGGATAGAAGGTGATGTCCAGGGGACTCCCCACTGAAAGAAGGGGATTTGCCGGGATATTCTAAGGACAGAAGGTGGTGTCTGGGGGGGTTCCCCACTGACAGAAGTGATTTCCTTGGGAATTTGAGCAGAGAAGATGGTGTCCAGAGGACTCCCCACTGACAGAAGGGAATTACCTGGTAAATTCTGAAGGCAGAAGGTAGAGTTCGGTGGATTCCCCAGCATCTGAAGGGAGTTTCCTGAGATCTTCTGAGGACAGAAGGTGGTGTCCGGGGGATTCCCCTTGATCGAAGGGGATTTCCCAGGGTTACTGAGGACAGAAGGTGATGTCCAGGGCATTCCCCACTGACAGAAGAGGGTTTCCTGGGATATTCTGAGGACTGAAGGTGGTGTCTGGGGGATTCCCCCCTGATAGAACGGGATTTCCCAGGGTTACCGAGGGCAGAAGATTGTGTCTGGAAGATTCCCCACTGACAGAAGGGGTTTCCTGGGATGTTTTGTGGTCAGAATACAGTGTCCGGGGGATTTCCCCCTGACACAAGGGAGTTCCCGGGATATTCTGAGGACAGACGTTGGTGCCTGGGGGATTCCCCACTGACAGAAGGAGGTTTCCTGGGACATTCTCTGATAAGAATTTGATGTCCACGGGTCTCCCCACTGACAGAATGGGGTTTCCTGGGACATTCTGATTGCAGAATGTGGTGTCTGGGGGATTCCCCTCGGACAGAAGGGGATTTCCCAGGATAATCTGAAGACAGTAGGTGGTGTCCAGGGGCTTGCCCCGAGAGAAGGTAATTTCCTGGGATATTGTAAGGACAGAAGGTGTTGTTCGGGGGATTCCCACTGACTGAAGGGGTTTTTTTTTTTTCAGGATATTCTGAGGACAGAAGATGTGTCCAGGGGATTCCCCACTGATAAAGGAGATTTCCCGGGATATTTTGGGGACAGAAGGTGGTGTCCGGGGTATTCCCCACTGACTGAAGGGGGTTTCCCGGGATATTCTGAGGACAGTTGGTGGTGTCCAGGGGATTCCCCACTGACAGACAGGGATGTCCTGAGGAATTCTGAGGGCACAAGGTTTTATCTAAGGCTTTCCCCACCAGAAGGACATGGCTTCCCAGGGATTCCCCACCAGGGGAAAGTGGTGTCCAGCAGATTCCCCATGGACACGTGGTGATCTCTCGGGGATTCCCCCCAGGTGAAGGCTGTTTCCGAGGCTTCCCCTTGGGCCGTACTGGTTTCCCAGGGATCCTGAGGGGTAGAAAGATGGTGTCTGTTGGAATTCTGAGGGCAGAAGTAGGTTTCAGGGAGAATCCTGAGGGCAGAGATGTGTTTCCTGTGGAATTCTAACTCACAGAAGGAGAACTGTTTCTTTCAAAAATGAGAACTAAAAGAAGCTTCAAGAAGCTACCGCTAAAGGCACGGACTGTGTCACACTCTGTCATGTCTGTTTCTGCTGCTTAGCTATCAGGTCTAAGCATGGTTTGGTGGTGAAGCTGAAGATGTCATGCTGTCAGCTCTGACTCGGTGTTCCTTTTATTTGTAAATACACAACTTTGTGAGTCATTAGTGCATCATTCTGGCATTCATCATTTTTGTAAGTTTAAAAAGCAGAACCAATGTCAGGGACACATAAACTTATATCCTACCACTAACAGCTGTGGTCTCAAAAGTAACAGACTTATGTTATATATTCACCAACACTGGTGATATTTGCCCATTTTCATTATAAAACACATTTTCCAAAGACATACTGCATTTTATTGTCCTTTTAACTCATAGTGGGCTTCTCTTTGACTTAAAATGTGACTTGCAAACAGTGAGATCTGCACCTCTCATTAGCCTGTTTCGCCTCTGCACCCAACAGACTGCACACATATTCTCACACAGAGCTCACACACAGCACGCATGGATTTGAGTTGGGGTAGGGTGATGAACAGCGCCTCTAAGAGGTCACTACCTGGGGGTCTTCCACCTGGACATGAGCCTGGTGGGCAACTGACACTCACCTGCTCTGCAGGGACCCACTCTCACTTCTCACCAGGGACTTACTTTTATAGACAGGGGCCTTCCCTGTCCATTTCATGTCTGCTTTACATGTGCTGTGCTCAGGTCCACCTGAGAGGAAGAACCCCAGATGGCAGGTGTACACCAATGTGCAGTCAAAGGAGGGGAGGTCGACAGCTCTCAATGTGTGCATGGGCTGGTGCTTCAGGCTGGTGGCAGGTGTGAGCTGAAATGGGATTTAGTCCATTAGTAAGTCCATTGTAGCCTAAAAATGTGTGTCTAAGGAAATACAGCAGAAGAGTTGGAAGCAACTACAAAGTTAGTTTACTACTTAAAACTGAGAATACAGGAGCTTTACAGATCACTGACATACTGTTCTCTGCAGCTTACAGCACAGCCAAGCCTTGGGGTTGCCAGTTCTCTCTTCCTGTCCCCCAATCTGCCCTCACTCTCTCCTCCTCTGTCTCTGCCTATCATCTATTTATCATGTCTATCTATCATCTATTTATTATCTATCTAATCTCTTTTGCATAAGTTCAGTTCAGGTCAGTTCAGTCACTCAGTCGTGTCCGACTCTTTGAGACCCCATGAATTGCAGCACGCCAGGCCTCCCTGTCCATCACCAACTCCCGGAATTCACTCAGACTCATGTCCATCGAGTCAGTGATGCCATCCAGCCATCTCATCCTCTGTCGTCCCCTTCTCCTCCTGCCCCCAATCCCTCCCAGCATCAGAGTCTTTTCCAATGAGTCAACTCTTCGCACATGAGGTGGCCAAAGTACTGGAGTTTCAGCTTTAGCATCATTCCTTCCAAAGAAATCCCAGGGCTGATCTCCTTCAGAATGGACTGATTGGATCTCCTCTGCATACATGTATATAATTATATATAAAATCTTAGAAATCATAGTTTTAAAATAAATGCTTCTGACATACTATTAAGATAAATAAAATGTTAAATTTCCTTAAAAGGGCAGTCCTTTAAACACAGACAGATTTATGTGTATTTTAAAATATGCTTTGATTTTTGTCCAATGGCAACTAGAAAATTTACTGCCCACTTAAGTGAATAATTAGTTGTGTCAAAATCCACTGTGTGTTTAGAAAATTAACTGAACTATAGCTTCTTACTTCCTCTGAAAATATCATTTAGGAGTAAATAAGGTTGTAATTGTTTTTCTTGTTTAGTTGCTAAGTTGTGTCTGATTCTTTGCAACCCCATGAACTGTAGCCCACCAGGCTCCTCTGTCCATGGGATTTTCCACAGATTTTGGAAATAAACTAATGGTTCCCAAATGGGCAAGGCACGCAGGGGAGGGATAAATTAGGAGTTTGAAATTAACAAACGTATATACTATTATATATAAAATAGATAATCAACAAAGACCTACTGTATAGCACAGGGAACTCAACTCAATATTCTGTGATTATCTATATGAGGAACAAATCTGAAACAGATGGATATATGTGGATGTATACCTGAGCTGCTTTGCTGTGTACCTGAACTAACATAACATTGACAATAAACTCTATCTGAATATGAAAAATTAAATTACAAAGAAAACTGCCCCCAAATACCCAAATCATACTTTAACTTTGATATTGTGTGTTAAGTCGCTTCAGTCATGTCCAACTCTTTGCAACCTTATGGACTGTAGCCCACCAGGCTCCTCTGTCCATGGGATTCTCCAGCCAAGAATACTGGAGTGGTTTGCCATTCCCTTCTCCAGGGGATCTTCCCGACTCAGGGATCAGACCCACATCTCTCAGGTCTCCTGAATTGGCAGGTGGGTTCCTTACCACTAGCACCACCTGGGAAGCTGAAACTTTGATACTGTTTTATATTCTTTGGGCTTCCCTGGTGACTCAGATGGTAAAGAATCCGCCTGCAATGCAGGAAGCCTGGGTTAATAATGTTCTTTTACCTTCAGTAGCAATATTTTATTTACAGGTAAGCCAATCCTATTTAAAATATGCATCAAAGCATTCGCAATTGGAATCAACATTATTCAACATTCTGCTGTTACTTACAATTAGCAAGAGTTGTGGAATTTAGTCATTTTATGTACACTGAATTGCTGTCAGTAAATAAGCATATGCTCTCCAGTGGCTAAAAATAGCTTTGAAAAGCAAAAAGACATAGGGTGTCTGACTAAATTAAAAAAACAAGACCCTTCAATAGGCTGCCTATAAGAGACTCATTTCATGGTGAAAGATACACAGAGACAGAAACTGAGAGGATAGAGAAAGATTTCATGCAAGAAAGCAGGAGTAGCAATACTCCTGTCAGACAAAACAGACTTTAAATCAAAGGACAAAAAGGCAAAAAGAGCATTATATAATGGTTGAAGGGTCAGTGCAAGAAGAGAGTGTTTGTTAACATAGACACATCTAATATAAGATCACCTAACATATAAAAAAGGGCTTCCCTAGTGGCTAGGTGGTAAAGAATCTGTCTGCCAATGCAGGAGATGTGGGTTCAATCCCTGAGCTGAGAAGATCCCCTGGAGGAGGAAATGGCAACCCACTCCAGTATTCTTGCCTGGGAAATCCCATGGATGGAGAAGCCTGGCAGGCTACAGTCCCTGGGGTGGCAAAGAGTCAGACACACTTAGAAATTAAACATCAACAACATACATAAAGCAAATATTAATAGACATGAAGACAGAGATTGATAACAGGAGGAGCCTAACAGCCCAGTGACATTAAAAAGAAAGACAGATAAGATAGTAAAAAAAAAAAAAATAAGTCAATCATAGTCTTAAATGACACAATACATCAGTTGGACTTACTTGATACCCATAGGTCATATCATCTAACAAAGCAGAATTTCAGTTTTTTGGAAGTGCACATGGAATATTTTCCAGGACAGATCTACTAGGTCAAGAAATAAACCTCAACAAATATAAGGGGATAAAACTTATATTAAGCATTTTCCTGACTGTTAATCAACGGAAGAAACAAACTGAAAAAGAACAAATGTGTAGAGACTAAGCATGCTTCTGGAAAGAATCAGTGTGTCAACAGTGAGATCAAAAAGGAACTGAAATACCTCAGACAAGTGAAAATGAAAACATAACTCTATATAATTTACTGGACTCTGACAAATTAGTTCTAAGAGGGAAGTTCATAGCAATATAGACCTTCAAGAAATAAAATAAAAAAATACTCAAACAACTTAACCTACCAAATAAAAGAATTAGCAAAAGAAAAAAACATAGCACAAGATGAACAAAAGAAATGAAGATCAGAGAGAAAATAAGAGATCAAAGAAACCATGAACTATTTTAAAAGTTAAATTTATCCATTTTTAGCCAGATTCATAAAAAAGAGAAAGTACCCAAATAAAATGAGAAATGAAAAGATACATAACAGATACCATGAAAATCTGAAAAAAAAATAATATTCTTTGAATAGGCCAACAAATTGGACAACTTAGAAAATGAAAAAATTTCTAGAAACTTACAGACTGCAAAGACTGAGTCAAGAAGAATTAGACCATTTGACCTGACAACCAGAAGAGTATCTCAATCTGTAATTAAAAAAACAAAACAGAATAAACTCTCAGCAAAGAAAAGTCTAACCCAGTCTAGTTCACAGGGGTATTCTACCAGGCACACAGAGGACTTCTATCTATCCTTCTGAAACTCTTCCAAGGCACTAAAGAGGGAATACTCCCAAATTCATCTCACAAAGCCACCATCATCCTGACACCAAAACCAGACAAAGACACAACAAAATAAGAAAATTACAGGCCAACAGCTTTGACAAACATACATGCAAAAATCCTCAACAAAATATTAGCTAATCAAATCCAATAATACACAAAATGTGTCATGGTCCAGGCATGGGTTGGAAAAGAATTTCCAGACATGAGAGGGAAATAAAAAAAAATCTGGCATGATGGGAGATGCTAGCTCAAGGGAGAACTGATGTTGAACAGGGCTCCTTAGTACACTTTTATACCCAGGGTACAAGGAATGGGATGGGGGTCTTTCAGTCATTTGCTGATTGGATGAGGCACATATGTGGGGAAGAGTAAGTCAAATACCTTCTCCCTGTAAGGGGTAGGAGGAGAGACAGGTTATACTGCTCAGGAGGACCCGAAATCTGTTAATAGTTACAATATGGGGGGGGGGGGGATGATAAGAGTCTGGTTTTTCTGTTCCTGCATTCTAAGACCCTCCCTGGTTTTATCTGCTTGGGTCACCACAATCTTCCCTCTTTATTTTTAGGGCCAATTCTTTGGCCCCTTTTGATACCCTGGCTCATGTCTAACTATCTTCCTATTTCCCTTCTCAGGCATTTGGGAACCCAGTATCAAAGGAAAAGTGGTGATGACCGCTCTGACTTCTCAGGCTGTACAGGGGTGCTGTGGGGCTCTGGGTTCTCTTTGCCTGCTCTCTGTCAGGGTGCATTTACAGAGGGAGATGAGAGTCCATGGAATGATAAAGTGACTTGTTTCAGCATCGTCTGGTGTTGGTCAGAGAATATTCTTGTCATACTACCACTTGGAGATTAGTTGTATTCTAAAAGAAACAAACTTAACAAGAAGTTAAAGGTACATGGCCCAAAGATTAACAGAAGTAGAAAAGCTGCTCAGGGGCTACCAGGAGAACCAGGATCAACACGGTTCATGGTGTTAGTGTTTCTCTAGGTATGAGAAGATGCAAGAATTTGGGATCATAAAATATTTACCCCAAAACATCTGACTATCTGAAGGCCAGTTTTCCTGGGTTTTTTCCAGAGCACAGTTCAGTTCAGTTCAGTTGCTCAGTCATGTCTGACTCTTTGCGATGCCATGGACTGCAGCAGCATGCCAGGCCTCCCTGTCCATCACCAACTCCTGGAGTTTACTCAAACTCATGTCCATTGAGTTGGTGATGCCATCCAACCATCTCATCCTCTGTGGTCCTCTTCTCTTCCTGCCTTCAATCTTTCCCAGCATCAGGGTCTTTTCCAATGAATCAGCCCTTCAAATCAGGTGGCCAAAGTATTGGAGTTTCAGCTTCAACATCATTCCTTCCAATGAACATTCAGGACTGATTTCCTTTAGGATGGACTGCTTGCATCTCCTTGCAGTCCAAGGGACTCTCAAGAGTCTTCTCCAACACCACAGTTCAAAAGCATCAATTCTTCAGCGCTCAGCTTTCTTCAGAGTCCAACTCTCACATCCATACATGACTACTGGAAAAACCATAGCCTTGACTAGATGGAACTTGGTTGGCAAAGTATTGTCTCTGCTTTTTAATATGCTATCTAGGTTGGTCATAACTTTTCTTCCAAGGAGTAAGGGTCTTTTTATTTCATGGCTGCAGTCACCATCTGTAGTGATTTTGGAGCCCCCCCAAAAATAGAGTCTGCCTCTGTTTCCACTGTTTCTCCATCTATTTACCATGAAGTGATGGGACCGGATGCCATGATCTTCATTTTCTCAATGTTGAACTTTAAGCCAACTTTTTCACTCTCCTCTTTCACTTTCATCAAGAGGCTCTTTAGTTCCTCTTCACCTTCTGCCATAAGGGTGGTGTCATCTGCATATCTGAGGTTATTGATATTTCTCCCGGCAATCTTGATTCTAGCTTGTACTTCATCGAGCTGAGTGTTTCTCACGATGTACTCTGCATATAAGTTAAATAAGCAGGGTGACAATATATAGCCTTGACGTATTCCTTTTCCTATTTGGAACCAGTCTGTTGTTCCATGTTCAGTTCTAACTGTCAGCCTTGACGTATTCCTTTTCCTATTTGGAACCAGTCTGTTGTTCCATGTTCAGTTCTAACTGTCACTTCCTGACCTGCATACAGATTTCTCAAGAGGCAGGTCAGGTGGTCTGGTATTCCCATGTCTTTCAGAATTCTCCACAGTTTATTGTGATGCACACAGTCAGAGGCTTTGGCATAGTCAATAAAGCAGAAATAGATGTTTTTCTGGAACTCTCTTGCTTTTTTGATGATACAATGAATGTTGGCAATTTGATCTCTGGTTCCTCTGCCTTTTCTAAAACCAGCTTGAACATCTGGAAGTTCATGGTTCACGTATTGTTTGAAGCCTGGCTTGGAGAATTTTGAGCATTACTTTACTAGCATGTGAGATGAGTGTAATTGTGCGGCAGTTTGAGCATTCTTTGGCAAAGAAGAGCTGACTCAGTAGAGAAGACCCTGATGCTGGGAAAGGTTGAAGTCAGGAGGAGAAGGGGATGACAGAGGTTGAGATGGTTGGACGGCATCACCAACCTAATGGACATGAGTTTGAGCAAGCTCCAGGAGATGGTGAAGAACAGGGAAGCCTGGTGTGCTGCAGTTCATGGGGTCACAAAGAGTTGGGCATGACTGAGTGACTGAGCAACAACAACGAGAATTCTAGTCTACCTCTTTATGTCTGTGTACATATTAAATATGAAGTATCTCTACTTCTGAAAGGTAATATCAATATTAAGAACACTGAAAGAGAAAAGACAGTGTAGCCACAATATTCTTTAGACTCTGGAGAAAATTGGCTAAGACAAAATTTCTTTTGAAATTACAAAATCACTTATTTTTGCATATGCAAGTAAGACCAGGTGGCTTTTTAAAAACTTGCCTTAAAAAACAAACAAACAAACAAAAAAACGTGAAGTTAACTCTTATCATGTCCTTGAAGCACAAAGCCCTCCTTGCCTTGGATTTAAAGCCAAAAAAACAAAAAATGGGGGAAGGTAGGGACAGGAGTTGTAAGTTTGGCTTACAGGTGACTGTTTCTGAATGGAAAAAGATACAGAAAGTAAAAAGAAGTTTTGTGGAAAGTGGAATCCAAGAAAAGAATTTCGTCCGTAGTACAAGTTTTACTAAGATGTACTGCCTTTGACATCTTCCGTGGTTTTGTTTCAGGAAGGCGACCCGACCCTTTCCAGGGCCGAAATGAGGCTCCTGTCTAACATTCAGAAGTGAATTGTCTCGGGAGACACCCGTGCTGACAAAGCGAGAGACTTTAATGGCAAGGGGTGCTTGGGTGGAGAGCAGCAGGGTAAGGGAACCCAGGAGGACTGCTCTGCCAGGTGGCTTGCGGTCTCGGGTTTTATGGTGATAGGATTAGTTTCCGCATTGTCTTTGGCCAAACATTCTGACTCAGAGTCCTTCTTGGCTGTGCAGTCGTCGCTCAGCCAAGGTAGATGTCAGCAAGGAGGATTCTGGGAGGTGGCTGGACATGTGGTGTCACCTTTTGAGCATTCCTGAGCTCTTCTGGTTGGTGGTGGCTTATTAGTTCTGTGTTCCTTACAAGGACCTCCTGTCATAAAACAATTCATGCAGATGGTTATATGGTTAGATGATGCCTGGCGGTTTCCATCATTGAGGGCAGTTTCCATCATTGTGGGCGGTTTCCGTCATTGTTCTTCCCCTAACAGTTATTTTGGCTAAATGAATAACTTGTTGAAATCAAACAGTCAGGGACACTTGGCTTTTCCAGGCCCCCTGACGAACCTCATTTTTATTCCATGGAATAAAGTTTTCTCAGGCTGCAAGATTGATGCCCCCACAATGAAAAAATTTTTTTGTTTCACTAAATATTAACTTCCAGTTTTGTGAATTAAGGTTTGTGTTTACCAAAGCTCACTTCCCAGTTAGTTCTTTGCTCTTGTGTTATATTGTTAAAAAATTTACTTGAGCTCTCAAGGGACACTCTAAGTTTGTTCCTAAAACTTATCTCACTAATCTATCTTTGGATAAAGATCAGATGCCTCCTGACCTGCAACCAGAGAATTATACATTATGAAAAAGACATAATTCAAAGGACTATCACCAACCTGGACAGAGTGTAATGGAGAAGGGTTAACTTTAAATTTACACTGAACCTGCTTCTGAGACTTTATCTATTTTTTGTTATTATCAGTTCAGTTCAGTCGCTCAGTCATGTCTGACTCTTTGTGATCCAATGGACTGCAGCACAACAGGTCCCCCTGTCAATCACCAACTCCTGGAGTTTACCCAAACTCATGTCCATTGAGTTGGTGATGCCATCCAACCATCTCATCCTCTGTCGTCCCCTTCTCCTCCTGCCCTCAATCTTTCCCAGCATCAGGGTCTTTTCAAATGAGTCAGCTCTTCCCATCAGGTGGTCAAAGTATTGGAGTTTCAGCTTCAGCATAAGTCCTTCCAAAGAACAACCAGGACTGATCTCCATTAGGATGGACTGCTAGGATCTCTTTGCTGTCCAAGGGACTCTCAAGAGTCTTCTCCAACACCACAGCTCAAAAGTATCAATTCTTCAGCACTCAGCTTTCTTTATAGTCCAACTCTCACATCCATACACGATCACTGGAAAAACCATAACCTTGACTAGATGGATCTTTGTTGGCAAAGTAATGTCTCTGCTTTTTAATATGCTGTCTAGGCTGGTCATAACTTTTCTTCCAAGGAGTAAGCGTCTTTAAATATCATGGCTGCAATTACCATCTGCAGTGATTTTGGAGCCCCCCCAAAATAAAAAGTTTGCCACTGTTTCCACTGTTTCTCCATCTATTTGCCATGAAGTGATGGGACCGGATGCCATGATCTTAAGTTTTCTGAATGTTGAGCTTTAAGCCAGCTTTTTCACTCTCCTCTTTCACTTTTATCAAGAGGCCCTTTGGTTCTTCTTCACTTTCTGCTATCAGGGTGGTGTCATCTGCATATCTGAGGTTATTGATGTTTCTCCCAGCAATCTTGATTCCAGCTTGTGCTTCATCCAGCCCAGCATTTCTCATGATGTACTCTGCATATGAGTTAAATAAGCAGGGTGACAATATACAGCCTTGACATAGTCCTTTTCCTATTTGGAACCAGTCTGTTTTTCCATGTCCGGTTCTAACTGTTGCTTCCTGACCTGCATATAGGTTTCTCAAGAGGCAGGTCAGGTGGTCTGGTATTCCCATCTCTTTCAGAATTTTCCACAGTTTATTGTGATCCACATAGTCAATAAAGCAGAAATAGATGTTTTTCTGGAACTCTCTTGCTTTTTTGATGATCCAGCGGATGTTGGCAATTTGATCTCTGGTTCCTCTGCCTTTTCTAAAACCATCTTGAACATCTGGAAGTTCACGGTTCAAGTATTGCTGAAGCCTGGCTTGGAGAATTTTGAGCATTACTATAGTAGCGTGTGAGATGAGTGCAATTGTGCCGTAATTTGAGCATTCTTTGGCATTGCCTTTCTTAGGGATTGGAATGAAAACTGACCTTTTCCAGTCAAATGTACATGATGGCCTGCCTGAGGGAGACTGAGCCAACTGTGAAGGCTGTAAGGGAGTGCAACTGCCTGAGGCTTGCTCCTTTCTAGGGACATTTGCAAGAATTTAATAGTTTCACTTTGTTTCCTCACCTCCCCCACCCCAACCCCACTCCCCAATGCATCTCTGATCTGTAAAAGAACCTGGCAGCCAGGCCTTGACAAGATGGTTATTTTAAGGCACTAGCCTCCAGTACTCTTGCCTGGAAAATCCAATGGACGGATGAGCCTGGAAGGCTGCAGTCCACGGGGTCGCCGAGGGTCAGACACGACTGAGCGACTTCACTTTCATTTTTCACTTTCGTGCATTGGAGAAGGAAATGGCAACCCACTCTAGTGTTCTTGCCTGGAGAATCCCAGGGACGGGGAACCTGGTGAGCTGCTGTCTATGGGGTCACACAGAGTCGGACCCGACTGAAGCTACTTAACAGCAGCAATAGCCTGCCGTCATCTTGGTCAGTTGGCTTTGAATAAAGTCTCTTCCTTGTCTCATCCCCTCATCTCTGGCCTGGTATGTCGTGAGCAGAGCAAGCTTGGACTCAGTAATAATTTGGCTTAGCCAGGCAGGTGCCTTGCTGCTGGTGGCTAGCTGGCCCTGATCTGGGAGTACTGGGATCATTTGTCCTGAGGATATTTTCTTCAAGATTCACTGTAGTGGCACTGACTGCCCCCCTGTGCTTGGCAGTTGAAACAAGGAACTGACAAACTTCCAAGAGTTGATGGACTTGATTTCATTTGTAGGGTACGTCTACCCAATCCAATAGCCAGTTTGCTTGTTTTGTGTGCCCTTTTGTGTTAGGAGCTCATAGGCTCAGTTTTGGAGGGCAAGTCACTCCAGTGTGCACACTGAGAACATTTTCTCTTATCAATTTATGCTTTTCCTTTATGGGACAAGTCAATTCATTGTAGCCAAGCGTTCTGAGAAACAAACTCACTCAGAAGGACAATGCAGATAGTGGAGTGCATTTTATTACCCTCCGGGCCCAAAGCAGAATCTCCTCTTAGCCAAGGACCCTGACCAGTTTTTGTGAAAACCTTATATACCCTAAGCGACGTGCCCAAACCCACCTCCCCCAAATTCCCTGAAACTAGTCTGAATGAAGGAAAAAGAAAGATACAATCAAAGTTAACCCGTGATTCATAAGCCTTAAGCCTAGGTAGTTAACAGTGGACAATTATCAATAGGCTTGCAGTTGTACCCCAAAGCATAATAGAATGTATGATTCTATTCGGTTACACAGATAATTAGGGTATTCTTTTAGGTGACGGAGAGTCCTGGGGCTCTTCCTTCCGGGGGCCTGGTTTTCCAGTTGGTATGTTGTTTCCATAGATACTGGGCATATAGCTCAAAGTCCACAGTCCGGCCCAAGATGGAGTCCTGCTTTCAAGATAGAGCCTGTTCTGTTTCCTCCTTCAAATTTGTTTGGGGTACCGTACTGGAGAGGCAAAGTGTTATTGGACTCTACCCTGAACCGGCTCATTTGGGAACTGGTTCTCTTGGGGCAAGTCCACCCTAGTTGGAATTAGCTCGTTTGTTTTGTAGGGTAAATTTGTTTACCTGATTTGGGAATTGGCTCACTTGGAACCAGGTCATTGGGGAGCTAGCTCTTGTGGGGGTGGGTAGCCTAGTTGGAATTAGTTCATTTGTTTTGTAGGGTAACTTATTTACCTGATGAGAAAGTCAATTTGTCTGTATACACTGATGTGGTAATGAATCTGTTTGTGCTGTTTTCATTGGACTTTGTCTGCGTCTTTTGTGTTTTGGTGTTATGAAGCTTATAAACATGGGAAATATTTCACCTATCCAGAAGGGAAGATCTTTGGGGTGTATATTAGATTTGTTAAGATCAGAAGAGCAATTGCTTATAATTAAGCAATCTGGCAGTCAGAAGCGCTGTACAAAGGTGAGGAACACCCTGATAATGAGCAGGCCCGCGGGCTCCCTTGATTGAGACATCCAATTCTAATTTCCCTTATAGGAGCCCTGGATAACTTTGACAGTGGGGAACAAATTGATTGATTCTGTGATAGAAACTTCTTTCCTTTATTAATTAAGTGTTCAAATAACCTTTTCCCCAGAACAGCTTGTCATCAGGGTCCTACTGGGGCATTTTTTGACCTTGTCCAATCTGGGAGCTTTGACTCCAATTAGGGGTGTTCTCCCTGTGAAGGGAAACTCACGTTTATAAGGCACTTTGGAGAAAGGTCACTGGTTTGATGGGACTGGAATGTCATGTTAATGTGACTTTCCGGCTGGCTAGTTTTGGTTTATTCTGCTTACTTTGGTAACACACAGACCTCTGGTACTCACTGCTTCCTCCAAGGTTTCCTCTCGGGTTTTCTCATTTCTTTCTCCTCAAACCCTCTGCGAACAGGCAAGTGGCTGTGGGAACAGTTGAGGAACTCCGGCCAGGGTTACTCTCTGGTGTGTCCCAAAGGCCCACAGCCCACTGTGCCCTGGTAGCTGCCACCCAAGCGGGGATGTCTTGGCATGCTGCAGTCCATGGGGTCGCAGAGTTGACTGAGCTATTAAACTGAAGTAAGCTGTGGTGGTGAAGTTGTAGTTACTGGAAACGTCCCCAAATCAGCAGCAGTTCTTCACGCCCAGCTTTGGTTACTGCGGCAACCAGAGCCTTCGGGAAAGTCAGCTTCCAGCTGTGAAATAGAGTGGAGTGTGCCTGGGCTTTGTCTCACTATTTCCTCCCCTAAAGTTTCACACCTTGTTTGCAGGCACATTTCAACCCTAGCCATAGCATCCAACTGAGGGTGCTCCGGTGCCTAGAAGGATGCACTGGCAGGAAGGAGGCTTGAGCTGGAACTCAGGGTAGGTGACTTTCCCCAAAGGTCCTTGAAGCCAGAGGGTCAGGGCACCATCCTTCGGGTGCATCAGGCACTCTGGTCCCAGAGAGGACAGTACAGGTTTAAGAGGGAGCTCAACTAAGGGCACCTAGCCTGGCATGTTGACACTACCCCGGGGCAGCCATGGGACCCAAGGCTGCCCAGACTCCAGGAATGGGATAGCAGCCCAAGTTAGGGTGCTGACGTTATCCTGGAGTATAGCGGATCTGCAAAGTTGGCCTCAGTGTACGGCCGCCCAATTCAGGTGTTATTTATCCATGGGATATCCTTTTCTTGGAATTTCTGCCATAGAAGGTTGAACAGAGTGCTGAGCATCAGTTCCTTGTGAATTATTTATCTCAGATACACTTTTATGTGTATACAACAGAGAAAGGAACAAAAGAATTGTTGTAGATTATCTCTTAGAGATACAGATTTCTGTGTATAGTTAGCAATACAGATTTTTGTGTATATGTGGAAGGAAGGAAGAAAGGAAGAGGATAATCCTTGTGGGTTATCTATTACAGATTCAGATTTCTATGTTTGTGTTAGTCTGGAAATACTAATTCATTCTAGGCCCTTCACTTTTTTTTTTTTTTTCCCCCTGGAATCCTTTGTTTGACTTTGAATTCTCAGAATCTCTTTTTGGATTGTAAATTTGTTGCCTTCTATGTCATTTTTACTTTGCCTGGAAGGTACATCACATACTACAGTCTTCATCTGCCTGACCGACTGCTCTTCGTGTGTGATCCTCCAAGGACCGCCCCTGCGGTTACCAGGGTCATAATTCCCCAATTTCAGTGGCAGCTTCCTGTGAGTGAGACCCAGTCCACTGTACATAGGTGCCACATCTTGCTTGAGCTTGACACTCTCGGTGGAGATTTTGCTGGTGGTGTGTCTTGGCTGCGGGGTGTACTGCTGCAGTAGTGTTCCTTGGGGTGCATGTGCCTTTCATTGATGGTTTTCTTGGGATACATATAGGCCCCCGTGTGGGAATGCAAATTGTAGGCTTTGTTCCCCTTGATAGTTTTTTTTTTTTCAGTCATTTGGAGTTACACTGGCTGCTGCCACAGATAGCATAGGGGGCTTCTTTTGTCTCCAGCCCCCCTCACCCCTGTATTGTTTGCAGGCTTGTGAGGATGTCCATTGTGACTGATGGGTTTTGATATCTCACTGTCATTTTGTTGACATTCCTACAGCAATTACGGATGCTGCAAGTAATGCTCAAAATTCTCCAAGCCAGGCTTCAACAGTACGTGGACTGTGAACTTCCAGATGTTCAAGATGGATTTAGAAAAGGCAGAGGAACCAGAGATCAAATTGCCAACATCCGCTGGATCATCAAAAAAGCAAGAAAGTTCCAGAAAAACATCTACTTTTGCTTTATTGACTATGCCAAAGCCTTTGACTGTGTGGATCACAATAAACTGTGGAAAATTCTGAAAGAGATGGGAATACCAGACCACCTGACCTGCCTCCTAAGAAATCTGTATGCAGCTCAGGAAGCAACAGTTAGAACTGGACATGGAACAACAGACTGGTTCCAAATTGGGAAAGGAGTACATCAAGGCTGTATATTGTCACCTTGCTTATTTAACTTATATGCAGAATACATCATGCCAAATGCCAGGCTGGATGAAGCACAATCTGGAATCAAGATTGCTGGGAGAAATATCAATAACCTCAGATATGTAGATGACACCATTCTTATGTCAGAAAGTGAAGAAGAACTAAAGAGCCTCTTGATGGAAGTGAAAAAGGAGAGTGAAAAACCTGGCTTAAAACTCAACATTCAGAAAACTAATATCATGGCATCTGGTCCCATCACTTCATGGCAAATAGATGGGGAAACAATGAAAACAGTGACAGACTTTATTTTTTGGGGCTCTGCAGATGGTGACTACAGCCATGAAATTTAAAGACACTTGCTCCTTGGAAGAAAAGCTATGACCAACCTAGACAGCATATTAAAAACAGCATATTAAAAAGCAGAGACATTACTTTGCCAACAAAGGTCCATCTAGTCAAAGCTATTGTTTTCCAGTAGTCATGTATGGATGTGAGAGTTGGACTATAAAGAAAGCTGAGTGCTGAAGAATTGATGCTTTTGAATTTTACTGTTGGAGAAGACTCTTGAGAGTCCCTTGGACTGCAAGGAGATCCAACTAGTCAATCCTAAAGAAAATCAGTCCTGAATATTCATTGGAAGGACTAATGCTGAAGCTGAAACTCCAATACTCTGGCCACCTGATGAATGAAGAACCAACTCACTGGAAAAGACCCTGATGCTGGGAAAGATTGAAGGTGGGAGGAGAAGGGATGACAGAGGATGAGATGGTTGGATGGCATCACCGACTCGATGGACATGAATTTGAGTAAGCTCCGGGAGTTGGTGAGGGACAGGGAAGCCTGGCGTGCTGCAGTCCATGGGATGGCAAAGAATTGGACACGACTGAGTGACTGAACTGAACTGAACTGAGCATCTTGTCCTGTGGCAGAGATTTGAGGAAAATTTACCTTTGGCAATGCTTCCTGAAAGTCAGGAATATTTGGAATATTTTTCTGCAATTCCCATCCCAGGATATTACCTGAGAGGAGTTGTCATTAAGAAAACCACTGCTGCTGCTAAGTCACTTCAGTCGTGTCCGACTCTGTGTGACCCCATAGATGGCAGCCCACCAGGCTCCCCCATCCCTGGGATTCTCCAGGCAAGAACACTGGAGTAGGTTGCCATTTCCTTCTCCAGTGCATGCAAGTGAAAAGTGAAAGTGAAGTCGCTCAGTCATGTCCGACTTTTAGTGACCCCATGGACTGCAGCCCACCAGGCTCCTCCGTCCATGGGATTTTCCAGGCAAGAGTACTGGAGTGGGGAAGAAAACCGCAGGCCTTATGAATTAAGAGGTGGCAGTGAGCACAGGTGGTCATATTGTAGTTACAGAGAATTCCCACAATGTGGGAGCACTTTTCCATGCCCACGTCTGTTCCCTGGTAGCTCAGTTGGCAAAGAATCTGCCCGCAGTGCAGAAGACCCCAGTTCGATTCCTGGGTTGGGAATATCCCCTGGAAAAGGGATAGACTACCCACTCCAGTATCCTTGGACTTCCTTTGTGGCTTAGCTGGTAAAGAATCCACCTGCAATGCCGGAGACCTGGGTTTGATCCCTGGGTTAGGAAGCTCCCCTGGAGAAGGGAAAGGCTACCCACTCTACTAGTATTCTGGACTAGAGAATTCCATGGACTGTATAGTCCATGGGGTCACAAGCAGTCGGACATGACTGAATGACTTTAAAATCTAGGGGGAAAAAAATTCTGTTTCCTGCTGCAGCCAGAGCCTTAGGGAAAGTATGCTTCCTACCACTGTGAAATAGAGTGGAATGTGCCTGAACAAACACTTATGGCTTGAGTCTCACTACTTTTCCTCCTTAAAGCATCAGAGAAACACTCTGTCCAGACTAATCCCTTCCTGCCCACTGCACCCTGTTGAGTGTGCTGAGGAGCTAGGAGGCTGCACTCTCAGGTAAGAGGCTTGAGCTGGGAACCCCAGGAGAGGTTGAAGCTAGCTAAATCTTGCCTTCAAATTCCTCCAGGCTTTGATGTCACATGGGACTCTGGTCGTAACCAGAACATAGCAGACAATGGGTTTTTAAAAAGGGTCAATGAATGGAGAAGGAAATGGCAACCCGCTCCGGTATTCTTGCCTGGAAAAGTCCATGGACAGAGGAGCCTGGCGGGCTGCAATCCATGGGGTTACATGACTGAGCACGTATGCATCAGGGTGGAGGGAGATGGGTGGCAGCAATAAACTGGTAGAACTAAAAATACAAAAAAAAACAAACAAAAAAAGGTCAGTGAAGGGCACAGGGGCCAGGCTGTGTCAACCCCACCCCAACCCAGCAGTAGGACCCAAGCCTGCTCAGCTTCCAGGACTGCTTTTCTTTCCTTTTCTTTAACATCATGCGGTATAGACAAAATACAATGTAGGGATTGTGGTCTGCGTATAGCCACCTAATTGGGGTATTAGGTATCTATGGAGTATCTCTACTCTTTTTTTTTTTTTGCCATAGATTTTCAATCAGAGTGCTGAGCTTTCTGTGTATATGAGAAAGTTCAGTTCAGTTCAGTCGCTCAGTCATGTACGAGACTCTTTGCGACCACATGGACTGCAGTATGCCAGGCTTCCTTGTCCATCACCAACTCCCAGAGCTTGCTCAAACTCCATCGAGTCCATCGAGTTTCTGATGCCATCCCACCATCTCATCCTATGTCCTCCCCTTCTCCTCCTGCCTTCAGTCTTTCCCAGCATCAAGGTCTTTTCTAATGAGTCAGTTTTTCTCATCAGGTGGGCAAAGTGTCAGAGCCTCAGTAAATGAGGAAGGAAGGAGATAATCATTGTGGATTATCTCTCAGAGATACAGATATCTGTGCATACACGGCAGGCAGGCAGGAAGAAAGGAAGGAAGCAGATAATCCTTTGTTGTTGTTGTCAGTCACTCAGTCTGACTCTTTGCAACCCCGTGGACTGCAGCATGCCAGGTTTCCCTGTCCTTCACTATACCAGAAAAACTGATTTTTTTCAAACAAAAGATTGGAAAAAAAAGAATTTATTGTCTTGGAAGACTAGAACAAGTCTCTTTGGCGAACAATAGGCCATCCAACAACAAGATGGCGAAGTAGGGCGTACACTCATCTTCTCCTGCGAGAACTCCAAAATTGCAACTCGCTGCTGAACAACCATCAACAGGAGAATGTTGGATCCCACCAAAACAAGGTACGCCATGTCCAAAGGCGAAGGAGAAGCCCCAACAAGACTGCAGGAGGGGCAAAATAGAGTTTAGAATCAAACCCCATACCCGCCAGAGACGCTCATCAGAGGGCTATGTGTTCATGATCATCAGTAGTTAACATCTTCCATTTGGGGGGTTTTGGCATCTGTAAAACAACTCAGGGAATGTGCATCAGAAACAGTTACCTCCATACTTCAGAGAGGAGCTTAGGAGCTACAGCAGAGGATCTGGGACGGGGTCTGTCCTGGGAAGGCCCCACAGGCTCCTGCTCAGTTACACCGGGTGTCTGGGCTCAGCAGCTGGGGAAGGTGGGGCTGCCTCCTGGGTGTGGGCAGCAGCAGGATCGCAGTCCTCCAAGGGTCTGTTAGCCCCCAGGGTGAGATGGGGAGGCAGTGGATGGACAGGTGCATCTGGCCTGGAGAGGGCTCCGGGCTGGAAATGTCACTGGAATCCTCAATGGGAGGAAAAGGAAAGGCCAGGAGGGGGCAGGTGGGTCACAGCCAACCCCATGCAGATGATAGTGGTCCTGCTGGAAGCAACTCAGAGCTGGAAGGACTGGCGCTCAGGAGCACAGCTTCATTCTCTTGTTCCTTTGTGAAACACAGTGTCAGAGTTTGAGACACCCTCAGGAGACTTCTGAGCCCAGTGCTGCTGTGGCTGCATCACAGGGGCTCAGGCCCTGCCCACGTCCCCACTGGGGATGAAGCCCATCAGGGCACTGGGGTCTGCAGACTTCAGGGAACCCCACCGTCAGGGCTGGTCTCCCTTTTTCCAACCAGCTGCTGGTCAGAGGCCCACCTTCTCCCATCCTGATTCCACTCCCAGAGCCTGAGGAGTATTCCAGTGTATAGATGGACCACTCATGTTCCTTTTGCTGGCCATTTTGGTGGACCTTATGTCTTGGCTATTGTAAACAGTGCTTCCCTGAAAACAGGGGTGAACGTGTCATTTCGAATCGTGATGTCCTCCAGATACGAGCCCAGAAGTGGGGCTGCAGGATCCCATGGCTCCTCTGTTTCCTTTTCTCAGGAACCTCCGTGCTGCTTCCCCTGGTGGCTGAACCCTTGTGCATCCCCGTTCAGAGCGCAGGAGGATTCCATTTCCCCAGCGTCCTCTGCACCATTTATTCTTTGGAAATCTTTGTGGTGATGGCCATCCTGAGCGGTGGGAGGGAATTCCTCAGTGTAGATTTGATTTGCATTGATTTAATAGTGAGTGGGTCTTCCCTGGTGTGGCTCAGCAGTAAAGAATCCGACTGCAATACAGAGGATGTGAGAGATGTAGATCTGATCCCTGAGTCAGGAAGATCCCCTGAAGGAGGAAGTGGTAACCCACTCCAGTATTCTTTCCTGGAAAATTCCATGGACAGAGGAGACTGGCAGGCTACACTCCAAGGGATTGCGAAGAGTCCGACATGACTGTGCAACTGAGCACAGTAACGAGTGTGGGGGGGTGTCTTTCCAGGTGCTTGACTCATGTATAGCTAGACATATTGAAGGAGGAAACAGAACAGGCTCCATCTTGAAAGCAGGACTCCATCTTGGGATGGACTGTGGACTTTGAGCTATATGCCCAGTATCTATGGAAACGACATACCAACTGGAAAACCAGACCCCGGGAAGGAAGAGCCCCAGGGCTCTCCATTGCCTAAAAGAATACCCTAGTTATCTGTGGGCCTTAGAAAGCATCACTATGAACAAAGCTAGTGGAGGTGATGGAATTCCAGTTGAGCTATTTCAAATCCTGAAAGATGATGCTGTGAAAGTGCTGCACTCAATATGCCAGCAAATTTGGAAAACTCAGCAGTGGCCACAGGACTGGAAAAGGTCAGTTTTCATTCCAATCCCAAAGAAAGGCAATGCCAAAGAATGCTCAAACTACCACACAATTGTACTCATCTCACACACTAGTAAAGTCATGCTCAAAATTCTCCAAGCCAGGCTTCAGCAATACATGAACCGTGAACTTCCAGATGTTCAAGCTGGTTTTAGAAAAGGCAGAGGAACCAGAGATCAAATTGCCAACATCTGCTGAATCATGGTAAAAGCAAGAGAGTTCCAGAAAAACATCTATTTCTGCTTTATTGACTATGCCAAAGCCTTTGACTGTGTGGATCACAACAAACTGTGGAAAATTCTGGAAGAGATGGGAATACCAGACCACCTGACCTGCCTCTTGAGAAACCTATATGCCGGTCAGGAAGCAACAGTTAGAACTGGACATGGAACAACAGACTGGTTCCAAATAGGAAAAGGAGTACGTCAAGGCTGTATATTGTCACCCTGCTTATTTAACTTCTATGCAGAGTACATCATGAGAAACGCTGGGCTGGATGAAGCACAAGCTGGAATCAAGATTGCTGGGAGAAATATCAATAACCTCAGATATGCAGATGACACCACCCTGATAGCAGAAAGTGAAGAGGAACTAAAAAGCCTCTGGATGAAATGAAAGAGGAGAGTGAAAAAGTTGGCTTAAAAGCTCAACATTCAGAAAATGAAGATCATGGCATCTGGTCCCATCACTTCATGGGAAATAGATGGGAAAAGAGTGGAAACAGTGTCAGACTTTATTTTTGGGGGGCTCCAAAATCACTACAGATGGTGATTGCAGCCATGAAATTAAAAGATGCTTACTCCTGGGAAGGAAAGTTATGACCAACCCAGATAGCATATTAAAAAGCAGAGACATTACTTTGCCAACAAAGGTCCGTCTAGTCAAGGCTATGGTTTTTCCAGTGGTCATGTATGGATGTGAGAGTTGGACTGTGAAGAAAGCTGAGCGCTGAAGGATTGATGCTTTTGAACTGTGGTGTTGGAGAAGACTCTTGAGAGTCCCTTGGACTGCAAGGAGATCCAACCAGTCCATCTTGGCCGCCGCCCCGACCTCGGACGTGGGGTAGCTCTTCTCGACTGCTCCTGGCTAGATGTGATGCTGCTGCTGCTGCTGCTAAGTCGCTTCAGTTGTGTCCGACTCTTTGCTACCCCATAGACTGCAGCCCACCAGGCTCCCCCGTCCCTGGGATTCTCCAGGCAAGAACACTGGAGTGGGTTGCCATTGCCTTCTCCAATGCAGGAAAGTGAAAAGTGAAAGTGAAGTCGCTGAGTCTTGTCCGACTCTTAGCGACTCCATGGACTGCGGCCCACCAGGCTCCTCCATCCATGGGATTTTCCAGGCAAGAGTACTGGAGTGGGTGCCGTTGCCTTCTCCCGCTAGATGTGATAGTCATCTGCAATTGCAGCCCTCCAATGTGAGCTGGTGAGCCCTCAGGAACTCAGCAACGAGAAGAATATCTGCTCTCTAGCAGCCGTCAGACTGCAGACACTCTAAGGTGAGCCCTGAGGAAAGGAAGCTCAGGATGTGAAAACAGGATGCTGGCCCATACAGGGGAGGTGCATATGAAAGGAACAATTTCAGTGAGCCAGGACTGGGGCATCTTCCCATACACAGAAGAGCACTGAATTCCTTGACTCAGGATATCTGGTTTTGATATTCAGACTACCTGCCCTGTGTTACAAAGCTCTGTGTAATCCCATGGACAGAGGAGCCTGGGATTCTCCAGGCAAGAACACTGGAGTGGGTTGCCTCGTTTGATATTCAGACTACCTGCCCTGCGTTACAAAGCTCTGTGTAATCCCATGGACAGAGGAGCCTGGCGGGCTACAGTTCACGGGGTCGAAGAGAGTCGGACATGACTGAAGTGACTTCGCACGCACACACACTGTCTCCATAGTGGCTGTTCCGAATTGTCATTCCAGCGTAGATGGAGGAGGGTTCTCATTTCTCCACACCCTCTCCAGCCTTGCTTCTTTGTAGAGTGTTTGACAATGGCCATTCTGACCAGTCGTGTTGATACCTCATTGTAGTTTTGATTTGGATTTCTTTAATATTTAGCAAGGTTGACAGCATTTCCTGTGTGTGTTTTTTAAGGGTATGAGTGAAACATCTAGCAATTGACTTTTGAATGTCTGCCGTGTGTTTTGATGAACACTCCAAGAACAGTCCTTGAAGGCAGGAGGTGTTTAACTCACAACCCCACGGGCCTTCTGAATATTAAGTGCCCATCAGCACAGCTTTCCACTTTGTTGTTATGGAAAGCGGCCACAAGGTGGCAGCATTTCTTCATGCACCTTTCTTTCTTTTTTCTTTTTCTTTCTGTGCAATTTCATTTTGATCTTACACTGGAATACAGTTGATTTCCAAAGTTGTGTTTGTATAAGGTGCACAAGAACTTAATGAAGTCATGTATAAATGCATACCTATTCTTTTTCAGGTTCTTTTTCCCATATACAGAAGATCCTAAAAAGTACTGAGAAGAGAATAAAAATGCAAGAGGTGGTGGAGGTGTTGGAAACCAATGCAAAATCCAAGAAATGTAATCCTGTAGAAGCAGGGCTCTACAAATTTAAAATGCGGAAACTGGATTCTGGAGTTCTTTATAGTGGGTGCATTTTCCCTAAGAAACCAGCCAGAGAAGCCACCGGCCATGCTTTTGATTTTGTCTTTGATTTTGAAACGGAGAAAAGAATCAATCAGCAAAAAGCAAAGAGGGTATTGGAAGATAAACACTTTAAATTTATGCGAAGCCTTGCCCTTATTGCATCTTGTTAGGTGTTGTGGATGTTCCCCGTTAGAAAGAAATTCCAGTCACTGTCCCCAGGTCACCGGCCTTTGTTCGGAAGAGAACCCCCAACCCCCCCAAAAAGATGAGGATGAGTTGCTCAACGATTGCCCCATGACAGTACCTGTTAAGCCCAAACTCCCGGTGAGGAGAACTGTGGAAATATGCCCTTTCTCTTTTGATTCAAAAAAGTCACTTACAGAAAGAGAAGAAAATCAAACAGTTGCAGAAAGGGGACGTGCTCAAGTTCTAGGCACTTCCTTTGCCTCATTTTACCACCATTAACCTGCAGGAGAAGATGAAGAACACAACTCAAGTGGAGCCTTCTGCTTGGAGCCTGGCAGAAGAGGTGCCTGAAGGCACAGACTTGGGTTCTGTACATGCCCTGGAGACAAAGAAGGCTCCTCCGGGTGTGATGGAAAGAGCAGCTCTGGTTCCCGGATGGTGTCTGCAGCCGAGTCTAGCGGTGGAATTTACTGGAGAACTTGGGTGGTACCCACATAGCAAGGCTGCTCATTTAACAGTAATTTGTGTTGCTTCCACCCTCCTCCTCTTTTTTATATGTAAGTCAGAATATATAGTTGATTTAGTTTGTAGTTTATTCACTTAAAATGTCATTTTTACTGCTTTTATCCTTCACTTTTTTTATTTTTAAACATGGAACGCTTCACAAATTTGCATGCCACCCTTGCTCATGGCCACTCTAATCTTCTCTGCATCGTTCCAATTTTAGTATATGTGCTGCCAAAGCGAGCACTAACCTTCACTTTTTATATTTAAATTAAAAAATAAAGATACTTGATTTAGTTTATAGTTTATGTCTGATTCTTTCCTCTACTCTGTGCAAAATGAATTTGGAGTTAAGGAGCCCTTTGCCCTGGGCGGGGAGCCTCGTTAACCGCCTGCCGAGGCAGAGCCGTGACTGTGTGTCCCTCAGCGAGGCTGTCTGCCGGCCTTGGGTGGAGCTGCTGTCCAGGCCCCTCCTGCCCTTGTTGGTGCTGACGAGGAGGGAGCACTGAGCAGGGCTTGGTCTAAGTCCTCCTGAGACCTGGGCTGGAATCAAGGTTTGTCTTCCAAAGATTATCAAAGGCAGTTCCGTACTCCTCTCCACAGAGATTCTTGGCATTTACATCTCACCAGCACCCTGAGTGTTCACGAGGAGACAGGATTTCTCGGGCCCTACTCCTGTTCTAGAATAACCAGAGCCATAGCGTTACTCCCAGTACGTGGCTTCTTCTGGCACATGCCAGAAACCTGTGTCTTATTAATCCGTGTTTTTTTTTTTTTAAACTTAATGTTTACTTCTTTGGGAGGACAGCTGGCTCACTATGTTGTGTTTGTAGGTGTGAAGATTCTTCACCAGTGATCCCCATACACATACTGATTCATCTTTGTTTTTTCACACACACGTTATTATAGCGTGTAGTACCTAAAGTACCTAAAGTACTTTAGTAGGACCTAAAGTAGGTCCGTTTGAGTCTATATTCTATATGCATTTGTGAGTATAAATTAATCCCAACCTCCTAATTTATCCCTTCCATCCACAACTCTCCTTCTGTAACCATGTGTGTTTCCTAAGACTGTGTGTATATTTCGCTTTTATAAAATAGCTCGTTGATATCAGTTTCTCCTTCTGAAGTACTTCATTCACTATGATTATTCTAGATTAATCTTTGATTGTTCTAGATTTTCCCTGTAAATGGCATTATCATTTTTTCATGGCTGAATCATATTCCATTCTGTGCATGTATGACTTCTTTACTCATTCATCTGTCCATGTACATTTTGGTTACTTCCATGTCTCAGCTGTTGTAAATGCTGCTGCAGTGCATGCTTGTGTGCATTCTTGTTGCTCAGTCGCTACTTCTATCTTGCAAAACTGAGACAGTCCCCAGGAGACATTCAGTCCCCATTCCCCTCCCTCAGCCACTGGCACCTACAATCCTGCCTTCTGTGTCTATGGAGCTGACTGCTCTGGGACCCTATATGAGTGGACTCAAACATTTGTTCTTCCGTGTCTGGCTTATGTAACTGAGCATAATGCCTTCAGACTTCATCCACGCTGTAGGCTGTGTCAGAACTGCCTTCCTTTCAGGCTGGACAACATTCATTGTGTGGATGGACTGTGGTCTGCTTGTCTGTTCTTCTGCCAAGGGACACGTGAAATATCTACATTCATCTCTCCTGTTTTTTCATATTTGTGGAATAGCTTCTGAAAGTCCCATGATCCAAAAGTCATTCACCATTGCCTACTTTGTAAACTTTTTTATTTTGAAATCCATCAAAGCTCAGAAGAAGGGAAGAATGTATGTGAGCTTCGCCTGTATTTAGGAACAAATGCTTTAGGATATTCATTTTATTGCTCCTGTGTGTGCTATGGGTGTGTGTGTGTGTGTGTGACTGTTTGCCGACGTGCTGTTCGGGTGCATGGTGTATGTAGGTGTGCAGCGCGTATGTGTGTGGGAGGGTGGAGGGGCTGGTGGTGGGTCGAGGGCTGGGGGCTTGGGGCCCGAGGCGGGCAGACGGGTGTAAGTGGGAGCTCCCCGTGGTTCTCTGCTCTGGTGGCGTCTATGTCCCACCTCTTCCCGCATTCCCGCTCGGATGCAGCGTGGTGCCTGTGGGCGAGCGTCAGCCCCGGCACGAAGTCATCTGAGCCGGAGCCTAGGAGGTGTTGGCCCCTCTCCCCACCACCCTGTGGAGAAGCAGGACCTGAGTGCTCTCCACCCGCTAACTGACCATCAGGATGGACAGACCCGCTGTTTCCGCTGGACCCTGCAGGACTGTCCTTCCTGGGTGTCTGGGGCAGCGCCTCCTGCTGGAGGCCTGGGACACTGCAGCCGGGCCACTTCCGATCTGTCCCCGCGGCACCCCAGGCTGCGCTAGAGGCTCCTGGTTCTCCCGGGCCCTGACTGCCACGTGGCGCAGAACCCGCTCACAGCTTTGTTCTGCCCCTTGAGATGTTTAGTGATTAAGCTTTTGTTCCGTTTCCTGACGTGGGTGAAGTGTGGAGCCCAGGGATGATCTCTTCTTCAAGAAAGGTACATCCTAGTTCCCACGTGCAGGTGAGCCCCTGTCCAGCGATGAGAGACCCCGGGGGTGTGACCGTGCCTCCTGGGGGCGCAGCCCTAAGCTACTTTGAACCTGACCAAGTTCTGTCTACATGGTAGATTCAGACGTCTCCAAGTGCTGTCTACACTGATTGTGTTTAGATGAGGGGTCGTTGAGACTCCACAGGTAGGCTACCTGGTTGTGGCTGTTCAGTCGCTCAGTCGTGTCCAACTCTTTGTGACCCCTGGACTGCAGCATGCCAGGCTTCCCTGTCCTCCACTATCTCCTGGTGCTTGCTCAAACTCATGCCCATTGAGTTGATGAAGCCATCCAACCATCTCATCCTCTGTTGTCCCCTTCTCCTGCCTTCAATCTTTCCTAGCATCAGGGTCTTTTCCAATGAGTCAGCTCTTTGCATCAGGTGGCCAAAGTATTGGAGCTTCAGCTTCAGCATCAGTCCTTCCAATGAACATTTACAGTTGATTTCCTTTAGGACTGACTGCTTTGATCTCCTTGCTGTGCAAGTTCTCTCAAGAGTCTTCTCCAGCACCACAGTTTGAAAGCATCAGTTGTTTGGTGCTCAATATGGTCCAACTGTCACCTCCATACATGACTACTGGACAAACCATAACTTTGAGTAGATAGACCTGGCTTGTTTACATATTGGGGTTCTGCCAACCACAACCATGGTGTTCTGACTGAGGAGACGTGTGGCCCCAGGTGGAGGGGGTCTGGGGGCTGTGTGAGCCTCACCCCGTCTGCATGGGTCAGAATCATGTGCAGAGGGAGACCATATACACAAAACTAAGAAAAAGGGAAGAATACATGTGAGCTTCACTTGTGTTTAAGAATTAATGCTTTACAGTATCATTTTACACAGGCCTGTGTCTATTCCCTCTTTACCACTGTGAGGTTCCCCATGCCTGGGGCTCCTGGAGACTCCTCAGGTGAGCTACCTGGTAATTATTCCAATTCACCAGGAGTCTGGCAAGAAGGGAGCAGGTTTATCTGGGCAATTGATTGCAGGGCACATGGATCAGGCAAAAAGCCAATGGGCAGCAGGTGAGGTTGCTGCTGTGCTCTCCTTCCAGCAGACCGTCCATGCTCAGCAGAGACTAGACCTGCCCCTCGTCTCCAGCCCAGAGTCTGGTGTGTTTTTGCAGCACCTCAGCAGGACAACAAAAGACCGAGACTGCCAGCACCAAGGTAGTGTGTTCAACATTACCATGGCAGCTATAAGAACAGTTACTATCACAGAGAACCTAAGGGAAAGAGGAGGACTTCTCTGGGACAAGTTGAGGGAGGGAGACTGACACCTCTATCTGTCAGGCCAGGAGCTTACAGGAACTCACTCCTTTCCACTGTAGGGGCCCAACCAGCAGAGACCTGGTGTCCTAACCAAGGGTCTTGCCACCAAAGGTGCAGGATCTGGGAGGGGGTCGCCCTAGAGACTGTGGACATGTGACTGTAGCAGCAGGGCCTGGGACGGAGGGGTCGCCCTAGAGACTGTGGACATGTGACTGTAGCAGCAGGGCCTGGGACGGAGGGGTCGCCCTAGAGACTGTGGACATGTGACTGTAGCAGCAGGGCCTGGGACGGAGGGGTCGCCCTAGAGACTGTGGACATGTGACTGTAGCAGCAGGGCCTGGGACGGAGGGGTCACCCTAGAGACTGTGGACATGTGACCCCAGGTGTAGGGCCTTGGGGGGGGTCACCCGGGAGACTGTGGATTGTGACCCCAGGTGCAGGGTCTGGAGGGGTAAAGCGTCTGTCTACAATGTGGGAGACCCAGGTTCGAGCCCTGGGATGGGAAGATCCCCTGGAGAAGGAAATGGCAATCCACTCCAGTACTATTGCCTGGAAAATCTCATGGACAGAGGAGCCTGATACGCTACAGTCTATGGGGTAGCAAAGAGTTGGACACGACTGAGCAACTTCACTTTCACTTTCACTTTCTCTGGCCCTAAGCGAGGAGTGGGATTGCAGGATCATATGATACCTCTATGTCTAGTGTTTCTAGGAAACTCCATGCTGTTTTCCATCGTGGCTTCACCATTTACATTCCCACGAAGACCGTAGGAGGATCTTACTGGCTGTACATTTTCTGCAGTAATTATTCTTTGTAGATCAGGTGATGCCTCGTAGTTTTGTCTGGCATTGATGTAATAATTACTGATGTGGACTATCTTTCCATGTGCTTTTATTATTATTTAACATCGTGTGACAGCAATTTGCCTCTTCAATCTGGGTCCTTTAAAGTTGGCCTGGTTTGGAATTTTTTTCCGATGATTTATCCTAGGGCATTTCTTGAAGGCAGGTGTCATTTACAGCCCTCTCAGACTTGGGACTATTATGAGCCCTTTAGCATCTGTTTTAAGGTGTATATATTGATCTGAAGCAGCTAATTACTCCCTGTCCCTCCGCCTTTCTTTTTTGGTAAACTTGAGTTTCTTTTCTAAGTCTATGAGCTTGTTTCTCTTTTGTAAAGAAGTTTATTTGTGTCCATATTTAGATTCCGCAGGAAGTAATAAGCTATACTTGTCATTCTCTATCTCACGTCACTTAGTATGATTATCTCTAGTTTCTTCCCAGTAACTGGAAGTGGCATTAACTCGTCCTCCTTTTTGTCTGAGTGATATTGCGTTGTGTACATATACCCCATTTTCCGCCTTCATTCATCTGTCCTTGTACATTAGGTTGCTTCCGTGTCTTGGTTATTGTACCTAGTGCTGCCCTGATCGCTGGGTGCAGGTGTCTTTTTAAACCTTGGTTTCCTCTGGATCTCCGTCTAGGTGTGGGATTGCTGGGTCACTGGGGTCTTCTATGTTTTGTTTTTTAAGAACCTCCATAGTGTTTCCCCTAGTGGGTGCACTGACTGACACTCCCCCAACACTCCCCCCCTTTTTCCCACACATCTGCAGACTTTATTGTTGTAGGGTTTTCACTGAGGCCATTCTGATCAATGTGAGGTGACACCTCATTGTACATTTGATTTGCCTGTCTCTAAGAACTAGTGGTGCTGAGCATCATTTCATGTGCTTTATGGCCATCTCTATAACTTCTTTGGAGAAATGTGCATTTATTCTTTGGCTGATTTTTTATTTGGTTGTTTGTTTTTTGATATTGAGCTGTGCTAGTGGTTTGTCTGTGTTGAAGAGAAATTCCCTGTAGGCATCTTTGTTTGCAAGACTTTTTTTCCATTCTGAGGATTGTCTTTTTCTTTCACTGGTGCTTTCCTTTGCTGTGCAGATGCATTTAATGTTTATTAGGTCCCATTTGTTTATTTTTGTTTTATTTTCACGATTCTACAAGGTGGATCACAAAAGAACTTGCTGCATTTGATGTCAAGGCGCATGCTCTTTCCCTCAAGAGTTTCATAGTATCTGTCCTTTTATTTAGATCTTTAATCTATTTGGAGTTTATTTTTGTGTATGATGTTAGGGAGCATCCGAATTTCATTCTCATTTTAATGCTAAGGAACCTGCCTGGTGTCCTCCAGTGGCTGCTCCCAATTTCCATTCCCAGCATCAGTGTAGGCGGGTTCCCTATGCTGTACACCCTCTCCAGCATTTATTGTTTGTAGAGTTTCCATCTATGGCCATTCTGGCTGGTGTAAGGTTATACCTCCTTGAAGTTTTCATTTGCATTTCTCTCATGTTGAGCGATGTTGACATCTTTACGTGTGATTTTTAAAAAAACAGTGTAAGTTAAACTTATTCAAATTGTCTTCTTGACACCTGCTCTGTTTTTGATATTTTTCTGTTGACCTCCCCTAGGACATTTCTTGAGGGCGGGTGTTTTTTACTTACAGCCCACAGGCTTTGTGAATATTAAGTGCCCAGGAGCAAAGCTTTCAAAGTTGTTGTTATGGGAAATGGCCACAAGGCGGCAGCGTGTCTTTACGCCCCTACCCTGGTTACTGGAGGAACCAGAGCCTTAGGGCAAGTCCTGTTCCTGATTGTCAATTAGAGTGGAATGTGCCAGAAGAAACACCCAAGGCTTGCATCCCATTCCTTCGTCCTCCTTACCCCTATCCCCTGGACACGTCCCAATTCCTGCAACACCACTCTGCGGAGGGTGCTTTCATCATAGATGGGGTGACCCTAAGGAGGAAGCTGGAGGTGGGAACCCCGTCACCTGGAGACATGGAGCCCAGGGGCTTTCCAGAGCTCTTCCAGCCCAGACTCCACATCCTTTGGGTGCTGTGGGTGTAGTTTCACTGCAGGAGGGCCCGCCAGGATCTGGAGGTTGTGGGCCGGTGCAGAGGGGAACAGGCTCACCAGGTCCTTGGGGCAGGGCTCATTGGCTGGCACGACCTCCCCAGCTCCCTCAGCCCCAAGACAGTCCATCCAAGGGACCCAAGGCTTGGGGGATGTGGCAGCAGCCCAAGTTACTGAGGCCGGAAGGGAATAGAGTCGGTGTGCTCTTTTTGTGGTTTGCATTTTGCATTGGTGTAGAGGTGACTCACAGTGTTGCAGGGGGTGTGTGTGTTTCAGGTAAACAGCAACATGACTCAATTATGCAGAGTTGTGTACATGTCCTTTTCTGGGTTCTCTTCCCATATAGTTTATTATGCAGTGTTGATTAGGGGTCCCTGTCCTATAGTGGGTTCTTGTTGATTATTTTACAAAGAGTCTTGTGTGTATGTTCATCTCCATCTTCTCATTTCCTTTGCCTGCCACCTTTCTCTTTTGGTAACCAGAATGTGCTTTGCTATGTTGTAAGATCGTTTGTGTTTGGTCAAGAAGTTCATTTGTATCCATTTTTAGCATCTGCCTCCAAGAGCTATGATTTGATACTTGTCTTCCTTTGTCCTCACTTAGTGTGAGCGTCTCTACTTCCTTCCTTGTTGCTGGATGTGGAGTGATGTCACCCTCTTTATGGCTGAGCAATACGGCTCTGTGTGCCTGTACCCCATCCTGTGTGCCATCCATCTGTCCTCACCCACTTAGGCTTCATCCACGTCTTGGCTTTTGCACACAGTGCTGCCATGAGCACTGGTGTGCCCCTGTCTTTTAAAACTATGGTTTTCTCTGGATCTGTGCCCAGGAGTGGGGCTGCTGGCCCCACGGCACTTGTCTGCCTAGATTTGCATGGCCCTTTGTCCTGTTCTCCTTCGTGGATTTCCTGACTTTCATTCCCACCGACAGCTAGGAGGATTCTTTGCCTGCATTCCCTCTCCAGCATTTATTGTATAGATTTTCTATTCAGACCTTTCTGATGTGTTTGAGGTGATGCCACATTATAATTCTGATCCACAGTTCTCTAATACATATAGATTCGCGGTTCTTGAATACGTACAGATCTGCGGTTCTCTAATATGTATAGTTCTGTAATACTTGTGTAATACTTTGTTATATGAATAAAGCTAGTGGAGGTGATGGAATTCCACTTGAGCTATTTCAAATTCTCAAAGATGATGCTATGAAAGTGCTGCACTCAATATGCCAGCAAATTTGGAAAACTCAGCAGTGGCCACAGGACTAGAAAAAGTCAGTTTTCATTCCAATCGAAAAGAAGGGCAATGCCAAAGAATGTTCAAACTATCACACAATTCACTCATCTTACATGCTAACAAAGTAAAGCTCAAAATTCTCCAAGCCAGGCTTCAACAGTACATGAACCGTGAACTTCGAGATGTTCAAGCTGGATTTAGAAAAGGCAGAGGAACCAGAGATCAAATTGCCAACATCCATTGGATCATCAAAAAACCAAGAGTTCCAGAAAAACACCTACTTCTGCTTTATTGACTACGCCAAAGCCTTTGACTGTGTGGATCACAACAAACTGTGGAAAATTCTTAAAGAGACAGGAATACCAGACCACCTGACCTGCCTCCTGAGAAATCTGCATGCAGGTCAAGAAGCAACAGTTAGAACTGGACATAGAATAACAAACTGGTTCCAAATCGGGAAAGAAATACGTCAAGGCTGTATATTGTCACCCTGCTTATTTAACTTATATGCAGAGTATATCATGCAAAATGCTGGGCTGGATGAAGCACAAACTGGAATCAAGATTGCTGGGAGAAATATCAATAACCTCAGATATGCAGATGATACCACCCTTATGGCAGAAAGCAAAGAAGAACTAAAAAGCCTCTTGATGAAGGTGAAAGAGGAGAGTGAAAAAGCTGGCTTAAAACTCAGCATTCAGAAAACTAAGATCATAGCATCTGGTCTCATCACTTCATGGGAAATAGATGGGGAAACAGTGGAAACAGTGAGAGACTATTTTTTTGGGCTCCAAAATCACTGCAGATGGTGATTGCAGCCATGAAATTAAAAGATGCTTGCTACTTGGAAGAAAAGCTAACTTAGATAGCATATTAAAAAGCTTTGCCAACAAAGGTGCGTCTAGTCAAAGGTATGGTTTTTCCAGTAGTCATGTATGGATGTGAGAGTTGGATTGTGAAGAAAGCTGAGCGCCAAAGAATTGATGCTTTTGAACTGTGGTGTTGGAGAAGACTCTTGAGAGTCCCTTGGACAGCAAGGAGATCCAAGCAGCCCATCCTAAAGGAGATCAATCCTGGGTGTTCACTGGAGGGACTGATGCTGAAGCTGAAGTTCCAACACTTTGGCCACCTGATGCAACGAGCTGACTCGTTGGAAAAGACTCTGATACTGAGAAAGATTGAAGGCAGGAGGAGAAGGAGACGACAGAGGACAAGGTGTTTGGATGGCATCACCGACTCAATGGACAGGAGATGGTGAAGGACAGGGAAACCTGGGGTGCTGCAGTCCATGGTGTTGCTAGACAGACTGAACGACTGAACACCAACAACAACTCCTCTATTATGTCATTCAGATTGTTCCAGCTTTGGTCATCGTGAGCTCTTTCAACTGTCTCCTCTGTCCCTTCAACAGTCCTACGTTAAGTCATGGATTATTTTTTTAGGATTCACCTTCTTTGCAGCATGTGGACTCTTTAGTGGTGGCATGTGGGATGTAGTTCCCTGACCGGGGATCGAACCCACACCCCTGCACTGGGAGCATGGAGTCTTAGCCCCTGAACCACCAGGGAAGTCCCTGGACTCAGTATTTTTGATTCATCTAATTGCCACCATCCTTCCTTTTATGATACATTTTGTCATGTGCTTGAGCATTTACTATTTGAAATAAATTCACTATGGTTCTTTTTTTAATATACTTTTCTCTACTGCAACATGGTATCTTAGATTCCATCTGCTTTAGGTCATGGAGATGAGAGTGAGTGATGAAGTGTGTGTGGAGATAATAGTACCATCAGTCCCAGTTTTCCCAAACATGTATTTAGAAATACTCTTCACTCCTCCGTCTCTGAGTCACTCTGTTCTGTGGGACATGTCTGGCACAGCTGATCAAATAGAGCTTTACTCTTTTCCTTCAATCTATCATCATTTATGGGCTTCCCTGGTGGCTCAGATAGTAAAGAATCCGCCTGCAATAAGGGAGACCTGAGTTGGAGCTCTGGGTTGGGAAGATCCGCTAGAGTAGGGCATGGTAACCCACTCCAGTATACTTGCCTGGAGAATCCGCATGGACAGAGGAGCCTGGTGGGCTACAGTCCATGGAGTGGCAAAGAGTCAGACACGACTGAGTGACTAAGTACAGCACAGCACATCATTGTTTACATGCCAATTACAGGCCTCCCCCGGTGGCTCAGTGGTAAAAAATCCGCCTGCAATGCAGGAGTCACAGGGGATGCATGTTTGATCTCTGTGTTGGGAAGCTCCCCTGGAGGAGGAAATGGCTGCCCACTCAAGGATTCTCGCCTGGAGAATCCCATGGACAGAGGAGCCAGGCGAGCTACTGTCCTCAGGATCACAGAGAGGAGGACACAACTAAAGCCTGCACACACGCCTACGACAATCACACTTCAGTACTTCAGTGAAGCAGGTTCAGTTCAGTTCAGGTCAGTTCAGTCGCTCAGTCATGTCTGCCTCTTTGCGACCCCATGGACTGCAGCACAACAGGCTTCCCTGTCCATCACCAACTCGCAGAGCCTGCTCAAACTTATGTCCATCGAGTTGGTGATGCCACCCAATCATCTCATCCTCTGTGGTCCCCTTCTCCTCCTGCCTTCAGTCTTTCCCAGCATCAGGGTCTTTTCCAATGAGTCAGTTCTTTGCATCAGGTAGCCAAAGTACTGGAGTTTCAGCTTAAGCATCAGTTCTTCCAATGAATATTCAGGACTGATTTCCTTTAGGATTAACTGGTTGGATCTCCTTGCAGTCTAAGGGACTCTCAAGAGTCTTCTCCAACACCACAGTTCAAAAGCATCAATTCTTTGGTGCTCAGCTTTCTTTATAGTCCAACTCTCACATCCATACGTGACCACTGGAAAAACCATAGCCTTGACTAGATGGACCTTTGTTGGCAAAGTAATGTCTCTGCTTTTTAATATGCTGTCTAAGTTGAGCATAGCTTTTCCTCCAAGTAGGAAGCATCTTTTAATTTCATGGCTCCAATCACCATCTACAGTGATTTTGGAGCCCCCCAAAATAGTCTCTCACTGTTTCCATTGTTTCACCATCTATTTACCATGAAGTGATGGGACCAGATGGCATGATCTTCGTTTTCTGAATGCTGAGTTTTAAGCCAGCTTTTTCACTTTCCTCTTTCACCTTCATCAAGAGGCTTTTTAGTTCCTCTTCACTTTCTGCCATAAGGGTGGTGTCATCTACATATCTGAGGTTATTGATATTTCTCCCGGCAGTCTTGATTCCAGCTTGTGCTTCTTCCAGCCCAGCGTTTCTCATGATGTACTCTTCATAGAAGTTAAATAAGCAGGGTGACAATATACAGTCTTGATGTACTTCTTCCTGATTTGGAACCAGTTTGTTATTCTATGTCCAATTCTAACTGTTGCTTCTTAACTTGCATGCCGATTTCTCAGGAGGCAGGTCAGGTGGTCTGGTATTCCCATCTCTTTCAGAATTTTCCACAGTTTGTTGTGATCCACACAGTCAAAGGCTTTGGCATAGTCAATAAAGTAGAATTAGATGTTTTTCTGGAACTCTCTTGCTTTTTTGATGATCCAGCGGATGTTGGCAATTTGATCTCTGGTTCCTTTGCCTTTTCTAAATCCATCTTGAACATCTGGAAGTTCGTGGTTCACATACTGTTGGAGCCTGGCTTGGAGAATTTTGAGCATTACTTTGCTAGCATGTGAGATGAATGCAATTGTGTAATAGTTTGAACATTCTTTTTTTTTTTTGGTTTTATTTAGTTATTTATTTTTAAATTTTATTTTATTCTTAAACTTTACAAAATTGTATTAGTTTCGCCAAATATCAAAATGAATCCGCCACAGGTATACATGTGTTCTTTGGCATTGCCTTTCCTCAGGATTGGAATGAAAATTGACCTTTTCCAGTTCTGTGGCCACTGCTGAGTTTTTCAAATTTCCTGGCATATTGAGCGCAGCACTTTCATAGCATCATCTTTTAGGATGTGAAATAGCTCAACTGGAATTCCATCACCTCCACTAGCTTTGTTCATAGTGATGCTTCCTAAGACTCACTTGACTTTGCATTCCAGGATGTCTCGCTCTAGCTGAGAGACCACACCATCGTAGTTATCTGTGACATGAAGATCTTTTTTGTATAGTTCTTCTGTGTATTCTTGCCGCCTCTTCTTAATATTTTTTGCTTCTGTTACATCCATACCATTTCTGTCCTTTATTGTGCCCATCTTTGCATGAGATGTTCCCTTGGTATCTCTAATTTTCTTAAAGAGATCTCTAGTCTTTCCCATTCTATTGTTTTCCTATATTTCTTTGCACTGATCACTGAGGAAGGCTTTTTTATCTATCCTTGCTCTTCTATGGAGCTCTGCATTCAGATGCATATATCTTTTCCTTTCTCCTTTGCCTTTAGTTTCTCTTCTTTTCTCAACTATTTGTAAGCCCTCCTTTGACAACCATTTTGCCTTTTTGCATTTCTTTTTCTTGGAGATGGTCTTGATCCCTACCTCCTGTACAATGTCACGAACCTCCGTCCATAGTTCTTCAGCAATTCTGTCTATGAGGTCTAATCCCTGAAATCTATTTGTCACTTCTACTGTATAATTGTAAGGGATTTGATTTAGGTCATACCTGAATGATCTAGTCATTTTCCCTACTTTCTTCAATTTAAATCTGAATTTGGCAATAAGGAGTTCATGATCTGAGCCACAGTCAGCTCCTGGTTGTTTTTGCTGACTGTATAGAGCTTCTCCATCTTTGGCTCCATCTTTGGGAGGCAGTGGACAGGCATTATTCTTCATCCAAAAAAGAACAAGTGAAAATGCATGCTATCCAGTAGGAACATTTTAATTTAGACATAAGAGCAGCTCACAATAAATATGGGCTTGTACAATTTTCAATAGATTTGTTGTTGTTCAGGCAATCAGTTGTGTTTGACTCTTTGTGACCCCATGGACTGCAGCACACCATGCTTCCCTGTTCTTCATCATCTCCTGGAGTTTGCTGAAGTCATGTCCATTGAGTCCGTGATGCAATCCAAACATTTCATCCTCTGTCGCCCTCTTCTCTTCCTGCCCTCAATCTTTCCCAGCATCAGGGTCTTCTCCAATGAGTCGGCTCTTTGCATCAGGTGGCCAATGTATTGGAGTTTCAGCTTCAGCATCAATACTTCCAGTGAATATTCAGGACTGATTTCCTTTAGGATTACCTGGTTGGATCTCCTTGTAGTCCAAGGGACTCTCAAGAGTCTTCTCCAACACCACAGTTCAAAAGCATCAGTTCTTCAGTGCTCAGCCTTCTGTGTGGTCCAACTCTCACATCCATACATGACCACTGGAAAAACCATAGCTTTGACTAGATGGACCTTGGTTGGCCAAGTAACGTCTCTGCTTTTTAATATGCTCTCTAGGTTGGTCATAGCTTTCTTCCAAGGAGCAAGAAGGTGGGGCATCAAACCCAGGCTTCCGCATTGTCATCGTCTTCATGTTAATGGCATGGGAGCCATCTGGGTTCAGGTGGTTGACAGGATCCGGGATGAGGAGATGCCGGGCTTCCTGAAGCTTCATGGGGATGAAAGGTTCTCAAAGCCCTTTATTAATTTCTTAATAAAGGAGGGAGAAAATCCCTCCCTTGAGGGGAGGTGTATAGTATTGAAAGCGCTTTAAGCTTCATGTTTTAGAAGTTGGAAATATCACCTAGGGGATGGGCAGGGACTGCATTTCCTCTGATGTCTGGGGCTCTGTGAAGAATGAAGGAGCAAAGTCCAAGAAAGAAATGAAATAGTCTCCTTTGAGCCTCATTTTCAATTAAGATGTGGACCTGACAGAAAACATCAAGGTCGAGATTCCAGTAGTGGAGTGTGTTTGTGTGGCTTTAAGAGAGGAGATTTCAAATGCAGTGTCCACCCTCATTTCTCAACCTGGGGGCAGTTTCTTGCTCCAGGGGCTGACATTCCTGCTGCAGTGTGGCCTGGGGTTAGCTGGGCTGGGGCAGGGGCAGGGTGGAAGCCTGCCTCCCCATCCCTGCTGGGATAAGTAAACAAGAAGGCAAGGCAGAGCGCAAGACATCCCAATTATCTACTTGTCCTAAATACTTCTGTGAGAACAATTTGTCATTGACATACTTAATTAGACTCTTGACCAGTATTTTCCAGATAGGGGGATTTTTGCTAAAAGCCAGATGTTTTCCATATTTAATAAGACAGCTGGGGCAAACCCTTGACACAAAGGAATCACAGGAGCTCAGGGCTATGAAATCATAGCTTAGTGGGTCCAGAAAGAGGACCCATCAGCCTTGGGGCCTTTCAAAAGAAATAGACATCAGTGGCAAAGACAAAGTGTCACTGAGCGGGTGTCTGCTGTGGCTGAGGCCTGGGTTTCTGCTTGCTCCAAGCCAGCCTCAAGGCAGAGAAGACCTTTGGTCTATTTTACTTACAGAGGCAACAAGGAGAGAGGCCCTGGGAGCAGGAGCAGTAGAATCAAGGTGTGGATGAACCTAGAGCCTGTCATCGGAGAAGGCGATGGCACCCCACTCCAGTGTTCTTGCCTGGAGAATCCCAGGGACTGGGGAGCCTGGTGGGCTGCCATCTATGGGGTCACACATCCCATTCTCCTCCTGCCCCCAATCCCTCCCAGCATCAGAGTCTTTTCCAGTGAGTCAACTCTTTGCATGAGGTGGCCAAAGTATTGGAGTTTCAGCTTTAGCATCAGTCCTTTCAAAGAACACCCAGGACTGATCTCCTTTGGAATGGACTGGTTGGATCTCCTTGCAGTCCAAGGGACTCTCAAGAGTCTTCTCCAACACCACAGTTCAAAAGCATCAATTCTTCAGTGCTCAGCTTTCTTCACAGTCCAACTCTCACATTGATACATGACCACTGGAAAAACCAGAGCCTTGACTAGACAGACCTTTGTTGGCAAAGTAATGTCTCTGCTTTTGAATATGCTATCTAGGTTGGTCATAACTTTCCTTCCAAGGAGTAAGCATCTTTTAATTTCAAGACTGCAAATCCAAACTACAATGAGGTATCATCTCACACCAGTCAGAATGGCCATCATTAAACAATGTACAAACAACAAATGCTGGAGAGGGGGTGGAGAAAAGGCAACCCTCTTTCACTGTTGGTGGGAATGTAAATTAATACAGCCACTATGGAGAACAGTGTGGCAATTCCTTAAAGAACTAAAAATAAAGCTGTCTTATAACCCGGCAATGCCACTGCTGGACATATACCCTGAGGAAACCATAATTGAAAAAGATACATGTACCCCAGTGTTCACGGCAACACTATTTACAATAACTAGGACATGGAAGTGACTTCCCTGGTGGCTCAGATGGTAAAGCATCTGCCTACAATGCAGGAGACCAGGTTCAATCCCTGGATTGGGAAGATCCCCTGGAGAAGGAAATGGCAACCCACTCTAGTACTCTTGCCTGGAAAGTCCCATGGACAGAAGAGCAAAGAGTTGAACACGACTGAGCAACTTCACTTTCACTTCCAGGACATGGAAGTAACCTAGATGTCCATCGTCAGGTGAATGGTAACTAAGCTGTGATATATATACATATATACTCAGCCATATTACTTTATATTACTCAGCCATAAATGGAATGCATTTGAGTCACTTTTAATGAGGTAGGTGAACTTGATGCTCTTTTGTGCTGCAGTCTACATCAGAGACTTCCCTGCCCCCTCCCTAAATATTCTCCCCCTTCCAAAATGGCTGAAATGACAAGTTGAAGCTAGTGCCATTTTCTTTTGACCCTCACTCACCAGCAAGAGATGAAAATCCTTGCTTTTAATTGGACCAGAAACAGATAATTTGGCCAACACAATCAATTTGGCTCCAAAATCAAATGAACTTACTTAAAGAGGAATAGAAAATTAATTTGTAGTTACAAAAGGGGAAAAGTGGTAGGAGGGGGGAAATTAGGAGGTTGGGATTAGTAGATAAAAACTACTATCTAGAAAATCAATAAACAACAAGATCCTACTGTATAGCAAGGGGACTATAGTCAGTATCTTATATCAAAGTGGAAAAGAATTGAAAGAGAATACATATATATATATATATATAAGAAAAATATACTTTTAACTGAAGCACTTTGCTGCACTCCATAAACTAACACAACATAATAAAGCAACTATGCTTCAATAAAATAAGGAATATTTATTTTCCATTAGTTGATGTCCTATTCATGGAGGACATAGAGATTATCATACTAGGTGAAGTAAGTCAGACAGAGACAAATATCATATTATATCACCTATATATGGCATCTAAAAAATGATTCAAATGAACTTACTTACAAGATAGAAACAGACACACAGACTTAGAAAGTAAACTTATAGTTACCAAAGGGGAAAGGTGGAAGGAGGGATAAATTAGGAGGTTTGGATTGGCATGCAATCACTGTCACTTACAAAATAGATAACCAATAAGGACCTGCTATATAGCACAGGGAACTATGCTCAATCCTTTATAATAAGCTATGTAGGAAAAGAATTTGAAAAAGAGCAGATACATGTGTGAAAGAGTGAAAGTCGCTCAGTCATGTCTGACTCTTTGCGACCCCATGGAATAGTCCATGGAATGCTCCAGGCCAGAATACTGGAGTGGGTAGCCTATGCCTTCTCCAGGGGATCTTCTTCTTCTTCTTTTTTTCATTTATTTTTAATTTTTTAATTTTATTTTTCCAGGGGATCTTCTTGACCCAGGAATCAAACCAGGGTCTCCTGCGTTGCAGGTGAATTCTTTACCAATTGAGTTATCAAATCAACTGTAGTCCAATATAAAATATTTAAAAATAAATAAAATTTTACTTCATTGATTCCCAAAAAAGAAATATTTACTTTCTATTAGTTGATGTCCTGCTATTCATGAACACTCCACCAATTGGGATACTTCTTAGAAGTTTCCAGATTTCCCAGGAACCCAACAGACAGGTAAAGCAGCCAGCTGAGATGACATTACAGCCCATGGCCATGCTCTTGACAGCTGACTTTGTTGCTCTGATAAATGGCTCAGTTGCATTAGGATTTTTATTTATTTGGGCAGAGATGTATGGATACCATTCTGAAAACACAATAGATGTCAGTGTGGTGTACTGTCCCAGAATAACGCACTGTTCTAGGGAAGCACAGTGAACGGGGAGGGCTGGGAACTGGCAGTAAACCAGCACAGTCTCTCTGTGCTCCAATCACAGCACTGAGGCCAGAGACGTTCAGCTGTGTGACTCAGGCCACACAGCTGGGTGTGACCAGAACTGGAGTTGGAACCATGTTCTGCTCCCTCATGCCTAGCTTGTTAGCCTTCCTGGAACGATATTTTGGTGTTTAGACCTGTCCACCCCTCAAACTCGGCAGAAAAACAAACTAGTTTGGGATTCATATAATCCACTGAAAGACAAGGCCAAATTAAATGACGGTGGCAGTGGCCTGGCTGCAGCTGCTGGAGTGGATGTTGACCATTCAGACCTCATCTGTCAGTGGAGTGGCCCTTGGCTGTGGGCTGGTGGTCCCTGCAGGAACACTCATGCCAAATGACTGGCTGACACTGAAATATAAAGGCCTCCCTAGTTGCTTCACTCTGAGATAAACTGAATGGACCACGGTAGGTCCTGATCTCTGCCACGATCCATCAGCTCTGGCCTCAGCTGCAGTTGCCTTGTAGCCCAGCTTCTCCCTGCTTCATACCCAGTCAAAAGTGTTTCTCCTCCTGACTCCCTTCTTCAGGTTTTGGGTTGCCCTGCCAACGAGATTCTACACATGCACAAGACTCCACGTGTATATTCTTATACACATATATTCCACGTTCAAGGTCAGGAGGGTGGTGGTGAGGACCCCTTGTCCAAGGTAAGGAGCAGCAGCTGTGCTTTGCTGGAGCAGCCGTGAAGAGATACCCTACGTCCAAGGTAAGAGAAACCCAAGTAAGATGGTAGGTGTTGCAAGAGGGCATCAGAGGGCAGACACACTGAAACCATAATCACAGAAAACTAGTCAATATAATCACACTAGGACCACAGCCTTGTCTAACTCAATGAAACTAAGCCATGCCCATGGGGCCACCCAAGACGGGTGGGTCATGATGGAGAGGTCTGACAGAATGTGGTCCACTGGAGAAGGGAATGGCAAACCACTTCAGTATTCTTGCCTTGAGAACCCCATGAACAGTATGAAAAGGCAAAATGATAGGATACTGAAAGAGGAACTCCCCTATAACTCCCCTATAATAGGGGCCCAATATGCTACTGGAGATCAGTGCAGAAATAACTCCAAAAAGAATGAAGGGATGAAGCCAAAGCAAAAACAATACCCAGTTGTGGATGTGACTGGTGATAGAAGCAAGGTCTGATGCTGTAAAGAGCAATATTGCATAGGAACTTGGAATGTCAAGTCCATGAATCAAGGCAAATTGGAAGTGGTCAAAAAGGAGATGGCAAGAGTGAATGTCGACATTCTAGGAATCAGTGAATTAAAATGGACTAGAATGGATGAATTTAACTCAGATGACCATTATATCTACTACTGTGGGCAGGAATCCCTTAGAAGAAATGGAGTAGCCATCATGATCAATAAGAGAGTCCGAAATGCAGTACTTGGATGCAATCTCAAAAACGACGGAATGATCTCTGTTTGTTTCCAAGGCAAACCATTCAGTATCACAGTAATCCAAGTCTATGCCCCAACTACTAACACTGAAGAAGCTGAAGTTGAATGGTTCTATGAAGACCTACAAGACCTTTTAGAACTAACACCCAAAAAAGATGTCCTTTTCATTATAGGGGACTGGAATGCAAAAGTAGGAAGTCAAGAAACACCTGGAGTAACAGGCAAATTTGGCCTTGGAATACAGAATGAAGCAGGGCAAAGACTAATAGAGTTTTGTCAAGAGAATGCACTAGTCATAGCAAACACCCTCTTCCAACAACACAAGAGAAGACTCTACACATGGACATCACCAGATGGTCAACACTGAAATCAGATTGATTATATTCTTTGCAGCCAAAGATGGAGAAGCTCTATACAGTCAACAAAAACAAGACCAGGAGCTGACTGTGGCTCAGATCATGAACTCCTTATTGCCAAATTCAGACTTAAATTGAAGAAAGTAGGGAAAACCACTAGACCATTCAGGTATGACCTAAATCCAATCCCTTATGATTATACAGTGGAAGTGAGAAATAGATTTAAGGGCCTAGATCTGATAGATAGAGTGCCTGATGAACTATGGAATGAGGTTCGTGACATTGTACAGGAGACAGGGATCAAGACCATCCTCATGGAAAATAAATGCAAAAAAGCAAACTGGCTGTCTGAGGAGGCCTTACAAATAGCTGTGAATAGAAGAGAAACAAAAAGCAAAGGAGAAAAGGAAAGATATAAGCATCTGAATGCAGAGTGCCAAAGAATAGCAAGAAGAGATAAGAAAGCGTTCCTCAGAGACCAATGCAAAGAAATAGAGGAAAACAACAGAATGGGAAAGACTAGAGATCTCTTCAAGAAAATTAGAGATACCAAGGGAATATTTCATGCAAAGATGGGCTCGATAAAGGACAGAAATGGTATGGACCTAACAGAAGCAGAAGATATTAAGAAGAGGTGGCAGGAATACACAGAAGAACTGTACAAAAAAGATCTTCACAACCAAGATAATCACGATGGTGTGATCACTGACCTAGAGCCAGACATCCTGGAATGTGAAGTCAAGTGGGCCTTAGAAAGCATCACTATGAACAAAGCTAGTGGAGGTGATGGAATTCCCGTTGAGCTATTTCAAATCCTGAAAGAGGATGCTGTGAAAGTGTTGCACTCAATATGCCAGCAAATTTGGAAAACTGAGCAGTGGCCACGGGACTGGAAAAGGTCAGTTTTCATTCCAATCCCAAAGAAAGGCAATGCTAAAGAATGCTCAAAATACCGCACAATTGCACTCATCTCACACTCTAGTAAAGTAATGCTCAAAATACTCCAAGCAAGGCTTCAGCAATACGTGAACCATGAACTTCCTGATGTTCAAGCTGGTTTTAGAAAAGGCAGAGGAACCAGAGATCAAATTGCCAACATCTGCTGGATCATGGATAAAGCAAGAGAGTTCCAGAAAAACATCTATTTCTGCTTTATTGACTATGCCAAAGCCTTTGACTGTGTGGATCACAATAAACTGTGGAAAATTCTGAAAGAGATGGGAATACCAGACCACCTGACCTGCCTCTTGAGAAACCTGTATGCAGGTCAGGAAGCAACAGTTAGAACTGGACATGGAACAACAGACTGGTTCCAAATAGGAAAAGGAGTACGTCAAGGCTGTATATTGTCACCCTGCTTATTTAACTTATATGCAGAGTACATCATGAGAAACGCTGGGCTGGATGAAGCACAGGCTGGAATCAAGATTGCTGGGAGAAATATCAATAACCTCAGATATACAGATGACACCACCCTTATGACAGAAAGTGAAGAGGAACTAAAAAGCCTCTTGATGAAAGTGAAAGAGGAGAGTGAAAAAGCTGGCTTAAAGCTCAACATTCAGAAAACTAAGATCATGGCATCTGGTCCCATAACTTCATGTGAAATAGATGGGGAAACAGTGGAAACAGTGTCAGACTTAATTTTTGGGGGCTCCAAAATCACTGCAGATGGTGACTGCAGCCATGAAATTAAAAGACGCTTACTCCTGGGAAGGAAAGTTATGACCAACCTAGATAGCATATTCAAAAGCAGAGACATTACTTTGATAACAAAGGTCCGTCTAGTCAAGCCTATGGTTTTTCCAGTGGTCATGTATGAATGTGAGAGTTGGACTGTGAAGAAGGCTGAGCGCTAAAGAATTTATGCTTTTGAACTGTGGTGTCGGAGAAGACTCTTGAGAGTCCCTTGGACTGCAAGGAGATCCAACCAGTCCATTCTGAAGGAGATCAGCCCTGGGATTTCTTTGGAAGGAATGATGCTAAAGCTGAAACTCCAGTACTTTGGCCACCTCATGCGAAGAGTTGACTCATTGGAAAAGACTCTGATGCTTGGAGGGATTGGGGGCAGGAGGAGAAGGGGACAACAGAGGATGAGATGGCAGGATGGCATCACCGACTCAATGGACATGAGTCAGTGAACTCCTGGAGTTGGTGACAGACAGGGAGGCCTGGCGTGCTGCGATTCATGGGGTCGCAAAGAGTCAGACACGACTGAGTGACAGAACTGACTGAACTGATACTTACGTTTTGAAGGTAAAATAAGTGATGAGACATAATACAGGTAACAAAATACTATATATAAAATAGATAAACACAAGGTCTTACTGTATAGCACAGGAAAGTATATTCAGTAGAACAGAGTCACTTTGTTGTACACCAGAAACTAACAGAACATTGTAAATCACCTATACTTCAATAAAATAAGGAATACTCATTTTCTATTAGTTGATGTCCTATACATACCTGTGACCTTCTACCAATTGGAAGGTATAATACAGTGTGATACAGTTTTTGTTTTCCTTCTTCTTTTTTTTTTTTTTAACAAAGCAATATCCTTTGGAGATCATTCTATTTCACACATAAATTATAATTCATAGGATTCCAAAGTATGAATGAATTGATTTTACCTAACCAGTCTCTGAAGTTGAACATTTAGGTCCAGACTTCTTATATTTCAGTCAATGCTACAGTATTTGTATCGCCTGTGTGTTTGTTTACAAGTCTGCTTATCCAGCTAGGATCAGTTACTAAAAGTGGAACCCCTGGGTTTAATTTAATCTTCTGCTTTTTAATTTTGTTACGGTTTGGCAAATTGCCTGTCAAAGAAATGATGCTAAGTGGTACTCCCAACCCCCAAAGTGTCTCTTTCTCCATGGAATATATACCAGACAAACGAGGCCATCTGTACAGAGGAGACAAGCACTCACTCTGTGGCTGTCAGATGAGACTCAGTGAAGTCTCACCAACCCTCTTTCCATAGCAGGATGGGCAAGGGAGGAAACATCCAAATGAGGGCCCGCAGGATTCTCTGCTCTGAAAAGCCTACATCTCGTGGGTGTTGCTGATCATCCTGTCAAAACAAGAGCCTTCCTCTCCTCTGGTAGAGTCATGTTTCTATACAAAGTAGGTGAGTCCCCATGGAAACCCCGGCCCTGTTGACCCCAGAGAGAAACACTATTACCTGAAGCACTGAAGGCATATAATGTAGAATGATGATAATGAAAGACATTATTGGCATAATTTTAGGTTCTTGGGGCTTATATTCATGTTTTTTTCTCCTTAATCTCCCATGACTTGCACATTTTCATCTTAAATGGAGCTTTCAATGGAGACACTGATCACTGTGGCATAAAAGAATCCTGTTGCCCTTTCTGGCATCAGATAGGTGTGCATGGCTGAGACCAACACCTCCAACCAAAAACTTCTGGATGAACACTTACCTCATTCTCATGAGAGCCAAACAATTCTTTCTCACTCAACACTTGGCCAGTTACATGCTAATCAGGCCAAATTATCTTTAAACAAACTGATTGGTCACCGAGTCTCAACCAGGCTTATCGAATGTCAAAATGCCCAATGAACACTATGAGTCTTACCTAATCAGAAATAATGACAGACCTCTAGAACATCAGCTCTTCATAAATATCAAAGAACATCTAAATAATGGAATGCTTTGAAACACGGGTATTTAATACAGAGATATCTTTAATGTACAAATATTGTATTTATTAAGACAGAGAGATTTAACATTCTCAATTACTGTACTTTACCCAAATAAATCTCTCCCAGGGGCATGTGGATTTTTTTTTTTAAGAAAGCTATTTCACTTGCTCTGACTTAGCCTGTATTATAATGGCTATCCTCAGCAGCTTATCCTGGGATTTACTTACATTGCTTATTTCTGAAATTTTTGTGGAGCCCCATCTTTTAGGAGACTGGTGACTCTGGTGAAGGTCGACGATCAGATGGGACAGAGTGGGAGTGTATAATGTGTAACGTATGATGTATGTGCAATGTATGAAGTGGTTCATAGGGCACAGGGGCAGGATTTGGGGGCCAGGGCTCGAATCCCATTTGCTTTATAACCTTGTACAAGCTGCACAGCCTTACCTTTCTAATCCTTCTGTATTCCCTGGACACAAAGGATTCTATAACAATAGACTCTGAAATGGTTTTCTCTACCTCCAAATGCAGTGACTTAGAACAGGCATCACCTTTTAACTGCTGTGTCTCAATTTTCAATTTAGGGACACTTGATTTTAGTGGGGTTTTGATTCTCTTGAATCAAATTCAAGAGATACAACTGATGCAAAAATATTTTCAAAAGCAGAAAATGTCGCAAGCATATGGAAAGGGCAGTTCACAGCCACTTCCTGTCATCTCTCCCAGAGACTGTCCTGTGAGTCATCACCTACAGGCTCTGATGAATCATCTACAGGCTGAATCCCGTAAGTGGGTTGAATTTGTCTATACTGAGAATCGACTATGATACCAGACTTGTGAGAAGTAAATGTGAGTTATTGGGAAATAGGAGTGCCAACAGCTTGCCTGTCAACCTTCTTTATTGCAAACAGGATTCCCAACTGAGCCCTAAGCATAGAGTAAGAATGGATGGGCAAGTGTTTAATATCTAAGTGCAAAGTTTCTGTGACTGTCCTGAATGTAGTTTTGTCCTGAACCCTCTTGGCCAGGATTTCTGAAAACCAGATCTAACATTTAGTCCTGTAAGCAGCTCATTTACAATGTAAATTAAATTCTCAATTTCACAGGGGCTCTTTTATTAAAGTCAGGGGACTTATTCCAATGAAGCTGGAACCTGAACGTCTAAATTCTGCTGAACCATCTTTATTGTTAGGATCAACCTTCCCCCACATCTGAGGTAGTTATCTTGTAGGGCACAGCTGATTTTCCTCAGGACCTATCCCCACCCCCAACCTCTCCTTGTATCTAGATCTATAACCAAGCTTAAGTTCCAGCAGACCCCCAAAGGGCGAGGTACAATGTATGATCTATGATGAGGTATGATTCATACCAAATAATTGCTATGACTTTGCCAAGTTATATGGATGGAAACCTGGGGAACATGTGAGATCTTGAGGGTGTAAGATCAAAGTGGAAGGAACATGAAATTGGATCAGGTTGAGTCAGTCAATATTAGGCATTAATAACAAATTCAGTGTTTAGTTTGAGGGATTAGGAACAGCTCTGATATTTTTCTTGGTGGGTTGACTGAACTATAGATTCCCAAATAGATTAAATATTTATTTAATATATTAAGTAAATGAAGTTGAAAATGGATTAAATGAAGTTGAAAATGAGAGAACTTCCTTGCTATACTATACAGGAAGTTACCCCAAAACTTAGGAATATTGGAATACAAGAATGTGTTTATCACTGAAGACTTACTCATACTCACCAGGAGAGTTCAGAGGACACACTTCTCACCATGTGAGAAAAAGATTCATGTAGGGGAACCCTGGAAACCTTGAAGTTCTCTGGGATTGCTCTTTTTCTGAAAGCCAGAAATTACCACAGGAGGTGCTGCCACAGAATGGGGTCTCCAATGCAGTAGGGATAACAGGATCTCAGGTCGTGGTAGGGACCAAGAAGTGGCACTTAATCACCATAGACAACTGGACGTGGCTAGAGTTACGGACAGAAGAACCAAAACACTAATCAGAGCAGTCTGAATCACAGATTTTCTACATCAACTAGTTGACCATGGCACCTCTGAAACTAAAGTAGATGGGCAGCCTACCCAAGTCTTACTTGATCTGAACAAGCAGAAAAGCTCTAGATTTAATGACTGAGACTCTACTCTGAGGAATCAAAACAGAAAATTATGAACCTTCAGTCAGTTCCCAGACTTGAGCCAACGTATAAACACAGAACTCTTTGGATGAAGAGGAACCTGAATCCCCTTGAAGAGGCCTCTGCTTCACCACCAAAAATGTATATTCCTAACCTTCCTCCCTGGTCTTCCCCAAAGGAATCTGTGAGTCTTTACCAGGGTGACTCTAAATTGAGGAAGGGGAAATAATTATGCTTTTCAATGATGATTTGAAATTTCCTCTGAACTGACATTGTTGAAGACCTCAAGCATAGCTGTAGTTCACCAGTCCAGAGATCGGTGATCAACGGTGTTTTGGCTCAGATCTATTCCAGCCCCAGCACTCACCATGTGGTCACTTCACTTCCTGTTCTGAAGTGCAGAGTTGCCATATACACACTGAGTAACTTGTAGAATCCCTACATGGGTCATGCAACCCACAGAGCAAGGGCTGTTGTGGTAGGAAAGGCCAAGTGGAAGCCAACAGGACTGTCTACCAATGAAAATATCTAACTTCATTGATACATTTATCAAAATCCTGGAAGGATTACAGAGATTAGTGCCTCCATTGAGGTCATGAAAGATGCAGGACTGGATTCCTGCCATATCCTCATTCAACTCACCTTCAGTATAGAAGACAGATCAGAGAATGGCAGATAATCGTTACAAAATTAATTAAGTGGTGACTCCAATTGCAGCTGCTGTTCCAAATATGGTTTTGTTGCTGAAGCAAATCATTACCTCTTCTGGCACCTTGTATACAGTTATTGATTGGCAAATGTTTTTTCCTCATTAGCTGTTGGTAAAGACCATCAGAGGCAGTTTACTTTCATTTAGCAAAGCCAGCAATACACCTTCACTGTCCTAACTCAGGGATATATCAACTCTCTAGTCCTAAATTATAATGGAGTCTTCAGAGACTTTGATCACCTTTTCCTTCTACAGGACATCGTGAAAACATTACACAGATTGGATCTGGTGAGCTGGAAGTAGCAGCTTCTTTAAATGCATTAGTGAGACACCTGTACCTAAGAGGATAGGACAGACATTCCACGAAGCTTCAGAGTCTTCCCACCTTGGTGAAGTTTCTAGTTCAGTGGTCCAGGACCTGTCAATATACATCTTCTAAAGAACAAGTTGCTGACCTGGTCCTTCCTACTACCAAGCAAACAATATAAAGCCCAAGGGGATACTTTGGATTTTGGAGGCAACATGTATGTAATTTGAGTCCCTTTACTGAGTGCCTTGAAAGGGATCCCAACAAAAGAAAATTCTGCAGCTGGCATGAGCTGCCATACAAGCTGCTCTGCCTCTTGAACTATATGACCTGGTGTAAATAAGGGTCCTTCAGATCAGATCAGATCAGTCGCTCAGTCGTGTCTGACTCTTTGCGACCCCATGAATCACAGCACGCCAGGCCTCCCTGTCCATCACCAACTCCTGAAGTTCACTGAGACTCACGTCCATTGAGTCAGTGATGCCATCCAGCCATCTCATCCTCTGTCGTCCCCTTCTCCTCTTGCCCCCAATCCCTCCCAGCATCAGAGTCTTTTCCAATGAGTCAGCTCTTCACATGAGGTGGCCAAAGTACTGGAGTTTCAGCTTTAGCATCATTCCTTCCAAAGAAATCCCAGGGCTGATCTCCTTTAGAATGGACTGGTTGGATCTCCTTGCAGTCCAAGGGACTCACAAGGGTCCTTAAAGTGTCCAATTAGAAATACTGTTAGGGTAGCCTTTGGAAAACCCCTATAGGTGAATAATGCAGACCTGAGTATTTTTGAGCCAAGACTCAGTATCTTCCATGAATAACTATTCTTTTGAGAAACAGCTTCAGGCTTGTTGCTAGGCCTTATCAGAGACTGAATGTTTGACCATGTCACCATGTGGACTGAGGTGCTCATTATGAACCGAGTATTATCTAACTCATAAAGCCATAAAGTTGGGGTTCAGAGCATCATCAAACTGTCAGTGTTCACATCCAACATCAAGTGAAATGATATATATGGGACCAAGTTCAAATAAAAATAAAGTACACGAGAAAGAGGCTCAGATGCCCATAGCCTCTATTCTTGCTACATTGCCTTCTCTTCATCACCAGTCTTTACCTAAGAACGTATGGCAAGTTCCCTATGGCGAGTTCCAGTTTTCTGAGAAAGAAGAAAACAAATGATTGACTAACATGATGTGAAGATACCACCCAAAAGTAGACAGGAACGGTGGTATAGCTCTGTTCTGGGGTGGATTTGAGGAACAGTGGTAAAGAGAAATCCCCTTTATGAAACATGAGATATTGTCTTAATGTCTTACAGAAATGTGAACAATGTGTCTGATTGTTAATTTTGTATAAAAGGAGACATGGCAGGAGATCTAGGTCTATGTTGTCTTGGGTGCTGTGGCTAAAAGTTTGGTGACATGGTTGGTAACGTGGAAGGGACATGATTAGAAAGTTAGTGGCAAGTATGGAGAAGTATGTGGATGAACTTCTAATGGGCACAGAATGCAAAGATAGTTGTAAGTTGTGTGAATGCTTACCAAAGGGTGACCTCAGGAGAAGGCTCTGTGGACATCAGTCAGCCTCCTACCCTAGCCACCTCTGTCATTGGCCAATGGACTTATGCACCAAATGGTCAAGGTGGCAGTGATGGGGATGACATATGTGCTTGGCAAAGACAAAGACTTCCATTTATCAAGGCTTATCTGGCTGTAGATACTACAGAACGCCAAATCTACCCACAGAAGAAGTCAACTGAGCCTTTGCTATGTCACCATTCCCTAGGGTCCCTTACCTTGTGCAAGATTGATTACATTGGACAGATTCCATCATAGAAGGCAGTGGATAGTTACTCTGCACATGGATTTGCGGTCCCACTGTAAAGACTATTGTGTTTTTCAGGAGTTTTAAATCTGTATGTATGTATGTAATAAATTTCTTGTTATATTTAGATCCCAAGTACTTAATCTTAGTTACATTTCAAATGGGGCTTTCTCTGACTACATGTCACCTTATTTATTGTTTGTGTACAGTAATACTATTAATTTAAAAAATATTAATTTTTAGTGTATCAGTATTAAATTATGTAGAAGACAAAAGGTAGAGTTATAAGCACTTATTATAATAATAGCAATTATAATTGCTCATGTGTTCACTTTTATTAAAATATTCGTTTCTTCATATAAGAAGAAATAAAGATACTGGCTAGTTTTCATTTCCACCTGCAAGACTCCCCTTAGCATTTTTTGCAGGGCAGATCTAGTGGTTATGAACTCTCTCAGCTTGTATTTATCAGAAAATATTAATATTTTAATTCCTTCCCAACTTTTGAAGGACAATTTTGCTATAGATACAGGATTCTTATTTCTTTTAGCACTTTGAATATGTCTTTCTGGCCTTCAAAGTTTCTGGTGAGAAATCTGCTGTCAATCTTATTGAGAATTCCTTGCATATAATGAGTTGTTTCTTGTTGCTTTCAAGATTCTCTCTTTGTCTTTATCTTTTAATTGTCTATAATGTATCTTTGTTTTGGGTCTCTTTGAGTTCATCCTACTCTGAGCTTTTGTTTTTAGTTTCTTAAATGTTTATATTCATATCTTAAATTTGGGACATGTTGACCCTTATTTCTTCAAATATTCTCTTCTTTTTCTGGAACTCCCACAATGCGCATGTTATTCTGGTTGATATTGCCTTATAGTTCCTTTAGATTTTGCCTGGTTTTTTTTTTTTTTAATCTTGTTTACTTTCTGTTCCTCAGATTTGGTAATTCATATTGTCCTTTCTTCACTTTTTGCTGATTCTTTTTTCCATCTCCTAAAATCTGCTTTTGAGTCCTATCAGTGAATATTTCATTTCAGTTATTGTATTTTTCAGCTCCAATTTTCATTCTATTGGGGCGGGGGTCAGGTTTCCTATGTCTTTACTGATACTTCTGTTTTGGTCACGCATCTTTTTCTTGATTTTCTCTGTGTCTTCCTTTAGTTCTTTGAGCTTCTTTAAAATAACTGTATTTATAGATCTGCCATCAGGTATTTTTCAGGGACAATTTCTGTTGGCTTGATTTTTGTTTTTTTTTTTGTCTGTTTTTGTTTTTTGTTGTTGAAAACTGGCCATTTGAAATAAATGCAATAACTCTGGAAATTAGGTTCCTTCCTCTGACCTCTCCCCAAGGTTGGTTGTGCTTTTGTTTTTGTGATTGATGTGAACTGCCACTGGGCCAAGATTAAGTGTTAGGTATAGACTTAAGCTTATTCTCTGAGCTTGCACCTTTCCTGGGCATGCAGTGATTTTCTAATACCCTTCGTATATGTGGTTACTTTTGAATGCCCTGGATTCATTGTCTGGTCCCCAGAGGAGGACATAGAGAAAAATGGAGTAGGTGGGGAGGGGAGGGGAGGAAAGCACTTTCCCTTTATATACCTTCGAAGTCACTTTAAGCAGAGGAAGAGGGGCTTGAAACAAGGAGGAAGGGGCAGGAACAATGGCCACTTGCCTTTCTGTCTGCATGTCTGTGCCAAAGTAGCAATCAGCAATCAGAGCATGGATTCCCCATATTATTAGGAGGACAGGGTCCTTTTGTCCACACTGGCTCCCACAGTCATAGCTACCTGCCATGGGGCTGAAGGCTATGAACTGGGTAGTTCATGAAGGTATGAACTGTGCTATGAGCTGAAATTGACTGAAATTAACTGCAATTTACTGCTCAAAAATTTCCCTGGAAGTTTCAAATCTTTAATAGGCTCCTGAGTTCCAAAATAGTTCTGTCAATCAAATTCAGTTAATGCAATTATTGCATAGGTGGAGAGACAGATGCTTGGTGCTTCCTCCTGTACCAGCTTCTCAGAATCCTCTCAGTAAAGGCTATTGAGTTTTGTATGTCAACTCTATTTTGCTATTTCACTGAATTATTTTATTGCTTGAGTTAGCTTTTATAAATCATTGGTTATCTGGAATTTTCCAGGTGTACTATTATATCATCTGAAAATAAGGATAGTTTTACTTATTTCCCCATTCTTGTGCTTTGCATTGATTTTTCTTATCTAATTGCATTGGATAAATCCTTTAGTATGGTAGAAGAATAGTAGAGGCAAGCTACCAGTTTTTGATAAAGAAATCATCACTCTTTCCCCAAAATAGAGGTCTGTGCTACATAAAATTAGAGTCTCAGGCTTCCCTGATGGTCCAGTGGGTAAGATTCCATGCTTCCACTGCAGGGGGTGCAGGTTTGATTCCTGGTCAAGGAACTAAGATCACACACGCTGCATGGTACAGCCAAAAACAAAACAAAACAAAAAACTAGTCTCGACAAAGTGTTAGAATTTTATAAAAAAAATAAAGCAAGAACATTTCTCAGAAGAGAGGGGTGTGAGTTTTCTTAACTATCCTGAAATAGTTAAGAAGGAAAATGTAAGTCTGATTACTAGCAATCACAGGCCCTTAATATTTCATACTCTGAACAATCAAGTTAGTGGGTCCTCCTTCCTGATAAATTGTGAAGTGACAAAAAGAATGGGTAGAGGCAGCCCCCCATTTGAGTAGCTTGGCTGAAATCCTTCTTCCCATTACAAATGCAGTGATGTATAGTTGCAGAAATGAATAAGAAGAAAGCATCCTTTGGAGTTTTCATTGGTGACTCTTCACCATGGCCTAAGGGTCAAGAAAGAGCTGGGTCCTTTAGGTTTTGTGTACATCTATTAAAAAGCCTATATATATATATATATATTTTTTTTTTTTAAGAGAAAGACAAGTGAAAGTCAAAGTTGCTTAGTTGTGTCCTACTCTTTGTGACCCCATGGACTGTACAGTCCATGAAATTCTCCAGGCCAGCATACTGAAGTGGGTGGCCTTTCCCTCCTCCAGGGGATCTTCCCAACCTAGAAATCGAACCCAGGTCTCCCCATTACAGGCGGATTCTTTTCCAACTGAGCTATGCGGAAAGAGAAGAAAAATGCTCCATGGAGCCATAGCTATCATTTGTCAATCAGATGCTTTAAAAGTGAAAAATTCACTGGAAAATCCGATTAGTTCTTGTCAGGTAGGTAGTTGCTCCAAATTGTGCTTACTAAATCATTTGGGAAATTGACAGAATTTTTCACTTCTTCCCAAAGTATTTAGTATAATGTAAACATTCAATTATTTTTTCAATAAATTCTTGAGTTAGAGTAAGGAAAACATCCACAAATAAATAATTCCCACAGAGTGAAATGGATTCTAGGATAGAGATGTACACAAAAGAAGTAGCTCCTAATTTTAATCCTGCTAGGGGGCAAATGAGCCTTAACATAAGAAGTTCCTTTATTAATTAAAGAAGAGCAGAAAGGTCTTCCTAAGCAGAAGGAACAAGCTGGTACAAAGAATAGAAACTTGAAATGGAATACCAGTTTAGAAAATGATAGGTGAATTGTTATGAGGGACTGGCATTTGAACTTGGCCTTCAGCTTTAGTCTATTCATGCTAACTTCATCTGATGGTGTCATAAGATACTATGGCTCTTCCCATCAGTTCCACTCACTGTCACTCTTGCATTAAATTACAAGTACTCTCTGCAGAGTGAAGGTCTCAGGAAACATTGAATTCCTCGTGTTCACTTCAAACCCCCAAATCTCTGCATGCTTCCGCTTCTGACCTGAGCTTACTTTTTGAAGCAATTTGCTTTTCCTCTTATCCCTCAGTCTAAGACACCGGGGCAGTCTTCACCTGATAAAACTGAAGTAAATTAAATCCTCTGTTGCTCTCTGAGCACCTAGTATCTGAGAAATGACAGAAAAGCCTGCTTTTTTCAGACAGAAATATCCTTCTCCAGAGATTCAAAGTAAGGATGATTGGAAGGGATGCCAGGAAATTCTCTTATTATTTTCCAACAAACTCTTAACACTTTCTGTATGTTTGTGAACCAGTTTGAAAACTTAAGGTTTTCTAGGGTACAACATTTTCCTACCACAAATATTCATTTGTGGAAATGAATATTAAGTAGACTCTGAATGTATCTCTCAGCCCAGGCATTTTGAAATGGATTTTCCAGCTATGGGATCCATCAACAACGCCATTAATTCACACACTGAGCTCTGATATTTCAACACTCTAAATGTCTGAGTTACATCAGCATAACTAACAGTCTCCATTCAGCATTTACTGAACTCAATTCCATTCAAGTGCCCAGGCATGATCTCTCAGAAGCATTTTAACTAATTTTCTGCTCCCTAAATTCTGTTTGTTATCAAACTCTGGTAGTTCTGCCAAGGAAACATCTTCTCTTCCTCCTTCTTTCTCTGTCTTTGACAAGCATTTACTGAGTGAATTCTTTGGGATAAGATCTTTTCTGCTTGTGTTTTCTTATCCCAGCCTGAGGTCTGCCGGATCCTATTGCCAGATCTTCCACTTTTCCAAGAGAACCCAGAACATATCACTTTATTATCTTTTTTTCTTTACCTTTTGACCAATTTCACCTATTTCACCCACTCTATACCCCCTGCCTCTGGAAGCCACCATTCTGCTCCCTGTAGCTATGAGTTCAGGGAGTTTTAGAATCTACATATAAGTGAGATCATACAGCATGTGTCTTTCTCTGGCTGACATATATAACAACATGATATTATATATAGTTAAAGCAGAGACATTACTTTGCCAACAAAGGTTCGTCTAGTCAAGGCTATGGTTTTTCCTGTGGTCATGTATGGATGTGAGAGTTGGACTGTGAAGAAGGCTGAGCGCCAAAGAATTGATGCTTTTGAACTGTGGTGTTGGAGAAGACTCTTGAGAGTCCCTTGGACTGCAAGGAGATCCCACCAGTCCATTCTGAAGGAGATCAGCCCTGGGATTTCTTTGGAAGGAATGATGCTAAAGCTGAAACTCCAGTACTTTGGCCACCTCATGCGAAGAGTTGACTCATTGGAAAAGACTCTGATGCTGGGAGGGACTGGGGGCAGGAGGAGAAGGGGACGACAGAGGATGAGATGGCTGGATGGCATCACTGACTCAATGGACGTGAGTCTCAGTGAACTCTGGGAGTTGGTGATGGACAGGGAGGCCTGGCGTGCTGCGATTCATGGGGTCGCAAAGAGTCGGACACGACTGAGCGACTGATCTGATCTGATCTAATCTGATATATATAATGTGATATCACATTTTCTTTGTTAAAAATTCTTCTTTATGTCTCTCACTTTCCTATCAGATTGTGATCTACTCCCAAACAGGAAATTTGTCCCTTAAGTGCTTGGTACGTGGTATGAACTACTAGACAGTCAGTCAGACAATCCTTCCGATACACTGGCCCCTCCGTGTATCACCTGCTCATCGTCCATGCTCTTGTCCCCTGTGCTGCCTCATTTTCTTATTGTCATGGGCATGCCCTGTTGTCATCACCAGTGACTATGCTCTCACCCATACGTCTATTTCCTGCTAGCCCACTCTCTGAATGCTACTTCCTGTCTCTCTAGCTTGAGTACTTCAAGTCCAACATCTGGACCCCCCAGAACCTTCAGTCCAATCCCTCCTCATGTCCCTTGCTTTCCTCCCTGCCCAGTTTATATTCCATGGTCTGACAGTCTAAGCACTGCGTTGCACATACCTTCAGTCCCTTGCAATTGCAATGTAGCTGTACGACAAGAATGCAAAGCTGATCGCATCCAGCTCTCCACCATTTCAAGTCTGCACTCCAGCAGCAAATGTGGCTGAAGATTATACCGCTAACCATGCCAGCCCTCTCATTCAGGGATGACCACAAACCCCGAGCAGCTTTGTGGGATACCAAGCAATCTTTGTGTCCTTTTCGGGTCTATTCATTCTCCTGCTCTCCCAATACCATGTTGCATCTTCTTCTCTCTCCTTAAGCCTCTAATGAGCTTCCTCACCAAAGAAGGGCCTGATTTTTATTTTGTTGAGAAAATTGAAGCAATGCAAAGAAAATTTCTAATAACATTCACCACATCTACTTAACCATGTGACTTTTTACCTACCTCATCTGTCTATCTGTACATCTACCAACCTACCTTCTATCTATCCACCTATCCATCCATCCATCCTTTTATCCATCATCTGTTCTTTTTCTTCCTGGTACAACAGATGAATTGTCCTCTCTCTTATCCCTGGCATTCTCTCCACATTCCATGCTAGCTCTCCACTTCTCTCTTCCACTCAATGATGGCTTTCCAGCAGTTGGCTCCACTCTTCACTCCCCATTGCATCATCAGAATTTCCCTTCTTGGATCAATCCTTCAACAAGTAGACACGCTGCTGTTTCTCCTGTGAGTGAGTGAGTGAGTGAAAGTTGCTCAGTCGTGTCTGACTTTGCGACTCCATGGACAATACAGTCCATGGAATTCTCCAGGCCAGAATACTGGAGTGGGTAGCCTTTTCCTTCTACAGGGGATCTTCCCAACCCAGGAATCGAACTGGGGTCTCCTGCATTGCAGGAAGATTCTTTGCCAACTGACCTATCAGGGAAGTCCATTTCTCCTATACTAACAATAAGCTCTCTCAACCTCCACCAATATTTGTTCTAATGTTTTACTCTCCTTCAGAGCAAAACTCTTCAAAAAAGTGTCTGGATTCACAGTCTCCATTGCTTCTTTACCCATTCTTTTTTTTTTAAACCTACTCCAGTCAGATTTTTTCCCCCAGCATTCTGCTTAAACTGCAACTGCTACAGTTGTCAGATTGATAAATTCAATTTTTATCCTCCTTTACTTATCAGTAGAGTGATCATATACTAATTTACCTTCCAAAACAATACTTTTCAAAGTGACATGGTGCTATTTGATATCAGTATTTTTTATAACTTGTATAAAATGGGGCCACCTCAGGAAAACCTCTACTACATATTTATTGCTGCTGCTAAGTCGCTTCAGTCATGTCCGACTCTGTGCGACCCCATAGACGGCAGCCCACCAGGCTCCCCCATCCCTGGGATTCTCCAGGCAAGAACACTGGAGTGGCTTGCCATTTATTAATTTATCGCTAAATTCTTAACTAGAGAGTACGTCACTTAGAGTCTGATATTTATGTCTGCTTTTTTATTAGGTTTCTTCTGTGCCCAGAAAAGCTGTTGAGTATTAGGTGCCTGATTATTCAGGGAGAACATAGTAGGTTGTTAATGAAAGTTGAATAATCAGTGGTTGAATACATAACAACCTACCCCATGATGATTTTCGGTACAAGGGATCCAACTGATGTGGACTAACTGTGCATTCATGCCCCACTGATTGGAGGTTTCCTTCTGAGTGGAGTCACAGCCCTGGAGACACCTCATTGGTGGCATTGCTTCCAGCTCTTTATTTCATCGTAGCCCTTTGGCCAGTTCCTTGAACAAGCTTCAGGGCATGTCTAGCCTGGCATTGACTTATTTGCTTTCTCTTCCCAGGATTAGAAGCATCATGTCAGAGGTCACCCAGTTCAGTTCAGTTCAGTCTGTCAGTCACATCTGACTCTTTGCGACCCCATGAATCACAGCACGCCAGGCCTCCCTGTCCATCACCAACTCCCGGAGTTTACCTAAACTCATGTCCATCGAGTTGGTGATGCCATCCAGCCATCTCATCCTCTGTCGTCCCCTTCTCCTCCTGCCTCCAATCCCTCCCAGCATCAGAGTCTTTTCCAATGAGTCAGCTCTTCGCATCAGGTGGCCAAAGTATTGGAGTTTCAGCTTTAGCATCAGTCCTTCCAATGAACACCCAGGATTGATCTCCTTTAGGATGGACTGGTTGGATCTCCTTGCAGTCCAAGGGACTCTCAAGAGTCTTCTCCAACACCACAGTTCAAAAGCATCAATTCTTTGGTGCTCAGCTTTCTCCACAGTCCAACTCTCACATCCACACATGACCACTGGAAAAACAATAGCCTTGACTAGACAGATCTTTGTTGGCAAAGTAATGTCTCTGATTTTGAGTATGCTATCTAGCTTGGTCATAACTTTCCTTCCAAGTAGTGTCTTTTAATTTAATGGCTGCAGTCACCATCTGCAGTGATTTTGGAGCTCCCCAAAATAAAGTCTGACATTGTTTCCACTGTTTCCCCATCTATCTGCCATGAAGTGATGGGACCAGATGCCATGATCTTAGTTTTCTGAATGTTGAGCTTTAAGCCAAGTTTTTCACTCTCCACTTTCACTTTCATCAAGAGGCCCTTTAGTTTCTCTTCACTTTCTGCCATAAGAGTGGTGTCATCTGTATATCTGAAGCTATTGGTATTTCTCCCAGCAATCTTGATTCCTGCTTGTGCTTCTTCCAGCCCAGCGTTTCTCCTGATGTACTCTGCATAGAAGTTAAATAAGTAGGGTGACAATATACAACCTTGACGTACTCTTTTTCCTATTTGGAACCAGTCTGTTGTTCCATGTCCAGTTCTAACTGTTGCTTCCTGACCTGCATACAGGTTTCTCAAGAGGCAGGTCAGGTGGTCTGGTATTCCCATCTCTTTCAGAATTTTCCACAGTTTATTGTGATCCACACAGTCAAAGGCTTTGGCATAGTCAATAAAGCAGAAATAGATGTTTTTCTAGAACTCTCTTGCCTCTTGAATGATCCATCAGATGCTGGCAATTTGATCTCTGGTTCCTCTGCCTTTTCTAAAACCAGCTCGAACATCTGGAAGTTCACGGTTCACATATTGTTGAAGCCTGGCTTGGAGAATTTTAAGCATTACTTTTCTAGTGTGTGAGATGAGTGCAACTGTGCCATAGTTTGAACATTCTTTGGCATTGCCTTTCTTTGGGATTGGAATGAAAACTGATCTTTTCCAGTGCTGTGGCCATTGCTGAGTTTTCCAAGTTTGCTGGCATATTGAGTGCAGCACTTTCATAGCATCATCTTCCAGGATTTGAAAGAGCTCACCTGGAATTCCATCACCTCCACTGGCTTTGTTCATAGTGATGCTTTCTAAGGCCCACTTGACTTCACATTCCAGAACGTCTGGCTCTAGGTGAGTGATCACACCACAATTATCTTGGTTGTGAAGATCTTTTTTGTAAAGTTCTGTGTATTCTTGTCTAAGAGAGGACCATCTCCCCATTGAGAGAGGACCATCTCCGCATTGTGCCAGTGAGCACTCCTGTATTGCTGGTGACTCAGAACTCTCATTTCCCCCCTGAGATAATCCTCTCTGGGTTTAGAGAAAAGGTAACTGCAAGAGATCAGGAGCAATTACCCCTCCCCAAAGAAAGGATGACAGGCACTCGCTGGGTGTTCTTTTAAAGCTTATTTTTAATTCTGAGCAGAACCTACTTATCCTTTCTTGTATGAGGTGAGACCATAACAACTCTGTGTTATCCAGCCAGAAGCAATTTTCCATTTCAGTAAAAGCTCTACCTTCATCATCATTGAGTCCACCAATTTATCCCAATATATTCACACACACATATATGTTTACACAACATGTCTAGCTAAATATATATATCCAACTATATGCAAAAAGATTATACATCATATGGATTTGTGTACCTCTGTATTTTTGTGTATTACATGCATATTTTAACTTACTCACCATATGTAGAGAGTAATTTTTTTCCTCTCTTGGAACTCAAAGCAATTTGTCACAACTTTGCCACTCTGATGCTTCTTAAGGAACAAGGATTGGCAAAGATTTTTAAGGAACCATTTGAAAAACATGTGACCTGACAGTTAAGTAGAGTGTTCTTAGAGTGTGCCTGACAAGGACAAAATTATGTCTAATTGCCACCCCCAGCATCCTTTCTGAGGAGGAGGGTGCGGCAGCTACTGCAGCCCCCTTGTTGACAAGTGTGGGTTGGCAGGTTGAGAGGCTGCCTCAGAACAGGGAGATGTCAGCGAGCAGAGGAGCCCAGGGTCTGCGTGGCTGGTGACAGGTGGGCAAAGGCAAACCCTTCGTGGTGTTTGGGAAGGAGGCGTGCAAATGGGGATTTTATGAAGCCTTCTGTGGGGCACATAATCTCCTCACTACCTAATATCTTCACTACAAAGTTTTCAGTGGTGTTTGGAGGCAAGTGGATTCTTCTAAGCAATAAAAAGTACATCCAGTGCTTTTCAAAGTCCTCACAGTGGATGGCAGATATCTGGACTGTCTCTCATCAAATGCCCAACTCCTCCCCCATGGTCAGAGGATGCAACCATAGGGACAGGTATTAAGGTTGACCAGAAAGAAGAACATGGAAGTTGCACATTGAGGTTTTCATTACAAAGGGGGAAAGATAGGAAAATAAGAGACAGTGTGTGGGAAAGATTCTTGGAAAGCCTGAATGCCTCTTCTGGTCTTTGCTTTTGGGACCCACAAACAACCTTAGCTCTGTTGGCTTTGGTCCCAAAATTACAAAAGATGATGCACAGTTGATGAGTGGGAATTCAGTTCAGTCCAGTCATCAGAGCCATTTACAGGCCAGGAGATGAGGATCCCAACATGCAAATCCACATGAAAAGTAATTTTGCTTCCCTATTCATCAATAACATGAAAAAGCTGTTATGCAGTCTTCACGGGCACATAGTTCATCCTCTGCTTTCATTTCAAATAACAAAAAATGGGACTTTGGGAGGTTAAGTCACTTACTGAAGGTCACTCAGCTGAAATCATCATCATCTTCATCATCACAGTCATTACCATCCTCGGAATCACTGTTTGTGAATTACTCTGTACCATACACTGCACACCTGGCCTTTCCTGTGGAACAGGAAACGAGAGAAGCACAGGCGCCACAGTGAAGACCCAGCACAGTCAAAAAAGCAGACCCAAGACTCAAACTCAACTCTCATCACTCCAAGCAGTATACTCCTTCTCTTCTCTCCTGCCTCCATCCCTCTGCCAGGCCACAGTAAAGCTAACTTGGGATTCTGGAGAAAAGTTCTGACGTGTAAGATCAATGGTGATTCCTGAGAAAGCAAAAAGGAGATTGCTCCTTCACTAACCTAGGAAGAAGAAGATGAGATCAGGAAGCAGAAACTCTTGCTAGCAATCCCTTATTTATCTAATACTAACATATAAATGTGTTTTTTCAAGTTCATTGTGTTCTTTATTCCTCTGTAGCTTGGCCTGAGACCCAGGACTTTGGTCTTTTATCAGAGAGAAGGGAAAGGAATGGGACTGGGGTGGAAAAGTGTGTGTTCAATGGGGATTTCTGGTTCTAGAATGAAAATAATGTAGGTCATACTTGTCTAGTTTTAGTAATAAAGGCAGCACAAGTAGATTCTCACTCTAGGGAGTGAGAGCTGGTCAGGCAGTTGTCTACTGGGTCATTATGCTTGACTCTAATGGCAATTGTCTAAAGTGAAAGATTTATATACAGATATCACCAGATCACACAACCATACTGACAATTATAAGTATTTTACATTTAATAGGAGATAAGTTCAACACATAGGAAGGAGGAAAGAGGTAGTTAAAAAGCAATGAAAAAAGTACAAAAAATACTTAGCAGTAGAAAAAGAAAGAACCACAATGGTGCTTTCTAGTTGTTATATTAGCAGTTTCCTTAGTACATCATGGCTTTACTTCTTCCTTCGGACCAGAACCGTGTGAGTATTCCAGGTACAGCGCATTCTGGAAGGAGATAGAAGGAAAGCCTCCCTGTCTCTCAACTTTCTTCCTGCACTTACATTTTTCTGGGAAACTGACCCACTGTATCACCTAGAAGTGTGGTTTCTTGCTGAGAAGCTTCAGGGATCTCAGGCCGGCAACCTTTAGTCAGCACAGGGAAGCCCTCCTGCTCTTTATCTCTCTGGATCTTTGATGTGGGAATCTGGAAGAGGGAGCTTTGAAACTCTGTTGTCCAGCATGCCCCTTCCTTAGGATCACATGTAGGGTCACAGTTGTGGTGGCAGTTGTGTCTGCTGGTTTCTGAGGGGCCCTGAGCAAGACCTGAGCAAGGTCTTACTAGGGAACAGCAGCCCATTTAACCCCCACACTAGATCTGTGAGATGCGGAGTTTTGTAACCTTCAATTTCTCTTCTAATGCCTGAAGTCTCTTCCTGAGGCTATTCTAAGAATGAATCCTCTCACCCTTAGGTCTTTCTTTAAAAGACACCTACTAGAAGAGAATTTTCCAGAACATCCTCTCTGTGCTGGCCTTGATCCAATCAGATTTCTTTCCTATGTGGATCATCACCATGAGGAATTATTTGGTTTGTACTTGTTTTCTTGTTTCAGGTCAGTTCAGTCACTCAGTCATGTCCGACTCTTTGTGACCCCATGAATCGCAGCACGCCAGGCCTCCCTGTCCGTCACCAACTCCCGGAGTTCACCCAGACTCACGTCCATCGAGTCAGTGATGCCATCCAGCCATCTCAGCCTCTGTCATCCCATTCTCCTCCTGCCCCCAATCCCTCCCAGCATCAAAGTCTTTTCCAATGAGTCAACTCTTCACATGAGGTGGCCAAAGTACTGGAGTTTCAGCTTTAGCATCATTCCTTCCAAAGAAATCCCAGGGCTGATCTCCTTCACAATGGACTGGTTGGATCTCCTTGCAGTCCAAGGGACTCCCAAGAGTTTTCTCCAACACCACAGTTCAAAAGCATCAATTCTTCGGCACTCAGCCTTCTTCACAGTCCAACTCTCACATCCATACATGACCACAGGAAAAACCATAGCCTTGACTAGACGAACCTTTGTTGGCAAAGTAATGTCTCTGCTTTTGAATATGCTATCTAGGTTGGTCATAACTTTTCTTCCAAGGAGTAAGTGTCTTTTAATTTCATGGCTGCAGTCACCATCTGCAGTGATTTTGGAGCCCCCCAAAATAAAGTCTGACACTGTTTCCACTGTTTCCCCATCTATTTCCCATGAAGTGATGGGACCGGATGCCATGATCTTCGTTTTCTGAATGTTGAGCTTTAAGCCAACTTTTTCACTCTCCACTTTCACTTTCATCAAGAGGCTTTTGAGTTCCTCTTCACTTTCTGCCATAAGGGTGGTGTCATCTGCATATCTGAGGTTATTGATATTTCTCCCAGCGATCTTGATTCCAGCTTGTGCTTCTTCCAGTCCAGCGTTTCTCATGATGTACTCTTCATAGAAGTTAAATAAGCAGGGTGACAGTATACAGCCTTGATGTACTCCTTTTCCTATTTGGAACCAGTCTGTTGTTCCATGTCCAGTTCTAACTGTTGCTTCCTGACCTGCATACAAATATCTCAAGAGGCAGGTCTGGTGGTCTGGTATTCCCATCTCTTTCAGAATTTTCCACAGTTTATTGTGATCCACACAGTCAAAGGCTTTGGCATAGTCAATAAAGCAGAAATAGATGTTTTCCTGGAACTCTCTTGCTTTTTCGATGATCCAGCAGATGTTGGCAATTTGATCTCTGGTTCCTCTGCCTTTTCTAAAACCAGCTTGAACATCATGAAGTTCATGGTTCACGTATTGCTGAAGCCTGGCTTGGAGAATTTTAAGCATCACTTTACTAGCGTGTGAGATGAGTGCAATTGTGCGGTAGTTTGAGCATTCTTTAGCATTGCCTTTCTTTGGGATTGGAATAAATCCTACCAACTGCAAGTCTCTGGAGAGCAGGGAACTTCTTTAGCTTTCCTCGGTGCCTGTCATCATTCCTGACCTGTAACAGAAACTTGGTGAATGCAGAGCAGGATGAGGCTCAGAGTGGTTGCATAGCTTACCAAATGCCACACAGCTGGTATGAGGCTGATCTGGAGTCAGACCTAGGGTCACGGATTCCAGAACCTGGGTGTTTTCTCTGTACTTTAGCACAGCTAGGAGTATGCAATAAGTACATAACTCTTCAATTCAGTCACTCAGTCGTGTCTGACTCTTTGCGACCTCATGGACTGCAGCATGCCAGGCCTCCCTGTCCATCACCAACTCCCGGAGCTTGCTCAAACTCATGTCCATCATGTCGGTGAGGCCATCCAACTATCTCAACCTCTATCATCCCCTTCTCCTCCTGCCCTCAATCTTTCCCAGCATCAGAGTCTTTTCCGGTGAGTCAGTTCTTTGCATCAGGTGGCCAAAGTATTGGAGTTTCAGCTTCAGCATCAGTCCTTCCAATGAATATTCAGGACTGATTTCCTTTAGGATGGACTGGTTGGATCTCCTTGCAGTCCAAAGGACTCTCAAGAGTCTCCTCCAGCACCACAGTTCAAAAGCATCAGTTCTTCGGCACTCAGCCTTCTTTATAGTCCAACTCTCACATCCATATGTGACTACTGGAAAAACCATAGCTTTGACTAGATGGACCTTTGTTGGCAAAGTAATGTCTCTGCTTTTGAATATGCTGTCTATGTTGGTCATAGCTTTTCTTCCAAGGAGCAAGTGTCTTTTAATTTCATGGCTGCAGTCACCATCTGCAGTGATTTTGAGACCCAAGAAAATAAAGTCTGTTGCTGTTTCCATTGTTTCCCCATCTATTTGCCATGGAGTGATGGGACAAAATGCCATGATCTTAGTTTTTTGAACAACATAACTCTTATTGAACCCATTAATTTTATTTCTTAAAACCCATCTCCCCTGTCCCCAGCCTGGCTAGGATCAGAAAGCAGAGTTTAAGTTTACAACTCTCACTTAGGAAAAACAATCTGATTTAGGGCAATAACGAGTCATGATACCACTGAGTTTTGCTAAATTAATTGGTGCAAGCCTTGTCTCCCATGACAGTATGTTGAAACCTAGGGGCATTTATCCTAAGACACTCAAGTAGATGCAGGACTAATAAAGGCTGAAGGGTTTAGCTACTCATAGGGAAAGCAGAAGGCTGGTGATGCCAGCTACAAAAGATATACTTCACCGGGAGGAAAGAAGTTAAAACCAACTCAGCATTAATATCTACAGGCTCAACCATTTCTTTTGCTTTCATTGTAAACAGTCTAAACTTATTAAAGGCAGTTTGATGTGAAGAAATGGCCTTGAACAATGCTGACACTACTATTTTTATTGTTGGGATCTTTTCTGGTCAAATGTCCACATCGATGTGATTGTAGGGAACACTCCATGTTAGATCCTGTTTTCATTAATGTTTGTCATCAATATATACTTCCTTGTGGCTAAAATAGGGCTTCCCAGGCACTAGTGGTAAAGAATCTGCCTGCCAATTCACCAGACTAAGAGACAAGAGTTGATCCCTGGGTTGGCAAGATCCCCAGGAGAAGGGCATGGAAACCCACTTCAGTATTCTTACCTGGATAATCCCATGGATGGAGGAGGCTGGTGGGCTACAGTCCATAGGGTCGCACAGAGTCAGACACGACTGAAGCGACTTAGCACAATAGCTGATTCACTCTGCTGAGCAGCGGAAACTAACACCATGATATAAAGAAACAGTACTCTACGGACATACTCTATTCTCAATAAATACTTGTTAAACACATGAATTTAGAAGAATTTCAATGGGAAAACAATTCCCTAGGTTCCTGACTTATAACTTAACCAGAGTTTGAGCAGCAGAAATTAAAACAAAAAGTAGAAGGAGGAACTCTAAACCAGAGACATTTTTCTTGTGTTGCTGTTTCCTTTCTGAGACTCAGTTCAGAACTCCATGTAAGGTCACCGTGAAAGTAAAAGTGAAAGTTGCTCAGTTGTGTCTGACTCTGTGTGACCCCATGGACTATCCAGTTCGTGGAATTCTCCAGGCCAGAATACAGGAGTGGGTAGCCTTTCCCTTCTCCAGGGGATCTTCCCAACCCAGGGATTGAACCCAGGTCTCCCACACTGCAGGCAGATTCTTCACCAGCTGAGCCACAAGGGAAGCCCAAGGATACTGGAGTGGGTAACTTTGGTCAGTATTGTTGAACCTGTCAATCTTGTCTCAAATTCCATAGAAAGAAGAGCGCTCAGACAAGATGCGGTGGTCACTGTGTGTCTCTTGCTGGAAACGGCATGGCTCTAATTACTGCAGTTTCTCCAGAACCGAAAATGTGCTTTCATTAATTCAGCCAGACTGGGTGCTTCTCTTGCCTGACCAAGTTGGCTCAGGCTTTCAAAGAAAAGGTGACATTTTCTTTTCTCAGAAAATGCTCATTGCCCTGGCTGCATGGTGTTTTAGCTCTGCTTTGAAATCAGATTCTCCACCCTTGACCTCCTCCATTCTCTGAGCCCCCTGAGCTGGTAATGGCTTTGACCTAGTGTGCACTAGCTTTGTGAAGTCTTTTGGGACCAAGTATATGTACATCAGTCTACCTGTAGAAAGCAACCGGGTAGCAGCTGGCTACTATCTGAGTGGAGAAAAACTCATTAGGATCTAAGCTAACATTATCTTTTGCTGCAAAAACTGGGCTCAAGGACTGACTTTCTCATCAACTCTTGGGGCAGCATAGAAAATTAAATTAACCTGACTTGGAAAATAATAATAATTATAAATATAATTATAAATTGATTATAACTATAGATTATAAAAATAAATATAACTATAAAAATAAGGCATATATTTTGAACGTGGCAGACAGAATCATGGCTCCTCAGAGCTGTCCTTGTCCTAATTTCTAGAATACGTGAGTATATTTGGTTACAGGGAAAAAGGAGACTAAGGTTGCTAGTCATCTGACTTTAAAAGAAGGAGATTATCCTGGATTATCCAGGTGGGCCCAAAATAATTAGAAGGATCCTTAAAAGTGGAGGATGGAAGTAGAAGAGACCAGAATACATCTCTGAACAAGACCTGGGAGCTTTTGCGAAGCTCAGGCCCCACCCCAGACAGAGTGAATGATAATCTGCACTGGGGCAGGATCCCTGGGTCCTGAGAGAAGAGCTCCTCCAAACTCTGGTCAATGATGGTTGACAGGGCAGGATCCCTGGGTCCTGAGAGAAGAGCTCCTCCAAACTCTGGTCAATGATGGTTGACAGATCTCATTTTTCCAGAGAAGCCAGGAAAACAGGATTTTTATGTGAAATGTCTTTATTTTTTAATCCTTTATAAGATCAGCACAAAATTTGGCCTACGGGCCACCACTTTGCAACCCCTTCTCTATCTTCTTCACTCTGCTTCTCTGAAAGACTTGGGATTCTGGTCCTGGTTTGAGCATTGGTGAGATGGTAATATTGAAGAAATCACTTCTTATTTGTCATTTCCAGCTCCCTCATCTGCAAAATGAGGGCGGATAATGACACCCATTGTTCTATTTCTCATGAATGTTGGAGGCAGTAGGTTTAATACATTCTTCTCAGAGGCAAACTTGGGTGCTTATTTCAATCATTTTTATTGTAGAGTTAGTGAAATAAGCATTAGCATCAAATACCTTTGGCCTATAGTGCTATGGATTTCTAAAATTTGCAACAAAATGAAAATAAAGCCATGAACCCCAATATAGTTTAAATTAATAAAATTGTTTACAGGTTAATATGACAGACAGATGGATGATGCTTTGCTGAGTGCATTGGCTGATGGATCTTTGGGTCCACTATGCTTAGGCTGTGTGAGTCATATGGGGTACCCTGGTTCTCACATCTTTGTTTCTACTTATATCACTGCAATTTTATTCATAGGGAGGCCATGACATCATTCGGTCCTCATATGTCACACTGACGTCTGAGATGTGATTTAGACTTTGTTCCATGGATTCAACACATTCTACACAATAAAGCAAGCACAGGCACTGGAATCCCACAGCTGTCTTCCACTCTACACTGGTCAGCCCAGCGTCCCCGAGCCAGCTCCCACGCTTACATTAATTTTAAACAGACTATCAACAAAATGAAAACAAAATTTAGAATCCTTGTTGACATCCTAGGACCCTCCAAAGACAACTGCGGATGCCCTAGGATTCACAACCCAGTTTAAGGAACAGCAGGGCTGGGGAGAAAAGTCAAGCCTCAGCATATGGCTGGCCCAGGCTTTGATCCCCGCCCCGCCCAGAGCAGTGTGCGGTGCTCTGCCCACTGTGTCATCTCAGGCAAGTTCCCCCCACCACGGAGCGTGCGTCTCTCATTTATAAAGGGAGGACAGCAGTAGTACCTACCTGGCTGAGTTTTTGTTAAGACCAGATGTGCAGTTATCGAAAGGGCCAGGACCCAGGCCACAGTGGCCTCTATTACGGTGAGCATCACACGCAGTGATGAAGGTGGAAGTGTTTTGAAGACTGTAAATGGTTTACATGCTAGCGTTCTGTCATTATATCAAGAGGCTGGTTAGGAACTAGAATGAGCTTAAAGTATGACCTCCTTCTGGAGATTTGCCTTTCAAACAGATGTATGTATTAAAGCTGAAGCGATAGAGCTTGTAGGAAAATTTTGGTGTGGCTAAGTGGTATGGTAGGGATATTTTCAACTTGGAGGAGCTTTTGCAAATATACTATGCAACTGGCTCAGGAGACAGATATTCTTAGGTTATAATTTGGTTTCCAGGGTGGAATGCTAGTGGTAAAGAATCCTCTGCCTGCCAATGTAGGAAATGCAAGAGATGCAGGTTTGATCCCTGGGTCAGGAAGATTCCCTGAGAAGGAAATGGCACCCCTCTCCAGTATCCTTGTCTGGAGCATATGGACAGAGAAGCCTGGTGGGCTACAGTCCATGGGATCGCGAAGGGTCGGACATGATTGAGCACAGCACAAGATGGGAGGGCATATTTGATGAACAACTTCTCCTTTCTAAAGGAAGTTGCATTTACCAATATGAATTCTGAGTTCTTTGCTCACTAAGTAGAGGAGAATGTCAGTTCTGTAGTCCCCATTTTTAGTAAGTGTTTCTTTCATTGAAAGCCAAGTCCTAAGTAATTTACAACCACCCCCTGAAAATATCATTGTTGCCAGCTGTCCCTTCATTCCAGGAGTGGTTTTATGGAGAAATAAAAGTGTTCGTGGAATCTCAAGTGTCTCCATTGTGGTACCTTTTTACCTCTTTGATTGCAGTGTCCATAAATACAAACTCATAATGTCCATAAGTATGTGAGCCACACCCATGCCCTTGGCATACAGTGGCTGAGGCCCGCTATCTTGGTCTAGGACAGCTTCCCCATTTCTCCCGGTGAGAGCAAGTGGCTGTGCGCACATGAGGACCACCTGTCCTGCTCTGCCTGACTGATTTCCTCTCTGCTTCTCGGCTCCATCTCTTACACTTGAGAGTTTAACCAGGACTCTCCTGGCCCTTGACTCTAGGCCTCATATTCATGGCACTAGTTTCAGAAAAAGGTACTTGCAAGGCTGGAGGAAGCACACGTGGGGGCCAGGACTGCACCTTGGCATCTTCAGGATCTGGTCCAGTCCAGACCAAGAACTTAGCCAATTGCTTGGGGTTGTTGTAGCAAAAGTGGCCCAGAGCTGGCACCCAGCTATGAAACGAAGGTCAGCTCTTTTGTCGCTTGACAGAGAGGAAACATGATTGTAAAAATGCTTTCTTTCCAGCAGCTAAAACCCATTCTCTGTGCTAACTCTAACATGGAGGTCATGAGAAAGAGAATTTTAATGGACTAGCAATTACTACAAATGATGACTCTGAAATGTTATCTTATAAATTTTACCAAACCAATGTGCCAAGGAGCATAGGCCTGTAAATGCAGGTGATTAGAGTCATCTTCTATTATGTTTCTTTGTCAGTTGCTAACAAATTGTGCCATGTGTACTCACTATCTTTACTTGTTTACTCAGTCCTTCTTTTATGCATTCATTCATTCATTCAGCAAACTGTTATTAGCATCTAATGAGTCTAAGACTCTTGGATTTAGTCCAAGAGTCTTACTGGACTGAATCCAATAAGTCCTTGCATTCAGTTCAGTTCAGTCACTCAGTCATGTCCGACTCTTTCCAACCCCATGAACCGCGGCACGCCAGGCCTCCCTGTCCATCACCAACTCCTGGAGTCCACCCAAACCCATGTCGATTGAGTCGGTGATGCCATCCAACCATCTCATCCTCTGTCATCCCCTTCGACTCCTGCCCTCAATCTTTCCCAGCATCAGGGTCTTTTCAAATGAGTCAGCTTTCGCATCAGGTGGCCAAAGTATTGGAGTTTCAGGTTCAACATCAGTCCTTCCAGTGAACACCCAGGACTGATCTCCTTTAGGATAAACTGGTTGGATCTCCTTGCAGTCCAAGGGACTCTTAAGAGTCTTCTCCAGCACCACAGTTCAAAAGCATCAATTCTTTGGCGCTCAGCCTTCTTTATAGTTCAACTCTCACATTGGAAAAACCATAGCGTTGACTAGACAGACCTTTGTTGACAAAGTAATGACTCTGCTTTTTAATATGCTATCTAGGTTGGTCATAACTTTCCTTTCAAGGAGTAAGCATCTTAATTTCATGGCTGCAATCACCATCTGCAGTGATCTTGGAGCCCAAAAAAATAAAGTATGACACTGTTTCTACTGTTTCCCATCTATTTCCCATGAAGTGATGGGACCGGATGCCATGATCTTCGTTTTCTGAATGTTGAGCTTTAAGCCAACTTTTTCACTCTCTTCTTTCACTCTCATCAAGAGTCTCTTTAGTTCTTCGTCACTTTCTGCCATAAGGGTGGTGTCATCTGCATATCTGAGGTTATTGATATTTCTCCCAGCAATCTTGATTCCAGCTTGTGTTTCTTCCAGTCCAGTGTTTCTCATGATGTACTCTGCATATAAGTTAAATAAGCATCGTAACAATATACAGCCTTGACGTACTCCTTTTCCTATTTGGAACCAGTCTGTTGTTCCATGTCCAGTTCTAACTTGCTGCTTTCTGACCTGCATACAGATTTCTCAAGAGGCAGGTCAGGTGGTCTGGTATTCCCATCTCTTGAAGAGTTTTCCACAGTTTGTTGTGATCCACACAGTCAAAGGCTTTGGCATAGTCAATAAAGCAGAAATAGATGTTTTTCTGGAACTCTCTTGCTTTTTCCATTATTCAGCAGATGTTGACAATTTGATCTCTGGTTCCTCTGCCTTTTCTAAAACCAGCTTGAACATCTGGAAGTCCATGGTTCATGTATTGGTGAAGCCTGGCTTGGAGAATTTTGAGCATTACTTTACTAGCATGTGAGATGAGTGCAATCGTGTGGTAGTTTGAGCATTCTTTGGATTACAGTGGTGAATTACAGTCCAAAAAACAATCAATACTGTTATAGCATGAGGAAAAAATTAAGAGGGAGTTTGGGTCTTGAGTATCAGGGGACCAGACAACTTTTATTCTCAGGATGGATTGGCCTGGTGACTTTGGTTGTGGTGAGACATGCACAGAGTGGGGATACATTGGGAGGTGGAATTGATAAGCCAAATAGGCTAAAAAACTTCTACAGGATCTGGCCTGACTTACTAGATACTAACTGCCTTCAGGGAAGTGTTGCCTCAGCAATAAATAAAATATGATAAGGGAGGGTCAGGGGAGATTTTCAGTGTTCCAGGGACCCTGATTAATAACATCACTATAAATTCATTTGCTCTTCCTCCCTTCATCTGTCCCAGCTCTTTTCTTCATTCATTTCCACCAACATTTAATGAACATGAGCTACATCTTAGGTGGGGCTTCCCTGGTGGCTTAGTGGTAAAAAAAACCCATCGGCTAATGCAGTAGACATAGGTTCCATCCCTAGATTGGGAAGATTCCCTGGACAAGGAAATGGCAATCCGCTCCAGTATTCTTGCCTGGAAAAGCCTTGGGCAAAGGAGCCTGATGGGCTGCAGTCACAAAAGTCAGACACGACTTAGTGACTAAACGACATATATGTATATATGTACACACACCACATTTTCTTTATCCATTCATCTGCTAACTGGTTTTGTATCTGTGCTAATATAAATTATGCTACTATGAACACTGGGGTGCATGTTTCTTTTTGAATTAGTGTTTTTGTTTTCTTCAGAAAAATACCCAGAAGTGGAATTTCTGGATCATTTCGTAGTTCTAGTTTTAATTTTTTGAGGAACCTCCATACTGTTTTCCATAGTGGCTGCATTCACTTACATTCCTACCAACAGTGAACTAGGATTCTCTTCTCCACATATTCACCAACAATTTGTTATTTGTTGTCTTTTTATAATAGCCATTCTGACAGAGGTGATAGCTCATGTTCTTCATTCCAAATTTCCAGTTGATATAATTTTCCTTTTCCTTGAATAACATTTCTTGTTGAAATATTTAGGCTAGTAATGTTTGTAAGAGAAATTATTTCTTCAAGGATTTTATCTTTATTGTTAGTTTTAATAATACGATAATGATGCTTTTCTTTGTTAATTTTGCTTGGTGTTCTAGTTGCTTGGACTTGTAGGTTTTCAAATTGGGAAACATTTGGCCAGTATTTCTTCAAATAATTTTTTCTGTCCCTTCCACCCCCTGTCCTGCCATGCACGTCCTTTTGGAACCCCATTTATGAGCACATTAGACCACTTGACATTGCCAAATGTTTTCTAATATGTGAAAACCAATTTTTAATATATTTTATTTGTTTTTCTAGTTGCTTAAGGTGGGAATATAGATTCTCTCCTTGTTATTCCATCATAGCCAGAAGCATATTGCCTTATCTCCATTTTTGAAAGAGTATTTTCCTCTAGGAATGGAATTCCTGGTTGATGGTTCTTTTTCTCCTTTGCCCCTTTAAAGATGTCTTCTGACTTGCACAGTTTCGGATAAAAATCTTGCTATAATTCATATCTTTGATACTCTGTACTTAGCATAATTTTTCTCAGCTGCCTTCAAGATTTCCTTTTTATCTTTGGTTTTCACTAGTTTGAATACGTCGTGTGTAGGCATTTGGGAAGGATTTGGGTAGGAGGAGTATTTATTCTGCTACAGTTCTTTAGGATTTTTGGATACATGATAGATGTCTTTGGACAATTTTCAATCATCTTTTCATATATTTATTATACTCTATTTTTCTTTCTTCTCCTTTTGAAATTCCAATTATACTCAGATTCATCTAGGCATAGCCTGACTAGGAATATCTTAGGAAAGGATTCAGGACAGGAAACCCATTCTTAAAATAGTCTATGATGTTTATAGAAGAAGAGGATCAGGGAATATCTAGGTGACTGTGCTATAATGGGACTTTCCTTGTTGAAGAAATGACCTTTATGGAAAAGGGGGTCCTTTTTGGCCCAGTGACTGGAAATCAGCCTTTTTGTTTTTTTTTCCACTAAGTAAATTCAGAACTGATGGCTCAGTGTTCTTACTAAGCTATTCACCAGAGGAAGAGATTAAAATCTTCCAGGTCATCTATGTTATCTCCTTTTACACTACATGTCATTTTTACAACTTAACTATGTACTTGAGAGTCCCTTGGACTGCAAGGAGATCCAACCAGTCCATTCTAAAGGAGATCAGTCCTGGGTGTTCACTGGAAGGAATGATGCTGAAGCTGAAACTCCAGTACTTTGGCCACCTCATGCGAAGAGTTGACTCATTGGAAAAGACTCTGATGCTGGGAGGGATTGGGGGCAGGAGGAGAAGGGGATGACAGAGGATGAGATGGCTGGATGGCATCACTGACTCGATGGATGTGAGTTTGAGTGAACTCCGGGAGCTGGTGATGGAGAGGGAGGCCTGGCGTGCTGCAATTCATGGGGTTGCAAAGAGTCAGACACGACTGAGTGACTGAACTGAACTGAACTGATATACTTACAGAACATTCTATATAGTTAATATAGAGTCACCTCATTATCTTTCCAAGGCTGCATTGTGTGCTATTGAATAGAGGTAAGCTAATTTATTCAACCTATACTGATTGACATTTAGAATGTTTTCAACCTATTGCTGGTACATCAAATGTCTCAATTAACATTTTTGAACCTGTATATTCTATATGTTTAGGCAAGAATAGTTGGAAGCTTTGTTGTCATTATTGTAATTTTTTCTTTTTTTCAGAATCCAGTTATACCTGACTGAGCCCATTATGTCCCTTAATTCACAGCATGGCATTATGTCCACATTTATTTTTAAATTTTTATTACTTTTCACTTATCACCATTTTCATTACCAGTATTTTTACCACAGGCATCGACTCTCTTGTGTATCATGTGTATCCTTTCTACCCACCTTTCATTTCTATCATTGGTATCTCCAAATATTTAATGTTGTTTGGGGGTGTATTTATATTTAGTTTATCCTTTAAATTCATTCCTTTTCTAATTTTAAATACATTGTATTTTTGGAATCATTCCACATTGCTCTGTGTATATCCAGTTCACTTACACTGACCATTGTATAGAATTCAAACGTATGCTACCTATAGTGGTAGGAAAACTTCTGGCAGCAGAAGATATACTCAGACTGAATATACTTTCACATTTTGGAGAGGTTGTGCTGAGGCATTGTTTAAATGGTTGTGGTTACTCCTTGGAAGAAAAGTTATGACCAACCTAGATAGCATATTCAAAAGCAGAGACATTACTTTGCCAACAAAGGTTCATCTAGTCAAGGGTATGGTTTTTCCTGTGGTCATGTATGGATGTGAGAGTTGGACTGTGAAGAAGGCTGAGCGCTGAAGAATTGATGCTTTTGAACTGTGGTGTTGGAGAAAACTCTTGAGAGTCCCTTGGACTGCAAGGAGATCCAACCAGTCCATTCTGAAGGAGATCAGCCCTGGGATTTCTTTGGAAGGAATGATGCTAAAGCTGAAACTCCAGTACTTTGGCCACCTCATGTGAAGAGTTGACTCATTGGAAAAGACTCTGATGCTGGGAGGGATTGGGGGCAGGAGGAGAAGGGGACGACAGAGGATGAGATGGCTGGATGGCATCACTGACTCGATGGACGTGAGTCTGAATGAACTCCAGGAGATGGTGATAGACAGGGAGGACTGGCATGCTGCGATTCATGGGGTCACAAGGAGTCGGACACGACTGAGCGACGGAAATGAACTGCTTTTCAGTGACAACCGTGTAAGAGTGTTTCTGTCTGCCTCCATCTTTACCAACAAGAGGAACCATCAGATGTTTTAGCTTTTGCTAGTTTGCTAAATGAAAATGACATTTTGTTGTCTTTTCAGTTTGCATTTACATAACGATCACTGGACATGGACATACATTCCTGTTTGCCAGTCACTTGTATTTCTTTTTTATTATAAAAGAAATATAATGTCTTGTTCCAACGTATAGCCTCCTAATGTTCTCAGCTTAACAGTACAAAAATATGAGAATTTCCAACTTGAAACTTAGGTGATGATGAAATCTGAAGTCATCAGTGGGTGTTAATGATTTATCTGCTTTAGAAAGGCTGCAACTTGCTCAGTGATGTTGAGCAAGCTGAAAACTTGTGTGCATCATGGTTCCTGGGGCTGATAAAATAATTGTTTGGTGGGCTGCGTGGTCGAATTGTAGTCTATGGGCATGAAATTAAGTTAACCAGTATGTTTAACCAAAAGTTACTGAGATTCTGTTTTAGCTTAATTGTGATGTGGGCTGGCAGCTCCTCCTCATTTCAAAACTCACAGGCTTTTGTATTTCCATACAAATTGTGAAATTATTTGTTCTAGCTCTGTGAAGAATACTGTTGGTAGCTTGATAGGGATTGCATTGAATCTATAAGTTGCTTTGGGTAGTATACTCATTTTCACTATATTGATTCTTCCAATCCATGAACATGGTATATTTCTCCATCTATTAGTGTCCTCTTTGATTTCTTTCACCAGTGTTTTATAGTTTTCTATATATAGGTCTTTAGTTTCTTTAGGTAGATATATTCCTAAGTATTTTATTCTTTCCATTGCAATGGTGAATGGAATTGTTTCTTTAATTTCTCTTTCTGTTTTCTCATTATTAGTGTATAGGAATGCAAGGGATTTCTGTGTGTTGATTTTATATCCTGCAACTTTACTATAGTCATTGATTAGCTCTAGTAATTTTCTGGTGGAGTCTTTAGGGTTTTCTATGTAGAGGATCATGTCATCTGCAAATAGTGAGAGTTTTACTTCTTCTTTTCCAATTTGGATTCCTTTTATTTCTTTTTCTGCTCTGATTGCTGTGGCCAAAACTTCCAAAACTATGTTGAATAGTAATGGTGAAAGTGGGCACCCTTGTCTTGTTTCTGACTTTAGAGGAAATGCTTTCAATTTTTCACCATTGAGGATAATGTTTGCTGTGGGTTTGTCATATATAGCTTTTATTATGTTGAGGTATGTTCCTTCTATTCCTGCTTTCTGGAGAGTTTTTATTATAAATGGGTGTTGAGTTTTGTCAAAGGCTTTCTCTGCATCTATTTAGATAATCGTATGGTTTTTATTTTTCAATTTGTTAATGTGGTATATTACATTGATTTGCGGATATTGAAGAATCCTTGCATCCCTGGGATAAAGCCCACTTGGTCATGGTGTATGATCTTTTTAATGTGTTGTTGGATTCTGATTGCTAGAATTTTGTGAAGGATTTTTGCATCTATGTTCATCAGTGATATTGGCCTGTAGTTTTCTTTTTTTGTGGGATCTTTGTCAGGTTTTGGTATTAGGGTGATGGTGGCCTCATAGAATGAGTTTGGAAGTTTACCTCCCTCTGCAATTTTCTGGAAGAGTTTGAGCAAGATAGGTGTTAGCTCTTCTCTAAATTTTTGGTAGAATTCAGCTGTGAAGCCGTCTGGACCTGGGCTTCTGTTTGCTGGAAGATTTTTGATTACAGTTTCAATTTCCATGCTTGTGATGGGTCTGTTAAGATTTTCTATTTCTTCCTGGTCTAGTTTTGGAAAGTTGTACTTTTCTAAGAATTTGTCCATTTCTTCTTCGTTGTCCATTTTATTGGCATATAATTGTTGATAGTAGTCTCTTATGATCCTTTGTATTTCTGTGTTGTCTGTTGTGATCTCTCCATTTTCATCTCTAATTTTATTGATTTGATTTTTCTCCCTTTGTTTCTTGATGAGTCTGGCTAATGGTTTGTCAATTTTATTTATCCTTTCAAAGAACCAGCTTTTGGATTTGTTGATTTTTGCTATGGTCTCTTTTGTTTCTTTTGCATTTATTTCTGCTCTAATTTTTAAGATTTCTTTCCTTCTACTAACCCTGGGGTTCTTCATTTCACAATTTGTATGGAAATACAAAAAACCTCGAATAGCCAAAGCGATCTTGAGAAAGAAGAATGGAACTGGAGGAATCAACCTACCTGACTTCAGGCTCTACTACAAAGCCACAGTTATCAAGACAGTATGGTACTGGCACAAAGACAGAAATATAGATCAATGGAACAAAATAGGAAGCCCAGAGATAAATCCACGCATATATGGACACCTTATCTTTGACAAAGGAGGCAAGAATATACAATGGATTAAAGACAATCTCTTTAACAAGTGGTGCTGGGAAATCTGGTCAACCACTTGTAAAAGAGTGAAACTAGAACACTTTCTAACACCATACACAAAAATAAACTCAAAATGGATTAAAGATCTCAACGTAAGACCAGAAACTATAAAACTCCTAGAGGAGAACATAGGCAAAACACTCTCTGACATACATCACAGCAGGATCCTCTATGACCCACCTCCCAGAATAATGGAAATAAAAGCAAAAATAAACAAATGGGACCTAATTAACCTTAAAAGCTTCTGCACATCAAAGGAAACTATTAGCAAGGTGAAAAGACAGTCTTCAGAATGGGAGAAAATAATAGCAAATGAAGCAACTGCCAAACAACTAATCTCAAAAATATACAAGCAACTCCTACAGCTCAACTCCAGAAAAATAAATGATCCAATCAAAAAATGGGCCAAAGAACTAAATAGACATTTCTCCAAAGAAGACATCCAGATGGCTAACAAACACATGAAAAGATGCTCAACATCACTCATTATCAGAGAAATGCAAATCAAAACCACTATGAGGTACCATTTCACACCAGTCAGAATGGCTGCGATCCAAAAGTCTACAAATAATAAATGCTGGAGAGGGTGTGGAGAAAAGGGAACCCTCTTACACTGTTGGTGGGAATGCAAACTAGTACAGCCACTATGGAGAACAGTGTGGAGATTCCTTAAAAAACTGGAAATAGAACTGCCTTATGATCCAGCAATCCCACTGCTGGGCATACACACTGAGGAAACCAGAAGGGAAAGAGACACGTGTACCCCAATGTTCATTGCAGCACTGTTTATAATAGCCAGGACATGGAAGCAACCTAGATGTCCATCAGCAGATGAATGGATAAGAAAGCAGTGGTACATATACACAATGGAGTATTACTCAGCCATTAAAAAGAATACATTTGAATCAGTTCTAATGAGGTGGATGAAACTGGAGCCTATTATACAGAGTGAAGTAAGCCAGAAGGAAAAACACCAATACAGTATAGTAACGCATATATATGGAATTTAGAAAGATGGTAACAATAACCCTGTGTACGAGACAGCAAAAGAGACACTGATGTATAGAACAGTCTTATGGACTCTGTGGGAGAGGGAGAGGGTGGGAAGATTTGGGAGAATGGCATTGAAACATGTAAAATATCATGTAAGAAACGAGTTGCCAGTCCAGGTTCGATGCACGATACTGGATGCTTGGGGCTAGAGCACTGGGACGACCCAGAGGGATGGTATGGGGAGGGAGGAGGGAGGAGGGTTCAGGATGGGGAACACATGTATACCTGTGGCGGATTCATTTTGATATTTGGCAAAACTAATACACTTATGTAAAGTTTAAAAAAAAAAAAAAAAACTCAGGCATGCCCACTTCCTGTTCATCAGGCACGTTTAATTTTTTGTCTTGGAGCTTTGTGGAGAATGAGACACAAGACATGTCAAGGCACATCTGGTTCACTGGAAGGATTTCTCTCAGCTTCACCACCCCCGTCTACTGCCAGACTTCTCCCCACCTTTGGAAGCAGAGCCTCTTCCTCACAGGACAGGCCTCAGGCTTCCTTCCCCTTCTGTCAGTTCCTGTTGATTAGACCTAATAGTCCATTAAGGCTCTACCTCCTTCACTGACAAGTGGGCAGTTGCCTGATGTGACATCATCAAGAGTCCTTAAAACACGTAAGGGAGGTGAGAGAGAGGGCAGTGTGGGGGGAGACCAAGGGAGGCGGGCCCATCAGTGTCATGTAGCATCTGTTATGAAGAGATTGAATTAGACCCTCATTCTTGATGGGAGCTGATGTTCTGTCCTGCTGGTCTCTTAGAAGAGCTGGATCTGGCTTCACCCTATGGGCAGACCCTGGAGCCAGCACAGGACCTGCTTAGCCTCAGTGGCCATGGTTAGCGTAACGAGGGGCAAGCTGTGCCATATAATTCACTGCTATGGTAGAGGGCCTTCGCTCTGCTGAGTACCTGGATGGAACTGGGTGTGCGAGTTTAATGTGCAGCTGGTAATCCTGGAGGGAGAGAAGAAGTCATGTATCTGGGGCCTTCTTGGGAGAACACAAAGAGAGAAATACTTGGTGGGCCATGGCTGGGAAGGGTCTTTGGAGAAGAGAGTGTGTATTGGGATTTGAAGTTGGCAGTGGTGTGTGAGCTGAGGTAAATGCCCTTCTCACACTCTCAATAAGGTCACACGCTCAGGAAGGTGTATTTGAGAGAGGCTGTGGGAAGAACCAGTGTGGTCATAATAATGGTCAGAATGGTATTTGGTGGGGGAAGTGTCTGATATGTGCCAGGAACTATGCATTTGATGGATAATCCCATGTAATCTACATAATGTTCCCATAAGATATTTTTATCCCCAGTGTACTTCATGATCATACTTTTATATTATGACAATACTACTCTTGCAATAGCCCCAATAAATTGTTTTTTCCTCTGCTTCAGTTCAGTTCGGCTCAGTCGTGTCTGACTCTTTGCAACCCCATGAACTGCAGCACGCCAGGCCTCCCTGTCCATCACCAACTCCCAGAGTTCACCCAAACCCATGTCCATCGAGTCGGTGATGCCATCCAGCCATCTCATCCTCTGTCGTCCCCTTCTCCTCCTGCCCTCAATCTTTCCCAGCATCAGGGTCTTTTCCAATGAGTCAGCTCTTCGCATCAGGTGGCCAAAGTATTGGAGTTTCAGGTTCAACATCAGTCCTTCCAATGAACACCCAGGACTGATCTCCTTTAGGATGGACTGGTTGGATCTCCTTGCAGCCAGGACTAATTTATTTTGCAAAGAACAATAACCTGTTCAACTTATCTAAGAAAAGGTGGTTTCTCAGTAGGTCACAAGAGAGTATCATGAAAAACAAAAGCAGGTCATTGAGTTGGGTGTCATAAGTAGAAAGGCATTGGACCACTTCTTCCTTTCAATTCTTGGGTATGATTTCTATGATAATCTGTTTCTTCTCCAGTCTTTCTCTGAAGATGAGTTTCCAATGATTAACTTTCCAGCTTGCACCTTGCTGAAAATGTATCCTAAGTCCCAGGCTGTCAACTGCAGGCTTATCAACACCACCCTCCCCTCCCCACCCCCAGGCTTATCAACACCTCCCCACCCCCACCTCCGTACCTCCCAACTCCCACCCCCACCCCCCCATTGCGCCCCCACCTGGAGATTTTGTGTCTCTGGTTCTAGTTCTAATAGCAAATAATATGATAGACTTATCAAGGGTCAGGTGGCTATATCTCAACCAATCATCTATGGCCAGAAGTGAATCCTTTGGGATGGCATTGTTCCAGCTGGAGCTAAAGGGATGCCCCCATGATATGTCTTCTACAATGCCCACTGACAGAAGGCAAGCCAGAGGCTCAGAGATGGAAACACTTCGACTCTGAGGAATAGGTAATAGAGTAGTTAATCAAGGGCTCTGACAGTGGGGACCAGTGGTAAAGATCTGGCTGTGGATACTTCATGTTTATTATCTAGCTGTCTCCCACTTCACTTTCGGGTGATGGCTTTGGATGATGTGATGGATGTTATTTGTTTAGAAACAAATAATCCTAGAATTTTACATTAGAAAACATTGTTTACCAGGACTCTTAACTATTTGGTTAACAAATAACTGAACCTAGATCACAATGGGTTCAGACCAAAGGTTCATTGCAGGACCCCAGGATCCTCTAAAGTACCCCAACTCTGAGGCCTCAAATCAGGCCCTCCAAGCACAGTCTTATTTATTTTGTGGCTGTTCCCTTCATTGCTTCCTGTATCCAGTGCATTCTTTCAAGGCCATCTCCCCTCTGCCTAGCTTCACCTTCCCCTTCTGGCTGCAAAACTCTTAGTCATCCTTCAAAACCCAGGTCAGATGTTACCAGCCACTCCATGAATTTGATGACTGGCCAACTGACTCCATTCAAAGCTCATTGCTTTTTTTTCAGGGTCCCAAATCACTTATTCACATTCTAGCACAAGACTCACTGCACTATGTCAATAGTGTGGTGTATGTATGCATATGTTTTAATAACATATGTGAAGAGATGGTAAGGCTTTCCAAATCTCTATTTTTCCTCTTTTTCCTGGTCACATATTTTCCAGTCCCCTTTAAGTCAGGTTGGGCCATATGACTGAGTTCTTGTCCTATTTAATTGTTGCATTTTCAGGCCTCACCACACCCCCCTTCGCTAGCCAAGCATCCTGAACAATCCTTCTCTGTGGCCAGCTGTAGAGGATCTGAATGAGCATGCCAAGGCCCTGGAAGATGGTTGAGCTACGCTATGGAAGGATACTGAATCCCTGAATTGTGGCATGGAACAGAGCGCCACTCAGCTCTCAGCCCACATGGAAAATATTGTGAGTGAGAAAGAAGCCTGCATCACCTCAAAACAACCCTTGATTATTATCTTTTATTGCATAACAAGCCATCTCAAAACTTAGTGGTTAAAACAACAGCTATGTTTGTGCTGTGCTGTGCTTAGTCACTCGGTCATGTCTGACTCTTTGCGACCCCACAGACTGTAGCCCGCCAGGCTCCTCTGTCCATGGGGATTCACCAGGCAAGAGTACCGGAGTGGGTAGCCTATCCCTTCTCCAGGGGATCTTCCCGACCCAGGAATTGAACTGGGGTCTCCTGCATTGCGGGACGGCGGAGCCTGGTGGGCTGCCATTTATGGGGGCGCACAGAGTCAGACACGACTTAGCAGCAGCAGCAGCAGCTCCTGCATTGCAGGCAGATTCTTTACCAGCTGAGCCTCCAGGGAACCCCCAGCTATGTTTAATTGCACACAGTTCTGCATATGGGTTGGTCTTGGGGCTGCTACACTTGCAACTGGCATGCTCAGCTGGTGGGATGACTGGGGGCTGGGTTCATTTGGAACACTAAGGCTTCTTTCTTTCTCCATGTAGCATCAAGACCTCTCTCTTTCCTCATGGCCTCTCCTATGCTTTTTCATTGGTCACTCCAACAGCATAGCTTTACTTCTCTGGAGCTTAGGGCTCCCAAGAGTGGAAAACTGGAACCGGCCAGAACTTCCTAAGGCTTAGGCTCGAAATGGATCCAGCATCACTTCTGCTGCACGCTCTGGATGAGGGCGAGTCGCAGAGTCAGCCCAATTTGAGGGGAGAAGCCTATATCTTGTGTGTGAATAGCAAGATATATAGTCTATTGGGGGTCCCTCATGTGATAGAATGCCACAGCCCCTGAAACAAAGTGACTACCTGTGCCCACAGATCAACACCAAGAGCTCAGTGTTTCCCAGACAGTCAGTCTCTTACTTTCTGCACAGTTTTTGCACTTTCTGGGTACTAGCTCTAATATTACTTATTTAATGTTTCTTTACATCAATTAACTTAAAAAATATAGGTAACGTCACCAAAAAATACAATTTTGTATTACTACCATAAAGAACTGAAAGTGCAATTACATTTTTCTTCAATTCTGTTAAAATAAATATATAACGATTTTCCAAAAAATTCATCAACAAAGCCTCTACAGTCTTCTTGAAATCATCATAGATGGGTCTAGCCCCCGGTTAAGAGGTGTTAGAGATGGCCCTTGAATTTGGTTAACTAATTTTATGGAGTTTAAACTTCCTTCTCTATAATTTACACCCATTAGACTACTTTATCTAAACCCAATCTCATCCTCCTCTGTCTGACTGCTCTTGGATATTTGAAGAATTCTCAAAGAAATGCTCCGAATGTTCTAGTTCCTTCAACATCTCCGGTTTCCTTGAAGCAGCCCACTGCTGAACAAAAAGCAACCCAGCCGAGTGCATGCACCAGTCTGAAGTACAAAAGACTACCCTGAAACTCTGTGCATCTGCCCTGTGCGTCGGTTGAGATCCCAGGAGCAAGGCAGTGGTAGGCAGATGTGACGGAATGTCTTTTCTTGGTGATGATGAGCGCCAGTGTGCTCCGCTCAAGACGGGCTCTAATTCAACAGTCACTGCAGGGACCTACCTCGCCTCGGCTTCTGTGCCTTAGGGCTCAGAGACGCGGCTCCAGAAGTCACATCCCTACAGAGGTCTGACTCCAGTGGTGCCCACTTTGTGGCGCTGTTCAGATGAGACTAGAGGGTCTCCATCTCTTCCCTCCTTCTCTCTCCCCTCCTTTCACCACCAAGTTGCCACCTTTCCTTACCTTCTCTCCATCAGAGTACACCTACCACGGTTTTCTTAGGGGTGGAGTGGCCCATGCCTCTGCTCTCTTACCACTGCAGGAATGGATCTGGCTTGGTTGGAACGTTCTAGAAAGGACACCCCTGGACATTAAGGAGTTGGGATATTTTCTAAGTAGAAGGGCATTATTAAACAGCTATGGACTTGCCTCCCTTTCTGCTTCCAACAGGAACGTAATTTGATTTTTAAACTCTATTTCAGGGACCTTGGAAGTCTGGCTGGGAAAGGTACAGGAAAATCCACCCCCCGCCAACAGAAGATTCTTGGGGTTCTATGGTTAAGACTCTGTGAGGCCCAAATAACACCTCATTCTTTCAGGGGTGCTACCTACAGGGAGGTCCCCAGGGGAACTAGACCTCACCAGACGCCTAGCGGGCCCCACCAACGGCACGCAGCAGGCAGCACCGGGGACGCGTCCTGGCCCCACTGCTGGCAGGCGTGTGGCTTTGGGGAAGTGGTTTCTCTTCCAGTGGCCTCACCGAGACTGGGTGAGGCTGACCTGGGCAGTCGTGTGCTTTCTGTGCTGAAATGCAGGGGTTCTCAAAGTTTATTTGGCTTCAGAATCTTCTTCTACACTTTGTACAAATGCAGATTCCTGGGACCCACACCACTTTTAATTTCATGATGTTGGGGTCAATCTGCCTGTCAAAGAACTCCTGGTCTTGGGAGAGATGGTCCCAGGCCAGATTTGGAGAAATTTCAGTGGTCACCTGATGCAAAGAGCCAACTTATTGGAAAAGACCCTGATGCTGGGAAAGAGTGAAGGCAGGAGGAGGAGGGATGAGGATGCGATCGTTAGCTAGCATCACTGACTCAGTGGACACACATCTGAGAAAACCCCGAGAGAGAGTGAAGAACAGAGGAGCCTGGCGTACTGCGGTCCATGGGGTCGTAAGGCATTGGGTACGACTTAACACATATATGTGGAATCTAGAAAAATGGTATAGATGAACTTATATGCAAAGCAGAAATAGAGACACAGATGTAGAGACACAAACTTATGGATACCAAGAGGGTAAGAGGGCGTGGGGTGGATTGGAATTGACATATATGCGTTCTATCTATATAATAGAGAAACTAATGAGAATTGACCATATAGCACAGGGAACTCTATTCAGTACTCTGGTGACATAAATGGGAAGGAAATCCAAAAAAGAGGGGATTTATGTATATGTGTAGCTAATTCCCAGGTGGCTCGGTGGTAAAGAATCTGCCTGCCACCGTAGGAGATGTAAGAGATGCTGGTTTGATCCCTGGATCGGAAAGATCACCTGGAGGAGGGCACGACTACCCACTCCAGTATTCTTGCCTGGAGAATCCCATGCACAGAGGAGCCTGGCGGGCTGCAGTCCATGGGGTCACACAGAGTTGAACACGACTGAAGCGACTTAGCAGAATAGCTGATTGACTTTGCAGAACAGCAGAAACTAACAAAATGTTGTAAAGCAACTATACTCCAATAAAAAAAGATTAATTAATTAAAAAAACAGAATCTTCATCTACCAAATTGAGAGGACAATAAAAAAAATAATGCAATAAAGAAGATTTTAAAAGAAGAAGAAAGGGGAGAGGACAAGGGCACAGCTCTCAATGTCTGGCTTGGGGTAGCCCCACCTGGAAGGATGAGACAAGCAGATCTGTGTGTTGCTTGTGCCCTCTGGTGGCCAAATGTGGAATCACCAGCACATCCCTCTGAGAAACCTTGGTTCTTGGTTCACTTGAAGCATCGTTAATGACTACAAGGACCATTTGTGACTAGTAGGAAATGGATTTTGATCAGTGCTACCTCTTGGTGCAGGTAGCTGGGTGAGGTGGAAAGCTCAGGAACTTTGGAGTCAATGATATGTGAATTCAAACTGTTTTCCCATCACATCTATTTGTACAGGCCATTTGCTTTCCTGAGTATTGTTTTCCTGGTCTGCAAAATCAGCATAACGGAGGGGGAATATTCCACCCCTGAGAGGCCTTAACCTTGAACTTATTCTCTGCCTCCCTCTTTGACTCTGAGTTTTTGCCCTTTCTTCCTCTGATGCCAAAAGCTTGGCCTCCTGTGATGGTGCTGGTGCTGGATCAAATCTTGGAAGCAGAGTTTTGGGTGAAGTAGAAACTTGGCACCTTTGGGTGCCAGGCAAAGGAGGACACAGCAGGATTGTGCCCTCAAAAGCAGTGTGTCTCAACCCTGGGGGATTTGGTGAGGAGTTTTATAACAATGGTTCAGAGGTGGGTTGCTGATAAGGATCAGGGTGTGTGTATGTGTGCATTTCTTTAATTTGGCCTCAGGGGGTCTCTTGATGAGCTTCTGTGGTTTTCAAGGCTATCAAACTGTGACCTTCTCTTCGGAGTGAAGAATGCTTTATCAAGTAATTAACATCTTCCATTTGTTGGGGGTTCTGCTTTCTTCTCTCTGTTGCCCTGAACTTAGTTCTGCAGAAGAGCTTAAAGATATTGTCCATTGGGTATCCCTTGAGGGAAAACCAGGACCCTTCCCCAAGGCTTCAGTATTGTTTCTGGCCTGCTCCTCCCTGTCTCTGCATCCCCACCCTTCCCTGAGGAACAACTGTCTGAATCTACCCTTTGGAACTTGGGGAATGTCACGGAGGCTGAAGTTTATTTCCTATAAATAAGAACTGCAGGACACAGGAAGGCTTTTGTGCCCAGGAGCCCCACAGGGCCTGGCTTGGTTTCTCTCCCACCCACTGTTTGGGACTCACCTTTGTTCTGGGAGTCTTAGATAGAGAAGGACCCTCCCAGAAGTGCCTGAGAAGACTGAGGGTCACAGTGACAGCAATGGTTGGTCTTCCTTCAGACAGACACTGGCCCCTGTGCAGCCCTGATCAGGCCTCCATGAGGCCCCCTGACCTTGTCCCAGTGGTGGAGGGGGTGTCCCATCCCTGCCCCTGCCCGCCCCCCCCCCCAGTTGCTGTCCTGATGAATCCCCTCTTCCCTTCAGCCTGTGCAGTGGCTTCTGTAGGGAGAACTGGAAAATTTTATTTCCAAGTGCGCATCACAATTGTTCTGCTTTATATAATCACTGGCTTTTGAACTTAGAAGACAGAAACCTGTGCTTTTGTTCTCTGATCTCACAATGACTGCCGCCACCTGAAGCACAGAGTGACTCCCGGGAAGCTGTCGGGCTTGCTGTGTGCACAGCCCTCAAGGTGAGAGGTATCCCAAGTGCAGAGATCAGTAACAGCACGTCACCTGGTCCCTGAAGTCTTGTCACACTCATGCTGATGAAAATGCCACCTCCCAGAGGCACTCTGAGGGCACTTGGGACTTTACAAGGAACATGGCCGGTACAGAAGGTGGTACTCTTTCCCTTTCCTTAAAAAGTAACTTGTTTGATGCACATTTTGTTTTTTACTTCAAAAGAAAGTTTCTTTGGCTATTTTGTATTTTGGGCAAATGCAGAAAGGCATGGAAGACACTGGAGGCCATTAACAAACTGGAAATGTTATCCAGGGAGCATCTGCGATAAACCAGGCACTGTCCCAGGAGGAGGGGAAGCAGTGGGAAAGGAAAGAGTCATCCCTGCACCATGGAGCTCTCAGTCATCCCTGCAACCATGGAGCTCTCAGTCATCCCTGCAACCATGGAGCTCTCAGTCCAGGCGGGGAGTCCACACAGGCACAAGTAAACACCTGAAATGAGAGGTGGGGAAGGTGCTGTGAAGAACAGCCAAAGAGGGCTGGGCCAGCAGGGAGTGAGCGACAACCTCTCTCATAAGATGACCCATGAGCTGAGGTCTATGCAGAGCGAGGGGTCAGGAACAGTCCAAATCTTTGCTGTCCAGGCGTCCAGCTGTCCAGCTTAGTCCCTGGCGATGGGTTGCTTGGTTCATTTAGGTTCTCGTCAGCTGCAGCCACCTGGCAAGGAGCCCTGCCATGGGCCTGGCACTCTGCAAGGTCCTGGCTCTACGAGGTCCCAGCCGTGATGCTGGGTTCCCATGCTCTTGTTGGCAGAAGAGGTCAAGGGCATTTGGAGATGTGTGAGGAGCCGGCGTGGAGTGACGCCCAGCCAGCCGGGTTCGCAGAGGATGGCTCTGCGCGTCCAGCTCCTTCTTGCTGGCAGCTCCTCAGCCTGGGAGTCTCTCTGTGCTCACTCTGGGTTTCCCACAGCTGGCTCCTTCACATCCTTCAGATCTTAGCCCGGATGTCACTTCCCTGGACGAGCTAGTCTCAGCCAGCCTTGCTGCACTCTCTGCTGCATCACCTGTTTGGCTTCCCTGGCTGCTCTCAGGGACCCAGAGAAGCTGCACGTGGGTGTCAGTCCCAAGGGTTTGTCTGTCCCGGTTCCCCCGATCCCCAGCCCACGGGGCCACCTGTGACGCATGCACACTCACAACACAGATGTGTGGAGCGAAGGAATATCTTCACCCTGCACATTCTCAGGGCACCTTAGATTTCTGTTCCCTTCTATAATCTCTCTCTCTCTTTGGGTTCCTTAAACAGTCAACCATAACTATATATGGCAAAACGGAAACATTTGAATAAATAAATCTCCTACTTGAAACATTTATTTGAGGACCTTCAGTCCTCTTCAGCACACAGCCCTGCTGTCCCTTGGGTTATCTGCCAATTTATAATCCTCATGTGTTTGGTGAACATCCTTTCAGCAGCTCTCCAGACCCTGCCTTGTTACGAATGGTTCATAAATACATGAATAATTCTAAATGAATATATAATATTCAAGATACAAGTGCTTGTACCTTCTCTGTGTGAGTGACTGTTTATACTGTGTGTGGGATGGGTTAGTATCCAATTTATCCTATCAGATCACCTCAGTCAGTGAGTCAGTTCAGTCGCTCAGTTGTGTCTGACTCTTTGCAACCCCATGAATCGCAGCATGCCAGGCCTCCCTGTCCATCACCAACTCCCAGAGTTCACTCAGACTCATGTCCATTGAGTCGGTGATGCCATCCAACCATCTCATCCTCTGTCGTCCCCTTCTCCTCGTGCCCCCAATCCCTCCCAGAATCAGGGTCTTTTCCAATGAGTCAGTTCTTCGCATGAGGTGGCCAAAGTACTGGAGTTTCAACTTCAGCATCACTCCTTCCAATGAACACTCAGGACTGATTTTCTTTAGGATGGACTGCTTGGATCTCCTTACAGTCCAAGGGACTCTCAAGAGTCTTCTCCAACACCACAGTTCAAAAGCATCAATTCTTCAATGCTCAGCTGTCTTCACAGTCCAACTCTCACATCCATACATGACCACTGGAAAAACCATAGCCTTGACTAGATGGACCTTTGTTGGCAAAATAATGTCTCTGCTTTTGAATATGCTATCTAGGTTGGTCATAACTTTCCTTCCAAGGAGTAAGCATCTTTTAATTTCATGGCTGCAGTCACCATCTGCAGTGATTCTGGAGCCCCCCAAAATAAAGTCTGACTGTTTCCACTGTTTCCCCATCTATTTCCCATGAAGTGATGGGACCAGATGCCATGATCTTAGTTTTCTGAATGTTGAGCTTTAAGCCAGCTTTTTCACTCTCCTCTTTCACTTTCATCAAGAGGCTTTTGAGTTCCTCTTCACTTTCTGCCATAAGGGTGGTGTCATCTGCATATCTGAGGTTATTGATATTTCTCCTGGCAGTCTTGATTCCAGCTTGTGCTTCTTCCAGCCCAGCGTTTCTCATAATGTACTCTGCATATGAGTTAAATAAGCAGGGTGACAATATACAGCTTTGACGTACTCCTTTTCTTATTTGGAACCAGTCTTTTGTTCCATGTCCAGTTCTAACTGTTGCTTCCTGACCTGCATATAGGTTTCTCAAAAGGCAGGTCAGATGGTCTGGTATTCCCATCTCTTTCAGAATTCTCCACAGTTTATTGTGATCCACACAATCAAAGGCTTTGGCATAGTCAATAAAGCAGAAATAGATGTTTTTCAGGAACTCTCTTGCTTTTTTGATGATCCAGCAGATGTTGACAATTTGATCTCTGGTTCCTCTGCCTTTTCTGAAACCAGCTCAGATCACCTAGGGAATGATTATTAAGATTTTTACCAATGGAAAAACTGAGGGTCAGAAAAGTGAAGCCAATTTGTTCAAGGACACACAGCAAGGGTTTAAATCATGTCTGTGCTCTGCACGACATCATTCAAGTCTGGTGGTGTTGTCGGGGACAGTTAATGTAGTCAGTCAGTTCAGTCACTCAGTCGTGTCTGATTCTTTGCAACCCCATGGACTGCAGCACACCAGGCCTCCCTGTCTATCACCAGCTCCCAGAGTTTACTCAAACTCATGTCCATTGAGTTGTTGATGCCAGTTACAATTAATGTAACCTGCTTCTAATTCTGAGCAGTGGGGTTTGCTCATATTTTGATGTTATAGACCAGTGCCCTCCAAAATGGACACTTGTAATTGGAGTGAATGGGGTGCATGAGATGATCTATTATAGTAAGCAAAAAAAAAAAAAAAAATCTATTATGCTATCAATTTCTATCTCTTTGTATTCCCTCCATAATTCTTAACATTATATATCTTCAAGAACATGCATAATTTACAAGTACTGGAGGGAAAAAGATATATAGTGAATGTTTGCATTTTTTTTGTTTGTTTAACAGATGTGGGTTATGTATGCAAAACATCTTGATGAGGATCTTATACACAAAACAGCAGCTTAAGGCAATGATTAAAAAGAAAGGGAAGGCATCAGGAACAGGACATCTACTACAGAAAAAGCTTTGTGCATTTTTTAGTTTGTTCTCTGGGGTTTATCAGCAGAAGTCTTGACTTCTCTCTCCCAGATCGTGTTCTTAATGTGAGACTCACTGTGCAGCTCAGGAACTACACGTCCAGCTCTCAGGATGGGTACTCCCCCGTCTCCCCATGACAAGCCAGGCCACTCAGCAGAGAGATCCCTGGGCCAGGCATCAAGTCCTGGCGATCTCTAGACGTGTAATCTTGGACCTTCATTCATTCCTCACACCACAAGGTTTCCCCAGGATCCTAGTAGGTGCTGGAGCCCGGACTATGCAGGAGGAGCTCCAAGATAACACCACATGACCCAGTCCTCCAGAGCCGGATGCACAGAGACCATCACAAGTAATGTGACTGTGCAAGCATTCCAGGGGGACGATAAAGGCGACTCTGATGGGATTTTCTTGAGGGTTGGGCGTATTTCAGAGAAGACTTACAGAAAAGATATGCCTGAGCCTGGGTCTCGCAGGATGAACAGAAGGTCACCAGATGAACAGTAGGTGTGATGGTTTCTGTGCCAGCACACGAGGGCTTGGCATACTGAGGAGGGTCAGGGCGACACTAATCTCCTGTGTTGGATCACTGCCTGTGGAGGAAGTGGTTTCCGGAGGTACTTTGGAAAGTACCGGGCAGGGCCCAGATCACAGAGGACTCTGAATGTCAAAGAGCTTGACTATCGCTCTAAAGGCTGTGATGAGCCATGGGAAGGGTAAAATAGGAGAGTAACCATTTAGGTCTAAACCATTTGTGCAATGATGTGGAAGGGGAGAGAAAGGGTTTGTTATACAAGCAGAGGCGATCCAAGGAGGCAAGACCGAAGTAGTTAGAGGGAAATGGGGCTGAGGGTAGTTATGGAGGAGGCGAAATTAGTGGGACTTCATGGCGACCAGATTCATTAAGCAAGAGGGGCCCAGGTCGATTTCAAGGATGTGACTTGAGGGGTAGTAGTATTATCAACCAAGATAGGCACTGGGGAGAAAGACCTGATTGTAGAAAATACTATTATATTTGAAAAGAAATATTCAAAAGGCAACTGGTGATGTGGGTCTGGACATCAGAGACAAGTCCTTGCTGGGGATGGGTGTCCTTGGGAGTCATTAGCTTAAAGAGGGTTTGGGGAATCCCAGGAATATCTAAGAGGACAAATAACCTTGGCTGATAGCATTTGCCGGTTGCAGCAAATGCTGCAATTGTTAAGAGCTTTGTAAATTGTAAGAGCTTTGTAAAATTGTAAATATTCCCACCATGATGGATCGCAAGCTACCAATGGATCACTGAATGCAGAGTTGGGTTTGATGCCTACTGTCTGCTCATGTGAGCTGGGATGAGCCAGCTGGATGCATAACAACGGTCACACCTCCAAGTATGGTGAACTCTCTCATCTGCTGGAAGCCGTGGGATTTTTCTGCAGAGCTCATCCAGTGAATTGTGTGTGTCTCCTGTGCGTGCTTCCACATGATGCAATATCAGTAAATGGATATTGTTTTTGCTGCTTCACTGCAGAGTGTACAGACCCCTCCTGCTTCTTGGTGACCCCAGGCAGGCTCTGCTGGGTCTACAGGAATCTGGGAGCCACCTCCCAGGGAAGGCTTTTCCCCACCTACAGAGCCTCCAAAGTTCCCAGAGTTTCCAAGTGGCACTGACCCAATTTCAAGTTCTCCCATACCTTCTCCAGCACAGGGAAATCTACTTTTTGTTTCCATGTTGCTGAGGAAAAAGGTTGAAGCTCTTAACACAATATTAAAGTCATAGCAGCACAGCGTTTTTACCCCTTAGCCTTTTGTCTCTTTTAATCAAATTGTGTCAAATTCAAGAGGCCTTTTTCTGGGCTTTTCACTGTTACTTTGTCAAGCCTCCCTGTCTCATGTTTGCTTTTCTCCTCCTTTGAAAGTTACAATTCCTCAGACACCCGTGCAGGCTTCAGCTGCTGTCATGGGGAGCAAGGCATCTGCTCTGCTCAGTAAGGCTCAGCAAATGAGGGTGATGGGAAGATGAGGGGCTGGGATGGGGTGCTGTGGGGGGATGGGGGAGTGAATGAGGGGTGCTGCTAATCAGAGCAGAGGAGCCTCAGCTCTTCCCCATCAAAGGTCATGAAGCAGAGCAGAGGGAAGGGGCACTTGGGGACTGGAGAGCCCCGGAGTCAGTCCCTTTCTTTTCTCTGGCCTTGGACAACTGGTTTCATGGCTCTGAGCCTGTTTTCCAGTTTGCACAACTGAATACCTACTTCATGGGGGTGTTCTGAGGATGAGCAAAGGGCGCCACAAAGCTCTGGGCTCAGTGTCTGGCATGTGGGATGTTCCTGTCAAGTGAAACTGAATATATAGCAAGTCACAAAGGCAGGCAGTAGCTGGGGGTCTCATCAGGGGCTCAGCAGTGTGGAGGGGATCTGAGAGGGGCTAGACTCAGGGTAAGTAGCCGTGGGTGACCACTCTGGGCCCCAAGTGACCAGGCTGTGACTGTGGGGAGGGAGGGGGACCCAGGTCCCAGGAGAACACACTTTTTGATGCTTGTTCATGGAAACAGCAAAAGCAGCCCCAGGGACTGAGTGAGAGCTCAAAATGGGAATTGCTATGACTTCTCAGATGCCTCGTTTTTTGTTTCCCTAATTACAAAAGTATGTTCAGGTGTAGAAATCAGGGGGAATACAAAAAATAACAAAGAAAGAATTTACCTTAAAAGAGAGAAAAATGGTACTTGGACTTTTTATTCAATGTACACACATGTATATTTTTAAATATGTCTTTGGCTATATATTATATATGTAGCTGTAGTTTTTGTACAACAGGGACAGTTGTAGTTCCTGATTTTTTTTTTTTTTTTACTTAATATTACATCAGCAAACACTTGTTCTTGTCATTTCATAGTTGCTTTAAAAAATGTTTTTAGTTACTGTCCAATATTCTATTCTAAAACACTGCTGATTTATTTTTTTAGCTATTTCCCTTTTCCTCCACCTTTAAAAATAATGCTTAGAGGAGAATTCTTGTAGCTGAGACTTTGTCCCTACCTGAGATTAGTTCCTGCTATGGACTGAATGTTTGCATTTGCCCACCCTCCCCCACCCCCTGCACCCCTTCTCAACTCAATGAAAATGAAAACCAAAGCAACTACAACAGGACCTTTGGAAATTAGGTCATGAGGGTGGAGCCCTCATGAATGGGATTAGTGCCCTTATAAGAAAAAGTATGAGAGAGCTTGCTTCTTATCTCTGCTATGCAAGGATATAGTAAAAAGAAGACCAACTGAAAATCAGGAAGCAGGCCCCCACCGGACACCAAATCTGCCAGCACCTTGATCTTGGTCTTCCCAGTCTCCAGAACAGTGAGAAATCAAAGTGTGTTGAAGTCTTCCAGTCTACAGTAACTTGTTATAGCAGCCTCAACCTGTTGGGACATTTCTCAAGGCTGTATTTACAGAACTGGATAATGTCAGAAGGGTATGAACATTTTTTAGATTCTAGATCTATTTTGCCCTTCAGAGAAAGTGCCCAAATTATCTATCCCTCTGCAGCATCTGTGTTCTAGCCAATCAGTTATTTGTATATAAACCTTTTGAAGGTCTCTATGTGTGTTTGGGGGAGTTCACGCACTTCATGTTAAAGAATGCTACATTACTACAGCAATGGAGAAGATTAAAATACAACCAAATGGCACAGCTGGCTCAGACAGAAGAGAGACATCTCTACAGACCAGAAGTTGAACTGAAATTCCAAAAGGTGGGTGATCCTGAAGAGATGTGAGCCACACATGAGAAGAAATGACTCAGAGTTCAAGTTCTGGGAGGTGGAGTGATTAAAGCCGTTCCACAAGGGAGGTGACAGAGCCAGGCTCCTCACTAGAGGTATGTCCTCATGCCATTGAAAAGAGGTGGATGTCTCTGCTACCCTGCTGCTCTGTCTTACCCCTGGGGAGCTTCATACAGAAGAGCAGGGCTCATGGGCCAGTGGCAGATGCAATGGCTGGGCCAGTTTTCTGGCTCTGTGACAAGAGCTGGGTCCTCATCAGCTTTGTCCTGGCAATATCAATAGCTTATTGGAATGAGAACTGGCTTTGGAAATTACCATTTACTAAAAGTCTAAAAAGGATTTAAAAATAAAAATGTACAGACTATTTAGAAATTAAGAAATATAAATAACAGAAGAATATGAGAAAGAAGAAATTATAGACCTTAGGAGAAAAAAAAGGCAGGAAACAATGGATGTGTTTCAAATTGGAAATGGGTGCTGAGGTGTATAACTAGGTCACAGCACACAGAGGAAGGTGTTTGAAAAATAAAGCAGTAAAGAGACATGAGGGTAGGCAGGACCCCAACATTTGCCTTATGAGTGGAGGGAATGGAAGAGAAGCACTGTTTGAAGATATGCTTATTAGGAACATTCCAGAAAAGAAGTGAGATATGAGTTCTTACATCAAAAGCTCACTCAGAACCCTGAAAAAGGAGAACTAAAAATAAATGATATTCGCCCACATTGTAATGAACTGTAGAACATCAAGGCTAAAAAAGAACATATAGAGTCATCAGAGGAAAAATAACAGATTACTTATAAAAGCAATTACTTAATAGCAATTTTTTATGTCGGCAGACTTCTCATATCAGACTTCTCTTTTTTTTATTGAAGTATAGTTTATTTATAATGTTATGTTAATTTCAGGTGTATAGCAAAGTGATTCAGTTATACACACAAGCATATATATACATATATATTCAGATTCTTTTCTCCTATAGATTATTACAAAATATTGAGTATAGTTCCCCGTCCTTGTTGGTTATCTATTTAACTTATAGTAGTGTGTGTCAATGGTGTACTTTAAAAAGGTAAGAGTGATGGTCTTAAACTCTGATGTTTTAAAATATAAACTCACATATTTTATATTAAACAGTTAAAATTCAAGAATGAGGGCAAAATAAAGATACTTTCTGATATATAGAAAATAAATTTACCACCCAGAGACCTGTATTAAAAAAGTAATCAGTGAGTGCATTTCAGCTAGAAGAGAAGTGAACACACAGAGGAGGTGGGAAAGGAGCAACGTTAAACAAACTCTGAGAAAATATCCTGGCAAACAGAATTAACCTTTGATATCAAACTTATTTTGATGTGCTTTGTTAAAGGTAAGACTAAAACTCTAAATAAAAAAGTGTGTGTGTGTGCATGTTTGTGCAAGGGTGGAGCATGCGGGCTGCAGGAAAACCCTGGTAGGTTACTGTGTCCGTTATCAAGCTATAGACTCTTCTCTCCCCAATCCACCCTTTATGGCCCTGCCTGTGGTGCTGGGATCTTTCTCCCTTGCCAAAATGGCACGATGTTAAGCTTTGTAGAAAAATAAGAGGCTCTATTTTTGGCAGGTGTGCCTGGGCGTGTCCTGTGGCGGCTCCCCCGTCGGCCCAGAGCGTGGGTTCCCTGAGCACCACCCCCTGGTGGATTCCCAAGGATCTGCAGGCGGCAGCTCTCCGCAAACTTCTGCCATCCGTGTTAAGTCGCTTCAGTCGTGTTCGACTCTTAGCGACTCTCTGGACTGTGGCCCGCCAGGCTCCGTATGTCTCCTGAACCGGCAGGGCAGGTTCTTTAGCACTACCGCCTCCTGGGATGCTAGCCAGCGAGCCCAGATGCACCCTCTTCAGTGGGGTTTGGGTCCATGCTAGAAAAACAGGACCTTGTAGCACAACGCCCAGCCGTGTTACTTCCCAGGGTGCTGCAGCTCTGCCCCAGGAGTAGAGCTCAAATATTCTTTAGACTTCTCTTTATCTCCTTGTAGAAATCTCTCCTTACTCCAATCTCCAGTTATACTTAATGCTGCTTTAAAATGCGTTTTCCCTTCCCAAATTACTGTGTAGTTCCTGTCTCTTGATTGGACTCCGAATAAAACAAGGCTTTGCTTGGCCAGGAGGAAGATAGAAATATAAATTAACTATTGACATGTTTAGGAAAGCCTGTTAATTTTGTGATTTAAAAATGTAAGAGTAAAAGTTAAAAGAATAGAAATATAACTTCTAGCCTCTCAATTAGCAGAGAAAAAAAAGCATATAGAAACATTTATTAAGACAACAGAAGGCAGTAAGGTGTTGACATTTTGAAAAGTTGTTAAAATTGAAGAATCATGTTTCTTGTATTTATTTTTATAGTTTCAATATGCAAAGCAACATTGAAACTGAAAGTGAAAGTGTTAATCACTCAGTCATGTCCAACTCTTTGGGACTCCATGGCCTATATAGCCCACCAGGCTCCTCTGTCCATGGAATTCTCCAGGCAAGAATACTGGAGTGGGTAGCCATTCTCTTTTCCAGGGGATCTTCCCGACCCAAGGATCAAATCTGGGTCTCTGGCATTGTAGGCAGATTCTTTACCCTCTGAGCCACCAGGCAAGCCCCATCAAACAACATTAAATGTTGTTTATTGATGCACACATTAGTAAGTATATAAATACACACCACAAAATGACCCATACCAAATGTCTGGTAGTGACTGGCCCTGGAGAGGGTGGGAAGTCTAGGATCAGGCTGTGGTTCACAGGAAGTCATAAGCCAATCTACAGTAGCCCATCCCCCCTTACCTGTGGTTTCCCTTCTGCAGTTTCAACTACCTGTTGTCAACTGCAGTCTGAAAATGCTACATGGAAAATTCTGGAAATAAGGAGTTCAAAAGTTTTAAATTGCACACTGTTCTGAGTAGTGTAATGGAATCTCACATCGTCCCCCTCCATCCCGCCGAGAACAGCTCATCCCTTTGTCCTTTGTCCAGAGCATCGCACCCAATAGTTACTCAGTAGCTGCCTGGGTTATCCGATGGCTTGTTGGGGTATCATATGGCATGTGTTCAAGTTACCCTCATTTTACTTATAATGCAACCTGCGAGAGTAGTGATGCTGGTAATTGGGAGATCCAAAGAGAAGCCATAAGAACTTCCTTAAAGTGAAGAGGTGAACATTCTTGACTCAATAAGGAAAGAAAAAAAAAAATCGTAGGCTGAGGTTGCTAAGCTATGTGGTAAGAATGAATCTTCCAACTGTGAAATTGTGAAGAAGGAGAAAAATCATGCTAGTTGCTAGTTGCACTGCCGCATCCTGAACAGCGGGTGATGGGTTAGTGAAGAGGAAAAGGCATTACATTTGTACCAGAACCTATTTTGAGAGAGGGGGAGGGCCCTTTTACACATTTATGTAACTTTTATTACTGTTTATTGCTATAATTGTTCTATTTTATTATTATTATTGCTGTTAATCTCCTATGGTGCCTAATTCATAGATGAAACTCTCACATAGGAATTCATGTATATATTTGGTGCTGTATGTGATTTCAGGTATCCACTGGGTATTCCCCAAGGATAAAAAAAACTGAAGCAAACATGACATAATGCTAAGATCTGATAAAGTGGATGACAGGTATAAAACTATGAGATTACATCAGTTCAGTTCAGTTGCTCAGTCGTGTCCGACTCTTTGCGACCCCATGAATCGCAGCACGCCAGGCCTCCCTGTCCATCACCAACTCCCAGAGTTCACTCAGACTCATGTCCATCGAGTCAGTGATGCCATCCAGCCATCTCATCCTCTGTCGTCCCCTTCTCCTCCTGCCCCCAATCCCTCCCAGCATCAGAGTCTTTTCCAATGAGTCAATTCTTCGCATGAGGTGGCCAAAGTACTGGAGTTTCAGCTTTAGCATCATTCCTTCCAAAGAAATCCCAGGGCTGATCTCCTTCAGAATTAGAACATATATAAAAAGTCTATGGGTTAAAGACACTTACCTGTCTACATGCTACAGTCCATGGGGTTGGAAAGAGTCAGACACAGTTGGGTAACTGAACGACGATGAAGGCACGTCTAGGAGGAAGGCTATTTGAGACTCGGATGGGAAACTTGATGACTATTATTTCTTTTTCTTTGGCCATACCACATGGCATGCGCGATCTTAGTTTCCCAACCAGGGATCAGATCCAAGTCCCCAGCATTGAGAGCATGGAGTCTTACCCACTAGACCACCAGGGAAATCCCAATACATATTTCTTGATTTGAATTGGAGCAACCTTCCAACTTAATTGGGGCTTTCCATGGCACCCCGCTCCAGTACTCTTGCCTGGAAAATCCCATGGACGGAGGAGCCTGGTAGGCTGCAGTCCATGGGGTCGCTGAGGGTCGGACACGACTGAGCATCTTCACTTTCACTTTTCACTTTCATGCATTGGAGAAGGAAATGGCAACCCACTCCAGTGTTCTTGCCTGGAGAATCCCAGGGACAGGGGAGCCTGGTGGGTTTCCGTCTATGGGGTCACACGGAGTTGGACACGACTGAAGCGACTTAGCAGCAGCAGTAACAGGTGGTGCTAGTGGTAAAGAACCATCTGCCAATGCAGGAGAAGTAAGAGATACAGCTTCAATCCCTGGGAAGATCTGGAGAAGGGTATGGTGGCCCACTCCAATATTCTTGCCTGGACAATCCTAATGGACAGAGGAGCCTGGTGGGCTGTAGTCCATAGGGTTGCAAAGAGTCAGACACGACTGCAACTTAATTATGCCAAGGCTTGCTTTCTCCTTTAACCAGTAAATAATTCCCATTAGAGTTCCCATTAGAGTCTGGGGGATGGGGTAAAGAGAGCCCCGAGTACATTCCTCCCCTTGGTCTACAACGCAGCCTTTATGACGGACACACCTTCTACCATTCCTCCCATGCACATACTCTGCCATAGTAATGGATATCCTTTCTGTTTCTGAAATGCTGTGCTTTTCATGACTTGGCCTTAGGACATGTTGTGCCATCTTCTTTCAGTGCTATTTCCCCTTTCCTTCCTGGTAAGCTTACCTTATGTATGGTACCGCCTTCTGTCTGAATCCTTCCCCAGCCCTGCAGTGGAGTTAGCTACCCCCTAGTCCATGTCCTCACAGTACTTTGCACAGCCCCCGTCAAAATGCATTTAAGTGCATGTCTGTGATCTCAACAGATAGCCCCTTTTTGAAGACACAGACTGCGCTGAAATGGCACAGCTAAAGTTATGCATTATACCCGCTGTTCATTCGGCACCAGGCACAGATTATATCTAACCATATCAGCAATCAATTTTTACTCTGTAAATGTGGAAATTGAGTCTCTGAGGGGTTTAGCAACTTGATAAGGTCACACAGCTGGAAAACGGTAGAGCTAAGATGAAAAATCTGTGTTTGTCTCATTCTAAACTCATACTATTCTGTACTGCTTCTCAGTCTTATTCATCTCTAGGTCCCCAGAGTCTGGTACACAGCGGAGTGCACTGCTGTTGTTCAGTCATTCAGTCGTGTCCAGCTCTTTGCAACTGCACGGACTGCAGCACGCCAAGCTTCCCTGTCCTTCACCATCTCCTGGAGCTTGCTCAAACTCATGTCCACTGAGTTGGTGATGCCATCCAACCATCTCCTCCTCTGTCACCCCCTTCTCCTCCTGCCTTCAATCTTTTCCGGCATCAGAGTCTTTTTTAACAAGTACTTTTCTAACAAATACACCTGAGTACAGCCTATGTACAGCCAAGTACATAGTAAACCCTAATAAATATTTGATGAATGAATGAAAGAAAGAAATGAATGCACAGGTGAGTGAATAAGCCCAGGAACCACTGGAGGCAGAAGTTTACTTGTGTGTAGAGAGCAGATAATATTAATTGCCATTGCTTCTACTTTGCATTCTAATGGGTTTACAGCAAAGGGCACCTGGGCAGGAAAACAGTGCATCCCCCACATTTCATTACTGATTAAAACAATTCAAGATGTAACATGAATGACTTCAAATAAGCAAACTGAGCCAATGCAAGAAACAGCAGAAAACAGAATGTAGAAATGGAGGTAAGATAAATTGGATCTGAAATATTTGGGTCTCACAAATGAGAAATCAGAAGACAGGGTTGCTTCCTTTAGCTTTGCTTGGCAAGCAAGTTAAAAAGGCAAAAACAGAAAATAGCAACATTGAAGCTTGAATTCTTAAAAAATATAGTAGTTCAAGTGGTCCTTTCATTCAGAGATGTCAAAGTATTCAGCAATATGTTTACCTGTTGCTGTATGTATGTCTCTGTGTGTGAACAGTCGTGTCTGACTCTTTGCAACCCCCATGGGAATTTTCCAGGCAAGAATACTGGAGTGGGTTGTCATTTCTTACTCCAGAGGATCTTCCTGACCCAGGGATCAAACCTGAATCTCTTGTGTCTCCTGCATTGCAGGAGGATTCTTTACCACTGCACTGCCTGGGAAGCCCTTTTGCCAAACAGATATCAATTAAAGGAGAAGCACCACCGGTTAGCCTCGGAGGTGGAAGAATGAGGGGCTTCAGCAATCAGTCCTGGGACTGCGGCTGGCATTCAGGCAGACGAGGAAGTGTGTGTTGTCTCTTAAACGATGCAAGAGCCTTTTGTTTGTGCGATGTGCTCATTCATCCAGCATAGCAGAGTTCAAGTGTTGGGGAGGTCAGGGCCTGAATACTGGCTCTGGAGCTTTCCACCGGTTCATCTCCAGGCATGGCAGTGACTTCCTTCGTTGAGTCATTTCAGCTGTAAAATGGACATAACAATACCCATTATATCTGACGCTATTAGTCCTCATTTTATAGATGAGCAAAATGAGTCTCAGAGAAATTAAGTGACCTGCTCAAGGTTGTAGCGATAAGAAGTGGTGGTGTTGGAATCCAAACCTTGGCCTCTGACTTAATCCTGTATGGTCCTCCAGCTCCTCCATCGTATCTCCCTGCCTCATCCCTCTCTTTTCTCATAAGCCAGAAAGATGTGATAACTGTGAGGATTAAGAATGCCTGGTGTAGGGACTTCCCTGGTAGACCAGGGCGTCAAGACTTTGCTTTCCAACACACGGTCTTTGAGTTCAATTCCTAATCAGGGAGTTAAGAGTCCACATGCCTTGTGGCCAAAAAAGCCCAAACAGAAATAATGGAGGCAATATTGTAACAAATTCAATAAAGACTTTGAAAATGGTCCACATCAAAAAAATCTTTTTGAGAAAAGGAGAATCCCTGGTGCAGACTAGCTGGGGGAGGTTCCAGCAGCAGGAAGGGCTCTCTCAAAGCTGGATGCCCTTGTTAGGTAAACACTGTTGCTGAAACATCTCTTCCCTTCAGGGATACACGCCAGGGCCACTAGGTGGCAGAGTTGTGAAGACAAAGATCCCAGAGCAGGCTGACTCAAGAGCCAGAGTCTCCACAATCAGAGATCACAGCCAAGTTCACTTTTTGACAGCTTTGAAGTTCGAAGGCAAAAGAGACTTCGCCTTCTAGAACTTCCTCTTTTGCAACCAGGGGCTTATAATTTAAACAAACCTGGCATTCCCCTCCCCTGAGTAAATCTATCCACTTATCCATCCATCCATCTACACACCCATCCACATATCCAACCTTCCATACATCCTTTAAATATTTATGAATACGTAGTATGTACCACGGAGAAGGCAATGGAACCCCACTCCAGTACTCTTGCCTGGAAAATCCCATGGATGGAGGAGCCTGGTAGACTGCCATCCATGGGGGTCGCTAAGAGTCAGACACGACTGAGCGACTTCACTTTCACGCATTGGAGAAGGAAATGGCAACCCACTCCAGTGTTCTTGCCTGGAGAATCCCAGGGACAGAGGAGACTGGTGGGCTGCCGTCTCTGGGGTCGCACAGAGTCGGACACGACTGGCGCGACTTAGCAGCAGCAGCAGCAGCAGTATGTACCAAGAGCTGCTCAGCACTGGGGATACAGCAGTAAGCAGACAGATCCAGAATTCACTCTCAGTGAGCTTACGTCTTACCGGGCAAAGATGGACATTAAACCAATAACCACACAAATAAACAGACCACTGCAGCCTAGGACACAGGTTGTGAGAGAAGGTCTCATGTTACCTAAGGGACCCGACTGTTCTGATGAATGTGGTAACCGAGAGAGGTGGGATGGGTGGGAGACTTCTAAATTTGGAGAAGACAACGTAGAGAGGTCCTGGGTGTGAAACTAGTGTAATAAAGTTCAAATCAGACCTGCAAGTGGAGGGGAGCGGAGGGCAGTGGGAGAGGAGGTTGGACATTCAGGCTTACTGAAACTTTTCAAATTCAAAAATCAAAACCGTATTTCCAAAGTAATTCCAGCTTGTCCTGCCCTTGTTCTTTTCTTGTTATTCTCCAGCAACTCAATTTGGATTAAGGGGAGGGATGAGGCAGGGGCTACAGTTCGGGTGTGTGTATCTATCAATTTGATGGGGAATTTCAGGTCTGCAAAACTGAGAATGATGGAGGGAAAAAGGGTGGAAAGAAAGATGAATAGACAGATTCATCATCTGCCTTCCTCCAGAAAGTCTTCTGGGCAGCTAGATAGGAGGGATCATGAAGAGAGCAGTAGGTGAGGGGGAAAAGTTACATAATGCCTCTCTGTCATCAGAGAGCAGATACAAGGCTGAACGGGGCTGAGACATTGTGGTGAGATCAAGCATTACCCTCAACAGGCTCGGGTTTCATTTCCAGAGTTGCCCTGCCTAGGCATGTGCTCTTTGGCAAGAAGATTTCATCTCTACGAAATGCCATGTGGGGATAGTAGCACCCACCTTGAAGAAGCAAGTTCAAGCTGCAGAAGCTATTTCTGTGGAGTGTTTCATGCAGTGGGTGTTATGATGATGACCACGGAACCCATCCTGGGTCTGGGGATCCAGTTTGTCCAACCCAGACCATGGTGATGCCTCTGACTACTGAATCATTCAACCAGAACAGCCCTGACCCATGGGTCCAATCTGGTCATTTTACAGATGGGAAGACTGAGGCTCAGCACTGGGAGGGTCTTGCTCAAGGCTTTGACCTTCCTACAACCCAGGATTTCCCCCACAATGATACCTACAGGGGCCTACCTTGGCTCATGAGTCTCCTGTGTAGGACTTGGAGAGCTACTAAGGAGGGACAATATTGGCAAACAGGAAGAACCGATTTGCTCTACTTGGGTCCATGATCATCATAATTGTTGTTCAGTTGCCAAGTTGCATCCCACTCTTTGTGACCCCAGGGACTGCAGCACGCCAGTCCTCGGTGTCCTTCACCATCTCCTGGAGCTTGCTCAAACTCATGCCCATTGAGTCACTGATGCCATCCAACTATCTCATCCTCTGTCGTCCCCTTCTCCTCCCACCTTCAATCTTTCCCAGCATCAGGGTCTTTTTCCATGAGTTGACTCTTTGCATCAGGTGGTCAGAGTATTGGAGCTTCAGCTTCAGCATCAGTCCTTCCACTGAGTACTCATTATAATAATGACCACTGTATCCTAGAAATCACGTTCAACACTTTACAGGAGGGACACATCCAACCTCCTGTGTCCCTGAAAAGTGGGTGTTCTTATACCCATTTTCCAAATGAGGAAACTAAGTTCAGACAGATTACATTTTCTCATCAAAGATCCCATAGCTGGGAAGTGACAAGTCTGGAAGTAAGATCTCAGCCTGACACCCTGTGCTCTCTACCCTCTACCTTTATTATCTCATGTGACTCTCCCCTCTTTACAAGTGAGGCAACAGGCACACAAAGGTACCATCACTTTTGCTGGGAGCTGCTGGGAGTCAAACCCATGATTTGAACTGGTGATGTGAACACTTGTGCTTCAGAGGATCTCCAGCCCTGAAATCTCTCATTTCATGAGTGTCACCCAGGCCTTTCTGCATCCCCTGCCCTCAGTCACCTCAGCGCTTTTTACCTTTGCTTTCCTCCTGGAAGTACAGAGAAGACAATTCTAGATTTAATGAGGATCTTGGTCCCTGCCATGTATCAGATCTTTGCTGAGCCCTTCTGTATAGCACTAGCCTCCTTATGTACAAGATGGAGTCACCAGGTTGGCCTCTTAGGGTTGTGGTGAGACTGATTCAGTGACACGATGATGATGAGAAACCGGAGTCCAGTCTCTGGGGGAATGCGTATGTTCCACTGACCGGGGAACGTGGCCAGCAAGAGGCTGCAACTGAAACCGAGCCTCATGCTGCTTACAAAACTCTAGGCTGCTTTGGCTTGTCCTGTTTTGTAGAGCAAGGCATCCCGATTCTTTCCAAATGCAGCAATGGAGCAATCGCTGTATTTGTTCACTGCAGTGAGTTAATCAGAACAGACTTCCTGCGGTTGGGAACTGGAGCAGGGGAAGGAAGGGGGCGGTCCTCCAGCTCCTCCAGCTACACCCAGCCTCACTGGGGATGGAAGGATGAATATCTTGGCATGTCTGCAACCTGCTTAGTTTCACTCTGGCATAGGGGTTGGAAAGCTCTGTAAACTCCACTACTTGTAAGAAGCACCTGGGAGTTTGGAAAAGACCCCAGGGCCCAAGGTTCATCCAGCAACATCAGGATCTCTGGGAGTGAGAACCAGGCATCAGAGTCTTTTAAAGTAGTCCAGGTACCCCTCAACGTAGAACCAAGTTTGAGTATCTATGATCCAAGGAACTTATCCTTTTAGAAAATTCTTCTTCCTCCAATTTGGGTGGGACTTGTCTTTAACACTGAGCTGAGATCAGGCTCTTGGTCATATACAGTATCTGGCTCACAAGATAGGGGAACATCCTTGGAGTTGTTTGGAAGTAGGGCAGGAAAGAGACTCAGACCAAGGGGTAATTTGGGCCACCAAGGAAGAAGAAAGTCAGGAAATGCTCACTGTGAGCTCGTTAAAGAGGAGTCATTTTCGCTTGATGCTGATAGAATTCACTCTATCTCCCCAAATGGTATGCACAGTAATTTGCTTCAATTCAACCATAGTTTTTTTGGGCACCTGCTCTAATGTATCCAAGACTATGTTCAATGTCAGTGATACATAGCTGATACATGGTTTAATAAACCACAGTTAAGAAACTCTGAGCTGTGTGTGTGGGAGGAATGAACAGAGAGATGGCAATGCTATCGTAATCAAGATCAGTGAAAAGTCCTGAGAAGCCAATGAAATGCTGCCTCACTTAGTCTAAAGGGAATGGCTCCCCGGCAAAGTGGATTTTGAGGGATAAACAGGAATCAACTGGGGTAAAAAGATTCTTGGTTTGTGATATGCTTGGGAAATAGCTTGCAGCTGGTTGGTCGGGAGAGGAAACAAGCTGGATCATGGAGATTCTTGAGCACCAGACTGAACTTGGACTTTGTCCTGTAGGGAGTGGGACATCTTGGAAAGAGAAAATGTGTAATCCTATTTTTTTCCCCAAGGATGTTACTGTAGTGCTATACATCAAAAGTAATGAACTTTTGAAGTATAGCACTTCAAAAATGATTCAAGCAGGGCTACATAAAACATAAAAAGCAAGCAGTATGTGATGATATAAGCATGATATTATTTATTTGAAGTTTAAAAACATGACAAAAATATAGTGTACTGTTTATAGCTGCATGCTGTATATAGTAAAAGTACAGCATCATTCCTGGAATGATTCCCAACAGTTTCTGGATTGTGGTTCTCCCTGGGGAAGGACAGAAGACTTGAGATCAAGAAGGGATATACAAGGTGATTTAATTGTATCCACAAGTTTTTCTTTCTTTACATAAATAGTAGAAAGATCTGAAGCAAATGGCTAAATGGTGAGATGCTTAAGGCCAGCATATACATTATAATATGTGTGTGTGTGTGCTCGTGTGCTCAGTCACTCAGTTGTGTCCAACTCTTCGCGATCCTATGGACTGTGGCCTGCCAGGCTCCTCTGTCCATGAGGTTCTCCAGACAAGAATACTGGAGCGAGTTGCCATGCCCTCCTCCAGGGGATCTTCCTGACCCAGGGATTGAAACTGTGTCTCCTGTGTCTCCTGCACTGGCAGGCCGATTCTTGACCACTGAGCCACCTGGGTTATACTATCTCCCTTAAAATTTTCTCTCTGTTAAAAATATTCATAGTAAGAATTCATAGTAAGAACTCCAAGACTCTGGCCACCTGATGCGGAGAGCTGACTCATTTGAAAAGACCCTGATGCTGGGAAAGATTGAAGGCAGGAGGAGAAGGGGACGACAGAGGATGAGATGGTTGGATGGCATCATAGACTCAATAGACATGAGTTTGAGTAAACTCTGGGAGTTGGTGATGGACAGGGCGGCCTGGCGTGGTGCAGTTCATGGGGTTGCAAAGAGTCAGACACGACTGAGCGACTGGACTGAACTGAAGAATATTTTGAAAACAGAGTTATAAAGCAATGTTTTTCCCTCTCCAGACACCCTTCCCATTGCTTATGTACTTTTTAGTGCCCTTATGTTTTCCATCAGATGCATTTAAAAGAGAAGTGTATTCAAAAATGTTCTCCATATAGAATCACGGAACAATTAATTTCACGGGCTTTGGAAGTAGTTTAAAGATGCTCAAGATACACGTTTCTCCCAAGCTTTGAAATTTGCTCCCCTCTTTTTTTCCCTCTCATTAGAAATACTTCCATGGTAACGGTCATTGTCTTCAAAGCTTAGAGACACACATTTTGTAGTTTCAATGTGGGACTGAAACTGGCTTCTGCCATAAATGGATGGAAAATGAGAAAGATTTCGTAGAAATAAAAGCCTAAATGTAAGTCATGAGTGGGCTTCTCTGGTAGTTCAGCTGGTAAAGAAAGTGAAAGAAAAGTGAAGTCACTCAGTTGTGTCTGACTCTTTGCGACCCCATGGACTGTAACCCACCAGGCTCCTCCATCCATGTAATTTTCTTTCTTTTTTTTTTTTTAACAACTATGCAAAATCTAATTTTATTGGTTTTGCCAAATATCGAAATAAATCCGCTACAGGTATACATGTGTTCCCCATCCTGAACCCTCCTCCCTCCTCCCTCCCCATACCATCCCTCTGGGTCGTCCCAGTGCAACAGCCCCAAGCATCCAGTATCGTGCATCGAACCTGGACTGGCGATTCATTTCATATATGATATTATACATGTTTCAATGCCAATCTCCCAAATCATCCCACCCTCTCCTTCTATTTTCTAGGCAAGAATGGGTTGCCATTTCCTTCTCCAGGGGATCTTCCCAACCCAGGGATCGAACCTGGGTCTCCCGCATTGCAGGTAGATGCTTTATTGTCTGAGCCACCAGGGAATTCCTGGTAAAGAATCCGCATGCAGTGCAGGAGACTCTGGTTTGATTCCTGGTTTAGGAAGATCCCCTGGAGATGGGATAGGCCACCCAGTCCAGTATTTATGGATTCCCTGGTGGCTCAGATGGTAAAGAATCCTCTGACAATGCACGAGACCTGGGTTTTATCCCTGGGTTGGGAAGATCCCCTGGAGGAGGTCATGGCAACCCACTCCAGTATTCTTGCCTGGAGAATCCCATGGACAGAGGAGCCTGGTGGGCTACAGTCCATGGGGTCAGACAGAGTCAGACGTGACTGAGCGACTAAGCACAGCACAGCACAAGTCACGAGTGTAACTGTAGTCATGATAACTTTTACCTGTGTGTGTTCACTGCATCTCAGGACACTTCATAACTCACTAAACTCCCCCCCAGAGCCACACGCTACCCCTTTTTACAAATGAAGAGTTGAGGTTCCTAGAGGATGCAGCACTTGCCTGATGCCGCATTGGAGGTAAACGGCAGAGATCAGACTCGGGCCTGCTCTCTGGCTCCAAAGCAATGGCGTCCCCCGCAGTGTCGTGGCTTGCAAGGCCTTTGTCATTTGGTTAGAGCAAGTGCCTCTGAATGACATCATGTTAGACAAGAAAATACCCTGTGCCTGACACTGAGTGCACACCAAGAGTCAAGACAGATCAAACATTTTATCTTTGCTCAAGAGAATGCCCTCGATGAACTGACCTAAATGTCTGAAACCGGACTAGCAAATGGATTTGGTCCTGAATTTCCCACAGAAGGGGGAAAAAAAATCATATTCTTTGGGAAAACTCCCAATATTTAGCATTTGGCAGAAAATTCAAATTTTTTCCAATACACTTTGCAAGCCAAATACAATATAACTGGAGGCCATGCCAGCTGCCCATTTGCAAACTCAAATATTGGCAGTGAGTGACCTCAGAAGAATTTTAGTAAGGGAAATCCATGATCTGTCTGTTGTCAACTTTCAAAAAAAAAAAACAACCACAAGAAAAAAATCTGTTGATAAAGCAAAGCTAAGATGATCAATCCTACTGTAATAAGGGGGAGTAGCACTGTGACAATCTTGGTTGTGTATCAAAATAAAGAGACAAAGGTAAGATATTTATAGTTTTTGGATCCAGTCTGGGTGATTTGAAAGTGGATTTTACAAAGCAGGAAACTGGACTGAGCAGAGGTTATGATCCAATAGCTTTGGATTGGGTGACAGTGGAGAGGATGGCAGGGGTCATGAGGTGAGTCTTGATGAGTGAATTACTAGCCTTGATAGGTAAACCATTGTAGTTAGTTCCTCATCTTAGCTTACAAAAGCATTTTTTTGTAATAAAATACACATAACATTTATCATTATAACCATTCTAAATGTCTGGGTCAGTGGCATTAAGTGTATTTACAGTGCTGTACAACTATCACCACCGTCCATCCACAGAACTTTTTCATTTTTCCAGTTTAAAACTCCATTCCCATTAAACAATAATTCCCCATCTCACCCTCCCTCCAGCCCCTGGTACTTCACATTTTACTTTCTCTCTGTATGAATTTGATAATTCTAGGTAGTTCATGTAAGTGGATCACACAGTAATTGTTCTTTTTTTTTTAACCACTTTATTTACTTTTTAACTGAAGGATAATTGCTTTACAGAATTTTGTTGTTTTCTCTCAAACATCAGTGAGAATCAGCCATAGTACACCCATGTAATAGTTGGTCTTTTGTGACTGGCTTATTTCCCTTAGCATAATGTCTTCTAGTTTCATCCATGCTGTAGCATTTGTCAGAATTTCCTTCCTTGTTAAGGCTAAATAATGTTCCACTGTAAGGATATATCACTTCTTGCCTATCCATTCATCCACTGATGAATATTTGGGTGCTTCTTCGTCTTGGCTATGGTGAACAATACTGCTAAGAACACAGGAGTACAAATATCTGTTTAAGCCTAGGAAAAGGTATTTCTTGAAGCAAGTAGCTAAGTTATTTTTATTTTCTTATCCTCAGTATTGTTTTACACGGCATCAAGAAAGTATGCCCAGTCCCAGAACTGTTTGCATGGGGACAAAGAATTATGCTGATCCACTTTTCAGGCCAGACTGTGCTTTGGGAAGACACTTCTGGCTGCAGTGTGTGGCTGTTGGTTTCTGGCACAACTCTCATACTGCAAACTGCTTTTAAAAATGAGAGCAAGGGAATTCCCCAGTGGTCCAGGGCTTAGGCCTCAGCACTTTCAGTACAGGGCACCTGGCTTTGATCCCTCCTTGGGTAGCTAAGATCCCATAAGCCGTGTGGTTTGGCCAAACAGAAAAAAAAAAAAAAAAAAAAAGGGAGAGTTACCCCAGCCCTTTTTCCTTCTCTCCATAGTTCAAGAAAAACTGTTCAGGTTGAATTACCTGCAAGGCACCAAAATACAGCAGTGAGAGCCTGAGCATGTCTCACTTTGCTGGAAGCCCTGAGTGTAGGAGCCAGGTCAGTGGGGCATTTGGAAACAGGCCTCTCCATGGCTCTCCTGGGCCCTGGGGAAAGCCAACCACTCCAAATGGGTGAGGATGGATGGCCGAAGCTGCCAAGTGGAGGCTCTTCAAAATAATTTCTTTGGAGGTTCCCTTGGCCCATAGCCTTTCCCAATCATTTGCAGTCATTCTGAATTTTCTGGAACCTATCCTGGAGCCTAAAGGCAGAACATTCAGCATCTTCAAATTTTAATGTCTAATAAGTTTATCTCTAAAATGAATAGGTTTCAATTTTCTCTCTTCCAGGACCCTTACCTGGGTCAGTAGCCACAATATTTTACCCTGCCTGGAAGCATCTGCTGATGTTCCATCACAAGAAGTATTTCTCTGACTCTCGCGGTCTGCAGATCACTGGTGCTTACAGAAGAGGCAAAGATGAGTCTCCCAACAGGTAGCTTACAATGTGAGCTATGCACCATTTTCTGTTACATTTTTATTAATTCCCACTCTTGTCTAGTGTAACCCACACAGTGGTTGCCTCTGGGTCAATGGTTCTTAAGTGAGGACACTTTGCAATGTTTGGGACACTTTTGTTTGTCACAACTTGGAGGAGCTGGTGTTTCTGATGTCTGGTGGTCACAGGTCAGGGATGCTGCTGAAAACACAGTGCAATACACAGGACAAGCTCCTACAGCAAAGGATTATTTGGCCTGAAAATGTCTATAGTGCCAAGGCTGAGAAGTTCTTGTTTATCCTTTTCCTATGCCTATATATCCAGATGTAATCAATGCTGCCAACAGTATTTCTATACTCTAGGCACAGGAATCATATTTAATCCTAACCATAACACTGCCACCAGTAATCTTCATTCACAGATACGGAAACTAAAACTTTAAAGAAATTGCCCAAATTCCTACAGCTAGAAAATGACAGAGCTGGGGTTTCCGTAGAGAATCCAGATGATATGTATCATTGCAATTTAGTCATAAGGAAGATACCATGACCCACTTGTGTCAGCAAGATGGGTGGGTTGTTCCAGAAAACTTCTTCCTGATGAAGATGAGATTGTACATCCTTGAATAACTTCATTATTTGTTTCAGGAAGTTCCTTTCAGTTATTGGAGACAGTCCTGAGTTGCTCACTGACTAAGAGCCTCTTTGTCAACCTCCCTTTATTGCCCTGACCTTGCTGTGGCCACCAGTCCTAAATTATGGAATCATCAACTCTGTCCAACTCAAATAATATCCCTGTCTTGGATAAAAACATTAGACCATTTAAGCCCAGACCCTGTGGTCTTGTGATTATTCTACTGCTAATTTCCCTCTCTGAAATATGACTAAGATTCTGATCACAAGTGCTAGTAATTTTAGCTTTGCCTTAACAAGTTTCCAGTGGTATTTTGGAGAGCTCAGTAGCAACCAAGTTGTCTAAGCCCAAAGCTGTCCACTTTTTGTCAGTAGTTGGACCATCTTCTAGTACAATTTTGGTTTTAACCTAAATGAGGTAATACTGTACATATCATCCTGTGATTTTCTTTTTTAAAAATTTAATATATTTGAAGCATTTTCCATGGTCAGTTAATAGAGAACCACATCATTCCTGTCAATACCTACATAATATTTAATTGCATTGACATACATTGTTGTTCAATTGAAAAATTGTATCTGACTCTTTGTGACCCCATGGACTGCAGCACTCCTGGCTTCCTGTCCTTCACTATCTCCGGGATTTGCTCAAACTCATGTCCCTTGAGTCGGTGACACCATCCAACCATCTCATCCTCTGTCGTCCCCTTCTTTTCCTGCCCTCAATCTTTCCCAGCATCAGAGTCTTTTCCAATGAGTCTGCTCTTCACATTAGGTGGCCAAAGTATTGGAGCTTCAGCATCAGTCCTTCCAATGAATATTCTGGGTTGATTTCCTTTAGGATTGACTAGTTTGATCTCCTTGCTGTCCAGAGGAATCTCAAGAGTCTTCTCCAGCTCCACAGTTTGAAAGCATCAATTCTTCTGTGATCAGCCTTCTTTATGGTCCAGCTCTCACACCCCTACATGACTACTGGAAAAACCATAGCTTTGACTATATGGACCTTTGTCGGCAAAGTGATGTCGTTACTTTTTAATATACTGTCTAGGTTTGTCATAGCTTTTGTTCCAAGGAGCAAGCGTCTTTTGACATACATATATTTATCTGTTTAGCCAGTTCTTTATAGATAGAAATGCAGGTTGCTTTCATTTTTCTAGTTATAAATATTACCACCAGGACTTCCCTGGTGGTCCAGTGATTAAGCATCTGCCTTTCAATGAAGAGGATGTGCGTTTGGTCCCTGGTCAGGGAAATAAGATCCCACTCGTTGTGGAGCAAGCCTGCCCGGTGCAGCTACTGAGCGCATGTGCTCCAGAGCCTGTGCACAGTTAGAGAGTCCAGGCATCACAATGGGAGATCCTGCATGGGGCAATGAAGATCCCATGAGCTGAAACTAACACCATGCACAGCCAAATAAATAAGCCAACAGACAAATAAACACTTAAAAATAAATAAATTAATAATAACACCACATAACCTCAACTTTATGCTCACATTTGAATATTTCTGTAGCTTTCATTTTCAAAATGACAATTGCCAGAACAATGTCATGTGAATTTTAAATGTTGGTAGAAACTTATAAATTACCCTTCAAATTGTACCAGTTTAGCAGTTGGGGATGAGAATGTTTCCCCCACATTCTTCCCAATACTTGACAAACTGGAGGCGCAGCCCGGCTTGGCCCTAGCTGACTGTTGCCATGTGGGAATTTATGCCTGTTGGCAAAATTAAAATCTTCTGATTTTTCAAAAGAGGCTGACATTCAGACACTTTAAATAAAATTTCCTGATTTTTAAATGTTTTCAACTTATCCCATTTTCAAATAAACACTTTCTGCAAGCCATTTTCAGTCTGCCTGCCACCAACTGGCAAACTCCTGGGGAGGTGATCTCAGAGGCTCCTTTGGCCCCTGACCAGGTAGAGGCCAAGTCATCACAAGGCCACAAATTAGATGCCCAAGTGTACAGGATAGAACAAATGTTTTCTTAGGACTGGTAATTACAGGCACTCCATGGTAGAATCTGTGTCTTTTGGGTTGGGCTGAGTGCCTCACGTGAGCTTGTAAGCCATAACTAACGACCTATTTCTAGAGAATGCCTTCATATCTTGAACTCTAATGGCTAGAGCAGCTGGGAGAGGCAACCCAGGAGTTAGGAGAGCCACCACCTGCAGCCACTGACTCTCTTGCAGGAGCAATGAACACCCTGTTGAAAAACAGAATACAGTGGAAGCCTGCCAGCATGCCAGCTCATTGTTTGTTAGGGGACTCAGGGGTCCCGCTTGAACTCCTCAACTTCCACATGTCTTGGCAGCACCTAAAAATGTCAACATGTTCAGAACTGAACTCATTGCGATCTCTCCTGAGCTGCTTATTTTTAGAAATGTCACCAGCGTGTGACATTTTTGACAAATGTCATCAACAAAATGGCACTTAGAATGTCACCATCACTCAGCTGGAATGAAAAGACCGCACTAAGGTGCTTCATGCCCCCGTGCATGCCCATTGGTCCCCACATGACTGGAGAACTCCTGCTGCCCTTCAGGGCGTGGCTCAAATGCTGATCTCTCCATGGTTCCTTCCCAAACTGTAGTTGTGGCCTTACTTTCTCCCTCTATGTTTTCCCTCAGCTTTTTGCCAGCACTCTTAAAATACCTACGCCACTAGAGCACGATGTTCTCTTATCTCTTGGTCTTCTACTCTCAACCTAAGTAGATAGTAAGCTCCTCAAGGATGCCTTTTATCAGATCCATCTATGTATGCATAATAGCTGACCCATAGTAGGCACACAAGAAATGCTTGGAATCTGTTGGGACAGTTTTAAAATGTGCTCACAAATTCTCTGACATCCCTTCCTTGATGTGCCCTTTCCCCTAAAATGGCTTCTGTGATGGGCTTTTGTGACTATTTCAACCTGTAGAATATAGTGAAAGCAAAGCTCTATGATTTCTGATATGAGTCATAAAAAGTCCACCTTGCTACTGGAACGTTTGCTTCTGAAGCTTTCAGCCACCAAGTAAGTAGTTCAGCTGTTGTGAGATCACCATGCTGAGAGGAGGTCTAGACGCATCCATGGAGTGAGACCACATGGAGAGAAGCTGCAACTACTGGGGATGTGGAGAAGACAGGCAGAGAGAGGGGCAAATCCAGCTGACCCTTAATTGCTCCAACCCACTGCTATCCCAAAGCAGTCATCGTTTGACTATAATTGCACTAAACACCCTGATCCAGAACTGCCCAGCTGAGCCCTTTCTGAATTCCTGACCCACAGAATCCATGGTAGATAGTGACATGATTGCTATTGCTTTGAGCCACTAGTTCAGATGGTGATTTAAGAGATGAGAGGAACAGAATGCTGTAGCACCTGCTGGTGAGGTGTTGCCTGATACTGGCTTTGAGACAAGGTGGTTTGTAGAAGCTGGAAGGGCTTTGAGGAGATTCTTAGTAGAAGCCTTGAGGCTGTCAGTGAGGGCTTAAATGAAAGTTGGGAGACTATTATTAGGAAGTAAAGGAAAGGAAACTTTGCTGTGTAGTGGTGGAAAGTACAGTAACAGTGGAACCTGTTATCCGTGGTAAGGTGGAAAATAGAAATGTACCCAGTAAACCTGGTGATGTGGCTGGGGAGATTTCTGGGGAGAGAGCCAAAGGCACTACCTGGCTTGTAGTTGCCTGTAACATAATGTGAAAAGAGAGAGGAACATCAAAGAACAAACAGTTCCATTTTTGAGTAGAATTTAGGGGAAAACATAGACGGATCCTGACAGTCCTTCCATCCAGCAAAGAGTCTCAAAGAAATGAAAGACCTCAGGGAAAAGACCAAATCCAGGATACTGTAAGGGAAATGTGGCCTCAGGATAAAGATGAAGCTAAGGGTATGGCATCAAAACCCTTTGTTAGGATCCCCCAAGTTTAAGGTTGCACCTTACAAACCTTTTCAGACAGAGACATCCTCCAAAGAATTTCACAGGCATGTTTTGCAAACTGTCTTTGTTAAATAATAGGCAGTAGAACTTCTAAGAAAATTATCCCACAGTTGCTTCACAGGAGGTGAAAAATAAGGAGAGACTTTTCCAGAAGATATCTGTGGCTTTTATCTAATGGAGTGGATCATAAATTGGTACACAGGAAGCCCACAACATTTTTAAAGGAATCACATCATCTTGGAGTGAAAGGGGCAGAGAGAGTGCAAGAAGAAAAGAGATCTTTGGTTTCTCAATCTTTTCTTCAAAAGAAGTAGACTGCAAATATAAGCCTTCTTTTTTTTTTTATGGAAAAATTCCCTTCCCATTTAAACTGGGTGGGTTTCTGCAACTCTTTAATGGTGAAAATGACACTATAAAACTTCTGAGAGTGGTTGATAAAAGCAAGGCAGCTTCCACCTTAGTTGCTAGAACATTCAGTCTTGAAGTCACCATGTAAGAGCAGTCCAATTGCCCTGAGACCAGCATGCTATGAGAAAGCCCAAACTTCAGCCCGTACAAAGAGGCCACCACACAGAGGGACCACATCAGTGGCCCTGGGAACACATGGGAGAGAAGGAGATCCCAGGTCAGCTCCCAGCTGTCTCACACCCCTGGGTTCCAGCCGACTTACTTGACTGTGACCAGTGAGAGATCCTGAGCCTTAACGGTTCATCTGATCCTGTTCTGAATTCCTGACCCATAGAAACCCTGAGAGACAATAATACAGTTGCTGTTATTTTGTCATTATTTTTCGGCAATTTGTTACCTTAGCAATAGATAACTGAGACATCTGCTTTGTAAGCTATGGTCTCACTGAGGATTGCCTTTCATTTCATTAGCTAAGAAAATACCATTGCATTTGTAGGATCAAGTCAAGAAAGCTATGATATTTACAGATTTTATTCAACAGCAAAGAGAAATATTTCCTTTTGCGGTAAACAAGATGCTGTCAAGCTTAGTTTTGGAGAATTGTGTGGGGGCTGGCAGAAGGTCTGGCCTGGTTTCCATATGGTACATTCAAGACGACTTTTCTGTTAACTGATGCCTTGAGGCCGTACCTCAACATTTGACTTTCTTTATTTGTCTCCCCTCTGAACTCAAACATTTCTTCTTTCTGCTTAAAGCATGAGACATACTTCAGAGGTTGCTATTAGAGAAACAAAAAACTAGTAATCCAAGGAAAAAAATTAGTATTGAATAGGATTAGATATTTGGTGTATTAAAAAGAATTCAAGGTTGATCATGGATATTTTTCTTCTCAAAGCTTATTTGGGTGTCATGTTAACTATCATGTGAGATTGGAAGCTGTAAAAATAAATGCCAGTGGTTACTCCTGGTAGTAGGATAACAGGTGATTTTTCTTCTTATCTTTGCTTTTCTCCATGTTGTAATATTTTTCACAATTAAACATATATTATTAGAAAAAAACACCTTCTGCCCTTGGAATTAGTAGGGCATTGATAAATAACAGACTAAAAGCACACACTAAACTCCATGGTATTAAAACTAAGAGCTGTGATAAGAAACTTCCCCAAAGTGAAAATGGATGCCACAAATGAGAGAAACACATGATTAACAAAGAATTGATATCTGAAATATATAAAGAATGCTCTCAAATCAATAACAAAAGGACAAAAATCCAACTGGAAAATAGACGAGAGACGTGAACAGATATTTCATTAAAGAGGAAAATCAAATGGCCAATAGACATATAAAAAGTCACTCAATTTCATCAATATTCAGAGAAATGCAAATGAAAACATCAATGTTATGCTATTTTATATCTACCAGATTAAAAAACATTTAAGTCTACAGTATCGAGGGCTGACAATGTAGCTACAGGTGTTCTTACCCATGCTAATAGAAGTAAGATTGGTTCAACCACCTTGGAAAACAATCTGACACTGTGGGGTAGAGTCGATGGTGGTCACTCCTTCTTCCCTGAGTGTTTTCTATCTGCCTTTCTAGACACATTGTCCTCTCTCCTCCCCACTGTTCCACGCTTGGGAGGCTGGCCCATGTGGAGTGAGTCAAGGTCTGCCACTTGCTTCCAGCTGGCTCAGAGCAGAAGTTCTGGTCCTACTGGAGGGCGAGCTCTGGTTTTGACCTTCTGTGAGTTCTCATTCTCAAGTCTATCTTGAGCATGTGACTTTAACATATGTGTAGTAGCCTTCATTTTGCTCATCCTTAAGAAAATGAGTCACTTTATTCTATGACGATCATGCCAGTGTCTTCCTTATTCCCCTGTCTTGGAGCTCAGAGAATACACTTGGAATAAAGAAAGGTGAAAAATAAGGAAACAACAACAACAAAACAATTTTAAAGAGAGAAACGACATCTTTCTGAGCTTCATTGGGGATTAAAATTCTAGCCATGGGAATGAAAATTGAGTAGACATTAACGTGCAAAGTGCTGTCTAAATAATTCTGGTTGGCAACGGTATTTAATTATAATTTTTAAAGAAGAAAAACACTTAAAGAGATGGTCAGGTTAATAGGGTGCTAATTCCATAAGGCAAGCATTTTAGACTGTTGATGGGAAAGTTGTCACATTAGAGGCTAATTTCTTTTAGGCAAAAATCAATAGACAATTTGGAGGCTAAAGTGAAAGTGCTTTGTATGTTGTAATGAATGATGTTCTTGTAAGAGACTAGCTCTGTTATCGAATTAGAAGTAGAAAGGCGGGAGGAGGGAGATATTATATTTTCTCCCCATATTCTACCTCTCTATTTCGCTCTTCTTACACCAGCTCTTCCAAGAAGGGAAAAGTGACCAGTTTGACTGGTCAGAGACTAAGGCCTCTCTCTATAGGGCTACCCTTGGTCAGTGGCAGAATAGGGGCCACAGAGTGTCATAAAAATGTGTTTTACTTCCTGTATTCCCCTTCCCCATGAAGTTTACCTGTGTGGGCCTTGCCCCTTGGGGCTGGGTCAGCCGAGGTGTCCCCAGTGAGATGCAGGTAGTGTAGGGGTTCGGTGCCCCTGGGGTCCAGCTATCTCTTTCCCCTGTGCCCTGCCTCCAGGCAAGGTTCCTGCCTCCCCCTGCTACCCATGCAAATATGATTTAGTATAAGGTCACAGGACTTAAAAACAGGAAAGAAGCAGGAGACTTTATGCCTCAGTCTCAAGTTTCATTCTTTAATTCAGTGTTTACCAGGGTCCCTGTGTTACCATCATGTGTGTGTGTGTGTGTGTGCAAGAGAGAGAGAAGAAAGAGAGGAGATGGAATGAAGATGGGCTGTCTGTTCTACCTTCCATAAGTGATACATTAATATATTTTTCTATTGTTATTCATGTTAATATCTTTGCAAAGGAAGAAAGAAAACCTTTACAGAGAATAGAACAAGTAGGGACATCAGTCAAGAAAACCTACTTTGAGTCTCTAACCCCTTGTTCTCCAAGTTCAAGTCTCTCTATGTATCTATGTAAGGTTGCCAATTAAAATGTAAGACACCTATTTCAATTCAAAATTCAGGTTAACAATTACTTTCTTAGTGTAAGTGTATTCCAAATATTGCATGGTACATGCACTATAATTTGGTTTATCTGAATTTCAAATTTAACTGCTTCGTGTTTTTATGTGCTGAATCTTGCAATCCTGTATTTATGCTCTGCCTTTCTCCAGAAGCAGTCAGTTTAATATCTAAGAACAAGGACTCTGGAACCAAACAGAACCGGGTGTGAATCTCTGTTCCGTCACTTGTTAGCTGTGAGGCCTTGGGGGAGATACATCACCTAAGGCACTTCAGTTTTCTCACCTGAAAAAACAAGGACAACAATGGTGCTTATTTGATGGGGTTGTTGTTGAAGTTCAATAAGTTGATGTGTGTAAGGGGCTGAGAAAAATGCCTGGTACATAGGAAATGTTCAATAATACTTGTATTAAGAGGCCAATATGGAATGGCAAGAAAGATATTGGTTCACTCAATGGCAATAATTGGGTGCATATTCTATGCTCCAGATGGTAGATATAGTGGATCTGTGTTTATAAACCCTTAGGCTTCTTGGCATAGATCTGTGCCATGTCTCCACACTGTTTCCATTGGGGCCCACAAACCGATGAATCTCTTGACTCTTCTTTTCTGAGAGAGGGACACTAAAATTCTCTGACAGTAATAGTCTTAAATCCTCTTCTAAATATGGATTAAAAAGTAGCAGGAAAGTTTCTATCCAGAAATATGTTAGATCCTTTTCCCTTTTGTTAGAAAATGAAATATATGACTGAACTTATGATGAAATAGATGGATAAATGCAACACTAATGTTTGCAAAGTATAAATGAAGGAACATAGAAAATAAAATCTTATTATTTTATTAATTCTTTTTATTACTATAGAAGCTATTAAAGTTTCTGGAAGGACTCATACAAAACTATTAGTAGCTGTTGCACCTTTGATACAACAGGCATGGTGCCATTCACTTTTGTTTTCTCTGTGTTTTTTTTTTCTTTTACAAGCCATTTTATATCCTACTTGTGCAGTGAAAATGTTTTTTTAAAATAATAAAAGCAAGATAAGCAATATCAGCTAACGCGAGTTTATCTCAAAGAACACCCTCTCATTCTCTATTCTCACTCCCAGTGGAGACAATATGGGCAGGTTTTTATATAACCTTATTAAAAATTTTCTGTGCTTCAACAAGAATATATGTGAAATAGCATTTGATAACCACAGTGAGGTTCTACTCCACAGAACTGTTGAGCAACTTGCTTTTGTCATTTATCTTATCATGGAAACTTTTCTATATCAATATGTACAAATCTCCCTTAGTCTTATTAATCACAAAATTTTCTTTTTTAGTGTAAATATACCAAACTTGAACTGGTATTTAACAAGTAATTATAGAAATACCAGTTTAGAAAAAGTTAACTCTTTAGAATATTCAGTCATTTATCTGAGCTTATATGTAGTTGTAGTGGTCTATATTGCTCCTCACAGATAAATAAAAATAAAAGCATAACATACAATAACTTACAGGATGCAACAAAAGCAGCATTCAGAGAGAAATGTATAGCTATAAATGTCCATGTTAAATGAAAGAGCTCTAATCAATAATGTAACATTCCACCTTAAGAGAAATGAATTGCATACCAAACATGAAATTGAATCAATAAAAACTCCAAACAAACAAATATTTATAGAAGCGTTAACATCTGTCCTTCTCAAAATATTCCAAAAAATTGAAGGAATGATCCTGAACTCATTATAGAAGGCCAACCTCTCCCTGATACCAAAATCAGACAGATATCACAAGAAAAGAAAATTACAGGCCAACATCACTAATGAACAGAGATGCAAAAAATCCTAACAAAATATTAGCAAATCAATTTAACAATACATTTAAAGGGTTACACACCATGATAAAGCAGGATTTTTTTCCAGGGATGCAAGGATGATTCAATATCTACAAATCAATCAATGTGATACACCACATTGACAAATTGAAGAAGAAAAATCAAGTGATTATATCAATATATGCATAAAAAACTTTAGAAAATTTCAACCTCAATTCATGACAACAACTCTCCAGAAAGTGGGCATAGAGTAAACATGTTCACCATAATAAAAGTCATATATGACAAACCCATAGCTAACATCATGCATGCATGCTAAGTCACTTCAGACTCTTTGTGACTCCATGGACTGTAGCCTGCCAGGGTCCTCTGTCCATGGGATTCTTCAGGCAAGAACACTGGAGTGGGTTGCCATGCCCTCCTCTAGGGGATCTTCCAAACCTTCTCAAAAAAAAAAAAATGACCATACTCCCTAAGGCAATCTACAGACTTAATGCAATTCCTATCAAAATACCAAGGGCATTTTTTCACAGAACTAAAACAAATAATTTGAAAACATGAATGGACACACAAAAGACCCTGAAGAGCCAAAGTAAACTTAAGAAAAAAGATCAGAGCTAGAAGTATCACATACCCTGACTTCAGACTATACTACAAAGGTACAATAATCAAAATAGTATAATATGGCACAAAACAGGGATAAAGATCAATGGAACAGAATAGAGTCCAGAAATAAACCCCTGTGGTCTATTGACCCAGACTCTTGTGGTCAATTAATCTATGATAAAGAAGGCAAGAATACACAATGGAGAAAACAGTATCTTCAAGGAGTGGTGCTGGGAAAACTGAACAGCTACCTGTAAAAGAATGAAACTAGAACATTTCTTCGGAGAAGGCAATGGCACTCCACTCCAGTACTCTTGCCTGGAAAATCCCATGGACGGAGGAGCCTGGTGGGCTGCGGTCCATGAGGTCGATAAGAGTCAGACACAACTGAGCGACTTCACTTTCACTTTTCACTTTCATGCATTGGAGAAGGAAATGGCAACCCACTCCAGTGTTCTTGCCTGGAGAACCCCAGGGATGGGGGAGCCTGGTGGTCTGCCGTCTATGGGGTTGCACAGAGTCAGACATGACTGAAGCGAAGCAGCAGCAGCAGTACATTTCTTACTTCATATACAAAAATAAACTCAAAATGGATTAAAGACCTAAATGTAAGACAAGAAGCCATTAAACTCCTAGAAGAAAATGTAGGCAGAAACCACTGACAAAAGAGAAAGACAACCTACTGAGCAGAAGAAAATATTTGCAAATGATGTAATTGATAAAGAATTAATATCTAAAATATATAAACAGCTCATGCAATCTAACATCAAAAAAAATGAAAACAACCCAATTAAAAAATGTGCAGAAAATATGAACAGACGTTTTCTCAAAGAATATACAGATGGCCAACAGGCACATGAAAAGATGCTCAACATTACTAATTATCAGAGATTTGAAAATCAAAGCCAAAATGACATATCACCTCACTTCTGTCAGAATAGCTATCATCAAAAAGACAACAAATAACAAATGTTGGTGAGAACGTGGAGAAAAGGGAACACTTGTATACTGTTGTGGAGAAGGTAGTGGTAACCCACTCCAGTTCTCTTGCCTGGAAAATCCCATGGACAGAGGAGCCTGGTAGGCTGCAATCCATGGGGTCGATAAGAGTCAGACACGACTGAGCGACTTCACTTTCACTTTTCACTTTCATGCATTGGAGAACCCACTCCAGTGTTCTTGCCTGGAGAATCCCAGGGATGGGGGAGCCTGGTGGGCTGCCATCTATGGGGTCGCACAGAGTCGGACACGACTGAAGTGACTCAGCAGCAGCAGCAGCAGCAGCAGCATACTGTTGATGGGAGTGTAAATTGATTCAGCAACTATGTAAAACAGTATGGAGATTCCTCAAAAAACTAAAAGTAGAAGTAACATGTAATCCGGCAATTCAACTCCTGGGTGTGTGTGTGTGTGTATATATATGTGTGTGCGTGCGTGTGTGTGTGTGTGTGTATGTATATGTGTGTGTGTGTGTGTGTGTATATATGTATGTGTGTGTGTATGAAAGTGAAAGTGAAAGTGAAGTTGCTCAGTCATTTCCCACTCTTTGCAACCCCATGGACTGTAGCCTATCAGGCTCCTCACGTACATACATACATACATATATATATACATACACACACATACACATGCATACACACATATATATGCGAAGTCACTTCAGTTGCGTCCGACTCTGTGCGACCCCATAGATGGCAGCCCACCAGGCTCCACCATCCCTGGGATTCTCCAGGCAAGAACACTGGAGTGGGTGCCATTTCCTTCTCCAATGCAGGAAAGTGAAAAGTGAAAGTGAAGTCGCTCAGTCGTGTCAGACTCTTAGCGACCCCATGGATTGCAGCCCACCAGGCTTCTCCGTCCGTGGGATTTTCCAGGCAAGAGTACTGGAGTGGGGTGCCATTGCCTTCTCGGATGTATATGTGTGTGTATATATGTATATGTGTGTATATATATATATATATATATATATATATAGCAACATGGATGGACCTGGAAGTTATAATGCTTAGTGAAATGATTCACACAGAAAACAGACAAATATATTATTCCATATATTCTACTTATATGAGGAATCTAAAAACTAAATCAAAGGGATGGATATAAGAAGACAGAAACAGACTCACAGATACAGAGAACAAACTAGGTGGGAGAGGGAATGGGAGGGGCATGAGATAAGGGCAGGGGATTAAGAGGTGTAAACTACTATCTTGTTAGCTGCTCTATTTTGTCTAACTCTTTGTGACCTCGTGGACTGTAGCCTGCCAGGCTCCTCTGTCCATGGAATTCTCTAAGCAAGAATTCTGGCATGCGTAGCCATTCCCTTCTCCAGGTAATTTTCTCAACCCAGGAATTGAACCCTGGTCTCCTGCATTGCAGGCAGATTCTTTACCATCTGAGCCATCAGGTGAAGCCCAACAAATACTATACATAACATAACTGTAAGGGTATATTGTAGAGTGTGCAAGGTATATAGCCAGTATTTTATAATAATTTTAAATGGAATATAACATGCAAAAATACTAAATCACTATATTGTACACTTGAAACTAATATGATACTGTAACTCAGGTGTATATTAATAATAGTGGGTGAAAGAGCACGGTCTCTACCTTCACGATCTAGAGAGAGGAATGGGCCCTGGTGGAGGTTGAAATCTGTATTAGGGATATGGGTATTAGCATTCAAAGAAAAAAACTTGGGCAGGTAATTTTGGTGGGAGGAAATCTCTGCCCTTGGACTTGAACTCTTGTCAGCTGGATGATGTTTATCTAGTTATCTGTATCTCTAGGATTGACTGGATGATGGTTATCCCGTTGTTTAAAGATATGCCCATCTGAATGCAGAGTTCCAAAGAATAGCAAGAAGAGATAAGAAAGGCTTCCTAAGTGAACAATGCAAAGAAAGAGAGGAAAACAATAGAATGGGGAAGACTAGAAATTTCTTCAAGAAAATTAGAGATACCAAGGGAACATTTCATGCAAAAATAGGCACAATAAAGGACAGAAATGGTATGGACCTAACAGAAGCAGAAGAGATTAAGAAGAGGTGGCGAGAATACACAGAACTATACAAAAAAGATCTTCATGACCCAGATAACCACGATGATATGATCACTCACCTGAAGCCAGATATCTTGTGTATGAAGTCAAGTGGGCCTTAGGAAGCGTCACTTCTAACAAAGCTAGTGGAGGTGATGGAATTCCAGCTGAGCTATTTCAAATCCTAAAAGATGCTGCTATTAAATTGCTGCACTCAATATGCCAGCAAATTTGGAAAACTCAGCAGTGGCCACAGCACTGGAAAAGATCAGTTTCCATTCCAATCCCATAGAAGGGTAGTGTCAAAGAATGTTCTACTGCACAATTGCATTCATTTCACATTCTAGCAAAGTAATGCTCAAAATTCTCCAATCTAGGCTTCAACAGTACATGAAGCGAGAACTTCCAGATGTTCAAGCTAGATTTAGAAAAAGCAGAGGAACCAGAGATCAAATTGCCAACATCCACTGGATCATAGAAAAAGCAAGAGTTCCAGGAAAGCATCTGCTTCACTGACTACACTAAAGCCTTTGACTGTGTGGATCATAACAAAATGTGGGAAATTCTTAAAGAGATGGGAATACCAGATCACCTTACCTTCCCTGTGCAAAACCTGTATGCAAGTCAAGAAGCAACAGTTAGAACCAGACATGGAACAACAGACTGGTTCCAAATTGGGAAAAGAGTATGTCAAGGATGTATATTTAATTTATGTGCAGAGTACATCATGCAAAATGCTGGGCTAGATGATGCACAAGCTGGAATCAAGATTGCCGAGAGAAATATCAGTAACCTCAGATATGCAGATGACACCACACTTATGGCAGAAAGTGAAGAAGAACTAAAGAGACTCTTGTTGCAGGTGAAAGAGGAGAGTGAAAAAGCTGGCTTAAAACTCAATATTCAAAAAATGAAGATTATGGCATCTGGTCGCATCACTTCATGGCAAATAGATGGGGAAACAATGGAAACAGTGACAGACTTTATTTCCTTGGGCTCCAAAATCACTGCAGATGGTGACTGCAGCCATGACATTAAAAGATGCTTGCTCCTTGGAAGAAAAGCTAGATGGTATGTTAAACCTAGATAGTGTATTAAAGAGCAAACAAACCTAGTGTATTAAAGAGCAGAGACATTACTTTGCCAACAAAGGTCTGTCTAGTCAAAGCTATGGTTTTCCCAGTAGTCATGTATGGATGTGAGAGTTGGACCATAAAGAAGGCTGAGTGCTGAAGAATTGATGCTTTTGAACTGTGGTGTTGGAGAAGACTCTTAAGAGTCCCTTGGACTGCCAGGAGATCCAACCAGTCAATCCTAAAGGAATCAGTCCTGCATATTCATTGGAAGGACCTATGCTAAAGGTGAAGCTCCAATATTTTGGCCACCTGATGCAAAGAACTGACTCATTAGAAAAGACACTGATGCTGGGAAAGATTGAAGGCAGGAGGAGAAGGGGGATGATAGATGACAAGTTGGTTGGATGGCATCACCGATTCAATGGACATGAGTTTGAGCAAACTCTGGGAGATGGTGAAGGACAGGGAAGCCTAGCATTCTGCAGTCCATGGAGTTGCAAAGAGTCAGATTCAACTGAGCAACTGAACGACAGTTATTTAGTATCTGTAGGTCTCTGTTGCTTGGTTCCATCTCCCTTCCATTCTTATCTCCAATGTGTGCTTTTTATCCCTAGGCTTTTCCTTGAGAGGGCATCTGGGGATTCTTCAGTACCATGCCTGTTGTATTCACAATGTCTTATTCATCCAATTTAAAGACAGGAAGCTCACGGAGAAAACTGGATTATAAAGAAGCAAGGTCAAACATCATCAGAATGCCCTGCTTTTTTGTGTGTGATTCTCATGCAAATTCAGATTCTCAGAAGAATGAGCATCCAGTTAGTCTTCCTTAGGTCAGGGGCCGTTTTTACAGCCAGGGCACACATCTTGTGTAACAAATCATTAAGACCTAAAACTATTCAGTAGGGGATACTGAGTACTTCAAAGGAATGGAGTCAGTTAACAAAAGGCGGAGGGGAGACAGAAACTCTAATGCCCTTTGTGGCCCTCCAACTACACACACCACACTAGCCTCACAGAGTCTTACGCATAATTCCTTCTTTCCACTCCTAATACAGCATGCTTATGAAATCCTGAGAGCAGCATCCAAACCAGCATCCTCCCCCAGCACCCCTTGTTGATTAAATGGCATAATGGATGTGAAAGCCCTTTGCAAATTGCAAAGTAGTTTACAAATATGAGTTATCACTTAGTGCAGGACCCTGCCGCCCGCAGAGAGTGGGGCTGAGCTGGGGAGAAAGGCCTAGGGCCCCAGCTAAGCTTCCTTTGGCAGGGTTTTTGGATTTCAATGGGGAAAGAAAATGTTTCTTTGGGTTGTTAGCTTGTAATAGCTGGGCCCCTTGCTGGTTAAATAAACAGCTTCCTAAACATGATTTCAGCTAGAATTACACTGTGCTCCAGGCCTCAAACTGAGTGAAAATGAAATAGGGAGGGCCAAGAGACCTCATTGACCAGAGGGATAGGTAGGGAGTGATTCTATTTATTGTCTCTTCCATTCCCCATTAGTCCTCCCCTTCTCCAGCAGCTTCCCTGGTGGCTTAGCTGGTGAAGGATCCGTCTGCAATGCGGGGGACCTAGGTTCAGTCCCTGGGTTGGGAAGATACCCTGGAGAAGGGAATAGCTACCCACTCCAGTATTCTGGCCTGGAGAATTCCATGGACTGTATAGTCCATGGGGTCACAAAGAGTGGGACACCACTGAGCAACTTTCATTTTCTTCACTTTCTCCAGGGGTGAATTCTTACTGGACTAGAGACATCTGCTCCATTTCAGTGATTGGCTCAGGGGTGGTAGAAACCTAGCTTAAGCTAATCAGGTCAGACTTATTTATTTTTTTATTGTTTGAAACAAATTTATTCTCAAAATAATACACAAAAGCATAGGTTGAGGCTGCCCTTGGGAGGCCTCCCTCCCTTCCTCTGCCACCACCTCCCCTCCTCTTTGAATGCCAGGGAGAACACAGTTGAAGGAAATGTGCAATCACAAAGAATGATCAACTCTAAAGACAAAAGATTTGGTCCAAAACAACTCAACATAATTAATGCAATTACCGTGAAGAGCTTCACTATTAAGATATTGTAGACCTGTGGCTCTTCACTGCACCAGGGGGCCCTGCTTGAGGGAGATGAGGACAGAATGCCCATGGGAGATGTCTTTGGCCTGCTTGCTGGACTTCGGGTTAAAGTCACACAGCTGGGCCGCCCGTTCCCACTCAGTGCCTGGGGACAACTCCTCAATGTCATGTACAAAGGCTTCTTCCGCTGCCCTGTTGTTGGCTTTTGTCTTCTGGAGCTGCCAGCCTGCCTCGCATACCACTTGTCCAGATCCTTGATGGCTTTTTCTTTCTACTCTGCTTCCTGCTTCTAAGAATTGGCATCAAGGGCTTCCAAGCATTCAGTTTGCTATTCTGTCCTTTACAGGATACTTTCAGGTTCTGTCTGAGTGCAACAGATCCATTTGTGAAACAGCTGCGTAACTGTCTGTCGGCCCAGTAGTCTCCTGGTAGTATTTGCCATTCATCACTCCGTCATCAGCATCTGGACTGCCACCCTCCAGGATGGTGAAGGTCTCGTCGTTCTTGACGCCCAAAATCTCACTCTCCTGCTATGCCAAGAAGGCCATGGCAGGGTCCTCTTCACCAGCCCCTCGGTTCTCCAGGGTAGGACCACCAGAGGGGGCACTGAACGGATCTTACTTAGCCATGGCAGGAGGTTCAACGGCATTGACTTTTCAGAGACACACCAACCGGCCAGCACCAACTTTCAGTTCAGTTCAGTTCAGTTGCTCAGTCGTGCCTGACTCTGTGACCCCATGGAGTGTAGCATGCCAGGCCTCTCTGTCCATCACCAACTCCTGGAACTTACTCAAACTCATGTCCATTGAGTCAGTGATGCCATCCAGCCATCTCATTCTCTGTCGTCCCCTTCTCCTCCTGCCCTCAATCTTTCCCAGCATCAGGGTCTTTTCCAATGAGCCAGTTCTTCCCAACAGGTGGCCAAAGTATTGGCACTTCAGCTTCAGCATCAGTCCTTCCAATGAATATGCACGACTGATTTCCTTTAGGATTGACTGGTTGGATCTCCTTGCAGTCCAAGGGGCTTGCAAGAGTCTTCTTCAACATCATAGTTCAAAAGCATCAATTCTTTGGCACTCAGCCTTCTTCATAGTCCAACTCTCACATCCACACATGACTATGGAAAAACCATAGCTCTGACTAGACAGACTTTTGTTGGCAAAGTGATGTCTCTGCTTTTTAATAGACACACCAACTGACTGGCAGACTCCTGAGTCCGGCAGTGGCTGCTGTGCTTGTGCCTGGTCTCAGAGACAAGCTGGAGGAGGGAGCAGGACTGACTTTTGCCTTGGCAATGCTGGTTGTTTCAGGCCTAATCAAGTTAGTATAATCAGAGTGAAGCTTGGTATTTTGGCTTAATAACGAGGAGAAGTAAATATCCCTCTTTTCTTGTGGACAGTTTTGGATGTGCATGTAAAGTGTGGAACTCTCTAGCTATTTTGCATTGTACCCTCTTTTTTAAAAATGTTATCGATTAAAGGAGGGACACAAATGAAACGATGTCACCTTTGAAACATGCTCGAAGTCTCTCTCTCAATGGAGATCAGATCCTTTGAAGAGACTTTGAACAGATGACATAATTTCTCTGTAATTGTAGTTACATATTACAGTCTATTCAAAATCTAACATAGTGTCTGATTCAAAATTATCTCCCATTTTCAACTTATGCCAGGCCTGTGGCTTGAGGACCTCAAGATGAGGACGGGGGGATAGTTTGTTTTTTTTTGATTTGTCTTCTGTCGCTATGTGGGATTGAGGAAGTGCAAGCAGTCTGTCTCTGGGACATCCCACTCTCTTCCTATCTTTGGATCTAATCTTCCTGGGACTGGGACAGGGGCAGGAATGTTTGGAGAAGGAAGGAGAGTTCATGTTTTACAATTTCCCGCCTGACCATGATGAGGCAGGTCTCCAGGGCACCATTATTTGGTCTGTTTTATCCTGTTGGCTACTGGGGTCTTCTGCTGACATGCTGGGACTGCTGGGTATGGTGGGGATGATTTTCTTGGCAGAGTTTAGTGTTGCTTAGGTCCTTTTATCTCTGAAGAATTAAATAATTAAAAGCAAATAATTATGGTATAGGCACTATGGAAAGCACTAAGGAAGTTCTTCAGAAACTCAAAAACAGGACTACCATTTGATCAAGGCATCCTGCCCTTGGATACAATAGAAACACCATCTAGAAGGTATCTTGGTACCACCATGTTCATTGCAGCAGTATTCACAATAGCCAAGATATGGAAACAACCTAAGTGTCCACCAACAGATGAATGGATAAAGGAAATACAACACACACAGGAATATTACTCAGGCATAAAAGGAAGGAAACAGCACCATTTGCGACAAGGATGGACCTTGAGAGCATTGCTAAGTACAGTAAGTCAGACAGAGAAAGACAGAGTATGTATGATCTCACTTACAAGCAGAAGCTTTAAAAAATGAATTCAGAGAAACAGAAAACAGATTGGTAGTTGGCAAGGGCAGAGGGTGAAAGGTGTGGTAAAGGAGTGAAGGGAGCCAAAAAGTACAAACTTCAATCTATGAGATAAATAAGTTCTGGGGATATAATATATGCCATGGTGACTACAGTTAACAGTACTCTATTGTAGATTTGAAAATGGCTAAGAGAGTAGATCTTTAAAGTTCTCATCACAAGAAAAAAAAACTATGTGAGATAATGAATGTTACCTAACATTGTGGTAATCATTTCAAAATATGTACATTTATCAAAGGATTACATTGTATACTTTAAACTTACACAGTATTAAATATCAATTATGTCTCCATAAAACTGGGGAGAAAGCAAATAATTAATGCATAAGATGAGAATTTAGAAGAATATTCATATAGCCATGAGTTGGATAAAGACTTCCCAAGCATGACAGCAAAATCAGAAGTCATGAAGGAAAAGATTAATAGATCTAGTGGCATAAAAGTTTAAGATTGTAATTTATTAAACAACACCACAAGCAAAATTAAAATGAAAGTGCACAGATGGAGGGGGGCAGGGGTCTGCACCATACATAACAGACAGAGAGCTAATGTCCTCAGTGTTCAAAATCCTCTTACCAATCTATAAGAAATCAATGAATAGTCAAGTTTGACTTGAAAAGGAAGCAAGTCACAAAACTGAAAACCCAACAATGAATAAGTGAACTATATATTCAGCCTCACTAGTCATCAAAGAAAAACAACACTCCACCATTAAATACTGAGGTAGAAATTTTGCATCAAGTATTTTTCCTCAAATGGCTAGCTGGCTGCTCTAACGCTATTGATTAATGTATGTATTGCCTCACTTAGGTGGAAGGGCTCCTTTGTCAAAGTGTTTTAGTATGATTTATTTATTTGTTCTTGGCTGTGCTGGGTCTTTGCTGCTGTGTGGGCTTTGATGGTGCACGGGCTTCTCGTGCTCCTCTTGCTGCAGAGCATGAGCTCTGGAGCACATGGGATTCATTTTTATGGTGCTTGGGCTGAGCAGTTGTGGTTCTCGGGCTCCAGAGCACAGTGTCAATAGTTGTGGTGGCTTTTGCCACATGGCACATGGGATCTTCTTGGATAAGGGATCGAGCCCATGTCTCCTGCATTGTCATGAGGATTCTTTACCACTGAGCCACCACTGTATAAACCCCATTATACAGTGTTTTAGTTGATATCTTCACAGAAGGGCTACCCTTTGCCAGAAATAGGAAAGAGACGTGGGTTCTAGGAGGAGGGATTTGCCTTTACAAATACATAGCCTGGAGTGTGTAAAAGAGGCTGATCTGTTCTGGAAAGAGCTGCAGGTTTCATGAAGCTGCAATGAAGACTACGTGATGGGAGCTGGAAGAGCAGGCAGGAGGTAAGCCTGAAAGTGTGGTATGGGGCCACCCACTGGATTCTTGAAGGCCATGCTCTGGTTTCTTGGCTTTATCTCTAGGAAGGGGAAGGTCATGAGAGGTCTTTGGACAATGAGGTTGCTGTTCCCAGCAACAAGAGTGGGAGGACTTCTGAAGAATTGCCATCTAAGAGCCCATTTGCAACACCAATCAAAGCATTCCTTTTCTAAGCAAATTAAATGTATTTTCCTCCTTCCTCCTCCAGTAGCTCCAGCCCTTGTGGAGAAGAGCCTAGATCAGTAAGGCTGGAGAGGGATGGATGCATAGAGCAGGCAGGAGAAAGGGTACCTAAGTTATTATTCTCTCTGTAAGTAGCTAGTCTGCCCGAGAAGAGGGAAAAATTATGATCCATGCACTGGACTAGACATTTAAACCACTGGGCTATGGTTTTTCCTGTGGTCATGTATGGATGTGAGAGTTGGACTGTGAAGAAGGCTGAGCGCCAAAGAATTGATGCTTTTGAACTGTGGTGTTGGAGAAGACTCTTGAGAGTCCCTTGGATTGCAAGGAGATCCAACCAGTCCATTCTGAAGGAGATCAGCCCTGGGATTTCTTTGGAAGGAATGATGCTAAAGCTGAAACTCCAGTACTTTGGCCACCTCATGCGAAGAGTTGACTCATTGGAAAAGACTCTGATGCTGGGAGGGATTAGGGGCAGGAGGAGAAGGGGATGACAGAGGATGAGATGCCTGGATGGCATCACTGACTCGATGGATGTGAGTCTGAGTGAACTCTGGGAGTTGGTGATGGACAGGGAGGCCTGGTGTGCTGCAATTCATGGGGTTGCAAAGAGTTGGACACGACTGAGTGACTGAACTGAACTGAACTGGATCAGGTTGTTTGGGCAATTGGATTGATTGAAGGAATTTTATTATCTAAGAATGACCAGAAAAAATCTTGGAGTCCATCCTGAATTTCTTCCAGGGGAAGGAAGAGAACTTACCTTAAAAGATACATTTAAAGGGATGCCAGCAATCAAACTAAATTTGCATGCTACTGTTATCCTCTGAATCAAGGAGAGGGTGGGATGTATGGAGAGAGTAACATGGAAACTTACATTACCATATGTAAAATAGGTAGCCAGTGGAAATTTGCTATATGACTCAGGGAACCCAAACAGGGACTCCGTAACAACCTAGAGGGGCAGGATGGGGATGGAGGGAGGTTCAAGAGGGAGGGGACATATGTACACCTATGGCTGATTCAAGCTGATGTTTGGCAGAGACCAACATAAGTCTGTAAAGCATTTATCCTTCAATTAAAAAATAAATAACTTTTTAAAAATAAAAAAGGGACACCACCAATAAAACTAAATTGGCATGCTGCTATTATCCTCTGAATCAAGCTTGTTTCATAAATTGGTAGTTATTATTAACAGCAAGCATGTGCCTGCTCTGGCCAAGTGATTCACATTTATGATCTCATCTAATCCTCAGCATACTCTGTGAAATGTGCATTTGTAGCCTCATTTTGCAGATAAGCATTCAGAGGTTCAGAGAAGTTAAGTACCATGTCCAGCTAGCATTTTCCAGATATAGAATTTAAATTCAGATCATATTGACTGTACTTTTGACATTGTCCTTTCATTAAATTAGCCCTATCTCATTGCATGGCTTGATGGGGATGCACTCCTTGTAACGGGACAAAGAATGATGAAGCCACAAGTGCTCTCAGAGTTTCATCTTCTGCTGCCGCTAGAGAGTGGTGGTACCCCGCCTTCTTTCATCTTTGCCTCATGATTTAACTTCTATCATTCAAGGTCAGAGTCGGGACAGGAACACAGAATATGGATGGGGAGGGAGACAGAATAGAGTGGAAGAGGGCAGAAGGTGGCGCTTTTTGGAGAAACTGGGAGCTGGAAGCTAAGGAGCAGGCTGCAGAATGTGGGAACAGAGAGGGACCTTTGAAAGGTGCTGATGCACTGCGCTGGAGGAACAGGTTTAAGGACTTGGGTTATACTGAAAATGGTTTTTGGTTGTTGGACTGTGTCTGTGAGACTGAAACCCTGCTTAGAGACAGGACACATGGGTCACAGCTTCATAAACATTTCATCAGCAAGAAATAAGACCATGTGGGCAAATAATCATGTCTCTTTGCAGCTGAACAGAAATAGATAGTGGAGTAATAACTTAGATGCTTTCTTTTATTCCTCATGCAAACATGTGAGATAAATGACTTTCTACTCATTTTGTGAAATAATTAATGAAGTGTTAGTTGTTCAGTCATGAGTGATTAAGGGGTGGGGAAAAAACCAGTGGTAGCTTTTCTGCAATGTCATAGGGAGAATTTTTCATACACAATAATTGGGCTTCCCTGGCGACTCAGACAATAAAGAATTTGCCTGCAATGCAGGAGACTCAGGTTTGATCCCTGGGTTGGGAAGATCCCCAGAAGAAGGAAATGCCTATCCACTCCAGTATTCTTGCCTGGGAAATCCCATGAACGGAGGAGCCTGGCAGACTACTGTCCATTGAGTTGCAAAGAGTAGGACACAACTGAGTGACTTTCACTTTCAATGTTAATAATAACCGCTGCTATCGACTGAGCCCTTTGAGTGCACTTGATACACTGCATCCTTCTTGGTGCAGCGTGTGTATTATCTCATTCAACACACCCCGAAACTTGCTAAACTAGACGTTGCTCATCTTCCTTCTGTGCAGATGAGAACACTGAGATTCCAAGATACACTCATTAACTGCATGAGTTTCCTGGGGCTGCTGCAACCAAGGACCACAGATCAGTGGCTTAACAACAGAAATGTATTGTCTCATGGTTCTGGAGGCTAGAAGTTTGAAATCAGGGCTGTTTCTTTCTGAGAGCTGTGACAGAGAATCTTCTCCATCCTTCTCGCCTAGCTTCTGGTCACCTCTGGATTCCCTTGGTTACAGATGTCTTTCACTCTGTCTTCACGTGATCTTCCTTGTGTACATATCTGTGTGAAAATTCCCCCTTTTTCTGATGCCAGTCATATTGGATTAGCACCCTTTCTCAAATCCTAACTTGATCTGAACTTGATTGTCTGCAAAAGATACAATTTCTAAATAAGCTCATACGCTTAGGTGCTGGGGATAGGACTTTATCTTTTATGGAGGAAAGAGGGGACACTATAATAGTAAATAACCTGCTTGTGGCACCAGAACAACATATTATAGTGAAAATGAACAGCACTGGGTTCATTTTGTTCAAATGTGGGAACATTTGTGTGTTCCCACAACATATCAGCTGTGTGACCTTTTGTCCATGAATTCATCTATGTATTTCTGCCTCAGTTTTCCCATCTGTTAAATGGGAATAATAAGATTTATTTATAGGATTGTTGCCAGAATCAAGTAAGACCAAGAGTGTAAAGCACAAAGCTAGTGTCTAATACTTCTATTATTCTAAGCTCTGTATTTCCATTTGAAAATCTCTAGGCTGTAGTGTGCCTCAGCCTCCTTCCTTCAAGGAGGAGTCAAGGAAGACGAGAAGGATCAGCCAACCAACTCTGGAAAAAACCACTCCATGTAAATTTAACCTCAGCCACTGATTCTCTTGCAAAGAGGATTTTCCAAAGGGCTGAAATTGCAAAACTAGTCTCCATATTTAACTTATGAAATGAGAATTTAGGAGCACTGAGAGGGTGACTTAACAAAAACCATGAAGTGTATGAGAGGTAATTTTATGCAGGCAGGAAGCCAAACCTTTTCCACTTTTGTTGGGGATAAGATAGAGCAAAATGGGCTCATATTTCTGCAGGGGAAATTTAAATAATACAGGCCTTGCTTATAGGGTGATAGCAGGCTTGGCCTTGGGCGACCCTAGGAGTGAAATGAAATTGGTTATTCATGTCATTTCACCTTTCCCTTCAGCTATTGTCAAAACCCCACCTTTCTCAAGCTTCCCGCTAGCATTGCCAACTTTGAGCAGAGTGAAATAGACCATCCCTTCCAATTAGCATTCATTCAGTCATGTGTTCACAAATATGTACTGAATACCCACTGTGTTAGGGTAGGCTAGCTGCTCCACCAAACAGGTCCAAAATCTCAGTGGCCTCATCCAATACAAATTTACTTCCTTTGCAACAAATGTCCAACATAATTGTCCCCTGATGAAACTGTTCCTCAAGGCAGTTCTCCAAGTGGCAAATTCAAGGACCCCAAATCCTTCCATCTTTTAGGCCCTCAGAATATCTCATGAAGACAGAAGAAGAGAAAGCAGGAAGGATTGTGCTTGAGAGGGTCTAGTAGACCAGGCCTGGAGGTGGTGACATCCCTTTTGACCACATCCTATTGGTCAGAACTCAATCACATGACCTCACCTAACTGGTAAGGAGGCTGGGAAATGTAGGTTTCCTAAGAAAAAAAGAAAAAGGTAAAATGCTAGCCAGTTTCTGCGGCAAATGCATTTTGGGAAATAGTTGCTGTCTCAGGTCTATTTCTTGTTGTACTTTGTACATTTATTTAACAAATGTTCATTTATAGACATGCTGAGCCCAGTCACGAGGTGGGGACTGATTCATATCAGCTGAGCCCTGTTACTAACTTATCGCATTACACTGCATTTGCTTTTCCACACCTCTCCAGAGGTCACCTTAGGTGTCATAAATATTCCACTGTATTAGCAGTAGCCATTTCCCCTTATCCTTTCGATATGCATCTTGTAGCTGCCCAAGGGCTTTCTCTTGTTACTGGGGCTCAGGAAATAATACCCTCTAGGATTAGCCCTCAGCCAAAGCTTGATGGGAGTTGGGGTATAGTACCTTAGCTTGCCTGTCTTGGGGCAGGATCTGAGCTGTGTCTGTCTGGCCTCCTGGAGTTTCCCTGGCTTGATAAGTGCTAGCTGGCTCCACAATACACTCTAATTGTATGCTCTCCTAATCTAGTCTCCCTTTCTTGCTCCCCTACCAGTATTTCCCTTTACCTTCCAAGTTAATGACTTGTACCCAAATCCTTAACCCAGGGCCTGCATCTGGGGGAACCAAAACTAAGATGCCATCTTTCTGCTCAGGGCGTTTGCTCCTTCAGTGGGGGTACTCTTATTTATCCTTGTTCGTCTAGAGCATAGAATAGCTGTTCATTTGTTCTTCTAAAAAGCACAGTGAGTAACTGGCCTGAGCCAGGTCTTGTGTTTGGTGATGTTGACGGAAGGAATCACCAAAAGAAAAAAGTTGTGCTGTTTCTGCAGGTGACAAGTTTAGGTTCTGGCATGTTGACCTTGAGGTGCTGGTGAGAACTAGTCTCAGAGCTCCTTGGTATGGATGCTTGATACACATCCACTGCCTCCTTTTTAAAAAAATTTCCTCCTGCATTTCTTGCAAGACTCTCTAACCTTGAAAATCTAGAAGTAGAGATACCATAAAATCCCTGCAATCCTACTCCGGGGCATATATCTAGAGAAAACATAATTTGAATAGATGTGTGCACTCTACTGTGCATAGCAGCACTATTATAATAGCCAAGACATGAAAGTGGCCTAAGTGTCCAATATGGAAGCAGATAAAGATATGGAATGGATAAAGATGTGGTACATATATACAATGGAATACTACTTAGCCATAAAAAGGAAGAGATAATGTCATTTACATTAACACAGATGCAACTAGAGATTATCATACTGAGTGAAGTCAGACAGAGAAAGAAAAATATCACATATATCACAGATAGGTGGAATCTAAAAAAAGGATACACATGAACTTATTTACAAAACAGAAATCGACTCACAAACATAGGAAACAAACTTATGGTTACCACAGGGGAGATGCAGAGAGGGATAAATTAAGAAAAAAATGTGAGAATTTCAAACCTGCATTCTTAATCTTGCTCCCTCACCTCCTTCAGTCTTAATTCAGAAAGCACCTTTTCAGCAAGGCCCACACTAATGACCTGATGACCATTTTTAAAGTCATCACTCTCCCCTCAAAATTCCCTATTTCCCTTCCCTGAGAAGCACTTATCACCATTCAACTATAGATTTAGCTTCAGTTTACTCTTTGGTCTATCTTTTGCCTCTAGAATTTAAGATCCACAAAGGCAGGGACCTCCACAAGGGCTGCTTCCTTCACCAGGATCTCCACAATGTCAATCACATGAACAGCTCTCAAACATTCACTTGTTAAATGACTGAATGAATTTGCTGAATACTTCAAAGTAAACAGTTTTAGTGAACAATTAGAAAAATGAGGCTGGAGCCTGGAAGAGAGATGCCAGCTAAAGAGTGTGACAGTGCTATATATGTGGAAATGAAAATTGGAACACGGGCAGTGATAAGGGTCCCTGCAAAAGAAAGGGGGTAAATAAGTTCATTTGTATCTTTTTTTTTCTTAGGTTTCACAAAGAAGGGATGTCATATGATATTTGTCTTTCTCTCTGTGACTCACCTCACTCAGTAGGACAATCTTTAAGTCCATCCATATTGCTGCAAATGGCATTATTTCATTCTTCTTTATGGCTGAGTAACAGACTCACAGACATAGAAAACAAACTTATGGTTATCAAAGGAGAAAGGTGGAAGGGGAGAGACAAATTAGGAATTTGGGGGTAACATGCACACATTCAGAGAAGGCAATGGCACCCCACTCCAGTACTCTTGCCTGGAAAATCCCATGGACGGAGGAGCCTGGTAGGCTGCAGTCCATGGGGTCGCTAGGAGTCGGACACGACTGAGCGACTTCACTTTCACTTTTCACTTTCATGCATTGGAGAAGGAAATGGCAACCCACTCCAGTGTTCTTGCCTGGAGAATCCCAGGGACGGGGGAGCCTGTTGGGCTGCCGTCTATGGAGTCACACAGAGTCAGACACGATTGAGGCGACTTAGCATAGCATAGCATAGCATACACACATTGCTATATATAAAATAGATAACCAACCAGGACCTAATGTATAGCACAGGGAACTATAGTCAGTATTTTGTAATAACCTATACAGGAAAAGAATCTGATAAAGTACCTGATAAATAACATTCATATATATATATATACACACACACATTCTTATACATACATATATATACACACACAAATATATATATAACTAAATCACTTTGCTGTACATTTGAAAATAACACAACATTGTAAGTCAACTTTACTTCAGTAAAAAATACACTGAAAAAAAGAAGACAGAGGGTAGAAAAAAGAAAGGGAGTACCAAGGATGGATCTTAGGAAGTTCCTGTGGTGGGCTGGATGGAGGGGGAGAGAAGAGCAAAGGGAGGAGCTAGTCAAGAACTGAATGGTTACAGAGATGGGGATGGCCAGGATCTAGGCAGAATCTGCAAGTTGAAGAGAAATATACACATGCTCAAGATTTCCATCAGTTTTATTTTTTTAATTCCCTCTTATGAGAGAACAACCTTTGTTCATGCCATTCTTTTTAAATTAGATATTCTACTGAAACATTTTATCTTTGTTCTTTTTAATGACGAGATCTCTAGAAGTATTTATTTGATACACAATTTGTTTAAAAAGTTAAACTCCTTAAAAATTATCTCTCATTTAGAAACATAACAAAACTAGTATTTAAGCTGAAATGCATTTCTCTTTTTCTACAGTAGGAATGTGTATCCAACGTATGCTTGCCTGACTATCTGCTTGTGAATTTCCACTCAGCCATTATGCAATCTTTTTTATTTTTTCTTTTCTAAAAATGAGCCCATGTTTCTGAAAAAAGCTGCAATAGTCATCTTTAGCAATTATAAAAATTTCCTGGGATTAAGACATTCATTTCTACATCTGGCAAGGAGAAAACAGCAGGAAGTCACATGTGCTTCGATGGCGGGGACACACAGTCTTTTGGTATAACCATAGATTTTGGACTTTTGTTTTTGTCTCAGTAGCATGTAATCTGTATGGGCAACCTTGAGTATTTGGCTGGCTAGATGGGGTGCTAAGGAATGGAGCTTCCAGAACAGTGGCTGTTAAACAAAGGCATGGTTCTTTGACTTCAGAATATATTACATAATATTTCAGAACATGTTTTTCAAGTAATCTTAGAATTTGAGAACAGGGAAAACTTCTTAATGTTCTCCAGCCCCTTCATTTGGATTAATTGATTTATTTTTAGACTTGGTTTAGCGAGATAGTTAAAAGCTTTCACTGTAGTTGAAGACAGACGTGGGCACTAATCTTTGCTCCACAAGAGACTAATTGCAACTCCTCAGGCAAGCCATTCAAGCTCTGAGTTTTCTGATCTATAAAATGGGAATATTGAAAACACTGAGGATTAAGTAGGTAGCAGAGTGCCCAGGACACAGTGCGTATGTGGAAAAGCTCAACTATTATTGTTAGAAATAATCTGTTTTTGGAGTTGTCAGCACTTGTTTTTAAATGTAGGGAAAGTCATTTTGTTCTGGTGACAAGGACATTTAAGCAATCACTTTTATTTATGGCAGTAGACAAAGATCAAGCTACTGACCCAGAAGTGGCAAAAGTCTCTTGAACGAGGACTGTTTATTGACAAACAGTGTAAATTCACACTCTTTCTCTCAACTATGCTGTGTTTATGCCAGAAATGTAGATACTGTGGGATTCCCCTATACAAACAACTATTCCAGAATAGATCATAAAGAGAAGAATTACCTGTGCTAGTCTTTCCCTAGAATTCTTCCTCAGGCATGATTTGTTTTGATTCAAGGGGATACAAACCTTTGATACATCCCATAAAAGCAGCAGGCATTTACTTCCTACCTACCCAGAAACATTTTTTTTTTTAAATTTATTACCAGGAGTCCAGGAAAACTACAACATTCCATAAAATCTTCCTCAGTAATTGCCTGTTTGTGTGTCAGGGCCTGGGGGATGGTCCTTCTACTTTTTAGCTGACAGTTTTGCTCAGCTTTGCAATGAAAATCTCCTGGGAGATTTAGCACTTTGGGCTGTGAATGAGAACTTAGCAAGTTCAAGTCTGGTTTTGACATCAAGGTCCCATCCATTATTAAGGAGTATATTGTCTAGAAGTACGCTCTGGTACACAGGGTTATTGTTACCATCTTTCTAAATTCCATATATATGTGTTAGTATACTGTATTGGTGTTTTTCTTTCTGGCTTACTTCACTCTGTATAATAGGTACCAGTTTTATCCATCTCATTAGAACTGATTCAAATGTATTCTTTTTAATGGCTGAGTAATACTCCATTGTGTATATGTACCATAGCTTTCTTATCCATTCATCTGCTGATGGGCATCTAGGTTGCTTCCATGTCCTGGCTATTATAAACAGTGCTGCGATGAACATTGGGGTACACGTGTCTCTTTCCCTTCTGGTTTCCTCAGTGTGTATGCCCAGCAGTGGGATTGCTGGATCATAAGGCAGTTCTATTTCCAGTTTTTTAAGGAATCTCCACACTGTTCTCCATAGTGGCTGTACTAGTTTGCATTTCCACCAACAGTGCAAGAGAGTTCCCTTTTCTCCACACCCTCTCCAGCATTTATTGCTTGTAGACTTTTGGATCGCAGCCATTCTGACTGGCGTGAAATGGTACCTCATAGTGGTTTTGATTTGCATTTCTCTGATAATGAGTGATGTTGAGCATCTTTTCATGTGTTTGTTAGCCATCTGTATGTCTTCTTTGGAGAAATGTCTGTTTAGTTCTTTGGCCCATTTTTTGCGAGACAGCAAAAGAGACACCGATGTATAGATCAGTCTTATGGACTCTGTGGGAGAGGGAGAGGGTAGGGAGATTTGGGAGAATAGCATTGAAACATGTATAATATCATGTATGAAACGAGTCACCAGTCCAGGTTCGATGCACGGTACTCGATGCTTGGGGCTGGTGCACTGGGACGACCCAGAGGGAGGGTAGGGGAGGGAGGAGGGAGGAGGGTTCAGGATGGGGAACGCTGGTACACCTGTGGTGGATTTGTTTCGATGTTTGGCAAAACTAATACAATATTGTAAAGTTTAAAAATAAAATAAAAGTTAAAAAAATAAAAATAAAAATGTAAATCAGAAAAAAAAAAAAAGAAGTACGCTCTCCAAAATTTTTCCTTGGACACACCAATTTGTAGAAAACACTTTGAGCATGCATCTGCAATAATAATTTCTATTTATGATTTCTAAATTATATTTTGTACTTCTGCATTAACATATTATAAAATATGCATAAGAAATACAAAGCATTTTAAAGCCCACCAGTCAAAATAATCATTTTGTAAAAATAATTTTAAACTTTTCTTCTCACATCTGATTTATGTTACACATGGCTAAGGATGATGGATTTCCCCCAGCTCTGTAAGAGGAGACAGGACTGGAAACAAAACATTGCATACACTGTAATAGGTGTCTGGAAGGTAGGCAGATATAAGCAGGTGATGATCATTAAGTTAGGTTGTGAAGGATGAATGGTTTTCCAGATGAGCAATAAGGGAAAAAGAAATTCTAGACAGAAATAACAGAAATAAAAGTGTGCAGGATTGCAGAAGCATGCCAGGGTGAAGGCAGCTGAGGGAGACAGTGGCTCAGTTATATCTGAATGACAGTGCTTAAAGGAGAGAGAATGAAGAATAGAGGTCTGGAAAGGAACACAAAACCATCTTAAATGGGACCTTGAATGCCATTCCAAGGAGTAATTTTACCTTGTGGAAGAGATAAGATCAAAGGCTGCTCTGGGGGTGAGGTGGAAGGTAAGTTGGAGGAGGAGAAACTAATGGGGTATTATTAGTAGAGGCCTTACAAATGTGAAAAGAAGAGAAGCAAAAAACAAAGGAGAAAAGGAAAGATATACCATTTGAATGCAGAGTTCCAAAAAATAGCAAGGAGAGATAAGAAAGCCTTCCTCAGTCATTAGTGAAAAGAAATAGAGGAAAACAATAGAATGGAAAAGACTGGAGATCTCTTCAAGAAAATTAAGATACCAAGGGAACATTTCATGCAAAGATGGGCTTGATAAAGGACAGAAACGGTATGGACCTAACAGAAGCAGAAGATATTAAGAAGAGGTGACAAGAATACACAGAAGAACTGTACAAAAAAGATCGTCATGACCCAGATAACCACGATGGTGTGATCACTCACCTAGAGCCAGACATCCTGGAATGCGAAGTCAAGTGGGCCTTAAGAAGCATCACTACGAACAAAGCTAATGGAGGTGATGGAATTCCAGTTGAGTGATTTCAAATCCTAAAAGATGATGCTGTGAAAGTGCTGGACTCAATATGCCAGCAAATTTGGAAAACTCAGCAGTGGCCACAGGACTGGAAAAGGTCAGTTTTCATTCCAATCCCAAAGAAAGGCAATGCCAAAGAATGCTCAAACTACTGCACAATTGCACTTATCTCACACGCTAGTAAGGTAATGCTCAAAATTCTCCAAGCCAGGCTTCAGAAATATGTGAACTGTGAATTTCCAGATGTTCAAGCTGATTTTAGAAAAGGCAGAGGAACCAGAGATCAAATTGACAACATCCATTGGATTATCGAAAAAGAGAGTTCCAGAAAAACATCTATTTCTGCTTTATTGACTATGCCAAAGCCTTTGACTGTGTGGATCACAATCAACTGTGGAAAATTCTGAAAGAAATGGGCATACCAGACCACCTGACCTGCCTCTTGAGAAACCTATATGCAGGTCAGGAAGCAACAGTTAAACCTGGACATGGAACAACAGACTGGTTCCAAATAGGAAAAGCAGTATGTCAAGGCTGTATATTGTCACCCTGCTTATTTAACTTATATGCAGAGTACATCATGAGAAATGCTGGACTGGATGAAGCACAAACTGGAATCAAGATTGCTGGGAGAAATATCAATAACCTCAGATATGCAGATGACACCACTGTAATGGCAGAAAGCAAAGAACTAAAGAACCTCTTGATGAAAGTGAAAGAGGAGAGTGGAAAAGCCGGTTTAAAGCTTAATATTCAGAAAACTAAAATCATGGCATCCAGCCCCATCACTTCATGGCAAATAGATGGGGAAACAGTGGAAACAGTGGCAGATTTTATTTTTTTGGGCTCCAAAATCACTGCAGATGGTGATTGCAGCCATGAAATTAAAAGATGCTTACTCCTTGGAAGGAAAGCTATGACCAACCCAGACAGCATATTAAAAAGCAAAGACAAAATAAATGACCCAATGAAAAAATGGGCCGAAGAACTACATAGACATTTCTCCGAAGAAGACGTACAGATGGCTAACAAACACATGAAAAGATGCTCAACATCAGAGAAATGCAAATCAAACCCACAATGAGGTACAATTTCATGCCAGTCAGAATGTCTGCGATCCAAAAGTCTACAAGCAATAAATGCTGGAGAGGATGTGGAGAAAAGGGAACCCTCTTACACTGTTGGTGGGAATGCAAACTAGTATAGCCACTATGGAGAACAGTGTGGAGATTCCTTAAAAAACTGAAAATAGAACTGCCATACGACCCAGCAATCCGACTGCTGGGCATACACACCAAGGAAACCAGAATTGAAAGAGACACATGTACCCAAATGTTCATCTCAGCACTGTTTACAATAGCCAGGACATGGAAGCAACCTAGATGTCCATCAGCAGATGAACAGATAAGAAAGCTGTGGTACATATACACAATGGAATATTACTCAGCCATTAAAAAGAATACATTTGAATCAGTTCTAATGAGGTGGATGAAATTGGAGCCTATTATACAGAGTGAAATAAGCCAGAAAGAAAAACACCAATGCAGTATACTAATGCATATATATGGAATTTAGAAAGATGGTAATGACAACCCTGTATGTGAGACAGCAAAAGAGACACGGATGTATAGAACAGTCTCTTGGACTATGTGGGAGAGGGAGGGGGAGGATGATTTGGGAGAATGGCATTAAAACATGTACAATATCATATAAGAAATGAATTGCCAGTCCAGGTTCTATGCAGGATACAGGAAGCTTGGGGCTGGTGCACTGGGATGACCCAGAGGGATGGTATGGGAGGGAGGTGGGAGGGGGGTTCAGGATGGGGAACACGTGTACACCTGTGGCAGATTCATGTTGATGTATGGCAAAACCAATACAATATTGTAAAGTAAAAATAATAATAATAATAAAAAATTAAAAAAAAAAAGTAAAAAGCAAAGGCATCACTGCCAACAAAGTTCCATCTAGTCAAGGTTATGGTTTTTCCAGTAGTCATGTATGGAAGTGAAAGTTGGACTATAAAGAAAGCTGAGTGCTGAAGAATTGAGGCCTTTGAACTGTGGTGTCGGAGAAGACTTTTGAGAGTCCCCTGGACTGCAACAAGTCCATCCTAAAGGAAATCAGTCCTGAGTGTTCACTGGAAGGACTGATGTTGAAGCTGAAACTCCAATACTTTGGCCACCTGATGCGAAGAACTGACTCATTGGAAAAGACCCTCATGCTGGGAAAGATCCAGCCGGATCGAAGGCCGGAGGATAAGGGGACGACAGAGGATGAGATGGTTGGATGGCATCACCAACTCAGTGAACATGAGTTTGGGTAGACTCCGGGAGTTGGTGATGGACAGGGAGGCCTGGAGTGCTGCAGTCCATGGGGTCGCAAAGAGTCAGACACGACTGAGTGACTGAACTGAACTAAGATAAATCAGGGAAGAGATGATAGGTGTAGAAACCAAGGAGAATAGCAGTAGTGACAGAGAGGAGATGGTTTGGAAAGTTTAAAATGGAGAAGTTAAGATTCTACAAGTTTGGAGTGGGGACAGAGCTTAGGATGATAGATAAGTGTCTAGATATATTACAGAACCATTTTTTAAGGCCCTCCTAGGAATGGATCTCAGAGAAAGCAATGGCACCCCACTCCAGTACTCTTGCCTGGAAAATCCCATGGATGGAGGAGCCTGGAAGGCTGCAGTCCATGGGGTCACTGAGGGTCGGACACGACTGAGAAACTTCACTTTCACTTTTCACTTTCATGCCCTGGAGAAGGAAATGGCAACCCACTCCAGTGCTCTTGCCTGGAGAATCCCAGGGACAGGGGAGCCTGGTGGGCTGCCGTCTATGGGGTCGCACGGAGTTGGACACGACTGGAGCGACTTAGCAGTAGCAGTAGCAGGAATAGATCTTTGGTTCTGTGGAGAATTCCCTTGGATAACAAAGTCAATATCCTGTTTACAAACTTTTGTTAGCTTCTCACTTATAATTTATTACTTTCATGACATTCATGACTTCTTACATTCTTCACCTCTCTCTGTATTCACATCTTTTGCCAAGTGACTGCTCAGTTCCTCCTAATAAAGAGGCTATTTTCTTACGTCTTGAATCTGAGCTGTAGCACCTGCCTTGCCTTGCCCAGTAGCTTGAGATGGGAGTGACAGTGCAGCCTGGGATGCTGCCGCCTGCTTACTTGTGCTCCTGCCATCATCGTAAAGAGGATTTGCCTAGGTGATCCTTGGTTTAGGAGGCTTCCCCAGGTAAAGTGCTCCAGCCAAGCCATTCTGGAAAGGAGCCTCTAGCTGACCTGCAAGCAAAGGAGAGAGCATAGTGAAGACTAGCTGAGCACAGATAAGATCAAAGGAGCACAGCCACAATAACTGAACACGGCTTAGATCAGTTACTCCTACCTGACCTGTAACATGTGACTTATAATTGATCATTGTGTTAAGTTAGTGAGATGTGGGGTAATTTGTTATGCAGCAATGCTGCTGTTTTTCAGTCACTCAGTCGTGTCTCACTCTTTGCGACCCCATGGACTGCACCACACTAGGTTTCCCTGTCCTTCACCATCTCCTGGAGCTTGCTCAAACTCATGTCCATCGAGTTGGTGATGCCACTCAACCATCGCTTCCTTTGTTGTCCCTTCTCCTCCTGCCTTCAATCTTTCCCAGCATCAGGGCCTTTTCTAATGAGCCGGCTTTTCACATCAGGTGGCCAAAGTATTGGAGCTTATACAGCAATAGCTCGCTGATATTTCATTGTTCCTCAGATAAAGCTTTTAACTCCTCAATATGACCTAAAATATCCTAATGGATATATCTCCTTTTGAACTTTATCTCTTACATGTTCTCCTTAGGTTCTTAACTGCCAGCCACACTAGCCTTTCAATTCCCCAGCACATCACATCCTCCCCATGCCAGGGTTTTGTAGATCCCTTTGTTTGAAATACTTTCCAGCTTTTTCCACCCTAGTCTGGTTCCCATAGTTAGTTGCTATTCATTGTCCCAAATTCAGTTCAAAATTAGTTTCCCCAGGTAACTCTTCTCTGATTTTTATGCTAAAGTTAGCATCTCCCAATCTTAACACTCTGTACCTTTTATTTATAACCTTTATCACAACTTAACAATTACCTACACAGTTAGTTATAAGCTCTGTGAGGGTAAGGACTGTGCCCATCTTTGCTTTCTAAGACAGTCATCGGAGATAAAAATAAATAAAATGAGTGAATGAATGCATGAATGAATGCTACAATGGATAGAGGATTCCTCAAGTTCTGGCCCCTGTTCTATGAAGTTCCTGAAATAATAAACTCAGGGACACATGTTCAGCTTTTTTGTTTTTTGTTTCTTTGCCTCTGGTGAGTAGGAAAGGATACAGGGAATCTGCCTGAGTGGATACACTCGCCAAAGAAACTTCACAGCTGTCATAGTGTTTCCGCCATCAAAACAGGGACTGAAGGAACCACAAGGAAAGAGAACCAGTGCCAGCTTCTGGGGGAACTGCAAAGACCAAATTTGGGTAAAGATTCTTACAATCTTCTCTGCCTGCACCTGCAGTTGCTTGTAGGCACAAAATGTTTTGCTCAAATAATTCCGCCCACAATTAACCGAATGAGTGCACCGGGGGTGCTGTGCTGTGCTGTATTTAACTCAAAGTCTATCAAATCCTATGTTTTGCTACGACTTCTCTTTCTCTCAGAAGTGTTGCTGTCAGGCTATCATTTTGAATAAAGAAACTTGCAATTTCTGAAAGCCTGACAAGCTCTGTCAGTAGTTGGGTGACTATGGGGTCACTCTCTTCAACGCCAACAGCGGGGGTTGTAGAGCAAGTGCTGGGCTGGGACCTCAGTTCATCCACTTTATTCATTTTGTCTTTCATTCTTTCTCTCAACAAGTATTTTTAAAAAATTATTTATTTATTTTAATTGGAGGCTAATTACTTTACAATATTGTAGTGGTTTTTGCCATACATTGACATGAATCAGCCACGGGTGCACATGTGCCCCTGTTTCATGCATCGAACCTGAACCAGCGATCAGCTTCACATATGATAATATACATGTTTCAATGCTACCCTCTCGAATCATCCCACCCTCTCCCTCTCCCACAGAGTCCAAAAGACTGTTCTTTACAACTGTGTCTCTTTTGCTGTCTTGCATATAGGGTCATGATTACTATCTTTCTAAAGTCCATATATATGCATTAGTATACTGTATTGGTGTTTTTCTTTCTAACTTACTTCAGTCTGTATAATAGGCTACAGTTTCATCCACCTTATTAGAACTGACTCAAATGCATTCTTTTAAATGGCTGAGTAATACTCCATTGTGTATATGTGCCACATCTTTCTTATCCATTCATCTGCTGATGGACATCTAGGTTGCTTCCATGTCCTGGCTATTATAAACAGTGCTGCGATGAACATTGGGGTACACGTGTCTCTTTCAATTCTGGTTTCCTCAGTGTGTATGCCCAGCAGTGGGATTGCTGGGTCGTATGGCAGTTCTATTTCCAGTTTTTTAAGGAATCTCCACTCTGTTCTCCATAGTGGCTGTACTAGTTTGCATTCCCACCAACAATGTAAGAGGCTTCCCTTTTCTCCACACCCTCTCCAGCATTTATTGCTTGTAGACTTTTGGATCACAGCCATTCTGACCGGTGTGAAATGGTACCTCATAGTGGTTTTGATTTGCATTTCCCTGATAATGAGTGATGTTGAGCATCTTTTCATGTGTTTGTTAGCCATCTGGATGTCTTCTTTGGAGAAATGTCTGTTTAGTTCTTTGGCCCATTTTTTGATTGGGTCATTTATTTTTCTGGAGTTGAGCTGTAGGAGTTGCTTGTATATTTTTGAGATTAGTTGTTTGTCAGTTGCTTCACTTGCTATTATTTTCTCCCATTCTGAAGACTGTCTTTTCACCTTGCTAATAGTTTCCTTTGTTGTGCAGAAGCTTTTAAGTTTAATTAGGTCCCATTTGTTTATTTTTGCTTTTATTTCCAATATTCTGGGAGGTGGGTCATAGAGGATCCTGCTGTGATGTATGTCAGAGAGTGTTTTGCCTATGTTCTCCTCTAGGAGTTTTATAGTTTCTGGTCTTATGTTTAGATCTTTAATCCATTTTGAGTTTATTTTTGTGTATGGTGTTAGAAAGTGTTCTAGTTTCATTCTTTCACAAGTGGTTGACCAGATTTCCCAGCACCACTTGTTAAAGAGATTGTCTTTAATCCATTGTATATTCTTGCCTCCTTTGTCAAAGATAAGGTTTCCATAGGTGCGTGGATTTATCTCTGGGCTTTCTATTTTGTTCCATTGATCTATATTTCTGTCTTTGTGCCAGTACCATACTGTCTTGATGACTGTGGCTTTGTAGTATAGTCTGAAGTCAGGCAGGTTTATTGCTACAGTTCCATTCTTCTCAAGATTCTTTGACTATTCGAGGTTTTTTGTATTTCCATACAAATTGTGAAATGATTTTTTCTAGCTCTGTGAAGAATACCATTGGTAGCTTGATAGGGATTGCATTGAATCTATAGACTGCAATCTACAGATTGCTTTGGGTAGTATACCCATCCAATTCATGAATATGGTATATTTCTCCATCTATTTGTGTCATCTTTGATTTCTTTCATCAGTGTTTTATAGTTTTCTATATATAGGTCTTTTGTTTCTTTAGGTAGTTTTATTCCTAAGTATTTTATTCTTTTTGTTGCAATAGTGAATGGAATTGTTTCCTTAATTTCTCTTTCTGTTTTCTCATTGTTAGTGTATAGGAATGCAAGGGATTTCTATATGTTGATTTTATATCCTGAAACTACTATATTCATTGATTAGCTCCAGTAATTTTCTGGTGGAGTCTTTAGGGTTTTCTATGTAGAGGATCATGTCATTTGCAAACAGTTAAGAGTTTTACTTCTTCCTTTCGAGTCTGGATTCCTTTTATTTCTTTTTCTTCTTTGATTGCTGTGGCCAAAACTTCCAAAACTATGTTGAATAGTAATGGTGAAAGTGGGCAGCCTTGTCTTGTTCCTGACTTTAGGGGAAATGCTTTCAACCTTTCACCATTGAGGATAATGTTTGCTGTGGCTTTTATTATGGCTTTTATTATGTTGAGGTATGTTCCTTCTATTCCTGCTTTCTGGAGGGTTTTTTTTTTTCCCATCATAAATAGATGTTGAATTTTGTCAAAGGCTTTCTCTGCATCTATTGAGATAATCATATGGTTTTTATCTTTAAATTTGTTAATGTGGGATATCACATTGATTGATTTGCAGGTATTGAAGAATCTTTGCATCCCTGGGATAAAGTCCACTTGGTCATGATGTATGATCTTTTTAGTATATTGTTGGATTCTGTTTGCTAGAATTTTGTTAAGGATTTTTGCATCCATATTAATCAGTGATATTGGCCTGTAGTTTTCTTTTTTTGTGGCATCTTTGTCTGGTTTTGGTATTAGGGTGATTGTGGCCTCATAAAATGAGTTTGGAAGTTTACCTTCCTCTGCAATTTTCTTTAAGAGTTTGAGTAGGATAGGTGTTAGCTCTTCTCTAAATTTTTGGTAGAATTCAGCTGTGAAGCCATCTGGTCCTGGGCTTTTGTTTGCTGGAAGATTTCTGATTAGTTTTGACTCCATGCTTGTGATGGGTCTGTTAAGATTTTCTATTTCTTCCTGGTTCAGTTTTGGAAAGTTATACTTTTCTAAGAATTTGTCCATTTCTTCCAAGTTGTCCGTTTTATTGGCATAAAGTTGCTGATAGTAGTCTCTTATGATGCTTTGTATTTCTGTGTTGTCGGTTGTGATTTCTCCATTTTCATTCCTAATTTTGTTGATTTGATTTTTCTCCCTTTGTTTCTTGATGAGTCTGGCTAATGGTTTGTCTATTTTATTTATCTTCTCAAAGAACCAGCTTTTAGCTTTGTTGATTTTTGCTATGGTCTCCCTTGTTTCTCTTTCATTTATTTTTCTGCCATAATTTTTATGATTTCTTTACTTCTACTAATCCTGGGGTTCTTCATTTCTTCCTTTTCTAGTTGCTTTAGGTGTAGAGTTATGTTATTTATTTGACTTTTCTCTTGTTTCTTGAGGTAAGCTTGTATTGCTATGAACCTTCCCCTTAGCACTGCTTTTACTGAGTCCCATAGGTTTTAGGTTGTTGTGTTTTCATTTCCATTCATTTCTATGCATATTTTGATTTCTTCTGTGATTTGTTGGTTATTCAGAAGTGTGTTGTTTCACCTCCATATGTTGGTATTTTTAATAGTTTTTTTTGTTTTTTCCTGTAGTTGACATCTAATCTTACCACATTGTGATCAAAAAGGATGCTTGGAATGATTTCAATTTTTTCAAATTTACTAAAGCTAGATTTATGGCACAGGATGTGATCTATCCTGGAAAAGGTTCTGTGTGCACTTGAGAAAAAAGGTGAAATTCATTGTTTTGGGGTGAAATGTCCTATAGATATCAATTAGGTCTAACTGGTCCCTTGTATCATTTAATGTTTGTGTTTCCTTGCTAATTTTCTGTTTATTTGATCTATCCATAGGTGTGAAAAGTCTCCCACTATTATTGTGTTACTGTTAATTTCCCCTTTCATACTTGTTAGCATTTGCCTTACATATTGCAGTGCCCCTATGTTGGGTGCATATATATATATATATATATATATATATATATATATATATATAATTGTTATATCTTCTTCTTGGATTGACCTTTTGATCATTATGTAGTGACCTTCTTTGTCTCTTTTCACAGCCTTCATTTTAAAGTCTATTTTATTTGATATGAGTATTGCTACTCCTGCTTTCTTTTGGTCTCCATTTGCATGAAATATCTTTTTCCAGCCCTTTGCTTTCAGTCTGTATGTGTCCTTTGTTTTGAGGTGGGTCTCTTGTAGGCAGCATATATAGGGGTCTTGTTCTTGTATCCATTCAGCCAGTCTTTGTCCTTTGGTTGGGGCATTCAACCCCTTTACATTTAAGGTAATTATTGATAAGTATGATCCCGTTGGTATTTACTTTGTTGTTTTGGGTTCAAGTTTATACACTCTTTCTGTGTTTCCTGTCTAGAGAAGATCCTTTAGCATTTGTTGGAGAGCTGGTTTGGTGGTGCTGAATTCTCTCAGCTCTTGCTTGTCTGTAAAGCTTTTGATTTCCCCTTCATATTTGAATGAGCTCCTTGCTGGGTACAGTAATCTGGATTGTAGATTTTCTTTCATCACTTTAAGTATGTCCTGCCATTCCCTCCTGGCCTGAAGAGTTTCTATCGAAAGATCAGCTGTTATCCTTATGGGAATCCCCTTGTGTGTTATTTGTTGTTTTTCCCTTGCTGCTTTTAATATTTGTTCTTTGTGTTTGATCTTCATTAATTTGATTAATATGTGTCTTTGTGTGTTTCATTTTGGGTTTATCCTGTTTGGGACTCTCTGGGTTTCTTGGACTTGGTTGGCTATTTCCTTCCCCATTTTAGGGAAGTTTTCAACTATTGTCTTCTCAAGTATTTTCTCATGGCCTTTCTTTTTGTCTTCTTCTGGGACTCCTATGATTCGAATGTTGGGGTGTTTGACATTGTCCCAGAGGTCTCTGAGGTTGTCCTCATTTCTTTTAATTCTTTTTTCTTTGTTCCTCTCTGCTTCATTTATTTCCACCATTCTATCTTCCACCTCACTTTTCCTATCTTCTGCCTCAGTTATTCTACTGTTGGTTCCCTCCAGAGTGTTTTTGAACTCAATTATTACATTATTCATTATTGATTGACTCTTTCTTATTTCTTCTAGGTCCTCGTTAAACATTTCTTGCATCTTCTCAATCCTTGTCTCCAGACTTTTTATCTGTAACTCCATTTTGTTTTCAAGATTTTGGATCATTTTTACTATCATTATTCTGAATTCTTTTTCAGGTACACTCCCTATCTCCTCTTTTATTTGCTTTGGTGGACATTTATCATGTTCCTTTACCTGCTGAATATTTCTATGCTTTTTCGTCTTGTTTAGATTGCTGTGTTTGGGGTGGCCTTTCTGTATGCTGGAAGTTTGTGATTCCTCTTTATTGTGGATGTTCCTCCCTGTGGGATGAGTGTCTTGTCAAGGTTTCCTGGTTAGGGAAGCTTGCATCAGTGTTCTGGTGGTTGGAGCTGGATCTCTTCTCTCTTGAGTGCAATGAAGTGTCCAGGAGTGAGTTTTGAGGTGTCTATGGGTTTGGTGTAACTTTGGGCAGCCTGTATATTAATGCTCAGGGCTATGTTCCTGTGTTTCTGGAGAATTAGTGTGATATGTCATGCCCTGGAACTTGTTGGCTCTTTAGTGGAGCTTGGTTTCAGTGTAGGTATGGAGGCTTTTGGATGAGCTCTTGTCAGTTAATGTTCCCTGGAGTCAGGAGTTTTCTGGTGTTTTCAAGTTTTGGATTTAAGCCTCCTGACTCTGGTTTTCAGTCTTATTCTTACAGTAGCCTCAAGACTTCTCCATCCATACAGCACCAATGATAAAACATCTAGGTTAGTGGTGAAAAGATTCTCCACATTGAGCAACACCCAGAGAGGTTCACAGAGTTACATGGAGAAGAGAAGAGGGAGGAAGGAGATAGAGGTGACCAAGAGGAGAAGAGAGGGAAATCAAAAGTGGAGAGAGCAATCTAGCCAGTAATCAATTCCCTAAGTGTTCTCCACAGCCTGGAATACACAAAGAGATTTAGAGCATTGGGTAGAGATGAGAAGGGTGAGGGAGAAGATAGAGGTGACCTGGGGGAGAAAAAGGAGAGTCAAAAGGGGGAGAGGGCAATCAAACCAGTAATCACTCTCCTAAGTAAAAATGGGTACTTAAGATTGGATTCTTAAAGGTACAAACTTTGGTATTTGATAACAAATACCAAAAAGCAAAGATTAAAAATCTAGAGTAGAGGTTAGACTCTCAAAAATACAATATTAAAAAAAAAATCACAAAAATTATAAAAAGTATATATGAAATTTGCTTTAAAAATAGGGTCTTTTTTTTGCAAGGTAATAATAGGTTATAAAAATGAAAATTAAAGGAATAATAAAGGACTTAAAAATAAAATTTTTTTTTAATTTAAAAAATGATAATAGTAAAATACATCTAGGGATTTCTCTGGAGCTGTTGTGGGCAGTGTGGGGTCAGTTCAGTTTCAGATAGTTCCTTGTCCCAGCTTATATTTCTTCTCGAGGTCTATAGGCCCCTTCCAATGTAGTCGGTGCTAACTACAGGGTTTTAATCTGTTGTACCTGTCACTTTCAAAGTGGTTCCCTCTGTCTATTTTGGCTTCTTCTGTTTGCAAGTCCCTTCAGTGTCTAATTTCCACCCTGACACAAGGGGGCGGAGGTGGTCACTTATTTAGGCTCACTTGTTCAGTTGTGCTGTGGGGAGGGAGGAACACTGCAAACAAATATCACTGGTGTGTCTGGGCCACACTGGGTTTGCCCCCACTCACAGCTTGTGTGCTTTCCTGGTCTACACTGCTCAGGCTCCAGGTTGCTCTGCAGGGGAACTGTCTAAAGTGGGTCCTGGGTTGTGTGCACTCCCCAGGTCTAAGCCACTCAGGAGGCCAGGTGCTTGGTAAGTGCACTCTCCTAGGTGGGCCAGTGAGTCTTATCACCTGCCCCCTCCCAGCCGCTCGGTTTCCTGGGTGTGCAGCGGGAGCGCCGTCTCAGGTGTGCTGTGTGTCTCCTCTGGAGAGCTGATCTCTGGTTGTGACCCTCCCGGCGGATGTCAACCGTCCAAAATCCCAGGAAGTCTTGGTTGGCAACTGGGAGCCTGCTCACAGTTTGGTAGAGGATGCCATCTCTGGGGAGAGATTGCCCCTCGCCGGCTCTGGCTGTTGCCTGCCTGCCTCTCTGCCTCCAGCAGGGGATGTGTCGGTCTGCAGCTGGCTAGCTCTCCTCTGGTATTCGCTCAGTCTTTTGTTCCATGAGCAGCCTGGCAGTGCCTTAGGTTAGGGCTTTTCATGGGAAAGTTCTCTCTCTCTCTCTTTTTCTTTTCTTTTCTTTTCTTTTTTTCTCCCTGGCTATCCCACAGTTTGGATTGCTATCTCCCGTTAGCTCCCTCAGATTGCCCTCAGGGTTTTCAGGTCCAGTTCTTACCCTAAGCAATGCAGCCCCTGACTCCCTGTTCATTCCCCACTTGCTGGTGGCAGACGCGAGCGTCGGGGCTACTTCTCTGCTGGGATTTGCATTTAGGCTCGTAATCTGTGGGTATTATTTATTTTTTCCTCCCCGTTATGTTGCCCTCTGAGATTCCAAAACTCCCCACAGACCCGCCGGTGAGAGGGTTTCCTGGTGTTTGGAACCTTCTCCTCCTTCATGACTCCCTCCCCGGGATGGGTCTCCATCCCTAACTCTTTTGTCTCTCTTTTTATCTTTTATATTTTGTCCTACCTCCTTTCAAAGAAAATGGGCTGCCTTTCTGGGTGTCCGGTGTTCTCCGCCAGTGTTCAGAAGTTGTTTTGTGGAATTTTCTGTGTTCAAATGGTCTTTCAATGAATTCGTGGGGGAGAAGGTGGTCTCCCCGTCCTATTCCTCTGCCATCTTAGGACTGTCCCCTCTCTCAACAAGTATTGACCAAGTGCTTGATTTGTGCTAGGGACCAAGTGCTTGATTTGTGCTAGGGAATGTATAAAGTGGGTATACAAATACTAAACTGTCAGGAGTTTGTGAAAAGAACATGAAATTAGAAACCTGAAATCTCCTGGTTATTTACTAGGCTTTCAAAATTCCCTTCCATGACCGCAAAGCCCTCCATTTTCCAGCCCCTTTCTAACCTCTCAGACTTGATTTTCTAGCATTTTCTCCCTTCTACCCTCTCTATTTTAAAGACATCTTTCTGATGTTCAAATGTGTCAAGCTTGTGTGATTTCTATTCTCTTTGTCTGGGACACCCCCCCTCCCCAGTAGAGGTATGTCTTGACACTGAGGTTCAGCTCAAATGTCCCCTTCTCAGAGAGGCCTCATCTGAATGTCCCAGACTCAACCACAACCATTCTGTCACAACACATCTTTTGTTTCTTATCTCCATTTATCACTGATGAAATAATCTTATTTTCTTTATTTGTTGACTTTCTATTGTCTGTCTCCCATACTGCAATGTAAGTATCTGGTGAATGAGGACCTTGGCTTTCTATTCACTGCTGTGATCCTGTCACAAGTGGGGCCTGGAACCAGGCAGATCTCTAGCAATGAGTGCAGAGTAAATTTATTCCCAAAGGACCATCTTGTTGACTCTTCCATGTTATGTAAAAAGATGCTTATAGAACCTGCACAAATGAAGCTAACTTCATGAAAGTCAGGTTGGGTGGTGGGAATTAAGTTTTCTCTAACTGTGAATGTTAAGCTAGAGTGATTGCAACAGTCAAGAGTATAGAATCATTGTGCACCTGGTAAAGTCTGCCCGTAGGGCAAGACCTGGGTTCAATCCCTGGGCTGGGGAGATCCCCTGGAGAAGGAAATGACTACCCACTCCAATATTCTCATCTGGAGAATTCCATGGACAGAGGAGCCTGGGGGAGCTACAGTCCATGGGATTGCAAAGAGTCAGACACCACTGAGTAACTAGTGCACGCGCGCACGCGCACACACACACACACACACACATACTCTCTCTCTATATATATATTCTTTTTTAGATTCTTTTTCATTATAGGATGTTACTAGATATTGAGTATGATTTCCAAAAGAAATAGAGAGCTCACAGACATAGAAAACAAACTTATGGTTACCAAAAGGGACTTGGTAGTGATGGTGGTGGTGGTTTAGTTGCTAAGTCGTGTCTGACTCTTTGCGATCCCATAGACTGTGTAGCCTGCCAGGTTCCTCTGTTCATGAGATTCTCCAGGAAAGAATACTGGAGTGGGTTGCCATTTCCTTCTCCAAAAAGGGACTTGGGGATGGATAAACTTAGGAGTTTGGGATCAAAATACATACATGACTATATATAAAATAGACAACCAACAAGGACCTATTAAAGTACATACATGACTATATATAGAATAGATAACCAACAAGGACCTATTGGATGTATATATATATTTTTTAAATTTTATTTTATTTTTAAACTTTACAATATTGTATTAGTTTTGCCAAATATCGAAATGAATCCACCACAGGTATACATGTGTTCCCCATCCTGAACCCTCCTCCCTCCTCCCTCCCCATGCCATCCCTCTGGGTGGTTCCAGTGCACCAGCCCCAAGCATCCAGTATCGTGCATTGAACCTGGACTGGCAACTTGTTTCATATATAATATTATACATGTTTCAATGCCATTCTCCCAAATCTTCCCACCCTCTCCCTCTCCAACAGAGTCCATAAGACTGTTCTATACATCAGTGTCTTTTTTGCTGTCTCGTACACAGGGTTATTGTTACCATCTTTCTAAATTCCATATATATGCATTAGTATACTGTATGGGTGTTTTTCTTTCTGTCTTACTTCACTCTGTAAAATAGGCTCCAGTTTCAACCACCTCATTAGAACTGATTCAAATGTATTCTTCTTAATGGCTGAGTAATACTCCATTGTGTATATGTACCACAGCTTTCTTATCCATTCATCTGCTGATGGACATCTAGGTTGCTTCCATGTCCTGGCTATTATAAACAGTGCTGCGATGAACATTGGGGTACACGTGTCTCTTTCAATTCTGGTTTCCTCAGTGTGTATGCCCAGCAGTGGGATTGCTGGATCATAAGGCAGTTCTATTTCCAGTTTTTTAAGGAATCTCCACACTGTTCTCCATAGTGGCTGTACTAGTTTGCATTCCCACCAACAATGTAAGAGGCTTCCCTTTTCTCCACACCCTCTCCAGCATTTATTGCTTGTAGACTTTTGGATCGCAGCCATTCTGACTGGCATGAAATGGTACCTCATAGTGGTTTTGATTTGCATTTCTCTGATAATGAGTGATGTTGAGCATCTTTTCATGTGTTTGTTAGCCATCTGGATGTCTTCTTTGGAGAAATGTCTGTTTAGTTCTTTGGCCCATTTTTTAATTGGGTCATTTATTTTTCTGGAGTTGAGCTGTAGGAGTTGCTTGTATATTTTTGAGATTAGTTGTTTGTCAATTGCTTCATTTTCTATTATTTTCTCCCATTCTGAAGGCTGCCTTTTCACCTTGCTAATAGTTTCCTTTGATGTGCAGAAGCTTTTAAGTTTAATTAGGTCCCATTTGTTTGTTTTTGCTTTTATTTCCAATATTCTGGGAGGTGGGTCATAGAGGATCCTGCTGTGATGTATGTCAGAGAGTGTTTTGCCTATGTTCTCCTCTAGGAGTTTTATAGTTTCTGGTCTTACGTTTAGATCTTTAATCCATTTTGAGTTTATTTTTGTGTATGGTGTTAGAAAGTGTTCTAGTTTCATTCTTTTACAAGTGGTTGACCAGTTTTCCCAGCACCACTTGTTAAAGAGATTGTCTTTTTTCCATTGTATATTCTTGCCTCCTTTGTCAAATATAAGGTGTCCATATGTGCGTGGATTTATCTCTGGGCTTTCTATTTTGTTCCATTGATCTATATTTCTGTCTTTGTGCCAGTACCATACTGTCTTGATGACTGTGGCTTTGTAGTAGAGCCTGAAGTCAGGTAGGTTGATTCCTCCAGTTCCATTCTTCTTTCTCAAGATAGCTTTGACTATTTGAGGTTTTTTGTATTTCCATACGAATTGTGAAATGATTTTTTCTAGCTCTATGAAGAATACCATTGGTAGCTTGATAGGGATTGCATTGAATCTATAAATTGCTTTGGGTAGTATACTCATTTTCACTATATTAATTCTTCCAATCCATGAACATGGTATATTTCTCCATCTATTAGTGTCCTCTTTGATTTCTTTCACCAGTGTCTTATAGTTTTCTATATATAGGTCTTTAGTTTCTTTAGGTAGATATATTCCTAAGTATTTTATTCTTTCCGTTGCAATGGTGAATGGAATTGTTTCCTTAATTTCTCTTTCTGTTTTCTCATTATTAGTGTATAGGAATGCAAGGGATTTCTGTGTGTTGATTTTATATCCTGCAACTTTACAATAATCATTGATTAGTTCTAGTAATTTTCTGGTGGAGTCTTTAGGGTTTTTTAATGTAGAGGATCATGTCATCTGCAAATAGTGAGAGTTTTACTTCTTCTTTTCCAATTTGGATTCCTTTTATTTCTTTTTCTGCTCTGATTGCTGTGGCCAAAATTTCCAAAACTATGTTGAATAGTAATGGTGAAAGTGGGCACCCTTGTCTTGTTCCTGACTTTAGAGGGAATGCTTTCAATTTTTCACCATTGAGGATAATGTTTGCTGTGGGTTTGTCATATATAGCTTTTATTATTTTGAGGTATGTTCCTTCTATTCCTGCTTTCTGGAGAGTTTTTATCATAATGAGACAAACTCACCTGTTTGCTAAAACCACACAAAAAGAAGAACATGTACTGACATTGAAAGATGTTCACTCTGACAGTGCTAATTTAAAAAAGAGTAACTACACACAGTGTGTGCCATAGGCCCCATGTTTTTCTAAAAGAAGTGAATATAAGTGAATGTAAAAAATACTAAAAGAACACACATTGAAATTTTAACCACAAGTTCCAATTGTATGGTGTCATATGGGTGGTTTCATTGTATTGTTATTTCACTGTGTTCAGCAAATTTTTATTGTAACTTATGCATATATTGTGTTTGAAATTAGAAAAGAATTACACTAAATGTCACAAAATATTTGGGGTACCTAAAATGACTCCAAGGCTTTGTCCATTTCAGAAAACTACTGGTCAAACTACTTTATACTTTTGATTATGTGAAAGCCAGAGGATAGTTTGGGTAAGGTAGTCAGTTTACAGCCCCTCTTGGTGATGGTGAACAGAACTGAAGGAAGATACTAGAATAAATTGATGATGTCCAGTCTTTCCATAAACATGTTGTTCATTGATCAGTCACCAAAATATGTTTGACTCTTTGTGACCCCATGGATTGTAGCCCACCCAGGCTCCTGTGTCCATGGGATTTCCTAGTCAAGAATACTGGAATGGTTTGCAATTTCCTTCTCCAGGGGATGTTCCCAGACATGTTCCCTAGGTGTTCCCAGACCAGGGATCCTGCATTGGCAGGCGGATCTTTTTTGACTGAGCCACAAGGGAAACTCCTTCCATAACCCTGGATCCCTCTTAATTTATTTTCATTAATTTAATTTTTATACTATATGCTCACTCAGCCTTATCCATTACAAGCCTGGTGCTGGGTGCCTGGGATCCTGGAGTGGGAAGCCAAAGAGTTGACCTCATGAAGATGACAGTCCCATAGAAAATTTTGATGAATAGGGAACTTCTTACAAAGCCCTGTGCCAATTGCTAGGATAGGATAAGTGGAGAGGGCTTTAATCTAGTCTGGCAAAACAGAGAGGGCTTCCTGGAGGAGGGGGCCTGTGGACCAAGGTCAGAAAGACAAATGGGAATTACTGGAGAAAGATGGTACTAAAGAAGTATTCCAGGCTTCTCTGGTGGTTCAGTGGTAAAGAATCTAGCTGTCAGTGTGGGAGATACTGATTGGATTCAATCCCTGGTCGGGGAAGATCCCACATGCCGCAGAGAAACTAAGCCCATGCACCACAACTACTGAGCCTGTGCTCTAGAGTCCAGGAGCCAGAACTACTCAGCCTGTGTGCTGTAAGTACTGAAGCGTGCATGCTCTAGAGCCCATGCTCTGCAACAAGAGAAGCTACTGCAATGAGAAGACTGCACACCACAACTCGAGGTTAGCCCCAGCTCCCCACAACTAGAGAAAAGCCTGCACAGCAATGAAGACCCAGCACAGCCAAAAACAATAAATAAATAAATACATAAAATTATATATTTATATATATGTGTGTATATATATATATATATATATATATATATATATATATCTTCCTGATAAAAGAATAGCAGGGGGTGACATTCTCAGAGGCAAGACACTCTAGGCTTGCTCAAGGTTCTGAAAATGGTGCTATGTGGTCAGAACCTAGAATATGCACTTGGAGTGACAAGAGCCAGGCTAGAAATGGTATCTCGGGACCACACAATCTATGACTGGTCTCAGGAGCCATTAAATGGATTCAGATTTTTTTCCTAAGAGCAACAAGGAACTGTGGAAGGGCATCACATAATGGGCCGACATGGCTGGATTTACACTTTAGAAAAATCCCTTAGGCCATAGCAAGAATTAGAGGGAGACCAGGAATATACAAGAGAGATGTTAGTGAAATAGGGAAAGAGGAGCGGGATTCGAGAAATATGGATGAATTTACAAAATATGTAGTGGTGCAGATTAGATGAACTGAGCATGGGCATAGAGATGATCCTTGAGTCTGGAAGATCCCCTGGAGAAGGGAATGGCTACCCACTCCAGTATTCTTGCCTGGAGATTCCATGGACAGAGGAACCTGGTGGGCTACAGTCCATGGAATCACAAAGAGTCAGCAGGACTGGGTGACTAACACTTCAACTTTCATAGAAATGAAGGGAAAAATGTAAACCAAAGAAATATCAGGTGTTCTGTTTGAACACCTTGGGGCAGCTGACATAGGAATACCTGGATAGTGGCAGTTTTAAGGTGGGCTGATAGACTTATGGCACATCTAGACAGAGGTGCCCAGTAGGCTTTTGTACAGGAAGTCTGAAACAGAGCTGGGCCAGGGACATTCACTTTGGAGGCATCAGCATAGAGAAGGTGTTGAAGCCAGAGGGATGTACAAAATGGGCCAGAGGGATGCACTGTATCCACACTGAAGAGTAGCCAGAACATAATTCTGAGGAACCTCAACATTTAAGGGACAGACGGAATGAGTCCTCGTGAAGAAGAATAAGATGGCATGACCAGAGAAGTGGGAAGAATACTCAGCTTGTGAATTGCAGTGGAAGCCTAGGAGGGATGATGGTTCAAAGTTATACTGTCAACAGTAGAAAGGTGAAGTATGGGAGAACAAAGAAGTTTTGGTGGATTCAAACCATTGCTAAGGATGTTGTTGGACCCTTGATGAGGTCAGTCTGTACAGGGTGGAGGGCATAGATGTTGGGTTGTGCTGAGCTCAGGAAGGAGAAGGAGGTGAGGGAATGAGAATGCAAGAGCAAGCACCTTGTTCAAGATCTTAGCTGTGTAAGGGAGTGAGGCTGCAGCTGGTGTGGGTTTAGAGGGTTGGGGGTGGGTTTGTTTTTAATCAGAAAGACTTTGAAAGTTAAAGCCACGTACTAAAGAATCAAGGAGAAAGGGAGAAATTAAAGTTGCAGGAGAGAGTAAGGATAGTCAGGTATGGTCCTGGATGGGGAAAAAGAAGAGGAAATCCAGAGCATGGGTAAGGAAGAAGGTATCACCCTTCACTATCAAGGGAGGGAAAGAGGATGGGTATAGATGCAGTTTATTTTGCAGGTCTAGAATCAGAACTTTTGAGGAGTTCCTATCTAAAGCCTTCTATTTTTCCCCTGTGCAGTAGGAGGCAAGGTTATCTGTCTTGATTGAGTGGGAGGTAGTGGGGTAAGAAATTCAAAAAGTGTGGAGAAATATGAAATAACTGTCCTAGAGGGTGGGAGAGAGCTTACTCAGAAAGCTGGAAGCTCTGAGACCTCAGGTGAGGCTGAAGACATTGGATTTTAATGGCACTTATCTTCAACGTGGTGGAGTTTCCTCCCACAGGGCTCAGCAGCCTAGGCGTGGGCAAGGGAGAAGTCAAATGATGGGGTTCAAGAAAGGTCAGAACTTGTCTGGCAGGTGTGACAGAAGCACACTGGATTCAGTGAGTTGAAGCTAATGAGGGATGTGAAAATCATGAGTTTTAAGGGCCAGACTTGTGGAGATAGAAGTGGAGACAAGAAAGAAGGATGATGAGAAGAAAGCCAAGAAGTTGAGGGATTTGAGATCTCTCTAACCCTAAAGATCAGACGTGGTAGAAGAAATCACCTGAGAGTCTTGGAAAGATAAGAGGTTGTGTTCAGAAGGTTAGATGCCTGAGCTGAATACTTCCTAAGAAAAGGAGCTCTAGGTCATGCAGAGACCAGAAAGTCATGTTGGGAGTGAGTGAGTCAAGGGGAGAGAAGGTAGACATCACTGGCAAAAAGAATATTCGAGGTGAAACCAAGGAGTTGGATCAGTTGGTGCCTATGAAGATGCTGGAATTAATTTGACACTGATAGGATTGGGGGAGTGGAGCGGGAAAGCGGGAACCAGGAATCTGAGTCTTTAGGGAGAGAGAGAGAATGATGGGTGAGAGACCGGCAGTGAGGAGGAGTAAAAGACCACGAAGGACAGGAGTTTCATCTAAAGTTGAAGAGCTGTAATCTAGAAGTGGAAGGAAGGGAGATGGAGAAATGCCCAGCTCGGTTCCCACCTGTGGAATGGGCATCTAGGAGGGTGAGCTATCTTCACTTCGAGGGCTGCTGGGAAAGCGGGGGCTTCAGGAGAAACTGAATGCTCCACTAAAGAGGAAGATGGAAAAGAGATTCATCAAAGAGGCTGCAAATATATGGGGGTTTGTATGTGTGCTCAGTCGATTCAGTTCAGTTCAGTTCAGTACAGTCGCTCAGTCATGTCCGACTCTTTGCGACCCCATGGACTGCAGCACACAAGACCTCTCTGTCCATCACCAACACCTGGAGTTTACTCAAACTCATGTTCACAGAGTCCGTGATGCCATCCAACGATCTCCTCCTCAGTCATCGCCTTCTCCTCCCACCCTCAATCTTTTCCAGCATCAGGGTCTTTTCAAATAAGTCAGCCCTTCACATCAGGTGGCCAAAGTATTGGAGTTTCTTCAACATCAGTCCTTCCAATGAACACCCAGGACTGATCTCCTTTAGGATGGACTGGTTGGATCTCCTTGCAGTCCAAGGGACTCTCAAGAGTCTTCTCCAACACCACACTTCAAAAGCATTAATTCTTCAGTGCTCAACTTTCTTTATAATCCAACTCTCATATCTATACATGATTACTGGAAAAAAAACTGTAGCTTTGACTAAATGGACCTTTGTTGACAAAGTAATGTCTCTGCTTTTTAACATGCTGTCTAGGTTGGTCATAACTTTTCTTTCAAGGAGCAAGCGTCTTTTAATTTCATGGCTGCAGTCACCATCTGCAGTGATTTTGGAGCCCCCCAAAATACAGTCTGCCACTGTTTCCCCATCTATTTGCCATGAAGTGATGGGACCAGATGCCATGATCTTCGTTTTCTGAATGTTGAGTTTTAAGCCAACTTTTTACTCTCCTCTTTACTTTCATCAAGAGGCTCTTTAGTTCTTTGCCTTCTGCCATAAGGGTGGTATCATCTGCATATCTGAGGTTATTGATATTTCTCCCAGCAATCTTGAGTCCAGCATTTCTCATGATGTACACTGCATATAAGTTAAATAAGCAGAGTGATAATATACAGCCTTGATGTATTTCTTTCCTGATTTGGAACCAGTCTGTTGTTCCATGTCCAGTTCTAACTGTTGCTTCTTGGCCTGCATACAGATTTCACAGGAGGCAGGTCAGGTGGTATGGTATTCCCATTTCTTTAAGAATTTTCCACAGTTTATTGTGATCCACACAGTCAAAGGCTTTGGCATATCAATAAAGCAGAAATAGATGTTTTTCTGGAACTCTCTTGCTGTTTTGATGATCCAGCGGATGTTGGCAATTTGATATCTGGTTCCTTGGCCTTTTCTAAAACCAGCTTCAACATCAGGAAGTTCACGGTTCACATACTGTTGAAGCCTAACTTAGAGAATTTTGAGTATTACTTTGCTAGCGTGTAAGATGAGTGCAATTGTGAGGTAGTTTGAGCATTCTTTGGCATTTCCTTTCTTTGGGATTGGAATGAAAACTGACCTTTTCAGTCCTGTGGCCATTGCTGAGTTTTCCAAATTTGCTGGCATATTGAGTGCAGCACTTTCACAGCATCATCTTTCAGGATTTGAAATAGCTCAACTGGGATTCTGTCACCTCCACTAGCTTTGTTTGTCATGATGCTTCCTAAGGCCCACTTGTCTTCGCATTCCAGGATGTCTGGCTCTAGGTGAATGATCACACCATCATGATTATCTGGGTCATGAAGATCTTTTTTGTATGGTTCTTCTGTGTATTCTTGCCACCTCTTCTTAATATCTTCTGCTTCTGTTAGGTCCCTACCATTTCTGTCCTTTATTGTGCCCATCTTTGCGTGAAAAGTTCCCTTGGCATCTCTAATTTTCTTGAAGTGATCTCTAGTCTTTCCCATTCTATTGTTTTCCTATATTTCTTTGCACTGATCACTGAGGAAGGCTTTCTTATTTCTGCTTGCTATTCTTTGGAACCTTGGAGGTATATTCAAATATACCTTATGTGCACCAGGACCCAGAGACCCAACAGAGACTGAAACAGAACTGTGTTTGAGTGTCTCCTGTGGAGATATGGGTCAGCAGTGGACTGCTACAGGGGCAGGGGCTTTGGGTGCAGTAGACTTGGGTATGGCATAAGCCTTCTTGGAGGAGATCGCCATTAACCCCACTATAGAGGGACCAGAACTTACACAGGACTGGGGAAAGTGACTCTTGGAGAGCACAAACAGAACCTTGTGTGCACCAGGACCCAGGAGAAAGGAGCAGTGACCCCACAAGAAACTGACCCAGACTTGCCCAGGAGTGTTCAGGAGCCTCTAGGGGAGGCGTGGGTTGGTGGTGGTCTGCTGCAGGGTCCAGAACACTTAGTGGTGTGTACATGGGACCTTTTGAAGGAGGTTGCCATTATCTTCATTACCTCCACCATAGTTTGGCCTCAGGTCAAATAACAGGGTGAAAACACAGCCCTGCCCTTCAACAGAAAATTTTATTAAATATTTACTGAGCATGGCCCCACCCATCAGAAGACCCAGTTTTCCCCTCAGTGAGTCTCTCCCATCAAGAAGCTTCCATAAGTCTCTTACCCTTCTTCATCAGAGGACAGTCAGACTGAAAGCCACAATAACAGAAAACTAACCAATCTGATCACATGGACCACAGCCTTGTCTAGCTCATTGAAACTATGAGCCATGCCATGTAGGGCCACCCAAGATGGACAGGTCATGGTGGAGAGTTCTGACAAAACGTGGTCCACTGGAGAAGGGAATGGCAAACCACTTCAGTATTCTTTCCTTGAAAACCCCATGAACCAATACAATATTGTAAAGTAAAAAAAAATAAAAAATTAAAAAACCAAATAAACACTTAAAAAAAAAAGAAACCTAAAAAAAAAAAAAAAAAGAAAAGAAAGAAAGAAAACCCCATGAACAGTATGGAAAGGCAAAAAGATAGGACACTGAAAGATGAACTCCCCAGGTTGGTAGGTGCCCAATATGCTACTTGAGACCAGTGGAGAAATAACTCCAGAAAGAATGAAGAGATGGATCCAAAGCATAAACAACACCCAGTTGTGGATGTGACTGGTGCTGGAAGTAAAGTTCAATGCTATAAAGAACAATATTGGATAGGAACCTGGAATGTTAGGTCCATGAATCAAAGCAAATTAGAAGTGGTCAAATGGAAATGGCAAGAGTGAACATCGACATTTTAGGAATCAGCAAACTAAAATGGACTGGAATGGGTGAATTTAATTCAGATGACCATTATATCTACTACTGTGGGCAAGAATCCCTTAGAAGAAATGGAGTACCTATCATAGTCAACGAAAGAGTTCAAAATGCAGTACTTGGGTATACTGTCAAAAGCAACAGAATGATCTCTGTTCATTTCCAAGGCAAAACATTCAATATCACAGTAATCCAAGTCTATGCCCCAACTAGTAATGCTGAATAAGCTGAAGTTGAATGGTCCTATGAAGACCTACAAGACCTTCTAGAACTAACACCCAAAAAAGATGTCCTTTTCATTATAGGGGACTGGAATGCAAAAGTAGGAAGACAAGAGATACCTGGAGTAACAGGCAAATTTGGCCTTGGAGTATAGAATGAAGCAGGGCAAAGACTAATAAAGTTTTGCTAAGAAAACACACTGGTCATAGCAAATGCCCTCTTCCAACAACACAAGAGAAGACTCTACACGTGCACATCACCAGATGGTCAACACCAAAATCAGATTGATTATATTCTTTGCAGCCAAAGATGGAGAAGCTCTATACAGTCAGGAAAAACAAGACCAGGGGCTGACTGTGGCTCAGATCATGAACTCCATATTGCAAAATTTAGACTTCAGTTGAAGAAAGAGGGGAAAACCACTAGATCATTCAGCTATGACCTAAATCAAATCCCTTATGAATGTACAGTGGAAGTGAGAATTGATTCAAGGGATTAGATCTGATAGACAGATTGCCTGAAGAACTATGGACGGAGGTTTGTGACATTGTACAGGAGGCAGGGATCAAGACCATACCCAAGAAAAAGAAATGTAAAAAGGCAAAATGGTTGTCTGAGAATGGTTTACAAATAGTTATGAAAAGAAGAGAAGCAAAAGGCAAAGGAGAAAAGGAAAGATATACCCATTTGAATGCAGAGTTCCAAAGAATAACAAGTCGTTTCAGTCATGTCCAACTCTGCGACCCCAGAACTGGTGGTTGACTTTGCAGAACTGGGGTCTTCCAAGCTCCCCTGCTCATGCGATTCTCCAGGCAAGAATCCTGCGGTGGGTTGCCATGCCCTCCTCAAGGGGATCTTCTTGACTCAGGGATCAAACCCCTGTCTCTTACATCTCCTGCATTGGCAGATGGGTTCTTTACCCTTAGTGCTCTCTGGGAAGTGCATATGGGGGTTTATTTCCTCTGAAAAGAGGATCCCAGAGACATTTCAAGAAAGATTTGTGAAGGAGAAGAGTGGTGGGATTTTGGTTCTGGAGAAAAAGGCACAGTACACAGTGTGACAATGACAACAACAAGAACAACATTAACAACACAGCAACATCTAATATTAACTTATTAAGGTTCACTCAAAAAGTATTTTTTGGAGCACCTGTCTTCTAGGCAGTGCTGTTACAGTGGTGCAGGAGGCAGGCAATGTGTCCTACCTCTTGGAAGTTACTTTCTAGTAAAGGAGAAAGACAATAAATGCACAGTGTGTGTGTGTGTGTGTGTGTGGTAATTTCGATAGAAACAAATGCTATGAACAAAAGCACAAGTAAACATAAACCATGGATAAGATGGTAGAAAGTGAAGGACCTAGATACTCTAGATATGAGAGGATTGGTGGCATTTGATCACAGACCTGAATGAAAGGAGAGATGCATAGGGCAGATATCAAGGCTGGTGGATCCCAGACAGCGGAAACATCAAGCACAAAATCTTTCACACAATAAATTCTTGCTATATTCAAGGAAAAGCAAGGAGGTTGGTATGACTTGAGAGTAAAGAATAAGGGATAGGTCTGGCATCAGAATACAGAGGTGATAAATTCTGGCTCCCTGAGTGTATCACCAAAACTACCTGCTGATTCAACAAAATTGACTTATATTCATCCAAATAAGAAAGAAGAACATGCCAAAAAAGTCTCAGTAGTGTTTCAGACTAGGAAGGACAAATTTGGAGTATATATGAGATTTTAAAGTCTGGATTAGGTCAAGTCTTACAACAAACAATCTTAGTTAGGACTAAGAATTATGATATAAGTTTAGGACTTGGGGGTACTACAAGGTGGGTACTTTGAGGTCATGGTTCAAAGAGTCTTAGGCCATAAACTATTTTTGAATGTTCTCTATTCAAGAGTTGATGAGTCTTTCAGAAGTTTTGTGGAACGAACAAATAAAGTTATTTGGAAACTTTTACCTCACAAGGCAAGAGTTTCCTGGACTAGAAAGGTTGTGTTGTTGAAAAAGTAGGAAGTAAAATCATATTAATGTAGACAGCAAGCTAAGGACATATAGGTGGTTTCAGTTCTTGGGGATCATATAGGGCTTTGTAGGCCAAGAGATCTTGGGTTTTGGTCCGGGCATTATGATGTGTCTCTAGTAGCTTTTGTTATAGAATAACATCAGCCTCAAACTTTGTGATTAAACCTACAACATTGATTCAATTGATTCTGCAGGTTGAGGATTTAGGCTGAACTCAGCTAGTTGATTCTTCTATTGGTTTGGCTGGGCTAATGGATGTGACTGTGCTCAACAAGGCAGCTTTGCTTTAGCGGGTTTACTGGTTGTCAGCTGGGCAACAAAGGCTGCTGGATCTCACATCCCCTATCAACTAGCATTCCTGACTTGGTTACACTGAGGCTCAAATTTCTAAGAACAGCAGCTTAGGGCAAACCCCAGTGCACAAGCACTTCCCCTTGTATAGTCTCTCTTGCATCATGTTACTATAATACCACTGGCCAAAGCAAGTCAACCAGCAAAGCTTAGAGTCAGTCTACTCAAGGGTAGGTCCCTACCAAGCGATAGGTCTACCCAACAGCACATATACAGGAAAGTGTGAACACATTTGGAGTCATTACTACAGCTATCTATGACAGGCAACTTCAGAGCAAGGGAGTGGACATGCTGATTTATGTGGTGACTCTGCCTCTTGTGTGAAGAGACAGTAGGGGGCTAAGATGCAAGGGAGGGAGACTATCCCCATTGTAGGATTTGACAGGTAAGAGATCAGTGGACACCATGGAAGGTTTCCTGGAGAAAATATACTTCGATTTAGACCTTGAAGAATAGTAGCATTAGCATAGGCAAAAGTGTATCTTCATACAGAAGGAAAGATTATTTCTGCGATCATGAGTATCATGAAGCAGAGCCTCAGACAAATCATTCTCCTTCTTTGGGCCTCCGTTTCCTCATTTATATAACGGGGAAACAGGAAACAGTTGGCCTAGATGGACTCCATCCAGCTTTATAATTTTATGAGTATGTGATACCTGAGTCTTTTTTACTGCAAGTAATCGTAAGCAAGTGGCTTCCCAGTTGGCATTAGTGTTAAAGAATCTGCTTGCCAATGCAGGAAATGTAAGAGGTGCAAGTTCGATCCCTGGGTTGGGAAGATCCCTTGGAGGTGGGCACAGCAACCAACTCCAGTATTCTTGCTTGGAGAATCCCATGGACAGAGGAGACTGGTGGGCTATAGTCCAGAGGGTCTCACAGAGTTGGCTACGACTGAAACGACTTAGCATGCACACTCGCAGTCTGGTCACAAGTCCTCCATTTTAATCATTAAATCATACTGCTGAAGACCATTGAGTTGAAACAAGGCCACAGCATGTCCCAAGTCCAAGGGGGAGCTGTTCACAGTGCGTCTATATAAATGTTCTTCCCTGGAATTGTGCAGTGCACAACCTATACAATCTTCCATAGCAGCCCTGTTTCTAAGTGCCAGATAAGTTCAACCAACATTTCTTATACACCTGTTTTCTGCTAAGAACCAGTCTATATACTTACCTGCATGTCATTTTATAACAAGAGTTTCCTAAATATATATGTTTGGTTACCTGGCTGTGCATTAGAGGAGCTCGTTGCCATAGAGTTTTCTGGTCAACCATATCCTGCCCTAGCAGAAAGGGCTTTGCTCTTTTGAACACATAGCAGCTCTTAGGACCCAGCCAAATGCCCTTCAGTGCCCACATCTGTACTCTTACCTCCACTGCTGGTTGGAACAGAGACAAATTTCCTCCCCATTTCAGTCTAACTGAGCATGCCGTGCACAAAAGACTTTGACAATGCCATCTTGCCACTTTCCCCTCTCCTGTTTGGATAATTGCATTGTCAAGAATTACTTATCATACATTTAACACTTAATACCTATTTATTATGAGTTCATGTAACTGCTATTTAAAGAATAATCCGTGCTAACTCCCTTCTACCCCATTTGATGCCACTCTGATTCTGTAATTGCTAGTTTCAGCGATATTATGCCACAAAACCTGAAAGCATAATTGGTTGTTTCATTCCAGACAATACGTTTTCAAGATGCTTAAAGCTTAACTGACAGATTTGAAGGGGAGCAGAGGCAGTCAGGCAAGCACGCTCACAGCAGGCTGGTCTTGCAGAGTAATTTATGCAGAAACCATAGGCGACTAGGGAGGGTAAGCTTGCTTCAAATACATGAAAGTGAGGGGGAACACGATGCTTTTGTATAGACCCTTTGTTTTAAGTTTTCACCAGCTGGCAGTGCTTTTTATTGGAGTTAATCAGTCCCAAATCTAGGAAGAGTGTAAAGCAGCAATGTGAAAAATCGATATCTCACTTCAACAGAGGGTGCATTCCTGAGCTGAGGACTGATTGTGGCTTTGGGGTGGGGTTCCCAGGTTGGTCTTTGCCAGCCTGCCTTCCCTCCCCCAACATGGTTTTAGCTCTCTTAGCTCTTCTGTCCTGAAGGTTCCTTATGCTCATCTGTCCCAGGATTCTTATTCTTCATTTCCGTCAAGTAATGACTCTACTTTTTAAAAGCAAAGTGTTGGAGTCAGTATGTATGTGAACCATCTCATAACTCATACAACCACCCACCTGTCACCTCCCTCCCCTCTTTTCTTCCTTCTTTCTTTCTCCCCTCCCTCCTACCCTCCTGTTGTTGACTTCTACTCTAAGACAGTCCTCTAAGGTACCCATAGTCTTCTGGAGAGAACTGGGAGTAAAAGAAAATTATGATAGAGGGCACTAAGACCTACTCTAGGGGGAGGTTGCTGCTGCTGTTGCTAAGTTGCTTCAGTTGTTTCCGACTCTATGCGACCCCATAGAGCAGCCCACCAGGCTCCCCTGTCCCTGGGATTCTCCAGGCAACACTGGAGTGGGTTGCCATTTCCTTCTCCAATGCATGAAAGTGAAACGTGAAAGGGAAGTTGCTCAGTCATGTCTGACTCTTCACGACCCCATGGACTGCCGCCTACCAGGCTCCTCCATCCATGGGATTTTCCAGACAAAAGAGTACTGGAGTTGGGTGCCATTGGGCCCCAGCAAGACTGTGTGCCCTGCCCCGGAATTCCAGAGTTGTGCAGCCCAGCTCACCTCCACTGAAGCACCTCTCTGACCAGTGTCACATTAAAGCCAGCAGTCTTGTAGGCTGGAAAGGCCTTCAGCAGAGTTAAACTCATCTGGTTCAGAGCTCCATGACCTAACTCACCCCACTGGGGAGGTGTTCATGATTTGCTGTAGGGGGTGTATGTTTCTTCTGGCAATCAATAAATGGATAAGTCATAAATTACATATTGAGCGTCTGTGTCAGGTCCTGTGACAGATGCTGATAAGGGCACAAAGGATCAGCCAGGGTCTTACTGCTCTAGAGTTTTTGTTCTGCATGCAGATAGAAAAATTGTGCACCTTTGTTTTCTTGTCTGTAAAGTGGAGAATAAAATGGCTTCTCCCTCATTAGTGAACTGAAAAAGAGAAATGAATACAAAATGCAAAGCACAATGCCTTTCTAATAGAGAGGGGACAACAAATGTTCAGTTCAGTTCAGTCACTCAGTCATGTCTGACTCTTTGCGACCCCATGAATTGCAGCATGCCAGGCCTCCTTGTCCATCACCAACTCCCAGAGTTCACTCAAACTCACATCTATCAAGTCGGTGATGCCACCCAGCCATCTCATCCTCTGTTGTCCTCTTCTCCTCCTGCCCCCAATCCCTCCCAGCATCAGGGTCTTTTCCAATGAGTCAACTCTTCACATGAGGTGGCCAAAGTACTGGAGTTTCAGCTTTAGCATCATTCCTTCCAAAGAAATCCCAGGGCTGATCTCCTTCAGAATGGACTAGTTGGATCTCCTTGTAGTCCAAGGGACTCTCAAGAGTCTTCTCCAACACTACAGTTCAAAAGCATCAATTCTTTGGCGCTCAGCCTTCTTCACAGTCCAACTCTCACATCCATACATGACCACAGGAAAAACCATAGCCTTGACCAGATGGACCTTTGTTGGCAAAGTAATGTCTCTGCTTTTGAATACGCTATCTAGGTTGGTCATAACTTTCCTTCCAAGGAGTAAGCGTCTTTTAATTTCATGGCTGCAGTCACCATCTGCAGTGATTTTGGAGCCCCCCAAAATAAAGTCTGACACTGTTTCCACTGTTTCCCCATCTATTTCCCATGAAGTGATTTGACCAGATGCCATGATCTTGATTTTCTGAATGTTGAGCTTTAAGCCAACTTTTTCAATTTCCTCTTTCACTTTCATCAAGAGGCTTTTGAGTTCCTCTTCAGTTTCTGCCATAAGGATGGTGTCATCTGCATATCTGAGGTTATTGATATTTCTCCTGGCAATCTTGTGCTTGTGCTTCTTCCAGCCCAGTGTTTCTCATGATGTACTCTGCATATAAGTTAGCTCTTCTTCTTCTTATTTAGCTGGAAATACAGCTAATTATGATTGGAAAGACCACAGGAATTGCTATAGGGCTACAGAAGAGCAGAGATCTCTGTCCTTATGTTTTGCCAGGGTCTCATGCATGAGGTCACATAGTGCCCATTCAGGGTTACCCCCCAGGGGTGATGCTCCTGGTGGGGGTTCCTGAGCCAGAAGGTTATCGGGGCAGTGAGCTAAGGAAGGGAGATGAGATTAAAAAAACCAAGGCTTGGAGCCAGGCTTAGTGTTCAGTGGGTGCTTGGAGGCTGGGAAAGGGCTGGAACTGATCCACCAGATTGCAAAGGATTTGAACATTGAGGCTCAGAGGGGGCGGGAGTGTTTTGACAGTTTGGAGGCTGCCATTTGTAAATATTAAGTCTAGAGGGGGATTTCCTTTTCCCCTTTCTCTGGAAAAGTTGTATGGGATGGGGATAAAACTTTAAAGAGATTCAAAGATACTTGAAGCGTTTTTTGTTTTTAACTTTATTTTTTATTTAGATCTTGGCAGCCTAAGATAAATGGAACAGACATATAAAAACAAAAATTCTAGGTTAAAAGTGAAAGGAGTCAAGAGATGAAGGGGAGTGAAAAGATTGTATTTAGAAACCTCAGCTGAATAAAGCTGCTGGGCATAAAACATAGCTCAGAGTTTCCTGGCAGCAAAGGAGAAGAGGGAAACAGAATAGATTGTACAGTTCTCATTGCCTAGTGGTAGGAGGGTCCAACTGCGGCCCTTTGAAGTAATGAAGGGGATTTTCATGGCAGGGTATCACAGGCATTGGGAACTGAGACATGAATGAGATCACAAAAAGAAAGAGGTCGGGGGTAGGAACCACATTCCAGAGAGGCGGAATGAGTAGTAAGCCAGTTAGCAAACCAAAAAGAGGGCAGAGAGCTGAAAAGGCTGTGTGGGATGCTCACTGTAAGACCCCGCTAGAGCTCTGGTGATGGGCAGCTATGGAGTCCCTGGGGCACCAGCAGAGACAGGAGAGTGAGGGTAACTGTAAAGGCTGGATTTAGTGAATGCCCTTTTCTGCATAGGTGTCCTCTGGGCCCCGCTGGTGGCAATGAATTGGTTCTTAAAGAGGCAGGATGCCAGTGAAAACGGAAGTTCTAATATTGCAGCAGAAACAAGCTTTTCCTGGTCCTGAGCTTTAGAAAGTTTTTCAGGAAGGTCTTCATAAATAGAGTACCAAGTGACAAAATGGGTGATATGTTCACTCATTCACTCATTCATTCATTCACTTATCCATTCATTCAAAGACCATTTCTTATGTCCCTACTCAGTGGGGTTCAGTCGAACCCCAGAAAACACTGATGTCCTCCTCAGATGGCTGCTGTATTGGCATTTTACTGTAGAAGCAATGCTTTGGGGTGTTGGGTACCACATCAGAGCACCCCCTCTTCCTTCCAACCACCCCCATTTTCCCTATGCTTTAGAGAGAACTAACTACTTGGAGTTCTAATGGGGTCACACTGCCCTGCTTTCAGAATAAACAATTTGATTGAATCTCAGCATGTAAGTTGAGATGACTAAGATGACTCCCTGCCTTTAAAGAGGTAATAGAGTCGTTGAGAGGACAAGAGAAATGAATGCCTAGTTTTAGTACCAATGAAGGAGGTGCTAGAAAGCTCAGTGGAAACCCCAGGAGGGCCTTGCTACATATACACATATATGTGTTATATGTCTGGACTCAGGCCTGTGAGCAGGAAAGGCGCCTCTTTGTGGTAAGGATAATACACTTCAGTTCGCAACCCCATGGACTGCAGCATGCCAGGCTTCCCTGTCCATTACCAACTCCCAGACCTTGCTCAAACTCATATCCATTGAGTCAGTAATGCCATCCAGCCATCTCATCCTCTGTCATCCCCTTCTCCTCTTGCCTTCAATCTTTCCCAGGATCAGGGTCTTTACCAAGGAGTCAGTTCTTCGCATCAGGTGGCCAAAGTATTGGAGTTGCAGCTTTAGCATCAGTCCTTCCAATGAATATTCTGGACTTATTTCCTTTAGAACAGACTGTTTTCATCTCCTTGCAGTCCAAGGGACTCTCAAGAGTCTTCTCCAACACCACTGTTCAAAAGCATCAGTTCTTTGGTGCTCAGCTTTCTTTATAGTCCAACTCTCACATCCACACAAGACTACTGGAAAAACCATAGCTTTGACTAAATGGACCTTTGTCAGCAAAGTAATGTCTCTGCTTTTTAATATGCTGTCTATGTTGGTCATAGCTTTTCTTCCAAGGAGCAAGCATATTTTAATTTCATGGCTGCAGTTACCATCTGCAGTAATTTTGGAGCCCAAGAAAATAGTCTCTCACTTTTTCCATTGTTTCTCCATCTATTTGCCATGGAGTAATGGGACCAGTAATGGGCATGATCTTAGTTTTCTGAATGCTGAATTTTAAGCCAGTTTTTTTCACTCTCCTCTTTAACTTTCATCAAGAGGCTATTTAATTCTTCACTTTCTGCCATTACAGTGGTGTCATCTGCATATCTGAGGTTATTGCTATTTCTCCCAGCAATCTTGATTCCACCTTGTGCTTCATCCCGTCCAGCATTTGGCATGATGTACAAATGGCAATCTACTCCAGTACTATTGCCTGGAAAGTCCCATGGACAGAGGAGCCTGGTAGGCTACAGTTCATGGGGTCTCAAAGAGTTGGGCACGACTGAGCGACTTCACTTTTCACTCTGCATATAAGTTACTTAAAGCACCTTTCCCTATTTGGAACCAGTCTGTTGTGCCATGTCCAGTTCTAACTGTTGCTTCTTGACCTGCATACAGATTTCTTAGGAGGCAGGTCAGGTGGTCTGGTATTCCCATCTCTTGAAGAATTTTCCACAGTTTTTGTTGTCAAAGGCTTTGGCATAGTCAATAAAGCAGAAGTAGATGTTTTTCTGGAACTCTTGCTTTTTCTATGATCCAGCAGATATTAGCAATTTGATCTCTGGTTCCTTGGCCTTTTCTAAATCCACCTTGAACATCTGGAAGTTCATGGTTCATGTGTCATTGAAGCCTGGCTTGGAGAATTTTGAGCATTACTTTGCTAGCGTGTGAGATGAGTGCAATTGTGTGGTAGTTTGAGCATTCTTTGGCATTACCTTTCTTAGGGATTGGAATAAAAACTGACCTTTTCCAGTCCTGTGGCCACTGCTGAGTTTTCCAGATTTGCTGGCATATTAAGTGTAGCACTTTCATAGCATCATCTTTTAGGATTTGAAATCACTCAACTGGAATTCCATCACCTCCACTAGCTTTGTTCGTAGTGATGCTTCCTAAAGCCCACTTGAATTCACATCCCAGGATGTCTGGCCCTAGGTGAGTGATCAGACCATTGTGGTTATCTAGGTCATGAAGAGTCTTTTTTGTATAGTTCTTCTGTGTATTCCTGCCACCTCTTCTTAATCTCTTCTGCTTCTGTTAGGTCCATACCATTTCTGTACTTTATTTTGTCTGTCTTTGCATGAAATGTTTCCTTGGTATCTCTAATTTTCTTGAAGACATCTCTAGTCTTTTTCATTCTATTGTTTTCCTCTATTTCTTTGCATTGATCGCTGAGGAAGGCTTTCTTATCTCTCCTTACTATTCTTTGCAACTCTGCATTCAAATGGGTATATCTTTCTTTTTCTCCTTTGCTTTTTGCTTCTCATCTTTTCACAGCTATTTGTATGGCCTCCTCAGACAACCATTTTACCTTTTTACATTTCTTTTTCTTGGAGATGATCTTGATCCCTGACTCCTGTACAATGTCACACACCTCTGTCCATATTTCTTCAGGAACTCATCTATCAGATCTGATTCCTTGAATCTATTTGTCACTTCTATTGTATAATCATAAGGGATTCGATTTATATCATACCTGAATGGTTTAGTGGTTTCCCCCACTTTCTTCAATTTAAGTTTGAATTTTGCAATAACGAGTTCATGACCTGAGCCACAGTCAGCTCCTGGTCTTGTTTTTGTTGACTTTATAGAGCTTATTCATCTTTGGCTGCAAAGAATATAATCAATCTGATTTCGGTGTTGACCATCTGGTGATGTCCATGTGTAGAGTCTTCTCTTGTGTTGTTGGAAGAGGATGTTTGCTATGACTAGTGCATTCTCTTGGCAAAAGTCTGTTAGCTTTTGCCCTTCTTCCTTTTGTACTTCAAGGCCAAATTTGCCTGTTACTCCGGGTATCTCTTGACTTCCTACTTTTGCATTCCAGTCCCTTATAATGAAAAGGACATCTTATTTGGGTGTTAATTCTAGAAGGTCTTGTAGGTCTTCATAGGACTCTTCAATTTCAGCTTCTTCAGCATTACTGGTCAGGGCATAGACTTGGATTACTGTGATATTGAATGTTTTGCCTTGGAAATGAACAAAGATCATCCTGTCATTTTTGAGATTGCATCCAAGTACTGCATTTTGGACTCTTTTGTTGACTATGATGGCTACTCCATTTCTTCTAAGGGATTCTTGCCCACAGTAGTAGATATAATGGTCATCTGAATTAATCACCCATTCCAGTCCATTTTAGTTCACTGATTCCTAAAATGTCGATTGTTCACTCTTGCCATCTCCTGTTTGACCACTTCTAATTTACCTTGTTTCATGGACCTAACATTCATTCCAAGGATAATATAGACACCATTTATTGACCACTTGACTCTACCAGGAGCTGTCCTGAGCATTTACATGAGTGATTTAATTTTTAAATCAACTCAGTGAGGTAGAACCTATTATTACCACCATTTGACTGATCTGAGTCTTAGAGAGTTTAAGAATCTGTACCCAGATTACACAGCTTGTAAATGGTGGAACTGAGATCCTAATCCACTCCTGTCTGGTTCCAGAGCCTGTGTCCCATCCATCATGAAATGTTGCCTCCCACTATCACGTATTGTAATAATTATGATGGTGATGATCATAATGATGATGATGGTGGTGATGATGCTAATAATGAGGAGGAGGATAGTAAAGGGTATTAATAATGATGATGAGGTGATGGTGATAACAATGATGATGATGATAATTTTAAAATAATAATAAATACCAGTGTAAGTTCTTATCAACTGGCATAAGAGCTCATGCTAGGGAAAGCCCAACCTTTTGAAAAATTCCCTGGCAGATATCAAAGGTCTGGCTGGCAGCTGCTGCCAAGATCTGGTGAGGCAAGAAGAGTCTGTCATTTTGCAGAGAAAGGGGTTGAATGGAAAAAGCATCACTGGAGACGTGAGAAGAGAGAAACAGGGAGCCAGCATGCTGGGAATTCGCTGGGACAGGCCAGCCGAGACAGCAATAAATCCTCCAGGTTGGGGCCAGACAGGGGTGGCTGGAGGGCATTTTTCAAACAATGGCATCACGACTCCAGTTGATCAGGTTGGGATTGACTATGACATCAGCTTTCTCAGACTTTCTCCTCCTTCCGGAATATGAAGTCTCGTGCTCAGATTTGTGAGCAACTTTTAAGCAATAATTAAGAAAGATGATGAATTTTATGTCTAAGTCATGGGCCCTGAGTAGCAGCTACACATGGGAGCTCATGGCACAGGAAGCTACTAAAACAAATACAGAAGATCCAGGAAGTCCAGAGACCTTGGACTTCCACAGACTGTGGGATGGGATGGTGGTGCTCCGGGACTCAAGGAGATTTTACTTTGATTTAAAGGGCGAGAGAGTTCTTTGTGGATGCTGAGTGTGTGTGTGAAGAAAAATATAGAGACAGAAAGAAATTGAACTCACAGTGACTAAACCAGACCTGTGCCTGCCATCCGATGTGTGGCTGGTACCACATGTTGAAATCATAGTATTTTGATATATATGCAGTTAAGAAAACCTGTATTATTCAAATTAATTTTACCTTCTTAAATAATCTTTTGAAAATGCGACTGGCAGGAGATTTAAAATTACACACATGTCACATTCTATTTCTATTTCCACTGGATGGTGCTGGGTTCAGCATAGCCTGGCCACACAGTCTTGTGTATTTCAAGGCATTGCTAAGGCATTTTGGATGGGACAAGTCATCACCAAGAGTGACTCTCTGGGGTGACAGAGAATATTTAGTGCCTTGTCTCTCCAATCACTACAAACTAGTCATAATGACAACCACAGATGGCTCTGTAATGGGATAGTTGGGGTGGGGGTGGCATTCTTGCCTCTGATAAGAACTCTGGAAGTGGATTGATGGATGAAGGGTGGTGGGAGCAGAGAGAAGGGAAGATTACTCATTTCCTGGGGAAACAGGAGAGGCACCAGGTGGACTCTGAACTGGTCTCTGTGGATAAACTTATGTTTTGTAGCACAGAAGATGGGAGACGGCATAGAGCAGCAGAAACAAAGTAAGACAGGCATGTCTGGGGAAGTAGGACAAGCAAGAGGAATTGGACCCTAGTCCTTGCTTCTTGCACTGAGGAAACTGCTTACAGGTCAGGGAACACACTTGACCCTTAGGCTAGAGAGAGGCAAGATTCATGATCTCCTAGACGCCCTAGGACTAAAGTTTCCCAGTACCCTACCACATGCCCACTGTCCTGCTATGCTTTCCCAATCCAAAGGCAGAGTAGGTTCCAAACATCTTGCCCGCTAATATCCAGGGCTGCCCAGGACAAGGGAAAATGTTGAGGGGTTCTTTAAAAGGAAGATCCAGTCTTTAAATGACATTGAAGCTTAAAATCTAAAACATTAGATTTCCTTACCCTCAAAGGACAATAGAAAGCCTTCAAATGAGATCATGTTATACGTTAATTAGCAGCTCCGAATCTACAGTTTCACATAATAGAAATGAGAGAGAGAAGGACAAGCATCTTTCCACCATACAAAAGGCATCAGCCTTGAAGCCCATCAAGCAGAGAGGAATTGTTGACTGGGGGCTTGAGCTTCAACCTCCTCTGTAAAACACTTCCAACAGCCCTCACTTCTGAGTGAGTTAGAGCCAAAACGGTCAGTTGCCAAGTGAATCTTGACACAGAGAGATGAGCCCCAGATGAACTCTTAGCAATTTCCAGAGTTCCAGTTTGTTGTTTCTCTCCAGACCTTTCATATGTGTGTGTGCCTCACGGGTAGATGTGACAGCTCATTGGCACTTTTATCTGGAGGCAGAGAGGCCGTGAGTCTCCATGGAGAAGCTGTGCTGTCCTCTCCAGCTCTGCATTTTCGGGGGTGTGGCCCAACCTTGGAAAATCTGCACATCAGCTCCACAGTTCACAAGACCTAGTTCATTACTGGGTCCCTTTGACAGACACCCTTTTTATTTAAAACAACTATTTATCTTGTGTTTACTAACCCCAAACACTAAGCACTAATGTGTGAAGCCCAGAAAGTGTACTAATTTTATTTACTCTTCAAATACTATCTTGAATTAAGTATGATTTACAATCTCAGAGGTGCAGAGAAATTAATTCACTCTTTCTTGCTGATAAGGAGTGAGGAAGAGATTAATAAAACTCCAGCTGCCTGACCACCAAAGCCAGAACTCTTGACTGCCATATTGTGTTGCTTTGAGAATGTATTTACCTGTATAGGTCAGAAAAATCATCGTGTTGCAGAAGTGCCACTTGTAAATGTTGAAAACTATCACTGGTTATAAAATCATCATGGGCACGGCTTTGTTTCGTTCTTTGGAAATCATGTCTTGGTAAACTCTTTCTGCCTCAGTAGAAACTGAGTAGAAGATGCTCCTTGCTCCTTTTTTTGGTTTTTGTTTGGCTGTGCTGGGGCTGGCTCTCTAACTGTTGCATGGACTTAGTTGCCCCAAGGCAGATAGGATCTTAGTTCCCTGACCAGGGATTGAACCCTTGTCCCTTGCATTGGAAGGTGGATTCTTAACCACTGGGCCACCAGAGAAGTCCCCTTCCTTCTCTTTCTTCCCTTCTCATTCTTATTGATAAAATGACTGTATCCAAACTTTGAAGAGTAACTGCTAATTCCATAGAGTGGAGGTGGGTTGATGTCACTCGGGAAGGGGTACAAATCCAGGCCTGGCTAATCCCACCACAAACACCCCTCTGCTGGGGGCGCCATGTTGGCCCTGCACCAACAAGCATTGACAGCTGGGGCTCCCTGAACCCAGGAACTGGTGATTAAATTATGAGCATCCTTATTCAGGGATGTAAAAAGCCTCCCTGTGTTCATCTGGGAGCCTGTGATTAGCAGCACAAGCCCCGTAAGTAATTATTAGAGACAGAATAACTGGCCAAGCTATCCGCTTTCCACCTGGCCCTAACGTCTCCAAGGGTTGCATTTCTAGTCCACTTATTTTGCTTGACAGCGGGAACCTGAAAGGCCATGGGGCCCAGCTGGTTCTTAGGCTATCTTACCATTTTGTGCCCCTCGAATGATTTTACAGGTTAAAATGGAAAAGGAGGCCTGACTTCCACAGAGCCATGAGCAGAAGGCACGACTGAGATCATTATAGACTCTATTCTTTGGGATTTTTCACCAAAGAAGAACAATTTCCCCACCTTTACTGTCCCTGTCCTTGTAGAACTGAAGGCCAGTCTGTTTGGTGGCAAGTGGTGAGCAGCTGGTATCTGGGCGATAAAAGTATTGTCTGTTAATATAGCTGTCAAGATATTGCTAAAAATGGTGTAATTTCCTTTCCTCGGTGTTGTTTCAGAGCTTTGGGTTGATAGAAGCTTATAATTAACACCTGAGATGGGATGAAATAGAATTCCTGAACCATACATGTCTCTGGGCTTAAATGGGGGAATGTCTCTTGAATGTGGCTTGCTTCTATTTGCTGATGAGGCATTTGGTATTTGTTGGTGGGGAAAACTTAAAGCCACTCTAGCTGTGAGATTTGGCCAGCACAAGTCTCTCTACTATGTACAGACCCCCACGCTAGCCCTGGGGAGACATGCTCTCAACCTGGTGTGGTCAATGGGGATAATGTATGTTCCGGAGTCTTACAGGTACTCTTCCAAGGGATTTTCATGTATGGGGTTATGGAATTCCCATAACAGGGACTCAAGAGGCTAGGGACTCTTGTCACTGAGATGGTAAACCCAAGTCTTCCAGGCTTGAGAGCTTGATTACTTTATCACAATCCTGTACAGATCATTGTAAGACATTTAAAATACTTCAATGGGGAAATGTACAAAAGTGTATGGGAGGTTCTAAGAAAGCTGACCAGATTCCTAGAGTTCCCTGTACTCCCCCAGTGCTATCTGAATATTTTTCTTTATTTTATTTTATTTTTAAACTTTACTATCTGAATATTTTTGATAACACGGCACTATCAATTAAAAAAAAAAAAACAGAAAATGAACATTTCCTTTAGTATGTTTTTTACCCTGCACATTGTATGTCTATATAAAATATGTACTAACATATTTTACACTTTAAAACACATATATTCACAGTAGAAATTAAAAAGATGAGATGTTGCTTGGATTAATGAACAAATGAATGAAAATGTTCATAAAATGAAGAATGAAAAACTACCAAGTCAGTGGCCTCCTGACTTTTTTAAGAAGTTGCATGAAGACCATATCCTGGCCCAGAAAGACCACAGGGCTGACTTATTTCTGCCTTTTTTTTTTTTTTTTTGAGGTTATTTGTCACTCAGAGAGTGGGAAGAAATGTTTAAAAGTCTCCTGGCTTGTAAGCAAGGGGGTTATGACCACTTGTTCAGAATGTCTCCGAATCTTCGCCAATGATTCTGAAGGGCCTTATGAATTTTCATGGCATGAGATGTAGGACATTTGCGGGGCATGAGATACAGGATACATATGGACCACACAGAGAAAGACAGTGTTTACCAGGGCGGACCACATAGTCACCCATCTCTGTACTTTTCAATTTGTAAGAATATGGCTTTGCTTCTCAGAGGAGGGGAAAAGCAGTTAGGGGCGTTTTTGTAGGGCTTCCCTGGTGGCTCAGACAGTAAAGAATCTGCCTGCAATGTGGCAGACCCAGATTCTATCTTTGGGTTGGGAAGATGCCCTGGAGAAGTAAAAGACTACCCCCTCCAATATTCTTGCCTGGAGAATAATCATGGACTGGTGGGCTACAGTCCATGGGGGTCACCAAAAGTTGGACACGACTGAGTGACTAACACACGTGTAGGCACTGAAAATTTTCAGGGCACCTGCCCTGTATAGGTAGAATAAACCAAGTCATATTCTTTGGGCAATCATTTTGTATCAACTACCATCCATGGGGTCGGCAAGAGTTGGACACGAATGAGCGACTAACACACTTGTAGGCACTGAAAATTTTCAAGGCACCTTTCCTTTATAGGTAGAACAAACCAAGTCATATTCTTTGGACAATCATTTTGTATCAAGCCCTGTGCTGAATACCTGAAGCACCAAGAGGACTTTATCGTGGTTCTCGTCCTCAAGCAGCTGATATGAGGAGGGGTCAGAAAGCTAGACTTGAAAATTAATTACATAGTATCAATAGTATGTATATGTCAATTCCAATCTCCCAATTCACTCCAACCCCTCACCTCTCCCCCTTGGTATCCATACCTTTGTTCTCTGCCCCTCTGTCTTTATTTCTGCTTTGCAAATATGATCACCTATGCTATTTTTCTAGATTCTACAAATATGCATTAGTATACAATATTTGTTTTCCTCTTTGTGAGAAAAGACAGTATGACAGTCTTTAGGTCCATCCATGTCTCTGCAAATGGTACAGTCTCACTATTGAGACTATGTCTAAATTAGATGACTAATGAAAACACGCTGTATAGCGCAGGGAAATTTACCCAGTGCTCCCTGGTGACCTAAATGGGAAGGAGATCCAGAAAAAAGAGGATATATGTAAACATGTAGCTGAATCAGTTTGCTGTATAGCAGAAAGTAACAATATTGTAAAGCAGCTATACTCTAATAAAAATTAGTTAAAATAATACATTAAAGAATAAAATTAGAATTCAAAGAGAAATGCCATGCAGCCTTGAAAAAGAAGATGAAAATGTTTCAAGGATACAGTGTTGAGAAAAAGGGACTCATCTATTTTGTTCGGTGGTGCGCTGCCAACTCCTAGAACAGGGCCAACAATATAAGACCCACAGGCTAAACCTGGCCCCACCCCCTGACCTAAAAGTGATTTTTACATATTTATAGGATTATATGGAAAACAAAGAAGGCTATGTCCTAGAGATCAAATGAGGTCAGCAAAGTTTAAAATGGTTACTATCAGGCCCCTTACAGAAAGTTTGCTAATGCCTTGTATATTGTAAATATTCAGTAAATATTGTTTGAATAGGCAAATACATATATACCATATGAAAGTACATATATAAGTCTCTGTTTTCCATGGGTACACACAGCAATCGCTTAGCAAAGGGTTCTCAAATGATGTGCCAGGGTTTGCCCTGCACAAAGTCCATTTTCTCTCATGACTGGGGAAGGTGTGTAAGATCAATTGAAAGAGGCCTTATAAATAATGTGAAATTATGTTTCATGAGATTATATTCATGTATTACCTGTATAATTAAAATGTAAGTTAAAAAATATTCCTCCATCAAAAATAAAAGGTTTTTATCAGTAGAGAATGAAGGCTGGACACTAGTTACCAACCTGCTTTGATCCTCAGTTTTATTATCTATAAAGTGATAATAAATGATAGTAAGTTCTCATAATTGAATAAGATAATGTATGAAAAATGCCCAGCAGGCAATCAGCACTCAATGTTTGTTAGCTGTCACCTTCAAAAGAATTGATCTCAATCCTGAGTCCCCGTCTCAGTTAATGACCTCACCGCCATCTACCCAAGCCACAGCCCTGCTAGACACCTGCCTCTCACTGCCCCCAGTCATGCAATTGATCAGCAAGTTCTACATCTTCTCCTTTGGAAAAAAAATTGTCATCTGATTATTGCAATGACTTTCTTACTGGTTTCTCCTGCTCTGTCCTTTTCCCCTTCTAATTCATCTTTCCCAGTGGATTGAGTATCCATCCTGCCCAGCTTACAGACTCTGATAGTCTGCTCCTATAGCATACGAGCCAAACTTGGAATGTGATATCCAAAGTTCTTCCATAATCTAGTCCCTGATTCCCACAGCATCCTATGCTCAGGTCTGCTCTTTCAGAAATGCTTCCAGTCCTTTACACAACTGTTTCTTCTCTCTGGCATGCCCTTCCTTACTCTCGCTCCTTCTCAAATATTAATCTATACTTTAAATACTGTTTCCTCTAGAATGTCTTCCTCAAATCCATCCATTCATTCATCCACCCATCCCTCCATCCCTCCCTCTGTCCATCCATCCATCCATCCATCCACAAATGATCACAAAGACTTGCTATGTCCCAGGAACTTCAGCTGAGGCTTAAAATGCAGGGATTATCAGCGTAAACACGTGTCCTGCCCTCAGTGCAGTAGACTCTAAAGGAAGTTAAAAAGTATTAAAAAAACAAACAAACAAACAAAAAAACTAAACCCTGAAATAAGTTAAAAATTAAAAACAAACCTGGAAAGCAGTTAAGACCCCTATACATAATTTGGTGTCAAAACTCAATTTGAATCCCATCCCCACCAATTACCAACTGGGTTACCTATTTTCTCATCTTTACAGTGGGAATAAAAATATTCACTTTAAAGGTCTGATTGCTGGGGTCAAATTTGATAAAGTATATTCTGCAAATGATGAGAAAATCCAAGTATGGACTCTCTTCACCCACAGTTGGATCCTCAAGTGAAAAACAGGGCTTTGCCTCCTTGTTCCTTTATTTGCTGCAACCCAGCTTCATCCCTAGACAAGATGTCACAGGCAACCAGAGGCATCATGTCTCCATAGCTGGCAATATCAGATAGAGGCATCACCTCTTTGCTAATAGGTCCAGGGTACCTCCCACAAGAGAATCCGGTACCCTTGTAAAAGGACTAATTCAGACATGAGAAAGGGCTCCCCATTGCCTCCTTTTCTCTTTCTCCTTCCCTGCTTACTTTTTTCTGTTTTCCCTGCCCCTGAGCTTTGGCTAATCACAAACTTTAAGGGCTGGCACAAATAGCTTTTGGAAAACATTCATGGCACTTTCATGGTCATTCATGGATGTGTGTGAAAGTGAAAAGTGAAAGTGTTAGTCGTTCAGTTGTGTCCGACTCTTTGTGGCCCCATGGGCTGTAGCTCACCAAGCTCCTCTGTCCATGGATTTCTCCAGGCAAGAATACTGAAGTGGAGAGCCATTCCCTTCTCCAGGGGATCTTCTTGTCTGGAGCCACGTTAGGCATTACTGACAAAATGGAGGCACGGCCCCAGCCCCCTCATTCTTCAGGCACAGGCCTGGGATGAAGGAACTAGGCCTTGTAATTCTGACTTGTTTTTTCCTCTCCTCCGCTGAGTTGACTGAAAAGGAATATTAAGGTGCTTATTGTTCTTGAGAGGAGCATGAGAAGGCACAAAGCCTTCTGCAGCTGTGCTCAGAGAATAATTAATAAAGTTAATCATTGACATTAGTTTAAGGACTTTTACAAAAGAGTGTTCCAGGATGAGCACATAGGCTGCAGCTTGAGGCCATGGGAGGGATTGCTATCTGAAGCCTATTTGTGAGGAAAATGTTTATGGCAAAGGAGTTTACTGAATTTAGGGCTTAGAAATAATTAAAATAGTTAGAAGTTAAAGATTTAAGGAATGTTGTAAAGTTAGCATATTTTACTATAGCTTATAGAAGGTAGGAATTTTTAGAGACACTATAGCTAGAAGCCTTTTTAAGAGATAGTGAGCTCAGGATGTTAGGGGCAAACAGAATTTAGGAAGATAAGTAGTAAACCGAGGAATGTAGCATGAGTTACAATGTAATCACAAGTTGACTATAGGACACATTAGAGGAAGTAGATAATACAGGTTAAGGCTGATTCCGAGAATCACTGAAGCAGGAACTCTGTTTGAAGAGCAACAATGATTTATGGACATAATAAATCTGGGTGAGGGGGAACTGAAAATGTCAAATCTCTGACCTAATGCTTTTGTAAAAGTATAAAAGAGAATCTTAAACTTGAAATAAATAGGCAGTCCAAGAACACTGAGAGGCTGCTTCATCGCTGACACCGTTCATCTCTTCAGGTTGAATCCCTGGCTGCTGGAGCTGGACTCTGGCATCTTCCCAACCCAGGGATTAAACCTAGGTCTCCTACATTGTAGGCAGATTCTTTACCATCTGAGCCATCGAGGAATCCAATAGCTTTTGGAAAACATTCATGGCACTTCCATGGTTATTTTTGCACATGTGTAGAGCAGAAAAAAAATTGAATCACTTGATGTGCATGTTCCCAGCTAAGGTTGAGCAAGGCAATGCGCTCTGCCTTTTTGTTTCAGATTCACAGAGAGATGGCCAGAGATGGGGATGGTAAGGAGGCAGTAGTGTACAGCAAGCAACTCTGGCTCTCGGGCCAGCTGGACAGTTTGAGTCTCATCTCTGGTACCTATTTGTGGGATAGCCTCAGGGAAATAATTTTTGAAACTTATTTTCTCTTTTGTAAATGGAAATAGAATCTTTCGGGATGAATTTTTAGGGTTTAAGACTATAATCTATGTGAGAGTGTATTTCCTCTAGGAGCAGTGATTCAGCATTCACAGTCTATTGTTCATGGTTATACTATATACCGCTGCTGCTGCTGCTGCTGCGTCGCTTCAGTCGTGTCCAACTCTGTGCGACCCCATAGATGGCAGCCCACCAGGCTCCCCCATCCCTGGGATTCTCCAGGCAAGAACAATGAAGTGGGTTGCCATTTCTTTCTCCAGTATATACCGCAACTATCGCAACTACCACAAATAATGTGAAGTGACTGTCTGTATCACTTATGAATAGTATATTGATAGATTTTGTTGGTATTTAAAAATAGATGTGTTTAAATTAACAGTTTTAGTCTTTTGGCTCAAGTATTTAGTCAATTTACATTTAATGTAATTAATGATATATATTTCATTGGTTTTTTAGATACACATTTTTCCAACCTGACATCTCTGAAGTTGGAATGCATTCACTGTTGGCCAAGTAACAGTTGTGATACAGTTGTCATTGCCTGAGCATGTGCAGTCACATCTTTAGAGTGGGTGCCAACAGCTTGGAAGGAAATTCCTGAGACAACAGTGGAGCCCTCTTTTATCACCCAAGCTCTTAATGACACAGAGTTTGAAGTTGTGTGGAAAAGCACAGACATCTTCAACTCTGACTCAAAATGAGAAAAGAAAGATTTAGAAGAAATAGATTCTGCATGTAAAGGAGCTTTAGAAATATCTTCACCTATTTATTTACTTCACCTGATGCAAACAGTTGACTCTTTGGAAAAGACCTTGATTCTGGGAAAGAGTGAAGGCAAAAGAAGAGGGTGAGACAGGATGAGATGGTTGGATGGCATCACCAATTCAGTGGACACGAACTTGGACAAACTCCAGGAGATGGTGAGAAACAGGGAAGCCTGGCATGCTGCAGTCCACGGGGTCGCAGAGTCAGACACAACTTGGCAACTGGACAACAACAATGATCTCCTCTTGTAAAGTACAAAAACACAACCGCTTGTAGAGGCTGCACACACAGGACGATATACACCAGACACACAGGAACTAACTTATGTGATTGGACATGTCAACGTACGTTCTCATATTTGAAAGTTTGCAGCTTGAAGGTTTGTATGTAGGGGACTTACTGTATTATGGAAAGTAGTTTTGATAGATATTTTTCTTTATTAAAATAATGTGCATAAAATAATGATGCTTCTTACAATTAATTCCTCTTAAGAGTCCAAAATAGTGAAAGTGAAAGTCACTCAGTCATGTCCGACTCTTTGCAACCCCCATACAGTCCATGGAATTCTCCAGGCCAGAATATTGGGAGTGGGTAGATGTTTCCTTCTCCAGGGGGTCTTCCCAACCCAGGGATCAAACCCAGCTCTCCTGCATTGCAGGTGGATTCTTTACCAGCTGAACCACCAGGGAAGCCCTAAGAGGATGAGACGGTTGAGTGGCATCACTGACTGACTTTATGGACATGACTTTGAGCAGGCTCCGGGGATTGGTGATGGACAGAGAAGCCTGGCGTGCTGAGGTCCATGGAGTCTCAAAGAGTTGGACACGACTGAGTGGCTGAACTGAACTGAGAGTCCAAAATGCAGTTCCTTGGATGTTTTATGTCATTTTACTTTGGGATTTCTACTTCCCTCCTGTTATTTTTCTTTTGGCATTTATTTTTGGATCACTTTACAAGTCTGAAAGCAACATACTCTGTTTTTAATCTTTAGTATTTACTTGAAAATTATATCATATATAATTAACTTATCGAAGTAGAAGTTAATCAAAACCTTTACTCTGTCCCTGGAAAATATAAAAACCTTAGTATTAACTCCACTTATCTATCTGCTAAGGGAAATGCTATTGTAGTGAATAGTTTGTTATTTTAATTCTAGCTTTTAAATGTTAATGCCCTTAGGCATTATTGCAACTAGTTCATATAATTGTTGCTAATTTCCATTTGCCTATACTTACAACACCTTCCTTGTTCTTTTATCCTTCTTGTATCTCAGACTTTCCTTCTGGGGTCACTTTGTGCCTGAAGTAGTGAATCCTTTAGAATTTCCTTCAGTGAGGTTCTGCTGGTGACCAATTCTCTCTCTCTCTCTTTAAAAATGATTTTATTTTTATTGAACCTAGAATTCTAGACTGACAGTGCTTCTTTTTTTTTCTTCAGTGCACTGAAAGTAATATTTCATGGGGTTTGGGGTTTCCATTTTGATGTTGAGAAGTCAGATGTAAATGTATCCATTGAGCCTTTAAAAATCATGTCTTTTTCCTCTGTTCCGTTCTCTTTGACTCTGCTTTTTGGAAAGGTCACAGCAATGTCTAGATTTACTTTTTAGTATATTTTAATATATATTTAATATATTTTGCTTGGAATTGTCTAGGCCTCTGTCATCTGTACATTGGCGATTGTTTTGATCAGTTTTGTAAACTTCTTACCTATTCCCTCTTCATATATTGCCTCTGAACTTTTGCCTCTGTTCTCTTCTTCTGGACCTCTGAACACTGGTGTGAACTTCTTGATGTAGTTTTCCTTTCTTATTATTCTCTCTTATGCATTATTCATTTTTCCTTCTCCAAGCTGCATCCCACATAATTCATTCTCTAATTCTCTCTTCTGCTGTGTCCAATCTGTTGTCAAAATGCCCCTGAGTATTAATTTCTCATTACTGTATTTTTTAACTTGTAGAAGTTACATTTGTGTTTGTTTTCACATCTGCTGTATCTTTCTTTTACTGCTTCCTTCTCCCTGCAGTTATTTTTTTAAGGATTTTTGATGTGGACCATTTTTAATGTCTTTATTGGATTTGCTACAATATTGCTTCTGTTACATGTTTTGGGTTTTTGGCTACAAGGCATGAAGGATCTTAGCTCCTCTACCAGGGATCGAACGTTCACTGCCTGCATTGGAAGGTGAAGTCTTAACCACTGGGCCACCAAGAAAGTCCCTCCTTGTAATTATTTTTAAGTTTATCATTTATTTCTTTAAAATTGGTAAACATAGCTGTTTTAAAATTTAAAGTCTGTGCAGAGTCATTTCCACTGTCTCTTGCTTCTAATTCATAAATCTTGTTTCTTTCTATGCCTGGTTATGTTTGATGGCACATTGTTCATTGCTCGTGAACAGTTATTTGTAGGGGGTTCCAAATGACCCAGGAGACATCCCTTTCCTTTTTCCAAAAGTGCCCAGGGCCCCACCAGTCAGGATCGTCTCATGCCAAGTTCACAGCTTAAGGTTCCTGAGTCCACCCAGCCTAGTCCTTTCTGGAGTGTATATCCGTAAGATGAAGGTCTACAGACACAATTTTTCAGGGTCATTTCCTCCTTTCATTTCTTTCCATTCTGCTTTGTTGAGTGCCAAAACCACATTCTCTGAATTTCACCTTGGTGGGGGAGTGTGCGTTTATGTCTAGTTTCCCTTATCTGAAAGTAGAAGGCTTCAGGGACTCATTTCAGTGTGAGGAGGATGTCCTCTAAGAACTCCCAGTTTGGTCATTGGTTCTGACCCCCTTGTCCTTCCACACCCCTTTATAGAATCCCAAATGGAAATGACAAATGCTCTCAAGGAAGAAGTGATTCTGCTGCTTGACAATTCTCATGCTATGTCATTACAATTAGCCTGCAAGAAAAGACAATCTCATTGCCTTGAGTCCTCAATGCCTCAAAAATTTTAATGTATTTTTTAGACATTATTGTGGTAATTTTGATTGTTTTCATGGTTGATCCAAAGAATCTAGTTTCATTATTGCAAACCAGAAAGCACATTTAGGATTTGCTAAGATAAACATTTCAAAATGAAAAACAAATGCAGACTGTCATATAGAAATTCCTGGCCTAGCACACTATATCTTGTGGATACTCTGTTTTCCCTCCAGAAAAGAAGACATCTCTGTCTCACAGGGTTATTTTGAGGGTTAAATTTGATAATATGTGAAATTCCTAACTAAGGTGCCATTGCTGTTCAAGAAAGTTTATTAAGTCTGTAATCTAAGCTTAACCTGAGAACTTAATTTTTCCACCTACTGTCAATGCTAGGGGCAATCACTATGGGGTTAAAAAAAATGACTTGTCACACAGCTGAGCAAGTCATCAGAAACACTCCCACCTCTTGGCCTCTGGGGGATTTCAGTCAGAAAGGATCAGGGTGGGCTCTCTGAGCTCTCCCAGAATGTCAGGCCCAGAGGAAAAGTCGAGCTGAAGTGCTTAGGGGATTAAAATAAATAAAATGCTTCACTGGAGATTAGGATTCAAGTATCAGTTTGATTTAATGATTCCAGAAGGTTAATGCACATCCCAGGCAGGCAGCCAGTTGCACTCAGCTGGTTTGGAGCCAGCAGGATTATGGCGAGGGTGCTGGTGTCTCTTCGGCAATTCCAGCTTATTTGAGCATCTAGATGAAGATAGTATGGATGGAAAGCAGGGAGGAAGGAGGAGGGAGTTAGAGAGTAGAGGAAATGAGGTCAGACAGGCAGGCAGAGTTGATCCAGATCCCAGAGGGGAATTTGGAGGGCATAGAAGGGCATTGACATTTGATTCATTGTCTCCATTTCTGGTTTGCAAATAAGATCTAGTCAAGGCTATGGTTTTTCCTGTGGTCATGTATGGATGTGAGAGTTGGACTGTGAAGAAGGCTGAGCACCGAAGAATTGATGCTTTTGAACTGTGGTGTTGGAGAAGACTCTTGAGAGTCCCTTGGACTACAAGGAGATCCAATCAGTCCATTCTGAAGGAGATCAGCCCTGGGATTTCTTTGGAAGGAATGATGCTAAAGCTGAAACTCCAGTACTTTGGCCACCTCATGTGAAGAGTTGACTCATTGGAAAAGACTCTGATGCTGGGAGGGATTGGGGGCAGGAGGAGAAGGAGATGACAGAGGCTGAGATGGCTGGATGGTATCACTGACTCAATGGACGTGAGTCTGAGTGAACTCCGGGAGTTGGTGATGGATAGGGAGGCCTGGCGTGCTGCAATTCATGGGGTCGCAAAGAGTTGGACACGACTGAGCGACTGATCTGATCTGATCTGATACTATTTTTCTAGATTTCACATGCAGAGAACAAATGTATGGATGCCAAGGGGGGAAGAGAAGGTGGGATGAATTGGGAGACTGGGATCGACATATATATACCACTGATACTATGTACAAAATAGATCACTAGTTAGAACTTACTGGATAGCACAGCGAACACAATGCTCTGTGGTGACCTAAATGGGAAAGACATCCAAAAAAAAAGGGGGGGGGATATATGTAAACATATAGCTGATTCACTTTTCTATACAGTAAAACCTAATGTAATGTTGTAAAGCGATTATTTGTTCCTGTTCAGTCGCCCAGTCGTGTCTGACCCTCTGTGATCCCAGAGACTACAGCACTCCAGGCCTCTCCTTTCACCATCTCCCAAAGTCTGCCCGAGTTCACATCCATTGTATCAGTGATGCCGCCACCCAAAGCAACTATACTCCAGCGCAAAACAGAATTGTGATTCTAGGTGTAATGGGATAAATTGAAATACTCTAAATAATACATAAATGTCCACAGCAGCTTTATTTATAACAACTCCAAAAAATGCAAACAAGTCAAATGTTCATCAACAGGTGATTGGATAAAGGAATTCTGCTACATCCATGCAGTGAAACACCACTCAGAAATAAAAAGGAACAAACTACTGATACACACAACAGCAGGGATGAGTCTCAGGAACACCGGGCTGAAAGAAGTCAGATACAAAGAAGCACACAGCGCGTGACTCCATCCGGCAGAATCATCACAGTGGACACAGAGCAGATCAGCCTTCTGGGGCTGGGGAGGGAGGCGGCAGACTGCGAATGGCACGCGGAGACTTTCTGGGGTAGTGGAGATGCTTTATATCTTGGCTCCGGTGATGGCTATACAGGCATATACATTTGCCAAAAGCCATCCACCTGTACACTTCACATGGGTGCGTTTTATTTTGGGTAAACCACACCTTGGTAAAGTTCATTTTAAAACATCACCAGCTGGTAGATATAAATTATGTTGACCAAATCCTGAGCCAGAGAGTTCCAGGGCAAGGAGAAAATGAATGCACAGATATTCAAGACACAGGGCCCTTCAGTTATTAGACTCAATTTCTCAACTGGATATTGAGACTCTTGGTTTCTAAAGCAAAGGGGGAATTAAGCCTGGCCAGGTGCTTCTATCTTCACAACCATACTGTTCAGGAGCCTCTGTGAGAGAGGGGTCCTCGCCCTCACCCACACACAGGATTCTGTGCTCTGTGAGGTGGTAAATATCCTACACCAGGCGACCAAGCAGAGCTAAACCTTAAACCCAGGTCCTGAGACACCCCCCTTGGCACTGTTTCATGAACTGGCAGCAATGGAAATGAAAACATGTCTAACAAACTGGTTTGGTACGATCGTCCTTCTCCATGGGAGCCGATGGGTTTTCAGTTGTATTCGGAGGGACCACTGAGCTCAGTTGATCTGACTGGTTGACTCGCTGCCCTAAAGCAGATTTCTCAAGCTCAACACTATTAACATTTTGGAAAATTCTTCCCTGTGTGGTGCTGTCCTTTACGTTTAAGAAGTTTGGCAACATTCCTGGCCTCTGTCCACTAAATGCCAGCAGGACCGCACCCTCCCACTTCCCAGTTGTGACAGACAAAAATTTCTTCAGGTGTTGTCAAGTGTCCCCAGGAAAGAGAGTGTAGGGCACAAAATCATCCCCAGTTGAGAAACCCTGTCCTAAAGCTTTCCGTGGTCCTCCATCATTCACAAGATGCAGTCTGCACTCTGTAAAGACAGCTTGAAATACCTGTGCCATCTGCCCCTCCGCCCTCCAGCCTCACCTCCACTCGCCTCTTCACATCATCTGGTCCAACAACAGCCCATCAACCTGACCCACAACACTGCCCTCCTCCTTGCCTTCCTGCCTTCGTCCACACTGCACCCTCTTCCTAGAAGAACCACTAGTCCTTTAACTTTTATTTAAGATTAAAAATTCAACTCAAGCATTGCTTCCTTATGATGGTTGCTTTTTTAATTTTGTTTTTCGATGGTTGATTTTTATTATAAATCCTTTTCCACTGTTTAATACTCTAACCGTGAGCAAATATTATTTTTATTTAACAAGAATAAAAAGTTGCTCTTCCAGAAAGCTTTTAGATAACATTTGAAATCATTTCTAATCTCTCATTGCCACCCTATGTAGTGCTGGGCAAGTGAGAACACTGTAGGGCATGCAGTGTCCAGCCCTCTGAGAAGTGAGACTCAATTTCCTTCTACCATTGACTCCCTTGTAGAAGGGAATGGTAACCCACACCAGTATTCTTGCCTGGAGAATTGCATGGACTGAGGAGCCTGGCAGGCTACAATCCATGGGATCACAAAGAGTTGGACACGACTGAGTGACCAACACACATACTTATTGAGTCCCCAGCTCTTCTGGGGTCTATCACCTCTACCCAGTTTGGGATAACTTTCTTGCTTCTGGCCACACCTACAGAACTTTCTTTTTCTCACTTCTATGCCATTTATCACACTAGGAGTGACTGTTTACCTGTTGTCCTCTTGCATCAGCCAGGGAGCAATTCAGAAGCAGGTTCTTATCCCTCCCTGTACTGGGGCTCAGCACAGACCCTGACCTGGAGACAGTCTTGGGAAAGGCCCATCTCATTGTCTTACCTGTGGGACCATCACACGCAAGAAAGTTTCCATCAAGATAAATGGTGACTCTGGAGTTTCTGCTGTGACAGGCGAACACGTGACCCCAATGCAGGGGATGGGCCTGGTGAGCTCTCTGGGTTTTGTATTGCCTTCTTGGTCCCGTTGGACAACTTCACTTGGGTGGGGAACACAGCAGAGTTTTATTATGAGATCATGCTCTAGTCAGAATAAATCCGCAGCAAAACAACAGTTGGAACTAGAGATTTGTTTTCTCGCTGCTGCTTACACAGCTAATGGATTTTGACATGAACTTCCTGCACCATCATGGGAAAAAGTGCCCTTAGCTGAGAGGGGTGACAGAGGATAACAGAGCAAGGGGCAACCGGGTCTGGGCTGTACTTGGCAGAGTCAGTCGGAGGGTCAAGGGGGATAATCTCCGTTATCCTGAGAAAATGTCTTGGAAGCCCTGGGGACTCTAAGCACTGATGGGTGACTGAGGACAAGGCAACTACTGGGGATTCAAGACAAGAAAGATCGCAAATCACTGCACAGATGCCCAAAGGCCTTGCAATGGGAGGAAGGCCTTGCAATGGGAGGACACAACCAAGCCACCGAAGGCTTATTCTGCCCTGGGATCCTGCTTTGCTGTGTGACCACTGTGTTTCCACTCTTACTACCTGTTATCTTCTGAGTCTCCTCCCGTGCCAGCAGCAACTAGGACAGTGTTTCCCACTGGGGCACCATCGGCATTAGGGCAGGGTCAAGCTTTTGCTTTGAGGAACTGTCTCATACACATGGTTGGAAATTCAGTCACCCTGGACTCTGGTCACTAAAAGCTATTTATAACAATGCCCCTCCCCAAGTCATCATGACAACCTCCTTGTTTGTGCCCAAACACCTTCTAGGGCACCAGAGTCCTTCTAAACTGCGGCCTTTCCTGTTACCTGCCAAAGGGGAGCATGGTTACAGCTCAGAGTGGGAGGAAAAAAGGTCCATGTTTGGGGTCTTTGTTTCATGAAAACTTGTCTTTTAAGCTTTAAAAACCCAAATACTCAATGACTAGGGCTGCATTTACATCATAAACCCGGGTCAGCTGTTCTGATCCACCTCTGCTTGCCACATCCGGCCTTCACCTGACTTTATAAGTAAAGTGTGGTAACACACTCATTCAGGCTCATTCAGTCTGTGTTTTCTGTGGCTATTTTCATGCCATGATCACAGAATCAACTAGCCATGACCTACAGAGCTGAAACATTTACTATCTGGCCCTTTAGAGAAAAATTTTTCATCCTGTGTCACAAACAATAGTTTGGGAAAACTATGTGACTTTTTCATGTTCCCAGAGGAGAAGGGTTCTTCTGCTTGGGGTGGAGGGGAAACAAGAGAACCATGATGTCAGTGTGTCCCTGATAAGGGGATCTGCCTTAGGTCCACCACACCTCACAGCCCATGTGTGATCCATAGGGGTATAGAGGTGTCAGACCCCAGAAGAGGTAGGGAGTCAATGTAGAGGAAAACTCAGTCTCACCTCTTGGGGGAGGGCTGGACACTGCATACCCTTCACAGTGTTCTCATTTGCCCAACACTACATGGGGTAGCAACGAGAGATTAGAAATGGCTTTAAAATGTTATCTAGGGAAATGCATCTGAAATAGCTTTATAGAGTTCCCACTCACCCAAGTGTGGGATAGGGAATAGCAAGGAGACAGGGTAGCTGGTAGGCAGCTTCTCCAAGATTTCTATATCCCTAAAGTGCATAAGATAGTTGGGAAGGTTGGCCAGGCCCTGTGAGGTTCCTGGTCAAGATGAGGAGAGCACTGAAGGTTTCTGATGCTAGAAATCAGTTGGGAATGTAGACCTATTAGAGGATGCCAGCCCTGGTGGTGGGAGATGTGTAAGCACCAGACTTCCCCTCCCATGATATCTTGTACAAGCATCATTCCTTTCCTCAGCATAGCTACAGCTCCAGAGATGAGGATGTGGACCTTACTAACTAAGTTGTCATTTCTTTCTCCGGGTGGAGTGGATACACAAATAAAAACTAAGTTTACTTATTTGAAAAATAAGTTGATGTCACTGTGCAGACAGGTTTGTGGACTAAGAGTCATACTTGCCAAAACTCCTAATCCATATTTCTTTTGTACTCCCCTGGACCACACACTATACAGTGTAGGGAGAACATGGAAATGAAATAAGTAAGGCCCTGGCCTCCAGGAGCTCTCAAAGTAGGTGTGGAGGGACCCAAATTTGATCCTTTCACCATACAGGGCACTAATGTGCTCCCATGCATGTCCATATGAAGGGTGAGTGAGAGGTGAAATTGAGGGGGCATATGAGGCAGAGCGTTGATGCCAGGGATCCACTGCAAGGTTTTAGGCAGAGAGAGCATGCTCATGCTGTAGACGGGGCCATCTGGAGCACATGGAGACCGGGCTGGGGTAGGAAGTGGGTACAGTGCTCCTAGGAATGCATAGCCGGAAGTGACTTAAGAGAGACCTGTGAGAAGTTGGGCAGATGGCTCTAGTAGCTTGTCAGCTGCAGGAAGAGGACTTGCAGGCCATATTTTGAAAGGTGTTTCCATCACTCCTCTGGATTTTGTAACTACACCAAATGCTGCCTCCAAAATATTCATGAGGCAAGCTTCATACTGTGATCACCTCACCCAGCTAAGGAAAAGAAGCATCTGAGAGCATCGTTTTGCACAACCATAATAAACTACAGTTGAATCCCCAGAAGTAAGAGTTCATCTTTGCTGAGCACACCACAACTTAAAAGAACTTTTACACAAATTATCTGTGGTGGCTCGGTGGTAAAGAATCCACCTGCAATGCAGGAGACACAGGAGACGCAGGTTCAGTCCCTGGGTCGGGAAGATCCCCTGGAGAAGGAAATGGCAACCCACTCCAGTATTCTTGCCTGCGAAATCTCGTAGATGGAGGAGCCTGGTGGGCTACAGTATATGGGGTCGCAAAGACTGGGACAGGACTCAAGTGACTGAGCATGCACATGTGCCAGACTTCATCTTACAGACCTGCAAAATCTCACTCGAAGATGAAGGAAACAAGCCATGGGAAAGCCAAGGGATTTGCTCCAGATCACATAGGTCATAGATTTGATGAGAACTGTCATTCTCTTCTTGAGTCGTTTGCCTTTTTCTTTGTCTTCTAATCCAGGTTTGCCCCCTGCCAAGTGGTGGATTTTATTACGAACAATGATAATAAGAGAAAGAGGGGAAGAAGAGGAAGAGAAAGAAGAAGGAAGGGGAGAAGAGAAGTAATTACTACCTCTCTGCCTGTTGAACTTGGTGATGGTCTCCATTCTACTCTGTGCTCATCTCCTGAGACAGAACATTCTAAAAGGTAGAGACCATAGATTCTGGAGTCTGGAAAATTTGGCTTTGAATGTCATCACTCAACTAGATCTTTGATCTTGGACAAATAGTTTAATCTGTTCTGCCTCAGTTTACTGATCTGTCAACTGGGGATAATGTTATGATTGGGAGGATTAAATACTATGGTGCATGTAAAATGTTGGCACATAGTAATCCCACCATTAATGTTAGCTATAATTGTGCTTTATAATTAGTTTCTGTCACTGGCACTCAGTTTTGGCTTTCTGTCCACAGCTCACTCCAGGCCTTTGGGAAAGGACTGCCCCTGGTCCAGCACTGACACCCTGGTGCTGAAGAGAGGTCCCCTCACCACTGGAGGCTCTGTGAATGGGTGAGTGAGGGATGGAATGATTCCATCTCTTCAGTAACACCCCTAAAACCCACTCTTCTCCCCATTTCTGGACGTGGTTTTCAATCTGAAACAGACTTTGATTGTTTTTTTTATAATTTTTAATTTTTATTTATTGATGGTTGCCCTGGATCTTTGTTGCTACGAGCAGGCTTCTTCTAGCCGTGTTAGGTGGGGCTACTCTTTCGTTGCGGTGCACAGGCTTCTCACTGTGGTGGCTTCTCTTCGAAGCACAGGCTTTCAGGCAAGTGGGCTTCAGAGGCTGTGGCTCACAGGATTGCTCTGCGGCATGTGGGATCTTCCCAGACCAAGGACTGAACCTGTGTCCCCTGCATTGGCAGGCGGATTGTTAATCACTGGTTCAGTACTCTTGCCTGGAAAATCCCATGGACGGAGGAGCCTGGTAGGCCACAGTCCATGGTGTCGTAGAGTCAGACATGACTGAGCGACTTCACTTTCACTTTCACCAGGGAAGTCCGGATCTTAATTTTTCATGTTCGGTCCTGCAGCCTGACTTTTCCTGACCACTGGCTCCCGGTCAAACTGTCTGGTTCTCAGGTCCAGGGTCCCAGCCTGTTTTTAGTTCTGGCCCTACTTACACCTTGGCCCTGGTCCTTGTCTGCATTTTAGTTGTCTGTATGCTCTTCAGCAATTTACTTAATCTCTGTGCCACAGCTTTTCCAATTGTAACATGGGGGTTTTATAACAGTATTTTAGAGATACAGTATCTTAGAGCAGTTTTAACCCAGGACGATTTTGCCCCTAGGGTACATTTGGCAATGTTGGGAAATAGTTTTAGTTGTCAGAACTGGTACGTGGTTGCTGTTACCAGCATCTATTGGGCAGATGCCAAGAACACTGATATGTATTTACAATGTACGGGGCAACCCTTCACAGCATAGAACTACCTAGTCAAATTGTCAAAAATGCCAAGATTAGAAGCTTACAGTTACAGAGCTGTCACTAAGGCTAAATGATAAGATATTGGGTTGGTCAAAAAGTTGATTTAGGTTTTTTAGTACCACCGGAAAAACAAACATTTTGGTTCACCCACTATATAGAAAGAACTCATAAATGTTAGCTACTACCACTACTGCTATTATTATCACTCCTACGCTTGCCTATAAAATGGGTCTCATTCACTCATTTATTCATAGATACCTAATAACCCTCTGCCATGTGCCAGGACAGTTCTGAAAGTAGCAACGGACAAGACTGAGGGCTCTAATAGAGCTTCCCTCCAGGTATAAGTGTGGGGGGTAGACAAACTAAAACATGAATAAACAAACAAGGAAACCTCAGGTGTTGATAAAAGACTGCTGATGCAAGGGGGCCTGGGAGGAGAGATCAGGCAAGGTCGGAGACAGAGTGAAACCGTGCACCTCAGGCTGGGACTCGAACACAGGGTTTTTAAATTAGAATTGCTCACCTGGTGTCTGGGAGGATCAGGTTCTTGGTGGCTCAGCACAGAAGGAATTCAGCGAGAAACAAAGTGATAGGCAGGAAGTAGATTTATTAACATAGGATGCTTGTGAGGGGGATACAATCAGGCCAGTGAGGGGGCTCTGACCCGAAAATTAAGTGGGCTACATTTTTAATTAGGAAGTGGGGGAGGGGAGAAGACTGTCTTCTTCCTCAATCTTTGAGTAGATATCAGGCTTAAATCATTAGCTCTCCCTTCATACTGAGCAGGAGAGTTTGACCCTATGATATCAGACTAGAACTCCTGTGGCACTTGGAGAGTGGTAACATATACTGCTGCTGCTGCTACTGCTAAGTCGCTTCAGTCGTGTCCAACCCTGTGCGACCCCATAGACGGCAGCCCACGAGGCTCCCCCATCCCTGGGATTCTCCAGGCAAGAACACTGGAGTGGGTTGCCATTTCCTTCTCCAATGCATGAAAGTGAAAAGTGAAAGTGAAGATGCTCAGTCATATCCGACTCTTAGTGACCCCATGGACTGCAGCCTACCAGGCTCCTCCGTCCATGGGATTTTCCAGGCAAGAGTACTGGAGTGGGTTGCTGTAACATATACTAAAACATGTTAAATCATCTCAGGTTTCAGTATCATGAGGCTCTCCTACTTTGGAATGTCACCCTTCCCTTTTATTCCTTGCTGGACTTGACCAGCAAGCTGCAGGTCTCATTTTTTTCACTTAATGGCCTGGGGCAAATCTCGTGCTTTTATTAATGGCTTTATAGTTAAGCAAGCCTGCTTCATTCCACGATGTTTCAATAGCTTTCTTGAGTGATCACTCACTTCCAGTGGCCTCCCAGATTTTCCTAAGTCCCCCTCTTACCTGTAATCCCCGGGTGGTACTTCAATTACCTATGTAACTGTCCTACTCTAGCCCTGTCAAGAGAGTGAAACTGAATGTCAAGAAGGAGCCAGCCTGGTAAAGACCAGACACCAGGCCATTGCAGGCAGAGGGCAGCTGGGCTTAGATGGTGCCGCAGTAGTGACCTGAGGCTGTGAGAAGAGAAAGGAGACTAGTGTGGCTGGAGCAAGGTGGGACCCAGGGGAGCATGGTCTCAGATGAGGCTGGGGAGAAGCAGGGGCCGGGCAATGTAGGGCTGTACATACACTAGTAAGGGGATTGGGTTTTATTTTAAGAGCAACGGAATACATTGAAGTGCTGTAACTAGGAGAGTGAAATAATCCCATTTACATTTGTGTGGGAGAATAGTTTCAAAAAGGCAAGAGGAGATGAAGCTTAGACTTGGAGAGTGGCAGTAATAAAAGGGGATTAGATGGATTGAGGATTCCTTTGGGAGATAGAGTTAATGGGATATACTGATTACAGGTTGAATGTAGGGAATGATGAGGGTGGAATCAGAGCTACTGCCTTGATTTTTGGCTTGAGCAGTTAGGCATATGGTGAAATATTTCACTAAGACAGCAGAAGCTTGATGGAAGGGCGGTTTGAGGCTGTGCTAAATTTTAGTTTTCCACTGAGCATTTTTGTGGAGTTGCTCAACAGGTGGCCTGGGGTTCTCTTGAAAGGGCAGAGCTGGAGTTGGAGACCTCATAGTCATTGGTACTAGCTGATATTTAGAGGTTGGCAGATGGATGTGATAGTCTAGGGAGTATCTGTCGCCTGTGGCTGGGTCTAGAAGAGATTATGGAGAACTTCAAGCAAACTTTGGAGCTTGGCAGAGGAGGAGCAGCCAGGGAGGTAGGAGAACAGCTGCAGAGTGAGGTGTTCCTTGTATGTGTGATCATGGAGTGTTAGGGAGGTGGAAAGAGAAAATTGACCTGGAACACACAAATATCACAGCCGCCAATCACATGAGAGTGAGAGGTGGGGCCAGACCCTCAAATCTAAATCCTGAAACCAGCGTGCCCATCTAGGGAAAGGAAAAGGGAACCAGCACTCCTTGTGATCCTCCTGGAAGGTAGGTTTGATTATCCCATTTTGCATATGAGAGCTATAAGGACCAGAGAGGTGAAACAACCTCCCTCCCCTCTAAATGTTGAACTTCCTTGGGGTTTGTTTTGAGTTCCTTTCTCTGTCTACATAATTGCCCTGGGTTATCTCACCTAGTTCCAAGGCTTAAGGCACGTTAAACTGACAGCATATTAAAAAGCAGAGACGTTACCTTGCCAACAAAAGTCCGTCTAGTCAAAGCTATGGTTTTTCCAGTAGTCATATATGGATGTGAGAGTTGGACCATAAAGAAACCTGAGCACTGAAGAATAGATTCTTTTGAATGGTGGTGTTGGAGAAGACTCTTGAGAGTCCCTTGGACTGCAAGGAGATCCAATCCGTCCATCCTAAAAGAAATCAGTCCTGAATATTCACTGGAGGGACTGATGCTGAAGCTGAAACTCGGATACTTTGGCCACCTGATGGGAAGAACTGACTCATTTGAAAAGACCCTGATGCTGGGAAAGATTGAAGGCAGGAGGAGAAGGGGAAGACAGAGGATGAACTGGCAGGATGGCATCACTGACTCAATAGATATGAGTTTGAGCAAGCTCTAGCAGTTCGTGTCGGACAGGGAGGCAGGGCATGCTGCTGTCCATGGGGTCGCAGAGTCAGACATGACTGAGTGACTGAACTGAATTGATCTCACCTAGTTCCAAGGCTTAAGGCATGTTAAACTGATAATCTCTGAAGCTGTATTTTCAATCCCAACCTCTCCCCTGGATTGTAGACTCATCTCCTACTGCTTACTCACACTCCCTACTGGGTTGTTTCCCAAATGTCTGTCTAAACATTGAAATCCAATCTCCCACCTCACCATACATCTTTCTCTCCCATCTATTTTTCCTCCTGGCCTTCTCTCTTTTGGAAAATAGCATCAAATTCACTCAGTTGTATCATTTTAGACATCTTCCTCACTTAGCCCTCAGAACTCGTTTATCACTCAGATTTATTTTTCTGTATCCTGAGTTTCCCTTGAATACACTCACATCTCTCCATCTTCACCGTGGTCCCCTCCCCTCAAACCAAACTGCCACATCCGTTTTCTTGGTTGACTACAGTGGCCTTCTAAGTGGCCTCTCTGCTTTCACTCTCCTTCTCCTCCAATCTACCAGCAGCCAGAGGGATCATCCCCCAAAATGTAAAGTGGAATATGTCATTCTTTTGCCTAAAAACTCTTCAACTCATTCTTTTTTATTTTATTTTTTATTGAAGTATAGTCAACCTGCAAAGCTGTGTTAGTTTGAGGTATATAACAAATCTTCAATTCATTCTTTTTTAAATTGGGATATAGTTGATTAGTAATGCTGTGTTAGTTTCAGCTGTATAGCAGTGATCCTGCTACACTTTTACATCTATTCTTTTCCAAATTCTTTTTCCATTTAGGTTATTACGGGACATTGAGCAGCTTTTCCAATAAGTCTTTGTTGATCATTTATATTAAATACAGAAGCATGTAGAGGTCAACCCTAAACTCCATCCTTGAGACAGAAATCCAAGTCTTTGACGGCCCGCCTGGTCCACATGTTCTGGTCCTGGTTGCTTTGCCACCTGTATCTGTTGCCAAATGCCTACTGCCCATCCTGGCATCTCCTCCAGCCCCCTTGTCTCATTTTCTTGTCTTGCCCAGCTCTTTCCTGCCTCCAGGCCTTTGCCTGTGCTATGCCCTCTGCCAGCAGAATTCTCCTTCCTGCTTTTCTGGCAGGCTCCACATCGTTCAGATCTCTTCTCAAACCTCTTGGGAGAGGCTCTGACCACTCTCCCCAAGGACAGTCCTGTTTTCATTAGCTTATCTCATCCCCTCCTTCCTTTCTGTGCTGGCACCATTTCATTATGACAACCTACACTTGTTTATTTGCTGATTGAGTTATCAGCCTCCCCCATTACTAGATTCCAAGCACCACAAGAATAAGAATTTTCTTTTTCAGTATTATTCACCACTGTATCCCCCGTGCCTTGCCTTGTGCCTGGCACACAGTAGGTGCTCCACCATCATTACTGGATGCTGAGTGAAGGCCACAGAGCCGTTAAGCATCAAAGCTGCTGTTGGGATGTGTGTAGGGTGTCTCCATGACTTCTCCCCTTGCTTTATCCTGATTCACACTGGTTATCTGCCTTGAAAATACATACTCTTGTGTTTATAAATAACCCTCTGGCCTGTGTAGCCTGACATGGGGTAAGAATTTCCTCCCAGTGTTGCTTGTCTGTTCAGTCCCCTCACAGAAGGCCTAGGTTTTGGATTCTGGGCTCTGGAACGCCTTCTGGCATTTTCTGCTCAGTGAGCCCATCCATTCCCATTTTCTTCAGTGGAGCTGAAGATATAAATTGCAAAAAGGCCTTCTTGCAGATTGCTGGGAGAGCGCATGTTCCTGGCCAGGAATTCCTTTGCTGCTGCTGCAGGGGCAGCGGGGCAAGCTCCACTGGGGGCGGTGCAGGCTGCACTGTTTGTCACTGCTCTGTGTGACTAGGGATGGGCAGAACGGGGGCTGGGGCAGCTGCCAGGCCCAGCTCTGGGGCCGGCAAGCATGGATGGATGAGTGGTGGACAGTCGGGGATCCAGAGCACAGCACACAGAACTGAAATGCAGGACCCAGTGTCCATGCTGCTTACGGTCTAGCAGTAGGGAGTGACTCAACCTGGGTTGACCATGAGCTGCATCAGGGGTGGCCAGATGGGAGGTGCAGCACCATGAGAAGTGTTTATACATAATGGGAGTCTGGCACGTGCTAGTGGTCCTGGAGGACTGGGCAACTCCAGGAGACTGGCAAAAGTTAGCTGGTTACCCAAGCCCCAGGTTACAGTCTGAGGTTAGGAAGGAAGGACTCTAAGATATCAGATCTTAAGTTCGGAAACAGAAAGGCCTTAGCAGGAGTATTTTGTTTGTTTGTTTTTAGTTGAAGTATAGTTTATTTACAATGTTGTGTTAGTTTCAGGTGTAAGCAAAGTGATTCAGTTATACATACATATATATCATACATACATACATATTATATATAAATATATATCTACTTGGCATCCAGTCCCATCACTTCATGGCAAATAGAAGGGGAAAAGGTGGAAGCAGTCATAGATTTCCTTTTCTCGGGTTCTAAAATCAGTGAAGATGTTGACTGCCACCATGATATTAGAAGATGGTTACTTAGACCTGGGTTTGATCCCTGGGTTGGGAAGATCCCTGGAGAAGGAAATGGCAACCCATTCCAGTACTCTTGCCTGGAAAATTCCATGGACGGAGGAGCTTGGTAGGCTACAGTCCATGGGGTCGCAAAGAGTCAGACATGACTGAGTGACTTCACTTTCACTTCTTGGAAGGAAAGATATGACAAACCTAGACAGCATATTAAAAAGCAAAGACTCACTTGGCTGACAAAGGTCCGTATAGTCAAAGCTATGGTTTTTCCAGTAGTCATTTAAGGATGTGAGAGTTGGATCATAAAGAAGGCAGAGTAGCAAAGAATTAATGCTTTCAAACTGGTGTTAGAGAAGACTCTTGAGAGTCCCTTGGACTTCAAGGAGGTCCAACCAGTGCATCCTAAAAGAGATCAACCCTGAATACTCATTGGAAGGACTGATGCTGCAGCTGAAGCTCCAATACTTTGGCTGCCTGATGCAAAGACTGACTCATTAGAAAAGAGCCTGGTGCTGGAAAAGATTGAAGGCAGAAGGAGAAGAGGGTGACAGAGGATGAGATGATTGGATGACATTACCGATTCAGTGGACATGATCTTTGGCAAACTCCAGGCTATGGTGAGCGACATGGAGGTCTGGCATGCTATAATACATGGGGTTGCAAAGAGTCAGACATGACTTGGTGACTGAACAACAACATATATGTATGTATGTATGTGTGTGTGTGTGTGTGTATATATATATATATATATATATATATATATATATATATAACAATTATATTCCTTCTTAGATTCTTTCCCCTTATAGGTCATTATAAAATATTGAGTCTAGTTCTGTGTGCTATACAGTAGGTTCTTGTTGGTAATCTATTTTATATATTGTAGTATGCATATGTGAATCCCAAACTCCTTTTGCACCCTACCCTTTGGTAACCATAAGTTTGTTTTCTATGTCTGTGGATCTATTTCTGTTTTGTATATAAGTTCATTTGCATCTTTTTTTTCAGATTCTGCCAATAAGCGGTATCATATATTTGTCTTTGTCTGGTTTTACTTCACTTAGTATGATAATCTCTAGGTTCATCCATGTTGCTGCAAATGGCATTATTTCATTCTTTATGGCTGAGTAATACTCCATTATATATATACATATATATATATACATATACATATATACAGCCTATTGTCTTTGTCCATTCAGCTGTTGATGTACATTTAGGTTGCTTCCATGTCTTCACTATTGTAAGTAGTGCTGCTATGAACACTGGGGTACAAGTATCCTTTTGAATTATGGTTTTCTCCAGATACATGCTCAGGAGTGGGATTGCTGGGCCATATGGTGATAAGCTGGAGTCTTGATTTCTCTCCTTACCATATGTGTGAGGTTAGGTAAGTCATGTCATCTCTCTGAGGCTTGGGTTTCTCAGCTATGAAATGGGGAGAAGCACCCTGGCTGCCAAGAGTGCAATGGTGCTCAGAGACAAGGCCTGGAGAGCGTCCTGCATGGAGCCCGGCACTTACAAGGCTTTAACACATTGGCAGCTACTTGTGGAGCAGGGCTGCGTATTGAGACTCAGAAAGACCTGGCAAACGCAACATGATCAGGCTCCTGAAAATGACAGAATGTCAGGGACCCAGGGAGTTTTCCTGGAATACCTTAGGTTCACCAGGTCCCAGACTTACTGGGGAGCACCTTGGCTTGAGGAGGGCAGCTTGGACATCCTAGGGATGCACCTGAGCCCTCCTCTGCAGTTCAATAGGTAGCACTGGGGGTAGGATGACCTGGAAAGATGCAGTGGGGGCCAAGATGAGCTGCAGGGAGTAAACATCAGGGACCCACATTTGGGGATCCTTATCATTTTATATCATTTTTTACTCTTTTAATAAATAAGGAGACACTTCTATATGCTGAGACTTTTATTTAAAGATGTTAGGGGAGCTCACATTCCATCATTCACTCATTTATTCATTCAGTCAGATAAACTTGCTATACGTCTACTCTGTGGGGGGCCCATGATGTGAATACAGAGGCGAGTAAGGCACAGCCCCAGCTCTCGGGGAGTAGATAGGATGAGAGGGGACCTACTGAGTCATGACCAAGAGCCCAGTGCTCAGAGACACTGTTGGGGCCTTCCTCAGCCAGCCACCTCTGCACATACAGACACATGATTTGGGATGTCACCTCATTTCATTGGTCTTGGTTTCCCCATGGGTGGTTGTGAGTGCTGACTTTAAGGTGACTAAGCAATGCTTGAGCAGCAATTAGCTCCCAATAAACGTTAGTGATGATGGTAACAGTGATGACAATGATGAGCAGATGCAGGCTAAGTAGAGAATTCTGGGGACAAGGGAGTTAGGACAGGCGTTGTAGAGAAGATCTTTTAGTCTAGTTTTTTAGAGGATGAAGAAAGAGTCCCCAAGTGGACATGCTGGAAAGGGCAGTTCTGGGAGAGAACTGCAGGTGTGAAGGTGTGAAGGCAAGACGTGGCCAGGGCTAGTTGGGCAAAGACTCCTAAATCAATCAGGACCTCCTTTTGCTGCACAAAGAGAGCATGGAGTTCTAAATTGAGACCTTTCAGGCTGCATGTCATTCACTAAGTCTCACACAAAGAGACAGATTCCAGACTTGTTCCCCCATCCAGCTTTAAGCTCACCTTCTGTCCTCCTCTTGGGCTGAAGAGTTGGACCAGCCTCTGGCAAATATTTATGTTGAATTATTTGGAGACAGCACAAAATCTACAGATATTTTCATAATCTCTTTCATGGTTTATGCAGTGTGCCACCTGCCTTTATCTGCTGAAAAGGAAAGAAAGATTTTAAAGAAAATGGGCTGAAATGAGCAAAGGGAAATGACATGGGAATTTTATTGAAAAAGCTTGCTCCAGAGACGTGGAACTTGAGCCCAGGCTGAACTGGGAGACAGAAGACATTCTGGGTCTGCTGATAGTGCTTTGTATATTCAGCCTGCCTTACAATCTCCTAAGCACTTCCACAGTCATCAGCTTTCAAAAGCCTCACAAAAATCCAATTAGGAGGGACCACAATCCTTGTATGACAGATAGGGAAACAAAGGCTGAGAGAGACTACTGGATCTACTCAAGGGCACATAGCAGTATGTAGCAAAGTTGAGGATTTATTTCCAAGAAAGAAGAAAGGAAGCCTTGTGAAATTTTGACTTTAAAGTGAGTTAAAGGATAGTTGACTATGCCAAAGCCTTTGACTGTGTGGATCACAATAAACTGTGGAAAATTCTGAAAGAGATGGGAATACCAGACCACCTGACCTGCCTCTTGAGAAATCTGTATGCAGACCAGGAAGCAACAGTTAGAACTGGACATGAAACAACAGACTGGTTCCAAATAGGAAAAGGAGCACATCAAGGCTGTATATTGTCACCTGCTTATTTAACTTATATGCAGAGTACATCATGAGAAATGCTGGGCTGGAAGAAGCACAAGCTGGAATCAAGATTGCCGGGAGAAATATCAATAACCTCAGATATGCAGATGACACCACCCTTATGGCAGAAAGTGAAGAAGAACTAAAGAGCCTCTTGATGAAAGTGAAAGAGGAGAGTGAAAAAGTTGGCTTAAAGCTCAACATTCAGAAAACGAAGATCATGGCATCTGGTCCCATCACTTCATGGCAAATAGATGGGGAAATAGTGGAAACAGTGGCAGACTTTATTTTTTTGGGCTCCAAAATCACTGAGGATGGTGATTGCAGCCATGAAATTAAAAGATGCTTACTCCTTGGAAGGAAAGTTATGACCAATCTAGACAGCATATTAAAAAGCAGAGTCAATACTATGATTTTTCCAGTAGTCACGTATGGATGTGAGAGTTGGACTGTAAAGAAAGCTGAGTGCTGAAGAATTGATGCTTTTGAACTATGGTGTTGGAGAAGACTCTTGAGAGTCCCTTGGACTGCAAGGAGATCCAAGCAGTCCATCCTAAAGGAGATCAGTCCTGGGTGTTCATTGGAAGGACTGATGTTGAAGCTGAAACTCCAATACTTTGGCCACCTGATGTGAAGAGCTGACTCATTTGAAAAGACCCTGATGTTGGGAAAGATTGAGGGCAGGAGGAGAAGGGGATGACAGAGGATGAGATGGTTGGATGGCATCATCAACTCGATGGACGTGACTTTGGGTAAACTCCAGGAGTTGGTGATGGACAGGGAGGCCTGGTGTGCTGCAGTCCGTGGGGTCACAAAGAATTGGACACGACTGAGTGACTGAACTGAACTGAACTGAAAGGATAGTTGAGGTTTTCACAGCATTTTATAAAAAACTTATATAAGCTCCTTTCACTCTACATGGTTGAGGTAATGCAACCCATCGATTCTTTTATGCCACCCGAGGTAGGTACAGGGCAGCGGGCCCACATTCCAGTTTCTGTGGGTCCCTCCTGGGTAGGCGTCCTTGTTCATAAGCTCCATCTTCCTCATCCCCTTGGCTGGCTGGATGATATCAGGGAGAGCTTGGAGCCATCACAGGATGACAAGGACGTGAGATGGATGCAGTCTGGGTTCCCGTGTCACTACTTGGAAGAGAATGGCTTGATCAACATTAGACCCAGACAAGAGTGGGACATGCCCTGTGATTGTGTTAATCCACAGAGATTGTGTGTCCTGCAGCAGAACATAGACCATCCTTACCAATACACTGCCTCACTGTCTGAACTTTCCACTGGCTTCCCTAGGGAGAGTCTACTCTTTGCATAGGAAGAAAGAATTCAGTTCCTCATTGCACATTTTCTACTCCTGGCTTCATCTGAGTCTTTGTGGGGGTGTTTTTGCTCTGTCCAGGCTCTGAGTTAGAGTGATAAGGAAGCCTCTGCAATCCAGGTTCTGCACCATCTAGGACTAAATCTAGGTTTTCTCAGAATGTTCTAGAAATAATACACCTGGACAAGTCTCTTCAGGACAAAACCAGTCTACTCTCCCACGAGAAACACACTTCTCCAGTTCATGTGACTCTGAGATTCCTTCCTAAAAAGAAGCAATTCTGGCATCATGACGCTAAAGCATGTCTGTTCATAAAAAACCCCTGGGGAAGGCAAGAAGAACTTTAAGCCAGCCCTCTCAGGAATAAATGACAGTGCTTTCATTTTATAGGAGGGGAATGAAAGACCCAGAGAGAGAAAGGGACTTGCCTAAGGCCACTCAGCTCTTACCCGGAAGAAGCAATTATAGAATTAAGATCTTATTACTTCTAACCCACTTTTCTCTATTCTGTACCCTAAGGGCACCCCAGGGTGCATGGACTTGGTCCATTCTTGCCTGGTATGACAAGATAGTAAATCCATATTTATTTTCCCACTTAGAATACTGTAAGCAGCACAGTCTTTGGATTTATAGAGGGGTAGGTTTGGAATCAAAGCCTGGTTCTTAAAATAATAAGTTGCATGACCTTGAAGAGGCCACTTGCCCTGTCTGAATTTCACTTTCTACATCTGAAAATGAGGATAACCCCTGCCCAGGTGGATTAGATAACACCTGAAAAGTGCCTGATACATCATAGGAGCTCAAAATATGTGACTTCTACTCTTTCACTTAAAAAACCCTGTGCTAAGGTTGATGGGTAAATAACTACGAAGGAAGTTGCCTCTTCTCATGCCGCGGGGGCAAGGATATCATTGGCCACACTGGCAGCAAGCATTAAGAAGCCATGTAGCTACTCAGCCATAAAAAGGAGTGGATTTGAGTCAGTTCTAGTGAGGTGGATGAAACTAGAGCTTGTTATACAAAGTGAAGTAAGCCAGAAAGAGAAAAACAAATATCATATATTAATGCATATATATGGAATCTAGAACAATAGTAGTGATGAACTGATTTACAGAGAAGAAATGGGGATGCAGACCTACAGAACAGACTTGTGCACACAGTGGAGGAAGGAGAGCGTGTGGCAAATTGAGAAAGGAGCATCGACATATACACACTAAGAAAAAATCAAGTCGCTCAGTCGTGTGCAACTCTTTGCGACCCTGTGGACTGTAGCCCACCAGGCTCCTCCATCCGTGGGATCCTCCAAGCAAGAATACTGGAGTGGGTTGCCGTTTCCTTCTCCAGGGGATCTTCCTGACACAGGGATTGAACCTGGCACTGCAGCCACCAGGGAAGCCATACATATACACTATTGTGTAAAGCAGATAACCAGTGGGAAGCTGCTGTGTGACATAGGAAGCCCTGCCGGTGCTCTGTAACAACCTAGAGGGGTGGAATGGGGGTGGGGAGGGAGGCTTAAGGAGGGGATGTATGTATAATTATGACTGATTCGTGTTGATAGATGGCAGAGACCACCACAGCACTGTAAAGCAATTATCCTCCAATAATGAAAAAAGAAGCCATGTAGTGTTGTGGTGAGCACAGGAACTCAAAGTCTCACTGACTGGTTTCAAAGCTTGGCTGTGACTTTGGGCACACCACTTACACATTCTGTGCCTCAGTTTCCTCATCTGTCAAATGGGGATAATAATAGTACCTACTTTATAAGGCTGTTGGGATGATTAAAAGAGTTAATGTGTTTAATCATATAGTACAGTTCCTGGCATATAATCAGCCCTTCAAGGTTATTTTTATCAGCATCTATTGCAGGCTTACCCTGTGTCAGGCACTGTCTCTTTTAGTCCTGGGAACTGACATTGTCCCTATTTTGCACATGAAGGGACTTGAAATCACCGTCCAAGACCCAGGGGGAGGCACAGGGCGGGCTTTGAACCTAGTTGGCCTGACTCCCGGCCTGTGCTCTTGTCACTGTTAAGGGGCTTTCCTTCAGCTTGTGACCCAGGATGGATATACTAGGACACCCAAAAGTGCATCAGACATGCTCCCCAGACATTCTCAGAGGGCTCAGGAGGCCAAAAGACACTGTGGAGATAGAAAAGCATCAGGAATAGACACCACAGGAAGGGTGGAGATTGGAGATGGTAGGTGGCTAAGGGTCTTGAATGCCTCACTGAGAGTTTGCACTTTAATCTGAAGACAAAGCTGGGTGGCACGGGGGGGGGGGGGGGGGGGGGTTGCTGAAGATTTCTAGTAGGACAGACCTGGACAAATAGTGTGTGTGGGACTTCAGAGAAGAAAGCAGCTAATTGTCTTGTGTCCTGCTGGGTCAGGCTGTATGAATAGGGAGCAAAGAAGAAGAGCCTGAAGGCCAGCAGGCAACTGGGGATTCCTGGGTTGAACACGCCTTGTTAGCACTAAAAGTGGAGGCCAGAGCAGCTTAGCAGAGATTAAAGTGAACTTCAGGGTGGGTGTGCTACAGGCTGGCTGGCGGTGCTTACCTTGGACACTCTGGCCTCTACCCTCACACGTGTCTTTGCTGGGGCACCTCACAGAGGAAGATGGAAATCCTCTGAAGCAGCAGAAAAGGGAAGGGCAAGGGGAGGGACACATGGGGATTACACTTCTAACAAGAATTTTTATTTTTGTGCTAAATTCCTTTGTGAGAAGAAAACAAAAGTCAACTCTTGGGGCCTCTTTCTCTTTATAAATATTTCTATGAAAACTGACTTGCTCATATGCCTTAGAGGGGTCCAGTCCTCGAGAGAAATTTTGGTGGACCACACCTTTCCTGTACTGGCTATGTGAGCAGCACGTCAGGAGTTGGGGACCTCAGGTAACAGCCTAGTTGCCTGGTGGGTTCCACTGCTGGCTTTTATTTGTGTCTTGCATTGGTAAGAGGAGAGCTGGCCTCAGTTTCCTCATCGGTCAAATGCGGATAGCAAGAGTGCCTACTTTACAAGGTAATTGGAAAGATGAAAAGAGTTATGTTTAAAACACCGAACACAATGCCTGACATTCATCAGCATCTATCGCAGGCTCATTCTGAATCAGGTATTGTCTCTTTCAATCCTGGAACTGATTTTGTCTGTTTTGCATGGAAAGAGACTTGAAATCATCGTCCAAGGTCATACAAATCCCAGAGAACTCCAACCCCAGGCCCTGGGTGGGTGTTTCCCTGCAGTAACCAAAGCCATGGAACAAAGAAGGAACCCACATCACGGTTTGGGGGGCAGCTAGAGGGTGGACCCAGGGATGTGGACTCCCCACCAACAGGCATCAACCGGCAGGTCAGAACCAGAGAGCAGCAAGCGCAGAGTGGAGTGGGCCGGTCAGAGGTTCAAAGCAGGAGTTGTGGGCTGTGTGTGCCAGATGCCCCCTTGCAGGGCCGCGGGTCAGACGGCTACATTCATCAACGACTGCCGGGTCAAACCTTCCCCAACACCCAGCGACTTAAAACAACTGCTGCTTACTTTGTCTCACGTGCCTGTGGGTGGGCTGGAGGTTGGCTAATCTAGGCTGGATTTGGCTGGTATGACTCTGCTTTAAGTGTCTTTTATCTTCTTGGGAACAGGAGGCTAACCTGGGCTTGTTCTTCCCACGGCAATGGCAGAGATGCAAGAAACACGCCCCAAGGTACAAATGCACTTCAAAACCCTGATTGTGTCATTTCCACTAACCATCCATCAGCTAAAGTAAGTATGACATGGCCAAGACCAATGTCACAGGGAGTGGGGAAAAGACCTCCCTCTTGAGTGGGAGATGGCAGAATCACACGGAGAATGCGTGGAGTTAGAGGGGTGAAGAATTGGGGCCCATCTACCACTGTGGTCTCAGATAGGACTTACATAGGTCTAGATACCTAGCAGACTTCTGCTAAAAGAGCAACTGATACTGTTCACTTTTTAAAAATATTTGTTTGTCATTTTACCAATCTACCTTGGTCTTTCACCCATTCTTGAATAAAATGCCTATTTCCTTGGAATTTCCTTGGAATTTGACTGAAAGCCTCCACTCGAGTTTATGTTTGTGCTGTTTTCACATCGTTGATAATGTCCATGCATGTCAATGCTATCTACTAAGGATGAAGGAAGCCAGTGCCTGACGCTTAAGCCAAAGAATGTAGAGATCAGAGAAGGGCTTCAACTCGGGGTTCAATCCAATCCTGTCTCCAGTGAGGGCTACAGTCACCTGACCCTCTGAAGGAGAAGCTCATTCATCTGTGTGTTCCTTCATTCATTCACTTGTTCAGCAGCTCTTCTCTGATCACCTTCTTGTGTACAGGTACCGGTTTAGGATCGGGAAATCTACAGAGAAAATTCTAACTAGCGAGACAAAAACTAAAAATATCAATATATACTCAATGTAGAAGTGCTTAGAATTTGAAAACGCAGAGAACTAGGGTCATGTCTGTAGTGGGACGGATGTGGGGGTGGGGCTATTTTGGATGAAGTCAGGGCCAGGCTCTACAAAAGCACATTTGAGCTGAGGACTCAGGGTAGCAAAAGGAGCCTGTTATAAGAGTCTGGAGAAGAGTGTTCCAGGCAAAAGGAACAGTGAGAGACCAGTCTGAGGCTTAGGTGGAGCCACATTGAGAAGGATCCTATTAGGAGCCGATGGTAGGAGTAGTCTATGGACCCTGGTAGGAGTCTGAGTAGTCTAAGTGCAATGGGGTGCCTTCAGGAGGTGTTGAGCAGGGATTAAGTGTGGTCTTAGTAACATTTTAAGAATAATAGATTGCTGGGTTGAAAATGGATTGAAAGATAGCTTGAGTGCGAGCCAGGGAGACCAGCCAGGAGATGACATGTTTTCTGTCACGGCTTGAAATCTCATTTCAGAGGCAGCCTCTGCACATTTGGAGAACTGGGAAGGCTTAGAGGAAGGGAGAGACTTTAGGGCACCAAAGATAAGGGGGAGATTCTTTATTAGCATCTCTCTGACTCCACAGTGTAAAGATGGAGTTCAGGCATAGGGAACGTGGAATCTGGGACCCGGATCACACTGTATTTTCTTTACCAGTTACCTCTGATGGCAGGTGTGGCCGAGATGGCTAACTGACCACTGGGGTCTGTGTTTCTTTCCCATGGTAGAGTTGTTACTGGCAGGTGACTGCCCCGCCATTGGCTACATGTCCTGGCCCCTCGAATCTGGGAAGAACCATGCGGTTTGTCCTGACCAGAGTGAGATGCTAGTAGAAGTGAAGTCTGTCATTGTGGTATCAAGCTGGCTATGTGGCTGGTGTGCTTTCACCATGAACTCTCCTTCTTTTCCATGGGGACCTTTGTTCCCAAGTGTTGGGCTGATTTCATAAGAAGGAGGAGAAATGCCTAACTGGGAACCAGCATTCTCAACTGGCAGACTTCAGCTGGACTGGGTGGCAGATGTCACCCATAGAAAGGCATGTCTCCACTGCCCCCAGCAAATCCTTATTGTCTTCCCAATCCTGAGCCCAGGACACAACGGCTATTTCTCACTAGCCCTGATGCTTTGTTTTTAGAAGAATATTTCTCTATAATCCACCCCTCTCTCAAAAGAGGGAAACCAACGTGTTGAGAAAAAAGGGGCCATGTGTTTCAAGAAAAACTGGAGAGAACATTCTTTTTTGGTGGAAGATAAAAATATTCATATGAGTTTAATATGCAAATAAAGTAAGTCTATATTGAAAGAATGCAAATGATGACAACATTAAAAAAACAAACACTTAAAATTATATCCATTATATGGGAAAGATGTGTGATGAGAAGATTAATGGACTGAAAAGGCAGTGAAATCACGACAAGTTTTGCATTTGAGTGCCAATAAAATCAGCTCTAGTGAAAGTAAGTAGGTACATTTGATCATTTGATCCACATCACTCATAGGAGTTACTTGCCTGGCCCTTTAGACGTATGAGCTGGAGACCCTAGGCCATCGGCAAGCACAGACCTCTGGCGGCTCTGGAGAAATGGAACACAGTCAGAGACCAGGGCAGAGGTGAGGAGCGTGGTGAGCCCGCCCCTGAGAGCACCATGCCTGTCTTTCCCCACGCCCTGCTCCCGGTCTCCCCTTCCACTCCGCCTCTCACCCCCTGCGCCCTCTGTTAGCTCCCAAAGGTCTCTGAAGGCTCCCGGCGGTTTCCCACTGCATGCTGCTCTAGGAAGTCCGAGGAGGGAGCGCCACCCCATTCGGGGTGTCTGCGGCCAGTTCAGCGGGCCGAGCGCTGAGCCCGGCCACAGGTGCAGCCTTCTGGGGGCCGTGTGTACAAATGCAAAATCTCAAATCCTTCCTGGGTGCTCCCTCCAACTGAACACGGAGATCCAAGGAAAACAGATTTATAAGGAGGGAAGAGATTTTAAGTTTGAATTTTATACACTTTTTAAAATTACTTTGTATTAACACGGGTGTGTGCTCAGTGTCAGACTCTTTGCCATCCCATGGACTATAACCCACCAGGCCTTCTGTCCATGGGGATTCTCCAAGCAAGAATACTGGAGGCAGTTACCATTTCCTACTCCAGGGGATATTCCCGACCCAGGGATTAAACCTGCATTTCCTGCATTGGCAGCCGGATTCTTCACCACTGTGCCACCTGGGAAGCCCACTTTCTATTTACAGTTATTACAAAATATTGGCCATGGTGCCCTCGCTGTACCACACATCCTTGAGCTAATCTTACACCCAGTAGCCTGTGCCTTCCTCTCCCCTACCCCTGTTTTGCACTCCCCCTCCCCACACTGGTATCCAATTATTTGTTCTCTGTATCTGTGTCTGCTTCTTTTTGTTACATTCACTAGTTTGTTGTAGTTTTTAGATTTCACACGTAAGTGATATCATACAGCATTTGTCTTTCTCTGACTTATTTTGCCTACTATAATGCCCTCCAGTCCATACATGTTGCTGCAAATGGTAAAATTTTGTTCTGTTTGATGTCTGAGTAGTATTTCATCCTATATGTACGCCACGTCTTCTTTATCCATTCATCTTTTGATGGACACTTAGGTTGCTTCCATATCCTGACAGTAAATAATGCTACTATGAGTATCTTTTGGAATTAGTGTTTCTGTTTTCTTCAGATATATACCCAAGAGTGGAATTTGCTGGGTCATGTAGTAGTTCTACTTTTTAGTGTTTTAAGAAGCCTCCATCCTGTTTTCCACAGTGGCTGCACCAATTCATATTCCCACCAACAGTGTACAAGGGTTCTCTATGTCCTTGTCAGCATTTCTTATTTGCATTTTTTGTGATGGTAGCCATTCTGACAGGTGTGAGGGGGTATCTCATGGTGGTTTTGATTTGCATTTTCCTGATGCTAAGTGAGCATCTTCTCAGGTGCCTATTGCCCATCTGTATGGGGTCCTCTTTGAAAAATGTCTATTCAGTTTCTCTGCCCAGTTTTAATTGGTTGTGTTTTTTTTGATGTTAAGTTGTGTGAACTGATTATAAATAGTATAAATTATATATATAATATATATTAAATTCAATATATTATAATATATATATAGTAATCCTTTATCAATCATATCATTTGCAGATATTTTCTCCATTTGGTACATTGTCTTTTTGTTTTGTTGGTACTTTCCTTTGCCATGCAAAAGCAAAAGCTTTTAAGTTTAATCAGGAGGAGGGAAGAAATTTTACTTAGAGAAAAGGATATTTAAAAAGAAAGATAGGGAGGAATGGAGGAAGGTAGAAAGAGAAATGGATACTGCCTGAGCCCCATTGGGTAATCATGACACTAAATGCCAAAATAGGCCAATGACCTTGAAAGTGTCTAGTATAGATCCTAAAACATTGCCTAATGTATAAAATAGAACAATGGGAAGGTCAAGTGTTTTGGAGTCAAGGCCGACCTGAATTGAAATCCTGGTCCCACTATCTATGCTCCACTGACCTTTTACAAATTTGCTCCCTGTCCGAGTAACAGTTTTCTCACCTGTAAAATGCAAGTAAAGTTCCTTACCTTCTAGGAGGTTGGGAGGCATAACGAGATCACATGCATAGGGGCAGGCACAGTGCCTGGCACATAGCTGTTGCTCTGGGAAGGTTATGTTTTCCCCTTGGCTCAGTTGCACTGAAGCAACTTCAGGCAGATACAGCTGGGCTCGAAATTCCTTGGGCTGTGCTATGATAACAGCAAAACAGAGGAAAGCCACACTCCCATGAGTAACTTCAAGCCTGAACTGAATGGCTGTATTCCCTTACCTTCCATCATTATTGCACATTTTCCGTGGGTTACAGTGGAAATAACAAAGTATTTGGAGTCTGACTGACCTGAACATGCAGGTCTTAGGAACCCAGACTTCGGGAAAACAATAAGAAAGCTACCTTTCCCCTGGCATCTACTATTAGCCTGACATTATTTAACCAGTCTGTGCTGTGGCCATTACTATTCCTGTTTTATAGATGAATAAATAGAAGCTTCCAAAGGTGAAGTGACTTGCTCAAGATCACACGGATAGGAAACGCTGACCCTGGGGTCCAGCACTGACCTAGAAGGCCTTTATTCTTCCCCGTGATGAAGAACCCAAGGCCTCTAGAACCCACCCTGCAGGGACTTTGCCTCTTTGCTGGACTGCTGTCCCCTACCCCATCTCTCTCCTTCTCATCAGGCCCCCAGCTGCCAGGAGAGTCTCATGTGTCTGAAACTGGGATCTCATCTAAGTTGTTATCTGCACTCGCCTTAAGGATGCTCCCTCTCTGGAGTGCCCCCTTCTTTCTCATAATGTGATGAGCTTATCATGAAGCCAGGTGTGGGAACTGGGACATAACAAGTGTGGTGCCCAGTACCCCTTAAGCTTCTACCCCTCTAAGCCTCCTACCTCTGAGTGGGGACCACATCCCAAAGTGTCTGCTTTTGACCAAAGATTTGAATAGACATTTTCCAAAGCAGACATGCAAATGACCATTAAGCACATGAAAAGATGCTCAACATCAGAAATCATTAAGCAAACACAAATCAAAAGCACAGTGTGATACCACCTCACACCCTTTAGGAAAGCTACTATTAAAAAAAAATGACAAAGAAAAAATAACATTGGAGCGCCGTGAATTTTTGGTTCAAATGTAAAATGATACTGATGCCATGGAAAACAGTATGGCAGTCCCTTAAAAACTTAAAAACAGAACTACTATGCGATCCAGCGATTCCACTTATGAGTGTGTGCCCAGAAGAACTGAAAGGAGAAACTCAAAGAGATGCTTGTATGTTTATACATAACATAATTATTTACAACTGCTAAAGGATGGAAGCAACCTAAGTGTCCATCAACAGATGAATGGATAAGCAAAATATGGTATATATATATTAATTCAATATGTTGAATGTGAATATTATTTAGCCTTAACAAAGGACATTCTGACACATGCTACCCATGGATGGACCTTGAGGGCATGATGCTAAGTGAAATAAGATTTCACAAAAAGGCAAATATTACTAACACATGATTCCACTTAGATAAGATACCTGGAGCAGTCAAAACCACTGAGGCAGGAAGTAAAGGGGCAGCTGTTGGGGGCTGGGGGAGGAGGGAGTTGGAAGTTAAGTGTTGAATGGGTATAGACTTTCAGTTTTGCAAGATGAAAGAGTTCTGGGGATGGATGTTGGTGATGGTTGCCCAACGATGTGAAGGTACTGAATATCATGGAACCGTATACTTTAAAATAGTTCAGATGATGAATTTTATGTTTATATGTTTTTACCACAATAAAAAAAAAAACAACCATGGCTCTGAGATCTGTGAGCCTTTATTATTCATTCTCTTTTAGGATCTTTCACTTATTTGAAATACCATTTTGATGATTAAAGGTTACATTTAATCTGCCTCATTTGTGACGTCTTGTGTCTCCGGAAGCCTGAGGAGGGAAGAAAGCCATCGTGTGACCGCTTCATTATGTAACACTTCACATAACACCCGGGAGGAAATGACTCCAGGAGAAGATAAAAATATACTCTGAGATAAAAAAAAAAAAAAAAAAAAAAGAACCAGCAACTGCTGCCGTCTCCTTTTTCTCCATGACTTCAAATCCAGACAGGCAAAGTGAGTAATTAAAAAAATTCGGGTGTTATTTAGAGTGAACTTGAATAACAACCAAGTACCCACATTAATAGCATGGCAGGCACGTCGGCACGTTGGATTCTGCCACCCAAATGCCTAGTGTTCCAAAAGACTTCCCCACAGAGTCTAGATTCTGTGTTTAGGTGTGCGAAGCCTGTGTTCAGTTTTCTCTCTCTTTTTCGTGTGCCAAAAAAGAGGAAAAACTCACTTGGCTCATAAACTGTCTTTCACCTTCATTCCCCAGTGTGTGGATAACCTTAGATGATGTACAAAGTCAGGCAAATGCAGATTTGGGGAACCTGAGAGGGCCAGGTATGTATGTCCACGGACACACACAAGTAAGTAGGCAGCTATCTGGATATGAAAGATAAATAGAAAGAGAGAGAGGCAGACTCAAAGAGTGATATAGTTACATTCTACCATTAGGATGTACCTAACAGAATAGATCATTGCAACATAAGGTGTTAAATAAATAGTGCAAAGAAAAGGACAGTACTCTTGGAGCACCCTCTAAATGTGTCTTAAGTGTTTGGGTTTTACATTACTTCCTCTAATATTCTTTCATTATAGGCCTAACAATAGTTATGTTGACATAGTCAAAGTGATGGGAAGAGGACTACTTTTGGAGGATGAAACTTGTGAGAACTATGATTATCCTTGCTTCTGGGGTGTGTGTGTGTGTGTGCATGTGTGTGTGTGCACACACAAGCGCAAGCATGCGTGTATGCATGCGTGTATAAAATACCTCTTATGCTAAGAGATCCAGGAGGGTTACAGGCATGAATAAAACACAGTTCCACTTCCCAGGAGTTAACAATCTTGTGAAGCTGGAGACAGACACAAAGGTCACCATATTTCAGAAGTTGCTAACACAGCTCCCAGAGGGATCGGGCAGGCTAGTGGAAGTGGATGCCATGGACCAAGTGGGATGAACTGCAACTCAGAGCACATGTGCCCCGTCCAAAAGAGGAACCTGGAACTTGTCTCTGCCTGCTTGTTACCCTGCAGTAAAGCAGTCCAGGATGGTGGGAGCCTCTGATTTTAAAAAGCAACCCAAATATAGTTTTTGCATGTGTGTGACAGTTCCCAATCCTGATGTTTGCCAGTTAATTTCATTTTTTAACAAGCAGTGTGCAGGCCAAATGTAACACAGTGAGGTCTAGGTTCAGCCAGGTCATCCAATATGTCATCCTCTGATACCATAAAATATGAAGACAATAAAGGAGGAGACAGACTAATTTCATGAGCTGAGGGAGGGCTTAGGGAGGGGGAGAACTTTATAGAGTAGAAGATATCTGAGCTGGACCTTGGGAGACCAATTTGCCAAGAAGAAAACTAGAGGGAGCAGCATTTCTGGCAATAAGAACAACATGCACCAAAGCACAGGCTTCCCAGGTGGAACAAGTGGTAAAGAACCCGCCCGCTGATGCAGGAGGTGTAAGAGACACAGGTTCAATCCCAGGGTTGAGAAGATCCCCTGGAGGAGGGCGTGGAAACCCACCCAGTATTCTTCCCCGGAGAATCCCACAGACAGAGGACCTTGGCTGGCTACAGTCCATGGGGCCACAAAGAGTTGGACACAACTGAAGTGACAATACTCGATGTGACTGAGGAAGAGCATGGGTAGGCTTGCTGGACCCGAGGCTGAAATGGTATTGAAACCAGCTTGTGATGGGTCTTGAATGCCAGCACAAAAGTGCTGTTTTTAGGGCAGTGGGGAGACATTCTGGATTTGTAACAAGAGGGGGATAATGTAACAAGATTTTGTTAAAGAACAGCCACTGATGGGCCTCATAAAAATGGGAAGGTGTGGAGACACTGGAAGAATAATATTGTATATTAATTTTAACTTAATAAAAAGTCAAAGGAATATGAGGCAGAACAGAATTCCTTAAAAACCTGTAGAGTGAGAAGTAAATTTTTTTAAAGCTACTGGGATCTGGAGGACTGCTTGTCACTACAGCAAAATCTAGCCTATTCTTAAAGGAGAAAAGGAAAGAGATACTCATCTGAATTCAGTGTTCCAAAGAAGAGCAAGAAGAGATAAGAAAGCCTTCCTTGGTGATCAATGCAAGAAATTGAGGAAAACAATAGAATGGAAAGACTAGAGATCTCTTCAAGAAAATTAGAGATACCAAGGGAACATTTCATGCAAGATGGGCTCAATAAAGGACAGAAATTGTATGGACCTAACAGAAGCAGAATATATTAAGAAGAGGTCAATCTTGAGAAAGAAAAATGGAACTGGAGGAATCAACCTGCCTGACTTCGCGCTCTACTACAAAGCCACAGTCATCAAGACAGTATGGTACTGGCACAAAGATAGAAATATAGATCAATGGAACAAAATAGAAAGCCCAGAGATAAATCCACACACCTATGGACACCTTATCTTTGACAAAGGAAGCAAGACTATACAATGGATTAAAGACAATCTCTTTAACAAGTGGTGCTGGGAAAACTGGTCAACCACTTGTAAAAGAATGAAACTAGAACACTTTCTAACACCATACGCAAAAATAAACTCAAAATGGATTAAAGATCTAAACGTAAGACCAGAAACTATAAAACTCCTAGAGGAGAACATAGGCAAAACACTATCTGACATACATCACAGCAGGATCCTCTATGACCCACCTCCCAGAATATTGGAAATAAAAGCAAAAATAAACAAATGGGACCTAATTAAACTTAAAAGCTTCTGCACATCAAAGGAAACTATAAGCAAGGTGAAAAGACAGCCTTCAGAATGGGAGAAAATAATAGAAAATGAAGCAACTGACAAATAACTAATCTCAAAAATATACAAGCAACTCCTACAGCTCAACTCCAGAAAAATAAATGACCCAATCAAAAAATGGGCCAAAGAACTAAAGAGACATTTCTCCAAAGAAGACATCCAGATGGCTAACAAACACATGAAAAGATGCTCAACATCACTCATTATCAGAGAAATGCAAATCAAAACCACTAAGAGGTACCATTTCACGCCAGTCAGAATGGCTGTGATCCAAAAGTCTACAAGCAATAAATGCTGGAGAGGGTGTGGAGAAAAGGGAACCCTCTTACACTGTTGGTGGGAATGCAAACTAGTACAGCCACTATGGAGAACAATGTGGAGATTCCTTAAAAAACTGGAAATAGAACTGCCTTATGACCCAGCAATCCCACTGCTGGGCATACACACTGAGGAAATCAGAATTGAAAGAGACACGTGTACCCCAATGTTCATCACAGCACTGTTTATAATAGCCAGGACATGGAAGCAACCTAGATGTCCATCAGCAGATGAATGGATAAGAAAGCCGTGGTACATATACACAATGGAGTATTACTCAGCCATTAAAAAGAATACATTTGAATCAGTTCTAATGAGGTGGATGAAACTGGAGCCTATTATACAGAGTGAAGTAAGCCAGAAAGTAAAACACCCATACAGTATACTAATGTATATATATGGAATTTAGAAAGATGGTACAATAACCCTATATACGAGACAGCAAAAGAGACACTGATGTATAGAACAGTCTTTTGGACTCTGTGGGAGAGGGAGAGGGTGGGATGGTTTGGGAGAATGGCATTGAAACATGTATAATATCATATATGAAATGAGTCGCCAGTCCAGGTTCGATGCACGATACTGAATGCTTGGGGCTGGTGCACTGGGACAACCCAGAGGGATGGTATGGGGACGGAGGAGGGAGGAGGGTTCAGGATGGGAAACATATGTGTACCTGTGGTGGATTCATTTTGATATATGGAAAACCAATACAATATTGTAAGGTTAAAAAAAAAATTTAAAAAAATCACCTAAGGCTGGGGGATGGGGGGAAGAAGAAGTGGCAAGAATACACAGAATAACTATACAAAAAAGATCTTCACAACCCATATAATCATGATGGTGTAATCACTTGCCTAGAGCCAGACATCCTAGAGTCTGAAGTCAAGTGAGCCTTAGGAAGCATCACTATGAACAAAGCTAGTGACAGTGATGGAATTCCAGTTGAGCTATTTCAAATCCTGAAAGATGATGCTGTGAAAGTGCTGCACTCACTATGCCAGCAAATTTGGAAAACTCAGCAGTGGCCACAGGACTGGAAAAGGTCAGTTTTCATTCCAATCCCAAAGAAAGCCAATGCCAAAGAATGTTCAAACTACCACACAATTATACTCATCTCACACGCTAGGAAAGTATTGCTCAAAATTCTTCAAGCCAGACTTTAACAATACATGAACCAAGAACTTCCGGATGCTCAAGCTGGATTTAGAAAAGGCCAAGGAACCAGAGATCAAATTGCCAACATCCATTGGATCATCGAAAAAGCAAGAGAGTTCCAGAAAAACATCTCTTTCTGCTTTATTGACTATGCCAAAGCCTTTGACTGTGTGGATCACAACAAACTGTGGAAAATACTTAAAGAGATGAAAATACCAGACCACCTGACCTGCCTCCTGAGAAATCTGTATGCAGGTCAAGAAGCAACAGTTAGAACTGGATATGGAACAATGGACTAGTTCAAAATTGGGGAAGGAGTACATCAAGACTGTATATATCACCCTTCTTATTCCACTTATATGCAGAGTACATCATGAGAAACGTCCGGCTGGATGAAGCACAAGCTGGAATCAAGATGGTCGGAAGAAATATCAATAACCTCAGATATGAGGATTGACACCACACTTACGGAAGAAAGCGAAAAGGAACTACAGAGCCTCTTGATGAAAGTAAAAGAGGAGAGTGAAGAAGCTGGCTTAAAACTCAACATTCAAAAAACGAAGGTCATGGCATCTGGTCCCATCACTTCATGGCAAATAGATCAAGAAACAATGGAAACAGTGATAGACTTTATTTTGGGGGGAGGCTCCAAAATCACTGCAGATGGTGACTGCAGCCATGAAATTAAAAGATGCTTGCTCCTTGGAAGAAAAGCTATGACCAACCTAGACAGCATATTAAAAAGTAGAGACATTACTTTGTCAACAAAGGTCCATCTAGTCAAAGCTATGGTTTTTCTGGTAGTCATGTATGGATGTTAGAGTTGGACCATAAAGAAGTCTGAGTGCTGAAGAACTGATGCTTTTGAACTGTACTATTGGAGAAAACTCTTGAGAGTGCCTTGGACTCTCCTTGGTGCAAGGAGATCAAACTAGTCAATCCTAAAGGAAATCAGTCCTGAATATTCATTGGAAGGACTGTTGCTGAAGCTGAAGGTCCAATACTTTGGCCACCTGATGTGAAGTACTGACTCATTGGAAAGGACCCTGATTGATGATGGGAAAGATTGAAGACAGGAGGAGAAGGGCATGACAGAGGATGAGATGGTTGGGTGGCATCACCAACCCGATGGACATGAGTTTGGGCAAGCTCCAGGAGTTGATGATGGACAGGGAAGCTTGGTATGCTGAAGTCCACGTAGTCACAAAGATTTGGACATGACTGAGTGACTGAACTGAACTGAATGGATATTAATTTCAGGTGAAGGACATAGTGATTCAATATTTTTACACATTATAAAATAATCACCATAATAAGACCAGTTGCCATCCATTACCATGCAGTTGTTACAACATCATTGACTATATTCTCTCTGTGTATATTTTGTATGTTACATCTCCATGAATTGTTTATTTATAGCTGGATGTTTGTACCTCTTAATCTCCTTCACCTATTTCATCCATCCCCTAACCTTCCTCCCCTCTGGCAACCACCACTTCGTTCTCTGTATCTGTGAATCGATTTCTTTTTCATTCTGTTTATTTGTTTTGCGTTTTTAGATTCCACATATAAGTGAAACCATACAGTGTTCGTTTTTCTCTGTCTGACTTATTTCACGTAGCATAGCACCCCCCCCCCCAGATCCATCCATATTGCTGCAAAAGGCAAGATTTCATTCTTTTTTATGGCTGAATAATATTCATTTATTTATCAATCTTCTTTCTCCATCTGTCAAGGGACACTTATGGACACTTAGGTTGCTTCCGTAACTTGGATATTGTAAAGAGTGCTGCCATGAACACTGGGATACATGTACATTTTCAAAGTAGTGTTTTCATTTTCTTTAGATAAATACCTAGAAGTGAAATCTCTGGATCATATGGTAGCTTCATCTTCATTTAGAAGCTAATGGAGTTTTCACCATCTGGCATATAACCAGTCATGTAGTAGGGACAGCAATATGGTAAAATGCACACTGGTTTTTAAAAGCTTCCATCCAGAAAGGACACGGTCTTTTATAATCACTTTTGTTTCACCAAGACAGGTGTCATGGCCAGTGACCAACTTAAGGGGATCAGAAGGCATAATCTTATCTTTTTCTCTAAAGGTGGGAAACCAGAAATACCAGTAAACAGCACTACAGACTGACAACTTTAGTGACTGACATGGTAAGACATCAAGAAGGGTAAGGAGGAAACTCCCATTTGTGGGCGTGACAGAGTAACAGATGCTTCCTGCCGCTAACAAACATGAAGTACGAAGCATACGAAGTGACTGTTTTCAGACATTACAACAGGAATGTTGTAATGAACATTCAGTCCAAGACACTAAACCTCGAGAAAAGGAAGTCATGCAGAGTAAATCCCCTCGTTCGCCTGGGCTTTTTGCCTGTGATCACTTTCTGGGCCACCGTGCAGGCTATGTGGAATCAGAAGAGCAGGACAGCCTCACTGACCTGAGGTGGCAGAGACCAGAGTTTCATGCCACTGAAGTGACTGGGATTTGCTGGCCAGGCTGCCAGAGGGGAGGGAAACGGGCAGAGGGAGGGCCCCCAAATCTGCATGTGTGATCCCCTGGCCAAGGCCTGGGTGACTTGTGCGTAAGCAGGATTCCACAAGGCTTCAGGATCAGCCCGCACTTTCGGCAGAGATGCTCAGAAAGGACATGCTTTATAAGGTCCTAATGTAAGGGCCATATCTTGGGACTCTAGACAAAGCCAAAGAATAAAGTCAATAAAGGACCATTAGAGTATGCTAGCACTTTAACTGCATACCAAAGCAAAACCCACATCCTTCAAAGATGAAAAAAAAATTATCCAGTCTCCCTATAATGTGTTAACCCCAATGTCCAAAAATAGAAGGCACAGGGAAATGTGACTAAGAGTCAAGGAGAAAAACCAGTCAGTACAAAGAGACACCGATTTCCCACCTTTAGGCCATAAGATAGGATTAAAGTGAGTGAGTGAGTGAAATCGCTCAGTCGTGTCCGACTCTTTGCGACCCCATGAACTGCAGCTCACCAGGCTCCTCTATCCATGGGATTCTCCAGGCAAGAATACTAGAGTGGGTTGCCATTTCCTTCTCCTAAGATAGGATTATACCTCCCTACTTCCTTGAGTTGGTCACTCGCCATGTCACTTGGCTCAACAAAAGTGAGTAGAAAAGACACGTGTCCTTTCTTTTGCAGTAAGCAGACAAGGATGAGAGTACAATGGTTAAAAAACTTTTTGTTGTTGCTAATTGACTTAAACAAACCTCAGTGACTTATAGAACAATACCAAGTGGCCTGACATATGGGTCCTTGGAGCTCCAGAGGACAGGAGAAAGAGACAGTGGGTAGAAGAAATATTCCAAGAAGATTCCCAGTTCATCAATTCCCACATTTGAGGAAAACATGAACCTAAAGATCCAAAAATCTCAGCAAAACTGAAGACACATAAAAATAGATAAAGCACACCTACACACATATTATCAAACTACTAAAAACGAAAGAGAAAATTTTAAAAAGCACCCAGAGGGGAAAAGACACATTATAAATAGGAGAACAGCAAATGGATAATGACTGACTTCTGTCAGAAGCCCTCAGAGGACGACTGGATAGCATCTTCAAAATGCTGAAAGAAAAAGTAAGTTAACCCAGAATACTATACCTGATTAAAATATCCTTCAAAAGGAAGGTAAAATAATGACATTTAAAAGCAAACAAACTCTAAAAAAACTTATCTCCAGTAGAACTTCACTATAGGAGATGCTAAAGGAAATCTTCCAGAATGAAGGGAACTGACATGAGATATAAACTAAGATCTCAGAGAGGAATGAAGAGCATCAGAAGTGGTAAATATATGGATGAGCCGCCTAAAACACTAGGTCTTTTCCTTTTCTTAATTTCTTAAAAGACTATTAACAGTTTGAGCGAAAAATAATAATATTAATGTTATTATAGGGTTTACAATGTATGAGGAAAAAATATACAATGATCGCACAAGGCCTGGGGGTGGTAAATCATACAGCTGAAGATTCTTACATTTTATTGAAATGGTATGTTAACTTTAATTATACTGTGAGAAGTCAAAGATACATACTATACTTCATTGGGCATCCAGTTAAATATTATGAAGTGATAAGGACAACAGGAAATAAACTTTTAAAAATATTTGATTAACCCCTTTAAAGGCATGAGTGATGGAACAGAGGAACAAAACACAGAAGGGACAGATAGAAAATAAATAGCAAGATGACGTTAAACCCAAGTGTATCAATAATCTGAAAAAAATTTGATTTTATATTGGAGCATATTTGGTTAACAATGTTATCAGTTTCAACCATATAGCAAAGTGATTCATTTATACATATACACATATCTGTTCTTTTTCAAACTCATTCCCCATTTAGGTTATTACAGAATGCACGGGGAAGAACAGGAGAAAGACACTGATAGCTGACACAACAGTGGCCTACAGAAGGTAGACCAGGGTGGGAGGAGGGGAGGGGTAGATTGGGAGTTTACGATTGACCTGTGTATACTGCTGTATTTAAAGTAATCAGCAAGGACCTGCTGTATAAGCAGAGAACTCTGCTCAATATTCTGTAATAACCTAAATGGGAAATGAGTTTGAAAAAAACAGATATGTGTATATGTATAAATGAATCACTTTGCTATATGCTTGAAACTGATAACACTGCTAATCAAATATGCTCCAATATAAAATCAAAATTTTAAAAAGAATGTAGGTGTAATTAGACTCAGGAGAATTCAGGCTCCCATATACAAATGCATCCTTTAGGCACTGACCAAGGAGGTGATAGGATTAAAATCCAGGCCATGTTCGATTCTCCAAGCTGTGTGTCCTAGCACAGAGTTCTGTCTGCAACAAAGCACCTTTTTCTTTCAAAGATGTCCATTGTGGGAGGTGGGGCGTGCTGTATCTGACTAGAAGGACTGCCTTTTTCTAAACTACACAAATTCCTGCATGCACTGGCTCTGGCCTCAGACAGGAGGTGAGAATGGGGAGCATGGTGCAGCTATGATGACCTTGACAAGTGAGTAGCCTGGAAAGGACAAGGACTTGTGTAGGTGCTGACCTGGAGGCCCTCTCCCTTCTTTTGTGAAGCAGGGTGTTTTTTTACTACTTCCCTTGGGCTGCCGTAACAAAATACCACAGAGGGGCTTCCTTAACAAATTTATTTCTCACAGTTCTGGAGGCTAGAAGTTCAAGGTCAAGGTGTTGGCCAATTTAGTTTCCAGACAGGGGTCTGTTCTTGGAATATAGATTCTGCCTTATTGCTGTGTCCTCACATGGCAGAAAGAGAGAGGAGTGTAAGGGAGAAGAGAACACATGGGTCCTCTGGTGTCTTTTCTATAAAGAATCTAAGGCTATCAGACTGGAGATCTGCTCTCATGATCTCAGTTAACCTTAACACCTTAACCTTAACTTTAGCCTTTCCTAAAGGAAATCAGTCCTGAATATTCATTGGAAGGATTGATGCTGAAGCTGAAACTCTAGTATTTTGGCCGCCTGATGTGAAGAACTGACTCCTTGGACAAGACCCTGATGCTGGGAAAGATTGAGGGCAGGAGGAGAAGGGGCCGACAGAGGATGAGATGTTTGGATGGTATCATTGACTCGATGGACATGAGTTTGAGCAAGCTCCGGGATCTGGTGATGGGCAGGGAAGCCTGGCGTGCTGCAGTCCATGGGCTCGCAAAGAGTCAGGCATGAATAAGCGACTGAACTGAACTAAACCTTAACACTTACTACAAATACAGCTACCCTGGGGGTTAGGGTTTCAACATGTAAATTTATTTGCCTCCAGATGAAACAATTCAGTCAATGATAGACTTTTATTGTCTGACTGAGTTTTAGGGGAACTATGCCAGTGAGAAATAACCACAGGATTCTGACGTAACAGCTTTGAGGAGAAAAAGTAGGTGAGAAACTTGTTCTGCTTAATGGACAGAGGTGGGGTTTGGAGAGGGGCCATCAAAGGCCCAAGGCTTGAGCCGAGCCCAGACTATCCTTTGGAGTGACTATCCTGATGGAAAGACCCCCCACCACTTAGACCTGGTCCCTTTCTGTGAGAAAGGAGGGATGTATGAAGTGGGTGGGGATGGAAATCCTGCAAAGGAGCTGTGCCCCAGGAGGAACCAGGGATTGCATCTGCCTGAGGTAGAGTATGCTGAGACCCGTGACGATTTTCTGTTACAGGGGCTCCAACAGGTTTGGTAGGGGATCATATAAGATGTGTGTGTGTGTGTGTGTGCACGTGTGTGTGTGTGTGTGCACGTGTGTGTGTGTGTGTGTATGCACGCGCGAGCGTGAGGGCAGCCATGGAGACAGATGCTAGACCTTTCCTGCCATTCCAATGCTTTCCCTTCTGTCTGCAACACAATTAATAGGCTTCTTGTCATAAAGAATCAAAGCTCAAGAGGATCCCATATGAGGGGCCATATGGGAAAATTGGGAAGAACTGAGATCAGACCTTCTGTGAATGCTTGGAGCCTGTCTATAAATCTGGGGAGAGCTCTCTGGGATAGGAGGATGGGGGAGGAATGCAGGGGAGTGGGCATCCCTGGGTTTTTCCCTTCCTGCCATGCCAGGATTGGGTCAGATGTGTCTGTTAAAAGTGGGTCCCCTCTGCCCCACCAAATGCTGCCACCACCAGAAATTTTCAGATATCTGGAAAAAGTCAAGGCAGAGAAGAAAAGGAAGAAGGTGTATACTCTAAGGAAGCATCTACCAAACCATAGAGTGGAGAGGGGTTTCCAGCTGGCTACAAGTTAAAGGTAGGCTGGGGGCAGCTTCCAGGGTTCCCAGAACCTAGACGGATGTATCTGTTTTTGCAGTGAGATTCACAGAAGCCCTGCATTTAAAATGTTACAATTGGATGCATTCATTCTACCAACATCTGTGGGCAGCTGCAATTTGCTTGACTCTGTGCTAGTTACGAAGAAAAGCCCCACAGAATGTAGTCGTAGGAGCCTCCCTTGAATGCTGACAGTCCTTTAGAATAATATCTCTTCTGAAGTAAGCCAAGAAAATGGACCACACTTTTTACTACCTAATGCACAAACAGTTTCGCTCATTCAATTCAATCATTCAACATTTATTGAGAGCCACTAACTGGGTTCTGTCCTGGGAATACAAAGATAAATAAAATATGATCTTTCCATCAAAGAGCTCCCATTCCATTTGGTCTGTTCACTTCTTAGGAGCAAATGTTTTGACACTTGGTTTTGTTCAGAGATTACTCATTGATGTTCCCTTTCAATCTCTTCTCTCTGTCTTGTAGGCCCTCAGTTCAGTTCAATTCAGTCACTCAGACATGTCTGACTCTTTGCAACTCCATGAATCACAGCACGCCAGGCCTCCCTGTCCATCACCAACTCCCGGAGTTCACTCAGACTCATGTCCATCGAGTCGGTGATGCCATCCAGCCATCTCATCCTCTGTCGTCCCCTTCTCCTCCTGCCCCCAATCCCTCCCAGCATCAGGGTCTTTTCCAATGAGTCAACTCTTCACATGAGGTGGCCAAAGTACTGGAGTTTCAGCTTCAACATCAGTCCTTCCAATGAACAGGACTGGTCTCCTTTAGGATGGACTGGTTGGATCTCCTTGCAGTCCAAGGGACTCTTAAGAGTCTTCTCCAACACCACTGTTCAAAAGCATCAGTTCTTTGGTGTTCAGCTTTCTTCACAGTCCAACTCTCACATCCATACATGACCACTAGAAAAACCATAGCCTTGACTAGATGGACGTTTGTTGGCAAAGTAATGTTTCTGCTTTTTAATATGCTATCTAGGCCTTGAAGTGAAGTGAAGTTGCTCAGTCGTGTCGGACTCTTTGCGACCCCATGGACTGCAGCCTACCAGGCTCCTCCCTCCATGGGATTCTCCAGGCAAGAGTACTGGAGTGGGTTGCCATTTCCTTCTCCAGGGGATCTTCTTGACCCAGGGGTCGAACCCGGGTCTCCCTCATTCCAGGCAGACGCTTTAACTTCTGAGCCACCAGGGAAGCCTTAGGGACACTCAAAACTCCCATGCTAGAATGTGGAGAAATTGAAATCTTTGTGTACCACTGAAGGGAATGTAAAATGGTGCTGGTATTGTGAAAACAGTATGGTGGCTCTTCAAATAATTAAAAATAGAATTACTATGTGATCTTGCAATTCTCCTTTTGGGTATTCACTCAAAAGAATTGAAAGAAGAGACTCAAAGAGATATTCATAAACCTATGTTCACAACAGCATTATTTACAATGGCCAAATGTTGGAAACAACGCAGGTGTGTATTCATAGATGAATGGATAAACAAAATGTGAGATATACATTCAATGAAATATTATTCAGCCTTCCATATCACAGCATATGAAACGCTGTCATATGCTTCAACATGGATGGACTTTGAGAACATTATACTGAGTGAATTAAGCCAATGACAGAAAGATAAACACTATGATTCTACTTTTGTGGATTCCGCTTTGAAATAGTCAAAATCATAGAGACAGAAAGTACATTTGTTGCCAGGGACTAGGGGAGCGTGAGATGGGGAGTTATTGTTTAATGAGTATAGAGCTTTAGTTACATTTCTATTGGCAGTGTACAAGGGTTCCAATTTCTCTGGAGATTGAGTGGACAGCAATGTTAGTGAACCATACACCCTTGAAAATAGTTATGATGGCAATTTTTATGTTAACATATATTTTACCACAATTAAAACCAAACCGTCACACAGCACATGAGACAGGGCTGTTACTGCATCCTTAATAGTGCCCAGAGCCAGGTACCGATTGCCCTGCTTGTCTAACTTTCAACAGGGCCAAGGCCATGCTCTTGGGAATAGTGGGTGAGCCTCACTACAGTCTGGCCACACCCACCGTGATGGCCTCTGCTGGCCTCTCCAAGACCCTGTCCAGCTGCACTGCACTCCCTAGACAAACGGACCACACTGGTTTGCTCACGAAATGAATTTTTGTGCTCATTTACATAAGACACTCGTTAGAGGGATAAGTTGAAAATCTTATTGAGGAACAAGAGGGCTAAGATGTCTTTCTAGCAATTGATCTGATTGCTGCTTTAATGGAAAGCACCTTTGGTATCCTTTTAAGAACCAGAGTGAGACTAGCTGAGCCGCACAGGATTAAAACAAAATGCTGATGGCATTTACACTTCTGTAGCTCCTAACCAGGATTTCCCCTGACTTTTCCAGTCTCACCTTCCTCAGAAGTGTGGGAGTTTGGGGCTGTCTCCATCATACAGGTGAAAATACAGAGGTTTCTCTGGAGGAAGGAACTTGCCCCAGGTCACGCAGCTCATAATGGCAGATGCAGGGCTGGGAACTCACCGCACAGTGGTGAGTAATTTAGAGCAGACCCTTTCTGGAAGAGGGTAGCTTCAAATATAGAACCCAGAACTTGGTCAGCTTTTTCTCCCTGGACAAGAACAGCCTCTGACATCTGGGGTCTGGCCATGAGCCCAGAGCTGGGCCTCAGTGTTTTTCTGTCCAGTGAGAAAACCATTTCTCAGAACATCACCATCAGACAAGGCCACTCTGTGACCACGATGACGATCAAAACAAAAACAAGACCCCTCTGTAACCATGTCTGAACAAGGACAATTACATGAACATTGTCCAGACCTCACAGTCCCAAACCTCCTCCTCTCCTTGTTATTATGAGTGGCTGTTGCTTCTTTACCAATGACACCGTCAGCTTCTCTCTGGCCTGCCCTCCCAAGAGATAAGACTTATTGAAATACCCAGTCATTTAATAATCCCTGCTTCCATGAAACATCCAATTCAGAGTAAAATCCCACTTTCTTAAGTTCTCCCCCCAGATGACCTAACACAAGCCCAAATCCTTTAATAAGTCCTTTCTAACATTCTCTTACTGAGATGCCCCGTGTATCCCTAGTTTATACTCTACCTTGCTTCATGACTAACAAACCCCAGTTGGTTAACTACAGGTGTATTCCTGATGGTCTTTGACTTCAAGGTATTGATCAACATCCCAAAGTCACCAATCAGGGGAGGAGTGAGGAAGCGGGAGGGGAGATGTCAAGCGTGTCTCTCACATTTTCTCCCTCTCCTTTACGGAGACTGAGGAGAAGGGAATAAATGTGATGTCCGCTAATGGTTATCTTGCTGACTCAGAGGACACCGAATGCCTTCTATATCGACCTGCCAGCTGGTGCCCCTTGGCTGAATCTCAGGTGATGGGGGAGTCTCAGCTTCCTCTTTCAGCTCTTTAGCTCTGCAGGAAATTCTTCTGCTTGATGTCCCTACGTGGCTCCATGGTTGGCACCCCGTCTTCTGGGAATATCCAATGAAACACTACAATGGAAAGACTCCTAATGACTGAGGGGACTGCCCAGACATAACAGTGACAGAAACAGCCACCCCAGAATGCCTTATTTACCCAGAAGAAGAAGCAGGAGAAGAAAAAGAGATGGCAGAGGGCAAGTTACAATGCCAACATGGTTTCAGTCATCTGTCTGTGTCGTTGCTCTCCACCACGGTGGGAAAGTTAGACCGGGAAGCCTGAGGTATAAGGTGAGAACGTCAACAAAAGGAATCTTTGTCATGGCCCCCATTTACACACTCTCTTCTATGCACCAGGCACAGAGTAGGCACTTTGCCCAAAGGCTTCATTTAACTTCCAGAAAATAAAAACCTTTGCGGAAGAGTGATTTCGTTACAGTTGTTGCTCCTGAAAAGAGCAGGACTCAAGGATACAAGGACTTGCCCCACGTCACCCAACTAGTGATGTCTGTCTGCTGCCAAATTCCACATGCCAAACCACTACAACAAGGCCTAAAATCACCATCCCCTAAAATCTAAACTAAAAAACTGCTCTGGCTAACCACCTAATCACTATTTTTTTAAAGGGAACATTTTATTATGTTAACCAAACCACTACTCTGCAATTAACTCTAATTACACAGGCAATTAAATTGGCAGTAAGATTATTTTGCTGTTTAAAGCTGTTTATGCTGACACTAGATTTTTCTCTAATAAATTCTTATTTCTTGGTTATAATGGTTATTTAATTAACAGGGCTTCTGACTCTGCCTGCACATTTGTCTAAGCGCCAGTCTGTCCCCTTGCTCACGAACCTGAGCATATCACGTCTGCTTTGACAGGGCATTCCAAGGTGAGGACAGAGAATTGGCCAGTTCTGTTGAGCCACGAGAAAGCAAGTTTGGCTTTATTAATTTGTCACTCAAAGGTAGGGAGGAAATGATTCCAACACATGGAGGTGGGTAATATAATTTATAGTATTTGGTTAGCCAAAAATTTTGTTCAGGCTTTCCCCTACCATCTGACAGAAAACCCCACACAAACATTTTGGCCAATCTGATATGTTAGGTGCTCTACATGATTAATGACCCAAATCACTACTATGAAACTGGGGTCCTCAGTGGTCCCTCAAGGTCCTAGAGCTAGCCTCAGGCTTTGAGAATGTCCCAGTGGGAACAGTGAGTCCACAGAGGCCACCTCAATCTGTGTCTGACTAGATTCATACCAATTTAGGGCGGCCCTGCCAAAAATGCCTTTATCATCAGTGGCTGATCGTGCCAGTCAGAAACTCTGATAGGAAGTTGAGAAAGTTATAGAGCTGGGTGCCAATCAAAGGGCTGACATTAAGACAGCCATGGGCTATCAATAGAGAAAAATTTAGTAAGAGTCCCCTGGGTGTGATAAGTTTAGAAATCATTGGTTTAACTATATGCTATTCAGAAGTTGACTTTACAAATATTAGCTCATCCAACTCTTTATTTTCCTTCATTAAACTTGTCCTGTGTAGGTACCCTGAGACTCACCCCTTCTACATCCATGACCAGATCCTTTTGACCTTCACTCACAAATCTCCTTTGGGCCCAAAGAGGGTTGCCAGATATTACAAATATTGCATGAGACGCGTGTATGCATGTGTGCTAAGTTGCTTCAGTCGTGTCCAACTCTTTGCAACTCACTGTGGCCTGCCAGGCTCCTCTATCCATGGGATTCCCCAGGCAAGAATGATGGAGTGTATTGCCATGCCCTCCTCCAGGGGATCTTCCCGACCCAGGGATCAAACCCAAGTCTCTTACATCTCCTGCATTAGCATATGGGTTCTTTACCACTAGCACCACCTGCAAAGCCCAGCATGGGACATACTTACTCTAGAACATGGTTCATGGTTTATTGAAAACTCAAATTTAACCAGGTGTCCTGTATTTTCCACTTGTTAAATCTGGCAACTCCACCCACCTCTAATGGAAGACTACTCTGTTGCAAGAGAAGGTGGCCGCTTCCCAAAGCACTTTCCCAGGGTCTTATTATGTTTTAAAGGATCATAATGAAATAATAGCATGTAAACATTGTTGAAACAGATTTTTTTTAACCTTTCCGCATATGAGGACTCTTACTATACATAAATATTATAGGCTATTACATGAGAGCTATAAAACCTTGAAAAAACTTACCTGTATTTCGAGAATGCTTTCATGACGGTGGGAAAGAGAGCTGTGAAGAACACCCTCTGCCAGGAGTTGAGAGCTGCTTCTCAGAGACCCTGGCCAGTGCTAACCAGCTGTTTGCATGGCCGCAGTCTCTCCAGGACACACATTCAAAAGATCGGGCCCGGCTGAAGTCCTCAAAGGGCCAGTAACTTCCAACTAGCCCAGGCCTGGTGGAGAAGGTAAGACTAACCTGGGCCCCCTTGACTCCCACCCCAGTGCTGCCTCCATGCTGCCGCCCCACCCAGCACAGCAAACGCCCTCTTCAGGAACTCAAAAATAGCTTCTCCTCACTCGATAGTGGGGAGTTTCTAAGCTGGAGGGTCGTTTTCAGTCTCTGTCCCATGTCATTAGCCATCTTCACCACCATGCAAGGCCAGCTTATCCCTTAGACACAGTAGAGCCCACAAAAATGTTTGCATGCCTTAGTCAGACAGGGAGAAAAATGAACTTGTGGGTCAAAGAAAATTTTTTTTAGTACAGGATACTAACATATTTGTCTTTATACCCATACAAAGTCATCAAGTATCATCAAGTGTCAGGTTTAACTTTCTTTTTATGAATGAGGGGACCCACCAAGGTAAAAGTGCCAAGGCCCTCTGAATGTTGTGATGCAGCCCACTTCTTTTGAACTCTGAAGACAAATGCTTTTTAGACTTGTTGCCATAGGCCTGGAGGAAGGTGTCAGTCATGTTACGGAGGGGGATCAGACTTGTGTTTAACCATCTGTACGTCTCCCTCCAAGATAACTTTCAAAAAGCCTTAGAGTGCAATGGGACAGAAAAAGCTAAAGAACTAAGAGGAGCTTCCTAGAAGCCAAAAAGAAGAGGGAATTCTATTCTTTTACAAAAGGTGCAGTATGTAGATGGTAAAAACACAGTGCTTAGGAAAACCTTTCATGCAGATACTCAGACAGATTCTTGGCTGTGGGGGTAGAAGGTGATTGCTCCCCTTCCTTCTGAGCAATATTATCCAAATTGTTAGCCTAACATGTGAGACCCTTGATGATCTGATCTGCACCTGGCTCTCTGACCTCAGCTCACTCTGGGCTCCTTATAAAGCTACTGAGCATGGTCGTAGCTTTGAGTCTTTGTAGTTGCAGTTCCGTCTTGCTGAAAAGCTTTTCCCGTTGATCTATGTGTCCTTCCGGTCTCCTTCCGGTCTCCCTTCCAAGGTCAAAACTTCAAAAGGGCCTCCTCTGACCTCCTGGCTGGTGTTTCCCCCACATCATCCTCTCATTATGACACCGCCTTATTCTGTCTGTAATATTTATTATGATCTAAAATTCCCTATTGGTGGGCTGATTGTTTGTCATCCATCTCTCCCGCTGGCCTGGAAGCTCCTTGTGACCTCTGCTATCACCTTCTGCATCTGTCTGCCTTCTGCCTAGAACTCAGTAGTCATGTGGTGAATTATTGAATGAATGAATTTGGGAAGGTGCATCCTGGTAGTCGGCAGGGAGCTGAGTGTGCTGTGAATTAGTGTCGTGATAGAGTGCAAGTTTGCAGGGGCAACTTTGGGGCTAGGAGCTGGGATGGAGCAGAGTATTCTGGGTAATTACACAGACAAGAATTTACAGTCCCAGGAATCCTGGAGGAGGAAGAAAAGGGATGCTCTTAGCTTTTTCCTAATCACAGGCAATAATCTGTCTCTACATCAGAAGAGAACATTTTCTGATTAAGTCCTCGGGATGGGGAACACATGTATACCTGTGGCGGATTCATTTTGATATTTGGCAAAACTAATACAATTATGTAAAGTTTAAAAATAAAATAAAATTAGAAAAAAAAAATCTGTCTCTACAGTGAAGGGTCTTTCTGACCAAGAAAGCATCTTAGTTGAGCCCTGCCATCCCCAGGCAGGACTTTGATGGCGACACACCCAGGAGGACAAAACCACACAACCCCCGCATTGCTATATTTTCACGAGATCCTTCCTCTGATGGCAATGTAAACATTGTGAAATATTGAAAACATCAGCAGGTCACACTCAGTGCATTTGTTCTAAAGCCGCATTCCAGCCAAGTCCTGGGCTTGATGAATCGTCCTGAAAGCAGCTATATTTAGGCCCACGAATGTTTCTATTTGTCAGTGAGCCCCAAGGAGTAATTTCAGAGAACATCTCTAGTGTCCCGGTCTCCATGGAAACTGTTCTCCCGCTTTGAGTGCCAACCCCAGGATCAAGGAGGAGGATCTGTGCCACTTCATCTCTACTGCTGACACAGAATCTGAATTCTGCCACATGAAACTAGCGTGGCCTGTTCCCTGGTCCCTAGTCCTGCTCTGCAGAGAGTGGGTCAGAAAAGTTCAGGGCAGAACTAGCTTTACAAACATCTCTTCATCTCACTGTTCTCATTTTTACACCTTTGTTTTGAATTTCTACATCTTTACTTCGTGTAATAGGATAATTGGGAGTATGCTGCTGCTGCTGCTGCTAAGTCACTTCAGTCATGTCCAACTCTGTGCCACCCCATAGACGGCAGCCCACCAGGCTCCTCCGTCCCTGGGATTCTCCAGACAAGAACACTGGAGTGGGTTGCCATTTCTTTCTCCGATGCATGAAAGTGAAAAGTGAAAGTGAAGTCGCTCAGTCATGTCCAACTCTCAGCGACCCCATGGACTGCAGCCTACCAGGCTCCTCCGTCCATGGGATTTTCCAGGCAAGAGTGGGGTGCCATTGCCTTCTCCAAATTGGGAGTATAGAATCTATGTATTCTAAATAAAAGCATCTGAATGGAGAAAAAGAAAGGAAGGCAGGAAGGAAGGGAGAGAGGGAGGGTGGGAGGGAGGGAAAGAAAGGAAGGAAAGAAGAAAGGACAGAAGAAAGGAAAGGAGGAAGAAAGAAAAGAAAAAAATGATAACTATGTGATCATAGAAAAAGATGGTAACCAAATTGTTGACTATGTGCTACCTGAGGAGGCTGGTGTCTATCCAGGGCAGGGGGACACTCACGTATGTTTTGTAGTATTTGCATTTTTTCCAACAGCAGTCCTGGGTTTCTTCTATAATTGATTAAAGCAGGAGGAGTCACCGTTAATGAATGCACCCTGAGTGTGCTCCTTCCCATCCATTCCAACTGTTCAACCCCATTTCACCTTTATCATCTGGAATCTCTGAAGCAATCATGGCAGCCCAGCAATGGGATTGAAGCAGATTTCCAAAGTCAACAGCAGAACCATTTACTTGTTTCTAGAACCTCACTCCACTCACCTTGACCTTAAGTTCAGCCATGCCAGACCAATTGCCTAGGTCCCCATTTCTAAAGATGTGTGCATGACACATGCACAGCCTTTGATGTAGTAGACCTCAATAAAGTTAAAATAAATAGATCGAAATTTGGTTTCCATCAAGGTTACAATTTGTGCATAGTTTAACAATCAAATAGCACCACAAGACTTAATGTATAAAAATGTGACATTTTCCGCTTCCTAGGGGAAAGCTGGTTCACCAGTGTGAGGTCTTCCTTCTGGCATTTCCCTTTGTGCTCTAGTAGAAGGTGATGGCACCCCACTCCAGTACTCTTGCCTGGAAAATCCCAGGGATGGGGGAGCCTGGTGGGCTGCTGTCTATGGGGTCGCACAGAGTCGGACATGACTGAAGTGACTTAGCAGCAGCAGCAGCAGCAGAGAAGGCAATGGCACCCCACTCCAGTACTCTTGCCTGGAAAATCCCATGGACGGGGGAGCCTGGTGGGCTGCAGTCCATGGGGTCGCTGAGAGTTGGACACGACTGAGCAACTTCACTTTCACTTTTCACTTTCATGCATTGGAGAAGGAAATGGCAACCCACTCCAGTGTTCTTGCCTGGAGAATCCCAGGGATGGAAGAGCCTGGTGGGCTGCGGTCCATGGGGTCGCACAGAGTCGGACATGACTGAAGCGACTTAGCAGCAGCAGCAATGTTTCCTGGAGTCCCACTTTTAGACCATCCATGGACTTCTTACTATGGAAGATAATGCGGATTTAGATCTCTTCTACATCCTCCACTCCAACATATGCCTTCTCCCCACCCATCTCCCCAGTGAGGTTGTGCCAGAATGTTTAGTTAGAGTGAGTATTCTATGTGGGTCTCCAGCATTGCAGGTAGATTCTTTACCATCTGAGCCACAAGTACACCCTCTAAATACACATTTATGCTCATATATATTGCTATTCACAGCTGAGTCTTGTATGACTGTATTTTCTTTCTTTTATAACTATTTGATATATCTGGAATGGTCTCTCTTTTTGATGTGTTCAGTTTTTTATAATGCCTGTCATTAATTCATTCTAGAACTCTCTGACAAAGGTGCCAATCTCCTCTCAATACATGCATCAGGGATTTTATTGGCTTCATCTTTTCGTGGTGACGTTTCTCTAGGAGGCAACTTCTCCACTCCCACCTGGACTGGCTGCACGGCTGCTCCCTCGGTTCTCTGTTCTCCCCCTCCTGGGTATTCCTTTCCTTTTTTTTCTGGTTCTGCATCCCACATTTTCTTCTGTCTCGGATTTTCTCTCTTACTTTAGCAGAGCACATCTTCCAGTTAATTCCTGAAAAGGGAAGCATGTTTAATTATTGGATGGGTATAGGATTCCAGAGTGAGCGCCATATTCCTGCAGCTTTGAGAATGTGGCTCCAATTTTCCTATTGTTCTTGAGAATCCAATGCCATTCTGACTCTCTGCAAATAACCTGTATATGTCACTCATCCCACCCACTGATTTCAAGACTTTAATTTTTCCAGGTACTGTTAAATTTTCTTAATGAGGTGATTTGTCCTTTTTTTTTCTCATTTTTATCCTGTATACTTAGTGGGCCCCTTGGAATTCAGTCTTAGGAAACTTTCTTATGTCATTTCTATGGTAAATTATGCTCTTTGTTTTTAATTTCCTTTACTCTGAAACTCCTGTTTTTATGAATATTGAGCTCCCAAACTGATTCTGTAATTTTTAGAAAAATTTTTTTATTTAAATATAGCTGATTTACACTGTTGTGTTAATCACATTGTGATTCAGTTATACATCTCTATATTTTTTCATACTCTTTTCCAGTAGGCTGGCCACAGGATATTGAATATAGTTCCCTGTGCTATACAGTAGGATTTACACCTTTCTATTAAGTCTTCTTATTTTTTTTTCCATTTTTTTCCTTCCTGTTCTCTATTCTAAGCAATGATTTTTACTTGATCTTCCTAAACTTTCTCATGAATTTTAGTTTCTTCTGTCACATTTTTAACTTCTAAGAAGCCTTTCTATTCTCTGAGCATTTTTATTTTCTAGCCTTTTCTGTTTCATACATGTCCCATCTCTCTTATTTTTGCCTTTTGAGTATATCTTTTGCTTTTAAAAAAAAATATTTCCTTCTACTTTCACTCCTAGTGGATTTCTGGTTGGTTGCTTGTTGGATTGGTTAGTCAGTTGGTTTGGTTTTTCTCTTGAATGGCTCAAATATCTGGTGGTACTTGGCAGTCCACTGGCATTACAGAATGAGGCAAAGAAAGAAGATTCAGAGCTCATGGACAGGACTGGTTGACTAGCTGAATGGTGGTTATCACTGTGGGGTGATTTGGTCAAATTAATTCATCAGGGAGCAGCTCCCCACAACTGTAGTTTTCTGTAGGCCTTTTTTCTTAGATTAGCCTGTTTCCTGCAAATTAATCCTATTTCTTACTTGGAATTGGTAGAGAAGCCTGGATGAAACTATTCTCAGCCCCAAGATGGAAAAGGTGGCTGGTGGAGGAGGCATCGACTCACCGTCTGGCAGGTGGATTTTCATCTGATCTCCATGATCAGTATGACACTTCTAGCGTCAGCTGTATCTGGAATCTCAGACTCCAGTCATTATCTGGTTCAACACCACCAGGAATTGAAACCTCAAGTCTTCCACAAAGATGATGGCGAGTCACATCTCTGGAAGCATGGGATGGGTCAGGGGTCCCAGTTGAACTGCTTTTTATGCAAAATGCTAGCTACATCTTTTGCTGTCAATCTCATATTTCCTATCCAGGCATCTCTTTTTAGGAATTTACTGGAAGGTGTGCTCTGCTAATACAAGAGAGAGAAACTAAGACAGAACCAAATCTCCTGAGGTTCTGTGGGGTCACTCAGGTTACGTTTAAGTATTCTCCACTCTTAGCGGAGAGTTCAGTTTTCTCTTCTGCCAGGTCAGTGATCTCTTGACTTTCTATCTTCAGACTTCCAATATTTTATTTCTCTGGTCTCCTCTCCCAATCTCCATCCTTGTGGGTTTATATCTGTTTTCAAATCTTTGTGGGGTTTCAGGAGAAGGCAGAAGTAAACTTGTGTTTAAGTCCAAGCAGAAGTCTTCATAATGACATTTTCTGTGTATTCTGAACACAGGATGTATTTGCAAGTCTCTGCCTCTCACCTGCCTGAAATACACTCTCCTCCCTTGGCTACTCATCAAGTTGCCCCCGTGCACCTCTCAAGACCCAAGTCAAATGGCATCTCAGCTCTCTAAGCAGAGCTGTCTCATGCTCTTGCAGTCTCTTGTGGCACTTTCCCATGCTTTCCATCACATATAGATAATAGCAACTATGAGAAGACGCTCCCTTTTTTGTTGGTGTCATGGCTCATAGCCATTTCTTTCATGTTTTCATAACTGAGTTTTATATGTCAAGTTATTTCTAATTTAGCTACAATATATCAAGTACTTTTCTTTATATGGAAATGCATGTTGGTCAGTTTTTTTCTGAATGTTTGCTTTGCTGAGTGCTTACTGTCCTTCCTTCCCACGAATGTTACTCAAGCTGAGTAATATCCAGGGGTCAGAGCAGAGGCAGCCTTTGGAGAGAAAAGAAGGCTCTTGCTCAAGCACCTATATATGTGACCCTATATACAAGACAGCAAAAGAGACACAGATATAAAGAACAGACTTTTGGGCTCTGCAGGAGAAGGTGAGGGTGGGATGATTTGAGAGAATAGCATTGAAACATGTATATTACCATCTGTGATATACATGACCCGTCCAAGTTTGATGCATGAAACAGGGCAGTCAACGCCAGTGCACTGGGATGACCCTGAGGGATGGGATGGGGAGGGAGTTGGGACGGGGGTTCAGGATGGGGGACACATGTACACCCGTGGCTGATTCATGTCAATGTATGGCAAAAACCACTACAATATTGTAAAGTAATTATCCTGCAATTAAAATAAATTAATTAATTAAAAAAAAAGAAGGTGCTTGCTCAAGTGTAAGTGTAAGGGTGTCTTTTCTGACTTGTTGCCGCGGCTCCATTAGTTGGAGGGCATGTGCACTCCCGCCAGCTCCTTCTCTGAGGGCAGTGCCCTTGCAAGCTGCGGGTGCCGAGTGGAAGCAGGGGCAGCGCATAGGCAGCATCGCTGCTCCTGAGCATCACCCCCTTTCAGTGCCAGCCTGTAGCAGCAGCATCACGGAGCTCGCCCACTGCTGTCCTCCCCCTAGCCCAGCCAGTCTGAGTTATTTCCTCCCAACAGCCTTTGCCTAAAAATCCTGTAGCATCTCAAACAGGCTGGCACTACATAGTTGGTTCTATACTCTGGGGTATAGAACCAGAGTGTTCTATACTCTAGGGTGGTGATTCAGAAGTCACCCATCCTTGCTTTAACACTTGACCAAGGAGGGCCTCATTCCCCGCACCTCAGCTGAGCTGTTCATCAAGGTATCCAGCCTCCCAAAAGGTACAATTGACATGATTCAAGGGATGCTCACCTTCTAAGAATAGGAATTCTTTTTCTTATGATGTAGATTTCCCATGTTACTGCACTCTTTTGGTAATTTTACTGGGGATTTAGAAGGAGTGGAGAATTCAAGGCATGGGGCTCTGACCAGGCCATATCCGTCCGGTGGTTGAGAAAGCGACTCTCATCTTTCTGTTCTTGATGTTTACCTGGTGGTTTTGTAAATGCATAAACCAGGTACTTGAGGACACATGTTCCCAATCGTGTATCCCTTCTAAAGGTACACAACCCATTTCATCCAGGCTCTGGATGTTCACCGTGGAGGACAGCTGTCACACCAGCATCCTCATCCCCGTGGATTTATTTTTCCTGGGATGGTCATAGGCTTTGCTTCTGTTTTGAGTGTGTCTGGGTTCAGAATCCAAAAGCTTGAGTGACGTCCATATAAAGTGATGGCTTGTTGGCAAGTGGAATTCGCTGCCTTTCTGGGTCTGTCCCATCCCATTTTGGTGGGTGGATAAAGCGACGTAATCCAAACAGAAGTCTGGACTGGACCTTTCACAGTCAATTAGGGCGGGCAGACAGAAGTGCAGCCTCCTTTCTTCCTCTCGTGGTGACAGTGTGAGCCATGCGGTTGTAAAAGCCAGAGATTTTGAGGCCAGACTCCCCCCACCGCAGGATCTGAAGCTGGAGTACTGTCTCATAGGAACTCTTAGAGGAGCCACTAGCAATGTTGAAAGGAGATGCAGAGAAGGCTGCTTTCCAATTAAAAGCTTGGTGGGGTGACTGGGTGCCTTGCAAGAGCGGAGGTTATAGGTACTAGATATCTCCACTACCATCATCTTAATAGCTACTATGGGCCTCAAACAAATACGGCTTCACTTATTTCCTATACTCACTGCATAAGGTAGGTGTTAATATTTCAGTCTATAAGTGAGGAAATTGAGGCAATGCTTAGCCAAGTAGGCATCCAACAAATAGTTTGTTGTTTGGTCGCTGAGTCGTATCCTCCATAGCCTGCCAGGATTCTGTCTATGGGATTCTCCAGGCAAGAATACTTGGGAGACCTTCCTGACCCAGGGATCAAACTGGGTCTGCCGTATTGCAGGCAAATGCTTTACCACTGAACCACCAGGGAAGCCCTTACTGAGTAAATAAATGAATGAATGAAGGGACTTGCCTAAGGTTGTACAGCAAGTAAGTGGAGAGTGGAGAAAATTCTAGATAAGTCTTTTCACCATGTGACAAGAAAGGCAGTATAAGAAGGTCAGTGCACGGCAGGGTCACCACCCACCCTGGTTTTCCTGGGACTTGTCCATGTTTAGCACTGCAAGTCTTGCATCCTGGAAAACCCCTTGGGCCTGGGCAAACCATCTCGGCTGGTCTGCCTGGTGTACAAGATTTTCTTGAGTTTTGGAAAGTAAAATAAGGATTGGTTCAGGAACGACTAAGATTTAACTGAGTGATGAACACATAACCAACAGGTGTGATACTTGGCAGCTCACCAGGCATTTCCCGACCCATCATTTCAATGTTCAGAGGATCCTGTGTGTTAGGCTTCTGTAATTTCCCATGGAAACTGAGATCAGAAGTATGCATTGGTATGTTCCAGGTCACTTTGTGGGTGAACACCGGGCATGACGTTTTTCAGGGAAAAAGAGAAGATCATTAATGAGGGAGTTGGTGCAGGCGTGTGGATTTGGGGCAGTGGGGTGTGGACTCACAGCTCCAGGAGGGGCATCGGGAGCAGCTGTGTGGCCTCTTGCCTGCCAAATTGGTCCCCATGGTGTGATAAGGAGTCACAGGCCCTGCATTAAGGGCCAACACATCCTGGCTAGGCTGTTCCCGGCTATGTTTGACCTTGAACAAGTCATTGATGTCTGAATTTTGGATTTTTCAGTTATGCAGGGGGGTTAATGATTCATACCTGACATGACGTTTGCCAAAATTGGATGACATAGATCATATAAAGTACCTTTGATAAGAACTTGAGAGAGGCCCACTCCCATTCAGAATGCTGATATCTTTTTCTTTGTTGCAAATGGCAGAAATCCAATTTTAAACAACTAAAAAGAAAAGCAAATGTATTGACTCATGTAACTAGGTGCTTTAAGGTTCAGCATGGCACGTGGATGGAGGGGTCCTCGAGTCCCCGAGCTTAGTTGCCCGACCCCCCATCCTGTCTCTCTGTCTCTGACTCTAAGCTCTGTTATCTTTGTGTACCAGCCCACTCTCACTCACTCTCTGGCCAGGCCCACTCTATGCAGCTACCAGTGGCTCCAAGCATACATTTTACAGAATAACATCCAAAAAGTACTTCCCCCTCCCTGGTCTCAGCCCTGGACCCATGCTTGTGTCCAAGTGAACTTGAGTCTCACCTAGAACATGGGTCTACCCTTCTCAGTGTGACCTGAGATGAGCATATAATTTATCCTCCAAACTGGAATTATTTGGGGGGAATGAAAGGGGTGTCTTCATAACTAAGCCAAGACAACAGGCAGAAGCCAGACTGAGCTAAGTAACCTGGGATGCTTGGTGACCCTCCCAAGTGCCAAAAGAAAGGAATCAGAAAAAATATAGAGGAATCCCTGCCATACCCAACACATATACATATACAGTGTTCTCTGTGGATGTGTTTAGAAAATAGTGTTCTGTTTCCAAAAGCAGTGTATCTGAAAACATTTGCCCTGCATCCTTAACTGAGACAGTGATGTTTCTAGCAAGCATCTTTCAAATCTTTGGGTAATTTAAGCAATGGTAGACCTGGCCTTGATGATTCTTATTATTGATGCTTGCATTTGCTACTGTTTCTTCTTTTATAGCTCCCACAAACTCCAGTACTTTTCAGTTTGGGGGACAGCCAGAGGCCCAAGAACACAGCCTGAGGCCTCCTGAACATCCCCACTGATGGCTTCTGAATGCCTCCCTGCCAACCAGTTGTAGTAACCAATTTAGAGGTAAAATGTTCAGCATCCTTCTCAAAATGCTTGGAGACGGAGTGAATCCTCCAGAACCCCCTTTCTTCTCTTCCTTCCCCAGGGCCACAGGAATTAAGAACTTGAGTTTCAAATCCACACCATCTGGAACCTCTAAAGATTCATCACTAACCTCATCATCACCAGCCTCAGATGCCTCATCTGTAAAATGAGAAACATCCCTAAAAAAGCTTTAAAAAAAAACTGTCTGGCATGAAAGAAGCCCTGATTTAATGGCAAATAATTTTATTTCCACTACTATTTGGCATAACTCACCACTGGATTTGAACTTTTCAGGGCAGCTCTTGTTCCCTGGCAACACTTCTTCCATTTGTAACATTTGTTCATGCTCTGAATCTTCACTGCTTTACCAAACAGCTCCATCCAGACCCATCTGAGGGTTCCCCCATCTGTTCCGGTTAATCGGACTCATCACAGGTATCTCCCAGCCCATGCCATTTTCTGTTTAGCATCCTGACCAGTGAATTCCCCACAATGCCCGCTGGAGAGGCTGGCCGTGAACAGGAGAAGGGATAACAAAGTGCTCTCCAAAGGGAAGGCTGAGGTCTGTTCTATATGTCTCTGAAAATCCTTTCGGCAGTTCTAAGCTGGTCTTGCTTCAGTGACCTGCTAGAGTGCATCCCCTAACCTATGTCTCTGAAGCTTCTCTTTACTGCTACTTTTTGACTCCATCACCTGTTTTTCTTCCTCTTCTCTGGTATCAAAATAACAAGAGCTAATAGTACACTGTGTCAAGCATTGGGCTAAATGCTTTACATCTCTCTAACAATGCTATGCAGGAGGTTCTTATACTGCATCATTTTTGCCGTCGGAAGCCGAGCACAGGAAGGCATGGCAGCTCAGCGAGTTCAGAGGCTGAAGAATGATGGCAGCGGCTGCAGCACTGGCATGCTGAACCCTGCTGAATTGCCTCCCGTGGCAGCAGCATGCAGGTGGATGAGAGGTAACCTGTAGGAAACCGTACCATTTCAGAATATCTAGTACAAAACACTGTTTTCTTTTCCCCTTTCAATTGCGTTATGGACTTGCTGTTATATTACTCTTCAACTTTACTGAGAAGGGAAAACAGAACCCTGCCCCACATAGCTCCTGCACCAATAGAAAATATAGAAATAAGAAGATGGAAAAACTCTACACAGGAGGATGATAGAAAAGAGAAACCCCAGGAGAAAGCAGGAAGGATGCTACACGTGAAAATCCTGGTCCAGTTAAGAACAATAGGTTCCAATTGATCTAATACTTTAGTTAATAGTTACCAAAGGACTCAGGTAAAGTAATTTTGCAAACAATAACACTCACAGTTCTGCTTCTCTGGATAACCCTGCCTAATACAATAACATTCTTGAAAATGGAAAATTATAGAAACATGGGACAGATTAGTGGTTGTCAGAAATTAAGGAGATGGGCTCAGGCAGGAAGCAGGCAGGGTTATAAAAGGGCTACAGAAAGGATTCATGTGGTGAGGGAGTTGCTCTGTATCTTGACCATGGAGGTGGCTATATGAACCTAGATGTGTGATAAAGCTGCAGAGGTGCAAACACACATACACACACATACCACATACACACACACACCACACATACACACACAACACACACATACATACAAATGAGTACAAATAAAACCAGGGCATTCTGACAAAGATTGGTGAATTGCGTCAGTGTCAATCTGGTTGTGATATAGTACTACAGTTTGCAAGATGCATAATGGGGGGAACTGAGTAAAGGATTTTTTGGAATCATTTCTTCCTTCTGCACCCAGATCTATAATTATCACCAAATAGAAATTTAATTTAGTACAGACAATGTGTAGAACAGTATGGAGGTTCCTTAAAAAACCAAAAAATTAAGTTACCATATGAGCCAGGAATCCCACTCCTGTGCACGTATATGGAGAAAACCCTAATTAGGACATGGAAGCAATCTAGATGTCCATCGGCAGACGAATAGATAAGAAAGCTGTGGTACATATACACAAGGGAATATTACTCAGCCATTAAAAAGAATACATTTGAATCAGTTCTAATGAGGTGGATGAAACTGGAGCCTATTACACAGAGTGAAGTAAGTCAGAAAGAAAAACACCAATACAGTATATTAAGACATATATATGGAATTTAGAAAGATGGTAATGACGACCCTATATGCGAGACAGCAAAAGAGACACAGATGTAAAGAACAGACTTTTGGACTCTGTGGGAGAAGGCAAGGGTGGGATGATTTGAGAGAATAGCATTGAAACATGTATATTACCATATGTGAAATAGATCACCAGTCCAGGTTTGATGCATGAGGCAGGGTGCTCAGGGCTGTTGCATGGGGATGACCCTGAAGGATGGGATAGGGAGGGAGGTGAGAGGGGGCTTCAGGATGGGGGACACATGTACATCCATGGCTGATTCGTGTCAATGTATGGCAAAACCACCACAATAGTGTAAAGTAATTAACCTCCAATTAAAATGAATTAATTAATTTAAAAAATTCATAGGACTGTACACCAGAAAAAGGTGGATATGACTACATGTAAATTTTGAAGAATTACATATATTGATCTCATGTGTCAAATGCTTATCATGATTCTTTCATTTTAATCTTCATAATAACCTCACAGGATAGGTCACATTATTATCATCCCTGTTTTAATAATACAAATAAAACAGCAGCACAGAGAGGTTAACTAACTTGCCAAGGCCACAGAATTTGATAGAGACAGAGCTTTGATTTTAACCCCAGCAGTCTGACTCTAGAACTGAATTTTTTTCCACTGTCCCATGCTGGCTCTGCAAAAAGAGAAAGTGGCTTCATTTTCCTCTATCAATGAAAACCACATGACCTCCTTGGCAAGGAGAATATCAGCTAGAACTACTGAGTGGGCCAAAAAGTATGTTTGGGTTTTTCTGTATGATGCAATGTAAAGCAAACTTTTTGGCTAACCATATGTAAACGAATCAGCTTGCAAATGGAGCACAGCATGTGCCACCAAGACCAGTGTGTTTCTGGGCCACAAAATGTCTTAATTGTTGTTTTAATAACTTGTTTTTAAACTTTGCAATTTTCAATTGTCTTTCAAATAAAATGCCTTTTTGTTAACATACTAAAAACTTACAAAATCAACTCTCTAATGCCTATGGACACTGGTTTGAAAATCTTTCTTTAAGAGTCCCTTAAAAAATTCTGACTCTGATGTAAAGAAAATAGAATACATCAATAGGAAGCTCAAATAAATTGTTTAAAAATTAAAAAAAAAAAAGAAAAGATACATGCACCCTAATGTTTATAGGAGCACTGTTTACAATAGCCAAGACATGGAAGCAATCTAAATGTCTTTTGGCAGATGAATGGATAAAGATGATGTGGTATTTATATAAATATATACATACATATATATACATATATATACACACATACATATATACACATATATACATGCATACATACATACATGTATATATACACACACACACACAATGGAATATTGCTGTGATGTGTGCTGTGCTCAGTCATGTCTGACTCTTTGCAACCCCATGCACTGTAGCCTATCAGGCTGCTCCGTCCATGGAATTTTCCAGGCGAGAATACTGAAGTGGGTTGCCACTTCCTACTCCAGGGATCTTCCCAACCCAGGGATCGAAACTGCATCTCTTCGGTCTCCTTCATTGTCAGGCTTATTCTTTACCAAAGCACCACCTGGGTAGCCCCAGTGGAATATTACTCAGCCATAAAAAGAATGAAATTTTTCCTTTTTCCATGATATGAATGGGCCTAAAGAATATCAAGCCACCCTGGTGGCCCAGTGGTAAAGAATCTGCCTGCCAATGCAGGAGACACAGGTGTGATTCCTGAGTTAGAAAGATTCCCTGGAGAAGTAAATGGTAACCCACTCCAGTATTCTTGCCAGGGAAAATCCATGGACAGAGGAGCCTGGAAGACTAAAGTCCATGGGGTCACTAAAGTGTTGGACACAACTTAGTGACTAAAGAACAATAACAGAGATTGTCAGACTAAGTGAAGTAAGCCAGACAGAGAAAGACAAATATCATGTGGCATTGCTTATATGTACAATCTAAAAAAAAAAAGATATCAATGAACTCTACAAAACAGATACACCTACAGACATAGAAAACAAACTTAATGTTTACCAAGGGGAAAATGAGGGAGGCAGATAAATTAAGAGTTTGGGATTAGCACATACACATTACTATATATAAAATAGATAATCAATAAGGACCTACTCAAGGCTTCCCTGATGGTTCAGACCATAAGGAATCTGCCTGTAATGCAGGAGACTTGGGGTTGATCCCTGGGTTGGGAAGATCCCCTGGAGAAGGAAATGGCAACCCACTCTAGTCTTTTTTTTTTTTTTTTCACTCCAGTATTCTTGCATGGAGAATTCCATGGACAGAGGAGTCTGGTGAGTTACAGTCCATGGGCTTGAAAAGAGTCAGACCTGACTGAGTTACTCAACACTTTCACTTTCAAGGAACTACTCTATAGCACAGGGAATGCTACTCAATATTTTGTAATTACCTATAAAGGAAAAAATCTGAAAAAGAATAGACATATATGTGTGTGTATATATATATAATACTGACTCACTTAGCCATACAGCTGAAACTATTACTACATTGTAAATAAACTATACTTCAATAAAAAATTTAGTTTAGAAATAGGAATAATCATCTTACATCACAGAACTGAGTTACAGATTGATGAAATGATGCACATAGAAGCATCTGTCTGGGGGCTAATGCACTCTAGGTCTTCAAGAAATGGTGTTATTTCTCTGCTAATAGGGGATTCTATTTAGGGAAGCATCATTAAATAATATGCGGGGGAGTGAAAAGTAAAGTCTGATCATAGTTGAAATAGGAGGCAAGTAGAAAAATCAGTTATAAGGAAAAGCAGGCTGCAATAAGTCAATTGTGTGATTTAATATATACAAAATTAGGCACTACCCTCTTGGCTCAGATGGTAAAGAATCCACCTGTAATGCAGGAGACTTGGGTTAGATGCCTGGGTCGGGAAGATCCCCTGGAGGAGGGCATGGCAACCCACTCCAGCCTTCTTGCCTGGAGAATCCCTATGGACACAGGAGCCTGGTGGGCTACAATCCATGGGCTCACAAAGAGTCAGACACAACTGAGCACTGAAACACACCACAGCATACAGGCACTGTGTTCACCCAAAGGAACTAACTGGACAACTTGTTCATTAGCTAAGAACCTACTTGTTTGTCAATGCCAAGTTCTGCTTCAAATCTTTGTAAGTGTGAGTGGCTTCTGGGCTTGTGGAGAAATTTGAAATTCTTTTTTTTTTTTTGTTTTTTTTGCTTTTTTTTGTTTTTTTTTTTTTTTTTTTTTATTCTTCCAATTTTATTTTATTTTTAAACTTTACATAATTGTATTAGTTTTGCCAAATATCAAAATGAATCCACCACAGGTATACATAAATTGGTCCCAGAATTTTAATGAGTACCTTTGAACATCCCAGTTTTTTTTTTAATATAAATTTTTTAATTTAATTGGAGACTAATTACTTTACAATATTGTATTGCTTTTGCTATACATTGACATGAATCCGCCATGGGTGTACACGTGTTCCCCATTCTGAACCCCCCTCCCACCTCCCACCCCATCCCATCCCTCTAGGTCAACCCAGTGCACCAGCCCCAAGCATCTTGAATCATGCATTGAACCTGGACTGGTGATTCATTTCATATATGATAATATACATGTTTCAATGCCAGTCTCCCAAATCATCCCACCCTCTCCCTCTCCCACAGAGTTCAAAAGACTGTTCTATACATCAGTGTCTCTTTTGCTGTCTCGCATGATGCTACTGCTGCTAAGTCGCTTCAGTTGTGTCCGTCTCTGTGTGACCCCATGGACTGCAGCCCACCAGGCTCCTCCGTCCCTGGGATTCTCCAGGCAAGAACACTGGAGTGGGTTACCATTTCCTTCTCCAATGCATGAAAGTGGAAAGTGAAAGTGAAGTCACTCAGTCGTGTCTGACTCTTAGCGACCCCATGGACTACAGCCTACCAGGCTCATCTGTCCATGGGATTTTCCGGGTAACAGTACTGGAGTGGGGTGCCATTGCCTTCTCCTGCTGTCTCACATACAGGGTTATCATTACCATCTTTATAAATTCCATATATATGCATTAGTATACTGTATTGGTGTTTCTCTTTCTGACTTACTTCACTCTGTATAATAGGCTCCAGTTTCATCCACCTCATTAGAACTGATTCAAATGCATTCTTTTTAATGGCTGAGTAATACTCCATTGTGTATATGTACCACTGCTTTCTTATCCATTCGTCTGCTGATGGACATCTAGATTGCTTCCATGTCTGAGCTATTGTAAACAGTGCTGTGATGAACATTGGGGTACATGTGTCTCTTTCAATTCTGGTTTCCTTGGTGTGTATGCCCAGCAGTGGGATTGCTGGATCATAAGGCAGTTCTATTTCCAGTTTTTTAAGGAATCTCCACACCGTTCTCCATAGTGGCTGTACTAGTTTGCATTCCCACCAACAGAGTAAGAGGGTTCCCTTTTCTCCACATCCTCTACAGCATTTATTGCTTGTATATATTTTGATAGCAGCCATTCTGACTGGCGTGAAATGGTAGCTCATTGTGGTTTTGATTTGCATTTCTCTGATAATGAGTGATGTTGAGCATCTTTTCATGTGTTTGTTAGCCATCTGGATGTCTTCTTTGGAGAAATGTCTGTTTAGGTCTTTGGCCCATTTTTTGATTGGGTTGTTTATTTTTCTGGAATTGAGCTGCAGGAGTTGCTTGTATGTTTTTGAGATTAGTTGTTTGTCAGTTGCTTCATTTGCTATTATTTTCTTCCATTCTGAAGGCTGCCTTTTCACCTTGCTTTTAGTTTCCTTTGTTGTGCAGAAGCTTTTAAGTTTAATTGGGTCCCATTTGTTTATTTTTGCTTTTATTTCCAATATTCTGGGAGGTGGGTCATAGAGGATCCTGCTGTGATGTATGTCAGAGAGTGTTTTGCCTATGTTCTCCTCTAGGAGTTTTATAGTTTCTGGTCTTACGTTTAGATCTTTAATCCATTTTGAGTTTATTTTTGTGTATGGTGTTAGAAAGTGTTCTAGTTTCATTCTTTTACAAGTGGTTGACCAGATTTCCCAGCACCACTTGTTAAAGAGATTGTCTTTAATCCATTGTATATTCTTGCCTCCTTTGTCAAAGATAAGGTGTCCATAGGTGCGTGGATTTATCTCTGGGCTTTCTATTTTGTTCCATTGATCTATATTTCTATCTTTGTGCCAGTACCATACTGTCTTGATGACTGTGGCTTTGTAGTAGAGCCTGAAGTCAGGCAGGTTGATTCCTCCAGTTCCATCCTTCTTTCTCAAGATTGCTTTGGCTATTTGAGGGTTTTTTTGTATTTCCATACAAATTGTGAAATTATTTGTTCTAGCTCTGTGCATTTTTTGAATCTTAACAAAAACCAGACTCCCAGAAAGAGCTGTGCATGTGGTTAGTCTCCAGGAACAGGAAGGATGACAGAGTTTTCCGTGTCTGCAGAGTTCTTGGTGTGCCCTTTCATGCGGGGCTGACTCAACCTCCCTGCATCCATGTTTTTTCCCCTCTGGCCATTTGGCTTCATTAATAGGCTCCTAGATGGCCAACAGGAGGAAATACAGAACTCCTTTTATTTCCTGGGTTTTATATGAGGCATATCCTTTCAAGAGAATCTGCCAGTACCCTGGGCTAGTTCTTAGGAAGTAAACAAAACAAGTTTTTCCATCCAATGTGTCTTTCACAGGAGAATGAGAATTCAGGGAGCAAACTGAGAAATACAGTGGTATGGGGATTGGACACTGCAGTCTTATTTTAATCACTCTGCACCGAAGGACCCAAGGTAAACAGGGAAGAGGGTCTGGTCTAAAAAGGTTCTTGATTGCCAACTACAGACACTACTCTAGCCCGCTGAAGCAGAACAGAGTTTATCACAGAGCAGAGGTGGTTTACAGGGAACACTGTAGAACACGTCCAACTAGCCACCAAACTTGCTTTATTTAGTTTAGTTTTTTGTGCACACCTGCAGGCTTCCTTTAAAGCCCCCAGGTGGATAGGTGTGGCCAGGTAACTAAGTACTAGCCAATGGTATGTTAGCTGCTCCTCTCCCAGACCTGGACCATATGGACCACCCACATGCACACCTCCAGGATCCTCACCTTAATCACCTCAGTGCAGACAACCATGGTAAATGTAGAGGATGGAACAAGCCTGGGTTCCTAAATAACTGCTTAGAAGGAAAGCTACTCGCTGATCAGTGATGTAAGGAGGATCATTCCTGGTTTTAAATTAATTTTTTAATTTTATTATGATTATAGATTTGCATACAGTTGGAAGGACTCATACAAAGAGATTCCCATGTATCCTTTACTCAGTTTTCCCCAATGACATCTTGCAAAACCATTATACCATATCACAACTGGGATCAACATTGATACCATTCACCAATCTTTAGTCTAAGAGATGAATAGACTTCTCTTGTATTAAGCCATTGAGACACTTGAAGGGTTATCTGTTACAGTAGCAAGCTTTACTCAGACTGGCACTTTGAAATTTCTAGAAGGGGCAGGGAGGCCTATCTAGATGCTGTACAGCTGGGCACAAGTAGCTAGGGGATAGACCCCCTTGTCTTAATCAGTTCAAGCTGCTATAACAAAACAGCAGGAATACCTTATAAACAACAGGAATTTATTTCTCAGAGTTCTAGAGACTGGAAATCTGAGGTCAAGTTGCCAGGATGGTAGAGAGAGGCCCTCCTTCTGGGTTGTAGATTTTCAATGAATCCTCACATGGCAAGACAGGGAAGGGAGCTCCGTGGGACCTCTTTTATCAGAGCACTAAGCCTACTCATGAGGGCTCCACCCTCATGACCTGATCACCTCTCAAAGGCCCCATCATGTGAATTTGAGGATGGGGGCGGGGTGTGGGGGAGAGTAAGATTTTAATATATGAATTTGAGGGAACAAAAACATTCAGACCATAGCACCAGTCATACTGTGAGATAATTCTAAAGGAAATCCCACTGCAGTACCTGATGCTGTTTAGGTATAATGAGACTTGACCAAACCCTCCACCATCACTTTCCCATAAGAGCCTAACTCCCCTGCCATCAAGCTTGCCCCAAGATTTGCTCTCCCCAGTGCCATGATGCTTACTTCCTTCTTCTGATACTTGCCTCAGTGAATCTTTTTGGTGGACTCAGATTACAGAAAGAACCCTAACTGCAAGGGAAAAATGTAGTTGAGAGCTTTCCTGCCTCCATAATACAGAAAGGTGTGCCAGAGCGGGGTTGAAGAATCAGTCTATGAAATCTGGACAGTCTATGGAAGCCGGATCCAGAAGATGTGGACTTAGTTGGGTGACTAAATGATTATGGTTTCAAGTTGAGTGCTGATCGCCACAATAATCTGACATGGGGGTCAACTGCTCAAGGCTCTTTCTCTCTCCTACCTGGCCTCCTACCTGGTCTATATCTTTCAAGTTCAAGTTAGAAACTTACCAGTCTTCCTTCTTACTTTGAGGCGGTGGATATTTTTATCTTCTTTCCCAATCTTTGAGACAGTCTCTATCTTTAAGGTGAATATGAGCCCAGTTCATCATGGGATTTAAATGGTAAAACTCTTGAGGGATGGGCAATTGCATTTCCCTTGGTTCCATGTTCTTCCTACACTTTTTGAATTTCCTTCATGATCACTGTACAGAAAGCAGCATGTTTGGAGTTATGGTCAGGAGGTGGCAGGGAGATCCATTTTTAGGCAACTTTTTCCTCTCTATATTCTCACCTTCAAGGGAACAGCAGGCCTCAAACTTTCTCAGCAAAGTAATACAGCAATCACTCTGCTTTATGACTAAACACATGGGCTCTAGAGCCAGATCACCTGAGTTCAAAATCTGTCCCTGCCACTTTACACCTGCTTGAACTTGAGTACTTTTTCAACCTTTATGGATTTCAGCTTTCTCTGTAAAATAGAGCTGATGGCAATGCCTCCTTTTATAGTAGTGATGAAGAGCAAATTAGTTAATTCATGTAGAAGTCTTAGACAGAACCCACCACATTTTAAATGACCCATGGATGGTGGCTGCCAGGAAGATGATTTCATGAAACAAATCTAACCGTGCTGCTACCCTATTTTAAAATGTATTTTTCTAGTAATAATCATGCTTTATTAAATCTTTCTTTCCTCTCTCAGAAAGGGGTGACTTCACAAAGCTTTCTGCATTGTGAAATATGGTTTTAATTTTTTGGCTTGTTTTTATCCCTTCCCCAGAACACCTTTCTGATTTTATGCTATGGACCAACGGCAAACATAATTAGAAATGCTGATATGCAAGCTGTAGGAGACTTTTGAGGAATAAATCTATTCCTTAGAGGGGAGCTACGGAGAAGCAGGTGTATTTGAGCCCACATCATCAAGCTGTTACAGTTTGGAGAGAATACAAGGAGGTCAAAGGAGGAAAGAAAATGTGGGAAGATGCTCAGAGTGAATGGATGGAAATGGGAGCAAAGAGCATATCCTCCATGGAAGCCAGCTGTGAGTTCAAAGCTCTGCCTGTGGACTGTGCTCTGGATGTGCTGACCTCAAGGCAACAGGTTGGTGCCCAGGTACTTCTGGTGCTGAGAAACTAAGTCAAACCAAGTGCATCAAATGAGGGGCTTAGAGGGCTTCCCTCCAAGCTCAGTTGGTAAAGAATCTGCCTGCAGTGCAGGAGACCCAGGTTCAATTCCTGGGTCAGGAAGATCTCTGGAGAAGGAAATGGCAACCCACTCCAGTGTTCTTGCCTGGAGAATTCCATGGACAGAGGAGCCTGGACGTCCATAGTCCATGGGGTCGCAAGAGTCAGACACGACTTAGGGACTAAGCCACCACAAAGGAATTCAGTCAGTTTCAGTTGAGTCACTCAGTCCTGTCTGACTCCTTGTGACCCCATGGACTGCAGCACGCCAGGCTTCCCTGTCCATCACCAACTCCTGGAGCTTACTCAAACTCATGTCCATCACGTCGGTGATGCCATCCAACCATCTCATCCTCTGTTGTCCCCTTCTCCTCCTGCCCTCAATCTTTCCCAGCATTAGGGTCTTTTCAAATGAGTCAGCTCTTCACATCAGGTGGCCAAAGTATTGGAGTTTCAGCTTCAGCATCAGTCCTTTCAATGAACACCCAGGACTGATCTCGTTTAGGATGGACTGGTTGGATCTCCTTGCAGTCTAAGGGACTCTCAAGAGTCTTCTCCAACACCACAGTTCAAAAGCATCAATTCTTCAGCCCTCAGCTTTCTTTATGATTCAACTCTCACAAGGGACTTAGAATTCTGCAAACTTGGGCTCAAGTCTTGGCTCAGTCAACTTGCAAAAGAGAGTGACTGAGATGGATTCCCCCCATGGATCTTCCATTCCCTTTAGCTGTAAAATCAGAATCACAGCATCTCTCTCCAGGCTGTTCTGAGCATTCACTGACATAACAGGAATGAAAGCCCTAGCAGAGCCCCTGGTATGTAACAGGTTCTCTAAGAATGTTGAGCAAATTGGAATGTGTACTTTATATTCTCAAAGAAAAGGAATTTTATTGAAAAGAAAATTGGTCTTCAAAAGTCTTGCCTATGGCAGTAATGGTATGAGGTGGGGGGCTGGGGGAGGCAAAAGACAAAAAAGAAAAAAAAACACACCTCTAAATAGTTTCATCTCCAGCTTTTGAATCTTCCAAGTGAACTCTAATTTGGCTCCTTTCAGCCCTTCTGAGGACTGAAAGCCTTTGCAGATAGACAGAGCCAAGGATGCCCGCCTCTTCCATTGTAGACACTGATTTATCATTCACTGCAGGAGCAGACATCTGCTCCGAGCGTTCTTTGGGGGCATGACAGAAAGGCGTCGCTTTGAATCGAGTGGATTCTGCAGCCATTCGGTCTCTAACAGGAAACACCGACAAGGTGGCCCGGTGCCAGCGGGAGCCCGCTGCCCACCCACTGCTGGGCTGGGCCCTGGTGGGGACAGAGGCGTCGAGTGCTGCCCAAGAATCTCTTCCTTAGGCCCCTCCTCCCCCAGCACTTTGTTTCTGCCTGAGGACTGGAGCATGCCATGTCGTTCCCTGCTAACTTAGTTATGATTATGGATCACGACTGGTGATGGACAGGGAAGCCTGGCGTGCTGCAGTCTGTAGCGTTGCAAAGAGTCAGGCATGACTGAGCGACTGAACTGATGGATTATGAGTTGTGTCTTCCTAAATTTGTGTGTTAAAGTCCCAACCCCTCAGAACCCCAGAAGGTGATTCTATTTGGAGATAATGCCTTTTAAGTGGACAGGGAGGCCTGGAGTGCTGCAGTTCATGGGGTCGCAAAGAGTCGGACACAACTGAGGGACTGAACTGAAGTTAAAATGAGGTCTTTGGCGGTGGGGCGGGTCGGGGCGGGGGGCAGTCCAGTCTGGCTGGTGTCCTTATAAGGAGCATAGGACACAGGGAAGGCAGGTGAGAACGCAGCAGGAGAGGGCCGTCTGCCAGCCCGGGTCCCCAGGAGGAGCAACTCTGCTGACAGCTTGATCTTGGACCTCCAGCCTCTGCAATTGTGAGAAAATAAATTTCTGTTGTTTAAGCCGCCCCATCTGCGGGGCTTCCTTAAAGCAGCCCTAGCAGATAATACAATTATCTGATCTCAAAGTTCAGGTGACCGGCACCCACATCACTTTATCCCATGACTCTAAAGAAGTCATGGACGAAAAGTGTGTGTGGGAGTCTTGCAAGAACTGGGATCTGGGACTGTACTATGAACAGCTACCATTTTATAGAGCTCTTTCCACATGCTCCTCCTCACCCCCTGCCGCAGGCCACGGGCCTTCCCTGTGCTCTTCCATTCTCACCTGCAGATGGTGATACTCCTTCACTGTTCCCAATGCACTGATGAGAAGACTGAGGCTCCGAAGAGAGCTGGGTTTTGCACCAAGGGCTGCCTAGCTCCAAGCCCAGGCATGTGGATCCTTAGGCTACCAGCGGGATGCAAGGTGGGGGCAGAAAGGAAACTTTGACATCTGTTTCCTTTGCTTCATCATTACTGCCGGCTGGTTTCCCGGCCTTGACTCTGTGATCCTCTGGGTTATCTCCACTTATCCCAAAGGGTGGGCTCTTTTCCATATCAGTTTAATTCACTTTAATTTAGAAAATGAATGTGTGTGTGTGTGTGTGTGTGTGTGTGTGTGTGTGTGTGAGGAGGCATGTTTCAGTAGTGGAAGAAGGAAGCATTGTCATGATGTCAAATACAATTGTAAGGAATCAAATCACAAAATTTGGGAATCCAGGCCCCATGGGAATACACAGCTCCCCTGACCCTGTGATGTTGCGGTGCCATTAGTAACCCAAGCACAGAATTTCCTAAAACACTGAAAACCTGCTTCATGACTTTGTTCCACTTCCTCAAGGGAGATGGGACCGTTCCTGAGGGAAAGAACTGGGGCCTCAATTCAATGGCCCCAGAGCACTCAGCGCTGGTTAAACCATCCAGCCCCTTCTTCTCACCTTCCCCTGCTATTTGTTGTGGTCGTGATACCACCTCTCACCATCTCCGCACCCCCTGCACACACATACCTCAGGGCTGGGGCACCTTATAAGCTGTTTGCAGCTGCATAGTGAGGACAGAACAGCAGGGAAGCTCTCTCCTGGAAGATGCACAAACCTCCATGGAAATGCAAAGTGGGGAATATTTTGCTCTGCTTTTAAGAATCTGAGAACATATTGCAATGAGGGTTTTTTGAGCTGGGTCTTGAGAGGTGGATAGGAGTTTGCCAGTAAGGAGCATGGTGGGATAAGGCCCTTGCAAGCAGGGCATGATGGAGCTGGTTAGACACACAGCAGGTGGGCGAGAGCGGGCTAGAAATAGAGGCAGAAAGCAACAAACCTTTTGAGCTCTTTAATGAGGTTGGGTATTTTCCAGAAGGCATTTAAAAAAATGGAGATGTTTGATTAAATTTATGCTTTAGAAAGACATCTGTGGCTTCCAAAGGGCAGACAAGACAAATCAGAGAGACAGGAGGTGGATTTAAGTACTAAACTTCCATGTGAGTCTTCATTGTCTAAGAAGCAAGTGTAGAACTTTTCAATTTTTTCCTGTTGAATGTGATTGAATTTTAACTTTTAAGAGCTTTCTTGGGGGTGGAGGCATGTCATTGCACAGCTAGTCAGCCAAATTGCCCCTGACATTCCAGTGCTGGGAGGCAATCAGTGGGCAGCTCCCCATCCACCCACCATGGTCACTCTGGATAGCTTCCTGTTTATCCTTGCTGACCTTCAACTCCCCACCCTCATTCCACCATACCAGCTCTATCATCCTACTTCAAATCACACCATATCTCACTAGGAATTAACGTGTTCAGCAAAACAGCTTCTCACCCAGCCTCCCTGCTGGCCTTGCCCCTCCAACCTTCACCCTCCTCTGGAATCAGGGAAAAGTTCTGAGAAGCTAAACTTGGTGAGACGTGGGACTCTGCCTATTTGATTTACTATTGTGGCCCCAGCAGTAAGAATTGCGCCTGGCGTGGAGCAGATAATCAATATTCCCTGTGTGAATAAACTATCAAATTAAAACAACCAACTAGTCATTTGTGCTTGTCCTTAATTTTTTGGCTATTTAGGTGCCTAACGTCCTTGCAGAGTTAATCATGAGACTGTTCCTAGATTTATGAATGCAGCTGACACATACAAACTTCCTCATAAAGTGCATGATGTGAATTGACCTCCCAGGCCCTAAAAAGAACTACTGTATTCACAACAGTGACCAGTAAACAACAAAAGTAGTTTCAGATTTCAACTGATGAGCCAGGGATTGAGATTACATGCTCAGTGATCTCAAACGTCATTTCCAAGAAAGAGGAGGGTCTGTTGTGTTTCTATGTCATGGCATGCTTCAGGGGATAAATGACAATTTCAGCAAGAACTAGCATGTACTGAATATTTAATATGCACCAGGTGATGACTAAAAAGTGTCTGTTACATTAAAAAAAGTAACAGTCTAGGGACTTCACCAGGAGTCCAGTGGTTAAGACTCTGCCTTCCAATGCAGGGAGTGTAATGCAATCCCTCACTGGAAAACTAAAGTCCCACATGCTTTGGGGGTGCAGCCAAACATTAAAAAAAAAAAGAATCCACACATCTGACTGCATTTAATCCTGACATGATAAAGGCAGGTATTAGTGTTGTCCTTTCAGATGAGAAAATGGAGGCTCAGAGAGGAGACCTGACTTGCCAAGGTCACAGAGCTAGTAAGTGGCCAAGCTGGGATCCCATCCCACACTGATCTGACCCTGGGCCCTGCCCTTGCCACTCTGTCCTGCTCACATCATGGGATGATCCCCTTGCATCTGCTTTGATGCCTTCATCACCCAGGGCTCTGCTGATGCCCCAGTTCCCTACCATGTCAAGAAGAGGTTGCTGAAATCTCTTTGGGGGATACATGCAAAACCTCCCAGTGGGCAAGAAGTTTTCCTGTCTTGAAGGAGACACAGGTAATTATGAGCAATGTAGTCTTTTAACATATAGCCTAAATAGAGAGCTGAAGAGGGGACTTCTGAAGCCAGTACCACCAGGATTTCTCCAGTTGGTTGAAAGGCTGCTTGTCTAGGGTGATTTGGATTCGCTTTGCTGGGAGGATGGAGCTGTCAGATAGATTTGCAGGGCTGTGTTCACCTCAGTATTTCTCCACATGGCATCACACGCCTCACACTGCTTTGTCATTATCTTCTTTTCCTGCCCCTCCTGCTGAAACATGAGTTCTTCAAGGGTAACACAAAATTCCATTTTGGTCCAGTGCAGAAGTTAAGGTTTTGTGCTCTAGTGCCAGATGAGCAAGGTCCAGCTTTTCTGCTTGTAAGCTGTGTGAGCTTGGACACATGACTTAACCTCTCTATGCCTCTATCCCTCCATCTTTAAAGACAGGATGTGATGATCCCTTCTTCATAGTGCTTTCCTGAGCATTAACATGAAAAGTTTTAGGAGAATGTCTGGCAGAGAGGAAAGTACTCAGTATATGTTAGCTACTATATCATCCTTGTCGCCCATTGCTTCCAAGGCCTGGATCAAGCCTCACCTGAAGCTAGCCCATTTTCTGGACTTTTTCAGTCACACGAGCTGACAGATTACCTTGTTTACTTAATCACATCGAGTCTTTTGTTGGTATATACTCAGTCAAAAACATCTGAAACATGCTGACTGGAAATGGAAGGCAATTGACACAGTGTTCTGGGTTCTTCTTGGGCTGGGACTGAAGAGTTGAGCCCATCTACAGCTTATTTTTGTGGAGCCAGAGGAGGAGGGCTATAAAGGGGGGTGGACCACAGGGAGGTGGCAGTCCACCACAACGCCTGGGTCTTTACCAGATACTGGCCTTTCATGCCACCCATCCCCCTAATCCAATCAGAAGCTTGTCTCATCCCCACAACGCCCACAGGGGAAACCAGCAAGCCACAGCCCTGAAGTCTTCAGACATCCCAGCTTCCTCTCCTGGCCCCTCAGGGTGATGGCTTGTTGATGGACCCTGGACAAAGCACACCACGAACCTATTTCTGCCAGGTATGCTGAGTAAGTCTCTTTAGGATGATTTCTCCAATCTGTAGACTTTCTTGAATTCAGATCTTCTCAATAGAATTTTTGACTCTGCTAAATCCAAACACTCTCCCCAGTGTTTCCGAATTTTGGGGTCCATCAGAGAGAAGGGAGAGTGGCTATGGGGTTGTTTGAGATGTTTGGACTCACCAGTGTCTCTGACTGGTAACTTACAAGCCTCCAGGGAGAATTTCCCAAAGCACTTGGTGGTGCAACCTTAATCAGATATAAGTCCAAAGGGTGGTTTTCAGGCAGCAGTGAGGGGAGGGGGCCGTCAGGGAACTGTTTTCCACCTGCAGCCTCAAGAAAGGAACCACTGGAAGTAACACAGACTTTCATAGAAAAATACCCCAAGAAGGCTCCCTACAGTAACAACCCCAAACTCTCAGGCCAGAGATGTGACTGTGAAAGAAGATAGTGCCCTAGCCAGCTCCAGCTCTCTTGAGAGTGGCCCTTGGTGAGTCTCCCCAGAAGAGCCCAAAGCAGCTGGGAAGAGTTGAGTTTTTGACAGCTTTTTCCCCCCTCACAAGATAATAAGGTAGGTCACATTTTAGATTTAACCCACTTGACATTTTAATGTTCTTCTAATGTGCTTTTTGATATGTGCAGATGAGGTGCAGTGTGGGTACAAGTTGCTATTTATATAGTCCTGGCAAGCAGACTCCATCTCTACCCGCTCCTCTGTTCACTTGGGTTCCTTTAACGTTGTCAGAACTCCTCCAAGTCTCAACCCACCAATAGTTTCTTCTTCCCAAAGTTTTAAAGGAGAACAAGATAAGGATGACCCCCTCCCCCTGATTTTTTTTTTTCCTAGTGGCAAGAAGACAGTATAGTTAATATTATTAAAATTTTTCTGAATTTTGAGCAAAAAATGCCTGGTGCTAAACACCTATTTCTTAGAGCTGGCTGCAGAGTCAGTAAAATAGTGGCTACCTTGTTCTTAACATAGAGGCTGACCCAGGGCCAAGCTCTGGAAAAGTCAGTCATTACCTTTACTTGCTAATATCGTTGTCACCATCGTGATCATCCTTGTTGTGATCATGTCTTCATGGCTATCAACCACCTCCCCCATCATCACCATTATCACCACCACATCATCAATGTCCCCACCATCGTTTCACATCATGTTCATCATTGTCACTTTCCTGATTGCTTCCCTGACTACTCTTACTGTACTCGAGGGCAAGTCACTTTCTCTCTGCAGGCTTCATTTTCCTTTTTGCACAACTGAACGATAGGTGCTGACTCTCAGGGCCACGGGGAGCAGCAAGCAGGGCAGAGTGAGCCCTCAGTAACTATTTGGGCCTCCTCAGTGCCCCCTCAGTTACAGCTCAGCCGGCACTTCCTATAGAGGCTTTGTTTGTTCTTTACCTGTTCTTCTCTCTCAGTCTTTGCATTTATCAACTCTCCCAAGTCCTGGAGCCCAGCAGTCCTGGGACCTTCTGTCCTCCAGAGTCCTGCACTAGCCTGGTGAGAATCATGGTTGACCCTCAGGGAGCTTACCAGCTAGGAATCCAATCCCCATCACTATGTGGCTATGAGAAATTTTCCTCATCTACAAAATAAGACCATTGCATGAGGTGGGTAGTTCTTAAAGTGGTTTAATACCACCAGTGTGAGGAACACCTGATGGTCTTTGGACAGTGCGCTTGTTAGGAATGTGTGCTCCTGAGGCCCCAGCTAAACACTGACTGGATCACCCTAGTGAGGTTTCCCAGGGTGCTGTGTGCATGAGGGCCTGATGAAAGAGCCCCTTGAGACTCCCTTTCAGCTCTGATGGCCTGTAGGAGTTACGGGAGCCATACTCCTCCCTGGCATCACTCTACCTCAAGAGCATGTCCCTGGGGTTTGGTCAAATTGAAAGAGTAGTGCAGAGAGCTCAAGGACTAATCTCACCTTCCAGACAGCTGCACTTGAAGAATGTGTGGAGTCCCATACCAAGGTCACAGGTGTTAGGCCTTGAACCAAGGCCGCAGAAGCAGGGCCCAGAGCCAATATCATCTCCAGAATTGACTCAGCTCCACTGTAACCATTTCCCAAAACCCCTTGATCCTTACAGACCAGCTTCCTGACCCCATATTAGGTAAAATGCCCAGCCTGGTACTCACCCTATAGCACCCTAACCCATCACCAAATGCCACCCTTCCAGCAGGAGTTCTTTTTGTCTTGAGGCTACAAAAATTGACTGCTGCTGCTGCTGCTAAGTCGCTTCAGTCGTGTCCAACTCTGTGCGACCCCATAGATGGCAGCCCACCATGCTCCGCCATCCCTGGGATTCTCCAGGCAAGAACACTGGAGTGGGTTGCCATTTCCTTCTCCAATGCATGAAAGCGAAAAGTGAAAGTGAAGTTGCTCAGTCGTGTCTGACTCTTAGCGACCCCATGGACTGCAGCCAACCAGGCTCCTCCACCCATGGGATTTTCCAGGCATAAAAATTGACTATTAATCCACAAAAAGCATCAGCACTCCCTTGAGTGGAGAGCTGTTCTAACGGTGTCCCTTGGACTCTCCCTGGTATGTCAGGAGGTCAATCCGTTGTGCTTGCATCACTCTCATTATCTTTGCTCTTTGTTCTTAGTAAACTAACTCTGTTCTGAAATCCTCTGTGTCTGGAAATTGTTTTCCAGGTTGTGTTTGGACTGCCATGACAGAATGGTCTAGATTTCTGCTTTCACTGCCAAATTTCTGGGTGCTAGCTAGGGGCGAAAGCTGTAAAACCATGGAGATCACCCAGAACCAGGGATGTTTAACACCCAGAACATGGAGTCAGAATGGGCATCAGCTCTAGACAACACTATTATGGGACACAGATGGGCTGGGTGTCATCCTTGCCTAGAGCCCTCATATGTGTTTGCAGCCACCTCAGAAGACACACTGGGGCAGATGCAAAAACCACACCCCAGTGCTGGCTGTCCTCCTTTGATCCCACTTCACCCCACTTGGAACAAAACTGCAAAACTCTCCCCGGAATCATAGTGGAGGACTGAAATAAAGCATCTGCATCTCAGAAAATAAAATTAATTTGTGTTTTGAAACTGGACTTGTCCTTTAATCAGTGAATACAGTGATAGTTTAAAGAGATGCAAAGTCTATTTCTGCTTCCTGTAATATTTCCTTGGCAAATCTGACATATCTACATAGATAGATAGATAAACAGATTGTTTTAATGCTATTTTTTATTCATAAGCACTTACCACTAGCCACGTGCTATGCTTTTTAAATATATTTTATTCCATTTAATCTTCTACAATTATATAAGATGGGTGTTACTATTATCATTATTTTCGAGAAGGAAAACTGGAGCTCAACAAGATTAAATAGTTGGCCCAAAGACACACAGGTACTATGAGTCAAGGTTAGTAATTCTTGTCCTAAACTCTAGGCAATGTTGCTCATATTTGGTTAACTGACCCCATGGAGGTAGAGGTGAGTGGACCAAGTGAAAATGACTGAAGGCAACAGATGGTGAAGTCCAGCAGGACTCTGTGGAGTTCCTGGGTACAAAAGATTTTCTGTGTCCCCTATTTCTTGATTATAGGAAATAGACATAATTCAGCCTCCATAATTGCTCAGTAAATCTGTAATAAAATTTTCTGTTGATGGGCAGGGCTGCATTCCCTCCCTGTTATTTGACCTGAGGCCAAACTATGGGGGAGGTAATGAAGATAATGTTGACCTCCTTCAAAAGGTCCCATGCACTGCTACACTCAGTGCCTCTAACCTTGCAGCAGGCCACTGCTGACCCTCCACCGGAGACTCCTGGACACTCACGGGCAAGTTTGGGTCATTCTCTTGTGGGGTCACTGCTCTTTTCTCCTGGGTCATGGTGTGCACAAGGTTTTGTTTGTGCCCTCCAAGAGTCTGTTTCCCCAGGCCTGTGTAAGTTCTGGCGGCTCTGTGGTGGGGTTAATGGCGACCTCCTCCAAGAGGGCTTATGCCATAGCCAGATCTGCTGCACGTAGAGCCACTGCCCCTGCAGCAGTCCATTGCTGACCCATACCTCTGCACCTTATCCCATACCTTCTCCATCAGAGGGCCAACAGAATGAAAATCACAATCACAAAAACCTAATCAAACTGATCACATGTACCACAGCCTTGTCTAACTTAATGAAACTATGAGCTATGCCATGTAGGACCACCCAAGAGAGATGGGTCTTGGTGGAGAGTTCTGACAAAATGTGGTTCACTGGAGAAGGGAATGGCAAACCATTTCAATACTCTTTCCTTGAGAACCCGATGAACAGTATGAAAAGGCAAAAAGATAGGACACTGAAAGATGAACTCCCCAGGTCATTCAGTACCCAAAATGTTACTGGAGATCACTGGAGAAATAACTCCAGAAAGAATGAAGAGATGGAGCCAAAGCAAAAACAACACCCAGTTGCAGGTGTGACTGGATATGGAAGAAAGGTCTGATGCTGTAAAGAGCAATATTGCATACAAACTTGGAATGTTAAGTCCGTGAATCAAGGCAAATTGGAAATGGTCAAACAGGAGATGGCAAGAGTAAATGTCAACATTTTAGGAATCAGCGAACTAAAATGGACTGGAATGGGTGAATTTAACTAGACGACTATTATATCTACTACTGTGGGCAAGAATCCCTTAGAAGAAATGGAGTAGCCATCATAGTCAACAAAAGAGTCCAAAATGCAGTACTTGGATGCAATCTCAAAAACAACAGAAAGATCTCTGTTCATTTCCAAGGCAAACCATTCAGTGTCACAGTAATCCAAGTCTATACCCCAACCAGTAATGCTGAAGAAGCTGAAGTTGAACAGTTCTGTGAAGACCTACAAGACCTTTTAGAGCTAACACCCAAAAAAGATGTCCTTTTCATTATAGCAGACTGTAATGCAAATGGAGCAGGCAATGGCACCCCACTCCAGTACTCTTGCCTGGAAAATCCCATGGATGGAGGAGCCTGGTAGGCTGCAGTCCATGGGGTCACTAAGAGTCAGACACAACTAAGCGACTCAAGTAGGAAGTCAAGAAACACCTGGACTAAGAGGCAAATTTTGCCTCAGAGTACAGAATGAAGCAGGGCAAAGGCTAATAGAGTTTTGCCAAGAAAATGCACTGGTCATAGCAAACATCTTCTTCCAAAAACACAAGAGAAGACTCTACACACGGATGTCATCAGATGGTCAACACCAGAATCAAATTGATTATATTCTTTGCAGCCAAAGATGGAGAAGCTCTATATAGTCAGCAAAAACAAGACCTGTGGCTCAGATCATGAGCTCCTTATTGCCAAATTCAGACTTAAATTGAAGAAAGTAGGGACAACCATTAGACCATTCAGGTATGACCTAAATCAAATCCCTTATGATTATACAGTAGAAGTGAGAAATAGATTTAAGGGACTAGATCTGATAGCAGAGTGCTTGATGAGCTATGGAGTGAGGTTTGTGACATTGTACGGGAGACAGGGATCAAGCCAGCCCCAAGAAAAAGAAATGGAAAAAAGCAAAATGGCTCTCTGAGGAGGCCCTACACATAGCTGTGAGAAGAAGAGAAGTAAAAAGCAAAGGAGAAAAGAAAAGATATACTGTTTGAATGCAGAGTTCCAAAGAATAGCAAGGAGAGATAAGAAAGCCTTCCTCTGTGATCAATGCAAAGAAATAGAGAAAAACAATAGAATGGAAAAGACTAGAGATCTCTTCAAGAAAATTAGAGATACCAAGGGAATATTTCATGTCAAGATGGGCATAATTAAGGACAGAAATGGTATGGACCTAACAGAAGCAGAAGGTATTAAGAAGTGGAAAGACTACACAGAAGAACTACGCAAAAAAGATCTTGATGACCCAGATAACCATGATGGTGTGATCTCTCACCTAGAGCCAGACCTTCTGGAATGCAAAGTCAAATGGGCCCTAGGAAGCATCATTCCACTAAAGCTAGTGGAGGTGATGGAATTCCAGTTGAGATGTTTCAAATCCTCAGAGATGATGCTATGAAAGTGCTACACTCAATATGGCAGCAAATTTGGAAAACTTAGCAGTGGCCACAGGACTAGACAAGGTCAGTTTTCATTTCAATCCCAAAGAAAGGCAATGTCAATGAATATTCAAACTACTGCACAATTACACTCATCTCACATGCTAGTAAAGTAATGGTCAAAATTCTCCACGCCAGGGCTCAACAGTGTATGAACTTTGAACTTCCAGATGTTCAAGCTAGATTTAGAAAAGGCAGAGGAACCAGAGATCAAATTGCCAACATCTGTTGGATCATCGAAAAAGCCAGAGTTCCAGAAAAACATCTGCTTTATTAATTATGTAGAAACCTTTGACTCTATGGATCAAAACAAACTATGGAAAATTCTTAAGGAGATGGGAATACCAGACCACCTGACCTGCCTCATGAGAAATCTGTATGCAGATCAGGAAGCAACAGTTAGAACTGGACATGGAACAACAGACTGGTTCCAAATAGGAAAAGGAGTATGTCAAGGCTGTATGTTGTCACCCTGCATATTTAACTTACATGCAGAGTACCTCATGAGAAACGCTGGGCTGGATGAAGCACAAGATGGAATCAAGATTGTGGGAGAAATATCAGTAACCTCAGATATGCAGATGACACCACCCTTATGGCAGAAAGCACAGAAGAACTCTTGATGAAAGTGAAAGAGGAGAATGAAAAAGTTGGCTTAAAACTCAACATTCAGAAAACTAAGATCATGGCATCTTGTCCCATCACCTCATGGCAAATAGATGGGGAAACAATGGAAATAGTGACAGACTTTATTTTCTTGGGCTCCAAAATCACTGCAGATGGTGACTGCAGCCATGACATTAAAAGATGCTTGCTCCTTGGGAGAAAAGCTATGACTAACCTAGACAGCATATTAAAAAGCAGAGACATTACTTTGCCAACAAAAGTCTGTCTAGTCAAAGCATGGTTTTTCCAGTAGCTATGCATGAAGGTGAGATTTGGACTATAAAGAAAGCTGAGTGCCAAAGAACTGATGCTTTTGAACTGTGGTGTTGGAGAAGACTCTTGAGAGTCCCTTTGATTGCAAGGAGATCCAACCAGTCAATCCTAAAGGAAATCAGTCCTGAATATTTATTGGAAGAACTGATGTTGAAGCTGAAACTCCAAATCTTTGGCCACCTGATGTGAAGAACAGACTCATTTGAAAAGACCCTAATGCTGGGAAATATTGAAGGTGGAAGGAGAAGGGGATGACAGTGGATGAGATGGTTGGATGGCATCACCGAATTGGTGGACATGAGTTTGAGTAAGCTCCAGGAGTTGGTGATGGACAGGGAAGCCTAGCGTACTGCAGTTCATGGGGTCATAAAGAGGTGGACATGACTGAGCTGAACTGAACAGCCTCCATGTCCTTCTCTGAGTTCCTTTGGGGTGGGAGAGGAGGTGGAGACAAGGGAGGAGCAGTAACTATAGACCTCCTGGGCAGGTAGGTATATCCCCCTCAAGGGATATACATAAAATACCTTTGAGCTGTTTTGCATATACCAAAGCCCCCACCAGGTGGGAGAAGTTAACTGTATGGTGCTCACAAGGATAAAGACCTCAGACCAGTTGAGTCCAGAAACCTGGTGACGCTGACTTCTACTGGTACTACTGCCCCGGACCGTGTTCCATTCCCGGTCAGGGAAAGCCCTTTTTGGAGCTTTCCCTGTGGCTCAGTTGGTAAAGAATCTGCCTGCAAATGCAGGAGACCTGGGTTTGATTCTTGGGTTGGGAAGATCCGCTGGAGAAGGAAATGGCAACACACTTCAGTCTTCTTGCTTGGAGAATCCCATAGACAGAGGAGCCTGGAAGACTACAGTCCACAGGGTCCCAGGAGTTGGACGTGACTTAGTGATTAAACCACCACCCACTACCTTTGCCACCAGAAGAGTGTTGATGAGCTGGTCACGCCCTCTTTGAACCATTGGGATAAAAATCCTCACTACTCTCTCCAGGGCAGGACACAGCTTTGAGAGCCTGGGCCCACTGTGGCCTGCCGGGGTCCAGCCCCAGTGGATCCAGGGAATTCGAAGCGGGGACGGCGTCGGTGACCAGGAAACAATAACTTATTTAAATGTTAATTAAAGATATAAAGAGTGGTTAAATAAGGATAGCTCAGTGAGGAAATTCAGTAGAGAAAAGAGGCTGAAAACTTGGTTTACATGGAAAGCTAATAAGATTCCAAAATAAGGAATTTGCATCACCTACATAGGCCGCAGGCATCCTCCCATTCTCCCGAAGGAGAGGAGACACTAAGGCCTCCCCGGTCAGATCTTAGAAGCCCAGGCATAGTTAGTAGGCTTGACAAGCCTCCATGCCCCAGAAGGGAATTCAGCCAGAAGGTGAGAGAAAGAACGACATGGGGAGACCAAGTTTCGGTGAACAAGGCCTCGCACTTTATTTTCCAAAGTAGTTTTTATACCTTAAGTTGTGCATAGAGGACAATGGGGGAAGGGGTAGAGTCAGCAGTAAGCCAGGCTTTCTTCCTGCAAACTTATCATATGCAAAAGTTTAGGTGATTTACATCATCTTCTGGCCAGGGGACCTGTCAACATTTTAAGATCCTTTCTTCAGAAAACTTATTTTTCTCTAAAGGTGATTAAAGTCAGGCGCCACCCTCTGAAAGCATTAGATAAAGTTGCATTCCTATAGGGCAAAGGTGTGGTGGGCTATAACAAGAAAAGAATTAACTCAAGGGTCCAAGGTTACAAACATTAAAGCTACTACTTACATTCCTATACACCAATTATATTAATCAATACACTGCCAGGGACACAGTAGGCAAGGGACATGGAAACTTAGCAGCAAACATTGGCCCAACAAGTGAAAAACCCTTCACCAATACAATTTCTAATCAATCTTTTAACTGCTCAAAGGAATCTGTATTCAGACAGTTTAGAACATCTCATGCCTCTCACGGTTCTGAACTAAAACAGTCTTGTCATGTGCAGGAACTTTATTAACTGGAGCCATAAGTTAACTCTTTTTCAGAGAGAGGTGGTGGGAGACAGCCCCCCGTAAAGTCAGAGATGTAGGTGAGAGCACAAAGCAGTAAAGTAGGCAGACTCTGGTTTTGGGGGTAGATGCTCGAGAATTTCCAGGGGGACTCCTGAGGCTCGATCCCACCTTTGCGTATGCTGAGCCTCCTTCCTCATGACCTTTGCCACAGGCGGAGTTCCTCACGCTGGCTCCTGGCAGTGGCCCCCTTTGTCTGGCAAACTAATAAAGCTATTCTTTTCTACTTCACTCAAAACTCTGTCTCTGAGATGCAATTCAGTGTCATGGGTACAGAGACTAGATTCATCTTCAAAGGGAGGAAAGATGGGAGTGGGGAACTTTCATCTTAATGAACAGAGGCAATAGAGAAGTGATTTTCTAGATGAGATTTGTCACCATTAAGTGGACCAACTGCTCATGTCTCTTTTCCTTTCAGCTCAGGGCTGTCAACACAGCCACTCAGTCAGGGGCCAGCCCCAGAATCAGGCACACCTCGATTCAAGTCCTGGTCATGCCACTTAATGTGTAACCTTTGCTGACTTCCTTAAACTCTCTAGTTCTCAATCTTCTCAATATTTAAACCAGGAAATAGATTTTACCAACCTGCTGGAGTTTTTAGCTATAATGAGACCATGTATGTCTCATTGCTTAGCAGAGGTGCCTGTATAAAGTGCTTGGTAAGTGAAAATTATTAATATTTCTAAAAAAACAAAATCAAGTGAATCACCATTAAAATTTTAAATGTATCAGCATCCAAAGTACCTGAGAATAGAACACTAACCAGGATTAAAAAATCATCAAATTTTATCTGACACTACATATATTCTATCTGATAATGTGCTAAGTTGATGCAGTCATGTCTGATTCTTTGCGACCCCCCTGGACAGTGGCTTACCAGGCTCCTCGGTCCACAGGATGCTCCAGGCAGGAATACTGGAGTGGGTTGCCATGCCCTCCTCCAGGGGCTCTTCCCGACCCAGGGATTGAACCAGCCTCTGTCTCCAGCATTGGTAGGCAGATTTTTTTTTTTTTTTTTTACCACTGAGCCACCAGGGGAGCCCTATCTAATAATATATATGCATATATAATCAGATAACATTTGGTCATTTTAAATAACCAGACATTTATTATATATAGTATTATATATTATCAGATAAATTTTCCTTTAAGAGGCTCACACACTTAAAAGAGCTTTTAAGAGAAAATTCTTATAAATGTGGTTTGGATTTTGCCTTCTACTAAAATATTTGGAGGCTCTCAGTTAGCCTGCTAAATCCCTCTGTTGGTCCACCCTAGAGGAATGATATCCATTTCACCAGCTAAGCTTTATGGTAGGGCTCACTCAATTTTTCCTCCCTTGCTCAACAACATTTTGAAGAGACACGAAGCCATAATTAAGGAGGATATGAATGTCAGCTCTACTGTAAATAAAAAAAAACTACAATTTAAATTTTTTTTGGATGGGGAATGATTTTTGAAATCCAAATTAGCAAAAACTCTACCAGAGGCAACGGTTCAAGCAATGGCATTAAGTAAAACAATAATTTAGTGGAAATCAGGACGGATTTAGTCTCCCTCATCACCCCCACCCCAAATCTGCTTTTTGAGTTCTATTTGCCACTTTACCAGGTGTGTGGCCTTGGTCAAGTTACCTCTGATTTGTAAAACAGGACACATTGCTGATCTCGTAGGGGGTTAAGAGGATAAGATGGAAGTGAAAGTGCAAGGGTTAAGGAACTTTGGGTCTGAAACATCCTTCTCTTAATTTCCCTGGATAAAACACCCACAGAATAAGAGGATAAATAACAAGCCCTGATGTCACATGGCTGGCTGCCGTGTTCACAGACCCAGGGGAAGCCTTCTGTTCAGGATGAAATGGCTCCTCTACTGTTGGCAAACGAGTTTCATCCATCCAATGTGAAAGAAAGTTATGTTAAAAAAATGCAAAGACTAAAATAAATAAGAAGCCAGAGAGTGGGAAAACAGTACCAACAGGTGAAAAAAAGCATTATCTCTGTATTTGAAGCAAATTTAGGTAGACACGTGGAGGCAACATTATTGAAACAGTTGAATTCTTCAACTTGTTTAGAGTTGCTTCATTTGGGGGTTCTAAGTTAACAGGATGCTGTGGTAGACAGGCCACTTCTGAGCTGACCCTAAAGGATCCCCATCTCCTGGTGCTCAGGCTTTTGTGTAGCCTCCTTTCCTTGAGTTTGAGCTGGATCTGTTCACTTACTTCTAATTAATAGAATAGAGCACATCTGAGGTTATGTTATTAAAAACTGCTGACTTTCAAAGTATTGTTTCATTCCAGAAGATATGAATAAACATGTTTGAGGTGCTCAAGAGAAAAGAGGGGTAATCATGAATGTCTTAGGCAGCAATATGGACATTCAGGTACAAAGGCTGCAGGCAAACTGTCACAAGCATGCCAGGACTCGGGGTTCCAAAGCCAGGAACACCTACCAAGGCATCAGCTTCAGAAGCTAAAGAACTAGAGAACCACAGCTGCAGGCTTTGAGGAACATCAAATAGGCAACTACCAGTTTTTAGAAAAGTATATATGTACACACACATACTACAACTTATCAGATCAGATCAGATCAGTCACTCAGTCGTGTCCAACTCTTTGCAACCCCATGAATCGCAGCATGCCAGGCCTCCCTGTCCATCACCAACTCCCGGAGTTCACTGAGACTCACATCCATCGAGTCAGTGATGCCATCCAACCATCTCATCCTCTCTCGTCCCCTTCTCTTCTTGCCCCCAATCCCTCCCAGCATCAGAGTCTTTTCCAATGAGTCAACTCTTCTCATGAGGTGGCCAAAGTACTGGAGTTTCAGCTTCAGCATCATTCCTTCCAAAGAAATCCCAGGGCTGATCTCCTTCACAATGGACTGGTTGGATCTCCTTGCAGTCCAAGGGACTCTCAAGAGTCTTCTCCAACACTACAGTTCAAAAGCATCAATTCTTCCACGCTCAGCCTTCTTCACACTCCAACTCTCACATCCATACATGATCACAGGAAAAACCATAACCTTGACTAGACGAACCTTTGTTGGCAAAGTAATGTCTCTGCTTTTGAATATGCTATCTAGGTTGGTCATAACTTTCCTTCCAAGGAGTAAGCGTCTTTTAATTTCATGGCTGCAGTCACCATCTGTAGTGATTTTGGAGCCCAGAAAAATAAAGTCTGACACTGTTTCCACTGTTTCCCCATCTATTTCCCATGAAATTATGGGACCAGATGCCATGATCTTCGTTTAGTATATGTAAATAGATATGTATATCTGTATCTATACACTACTAAGGATAAAACTTAGTTCTGCAATCCTACAATCCCTTAGGACTAAATTAAAGATGGAAGGGAGAAAATTATGAAGAAATGGAGGGAGAAGGGAGATGCTCACTTTCTGCCATGTAGATGTTGAATAGCAACCCACTTCAGCATTGCTGTCTGGAGAATCTCACGAACAGAGGAACCTGCTAGGCTACAGTCCACGGGGTCACAAAGAGTCAGACATGACTGAAGTGGCTTAGCACTCACACAGAGAATAAAAGAACATGTTGGGGAGAGAGAATAAAGGGGAAGAAGAGGTTACCACCAAATGTCAGTACAGTTCATGGTAGAGACCCAACAGATAGTAACAAAAATGGAGAAAGAGAGAGAAAGAAGCAAGAAGAAAGAGAAAGGGAAGGAGGAAAGGAGAGAAGGAAGGGAGAGAGAGAAAGGAGAGAGAAAGAGAACAGGGAACAAAGGACATTCATACATAAAGGTATAAAAGTAACTATTACAACAAAAATTCAAAGTTTGCTAAATATCAAAACGTATAAGCAGAAGGAAATGAGCTGGTGGAGGAGTAGGTGGCTGTGCGTCCATCTTACTCCTGGATGCACCAGGAGCACACCTTTAGATACAGATCTCGCAGAACACCAGCTGAGTACTGGCGGGAGTCCCTGACCACTGAGAAGGAATATGTGCTGCTGCTGCTGCTACTGCTATGTCGCTTCAGTGGTGTCCAACTCTGTGCGACCCCATAGACAGCAGCCCACCAGGCTCCCCCGTCCCTGGGATTCTCCAGGCAAGAACACTGGAGTGGGTTGCCATTTCCTTCTCCAGTGCATGAAAGTGAAAAGTGAAAGTGAAGTCGCTCAGTTGTGTCTGACTCTTAGCGACCCCATGGACTGCAGCCTACCAGGCTCCTCCATCCATGGGATTTTCCAGGCAAGAGTACTGGAGTGGGTGCCATTGCCTTCTCTGGAAGGAATATATAGATCCATGCAAAAGTGGTAGGATGAACAAAGGGGAAAAGAGGAGGAGAAGGAGACTGGACCCCATACCCAGAGAGTGGGGGGCTGAAGCAGGGCGAGGTTCCCGCCTGAGGGGCACTTGGTTGGGACGGAAGGGAAGACTTTGAGGCTTTCAGAGAGTGAAGCCATTGATCCCTGAATGGAGAGAGACCCGCAAAATCTGTGCCTCGGCCCCACATACTTGGGACAGGGAGACAAGTCTGCCAGAGTGCACGGCGGCAGGGAGCTGGAGAGCACTCCCCGGGAGGGCGGAACTCTGAGGTGAGGATGCCTTTGGAGGAGAGCCAGGTGCCCCTTTGTTCACCGAAGCACGATTTACAATACTGTGGATGCAACTTAGATGGAGGGATGGGTAAAGATACAATGGAATTTTAGTCAACCATAAAAAGGAATGAATTCGAGTCAGTTCTATTGAATTGAATGAACCTAGAGCCTGTTATACAGAGAGAAGTAAGTCAGAAAGGAAAAAATATCATATATTAATGCATATATATATATATATGGAATCTAATAAAATGGTAGTTATGAACCTATTTGAAGGCCAGGAATAGAGACACATACTTAGAGAACAAACTTGTGGACACAGCAGGGGAAGGAGAGGGTGGGATGAATTGAGAGAGTAGCATTGAAATATGTTCATTACCGTGTGTAAAATAAATAATGAATGGGAAGCTGCTGTATAACACAGAGAGCTCAGCCGGTACTCTGTGACACCCTAGAGGGGTGGGAGGGAGGTTCAAGAGGGAGGGGACACATATATACTTATGATTGAGTCACTCTGTTATGTGACAAACCAACGTAAGATTGAAAAGAAACTATCTGCCAATTAACAATTTTTTTAAAAATGTATAGACAGAAAGAAAGTAACAGAGACAAATAGAATAAAGGAAACCCATATACTGTATAAAAACACACACACTCATGACTTATAGAAATGTAAAACAATAGGACAGAACTGAAGTCAAATGTATCAATCACATCAATAAATAAATACAAATGGTTTTAACTCACCATTTAAAAAAAGACTTTCCAGAGATGGATTAATAAAGTCAAAGCTAAAAGTATGCCACTTACAAGAGATGAATCGAAACAAGATAATCATTTTGAAAGGTATAGAAAAAAGATACAAATGCAAGTAATAATAAATCAGGTGGCTATGGAAGAGGGCGAAGGACTGGAAACCCCGCAAATGCCCATTTGAGGGAGCTGGCTGGAGAAACTCGGGCACAGTGAGCAGTGGAGGCCGGCACAGCTGTGAAGAGAAAGTTGAGACCTCTGTTTACGTCCTTGTGGCCCTCCAGGATGCACTCTTAGGTGAAAAGTATAAGGCAGACAAAATGCTTGTAATACGTGACCTGTCATTTACGAAAGGATGTGAACACATGCACACGCAAGCACACGCACACACTGAAAGGTAGATTTAGAAAACACACAATGCAAATACAAATGAAGCAGCAAGTGTATATTCAGAAGTGTGTGTATATATACCCATATACGCATATTCATATTCAGAAACATAATGGAAAGATCAACCATAATTTTAAAACGTTTCCTTACAGAGGAAGAGTGATCCACGTGGATGGCCAGGGATAGGAACTAGACTTCTCTGACTATACTGTTTTTCGCAGGTTTGACTTAGGAAACACATACATATTTTACATAAAGATATGACAAAATTAGATGTAAAATAAATTCCTAAAATGCAGAGTTAAATGAAACAAATGGGCCTGAACAGTGTATGCAGTTGGCATAACCACACAGAGGGAAACATGGCAACTGACTTCAAAAGACTAACGTCACTTGGGGGATATTTCTCTCCAACCATCGCAACATCATGAGATCCTGAATATAGTCAGGAGAAAACATCAGACAATAGGGCAGCTAGTGACTCCCTCCCAGGGCTGCCTTTTAAGGCACAGGTCAGGTCTGGGTCGGAGAAGGCAATGGCAATCCACTCCAGTACTCTTGCCTGGAAAACTCCATGGACGGAGGACCCTGGTGGGCTGCAGTCCATGAGGTCGCTAAGAGTTGGACACGACTGAGCGACTTCACTTTCACGCATTGGAGGAGGAAATGGCAACCCATTCCAGTGTTCTTGCCTGTAGAATCCAAGGGATGGGGGAGCCTGGTGGGCTGCCATCTCTGGGGTCGCACAGGGTCGGACACGACTGAAGCGACTTAGCAGCAGCAGCAGGTCTGGGTAACTGGCTGTGTGCTAAGTCTCTGGGCCAGCTGACAGTTGGGATCTCCAGCACCGGCACAGACTGGGTGACTAGTATTAATCAAATAAACCAATCAGTAACCAAATTAATTAATAAATGGAAATGTTTAACCTTTGGGGACGTGGGTGTTTTCAAATTCAAATCCCAGAGTAAACCTGTGCTGAAAAGTCCTTGAATCTAAGTCACTAAAAGGAAACAGTTGAGTGTTTTCAAAGTCTGGGAAGTTTGATCTTGGAAAAAAAAAAAAAGGACAAACTTTCAAGTGCTTCCTTTGTGCAGCCCCACTCCCTGACACCTCATTAGTTCTCACTGATTCAGGAAAATTCAGACACGTTCCCACAGGGCGATTAATTAGAGAAGTCTCTAGAGAAGTCTCTGAGAGAGCGAGCGGGAGACGTACTGGCTTGGTTGATGGCAAGCTTTGTATCCATCAGCTCCTTTCTTCCCAGACTGAGAAAACAACTAATTCTGCATGGGGGGATCAGAAAGCAGAGGAAAGAGCTGACTTGGGTCTGAAGAATAAGTAGGAATCTGACAGGTAATGGTGGACTGCAAGCCAGGGTTGAGTATTCCAGGAAGAGGGCACACCCTGTGCAAAGGCACTGGGGCTTGATGTATGTATTCTGTGAACACTGTATTGGAACTTTGTGCTGGGAAGGGACTTGAGGAGCATGATTAGACATTACAGTCCACTCACTTAATCAGAAGGAAGTTGTCAGACCCTTTTCTTGGGAGAAAAGTGGCCACAGCTCCCATAAAGGGGAGGGGATAGTTGAAGAAAATTGCCATTTTCTGGGTCTTGCATTGTGCAAAGCTCTTCCCACAGCTTCTCATTTAACCCTTACCACCCTGTGAGAAACATTTTATTATCCCCATCATATAAATGACCCAGACAAGGGCCCAGAGGTCACCTAAAAAGTGGCAGAGCTGGGCTTTTCCTTTGGGTCTGTCTCTAAGGCACACACTCTCCCCAGTCTACCCAGCAGCCTACTGATGGACAGAAAGAGGAACGCAGTGGGGACAGGGGCTCCCTCTGCAGCTCAGAGCAGTTGGACCCAACATCCTTCACTTCCCATCCTCACTCAGCCCCGACCAGAGATGTGAATTTGAGCAAGCCACTCCTGAGCCTCAGTTTCCTCGTCTGGATAATGGGGAGCTCTAGTAAATGAGACCTACCCTCTGTCACCTGTCAGACCCCCAGGGACAGGTCACCGTCACATTGCTGCAGAGGTGCGAAGGATCACAACCTTACCAAGACAGAACAGCTCAGCATCCAAAGCCCCCAGGACAAAGCACCCACCACCCTCTCCAACACCGACCACTCCTTGAGCCCACCTTCTACAAGCTCCAGAGACAGCAGACAAGGGGTTAAGAGAAAAGCAGTGACAGCCAGCAGCTCCCTCCCTCCCATGAGCCTGGTGATTAACAGCAACGAACAGACTTACCAGGGAGTATTAGGGCAAAATGATTAATGAATCTAACAGGCACCCAAGTTTTAACGAAGCAATGCTTGCTTTCCTACCTCTGAATTCTGAAATTCATCTCTGAGGACTCGGGCCAAACTTGGGAAAGGAGCACCCAGCCAAAAGCAACCCCATCACCATCCTCCCATCCAGGAGGACTGAGCTCAATCAGGAGGCCTGTTGTGTTTGCCTATAGGGAAAACAAACAAACAAACAGGCAAACAACTCCTGCTATAACACAGGAAATGGTCTCCATTTCTCTACAGGCCAGGTGTCCTAGGATTCCTAACAGATTTGTTGTGGCGTCTGGTGACAGGCAGATGGGCTGTGTGGGAAGTCTGCTGGGGCCCGGATCCGGTGCTTTGCTCTGCTGAAGAGGGAGATGTGGGTTTTGAACGAGGGCTGAGGACAGAATGACCGGGCATTGTCAGCAGAGTGCAGGACAGGGCATCAGAGCTCAGGATGTCCCTACTGACATGGGAGGCCTTCCCCTGGGAGTCTGTGCTTGTCTTGCTGGCGGCTGGGAGTTCCTGTTCATCTTTTGTGCCTCACAGGGTAAACACAGACCACCAGTGTCCGCGCACTTCATGGATCCAGGGGAAATCCTGAAGTGAGAACACGAGGAAACCTACTACTCATTGTTCAAATCATCTTCCTTTCCTGGAAGGGCTTCTTCTGATGGGCATCACGTGTTCTACTTTAATGCACCCCTCCAGTTTCTCCAGTGGTTTCCACAGGACTGCACCCACAGGGGCATTCTGTAAAGAGGCCAGTTTTCCATTGCCCTCTGTCTGACCATATGGCCAGGCCATTGGCCCTGCCTGTGAGTTGGTAAAAACCCCAATGTAGGGGCCAAGAGCATGCAAATCAGTCCACTACGCTGATTCGTTTTGACTTTCTATCAGTGTGGAGGCCTTCCAAACAGGAAGCTGCCCACCTTCAAAAGAGGAACTGCTGTACACACGGCAGGTAACTCTCTGTTGGTCAGGGAGGGCTGTTCATAGGGCACTGCCCAAGGATTTGGTGGCCAAGGATGAGCAGCTCCTCACATGGTTCCAGAGTCAGCTTAGGGAAGAGAGCCTCCCTTCCCTGCCGTGAGAACCATCTCCTCACACTCCCTGGCAGCATGCTCCTGTGATAGCTGTTTCCATCTTAGAGTGGAGCACTCCTGGGCACTGGCCTCCCCCTCACAGCATTTCTCCATCCTCATCAAGTCATTTCAGGTTTCAAGATGATTTTATGCCCTTCAGTCCTAGGAGATTTCAATGAATGCTCAGTAGCAAGCTAGAACTTGTTCTCAAATGGAAATTCTCTGGTCCAGAGTCCCAGCAGGTGTCACTGGGATGTAGACATTCCTAGATTTTTGCCATAAGCCTCAGTCTGCACATCATACAAGCTACCATATAAAGAATTTGTTATACTAGCATTCCAGCTTCTCTTCTATACTGTGTAGACTTGGGGAAACTTACTGGTTTCCATGTAGCATGTCCAATTAATATTTCTTGAAAGGTAGATTTTATATGCTTTCTGTTCCACAATACTAGGTAGGGGAAGCTAGATTCTCCAGGTAGACATTATCTATCTCCATAATACATTAAGGTAAAAGAGTTACAACTACGTCACATAAAGCCCCTTTAACAGACTAATTTTCATCCAAAGTTTAATATCAGATGACAACTACAAACTGGGTCCCTGGACCTACCATACTACTGACCCACTGGCTACAAATCAGGGATTCTCACATGCCCTCATGTTTAGTAGTTTTCTAGAACAACTCATGGCAAGCACTACACTTACAAGCTTATGATAAAGGATATACTTAGGGAGAGGTCTCAGAGGGACACAGAGCCCCTGTGCCGTCTCCCACGGACTCAGGACACGTTGTCCTCTCTTCGTGTTGATGCACTCACAAACCGGGAAGCTCCACTGAGCTTCGGTGTCCACAGTTGATACTCCGGTCTTATTACAAGCCTGACTGATTAAATAACTGACAACAGATTGACTCAATATCCAGCCCCTTCCCTGGAGGTTGGGCTGCTGAGAGTCCCGATCCTCTAACCACATATTTGGCTTTTCTGATGACCAGCCCCGATCCTAAAGCTACCTGGGGACTCACACGAGTCACCTTATTTGTATAGACATTTATAGCACTCGAGGTTTTTGAAGCTCTGTGACAGGAACAGGGGACAAAGACCAGATATTTTCTTTTTATTATGCTGCACTGACAGATACATTAGCAGCACAAATCCAGACAATAACATAATATTTGTATTAATGAATTGCCTAACACATCTCTATAATCCTCTTATAACTACTGTTTTTAATTACAGCACGTTGTAATTTTTTTTATCAAAACACCCAGAAGATAATCCAGCGTTTCCACTATCATAGTTGAAGAAATTAGATTTTTATTATTGTCAGTTATGACTTTTTTTTTTGGCTTCACAATTCTATTAGTCACTTCCTGTAATTTTGAAATGTTTTTAGCAAATTTGGGGAAAATCATGTTTGGTTGTGGGTATTTTGCTTTTATATTCTTCAAAAGTCAGCTTAAAGATTTGGAAAAAATTTCCACACGCTAGCATCTGGCTCTGTACACTTCAATCCCAATTAATTACAGACGTCCTGTGCTGGGTACCAAAGGACATTTGTATTTCTGTGAAACCTACCATAATGTAAACAAGTCACACTAGGTGAGTCAGTATTCTGGAGGCTATTCTAATAGCAAAGTAGCTACCAATAACAACATGTGGAAGTGACTGTGGAAGATGAATCTATCCCACTAAGATCACCTAGGGATTCCCAGGCGGTGCAGTGGTAAAGACACCGCCTGCCAATGCAGGAAGAGTAGGCGATGACACCCCACTCCAGTACTCTTGCCTGGAAAATCCCATGGATGGAGGAGCCTGGTAGGCTGCAGTCCATGGGGTCGCTAAGAGTCGGACACAACTGAGCAACTTCACTTTCATGCATTGGAGAAGGAAATGGCAACCCACTTCAGTGTTCTTGCCTGGAGAATCCCAGGGACAGGGGAGCCTGGTGGGCTGCGGTTTCTGGGGTCGCACAGATTCGGACATGACTGAAGCGACTTAGCAGCAGCAGCAGCAGCCAATGCAGGAGACACAAGAGACATGGGCTGGATCCCTGGATTGGGCAGATTCACTGGAGTAGGAAATGGCAACCCACTCCAGTATTCTTGCCTGGAAAATTCCATGGACAGAGGAGCCTGGTGGGCTACAGTCCACGGGGTCACAAAAAGTCAGACACAACTGAGCACAAGACCATCTAAGTGTGTCCCCATGTTAATTTATCTTCATTGGATCCCTGGACCACTCTAGCTATGCTACACGAAGGGAAGGAAGATAGAGGTGAAATTGAGTGGGAGAAGATGGTAGTCTTAACTGATGGTGGGTTAAATATATTACTTTCTCAAAGTGCCCCCAAGAGATCTTAGTCCCAGGCCTTAGAAGGGACCTGTGCAAGGAAGGGGTGCTTAAGCTTATCCTTAGTGGTCTACCAAGGGGTTCAGAGAGTGCCCAGTTTGCCCAGCAAGAAGGACTACTTTATCACCAACCTCATTTAGCTTTGCTGGAGCATGGTTGTAGAGTAACGCAGATCCACTTTTAGTTGGTTTTACTGTTTAAATTCTCTGCACACAGTTTACCCCTTTATTGCCTGTCCCCAAAGCAGAGGACTCCCACCACCCCACCCTTAATGTCACTGTTAAAACTTCATTAACATCATAGTAAAGTTACTTCTGTTGCCCACCCCGGTGCCCCACCCAGCATTTCCCACCTGCCACTGCATCCTCTATAATGGCAGCCTTGAGTCCAAGACAAAGACAGGAGACAACAAAATTAGCCAAGAAGATAGCAGTTCATCTCTGGGGAGCATACAGGCTTTAGGAGAGTGGAATGGTTGAGTGTGTGTGTTCTGCAGCCAGAGTACCTGGTTGATTTCCAGTGCATCCACTCGTCAATCATGGGACTGTGAGAAACTTATTTTACCTCTCTGTACCTCAGCTTTGTCATCATTAAGGTGAAGATAATTAGTTTCTACTTCATAGAGTAGTGTGTGTGTGTATAAGAATCAAATGCAATATTGTGTATTTTCAAGCAGAGAGGCCTGCAAAAATTCAAGGAAACATGGCACATTGAAGGAACTAAAGCAAGGTCCACATAGCTCTGAGAGCAGGAGGAACAATGCAAAAGAGTCTAGACTTTATCATATGCTTACAAATTTTGGTCTTTATTATAAAAGTAATGAGAAATTTGGGGACTTTGTTTTTTGGAAGAAAGGGTAGAGGCTTGATGACATTGAGAATTATGACCTCTTGTATTAACTACAACATAAGCTATTTGGCCTAAGAATGGAGACCACTTGTGTTAACATGATTTATGTTGCTTGGAGAAGATCAATAAGCAGGGACTTCCCTGGTGGTCCAATGGCTAACACTCTGCACTCCCAATGCAGTTGGCCCAGGTTTGATCCCTGGTCAGGGAAGTAGATTCCACACACCACAGCTAAAGACCCTGCATGCTGCAATGAAGACCTAAGATCCCAGGCGCCACAACTGAGACCTGGAGTGGCCTGAATAAATAAATAATTAACAAAAAAATCAACAAACAAGTCCACTGTCTGCTTCAGGAAATTCCTGTAAATCAATTGTTCCAATACAGTATTTACCTTGGACAAACACCTTGCTTATCCAGCAACAGTTGACTTACTAAGACCTGTTTCAAGACCCTATCTCACTACATCTACCAACCCCACTCTGTCACACCACTAATTTTGCCTACCCAGTGAGTTTCTCACCTTGAAAAGACTGCCTCATACTCTTAAACCCAGACCCTCAAACCCTGTGAATGTATTCTTACATCCCTCTTCTGAGAAACTGTAAGGATTTTTTCTAGATGGTGCTCTTCATTACTACAGCTAGTCATAATAAGTTTTGCCTTTCTTTGCCACAGGATGTCTGGTGATACCTTGGGAAGTTAACTACATGATCAAATTTTGGAAAATTCTCTTGGACTGCGGCAGGAGAGTGGATAGAAGGGGAAAAGGATGAAAGTGGAGAATCTCAAAGCCTATTTACATCAATGGAGGCTAGAGACATCCACGGGCTTGACTTTCTACTCTACTCCTCTCCCCACCATCTCCTCCACTCTGAGGATATGGATATCCAAAATACACCTCCTATAGCCAGGAACTATCAAGATTCCCTTGTAGCTCAGTTGGTAAAGAATCTGCCTGCAATGCAGGAAAACTGGGTTCAATTCCTAGGTCAGGAAGATCACCTGGAGAAGGAAATAGCAACCCACTCCAGTATTCTTGCCTGGGAAATCCCATGGACTGAGGAGCCTGGTAGGCTACAGTCCATGAGATTGCAGAGTCAGACAAGACTTAGCAACTAAACTACCAATCATCTTCCTCAGCTGCAGCAATGAGATCACTATCAACAACAAATACAACACGAATGGGAAAATTAGTAAGGAATTTACCAAAGAGGCAACAGCATAGAAAGGACCCTGAGGATCCTTATCTAGAAGACCTTTATTTATATACTAATTTAGCCAGCAAGTCAATCAACAGAGCTCTTCTGAACATCCATGTTCCAGACTTTTGAATTATTTGGGAAACAGAGATGAACTGGAGACATGCTCGCAAATCTGGAAGAGCTTCTATTCCTTCAAGGAAAATGAACCCATAAAGAAACAACCCTGATGCAGGGTGGGAAGGGCTAGGCTAGGATGGCTAGGTGCAGAGGCTTGGAGGAGAGGAGCCAAGGGCACAGGTCAGGAGGACATGTATGGTGGCATTTGAATGTCAGGAAATGAGGGTAGACCATCTGTGAAAAATCAGGTGTTGAGTTTCAAATAGAGCAAATGCCTCCTCTGTTCAACTCAATCATCTGTGCCAGGCTCTTTAGAGGCAAAGATAAAGACAACACAATTTCTGGCCTGGGTGGTGGGGATGGAGTAGAGGTGATGGTACAGTATGAAGTGGTCCAGGGGATATTTCCAAGGCTAAGATCTTGGGAGATCCACTAACAAGAACAGAATGAAAGTCTCTTCCCCTCTGGAAGGTTGTGAGTGTACCCACCATCTCAGACTGGGGTATATGGCAGGAAATCTATGAATACATGGCAGAATGAATGATGCCATCAAGAGAAGAAACATTTTATGTGTTTGTTTCCCTCTTAGCTGGATTTCTAGTAGAGCTTTAGAAATCTCTAACAGGATTTGTAATAACAATTTCTGCATTACTATAGCCCTTCTCAAGGCTGAGCATTTGATTCCTACTGTAAATCCTTCAGAATGGAGAGTGGGAATGATGCTGCCCTGTAAATGGAAAAGAAGACTAAGACCCCAAGATAGAGTTTCAGAATGAGTCTTACCAAAGCCAAGTCTCAAGTTCAAATTTCCTGGGACCCAGATAAGGACTGCAGGCTTCTTCATGCTTATATGCATAGTCTACCCATAGGTCTCTGCTCCTATCTTGGTGCGAATAGCAGTGGGATATTGGACCCTAAGAACACACAACCATGCTCTTCTGAAGCAAAGGGCTGTGATGCAATGGAAAACCCATGAGCCTGAAGACCAAAAAGCTCAGGACCCTAACCTTTCCCTGCTGAGGCATGTACCCTCCAGCAAGTAACTTCATCTCCCTAAATCTCAATGAAGATTCTCCCAAATATTTTAACTGGGGGGAAAGTCATGTTCCCAGCCTTCCAAGGTTCTCTAAGAATAAAATCAGTGGATATGAGGCTGTTAGCCAAGAGTAACACTGAAAGTGAAAGTTTCTCAGTCATGTCCAACTCTTCGCGACCCCATGGACTGGAATTCTCCAGGCCAGAATACTGGAGTGTAGCCTTTCCCTTTTTCAGGGGATCTTCCCAACCCAGGGATCGAACCTAAGTCTCCCACATTGCAGGCAGATTCTTCATCAGCTGAGCCACAAGGGTAGAGAACATTTACTTTAAACTTACAAAATAATATCCCAGGCACTGGGTTAACCCCTTCACATGTACTGTATTTTCTCATTTAGTCAGGTCACCAATTGTATAAGGCAGATGTTATTATTATCATACCTTTATGGATGAATAAATTAAATCTGGTGCTGTAAGTTACAGTTGGGTTAAGTTACCCCAAATCACATGTATGGCAAGAAGCAGAGCTGGAAGGGATTCCAGAGACTTTGTTCATCATCAGTTGAGCTGCAAGGTGCTGTTCACATGGAAATTGATGATTTGCTTTAGGGGTTGGACCTGAATTAAGAGCATCAGACTCTAGCTCTTCTGCCTTTTTGTTTCGTTTTTGGTTTGCGCTCTTGAGTTACAGAGTAAAATCTGCTGTTTATAGGTGCACAGTTCTATGAGTGTTGACAAAATGTATCTAGTCCTGTCACCGTCACCATCATCAGGCCCATTTGCATCACCCCAGACATTTTCTTTGTGCTCCCTGGACATCAGCCTCCTCTTCTAACATTCCCTGATAACCACTGACCTGATTTTCTCCCCATGAGTTTGAATTTTCCAGACTATCATATAAATGGAATACAACTACAGAGCCCTTTGAGACTGGCTTCTGTCACTCCAACAGAAGCCATTTGAGAATCCCCCAGGCTATTCCATGTACCAAGATTTTCCTCTTATTGCTGAGTAACATTCCCAAGTATGGATGAACCTCTAGCTCCCCTAAAGAGTGCTGAAAACCTCCATTTTCCAGTAGCCTACGGGGATAAATGCTCTGGCTCAGACGATAAAGAATCTATCTGCAATGCAGCAGACCTGGGTTCGAACCCTGGATGGGAAAGATCCCCTGGAGTAGGAAATGGCAACCTATTCCAGTGTTCTTGCCTGGAGAAATCCATGGGCAGAGGAGCCTGGTGGGCTATAATTCATGGAGGGGCAAAGAGTCAGACAGGACTGAACAACTAATACTTTCACAGTTCCCCTGGTTTCAGGGAGTGGGTCTCTTAGATCTGAGCATGAAGCTGGTTTGAGAGGACAATCTATCTTAGGGACAAGAAATCACTTTCTCCCTGTCTTCTTTCATCCTCTGAGAGCAGAGTGGACACTGAGACCCCAGGTGCTCATCTGGAGTGTAGAAGATGGGAGCATGGGGTATGCAAGAGAAGGGATGGACACAGTGAGCTCTGTGTGCAGACTAACTCGTGTTCCCTCGTCTTTCTCTCCTTTTCTTCTTCTCTATTTGCATTCCTGTCCCTGATAATTTCTTATCCTCATCAGGGAGGACTGGAAGGGGCAGGGTTCCCGCACAGCACAGGATATGACTTTATCACTAGGCTAACCCTTCTGTTAGCTACTTAGCTAGCTAACTAACTAACTGCAGAGTTTACAAATCCTCAGGCATTGGGCTCTGGAGTTGAGCTCTGGTCTCTGGGTGCCACTGTGACAATAGATGGCACAATTGACAAATTGCAACCACTAAAAATAAGCTCCAGTCACCTGGTCTCACTTCTTTAAGTGCATGGCTTCTGTGCTGGATCCAAAAATCTCAGTAATTAGCGTTAAAAGCCTCATTTGTGGGAAGAGGTGTGGTGGGAGGGCTACCCGTAGGCGGAAGGCCCGGGGAAGAGAAGCTGGTTGAAATGACAACTCCTTGAAGGAAATGGAGCTTTGAAAGGAGGGGAGAGAAGAAAGAAAAAAGCAAAGGGGTGAGCTTCACAGTGATGGGGAAGAGGTGCTAAAAATAGCAATGCTCTATGAGGAAGTAAGAAAACCAGCAGGAGGAGGCAGGTGGCCTTTCATGGGGTGGACTGTTTGGAATGAGTGCAGGAGGGAAAATGGCTTGTTTTGTAAGTGATGTTCCTATCACCGTATTACCCAAGCTATGAGGCCAAAGTTGACCTTACTGCCTCCTGCTCCCTCTCTCCACTGCTCACTGAGTCCTTTCCATTCTGCCTCCTAAATGCCTCTCCTACTCACGATGGCCACTGCATGCATCATCTTTCACCTGGATCCATCAAGGGCCTCAGGGTCTCCTACCCTCTGATTTCTCCCGTTCCTTCATCCATTTCCTCTACTCAACTGACTGAACTGCTCTGCCACTTCCCTGCTAAGAAAAACATGCTGAGAATCTCCCAACCACCCACAAAACCAAAACTCCAGGCATTTCAGACTGTTTTGAATGTAGTCCCAAATTACCAGTCCAGTCTTATCTCCCTTCAATTCCCACTCTGCTCCCAGGTCGTACACTGGTGGGCCAGGAGGTGAATATGGTCCTCGGGTATGTTCTGCTTGATACTTGAACGTTCCAAAAAGCTAAAAATGTCACATGCAAATCTTGTTAGGTTTTGTTGTTGTTTTCACTTTCCTTGAAAAATTGGAAGACTCAGCAACACTGAGCCCACATTCCACCATGAAACATTGGCAGACTCAGCAACACCGAGCCCGCATTCCACTATGGTGGCATTCTTTAGTTGGCCCCAGTCCCGACCACTGTCTAATGAAATCAGCTTCACTTATCGCCATAACCTTTTTGACCCTGTCGACAATGAAATTTGAGACCCCCAGCTCTCTACTAATTTCAGAAAGTATTATGGATTGGCAATCTGGCACCAAACTTTGACCAAGCCTGGGGATATCTGGATGAACTCTGGCCTGTGCAGGCTGGCACATGACGTCCTGGGGCACTGAGATGGGGAAAATAGCGCCTGGCTCTATAGGCTGCAACCTGACACTGTGAAAGTCCTCTGTCTGGGGTACAGTCTTTGCCATTCCATCAGGTAAAGCAGCTTTCCTGAATGAAGCTTTCCTGGCACCCTCCTGTTAGGATTAATCCCAGGAACCAGGGCCTTCTCCATGGCCTCGTGATTATGCTCAATCCCACCTAAGACCTCACCTCTGCCTTGTGTTTTATTCTGTTCTAAATATGCCAAGATTTGGGCGTATGTCACATCCATTTGCTTCCCCTACTCAATGTTCACACATCCTTAAGACTCATTCCTCACACATAATAGGTACTCAATAAAGTTTTTAATGAGACCAATTCAGAAACAACTAAGAATTCTCAAAGTAGTTTTTTACTAGAAGACAGAAAAAAAAAAAAGTTTAGATTCCCAATTTGTATGTCTTTTTGTAGAGAACTTGCATTAGAGAGAGATCATAGAATTGGAAGTACAGTAAAACCTTTTTGATTTAAAATAGTTAAAGAGTGTGGAGGAGTGGATATTAATTGTGCGTGCGTGTGTGTGTGTACACGTGTAAAAGACTAAAGTTTGAAACTACTTTAAGAGAATAAATTACCCTTTAGATTTAGATGTTGAAAGTGTGTTGATGTGTTTCTGTTTCTGTGAACATACCTTGTATTTCAGCTTTGTGGTAAAATTAAGTGGGTTTTATTTCTTAAGCCTCCTCAATTTGTCCTTCATGTGCCTCTTGACACGAGAAGGGGCCGAGTCAACTGTTCATCCATGGTTCAGGTAAACGTACTCTCCAACATACCTTTAGAACCTGGTCTCTGCTTTCCCAAAAGACAACTTCTTATCCAATAATCCTTTTAAGATACAGGAGGAAAGGACCATTTCTCATCCATTCCCTGCCCAGTAGTGCTTTGTTAACTGAGTGAATTCATAAAAACATGAGAATGTATACGAGTACAAATGTGGTTCCCACTTTGATTTAACCATCAGAGATGTGATGCTTTCACTCAACAGAAGGGCTCTGAAATCATGGGGATTTCCAAAACTGGGGTAGACCAGGAGGGGAGATGTTTTCAGGCCTGGGTATGTGTGCTGAGGGTGAGGTTGGGTGTTGCAACCCTAGCACCATGTGGAAAGGAGTACAGAAAATGTTCTTGTGTATGTTTTTCAATATGACTAGCCTGGGGAATATTGATCTTAGAGTAAAATTTTATGTGACAAAATCTTTTTTATTCCCTGTTCAATTTGTTGATTAGTTAGTGACATGTAACTGCAGGAGACTGGATGCATTTTATTATGATTGTCCTAGGATTATTTAATACTCCTAAGAAAAGATCCATAGAATTCTAATTAAAATTATTATGAAAAAATCTTTATAATAACCTTAGGAAAAAAATTTAAATTACACACAATCCGTTGCTCTGTCAAATAAGTTGTTTTCATTTCTCTAGTTTTCCTTTAGTCTTTGTACATTGTTGTTATTTAGGTGCCTATTTGTGTCTGACTCTTGTGCAGACCCATGGACTGCAGTTGCCTACCAATCTCTTCTGTCCATGGGGTTTCCCAGGCAAGGATACTGGAGGGGATTGCCATTTCCTTCTCCAGGGGATTTTCCTCACCCAGGGATCAAATCCGTGTCATGTGCATTGGCAGACAGATTCTTCACCACTGAGCCACCAGGGTAGCTCAATATTTGTACATATGCAGACATAATTATGCATATCTCACTAGAAATTTCTATGATGTAGTAGTCCTCAACATTGTTACATACATATTTTATTTTATTACTTGATAGTTTTAATAATTATCCCATAGAATATATTTCAATAAATTGATGTGAGTCATTTAAGCTATTTCCTATAGCTAGACATTTAAAAATAAAAGCTTCAGAAATTTTCCTATTATTAAATAATAACTTTTTTCTGCATTGAAAGTTTTAAGCTGTGGTTATTTATGTTATTGATAGCTTATGGTGAATGATGTTGGATTTGTGATCTCCAAAGAAGATTTAACTTCGGGACCAGGGACCAGGCTTGATCACTCAGGAGCTTTTGTGTAGCAGAGTTTTCTTAAAGTATGAAAGGGACAGAGAAAGTTTCTGACATAGACAACAGAAGGGGGTGGAGAATGCCCCATTCGCTAGCCTTTAGCAAGGGAATTATATGCTTTTTTAATTAGTTATTACAATAAATCAAAAGAATGTCTCAAGGTTGTAAAAATTTTACCAGACCCACTCCCATAATTTACACTTTAAGATAACAGGATTAGAATTTAATAATAGAAAGATTTTACCAGACCCACTCCCATAATATACATTCTAAGATATCAGGATTAGTCAGAAGGTTTTCAGGAAGGAGAAACTGTCCTCAAGCAGGATACATTGTTGTTATATAATCCTTAGTACAGAGTTTAAACTGGGTTGTGTTATGTGACTAAGACTAAGGAATGTAGAGAGAAAAAAAAAAGAAGAAGAAATGGTTGTCCTTTCCTCCTTGAGAATTCCAGACCCCTATCTCCTCCTCCGGGACCCTGGACTTCTTATCAATCTGCCTAGGAATTGACTCTCTCATATGGTAGCAAAAAAATGTTCTCCAAATTAAACATTCAAGCTGATATACTTGTACTCATTTCCTCAGTTCAGTTCAGTTCAGTCTCTCAGTTGGGTCCGACTCTTTGAGACCCCATGGACTGCAGCACGCCAGGCTTCCCTGTCCACCACCAACTCCCAGAGCTTACTTAAACTCAGGTCCATTGAGTCAGTGATGCTATCCAACCATCTCATCCTCTGTTGTCCCTTTTTCCTCCTGCCTTCAATCTTTCCCGGCATCAGGGTATTTTCCAGTGAGTCAGTTCTTCCCGTCAGGTGGCCAAAGTATTGGAGTTTTAGCTTCTGCATCAGTCCTTCCAATGAACATTGGAAACATTCATTTCCTAGGACTATTATAACAAAGTACTATAAATTGGGTGGCGTAAATGACAGAAATTTATTCTCTCACATTTCTAGAGACTAGAAGTCTGAGATCAAGGTGTCAACAGGGCCATGTTCCCACTAAAGACTAGGGAAGAATCCCCTCTTGCCTTTTCCAGCTTTTGGTGGCTCGCAGCACTTCCTGGTGTTCCTTGGCATGTAGCTGCATTGATCTAACTTCTGCCTTCATTTTCACATGACCTTCTCCTCTATGTTTCTGTGTGCCTTCCTTTCTTGTAATGACACCAGTTACTGGATTTGGGCCCACCACCTAGGATGACTTCACCTCACAATCCTTTATTAATCACATTTATGAAGATCCTGGGGCTTCCTAGGTGGTGCAGTGGTGAAGAATCTGCCTGCCAATACAGGAGACACAAGAGACCTGGGTTCAATCCTTGGGTCAGAAGGATCCTCTGGAGTAGGAAACGGCAACCCACTCCAGTATTCTTGCCTGGAAAATTCCATGGACAAAGGATCTTGGAAGGCTAAAGTCCGTGGGGTCACAAAGAATTGGACATGACCGAGCACACACACACACACACAAAGATCTTACTTACAAATAAGTTCCCCTTCCCAGGTACCAGAGGTTAAGACTTGAACATATGTTTTTGGAGAATATTGTTAAAGTTGTTACCAAGTCCAAGTTCAGGCTGCTCACAGCACAACAGGCCAGTAACCATGAGGTAAGGCATTGAGGCAAGGAAGAGCGACTTTATTCAGAAAACTGGGTGTCCGAGAAGATGGCAGACTACAGTCCTGGAGTACCATTTTATTGGGGTCTGGATACCTCTGTCTTTTATAGAAAAGAGAGAGGAGGAGCTGAGGAAAGAAAGTAAAAAGGCCGTCAGTTTTACAAAACATGCCCTGGTCTGGCCCGCCTTGAGAAGGGAACCTGTTAACTTCTTCTTTCCTGAAGCCATCCATGGTGGGCAGGGTCAGGGTGTTTCCTTGCAGGCAGGACAAAGGCACTTTAGTTTAATATTCAGACAGAGATACAGGGTCCCCCCCACCCCGCAAGCAGGTAATGACATACACTTGTAGCCATAGACAGCATCTTTCTAGTGATTATAGTAACAAAAGGAACAGGAAGCAAATGTTAAAGAAGAGATCCAGAATGAAGAGTCTGTTCTTCCCTGCTACAAAGTCGCTTCAGAGCTTTACTCCAAAATATTTTGAGGTCCCTGGTATTGTAGGTAGGAACCAAGAGTTCAGCCATCATTCTTCCCAAGAGACAGGCACAAGGGGCAGAAAGCAAGTGGATCCTAAAATGCAGGCTTCCTACTTTCTGAGAAGGGCAGTACGAGAAAGCTGGGCTGCAGTGAGACTCCTAAGGCTAGACTCTTGCCATCCCCTGAAGCCGGAAGAAGGAAGTTGCAAGGAGGACAGAAGATGACTGCTCTGCCCCCCAGTTCTAACTCCACCTGCCCTCAGTCTCCTGGAAGAGAGGAATGGAAGACGAAGATGCCAGAGACCAAGCGATGGTCCTTGCTCACCCCGTTCCATGGAGCAGGGCAGCTAAGGATCACGGAGGGAGGTAGTAGGACCCAGAAGGACGCTTCATGGACGCTCACTCTTTCTGCCCCCTAGTAAGACCCAGGACACGTCTTACATTATAATTACATAGATGAGCTTCTTCTCCTGCTCAGGGTATGGATGGCCCTGGGAAGGTGTGGCAACAGAGACACGTAGATAGGTAGATGAGTAACAGGAATGTGTTTAGATGGCCACCATGTATGTGTGTATTATTTCAAGAGCATTAAAAACATATTATTCCATGTGCACATTCCCATGAATCTGCTGCTGCTGCTAAGTCGCTTCAGTCATGTCCCACTCTGTGCGACTCCATAGACAGCAAGCCACTAGGCTCCCCCGTCCCTGGGATTCTCCAGGCAAGAACACTGGAGTGGGTTGCCATTTCCTTCTCCAATGCATGAAAGTGAAAAGTGAAAGTGAAGTCGCTCAGTCATGTCCGACTCTTAGCGACCCCATGGACTGCAGCCCACCAGGCTCCTCCATCCATGGGATTCTCCAGGCAAGAGTACTGGAGTGGGGTGCCATTGCCTTCTGTGGCCATGAATCTAGTTTATATATTTTACACTTTTAATCACTAAGGAAATAGTAATCAATTAATAAAAGGAGAAAAAACATGATCATCTCAATAGATACCAGGAACATAGATAATGAAGTCCAACACTCAATCCTGACTTAAAAAAGGAAAATAAAATATAAAACAAGCCTTAGGGAAGTTGGTAGAGAATGAAACTTTTGCCATCCGATAACAGGCTGCTGTCAGAAATCCCTACCTTGCCAAAAATCATACTTAATATTGAAACATTAGAAACAGTCTTAGTTAATACAGGACAACTACAGAGATATCTACCCAGATCAATAGTGTTTCATATGAAAAGCATAAATATTTGGAAGTAAAACATCATTATAAGTTGCAGACAATTTGCTGTCTATTAAAAATTCAAGAGAATCAAAAAAAAAAAAAAATTCAAGAGAATCAACTGCAGAAACTAAGAGCTCAATAAGAGAATTTGGTAATTTTGTCAAGTTCAGCCATTAAAGAAATATTTAATGAATACCTGCTATATGCCAGACACGTGTCTTAGAATTCTGGACACAGCAATGAGTATTAATAAAGTTTCTCCTTCTGTGGTGCTTACAATCTCACTGCACAAATTTAACATTAAAAAAAAAAAAAGCTGAGCATTAATCAATTAAAAACATAAATGGTAAAAATGTATCCAGTTCATAATACTGAGAAATGGAATATTTCCTGCCATGTCAGTAAACAAGGACATCATAGTCAGTTTAGTGGTTCAGTTGTGTCTGACTCTTTTCAACCCCATGGACTGCAGCATGCCTGGCTCCCCTGTCCATCACCAACTTCCGGAGCTTACTTAAACTCATGTCCATAGAATCGGTGATGCCATCCAACCATCTCATCCTCTGCCGTCCCCTTCTCTTCCCACCTTCAATATTTTCCAGCATCAGGGTATTTTCCAGTGAGTCAGTTCTTCCCATCAGGTGGCCAAAGTATTGGAGTTTCAGCTTCAGCATCAGTCCTTCCAATGAATATTCAGGATTGATTTCCTTTAGGATGGACTGGTTGGATCTCCTTGCAGTCCAAGGGACTCTCAAGAATCTTCTCCAACACCACATTTCAAAAGCATTGATTCTTCAGTGCTCAGCTTTCTTTATGGTCCAACTCAGTCACCTGCAATCGCAAACACCATGGATGGTAAGATGGTGAGCCCTGGGGAAGCACAGGATGTGAAAACAGGATACTGTCCCCAAATAGGTGACGTGCATATCAAAGGAATGATTTCGACTCTTGCATCTTTCCATACTTAGAAAAGTGCTAAATTCCATAACTTGGGATATCTGGTTGTCTTTAACAATAATCTTTTGATGTTCAGAAGACCTGCCCTTTGTTGCAAAACTTCTCTATAACCTGGCTCTTCCCCTGGCCTCCTCAGAGGAGTTCTCTCAGGGTTACTTGAGATGCTGTCTCCGGAGCTTGAAGCTCTAAAAATTTCCACTGAATAAAATATAGTCCTCAACTTTTAGGTTGTGATTTTATTTTTAAGTCCACAATACCGAAAAGAAACCTAAAATTTTCAGAAATAAATCTAGTGGGAAAAGTACAATCTCTATAAAAAAGGACACTTTAAATATCATCGTACTAATGGCATTAAATAAACAGCATCATAAATTAATTCTTGCAACAATGTGATGATGAGGGTACTTTTATTATTCTTCCCTCCTTTACAATTGAGGCTACAGGAAGGTGAGTGACCTGCCTCAGGTCACAGTCAAGATCTTGTCTAGTTGATGTCAGGACTGATGCCACCAGGCCTCTACCAGACCACCTGTTCACCTCTTGGAACCTCTCCTTCAACCCCCACCTCCCTGCTGCTGCTGCTAAGTCGCTTCAGTCGTGTCCAACTCTGTGCAACCCCATAGATGGCAGCCCACCAGGCTCCCAGTCCCTGGGATTCTCCAGGCAAGAACACTGAAGTGAGTTGCCATTTCCTTCTCCAATGCATGAAAGTGAAAAGTGAAAGTGAAATCACTCAGTCGTGTCCGACTCTTCGCGACCCCATGGACTGCAGCCTACCAGGCTCCTCCATCCATGGGATTTTCCAGGCCAGAGTACTGGAGTGGGGTGCCATTGCCTTCTCTGCCCCATTTCCCTATGCTATGCTATGCTAAGTCACTTCAGTCGTGTCCGACTCTGTGCGACCCCATAGATGGCAGCCCACCAGGCTCCCCCGTCCCTGGGATTCTTCAGGCAAGAGTACTGGAGTGGGGTGCCATTGCCCATCTCCCTACCTGCATGGAAAATGGTAACATTCACACCTCTCTCCCATCCTTGTTATGAATGAAATACTGTGTTGAAAGCACTTAACCTGGGACATAAAGCAGATGTTTGATAAATGCTAGTTCCTTCATTCTAACCAGGAGAGGAACTGAGCTCCCTGAGTCTTTATCAACATATTCTATGGCATAATGATAGGGGGAGAGAAGTATTTTCATCATGATCAATCAATACCATGAAGAGTAACTTCAGCAAGCACAGAGGAGAGAGGTGGATTTTTAAACAGAATTTCTATTATACTGACTTGCTTAATGATTCACTGAGCTGTTTGATTTGAGAGACAGCGAATCTGAGGGATGTAAAATGCCGATCTTTCTGAGCAGCAATTATTTGTGATTAAATCGCAGTACCTTTTGGAGGAAGAAGCTACTTTGCATCTGGAGTGAGGTGACTCATGGAAAAGATCTTTTCCCAGAGAGCAGGTGAAAGGCTGCCAATGCAGCTTAAGAGGCAGAGGTACTCATGTGGACGTGTAGAGAAGCCCCTACTCCAGAATACTCCCAAGAGCTGTGTGGTCTCGTTTAACTCAGTTCAGTTCAGTTCAGTCGCTCAGTTGTGTCTGACTCTTTGTGACCCCATGGACTGTAGCACACCAGGCTTCCCTATCACCAGCTCCTGGAGCTTACTCAAACTCATGTCCATCGAGTCGGTGATGCCATCCAATCATCTCATCCTCTTTCTTCCCCTTCTCCTCCTGCCTTCAATCTTTCCCAGCATCAGGATCTTTTCCATTGAGTCAGTTCTTCCCATCAGGTGGCCAAAGTGTTGCAGCTTCAGCTTCAGCATCAGTCCTTCCAATGAATGTTCAGGACTGATTTCCTTTAGGATTAACTGGTTGGATCTCCAAGGGACTCTCAAGAGTCTTCTCCAACACCACAGTTCAAAAGCATCAATACTTCAGCGCTCAGCTTTCTTTACAGTCCAACTCTTACATCCATACATGACTACTGGGAAAACCATAACTTTGACTAGATGGACTTCTGTTGGCAAAGTAATGTCTCTGCTTTTTAATATGCTGTCTGGGTTGGTCATAACTTTTCTTCCAGGAAGCAAGTATCTTTTAATTTCATGGCTGCAGTCACCATCTGCAGTGATTTTGGAGCCCCCCAAAATAAAGTCTGTCACTGTTTCCATTGCTTCCCCATCTATTTGCCATGATGTTATGGGACCAGATGCCATGATCTTAGTTTTCTGAATGTTGAGTTTTAAGCCAACTTTTTCACTCTCCTCTTTCACTTTCAACAAGAGGCTCTTTGGTTCTTCTTCAATTTCAGCCATAAGGGTGGTGTCATCTGCATATCTGAGGTTATTGATATTTCTCTCAACAATCATGATTCTAGCTTGTGCTTCATCCAGCCCAGCATTTCTCATGATGTACTTTGCATATAAGTTAAATAAGCAGAGTGATAAAATACTTCAGTGATCAGTGTACATTAAGTAAATTAGCAAAATGCAGAAAAGGAAAAAAGTCCCAGTCCTGAACCCTACTGGAAGAATAGCTAGCATTTTAATATATTTCCTTGTGATTTTTTTCTTTCTGCATTTGTTTCTTTCCTTGTTTGCATAATTGTAATTTCCCCATTTTGTATCTGGTCTAAGTATGAGTAGAAAAAGCACAGGATTAGAAAAAAGCTTAAACCTCGTGACTTGCCAGCTGAGGGACTTTGGAAGCAGTCATCTTTAAACTTTAGTTTTCTCATCTATCTAGTGGGATAATAACACCCATCCCAGAGAGTTTTGTCAGTATTGATTAGATAACACAGGTTAATTGCTGACACATAGTAGACACTCAATAAATGACCCATTAAGGGCTTCCCTGGTGGCTCAGACAGTAAAGAATCTGCCTGCAATGTGGGAGACCCAAGTTCTATCCCTGGGTCAGGAAGATCTCCTGGAGATGGTCATGGCAACCCACTTCGGTATTCTTGCCTAGAGAATCTCATGGACAGAGGAGCCTGGAGAGCTACAGTCCATGGGGCCTCAAAAGGTCGGACACAACTGAGAGATTAACACTTTTTCCATGCTCCTGGGAATCAGGAAAGTTTCTTTGGTTACAAAAAATGAGCTGGCCCACCAGACTTTAGAAAGAGCAGACATGGTCTCACTCCAGAGATTTTCACAACTCCTCACTAGAATAGGACCTGAATAGGGGTCTAAACCAGATGCAGCCTCATCTCGCTTCCATTTCTTTTTTTTATTTTTTTTTATTTTTAAACTTTACATAATTGTATTAGTTTTGCCAAATATCAAAATGAATCCATCACAGGTATACATGTGCTCCCCATCCTGAACCCTCCTCCCTCCCCATACCATCCCTCTGGGTCGTCCCAGTGCACTAGCCCCATGCATCCAGTATCGTGTATCAAACCTGGACTGGCATCTCATATTTCTTAAAGACCTCATTCCAACGTTCAAATTCCAGCATGATAAAATATGACTGGACAGCTCAGTATGGAATTTGGTCATGGGGTCACTTGGGCATGGTTGGACAGCAATTTGCGGGATAGCTGGAGATACTGAATATGTAGTTAACCCTTGGGGAAATTCCTAACAACTTTCCAACTTTCAAAGTAGTTGAGTCCTTAATAGTCTGGTACCAAATTCTGATAAATGCAGAGTTGTTGTTTTTGTTTTTTTCACTATATGTCCCCAAATTGTCCAACAACAGCTGGATGTGTTATAGTTCAACTGGATTCTGACACCATCTGCCTGGAGATAACATCAGGATCCATAGGTGAAGGGCTCAGCCCTACAGGAATGCCCCTCCTCCCCCACCCACACTTGCTCATGCACACACAAATAAGATGTTCGTGCAAAGTCTTGGCTATCACCTGTGCTTCTGGTTTACCTGCTATAGATCAGAGGTTCTCATGACCCCCTAATAAGTTGGGTTCAGTTAATTTCCTAGAGTGGCTCACAGAACTCAGAGAAATATTTTACTGACTAGATTACTTTTTTTAAAAAAATAAAAGGATGTAACTCAGGAACAGCCAGCTGAAAGAGACGCCTGTGGGAAGATATAGGGAAAGGGGGTTGAACTTCCATGCCTTATTCTCCCCAAGTCTCCATGTGTTCACCAACCTGAAAGCTCCTCAAACCCATTCCTTTTGGATTTTCATGGAGGCTTCATTACTTCCCTCAAACATTTTAGGTTCTTGGTTGACATTAATCTATAATAAAGGACAGATTAACAATAAAAAAAAAAATAAACAAACAGAAGTTCAATAATATGTGTACTTCACATACATGGAAGATAACCAGGAAAATGGAGTAGCTCCCCAAATGGCCCAAGCGACTACTTTAAGTGATACCCTGAGTGAAATTTTAAAATGCACATTGCAAAAGTTGAGTTTCAGTTTTATTCAGAGATCTTGCTGAGGATTATAGCCCTGGAGACAACCTCTCAGATAACTCAGAGGAACTGCTTCAAAGAGGTAGGGGAGGAGCCAGAATATATATGAATTTTTTTAGCTGGGAAATAAAAGTAGTTAAGCATATATCTTGGTAAAAGATTGCTGTTAGTCATGAAACCAAGCAGGACACTCCCTCAGCAAATGGAAGATGCTAACTGTTTGATGAAGCAATTCCTCAATTCAGTGGTCAGGAGAATCAGGAGAGCAAGTGAGGCCAGATTATAGGTGCCACAGAAGCTCACCAGGAGGCCGCCTGAGGCCAGATCCGGGAAGGTGGGCCCTGTATGCACCCTGGCCATGAACAGCAACCCCGCCCTTGAACCATCTCCATAAAACTCCTCACCAAATTCCCCCAGGTTGAGACACAGTTTTTGAAGGGCACGATGTGCCAGCTGTGTCCCCTTTTGCCTGGAAAATCAGTAAAGTTATTCTTTACTACTTCACCCAAAACTCTGAGATTCAATTTGGTACCAGTGCATAGAAGTCAAATTCAGGGCATCAAGCATCAAAAAAACCCAGATGTATCAAGTTAATGATTTTAGTGCTTGTGTATATAAAGAAAGATGCAAGAGTCTGCTGTTATTGAATTTCTTCCTTTCATATGCTTATTAACTAGCTCCTGGCTCGTGTGTCTAAAACATAGACTGCTTCATCCTGGTTTTTCAATCTAAATTATTTACAGGATGTACTGAAGTTCAGTGACTACAATGGCTAAGGACTTGATCCTTGTGGACTACATGACAGGCAACATTCTTTGTTGACAATCTCCAACTAAAACCAAAAGAAGACTTGGAAGGAAAGGGAAGATAACTTTGGGGAGGTTACCAGGAAAAGCACAGTCAACTATGATAGGATTGTCATGCAGATTGAAGTCCTGCCTTCTTCAATTATAAGAGTTTCTAGAGATTTAGAGCCATCCTTCTGTTCTTGGTATAGAGAGGGATGTGTGTGTGTGTGTTTTGTTTGATTCTTTGTGACCCTGTGAACTGTAGCCTACCAGACTCTTCTGTCCATGCGATTTTCCAGGCAAGAATACTGGAGTGGGTTGCATTTCCTACTCCAGGGAATCTTACTGACACCACCCTTACAAATGGAGATTTCCATTATAAATGTAAATGTATCTTACAAAAGAGTAACATTAACCTAGGTATGGGCTTTCCCTTGGCTCAGGCCTTAACATATACCCTGCAATGCAGGAGATATGTATTTGATTCCTGGGTTGGGAAGATCCCCTGGAGAAGGGAATGGCAACCAACTCCAGTATTCTTGCCTGCAGAATCCCAGGGACAAAGGAGTCTGGCTGGCTATAGCCCAAGGGGTCACAAAGAGTTGGACACAACTGAACGACTAAGCACACACACGATCAATCTAGTTTGAAGACCTGTCCTGTGTCTGCTTAAAAATAATCAGCCTAAAATAATCCATATACCAAAGAGACATATTTTGGAATGGCAAATTCTGCTACCCTTCAGCACGATTGATTAAATCATTGGCCATTGGCAATTGATTCAACCTCCTGCCACTCTCCTCTCAGGAAGTCAGGACGATGGAACTGAAGCTTCCAACCCTCTAATCAAGTGGTTTTGTTATGGGAAATACTGAGTGAAACTGCCCACTCTGGCCAGGCCCAATCCTAATGCTCACAGTACAAAAATAAAGATGAAAGAGGAGAGTGAAAAAGCTGGCTTAAAACTCAACATTCAAAAAACTAAGATCATGGCAAGAAAACAAAAGTCTGTCACAGTTTCTAATTTTTTCCATATCTATCTGTCATGAAGTGATGGGACCAGATGCCATGATCTTAGTTTTTTGAATGTTGACTTCTAAGTCAACTTTTTCACTCTCGTCTTTTACCTTCATCAAGAGACTCTTTAGTTCCTCTTCACTTTTTGCCATAAGGGTGGTGTCATCTATGTATCTGAGGTTATTGATATTTCTCCCAGCAATCTTGATTCCAGCCAGTGCTTCATCCAGCCTGGCATTTCTCATGATGTACTCTGCATATAAGTTAAATAAGCAGGGTGACAAAATACAGCCTTGACGTACTCCTTTCCAAGTTTTGAACCAGTTTGTTGTTTCATGTCTGGTCCTAACTGTTGCTTCTTGACCTGCCAACAGGTTGCTCAGGAGGCAGGTAAGGTGATCTGGTATTCCCGTCTCTTTCAGAATTTTCCAAAGTTTGTTATGATCCACACAGTCAAAAGCTTTAGTGTGGTCAATAAAGCAAAAGTAGATATTTTTCTGGAATTCCATTGTTTTTTCTATGACCTATCAGATATTGGCAATTTGAACTCTGATTCCTCTGCCTTTTCTAAACCTAGCTTGTACAGCTGGAATTTCTCAGTTCACATTCTACTGAAGCTTAGCTTGAAGGATTTTGAGCATTACATTGCTAACATGTGCTGCTGCTGCTGCTAAGTCGCTTCAGTTGTGTCCGATTCTGTGCGACCCCATAGACGGCAGCCCACCAGGCTCTGCCATCCCTGGGATTCTCCAGGGAAGAACACCGGAGTGGGTTGCCATTTCCTTCTCCAATGTATGAAAGTGAAAAGTGAAAGTGAAGTCGCTCAGTCGTGTCCGACTCAGCGGCCCCAGGGACTGTAGCCCACCAGGCTCCTCCATCCATGGGATTTTGCTGGCAAGAGTACTGGAGTGGGGTGCCATTGCCTTCTCTGTGGTAGCATGTGAAATGACTATAGTTGTGAGGTAGTTTGAACACTCTTTGGCATTGCCCTTCTTTGGAATTGGAATGAAAACTGACCTTTTCCAGTCCTGTGGCCATTGCTGAGGCTTCCAAATTTGCTGGCATAAAAGTGCAACACTTTCACAGCATCATCTTTGAGGATTTGAAATAGTTCAGCTGGAAATCTATCACCTCCACTAGCTTTGTTCTTAGTAATGCTTCCTAGGGCCCACTTGACTCCACATTCCAGGATGTCTGGTTCTAGTTGAGTGATCACACCATCATGGTTATCCGTATCATTAAGACCTTTTTTGTACAGTTCTTCTGTGTATTCTTGCCACCTCTTCTTAATATCTTCTGCTTCTGTTAGGTCCATACCATTTCTGTCCTTTATTATGCCTATTTTTGCATGACATGTTCCCTGGTATCTCTCATTTTCTTGAAGAGATCTCTAGTCTTTCCCGTTTTGTTGTTTTCCTCAATTTCTTTGCATTGATCACTGAGGAAGGCTTTCTTATCTCTCCTTGCTATTCTTTGAAACTCTACATTCACATGGGTGTATCTTTCCTTTTCTCCTTTGCCTTTAGCTTCTCTTCTTTCCACAGCTATTTGTAAGGCCTCCTCAGACAACCATTTGGCCCTTTTGCATTTCTTTTTGTCAGGGAAGATTTTGATCACTGCCTACTGTACAAAGTTACAAACATCCATTCATAGTTCTTCAGGCACTCTATCAGGTCTAATCCTTTGAATCTATTTGTCCTCTCCACTGTATAATCATAAGGGATTCAATTTAGGTCACACCTGAATAGTTTAGTGGTTTTCCCTACTTTCTTCAATTTGAGCCTGAATTTTGCAAAAAGGAACTGATGGTCTGAGCCACAGTCAGCTCCATGTGTTGTTTTTGCTACTGTATAGAGCTTCTCCCAGAGAAGGCGATGGCACCCCGCTCCAGTACTCTTGCCTGGAAAATTCCATGGATGGAGGAGCCTGGTAGGCTGCAGTCCATGGGGTCGCAAAGAGTTGGACATGACTGAGCGACCTCACTTTCACTTTTCACTTTCATGCATTGGAGAAGGAAATGGCAACCACTCCAGTGTTCTTGCCTGGAGAATCCCAGGGATGGGGGAGCCTGGTGGGCTGCCGTCTATGGGGTTGCACAGAGTTGGACACGACTGAAGTGACTTAGCAGCAGCAGCAGAGCTTCTCCATCTTCAGCTGCAAAGAATATAATCAATCTGATTTTGCTATTGACCATCTGGTGACATCTGTGTGTAGAGTCATCTCTTGTGTTGTTGCCTGTTACTCCAGGTACCTCTTGACTTCTTATTTTGCATTCCAGTCCTCTATGATGAAAAGGACATCTTTTTTTTTTTTTTTTGGTGTTACTTCTAGAAGGTCTTGTAGGTCTTCATAGAACTGATCAACTTCAGCTTCTTTGGCATCAGTGGTTGGAGCATAGACCTGGATTACTGTGATGTTGAATGGTTTGCCTTGGAAAAGAACCAAGATCATTCTGTCATTTTTGAGATTGCACCCAAGTACTGCATTTTGGACTGTTTTGTTGACTATGAGGGCTACTCCATTTCTTCTAAGGGATTCTTGCCCATAGTAGTTTATATAATGGTCATCTCAATTAAATTCCCCCACTCCATCCACTTTAGGTCACTGATTCCTATGATTTCTACATTTACTCTGGCCATCTCCTTCTTGACCATGTCTAATTTAAGAACTTTTTATTAAGATCTGTTTATTTTGCACGGTATGTTCTGCAGGGCATAACTCATACCTTCATCAAGTTGTACATGCGCCTTCACCATGACAAGGCTGTGATCTATAAGCCCTGGCTACCACTAAATTATTTTAGATCTCTATCATTTGGTCATTTCAAGGGTGCTATAGAAATGAGGCCATACAGTATGCAATCTTCTGATATTGGCTTTTTTCACTCAGCACAACTCCCTTGAGATTCATTGAAGTTGAGTGTATTAGTAATTTATTTCCTTTTACTGTGTGTAGTATTCCATGTATGGATTACCAGTTTACTTAACTGTTTACTGATTGAAGGGCAACTGTGTATCACAATAAACTGTGGAAAATTCTGAAAGAGATGGGAATACCAGACCACCTGACCTGCTTCTTGAGAAACCTGTATACAGGTCAGGAAGCAACAGTTAGAACTGGACATGGAACAACAGACTGGTTCCAAATAGGAAAAGGAATATGTCAAGGCTATATATTGTCACCCTGCTTATTTAACTTATATGCAGAGTACATCATGAGAAACACTGGGCTGGAGGAAGCACAAGCTGGAATCAAGATTGCTGGGAGAAATATCAATAACCTCAGATATGCAGATGACACTACCCTTATGGCAGAAAGTGAAGAGGAACTAAAAAGCCTCTTGATGAGAGTGAAAGAGGAGAATGAAAAAGTTGGCTTAAAACTCAACATTCAGAAAACTAAGATCTTGGCATCCGGTCCCATCACTTGATGGCAAATAGATGGGGAAACAAACAGTGGAAACAGTGCCTGACTTTATTTTGGGGGGCTCCAAAATCACTGCAGATGGTGACTGCAGCCACGAAATTAAAAGATGCTTACTCCTTGGAAGGAAAGTTATGACCAACCTAGACAGCATAGTAAAAGGCAGAGATATTACTTTGTCAACAAAGGTCCATCTAGTGAAGGCTATGGTTTTTCCTGTGGTCATGTATGAATGTGAGAGTTGGACTGTGAAGAAAGCTGAGCGTCGAAGAATTGATGCTTTTGAACTGTGGTGTTGGAGAAGACTTTGAGAGTCCCTTGGACTGCAAGGAGATTCAACCAGTCTATCTAAAAGGAGATTAGTCCTGGATGTTCATTGGAAGGACTGATGTTGAAGCTGACACTCCAATACTTTGGCCACCTCATGTGAAGAGCTGACTCATTTGAAAAGTTCCTGATGCTGGGAAAGATTGAGGGCAGGAGAATGGGAAGACAGAGGATGAGATGGTTGGATGGCATCACTGACTCAATGGATATGGGTTTGGGTGGACTCTGGCAGTTGGTGATGGACAGGGAGGCCTGATGTGCTGTGGTTCATGGGGTTGCAAAGAGTTGGACACAACTGAACGACTGAACTGAACTTATTGTTTTCAGCTTTCAACTATTACAAATAAAGTTGCTAGGAACACTCATGTATAAGTTTTTGTGTGAGTCTAAGTCTTTATTTCTCTGAGATAAATGCTCATAAGTGGTAGCAGTCATTTTTATTTCCTTTCTTTCAAAAAGTGACAGGCTAATTCTAAATTTTTTCATGGAAATCAAAGAAACTAGATTAGCAAGATAATCTTAAAGAAGGATATAGGGGAATTTGCACTATCTCAAGACTTACTCTACAACTACAGCATTAAGATAGCTTATACTGGCATTAGGATATATATATATATATATATATATATATATATCATCATCATCATCTTCATCAAAATTGAGAACTGCTGTTCATGAATCAATAAGAAAATGACAAAGAACTCAATAGAAAAATAGAGGCAAGGATTTGAAAAGTATTTCACAAAACAGTAAACACAAATGATCCATAAACATGTGAAAAGATGCTTAGCTAGCAGAAATAAAGTGCCAATTACAAGCATTGCCTCAACACTGGCAAAAATTTTAAAACGTATAAAGTCTGGGAATACCAAAGTTAAGAAGTAAATAACAAGGGGAAGTCAGAACTGTCTTAAAAGGCTAAAAACAGTATAAATTAATAAAACCATTCTGGAGAATGATTTAGTGTTTTCTAGTCATTTTGAAGAGTTATTTATCTTATAAATCTTTTAATTTTATTTATACATTTTCAATATATTCTTACCTGTATACCAGTTCATAACAGCATTTCATGTAATGGTAAATAATTTGTAAAAAAAATCCTCAAGAATAAAAGAGATAAATTATGGTTTAGACACACCCTGGAATAGTATGTAGCTGTGAAAAAGAATGAGTTATAGCTACTGGCATTTGCATGGATGATCACTAAAGCAAGTCACAGAATACATACACTAGGATTCCATTCATATACAAATGTGATATATTTCAAAGCTTTTAAAATATGAAAGATACATATTTTCATTAAGAGAGCATTAGTATTCCCAAGCAGAGTGAGAGGATCCCTCCCTCTCTGAGCCAGGCACTCAGTATCTCTGGAAATATTTGATCCTGTCCAGAATATCCTTTACTCACCTCTCCTCATGCCTTAAGATCCTACCACAGATGAGATGGGCCAATGTGACAACCAGGTCTTCCACTGGGAGGAGGAAGAAGGCGGACAGTTGGGTATAGACCTCTAACATCCAAATTCTCTGGGAACTGATTAACCTGAAAACTGTATCTTGCCTTCTTTGTAATTTTCCTCACAGTGCCTGGCAGGTAGGCTGGCAGTGAAGTAGGTCTGACGTCCCGCTGGTTAAACATGGGCTAAATGCAGACTCCCTGCCTCTCTCAGGACACTTGGTCCTAAAATGAGGTTAATGGCAGCTACCTGGCCTCACCAGAGTGCTCTTTTCAACCTGCTTAATAAATATAAAACTCAAAGGAAGGTTTTGCCTATGAAATGATTTCACCTCATACTAGATAAAACCATCAGAAAGATGTGAATGCGTTCACTTTCATTTTAAAATTTCACAAATGTTTTTGTTATTTTTTTTTAAATCACCTAACAGCAAACTGTCACTGGAAATAAACTTAAAATGTGGAAATTGACAGAGAGAGAGAGAAATGACCAATTTTACTTCAATCCTTATGTGATCACCACGCACACTTTGTTCCAGCTGCTGCTGTTCGGTCACCAAGTCGTGTCTGACTCTCTGCGACCCCATGGACTGCAGCACATCGGGTTTCTCTGTCCTTCACTATCTCCCCAAGTTTGCTCAAACTCATGTTCATTGAGTCAGTGATGCCATCCAACCATCTCATCCTCTGTCGTCACCTTCTCCTGCTTTCAATCGTTCCCAGGATCAGGGTCTTTTCCAATGAGTCAGCTCTTCCAGTCAGGTGGCCAAAGTATTGGAGCTTCAGCTTCAGCATCAGTTCTTCCAAAGAATGTTCAGGGTTGATTTCCTTTAGGATGGACTGGTTGGATCTCCTTGCAGTCCAAGAGACTCTCAAGAGTGTTCTCCAACACCACAGTTTGAAAGCGTCAACTCTTCCGTGTTCAGCCTTCTTTATGGTCCAACTCTCACATTATCCAGTTTTCCATGACCACTGGAAAAACCATAGCTTTAACTATATGCACCTCTGTCAGCAAAGCGATATCTCTGCTTTTTTAATACACTGCCTAGGTTCATCATAGCTATTTTTCCAAGGAGCTAACATCTTTTAATTTTGTGCCTACAGTCACTGTCCACATTGATATTGGAGTCAAGAAAATGAAATCTGGCACTGTTTCCACATTTCCCCCATCTGTTTATCATGAAGTGATAGGATCAGATGCCATGATCTTCGCTTTTTGAATGTTGAGTTTTAAGCCAGCTTTTCCACTTTCCTCTTTCACCTTTATCAAGAGGCTCTTTAGTTCCTCTTCATTTTCTGCCATTAAAGTGGTGTCATCTGCATATCTGAGGTCCTTGATATTTCTTCCAGCAATCTTGATTCAGGCTTGCACTTCTTCCAGCCCAGCGTTTCTCATGATGTACTCTGCACATAAGTTAAATAAGCAGGGTGACAATATACAGCCTTGATGTCCTCCTTTCCCAATTTGGAACCAGTCTGTTGTTCCATGTACAGTTCTGCTTCTTCTTGACCTGCATGCAGGTTTCTCAGGGGGCAGGTTAATGTGATCTGGTGTTCTCATCTCATTAAGAATATTCCACAGTTTGTTGTGATGCACACAGTCAAACCTTTATCATTAGCACTGCCCACGTGTTATTTCATTCATACACCTCTGCATTTAAACAAAGCCATTGATTTTGTACAAAATTTTAAATTGATTTTAAAAACTTAACATTACTATGTATTTATCTGTGCCTAATTTTTGTGAAGTATTATACAATAATCTGTTTAATCATTCTCTTTATTGTAGTACATTGATTATTTCTGATTTTTTAACTAAATAATTCTGAAGTGATCTCTCTCTCATTCCCTCTCTCTCTTTTAACTAAAGTCTGTGCACACTTTTTATTTCCTTTGGACAGATTCCTAGATGTAGTACTTCTCTCACTTACGTTTGCCTATGTACATTCTAAGGTGGCTCTGATTCTTTTTAGATGAGATAAAACATGGAATGCAGCGAGCATGGTGCCCGGCACATACTAAGCCGGTAGTAGAGTGTAGACAATATCTTTCCATGCAATGGGTGTGGCACAAGGCACTTTGCACACATTGCCTTTAATACAATGATTCTGCAAAGGGGGTATTATCACCCCTGGGCTATAGAAGAAAAACTAGATTCAGAGAGGTTTAGAGACTTTCCCCACACGGCAAAGCCTAGAGGATCACTATTCAAACTGAGGTCTCTCTGATGCAAATGGAGGATGCTGTGCCCTGAGATATCTTCCTCACAGGTCCTGGGGCAACCCCGAACTCTTTATATAGGCATCTCAAGATGCATCTTGGGGCTTCCCTTGTGGCTCAACTGGTAAAGAATCTGCCTGCAACCCGGGAGACCTGGATTTGATCCCTGAGTTGGGAAGACCCCCTGGAGAAGGGAAAGGCTACCTACTCCAGTATTCTGGCCTGGAGAATTCCATGGACTGTATAGTCCACAGGGTCGCAAAAAGTTGGACACGACTGAGCTACTTTCACTTTCAAAGATGCGTCTAGCAAGATGGGTGCAGACCTCTTGTGTCTAATTTCTCTGATGGCCAACTACCTAAAACCACATCACATTTTAATCTTTATCTTACTTTTTATATATGCATTTATTTATTGACTTGACAGATATTTAGATGTTGAAATAGTGATTGTGACCCATCTGGGACTCAAGGAATGCAAATAATCTATGTTTGAGAATAAAGAATGCCACAATCCACTTATTTTTGGATTACTCCATAAAATCATTCAAATTTCCCCAATGCAAATAACGCTGTGGATATTACACTGATGGCAGCCCATTCTTCCCAGGGAGGGTTGTGAGTGGCCGCTCCCTCTCAGCCCCTTGTCCTGGCTGCTATCCAAGCTGCAAGTCTGAGCTAGTCTTATCATTCATCAAGAGCCAGCGAATATTCAAGACATTTGTTCTTGGCATATGAAAATCTCCCAGAGCCCTCAGAGAAACAAACATACTTGGAGTTCTCACCTGCAATCTCTGTTCTCTAATAGTGCAGATAAACAAGCTAATTCCTGAGTTAAAATTAAGTTAAATGCCTGGTCTTGGCTTTCCTCAATACCACAGTAATTTCCACATCTGACTTAGGAATGAGGCCACCGCTTCAATGATAAAGCTTCACTATTCAGGAATTAACTGGGGAAATGATCTTGAGAAAGCTGAAATAATAGATGGTGACACTCACTGTTCCAAAAAACGCCATGTCATTCACTGATTTATTCATTCAGATGTGAATTTTCTAAGCGCCTGTCTCTACCAGGCTCTGCACCAAATGCTAGAGAAACAGATTGGCCATACTCCTTGCCCTCAAGGAACTCACAGTATAGTAGGGTCATCAGAAACACATGTAAATTACTGCAAAACATGTTTTACACTGAAAAGAACTTTATACAAGATACTATGCAAATGCAGAAAATGACCGTAGAGGACTCCATGAAGGCTTCAAATATGGCTCTTAAGGAGTGGGTGTTGAAGTATGAATAGGAGTTTGCCTTCCTAGTAATACTAGTGGCAATTAGAGGGGAGGATGGAAACCCAGCTCTCAGAAGTATTCCAATAGGACTTGGTGACTGGATTTTGCTGGTGGAGTGGAGTGGGAACATAGCAAAGATGGAAGAAGGGAATCTGCTTCTCTACTCACAGCTCTTCTGACACCAAATGAGTGAAAGGTTTTTCCCCACACCAACCAATTTTCCAACTTTTTGGACACCAACTAGGTGTCCAGTAATTTAATTCAGTTCCCCACTGTCAGGCTGCACAGTTCAGTTCCACAAGACTGCCCCATTTCAGATGCCAGTCACAAGCAATTTGTCCCCACGTTACCCATACTTCTTTCCAACTTGGCTACAAAGTTAGGGATTCAGATTCAATAATTTGCTGGAATGGCTCACAAGGCTCAGGGGAACATTTACCTACATTTACTAGTTTCTTATAAAGGATTTTATAAAGGAACAGGTGAACAGCCAGGTAAAGAAAACCCAGAACAGTCCTGAATGCAGAGTTGGGGTGGAGTTAGGGTGTGCCACTTCTGACATGTGAATGTGGTCACCAATCTGGAAGCTTTCTGAACCTCATAATTTAGGGCTTTTTCTGGAGACTTCATCACAAAGGCATGATCGATCATTAACTCAATCTCCCCCACTTCTCCTCCTGAGAAGATGGGGAGTGGGACTGAAAGTTCTACATTTCCAGTCAGGGACTGGTCTTCTCTGAAAGACTTCGGAATCCATTCTGAAGTTTCCAGGTCACCAAGAGTCACCTCATTAGAATAAAAGATGTTCCCATCACCCAGGGAAACTCAAGGGTTTTGAAAATAGGTTCTGCGTTAGGAACCAGGGGCAAAGCCCAAATATGTATTTCTTATTATGTCACAATGGCTGCAGAAGTGACTAGCTCAGGGTGATATGGCTCCCAGCCCAAGTAATGGCACCCCTCAGCAGAGTGTGTCCATTCTATATAACCATATCTCTAACCGTGCTTCTTCCCCATCATCTGCCAAAACTGGACATTCACATACGCTGAATTGGAAAGTCTGCCATCAAGAAATACCTTTTATTTTTTTTTCTCCCATCCAGACCTCATGTAGTCTCAGCTTTTTTAATTCGTATTAGATATAGGTGTCTAATTTTCAGGTATTCTAACATTTCATACCATCAAAATCAAGATTCAATCTTCCATCCAGTTTGCAGCCTAATCCAGGACTCTGTCTCTCAGTAGCAGTGTTTTGGGAGCCCTCTGGGAGATGCCTGGGAGAAAGGAACAGAAGGAATGGGGTGAATTTCTGTTTGGTTAACTGGTGCTCCCTGGAGTTCTCAAGGTGGACCCGTGCCTACTGCCATGCTGTCTCTAACAGGCACACACAATGACTCCTGGGCTCTTTGAAAACATCTGTAGTCTTTTGCCTTGGAGATTCCCCTAGCATTCCTTCTAGGGACCCCTCTACTGATACTCAGTTTGAAAGGCGATAGTCTTTTTAAGAACTGATAACTGAGTTTTCCTCCTGGTCCATGGAAACTTACAACCCTTTGCTCCAAAAGAGAGTGGACTTGTAGCTTCCTTCATCGCTAGCTTCTCTCCCGGTTCTCTGAGAAGGGAAAATCCTACAGCCTCCTGCCTTGAGACTCACCTAGGTGAGTGTTTGACACTGGTCCCTGGAGCTACCACTTTCAGAGGACACAGGTCAATTTCCCTTTAGCACTCTCCTAGGCAATCGTCTGGTCCTGGGATAGTCTGCAATCGAGCAAAGGTCCAGTTGGAAATGAGGTGCTAAGTTTCCTTCTGACAATTATCTCCCCTATCTTACTTTGCTGTCCTCTTCACTTAAATTCAAAGAATCCTCTCCACTGACTCTCTAACTCTTTTATTTCTGGTCACTGAAAAGTTGAGTTGTGGTCATCTCTCTTTAGAAAGCAAAGTACTAAGCTCTGAGGTTTAGCTGAAATTCTGAGTCAAGATTTTTAAAACTCCATTTAACAGTCTGCTATGCTTCTCTATCTTTTTTTTCTGTGTGTGAAATTAACAACTTTGCTTCAACTCCAAACATCCTTTTTTAGCTCTCAACTGTAAGCCTGCCTTGCTTCTTCAAAGCCAATGGCTGTGAGTCATTTGTATTTCTTATGTTGAGAATCATCATCTCAAAGTTTTCCTGTCCCAACCCGCTTGCAAACATGATACCCCATTGTGGTGACAGAGCAGGAGACACGGACCGCTCATGCACAGTCCAGCAAAGCATCTGTTGGAGTAAGTCTTTGGAGGGTAAACCAGCAAGCTTATTGTAACATTAAGTATACAGCCTAGGACTTGGCAGTCCCTCTTCTGCATTTCTGTGCTATGATGGTAACCACACCACATGCATCACAGATGTCTCTGTTTCACATAAGGAATTATTGAGCATTTACCAAAACTATTGGCATCATACCTGGACATATAAACATCAAGAAAAGCATATCCACTGGCAGAAGTGTTTGATCTAGTATATTACTGAGGTTAAGATGAGAAAGCATCTCTGTACCCCTTGACCTGACTCTGGATGGACACTTTCAAAATATGAATTTACATTATTTTCTCCCTGCATGTACTCTCTTCTTTTCTCTTATTTAGGTGAAGGGTCATTCTATACTGACTCATTGCCTCAGGGATGGTATGTTTCTGGGTCGAACGCAAAAACTAGCCTATAAGGTTGCTTTCTTACCGTGATCAATGGTAGGACTTTTGAAAGATCTAGGAGAGTTAAGACCTGAAGAGTAGGATACTTCCTTGATCAAAGAAGGCATGACATCAAGGCTTCCTTCATCTCAGAGTAGAGAAAGCTATCCCTGGGCTTGGGAAGGGAGGGAGGAATCAGTGCATCATGGTAAAGGGATTTGAGCATCACTTGAACTGTCACTGTAGGAAGGCAAGAAGACGCTGGACAAATGACCACAGGAAAAAACAGAGCCTTGCAAAAGATCCTCAGCATAGGAATGAAACCAAAGAGCTAGAAGCCACCGGACCTAATAGACTATGTGGAAAAGAATTAGGGATCACCTAACATTAAGCTGCAGAGACCTCTGACCAAGGGCAAGTTGCATTGTCTCCCACCCCACCCCCAACCTTTCCACCAGAAGACTTCTTGAAAAACACTCCTGTATAAAATCCAAGTATTGTGGCTCAACCCCATGTACATCCTTGAGAGCCACAACAAAGGCTGAAGTGAAGTTTTCTCTTAGTCGATCTTAATGGAGTCTCAAGAGTCAGAAATTAAATCACATTATAGAAAATATACACATCTCTTACACATATGGGAACTAAAGGACTGACTTGAGATTTCTACCTCCTACTCGTTCTGTCTTTGGGAATCCATTCTTACAGAGAAAATAATGCCAAGTATTTTGCAGAAGACCAAGGACCAAGTGATGAGTGCAATTTGAATGGGGTTTAGGGAGTAACTGGCTGACACATTCATCTTCCACATTGCTGTGCTGGCAAATTCTACATGAGGCTGGAACTGCCATCATACATTACTTGTGCAGTTGTTGTAAATGGCACTTAAACTTCTACAGAAGAAACTAAATTTAGTTTCTCAGCCAAAATGCGCTTGTCTGGTTGATGGGAGCAAAAACAAGCATAAGAACATGTTTTCAGAAATGTTTGAATAATACATGTCAAGGCAGCAAAGCAGAAACTCAGAAGGACAGAGTTTTGCAGGGTGAGGAGGTTTTCACACTGAATTACAGAGGGGAAAAAATAACCGTAGGATGATAATAGGAAAGAAGAGAGGTGTCATTTATAGTTCAATATTTCTGCCTCAAAGAAATGATCAGCAGAAGAAAATAATCCAGGAAAATGGTGAAGAGATCCTCGAGGTCTGAATTCAACTTTGATCTGACTGAGACACCCTAGGGATGCAAAGAGGAGTTAGTCAGTTTCTGCTTTCAGAGGTCCTGATGGGGTAGAAGTAAAGGAGAATTCCAGTTCTGCATTGTGGGATGTGTGCTCACAGGGTTGCAGGGTACAGATCAGGGGGTGACTGGTTTTCCCCCAGAGGCTCAGGGAGGCTGCATTGTTAAAGTGGTATTTGATCTGGATTTGGAAGCCTAAACAGTGATTTGCCTGTTTGAGAAGGAGTTCTACATGGAAGGAATAACAGCTGGAGACACAAAAGAGAATGGTGAGTTCAAGGAAAGGATAAATCTCTGGGGTAATGTGGACATAGATTATGGGTGCAATGAACTAAACGTATGTGTCCGTTCTAAGTTCATCCATCACGGAGGCTCCACTTATGTGACTTCATCCAGGGGATGGAGTCTCAGTGATGGATATAAGAATCCACTTGGGCTGCTATCAGAATACTATAGACTGGGCGGGCTTATGGGAAGTCCAAGATCAAGGTGCTGGCAGATTCAGTGTCTAGTGAGATCCTTGTTCATACAGAATTGTTGTTTGCAGTTGCATTTGGCAGAAGGAATGAGAGAGTTTTCTGGAGCCTTTTTTATAAGGGTGATAATCCCATTCATGAGGGCTCCACACTCATGACCCAATCACCTCCCCAAGGCCCCACCTCCAAGTACCATTACCTTGGGGATTAGATTTCAACATATGAATTTGAGGGGATGCAAACATTTGACTGTGTGGATCACAACAAACTATGGAAAATTCTTAAAGAGATGGGAATACCAGACCACCTGACCTGCCTTCTGAGAAATCTGTATGCAGGTCAAGAAGCAACAGTTAGAACTGGACATGGAACAACAGATTGGTTACAAATTGGAAAAGGAGTACATCAAGGCTGTATATTGTTACCCTGCTTATTTAGCTTATATGCAGAGTACATCATGTGAAATGCCCAGCTAGATTAAGCCCAAGCTGTAATTAAGATTGCTGGGAGAAATATCAGTAACCTCAGATATACAGATGACACCACCCTTATGGCAGAAAGTGAAGAAGAACTAAAAAGCCTCTTGATGAAACAGAAAGAGGAGAATGAAAAAGTTGGCTTAAAACTCAACATTCAGAAAACTAGGATCATGGCATCTGGTCCCATCACTTCATGGCAAATAGATGAATAAAAGCTATGATCAACCTAGACAGCATATTAAAAAGCAGAGACATTACTTTGCCAACAAAGGTCTGTATAGTCAAAGCTATGGTTTTTCCAGTAGTCATGTATGGATGCGAGAGTTGGACTATAAAGAAAGCTGAGCACTGAAGAATTGATGCTTTTGAACTGTGGTGTTGGAGAAGACTCTTGAGAGTCCCTTGGACTGCAAGGAGATCCAACCAGTCAATCCTAAAGGAAATCAGTCCTGAATATTTATTGGAAGGACTGATGCTTAAGCTGAAACTCCAAAACTTTGGCCACCTGATGGGAAGAACTGACTCATTTGAAAAGACCCTGATGCTGGGAAAGATCAAAGGCGGGAGGAGAAGGGGACGACAGAGGATGAGATGGTTGGATGGCATCACCGATTCGATGGACATGAGTTTGAGTAAGCTCCGGGAGTTGGTGATGGACAGGGAAGCCGGGTGTCCTGCAGTCCATGGGGTTACAAAGAGGTGGACACGACTGAGAGACTGAACTGAAACATTCAGTCTATAGCATGAGATTGTGGCCTTATAAGGAGATGAAAGACACGACTGGGTGACTGAAGTGAACTGACTGAAGGAGATGAAGCTACCAGAGCTCTCTTGCTTGGCCACCTGAGGATCTGGAAGAAGGCAACTGTCTATAAGCGAGCAAGCAGGGCTTCACCAGAGATCTGATCTGCCAGAACCAGGATCCTGGACTTGCCAGCTTCCAGAATTGTGAGAAATGTTTAAGCCACCCAGTCTGTGGTGTTTTGTTATTACATCTTGAACTGACTAAGATAATGGGGAAGGAAGTGGCAGGATATGGAAGTAAGAGAAAGGCACTTACCTTAAGGGGCTAAGGATGGTGGCTTGATGCTACACATACTGTTCTGCATCCTTTTTTGAGCTTTAAGTGCATAACTGTGTATTGTTCTGGGTTCCAATGCTGAGACCTCATCAGAGGTGAGGTTTCCTTACCAGGTGAGCCAACGGTTTCCTTAAAGACCCAAGAAAACAATTTTAATGCTTCAATAGCACAAGGGGAAAAAATTGCAGAATGAAAATTTATAGTAATTAGACAGAAAACCATTTTCTCTGTTTCTACTGAAAAAAATAAAACTAAAATGAAGTGTAAGTATGCTATATATAAATTTTATTATTTTAATATAATAATTAATAGCTAATTATTTCATTCATCCATTTAACAAATATTTATTATCCATTCTTCACTATGCAACAGTGATTCAGCAGAAACCAAAGAGACATGGTCTTTGCTCTCAGGAGTCTCCAGTGCTGTGAGGGGAGACACAAATAACCAACAGCAAGCAATTATTACATAACAAAATGTCAGGCTGTGATAAGTACAGAGAAAAGTGTCATTTCTGTAATGGATCTCCAAAGGGGAAACAACCTGTGATTTAAAAAAAAAAAAACAAAGACAACTTGGCCAGACTTCTGGTTTCAACTCCTTCATATAAAAAGTTTGGAAGACATCTCTCTCATCCCTACATGAAAAGGTTGAACAAACTGATGTTCAAAGATTTTAGTTGACTCATCAGAGAACTCACGTTGCAAAGAAAGCTGGAGCCCTGAAGTCTGGAGAGCGACGAATCCAGGGAGAGAGTGACTCAGCCAAGGTCGGCTCACCCACTGCAGGCGCAGACGGGAAGGGAGCTTAAAGGGTAACTTAAGCGCTTAAAGGCTTCTGGCCTTCTTATCTCACGTAAGGGGGAGGAGCTTAGGAGTTCTACGACGGGATCAACACCTGTGAAACTATGGCCTAAAAGACTGAGATTTAGTCATAAGGTTGCAGAATGTTTCCCCTCCCCACATCTTATCATCATACCAACAATGCTCCACTATAATAACAACGGGTTACATCTGAAAGATTTGCAAAGCACAGGCTCTCTCTGTAAAAGTATATAGGAAAGTATAAAGACCACAGGGAGACAAAAGAGGAGGGGGGACACTAGAGGAATTTGAAGTGTCTTCTGCCTACAGGTGTGGTAAACTGTCAACAGGATACAACTCCTTACCAGATTAATATAAACGTCCACATTAAAGATCTTACAGTTTCTGTTACCCAGCACAACATGGCTGATTTTGAACAAAAAATTAGAAGCCACCCAGATTCCAGAGGCAATCAAGTTAAAACGAGGTCATTAGAGTATAGGACCCACTCTAATGGACACCTTGGTATTGGTGATTAGGACCATCCAATAGGTGTCCCTATAAAAAGGGAAAACTTGGATACAGACACTCAGAGAAAGAAGATGATGCAAAGATGTGTAAGAGCACCATCTACAAGCCAAGAATGTCTGAGGCCACCAGATGCTAGGAGAGAGGGTTGAACAGATTTTGTCCTGCAACCCTCAGGAGGAACCAGTCTTACCAACACCTTGGTCTCTGACTTCCAGCCTCAGAACTTTGAGACAATAAATTCCTGTTGCATAAGCTGCTCAGTTTATGGCTCTTGGTTCGGTCAGCCCTCAGGACACGAATCTAGGTTCCTGGAAAGTGGGGTACTGTGGTAACAAATACCCTAAAACATGCAAGTGATACTGGAACGGAGCAAAAGGCAGAAGCTGACAGAGTTTTGAGCTATTTGAGAGAAAAGTCCTAGATTGCCTTGAGGAGATAGTTGGTAGAAATGTGAACATTAAAGATACTTCTGGTGAAGTCTCAGATGGGAATAAGGAGCACATTATTGGAAGCTGGAAGAAAGGTGACCCTTGTGATAAAATGGCAGAGAACCTGGCTGATTGTGTTCTGTTGGATGGAAGGTAGAACTTGTAAGTAATGAACATGGATGCTTAGCTGAGACTTCTGAGCAAACTGGTGAAGGAAGGCACAGCTTAGTTTCTCTTTGCTACTTACAGTGAAATGTAAGAGGAAAGAGATCCATGAAACAAGCTACAGTTGAGCAAAATGCAACCAGAAATTGGAAAATTCTTAGCCCATGCATATTGCAGAAAATGAAAAAGTATGTTCTAGAGAGAGCACCACGGGTGTGACCAGGCAACCATTTGCTAAAATGACGATGCATGTGACTTACACATCCAATCTACTACCTAGGGAGAAACACTGCCAGCTTGTACAGAAGGGGACAGAGATGAGAGGAATAAAGGAAGGCTCTCTGACTGCTGGGTTTCACTGGCTCAAATGGTGTAGAATCTGCCTGCAATGTGGGAGACCCAGGTTTGATCCCTGGATTGGGAAGATCCCCTGGAGAAGGCAGTGGCTATCCACTCCAGTATTCTTGCTTGGAGAATTCCATGGGCAGAGGCTATAGTTCATGGTGCTGCAAAGAGTTGGACACAACTGAGTGACTAACACTTCCACTTTCACTTAGAAAAGAGGTGAGGTTTTCACCTCTGCGCCAAAAGGATGGAGCCAAAGAGGACTATTCTACAGTTATAAAATCAAATGGAATTTTCTCTGATAGATTTCCATCTTCCTTTTGATCTGTTTGTCTCTCTAATTTTTCTCTTTTGGAATGGGAATTTCTGTGACTATTCCAACTTGTATTTTGAAAACAGCCTGTTGTCTGCTTTTGCAAGTAAGCAAATGGAGAGGAATTTGGACCCCGGATGACTTCTACTCCAACTCTTGTCTATAACTGATTTTGCATGATTTAAATGATAAGATTTGGGACTTTGAGGAGAGAATGTTTTGGTGAGATTTGAGGCTTAGAATTGATGTAGGAATGATGAACACTTCAGGAATATTGGAGTGGGTGGATATATTTTCCATGTGAGGATTTTGGAGGGTCCAGAGGGAAGATTATTATAGGTTAAATTGTGTCTCCCCAAGAAAAGAAATGTTAACCCCTAGAGTCTCAGAATGTGACCTTATTTCGAAATAGGGTCTTTACAGAGATAATCATGTTAAAATGAGGTCATTAGGGTGGCCCCTAATCCAGTATTGATGGAAAGGGGAAATGTGGAAGCAGAGACAGACACAGAAGCAACACACACACACACACACACACACACACACACACACACACACAGAGTCATGGGAACATGAAGGCAGAGATCGGTGTCAAGCTCAGAAATGATAGAGATTGCTGGCAAACCATCAGGAGCCTGGAGAGAGTCATGGAATTGATTCTCCCTCCAAGTCCAAGAAGAAACCAACCCTGCTGACTTTGGCTTTGAACTTCTAGCCTTCATAATTGTAAGAATGAATTTCTATTGTTTAAGCCACACCTGTCTAGTCTCTTTTAAGGCTTTGAAAATTATGTTCTACCTACTTATGATATCCTTCCTTCCATCCCAGCTTTACTTAGCTAAAATCCTATTTTCCTTCAGTGCTCTATTTGAGCTTCAGTTCTTCTAAGAAGCTTTCCTCAACTTCCCCAGGCTGGTTAGGTGCTTCCTAACCTCATGTGTTCCTGCTAGCTCAGCATTCAACATACTTCATGGTAAATGTCTCTACCTATCTGTCTCCACCAGGGTATGAAATCCTTTAAGACAGAGCTATTTATCATTCTTCACTGTATTCTGGACATAGTTACACAGTTTCAAACACATAAAGAACAGCTCAAAACTATTTTTTGGATGGATGAATGGAAAATGACATCTAAGTCTAAGAGATGCAAACAAGTACTGAGAATTAGGCTGTTAAATGACCAGGATTTTTAAAAAGAGTTGGAAAATCAATGGCATTATGAATTTTAAGATCTATCAATATAGTAACAACTTCCTGAACAGCACACAATTATATTTTCTATTATTTCCCCTACCTTGGTTGAGTCACCCCATGATTGCTTTCATTGCTCAAGTACTGCCTGCTGAATTGTCACGGCTCCATGTCTTATTAGAGGGTTTTTTTTTTTTTTTTTAATTTCTTGCAAAAAGTAATAGCAGAATGACTAGTTGACAAGGAAATCAGGTCACTTAGTTGATGACTTGCATATGCACACTTCCACAGAGAAACCCGATTAGCTGACAGGGTACTGGAGCTGGGTTCAGAAGGACTGAGTTGGGACTCTGGCCTTGCCACTTGCCAGCATGAGGCTTTGCTACCATCGTGAGGCAGTAGGACCATGGGAAGAGCACTTAACTCTGAGTCAGAAACCAGACTGGCCTTCTTACTTACTAGCTGAGTGACTCTTTGAAAATCTTTTCTAAGCTCTAAAGTGGGAGTAAAAAGCTTCTCTCCTCTTCTTCCCAGTTCAGTTCAGTTGCTGAGTCGTAGCCGACTCGTTGTGAGTCCATGGACCGCAGCATGCCAGACTTCCCTGTCCATCACCAACTCCCAGAGCTTACTCACACTTATGTCTATTGAGTCAGTGATGCCGTCCAACCATCTCATCTTCTGCCATCCCCTTCTCTTGCCTTCAATCTTTCCCAGCATCAGGGTCTTTCCTAATGAGTCAGTTCTTCACATCAGGTGGCCAAAGTATTGGAGTTTCAGCTTCAGCATCAGTCCTTCCAATGAATATTCAGGACTGATTTTTTTTAGGATTGACTGGTTTGATCTCCTTGCAGTCCAAGGGACTCTTAAGAGTCTTCTCCAACACCATAGTTCAAAAGTATCAATTCTTCGGCTCTCAGCTTTCTTTATAGTCCAACTCTCACATCCATACATGACTACTGGAAAAATCATAACTTTGACTAGACACACCTTTGTCAGCAAAGTAATGTCTCTGCTTTTTAATATGCTGTCTAGGTTGGTCATAGCTTTTCTTCCAAGGAGCAAGCGTGTTTTAACTTAGTGGCTGCAGTCACCATCTGCAGTGATTTTGGAGCCCAAGAAAATAAAGTCTGTCACTGTTTCCATTGTTTCCCCATCTATTTGCCATGAAGGGATAGGACCAGATGCCATGATCTTAGTTTTTTGAATGTTGAGTTTTAAGCCAGCTTTTCCACATGTGTGTAGATGTGTCTAAAACACTTTTCTACCATGGGTTCCAAAGAACACACTTTGGGAAACATTTCCATAAATCTATCCAGAGAGAGTGTCAACCATGCAAAATGTTGTTAAATCAATATATTTTGTAGACTCCTTCAAATGATCACAGATCAGGTTCTCAAAATCATACTCTCTGCTGGGTGACCAGTCTGCATTAGGCACTGGACTGGGAACTTTTCAGATGACATCTTATTAATTCTTCACATCATCCCATGAGACAAGAACATTAGCCCTCTTTCAGAGGTGACAAAGTCAAATCTTAGGGAGGCTGAGGACATACACCCAGCTTGTAAATGGCAAAGCTGTGATTTAAAGCCAGGTTTGCTTGACTCCTAAGCTAAAGATATTTCCTACTAAGCTTCCAGAAGAACCCCAAATACTATGCTTTTTGGAGTTAGATCATTCTGTATTCACATTAAACTCTATAGTTCTCAGAAGCTCCAACTAGAAAGAAGCCAGGCATGTTTGCTAAGACTCATTCTCCTTGCTAGGTCCAGATGTCCAGGATGTGCACACCAAGGTCAGAAAAAGAACCAAAAGCTCTACTGAGCATCTTGTCCCTCAGACTGCTGCTATTTAGACCCCAGCCAATGCCCTGTGTGCTAAGAAGGAACTCCTGGGAGAGACACTCTAGGAATTAGTGCAGAACAGGAGTACGGCCCTCACAAGGACTGAACCCCAGCCTCTAATCAACTCAATCCCTGATTGGAGGGAGATCTTCCTCAACTTAATCACATGGCTAAGCAGAAGGAAGAGAACATTATCCAAAGCCTTGAAGTATCTGATGTTTTCAATACAAAATGTCTGATATTTTATCAAAATCCCTCAAGCATTCCAGAAAAAAAAAAGAGTCAATTCCTAGGGAGGTTGAGAAGAAGTCCGAGGTCCCCAAGGAAGAGAAAAAAAAGGGGCCTGGGGCTCTTTAAGAGGAGATAGGGGTCTGGAATTTCAAGGAGGAGGAAAGGACAAACATTTTTTCTTCTACATTCCTTAGTTTTAGTCACATAAGAAGTGTTTTTTTTTTTTTCTTTAAGCCTGGAACTGATGATTACACAGCGAACAACTCAATTTAAACTCTGTAGTAAGGATTATATAGCAACAATGTATCCTGCTTGAGGACAATTTCTCCTTCCTAAAAACCTTCTGACTAATCCTGTTGTCTTAAGATGTAAATTGTGGGAATGGGTGTAGTAAGATCTTTACAACCTTGAGACTTTCTTTTGATTTATTGTAATAACCAATTTAAAAAGTATATAACTCTCTTGTTAACACTAGTGAGGCGGGCACTCTCTGCCCCCTTCTGATGTCTGTGTCAGAAGCTTTCTCTGCCCCTTTTTATACTTTAATAAAACTCTGCTGCACAAAAGCTCTTGAGTGATCAAGCCTGGTCCCTGGTCCTGAAGCTAAATCTTCTTCAGAGATCACGAATCCAACACCGTTCACCTTAACTATCGAAAACTATCACCGTTCACTGTTCACTATCAAAAACAAGTGACCAGAAATCCAGAAAACAAATAAATAGTAAGAAACCCACAGCAGATTCACATAGTAACAGATATGAATATTAAAATAACAGTGATTAATATTGTCAAGGAAACATAAGACAAGCTTCTGATTTTCACCTGATGCCTGAAATCTATACAAAATGGAAATTCCTGAAGTGCAAAATATTACACTAAAATTAATAAGTTAGTAGATTTATTACCAGCAGACTAGATACAGCTGAGGAAAGGATTAGTGATTAAGAACACAAGTCAATAGAAAATATCTGGATGGAAGCATGGAGAGAAAAAAGCGTGGGAAAAACAGAAAAGGATGTAGAAGTTATATGAGATATGGTGAAAGAAATAAATGCATGAATACACTGGAAGACCAGAAGGAAAAGAGAGAGCATGGTGCAAAGGCAATATTAAAGAGATAATAGCCAAGAATTTTCAAAAGTAATGAAAGCTATAGGTTCAAGAAGCTCTCTCAACCCTAAGCAAAATAAATGTGAACAGTATAAAACGAATAGTGCTTTGCATGTTATAGAATTAAGTATTATACATCTCTATAGATATTCTGCAATTTTCCTTTTTACTTAATGTTAATAACTATAACTGTGTTTATTTTTTCACTTATAAAAATTACCATATTGTACAAATGGTACATTAACCCATTCTAGTACTGAAGGACAGTAGGTTGTTTCTAATATTTCGCTATTCCACATTTGATACTCCCTGCATTCTTGTGTACATACATAGAACCGATCTGATGCAGCAGTCTCCAAAGCAGGGCACATACATTCCAATGAAAGTGAAAGGACAATCCACATGGAAATTTATTGCATTTCTTAAAGACATCCTTTAAAATTTTCTACTTTTATATGCATTTAGTAATATTTGGGCTGCCATCTATGGGGTCGCACAGAGTCGGACACAACTGAAGTGACTTAGCAGCAGCAGCAGTAATACTTGTATGAGAAAAAGTAATATGTGTACATGATTTATAAATAAAAATACATACTATGAGTATATGCTTTAAAAAATTTTAATTAAAAAAAACTGCTGAGGATCATGATTATAAAATCTGGAATCCTCTACTTTTTAGAATATGACTCTCTGTTTAATCACCAAGTCATGTCCAACTTGTGCGACCCCATGGACTGTAGCCCACCAGGCTCCTACATCCATGGGATTCTCCAGGCAAGAATATTATTTAAATATTTAATATTTTAATATTTATATCTGTTACTGGAGTTGGCTGCCATTTCCTTCTCCAAGAATATGACTAGTGGTGGAATTTCTGAGTATACTCACCTTTGACTTGGTTAGATACTACCACACGGCTGGTTGTACTGATCAATCTCACCAACCATGCATACGGAGGTTATATTTGTTGGTAATCACCTGAATTGCAGGGATTCTAAGTATATTAGGGCTTAACTCTCAAATCAATCACTATTGTTCAGAAATAACATAATCTGAAGCTGTGTCATCAACATACTACAAACAAAAAATTCTTCATATGTGCATTTTAACACATAAAATGTAAAGTACCGGATCCCAATGGCACAGATCAAATTCTAAAAATAATTAGCCTTATTATTTTTGAAGTGTATTTAAATTTTTGAGAAGCACCTTTTCGTTAAAAATCCCCCAGCATATTGAAAATACCTCTAAGTGCATTTATCCTTATTCTCCGAAAACTCTGAAATATTGTGCACAAAGCAGCAGCTGTCATATCAGGATATTTCGCTGATGTGATAATTTGTGTTTAAAATTCCCCAGGACCCAGTGAAAAAGTCACGAACATCTAAAGTCAGATGAAGAAAAGGAAGCAAGCAATTTCAGAGCCCCACGAGTCATGACTGTCAAAGTTCTAGGAGGACCCCCGTAAGGGGTTCATACAGGAGGGAGTGTGCAGTAAGCAAAGCCCATGGTTCCTGATTGACAGAAAACTCAGTGCCTGGATGACTGTCACTTAGTTAGCTCGGCACTTAGGCATTAGTCATAGTGTACAAAATGCTTGTGAGTGAAAGTCGCTCAGTCATGGCCAACTCTTTGCAACCCCATGGACTATACAGTCCATGGAATTCTCCAGGCCAGAATACTGGAGTGGGTAGACTTTTCCTTCTCCAGGGGATCTTCTCAACTCAGGGATTGAACTCAGGTCTTCCACATCACAGGCAGATTCTTTACCAACCGAGTTATCAGGGTTGGTAGTTTAAATGCTCATCTGAATTCTGACTATACCATGCAAAGAACGTTTATATAGGTAATGTTAATTGACTTCCTACCATGTCCCAGGAAACAGACTGGACGCTATAAGTGACCATGCCATCAACAAGGCTGACAAACATTTATCATGCTCCAGACTCTTTCTGAAATGCATTTCGAGCAACCCTACGATCTCTTTATGTCACTGATACGACAGTCATCTTTATCTCATGGATGAGACATCTGAAAGCAAAGCCAGTTCGAGTCACACGGCTCTATGTGCTGGGGCTGGCATATGAGCCAGCACCTGCTGGACTCCAAGGCTCTGAGCTATGAAGCTCTATGGAGTCCGGGGCCGGCACGCACACACATAGCTCCTACTGCACAGAAGTGGCGATCGAGTTGGAGAGTCACACGCAGAAACACAAGAAAGACTAACGTGCAAGTGAGTGAAGCGGCTGAGGGTGGGTGCAAAAGGTTGTGAAGAGATGGGCCTTTGATGAGTGGGCTTTGCCGGATGGAGGGGAGAGGGAAGGGCACCTTGTGTATTGCAGTGCAAAGACAGGAGTGTGAAAGGGTGTACGCTCTGGGGGAAGTGCAGTTCTATTGGAAAGAAAATAGTGTAAGACTGATGATAGGTAAAAAGAGTGGTTCTAGAAAAGTCAGCAGGACCTGTTCATGTCAAACTAAAAAACTCCAACTTTTTACACTTAGTCATAGAGAGACATTAGTAAGTTTCAAGACAGCAGTGAGACATGGTTAGTGCAGGAGTTTACAAACACTGCTTTAATCTATACCCAGATTTCTCAGAATTCCTGCCCTATTCCCTGGGGAGACATCAAAGAATACCTTATAAAAGTCCTTATATTGGGAAGGCCCATGTTTAAGACAATGCTAAGATCAAAAGCCCTAAAGATTATGAACAGAAATTTTTAAGTCTCAGAGGAATAGCAGGAGGTCCCTGAGAAGACTCCTTCAATTCCCAGCCCCTGTAAACCTGCCCCACTTTTATACATGGCTGCTGGCAGAATGCTAGCTGAGGGGAGGTTGGAATTCTTCAGTCACCTAGGGCATAAGTATAGAAAGCTGAGAGGAGCCAGACTACTCAGCCTGGATTGAAGTCATAGGACTAATTTTAAGGACCTCAAACTTGAGACCAGCCCTTTGATCGACCTCACATGTCTTATCCCATGAGTGCGCTTGCCTCATGAGACAGGCCTGTAAGATAATTCTTCTGGGGAAAGGGAAATTTTTAGATTTCTCATAAACAGCTCACTTTTGTAAGGAGAAATGAGGAGCTAAAATTAAACTGCCTCAATTATTTGGCTTCTAAACTGACTTATGAAACTCACAGAGGAAAACGTTGTGCAAATTTATCAGAAGCCATGGGAAAGAGTCATTGCACATCTCCACGGGCTATGGCATCTTGGGCAGATCCTGCTGGCCTGTGGCCCCAGGGCTGAGCAGCTGTGCCCAGGAGCAGAGGCCTTGAGACAAGGTGGCCAAAGGAAATGAGCTGGAAATTTACTCCTGACCAAGAGGCCTTTTCTGTGTTTTTCCAGCAGGTGATGCGCTCTCTTCCTATCAGCTTTGCCTCTTTGTAGGCATGCTGACCTTTTCTCCCCCCTCACTGTCCTGCATTTCCCTTCTGCTCAGACATCATCAGGCACACCAGAGAAACCATTAACAAGGAACCCATCTCACACAAGGAGATAAATGCAAGGATTCACCACAGCCCTGGTTGTAATAAGTCAAAATTGGAAGCAATCTAAATGTCCATCAACAGAAGAAAACACACAAGGTTGGAACGTTACACGCATGTTAAAAAGAGGGGTGTCGGAGACTCCCCTGGGTGGTCCAGTGGCTAAGGTGCTGCACGCCCAATGCAGGGGGGCTCAGGTTCGAACTCTGGCCAGGGAACTAGACCCGATGTGCTGCAATGAAAGACTCTCATGCTGCGATGAAGATCCAAGATCCCACATGCTGTAGCCAAGACCTGGTGCAGCCAGATAAATACACAAAAATTATAAATATTTTAGAAAGGAAGAGAGTCAAATATCAAAACCAGAATGCTGAATTAGAGTAAATCACAAAAATGAATCCTGGAGTTTGCTACCGTCTATTTAATACTCTGTGTTATTAATGAGTTCCTACCAATGGAACAAAAATGCAAACTCATGCAAGGGGAAGTGGGTATGTTTACTTCAGTTTAGAAGTTATCTCTGAAGAGGAAAGTAAATGGGGTCAGGGAGGGGCATTAAGGAACTTCAAAACTATATGTGGTGTTTTATTTGTAAAAAAATTATTGAGAGATTTGAAACGAAGAGGGAGATGTTCAAATTTACCATGCCAAGTGGTGAGTCCACAAACGTTTATTACATTGGTCTCTGTACTTCTGTTAATGTAAGCAATATTTCATAGAGGTTGTTTTTAAAGAGAAGCGGCTGGATCTCTTTTTCCTGCTAAGGATCAGAGGTTAGGCCTTGTGTATGAATTAGGTTCAGAAGGGCTTATTGGCCTGACTCAGCAGGCCTGGATAGTCCCTGCAGCTCCCGCAGCTCAGGATTTCAGACTCTGGGCTGACCTCCCAGCCATTCTCTTGGTTACAGGAGTGGCTGTGGCATCTCGGCACACAGCCTCCCACACCAAAGGCCCAGCCACACGTAAGAAAGACAGCCTCCAGCCACGTGCGCTTTACACTGGGCAGCAAAATCTTTCCCAGCATCCTCCAACAGACCTCTCCTTGGCTGCAACTCGATCACATGATCATGTCTCCTTCCAAGGAGGCTGGGGAATCAAGGATCTGAAAGTTGGATCATGGGGCAAACGGCTCTCCAGAAGACGAAAGAGGGAAATGCTGGATTTGGGTAGGGAACCAAGAGGGACGCCCCACATCAAGACGGTGAGCTGGTGAAGGGCTGAGAGCCTCGAGAAGCAGGTTCTGGTGGTGTCAGTGGAAGGGGGCATCACAGTCAGTGGTTTCCAGGGGAAAAACTGGGCTAATAGTCATGTGTGGTGGAGCAGAAAAATAATGGTCATGGGCTGTGCGGTTTCAAAGACTAATGTCTTAAAAACAAACAAACAAACAAGAAACCTAAGTGTTGGCAACTCTTGTGCCAAGAGAAATAATTAACAGAAAAGGAAAAAAAAAAAAAAAACTTACCATCTATTCTATTCTTACATCATTTCTTTCTCTTTTTTTAAATTAATTAATTAAATTTTTTTTTTTTTTTTACTTTACAATATTGTATTGGTTTTGCCATACATCAACATGCATCCGCCACGGGTGTACACGTGTTCACATCATTTCTATAAAATGAAAGAGTATGTTCACAGGAACAAACTAGGAAAAGCACAATAAAAAAATAAAGGCATGTTCTTCCCACAGAACAGGGCTTATGGAAGAGGCACTTACAGACCCCTTTTCACTCTTTGCTCTGTGGGGTGAAAGTTTTGCCCTTGTCCATGAGTGTTGGATTGCTAGTGGTCTGGAACATGGGAGTAAAGCTTTGGGTGGAAGAAGCAGCAGAGAGAGATGCTAGAAAAGCAAACTGGGCCAAGGCTATGAAGAGCCTTGAAGCCAAGCCAAGACATTGAGACCCAGCTCAAAAGTGATATTCTCTACAAAGTTTTTTCTGTCACCTTTCCCCCCCCCGCCGCCGCAACCCCATTTGCCAGCCTCTAGGACCAACAGATCCTTGTCTTGGGCTCTCTCTGACAAACCTAGATTTCAGTTGAGTGGCGCTGCTCTGCTTGTTGATTCATCCACCTCCCTCTTTACAGCTGGAGTTCCTGAAAAGCCACAATGAGGTCCTGACCATTTCTGTACCACCAGCATCCCAGCCCAGCTGCCCAGTAGGTAGGATAGCTGATGAATGAATGAATTAATCAGTATATGAAAATATGAACAAGTGAAGGGACTGGAGTTGGCAACCTCTAAAATATAGCTTAGTGTTTCAAAAGGATGGGCTAAACATTAGGAGGGAGGCTGTTCTAAGTTGCTTCAGTCATGACTGACTCTTTGTGACCCTATAGAATCTACCAGGCTCCCCTGTCCATGGGATAATCCAGGCAAGAACACTGAAGTGGGTTTCCATGCCCTCCTCCAGGGGATCTTCCTGACTCAGGGATCAAACCTGTGTCCTGGCAGGCTGGTTCTTTACCACTAGCACCATCTGGGAAGTCCTAGGAGGGAGTTTAAAGGTGCCCAAGTTTGACTTCCAAACCTGTCCCTGTCCAACTGTGACTTTGAGCAAATCATTTAATGTCTGTGCCTCAGTTTCCTTGTCTATAAAATGGGAATTAATATGCCATTCACAGGGCATATTATTAATAGAATTAAATGCACTCATATAAGTAAATCAAATCAACTTGGCATAATAATCTCAGCCTATATTTTTATTAGTAGTAGTATCTTAATTTCAATTCTGAGGAAAACTTAGGCAGAACTCAGTTCATTAAACTCCCACAGCTGAAACCCAGCTCCTTCAGCTCCAAATCACTATGGATGAAATGTCTTTATATACCTTTCTACCTAGAATCTTCAGAAGTGTGATTTCCAGAGTGTTCCTAAAGATCAGTAAAAGGATTACAAGTCGTTATAGAAAACTGCCACCAGATTTGCTTTGCTTCAACCAGGTGCCAGGGACTTATGAATTCCTGTAAGCCTGTTTATCACTGTGGTTGGCATTTATTGAACAATTACTATGTACTAGATCAGAGGTCAGCATACTACAGTTTATGAGCCAAACCTGTTTTTGTAAGGCTGGTGAATTAAGAATGGTGTTTACATTTTAAGTAGTTTTAAAAAGTCAAAAGAAGCATAATATTTTATCCACAATAAAATTATATGAAATTTAATTTTCAGTGTTCATTAATGAGTTTTATTGGAATACAGCCACACCCATTCTCTGCCCATTGCCAATGGCTGCTTTAGTGTCCAAAAGTTTAAAAGACTTCTTAGGACTTCCCTGGTGGCTCAGTCTGTAAAGCGTCTGCCTACAATGCGGGAGACCCAGGAGACCCTGGGTCAGGAAGATCCCCTGGAGAAGGAAATGGCACCCACTCCAGTACTCTTGCCTGGAAAATCCCATGGATGGAGGATTCTGGTAGGCTACAGTCCATGGGGTTGCAAAGAGTCAGACATGACTGAGCAACTTTGCTTAGCTGATCTTTTATTGTAGCAGCTTGTTGACCGCTGTGATGGATGCTATAGACAGAACTTTGCCTGGATAACTCAGTCCTTATGACTCCGTATAGTGGAGGTATGCAGACCTCATTTACCATTAGGAAGCAGATGCTTAAAGGGAGCAAGTAACTTCCAACAGGTCACATAATAGTAGGTACTAGAGTCAGGACAGTGAGAGCTGGGACACTCACAAAGTGGTGAGTGGCAATTTCCTCCTTCAGTTGAATTTTTCCTGAGATTCATCAGCCTTTTTTCACTCTCTTCAAGAAAATAAATGGGTTTAATTATTAGAAGGACCTAAATTAAGCAATGGCACCCCACTCCAGTACTCTTGCCTGGAAAATCCCATGGACGGAGGAGCCTGGTAGGCTGCAGTCCATGGGGTTGCTAAGAGTCAGACACGACTGAGCGACTTCACTTTCACTTTTCACTTTCATGCATTGGAGAAGGAAATGGCAACCCACTCCAGTGTTCTTGCCTGGAGAATCCCAGGGACAGGGGAGCCTGGTGGGCTGCCATCTATGGGGTCACACAGAATCAGACATGTCTGAAGCGACTTAGCAGCAGCAGCAGCAGCAAATTAAGCGAAGAAGGAAGGATGCTTTTGCAAGAGTTTAGCAAAGTAGGTGGTGGGTGGTGGGTGGCAAGCTCGGGGCCTGACAGGTCCAGATGGGTGATTGGTAGAGGAGGTGGGGTTGTCAGAGTCAGAGGAGGGTGGTAATGATCTGACAGCCCAGCCCTACTCCAAATGGTAAGGATCTCACTGCTTAAGACATGGACCTGAGACCACTCTGAGGCCAAGGAGCTGGGGGGAAAGGCAGAAACCCACCCTACTAACAGGAGTTTGAGAAATGTTGTCAAGAAGGCCAGGTCAGGGATGATTAAGGTAATTTCTGTCCAGGTTCTTTTTTCCTTCTTGGAACTCTTGACTTCTCTTGTAAAGCTGCATTGTTCCTGTATTCCACAATTTCTGCCCCTCAGTTGGCTGGTCTCAGGGCCTGACATAGGTCACACAAGTCAGACACAAGGATTTGGAAGCACTTCTGCCTGATGCGAGAGAGATCTTTCCAGAAGACAACTTTAATTTATAGAGTATAAAAATGGGAGTGAGTTGGACTGAGCCTGTATGCACTCTGCTAGGAATTTTCTGTAGGCTATTCCGCTAACCCACGTCAACCTATCAAATAGAGCAATGGAGCAGAAATGGCCTATATTCCCTCAGTATTCTCCCCTCTTCTTTCTTAGCAATAGGACTTCAATCTCACCTGGGTGCATAGCTGTCTAAATAAAGACTGCATTCCTTAGAATCCCTTGTTGCCAAGTGGGATCACGTGACAAATTCTGCCCAAAGATCTGCAAGCCCAAGGGTTATGTATGACTTCTAGGAAGCACCCTTTAAAGAGAAGGAGAGAATTCCACTAGAGTCCTTACTCTTTCATGCTAGGACAGGACAGTTGGTGCTTGGCAGTCATTTTGGGCCATGAGGTGAACGCTACCTGCTGATAGCCTCAGAGTAGCAGGAGGGAAGGGCCAATATCCCTGAAGATTGTGAAACTATCTTACCAGTCCTGAACTGCCTACATGAGAGAGAAATAAACTTTAATCTTGTTTAAGCCACTGTTACTTTGTTTTTTCTTGTACTTGTAGCCAAATCAAATGCTAACTTGTAATAATATAGAAACAGAGGTTCACAGAGGTCAGTGACGTACTCAAGGTTACATAGCTACTAAGTGGCAGAACCAGCATTTTATACACAGGATTGCCTGATATCAAGCTTGTTCCATTAATAGTAATGACAACTCAATGACATCCACTATTCACTGAGTCCCTACTATGTGCCAGGCAATGAGCATCTTCACCCAAACTGGGTTTGAACAGAAGCTCTATCACAAGCTCAATGTATAAGCTAAGGAAAGCTATATAACTCCTGAGTTTCAGATTTCCCATCTGTAAATGAGCTCAAATATATGGTTTGGGGAAAATTAAATGAGATCATGGATATGAACTATGGGGCATGCCACCAGCACAGAATAGGTTCCTTATAGGTAACTTCTTTATTTCTAGATCCTCAGTGCCCTTTCATAGGTCGCACACATAGTAGGCACCCAGGTAACCCCCACGGTTGCAAGCCAATAGCTACTAGCTGCTCTTGCAAGGAAAAGAGAGAGACAAGTGAACTGATTCAGTCAGGGAACATTTACTGGGAGCCTGGTAAGTGCAGTCAGACGCAGGCTGTGGTGAGAGTGGTGGGGGCCAGCACTGTTATGGGGGAACATGGGGTAAGAGTTCATGAAGCCAGGATTGTGTCTCCCTGACCAAAGCAGAACCGGGCTCAGAGGGTGCATACATGCGGCCCAAGGAACCACAGGAGAAACCTGATGTCATGAGACAGCACTCAGGCCACCAACGTTATGAGAACCCCAGAGGGCTTCCGCAGGCTGGTTTTGGTGATCGGGTGTTCTAAGCGAAGTGGGATTTTGGCAAGCCTGGAATAAGGGAAAGGTTTTGATAGGCACCATGGTAAAGGGTGTGGTTCCAGGGAAGAGGCTAGATTATTCTGACTTCCTGGGCGCCAACTGGTGAAAGAGAAAGGAAATCACTTCATGCCCTTAACCAATAAAACCCACCCACCTGGAGTTTATTCTAAATATTCTGGAGGCACATTAGAGCTGGCATTGAAAGACGGTAGGTAAAAAAGAATTTAGAGTCCAAACACTCATATTCTAAGCTTCAGTCAGTCAGTTCAGTCACTCAGTTCTGTCTGACTCTTGGCGACCCCATGGATTGCAACACGCCAGGCCTCCCTGTCCATCACCAACTCCCAGAGTTCACCCAAACTGATGTCCATCGAGTTGGTGATGCCATTCAACCATCTCATCCTCTGTCGTCCCCTTCTCCTCCTGCCTTCATTCTGTACCAGCACCACGGTCTTTTCAATTGAGTCAGTTTTACACATCAGGTGACCAAAGTATTGGAGTTTCAGCTTTAGCATCAGTCCTTCCAATGAATATTCAGGACTAATTTCCTTTAGGATGGACTTGGATCTCTTTGCAGTCCAAGGGACTCTCAAGAGTCTTCTCCAACACCACAATTCAAAAGCATCAATTCTTAGGCACTCAGCTTTCTTTATAGTCCAACTCTCACATCCATACATGACCACTGGAAAAACCATAGCCTTGACTAGACAGACCTTTGTTGGCAAAGTAATATCTCTGCTTTTTAATATGCTGTCTAGGTTGTTCATAACTTTCCTTCCAAGGAGCAAGTGTCTTTTATTTTCACGGCTGCAGTCACCATCTACAGTGATTTTGGAGCTCCCCCAAAATAAACTCTGTCACTGTTTCCATTGTTTCCCCATATATTTTCCATGAAGTGATGGGACCGGATGCCATGATCTTATTTTTCTGAATGCTGAGTTTTAAGCTAACTTTTTCGCTCTCCTCTTTCACTTTCATCAAGAGGCTCTTTAGCTCTTCTTTGCTTTTTTTGCCATAAGGGTGGTGTCATCTGCGTATCTGAGGTTATTGATAATTTTCCCTACCTTCTTGATTACAACTTGTGCTTCATCCAGCCTGGCATTTCACATGATGTATTCTGCATATAAGTTAAATAAGCAGGGTGACAATATACAGCCTTGACGTACTCCTTTCCCAATTTGGAACCAGTCTGTTATTCCATGTCCAGTTCTAACTGTTGCTTCTTGACCTGCATACAGACTTATCAAGAGGCAGATAAGGTGGTCTGGTATTCCCATCTCTTGAAGAATTTTCCAGTTTGTTGTGATCCATATAGTCAAAGGCTTTGGCATAGTCAATAAAGCAGAAGTAGAAGTTTTTCTGGAAATCTCTTGCTTTTTCAATGATCCAGTGTATGTTGACAATTTGATCTCTGGTTCCTCTGCTTTTTCTAAATCCAGCTTGAACATCTGGAAGTTCACTGTTCACATACTGTTGAAACCTGCCTTGAAGAATTTTGAGCATTACTTTGCGAGTGTGTGAGATGAGTGAAATTGTGCAGTAGTTTGAACATTCTTTGTTCAAATCAAGGTAAATTGGAAGTGATCAAACAGAAGATGGCAAGAGTGAACATCGACATTCTAGGAATCAGAGAACTAAAATGGACTGGAATGGGTGAATTTAGCTCAAATGACCATTATATCCACTACTATGGGTAAGAATCCCTTAGAAGAAATGGAGGAGCCATCATAGTCAGTGAAAGAGTCTGAAATGGAGTACTTGGATGCAATCTCAAAAATGGCAGAATGCTCTCTGTTCGTTTCCAAGGCAAACCATTCAAAATCACAGTAATCCAAGTCTACGCCCCCACCAGTAATGCTGAAGAAGCTGAAGTTGAACGGTTCTATGAAGACCTACAAGACCTTTTAGAACTAACACCCAAAAAAGATGTCCTTTTCATTATAGGGGACTGGAATGCAAAAGTAGGAATCAAGAAACACCTGGGGTAACAGGCAAATTTGGTCTTGGAGCACAGAATGAGGCAGGACAAAGGCTAATAGAGTTTTGCCAAGAGAACACACTGGTCATAGCAAACACCCTCTTCCAACAACACAACAGAAGACTCTACACATGGACATCACCAGATGGTCAATACTGAAATCAGATTGATTGTATTCTTTGCAGCCAAAGATGGAGAAGCTGTATACAGTCAGCAAAAACAAGACCAGCAGCTGACTGTGGCTCAGATCATGAACTCCTTATTGCCAAATTCAGACTTAAATTGAAGAAAGTAGGGGAAACCACTAGACCATTCAGTTCAGTTCAGTTCAATTCAGTTGTTCAGTCGTGTCTGACTCTTGGTGACCCCATGGACTGCAGCATGCCAGGCCTCCCTGTCCATCACCAACTCCCAGAGTTCACTCAGACTCACGTCCATTGAGTCAGTGATGCCATCCAGCCATCTCATCCTCTGTTGTCCCCTTCTCCTCCTGCTCCCAATCCCTCCCAGCATCAGAGTCTTTTCCAATGAGTCAACTCTTCGCATGAGGTGGCCCAAGTACTGGAGTTTCAGCTTTAGCATCATTCCTTCCAAAGAAATACCAGGACTGATCTCCTTCAGAATGGACTGGTTGGATCTCCTTGCAGTCCAAGGGACTCTCAAGAGTCTTCTTCAACACCACAGTTCAAAAACATTCAGGTATGACCTAAATCAAATCCTTTATGATTATACAGTGGAAGTGAGAAATAGATTGAAGGGACTAGATCTGATAGACAGAGTACCTGATGAGCTATGGACGGAGGTTTGTGACATTGTATAGAACACAGGGATCAAGAACATCCCCAAGAGAGAGGAATGCAAGAAAGCAAAATGGCTGCCTAAGGAGGCCCTACAAATAGCTGTGAAAAGAAAAGAAGTAAAAAGCAAAAGAGAAAAGGAAAGATATACCCATTTGAATGCAGAGTTCCAAAGAATAGCAAGGAGAGATAAGAAAGCCTTCTCAGTGATCAGTGCAAAGAAATAGAAGAAAGCTATAGAATGGGAAAGACTAGAGATCTCTTCAAGAAAATTAGAGATACCAGGGAACATTTCATGCAAAGATGGGCACAATAAAGGACAGAAATGGTATGGACCTAACAGAAGCAGAAGATTTTAAGAAGAGGTGGCAAGAATACACAGAAAACTGTACAAAAAAGAACTTCACAACCCAGATAATCATGATGGTGTGATCACGCACCTAGAGCCAGACAGCTTGGAATGCGAAGTCAAGTGGACCCTAAGAAGCAGCACTACAAACAAAGCTAATGGGGATGATGGAATCCCAGTTGCGCTGTTTCAAATCCTCAAAGATGGTGCTGTGAAATTGCTGCACTCAACATGCCAGCAAACTTGAAAAACTCAGCAGTGGCCACAGGACTGGAAAAGGTCAGTTTTCATTCCAATCCCAAAGAAAGGCAATGCCAAAGAATGCTCAAATGACCGCACAATTGCACTCAACTCATACAGTAATAAAGTAATGCTCAAAATTCTCCAAGCCAGGCTTCAGCAATATGTGAACTGTGAAGTTCCAGATGTTCAAGCTGGGTTTGGAAAAGGCAGAGGAACCAGAGGTCAAATTGCAAATATCAGCTGGATCATTGAAAAGGCAAGAGAATTCCAGGAAAACATGTATTTCTGCTTTATTGACTATGCCAAAGCCTTTGACTGTGTGGATCACAACAAACTGTGGAGAATACTTCAAGAGATGGGACTACAAGACCACCTGACCTGCCTCTTGAGAAATCTGTATGCAGGTCAAGAAGAAACAGTTAGAACTGGACATGGAACAACAGACTGGTTCCAAATAGGAAAAGGAGTACGTCAAGGCTATATATTGTCACTCTGCTTATTTAACTTATATGCAGAGTACATCATGAGAAACGCTGGCTGGAAGAAGCACAAGCTGGAATCAAGATTGCCAGGAGAAATATCAGTAACCTCAGATATGCAGATGATACCAGCTTTATGGCAGAAAGTGAAGAACTAAAGGGCCTCTTGGTGAAAGTGAAGGAGGAGAGTGAAAAAGTTGGCTTAAAACTCAACATTCAGAAAACTAAGATCATGGCATCCAGTCCCAACACTTCATGGCAAATATATGGGGAAACAATGGATGACTTTATTTTTGGGGGCTCCAAATTCACTGCAGATCATGACTGCAGCCATGAAATAAAAAGACGCTTACTCCTTGGAAGAAAAGTTATGACCGACCTAGATAGCATATTAAAAAGCAGAGACATTACTTTGCCAACAAAGGTCCGTCTAGTCAAAGCTATGGTTTTCCCAGTGGTCATGTATGGATGTGAGAGTTGGACTATAAGGAAAGCTGAGCGCTGAAGAATTGACACTTTTGAACTGTGGTGTTGGAGAAAACTCTTGAGAGTCCTTTGGAGTGCAAGGAGATCCAACCAGTCCATTTTAAAGAGATCAGTCCTAGGTGTTCATTGGAAGGACTGATGTTAAAGCTGAAACTCCAAAACTTTGGCCACCTGATGTGAAGAGCTGACTCATTTGAAAAGACTCTGATGCTGGGAAAGACTGAAGGCGGAGGAGAAGGCGATGACCGAGCATGACATGTTTGGATGGCATCAGCTAGCTATTCAATGAACATGAGTTTGGGTGACCCCTGGGAGTTGGTGATGGACAGGGAGGCCTGGCGTGCTGCGGTCCATGTGGTTGTAAAGAGTCAGACATGACTGAGGGACTGAACTGAACTGAACCTTGAAGGCCATTGCAGAAAGCTGCACAGGTCTCTTGGGGTGTTCAAGAAAAGCCTGGGCTTTGTCTCCTGGGTCTACCCTCAGCCTGCCTCACAGGGGCAACCAGAGCAAAGAAAAGCCGGGACGGGCCAGGGATCCCTCCTTTAGCAGGTGGTTCATGCCTAAGAGAGCCATTTGTTAAACATTGAAAAGGGGCCTCTCTATAATAAGCCTTTGAAGACTCCATCTAGAAAACTCTCACTTCTCTATTTCATGTGTTTTAGCTTCATATGATTGCCAGAGTGGGAACAGGTTTCCAGCGAGAATAAAGATTATCAGACGATGAGGGGCTCGTGGGGAAACCACCAGGTCCACTCCCATGTGATGTGCTTTTCCCATATCCAAGGACACTTTTTTATCCTTAAAAATTTCAGGGGCTGGAACGAATTTCAATGCACACCTAAAATAGCAGTAACTTCTCTAAGGCCTGACCAATGCACTATGTAAAATTGCTTTGGGGATTTTATTTTTTAATTAATTAATTTATTTTTGGCTTTATTTTCTTGGGCTCCAGAATCACTGTGGATGGAGATTGAAGTCATGAAATTAGAAGTTGCTTGCTCCTTGGAAGAAAAACTATGATAAACCTAGACAGCGTATTAAAAAGCAGAGACATCATTCTGCTGGAAAAGGTCCATCTAGTCAAAGCTATGGTTTTTCCAGTGGTCATGTATGGATGTGAGAATTGGAACGTAAAAAAGGCTGAGTGTTGAAGAATTGATTCTTTCAAACTGCGGTGTTGAAAAAGACTCTTGAGAGTCCCTTGGACTGCAAGGAGATCCAACCAGTCCATCCTAAAGGAAATCAGTCCTGAATGTTCATTGGAAGGAGTGATGCTGAAGTCCAATGCTTTGGCCACCTGATGCAAAGAGCTGACTCATTGGAAAAAACCCTGATGCTGGGAAAGATTGAGGGCAGGAGGAGAAGGGGATGACAGAGAATGAGATGATTGGATGGCATCATCTATTTGATGGACATGAGCTTGAGCAGACTCCGGGAGATAGGGAAGCCTGCAGTTCATGGGGTTGCAAAGGGTCGGACATGATTGAGCAACTGAACAACAACCAATTTTTGGCTGTGCTGGGTCTTCACTGTCACAAGCAGACTTGATCTGGCTGCAGTGAGCAGGGGCTGCTCTCTAGCTGTGCTGCATGGGTGTCCCATTGCAGACTTCTCTTGTTGTGGAGCGTGGGCTCTACAACACGTGGGCTCTGTAGTTGTGGTGCCCTGTGGCATGTGAAATCCTCCCAGACCAGAGATCAAACCTGTGTCCCCCACATTGGCAGGCAGATTCTCAACCACTGGACCACCAGGGAAGTCTGCTTTGGGGCTTTAAAAACTCTAGTAGTTGTATGGCTGTAGTCTAAATATAATACCTGTAAACTGTGGGTTGGAGTCTACATGTGCCCAACATTTAAATGGGCAGGAAGAAGAAGAAAGGATCAAAAGAAATAAAGAGTCAGAGAATCTATTATGTGTTAGGGTTTTTATTGATATTCTCACTTAATTCTCAGAGATTCCCCTGAAATGGTTATTAGTAAATGCATTTCACAATAATAATGACAACAATCATAGTAATAATAGAGTTATTGGATCACTGCTGTCCTTTATTGAGCCCTTGGTATGTGTCAGGCAAATTTCTAAAAGCTTTACATACTTTCTCTCATTTAATCCTCACAAGAACCCTGGATCCTAGGTCTATCTCTATTTCCAGATTAAAGATTTGGAGACACACAGGTACTATGTGGAAAAACAGAAGTTCAAGTGCACACTCTTAGCCATTACACGGCAGGCTGAAAGCAAGGAGGTCAGGTGATCAGGGACTTCATCCAGGACACACAGGTAGTAAGTGGTTCACCAGAGACCAGAACCCAGGTTTGCCTGATAGCAAAGGCCACACTCCTTCCTGTAGCACAGGGCATTCTGAGAGGCACAGGGGCCCAAGACTACCGCCTCTTGAGCCTCCAAACAGCTCCAAAAGCTAGAACAAGAAGGTGATGGTTGATAAGTTCACTCTGGCCCAGTCCCAGTTTGGAAACGGGCCCTAGTGGTGAATTTGGGCTTCACTCCAGATGTCACATGAAGCCACTTGGAAGAGCGTGAGTCAGAAAGTGACATGTTATTGAGAGAGGTTTTTAAAAAGCACTCAGGACACTCTGCAGGGAACAGACTGCCAGAGTGGCAGCAGAGTTGTTAATTACCTAAGGTAGGTTTCTGATCACTCAGAGATGATTCCATGTAAGAGAATTAAAATACTCAGATGCAACTAAAGTCACCCTGAGCACTGTCTCCACCCTGGTATGGTTTCTGAATCCTGGAGAAAGAAGGCCTGTTTTCAGTGGGCTGATGGCACTCACCCTCCAGCTGTGCCAAAGGGCTGATGAGAACAGGGGACCATTCTGTGTGATGGTGGGCAAGCAAATCAAGGGTCAGGGTGAATGATGCCCTCAGCCAGCTCTAACCCAGACTAGAAATGGCTGCAGTGATTCATTCAAGAGGAGCTGGACACCTAGAACAGCCCAGACTACTCCTCTCAGGTCCCAGAGATTCAGAAAGCTTGCCGAGAGTGAGGAGCCCAGAAGGATGGGCCAGGCGATGAGGAAGATGATGAACTTTCCAGAGCACTAACTTTTCTTGATGTGAACTGCATGTCAGCCATGGTTCTGAGCACCTGGCATGCTTTCATTTATTTAAATCCAAGCCTCTTGATGAAAGTGAAAGAGGAGAGTGAAAAAGTTGCCTTAAAACTCGGTAGTCATGAAGCTGAGCACCAAAGAATTGATGCTTTTGAACTGCGGTGTTGAAGAAGACTCGAGAGTCCTTTGGACTGCAAGGAGATCAGACCAGTCAATACTAAAGGAAATCAGTCCTGAATATTCATTGGAAAGACTGATGCTGAAGCTGAAGCTCCAATACTTTGACCATCTGATGTGAAGAACTGACTCATTGGAAAAGACTCTGATGCTGGGAAAGATTGAAGGCAGGAGGAGAAGGGGACGACAGAGGATGAGATGGTTGGAGGGCATCACTGACTCAATGGACATGAGTGTAAACAAGCTCCAGGAGTTGGTGATGGACAGGGAAGCCTGTCCTGGACAAGCATGATGGACAGGAAGTGCTACAGTCCATGGGATTGGAAAGAGGTGGACCTGACTGAGTGACTGAACTGACTGACTGACTTACCCTGCAAAACTGAGGCAATTGATTCTCACTATTCATGGTAGTTTTGTTCCAATAAATTCTCCCTGAACACTGAATTAATGAATACCAAACCACTGCTCCCAGGGGAACCCAAGATTAGGGTCCTGCAATCTTCTGGTCACACTATTTTTTTTTGACCAATCAATACATTACCTGGTTTTATGTACATTTTTATTTTAAAACACCTTATTTAATATATAGTGGAAAATATAAAAAGCATGTGTGAATATATGCATAACTGAGTCACTTTGCTGTACAGCAGAAAATAATACAATTTTGTAAATCAACTACATATCAGTTTTAAAAAAATTGATAAATTCAAAAATATGCATACATAGTTGATTATTAACATTGAACTCACAGCCAATGGCACTCACGCCCAAATGAAGCTATCTAACATATTTATTTACTCCACAATGCACATCACAGCCTGCCCAGGCTTAGGATCACTAGACAGAGATTCAGCACCAACAAAGAGCACAAAAATGGGAAAAACATGGCACTGAATATCCTGCAAAAGGACACTGGTTTACCGTAGAAGAGCTAAACCAAGCAGCAGACATCACCTTGTTAGAGCTGAGCTAGGAATCCACGGGTCATGTTATTACATGACCCATAACCCCACCCTACTTCCAAGTACATCAGTGTCTGGAAAAGCCTCTGGAGTATTGATTTAAGGGTTAGAAATACATTTTAGCCAGTAGTTTAATCCAAAAAGAAGTTCACAAATAATGAAGACTGTCCTATTATATCTTTGCTTTAAACATGGGGAAACTGAGGAGCAGGAAGGCAAAGTGCCTTGCCCCCCATCTCACAGCCAGGCAGTGGTGGAGCCGGGATTGTGCCCTGGGCACTGATGCGTCCTATACACTGCACTGCCCTCTTCTCTTGTGTGCATCGGTTGTGGGCAAGGGCAGCAAGGGGGAGGCAGGAGCACGTTTGCGTGGGTGCTGCACAGGTGCTGTGGGCAGAGCTGGCAAAATGGGAGACTCAGAGCTCCCACCTCATGGGACTGGACTTAAAGAACTTGATGCAGGAGGTACACCGAGTGCATAATGCTTGACGAACAGTATCCACCCTGCACACACACAGAGAAGAGACTAAAACTCAGAAAACTCCTGTTGATCCTACACGTGGCATTTGACCTGAGGGTAAATGCTGCTATGCATCTTTGCACACTTGTCTTCCAGAAGCCCAACTGGAAACTCACCAGACATCCAGGATCCTATTCAAGTGCAAATTATTCACAGACATCTGTCACAGGGATTGGCAACAAATATTTTCAGGAGATTATCTTATCTATATTTCAAAGCTCTGTAAAACCCATATGTAAAAATTTCAAAACTGCAACACAACAAAAGGGGTTAAGTTTTTTTCTTTTTTTTAAAAGAAAGGATCCACAATGATCAGGAAAAGTGCTGGGAAGTTTACTAATTTAGAAAACCCTGCCAATGTATTAGACATCAATTAATTGCTAAGATACAGAATCCAAGAATGCTCTGTGTTCAATGAGGTGTCAATTTAATATGGGGCTTTGTTAACTGAATGTACAGTGTGAACAAATTCAAAAAGAGTGTGTCACACTTGAACAGGTTAAGAAAGAATACAGACCAAACTATAGAAACAGTCAAGCAATCAAAGAGATTTTTTAAAAGAAACTTGTAACAATAGATGCAGTAAGCTGCTAAGTATTGGAAAAATCCAGCTGTTAGACACACTCCAGGACTCTGTGTCTGCGGTAGGGACTGCATAAGTATACCGGGCAGGTGGTCCTCCAGACAGAAAACGAGCAAGATCCAAAACAAACAGGGAAAAAGACCCCCATTTACCTACCAGGATGCTTACTCAGTTTTGAACTGAGTTGGAAGCTATCGAGTTTCTGAAGAGATTATAGAACACCTATCTCACGCAGGTCTGGGTTTGTCCTTAATGAATCCCAGAGGGGAAAAAAAATCAGGTTGGGCCAAAAGTTCGTTCAGGCTTTTTTCTATTACTTTTTATGGACAAAGTTGAATGAACTTTTTGGCCAACCCAATAGTTTCTGCTTTCAGTATTTCTCTGGTTCTCCTTCTTAGTGGTAACGGCAGTGGTGAACATCTATTGAACGCTTGCCACTGGCCTTGCATTATGCCAAACCCTTGAGCTAGCTCATCTCACTCAACTGTAATGGTGCCCTTAAAGTCCAGTTATTCCAGTTGTGTGACCCAGAGAGGTCAAGCACTTCTCCCAAATCCAGCCAGCGAGGAGCAGAATTAGGATTTGAACCCATATTTGTCTGCTCCCAATTCTAAGATTTTTAATCTTAGAATTAAAGATTAAATTGTTTATTAAATTGTTTATTATTATTAAATTGTTTCTCAAGGATGATATTGTTTCAAAAGAATGAGAAGCCTGGCTAAATATAAAAATAAACCAAACTTTTCAAATTCACTGGGACTGTAAGAACCCTAAGACGTATAACGTCATTACTGAATGTCAGCCTCAGGAATACTGGCCCTATGTGATGTGATTCCAGTTCCAGACCCCTTTTCCAGTTCCCCTTCTGCGGCAGGGGGCGGGGGGCAGTCACTGGATAACAAAGTATAGGGGACAATAAGCTTGATAGAATGTGAGGGGTTTCTGTGGACTTACTGATGCCTAGGATAAACCCTAGGTACCTTGCTGTTGCTTCCAAGATGGATACTGTGATCAAGACTATATAAAAAAGAGAAAACTCCTATTCCCCAGGCAATTTGGCCCATTTCTCCCCCAACCCTAACTCTAACCACAACCCTGAGACTAACTGTTTCAAAGAATATTGTTCTTTGCCATCTTTACCATTTCTTCTGGGAGACCTAGCCTGGCCAAGCAGGTCCACATCCTGGCAGTTTGCTTTTGTCTTTCCATGGGACATTCAGACAAAAACCCAGAATCTCCAATGGAGAAATACAGAAATCTATTTATATCTGGCTATCTTAATATCTGGCATGAGGAGTTTCTCTTAGGGATGGAAGCATCACTGGGAAAACGTCTTATGAGGAAGAGGTGGCCTGGAAGGTCTGGGTCAGCAGTACCAAGGTAGCAAACAGGTGATCAAGTATTAGCGGTGAACAGGGGTGGCAAGAAAGAAAAGGGTAGGGGGAAGAGCAAGAAGGGTGAGAAGCTGGAAGCGGAACTGCAGAAATCACCGAGGTGATGCGTTCAATTCAGCAGCGTGTGTGCATACACAGCTCTGAAGTCTTCTCCCCAAGCCAATGCATGTAGGTGAGCTTTCTTTGGTGGGAATTATGAACATGGGCTAGACTCTCCTTTTGGATGGACTGGTTGTGGAATAGAGGCAACCTGAGCAGGATGGGGAGGTGGTATCTACGCTGAACTCAGGGAAAGCAGAAGCTGGAAACTGGTGTGAATAAGATAATGAAATCACCCTCTCCCCCAAATTTCCAGAATCTTGGTGAGGGCCCAAGGATCACTATAGCGTTTTCAGATATTTTTTCCAGACTGAACAGATCTGGAGGCCTCACCAGCTTCTGACGCAGAGAGACATCCCAAGACAAAAGAAGCACAAGTCATCACCGATAACACTGGGGGTATTGTTGAACAAATGTGTACCAGACCCCATCAAGTAACTGACATCCTTAATCTATTTACTGTCAACAGCTATGAAGAAGTTACTATTAATGGAAATGTTAGCTGCTCAGTTGTGTCTGTTTGCGACCCCATGGACTATAGCTTGCCAGGCTCCTCTGTCCGTTGAATTCTCCAAGCAAGAATACTGGAGTGGGTAGCCTTTCCCTTCTCCAGGGGATCTTCCCAACCCAGGGATTGAACCCAGGACTCCTGCACTGCAGGCAGATTCTTTACCATCTGAGCTACTAGGGAAGCCCCATTTATATTAATGTCTCCCTTAATTAGTGTACAACTGAGGAATCTGGCACAGAGAAGCTGCATGCTTTTACTAAAACTGCACAGTGGATGAGTGATCAAGGCAGAGGGACCCAATCAGTTGAGCTTTAACTACATTCTTAGAAAAGAAGTTGCAGAATGAAGGAGGAAGGCTTGCTCCAGAAGTATAGCCGACTGCAGACCCTAGAATTTTAAGTGGGAAATCAGAATTACCCCCAATTGTGATTACCACAACCCACAAGCTATATCATAAAAATGCAAGAGGTCAAAAACATGGGCTGCAGTTTTAAGAATACTGAGTGTGATGGGGAGTCAGTTACATGGCAAATGGTCACCTCACAGTGTGCTATTTTATGGATTCTGATGGAGGAAGCTGTGCTGTGTGAGCTTCAGAACACCCATCACCCACTAATTTTGCTGTGGAGAGTCCAAGCAGGCCTTCCAGAAGAGGGAATGTTGAGCTGGTTCTTCAGACAAAGGTAATTCATTGGCTGAGGGTCTTCTAAAGACCTGACACTATTTTAGGGGATTTCTACATGCTACTTTACTTAATTTAATCCTCAAAGTAATCTTGTGAAACCAGTGAACTTTTCACATTGATCTTCCATGCAATTTCTACCATACTACGTGTTTCTTGAATCTTAAGAAATGATAAGATGGTTGGGAAAAGCTGAGAAACCCTTCTCTATTAGTTAGCTCTGGCTGCCATAAAAATTATCATGACTGGGTATCTTTAAACAACAGAAATTTACTTTCTTGCACTTCTGAAGGAAGCTAGCAAGTTTAAAACTAAGGGACCAGCTCCTGGAGAGAGCTCTGTCTTTGGCAAATGGCTGTTTTGCTGCCTTCTCACTTGATGCACAGAAATCAAACTCTCTGATGGCTCTTCTTATAATGGCACTAATCCCATTATGAGGACCTCACCCTTGGGACCTCATTTAACCTTAATTATCTCTCAAATGCCCCATCTCCAAATACCATCACATCAGGGGCTGGAGCCTAAACCTATACATTTTATAAAGACACAAACATTCATTCCATAATTTTCTTCTTAAAACTCTCTAGCTACTTACGGTTTCAGAGAGACCATCAGTAGAGCAGATTAAATCTCAGATTCTGGACACTCACCTGCCTGTGATTAAATTCAGACTCTGAGTCTTGATAGATATGCAGCTTTAGTCCAGGCATTAGCAAACTGGCCTGCTGGCCAAAGCTGGCCTACTGCCTGTGTTTGTAGGTTGATTGGAACATAGCCACATCCAGTCATTTACACACGGTGTATGGCTGCCCCCATGCTGCAAAGGCAGAGTTGAGTGGTTGCCACAGAGACTTTACAGCCTGCACAGCCTAAAATACTTACTATCTGGCTCTTTACCAAAATAATTTGTCAGTTCCTACTTTAGGTAAATGATTTCACCTCTCTGAGCTTCAGTTTTTTCTTGGAAAAAAATGGCAGCATAAATGTTTACCATGCTGTGCTTCTGCGAATTTTATCTTAGGGATTCTCAAAGTCCATGTTCTCAGGCTTTGCATCAGGACCAGGTGCAGACAAGGTTGCTTCACATAGCTTCCTGAATGCAGCTGTTATTTAGCCAGAGATCTGTGAAAGAGATGCTAGTCCATAGAAATTCTGAATTCCTGTTGTATATCTGTTGTCTTTCCTACTGCTCTGGGGGCAGGGAATATTTCCTACTTAAGATTTAGGTCTGCTCACTGGGGTTCTCCCATTCATATTTTCTTCTGCCCTTGACTCCGTGCTCCAAGATCTGAGATGTGCATTTTTTCTTTTCTATTCATTCATTCATTGAGTCAGTCAGTCATTCTTTATAATAAGATATGGGCCATGTCTGTAGCTGAATGACTTTCTCAGCCTGCTTCCTACCAATGGAAATCTGGGATCCCTGAATCCTCTTTTCATTTTCACCTTTCTCTGTCTGATACCTCCTTTCTGATCTCTCTACTTCAGGTTTGCAGAGGTTGTTTCTGGATTGTATCACATTCTCAGCATACACCCTGTCATTTTAAAGCACTTTCATGTCCATGATCTCATTCATCTCAGAGCATCCATGCAAAACAGGCAGAACAGGCATAATTATTATCATCATGAAGGATGGGGAAACAGACACAGGATGAACTTGAAGCAAGCCAGCCTGAAACAAAAATCTCTGTGCTTGTGGTCCTGAAAATATTGATGCTAGAAGTTAACGTGGTAACCATCATTCTCTTATTTTTCAGATGTGGAAACTGATGCTCAAAGATGGATATAGGTAAGTTGAAGTTTACTCAGGTAGTTAGCTGCAGGGTTAGAACATGAAAAGTCCCCTGCCTCAGACTAAACTGTCTAAACACAGTCTGTAGTGTTGCCTGAGCTACTTCTCTATTTCTTTCACTCTGCAAGGCAAGGCTAACTCTTCATTTATGGAAACTGGGAAAATTTAGCTTTTCTTTTTGTAGTTCTAACAGGTGAGCATCCAATCCTGCCCCAAAAGCATCTGCCTTCCCACTCAGCTATATCACCTGGAAAAGGAGTTATACCATCTCCCCCATCTTGGGAAAATGATAGCTTCACATCACCTCCAGGGGCTCAAAGATTTTATTTTCTAGGGTAGGTCCAGGCTGAATGAACTAAGTCACTCCAGATGCAACTGGACTCAGGCCCATCCAGCATCCATCTATTGATCCACTATCTATCCATCCATCTCATCCAGCCATCCAGCAACATGATCATTCATCCAGCTAACCAAACATCCAACCATCATTTCATCCATTCAACTTCCATCCATTCACCTATCCATTCATCCATCCATCTTATTTAGTAGTTTTTTCTCTCCTTCCTCCTATCTCTATGCTCTTTCATTCACCCATTTTCATTTATTTAAAAATTATATTATTTACTTATTAATTTATCCAGAAGTTGTTATTAAGCACATTATTTTCTCAAGTATCCTTAACAACAGCTTGGGTTCCTTCTCCCTACCCATACTCTTTGAAAATTGAAAGTGTTAGTCGGTCATTTGTGTCTGACTCTTTATGTCCATGGACTGTAGCCCACCAGGCTCCTCGGTCCATGGAATTCTCCAGGCAATAATACTGGAGTGGGTTGCCATTCCCTTCTCCAGGGGATCTTCCTGACCTAGAGATTGAACCAATGTCTCCTGCATTACAGGTAGACTCCACTGTCTGAGTGAGCCACCAGACTGAAGGCCCAAAGGAATTATGTAATTTACTCAAATAATTACTTATTGAACTGTATAAAATGAAATATCTTTACTTGGAGGATTTTGATCCAGAGGAGGCAGGGGGTGTCAGATATGAACTGATTATGATAATCAGCATTCCAAAGCCTTTTCCCAAGTTCTTAAACACTCAGAAAGCATTTATTGAATATCTACTGTGCAGGTATTGAACTCTTCTATGGGCAGGTAACAGAAACCAAAGGCCACAAAGAATAAAACAAACCCTAATGGTGGAAGATGAGTACATAGAGCTGTAAATGGATAATCAATTGCATGTTTAAAATGTGGTGAATGCAATAATAAGGGTCAGCAAAGGAGGAATTGACTTTCTTACTTAGGGTGGCCTGTGAAGTTTGCCTTAAGGAGCAAACAGTTGAGTAAGGTCCTAAGAAAAGTAAGAATTTATAAAATAGGAGTTTCAACCAGATTTTTAAACCTTTTTTTTTTTTTTTCTTTGTAAAAGCACTGTGTTTGTGATGAACATTTTAAGATGACAGATGGGCAAAAATATAAAGCAATCTCTCAACACTCTACCATATTCTGGAAACCCACTCTCCAGAGAGCAAAGTCTGTTAACTATACCTAGAACATCACTTGAGAATTCTCTGTCCACATGTAAGCAAAATATCTCATTAAGGGTACAAATTTAGGATTTTCTAACGCTACTATTTTTCTGCAGTTACTAACTGGCATAAACTGGCAAACTTTCCTTTATCAGCTAGATGAACTACAGCATATTCTTGTTTTATTGGAATATCATTGCTTTACAGTGTCGTGATAGTCCTACTGGACAGCAACATGAATCAGACAGATGTATACATATATCCTCTCCCTCTTGAATCTCGCTCCCAGCCCCGCCCATCCTGCCCCTCTAGGTCATCACAGAGCAACGAGTGGAGTTCCCTGTGCTACACAGCAGCTTCCAACTGGCAATCTGTTTTACACATGAGAGTGATTATATATGAACCCACTCCAGTATTTTTGTCTGGAGAACCCCATGGACAGAGAAACCTGGTGAGCTACAGTCTATAGGGTTGCAAAGAGTCGCACACGACTGAAGCGATTTAGCACAGCAAAGTGTATATATCTCTTAGTTCAACCCCTCCTTCCCTCACCTCACGGCCACAAGTCCATTCTCTACATCTGTGCATCAGCACTGTTAATGAACATATATGGAATCTAATTGGGAATACCAGACCACCTTACCTGCTTCCTGAGAAATCTGTATGCAGGTCAAGAAGCAACAGTTAGAACTGTACATGGAACAACAGACTGGTTCCAAATTGGGAAAGGAGTATGTCACGGCTGTATATTGTCACCCTGCTTATTTAACTTATATACAGAGTACATCAAGCGAAATGCTGGGCTGGATGCAGCACAAGCTGGAATCAAGATTGTGGGAGAAATATCAATAACCTCAGATATGCAGATGACACCATGCTTATGGAAGAAAGCAAAGAAGAACTAAAGAGCCTCTTGTTGAAAGTGAAAGAGGATAGTGGAAACACTGTTTTAAAACTCAACATTCAAAAAATGAAGGTCATGGCATCCGGTTCCATCCCTTCATGGCAAATAGATGGGGAAACAATGGAAACAGTGACAGTGCATTTTCTCAGGCTCCAAAATCACTGCAGATGGTGACTGCAGCCATGAAATTAAAAGACACTTGCTCCTTGGAAGAAAAGCTATGACCAATCTAGATAGCATATTAAAAAGCAGAGGCATTACTTTGCTGACAAAGTCTGTCTAGTCAAAGGTATGGTTTTTCTAGTAGTCATGTGTGGATGTGAGACCTGGACCATAAAGAAACCTGAGGGCTGAAAAATTGATGCTTTTGAACTGTGGTGTTGGAGAAAACTCTTGAGAGTCCCTTGGACTGCAAGGAGATCCAACCAGTCAATCCTAAAGGAAATCAGTCCTGAATATTCATTGGAAGGACTGATGCTGAAGCTGAAGCTCCAATACTTTGGCCACCTGATGGGAAGAACTGACTCATTAGAAAAGATCCTGATGCTGGGAAAGATTGAAGGCAGGAGAAGGGGACAACAGAGGATGAGATGGTTGGATGGCATCACTGACTCGATGGATATGAGTTGAGCAAGTTCCCGGAGATACTGATGTACGGGGAAGCTTGGCGTGCTGCAGTCCACGGGGTCTCAAAGAGTCAGACATAACTGAGCGACTGAACTGAACTCTTGGAATCTAGAAAGATGGTACAGCTTATTCTTAAAAGGCAAACTATGTTATTTCCTCCAGCTACCAATTTTCAGGGTAAGGAGCTTCTACCTGTATCTATCTGTCTATCTATCTATCTACCTATATATCTTATTGTTTTATTTTTCTAGAATCACTATAGACTGGTGAATCTTTATTCATTCTGTGTTTTACAATCAAAGGGACTCTTCTGTATGATGTTCAAAATGTCCTAAATTTGTCCAGTCAGAGCTCCTTTCATGTAGCTACTGTGTTCTTTTGACATACCCTCAACATTCTTCCTTTCTCATACAGAAAGAAAACGCATTGTATACTTTTGCTGCCCAGACTTAGAATCATGCATTCTCTAAATAGCCCTGTTTTCTCTTAGGGAAGAATGGTACCTAGAAATCAAGATTTGTGTACTAGGTGCATTCATAGCTATTCGAATATTATTTTTCTAGGTCTTTCCCATGGACAGAACCAGAAAAATGTATTTGTTTAATAAACTTATGAGTCCACAATGATATTCATATTCAAATTAATATTACAAGTTTATTCAGAACACTTTAATTCACATTTTTAATCTCCTTTTATCTCAAACCAAAAATCTTCATTCCTAATAACATATACATATTATATATTATACATTTCCTTTATTATTACACTTATATATTTATATTTTACATTTATATATTTCCTAAATAATTACAAAGTTACAGTTACATTATAATGACTACTAGCAGTGAAATGAAAGTTTAATAGTTCTTTGTGGTTCTTTCTCGATCTTAAGGACAATATGAATGCCAAAAGTCAAGTCATTTAATATACTTTTCCTGTGTGGTAATGTGAAAAATTTAACATATTATCAGTGTTGTTTGCTTCAATTTACTTTTAATTTTAGGTTGTGTTTTTATTTTTTTTCTGTTTAGTTTTTGAATATGTAAAGATTTACATGGTCTAAAAGTTAAAAAAACCATATACAAAGATGCACTCAGAGGAATATCTGTCCCTCCCATACAGCTAACTGTTACTTTTATTAGCTTTCAGACTATTCATCTGGTGTCACTTTTTATATAAATAGTATATATTGATACTTCCCCTTGGTTTTATACAACAGGTGGCAACGGCACCCCACTCCAGTACTCTTGCCTGGAAAATCCCATGGATGGAGGAGCCTGGTGGGCTGCAGTCCATGGGGTCGCTAAGAGTCGGACATGACTGAGCGACTTCACTTTCACTTTTCACTTTCATGCATTGGAGAAGGAAATGGCAACCCACTCCAGTGTTCTTGCCTGGAGAATCCCAGGGACAGGGGAGCCTGGTGGGCTGCCGTCTATGGGGTCGCACAGAGTCGGACACGACTGAAGCGACTTAGCAGCAGCAGCAGCAGCAAACTCTAAATGATTTTCAGTAACTTGCTTCTTTACTTAATAAAATATGCAGAAAATCACTCCCAATCTGTAGACTGAGATATTTTTTATTGAATTTTAGCATTGCATATAATCCGTTGGGCTTTCCAGGTGGCAAGGTGGTAAAGAACACCTGCCTGCCAATGCAGGAGACCTGGGTTTTGTGCAAAAGTATCCTAGTTTATGCAACCATTCTCTGAATGATACATATTTGATGTATTTCCAGTCTTTTTGCTCTTGGAAATAATGCCATAGAGGCATTTTTGCCACAATGCCACAGATATTTATGGAAGTATATCTTTAGGGTGGACTCCTAGAAATAAGATTGCTGGGTCAAAGGATAAATACACATGTAATTTTAATAAATATAAAATTCCCCTTCATAGGTTTTGGATATTTTGCACTTTTATCAGCAAAGTATGAGGGTGATGATTTCTTGCAAATAATGTATTACCAAACTCTTGGATTTTTGCCAATCTGAGAGAGAAGAAAGGATATTTCAGTGTAGTTTAAATTTGCATTTCCTTTATTACGAGTGAGGTTGAGCATCTTTTCATGTGTTTAAAAACCCTTGCCTTTCTTTCTGCTATGAACTATGTCTTTTGCCCATTTTACCTCAATTCTGAAGAGCTTTTTAATGTATTAATAAGATTAGCCTTTTATGATGTAAGTTGCAAATATTTTCTCTCGACTTTTCATTTCACCTTGACTGCTTATGATGTCTTTTGTCATGCAAAATTTTTAAAAATTTAGGTAGCTGAGTTTATTAGTCTTTTCTAACACTTTTGAATTGTGAGTCATAGGGAAACAGGCTCCCGTCATTCCCAGGATGAAAAGAATCAGCCTGCATTTTCTTTTAATATTTATATGGGTTAAAATATTTTACATTTAGATTTCTGAGGCATTTGGAGTTTAACCTGATGAATGGTATGAGGCATGGACATACTTTTATAGTTTTCCAAATGTCTATCCAGTTATTCCAACACTGCTAATTGCAAGGCCATTTTTTTCCTCCCCAGAATCTGGGGGTGTCACTTTCCTAGACAAAATTTCCATTTGTTCTTGATCGTATTTCTGGATTTGCCATTCTGTTCACATTTATTCTGTCTATTCAGGTGCTTTAATTATGGACTGTCATGTCTTCCACTTGCTCCCTGCCCTTCCCTCCGAGACCCTCTCCCTTGCTTCTGCACTCTGTCATAAGCCATGGGAGGTTGGTTTGAAAGAGCTACAACCACTGCTTTCTTGTCTTTGGCTTCCGGTTGGGTGTACCTATGGGGGCGCTCTGGCAGGAGATTGGAGAGAAGTGAGCAAGGTCTTTATTCTCCTGACTCCTTCCTGCAGGGTCTCCTTGACTAACCTGTGTCCCGGGAAAGAATGTCACCGGTCATCTCAAGCTGGCCATTTTACACAATCCTCTCTTCTAGGTTCTGCTACCTACTCCCTCCTCTCATATATTTGGGCTCTTAGCTGGTTAACAACCCTGTATTTATTCAGAAAACTTTATAAACCCTTGTGATTTTCAGACAGCCTGTCTACCCACTTGTAAATAGTTCTTTTATTCAGTCATTTTCCAATTACACTAATTTGTGTTATCTGTTCCTTGCTCCAGCCTAGGCAATATACAGAGTCTGTATTCACTTCTGTCTATGTATGAATGTATATATGTATCTATCTATCTATCTGCCATCTATCTATCTGATGAAATCACCTTGCCCTTAATTGCTTCTAAAAGAATCTCAAAGCTGTTCTTGCTTTTAATTTATATGGACTTTTAAAGTCGACTTGGCAGACTCGATTTATCCATATTCTGCCAACAGTTGTAACTGTCTTTTTGATAACAGTCATTCTACTGAGCATGAAGTTGTATCATGTAATTTTGATTTGCACTTCCTTAATAAGCAATGACACTGAGCATCTTTTAATTTGCTTGTTAGCCATTAGTATATTTTCTTTGGAGAAATGTCTATTCAAATCTTGCCTATTTTTAAAATTTGGTCGCTTCTATTACATAATTATGAGTTCTTTATATACTCTGTACCCCTATAAGATATACAGTCCTGAATATTTTCCACCATCCTGTGGATTGTCTTCTCACTTTATTATTATATCATTTATAAACATTTTTAATCATTCCCTGGTAGCTCAGCTGGTAAAGAATCCTCCTGCAATACAGGAGACCCTGGTTTGATTCCTGGTTTGGGAAGATCCCCTGGAGAAGGGATAGGCTACCCACTCCAGTATTTAGGGGCTTCCCTGGTGGCTCCGATGGTAAAGAATCTGCCAGAAATGTGGGAGACCTGGGTTTGATCCTTGGGTTGGAAAGATATCCTGGAGAAGGGCATGGCAACTCACTCTAATATTTATTACACAAAGATATTTATTTTAAAAAATATTTATTTGGCTGTGCTGGTCTTCATTGCGACACAGGGGATCTTTAGTTGTGGCATTAACTCTTATTCTTATTCGTGGCATGAGGCTCTTAATTGCAGCATGTGGGATCTAGTTCCCTGATCAGGGATCAAACCTGGGCCCACTGCAATGGGAGCACAGAGTCTTAGCCACTGAACTGCCAGGGAAGTCCCAGCAGCATTTGATTTTTATATAATCCAATTTTGTGTTTTTTCTGTGACTGATAATTTTGTTGCCCTTTCTAAGACAGCTTTCCCTTCATCCAAGGTTGTGAACATTTACTCCTATGTTTTTTCTAAGAGTTTTTACAGTTTTAGCTCTTAAATTTAGGTCTATGATTCATTTTAAGTTAATATCTGTTTATGATGTGAGTTAGGCAATTCAGCTTCAGTCATCTATATATGGATATTCAGTTGTCCCAACATAATTTGTCGAAAAGATAATTCTTCCATCAGTTGCCTTGACATTCTTGTCCAAAATCACTATCTTAATGTAAGTGGTGATTTTTGGACTCAGGTAAATTTTCATATCAAACAAAAATATTATATAAAGTGGTTTCTGAGAATTATTGATATATAAAGTTGTGTCCGACTCTTCTGAGACACCAAGGGGTGTAGCCCACCAGGATACTCTGCCAATGGGATTTCCCAGGCTAGAATATTGGAGTGGGTTGCTGTTTCCTTCTCCAGGGGATCTTCCTGAGCCAGGGATAAAACCCATGTCTCCTGCATTGCAGGCAGATTCTTTACCACTGAGTCACAAGGACAAATTTTTACTTAAAGAAATGTTTAAAGTTGTCATTGTTATTTTATATGTGATAGAATAGTTCATTTGAAATTATTAAATTCTTCTATTACTTCTTGTATCTACCATGTTTTCCACTTTATGAAATTTGCTGCTATATTATTTGGGGCATAAATATTTGTAACTATTTAAACTCTTATACATTGCTATTGTATTGTTTTATTAAATATTCTTTATCTTATTATGCTTTTTAGTCTGAGTTCTAAGTTATTATGTTGAAGTGTTGTGTTTCTATTTTTCTCTACTTCATGGATTTTTTTTTTACAAATTCTGAATAGTTTTTATCTCCTGAGAAAGTGTAATTTTCACTTTCTGTTTTTGTCTCAGAGTAACTTTTAATCAGTTATGGATTTTTTCCTACTCATGATTATTTTATTGGATTTTCCTGGGCCTGTAATATGTGGTGATCTTACGGGAGAAGGAGGGGGATTGCATAGGCAAGGTCATATACTTGCTAAGTTTCTTGGTTCAGCCCTTCTTTGCTAACATCAAGTGTGATGTATTTAATAATGGTACTTCCTTTCTTTCTTTCCTTCTTTCATCTCTGACACATATGTTGTCTCGGTATGCTCCTATCATTAGTCATTACTTTCTTTCCCTCACTATCAGGCCTCCATTGCTTCCACCTACACCTTCTAAGGGGCTTCCCTGGCAGCTCAGATGGTAAAGAAACTGCTTGCAATGTGGGAGACTGGGTTCAATGTGTTCCTCTTTCCCAACACTGCCTCATGTCTTCCTGCACAACTTTCTTTTGCCCTTTTCTAAACCCCTTTCTTTTTTCTGACCCATTAGCCAATGCTTTGGTCCACCAGTTGGGTTCAGTTCAGTCACTTAATCATGGCTGACTCTGCAACCCTATGGACTACAGCACCCCAGGCTACCCAGTCCATCACCAACTCCCGGAGCTTGCTCAAACTCATATCCATTGAGTTGGTGATGCCATCCAACCATCTCATCCTCTGTCATCCCCTTCCCCTCCTGCCTTCAATCTTTCCCACCACCAGGGTCTTTTAGGGCTGCTATCTATTTTCTACACGTCTTATTTAGAGTAAAACCTTGTCCTGTAGAGTGAACCTTTCTGGAACTCACTTATGCTCCATTATTAGTAGGACCCCTCCTCCATTTTCTATTTATCAATACTTCCCACCAGACTCTGCACCTTTACGTAAATTCTGAAACGGACTCTGCTAGTATTACACTTTTGTTTTCCCAAGTACATATAAACTGAAGTGATCCAGTCTCTGCACTTTACTTATGCTATGGGTACTGACTATGGTGGTTCTATTCTCTTGCTCTCTCACTCTCATCTCTCTTTCATCTCTTTTATTTGTGTGGGTTTTTAGAAGACATATGGAAAGTTTCTAATCTAGACAGCCACCATTACCCCACAGGACTCTGGAACTAATGTGAGTCTGAAATTTTGGCTAGAGACTTTTTTTAACACAAAGAAACTACTACAATTTGGAAGTACTGTTTCTGCCCTCTTTGTCTAATTCAACCAGTCACTCTGCCTAATTGGTACAGTTTGCAGCCACAAATTTTGGTGGAGAAGGAATGACTTAATAATTTATTTGAATATAGGAAACCTTCTTGGGGTATTCCTGAAAGAAGTAATTCCCTTCCTTAAGGCTTCCAATTCTTCTCAATTCAATAATAATTTTAATCCTTTCCAGAAAGACAATATCTCACTGCAGAATAATAATCACCATCATGACTGCCCCGGATCAGTGTTCCTCCCAGAAATGCCCTTGCATGTTCTGCTTTGTGGACTCAAAAGCTTGGGCAAGCATTTGCTTAAGGGTTTTGTCTGGTTCCTGAAATGAGCATTAAATAGACTTCAGATTATTATCCAAACGTTCTGGAAATGTAAGGAGTTATTTGCTGGCACATCAGGAGCTCACCAGCGTCTTCTCGCCATAGAGAAACCTGCATGTTTTTCACCCCCCATATCATTTCCCTCCCAATTCATCATTCCCATTTCTCCAGGGTAACTATCAGAAGATGTATCTGGACAGGTCAAAAGTTATGACCTTTGAGGTTCCCCGCTACATACAAAAGAAAGCCCCAATTTTCCCACATAAGTTTCACCATCTGGGTTGCACTTGCCAATCAGCCACTTATCTCCATACTCTAGTCTCATGAAACTGCTGCCTTGTTTGTTTTTCCAATATACAGCCTTTAATTCACGTGTTTCTCCTGTGTGTGTGCTTTCCGCTAGTGCACGCCTTGTCTTTCTGTAATCAGTTGAAATGAATCCATCCTCCACTTCCCAGTCTGGGCTGGAGGCCTCTCTCTGCTCTGTGTGCTGTGCTGCCTGCTCAGCTCCTGTGCTCACCTTCCAGCTCTTCCGACTGTAGTTCTCAGCGCATTGCACCACCATTTTCTGTGTGTGTGTGTGTGTGTGTGTGTGTGTGTTTCCATCGTCCCCTCTATTCTCTGAGCCTCTTGAGAGCAGGAACCAACACCTTGTTAATTTCTATAGCCCCAAGGCCTAGTACAGAGCCTGGTGCAACGTAGGTGCTCATTAAATATTTGAATGAATATATGCACAGGTAGGATCTGTGAGTAAAAGCCCTGACCATGTTAAATCTCTTCCCACCCATTAAGACGATGGTCAGTTATCTCTGCAGTTGTGTTTTACTCTGTTTCAGTGAACACTAGTCCAGTGAGAATTTTTCCAGGGAAAGTGTTTCATGGTTGACCATGTCTGGCAAGTGCTATTTATTCAGCATCTCTTTCAGAAAGTGCCTAGACCTAGGAACATTAGTGCATTAAAGGCTCTGAGAAGTCCTGCAGCGTTAAAACCATGTTCTCTCTTTTTAAACCCAGGGATTCACAAACTTATTTGATCATTAAATTTTTCTTTCCAGTAATACCTTATTTACCCTGAGAAAATATTGCTGTAAAGAACACACATTAGCTCACAGAAAGGAAATATCCAGGCCCCTCCTGAGAAACAAAGTTGGGTGGTATTCATTGACTCCCATCCCCAAAGCTATGTGATGGGTCAGTGACAAAGAAGAGACAGGAAACGTGGTGATAGCTGGTGATAGACTCGTGATGGGAAGACAGTTCTAGGGTCACTTGAGCAGAATCTCTGTTTTAGCTTCTGCAGGAATATTTGGTGAACTGGGCATTTATGGCCATTCTTGCAGGCTCTATCTAATCAGTTATTGTGGATTGCAGAAAGAAACCCAGCTCATGCAAGGTTTTAGTCTGGCATTAGACTCAGCTTGACCCAGAGCCCAAAGTCATCAAGAAACTATCTGCTTCCATCTCTTTCAATTCTACTTTCCTCTGTTTGGGTTGTATTATCAGACACATTTTAGTCAAATAATGGCAAAATGACTTCTGCCATCCCTAGCTTCCTATCTTCCAGCTAGCATATGCAATGGAATACATCCTTTTCTAACCCAATAGAATACACAATGAAATATATGCTTTTCTAACTCAGTAACGCCAGCAAAAGTCCTAGAGCTGTCTCTCTCACTGAGCCAGTATGGTCATTGTGTGTGTGTGTGTGTGTGTGTGTGTGTGCGAGTGCTCAGTCACTCAGTCATGTAGGACTCCTTAAGACCCTACAGCCTGCCAGGCTCCTCTGTCCATGTGATTTTCCAAGCAAGAATGCTGGAGTGGGTTACCATGCTCTTCTCCAGGGGATCTTCCCAACCCAAGGGTTGAACCCGCGTCTCTTGCATCTCTTGCACTGGCAGGTGGATTTTTTACCACTGAGCCACCTAGGGTGTCCCGGTATGGCCGTTACCTAACCCTAAATCAGTTACTGTGGAATTCTCTGATTCGGACAGGACTGTTCACAAAGTCCACTCCAGAGAAGGAAGGTAGTTCCTCCTAAACCACAGAGAAATAATAGTACAAGAGAAGCTGGATTCCCAACAGAAACTGGCTGCTATTCCCAGATAAAAGGATCCAGGGCAGACGGAACAACAAAAACATCATTTAAGAAGGAAAGGAGAGATGTAGACTGAGGCACTATGCTAAGCATTTTCAATGCCTTTTATACGATCATTTCCTCCACTCAAAAGATGGGGAAAGGGGAGTTTTGTGAACTGAGTGATTTTCTCAAGGTCACACATAATTTGTGAAGAAGCTTAGGCCTTGGATTCTGACGTCTGAACTCTTATCCACTGGGTTGGGCTGCTTAGCCCACCTCAGTATCAGCTCCTCATCTTCCTGCCTGCATTCTTTTCTAGAACATTTTAAAGCATTTTTTTTTTCATTTCCTTAAAAATCAATTTTATAGTAGAAAAGTTAGGTCTGGGTCATTCACACTTACTGCACTTTTAATGCATGTCTGCCTCCTCTCCCTCCTCTGTTCTTACTGAGGCAATAACATCATTTCTAATGAGTGACACAGGATGGGTGGATTCCAACTTTGCTTAAGCAGACCTGCAACACTGCTGGTGGATAAATGGTCCTGGCGGGCTGCCCTACCAGTTTGTATCCCAGGGGCATCTCCTTTCCCTCTGATCTCCACATAAACTGTTCCCTTTCTATTAGCATATCTCAGAGACCCTTCCAAAGCCCAACTTGTGACCCAGAAAACAATAACCTGGTGGAGGCCAAGTGACTTCCTCCCTAACAGCGTTTCCTGTCTGCTCACCTGAGGTCCCCAGCCTGCCTGTCGCTCTGCACCCATATCATCCTGTGAGGTGATACATCATGCTCCTGGTCCAAATGAAGCTGATCACCACCAGGTGCAAAACTTCTACCAGTACTGACGACCAGTAACTAACTACTAACTCTTTTCATGGGGACTTCTCAGGTGGCACAAGTGGTAAAGAACCCACCTGCCAATGCAGGAGACACAAGAGATGTGGGTTCAACTCCTGGGTTGGGAAGATCCCCTGGAGTAGGAACTGGCAACCCGCTCCAGTATTCTTGCTTGGAGAATTCCATGGACAGAGGAGCCTGGGGGCTACAGTCCAAGGGGTCACAGACTTGGTGGTCTTGTTTCCATGTGCAAAATACAAGCCTGTCGATATGCACACATCTCTGGTGCAGCAGCAGCAGCAGCTGGTTCCAATCCCTAATTCCTTCCTTTTCTATCTGTTACCACCAAAGATAGCCAAGCATCCTCAGTGAAGTACAGAAAGAGCCTTGTTATACAAGATGCAGGCCACTGGAGAGAAGGACTCGGGACGTCTGCGATTCTCACCTGAAAGAAGTGGAATGAAACTAACACTTACTGAGGCCCTTCCGAAAGCCAGATGCCACTTCACAGAAGCACTTTCAGAAAGTATTTCACCCAAGCTTTACCATGACCCAGTGATACTACTGGAGAAGGCAATGGCACCCCACTCCAGTACTCTTGCCTGGAAAATCCCATGGACGAAGGAGCCTGGTGGGCTGCCATCTATGGGGTCGCACAGATTCGGACACGACTGAAGCGACTTAGCAGTGATACTACTACCATTTCACAGATAACAAGCAAGGTTGGACAGGTTATAGAGCTCTCCCAGGCCACGCAGTTCGTGAGCAGCAGAGCAGGATTAGAACCTTGGTCTGTACCTCTAATGCCACTCTCCAGATCCCTCTCTGTAATTGCTTTTCTTCCCACCAATGGGCTCATGGAACAACCAAGGATTAAATAAAATAATGGCCGTCAGTTTGTGCTGGCCTCTGCTGTACAATGAGATATTTGGGGAATGTGCTTGCCTTTCCATGAGTTGGATAGAAATAGGGGAATTATGGCACTGGAACCAAGGCTTCCTCCAGAGACTGGAGTAATGCCTTGCAGCGGCTTCTTTGCTGGAATTCCAGAGATTAAGCATCTGAAAAAGACTTGGCCAGAAAAAGTGGGCACAGCATGGGTCCATGGGCCCATGCATGAAAAAAATTAAAAAATAACACAAAAAATGTGCAATTATCAAGAGTGAAAGCTGTAAATAGAAGCAGCTCCACTCAGCACATGTATGGAAGCCTCCCTCCCAGCCAGTCCTCAGGATTATGAAAGGGTCACTGAAACATGAAGGGTCACTGAGTTCCTGGCAACTGAATGTTGCTATTATGGACTCTTCCCAAAACTCATCCATCAAAAGGATTATTAGAATTCTGGGAACAGCCCAGCAAGCAAAGGTACAATATAAAAGGAAACTCATGGATGGTTTCAAACACATCTTCTGCCCTAACCTGTACATCCAGCCCAAGAAATAAATATGATTTATTCCACTTCGCAGATGTGATAATTGAGCCTTCTGGAGAAAAATTCCTTATCATTGTACAGCTGGTAAGTGGCTAAGTTGAACTAGAAGCCACATTTTTGACTCTATCTTGTTTTCCCCTACCATTTCCCTCCCTGTAGACAGCATATTGAAAAGCAGAGACATTACTTTGCCAACAAAGGTCTGTCTAGTCAAGGCTATAGTTTTTCCAGTGGTCATGTATGGATGTGAGAGTTGGACTATAAAGAAAGCTGAGCACTGAAGAATTGATGCTTTTGAACTGTGGTGTTGGAGAAGACTCTTGAGAGTCCCTTGGACTGCAAGGAGATCCAACCAGTCAATCCTAAAGGAGGTCAGTCCTGGGTGTTCGTTGGAAGGACTGATGTTGAAGCTGAAACTCCAATACTTTGGCCACCTGATGAGAAGAGCTGACTCATTTGAAAAGACCCTGATGCTGGGAAAGATTGAAGGCAGGAGAAGGGGACGATAGAGGATGAGATGGCTGGATGGCATCACCGACTCAATGGACATGGGTTTGGGTGGACTCCAGGAGCTGGTGATGGACAGGGAGGCCTGGCGTGCTGCCATTCATGGGGTCACAAAGAGTCGGACATGACTGAGCAACTGAACTGAACTGAACTGTCCATCCCTGACATTATAGAAAGCCTCCAGTTCATGTGGAAAGTGGCCCCTACACCCTAAACCAGCCTTCCTGACCAACTCAGATGCTCAAGAGGCCCAGTTTGTTTGAGGTATTTTCCCACTGTGATTATAACAATCCTCTGAGGGGAAATGTGGCCACACAGGGCCTTCTGTGAGTTCCAGTTCTAAGCCCCACTAAGCCCCTTCTCCTTCAGGGCCGAGTGTGCTGACCTGGATTACCTCATGAGTTGTTCTCAAGGCCGCCACATTCAGTGACCACCTCTCCTTGGAGACTTTCCTCTACTTCACACCTGATCAAGGACAGTGTGCAAATCTCTACTTAGTGCCAAATGCCGAATGGCTTAGAAGCCATTTCTCTGGGGACTGTCATGTATAAGACGCACCTTCCCAAGAAATGGCCTCCAAACCCTGATATGGGAGGGCCTTCTGACTGCCCTGAAAGTGAACGCATAACCCAAACAGGGCCAGTCAGAGCATCTTTCTTGGTAACAGAAACACTTCTCCTAGGAAGTGGAAGGGTGGCTGAGGCACTCCAGACAAAGTGTCCTGAGCCAACTTAGTTATTCCCACCCTCCCTCCTTCCTAAAACCTGTTGAAAATATCAACATCTATCTAACATGTCTCCCTCTTGTTCAAGATGGTCGGGGTAGACTTCTATCATCTGTAACCAAAAGAAACACTCTAGTTTCACTTGCTGGCTTTTGCCTGGTCTCCTTCACTTGACTGAGCTCCTCAAACACTATTACTTTACCCTAAATGTTTGATCCAGAGAAAGAGCTCAGTCAAGGATGGCTGAGTAAGTGGCTGACTGCCTTTCTCCACATTTTTCCTTCAGGTCATCACATGCACACGTTTTCTTCATCTATTTCCCCTCAAGTCAGGTTATTAAGGAACCATTCTGTGATGAGATCTTACTAGAAAGATAAGGAATGCAAAGAAGCATCATACTCATGCCTGCCCTCACCTACCTGCAGTCCACTTGAGTAGGGCAGACAGCGAACCAAATAAATAGCACAAAATGCAAGAAAGAACAAAAGAAATGAAAATGATAACACCTACCATGCACTGAATGCCTACTAAATGCTATGTAGAGCCCTTTTACCCACCATGTCATTATAATCTCACAACAACCTTGTAGAAAGATGTTACTGTATCTGTTTTAAAGAAAGGAGACTTGAAACCCAGGGAGTTTAAGTGACGCGCTCAGTGTCATACAGGTGGTAAGTGATAGGTGTGGGGTTCAACACATGAGTGCATGCTCTGTCTGTTTCCAGAGCCCACGGAGTCTCTGGGCTGTTCCATGTAATCCCAGTGCTAAAAGGCTTAGCCAGGAGCAATAGATATGAGGCAGGGCCAACAGAGGATTTTAAGAAGGACTTCAGCCTGGGCAGAAGGTCCCAAGTTAAGTGGTGGAAGCACCTGACAGCCGGAGAGAGGGAGACAGGTGTCATCATTAGCTAACGTAGATGGGGTTAGCATATCAGGAGACGAGGTTACCTCTTCTGAGGCTGTCCACTGGGGACTTAGATCTCTGAGGATAAGCTGGGTGTGGGGCCCCAAACATCCTTTCCATTTCTTACCTCCTTTTCTATGCCAAAGGGTGGTGCCAAGTGAGAATAAGTGGGAGGGAACTCCTTTTGAGGCACCCGATCCAAAGGGACAACTCATTGGAAAAGACCCTGATGCTGACAAAGATTGAGGGCAAGAGGAGAAGGGGGTGACAGAGGATGAGATGGTTGGATGGCATCACTGACTCAATCGGGGAGATAGTGAGGCCAGGACTGAAGCCTGGAATGCTGCAGTCCACGGAGTCACAAAGAGTTGGACACAACTTAGCAACTGAACAACAACATCAGAACTAGTACAGCATGCAAAAGTTCTCATAAATCTGATTAAGCTTACCCAAGTGATCAGCGGGAAGCCTTGATGTTTTGTATTTGTTCTGAAGCAATTCTATATTAGTCAGCTTTCTTTTAACAGAAATCCAACTCAAAGAGCCTTAAACCAAAAAAAAAAAAAGAAAGAAAGAAAGAAAGCATTGACTCATGTAACAGAAAGGCCAGACATATGGTTATTTTAGGGGATGGCTGTTTCCAGATACTCAGTCAGTGTATTCAGAAAATTGGCTCTCGTCATTGCTTCATTCTGCTTTCATCTGTGTTGACTTTATTCAACCCCCATAGGGTAGCAAGACAACCCCTTAGCATCTCCAAGTTTGTCTACTAGCTTGAAAATGCCAAGTTTAAAAAAAAAATGCCTCTTTCTAAATAGCTCCAGCAATAGTCCTGGCTTGGCTTTAATTAGCAAGGCTTGTGATGTGTGCTCATTGCAGACCTAATTATAATACTAAGACATCTCAGGCTCTCAGACCAGACAGACCTGGGTTATGAATCCATTTTTGGAGCTATAGTTGTAGGGTTTCTCAAAGGAGTATCAAGGTATTGTTACCAGAAAACAGAGGACTAGATTGCATTCGTGTGTGCTAAGTCCCTTCAGTCGTGTCCGACTCTTTTCAACCCATGGACTGTAGCCCACAATGCTCCTCTGTCCATAGGATTCTCCAGGCAAGAATACTAGAGTGGTTTACCTTGCCCTCCTCCAGGGGATCTTCCCGACTCAGGGATCGAACTTGCATCTCTTATATTTCCTTTAGTGGCAGGCAGGTTCTTAACCACTAGACACCTGGGAAGCCTGAGGACTAGGTTGAAAGTGAGTGCAAGTCTTGTCCTGTCCAATCGCTCAGTTGTGCCCAAGACTTTTGCAACTTCATGGACTGTAGCCCACCAGGCTCCTGCTGCTGCTGCTGCTAAGTCGCTTCAATCATGTCCGACTCTGTGTGACCCCATAGACAGCTGCCCACCAGGCTCCCCCGTCCCTGGGATTCTCCAGGCAAGAACACTGGAGTGGGTTGCCATTTCCTTCTCCAAGGCAGGAAAGTAAAAAGTGAAAGTGAAGTTGCTCAGTCATGACTCCATGGACTTGCAGCCCACCAGGCTCCTCCATCCATGGGATTTTCCAGGCAAGAGTACTGGAGTAGGTTGCTATTCTCTTCTCCAGGAACTAGCTAATGTTATGCTAAGTTGCTTCAGTCGTGTCCAACTCCTTGTGACCCCATGGACTGGAGCCTGCCTGGCTTCTCTGTCCATGGGATTCTCCAGATAAGAATACTGGAGTGGGTTTGCCATTTCCTTTTTCCAGAGGGACTAGCTTCAGTTCAGTTCAGTTCAGTCACTCAGTCGTATCCAACTCTTTGTGACCCCATGAATCCCAGCACGCCAGGCCTCCCTGGTGTTGGTGCTGTCCATCACCAACTCCCGGAGTTCACCCAAACTCATGTGCATCGAGTGGTGATGCCATCCAGCCATCTCATCCTCTGTCGTCCCCTTCTCCTCTTGCCCCCAATCCCTCCCAGCATCAGGGTCTTTTCCAATGAGTCAGCTCTTCGCATGAGGTGGCCAAAAGACTGGAGTTTCAGCCTCAGCATCAGTCCTTTCAATGAACACCCAGGACTGATCTCCTTTAGGATGGACCCCTTGGATCTCCTTGCAGTTCAAGGGACTCTTGAGAGTCTTCTCCAACACCACAATTCAAAAGCATCAATTCTTTGGCACTCAGCTTTCTTCACAGCCCAACTCTCACATCCATACATGACCACTGGAAAAACCATAGCCTTGACTAGATGGACCTTTGTTGGCAAAGTAATGTCTCTGCTTTTGAATATGCTATCTAGGTTGGTCATAACTTTTCTTCCAAGGAGTAAGCGTCTTTTAATTTCATGGCTGCAGTCACCATCTTCAGTGATTTGGGGGCCCAAAAAAATAAAGTCTGCCACTGTTTCCCCATCTATTTCCCATGAAGTGATGGGACCAGATGCTATGATCTTTGATTTCTGAATGTTGAGTTTTAAGCCAACTTTTTCACGCTCCTCTTTCACCTTCATCAAGAGGCTTTTTAGTTCCTCTTCACTTTCTGCCATAAGGGTGGTGTCATCTGCATATATGGGGTTATTGATATTTCTCCTGGCAATCTTGATTCCAGCTTGTTCTTCTTCCAGCCCAGCGTTTCTCATGATGTACTCTGCATAGAAGTTAAATAAGCAGGGTGACAATATACAGCCTTGACGTATTCCTTTTCCTATTTGGAACCAGTCTGTTGTTCCATGTCCAGATCTAACTGTTGCTTCCTGACCTGCATATAGGTTTCTCAAGAGGCAGGTCAGGTGGTCTGGTATTCCCATCTCTTGAAGAATTTTCCACAGTTTATTGTGATCCACACAGTCAATGGCTTTGGCATAGTCAATAAAGCAGAAATAGATGTTTTTCTGGAACTCTCTTGCTTTTCCCATGATCCAGCAGATGTTGGCAATTTGATCTCTGGTTCCTCTGCCTTTTCTAAAACCAGCTTGAATATCTGGAAGTTCACAGTTCACGTATTGCTGAAGCCTGGCTTGGAGAATTTTGAGCATTACTTTACTAGCATGTTAGATGAGTGCAATTGTGCGGTAGTTTGAGCATTCTTTGGCATTGTCTTTCTTTGGGATTTGAATGAAAATGGACCTTTTCCAGTCCTGTGGCGACTGCTGAGTTTTCCAAATTTGCTGGCATATTGCGTAGCTGAGGGGGCAGCAAAACAATTGCTGGCCAAAGCAGTGGTGTTAAAGCACTCTGGGAAATATTTCTTTACTCTTTTACAGTATATGCACTGCAAAGAAGACATTGTGCTGGGGAGGAAGAAACCATGAAACATAGTATCTGTTGTATGAATAGCAACAAATACTGGTGCTGTTCTTCATTGCTTAAATGGTACTTTCCCCTTCATTGCCTTTATTTCTATCTTAACTCTGCATGGTGTCAACAGCCCCACTTTATAAGATGAGAAAACTAATGTTTAAAAGGTAAATTTGCTAGTCTAGGTTTCCTTGGTGTGGTAGATTGGAATACTGGGCCCAGGTCTGCCACTCTTTCCTGTAACAGGATTAAGGACCCAGGTCCTTTGCAGGCCTTTTGGTAGGCTGTGATTCTGAGCCAATAGAATGAGAACAAATGTGATATGCAGCATTCCGTACAAGGCTTGAAATGTGCTTACAAGTTTCACTTGGCCTTTTGTGCTTGAAAGCAGATCTCTTGCACCTTTCCTGTTTGCCCATTTCTATTCCCCTGTAACCTTAAAAAAACCTAATTTTATGAGATCAGCAGGCAGTCTGTGCTTTCTGCTGTCGTATTAGAGTGGCCTCTAAATTCCTGATTCATGGCTTCTTATTTAGGTCTGTTAATTAGCATTTGCTGTGTAACAAGCTTCCCTCAAATCTCAGGGACTCTCATACGTGACTCACAGCAACACGTGATCTTGAATACATATCTGAATATATTGCTCTCCTGAATACATACCATGCCTTGTCTAACATGTTGATTCTTTTCCTAGATAAGAAGAAGTCACTTAAAAAAAAAAAAAATGAGTAGCTCTACTCCCAACAGCAGGCAACATAACATCTGAAGAAAGAGTCAGCCAGTCCACACACAAAGGAAAATAATGCAGAACCCAACCTCCTGCCTTGGTGATTCACTGAGCTTCTTCCCCATTTTTCCCTTTAAAAACTGTCATGACTGAGCAGAATCTTCAGAATTGGTCCCTGGACACAAGTTCCCCATCTCCCCTGACTGCCAGCTTTCCTGGTCAAAGCATCTTTTCTTTCTCCTGACACTTGTTTCTCAAATTATTGGCTTCTGAACCCAGGCAAGCAGCCAACCTGGGTTCAGTAATATGTTCTGCCAGGAGAAAGCATGCTCCAAGGAAGCACTGCTCTTTCAGCCTGGGTCCCAAGTTAAGGGGACACACGGAAAAAGACCTGAACCCAACTTGCTAGGAACCAAGTTGAGCTGAAGTCATCAGAACCATAGCCGATTCACAGATCTGAGAGCACACGACCACACGTGCTGCTGTGAGTCACTGAGGTTTGAGGGAAGCTTGTTATACAGCAGATGCTGATTAAGAGACCTAACTAAGAAGCTATGAATCAGGAATTAATTTAGAGGCCAGTCTAATATGACAGCAGAAAGCACAAAGAAAGGGCCATGAGTATCGATGACCGATTTAGACTTCACCCTGAAAACAGTTGGAACTCCTGAAAGGAAAGCGCTAATTAAGTGTGTGTGTTAGTATGCTGACTCTAGGGTTTTAATGAGTAAACATGTGAAGAGGGTGTCCAGGGAGGAGGCAGGATCCCAGCTCCAAGAAGGAGATAATAAAGGATGCACCTGAGGCAGCTCAGATGCATGGGCAGCTCTCTGACCTGCTGTTACAGCTGGGTAATTGTTCAACTCTATCAAAAATCATTAAATCATTAAGACCAGGTAAATCTGTTACAATATTTACTAAAGATAAGCCTCTCGAGAAACACATCTTTGGTGGTAACACATATTTTCCTTTCATTATCTCCTTTCTGATTAGAATGCATCTGATTGTAATTGCTGAACTTAATTCAATGTTGTGTTTTATCCCATATTGCAAATATCGCTTCCAATTCTGACACGGTGCTGACCGTACATAGCCATTCCATTTGTGTTCATTTGGGTGCGACAGAACTTTCCTTCACATTGAGAAGCTGTCACTGGAATCAATACCATGTACCTTTCAAAGATAAATAGCCGTGCTTTTAAAAAATTCAATGAATTTTAGAGCTAATATTAACTTCTAAAGATAAATGTTTATGAAGAAGCTTTAAATAGGGAATTTAGATTATGATGCCTTGTATTTTAATACTTTGCTCTGTGTCAACCCTCTATTTTAAACTAGTTATTTCTCTTAATCTCTGTGACTCCCATTATCAGATGAGGACATTGAGACTTAGAGAGTTAAAGGGCTTTTTAAAAAACGTGAGGATTTAGAATGGATAAACATCAAGGTCCTACCATATAACAAAAAGAACTATATTCAATCTCCTGGGATAAATCACAATGGACAAGAATATAAGAAAAGGAATCTACATGCGTATAACTGAGTTACTTTGCTGTACAGCAAAAATTAGCCTAACACTGTAAATCAATTATACTTCAATTTTTTCAAAAAGAAGTATTAATGTGATGATGAGCTTCTTGGTGGGGGCTCCCTGAACATCTTCTTTCAAAAGATTATTTTTTAAAAAGCTTACTTTTGGGGCCTCAGTTTCCTCATTTACCAGAGGGTATGAAGAGACTAGGGTTTACCAGGTGGTACTAGTGGTAAAGAAACTGCCAATGCAGGAGACATAAAAGTCATGGGGTTCGATCCCTGGGTCAGGAAGATCCCCTGGAGGAGGGCATGGCAACTCACGCCAGTATTCTTGCCTAGAGAATCCCATGGACAGAGGAGCCTGGAGGGCTATAGTCCTTAGGGTCACACAGAGTCAGACACACCTGAAGTAACAGCACTCATGCGTGAAGAGACTAATGTCACGAGATTGTCATAAAGATGAAATGTGTAGTGGGCATTTACCATTCTTAATGCCATTCTAGAACCTTCAAAGTCTCTTTTTAGTTAGAAAACTCCCTTGCCTGAATCTTGAATGCCCCCCCACACAACCCAATTTACTTTTAAATAGCTTCCTTGAGATATAATTTGCAAACGATAAACTTCACACATTTTAAATTACAGCTCAGTGATTTTTAGAAAATTTACAGAGATATGCATCCCTCACCACAGTCCAACTTTTAGAAAATTCCCATCATTCCAGAAATGGAAATTTCATGAGTATGCGTGCTCAGGCCCCACTCTTGCTCCAGCCCCAGGCAATCACTGACCTGATTTCTGTCTCTAGATTTCCCTTTTCTGGACATTCCACATGAATGAAATCAGACACTCTGTGGTTCTTTTAGGCTGAGTCTTTCATTTGGCATAACCTTTTTGAGGTTTATTCATCTGCCTTTTTATTGGTGAATAGTATGGCACCCCACTCCAGTACTCTTGCCTGGAAAATCCCATGGACAGAGGAGCCTGGTGGGCTGCAGTCCATGGGGTTGCTAGGAGTCGGACACGACTGAGTGACTTCACTTTCACTTTTCACTTTTCACTTTCATGCATTGGAGAAGGAAATGGCAACCCACTCCAGTGTTCTTGCCTGGAGAATCCCAGGGATGGGGGAGCCTGGTGGGCTGCCGTCTATGGGGTCGCACAGAGTCAGACATGACTGAAGCGACTTAGCAGCAGCAGCAGCAGCAGCAGTATTCTGTTTATGAATGTATCTCATTTTATTTACCAATCATCAGCTGATGAACATCTGGATCATTTCAAGGTTTGGGCTATTATGGAAAGTGCTGCTGTTAACATTTGCTTACATTTCTTTGTGTGGAGATATGCTTTCATTTTTCCAGTGAGCTTTTCCAGCTTCCCTTGCAGCTAGGGTGCAAGCATCGTCATGTGACCAGCATGTACTAAGCACTCCACATGCATCTTTTCATTTAACCCTCAAAATATGCTTTATTCTAGGCACTATTCCCATAACCATTTTACAGATGAGCAAACTGAGGCACAAAGAGGTTATGTGCCTATCACTGGGAAACATCAGAGCCAAAATTTGAATCCAGGCAGCCTGCCGTCATTAGGGGCTATGCACTTAACTGTCTCTCTGCTCTGAGAAGTGGCTGAATTTGTACCTTGAGCTCAGTTGTCATTGCATGTATCCTGTTTTAAGCACCACACTGTGCTCTCCCTCTGATGACAACCAACCCTGCATTGTTTCACTGATGCGTGAAGTGGAGCAATAGCAGAAAGAGCATTTGCAGGATCTCAGAATTCTGATATCTGCCACCATCAGAGCAGCACCCTGCAGGTCCCAGAGTCACTGGCAACCACAGTCCTATGTAATCATCTAGTCACCATGCAAAGAGGGAAAGGTCATCAACATCCCACTAACAGAAAGGAAAACTGAGACATGGAGAGGAAAGTCACTTGCCCAAATTTACACAGAGAGGAGTCCCAGAAACCAGGATTCCATGCTCAGTGGGCCAATAGCCAGCCTGAGTTCCTCCTGCTCAAACCTCCATCAACTTAGAGCTCCATGTTTTCCCAGGTGATGACTGAAGAGAGGAAGAGCTCAATGTGCCCTGGGTAGCACTGGAGGGTTGTCAGGGGCTTTGGAACCTAATAAAACCTCTCCCTGTCCCATTTGTCACCTGTGCTAACAAAATTTTTATTCATTTTCCCTTTTGTAAAATGGTGAAAGGTATTTGTCTTTTTCTGGCTTACTTCACTTAGCATCATAATGTCTAGGTCCATCCAAGTTGCTGCAAAAGGCATTATTTCACTCTTTTTAATGATTGGTAATATTCCACCGCCTCTTGAGAAACCTATATGCAGGTCAGGAAGCAACAGTTAGAACTGGACATGGAACAACAGACTGGTTCCAAATAGGAAAAGGAGTGCATCAAGGCTGTATATTGTCACTCTGCTTATTTAACTTATATGCAGAGTACATCATGAGAAACTCTGGGCTGGAAGAAGCACAAGCTGGAATCCAGATTGCCCAGAGAAATATCAATAACCTCAGATATGCAGATGACACCACCTTTATGGCAGAAAGTGAAGAGGAACTAAAAAGCCTCTTGATGAAAGTGAAAAAGGAGAGTGAAAAAGTGGGCTTAAAGCTCAACATTCAGAAAACGAAGATCATGGCATCTGGTCCCATCACTTCATGGCAAATAGATGGGGAAACAGTGGAAACAGTGTCAGACTTTATTTTTCTGGGCTCCAAAATCACTGCAGATGGTGAATGCAGCCATAAAATTAAAAGATGCTTACTCCTTGGAAGGAAAGTTATGATGAACCTAGATAGCATATTCAAAAGCAGAGACATTACTTTCCCAACAAAGGTCCGTCTAGTCAAGGCTATGGTTTTTCCATTGGTCACGTATGGATATGAGAGTTGGACTGTGAAGAAAGCTGAGCACTGAAGAATTGGTGCTTTTCAACTGTGGTGTTGGAGAAGACTCTTGAGAGTTCCTTGGACTGCAAGGAGATCCAACCAGTCCATTCTAAAGGAGATCAGCCCTGGGATTTCTTTGGAAGGAATGATGCTAAAGCTGAAACTCCAGTACTTTGGCCACCTCATGTGAAGAGTTGACTCATTGGAAAAGTCTCTGATGCTGGGAGGGATTGGGGACAGGAGAAGAAGGGGACGACAGAGGATGAGATGGCTGGATGGCATCAGTGACTCAATGGACGTGAGTGTGAGTGAACTCCGGGAGTTGGTGATGGACAGGGATGCCTGGCGTGCTGCGATTCATGGGGTCGCAAAGAGTCGGACATGACTGAGCGACTGAACTGAATATTCCACTGTATGATATCACTTATATATGGAATCTTTAAAACTGATACAAATGAACTTATATACAAAGTGGAAATAAGCCCACAAACATAGAAAATAAACATATGGTTATCGAAGGGGAAAGAGAGAGGGAGAAATTAGAAGTCTGGGATTAACATATACATACTGCTATATATAAAATAGATAAACAACAAGGACCCACTGCATAGCACAGGGATCTATACTCAGTATCTTGCAATAACCTATAAAGGAAAAGAATCTGAAAAAGAATATACATATATATGTATTATATATAACTGAATATACATATATGTATACAAAACTGCATCGCTTTGCTGTACACCTGAAACTAACACATTACTAACCAACTATACCTCTATTTAAAAAGTGTTAAAAAGCCCCCTTTAAAAAGTGTTAAAAATTAAATAGTTCTGTGGGGCTATTGTGAAAGTTGAGGGAAATATGCATAGTAAAAACACATGGCAGCCTAGAATCAGGCCTCCTTCTGTCTTGCTCGCCAAACAGCACCACAAAACCCCAGAGATGGAGCAAACAAAGCCCCAGTGGCCTGGTTTTAACTCTAGAGCCACCTTTGCATGACGCCAGCATGGCTCATCCCTGAATAGAGCTCAGCCCAAACTAGATGTCACCCCGAGTCTCCCCCTTCCCTGTCACATTCCCAACACACTAAGATCACGTCTGCTGAATCAGTTCACTGCTTCTCATCTCTGCAACTCCTCTTTGGCCCAAAGCAGCTGAACAACTGCGCCAGCCTCCTAACTGGTCCAGCTTCCATGCTCCCCTCCCTTTTTCCCACCCAAAATTCATTCTTTTCACAGCAGCTGAAATGATCTTTCCAGTTTATCAATCAGACTCTCTCCCTCTCTCAACAGATGACCATTTGTTGCTCTATGAATCCAACCCAGGCTGCTCAGTTCTTGTCCATAACCTCATAAATCTGGTCCCAGGGATTCTCATAAGGTCTTCTGGTCTGGCATTAATGATAAAAGATATCATTTACTGAATGCTTGCTACATGTCTTGGGGTTTCCTAACCAATATGCAGATGTTAGCTTATTTGATGAGGTCTATATGTTTACAAAGGGCCCTGTGGTTAGGAGGGTCCCATGTTTTGTTTAATGCTTTTCTCCCAGAGTCTGGAAATCTTACATATTAATACTTTTTTCACCAATGTGCCCTGCATTTTCATTTTGCACTAACAATATAGCTGATTCTGTCTCCCAATAGCCATGAGAAATTGTGGATGAGTCAGAAGTCTTCTAGCTGCAAGTAACATATCCAACTCAAAATGGCTTAAAGGAGAATTTACTGGTTCATAGAAATAAATAGGAGTAGATTTTACTGGTTCAGACATAATTAGTTCTAGGGTTAAAATGATGCCACCAAGATTCTGCTCTCCCCATCTTTTACCTCTGTTTTGATTTCTCCGGCTTATTCCTCCCATAGTTTCAACAGGTCATAACATGGGGTCTCACCGTACTATTTTGTCGTTTTCCCATTCCTGAACAAAGCACAGAGGCCTCGGGATGTCTAGTACAAAGGGAGTGTGTTACCATCTCTTATTTTCAGGTAAGAAAAGAGACTCACTGCAGCAGTGCAGAGTGACCAGAATGACATGCTGCCCTGGGATTTAAATGCAAGAGCGAGACTCCAAAGTCCCCTAGACCTGATCCTGACCAGGCCCTCCTGCCTCCCACCTGACAACGGCCCAGCTGAAGACGTGCACTGCATCCAGCTCATGTTTGCTTATTCCCTATCTCAGATCAGGAGGTTTGGGCATCACTTTGTGCTGTTTCTACCTTAGAATGTTCTCTCGTTGGAGGAGAATGGGCAGAAATACTAGTCTAGCCCCTGGCCAACAGTCCATGACAGGGACAGATGTTTTTGTTATTTTTTCTGTCATCGTCATTATGATCACTAACATTTTGGTCTATCTGTTTCCAACTTATATCTATAGCTACAGAGCCATATTGATTACATTCTCAGAAATGGGAACAAACTATAATATTGCTTTATGATCCACTTTTCTCATAGATGATAGTGTGACCGTCCATGTAGCTTGTCTCACCCAGAATTTTTAATGGACACATATTTGCCCACTGAATTGAAATAACAAAATTTCTTCATAGGTTTTTTTTTTTTCTCTGTGTGATTAAAATCCTTATATTCTCCTTTCATTCATTGTCTCATTACTTCCTTAGGGTATGATCTTAGAAGCAAAATTTCTAGATCAAAGGTATTTACAAGGTAATATATATGATACAAATCACTAAATCACCTTCTAGAAAGATTACTCCAAATTATACACTCATCAACAATATATGAAAAGTACCCATTTTTCAGCACCTTATTTTAAAGTATCTTGTTTTTAAGAGGCTGATATAAGCCCTGAAATTTGAGGATATTTTTACAATTGATTCTAGAAACTAGGGAAAACAAATCCGAGATTAATTTATTTCCCCCAAGTTATCATATATACATAGCTGCTTTGCTATAAATTAATTCAAACTTGCCTGCCTTAAACATTTAGCATGAGGATTTTATGCTTTATTTTGACAAGTGCATTTAAGAGAACCCTTGTAGCTTCTAACCATTTCAGCTTGTTTTTCTTCTTGTTTTATATAAACACCACATTCAGCTCCATGCTACAGATAAAATTGCCACACAGTTCTCACAAAATGTATATCCCTGCTACTGTCCTCCCCCTCCACAGCTGCAGAGAAAAAAGAAAACATCTGGTAGGAAGCTGGGGCGTTAGAAAAGCAGGGTCTTGTGGACTGTACTCCTAGGGACTGGCTTTTTCCACAAAGCCTAACCCCAAGGCCTCCCTGGGCCAGGTTCCATTGCTGAGTCAGTCTGTGACTCTCCAGATGACTAAGGCAAAGCCTTATTAATTAATTGGGGAGCACGCCTAGTGGAGGAAGCAGGCTAGAAAACAGAAGTTGACTACGGAATGACACAGGGCTGATGGAAGCCTGGAGGAGCTCAGAAGATGGAACCGCTCATGTCTATGGAAAGCAAAGAGGATCAAAGTCCCCTGGAATTGCCAGGCCAGGACATGAGAGCTCAGGGCTTTCAGGCAAAGGGCGCACCACATACAAAAGTGGGAAAGCTTGACAGGTCCTGGGAGGCTTGAGAAAGCAAAGCATCACAGAGGTCAGAATCCCACGTGTGTGGACTGTAGAAGAGACAGGGCAAGGATATGACGTCTAGATGGGTGCCTCGAGCAAGACAGAGAGAGGCTGGGCCCAAGTTGCACAGAATCACGGATGTCAGGTCCAAGCATTTGGGGAGCCACTGAAGTCTCCAGCAGGAGAAGAAAGTGACGTGTTTAGCAGGTGGAAAGGTCACACAGGTCACCATAAGGAGAGTGGATTTGAGTGAAGTTTGATGACAGGGAGATCAGATCAGAACTAGATCTTGGTGGCGGAAATGAGAGGTGGAGAAGTATCGGGGAGACATGTACAGATGGACTAGAGGGTCCTCACTGAGTGACTGAGTGTAGAATAACAGGGAGGGGAAGAAGGAAAGCTATGTCCAGCTCCTGGCTCTGCTGACCAGATGGAGGGCGTGAGCATTCACTGACTAAGCTGGGGAGCCCATCAGTAGGGTCATATTGACGGAACCTTAGGGAGCACATCACTCCCCAGGCACAGTGCATCAGGGGAAGATCACAGGGAAGCTTCACGTCCTGCCTGAGGAAAACTGTGATGGGCATGTGGAACCCTTCCAGGCAGGGACAGAGGCTGATCGTGGCATCACAGAAGCTTCCACCTTTGAAGCAAATGTATGCGAGCTGAAACCAAATGTCCCTCACTGCTTCTGTAAGAACCGGTACTGGTCCCTATGGGCAGGTAGGGCAGAGTGGAAATCCAGAGCTCCCTCAGCTCCTGCTTCCATCACGCTGCGAGAATTTCATGGGCAGTCAGCAGCTCAGTCTCATCACCATGGATTCATTTCACTGGAGAGCAGAATGAACTTTTTTTTAGGAGAAAATTAATTTATTTCAGCAGTATATTAAAACAACAAAATCAGTATTTTTTCTTTTTTATCGAAATTGGTTTATAATGTTGTATTTGTTTCAGATGTACAGCAAAGTGATCCAATTACATATATATGTATATTTATGTATATATATGTATACATGTTATGACGGCAGCAGAGGATTAGATGGTTAGATGGCATCACTGACTCAACGGACACAAATTTGAGCAAACTCCAGGAGATAGTGAAGGATAGGGAAGCCTGATGTGCTGCAGTCCATGGGGTCATGAAGAGTCATACATGACTTAGAGATTAAACAACATGCATGCATATATATATGTATATGCATGTATGTATATATAGTATACATGTATACGTGTTTATATATTCTTTTTCAGATTCTTTTCCCTTCTAGATTATTGCAAGATGCTAAATATAATTTCTTGTGCTATATGGTAGATCCTTGCTGGTTATCTATTTTATATTTACTGTTTTATATATGTTAATCCAAAACTACTAATTTATTCCTCCTTCCCCCAACTCGAGAGGGGAATTCATATTTAAACGCATCATATCTGGTTCAGCACTGGCTGATAGGGAGAAATGCCAGAGGGCAAGGCCCTTTCCTATTTCACTGTGTGAGTTCTTCTTTCACCAGGTTAACCCTTTCAAATCAGGGATGTGTATAGGAGCGGTTAACCCCTTCAAGTCGGATCCACAGGAGCCCTGAGTATGCTGGGTGCCCACAACGAGAGGAACATGAAACATATTTCATCATTGGTACAATAAAAGTCCCACTGTTCCTGAGAGGGAAAATACAGATGAATCAGAATACTTCTCAGGCAGCAGAGAGTGGTGGTCAAAAGTTGATGCTATATGGTAAAAACCACTACAATCTTATAAAGTAATTAGCCTCCAATTAAAATAAATTAATTAATTTTTTAAAAAGTGGATGCTAAACGGTCAGTTGCCAGGATTCAAGGACCAAATCCTCCCTCTTATAGGTTGTATCTCTGGGAACGTCTCTGGCCTCAGTTTACTTATCTGTAAAATGGGGATTAATAATAGTTCCTACATGTAAGATCGATGAGAATTTAAATATGTGTATTTCTTCTGGGATGATGGAAATGTGTTAAGAGATTTAGGATAGGCAAATAAAAAAGGAAGAGCTGCCTGGAATTTGTGGAGTCATTTGTTCAATAACAACGCTTAGAATATGAATTTCCAAAGCCAATTACATTTCAGTAGTTAGTTTGATATCAAACTCCAGGCCTTCCCTAACTCAAGATAGATTTATAGATAAATATAGCTTTTTTTCTACCTCAATGATTTAAGGTTGAGTTCTTTTATTTTCCTACCCAGATTCCTACATTCATTTTGTATTTTAAATTCATAGGCAGCTAGAAAACTGGAGGCGAAAAACCAAAGGAGAAATTTAATATAGAGAGAAGCTCATCATGGTGGGAAAAGAAGGGGAACGGTGCTTAGACCTGGGGAACAAGAGACTGTTTTGAGGTCTATCCCTGCTTTTGATCAGCCCTGAGGCTCCGGACAAGGTCCTGGATCCAGGAAAATTAAAGCTGAAAGAAGCTTTAGACACTACCAGGTCCAACCAGCTCCATCGGGAGGAGGGAAACTGGGGCCCAGGAAGGGGAGGTGAATTTCGTGACATTGCCCAGTTAGCAAACAGCTGAGCTGACACTCCACCCCAGGTTTTCCCATGCTTTGAGCTCTGAATGGGGCTAATGGAGTTAGTGCTATCTAGCTTGTCTAGCCCTCGGGGTTGCCACAGATGTCAAACGCTATATTAAATATTCAATACTCAAGTGCCCAAAATATGCTCTGAAGAGCTACAAACTTGGATCTGAACTTCGTCTGTAGCAAGTACCAGCTATTGTGACCTTGACCTTAACCTTCCCGGGCCTTTGCATTCTCATCTGTAAAATGGAATAATAGTTAAAATGACAGGCTGCAATTCCACAGGTAAAACACTTAGCACAGTGACTGGTACATGAGTGACTACTTGGTTAAAAAAAAAACACTAAAGCCTGAAAGGGAAAGTGAAGCCGCTCAGTCATGTCCGACTCTTCACGACCCCATGGACTGTAGCCTACCACGCTCTTCTGTCCATGGGATTTTCCAGGCAAGAGTACTGGAGTGGGGTGCCATATCCTTCTCCAGGAGATCTTCCTGACCCAGGGATCAAACCCGGGTCTCCCACATTGTAGGCAGGCTTTACCATCTTCAGGCAAGAATACTGGAGTGGGTAGCCATTCCCTTCTCCAGGGAGTCTCCCTGACCCAGGGATGGAACCTGGGTCTCCTGCACTGCAGGCCAACTCTTTACCATCTGAACCACCAGGGAAGCCCCACCCACTGTGCATGCTAACTCTCACTGTGGGCACAACACACGTGGGCTTTTCTGTCACATACACGAGAGCTGGCGGTCATGGACCCCTGATGCTCTGATTCTACCAGCCCATGAGGGTCCTCATCTTATTAGTAACATGGTTTTCTGAGTTTAAGGGTGTCCTTGTTTGCCATTCTTTTTTTCATAATCTTACTTCCAATAGGAAAATAGACAAGAGCTGAATGCTTAGTCTTAAATTTCTTTGCATTTTTCTTCTTGGGAAATCTAGCATGTCTTTTTTGGGAAAAGGACTCCTGGTGACCATTTGAGTGCACCTCTCCGGCTATGAATGTGCCCCCATGTCTCCACCTGCCCACTCTTGCCCTACGCAAGTTTTCCTGCTACAAGCTAACATAATTCTTCCCTATGCCTAAACTTTTAAGAACACTAGCTTTACTAGATCAGGAAGCTTTAGACAACACAGGAACATGGCTGCTTGCCTGTGCTGATCTGGGTACTTTCTGTGTGCCCTGGCGCTGCCTGAAGCGCTATTCACATCCTGCTTCTGAATGTGAACCTGTTCGCCCCCAAACCCAACGCTCTAACTTTATACTGAATTCCAGGTCACACAAATGGCTAAGAAAGGCAAACTCCAGAATAATGAGACATGCTGTCTTCTTAGAAAAACTCAAGGGGACTAAGTTCGTATTTTGGACAAAGAAACAGAATTTCAGATATTTCACTGTGGCTAGTAAATATACATTTATTTCCTAGTAAATATACATTTATTTCTTTGCATCATGAGGGGCTGACCCAAAGCAGGCACTTAAATTTTGCTACTGTAATGCTGGATAGGGTTGAGGGCATTGCATATGAATTGAATTGAGTTGAAGTTAATCAAGTCAAACTAAAAGTGATGGAGATAGAAAATAAAGACAGAAAATATATTGGGTTTGCAGACAACTCTAGTGGGAACAGCAACTGATAGGAGTAAAATCTTGAAGGAAAGGTGAAAACTCATCTCCTGAATATGCCCTATGGGAGGTCTAGCAGTGTTTTTCAAAAATTGACTATTATCCACAGTAAGACATGCATTTTATAGCACAATACAATACACAGAGTCATGTAGACATGTATATGTATGTAAATTAGTGCCTATAAATATACATGCATGTGTGTGTGGAGTTGCTCAGTTGTGTCTGACTCTTTGTGACCCCATGAACTGTAAGCCCACCAGGCTCCTCTGTCCATGGGATTTTCCAGGCTAGAATACTAGCTGCTGCTGCTGCTGCTGCTGCTAAGTCACGTCAGTCGTGTCTGACTCTGTGCGACACCACAGATGGCAGCCCACCAGGCTCCTCTGTCCCTGGGATTCTCCAGGCAAGAACACTGGAGTGGGTTGCCATTTCCTTAGAGTGGGTTGCCATTTCCTTCTCCTATATTTACAAATATATATATATAAAGTTTCCTGAAATAGGATTGGTTCATACTACCCAGGGTGCACTCTAGTTTTCCATTCTACTTTATTCTAGTTTAATTTGTTCCATTTTATAATTTTAATCATTTTAGTTCCAAGCCATCTAAACTGATTTTACCTTTCTTTAAGAGCTTGACCCCATAGCATGAAAAGCTCTGCTTTGCTGGAAAGGGTTCTGGGTCGACCTAGAGTTGAATCCCAGTTCTCCACTCACTGTCTGTGACTTTGTGATCTATTAGAGTCTCAGCTGCTTCGTCTTTAAAATGGGTGGGAGGAGTTACAACACCTCTGCCAGTGATTCTGTGAGGACAGACAAGTAACATGGTAACATGCCACCTGTAAAGCTCCCAGCACAATGTCCAATACACATCAAGTGGCCCTCGACATCGCCAGCCCACGGAAGCTGCATTTGACCCATTGTAACGATTCCTGATTCTTTTCAAATCGGGAGACGTGAAAGGTAGAGGAGGCATTCCCACTTCGCATGCCCTCTATGCCTTGATTCCCTGGGTCCACAGTGGACCAGCCCAGCTGAAACACAGCATTTTTAGCACAGAAGCCTATTCTCATCTAGGTCATTGCTGGAGGTTCCTAGCCCCCAGAAATTCCTCAGGCCATCCTTCTGCTCTGGGGTCATTTCAGAGAGAAGCAGTGTCTCAGGTAATTGAGCACCGTGAGCCAGGACCTGTCTGACTTATGCCAGAGAGCAGGCGGCAGTCAACCAGGGCTTGAGGTTGGCCCCTGAGACCCTGCACTGAATTATTCAGGATTAAAAAGTTCTGACCTGCCAGGGAACAGAAGGGTAAGCCAGCTGCACAAGTTGAAAAACAGTGTAATAAAAAGTTGGACATAAAAATGAGCAGTGTGGGTTCAAGTGGGAGAGAACCTGGCTAAACCTATGGCTGATTCATGTTGATGTTTGGTAGAAATCCATGCAATGCTGTAAAGCCATTACCCTTCCATTAAAAATAAACAAATGAGCACTGTGGACCCAGAGAGAGAGAGGGGGGGATAAGTTGCAAACTCTAGAATAATCATCTTTCTAAGTTTTGTGTTCATTTTCCATTTGTTAACCCATTCATTCATTCATTCATTTTCTGCTTTCTATCCCTGCTCAGGCTCTAGAGGCCCAGATATATAAGACTAGCTCTGGTCTTTGAGGAACTCAGCACAGGAGGCCATCAGGAGGCAGGAAAGGTACAAGAGATGCCATGGACATCTCACAAGGTACAAGAGCTTGGAGTCCTCGAGGTTGGAGTGACTGACTTGGCCTGGGAGAACAGTGGAAGACAAGAGTACCAGGAGAGAAAAAAGAAAAGTGTGTTCCAGGCAGAAGGAACAGCAGAGTCAGAGGCACAGAGGAAAGACATTGGCCTGAGAGAGGCTGATGGGGCTAGGGTTTGGAAGGGAGGAAGAGGGGGCACAGGAAGTGGGGTGGCCAGAACCACCAAAGTGTCAGGCCCTCTAATCAGGCACCAGGGAGCTAGCAAAGGCTTTGCGGTGGGGATGGGGCGGAGAGCCTCAGCTTTACGACCTACGAAGCGCTCCGTGGAGCAGAGTAGTAGGAGCCCTGGATAGAGAACCTGTCGGCAGGGAGACCATTCTGGTACTGCCCCGACAGTCCAGGAAAGAGGTGGTGAAGAACCAAGGAAATGTAAACACTAGCTGGATTTTTTGTTAATATTCAGGGATTAGCTTTCACTTTCAGGTTAGGTACTATGGCACTTGTATATTTTTAAAAGTGAATCTTTATCTTTTAAAGCTGCGTACTGGAATATTTATGAATGACATCATATCTGGGGTTTCTTCAAAATAATCTGGGTACAGGGGTTGCAGGAATTGGGGGCAGATAATAGATAAAACACAATTGGCTCTAAATTGGTCATTGTTGAAGCTGGTTGCTGGATACACTGAAATCTATTCTATTGTTCTCTCTACTTTTGTTTTGTTTGAAACCTTTATAAAACATGTTAAAAAATAATGGTTTAATAAAAGAAAGGAAATAATAAAAGAGCTAATACATATGGAAGACTTCCCATGTTCTGGAAGAGCTTATGCATATTAATGACCATCACACCTACAGCAATTCTTGATGCAGATATTATTAAATCCTTCTTGAACAGATGAAGAAACTATGGTCAGATCGGTGTGAACAATACTGAAGGTGATACAGATTACTTCGTGGTGGAGTGAAAATTCTAACCCATCTGACACCACAGCCCTGCTCTTCTTTTAAGATTTTTTTGTTTAATGTGGACCAGTTTTAAAGTCTTTATTGAATTTGTTACAATATTCATTCTGTTTTATTTTTTGGCTTTTTGACTGCAAGACACGTGGGATCCTAGCTTCCTGACCGGGGATCAAGCCCACACCCCCTGCGTTGGAAGGCGAAGTCTTAACCACCAGACTGCCAGTTCTTTCTTATGCTCTAGGTTATGGGAGTGAGCTTAGGTTATGTTGCTTCATCAAGACATTTTCCAGGAACAGGAAATAAATAAAACACACATGTCCCCAGCATTCTGAGCCTTACATGTTCTTACTGAACATACAGACAAGAAGCCAAATAAACCCTCCAGTGTGTTAGAAGACAATGGAAAGTACAAAGGAGGAAAGGGTCAGAGACAGTGCCATCACCCAGAATGGACTTGGGGAGGGGTCATATGTGCCACTGAAGGAGAGAGAGGAACCCAAATGGACTGCCGAGGGGAACACCTTTGGCGAAGAAGGAACAGTAAATACAATACTTTTGGGTTGTACACGCGGGCCTACTGGGTTCCCTGAGCAGCAAGGAGGCCAGTGTGGCCTGAGCAGAGGGGGAGGGTTGAACAGTCAGAGATGAGATTAGGGAGGGCATGGGGGGCTCCACCAGGCAGGGAGTTTTAGTGACTTTAAAGACCGTGGCTTGTACTCTGTGTGAGCTGCAGTGTCCTGCAGGGTTTTGAGTTGAGGAGCTGTGCAGAAAAGAGTGAGTCCCGGAGGCCTGCAGCTGCCCTTAAGGAGCCTGTTTACAAGGTGGGCCTCTAGCTGGCATCTGGGACCTGACTTGGGGACAGCCTCACTGCTCTCTGATAGGAGTGGCCCACTCTGCCTGGAGCATTCGCACTAACAATGTGGTAATGTGGTTTGTGCTTCCTTCTGGAAGGCTAGAGTCGAGCTTTGTGGCGCACACAGAGGGGCTCACACCATAGGCCCCAGTAAAGACCGTGGGCACAGGTCTAACGAGCGCCCTGGTGGACAGCGTGTTACACATGCGGTCACAGTCTGCCGCTAGCTGGGTTAAAGGTGTCCCCTGCCGCTCCATTGTGGAAGCTTGTGCCTGGCTTCCCCTGGACTCCACCGCACATACCTTTCCCCTTTGTTAATTGTGTTTTGTATCCTTCACTGTGATAATTCATAGCCCTGAGTATGACAATACATGGACTCCTGAGTCCCAGTGAATTGCTGAAACTGGTGGTGGTCTCAGGGCCTTCAGCCCAGGAATCATTTTTCCAGCATTTTTAAAAGGATCACTAAGGCTGCCTTTTTGAAGGCGGCAAGAACAGAAGCTGATAGACCCCACAGGAAGCCACTGCAATAATCCAGGTGACAGCCTCAGCTTAGGACAGGATGGTACTGCTGGAGACAGTGAAAGGAGGTGGGGTTCACTATTTTTTTTATTCCTCACACTTCTACTGAAAACACATATCCTGGTTTTCTTCAAGTTTTTTTCCACATTGAGGTACATTTTGGCTGACTAATTGGTTACAGATATAGTACCTTATTTATGTTAAACTCAGGCACAATGAAAGTATTATACTTAATATTATATTTAACACCTTGATGACTCAAGACCTGTCTATATTATTATTATTGTTAGATCAATAAACTTCAACATTACTACAAGGTACCAGTAATACCAGGTAATTTAATATTAAATATTTCCCAGTTCCTGTGAACCTGAAACTCAAATTAACCATGGCAATGTGATTTTTTCAAAAAAACAAAAGGGACATAAAGACACACAGTGAGGCCTCAGTCCTTATTTTGGTTTCAATGCTGAGTCAGGTACAGTAACAAAAACCCCATTAGTTTACAAAAAGGTTGGATTAAAACCGGGGTTCTCATAGGTGAAACAAGTCAGGCGCACTTGGCTAGATGGCTAAATATTAATACTTGTTAAAAAAAAAAAAAGCAACTTTCAATTACCTTGGACAAGCCAACTTCTAAATTATTTTGCCCTTTTCAAATTTGCATTAAAAAGACACCAGAGAGGACATTCGCATTTCAAAGATACAGCCAAGTTCTTTCTTGAATGACTGTTAACCCCTTTCTTTAATATTTACAAGCTTCATAAGATGAGCAGGGAAGGTTTGGGGAGTGATGAAAGGACTTTTGAAACCACCTGTAAAGACTACATTTGTAAACCAAGTTTTGTTTTTCCCTCCTTTCCCAAAAGAATTGGGTGACCTCCTCAACAAGTACTGACACATCTATCCACCCATGTTGGAAAGCTCACCCCTCTTCCTGTAGCCTAAAGGAGAAGGCCTCTCAGGAATGTCCAGAGGCAATACCCAGACTCCCGCAAATCCATCTGGACCAAGGGGAAGGAGGCAAAGGCAACAGGAAAAGTAGGGAAGATGGACTGAGGAATCCACCCTGCAATCCCTCTGGCCTGGTCCTCAGCTTAAGGGAAGGAGAGGAATGGAGAGCCCTTACCTGCTTGGGTGGCAGCTACGGGGGCACACCAGGCTGAGGGCCTTTGAGACACACCGAGACACACCGGAGAGTAACCCTGGCCAGAGTTCCTCAACTGCTCCCGCAGCCACTTGCCTGTTCACAGAGGGTTTGAGGAGAAAGAAACGAGAAAACCCGAGAGGAAGCCTTAGAGGAAGCAGTGAGTACCAGAGGTCTGTGTGTTACCAAAGTAAGCAGAATAAACCAAAACTTAGCCAGCCGGAAAGTTACAGTAACATGATTTCCCAGTCCCATAAACCAGTGACCTTTCTTCAAAGCACCTTATAAATGGAGTTTCCCTTCACAGGGAGAAGACCCCAAATTGGAGCCAAAGCCCCCCAGATGGGAGCCAAAGCTCCCCAGATTGAACAAGGTCACAAAGGCCCTGGTGGGACCCTGATGTCAAGCTGTTCTGGGGAGAAGGTTATTTGAGCGTTTAATTTACAAAGGAGAGTAGTATTTATTAGAGAATCAACCAACTTGCTCCCCACTGTTAAAGTTACCCGGGGCTCCAGTAGGAGAAATTAGAACTGAACGCCTCTAGTCCAAGGGAGTCTTCAGACCTGTTCATCATCAGAGTGTTCCTGGCCTTTGTAAAGTACTTCTGACCGCTAGATTCTTTTATTGTGAGTCATTCAGAGGTCACTGCTCTTCTGATCTTAACATACCTAATACATGCCCCCAAAAATCTTTCCTTTGGGATAGATGAAATATTTCCCATTTTTATAAGCTTTCTATATAACACCAAAACACAAAAGACACAGACAAATTTCAACAAAAATGGCACAAATTTTGGCATCGATGCACAGATGAACTGATTCTCACAATCAGGTAAATAAGTTTACAAAACAAATGAGCTAATTCCAGATAGGCTACCCATCCCAGAAAAACCAGCTCCCCAATGAACTGGTTCCAACTGAGCCTATTCCCAAATCAGGTAAATAAATTTACCCTACAAATCAAACGAGCTAATTCCAACTAGGGTGGGCTTGTCCCACGAGAACTAGTTCCCAATGAACTGGTTCAGGGTAGAGTCCAACACTTCCCCTCTCGAACAGCATACACCAACCAAATTGTCCCATAAAGAAAAAACCCAAATTGAGGGGAAAAAATGTTCCCGGAGCAACTTGCCCTCCAAAATCGAGCTCACTGGCTTATCACACAAAAGGGCTCACAAAAGAAGTGAACTGGCTGAAATGGCTATAAAATTGAGAAGGCTTACTCTACAAACAAAATCAAGTCTGCCAACTAGTAGAAGTCTGTCTGTTCCTTTTCTCAACTGCCAAGCACTGGGAGCAGCCAGGCCACTGCGGGTAATCTTGAAGGAAAGACCCTCAGGACAAGTGGCCCCGGCAGCTGCTAGGGTCTTGCCCCAGTATTCCTTGATCAGGATCGGCTAACAATGAGCAGCAAGGCTCCTGACTGGCTAAGCCAAATTGATACTGAGTCCAGGCTTGCTCTGCTCACCACACGACAGGCCAATGAACCTGAGGGACAAGGGGCTGAGGCAAGAAAGAGACTTTTTTTGGGGCCCAGCTGGTCAAGAAGCTGGCAGGCTAGCGCCTTGAAAGAACCATCTTGTTGGGGCCTGGTTGCCAGGTTCTTTTATGGATCAGAGATGGGTGGGAGGAGAGGAAACAAAGTAAAAAGACTATTGAATCCTGCCAAAGTCCCCCGTGGGATGGCAAGCCTCAGGCAGGGGATGTGTTAGTTTCACTTCCTCACAGTCCTTCCCGTGTGGGCAGCTCAGGTTACCTCCCTGAGGCAGGTGAGGGTTGAAGCCACAGCAGCAGATCCAGGGTAAATGTAAAATGAACCCTTCCTGGTTACAGTTCTGGGTTTACAGAGACTTACTCCACTACTCTTGCCTGGAAAATCCCATGGATGGAGGAGCCTGGTAGGCTGCAGTCCATGCGGTCCCAAAGAGTTGGACACGACTGAGCGACTTCCCTTTCACTTTCCACTTTCATGCATTGGGGAAGGAAATGGCAGCCCACTCCAGTACTCTTACCTGGAGAATCCCAGGGAAGGGGGAGCCTGGTGGGCTGCCGTCTATGGAGTCGCACAGGGTCGGACACGACTGAAGCGACTTAGCAGCAGAAGCAGCAGCGGAGGCAAGCAGAGGAAGGTGGTGCCTGTGAGGACACAGCATGCTAACCGAGGACTGTCCTCACGCAGGAACGCTACACTATTGGATGGATCCCTTAGCGTGTAGAAAACCGGTGACAAATGCCCATTACAACCTCCAGCAGGGTCTCTGACCCACCGTGCAAGTGCAATTGTCAACGATGTCTCCCTCTTATCCAGCACCTATTTTCAGAAATCAATCTAAGGAGACTCTCTGCCCTTGAAAAGACAAGTGTAACTTCTAAGACTTAAGTGCCCTTCACAGAAGAGGGCAGTGAGTTCAAAACTGTGGGATGTCATTCAAGAAAAGCTGTATAAACAGTCTAGCCCTATTTCCTGACCTCAGCTTTTCCGAGTCCAAAGTGGGCAGGGAGATTTTAAGAAAAAAACAGTTTTCAAGGACAAAAAGTGGAAGTGCCTTTTTGATTAAGAATACAGGTACCCGTGGGCTGCTTCTGCAGTGGGGAAAAAAAGACATCTCTTTTTATGACATAGATTACACAAACTTTCTTGAACTCTAAATTTGAAATAGCATATTTCAAGGCAGGTGGGTGGATGGGTGTGGAGGAGGGAAAAAGCAAAAAGACAATAGGAAGTGGGGTGGGCCTGAGGGAGCTCTTGGGAGCTCGTTTGCAGAACTCTCTCTGAAATTTTCAAGTTGAGAAATGATGTTATGTTAATCTATGTCCTAATTGCTCAGCAATAAACAACACCCACTTGCTGCATAAATGTCAGGACCAAGACTATTTCTGTTTCTTGCTTTGAAGCAATGTCAGTCATGGTGAAGAGCACAAAGGGATGGAACGCTTGGGTTAGCGTACAAAACGTGATGTGTTAGCATACCAAAAGACCGAGGGGCATTGGTTCCTGAGAGAAAGAGCTCTCAGATGCCTCGGGACTGGTGGAGCTGGGTTGAGGTGGGACTGTTTGCCTGCTGACTGCTGATGTGGGAGGGATAGGCATGATGTCTACCCACTCATCACCTCTTGCTGAAAGTGTTAAGAACAGGTCACTGCCAAGCTTGGATGGCACTGGGAGGAGGGAGATAACTTTTCAAACAAAAATGAAGGCCAGTGAGACAACTTTGAAGACTCCAGTCCTCCAAGTCGGTGAAGATGTCAAGAAGTAAAGTGAAAAAGATAATAATAAAATAACCAGATGTCCTGTCTGTTCTAATCACAGGCTGGGAAAGACTGGAAACCCACTCATGGGGCGTGCAGAAGTTGTTTGGGAAACCAACATTTGGAAATCCTCTCCTTTATTTACTGTGTGTCCTCTGGCAGGCACTCCACCTCTCTGAGTCTTGGTTTCTTTGTCTTTCATGCTGCTGCTGCTGCTGCTAAGTCGCTTCAGTCGTGTCTGACTCTGTGCGACCCCATGGACTGCAGCCTACCAGGCTTCTCCGTCCATGGGATTCTCCAGGCAAGAACACTGGAGTGGGTTGCCATTTCCTTCTCCAATGCATGAAAGTGGGAAGTGAAAGTGAAGTCGCTCAGTCGTGTCTGACTCTTAGTGACCCCATGGACTGCAGCCTACCAGGCTCCTCCATCCATGGGATTTTCCAGGCAACAGTACTGGAGTGGGGTGCCATTGTCTTTCATAAATGAAAGTAATGATCCCCACCTCTTTGAGGAGACAAGAGGATTCATGAACTAACGTGTCTATGTAGGTACATTTTTGGTTGTAGGTATATAATCTTCATGACATAAAGCACGTTCCTAGAAGCAGCCTGCAGCAGCTGGACACTGTAAACTCACGAATTTCTACTGAAGTGCAGCGAGTTATCTTGGCTCCCCAAAAGCTACACATGTATCTCCACTGATCCCCAAGGATCTGCCTGGCCTATCCTTGCTGACTGGGTGGAGAGCCCAGGCAATGTCGGGAAACTGATGTCTCTCTAAGGTGCTCATGTCAACATCTAAACTGAGGGAGTGTTTCTGCAAAGTGATGTCTGCTTTGGGTTTCAACCCCCTCCTTGCTTCAAGTAGGGCTGGAAGACGAGTGAAGCTTAATGGTCAAGAGCATGGAATTTTGGCTTCTCCCATTGCATCGAGGTCTGTTGCTTTCCATAATGAATAGAGCATGGTTGTTGGCATCAGATCTGACTATAGCTCCAGGCCTTGCCCTGTCAAGCTGAGTAGCCTTAGGTAAGTCGTATAACCTCTCTGAACCTAGGTCATTTGATGAAAACAGCAGAGGGAGACAGTTATATGGTTGTGTTATTAAATCCACCACGCCTCCCAATTTTGAAAACAGAGCTATACAGATTTCGTTGAAAAAATAACTTTGCTTTTAAATTTTCTTCAAGATAGAAGGTGTTGGTAAAATCTGGCATCACTGGAGACCACGTTTAGATTTTGGAGTTTGTTTTCTTCCTACTTTTACACGGTAGTTTCTTATTGTTGTTGCATTCAGCCAAAGATTTTATTTTACTGTTGACGCCAGTAAAATACAATGCTCTTCAATAGTTGAGACCCTGAGGAGACAGAAAATGTCTATCTATTTCTATTAAAGGTAGAAAATAAATAGACTGCATTTCTTCAACTAGCAAGGCTTTCCCAAAATATCCCAAAGTTCAGTTCTTCTCAGAATTATTTGGGTGTGTGTGTGTGAAGGCACTATTTTTGTGTGGGTATACACTTACGTGAGACCATGAAAATAAAGTTCTTCCCTAGGAATTTCTTTTGTGTGTGTAATCCAAGGTGTTGTTTGAAAGCAGTTGAGCTTAACTTGCACGTCACCCAGGTCTCATGGGTGGGACCCGAGGAGCCATCAGTGTGATCTGACACCCCGTGGAAGGTTTCATCAATGCTCTGCATGTTCTGGGGCTAGTGTGACAGCCCTAGAGTGAGACACAGGCCACCTCCACTCTCAGCAAGATGGTGACAAGTTCCTCTGTCTCTGCTCACACAGGTTAGTGTAGAGCACCTTGGAGAAAGAGTACTCTGGAGCTATCAAGAAGGACTCGGGAGCCATTCAAAGCTCTTATATCAAACAAGAATGCTTTCATCTGTAGCTAATAGAATTATTAACCAATATATACTTCTTTAAAAGTCACTTAATTACCTCACCTAATAAAAAGTCTGAAGTTAAATAGCTCCAAATTTGTGTCAAAGACTTAATGACTGAGACACATTTTATTCTTTCTATTTCACCATCCTCTGCAAGTAGATTTGTTGCCTCGTGGTCACAAGATGGCTGCTGCTGCTCCAGGCATAATGTCCTTGCATGAGCAATGGAAGTAGAGGGGGAAATGGGACAAAGGCTTTCTCCTGGGAGAACTTTACTATTTATGCTTTATTTAAAACCAAAATTATTTGATTTCAGAGACAATAGAGGATTATTGTGAGACTTAATTACATGATGTACAGGAAAAAAATTGGTACCTGGTTCCTTTCTTTGGAAGAAGTCCAGCAAGATCCCAGGCTGTACTGTTTTGTTACCTGGATGAGACCATGAGGGAGCTACTTCCTTCTCTGTGCCTCAGTTTGTCAACCATGAAAAGGGATGCTAGTAGTCAAATACATATAAACATTCATTGTTCTCATTATAATTTTTTCCTAGCCTGTGTAGGCTTAGTCTGAATTTGAAGATTCACTTTTCAGGCCCAGATCAGATCAGATAAGATCAGTCGCTCAGAAGATTCACTTTTCAGGCCCAGATCAGATCAGATAAGATCAGTCGCTCAGTCGTGTCCGACTCTTTGTGACCCCATGAATCGCAGCATGCCAGGCATCCCTGTCCGTCACCAACTCCCGGAGTTCACTCAGACTCACGTCCATCGAGTTAGTGATGCCATCCAGCCATCTCATCCTCTGTTGTCCCCTTCTCCTCTTGCCCCCAATCCCTCCCAGCATCAGAGTCTTTGCCAATGAGTCAACTCTTCGCATGAGGTGGCTAAAGTACTGGAGTTTCAGATTCAGCATCATTCCTTCCAAAGAACACCCAGGGCTGATCTCCTTCAGAATGGACTGGCTGGATCTCCTTGCAGTCCAAGGGACTCTCAAGAGTCTTCTCCAACACCACAGTTCAAAAACATCAATTCTTCGGTGCTCAGCCTTCTTCACAGTCCAACTCTCACGTCCATACATGATCACAGGAAAAGCCATAGCCTTGGCTAGACGAAACTTTGTTGGCAAAGTAATGTCTCTGCTTTTGAATATGCTATGGAGGTTGGTCTTAACTTTCCTTCCAAGGAGTAAGTATCTTTTAATTTCATGGCTGCAGTCACCATCTGCAGTAATTTTGGAGCCCAGAAAAATAAAGTCTGATACTGTTTCCACTGTTCTCCCATCTATTTGCCATGAAGTGATGGGACCAGATGCCATGATCTTCGTTTTCTGAATGTTGAGCTTTAAGCCAACTTTTTCACTCTCCACTTTCACCTTCATCAAGAGGCTTTTTAGTTCCTCTTCACTTTCTGCCATAAGGGTGATATCATCTGCATATCTGAGGTGATTGATATTTCTCCTGGCAATCTTGATTCCAGCTTGTGCTTCTTCCAGCCCAGAGTTTCTCATGATGTACTCTGCTTATAAGTTAAATAAGCAGGGTGACAATATACAGCCTTGACGTACTCCTTTTCCTATTTGGAACCAGTCTGTTGTTCCATGTCCAGTTCTAACTGTTGCTTCCTGACCTGCATACAAATTTCTCAAGAGGCAGATCAGGTGGTCTGGTATTCCCATCTCTTTCAGAATTTTCCACAGTTTCAGGCCCAAGTACTAGTCAATTAGCACATTCAATTTGATTTTTAGCAATATCACTTTTAGAAATAGTACTTAGTGAGGATTTCTGCAATGTGTCAGCATTTCTTCAATCTTGGAGATGCTGGGGAATGCCAGCAATAATTATCACCTAACTGAGCTCCTGTTAGAACAAAACTTTAATTAAGTAGGTGAGTAATCAGATGCCTCCTTAGAAAATGGGCAGTTAGTAGGTAAATAGATGATTATTCATCACCAGGAAAAATGTTGGTTTATTTGCTTATGCCTGCTAAGTCTGCATGCAGGAAAGAGTTCTTTGGCACTGGATTAGTACATATTATTTTTTAAATTTAACAAATATTATTAGATGAGAAAAAGAGGCAGAAAACTGAAGTTGGTATTCTTTGGCTTTAATTCTTTGTGCCACTAACTTGATCTAAATTTTCAATATTTTATCATCAGAACAAGGGATCATTGTTGCAAAGTATTCAATGTTAAGAGACTATGCATATATCCAACCATCATTCATTAGCAGCCGTTCTGTGGCTAAACCTGTGCCAGGCCCTAGGAAGACGGAGAAGACAAAACCTGCTCCTTGCCTCAGAGAAGCTCCCAGCCTGAAGGGCAGACTTCAATGCACCTAACTTACAAGCTCCTCAGGGTGCTCATAGAGTGTGTACTCAGAGAAGCTCTGGAAAGGGAATGGTCACACCCGTCAAAGCTGGGGAGTTAGGTGGGGTCAGAAAGGCTTCCCAGAGGAGCTGATCGGTGATCTAGGAAAGGAATTCCCCAGAAGAAGAAAAAGCACATGCAAAGATGCAGAGGCTGGAAATAGCACTGCGAGTAGAGGAAACTGTATTCAGCTGGGTTCTATGTGCTAAGGAGCTGAGCCCTCTCCTGAGGCCAGTGGGGGCCTGAGAACATTTTTTCCTTCCCGCTTCTCCTCTTTTCTCCCTCCCTCCCTTCATCCCTCCCTCCCTTCCTTTTTTTTTTTACCTTCTTTTCCTTTCCTTCCTTTCTTCCTTCTATCTTTTCATTTTTGTTGGGATCGTAGGCTTCCCTGGTGGCTTAGAGGGTAGAGCGTCTGCCTGCAATGCGGAGACCTGGGTTCAATCCCTGAGTCGGGAGGATTCCCCTGGAGAAGGGATAGGCTACCCACTCCAGTACTCTTGCCTGGAAAATCCCATGGATGGAGGAGTCTGGGAGGCTGCAGCCCATGGGGTCACAAAGAGTCGGACATGACTGAGCCACTTCACTTTCCTTTCCTTTCCTTAGGTGTTAAAAGCTACTTTTCTTGCAGGAAGACGGACCCCTTTCAGGGCCTGAAACTGGGCTCTTGTCTAACACTCAGAAGTGAATTGTCCGAAGAGACACATGTGCTGACAAAGCAAGAGATTTTACTGGGAAAGGGCACCCAGGTGGAGAGCAGTAGGGTAAGGGAACCCAGGAGAACTGCCCTGCCGCGTGGCCCACAGTCTCGGGTTTTATGGCAATGGGATTAGTTTCTGGGTGGTCTTTGGCCAATCATTCTAATTCAGAATCCTTCCTGGTGGCGCACGCATCGTTCAGCCAAGATGGATGCTAGCGAGAGGGATTCTGGGAAGTGGACAGACACGCGGTGTCTCCTTTCAACCTTTCCCAAACTCTTCCTGTTGGTGGTGGCTTATTAGTTCCGTATTCCTTATCAGGATCTTCTATCATAAAACAACTCATGCAAATGGTTACTATGGTGCCCCGCCAGGGTGGGCGGTTTCAATCAGTGTGCTTCCCCTAACACTTTGACTGCACCAAAGGGATTTTAACATTAACATGTTAGCTCCAAGCTGCACAGAAGGTAGATGGTCAGGAAAGGGTCATGATTTGAGTCTTGACTCTGTTGCTAATTAACTGACTGTCCAAATGCAGGTTACTTCATCTTGCTGGCTTCACTTGACTCACCTGTAAAATGGAGCATGTGGGCCAGATGATCACAGCTGCTGCTGCTGCTGCTAAGTCGCTTCAGACGTGTCCGACTCTGTGGGACCCCATAGACGGCAGCCCACCAGGCTCCCCTGTCCCTGGGATTCTCCAGGCAAGAACACTGGAGTGGGTTGCCATTTCCTTCTCCAATGCATGAAAGTGAAAAGTGAAAGGGAAGTCGCTCAGTCGTGTCCGACTTTAGCGACCCCACGGACTGCAGCCTACCAGGCTCCTCCGCCCATGGGATTTTCCAGGCAAGAGTACTGGAGTGGGGTGCCATTGCCTTCTCCGAGATGATCACTAAGTTTTCTCAAAAGGCAAAACATTTGAGCTCTATAACTCTGAATTCTCTGGTTGCAATGGCAACAAATGTGGGAAACATTTTTATCTGAAAGCGTTGTTTACTCATATGGCTCCAAGGGGACTGGGTCCCCATGGGCAGCATCAGCTCTCATCCACACTGCCTGGTGGGTACTCAGCATGGTATTGCCCCCCGAAACACAGAGCCAACCCCATAACCCAGTTACGAGCATGGGAGATTTTCCCGACCATCTTCCCAGGAGACAGGCAGAGGCTTTACACTCACATTGCAGCAACACTGGAGAAGGACACACAGGCTTATTTGGATGGCTTAGAAGAAAGTCCATTCCTCAGTGTGAAAACAAAACAATGCCTTTCTAGCTTTCAGATGGAAGAATCAGTCTTCAGATCCCAAGCAGACAAGACAGCTAAAGAGAAATCAGTACAAAATTTTCATCAGTCATTCAAAGTAAAAACTATTGTGCATCCTTAGAAAAGCACTGATACTGTGAAATCTGAAGGCAACTACTTTCATTATTTAGGGTGGATGTCATAGCATTTTCCCCCAACTCTTACAAAACAGAGAGAAAAGTTGCTTGTTAGTATCATCCTTCTCTCCCCTAGAAATCTGGCAGGGAATTGGATTTTTGTATTTCTAAGCACTTGGAACAAACAGCATTACCGCATGCGCAGAGTTAAACATAGGTGAGGACTGGGCAACACGGTTTGTTTTTTTTTTTTTCTTTTCACGCCCATCACAGAGCAGAGGGAATGGGCCACAGAAATCTACTGTCACCACAGCCTTGAAAGTCCCATTTTCTCTCTTCTTATCCCAAATAGAGGAGAAATAGCCAAACCCGCAAAATGTGAGGGAATAAGACTGAGAAAAAAACCGACTGGCAGCTATGCTTTCAAAATAAGTCTGGAGCTCCCTGTCTTTTTCAAATTACTCAAGAGTTCAAAGAACGATTTAGATTCCATTTTAGAAAGCAGATTGGTTCCTTTATTTTCTTACTCCCCAGGTTGGTTACCCCAAGTAAAAAAATCTAGAGAAATTTCACGCCAAATATAGGGTGTTTCTTGGCATCGAATATAAATCTTACCTGGACGTTGACAGCAGACCCTCTACCTCGGGAGTCAGATGGTCAAAAGCCCCCTGTCCTCTGGTCCCCTGAGTGCACATAAGGAAAGGAGCTGAGACTGTGACTGCCAAAGGTGGAACGGAGGAAGGAAGGAGGGAAGATGGAGAGGGGACAAGGGAAGGGAGGGCGACTTCAGGCCCAGCCCGAGGGGAGGGATGTCCTCTGGGGATGTTGGGATTCTTCCTGACAGAGAGAAAGCATTGCTTGATGGAAGGAAGACAGGCTCTGCAAGCAGCACACCTGAATCTGGCTTTGGGATTTGCTAGCCTTGGGTCTTGGAGAAGGCAATGGTACCCTGCTCCAGTACTCTTGCCTGGAAAATCCTATGGACAGAGGAGCCTGGTAGGCTGCAGTCCATGGGGTCGCCAAGAGTCGGACACGACTGAGCCACTTCACTTTGACTTTTCACTTTCATGCATTGGAGAAGGAAATGGCAACCCCCTCCAGTGTTCTTGCCTGGAGAATCCCAAGGATGGGGGAGCCTGGTGGGCTGCCGTCTATGGGGTTGCACAGAGTCAGATACGACTGAAGCGACTTAGCAGCAGCAGCAGCAGCAGCCTGGGGTCTCGGGTCTAATTATTTAATTTTATGGAGCCTCGTTTCTTCATAGGTAAAAAGGCAATTGATAAAGCTGTTCTCAAATGCCCAGTGCTTGTGTTTTCTCAGGAGGCAACCAGCAGGTGGTGGTGTGATGAACATGTGTTTCATAGTAATGCAGACCTGTGCCCACTTTACAGATGAGAAAACTGAGGCTATATTTGTAATCAAGACCCCAAAGGACATCCCTCCCCTAGGGCTTGGCCTGAAGTCACCCTCACTTCCCTTGTCCCCTCTCCATCTTTCCTCCTCCCTTCCTTCCTTCTACCTTTGGCAGTCACAGTGTCAGCTCCTTCCTTATGTGGACTCAGGGGACCAGAGGACAGGCGGCTTTTGGCCATCTGACTCCCAAGGTAGAGGGTCCCAGATGTTTTTACAGTGGTTTCTCAGCACATTCTCTTTCTTTCCATATTCTTGAAGCTTCCTTGAGTGATTTTTTTTTTTCAAGTCAAAAGCGGTTGGAAAGAGTGAAATAAAGACAAATACTGTATGATATCACTTATGTGTGGACTCTAAAAAATATGACAAACTAATGAATATAACAAAAAAAATGAAACAGACTCACAGATGTAGAGGCAAACTAGTGGTTACTAGTGGAGAGAGGGGAGGAGCGGTATGGGGGTAGCAAGTGAAAGGTCCAGACTATTATGTATAAAAGAAGCTGCAAGGGTATATTGTACAATACGGGGAACATAGCCAGTGTTTTACAATGACTATAAATGGAGTATAACCTTTAAAAATTGTATAAAATTTTTAAAAGTCCAAAAAAATTAAGTAAAAAATAAAAATTGTTGTTGTTGTCATGTCCGACTCTTTGCGACCCCATGGACTGTAGCCTACCAGGCTCCTCTGTGCATGAGGTTTTCCAAGCAAAAATACTGTAGTGGGTTGCCATTTTCTTCTCTAAAAAAACAAAAATCATATATTTTCATTTAAAAAAGCAGTTGGAGATACCATACTAATAACACAGGATGTATCCTAGGGTTTGAAATCTCACCACTGGAAACGTGTGTGCATGTATGTGTGTGTGATCACATGTGCTGTGTTTTCACCTGACCTGTAGAGTGGTAGGCAGGCAATGACATGCTGATCCCAGCTACCTGGAGAACCACTTCAGAGCCAGCTCAGCACAGCAAGAGGCAGTGTGGTGTAATGGTTATGAGCATGATTTTTTTTTAAAGAACCTGGGTTCATATCTCTGTTCTACCATCACTAGTCGGTAAATAGTATCATCTCTCTGAGTGTCAACTTGTCAAATGATGATAAAGCCTCCATCATCAGCTTGTTACAGAAGTTAATCAGAGCGATAGGTATGCAGTTTCTGGCACATGGTAACATGACTAGTCATCATCTTTATCTCTACCCTGCTGCTTCCAGCCCCACATGATGTGTGATCTTTGGGGTGAGGGGTATCTATGAATCATTGAAGATAGGGTCCTGATTGTGAGGGTGGGACATGTCTGAGTGATCTGGATCTGACACTATGTGACTGAGTGATGGAGTCCCAGGATAATGAGATGCTGAAATTAGAGGAAAAACAATGACCCACACGCATGAGGACAGAGAAAGCCCTAGATGCTGTGGGTGAGTCAGAACTGAGAAGGCAATACAGCAGTTCAAGGACAGAGGAAGTCGTGGGGGCTGTGCCAGGAAGTTTCCGAAGGGGGACTCCAGAACAGTTTTGGTCAACTTTCTGAAGCAGCATCCCCCTGAGCTGGCCAGCCCTCTGGGGTTAGGCAGTGTGCTTTCTAACAATTCTTGAAAAGCCTAAGAACGTAGGTGGCTTGGGGAATGAGAAGAAGGATTCTAATGTGATGGGATCATCCTTTTTTTTTTTTTCCTGTATCTTTATCAACAAGCTCTGAGAGGTAGGTATCAGCATTCCTGTTTGCAGATGAGAAAACCAAGGTTTAGAGAGGTGAAGCCTCTTGTCCAATGTCACACAGCTTGTAAGTTTGGGGCTATTTCTCTGCAAAGCCCTATTTCCCCCCTTGCCTACACTGCATTCTACCAGTGCTGAGTCAGGCTAGCCACACTCGAATGTGCTCATGTTTTTCTAGGGGAAAGAACATGCAGTATTGAAAACAGTTCTTTATGACAAGGGTATCTGAGGTACAAGCACAAGTTCTCCACCTTAATTACAGGTCCTCCAGAATCCCCAACAGGCTACAGTGAAGTGAAAGTCGCTCAGTTGTGTCCAACTCTTTGTGAGCCCATGGACTTTACAGTCCATGGAATTCTCCAGGCCAGAATACTGGAGTGGGTAGCCTTTCCATTCTCCAGGGGAATCGCCTCAACCCAGCAATCAAACCCAGGTCTCCCGCATTGCAGGCAGATTCTTCACCAGCTGAGCCACCAGGGAAGCTATAAGCACTCACTAAATTTTGAACAGACAAAGAATTAGAATAGCTGCTAATATTAACTGAGAGTTTGCTTTATACACACTTCATGCTCAATCCATTGAAATCTCACAATAACACATAGTGTTAAGTGCTGTTATTCTCACCATGTTACAAATGGAGAAATAGGCACGGGGCAGTGAAGTAACTTGCCCAAGACAGCACAGCTAAGAAGTGGCAGCTTTGTCTACGGAGGGTATGTTCTGAATCCCGTTGTTCTGGAGCCTGCTCCTAATTGAGGAGATGATGGAGAGATGGAGGGCTGTCAGGAAAAAGTGAGAAGGGAACCATCATTTATCAAGTATCTGGTCCTCCCCAGCTCCTGTGCCCAGCTGTCTGCCTGTTATACCGCATATAACACAAGCCTATGGGGTTAATGGCATCCCCAGTTTACACACAAGGAAACTGGGCTCAGAAAGTCGAGATGACTTGGAAGAGTCCCACAGCGGCAGAACTGAAATTTGAAGCAAAATTGTCTCCCGTCAAAGCTGAAGAATTTTCCAGTCCTGCAGGCACCCCTTGGGGGTCAAGAGGAAGAAGAGTGTGGAGGGTGAGAAGGCTGCAGGGCAATTCGCTCTTTGCGAGAAGCTCATCTTGGGACCCAGCGTCCCCGTGACACACGGACGACTGGCAGCTTTCTTCCGTGTGAACTGTGCTCGTGGCAGGTTTTCATTTCCTGTGATGCTCCTGACAGCTTTTGTGGGATGATTGCAGGGTAGAAGACAGCAACCTTTAAAGGTTTGGTAAAAACTCTGCAAGTGGGAGGTCTGTCGTCTTCCTAGGGCGTGTTGTCAGCTGCTGCTTAGAAATGTTTCTTTACAAACCTGGGTGCCTGAGCTCTCCAGGTGGGGAAAGCCTGAGCTCAGACAAAAGCTAGGGTGAGGAAGCGAGGAGGGAAGGCAGGAGAGAGTAAGAGGCGATGTGGCAGGACTTGGGCTCTGTGGGTGGAGGAGAGGGAACACCCAGGTTTGGGGTGTGTCGGGGGCAACCAAATGGGTGGGAGACACTTGAAGGGACTTGGAGGCAAGGAGCTGTTTAGGGATGGGAGAAACAAGATGGCCCTCCATCAACAAGGAAGCTTCTCACTGAGCCCTCTAACAGATGTCTGGACCTAGGAAACCACAGAGGGTTTCTGAGACCCAACTGCAGTCCCAGCAGCTCTGGCCAAGCCTAGAGGGAAACCAGAAGCCTGGCCAGAGGAGTTTCCTTTTGGCCCCTGGGACTCAAATTCTGGGTCCTGACGTGTCTTCTGGTGCTTTGCCTCCATCTCCCTTTTCTCTATTCTCCAGAAACTCAGTCACTTGGAAGCTGAAGCTTCCAGCCCAGCTCCTGTCTTTGTCATTTCCCGTGCCCTCGGACCTCTGAGTCTGGTGCACAGCTGCGGGGAGACGAGCCCTGAGGATGCAGAGACACAGCTGCCGTAAGATCTTCACAGCCCAAGGAAATGCCTGCAGACAGGGGTGCTCCCAGCGCAGGAGAAGGACTGGAGGGTCTCAGGGAAGCCAGAAGAGAGTGTCTGCCCTGCTAGAGAGGAGACTCCCTTAGGGCCGGGCCTGGGGAGCTGAACACACCCTTTCCAAGCAACAAACAAGGGGAAAGGCATTCCAGGCAGAGGGGCTGCCGAGTGCTAAGGAAGGGAAGAAAGCCTAGTGTTTGAGGACAGGCAAGGGATTCCCGACAACTGGAGTATAAGGTGAACGTGGATGTGTGGAAGACACAGTTGTTCAGAGATTATACAGGGCCTTAAATGTGGTTCAGAAAAGTTCTGGCATTTCCTCGATATTTCTCAGTTCATGTTCTGAAGAAGATTCATATAAAAATCGACTTGTAGCACTTGTAAACATGCAAATTCTGGTTCTGGCCCCCAGGATCCAAGATTTAAAACATTCAGAGAGTGAAACGTCCAGAGGATGCCCAGGAATTAGCACTTTAAAAGCATGCAGAGAAGCACTGTGCACTCCTGTAGGCACAGGGGAGCCATGGAAAGTCTGAAGCTGTGGAATGAAGAGATTGTGGATTTAGATGCCCTTCCCGAGGGGCAGAGTGTGATATGATAAGAGGCTGTCACTGAATGAGTCCTCTGTCCCAAAAGAGGGACAGGGGCCAACTGCTTAGGCAGAGGGAGCGTCTCTCTCTAGTCCCTTCAGAGCAAGGTGGCCGAGAATGTTCCAGAAGGCCAGGCTTCAACACGATTGAACTTCGTGGGTTGTGAACCCAGACCATGCAGCCAGGGGTGTCAGGGGCCACAATTCCAGCCCCGCAGGAGTAGCGCTTTTCCTGCAGCCTGGAGCTGACATGGTGCTCCCTGCAGTTGTGCAAAGCCTCGTTCTGCACACAGACAGTCCTGAAATGATCACTGAAGAGAAAGCTCCTCCCAAGTGAGGGTCCCTCATCCCCCCATAGAGAAGAAGCTGGCATAGCCCCTGGGACTCTGAGACAAAGAAGTTGTCTGTAGAGATTTCCAGCTCACCCTTCTTTTGCAGTTGTTTCTACATGTTGCCAGTGTTTTTATTTTATTTTTTTAATCATTTATCATTTATTTATTATTATTATTATTTTTTACTTTACAATAGTGTATTGGTTTAGCCATACATCAACATGAATCCGCCATAGGTATATACATGTTCCCTATCCTGAACCCCCCTCCCACCTTCCTCCCCGAAACATCCCTCTGGGTCATCCCAGTGCACCAGCCCCAAGCATCCTGTATCCTTCATTGAACCTGGACTGGCGATTTGTTTCTTATATGATATTTTACATGTTTCAATGCCATTCTCCCAAATCATCCCACTCTCTCCCTCTCCTACAGAGTCCAAAAGACTGTTCTATACATCCGTGTCTCTTTTGCTGTCTCGCATACAGGGTTATCATTACCGTCTTTCTAAATTCCATGTATATGCGTTAGTATACTGTATTGGTGTTTTTCTTTCTGGCTTACTTCACTCTGTATAATAGGCTCCAGTTTCATCCACCACATTAGAACTGATTCAAATGTATTCTTTTTAATGGCTGAGTAATACTCCATTGTGTATATGTACCACAGCTTTCTTATCCACTCATCTGCTGATGGACATCTAGGTTGCTTCCATGTCCTGGCTATTATAACCAGTGCTGCGATGAACATTGGAGTACATGTGTCTCTTTCAATTCTGGTTTCCTCAGTGTGTATGCCCAGCAGTGGGATTGCTAATGTAGAGTTTAGAATAGTGTAAACGTGGAAAAGTCTGTCTTGGCCTTCACCTCTTATTTTTCTCTTCCAGAGATAAAATGTTCTCCTAGAAGTGTGCTTTATAAGAATAAAAGAATCCTTCTCAGTACAAATCAGCTCATACTCTACAGAAAATAATTGACCTTGTCTGTACTGTGCTGTTTTTAAGTGTATGCATGCATACTCAGTCACTTCAGTCGTGTCTGACTCTTGGCGACCCCTTGGACTGTAGCCTGCCAGGCTCCTCCGTCCATGAGATTCTCCAGGCAAGGATACTGGAGTGGGTTGTCATGCCTTTCTCCAGGGGAGCTTCTCATCCCAGGGATCGAACCAGTGTCTCCTGCAACTCCTGCATTGCAGGCAGATTCTTTACCCACTAAGCCACCTGAGAAGCCCCTTTTAAGTATATACAGGGCACTATTGCATAAGAGCTCACAGAGATGGGTCTCATTCCTTGCCATGGCATGGATGCACCATTATGTTGTTTTCAATCAGCCCCTTGTGGGTAGGTCTTTAGATGCCTTCCAGTTTTTACCTTTAAAGATGTGAGTTTCCCTTTCTTTGCTTCCCGTGTTGAGTGATTTTTTTTCCCCTTATTTGTTCCTATACCACTCTGTGTCAAGATGGTCATTTCTCTCTCTCTTTTTTTTAAAAATTAATTTATTTTTTATTGAAGGATAATTGCTTTACAGAATTTTGCTGTTTTCTGTCAAACCTCAACATGAATCAGCCATGCTGCTGCTGCTGCTAAGTCACTTCAGTTGTGTCTGACTCTGTGTGACCCCACAGACGGCAGCCCACCAGGCTCCCCCGTCTCTGGGATTCTCCAGGCAAGAACACTGGAGTGGGTTGCCATTTCCTTCTCCAAGAATCAGCCATAGGTATACATATTTCCCCTCCTTTTTGAAACTCCCTCCCATCTCCCTCCCCATCCTACCCCTCTAGGTTGATATACAGCCCCTGTTTGAGTTTCCTGAGCCCAAGATGGTCACTTCTTTGTTTCAGAGTTGCAACTGCTCACTGCGGAATCATTACTTGTAGAACATTTTCTGTCTCTACATCTGCAATTGTTCCAAATTTCCTTTAAGGACAAAGTCCTCAAAAGCAAGGTTACCGAGGAAAGTTGCATCTATCACTCTGGTCCAAAATATCTTCTGTTTGTTACAGATTGCCCAGGAATCAGGAGCTTTGGGGCCCCGATATGTATAGATTTATCTTTAAACTGCCTTTAGTTTCCTCCAATCTGTCCCCTGTTGCTGCAGAAGATTTTGGAATGAAGTAGAAAATGTTCAGACTGAAGTCAGACAGAAGTAGGGTCAAATCTCAGCTTTGCCTCTGGTGAAGGCCACAAGTGAATTACTCACCACCTGGAGCCTCACTTCCCTAATCTGTGAAATGTTTTTCTTAAGTCGCCAAGTTGTGCCTGACTCTTCGCGGGCTCATGGACTGTATTGTAGCTCACCTGGCCTCCCTATCCCTCACCATCTCCCAGAGTTTCCCAAGTTCCTGTTCATTGAATTGGTGAGATAGGAGCGAATATAGCTCCTGACTCCAAGAAGGAAGGGCCATATGGCACTCATATGTTGAAATATACAAAAGAAATTACAGAGTGTCAGACACCCAGCAAGAGTGCTAGACACACTGGCTGTGCATTTGTTGGTGCTGCCCCTAAGATTCTGGGGGAAAATAAGTTGAAGAGCTGAAAATGAATTTTCCCCTGTCCCAGTAGGTGTCATCTCTACTAAAGCCAGACCCATTCTTTCTGACCTTTAGGAACTCATTCAAGTGAGAATGTTCGTTGGCTTTGCACTTGGAGAGGCAGCAGAGCAGATTGCTAGCTGCTTACCAACAAAACTGGAGCTCCCAACACCACGCTGCTGGGGATACCACGTATGCAGCAGCTTTGGAAAGCAGTCTCACAGTCTTGTATAAAACTAAGCATAAATCTACCTTTGACCCATCAAGTTCACTCCTGAGTTGTAACCCCCAAATGAAAGGCTATGTCAACAGAAAAACTAGTGCATGAATATTCCCAGCATCCCTAGTCATTGTAGCACGAAAGGGGAGGGGCAAGTCCAGGTATCTGTAAGTAAGCAATGAAGAAACTGAGTGTGATATATTTGTACAATGGGACGCCACTCAGCAAGATAAAACCAAGCTATAGATACCACAAAATATGGAAAAATCTGGAAACATTATGCCAAGTGAAAGGAGCCAGCCATAAAAAAAAAATCCACGCTGGGTTATTTCATTTATATAAAGCTCTGAAAAAGGAAAAACATATCTATGATGAAAAAAATTCAGAACAGTGGTTCCCTGGGGGCAAATGGGATAGATATTGATTAGAGGGATGTGAAGGAAAATTCTGGGGTGATGGGAAAGTTCTACATATTTTTCTATATGTTGTAACACAGGTGTGCACATTTGTGGGATTTTACTGAAAGTTACAATTAAGATTTGTGCATTTCTCTCTATGTAAATTTTATCTTAAAACAAACAAACAAACAAAAAAAATGTAAAGAAATGCTGAACTCTAGGTAAGGATATCCATGCTGAAATGTTTAAGGGTGAGGTATACAGATGTCTGTGACTTACTCTGAAATGCATCAAAAATAAGATGGATTAATGGATGGGTAGAAACAGTTATGTAGTAAAATAAATGTAGAAAATGCTAACAACTGCAGAATCCAGGGGTTAGATATGCAGCATTATTTCAAATTTCCTGTGTGTTTGAAACTTTTCCTAACAAAATTAGGGAGAAAAAGCAGCCAGAACTTTACTGTCTGACTCTGAATCCTAGTTTTAACCCCCTCTTATCCTTGACCTTAGATAAGTCCCTTAGTCTCCCTGTTCTGTGCCCAAACTCCCCTGCATGTAAAATGGGGATAAAAACATTGGGCTATTCTGGGAATGAAAGGAATTACACATTTGGAGCCATTTCTAGAACACAGCACTCAATAAGTGCTTTCTTTGGCTTGTTAGTACACTGAGATGTTGGTTTTATACCTATGTCTTAAAGGAAGTATATCTATATAACACCCACTCTCCCTTTCCCCCAGCAACATTTCCCCCGAGGAGCAGTGTTGCAGAATAGTGTGTATTGAATCTCGGAGTCCAAAGACCCAGGGGTCTCAAATAAATGGTTATTCTTGAACCTGAAATTTCTCAACTCAAAAATGGGGATAATATTCATAAGAAAATTGCTCTAGGCTTTTAAGAGGATTAAATAAAACAGCATAAGTAAAGGCAACAGAAACTGGGTTCAATACATGTTCGTTGAATGCCTCTTTCCTAAATGGAACCTCTCCTTCGCTGACATAACTGGAAGAGATGGATTAGGTTATGCCCTAACTCAGTCCCCCTTGCACACATGCTTGGGAGCAGGATTCCCACTGGACAGCCCTGGACCCCTAGCAGGTTGGGGTGGTTGTCAGAGAGGTAGCAAGAGGAGGGAGCATCTTCACCCCGAAGTACTTGGGACAGCTGCTTTTCAGTCCCTCACAGGGATGGGTGCTGACTCAACCTCTGGAACCCTGCTGGTGTTTTAGCCACGAGGCTGCAGGAAACAAGATTGATTTTGGAATAACCTTGTCAGTGCTATTCAAACCTATGTAGGACACCAATTATGTAGCATCTCTATCCCAAAGACCATAGGTCTTTGAGTGAGAACATGCCCTGGTAAACAGAACAGAAGAGGCTGTACATAATGTCAGCAGCCATTTTTCCTCACAGTTAAAAACGATCAGAGTGCAGATTTGTACTTGCAGTTACAAGGAATGTCTTGGCGAAATTTTGGAGTCACCTAGGAGGTCATCTGGGCTTTCCTGGTGACTCAGATGATAAAGAATAGCCTGCAATACAGGAGAACTGAGTTTAGTCCCTGGGTTGGGAAGATCCCCTGGAGCAGGAAATGTACCCACTCCAGTACTCTTGCCTGGAGAATTCCATGGACAGAGAAGCCTGGTGGGCTACAGTCCCTGGGGTCACAAAGAGTCGGACGCAACTGAACAGCTAACATACACTTATACACAGAAGGTCATCTACTAGGATTTCATAAAAACAGAGTGATTTGAACAAAAAGGGCCAACTGGTTTGCAAAACTTTCTGAAGCCTGTTATTTCATGATTTCCTGAGATTTAAAAACGTTTCTAATGGATACTTTGACTTCCTATAGAGATGGTCCCTTTCAACCCTCCCTTTCCCACGCATTGACTTCATTGGCTTTTGGGAAAGAAAATTTCTCATCCTCAATCTTAAAATCCATCTGGATTTCAAGAGGATTTTAATTCATGCATTGCTGATTCGCTTATTTCTGACAAAAATGCTATTTTGTAAGAGAAATTTGCAAAACCCCAGAGTCTCTTTAGAGATCTTTTTAAAGTGCTTTGATGCTGTAGGAGTTGAAGGGCTGCTCAGTGCTCTGTGTGTGTGGTTTTTTTTACCTTCCTCCTGGCAACACTTAAATGGAATTCAAATCCCAAATGTCATGGGCTTCTACTAAGCTGAAACTAGTTAGGAAAAGCTTCTCTAAGGAAGCCAACCACGTGCAAGCTCCTTGTTAATGAAGAGACTTAATGGTGGGTTAGATGGTACAATGGGATTGAATAGTGCCCTTTTCACCCCTGCTTGGCACCATTCCTATAACCCAGGTGGCTGCTGACTCCCACATCCTCACAGGCAGGCTCACCCCCAACCAATTCCAGCACAGACTCAGCTGCATCAACAGCTTCCCCCCAAAAACACTGTCTATTGCACCAAACATATAGTGTTTTTATTGTGACATTTTTAACTTAAGGTTTCTGGCACCCTAGGGCAGGATCACATTGCATTTCATAGAAAACCTACATGTTCACAAGTCCCTACTGGACATGACCTTCCCAAGTCCCCTCTTGATTCCAAGTCACCACGACACCTCTGTCCCAACCATCTTTCCTCATCCAGCTGGTATCAGAGGCAGTTTGCAGAGTGGTTGAACCTCCAATTTTAGAGTCAAGTGTGTGGATTCCAAACCCAGCTCCAGGACTCTCAGATTGTATAGGCTTAAACCAGAAGCTTCACCTTTCTGCATCTGTTTCTTCTTCTGTAAAACAAATAACGGCGCTTATCTCGGAGTTGTAGTGAGGAGGAAAATCCCATGGACGGAGGAGCCTGGTGGGCTGAAGTCCATGGCAGACACGACTGAGCAACTTCACTTTCACTTTCCACTTTCATGCATTGGAGAAGGAAATGGCAACCCACTCCAGTGTTCTTGCCTGGAGAATCCCATGGATGGAGAAGCCTGGTAGGCTGCAGTCCATGGGGTTGCACAGAGTCCGACACGACTGAAGTGACTTAGCAGCAGCAGCAGTGAGGATTAAAAGTGAGCCCTTGACAACAGTGTTTCTCAAGTAGGATGTACTCAGGAAATGAATAAATTAATGGACCCACCCTGGTGGCTCAGATGGTAAAGAATCTGCCTGCAATGCAGGAGACCCGGGTTTGATTCCTGGGTCGGGAAGATCCCCTAGAGAAGGGAATGGCAATCCACTCCAGTATTCTTGTCTGGAGAATCCCATGGACAGAGGAAAATGAGGGGTTACAGTCCATGGGGTTGCAAAGAGTCAGACACGACTGAGCAACTAACACTTTCAATGCTGTCCAATGTAGAAGACAACTTTGCAGGCACAATGTCTAGAGAATGCTCTTTAAAGTGTTTCTCTCCTGACTGGAGCACTGGTAAATACAGCTTTCTCCATCACTTTGCATGGAGAGCCAGAGGTGAAAATGTGTATATACGGGGTACCTTGAAAATGGACCTGGCTTGGTTCATTTCTGAACTCTCCCCACCGCATTTCTGGGGTTTAGAGAGCAGCATTGCCCATCTTAGCTTTCTCTGGGACCCCAAACGCAGAGTCAGTCAAGCTGCCAGACAGTGGTCAGGCCCTAGAGGCAGCCTCTGGAGAGGGCAACCTGAGGAGGGATTTGGGGCTCCTTTGGGAGGTAAAGTGCTATGCAAATGCCATTTTGCAGAGACCTGAAAAAATCCATCACTTAGCAACAGTTGACCTTGATCAAAAAGAGACATGAGACTGCTATTGTGACCTTGGGGACCCAGAACTGGAAAACTACCAACAGCAACTGATTGAAAAGGACCCCGAAGGCAGAGGTGTCTGTAAATAGCAATTGGTTTGTAGTGATATGAGGACACAGGGTGGGAGCAAGAGCCAGGCTCTGGAACTAGGGTCTCAGCTCAGCCACAGACAGGCTATGTGACCTGCAGCAAGGGCTAACCTCTAAATACCATGCCCCTCAACTGTGATGCAGAGACTCCAAGTCTTGTTCTTCAGTGTTATTGCACAGACTACATGGGTGACCTATCTGAAGCGCTTAACACAGTGACAGCACAGAATAAATTCCAAATAACCAGTTGCCATTCAGCTGCTAAGTCATATCCAACTCTAATATTGATTTCATATTTGTTTTGAATACCTGGAATTGTATATCTTGTTAGATATAATCATATATAAACTTAATATTTAAATAATACCTAAAATACTTCTACACAAATGTGAAACTGCAAGGACTCTCCCTGGGGAAGGAATGACAAATTCTTTTGAAAATCTCATTTCGTCAATTCGCCTGTCCATCTATTATTCATACACACACATATTCGTGTACATGTGCACATTTATATATGTGAACTTGTCAACATAAAATGCATGTATATATGTGTAAATATCTACACATACAAAGTGTTTGGTGCATGTACACCTACAGATGCACAGGTATAAGTGTCATTAATAGTAGTGCAAATAGTAATGTTAATAATACTAATCATTCACTACATGGTCAAGTGCCAAACACCATGTTATATGTAATAGACACACATGCTTTTTTCCATGCTACCAAAAATGAATGCAATGTGTCACGTGTTTGACTCGATATTCAAATCGTTATTTTATAGATAAAAATCATAAAGATGATATATGGAGAAGTGAGAGAAGTTACAGCAATGAACTTTGTAGTGCAAAGGTCAAACGCAAGCCTGAATCCATCACTGACACTTCTGGTATGCACCCATGTTTCTGACTTGAACAACTGAATGAATGGAGATTAATGAGTAGGCAGATGGGTGGATAAATGGATCATAAACTGAAACTGGGAAGAGACTTTGGTGATAAAAGTCATGAGTTCACTTTAGAAATGTTGGTTTTGTGGTGCCACTGGATAAATGGATGGTGGCCATGTCCAAGAAGCTAGAGAACATATTGGCCTAGAGAGAAAAAAAGTTTCTGGACTGAAAGTATAGAATTTTCATATTTACTTTGCCTCCCTGAGCCTCAGTGTTCCCTTTTGCAAAAAAATTCCTGAAGGAATTTTGAGAATGTTATATTCCACTTCAGACTGAGGTTTCTGGGTGTTTCCCAATTAATAGAGCTCAAATGATGAGACAAACAAATAACTCACAAAAACAAGGATAAAAATGCTGTCTTCCTGGTGCGTGCAGTGCTGTTTTTGAACAAAATCAAAGCCATGGCACAGAGCAGATAGCTCCATGGAAAAGGGACAGTGAGAAAAAATGATAAGGATTCAGCAGCTGCAAGTTTATTTGGCTCATTTTACCATGGAACTCCACATGGCCAAGCTCACACCCTCAGAAGGCAGGAACGTCTGGACTCCCTTTGGATACAGATGGCTAGCCTCCTTTGGCGTCCCTCGTCTAGGATAAAGTCCAAAGTTGGTTTAGAATTTGAGTTTCTCCTGAGCTCTCAGGACATCTCCAGGCAGGAAGCCATATTGACTTCATACTGCCTCAAAACATTTTGACTTCATCTAAGTGACTGAAGAGTAACTGAGTTGAATCTTAATTAAATAGGAAAAATGGATTAGGAACAAAATACGTTATTAAGTATCTGAGGGTGTGAGGTTGTCCTGGGAGGCAAAAACTGAAAGTTCACCTTGAGAAAGTCGATGGGAAGGGAAGTTTCTTTTCTGATGATAGGAAAGCCCATGAATAGAAAAGGCCCCTGGAGGAAGGATGTGCTGCCTAGTGAGAGACCCAACTTGGCATCTGAAGAACATAGTTATTTCTATTCCTAATGCCTAAATCTGGCATTTTATCTTGAGCAAGCAACCAAGACCCTCTGACCTTCAACTTTCTTGTCTATGAAATGGGGATTTAACTTGAAGTTAGTCAGAACTTTGGGGTTGCAAATGACAGAAACCCAGCTTGATGTGGTTGAAGCAAAGGAGGGGATTTATTAGGCCTTTCAAATTTCTAGAAAAACAGAGGATGTGGATCCAAGGACTCAGACCTTATCAGAGCTCTCTCTCTCTTCCTCTAATATGTCCTCTCTGCACGTACTTCTCTTGGCCTTTTTGTTCTTGGAACTGAAACTCTCCAAGAAACTGGAATGGTAGCTGCTGAAGCTCTGGGGCTCACTTCTTCCCATCTTCACTAATAGAGAGAAAAGGTTGCTCTGCCCTGGGGAGAACTCTAAGTCGCCTAGTTTGGGTCATCACCTAGCTCTGCATCACCACCCCTAGTCATGCCCTAGGGAGGCAAGGTAGAGGAAGGTGACAACTCACCTTTGCACCACTTGTTAGAGGCTGATAGGAGGATATGAGATATGATTTATTAAAGGTGGTCATGTTGGCTCCAGAAGTAAAAGGTGCAGCCAGATAAGAGGAATAAACACACATTACAGCTTCTTTCTATCACAGGGCTATTGTAAGAGTCAAATTAGATAACGGATGTGAAAGTATCATACAAATATCACTATTACATTAATGTCCTATTATTATCTTGTTACTTAAAATATTGATGAAATAACAGAAAATTATCAACATTAGAGGCAGGTATATTTCTCAAAATGAATGTAGAGAAATTCATATCACCAAGTAAAGAACACAATCAGCCTTTGTTTATATTTCAAGAAACTGCTGTCTACCCCACCATGAGACATAGAGATGCATCCCAGAGCCATTTGAACAAGAGAATCCAAACTGGACCATTCATTCAACCACTACTGAGTTAACATTAAGACTGTTCCAAGCTCCATGTTACACTGAGAGGCAGAGATAGTCTAGTCTAGTGATCATCTCCCTCAAGGAGCCCAAAGTCTAGATGGAAGAAAGATGAAGGGAAAATTGCTCTTGTTTTGTGTGGTACACCCTTAGAAAAAAGAATGTCAAAGGCACTGGGGAGCATGCATGGAACCAAGCAAGTGGTTCATTCATCAATGTAGCCTGGCAATATTGGGTGGAACCAGTAAAGAAGGCTTGGGGATACTGTGTGATTGGCTCATGTGCATCTGGGCTTGTTAAGGACTGTCTTAGTTGTCACCTGTTGACCTGATTTAATCATTAATAGCACTGCCAAATCTTTCCTCTCAAAATAGACCCAGATTAGATGATAGATTACACTATCTCTATGGCTAGCAACCTTTAATTGGGGCAGTTGTGTTTCAGACATTCCAAATATAGAGAAGAGAGTGCAGGCTTGGAAGTCAGGTAAACTTACAGTGTTCAAATTACATTGCCATTTATAGGTCCTGTGACCTTAGAAAAGTAACCTCAACTCCTGAGCCTATTAGTGAAACACAGACCCTTATTATACATGGAAAAGCATCCTATGTGTGAGAGGTGCATGATAGATTGGAAACCCTTACCCAAACAATAATTGCACATACCAATACATGACATTACCATTGTGGGGTCAAGTCCTATGACACATATTAGATTCTATCTTTTTCTTACTTTCCAACATGAAAACATGAAGTCCATACTAGTTATATAAGTTACAACTACAAGTTATAGCAACTCTATCTCCTGCATTTATCTTGATAATGTCAGTACCTTGGGTTCACAGAAGAAAAGCTATCACAAACCATGTCATCTCCTCATTTAAAGTTACGAGTAGCCTTTGATCTTGTTGTCTGAGCAGTTCAGGCAAACACCACGGACTGACTGTGACTAGATTCTTTCCCACTGAAGCTAGGAAGAGATTTAAGGTTTCCTACTCAAGTGTTCTTTCCAGACTTCAGATGACTTAGGGCAGGTTGTGGCTTTGGCTGAATGCTAAAGGTGAGATCCTTTGGGAGGATCTCAGAATGCTTCAGGATCAATTTATTTTTCTACCGTTATCACAGAGGAACTTTCTAATGGGATTTCATGTTCCTATTAAGGTCATATTAACTCAGTGTTCATTTTCCCTTCAAATCCAGAGAAGTCTCTAAACGTCTTCCCACTCTCCAAAACTACCTAAGGAATAAGGGAAAGAAGTGCAAGAGGGGGATGTTGTTACCATGGTGAGGCGGAACGGTTGTGGACCAGTTGTCAGAAATCCCGAGATTCAGGCTGATTCTGTCTGGGCTGCTTATGTGAACTTGGACTGAACTGAGCTTCCAGTTGCCCATCTGTAAATGGAGCAGGATTAAATCATCTCTAATGATCTTCTGGCTCTGAGTTTTTACAGCCAGTGACCTTGATGAATTGAGCTATGGCTAGAAGAACTAGAGATTTCCTCTCCCGCCCAAAATGCTCTGGCTGCTTCTCCAGCTTTCACCTAAACTCTAGGCTTCACTATGCTGTACTGTCAGTATCTTCCTACTTGCGTAATGAATTTGAATTTCAGCCTCAGATTCAGGCAGGCAGAAAGGAGACATTTTTGTCTATGATCTAACTTAACTTAGAACTCTGAGCACTCATATTTTTCTGGGAGGGGAGAAACTAAATGATGCAAATTCAAGGTAAACTCAGTCACTTAAAAAAAAAAAAAAAGCTTCCCTGGCAGTCCAGTGATTAAGAATCCACGCTTTCACAGCAGGGGACACGAATTCACAAATTCAATCCCTGCTCAGGGAACTAAGATCCCAGAATGCATGCCAGGTGGCGTGGCGAAAAAAAAAAAAAGAATTCACACTCTCGTATCCATTTAGATTCCTCTTTCTCTGTTTTCTCCTTTCCTTCTCCCAGGATGATCTAAATTAGATTTGAGAAACGCACCCACCACCCTGGCTTCCTTTCCTGATCACAGGCATGGCGAGGAGCCTCTGCCCTGCCACAACCACTGCTCTTCTGCCTTCAGCCTGGCCCTGAGGCATTGCCAGGCTGTTTCTTCTCAGGGTTTCAGATGTGATGTGAATCATGGGAGCCGTCTGATTCTGGTCCCCACAGACACATCTGAGACCTCTGTTGTTCCCATCCCAGGACTCTGGCTGAGGTTCTCTTAGAAATATTTCCCATAGGCCTCCCTCTCTGCCCTCATCTCCTGTTTCTCCTGTAACCAACGTGATATTTACTAAGTCTAAGGTGGAAACTGTTCTACCACAGTCCATGTACATGAAAGCAATCATTGACACTAAGTCCTCCAGCCCGGTGGTTTTATGAAGCCAAATTTGTAACTTAAAAAAAAAAAGAAAGAAAGATAAAGCATTTCTGTCTAAAATTCTAAACTCTTGCAGTTAGTAGCCTAAATTTTAAAGAAACTTATTCTGTGTTTCAAGAGTTTATTTTGGAATCTACCAATATTTTTTCTTGGTTATATATGTTCTCCTCCTGAGTGCAGGGTATGTGTTCCTTGAAAGTGGCAGATGTGAAATGGGTACAAAGGAGTGGAGCAGGCATGAACTGCGAGATGACTTTGGCCAATGCCTCAGAATATTGTCCTTTTGAAATTGACTGAGTCACCGATGGTCGATGAGTCTCTGAAAAAGCAAAACTGTAATCATGACCATTCAACTCTGAACCTCCAGTTTGCTCCAAATGCTCAGAGTGTGCATAATACATTTCTTAGACAGTCTTAGCCATAGAACTTTGTGTCTTCTCTTTAAGTTACCTTCAACCTGAAAACTTCTACTTACATTTTCATTTCTCTAAGGTTCAAAGGAAAGAACAGGGAGATAATCCATTTCATTTCTTTTTTATTCCAGAATGCTATGTCAAAGGAATAATGCATCTGCCTTTATTCAGTGATAGAATATACTGTTCATTGTATTCATTAACTTCTTGTGGATCCCCTCTCTGAAGGGAAACATCATTAGCAGAGAAACATCATTTGTGGGGACTGTTTTACATCCAGAATTATACACATTGAATCAGCAGCACAGAGGATAAGTGTTAGGGGAGATTTAGACTGCTGAGCATTGGAAAAAAAATAATGTCATTTGCAGGGATAAAAGAGATAATATGGTACCCAGGGATGTATAGCCGAGGAGATGTACCAAAAGGTGGAGTGAAAGAGATGTGAAGGTGGAGGGCTGATGGCGCTAAATCTTCCCCGGCCCCAGATGAGTGTGCGGTCTCAGCTCTATGGATGAGCAGGGATTCCAGTTCTGAAAACCAAAGCTCATCACTCGGATCCAGAACCTAGTCTGGCTAATATCCAAACTGAAATTTTTTGCCCAAGATAAGGACCAAGAAATGTACTGATTTTTTTTTTTTTGTATCAGCACTTCCTTTCATGAAGGCAAAAAGAGGTGGCCCCCCTTCCTCTCCCACCTTCCTTGCCACTCCCCCTGAACTCCACGTCACTCCTTCTCCTGTTTCTCCAGCCTCTGCCTTGCCTCTGACTTCATTGCTTCCAACCTCAAATGTGCTCTCTTTTCCTCCCCAGCCAAGTTTGGAAAGTGGTCTACAGGGACACTCTGGACACTGCCTCCCCTCCCAGCTACTCTGCAACCCACTGCAGTTCTGGGTCCCAGAGACTTGGGACCACAGACTAGGAGCCCCACAGGACAACTGTTTCATTTCTCTTGTCCTCCGACCTGCAGCACAGGGTCTGACCCAGAGTAAGAAACGTCTGATAGGTGACAGGTACCTGGGCAAGGTCCTGAAGGAGGAAACAGCAACCCACTCCGGTATTTCTGCCTGCAGAATCCCATGGACAGGGGAGCCTGGCGGGCTACAGTCCATAGGGTTGCAAACAGTCAGACACAACTGAGTGACTGAGCATAGCACCTGGGCAAGGCTGGCTAACTGAGCTACTGAGAGATTCACTGAAGGTAAATCTCTTAGGAATCCTCAATGGCTGGATTTTTTTTTAAATTTTCATAACAGTAAAGGAATACAGACAAGCTATAACAAGCTGTCTTTTTTTTTTTTTTTAATCCAGTAGCTGAGTGGCCCCTGTCATGCACCATAACAAGGACCAAAGTCTTGAGACAAGGTAGGACTGTTTGCTTGCCTCAGGCAGGCCTGTTGCTTTAAGCAGTAGTTCAGGATCGGAAACAGAGCTGGGATGGGGCAGCGTCTCTGTGACTCTGAGCACCAGCAGCCACCAGCAGTGGTGAGCGACACGGGAGGAGAGGGTGGCGCCAGGGCATGGCGTGCCTCTTCTGCCGCCGTCCCTTTGCATTAGCCCATCCACAGCGATAGGGAGCTGCGTGCTTCTTGCTAGTGTGCGGGCCTGGGGAAAGGTGGGGGGAAGGAGGTTCAGGGGGTTCAGCGAGGAAAGCCCACCTGCAGCAGCTGCGATGGGGGTGGAGCACGGACCCCCCCTTAGGGTACCAGCCCGGCTCTCACCTACTGTGGGCAATCGTGCTCAGAGAGAAACATAGGAACCATCCCTGCTGAACGGGGCTGTGGTAACGGTAAAAGGAACCAGCATCTGGGAGCCTGGTCCCATTCCCAGTGGATGCCTGGTCCCTTCCCACCTCCAAGAATCCAGCAGCCTAGGAACTGGCAACATGGAGTGCTGTCTTAGAGCTGGGTTCTGCTTGCCAGCCAGAGGTGTGAATCCTGCTAGCTTTTCATATACAGCATTTGGGAAATGAGAATTCCAACTTTTTTTCCAGCTTTGCTGGGGAAAAAAAGGGAAACTTGATACCACCTCCTCCCCTCGGGAGGCTCTGCAAGGCCTGGAACCGAGTCTGCCCAGCCTGCACTGGGTGTAAGACACCTGGAGGAAGTCAAGGCTCCATAAATATGCTTTCTATAGTCAAGGAACCGCAACCACAATATCCATCGTTTCTTAGTGCTTTATACTTCTCGAAATGTTTCTGCTACATGATCTCATTAAATATGTGCTGCTAATGAAAGAGATGGGCATTAAGTGTAGTAATTTAGGGTTCAAATCCTAGAACTCACAAGCTATATGGCTTTGGGCCAATTACCGTTCCTTTCTTAGTCTCAGTTCCTCACTTAAAATATGGGGTCATACCAGAATCTATTACCTGAGGTGTGTGGGAAAGACGATAAAGATGATAGAGGCAGAGGACTCGGTGTGATGCCCGGGACTTATTAAATGTCCCATACAAGTTACCGTCACTGTCACACGTGCTGAGTTGCTTCAGTCATGTCTGACTCTGTGCGACCACGTGGACTGCAACACACAGCCTCCTCTGTCCAGGGGATTTTCCAGGCAAGGATACTGGAGTGGGTTGCCATGCCCTCCTCCAGGGGATCTTCCTGACCCAGGGATCAAACCCGCTTCTCTTCCATCTCCTGCATTGGCAGGCAGTTTCTTTACCACTAGCGCCACCTGGGAAGCCCCATTTCCCAGAGAGCTGAGGCCAGTTGCCATGGTCATGTGGTAATTCAGTGTCAGAACCAGGACTGGAACCTAGACGTTTGACTCCAAATGAGTTGCTGTTTCTTTTCTATGACTGTAACACCTACCTCTTGTTTCTCGGGTGCCAGACACTGTGCTAAGTATCCTTCATGTACTATCTCTTTTTATGCTCAAGATGATACTGAGATGGCTCCCAAAATTGTGATCATTTTACAGATGAGAAGACTGAGAAGCATTAAGGTGACATGGCCAAACACGAAAGGATGCTCAACATCGCTAATATCAGGGAAACGCAAATCCCAATGGAATATCACTTCACACCTGTCAGAGTGACCGTCATCAAAAACAACACAAATAACAAATGCTGGCGAGCACATGGAGAAAAGGGAACCCTTGTACACTATTGGTGGAAATGTATGCTGGGAGAGCCACTGTGGAAAACAATATAGAAAAACTCTAAAATCCTAAAAGAACTAAAACTAGAACTAACATATGACCAAGCAATTCCACTCCTGGGTATGTATCCAAAAAAAGAAAAACACTACCTAGAGAAGATACACACACCCTGATATTCATAGAAGCATTATTTATAATGGCCAAGATATGGAAGCAATCCAAGTGTCCATCAACAGATGAATGTAAAGGAGTGGTGTCACACACAATGGAATATTACTCAGCCACAAAAAGAAGGAAAGTTTGCCATTTGCAGGATTATGGATGGACTTGGAAAATACTATGCTAAATGAAATAGAGAAAGAAAAATGCTATAAGTTATCACTTTTATATCAAATCTAAAAAATACAACAAACTAGTGAATGTAACAAAAACGAAGCAGACTCACTTACAAAGTATCAGTTACCAGTGTGGAGAGGGAAGGGAAAGGGGCAACACAGGGAGAGAAGATTAAGGGTACAAACTGTTATGTATAAAATAAACTATAAGAATACAGACAAAATATTATAATAACTGCAAATGGAGTATAACCTGTAAAAATTATACATCTATATTGTACACCTGTAACTCGTATAATATTGTGTGTCAACTATTGTACAACAAGTTACTATTGTGTCCGATTCTTTGCAACCCCATGGACTGTAGCCCGCCAGGCTCCTCTGTCCATGGGATTTCCCAGGCAAGAATACTGGAGTGGGTTGCCATTTCCTTCTCCAGGGGATCTTCCTAACCCAGGGATAAAACTCATGTCTCCTGATTGGAAGGCAGATTCTTTATCACTGAGCCACCTGGGAAGCCCAACATCAATCTCACTTCAACTAAAAACAAAAGGTAGCATGGCCAAGGCCACAGTGTCCTTACACGGAGAAGCTGGACACACACCCAGGCAGCGCGTGCAATGCTCACGCCGCTAGCCACCTGGTCCTACTCTACTTTCACCGGGGTCAGAGCCAGTCAGAGTCAGCTCACTACAGCCAGGAGGTAGAGATTAAGGAATTTTACTGCCTGACTGTTAAACTGCTGGAAACCGGAAACTGGTCATGGACATGGGAGTATTTACACCATAGGAATTAGCACATACTACAAATCAGAGTTTTGTTTTTTAACCTGATAGCCAGTTTACCAGTCTACTATCTTTTTGAATACCACTAGGCTTCCCTGGTGGCTCAGTTGGTAAAGAGTCTGCCTGCAATGCAGGAGGTTTGATCCCTGGGCCGGGAAGATCCCGAGGAGGAGGAAATGACAACCGATGCCAGTATTCTTGCCTGGAGAATTCCATGGACAGAGGAGCCTGGCCGGCCACCATCCATAGGGTCCCAAAGAGTGGGACATGACTGAACGACTAACACTTGGCCAACTTATATTTGGAAGGTGTTTCTTCTCAATTCCTAGTCATTGTTATTTGGGAAAACTTGGCAAAAGCAGATGGTGAAGAGTGTTTGTCTCATCCTGACACAATCATTTTCTCTCACCGGGGCTGAAAGTATGTGGCCTGATAATGTCACATAAGACTTAATTGGTCCCTTGCCTGTAGATGGCTGCAGTGCTCCTGGTGGGGGAGCCTTTCTGTCTGCACTAATGAGTGGTGTGTCCACACTTGGCTGGGGCCCTCCTGCTTTTCAGCCTGAGAAGGTATAAACTGGCTGTTTCATACCACAGCGCATTAACACACACCACCCAACAGGTGCTTTGCAGAGAAGCTGACAGAGTTATCCAGTGTTTATTCACTCAGTTGACAAGCTTTCACCTAGTACTCTCACCAGACTTGAACAAGACAAAGAGATGAGTCACCTTCAGCCCTTGTCATCAGGAGTCTCAAGGTCTTAGGGAAGAGACAGATAAGGTAGGAGACAGCTGGGAAATTCTGTAGTAAGTGTTGGACTCTTTCTGCATACAGTACAGTGGTCACACCAGGGAGGATGGAGGACTTGGGTCTGAATCAAGAAATCAAAGAAATCAGCAGTGGTGTAGGAATCTGTGGATGTCCAAGAATTCACAGATGGTTTTGCAAAGAACGAAGGAAAAAGGGCATTCCAGACAAAGGAAACAGGATATACAAAGGCTGGGAGGAGTTCAAACAGAGGGTGTTCACAGAGTTCACAGTGTGTTGGGTTAGGGAGTATGATGAGAATGGAGAGATGGCCAGAGGTGAAGTTACAAAGGCCTGAGAAGTAAGATGTATTAGTTTACTTTTGTGTGTAACAGAATATCCCACAACTTAAAGGCTTAAAAAGACCCTGATGCTGGGAATATTGAAGGCGGGAGGAGAAGGGGATGACAGAGGATGAGATGGTTGGATGGCACCACCACCTCGATGTATTTGAGTCTGAGTAAGCTCTGGGAGTTGGTGATGGACAGGGAAGCCTGGTGTGCTGCAGTCCATGGGGTCGCAAAGAGTCAGACTTGACTGAGTGACTGAACTGAATGGCTTAAAACAATATATCACTTCTCATGTCTCAGAATTTCTATGAGTCTGAAGTTCAGGAGTGGCTTAATTGGGTACTTCTGGCTCTGAGTTCCTCATGCAACTTTATCAGGCATCAACCGGGGATACAGGCTTAACTGGGGGGAAGATCCACTTTCAAGGTAACCTGCTCACATGGCTGACAAGTTAGTGCTGGCTTGGGGTCTCAGTTCTCCACAACTCTCAGCTCCAGAGAACGGCTTGGGGGTCCTCATTGCATGGAGGCTGGCTTCCTCTTGAGTGAATGATTGAAGAGAACAAGGTGGAAAGTAGAATGCTTTCTGTTACCAAGCCTCCGCTGTCACTCCACTCATCACTTCACGGCAATCTATGGGTCCTCCAGACCAACCCCGATTCACTGTGGGAGGAGGCTGTGCTAGTGCACTCACGCCACCAGGCAAGGATTACTGAGGGCTGTCTTGGAGGCTGACCGTCACATCTGGTTAGAAGTTAGGATTTTGTCTTATAGCTGATGGAAGATGTTGGAAAAGAAAGCAAGAGCATGTGTCCTTCTTGAGCATCAAAACCATGACAAGAAGCGAGAGAATGAAAGTAGTGTATTCACACGGAGTGTGCATTGCCTTCTGATTCTTGAAAATCCTCTTGCAGTTCTCAGATGAATTCTGTCACTTGTTACCTGTGCGACCTTGGACAAGTCTCTTCCCTTCTCCTAGCTTCAGCTCCCTGTTCTGTAAAATAGGATTTATTTTATCTGTCTCTCAGGGTTACTGAAAGACTTGGAAACATAATTCATTCAAAAGGCTTGGAACAGTGCTGGGAACTCAGTAAGTGCTAAATAAGGAGCAGTTGTTATGATGATCAGCATGGTGGAGACCAATACTTCGAGTCATACAATGAAGACTGGATATCCATCCATTCTCCGGAGGAGGACCTACAGCTTGTTTGGCCAGGACTTCTGCTCCTCGCAAAAAGCCAGATGCCCTGCCAACCACTTCACTGACTAGGAGGGTGAATTTGAAGTGTGAGCCTATTGGTCATGTGCCTATTGGCCATGTTCAATGATTTGTATCCCTTCTAAATTTTCATTTTCTTTTTTGGGATTTTCAATGCTGAAGTGTGTGTGTGTGTGTGTGTGTGTGTGTGTGTGCACTCAGTCGTGTCTGACTCTTTGTGGCCCCAAGGACTGTAGCCCGCCAGTCTCCTCTGTCCATGGAATTTTCTAGGCAAGAATACTGGAATGGGTTGCCATTTCCTTCTCCATGGGAACTTTCCAATTCAGGGATCAAACCCATGTCTCTGTATCTCCTGCATTGCAGGCAGATTCTCTACCACTGTGCCACCCAACAACTTTCATATATGATGCTGTTGTTTATTTGCTAAGTCACATCTGAATCTTTTTGTGACCCCATGGACTGTAGTCCACCAGGCTCCTCTGTCCATGGGATTTCCCAGGCAAAAATACTAGAATGGGTTGTTGTTTCTTTCTCAAGAGATCTTTCCATCTCAGCGGTGGGATCCATGTGTCTTACATTAGCAAGTGGATTCTTTACTACTGAATCACAAGGGAAGCCTTTTCATAAATAACATCAGTTCAGTTCAGTTCAGTTGCTCAGTTGTGTCCGACTCTGTGACCTCATGAACTGCAGCATGCCAGGCCTCCCTGTCCATCACCAACTCCTGGAGCTTACCCAAACTCATAACATACAGCAGTGCTAATTATATTTATCGTGTTGTATGTCATATCCTGAGTGCTTATTTATCTTATAACTGGAAGTTTATACCTTTTGACTGCTTTCATCCAATTTCCCTCCCTTCATCTCCACCTCTGGCAACCACAGATCTGACTCTTTTTCTATGAGTTTGTTTATTTGTTCTGGAGGTATAATTGACTTACAGCAGTGTATTAGTTCTTGTTACACAACAGAGTGATTTGATGTTTCTATGCATTTCAAAATGAACACCGTGCTAAGTCTCGTTATGATGTGTCGCCACACAAAGAAATCACTTAGTTATTGATGACACGCCCCACACTGTTCATTTCATACCTATAATTCATTTCTTTTGCAACTGAAAGTCTGTGCCTCTTAGTCCCCAGCCCCTTCACTTCTGGCAACCACCTTTTTGGTCTCTGTAGATATAACTCCTGTTTCTATTTTGTTACGTTTGTTGGTTTTTTTTTTAGATTCCACATATGAGTGAAATTATACAGTGTTTGTCTTTCTCTGTCTGACTTAGTCTCTGGGCCCACCTGTGTTGTCACAAACAGCAGGATTTCATTCTTCTTTGTGACTGAGTAATACTCCTGTGTGTGTGTGTGTGTGAGTGAGTGATGTCTTCTTTATCCATTCATCTACTGAGGGACGCTTATGTTGTTTATATCTTGCCTATTGTAAATCTTTTCCCTTTTTTGTGTTTTTGATGCTACAGAAACAATAGCACAAACACAAGAATATCTGTGGCAGCGTTTTTATAACAGCCAGAGAGAGAGAGACAGAAAGACAGACGGAAAAAAGAGAAAGTTAAGGTCCCCAAAATTAAAAGCTTGAATAATTTACAGTACATTTAGATAACAGAAACAGGCTCTCCAGTGAAAAGGATTCACTGAAGAGAAAGGAAAATATACGTCCACACAAAGACTTGTCCAAGAATGTTCATAGCATCACTCATAATAGCCAAAAGTTGGAGACTGCCGGAATGTCCATCAACTGGTGAACAGAAATCAACATGGTACATCCTTGCCGCGGACTGCTGCTCAGTCATAACGGGACCAAAACTGAGCGTGACAGAAATGAACCACAAGAACCCTGTGCTCATTAGGGAACCTTGATGCAAAAGGCCACATATTGTGTGATTCCATTGATACGAAATGTCCAGAATAAGGAAATCCCCAGGCAATGAACCGTTCCCTAGGGGTGCGAGTGTGAATAGAGAGTGGCTGCAAATGAGCCCCAGGTTCCTTTTAGGGGTGATGGAGAAGTACAAAAATTGGATGGCAGCGATGGCTGTGCAACCGGTGAATTTACTACAGATCATTGAGTTGTACATGTAAAGTGAATGAATGTTATACTATGCAAATTATGTTTCAGTAGAGCTGCTTCAGCAAAGGAACGCTGCAGATCTTTGTATATTGACCTAGGCAGATATCTAGGATAAGTAATGACAATAAAAATAGCACATTGCAAATTAATATAGAGATGAGCATTGCTTTCCTTACAAAGAAACTGAAAAAGGTATAACATATTTTCATGTGCCTCTTGACTATCTGTATGTCTTCTTTGGAGAAATGTCTATGTAGGTCTTCTGCCCATTTTTTGGATTGGGTTGTTTGTTTTGATGACATTGCTGATTATTCGAGAAATACAAATAAAAACTACAGTGAGATATGACCAACACCAGTCAGGATAGCTATCATCAAAAATCCACAAACAATCAATGCAGGATAGCTATCATCAAAAATCCACAAAACAATCAATATGGAGAAAGTGGGAGCCCCCTACACTGTTGGTGGGAATGTAAATAGTAAATTGATACAGTCAATGAGGAGAACAGTATGGAGGTGTCCTCAAAAATTACAAATAGAGTTACCATATGATCCTGCAGTCCCACTCCTGGGCATATCCAGAGAAAAACATGGTCTGAAAGGATGCATTCACCCAATATTCATTGCAGCACTGTTTACAATAGCCAAAATATGGAAACAAGCTAAATATCCACCAACAAAGGAATGGATAAAGAAGATGTGGTACACATATACAATGGAATATTGCCCAGCCATCGAAAAGAATAAAATCATGCCATTTTCAGCAACATGTGCCAAGCTAAAAAAAAATAATCATAGCCTAAAAGATGAGAGTTATGTTCTGTTGGGTGGAAATTTTTAGATTCAAGCCCCAGAGACAGCATCTCAAGTAACCCTGAGAGAACTATTTCGAGGAGGCCATGCGGAGGAGTCAGGTTATATAGACATTTGCAACGAGGGGCAAGGAGCTAGAATATCAAAGATTATTGTTAATTAAGGAAAACCAGATATCCCAAATTAAGGAATTTAGAGCTTTTCTGTGTATGGGAAGATGCAAGAGTCTGGGCTCACTGCAATCATTGCTGCCATATGCATCTCAGCTCCCTGGGGCCAGCATTTTGCCGCTGGATTTTTCTCAGCATTAGTTCCTGGTTCACCAGAGGGAGTGGCGGAGGCAGTGGCAGGCACCTGATAGCTACTGGATGGCAGGTATTGTTTTTTCCTGACTTTACACATGGACTCTACACAGTGGACTGTCCTTGTCCTACAAAGCCCTAGATGTAGAAAGAAATGTCAGATGGGTATGGGAGTTGGCAGCTTTGTCTGGGTTCCAATTGGTATCAAAAAACATTTTTAAGGCAAACCATTTGCCTCGTTTCCAAGGCAAACCATTCAATATCACAGTAATCCAAGTCTATGCCCCAACCAGTAATGCTGAAGAGGCTGAAGTTGAATGGTTCTATGAAGACCTACAAGACCTTCTAGAATTAACACCCAAAAAACATGTCCTTTTCCTTATAGGGGACTGGAATGCGAAAGTATGAAGTCAAGAAACACCTGGAGTAACAGGAAAATTTGGTCTTGGAGTACAGAATGAAGCAGGGCAAAGACTAATAGAGTTTTGCCAAGAAAATGCACTGGTCATAGCAACCCTCTTCCAACAACACAAGAGAAGACTCTACACGTGGACATCACCAGATGGTCAACACCAAAATCAGATTGATTATGTTCTTTGCAACCAAAGATGGAGAACTTCTATACAGTCTGCAAAAACAAGACTGGGAACTGACTGTGGCTCAGATAATGAACTCCTTATTGCAAAATTCAGACTTAAATTTAAGAAAGTGGGGGAAATCACTAAACCATTCAGGTATGATCTAAATCAAATCCCTTATGATTATACAGTGGAAGTGAGAAATAGATTCAAGGAATTAGATCTCATAGAAAGAGTGTCTGAAGAACTATGGACAGAGATTCATGACATTGTACAGGAGGCAGTGATCAAGACAATCCCCAAAGAAAAGAAATACAAAAAGGCAAAATGGCTGTCTGAGGAGGCCATACAAATAGCTGAGAAAAGAAGAGAAATGAAAGGCAAAGGAGAAAAGGAAAGATACAACAATCTGAATGCAGAGTTCTAAAGAATAGCATGGAGAGATAAGGAAGCCTTCCTCAGTGGTCAGTGCAAAGAAATAGAGGAAAACAATAGAATGGGAAAGACTCGAGATCTCTTCAAGAAAATTAGAGATACCAAAGGAACATTTCATGCAAAGATGGGCACAATAAAGGACAGAAGCAGTATGGATCTAATAGAAGCAGAAGAGATTAAGAAGAGGTGGCAAGAATACACAGAAGAGCTATACAAAAAATATCTTCATGACCCAGAAAACCATGATGGTGTGATCACTCTCCTAGAGCCAGACATCCTGGAATGGGAAGTCAAGTGGGCCTTAGGAAGCATCACTACCAACAAAGCTAGTGGAGGTGATGGAATTCCAGTTGAGCTATTTCAAAACCTAAAAGATGATGCTGTGGAAGTGCTGCAGTCAATATGCCAGCACATCTGGAAAACTCAGCAGTGGCCAAGGACTGGAAAAGGTCAGTTTTCATTCCAATCCCAAAGAAAGGCAATGCCAAAGAATGTCCAGACTACTGCACAATCACACTTACCTCACACGCTAGCAAAGTAATTCTCAAAATTCTCCAAGCCAGGCTTCAACAGTACGTGAACCATGAACTTCCAGATGTTCAAGCTGGTTTTAGAAAAGATAGAGGAACCAGAGATCAAATTGCCAACATCTGCTGAATCATCAAAAAAGCAAAAGAGTTCCAGAAAAACATCAACTTCTGCTTTGTTGACTATGCCAAAGCCTTTGACTGTGTGGATCACAACAAACTGTGGAAAATTCTTAAAGAGATGGGAATATCAGATCACCTTACATGACTCCTGAGAAGTCTGTATGCAGGTCAAGAAGTAACAGTTAGAACTGGGCCTAACAGACTGGGAAAGGAGTACATTGTCCAAAGGTTGTATATTGTCACCCTGCTTACTTAAATTATATGTAGAGTACATCATGTGAAATGCCAAGCTGGATGAAGAAAAAGCTGGAATCAAGATTGCTGCAAGAAATATCAATAACCTTGTTTACGCAGATGACACCACCCTTACGGCAGAAAGTGAAGAAGAACTAAAGAACTTCTTGATGAAAGTGAAAGAGGAGAGTGAAAAAGTTGGCTTAAAAGTCAACATTCAAAATACTAAGATCATGGCATCCAGTCCCACCACTTCATGACAAATAGATGGGGAATCAATAGAAATAGTGAGAGACTTTATGTTCTTGGGCTCCAGAATCACTGCAGATGGTGACTGCAGCCATGAAATTAAAAGATGCTTGCTCCTTGGAAGAAAAGCTATGACCAGCCTAGACAGCATATTAAAAAGCAGAGACACTACTTTGCCGGCAAAGGTCCACCTAGTCAAAGTTGTGATTTTTCCAGTAGTCATGTATGGATGTGAGAGTTGGACTATAAAGTAACGTGAGCACCGAAGAATTGATGTTTTTGAACTGTGGTGTTGGAGAAGACTCTTGAGAGCCCCTTGGACTGCAAGGAGATCCAACCAGTCCATTCTAAAGGAGATCAGTCCTGAATATTCATTGGAAGGACTGATGCTGAAGCTAAAACTCCAATACTTTGGCCACCTGATGCGAAGCGCCAACTCATTTGAAAAGACCCTGATGCTGGGAAAGATTGAAGGCGGGAGGAGAAGGGGATGACAGAGGATGAGATGATTGGATGGCATCACCAACTCTATGGACATGAGTTTGAGCAAGCTCTGGTAGTTGGTGATATAGACAGGGAAGCCTGGCATGCTGCAGTCCACGGGGTCGCAAAGAGTCAGACACAACTGAGCGACTGAACTGACTGATGGGGCTTAGAAATTCACATTTGGAGGGCCAGAATCGCTGATGGCTGTGACATCCTTGTTTATTGACATAGCAGGAAATACGTAATTTCTCCTGTGGAAGGGCCTAGAGATTGTCATACTGAGTGAAGTAAGTCAGACAGAGAGAGACAAATATCATATGATATCACTTATATGTAGAATCTAAAAAAAGGATGCAGATGAACTTATTTACAAAACAAAAACAAACTGAGACTTCGACAATGAACTTACGGTTACCAGGGGGACGGCAAGGGGAGGAATAGTTAGGGAGTTTGGGACTGACACATACACACTGCTATATTTAAAATGGATATCCAGCAAAGATCTACTGCATAGCACAGGGAACTCTGCTCAATATTAGGTAACAACCTAAATGGGAAAATAAATTGAAAAACTGAATCACTGTGCTGTATACTTGAAACCAACACAACATTGTTAATCAACTATACTCCAACATAAAATAAAAAGTTTAAAAAAATTAAAAAGGTATATGTGTACATGCAGTTATATTTGAAATATCACTGGGAAATTTTAAAAAGTCATTTCAGTTGCTCAGTGGTGTCCAACTCCTTTCCCGTTTTGGAACCAGCCTGTTGTTCCATGTCCAGTTCTAACTGTTGCTTCTTGACCTGCATACAGATTTCTCAGGAGACAGGTCAGGTGGTCTGGTATTCCCAGTTCTTTAAGAATTTGCCAGTTTGTTGTGATCCACACAGTCAAAGAGGTCACCCATTAAATAGCTCAGAGTCTAATTTAGTAGGTCTGGGGTGGAGCCCACCAATTTGCATTTCTAACAAGTTCCTAGATGCTGCTGCTCCAACTACAAGAACTGTTACTGTAGATAAATAAGACTGTAAGGTGTCAGAGGGACTAGAGTTCCAGCCCCAGCTGCACCACCGAGTCACTTGATCTCGGGCCAGTCACTTAGGTCTCTGAGCCTCAGCTTCTTTGTGTGTAAAACAGGGATGACTCTTGCCCAGTGCTTGACATCTCACCATGAATGCTTGTTCCCTTCGGCAATCTCTTGTGAAGCATAGTGCTTAGGTACTTAATTAGTGGCTGTGGCAATAAAAAGCAGTGGTCAGAACAAGCTGTGGAGTCAGACAGATCTGGGGATTAATCCCAGTTCTGTGACTTCCTATGAGGACTCAGGCAAGTTCATTAAACTCTACTAAAGTGAAAGTGAAAGTGGCTCAGTCGTGTCCTGTTCTTTTCGATCCCATGGGCTATACAGTGCATGGAATTCTCCAGGCCAGAATACTGGAGTAGGTAGCCTTTCCCTTCTCCAGGGGATCTTCTCAACCCAGGGATTGAACCCACGTCTCCTGCATGGCAGGCGGATTCTTTACAAGCTGAGCCACAAGGGAAGCCCAAGAATCCTGGAGTGGGTAGCTTATCCCTTCTCTAGATGATCTTCCTGACCCAGGAATCAAACTGGGGTCTCCTGCATTACAGGCAGATTCTTTACCAACTGAGCTATTAGGGAAGCCCCAATTAAAGCCTCTAGCTCTGTACACTTCCTCTTTCTCTTTTATAAAGTCGAGATGAGCATAATATACCTTATAAAGCTTGGACACTATTATTTTGTTTCTGACACAAAATAAACATGGAGTAAAGTAAATTTTTACTGCTGGTAATTGCTTTTGGTCCATAGAACCCTTTGCTTTTGCAGTAAGTATAAGCCCCAAAGATGAAAAGTGTGCCCAAAGAGCCAGATATTGAAGGGCATGAATAAATATTCTAAAAGTTTAAATTCTGAATTTCTAAGCCAAAATTTCAAGAAGCAAGGTGAAAGATGTAATACATTCATTTTGAAACTAATTAATGCCCAATGGATTAAGATGGGATAAAAGTTGTGCTGAGGATTCATATTCTTAAAAGTTAGAAAAGCCAGGGATGAAATTAGTCCCAGGGCTAGAATCGATTCCTGACTCTCCTGTGGTCATTTGAGAATATGGACAGCTTGTTAATAAGTCCACAACTTCTCTCAGCAGTTTTGGTGTTGACCTTACCCCTGGAGATGAAGAAATTAGGAGCCAGAAGGAATCAGTAAGTTGACTGAGAAACAGAGAAGCCAACCTATCCAGTCAGATGTCCCTCAGCATTGGCCAGTTTGGGGCCAAAATACAAACTCATTTGAATGCCTCGTGTTTTGTTTGGTTCCTTCAATCAGAAGAGTGGTGATGGAAAGTCGAAACATCTTATGCCATTCTTCTGAGGCCCACACGGGGTGAAGATGGAAAAGGCCAAGAAGCAGAGGTGGTCGGTGACAGTGGCCGTGACTCTCCACTGTCTGGTCTTTGAGTAGCAGGCTCAGTGTTGCCTGAAATATAAATGGACCTATGCAGGAGAAAGGACTTCTTTTTTGGTGGAGTTGCAAACAGACCCTCCACTGAAACAATAGAACAGAATTATGCAAGTGGTTTTTTAAAAGACTTTAAAAAAAGCCAGCATTTTCTGGAGAGTTATATCTGAAGTCATTAGCTCTGACATAGAAACTTGATTTCAGGTTCAGCATATTTATTCCCTAATTAATCAATATAATTTTTTGATTGGCTGGTTGAGTCTCAAGTATCTAATAAAGATCTCTTGGACAATGTTTCCCTCAACAGCCACATGACCACGTCTTCCCCAGACTTGCAGAAGCGGAGATAAAGAGGGTAGTACTGGAGGATAATGGATCCAGATTGAGTCCCAGCTCTGTGTCACTAAACAGGTCACTTCTTTTCTGTGATCCTCAGTTGCCTCATCTGTAAAATGGGCTGAGTCCCTATCCCTAAGATTATAGGGATTAGATAAGACAATGTTTGTGAAATGTGCAGCACAGAGTAAATTGACAATAAATGTAAACTGTTTTACATTGTCAACATGAGGCTGGAAGTACACCCAATGGCACAATGAACCATTCCTTGGAAATGATGCTTCTCCCTATGAGCATTGATTGAGTTAGCCCAGTATGGCAATTACAGACTCGCTCAATTTTTTTTAAGTCTTTGTTATTGGAGGCAATTAAGTATTCAGAGCCCATAAGCCCAGTTTGCAAAGGAGCTTGTCACATTTAAGAATAGAAGCATGCATTTTATTCTAGCAAGTGTGGAGAAGGGAAAAAGGAGAAGATAAGAAGGAAAACCACATTTATGGAGTACCTAGTATGTGTCAGGCCCTGTTCTAGACTTCACAGTTGTAAACATTGAGTCTTAGGGGCATAAACAATTTTCCCTGGGTCACACAACTAGTCAATGGAAAATCCAAAATCTGAACTTAAGACTGCTAGAGCTCCAAACCTTTTCCTTGTTCAAAACCAGCATCCCAGCCCTTTAACCATGACCCCTCTCCAACCCATCTGGCAACTCTGTCCCAGAACTCAAAAGACGAGTAAGATGAAAACCTTATTAACACTCAGCTCAAAGAGTCAAACTCCCCACCATGAGTGACAAGTCTCTATGTAAATCCTAATCCATCCTACCCTCTTTCCCCTCCTTGGTATCCATAAGTTTGTTTCTCTATTTCTACTTTGCATGTAAGTTCATCTATACCATTCTTCTAGATTCCACATATATGTGTTTGTATATGATATTTGTTTTTCTCTTTCTGACCTAACTTCACTCTCTGTGACAGTCTCTAGGCCCACCCATATCTCTGCAAAAGGCACAACTGCATTCCTTTTATGGCTGAGTAATAGTCCACTGTATATATGTCATTGTTGTTCAACTGCCAAGCTGTGTCTGACTCTTTGTGATCAAATGGACTGCAGCATGCCAGGCTTCCCTGTCTCTCACCACCTCCTGAAATTTGCCCAAGTTCATGTCCATTGAATCAGTGATGCCATCCAACCATCTCGTCCTCTGTCCCCTTCTCCTGCCTTCAATCTGTCCCACCATCAGGGTCTTTTCCAACGAGTCAGCTGATTGCATCAGGTGACAAGTATTGGAGCTTCAGCATCAGTCCTTTCAAAATATTCTGGGTTGATTTCCTTTAACATTGACTGGTTTGATCTCCTTACTTTCCAAGGGACTCTCAAGCATCTTCTCTAAAATACAACTTAAGAAAAATATTTTCCAGCTGCATTTGGATTACAACCTAAGATCCCGAGCACAATCTGCAAGTGACTTCATGCCTTCAACCTTTAATCATGCCAAGTTTGTATCCCCAACAAAGCTGGGGCTCACCTCCCTCCAACCACAATGAACTTTTTTTGTTTTAGAAACACACCAAGTTCACTTGCCCTCATGGGTTAGCAGATCCTGTTCTCTCTGGAATGCTCTTCAGCTGGGTCTCATAAGACAACGTTCCTTCATCCATTGGGTGTCAGCTCTAGTGTCCCACTCTCAAGCCTTTGCCTAAATGCTATTGACTATTGCTGTCTTTCTCCCTTCATTTTCTATGATATACCTTGTTTACTTTATGCCACGATTAGTTGAAACAGTCCTTTTTAGTCATTAGTTTGGGGATTTGTTAATGGTCTCCTGCTCCAGAGTAGAAATTCTGCGACCCTTGGACCTTACCTGTCTTTTTCACTACTGCAGTGCCTAGCATGGAGTTTGTGTTTGTGAGCATTTAATGAACATGTCTGAATAAAACAGTAATTTCTATCAGTTTGGGATACTGTGAAAAGACCCTTGAGGTTTTATACCTCTGTTTTTCATCCTCTCTGCCTGGAAGGTGCCCTACTTAAGTCCTTGTCCATGTTCAGAGCTCAATCCAGGAGTCAGTTTCTCCCTCAAGTCCCCCCTGCCACTCGCCTATTAGTGACCGCTGGCTTTTGTGCACAGTCTTTCTGTCTTGAATCTGCCTCCATTTTCACCCCTCTCATACTCTATTGTGTTTATTTATTATGTTCAGCTGCCTCACTTGCATCTGAGTTTCCCGAGGACAGAAAAGCCACACTGATCTTGTATTTCACACTTGGTACAATGCCTGGCTTATCAGAAGTGCTTGATGAATGTCTGGGAAATAGGTTGATTTGAAATCAATTCAATCACATTCATGAAAACAATTTTTCAAAGTTCACAAGCTGTGAAGTATACCCACCCAGGTACATTCAATGTAACAACTATTTATTCAGCAGACTTCAGCAAATAATGAGACTGCCCTGGAACTATAGCTCTGTCAGAGTAACTAAAATTATTAATAAGTCTCTGTCTTCAATTACAGCAGTTCATAAACTCGGGAGTAGGGGTTGCTGACAAGCAGTTGCAATACTTAATTAAAAGGATAGAAATGTGTGTTCATAGCACTCCTCTTCGTGGTTAAGCCTTACATTCTATTCTGGGGGTTCCGAGGGGTGTCTCATCACTGTGCATGCATGCTGCATGCCAAGTCGCTTCATTCGTGTCAGACTCCCTGTGACCCTGTGGACTATAGCCCGCCAGACTCCTAGTCTGCAGGATTCTCCATGGAGTGGGTTGCCATGCCCGCCTCCAGCTCTTATCAGTGTGGTATATACCAAATGTTGTGGGAGTGCATGAAGGAGGGAAAAGTATTGATCACCATGGGATCTGGAAAGATCCTTACGGAGGAGAGGTTTAGCAGTGTCTTTGAACATGAACACACTTCGGCTAGAAGAGAAGAGGAGTCCTGGGTATGCCACTCTAGACAGATGGGAGAGGGACAGCATATGCAGAGACAATAGGAGTAAAAGTTGTGAGAGAGGAAACACAGGCCAAGGGATGAGGGCTGGGCCCCTCTGAGGTCTACTGCAAAACGTTAACCCCTCCTTGCCCCCACCATTTCCCACTGGATGGGATATAATGGTTCTGGGACCATGGTGGCTTGCTAGGAAGTTTTAGGAATGCAGTATCTTCATCTTTGTATAATGCTCAGGCTACCCTGGCAGATTGACTCTCTGGCCAGAGGAGGGCTTCTCAAGTCTGTTTCATCTGTGAAGTGTCCACTCCACTCTCTCATACAAGAAGGTTCTGTCCCTCCCAGGAAAAAGAACATCTTTAAAGGTCTCCAACCTGCCTTGGGGACAGAATGGAAAATGGGCAGGGAGCCCAAGATCAGGCCTTCTGGTCAACCGTGAAACCTGACCAGAAATGTCAGAGTGAGTAAAACTGAAAAATGTAGCCCTTCTTCAGTCTGTGATAGTGGGTGGATCACCTTCTATCCAATATCCTCAACATCTTCCTCTGTAGAATGTGATTACAGCACCTTCCAGCCAAGACTGTCAGCCTCACTGGGGGTAGTGCACCATTTCTCAATATACTGTCTGTGGAACATTCACAGAAGATGGATGGTTTTGGATTGTGCCAAAGGTATAATTAAGAGACATTCTGACTGCTTCAAAGAGAGGTCTCAATATGTGCTAATATCTTTAATGCCTTACCCCAACATTTTCTTTTCAAAAGAGTAAGAACAACAGCCTTGGTTTGAGCATGTGGAATCTTCCCAGGCCAGGGATTGAACTTGTATCCCCTGTATTGGTAGGTGGATTCTTAACTACTGGGTCACCAGGGAAGTCCAAGGTGATGGCATAGAGCTTTCCTTTTGAAGGATAGCTTTTTTTTTTCTCCAAGTTAACTGAATAATATTGGTGGGACAAAGCCACAACCTGGTGTTCAGAGCTATTATGGGGTGTAGGGGTGGCAAGCGTGGAGATGGCAGTGTACAAATGGCTAGATTTTGATAAATGGTAGAATAAATTATAGGACAATGATTTATAAATAGTAAGCACAAAGTGAAAAAGTGTTAGCTGCTCAGTCATGTCTGACTCTTTGCAAGCCTGCCGGGTCCCTCTGTCCATGTCATTCTCCCATGAGCCACTGTCAAATGGCAGATCTCATGTGTGTTCTCTGGCTCCAAGTCACTAATTAATGCATAATGAGAGTGTGCTGGGTTTCATAATTAAAGAGGCCCAGGGACAACCTGAGTGGTCTGCTTTCCAGTTCTGCCTGCCAGTGGCCCACCTGAGGGTGGAGAAGCAGAGGTCGAAGCACCTCTCCTTAATGATTGCTGCCTTAAACTTGGCAAAGGGAGGGTTTACTCAAATTTCCTGCAATAAATTTCCTGTTAATTGGATGGACTTCGCAGACTTCATTTGTCTGGCGAGGACAACCACAGAGCAGCCCGGGTGAGCAGGGGATAATGAGAGGCAGGCAGCTGCAGCGCCCTCGAAAGAAAGAACCCTCGGGCTATCGTGTTAACCAATCTCTCAGCAGAGCTGTGTCGGCCCTGACGTGAGATGCAAGTCCAGTGATCTCCCTAGAGATGATTAGCTCAGAACTTTGTAGAGGAATGAGAGGTACAAATGACTTTGATAAGCTATAGAAAACACTAACTTTCTTCAAGTCTGCTTAGAATGAACATAGCAAGTGGAAGTCCTACCTGGAGTGTTAGAATCAGATTTGTGTAAGAGGATCTGGCAGCAAAGGCTGTAGCCATGGGGCTGACAGATGCTGTAGTCCTAATTGCAGGGAGGCAGGGAATCCTCTAGAAAATAACTCAAGATGTGTCCATGGATGGAGTGGGTACATGCCGGGGCAGGTCTGGCACGCAATTTGTAGGAAAACCATGAAGCATCCTATGAGGGAACTCACCTGGGCTGGCCCAGGACAAAGCCTTTGTTGTCAGAGAAGTATACTCAAGGACAACGAAGTATCTACCACATAGTGAATACACGATGCCTACGCGTGGAATGAACAATAATGAACAAATTCACCTCCGGCTCCAGCAATGGGCCCCCATTGTGCAACACTCTTCTCTAGGCTGGAGCATGTACAGTTTATTAAAATGTTCTCTACCGTGAAAGATAATGCTGACAAATAGAGACAGCTCTCGGTTGTTCCTACGTCAGTCGCAGTACAACCCACATTCCTGTCTCTCAGAAGATGAACCGTACTGAGGCAAGGAAAAAATAGAAAAGCTTCAGTTGCTCTTACTCAAAGTCCCTTGATTTTGCAGGCTGGATGACTTGCTTTTCCTTAGAAAATAAAAAAAGGAATTATCCTTCAGTATCTCAAAAATGATGTCTTGATTCCATCATTGACCCACCATTTTTGCTCTAGGGGAGCTAAAAAAAAAGCAGCAGAAGACTTCCTTCTTTCCAAACGGGCAATTTGTCATGTCTACCAAGACAGGTGATAGATTGTGGGCGAACACTTGTGTGCATTCCTTTGTCCAAGTGAGTGCTGCCACCTCAGGTCTTTTGCTATAATTTGAAGTGTATTGCTGCTGCTGCTAAGTCACTTCAGTCGTGTCCGACTCTGTGAGACCCCATAGACGGCAGCCCACCAGGCTCCCCCATCCCTGGGATTCTCCAGGCAAGAATACTGGAGTGGGTTGCCATTTCCTTCTCCAATGCATGAAAGTGAAAAGTGAAAGTGAAGTCGCCCAGTCATGTCCAACCCTCAGTGACCCCATGGACTGTAGCCTTCCAGACTCCTCTGTCCATGGGATTTTCCAGGCAAGAGTACTGGAGTGGGGTGCCATTGCCTTCTCCATTGAAGTGTATTAGTGTCCTCCAAAGAAACAGAACAAATAGGATAGATAGATAGACAGATATATGAAGATATTTATGAAAAGGATTGTCTCAGGCACCTGTCAGTTCAGTTCAGTGGCTCAGTTGTGTCCAACTTTCTGTGACCCTATGGACTGTAGCACGCCAGGCTTCCCTGTCCTTCGCCATCTCCTGGAGCTTGATCAAACTCCATGTCCATTGAGTTGGTGATGCTATCCAACCATTTCATCCTCTGTCATCCACTTCTCCTCTTGCCTTCAATCTTTCCCAGCATCAGGGTCTTTTCCAGTGAACCAGTTCTTCACCTCAGGAGGCCAATAAAGAAATCCCATTATCTATGGTCTGCAAGCTGGAGAAACAAGAAATCTAGTGGCATAACTCAGTCTGAGTCCAAATGCCCAAGAACCAAGGGAGTCACTGATGGAATTCCCAGTCTAAGGTTAAAGGCCTGGAAACCAGGGGCCACCAATATAAGTATCAGAGTCCGAAAGTCCAAGAACCAGGGACTTTGATGTTCAAGGGCAAGAGAAGATGACTTCCCAGCTAAAAAGAAAGGGAGAGAATTCGCTCTTCCTTCACGTTTTGTTCCATTCAGGCCCCAAGAGATTGTCTGATGCCTGCCCACATTGGTGAGGGTGGAGGTCTTCCCTCAGTCAAAAAATCAAAAGCTAAGCTCTCCCAAAAACACCTTCAACCGACACATCCAGAAATAATGTTACATCAGCTATCTGGACAACCTTTAGCCCAATCAAGTTGACATATAAAATTAACCATCTTTAGCAGAGAGCTAAAAGTAGGATGAACTGATTAGGAATTGTCTGGGTGAGCTGAGTTCTGAAATTCCATGCCCCCAAAATTAAAAATAATTCCAAAATGAGGTTAAATCTAGAGAAGAAGTCCTTTTCCAATTTGGTCAAGACTCTAAAACACCTTTTGTGCCCTTATGGATCATTGGTTACCACCCCTGGGAAATGCTATGCCTAGTGGCAGCAAGTGCCCCCAAAGAATGCAGCCTGGCATGCCTGGCAAAAGCTGTGCTAACTGACAAAGCAGGCATGGTGGGTCAGCAGAAGCAGGCTTGTATATGTGAGTCTCTGTGAGTCACCCTGAGAGCTTCAAGAAACCTCTTCGGGTAAAGGAGAATTTCTTTGTATGAAACTCTTAGCAGATGGGGGCTGCTTACCCCTGGAGTCCTATCTGTAGGGTTTCTATGACCTCTTGTATCCACAGCTGACAGGACTTGGTAAAATTCAAGCTACTGCCATCGAGCAGTTTGGAACTAAAATGCTGCAGGGTAGGCTTCAGTTCTGGCAGAAGAATTCCACTACCATTCACCAGCACAGGATCTTTGGGAAGTCATGAGTCCTCTTGGATTTCCTCCTCCCTATTTGGGGAGTCATCCTCCATTCTGTGATGAGACTCATGAGAGCTTTGGTTGAAGTCAGTGAAGAGGACTAGAGACAGCAGATGCAACCTCACCCCAGGCAGCTGCCAGATTGACTGCGGACTAACTTTGACGTAGGGCTGAGCTCTGCTGTGCATTCATTCATGATTTCAGGACAATAATGAACAATGGGCTTTTTGCCGAAGTCAAAGGAGGAAGACGAGCATTGGCTTTACATCACTCATTGCACAGTGCATGTATGACTGCGTCTGATCCTTTGGAACCCTGTGAACCATAGCCCGCTAGCCTCCTCGTCCGTGAGATTCTCCAGGCAAGAACAGTGGCCCTCCTGCCCTCCTCCAAGAGATCTTCCTGGCCCAGGGATTGAACCCTCATCTCTTATGTCTCCTACATTGGCAGGCGGGTTCTTTACCACTGGTGTCACCTGAGAAGCCCTCATTGCACAGAAGATGACCTCACACTGCTCCACCCAATGTTGCCCATTCTCCCCAAGACTTTCCTGCTCATTCTGTCAAGAGAGTCTTCTGCAGGACAGCTTCCCCTCCCAACTTTCTTTTCTCTTCCCATGTGAATCTGGTCCAAGCTTGTTTCTCTCCCAGTGAGTTTACCAAAGCCTCTTTTACAAAGCCAGTCTAATCAGGTCTGCTGCTAAACAAATACCATGTGGAACAAAAATACCATGTGGAACGAAAGCCCCTGGCACGTAGTAAATGCTCAGTACATAGGCTCTTCCTTCCCTTCCTCCTTGATACTCTTTGGATGAGAAATGAGGAAGGAGTGGGCATCAGAAGTAATGTAGCAAAATAGGAAATGCTACTGAGTTAGCTTCCTCATTTTGAGACGACAGAAGTCAGCACCAAAAAGCCACAGGTTTGTCTATCCAGGGGCATTGGAGCGTCAGAGAAAACAGTAGAATTGTAGCCAGACCTGGCTCTCTCACTTCCAGCTGAGTGACCTTGTGAGACTGTGTTTACAACCCAGGACATCAAGTTTCTCATCTGAAATTGAGTGAGATTAAGGGGTGAAAGATAAAGGACCACCACCACTTTTAAGCCTCACAACAACAAAATGAGTTATTAAAGGACAATAACTCATTTTGTTGTGAGGCTTAAAAGTGGTGGTGGGTGGGAAAGCGTGCGGTAAACTGGATGCAAATTGAGGCTGGCTTCATGATTTCACATCCTCCATTAGGAATCAGAACGCCAAATTTAATAGTTACAGCCTTCTGAAGAGATCTAAATTTAACACCTGGTCTTGCCATTTATGAATCACACAACTTTGGATAAATGACCTTCTCTCTCTGAGCCTCAGTCTCTTTATGTGTAAAATGACAGTAGGGAGGATGGAATGGGAGTGGGTGAGCAAAGTGAGGATAATTGCTGCTCTAAGTTTGTTCTAAGAATTGAATGAAATATGGAGATAAATATAAAGACTAAGCCCAAGGCTTCTTCCTTTCAGGCAGAATGGCTTCAGTTTAATAAACCTGGCTCTGTGTGTGTGTGTGTGTGCGTGTGTGTGTGTGTGTGCGTGTGTGTGTGTGTGCATGTGTGTGTGTGTGTGTGTATGCACGCGCTCAGTTATATCTGACTCTTTGTGACCCCCATGGACTGTAGCCCACCAGGCTTCTCTGTACATGGGATTTTCCAGGCAAGAATACTGGAGTGGGTTGCCATTTCCTACTCCCGGAGATCTTCCTGACCCAGGGACTGAACCCACATCTCTTGTGCCTCCTGCACTGGCAGGCAGTTTCTTTACTACTAACCCACCTAGGAAGCCAATAAATACCTGGTTGAGGGACTGCTTTTCTTATACTTTACCAACCTAAGAAGGCTTTCCACTCTGTCAGCTTGTTTTAAACTTCAAGAATTTGGTTAATTCTCTCTCTCTCTCAATTAATTTAAAATTTTACTCTATTGTTATAAAATAATGAGAACTCATTTCAGAAAATTTGAAATAAAAACAAATCGTTATAATTCAACTGCTTGTTCAGTTAATGTTTATCAGTTGTCTTCCACAAATCCAGCTCTTACGCACCATAGTGCTCCACAAGACAGAGAGGCCAGACAGGTCTCTGCTCTCTGGAGCTGACTTTCGAGCTCAGAAACAACCAACAATAAATAAACAAGAGAATATTAGGTAGTGATGTGCTGTGATGAAAATAAAATAGAGAAATGTGACACCTCTCACAGCTGCCAGAGACCCAGCACTCTAGATGAAGGAGTCAGGAAAGACCTTCTTGGAAGGGGTAATATTTGAAGTGAAACCTGAATGAAGGGAGGGAAAGTATGTGAAAAATCTGGGCAAAGAGGGCTTGAGGCAGAGAATGCAGCAAAGGCCAGTGTTCTAAAAGGGAAAGAGTGTTATGTGTATGAAGAACATAAAAAGCCCATGGACCTGGAGTGTATTGAGCATACAGACAATGATGTGGGAAGAAGTTGGAATAGAGGTAGGGACTAAATTAGAGCACCTTGTGGGCTTTAGAAAGAGGCTTGGGTTTGATTCAAACAATGGCTAATGGAATGTTCACACATCTATAACATCCCACCAAGGAGGCAAAACCATAGGAGGCAAGAGTGGAAGAAGGAAACCCAGCAGAAAAACTATTGCAATCGTCCAGGCAGCGGGTAGATGTGGCCTGGTTGGTAGTGGAACTGGAGGAGAAGGAGAGACATAGGCAGGCTGGAATGTGTCTGGGAGGAAGAGTCATCAGGATTGTTGATGGATTGGTTTTGGGGGTTCAGGGAACAGGGAGAATCAGCCTTGACATCCAGTTCTAAGCTAAGCCACTTGCTTGGTGGGGAGGCCAGAAACAGGCATATTTGTAAGGAGTAGGAGGACAAAGGGGAACTGGGAGAAGGAATTGGGAGGTTTAATCTGACAATGCTACTTTTAGAATGCCAATTAGACACCCAAGTGGACATTCCAGAGGTGCAGTGCGTGTTTGAGTATCAAGTTCAAGGATGCATAGAGACCAGAGATATGAAATTGGGAGTCACTGTCATGCGACTGACACTGAAGAAAAGAGTACATGTGTAGAAAAGAGGGCCCCCCCACCCCCCAGAGGGCCTTGTGGTCTTCCAGCATTGAGAGATGGAGGAGGAGAGAAGGAAGGAGCTGAAAAGAGACTGAAAATGAGTCACCCTTGAACAAGGAGGGGATCCCAAGAGAGTGTGCAGTCATAGAAGCTGGGAAAGAAAGAAGGGAGGAAATAAGTCAGATGCTTCAAGAAACTAAGGCAAACACAAGAAACTGGCCATTGCCTTGGGCAACATGGAAGGGCACCAGTGGCCTGGGCAGCGTACGCTCCTTGTTCTATTGAAAGCAAGCATTTGAGGTCACAGGACAGCTCATAAACTGTGAATGCTGTGAATGCTGTCCCAGCACACCCGGCCCTTTTCCTGCAAGCCACTGGGGAGAGAAGTGACCTTAGGAAAGCCTCATGGGCTCTCATGCTCACAAGGACCCCTCATGGGGTCCTTCTGTCATTCCTCCCACAGAAGCCCCACTCTGGGACTTTCTGGCATTTTCTAAGCCTGTGGGGCAGAAGAAGTCTCACTCAGAAAAAGTGATTACCAGACATCTCTCCAAAGAAGACATACAGATGGCTAACAAATACATGAAAAGATGCTCAACATCACTCATTATCAGAGAAATGCAAATTAAAACCACTCATGCCATCTCACGCCAGTCAGACTGGCTGCTATCCAAAAGTCTACAAGCAATAAATGCTGGAGACGGTGTGGAGAAAAGGGAATGCAAACTAGTACAGCCTCTATGGAGAACAATGTGGAAATTCCTTAAAAAACTGGAAATAGAACTGCCTTATGACCCAGCAGTCCCACTGCTGGGCATACACACTGAGGAAACCAGAAGGGAAAGGGACACGTGTACCCCAATGTTCATCGCAGCACTGTTTATAATAGCCAGGACATGGAAGCAACCTAGATGTCCATCAGCAGATGAATGGATAAGAAAGCTGTGGTACATATACACAATGGAGTATTACTCAGTCATTAAAAAGAATGCATTTGAATCAGTTCTAATGAGGTGGATGAAACTGGAGTCTATTATACAGAGTGAAGTAAGTCAGAGAGAAAAACACCAATATAGTATACTAATGCATATATATGGAATTTAGAAAGATGGTAATGATAACCCTGTATGCGAGACAGCAAAAGAGACACAGATGTACAGAACAGTCTTTTGGACTCTGTGGGAGAGGGAGAGGGTGGGATGATTTGGGAGAATGGCATTGAAACATGTATAATATCATATAAGAAATGAATCGCCAGTCCAGGTTCAATGCAGGATACAGGATGCTTGGGGCTGGTGCACTGGAATGACCCAGAGGGATGGTATGGGGAGGGAGGTGGGAGGGGGGTTCAGGATAGGGAACACGTGTATACCTGTGGCAAATTCATGTTGATGTACGGCAAAACCAATACAATATTGTAAAGTAATTAGCCTCCAATTAAAATAAATAAATTTATAATAAAAAAAAGAAAAAGTGATTACTTATTTCTGGCTGAAGTTATATTTTTGTATGAAATTCCAAGACTTTCTTGAATGTTGTCCGTTTACTGAAAAAAAGCAACGTACAATGAGTATTTCCCTAAAGATCTCAGGCATCCTGTTTCTATTTGTGATCTGCCAACAATATTATACAATTTTTCAAAGCTTGGAGGTTAAATACCACTTAGAGTCTGATTCTAACAAGTTATTAACTTGGGAAAACATTAGAATTGAACTTCTTGGAAATACTTAATATATAAATGCTGATACAGAATCTTGATTTTATAATCATAAAACAAAGTGTGTTTCTATGAATCATATGAAATTGTGAAATCTGGAGCCCATGAAAGTTAGTTGCATTAACTAAAATTGCTAATATCATATATTGGACCGTAAATACTTTCTTTCCAAGAAAAAATTAAGTACCTAAAACTTAGGAAAAGAGGATTTTTCTGTAGCCATGGTAACGAGTGGCCATAGGAGCGATTTAAAATCTGTTCAATTAATCAATGACAACTTGCTTCAGTGAATCTACTTTTGCAAACAGTCAGCTTTCCTTCTGAAATTCAGTCAAACTGGGACAAACTCATGCCAGAAAATGATGTCTTTGAGTGAAACATATCAACAACTATCAACTTCAAGTAATTATACTTCTATAAACAATATCAACTGATATGAGTTTTCTAAAAGTCAACCAATACCATTTTTACTTTTTATATTTTGCTTTTTGTTTTTTAGTTTTTTGAGAAATGTCCAAAGTTTTCCACAGTTACCGCACCAGTTTACATTTCCACCAACAATGTACAAGGGTTCCCTCTTCTCCACATTCTCCCCAATATTTGTTATTTGTGTTCTTGTTAATGATAGCCATTCTGACAGGTATGAAGTGATATGTCATTATGGTATATACTCCAAAAAAACCAGAAACACTAATTGAAAAAGTTATATGCACCCCAATGTTCATAGCAGCAGTATTTATAATGGCCAAGACATGGAACCAACCTAAGTGTCCATCAGCATGTGAACAGATAAAGAAGGTGTGGTGTGCATGCATATATATATAATATTAGTGCATCATATTATCATGCATATATATATACATAAAATGTATATTATATATACTCAAAATGTATATATATAACAGAATGTATGTATATAATATATATAATGGAATACCACTCAACCATAAACCAGAGTGGAATTTTGCCATTTGCAGCAACATGGACAGAGTTGGAGGGCGTTATGCTAAGTGAAATAAGTCAGACAGAGACAGATAAATACTGTATGATATAATTTGTATGGAGAATATTAAAAACACAGTGAACTAGTGAAAAGAACAAAACAGAAGCAGACTCACATTCACAGAAAACAAACCAGTGGTTACCACAGGGGAGAGGGAACAGGGAGGGGCAAGATAGAGGTAAGGGATTAAGAGGTGCAAACAATTAGGCATAAAATATGTAAAAATAAAACGACTATGTTCAAAATATTATGTATAAAATAAAATAGGTACAAACTATTATGTGTAAGAGGCAAAACTTATGTATAAGCTACAATGAAAAAAGAAAATTACAGCATCACTAATTATTAGAGAAACACAAGTCAGAACTACCGGAGATATCATTTCACACCAGTGAGAAAGGCCATCGCCAGAAAGCCTGCAGACAGTACCTTCTGGAGAGGGTGTGGAGAAAAAGGGACACTCCAGCACTCTTGGTGGGAATGTAAGTTGCTACAGTCACTACGGAGAACAGGATGAAGGTTCCTTAAAAAACTAAAAATAGAACTACCGTGTGACCCAGCAGTTCTCCTCCCAGGCACATACCCAGAGAAAACCACACTTCAAAAGGATGCACGCACGCCAGTGTCCGTTGCAGCGCTGTTCACGACAGCCAGGACATGGAAGCGACGTAAATGTCCGTGAACAGAGGAACAGATAAAGAAGAGCTACATATATGCAGTGGAAGATTACTCAGCCATAAAAAGAACAAAATAATGCCATTTGCAGTAACATGGGTAGACCTAGAGATTGTCATACTGAGTGAAGTAAGTCAGACACAGAAAGACAAATATCATTTGCTATCACTTATACGTGGAATCTAAAAAAACAGGTACAAGTGAACTTATCTACAAAATAGAAGTAGAGTCATGGATGTAGCAAACAAACTTACAGTTATCGGGGGATAAGGCAGGGGAGGGATATATTGGGAGATGGGGACTGATATATATACAATGGCACCCCACTCCAGTACTGTTGCCTGGAAAATCCCATAGACGGAGGAGCCTGGTAGGCTGCAGTCCATGGGGTCGCTAAGAGTCAGACAGGACTGAGCAACTTCACTTTCACTTTCCACTTTCATGCATTGGAGAAGGAAATGGCAACCCACTCCAGTGTTCTTGCCTGGAGAATCCCAGGGACGGAGAAGCCTGGTAGGCTGCAGTCCATGGGGTCGCACAGAATCGGACACAACTGAAGTGACTCAGCATCAGACTTAGCAGCATGGATCTTCCCTAGTGGCTCAGACAGTAAAGAATCTGTCTGCAATGCAGGAGACCTGGGTTTGATTCCTGGGTCAGGAAGATTCCCCTGGAAAAGGGAATGGCTACCCACTCCAGTATTCTTGCCTGGAGAATTCCACAGACAAGAGGAGCCTGGAAGGCTACAGTCCTTCGGGTCGCAAAGAGTCAGACAAGACTGAACAACTAACATACCCAGGATATAGAAAGTAAATAACTAATAAGAACCTGCTGTATAGCACAGGAAAGTGTACTCAGTACTCTGTAGTGGCCAATACGGGAAAAGAATCTAAAAAAGAGTGGGCGTATGTACAGGTGTAACTGATTCACTTTGCTGCGTACCTGAAACTGATGCAACATTATAAATCAACTGGACTCCCATACATTTTTAAAGGCTCTCAAAAATAAAATGTTATAAGCACACAGTGTACAACACACAGTCAATAACTATAAATGAAATATAACCTGTAAAAATTATGAATCACTATGTTGGACCCCTGTAACTTACATAATATTGTGCATCAACTATGCGAAAAAGTGAAAGTGTTAGTCACTCAGTTGTGGATTGAACCCAGGTCTCCCGCATTGCAGGCAGACGCTTTAACCTCTGAGTCACCAGGAAACTGTATTTTGATTTAAAAAAAGTCAGCCAGTCTCTTCAATACATGCTTCCCCAAAGCCTTGTACAAAATCAGGAGTCTGCTCTGCTCAGAGAACTGCGTGACCAGGATGGCTGCCCTTACTCCAGTAAGCAGTAAATCCAGCTTTGACTTTTCATGTCAGGTACTGAGTGATAGAATAAATAAATACTCAGGACTGATTTCCTTTAGGATGGACTGGTTGAATCTCTGTGCAGTCCAAAGGATTCTAAAAAGTCTTCTCCAACACCACAGTTTGAAGGCATCAATTCTTCGGCACTCAGCTTTCTTTACAGCCCAACTCTCACATCCATACATGACTACTGGAAAAACCACAGTTTTGACTATATGACCTTTGTGAATAAAGTAATGTCTCTGCCTTTTAATACTCTGTCTAGGTTTGTCATAGCTTTTCTTCCAAGGACCAAGTGTCTTTTAATTTCATGGCTGCAGTCACCATCCATAGTGATTTTGGAGCCCAAGAAAATAAAGTCTGTCACTGTTTCCATTGTTTCCCCATCTATTTGCCCTGGAGTGATGGGACCGGATGCCATGATCTTCGTTTTTTTGAATGTTGAGTTTTAAATGTTGGGAAGATCAATTAATCCAGTTATTCATCAAACCTTTCTTTATTGTCTTTTTAGGTGCCTGAACTGTGCTCGGGGCTGGGGACACAAAGAAAAACAGTATTCAGTTCCTTTCCTAGAGGAACTCTCATACCAGGAAACACATGGAATTCAGTGTAATAGCCACAGGACCAGAAGATCAACCTAGGGTTACAGGAGCCAAGAGGAAGAACTAAGAAACTCTGTTTCGGAGTGGAAGGCCAGGGAAGCAATCCAAAGATGATGTTCAGGTTGAGGTTTCAATACATATGAGTTTTCCAGATAAAGGTCAGGGAGAAAGTGTTCCAGGTGAAGGGAACACCATGGGCAAAATCCCGGAGACAGGAGACTCCAGACTGAGATGGGGAGAAGTACTGTGCACTTGAGCATTCTTGGGAAAGAGAGATGAGCATGGAGGGGCCAGGTCTGTAAAGGTCCCTCATGCTGTATCTGGGAGCTTGGTTTAACCTCGTTTACCTCAGTCTTCTCATTGATAAAATGGGATTATAGTGTTACCTACCTCTCACAAGTGGGGTGAAGATTAAAAAATAAGGTGCATGAATATAAGCGTTTGGGACAGCTTATACATCCAGGCAAGAATATATATGATTCTGATTAAACTTTGTCTTGAAGACTTCAAGGCACAAGGGAACGAATTGATGCCAAGATTACGTTTGTGTTTTAAGAGCTCTCAGAGTCATTGTAGGGAAGCTAAAAAGAATTGTGAACAATTTTCCTTTGAAATATTCAGGAAAAAATAACAACAATAAGGGCAGCTAAATAGTTGCTGAGCCTTAACTGAGTACCAGGCATGTCTTCTTCTGGTAACACGCATGACATGCTTTGACTGGTTAATTCCAACAGCCCTACAGGGTCAGTGCTACTATCATTTCCATTCAAGGGGCAGATTCTTCACAAGTGGAGCCATCCAAGGGAGCGCCAAGCCAATGTGATAACCTGAGTTTGGAGATAGTCTGTGTTTTCTTAGCTTGTGCTAGAAAGTGCACCAGCTTCTTTGCACACTATTGAGTTCAGCTGACATCTCCTCCACAGCAAGACTTTCTCAGTGAAGAAATATTATTGTGACTGATACGCTGGTACAAACTCCTTATCTAGCCACAGGGGCAACACTGTGAATAGCAGTGGATGAAAGAGATCAGGGCAAGTAACAGAACCCTCATTTACTCATTTGTTCAAGAACACACGCTCCTGAGCATCGTTGCCGCATGCCAGTGGATGTCATTCCTGCTCTTACAGAGCTTCTAGCGATGATAGCTATGCATGCAAAGTACCAGCTATCTGCCAGGTACTGTTCTAAGCACTCTGTTTCCAAAGACTCACTTAATACTCCTGACCAATGTATGAGGAAGGTAATAGTATTACAGCCATTTCACAGAGATAAAACTGAAGCAAAGTTGTCTTGCCAAAGTCACACGGTAAATAGCAAAGCTGGGATTTGAACCCAGGGAGTGTAGCTCCAGTAACTATACTCTGAACAACAGCTGCACCAGGTCATGATCTAGGGTAGCAGATCCTAAACTATGGTCTGAAATCCATGGCCATCTATCCCACCCACTGTAGCTTGTGCTAGGAAGTGTGCCAGATCACCTGTGCACATTGTTTAGGGCCATGGACAATAGTCCACTTGCTATGGAGAATACTCCATAGCAAGACTTTCTCCACAAAAGCAGTATTCTTCTGATTGGCATTCTGGTGCAAATTCCTTGTCCGATCACAGGTCCGCACTAAGTAGCGGTGGATGAAGGGCTACACAAATCACCATGCTGATAAATTTGTAACTGTTATTAAGATCAGTCTTAGAAGAGTAACAGGCAGGGAACTGGGAAAGAGTGCACCAGGGTAGCCCTTTCCTCCTTGGAGCAGGACAGGGGGGTCATGAAAGCATCCCAGAGACCCGTGGGATGAGGAAGACTTCTGTAGGTTGAAGTGAAGGGATGGAGGGGTGCTGGGGAAGGATGGTCAGGCAGATGTGAGGCTGTTATGGAGAAGACTCTGGCAGGTTTGAGAACTGCAGAAAGAATTCTGTGAGTTCCTAGATTTGTTCTACCTTTAATGGGAGGCAGGCGTTAATAGCGGAGAAGGCAATGGCACCCCACTCCAGTACTCTTGCCTGGAAAATCCCATGGATGGAGGAGCCTGGTAGCCTGCAGTCCATGGGGTCGCTAAGAGTTGGACACGACTGATTGACTTCACTTTCACTTTTCACTTTCATGCACTGGAGAAGGAAATGGCAACCCACTCCAGTGTTCTTGCCTGGAGAATCCCAGGAACAGGGGATCCTAGTGGCTGCCATCTATGGGGTCACACAGAGTTGGACACGACTGAAGTGACTTAGCATAGCATAGGCGTTAATAGAAGCATAACTGGGTTTTGAGTTCCTCCCTTGTTAGTGATGCAACATGTTTTTTCACCTCACTTTGGAATAGGATGTCTCTTGTCACGAGGCCTTGGCAGAATATGTCCATTTCAAAAGAAAGATACCTAAAATACCACGAGAATTTTCTGGGACAGGAGAGTGGAGTCAGGGATGTCTTTCCAGAGAAGGGAATGTTGGAGATAGCTCTTGAAGGATACATATGAACTTACAAAGTGGAGAATGAGAGAAAGGCCATTCCTGATGGCAGGAAACACATGTGCAAAGGCAGAGAGGTGTGAGGAGAGCTTGACATTTAGCCAGATTGAGTAGAATAAAGAGGAACTGAGGCCAACCCAAGTTAACTCAAAACTAGACCGATGACTTGGGCTACGTATCTCAATGTGAGCTCCTCAACTGGGCCACCTGTTCCTGAAGCCAGTGGCTGTCCAGCTTTAGAAAAGATAACAGTCCCCCAAGAGCTTTTTAAAAATGCAGACCCTCAGGCCTCCCAGGAGAGACCGACTCAAGGAGGTCTGGGATGGGGCCCAGGATCCTGGTGCAGGTGGTCTGCGGGCCTCATGCCCCACGCAGCACACAGGGCCTGGCATACAGCTGGTGCTCAGTAAAGGTAAGGTTTCAGGTAATGAACGTGTTAGTCACTCAGTCGTGTCCAACTCTTTGTGACCCCATGGACTGTAGTCCACCAGGCTCCTCCGTCCATGAAATTTGCCAGGCAAGAATACTGGAGTGGGTTGTCATTCCCATCTCCAGGGGATCTTCCTGACCCAGGGATCAAACCTGGATCTCCTGCATTGCAGGCAGATTCTTTACCATCTGAGCCACCAGGGAAGTCCAAGTAATGAATGAAGGAGTCCAATTAATCCACTTCTATGCAGCTTGCCCCACAAGAATGCTCTCAGAAGTAACACAAGGCTGCCTAAAACATCTCAACCCATTTCACAACACAGGTGGATTTTACACAATCCACCTCACAGAGGATTCTGCATGGAAGTGAAGGGCTCAGAGACATCTGCCCAACCTGGGAACATTAGTCAGATCTGATGAGAGTGGTGCAGGCAGAAAGCCTCCCCAAGGACAAATCCTACAGTTATTTTAAGTTTCTCTGCATCGTCATTGTGGCAGTCAAAAGGAGCTGGGAAAAACTGAAAGAAAACCACTTGCAATTCTTTGCAAAAAGCAATATGGTACCCAATTTGACACCAAGCTATGAAAAGAGCACAGGGCTTTGGGGTCAAATATCCCTGGATTTTAGTCCTGGGGAGTCATACATCTCTGACCTCGGTTTCTTCAATTGTGGAATGGAAATCACATTCCTGGGAGGATCGCTGTATGAATTCATTGAGAGGCAGGGGTTACAATTGCTTAGACACTTGCCACCAGCAGAGGAAGTGATGGGGGTCAGCCACCATCACCTCACTTGGGCAGAGATGCGAAAGCAGGCAGGGGAGTGGGGAGAAGGGAAGAGACTATCTCTGATTGGAAGCTGTTGGTGTAGGGAGGCTGCAGGTGGGCTAACTAGACTGAGGTCCCTGAGATGATGGTTTGGGGAGCATATTTGGCATTCCCTGGTTGGTTCTGAATTGGAAGCAGGCTCTAAAATAGGGAAGCCCAGAGTCATTGATCAAGTCCCGACTGTTCTGGGAAGGTCGCTAGAGGTGCTTTGGTTTGGCTTCTTGGATGCTGCAGAGGCTGGGGGTGTGAACTCTACAGCCCCAATCTGGCTCATCTGCATCTTCACTGTCACTGAGCATTTACGGCAGAGACACTGACTGCGGGTATCAGCCACGCTCCAGGCACTGAGCACTCAGCTGCGACCAGGACAGGTCAGACTTCCTGCCCTCCCGGGGTTGCTCTCAGGGTCCCCTGCGTTGGGCTAAGTGGGCCACTTCCATAGCCCTGGGGACCCACCACCTCCGTCCAAGCACACCTCCTTTGTCATAGCTGTGGTGGCTGCCATGGAGGGGGTTCGATTCATTCAAAATTCCTGCTTCTTGAGATTCTGAGTATTCTTCCAGTGGTCACAGGCCCCATGTTAGTCCCATGGCGGGGCCTCAGCCAACAGCAGGCTCTCTTCCCCCTACTGAGCATCAGTCTTCATCAGTCCTTAACATCAAGGATGGACGAATGCCCACCACCGAGCCCGTCATGCAATGCAGACCCTTCCCGTTTCGTTGTCCCAGTTGTCATTTGTCTCGTCCCCCACGGGTGCCAGGGCCATGAGCAAGGACTATGGTCACAACCAGGAGAAGCCTGTTTGTGTCTGAGGGCCCATGCAGGCCCTGGCACCCACGCCTGAGCTGAGTTAGCACCCAGGGAAGAGTCAGTAGGCTCAATGCCATTGTTATGAAGCACATGCTCCTTCCTCCCAGGAAGCTGAATGCCTTCGCCTGCTGCTCTGCTCAGCTAAGCCTTCACGCGCTTCTCTCCCCACCTCCTCTCTTTCCTGCTCCTTCTTTTCTCTCTTCCCTCTTTCCTCCAGTTTCTTTCAGTAATAGTAGTAGGGACAGGAGCTACTCTGCCTCAAGCAACACTCATGTGATGCTGTCAACTGGGCCCTGGGAACCCTAGCTTTATGTCCATTTTCTGTCAAGCACATGTGACTTGTCCTTTTAGTACTGAGATGGTAAGTAACAAAGTGGAACATTTTTAAAAAAATCAAATGTATTTGGCCTCCTGTGAACATAAAAAGAAAAGTGAGGTTTTGCCAATATTTTTATTTTGTTGTTGTTCAGTCACTACATCATGTTTGACTCTTTGAGACCCCATGGACTGCAGCACTCCAGGCTTCCCTGTCCTTCACTATCTCCCAGAGTTTAATAAAAGTCATTTGCATTGAGTCAATGATTTCATCCAATCATCTTATCCCCTGTCACCCCCTTCGCCTGCCCTCAAACTTTCCCAGGATCAGGGCCTTTCCAAATGAGTCAGCTGTTCAAATCAGGTGTGCAAACTATGGCGCTTCAGCTTCAGCATCACTGCTTTCAATGAATATTCAGGGTTGATTTCCTTTAGAATTAACTGGTTTGGTTTTCTTGCTGTCCAAGACTCTCAAGAATCTTCTCCAGCACCACAGTTCGAAAGCATCAATTTTTGGCACTCAGCCTTTACTTGGTCTAACTCTCACATCACTACATGACTACTGGAAAAACCATAGCTTTGACAAGACGGACCTTTGTAGGCAAAGTGATGTCTCCACTTTTAAATATGCGGTCTAGGTTTGCCATAGCTTTCCTTCCAAGGGTCTTAATTTCATGGCTGCAGTAACTGTCTGCAGTGATTTTGGAGCCCAAGAAAATAAAATCTGCCACTGTTTCCACTTTTTCCACATTTGCCATTTTTATTTCAATAAATTTAGATTTAAGGAGGGGCTGCCTTTACAGACTCACTTACTCAACGTGACAAAAATGGCACTGCAAAGAAACCATCAGTAGGAAACTTGTCTGTGCTCTCCACTTGGCTTGTAGACACGCACCTTCTTGCTGTGTTCTCACATGGCAGAGAGACAGACAGGGACCACGGGTCTCATGAGAGCACTAATCCCGTTCCTGAGGACGTCACTCACTGACCTAACCATCTCCCCTCCTCACACGTCACGTAGGGGGTTAGAGCTTCAGTGTATGACTTCTGGGGGATGCAAGAGTGCAGCCCACTAGAGGTCCCTGTCCTGTAGGCTGTCCCCTCCACGACGCACAGCAGACATCCTGGTATGACTTCTGATCAGAGATGCCGCCTCCAGCCACATCACAGGAGTTCCCCCTCTCATCGACAGCACCTCATTGGGAGAAAATGAACCTTACTGCTTTTCGCCGTTGGTTTCTGATAAGTTGACCAGCCTGGTCAGCCATCCCAGAACACTGACCCCAGGCCCACCGCAGGCTTCACATCAAGACGCTCTCTTTAGAACTCACTTTGGGACTGTGAACCTTCTTAATGGAACAAGAATTATCTCAAGTTAAACACAGTGGCCTTTCAAGATGTAAAATTTTCATTTTTTTCTATTTTCAAATTCCTCTGAAAAGCCCCAGAAATGGCACCAACAGAATTCCGGAAACGGAGCTTTTAGGAGCACCTAACTCAGAGGACTCACACACCTTTTGTTTGCAGAGGTGACAGACCACTTCTTTTTTTTTTACTTTTCAGGTTTTTTTTAATTATTATTTTTATTTTATTATTTTTTAAATTTATTTATTTTAATTGGAGGCTAATTACTTTACAATATTGTATTGGTTTTGCCATACACTGACATGAACCCGCCACGGGCACACCACTTCTTATAATGTCCTTCAGTTGAATCAGCTAGAGGAGGGAGCACGGATGAAGAGTCCAGGGTACGACTGACCCGGTGTGGAGGTCTGCACTGCTGTATCCTCATGGGCGGCTTTGGGAATGCTACTTAAACTTGCTAAACCATAATGTCCTCATCTTTAATAGAGATAATATGGCATATACAGTATACTGGGCTTCCCTGGTGGCTCAGATGCATTCAGTATATTACAGTGTATATTACCCAGAGTTGATGCAATATCCAGGTTAAAATGAAATAAAGTGTGTAAAACACTTGTGTTAAATGTTCAGTTATGTCTGACTCTTTGCTGCCCCATGGACTATAGCCTTCCAGGCTCCTCTGTCCATGGAATTCGCCAGGCAAGAATACTGGAGTGAGTAGCCATCCCCTACTTCACGGGATCTTCCCAACGCAGGAATTGAACCAGGGTCTCTTGCATTGTAGGCAGACTCTTTACCATTTGAGCCATCAGGGGAGCCCATAAAACTTTCTTTTTTTTTTTTTTAATTTTATTTTATTTTTAAACTTTACATAATTGTATTAGTTTTGCCAAATATCAAAATGAATCCGCCACAGGCATATATGTGTTCCCCAGCATATGTTATATATACATCTTATCACAGTTTTGTTAAAAATTGGGGGAAAATAACCCTCTTAGAACAATGCCTGACTTATGGTTATACGTTCAACTAACCATTCAAGCAATGTTATCTGGATGGTATGTTAAAGAGATTTTCATTTTTATTCCAGTGTCTCCTCCAAGATCTGCCTTCTGGGTGTTTGCTTTCCAGAACAGGTATCCGTTAAGGGGATTATGCATGGGGAAGGGAGAGAGGGCATACCTCTGAGGGCAGTTTGGGAAGTGAGGAAGGGTCTCTTGCAGACTAAGCAAGTCATGGTGAGCAGTGAAGGATGCTGGCAGCACCCAGGATGTGGCAGGACTTCACACGTTCCTATAGCAACCTTGATTAATAGTGACCTGACAGTCAGATCAGATCAGATCAGTCGCTCAGTCGTGTCCAACTCTTTGTGACCCCATGAATCGCAGCACGCCAGGCCTCCCTGTCCATCACCAACTCCCGGAGTTCACTCAGACTCACATCCATCCAGTCAGTGATGCCATCCAGCCATCTCATCCTCTGTTGTCCCCTTCTCCTCTTGCCCCCAATCCCTCCCAGCATCAGAGTCTTTTCCAATGAGTCAACTCTTCGCATGAGGTGGCCAAAGTACTGGAGTTTCAGCTTTAGCATCATTCCTTCCAAAGAAATCCCAGGGCTGATCTCCTTCAGAATGGACTGGTTGGATCTCCTTGCAGTCCAAGGGACTCTCCAGAGTCTTCTACAACACCACACTTCAAAAGCATCAATTCTTCGGCACTCAGCCTTCTTCACAGTCCAACTCTCACATCCATACATGACCACAGGAAAAATCATAGCCTTGACTAGACAAACCTTTGTTGGCAAAGTAATGTCTTTGCTTCTGAATATGCTATCTAGGTTGGTCATAACTTTCCTTCCAAGGAGTAAGCGTCTTTTAATTTCATGGCTGCAGTCACCATCTGCAGTGATTTTGGAGCCCAGAAAAATAAAGTCTGACACTGTTTCCACTGTTTCCCCATCTATTTCCCATGAAGTGATTGGACAGGATGCCACAATCTTTGTTTTCTGAATGTTGAGCTTTAAGCCAACTTTTTCACTCTCCACTTTCACTTTCATTAAGAGGCTTTTGAGTTCCTCTTCACTTTCTGCCATAAGGGTGATGTCATCTGCATATCTGAGGTTATTGATATTTCTCCTGGCAATCTTGATTCCAGCTTGTGTTTCTTCCAGTCCAGCGTTTCTCATGATGTACTCTGCATATAAGTTAAATAAACAGGGTGACAATATACAGCCTTGACGAACTCCTTTTCCTATTTGGAACCAGTCTGTTGTTCCATGTCCAGTTCTAACTGTTGCTTCCTGACCTGCATACAGATTTCTTAAGAGGCAGATCAGGTGTTCTGGTATGCCCATCTCTTTCAGAATTTTCCACAGTTTATTGTGATCCACACAGTCAAAGGTTTTGGCATAGTCAATAAAGCAGAAATAGATGTTTTTCTGGAACTCTCTTGCTTTTTCCATGATCCAGTGGATGCTGGCAATTTGATCTCTGGTTCCTCTGCCTTTTCTAAAACCAGCTTGAACATCAGGAAGTTCATGGTTCACATATTGCTGAAGCCCGGCTTGGAGAATTTTGAGCATTACTTTACTAGCGTGTGAGATGAGTGCAATTGTGCAGTAGTTTGAGCATTCTTTGGCATTGCCTTTCTTAGGGATTGGAATGAAAACTGACCTTTTCCAGTCCTGTGGCCACTGCTGAGTTTTCCAAATTTGCTGGCATTTGAGTGCAGCACTTTCACAGCATCATCTTTCAGGATTTGAAATAGCTCAACTGGAATTCCATCACCTCCACTAGCTTTGTTTGTAGTGACAGTAGCTGAGGTGAAAATTCCCAGCAACCAGGTGGACAGAAGTTCCAAGTTAGACTGAACGTGACTTAAAGAAAATTTTCAAATGTGACTTTTTTTTTTTTTGTAATTTTGTGTACTAACATGATGATAATGGTAATGGTGGGACAGATAATGTGAAGCTATTGTTCATTTTCCAAAAAAGCCTCAAAAAATGTGAGCAAACATCAGAAAAGATTAGCTCTGTGAGAGAAGGAGGAGGAGGAAAGAACTTAAAGTATATACAATAAGAGGAGGGGAGAAAAATAGCATGAATTAAGAGATTGCATCTCTAGGACTTTGCTTGTGCTAGTGTCCAGAAAACCATTTGCGTCGAGGTTTGTTTGTTATAAACAAATAAAAATCTTGAGCTTTAATTAAAAATGATTCATTATAAGACAGGCCCTGAAGCTAGGTGCAGCTACTCTCTTCACATGTTTGTGCTTGCGTGTGTGTGTGTGTGTGTGCGCGTGTGTGTGTGTGTCTGGGCCCTAGGGTCTCTCACTCTGCTCTTCTATTCACTCTCATTCTCCAGATTTTTCTGCAAACCTTCTATTTATACATCATTGTAGAAAATCCCAATGGACAGCCTCTGCATGGCAGCCGTGGCCCAAGCTGACATGGCCTTGAAGGTCCAACATTTTCTTTTCTCTGACCCAAGTTTTCAACTTCAAATTCCCAAGAAAGAAAATCTAATTGGCTCCATTCAGCCAATAGACTGTGTCCTGGGTCAGCTATCCACCTTGGTCCAGCCAGCTGCAGCCAGGCAGAGACAGGCCAAGCACTGGGAATCATGGCTGCAGAGGGCCAGTCTAGAGGGGAGGGGTTGTGAGCTGAGCTGGGCAGGCACGTGTCCCAGCGTTTGTCACCTGCCTCTCTCACTTTTCACCCTGTGAGTGTCCACACATCCTTCAAGCCTTAGCCCCTGGCTTTGTGAACTAGCCTCTACACCTACTAGGGGAATCAGTTTCTCCCTCCTCAGATGCCTAGGAATGGGCTTTTATCACAATAACTACACATCTCTTCACAATCTTTTATTTACACAGCTGGTTTTGGCTCGTGTATCTCAAGCACAAGACTCTTATCTCTAGTGCCAGGGCAAATATACACTGATTGGCTGGCTGAAGAAATGGCATGACCATCAGTTTTACATTTAAGAATATGTTTCAGGATGGGGAACACATGTATACCTGTGGCGGATTCATTTTGATATTTGGCAAAACTAATACAATTATGTAAAGTTTAAAAATGAAATAAAATTTAAAAAAAAAGAAGCAAAGAAAAAAATAAATAAAATTTTTCAAAAAAAAAAAAAAAAAAGAATATGTTTTGGCCCTCTTTAGAGGCCTCTGGGGGCTATATCATCATGGCCCAGGAAGATGAAGAGGTTTATTTATGCCTCTTAGAGACAGAGGGATGGTTTAACCCAGAATTTATGACCCCAGAGCTCTTAAGCCATTAATACCAGTCTTAATTTGAGCTTCCCAGGTGGCTCAGTGGTTAAAGAATCCACTTGCAATGCAGGAGACACAGGTTCAATCCCTGGCTTGGGAAGATCCCCTGGAGGAGGGCATGGCAACCCTCTGCAGTATTTTTGCCTGGAGAATACCAAGGACAGAGGAGCCTGGTGGGCTACAGTCCATGGGGTCACTAGGAGTCGGACATGACTGGAGTGACAGAGCACACACACGGGTCTTATCTCTGGTACAGATGTTGTCACAACCTCTCCGTTGTTTAATCTGTGAGAGGTTTATTTTAATAGCACTATTTGCCTTTCAAGGGGTTGTGGGAGAAATAATTAGTACTTATCCATTGTCTGAAAATGGCAGGTTATAAAATGTAGCAATCTAACTCAGTTTTCATTTTTAGATCTTTTATAGAACATGAAACTCTACTCTGCAATCATAGTAGAAAGGCTTTTCTTTGTCTGTTTATGTAAAAGTTTATTTTGAGCCTTTGATTTTGCCATCTAAAGAGTCATACTCTTTTGCATCTCCTAGAGTGTAAGCAAATCTAGATAGAGATTTTTGGCAGCTCAGTGTCTCCATGCAAAACCACCTCTGACCTAGTCTCAGGCCATGTGGTTGCAGTAGGGGCGGGGCAGGAGGCATTCAGTGCCCTGACACCAGTGTGGCCGCGTGACCCAGGCCTGACCAAGGTGATCCTGCATCCCACTGTTCTAGATGAGAACAGAGCGCCAAGCTGGAAGAATAGGAGCCAAGCTTGGGAATTTGCTGGAGCTTTCAGGAAAGTGCTGCTCTCCATTGGCTGTGGTTATTAAACCTAGAACAGCTAGTGGTCACCTCTGTCACCACCTAAAAGGAGCCTGTCTGAGACTTCATGGACAGCAGAGTCAAGAGATGGGGGCTTTCAGGTACTGATGACACTGAGGACCCGTGGCTGATGCCTGTGCTGCCCCGGGACTTCCCAGGTATAATCAGCTCCCTTTTTTGCTGGAACTCATCTGACCTGGGTTTCTGCCATTTACAACAAAAAATCCTGCATAGCATATTAAGCATAATAATTATAATAATTGAAAATAAATAACATATTAAGCCAAACTCTTGATCTATTTGCTAAGCTTAAATTATATGGACTATATGAGCTAGGCAACAGTACCCATGTTCAAAGAATATATATTCCAACCAGGAAGACTAAACATAAACATATTTTTGAAAGATTCCTTTGTTTCATTCCTTCATATAAGAAACATTTGCTCAATGCCTGGTCTGGGCCTTGCTCAGTGCTGTAAGCTGGTGATATACACATGAATGGGCTTTCCAGGTCACTCAGTGGGTAAAGAGTGTACCCAGCCTGCAATGCTGGAGATACAGGAGACGTGGGTTCAATCCCTGGCTCAGGAAGAGCCCCTGGAGGAGGGTATAGCAACCCACTCCAGTATTCTTGCCTGGAGACTCTCATGGACAGAGGAGCCTGGAGGGCTACAGTCCATAGAGTCACAAAGAATCAGACACAGTTGAAGCGACTGAGCATGCGCGCACACAGATGAACACAAAGGCAAGTCAGATCGGAGCTCTCTATGTTGCGGCTCTTTTCTGGCACCTGGACTTTGGATTCACGGCACTCATCATGATTTCAAGTTGTTTATGTAATTATCACACTAATGACTAACTCTCCCATCAGCTTGGGGTTTCATATGGAATAGGGCCTTATCTGTCTTTTATTCACCACTATGTCCCACATGCCTGGCACAGTGGTCACCCTCCGGGAGCTCACAGTCTGATGGCACAGCTAAACAGATAGCTGTAACCCAGGGAGATACACTCTCACCAGGGGAATGAGATGTAAGTCCAGCCACTTGTCTAGAGGAGGAATGCAGAACCCAGAAGTTTTTCTCAGAGGAAATAGTTCTTTGGATGTGGAGGAATAAGAACTCAAAGGAGGAATAGGACTTTTTTTTATTTTGTGGCTCTTAAATTGAGAAGGGTATTGTGGTGGCACATTCTGCAGTCACGCCCCTGATCCCCACTGCCTGGTGGCCATAGGTGGGTTCTTCTAGACCCAAAAGTGAGTTGGTCTTCTTGGCATAGAACTGGCCATTCTCCCTTGGACATAGTCCATGCGGTTGTGGGCAGCCTCTATGATGACCTTCTGTGATCTCCCACATCCTGGGAACATAAGCGTGTTTGGGTTGGGCTTTCTGTCACTTGCATCTAAAATATTCAGATCAGATCAGATCAGATCAGTCGCTCAGTCATGTCCAACTCTTTGCGACCCCATGAATCGCAGCATGCCAGGCCTCCCTGTCCCTCACCAACATCCATGTAGCCAAGCATCCCAAATGTTCAAGGTCCCTTATTCCCGATAAAGGACAAAGGAAAAACATCACCTTATGAAGCCTTACTCTGTGTCCCTTTTTTGATTACCAATCTGGGAAATGAACCCCAAACCTACTTTGAGATAGAGTTGGGAGAAGGATCTGAAACTTATTCTATTGAAACTTTGTTGAAGTTTTAACTTTTTTTCCTTATGGATAGCATGTAAGTCCTAATGTCAGGTCATCTAGATATCAACAGAGGCTTCCCAGCCCTGGAGATCTGAGAGCATTCCCAAGTCTCACCAAGATTTCTACAACTTTAAACATGTTCTTCCACATTTCTACACCTTTATATGAACATCTGCTGTTCTGTGAGTATGAAATGCCTCTCCTCTTTGCCGTCAAAACCCCATTTACCCCTCAAGATCCATCTCACATGTCATCTTCTCAGTGAAGTCTTCCTTGATCGTGAAAACATGTTGTTTTTCCTCTGTTCCCAAGATAGTCTGAACATCTTTTCTTTGTACTCACTATATATTGTTCATGTCTGTGTATGTCTCCATCTCTCCCACAAGATTGTGAGCCCCCTGAGAATCCACGAATCTTCCCCTCTTTATATCCCTGTCATCAAGTCCTGGGATAAAGTAGCCACACAATAAATATTGTTAAATTATACTGGAAAAGCAGAGGAGCAGAGAAACTCTCCCACTGGGGCTTTTTTGTTTTTGTTTTTAAGGCAAGATTTCCAGGGTCATTAAAGTAGGCTATTTATCTCTCAGACCCATGTTACCTCCTGGTGGTCATGACTCAGAGGCATTTTTAAGAAAAGTAGATAGCGTTTGCCTCATCATCAGGGCTCCAGGAAAATCATGTAGGACAAATGAACAGCAAAGTTGTATATGTCTTAATAAACACACTCCTTTCTCAGGATGCAGGATCAGAGCTGAGCTGCGTGTCTTTCTCTGGACGTCTTGAGTAAGTGGATTTTACTGCCATTTAATTCTGAGATGAATGTTTTGCATTCCAAAAGCATGTTGCAAGAAGCTCCACAATGAAATGATTAAAATTAAATGGCAAATCATTATACCCTGTCTTGTATTTTGCTAGATATTCAAAACATAGTCAATAGAAATCTAACTAGATTTAGAAAACTCTCTGTTTCATCATCACCTGCATTCATTTATTCACTCGTCCATTCATTCTTCCGAATCAGTGTCTAATATGTGACATTCAAGATACACTTTAGTCTTTGAAATAAAATCTTCTCCCATTGCTGAATGTCTTGAAACACCTCTAAGTGAGCAATTCTTCAAACAGCATTAGCAGAGAGCAGTTCATATTTGAAAGTTTATTTTGAAAAATAGTCTCTATCACTACTCTGGCAGCCCATTTCTTTCCACCCAGGGCCATTAAAATGCCTAAATCTTCATTTCAGGTGTTAGAGTCAAGAGTTGTAAAGTCTGGTGAGGCAATACTGAGAATTTAATAGGTTACAACCCATTTCACTAGCTTACTTCTATGATTTTCATTCACTGTTCCCCTAATACCTCTGTCACCAAATTCTGTCATAGGTCTCCACACTGCTTGAAAACCATAATAACTTATTAGGTCCCATTCTGCTTCTCCTCCTTATCCTTATTTCAGAAGCCAAAGGGAACAACACATAAAGAACCCAGAAACAGAGACTGAGAAGTCTGACCAGTCTAATTATGGCCACGGTTATAACTTTTGTTACTGCTGCTAAGTATTGCTATTGACCGCTGTCCTGTACAGGTTGCTGCTCAGGATGTGATCCACAGACCAGCAGCATCCGCATTCCTGGAAGGGATGTTAGAAATGCAGAGTCTCAGCCCCATCTCAGACCTGCTGAAAGTGCACTCTAAGAAGATCTGCAAGCGATTCATGGGCACATTCCAAGATGAGAAGCAACATGTGTCCAGTACTGCATTAAGTCTTTGTTGGCCCAGATCAGCAGCACTGCAGTGGCACCCACATGGATGACCTCCATGATTACAGTTCCCTTAGCTCTTGTTCACAGGCTCAGCCCTCATTTCCACTGGGCAGTTAAGGCTGGTTAGGGCTTTCCAAATATAGCCACGAGTTGTGCTAGAAGTCCAGCTCTCAGGCCCTTTGAGTTGAACTAAAGTTACTAACCCACCTAGAATGTCCCTTCCAGCCTAATGAGTTGTACCCTAGGCTCCTGATGTGCTTTCCCACTTGTGGCTCTCCAATGACATGAAGCTACCAAAAGAAAGGGGATTTCAGATGATTTCTTCCTAGGAGGCTCCTTGACCCCTATGCACATTTTTAATACTTCCTCCCAATGAACAGCCAAAATAATTTTGAAAAAGAAAAACAAAGTTGGAGGATTTGCGCTATCTGATTTTACACTTAATGTAATACTACAAGGAACATGGTGGTGTGATTGTGGCATAAGGATGGCTACATAGATCAATGAAACAGAAAAGGAAGTCCCAAGATAGACTAATATCTATACAGAAATTGATTTTTTGACACAAGTCCAAAAATAATTCAGTGTGTGCAATTTGCAAGAACTTGCAGCTTATTATAAATGGGCTTATAATAAACCTGCTCTCCAAATATTGTGGATCTATGTTATGTTCACAGATTGCTTCTTCTGATCATGGAGGTGCCCACAGAGAAGTGGGCAGCATTATACCCCCTTCTGCAGTGCCATAAGCCCCTCCCCTTCTCTGAAGCATTTTCAGGTGATTTAAAGGGCCAGCACCCTCCTTGTTTCAATTTTTCTCTTTTTTTTGCCCCTCATTTGGAAGGCAGGCACTAAAAACTAGGAAATTAAAAACTACATATATGGGGAAGTTAGAGAGTCACTGACTATTCCTGGGGAAAAGCAAAGATTCAGAAAAAAACCCTAAGAAGACCTTTCCTATATATCTCCAGCTGAGCCCAGCATGGAGACGGTCTCCAACAGTCAGCAAGCAAACAAAAACCAAGAATACCAAACCCTGGGGAAAGGGAAAATCAGATTTCCAGAGTTACCACATTCAGATCAGATCAGTCGCTCAGTCGTGTCCAACTCTTTGCGACCCCATGAATCGCAGCACACCAGGCGTCCCTGTCCATCACCAACTCCCGGACTTCACTCAGACTCATCCATCCAGTCAGTGATGCCATCCAGCCATCTCATCCTCTGTCATCCCCTTCTCCTCCTGCCCTCAATCCCTCCCAGCATCAGAGTCTTTTCCAATGAGTCAACTCTTCGCATGAGGTGGCCAAAGTATTGGAGTTTCAGCTTTAGCATCATTCCTTCCAAAGAAATCCCAGGGCTGATCTCCTTCAGAATGGACTGGTTGGATCTCCTTGCAGTCCAAGGGACTCTCCAGACTCTTCTCCAACACCACAGTTCAAAAGCGTCAATTCTTCGGCGCTCAGCTTTCTTCACAGTCCAACTCTCACATCCATACATGACCACAGGAAAAACCATAGCCTTGACTAGACAAACCTTTGTTGGCAAAGTAATGTCTTTGCTTCTGAATATGCTATCTAGGTTGGTCATAACTTTCCTTCCAAGGAGTAAGCGTCTTTTAATTTCATGGCTGCAGTCACCATCTGCAGTGATTTTGGAGCCCAGAAAAATAAAGTCTGACACTGTTTCCACTGTTTCCCCATCTATTTCCCATGAAGTGATTGGACAGGATGCCACAATCTTTGTTTTCTGAATGTTGAGCTTTAAGCCAACTTTTTCACTCTCCACTTTCACTTTCATTAAGAGGCTTTTGAGTTCCTCTTCACTTTCTGCCATAAGGGTGATGTCATCTGCATATCTGAGGTTATTGATATTTCTCCTGGCAATCTTGATTCCAGCTTGTGTTTCTTCCAGTCCAGCGTTTCTCATGATGTACTCTGCATATAAGTTAAATAAACAGGGTGACAATATACAGCCTTGACGAACTCCTTTTCCTATTTGGAACCAGTCTGTTGTTCCATGTCCAGTTCTAACTGTTGCTTCCTGACCTGCATACAGATTTCTTAAGAGGCAGATCAGGTGTTCTGGTATGCCCATCTCTTTCAGAATTTTCCACAGTTTATTGTGATCCACACAGTCAAAGGTTTTGGCATAGTCAATAAAGCAGAAATAGATGTTTTTCTGGAACTCTCTTGCTTTTTCCATGATCCAGTGGATGCTGGCAATTTGATCTCTGGTTCCTCTGCCTTTTCTAAAACCAGCTTGAACATCAGGAAGTTCATGGTTCACATATTGCTGAAGCCCGGCTTGGAGAATTTTGAGCATTACTTTACTAGCGTGTGAGATGAGTGCAATTGTGCAGTAGTTTGAGCATTCTTTGGCATTGCCTTTCTTAGGGATTGGAATGAAAACTGACCTTTTCCAGTCCTGTGGCCACTGCTGAGTTTTCCAAATTTGCTGGCATTTGAGTGCAGCACTTTCACAGCATCATCTTTCAGGATTTGAAATAGCTCAACTGGAATTCCATCACCTCCACTAGCTTTGTTTGTAGTGACAGTAGCTGAGGTGAAAATTCCCAGCAACCAGGTGGACAGAAGTTCCAAGTTAGACTGAACGTGACAAAGAAAATTTTCATATGTGACTTTTTTTTTTTTTGTAATTTTGTATACTAACATGATGATAATGGTAATGGTGGGACAGATAATGTGAAGCTATTGTTCATTTTCCAAAAAAGCCTCAAAAAATGTGAGCAAACATCAGAAAAGATTAGCTCTGTGAGAGAAGGAGGAGGAGGAAAGAACTTAAAGTATATACAATAAGAGGAGGGGAGAAAAATAGCATGAATTAAGAGATTGCATCTCTAGGACTTTGCTTGTGCTAGTGTCCAGAAAACCATTTGCGTCGAGGTTTGTTTGTTATAAACAAATAAAAATCTTGAGCTTTAATTAAAAATGATTCATTATAAGACAGGCCCTGAAGCTAGGTGCAGCTACTCTCTTCACATGTTTGTGCTTGCGTGTGTGTGTGTGTGTGTGCGCGTGTGTGTGTGTGTCTGGGCCCTAGGGTCTCTCACTCTGCTCTTCTATTCACTCTCATTCTCCAGATTTTTCTGCAAACCTTCTATTTATACATCATTGTAGAAAATCCCAATGGACAGCCTCTGCATGGCAGCCGTGGCCCAAGCTGACATGGCCTTGAAGGTCCAACATTTTCTTTTCTCTGACCCAAGTTTTCAACTTCAAATTCCCAAGAAAGAAAATCTAATTGGCTCCATTCAGCCAATAGACTGTGTCCTGGGTCAGCTATCCACCTTGGTCCAGCCAGCTGCAGCCAGGCAGAGACAGGCCAAGCACTGGGAATCATGGCTGCAGAGGGCCAGTCTAGAGGGGAGGGGTTGTGAGCTGAGCTGGGCAGGCACGTGTCCCAGCGTTTGTCACCTGCCTCTCTCACTTTTCACCCTGTGAGCGTCCACACACCCTTCAAGCCTTAGCCCCTGGCTTTGTGAACTAGCCTCTACACCTACTAGGGGAATCAGTTTCTCCCTCCTCAGATGCCTAGGAATGGGCTTTTATCACAATAACTACACATCTCTTCACAATCTTTTATTTACACAGCTGGTTTTGGCTCGTGTATCTCAAGCACAAGACTCTTATCTCTAGTGCCAGGGCAAATATACACTGATTGGCTGGCTGAAGAAATGGCATGACCATCAGTTTTACATTTAAGAATATGTTTCAGGATGGGGAACACATGTATACCTGTGGCGGATTCATTTTGATATTTGGCAAAACTAATACAATTATGTAAAGTTTAAAAATGAAATAAAATTTTAAAAAAAAGAAGCAAAGAAAAAAATAAATAAAATTTTTCAAAAAAAAAAAAAAAAAAAGAATATGTTTTGGCCCTCTTTAGAGGCCTCTGGGGGCTATATCATCATGGCCCAGGAAGATGAAGAGGTTTATTTATGCCTCTTAGAGACAGAGGGATGGTTTAACCCAGAATTTATGACCCCAGAGCTCTTAAGCCATTAATACCAGTCTTAATTTGAGCTTCCCAGGTGGCTCAGTGGTTAAAGAATCCACTTGCAATGCAGGAGACACAGGTTCAATCCCTGGCTTGGGAAGATCCCCTGGAGGAGGGCATGGCAACCCTCTGCAGTATTTTTGCCTGGAGAATACCAAGGACAGAGGAGCCTGGTGGGCTACAGTCCATGGGGTCACTAGGAGTCGGACATGACTGGAGTGACAGAGCACACACACGGGTCTTATCTCTGGTACAGATGTTGTCACAACCTCTCCGTTGTTTAATCTGTGAGAGGTTTATTTTAATAGCACTATTTGCCTTTCAAGGGGTTGTGGGAGAAATAATTAGTACTTATCCATTGTCTGAAAATGGCAGGTTATAAAATGTAGCAATCTAACTCAGTTTTCATTTTTAGATCTTTTATAGAACATGAAACTCTACTCTGCAATCATAGTAGAAAGGCTTTTCTTTGTCTGTTTATGTAAAAGTTTATTTTGAGCCTTTGATTTTGCCATCTAAAGAGTCATACTCTTTTGCATCTCCTAGAGTGTAAGCAAATCTAGATAGAGATTTTTGGCAGCTCAGTGTCTCCATGCAAAACCACCTCTGACCTAGTCTCAGGCCATGTGGTTGCAGTAGGGGCGGGGCAGGAGGCATTCAGTGCCCTGACACCAGTGTGGCCGCGTGACCCAGGCCTGACCAAGGTGATCCTGCATCCCACTGTTCTAGATGAGAACAGAGCGCCAAGCTGGAAGAATAGGAGCCAAGCTTGGGAATTTGCTGGAGCTTTCAGGAAAGTGCTGCTCTCCATTGGCTGTGGTTATTAAACCTAGAACAGCTAGTGGTCACCTCTGTCACCACCTAAAAGGAGCCTGTCTGAGACTTCATGGACAGCAGAGTCAAGAGATGGGGGCTTTCAGGTACTGATGACACTGAGGACCCGTGGCTGATGCCTGTGCTGCCCCGGGACTTCCCAGGTATAATCAGCTCCCTTTTTTGCTGGAACTCATCTGACCTGGGTTTCTGCCATTTACAACAAAAAATCCTGCATAGCATATTAAGCATAATAATTATAATAATTGAAAATAAATAACATATTAAGCCAAACTCTTGATCTATTTGCTAAGCTTAAATTATATGGACTATATGAGCTAGGCAACAGTACCCATGTTCAAAGAATATATATTCCAACCAGGAAGACTAAACATAAACATATTTTTGAAAGATTCCTTTGTTTCATTCCTTCATATAAGAAACATTTGCTCAATGCCTGGTCTGGGCCTTGCTCAGTGCTGTAAGCTGGTGATATACACATGAATGGGCTTTCCAGGTCACTCAGTGGGTAAAGAGTGTACCCAGCCTGCAATGCTGGAGATACAGGAGACGTGGGTTCAATCCCTGGCTCAGGAAGAGCCCCTGGAGGAGGGTATAGCAACCCACTCCAGTATTCTTGCCTGGAGACTCTCATGGACAGAGGAGCCTGGAGGGCTACAGTCCATAGAGTCACAAAGAATCAGACACAGTTGAAGCGACTGAGCATGCGCGCACACAGTTGAACACAAAGGCAAGTCAGATCGGAGCTCTCTATGTTGCGGCTCTTTTCTGGCACCTGGACTTTGGATTCACGGCACTCATCATGATTTCAAGTTGTTTATGTAATTATCACACTAATGACTAACTCTCCCATCAGCTTGGGGTTTCATATGGAATAGGGCCTTATCTGTCTTTTATTCACCACTATGTCCCACATGCCTGGCACAGTGGTCACCCTCCGGGAGCTCACAGTCTGATGGCACAGCTAAACAGATAGCTGTAACCCAGGGAGATACACTCTCACCAGGGGAATGAGATGTAAGTCCAGCCACTTGTCTAGAGGAGGAATGCAGAACCCAGAAGTTTTTCTCAGAGGAAATAGTTCTTTGGATGTGGAGGAATAAGAACTCAAAGGAGGAATAGGACTTTTTTTTTATTTTGTGGCTCTTAAATTGAGAAGGGTATTGTGGTGGCACATTCTGCAGTCACGCCCCTGATCCCCACTGCCTGGTGGCCATAGGTGGGTTCTTCTAGACCCAAAAGTGAGTTGGTCTTCTTGGCATAGAACTGGCCATTCTCCCTTGGACATAGTCCATGCGGTTGTGGGCAGCCTCTATGATGACCTTCTGTGATCTCCCACATCCTGGGAACATAAGCGTGTTTGGGTTGGGCTTTCTGTCACTTGCATCTAAAATATTCAGATCAGATCAGATCAGATCAGTCGCTCAGTCATGTCCAACTCTTTGCGACCCCATGAATCGCAGCATGCCAGGCCTCCCTGTCCCTCACCAACATCCATGTAGCCAAGCATCCCAAATGTTCAAGGTCCCTTATTCCCGATAAAGGACAAAGGAAAAACATCACCTTATGAAGCCTTACTCTGTGTCCCTTTTTTGATTACCAATCTGGGAAATGAACCCCAAACCTACTTTGAGATAGAGTTGGGAGAAGGATCTGAAACTTATTCTATTGAAACTTTGTTGAAGTTTTAACTTTTTTTCCTTATGGATAGCATGTAAGTCCTAATGTCAGGTCATCTAGATATCAACAGAGGCTTCCCAGCCCTGGAGATCTGAGAGCATTCCCAAGTCTCACCAAGATTTCTACAACTTTAAACATGTTCTTCCACATTTCTACACCTTTATATGAACATCTGCTGTTCTGTGAGTATGAAATGCCTCTCCTCTTTGCCGTCAAAACCCCATTTACCCCTCAAGATCCATCTCACATGTCATCTTCTCAGTGAAGTCTTCCTTGATCGTGAAAACATGTTGTTTTTCCTCTGTTCCCAAGATAGTCTGAACATCTTTTCTTTGTACTCACTATATATTGTTCATGTCTGTGTATGTCTCCATCTCTCCCACAAGATTGTGAGCCCCCTGAGAATCCACGAATCTTCCCCTCTTTATATCCCTGTCATCAAGTCCTGGGATAAAGTAGCCACACAATAAATATTGTTAAATTATACTGGAAAAGCAGAGGAGCAGAGAAACTCTCCCACTGGGGCTTTTTTGTTTTTGTTTTTAAGGCAAGATTTCCAGGGTCATTAAAGTAGGCTATTTATCTCTCAGACCCATGTTACCTCCTGGTGGTCATGACTCAGAGGCATTTTTAAGAAAAGTAGATAGCGTTTGCCTCATCATCAGGGCTCCAGGAAAATCATGTAGGACAAATGAACAGCAAAGTTGTATATGTCTTAATAAACACACTCCTTTCTCAGGATGCAGGATCAGAGCTGAGCTGCGTGTCTTTCTCTGGACGTCTTGAGTAAGTGGATTTTACTGCCATTTAATTCTGAGATGAATGTTTTGCATTCCAAAAGCATGTTGCAAGAAGCTCCACAATGAAATGATTAAAATTAAATGGCAAATCATTATACCCTGTCTTGTATTTTGCTAGATATTCAAAACATAGTCAATAGAAATCTAACTAGATTTAGAAAACTCTCTGTTTCATCATCACCTGCATTCATTTATTCACTCGTCCATTCATTCTTCCGAATCAGTGTCTAATATGTGACATTCAAGATACACTTTAGTCTTTGAAATAAAATCTTCTCCCATTGCTGAATGTCTTGAAACACCTCTAAGTGAGCAATTCTTCAAACAGCATTAGCAGAGAGCAGTTCATATTTGAAAGTTTATTTTGAAAAATAGTCTCTATCACTACTCTGGCAGCCCATTTCTTTCCACCCAGGGCCATTAAAATGCCTAAATCTTCATTTCAGGTGTTAGAGTCAAGAGTTGTAAAGTCTGGTGAGGCAATACTGAGAATTTAATAGGTTACAACCCATTTCACTAGCTTACTTCTATGATTTTCATTCACTGTTCCCCTAATACCTCTGTCACCAAATTCTGTCATAGGTCTCCACACTGCTTGAAAACCATAATAACTTATTAGGTCCCATTCTGCTTCTCCTCCTTATCCTTATTTCAGAAGCCAAAGGGAACAACACATAAAGAACCCAGAAACAGAGACTGAGAAGTCTGACCAGTCTAATTATGGCCACGGTTATAACTTTTGTTACTGCTGCTAAGTATTGCTATTGACCGCTGTCCTGTACAGGTTGCTGCTCAGGATGTGATCCACAGACCAGCAGCATCCGCATTCCTGGAAGGGATGTTAGAAATGCAGAGTCTCAGCCCCATCTCAGACCTGCTGAAAGTGCACTCTAAGAAGATCTGCAAGCGATTCATGGGCACATTCCAAGATGAGAAGCAACATGTGTCCAGTACTGCATTAAGTCTTTGTTGGCCCAGATCAGCAGCACTGCAGTGGCACCCACATGGATGACCTCCATGATTACAGTTCCCTTAGCTCTTGTTCACAGGCTCAGCCCTCATTTCCACTGGGCAGTTAAGGCTGGTTAGGGCTTTCCAAATATAGCCACGAGTTGTGCTAGAAGTCCAGCTCTCAGGCCCTTTGAGTTGAACTAAAGTTACTAACCCACCTAGAATGTCCCTTCCAGCCTAATGAGTTGTACCCTAGGCTCCTGATGTGCTTTCCCACTTGTGGCTCTCCAATGACATGAAGCTACCAAAAGAAAGGGGATTTCAGATGATTTCTTCCTAGGAGGCTCCTTGACCCCTATGCACATTTTTAATACTTCCTCCCAATGAACAGCCAAAATAATTTTGAAAAAGAAAAACAAAGTTGGAGGATTTGCGCTATCTGATTTTACACTTAATGTAATACTACAAGGAACATGGTGGTGTGATTGTGGCATAAGGATGGCTACATAGATCAATGAAACAGAAAAGGAAGTCCCAAGATAGACTAATATCTATACAGAAATTGATTTTTTGACACAAGTCCAAAAATAATTCAGTGTGTGCAATTTGCAAGAACTTGCAGCTTATTATAAATGGGCTTATAATAAACCTGCTCTCCAAATATTGTGGATCTATGTTATGTTCACAGATTGCTTCTTCTGATCATGGAGGTGCCCACAGAGAAGTGGGCAGCATTATACCCCCTTCTGCAGTGCCATAAGCCCCTCCCCTTCTCTGAAGCATTTTCAGGTGATTTAAAGGGCCAGCACCCTCCTTGTTTCAATTTTTCTCTTTTTTTTGCCCCTCATTTGGAAGGCAGGCACTAAAAACTAGGAAATTAAAAACTACATATATGGGGAAGTTAGAGAGTCACTGACTATTCCTGGGGAAAAGCAAAGATTCAGAAAAAAACCCTAAGAAGACCTTTCCTATATATCTCCAGCTGAGCCCAGCATGGAGACGGTCTCCAACAGTCAGCAAGCAAACAAAAACCAAGAATACCAAACCCTGGGGAAAGGGAAAATCAGATTTCCAGAGTTACCACATTCAGATCAGATCAGTCGCTCAGTCGTGTCCAACTCTTTGCGACCCCATGAATCGCAGCACACCAGGCGTCCCTGTCCATCACCAACTCCCGGACTTCACTCAGACTCATCCATCCAGTCAGTGATGCCATCCAGCCATCTCATCCTCTGTCATCCCCTTCTCCTCCTGCCCTCAATCCCTCCCAGCATCAGAGTCTTTTCCAATGAGTCAACTCTTCGCATGAGGTGGCCAAAGTACTGGAGTTTCAGCTTTAGCATCATTCCTTCCAAAGAAATCCCAGGGCTGATCTCCTTCAGAATGGACTGGTTGGATCTCCTTGCAGTCCAAGGGACTCTCAAGACTCTTCTCCAACACCACAGTTCAAAAGCGTCAATTCTTCGGCGCTCAGCCTTCTTCACAGTCCAACTCTCACATCCATACATGACCACAGGAAAAACCATAGCCTTGACTAGACAAACCTTTGTTGGCAAAGTAATGTCTCTGCTTTTGAATATGCTATCTAGGTTGGTCATAACTTTCCTTCCAAGGAGTAAGTATCTTTTAATTTCATGGCTGCAGTCACCATCTGCAGTGATTTTGGAGCCCAGAAAAATAAAGTCTGACACTGTTTCCACTGTTTCCCCATCTATTTCCCATGAAGTGGTGGGACCGGATGCCACAATCTTTGTTTTCTGAATGTTGAGCTTTAAGCCAACTTTTTCACTCTCCACTTTCACTTTCATCATGAGGCTTTTGAGTTCCTCTTCACTTTCTGCCATAAGGGTGGTGTCATCTGCATATTTGAGGTTATTGATATTTCTCCCGGCAATCTTGATTCCAGCTTGTGTTTCTTCCAGTCCAGCGTTTCTCATGATGTACTCTGCATGTAAGTTAAATAAACAAGGTGACAATATACAGCCTTGGCAAACTCCTTTTCCTATTTGGAACCAGTCTGTTGTTCCATGTCCAGTTCTAACTGTTGCTTCCTGATCTGCATACAGGTTCCTCAAGAGGCAGGTCAGGTTGTCTGATATTCCTATCTCTTTCAGAATTTTCCACACCACATTACTAGATTCAAATGTTCAGTTTTCGACAACAGCAGCAGCAACAAATAAAATCACAAGGCATACAAAGAAACAGGAAAGCATGACCTTTCCAAAGAAAAATACACCAACAGAAACTGTCCCCAAGGAAGACTACATGGAAATCTACTAGATAAAGACTTTAGAACAACTGTCTTAAAGATGTCCAAAGAACTGTAACATGTTACAAAGATGTAAAACAAGACAGTGTCTGAACAAAATGAGAATATCCATAGATTGAAAACCTAAAAATAAACCAAAAAGAAATTCTGGAGCTAAAAAGTACAATATACAAAAGTTTAAAACTTTATCAGAGGCACTCAATGGCAGGGCTGAGTTGGCAGAAAAAAAGGAATCAGTGAACTCGAAGACAGGATGATTGAAACTACCGGGTCTAATGAATAGAAGCAAAAGACTGAAGAAAAATAAAGAGAGCCCGGGAGTCTACGGGCAATCATCAACCTGACCAACAAATGTGCAGGAGGAGTCCCACACTGAGAAGAGAGGGAGAAAAGGGAAGAGAAAATATCTGAAGAAGCAGCGGCAAAAAGTTATCATATTTGAAGAAATACACAATTATAAACATCCAGGGAGCTCAACAGACTTCATGTAGGATGGGTTCGGAGACAGCTGCGCTGAGACAAACTATAATCAAATGGTGGAAAGATAAAGAGAGAACCTTAAAAGCAGCAAGGAAAGTGACTTGTCAGGTACAAGGCATCAGCAATCAGATTATCAGGGAAATTTCTTAGCAGAAACTTTGAAGTATATCAGAAGGCAGTAGCTGATATTTTCAAAGTGCTATAAAATTGTCAACCAAGACTCCTAAAGGGAGTTCTGTAGGCTGAAATCAAAGGAGAGTAGCTCAAAACTGTATAAAGAAATAAATATCCCAGTAAAAGGAAATAAAGGGAGAATTATGAAGGCTATTAATAGTGTGATTATAACTTTCATTGTAACTCCACATTTTGCTTTCTCTGTTATTTAAGAAATGAATACTTTAAAAAAATTACAAATATATGTTTTTGGACACACAGTGTACAAAGATGTACATCAAACTTGAAAAAGGCTAAGTACAAATCTGTAAATGAGAAGAGTTTGTGTATATTATTGAAGTTGCTGCTGCTGCTGCTAAGTCGCTTCAGTTTTGTCCGACTCTGTGGGCCCCCATAGACAGCAGCCCACCAGGCCATGCCATCCCTGGGATTCTCCAGGTAAGAACACTGGAGTGGGTTGCCATTTCCTCCTCCAATGCATGAAAGTGAGAAGTGAAAGTGAAGTCGCTCAGTCGTGTCCGACTCTTAGCGACCCCATGGACTGCAGCCTACCAGGCTCCTCCATCCATGGGATTTTCCAGGCAAGAGTACTGGAGTGGGGTGCCATTGTGGAATGATATAATGTCATGAAGTTAAATGTAATCCCTGTGAAAACAACAAAAAATACAATATACACAAAAGAAAATGAGAAGGGAATTAAAACATTTCACTACAATAAATCAACTGAACACAAAGAAAGACAGTAAGGGAGGAAATGAGGGACAAAAATGCTACCACACACACATGCGCACACACACACACACACACACACGCGCGCACACACACACACGCACACACACACACACACAACAAAATAGCAATAGGAAGTACCTCCCTATCAGTAATTACTTTAACTGTAAATTGATTAAACTCACCAGTCAAAAGACATAGATTGACTGAATGTATTTTTTAAAATACAAGGATCCAACTCTATGTTTTCTATAATAATCTTACCTTAGATCTAAGGACACATCCAGCCAAGTTAAAAGTGAAAGGACAGAAAAAAAAATGTCATGCAAATAGTAACTGAAACAGAGGAGAGGGACTAAATAGATGCTAAATCAAAAGACAGGTGACAAGGAAGGGCCTATATTAATAAAATGTTCAATGGAGCAAGAAGATACAACAATTATAAAATCTTACACACATACTAACAGATTATCAAAATAAGTAAAGCAAAAATGGACAGAGTTAAAGCCAGGAATAGGTAGTCCTACAATAGTAGAGAAGTTAACTATTGTTCAGTGGGTACAGAGTTTCAGTTTGCAAGCTAAAAGTAGTTCTGGAGATGGATGATGGTGATGGTTAACAACTATATAAATGTAATTATGTAACATGTATGTAACTATATACACATATAATATAACTATATTATATATATAATTTGTTATATAGTTACATATAGTTATATAGTTACATATATATATTATATATATAACACATATATATAACAACTATATAAATGTAATTAATGCCAGTGAAATACACACTTAAAAATGGTAAGGATGGAAGCTCTTATGTTACAGGTACTTTTCCACTTTTAAGAAATTGAAAATAAAAGGCTGGGCAGGGGGTGCATGGGAGCAGATTACCAGAATGGCAAGGGGAAAATCCCAGGAAAATGAATGGTCAAGAACCACTTCTTGGATTATGTGCTAGAAGTTATCATTTCCTACGTCAGTGGGTAATCTCCAGACAACTTTAAGCATGAGAAAAAAAAAAAAAAAATAAGCATGAGAGGGATGGGACTGATCTTGACAAGGAAGAGAGTAGGACCTTTCCAGTCCTTTAGGAAAACCCCACCCAGACTTGCAACAAATTCTCCACAGGGCTTGTCCCTCCTCTGGAAGCTCGCAGAGGCTGCAGTGAGACCTTGGGAAGAACGTAGACTTCCTCAGCAAATGACCAAGGACTTTTCTCTTCCCTGGAGATAAAGCCTCTTGTGAATATCATCAGACAACCTCATGGCTTCAGAGAATATGATCTGAGCAACTGTCCACCCAAAGGGAATGCTGGTGTGTATGTGTGTGCGTGTGTATTCCCTCTTGCAAATTTTTCTTGCATGCCTTTTCTAGAATGCAGTTCAAATTTACAGCAAACGAATAGTTTGAGGGCTTCCCAGGTGGCACTAGTGGTAAAGAACCGGCTTCTCAATGCAGGAGACATAAGAGACAGAGGTTCAATCCTTGGGTTGAGAAGATTCCCTGAAGGAGGAAATGGCAACCCACTCCAGTATTTTTGCCTAGAGAATCCCATGGACGGAGGAGCCTGGCAGGCTACAGTTGACAGGGTTGCAAAGAGTCTGATATGACTGAAGCAACTTAGCATGCACGAAGCACACAGTGTTAAAATATCAAATAACTCCAAAATGCCAGCAAAGTAAAACAATTCTTTAATAAGGCATTTCAAACATAACATGTCTGAAACTAAACTTCTGATTTTTCTCCCCAGAGATACTATCAATTCAGTTCAGTCACTCAGTCATGTTCGACTCTTTGCAACCGCATGGACTGCAACACACCAGGCTTCCCTGTCCATCACCAACTCCTGGAGCCTCCTCAAACTCATGTCCATAGCGTTGGTGATGCCATTCAACCATCTCATCCACTGTCGTCCCCTTCTCCTCACACCTTCAATCTTTCCCAGCATCAGGGTCTTACCCAATGAGTCAGTTCTTCCCATCAGGTGACCAAAGTATTGGAGTTTCAGCATCAGTCCTTCCAATGAACATACAGGACTGATTTCCTTTAGGATGGACTGGTTGGATCTCTTTGCAGTCCAAGGGACTCTCAAGAGTCTTCTCCAACACCACAGTTCAAAAGCATCAGCTTTCTTTATAGTCCAACTCTCACATCCATACATGACTCCTGGAAAAAACCTAGCCTTGACTAGATGGACCTTTGTTGGCAAAGTAATGTCTCTGTTTTTTAATATGCTGTCTAGGTGGGTCATAGGTTTTCTTCCAAGGAGCAAGCCTCTTTTAATTTCATGGCTGCAGTCACCATCTGCAGTGACTTTGGAGCCCAAAAAATAAAGTTCCTCACTGTTTCCACTGTTTCCCCATCTATTTGTTATGAAGTGATGGGACCAGATGCCATGATCTTAGTTTTCTGAATGTCCCACCTCAATAACAATTCCAGAACAGCTTGGAGTCATTTCCTACTCCTCTTTTCCTCTGACACCCGTCATGTGAGCCACTAGAAATCGCCATCCATTTGTTGAACCTTCCAAACATGCACAGAACCTGACCTATGTCCTCCATCTCCTCTGCTACCTCCATGGTTCAAGCCACTCTTTTTTCCTTGAAAAAATTTCTGCTCCTGCCCAGGTGGTTTCCTTAAATCCTCTTAAGTTTTCCTACAGCCCATCCTGCATGCAGCAGCCAAAGAGATTGTTAAAAAATATAAAGCAGATGAGTTACGATGCCAATTTCTTCTGTTCACAGGAAATAAAATCCAAACACCATAAAGCAGACAAAGCTTACAGGATTGGCCCATAGCTACCTTTCCAAGTCAATCTCGTGCATGTCTCTCTGTTCTTACAGTCAGACATGCTAGCCTTCTTGCTCTTCTCCAAATATGCTATATTCACCACCATCTCAGGTCTACGCCTCTCTATCAGGAAGGTTTTTCTTCCAGGTCTTTCTTGGGCTCATTCCCTATTCCTTCAAGTTCAAGTGCTACCCTTTCAAAGAGAGGCCTTTCCTGACCACCGTATTGAAAATAACATATGCTGTCCCCCATCATTGTTCCCTTACTCTGTTTCTTCAATATACTCATCATTATCTGAAATTGTCTACTTGTCCACGTGCCTGTCTGTTTTCTTAACTAGACGGTAAAACCTCTAAAGGCAGAGATTCTGACTATCTTATCCAGTGATGTGTATCCTGTGTCTAGAACACTACTGCAAGCATGGTGAGAAAATACATAATTTTAAATGAATAAATTAATGCTTCATGTCCCTTCCTAATTTCCAGTTCTACTTCCAAGAGACAGCAACTTTTAATTATTAATATTTTAGCTATTTATTTTGATAGTTGCTCCATATTCCAGTCTTCTATGTCTTCAATAATTTGTTATAAACATTAGTTATTTATCCTATTAAGCTAGATGAGGAGAAGGCGATGGTACTCCACTCCAGTACTCTTGCCTGGAAAATCCCATGGACTGAGGAGCCTGGTGGCCTGTAGTCCATGGGATCTTGAAGAGTCAGACACGACTGAGTGACTTCACTTTCACCTTTCACTTTCATGCATTGGAGAAGGAAATGGCAACCCACTCCAGTGTTCTTGCCTGGAGAATCCCAGGGACGGGGGAGCCTGGTGGGCTGCCGTCTATGGGGTCGCGCAGAGTCAGACACGACTGAAGCGACTTAGCAGCAGCAGCAGCAAGCTAGATGAGGATTAGCTCACTGATACTTTCACCCTCACATTTTCTTTCTCTATCACCCAAATATGCTTCCATCACTATCTTTTGATAGAAAACAACATTACTATGACTGTACTAAATTTTCTTGCTTCAGTGCCAACTAGTATACTATGATTATTTTTTGTACAGTTTTATACTGTTCCAATAGTTTCTAAGTATCATTATTTTCTGCTTGCAATTTGTTATAAGCAATAAGTCAAAAATTTTTAAAGTTTCATCACATTAAGTATTCTAATAAGCCCCTGTCTTTCACATTTTTAGGGTCCCTCTCTTCCTTTTCCTGTCTAGACTGTTCCTTTTCTAGCCCTTTACACAAACAACCTTCTGGAATTTCCCATAATTTCTTTCCTGGGTTCGACCCATTGTTTTCTAAATACCATGTCTTACTTATTGAGGGTTTGTTCCCTTTGGCTCTGAATCCCTTAGAAAGCATTGGGTTCCTACGTCTCTCCTGAATCTTATGGCAAATTTGGCTGTGTAAGGGACATAATTTGTGTTAACTATAATGATCCCTTTCAATTAGAACTGATTCAAAACAACTCTGGTCTTCCCTGTTGGCTCAGCGGTAAAGAATCTGCTGGACAATGCAGGAGACATGGGTTCAATTCCAGGGTCAGGAAGATCCCCTGAAGAAGGAAAAGGCAACCCACTCCAGTGTTCTTACCTGGGAAATCCTACAGACTGAAGGACCTGGGGGGCTACAGTCCATGGGGTAGTCAAAGACTTAGCAACTGAACAACAACAAAACAACTTCATAAAGTATATTTTATCCTCATTTTATAGAGAAGTATACTGGGGTTAAAAAAGTTAAGTAACTTGCCCCAAGTCTCACACATAGGAAGTAGCAGAGCTGGGATTTGACTTTCTAGCCCCAAAGTCTGATGAGCTACCTTCTGCTGAGGGCTTACCACACATCAGACTACCGTCCTGAGCTCTTGTATTATTATGATGATACATCATCCTTACCACATCCAGACGTTGTTGAAATGAATGCTGTTATCAAATATTGACTCTCACAATTAATAAAGAATTAGACTTCCTCAAATAACTACAGAAAGCATAACTTGGATCAGTGAGAAAAAGTCACAAGGAGATAGATATTAGCTTAAAATAAGGAGAGAATGTCTAACCATCTGAGCCATTCCAGGATGAGTCACTTTGTAAGATAGTGAGCTTTCTACCCCTGGAGATACACAAGAAGAATCTTCCAGGTAAAGGTGACTGTAAAATCAACTTCTTTGTTTTATGTGCTGATGACCTAAGGAGGAGAAAGGAACCATCAGGTTGAACTCCTGCTATGGCCAGGCACAGGGCTTTGCATACAGGAACTCATTAAAAAATGTACATCTTATTCATTTAACAAGTAAGGTAACTAAGCTCAGAAAAATCAAATTGTTAACCCAAGGTCACACAGTTCATGTGTAATTTTGAATCCAAATCTATCTGACTTCAAATCCTATAAGGTGATTCATAATCCTTTCAACCTATCAGCACCAAGACTTCCTTTGAGACTCCTCTTACCCTCACAGACTTCTTCACAAGATCCTGTCTACTCAATTAACTGCCTCTGTGGAGCAACAGTGGCTAATCAAAGGCTTATGAGCCTGTCAATCAGAAGGAAAGTGCTGCTAAAACTCCATGCCAAAGCAAAGGCACATGCCACTTGCGATAACCTGTTCAGTCTCATAATTGATGTATGGTAATTTTAAAACAGCTCACGAACTTATCTTCCAAGGTCCTTCCTGAATTAACAACCTAAAAGTTAAATTAATTTATACAGTCTTATTGATGTTATCGTTTAGGGAGAAGCATTATTTTTGACTGAACATTTTTCGTTCTTGTTCAGTGAGGTCTTTTTTCTCTGCCTCCTCTCTTCCTAATACAACTCAAATCTTGAACTTCACTCAAGATGCAATTAAAGTTTAAACACTCTGTGACATATTCTGCCTTCAACCAACCAGGTTTATTGTTACCATCCTTCTAAATTCCATATATATGCGTTATTATACTGTATTGGTGTTTTTCTTTCTGGCTTACATCACTCTGTATAACAGAAAAGTCAATGTGTAGTCAGGCATCAGACATGGGTCAGTCCAGAAGGTTAAACGTTTCCATCAGGACTTGATGTCTCTCCACCAGGGTAACCAGGAGTCCTAGTCTGAGAGAATGAGGAGGATAAGGGGCTTCCCATAATGGGAGACTTTCAGTGCTAGAGTCTCGGGCAAACCAGGACCAGTTGGCACTCAAGACTTACAGCATCTTTATAACTAACAATTTCAGTGGGAAAAGAATATCTCTTTCACAATAGTTTCATCAGTATCTCAGGTTGTATCTTGCTGGGCTGGCCTGGATCCCAGGGCAATTCCTAAACCAATTCCCATGGCCAGGTGAAATGTGAGGCACTGACTGACCAGGCATGGGGCACACAAGCTTTCCAGGGCTCAGTTTTATAATCCCACCAAAATCAACAAACTGTGTTTGAAATAGAGATGGGTCCCCAGAGGGAAGTCAAATTGCTGTCATCAGAAGAAAAAAGAATCGAGTGTGGGCAGGCAGAAACAGTGTCCACCACAAGGAGTGATGTGGCAGAAAGAGCACTGGTCTCTTTGAGACCAGTTCAAATCTCAAATCTATCGTTTTCTGGAGTGACCCTGCTGAGCTGCCAGAGTTAATGGGAAGCTTTTCTGCTGCTGCTGCTAAGTCACTTCAGTCGTGTCCAATTCTGTGAGACCCCATAGATGGCAGCCACCAGGTTCCCCCATCCCTGGGATTCTCCAGGCAAGAACACTGGAGTGGGTTGCCATTTCCTTCTCCATTTCCTTCTCCAATTCATGAAAATGAAAAGTGAAAGTGAAGTTGTGTCTGACTCTTATCGACCCCATGGATTGCAGCCCACCAGGCTCCTCCATCCATGGGATTTTCCAGGCAAGAGTACTGGAGTGGGGTGCCATTGCCTTCTCCGAATGGGAAGCTCTTAGGTCTGTGAGAATTAAAGACATTAGCTGTTGAAAGTAACTAACAAGGAACTTTGCCAACTGGTAAACTTGGTCAAGGTTCTGCTCACCATATTTACCTAGAAATAAACAGTTTTAACCAAGTATTCCCAGTGACAAAACACAATGGCACCTTTTATAATACGTAATTCAGTAGGAAATATTTCTTTTTCTGTCTTAAAGCAAGTATGATTTTGGAGTTATTTTGAAAGCATTAGCATTCAACACTTCTACTTACCCTGAGATCCTGGAATTAAAAAAGAATCTCATTTTAAAAAAATGAGATAGGATATGAAAACATTGATTTTGATGACAAGTGGTTTACTTTCCCCAGAATGCTTAATTAGGCCAGTCCTCTAAAGATTCTAAACTAGTCCTTCACACAAGATTTTCAACTCCCAAATCTGAGAAAGGTGTCTAGAGCTAGCCTCATGAAAACTTTGCAAGAGTTTGGAAAGGATGGAGATTAAATACCAATTCCTTCTAAAGTCCACTTTGTACTTGAGACAAGCTATTATTGGGAAGAAACATATAAGAAATGTTCCATCCCTCAGATACAGAGTTTTTAGAGGATCTTTGGACATTTTCTGATCCAACTTTACCTCACCGATGCAATGGGCACGAGTTTAAGTAGGCTCCAGAAGTTGGTGATGGACATGGAAGCCTGGAGTGCTGCAGTCTATGGGGTTGCAAAGAGTCGGACACATCTGAGTGACTGAACTGATACTTTGCTGTTACCTAAACCAAGGCCATATTTAGCTATAAGTACTTCAAATGACTTACTCCCCAGAGTTTCCTCATATGCTGTTACTTCTGTTTTAAATGTTCACAGACCCCTTCCTCAGACTTCTGTAAAATGTCTTGCTCCTTCACAATTCAACTTAAGGCCACCTCCATGAGACTCTTTCCCTGATGCCACCCACCCCAGGTTGAATGAGGTGGCTTATCATAGTGCAGTCCAAGTCATAGTGTATGGTAACCATTGGTTTTATAGGCTCCCTTGGTCAATTGTCACCTACCACCCTCCCACCCTGATCTCCTTACGTGAAGAGTTAATGTATTATTCATTGCTGAATCTCCAGTATTTAACACAGGGCTTGGGGCACACCAAGCTTCAGTTCTTGTGTGTGCTTAGTCGTGTGCTTAGTCACTCAGTCCTGCCTGACTCTTCCCGATCCCATGGACTATAGCCCACCAGGCTCCTCTGTCCATGGAATTCTCCAGGCAAGAATACTGGAGTGGGTTGCCATGCCCTCCTCCAGGGGATCTTCCCAACCCAGGGATCAAACCCAGGTCTCCTGCATGGCAGGCACATTCTTTACCATCCTAGCTGTCAGTGAAGCCCATCAGTCCTTGCTTGTTGTCAAAGACCAACCTGGCTGGATCTATTTTATAAGCATGTGGCAAGCCAGGGTACTGCCACTTTATAGGACAAATTTGGGGGTAACAAGTAGGTAACTGGGTCCAGTCACAAACATAGAATGAGGTACTTTATATTTTTCTAGCCACATAATTTGGCAAAGGATACACATTTGTCATCTTCAAGGAATAGACAGTCAGGTGCACAATTTAAGAAGCATACAGAGTCAGCAATAACAAGAGAAAAATGACGTAAGAAAGGAACAGAAAAAGGCTCAGAGAAGGGCAGGATGCTTCTGCCCAGCAGTGTTTCAATATAGATAGTAGAGAAAAGGGGCCGTTTTCAGTGGAGGGAAGAGCATTAGCACAGGGCTGGAGGCATGAAAGTAGATGTAAGGATGGGGGAGGAGAACATAGTGATCAAAAAGGTCACTACAAAATAGGTCAGTGGGACACCTTATGAAAATACGATGTATAAACTACATGGAGAGAGGAAGATGGCTTATACTTTCAAGGTGGGTCAGACAGGATTCCACTTTACAGACCAAGCTAAGGATGATGTTGGGTGGGATGCCAATTACTATGGAGTTAAATAATAATACACTCACTAGACCTTACGTACTCCCATTTATACCTCAAAATCTTCATAAAATGTGGGGGTTATGCATCTACCCCCCTGGTTCTGCTCAGAGGCCACACATGAAGCACTGAAAAGAAGCCAGGCATTGGATTAGGCAAGTCTGTACCCAAATTTCAGCTCTATCACTGACCAGATGTGTGACCTTGCATATCTGACATAACTTTTCAAGGTAAAATGAAGCCTGTTTCCTAGTGATGCCTATTTCACTGGGTTATTCTGGAATGTAAATGAGATTGCACATGGGAGAGTTCCTGACACAGCAGCTCACACAGCACCTGTGATTTTACCCTTCCTCTTAGCATCTTCCCATTGCTGGTGAGATAAGTGGTGGTGGTGGTTTAGTCGCTCAGTCGTATCCGACTCTTGCGACCCCATAGACTGCAGCCTGCCAGGCTCCTCTGTCCATGGGATTCTCCAGGCAAGGATACTGCAGTGGGTTCCCATTTCCTTCTCCAGGAGATCTTCCCAATCCCAGAATCGAACCCCAGTCTCCTGCATTGCAGGCAGATTCTTTACCAACTGAGCTACAAGGGAAGCCCAGTATCCAAGAGAAACCCACACCCAAGTTATTTCTGCTTCCCCAGATCCTAATCTAACATTCTTAGCTCTTTATTGAATGAATAGTTGAAGGAGTGAGTGAATAGATAAATAAATAAATTAGTTTAACTGAGGGGTGAATGAAGAAAATGATAATGAATAAATTATTCTCTCACACACACACAAAAAAAGATCTTTCCAACACTGCAGGTGGATTCTTTACTGTCTGAGCCACCAGGGAAGCCCAAGAATACTGGAGTGGGTAGCCCATCCCTTCTCCAGTGGATCTTCCAGACCCAAGAATTGAAACGGGGTCTCTTGCATTGCAGGTGGATTCTTTACCAGCTGAGCTATGGTGCACGCTCACTGGCTCAGTTGTGTCTGACTCTTGGGACCCCATGGACTGTAGCCCACCAGGCTCCTCTGTCCATGGGATTTCCTAGGCAAGAATACTGGAGGGAATTGTAATTTCCTTCTCTAGAGGATCTTCCTGACCCAGGGATCAAATTCACATCTCTGGTGTCTGCATCGGCAGACAAGTTCTTCACCACTGACCCATCTGGGAAGTCCAGCTGAGCTACCAGGGAAGTCCAAATATGGGATAGCAATACCAAGAATAGTGGGAAGTAGGTGCTATTTTTTATTATTGATATTTTACAGATGAGGGAACAGAGAGAGAAAAGGTCAAGAAATTTGCCCAAATCCCTACATTAGCATGAGATAACTGGGGTTCTAACTAACGCTTTTTTATTCTGCTGTGTGTAGGGGACAGGAATAGGTAATGGAGGATGAATGTCACCTATAGGATGCCATGACATCAAAAATCTACCCCCCCCCAATCAACTTAATTCTTTATTCAAATAACCAAACAAATTGGGAAAATACTGTATAGACACAAAGATCCTTCACCTCAGAAATCACAACTGTCACCCGTTGACCACTGTGGGCTCACTGGGTACAATGGTAGACATTTCACATACATTATCCTTTACAACAAGTTCCCAAGGCAAATATTATCTTCATTTTACATATGGAGAAACTGAAGCCCCAAGAGTTTAATCACTCGCCCAAGGAGGCAAGTCAATAGCAGACTCAGGATTTGAAGTCATATTTGATTGTTTCTATGACAACATGCCCTTTCATTGTCATTTATGAGTTAATTCTTGGTACTGTAGGCTTGCCAGTAGTCATGTGTGAATGTGAGTGTTGGACTTATAAAGAAAGCTGAATGCTGAAGAAATTATGCTTTTGAACTGTGGTATTGGAGAAGACTCTTGAGAGTCCCTTGGACTGCAAGGAGATCCAACCAGCCCATCCTAAAGGAAATCAGTCCTGAATGTGCATTGGAAGGACTGATGCTGAATCTGAAACTCTGATACTTTGTCCACCTAATGTGAAGAACTGACTCACTGGAAAAGACCCTGATGCTGGGAAAGATTGAGGGCAGGAGGAGAAGGGGACGACAGAGGATGAGATGGTTGGATGGCACCACCGACGTGATGGACATGAGTTTGAGTAAGCTCTGGAAGTTGGTGATGGACAGGGAAGCCTAGCATGCTGCAGTCCATGGGGTCGCAAAGAGTTGGACATGACCAGGTGACTGAACTGAATTGAACTGAACTGTAGGCTTACAGTTTGTTATATAAAGATGATGACACTAAGTGAAACTTAGGGGAAAGGTGCGTTTTTATTGGTCACAGAATCCAGAGTCATGAGCAATAGCAGCTCAGCAGTGACACAGCAAACTGCATTTCTCTTTTCTACCCTTTTGGGAAGTGGGGTTCTCTGTCGTGTTCTTCCTATTCTTGCATCACAGTTCCTGCTGGTCAGGAATCACCTTTCATGCACCTTCAGTCTTGGTTTGTCACTAAATGAGACTCAAGGCTAGAGGCTAGATATGGGGACAATCTAGGTCTTTCTCCATCTTTATCTGTTTCTTCATTTCTTCCAGAGGGAAAGAAGGGCTCCCCTTGGACAGAAATAGGACCCGTTGCCTCCCTCCTCGAATGAAAGAAGAAACACTGCTTATCTCCTAGGAAGGAAGAAAGTGAAGCATTACTTTAATCTGGCTTTTGTCTAGCACTTTTATCTGTTACAAGTAGTATATATATGAATACCACACATATCTCAGGATTCCTTATGATCTCTGAGGATTTTTATAAACACTTACTTTAAAGTCAGCTGGTCAGACTTTAAATTCCAGCTTTGTTATTTACTAACTTACTATCTTATAAAATATAGGACACGATGCATACATCACTGGGCTGTCACAAGAATTAGACACTCAGCCAGGTAGGTGGAAGTGCCAGCCTATGGTGGAGACATGGAGTGAATGGCCAGCTGAAGAGCCCACCTTGCCTTGACTGTGAGGGGGGTTAAGAGAGGACGTTAATCATGGGAGCAGAGCAGTGTTATAGGACTGTCTACAGGAAGTGGTATGCAAGGAAATTTGAAGGCTGGAAAAGACATTGTTAGTGTGAGTTGCTCAGTCATGTCTGACTCTTTGTGACCCCATGGACTGTAGCCTGCCAGGCTCCTCTGTTCATGGACTTCTCCAGGCAAGAGCACTGGAGTGGGTTGCCATTTCCTTTTCCAGGAGATCTTCCCAACCCAGGGACAGAACCTGGGTCTCCTGCTTTGCAGGCGGATTCTTTGTAGGCTGAGCAACCAGGGAAGCCTGGTCATTTTTAGTCTTTGTGGTGTGAAGGGCAGAGAGGCAAATTAGGCTTATGGGAGAAACTAGAGACATTCCAATTCTTTCTCTGGTTTACTATTTTCTTACTATTTTCTCACTTGTCTCCTGGACTATCACATCATAGACTCTGAGGACAGGTTCAGATGGCTCAAACATCAGTCCTACCAGGCCTTGCCTGGCAGTCTTGGGAAAAACCCTCCAATATGTCTGAGCTCAATTTACTCACCTGTACAGGTTGAAAACACCTACCTTGGAACATAATTAAAAGATAAGAAATTCTGTTCATAAAGCACAGCTTTATGTAGGCCTGGAAATCAGCAGATACCCCATGCACAAAATGATTTTTCACTAGCCAGGAGCATGCTAGCAGCTACTGAAAGAACCATATGGACAAGTCAAAATGAATTAATTAAATTGAGTATAAATTGAATCCCTTCCAATTTGCTCTTATTTGAGCAATAGTCATAAATATTTTTGTAGAATCTCATATTTTTTCAAAGTACCTGTCTCTAGTTCTCTGAGCAAAAGCCCTTCAAAGTACCTGAAGTGGGTTTAGTTGGGATATTTAAAACTAATATTTAAACATTTTGGACACAGTGAGTAGTTCTCCAGAGGGATCTCAGCAGGGTCTAGTCCTACTATTCACAATCGTGAAAGTCTTCTACATTTCAGAACTACATGGCTTTTAAGACCTTCTCACCTTTGCTCATGTAGTTCCTTCTACTTACTTAGAGTTTCTTTCTCCTTTCTTCTTTTTCCATCTACTTCCCACTCCCCTTCTTTCCCCTCAAGCCACAGTGAACAGAATTGAACTGCAGACCCTAACTCCACCCCATGCTAGCTAAAGGATCTAGTGTAGATTTCTGGGTCTTTTCCAACTTGATTTCCTCATTTGTAGAATGAGAGCAATAATAATAATAGTGCCTGCTTCCCATTATTCTTGGTGTTGCTGTTATCTCATCATTTCAGACTCAACCAGAAGATTTTCCTCATTGTTCTCTTCTAGCAGCTTAAGTCCAGTGCTGTGTGCCTTTTTCAGCACTCTCATGACCCCCAGACTTGTCTCTGGTGTGATGTGAATTAGACCCTTTAATTTACCAATTCCACTTTCAGGAATCTAGTTTAGTGACCCACAATCTGAAGTGAACTCAGCGCTTACACATAAAGATACCCGCTGGAGCATTGTTTACTTTAATAATATTTGCAAATAAGCTAAATGCCCAGCTGAAGGCCATGGTCATTGACAAGGCCAACTATGTTGTGTTTTAATCATCCACCAAGACCCAGATCATGTCTGAGTCCTCTCTAGCCCCAGTGACTCAAAAAGAGCCTCAAACAAAGTGACTCCTCACTAGATGTTCCCATTTGTGTATTCAAGAAGAGTTATAACACCTATGGTGAAGCAGTAACTACGGCACTACATGCTTTATGTTCATTATTGTATTTAATCTCCCCAATACTCCTTGTGGTAGGTGCTGTTTTTACCCAATTTAGAATGGAGGAAACTGAAGCTTGAAAGGTGAAGTCAAACCTCAGTTTGCTGGACTTGACGAGGCAAGTACTAACCACTTGATGAATCAATGAATGATCTCTGATAAGATCATTGCCCACCAACACAGTAAATGCAAGTATGACATTCTTGGATGAAATCTCTTAATGTTCAGTTCAGCTGCTACTCTGAAAGGTCAGAGTCTAGAACTATTATTAGTTCAATTTTATAAATGTGACTCACTTATCTGAGTCACAGAACTGATGAATGGCTGATTTCTAATGAGAATCATGTCACCTGGTCTTTTGTCCATGGCTCTACCCATACTCTTAGTCCCAACTGGAGGCAGATGGCTGCAGTTCAGAAACTGATGAAAGACTGGTCTTAGAAGAAAACATTGATCAGAAGAATAGCAGCTGCTTGGGGAAAAAGATGTTTGTGGAAGGTCTTTGTCAAAGAGAAGTCCATTTTCATAAATTTGTTCCACGGTATTGTCACAAAGAACGAGCAATTCAACACCATCCAAGACTCTGAGATCAGTTGTCATGTTTGTGCTGTGTGTGCTTAGTCCCTCAGTCATGTCTGACTCTTTGCGACCCCATGGACTGTAGCCCACCAGGCTCCTCTGTCGATGGGATTCTCCAGGCAAGAATACTGGAGTCGGTTGCCATGCCCTCCTTCAGGGGATCTTCCCAACCTAGGGATCAAACTCGGGTCTCCCACATTGCAGGCGGATCTCCCACACTGCAGGTGGATCTCCCACATTGCACTCGGGTCTCCTACATTGCAGGTGGATCCTTTACCGTCTGAGCCACCAGGGAATCTGTTATGCTTAACTCATTCCAAACCCTTCTTATGGCCTGTGAAATATGAAACATGACTAATACAAAGAAAGCCTGCTCTTGCTCCACTTTTCTACATATACCATCTTGACTGCTTAAATATTGCAATATTTTCTACCTCATTTCCCAATGATCATGACCTAGTTTTTCTGGATATAATTTCTAGAATGTCTGCTTCATGATATAGTGAGGGTCTAAAATGTCTTCAGCAAATTCTTTCAAAGAAAACCAAGTTGAGAGTTAAAGTAAGCACAATATCACTCTAGTAATAATAGTCATAGTAGAACAAGGTTAATAAGTAGTTCAAATTAGCTGAACAATCTATTTTTCCCAATTCCTCAAGAAATTGTTAGATTCTCTTCTTCACTTGGAGATGTATAAATGCAGTGTACAATGGATCAGAATCTTTAAAACGGAGAATCTTAAATGGGTGTTGCCTCAAAGTCACCATTTAGCAGTGCTATTCAGGAAGGAAAATAAAGATGAAGTTGTCATGGAAACCTCTGTAACACCTGGCATAGCACCTTTGACTCATATAGCTGTATTTTAAAGAAACATAGACATAAACTGATGCTTTTATTCAATTTCTAGGGCCAACTATGACTTTCTGATGTACAGTGTTGGGACATTTACTGGTGTACATCAATCTTCTTGTAAGGAAGCAGTTAGAGAACAATACAGCCTCTCATAGACCAAATGCATTTTCATCCTACCCCAAATGTTCACTGTATTCCCAACTTGAGAAAATCTATTTCTTGCTCCACAACTGTTTCTATTTCTGGCATAATATAGGAGAGATTTGTCCCCTAAGTTCAATCTTTGCAGCTTGCAAAGAGAGTTGATATGAGAAACAGGTAACAAGTTTAAATATATGGACAGTCAAGTTTGTAAGTGTGAACTGCACAGACAAGACATGTCAGGAAGGATTGCCTATTGGAAATTTGGCTGTGACTCTTAACTTTGCCATTATCTGGTTAGATATCTGTCTTCTCTGTCAGCCTCTTCATCAACTACATTTATTAACTATGAAAATACATACATCACCAGGTGAGAGTGAGAATTTCATTAGATCATTGGAGGATAAAAGTCTTTTTGTAAATTGCAGACAGGGTAGAGTGAACTGTCGTTTTCTGGAAGCCTATTATGTCTATGCACACACAAGCAACTAAATATTTTTAAGTGTAAAGTACAAAGTGAACATGCATCTGAGATGAGGCTGTTCACGTCAGCAGGATGAGGTCACATAGGACCTTGAATATCAAACTAAGAGTGTAGATTTCATAATATAGGTAACTGAAAGCCTAAGGATAGATTTTGAGCAACAGAGCTATGCAATTGAAACTGGGCCTTAGAAGAATCTTTTGTAGATAATGAAGGTAGATAGAGACAAGGACTGAAGTGAGAACAGCAAAGAAGTTATTACAATAATCAAGAAAGAGATGGGAAGCCCTGAAAAAGAAAGTGTAAGTAGAGATAGCATCTTCATTTACGCCTCTGTGAGCAAGATGGGGTAATGTGGTCAGGATAATGGTCCAGGAGATGAATTAATGTCTCTGGGGTAATGTGGTCAGGATAATGGTCCAGGAGATGAATTAATGTCTCTTAGTAGCTGTTACAGGGAAGGCAATGGCACCCCACTTCAGTACTCTTGCCTGGAAAATCCCATGGACGGAGGAACCTGGTAGGCTGCAGTCCATGGGGTCGCTAAGAGTCAGACACAACTGAGCAATTTCACTTTGACTTTTCACTTTCATGCATTGGAGAAGGAAATGGCAACCCACTCCAGTGTTCTTGCCTGGAGAATCCCAGGGACGGGGGAGCCTGGTGGGCTGCTGTCTATGGGGTCACACAGAGTCGGACACGACTAAAGTGACTTAGCAGCAGTAGCAGCAGTAGTAGCTGTTATGGGTTGAATTCTGTCCCCTCAAAAGATGTACTGAAGTCCTAACCCCAGGAATGGGCTTCCCAGGTGGCACTAGAGGTAAAGAACCCACCTGCCAATGCAGAAGACATAAGAGACACAGGTTTGATCCCTGGGCGGGGAAGATCCCTTGAAGGAGGCAACCCACTCCAGTATTCTTGCCTGGAGAATCCCATGTACAGAGGAGCCTGGAAGGCTACAATCCATAGGGTTGCAAAGAGTTTGCACTGAAATGACTTAGCAACCCCAGGAATATATAGAGCATGAGCCTATTTGAAAGTAGAGTCTTTGAAAATGTAGTCAAGTTAAGAAGAGGTCATACTGAATTAAGATGAAACTTATTCCAATAACATGTCCTTACAAAAAGAGAAA